>NC_064920.1:566351387-568851387 GCF_023897955.1 Schistocerca gregaria
CAATTCTTTCCATGAAACAGTTTTGGGTGATATCTCAAAAGCAAGCTACCTCTCACTTGATATTTTCGTTAATGGCCTCTATCTCCTTATCATAATAAGTTTTACTCAAGCATGTGTATTATGCAACTAAAACTGAACTTGGCCTTATTTTAGTTTCCCAAAAGTATCACTCCTTTGGAAGTCATGGAGGAGGATCTACTCATTCGTTTCTAGCCTTTACTTTACTATATGAGATCAGCCAGGGTATATCTGTAAAAGAGAGTGGCAGATTTTTACTATTTGTCCAAATCCTCCAAGATATCCGTCCTGAAGTGTTTGTCGGTAAGCTGCATTAGTGGGTACGATACTGTTAAACTCAGAGAAAATTCTAGCAACCAGGTTCCCTTTCAGTTAAAATTTGCTTAATTTGTTGTAAAAATTCTATTCGTTTCCTACTGCTGAAATTTGACACATTGTCAGTAAGTAACGCAGCATGCCCCTCAACAATTGGTATATAGTCACTCAGAATTATTTTGATAATTGGCGTTGTGTGGGTAGATTTTTGTGGCATACAATCTAAAATATTTCGAAAAAATGTCAGAGTGCTACCAGGTATTTCATCCCACCCCTATCTGAAATGAGAGGAGTAGCAATACCAATAAATAAGAATTGCAGAGATTGGGTTGGTAGCACAGGATAATGTTCTGTGTGACAGCATCTGTTTTCTGACATACCACAGAGGTTTCCAATAACTGTTGTACAATCCTCGATATGTTGGGAAAGCGTCATTAGATATTTTTCTTGTTTGAAGAAATTGCTTCAACGCACTATCCCCATGTGTCAAAGCATCTTCACATGTGCTTGGAAAACAGTCATGCCAAGTACTGGGCTGTACACTTTTGCGACAGGACAGCACATTAATGCGTATATTATAATGGTGTTAGCTTTGCAGTGACAGTCTGTGGAATAAGTAGCTTAGTTTTCTTATACCCGCAGTTAGCATCCTGTGAAGCCGTCATATTCCTACAGATGTCAAAGGAAATTTGTCTATAGTTACTATCTTCACTAATAGTTTGTCATCTGAGGGTTGTTCTATAGTTTGAAATTCTGGTAAATCTTGCATCTTGTGGCAATTCTGACAAGCATCTGCTACTATATTGTACTTCCTGCAAACAAGCAGTATTTCAAACTTGTACTCCTATAAGAAAAAGTACATATGTGCCAGGCATGCAAGAAGCAGTTCACATGTCATAAGAAAACTCAAAGCTTGCTAATAATAACAAAACTTCGATACATTGATTAGGTTACCTTCCATTAGGAAAGTGGGTGCACTCAGATATTGTGACATGATTTATAAAGTATGGAGCGCAGCAATCAGTCGATTTCTTTCTTTCTTTTTCAATATGGAACTCACATCCATCGAGACTAGAAAATAGTGATTTGATCATGTCTAGGCACTAGCTTATTTGAGCAGTATTCAAACAACTGTGAGTGACACCCAAACAATAGGAACTGACACGTATCAAGACTAGACAATAGTGTACTGATAATGTATAGGCACTAGCCAAAATCAGGATTTTTCAAATAAAATCTTCAAAAAAAGGACGGCTGATGTCTGCGCTCTGTATTTTATAAATTTAATATGTCTACCATAAATATAGTAAATAAATTTCTCAACTGCCTAGGCTGTGACCAGCGCTTCTGATTGTGTAGCAGAGTAGGAGTATTCACATTCAGAAAGTGGCCGATAACAAACTTATAACTTGAACACCATGTTAACGATTTTCTTCACGAATCTCAAACAGACATGCCCCAATACTTGAGGAAACAGCATGAGTAAAAATACATAAATCTTTTGACACGTTAGGTTGATGTTAAAGTTCAGAATTCATTTGAGCATGTCCCCTTGACAGCTCTTCACCGAAACCATTTATTATTTTTCTGCAATAAAATTATTCGTACGTTACTGCCTAGAAGTTGATAAGCACAAAATTTATTAAAGCTGAGCATACTCTTAGGAATGCTTTAAGCTGTTTCCTGGTTATGGTAATTGTAACATTACTTGTTGGACTAATTTTATCTATATATGGTGTTATACATGTAGAAGAAACAGCGTGCCCCAGAAAATTTTGTGATCTCCTCCGAATTTTGATTTTTGGAGACTGGCAGAGACTCCGGTATTTGAAACTTCTTTAATGTCTTCTCTGATAAATCAAAATTTTTCGTAGCAGTAGTAGCTATTGACGAATCATCTAAGTATGAGGTTACCCTTTCCAATAGATCAGGTCTTAACACACTGTCTATTATAGTGATAATGATGTCTGAAAGTGCATTCAGTCCGAAAGGCAAGACAAAAAACTGATAGCTTCTTCCTGCAAATATAATTGCTATATATTTTCCAGGTCCTTCTGAAAAGCGCACCTCCCAGTAAAAGACTCTCAGATAAAAACTTGTAAGAAACTCACCACCACTAAATTTTTGTAATTGTTATTCTAAACTCTGTGGAACAATAGGAAACAGATTAATTACTTGGGTATTAGCTCAAGCATAAAGTAAAATGCAGAGGTTTCTGCTGGGTTTGCTCCTGCTAATAAAGGGCTACAGTAACCTGATAGGGGTTGTTCTACAATTTTCCATTGAAATATCTGCTGCATCTCTTTGGTATCAGCCTCTTGTTTTATATCAGTACTGGTACTCAATTTTATGTGGAAATACTTCTGTATAATATTGATAACCACAAATGACACGTGACTTCTTACGTAAAACGTGTACATGTTTCAATAATAATTCCTTTACTTTAGTCTACTAGAGTGAGTTAATTGTTAAAGATGCTACTAATCACTTTGTCATTTATGTGATATTTATCATACTATACTACAACTAGGACGTGGGCTACTTATTTATGAAGCTTTCATCTCAATAAATTTGACTCATTCCCCTTGGCAGTATTTACCATCTTCAGCCTTCGTTTTATCAAATCTAGTGTAGTATCTTCACCATCAGTGTTCAGACGGCGCTTTCCCTCAGGAATTCCATGCCCAAAATACCTTGACTGTTAATCCGTTCATGACTAGGAACGGGCAGACTGTGGTTGCCTTTCCTGTAACTATCTCAAACTGCATCTGGACTTCGATGTGTTGTAACTTGATACTGACTGGAACAATCATGTTGCCCATTTGTATCGGGCAAAAAAGTACGCCTCATAACGTCACTAATCTTATTAAAACTGACTCACTATAATGGCACTCACAGTATGCCTGCATCAGTAATAACTATAGTCAGAATTTTTCTCACTTTGGCTTTAAAAAGGGCCAGAACTATTTTTCTACATTGATCACATAATTGTTAGGATCAGTTCCTAACTCATCTCTAATGTCTGCGTCACCATTCCACTATAACACGTTCAAAGAACTACACTTTCTGCTCGTACTCCATTCCACAACCATCATTGTAGGGCATCATATAACCATATCTAACCTGTCTTTGGAATCGTAGTCATGCAGGATTCCTCAGTCACCTTACCCAGTTTTGTAATGAACCACTTTAACGGTAAGTATCATTTATGTTTAACTGACTGTGGTGGCCCGAGGTGGCGTTGCACTCATTATTATTGTTTTTCTACCACTGTCCTACTCCACTAAAATAGTGTCTGGGTTGGTAGCAATTACCTGATCGGCATCTATTGTTAGAACTGGGTGGACCTCAATTAGTATGCTGAGTATTGAGCACCAGAGGCGCCACTGGCTGTGCCATAAAGTTAACGTGACGGTTAATTGGTACGCGTGATTAGGGAACTGTGTGCAGTGGAGTGGTCGGACCCGCACCACCATTATTATTGTTATTGCTTATATTAGAATCTTCATGTTTTGCATGAACAGAATGATATATTGATAAGCAATATTTTAAGTTTGTCTGTGTAACGTGGAGTAACTTTTCTCCTATGTCCACGCGCAAGTTTACTTTAAGTGTTCATAACACGTACCTATACAACACAGGTTCATCTCAGTTTCGGATTTAATTTATATATTTTAGAAATATATTTCAGATGTCCGTGTCTACATGGAACGGCTCTGGGTTAAATAAGCCTTTACTGACATTTCAGGTGCGCAATTTGGCAAGTACTTCAACAGGAACGCTTTCCCAAATTGTTCATATGTTTGGCAGTTTTCAGCTGTCTCAGTCGCTCAAAAGGCGGCGTGCTCTCACATAAAATAAAAATATTTGCTGTAATTTTGATCAAGATCTATGTAATATTCCCTTAAAAGATTTACAAAAAAACTATGAAATTTTTATTATCAGATATGAAAACCTGGAACTGCTACAACTACAGTAATTGTTTCTCCTAGCAAAATGGATGATAAAGAAAATGCTGTCCACACCTTGTATGACATGTGCTTAAGTAACAGGCCAGTATGATTATCTTATCTTCATGTGCTCAGGCATATGGTGCCAGAATGTAATAGTCATCTCTTGTTCTAGTAATAGACGGCGGTGTGTCATAAACCATTTCATTGACGTTGGCAGTGGCAACTACTGCCACATTCTTCTAATCAGAGTGGTGACACTGAGGCGACACATAGGCAAATCCTTACTTAAAGTAGCTTTGAACCGATTTAACCCCGATTTAAGTAATCGTGTGAAGTTCCTCTCCTTCATAACATATCAGTAACTGAGTGTTGTTGGTATGGGCTTTCTTGTCAGAAATCCATCTTGAGAAAGCATGTGAAAAACTTTCCCTTCCTGTATCGAAATTTGAAAGGAGTATAAAGGGGCACACTTGTATTGACACCAGAATAAGATAAGAACATTAATAAATTAAAATGAAACTAGTATATTATGTATAGCGAATGTCTCTGATAGGCTCGATAATGTGGATCGCTGACTGTGCGCGAGTGCAGAGCCAAAGATACCGTACTGCTAGTGCTGGAGTTAAGGGAGCGCTTGCCGCTCATTTGTTTGTAGCTGTCTGTGAGGAAAATAGGATGGAGTCTGCAGTTTGTGTGGTTTGCTGTGTGAAGCCACCAAGAGTTAGATTAATGTAGGTGTGTCAGTATTGTTGAACATGGAAGCAGAAGTCTTCAGGCAAATAAGGTAAATATTTAAATAATTGTGATTTCTTTTTTTGTCAGTGCGTTAGTATATATGAGTTGGCTGATAATTTGTAATTGTTGAGTCACCGTAGAGTGTACGTAAACACTTTTGGTCAAAAGGCTAGTTAGATATTTCATTTTTGTAATTCTTTCCAGATTTGTTAACAGAGCTACGCGTAATTTTAATAATTTGCATTTATGTTGGATTAATGAAGTTAGATAATACTTGCTGTTTAAATGTCCTTGTTTGTGAATAAATTGTGAGTAATGTAATTTCTATTATTAGATGCTTTTGAGAAGCCAAAGTTAACTTGCAATATAATTTTGCTAAAAAGACTGTGAGTTAGTAATTCACCGTAACCAGTACCACCTCCTAGTGCAGGTCTTATATTTTTGAAAGAAGTTACATTTTCTTAAATGTTCTCGTTTTTCAGCCAAAATAATTTCTAGTATTATGGCCAGCATTGCACGGCGCTGAGCCTTTAGTTAGCGTATTCATCTTTTTGTGGGAGAGCAGAATGTATCGCGTTACTCCGCTGCTCTTTAGAGGCAAGACAATTTAATTTATTTGTTTGGAACAGGGCGAGATGAATCAGTGCCCAAGGGGCTGAATGTATTTTGCAGTGACTGTATTTAGTTACTGGTGTTGGGAGATGCATTGCCCAATCGATTGTGTAAAGTTTTGCTAACAATAACAGAGAGTAAGTACACCACTTACAACACGCAACACGACAATTCGAGTTTTCTACCCATTCCACAGTTGAGACATTCATTTAACGTGATCGTAAAGTTTCTTATTTAATTTGTTTAAAAGACAATAATATATGAAACGTTACACTTAGCGACAGCTGTACCAGTCGTTCGCTTTGTAAAAATTTTGAGTTTAAAATATTCAGATATATATATTCAGTTCTCTCAATCACTTTGTAGCGGCAATTGCAGACGGACTTTTTAATGCAGCGCTATTTGATATCTTGTAATTTTTTTCCACAGATCACTAACATTCTTATGCTCCACCTTGTTTCTTTTTATTACACTGAAAGTTGAAATTTTGTCTTAGGATTTGCGCTCTGTATTTGATTGACGATGCGGCGCAAAAGTGTCAAGGTTCCGTCACGTATTCTTACAATTAGAAATACCGAAATAAAATATTTTACTCTTATTGGCAACAATGTTGAGATTGATTGTGTCCACTCGGCGGAGCAACAGTTGCAAAGTACTACAGAAAACCTATGTTCTGTTTCCCAAAATAACGTAAATTTTTACTGGCGGTACGATTTCGTCTAATTTACCATCTGCCCTGACTGTCGACTCCGGCATAGTGGACGATACTGTGGTAGATATTGCTAACACGCAGGTGTCAGAACACGATTATTCACAGAATCAGGTCAGTGAACTTCTCAACTACAGTGCAGTCGATCAGGTCGTCAATAGTATGTCAGTGGACACAGTAATTCAAAGTACTCAGTTCGTCTGTAAAAATCTGTCAGATTCCATTGGCCATGATTATGCGGATAATGCTAGAAACGAAACGTCCATCGTTGTAGATGATGTATCCACACCACAAAGCAACACAGGTGACACCTAAGACATCAAATCAAAATAATACGTAAGTGACGCTTCACAATCTCATGCTAATGATGGTTAAACAGTTTACTCAGGCCAATGAACGATTTAACAAAACAGGTGAAATGATGTTTAAATAGAATAACAAAACCGATCACTTCAATTAACAATTTTCCACCACACGTGACGAGCTTAAATCGTACACAGCAACGAGAGACAACCGTTTCATACAGGTAGCTAGAGATTAAGACCAGTGAAAAACGTCATTGCCAAGCAATGCGCAGACAGTACCAAACCTTTTGAGAGATAACGTTAATGTTTTAGGATATCAATGTAGTGAAACCTATAAAAAGCTTACAGATGAAATCGAAGCAGTTAATGAAAGAACTTATCAACAAGACACTCGACTAGATGCACGTCTTAAAGTTCACACTGATACCTCAGAAAAGCGATTCCATGATTTCCTCCGTATACACACTGACGAAAATAATCAGTTTCTACAGTCATTAGCAGTACAAAGACAGAATTAGAACATCAGTTGTTCACTAGTCTTACAATCCATGTTGACGGTAGTATAATCCTCTTTGCAGACGATGTTAACAGAGTAAAGCAATCACAGAACCAAATGCAGACAGATGTCACTGATTTGAAAACCACTGTTGACACACGAATCCAGAAAGTTGAAGACAAGCGTACGGATGACACTGAGTCGTTAAGCTTCCGTCGTGAACAAATAGAGCTGGTGCAGGAACCTGACACAATTAAAGCAGAATTAAAGAAGATTAACGGAACTACACACTAACTGCAGAAGCAAGTAAAAGCTTTTGATTCTAACAATTCCACACACATCCTTACGCTCACGGAAAGAGGTGATGAGCTATCGGCAAGATTAGATACACTGGAAAACCAAACTGAAAATAAATCAGACGACACAGCTCCCATTCCGTTTACCGAATCTCCAGAATATCAGTACAAGCAGCAAACATTAAACCAGCTCGGTGCACATAGCACTTCACCGCCCAGGAAAGTTAACAGTTTATATCAGGAAGTAGACAATATCAGAAAATTTTCTCCACGTAATCAGTTTCAAACCAACGTGAAACAGCAACAGTCTCTTCCTTTTCAGCCACACAATAATATGAGGCAACTACAAAGAGTGCAAGGCTTTGGTACTAGCCAATCATCTCACAATGAGTTCTTTTACGCCGCCGAACACCCTCAAAAACTACAACTTTGGAGGATTCGACTATAAACATTTCCTATTTGTAAATGAATTCTAGAGATTTAGAAATAACCGCACAGATTTGCATCACCTTGACTGGGTGCAGCATTTTTCATTTTCGCTGCCACCAAACTGACCAGTGACACAGAAGCTCGAATTTATATGTAGGTTTTAGAGGGAGAGCCTTCGATGCGTATGAGACCCATAGCAAAGCAAAGTTACTCTGTCGAAGAGTTTCAAAATGCTTTTCTGTTGACCGGAAACGACTCAGCGAGGCATTAAAGACAGGCTAATTAGTATACCGAACTTTGAACACTCCTGTTTTCCAAATATAGCCCAGTTTTTTGAATATATGGTTCAACAAAACCGTATAGCCAATCTGCCCTCATACAATTACTCACCTCAAAATTTCCGTGCTCATTACAAGTTCCCCTTCTCACGGGGTTACGAAAGGAAAGCATTTCAGCTTTCAGGGAATTATTACAATTATTAGAAACTCAGCAGTCGGACTACAAACTTTAATAACAGCAATAAAGGTAACAACTCATTCGGTTACAACGAGCTATCCCACCCATTCCATAAAAGAGAAAAAAAATATTTGGTTCCAATAACGATTCTCATCAACATTTTAATAAGGTGCAACAATTGGACAACCATTATATTCAGCAGCAGCAATTATATCAGAATTTCGATGTCAAGAATCACAGTTTCCAGCCGCAATCCTTGCCGCAGCAGCAGCAGACCGGAAATATCCAACAACAATACGGCAGACAAGCCCAACCGAAGGTCAACGAGCCACCGCCCAGCTTCGCCACTACAGCTCAGTCCATTAATCTTAACGCAACCGCAACGAAACTACTTCTCCCACAAAAACCAATGTTTGCAGTCACATCGACACGATTAACAACAAAGAAATTTTCAGCTCAAGCAAGAAGGGAGTAATCAACAATTCAAGCGTAATTTTTGGCTACAGCAACTTTCATCACAATCAGACCCAGCAGTCTCAGTTCTTTCTTAATCAACCCAATGTTCGTTTCCATCCACCGCGACACTGTGCAGACCAAAACAACCGTACAGTACATATAACTGAGCAAACATAGCAATCTTCTGCCACCAATCAGCCCACTAGTAATGCATGACTGGAAACTACCGAAGCTGTTCAATCGTAAAAAGTACAATGCAGTTCTTCTACTCATAATACCGTTCATCAAAACGTCATAACTTTCGAAGACGTTAGGGACACATTATTACAAGAGAGACACTAAACTCAAAAGAATATTTCTCACCCTGTTGTGGAAATTAAATTTGGTTTGTATTATTTTTTGCAGTGATTGACTCTGGTTCACCAGTAATAATGGTAAATGCAACAGCATTCCAAAAATGTAACGCTCACAACATCTGTCCTAACTTTCCACTTAGTAAGACGAAAGATCGACGCGCAGTCTCCAACAAGCGTGTAGATGAGAAACAGCAAACCCACCTATCTTTTATACTTGCTTATCACACATTTCATGCTGACCGGCGTCATCCTTGACATGGATTTTCTTGTCGAACATGATGCAGTTATCAACTTTAAGAAATCTTTGCTAATACCTCAATGCGATATGTAACAACTATCTGTCTCTTTTTCTAAATACTTTGTCAGCTGGGGAGCAAGACATTAATAGGGCAGAGGTCATTTCAGAATCTAAGAAAGCTAATTGGCATACAACATTCTTTACAGACATGTATTTCCGTAGTAACAATATCTCTAAGGAAGTAGATTATGACATTCTGCAGACAATCGACAGCAAGGTGAATGAATGCAAAGATTCGACCGACGAAGAGCACCAGCAGTTGCAGGATATTCTTTTACAGGTCTCTGAAATATTTAACTATGTACCAGGAACCATGTCCAGTTTTGTTTAGGAATTTCAAGGAAAACAGCATGATACATTCGAGGCAAAACATTATTCCGTTCCGTTCATCTATAGAGATCACGTCAAGCAAGAACTTCAGGCTATGTTAGACCAAGGTATCATTCAACAAGCTTTTAGTCAATATATTAACCCTCTTCACGTTGTTAAGAAGAAAGATGGCTCACTTCGCCTAGTGTTGGATTCAAGTCAGATGAACGAAATCATTATTATTGAAACCGATCGTCCGCAAACGCCGGAAGAGCTCTAAAAATTTCACGGAACGTCAGTCTATTCTACTCTAGACTCAAATCTGGATTCTGGAAAATTCAACTGCATCCTAATTGCAGAAAATACATTGCTTTCCTATGTTCCGGTAAGTGCCATCAAGTTGGTAAACTAGCTTTGGGTTTAACAATTAGCTCCACTGCTTTCAATCCTGCGATGAATACTACTCTTCCAAATTAATTAAAAGACAGAGTCACCACTTACACTGACGACATTCTGATGTCAGAACCTTCTTGGTCGGAACATAATTCGCTACTGCAAACTTTTCTTACAGAAGGTGTTACAGTCAACCTCAGTAAATCCCATTCTGGCAAGACTTCCATTAAATTTCTAGGTCATGTAATTTCGGCTGACGGCATTACGACCGACCCTGACAAACTACAAGCATCCATGACATAACAATTCCGACTACCAAAAAGCAACTGTTCAGCTTCCTCGGTTTGATTAATTTTTTTCTCCGTTTCATACAGCACTCTGCATTAGATACACCTAATTGTGTCATCTTACTGGTAAAAATACTATCTGGTCGTAGGATGAACAAGCACATTCCGAGTTTCTCACTCTGAAAAAGGCTTTACTTAACGCTCCACTTCTATCACACACTTATCCGACAAAGAATTCTTCTATTGCTACAGACAATTCCGAGACTGCTCTTGGTGTCCATGCATTTCAGGAAATAGAAGAAAATGGTACAACTATTAATAAGAACATCGCGTTTGCTGGTCGCAATCCTCACATCGGCTTAAAGAAATGATTCCATCATCGAACTAGAAGCGTTATGTGTTGCTTGGGTTTAACTAAATTTCGTCACTTTCCATACGGCAGACACGTAACAGTATACACAGATTACAGAGCTATTCAGTTTCTTTTTCAGCCAAATTCACACATGACGGACTCAGTAGCAGAAAACTTTATTTCCAGGAATTTGATTTTACGATTGTCCACATCCCAGGAACCCAGAATACTGTAGCAGATGCGCTTTCTCGCGCACTGTGCAGTAACCATCCAGAGAAAGTCGCTAATTTCTGTCGAAGTAATTTCAGCCTTATTGACATTAAACAAGTAACTTTTGAAAAAAAAATTTCTCCATCGTTAAAAGACATAGTCGGAGAGCAGAACAAAGACGACATCTGGAAAGAGATCAAACTTCTGTGGCGTTGCACAGGCCAGAAAACAATCAGAAATTACTACACCATGCACAATAATATTCTGTTTCACTGCGCTCGGCCTGACAGCGATAATTGGACCCCCTGCATATCTAAAGAACTTGTCAATAAATTAATCTGGTATACACACTTGTATTATTCCCATTATGGTGCTCGCAAATACTATTTGATACTACGGCAGAACTGTTACTTCACAAACATGGAAAAGCGTATTTTACGAGCCTTGGCGAATTGCAGAGATTGTCAAAAAGCTAAATCTTCTACAATATCTCACATTGCCCTCTGTACCCCATTGTACCCACAATATCAAGACATATGTCAGCTGCTGATGAAATTGGTCCCGTTTCACGAACTAATAAGGGTTCGAAAATTTATATCTTTCACTTCGTACGAAAAGTCACTTCTACAACTACTGTATTTTGTTGATAAAAAACTGATTTATTCTCAATAAACCTCAAGTGCATACAAGAAGCGGTGAGTTTGGTTTTCAGATACTTAGATTTATTTCTGAATCTGGAGGCTTTGTTTACGGAAGAAGTCACTTGACTAAGGAGCTTCCAAAAACACCTAAGAATAAAAGTGCGAGTGTTGTGATTCAAAATAAGAAACAGAGATAAACAAAACTTTATGGTCAGATAGGACGTTGATTAGTAATTTAACACAAAACTTCATTTCTAATACATTAATAAAATTATTCACCTTAACACTTTCCCTTGTTAAGTAGAAATCAAGAAACAAGCAACAACCAAAATAAAGAAGCTATTGAATATAAAACAACAAAGTTAATGATAATTCTAATGAGACGATGTGTATGTTTGTACATATCGATTGTTAACTGTGTGAGAATGATATCTTTTCTCTTAGTGGGGGGATATGTAGTGATCCATGCCGTTCACGGAAGGGCATGTGTTACGTATGTCAAATTTAGAGCTCAGAGTAAAGATGGCCGTTACCGCTATTAGTTTGTAAACATCTGGCCACGTTCAGGTGAGAAACTTGTCTGCTGGAGAGCATTTGTAATCTCCATGTAGAGAGGAGGAACGAAGGAGCTGTGGTGCCATGGAACATCTCCGACACCAAGGCAGCGATTGCTGTTTTATGTTACTCACAAACATATTAATGAGATGCCTCTTAGACAGCAGTGTTAATTGGTTCTGGGATTAGTAATTTTCCATATAAAGTGTAACTCTTTTTGAATGTTTGTGACAATGTGCAGAGTTAACTGAAACCAATCTACATTTTATTTAAGTAGAGAAACAGTATTTTGTTTTATACCTACATTACGTTTAGATATCTACACGATAAAAAAAGTTTCATGGCGAAGAATAACAGGGCGCTACATAGCCGGACAGAGAGATAAATCACAAGAGTTGCAAGGTTGATTACAGCAGTCTAATAGGGAAGTTTGGCTGATGTAGTACCGAATTTACCGACAGCTGTCCGCGGTGGCCGAGCTGTTGTAGGCGCTTTAGTCTGGAACCGTGCGACTGCTTCGGTCGCAGGTTCGAATTCTGCCCGGGCTTGGATGTATGTTATGGCCTTACGTTCATTAGGCTTAAGTAGTTCTCAGTTCTAGGGGAATGATGACCTATGTTAAGTCCCATAGTGGCGAGAGCCATTTCATCGACTTCTATTACGTCTCATGGCTTTTTCATGACAGCTATTGGCATGGATAAAACTTACACTAGTTTTATAACGATAGAGTAGAAGTGACACCATCTAGACGTCGCTTTTGGAATCATTTTGATAATCTATGCAAGTCTGAAGAAAAGCCCAGGTGGGCGCAGAAACGCATAGTACACAGTACTTCAAAAAATTAATCCGTTTTCGTAATACTATTATTTCACCTTGAATCAAGATAGAAATTTGGCCTCTTTTTAACTTAGGCTTAGGACTAAAACATTTCTATTTTGAAATGAGTCGTCTGATATTACAAGAGAACGCGAAGAACGCGAAGATACAATGTTGGAGCATTTTTTATAACAGCAGTTAGATTTCAGAAATATACTGTTATTTACCGGACGTTACGAATAAAACCCGACGTAGAAAATGCATGAGACAAATGGCAACTGTAATGCAACTTGAATCCACTCAGATATTGTCGCTCAGATATAGCTGATCGGCATACATAAATAAATTACAAAAAAAGCTGAATTTATTTTCTAAATTATTTATTTATGTCGATAATTTTAGGTCTGTGAACCCATAACTGACGCTTGACCAGAGTTTTAAACAAACAGTTTTTGTATCATACTTTCTTAACAAATGACAGCAATTTTAAAATGACTAAAATTATAAGAAAATCATTTGTCATTTGATGACAATGCATTTAAAAGTCGATGTAATAGTGCTGAGAACTAATACCAGTCAGTCTACAGTTACTATTATTACTAGTGCTTTTCTGGGTAATAATAATAATGATATTAATAATAATAGTAATGACCATAATATACCCCGTGGAGGCCTCTGCTATGTTCTGCCAGTCCTAAAAGGCGACGAAAAGAACAAACCACTAATAGGGCTAGCCCCCCTTTTAGTTTAATTAGTTGGTTCAGGACACAAATAATGAAGCCTCGGACAAGTGCTGGCGTGGTCGGGGACGACGCTTGACCTCTATGTCCGTCCACAATGGTAACGACACTGCTAGCCACAAAGAAAATGATTTAAATCCAAATAGAGGTGTTTTGCAGGATATGCTTCCTGCAACCACTCTAGAAGGAAAACAAAGACAGAGGATGAAATGGTCAGATGAAGTTAACCGACACCTCATGTTCTGTTATTACTAAGCAACAAACTCAGGAACCAACACAACCGGATGCAGTTCACAAGTATACACAACATTTATTACCAGATAGCCAGAATTAAAATTTTTACCAGAACAACGGCTAGCTGATCAGATCCATGTAATAATTAAAAATAACAAGATACCCCAGTCAGAATTAGAAAACATCAAACAACAAGTACAACAAATACTGGAACAAAATAACGTGCAATCAGAGGAAGAAGAAAATACGGTAATGGACTCAAACTTCCCGGAGCAAACAAACAAAGAGCAACACACATCAATTAAATAATCACAGGAAAACAATATCTTATGACAGCCACCAGAACAAGCACAAATAGAACACGAAATTACACACATGTAGTTATAGAAGAAAAATTTCAGTTGACATATATAAAATGCAAAGACACAAATACAGGCGTTAGACCACTCTAGCATGGACCACCAAATAACACACTAGTCTAAAAAACAATAACAACTATCAACACAATCGTACACAACAAAATAAATGGATACAACTATGGAAGAGTTCCTACTGGTTTATATAGGAGCACTCACTACACTAAATATACACACTAGGCAGAGATCAGAACCAACCAACACACAGAAGAAACCCACAAAACCAGCATTGCAACACAGACTACAGATCAGCATAGAAAAACTGAGAAAAGACATCGGACAGCTAACTCAATTTATAAGAAATGAAATATCAGACTAAAAACGAGAAAGGTTAGGTAAACTCTCACAATAAGAAGCGATAGAGCAATTAGATGATAAGAAAGAGAAATTATAAGCATTGGCCAGACGTCTTAGAAGATGCAAAAAAAGTGAAAATAGAAGGAAACAAAACCAAACATTCAACACCATCCAAATGAAATTTTACCAGACAGTAGGTAACACACACATTAAAATAGACAATCCACCAAACATAACAGACATGGAACACTTCTGCAGCAACAGACGGTCAAACCCGGTACAAAATAACAGACATGCACGGTGGATACAAGCAGAAACAGATACATACAAGATGATACCACAAATACCTGAAGTGATAATTTTGCAACATGAAGTCACCTGAGCAATTAATTCTAAACACAATTGGAAAGCCCCTGGAAATAATAAAATAGCAAATTTCTGGCTAAAGAAGTTCATCTCCACACATTCTCTCTCGTGAAATTTAAGATTGTGGGAGGATATGAAACAGGATATTTTGTACTTATATTTTTATGTACCGTACCATTGGAGATATAATAATGATATTTAAGTAGTGCATGATTAAATGACTAGTAAATTATGACTTCGTATAGTAAAATGTCGAGTAGCAAACTTTACAGTGGATTTGGTTTAGTAACATTTCTACCCATTACTTGGGGTACACACACACACACACACACACACACACACACACACACATATATATATATATATATATATATATATATATATATATATATATATATATATGCGTTTATTGATGATCCCAGCTACACGTAGAGAAAAGCTGTCTATTTCTAATATTGTAGACTCCTTCTGAAATCCTTGCTCTACGAGTCTGGACCCAGGGAGCTACAAATAATTACAACTCTTGTTTTCAGTTTAATGTTGAAACTTTTATTCGTAAATGCGGTGCTGGTTATAAGCACATTGTGATCTCCCAGCCAAAAATATCATACCATGGTTTTACTTTTTTATGAGAGTAAATGGTAATTTTAATTTATTATTATATTAGAATTTATTTAGCTTTTAACTTAATCAGTCTCTGAATCGATATATATATATATATATATATATATATATATATATATATTTAAATTTTTAAATAATGCCAACGATTCCCTAACTGTGGGGCACGCCTGCATAAAGGGGCGTGATAACACTAAATTAGGAGTGTAAGATCACTGAGAACAAAAATGTATCGATTCAGAGACTGATTAAGTTAAAAGCTAAATAAATTCTAAAATAATAATAAATTAAAATTACCATTTACTCTCATAGAAAAGTAAAACCATGGTATGATATTTTTGGCTGGGAGATCACAATGTGCTTATAACCAGCACCGCATTTACGAATAAAAGTTTCAACATTAAACTGAAAACAAGAGTTGTAATTATTTGTAGCTCCCTGGGTCCAGACTCGTAGAGCAAGGATTTCAGAAGGAGTCTACAATATTAGAAATAGACAGCTTTTCTCTACGTGTAGCTGGGATCATCAATAAACGCAGAAAACCGGTTTCCCAAACGCACGCCGTTGAACTTGATAATAGAATACAAAGTGCTCTTTTTTCAGTGCAGAAAATTCATGAGTCCATCCCTGCCCAATTCCAAAGAGAGATTTTTTATAAAATTTCTTTTGATATTACCACCTTGCCATGAAATCTATGAGGATATCTTCGTATGAGCCTTTCCGGGGTGTTTTCACCCGTTATCTATAAGGAAGAGAGCTATAGAAGCCCATCGAACATCGTTTTTTCCATGTAGCCGGCCGTTGTTCCCTAATAGCAGTAAACATATACACACACTGAAGCGACAAAGAAACTGATACAGGCATGCATATACTAATACAGAGATAAGTAAACAGGCAGAATACGACACAAACGTCTGGCGAGATTGTTAGGTCGGTTAATGCTGCTACAATGGCAGGTTATCTAGATTTAAGTGAGTTTGAACGTGGTATTATAGTCGGCGCACGAGCGATGGTGTACATCATCTCCAAAGTAGCGACGAAGTGGGGATTTTCCTTGCGACCATTTCAGTCTCAGGACTAAACACAACAACAACATCGTGAAAATTGGCAATCGGGTAAAGTAATAGATTTCCATCAGAGTTGCTGCCGGAAAAATATCGTGCAAGAATGGGATCAACGACGACTGAATGGAACCGTTCACCGTGACAGAAGTGCATTCCTTCCACAAATTTCTGCTGATTTCAGTGCTGGTCCATGAACAAGAGTCGGTGTGCGAAATATTGAATGAAACATCATTGATACGGGTTTCGGAGCCGAAGGCCCACTCGTTGATGAGTGCACTACACAAAGCTTTATACTTCGCCTTGGCCTGTCAAACCCGACATTGGACTGATGATGACTACAAACGTGTTACTTGGTCGGACGATTCTCGTTTCAAATTGTATCGAGTGGATGGAAGTGTACGCGTATGGACACAACCCATGAATCTATGGACCCTGCATATCAGAAGGAGATTGTTGAAGCTGGTGGTGGTTTTTAAATGGTGCAGAGCATGTGCAGTTGGAGTGATATGGGACCCCTGATCCGTCTAAATATGACACTTAAAGGTGACAATTACGAAAGGAACCTGTCTGATCAACTGCATCCATTCATGTACATTGCGCATTTCCACAGACTTGGGCAAATCCAGCAGCGCAATGCCGCACCCACACTTCCAAAATTGCTACAGAGTGGCTCCAGCAACACTCTTGTGAGTGTAAACACTTCCGCTGGCCACCAAACTTCCTACCCGATAACATTATTGACCTTTTCTTGGATGCCTTGCAGCGAGAAGTTTAGAAAATTTCTCCACCTCCTCGTAGACTTACAGATTTATTGACAGTGCTGCATGATTTATGTTGTGAGTTCTCTCCAGCATAAATTCAGACATTAGTCGAGCCAGTTATACGTCGCGTTGCGGCACCTCTTCGTGCTCGCGGGGGCCTAAACGATATTAGCCAGGTGTACCAGTTTCTGAAGCTCTTCGGTTTTAACAGGGTGTATAGGGTACAAGTGTTGATATTTCTACTGCTGACTTAGGACGATGTGTTGGGAAGCATTACATCAGTGTTTACCTAATTTGCAGTTATAGATATTAGGAGTGGTATATCTGTAGTTTGATCGGCGCCTCCAAATACATGTGACATGGAGAGTCCATTAGCGCTTTTTGTCATTCTGTCAGCTGTTGAAGTGTAGAGACGTGGACGCAAAATGAGTAGTCTGCACGGAGAGGTGTAGTCCACTTAATGGTGCAGTTACAACCACAGAGACAACGTCGTGTTGTAAATTCATGATGTGCGAGAACGCTATTCGATGCAGGGACAGTAAAGCAACACCTTGATGTGTGTATATACTACTGGTCATTAATTGCTAAACATCGAAGATGACGTGCTACAAACGGGAAATTTAACCGACAGGAAGAAGATGCTGTGATACGCAAATGATTAGCTTTTCAGAGCATTCACTCAATGTTGGCGCCGGTGGCGACACCTACAACATGCTGACATGAGGAAAGTTTCCAACCGATTTCTCATACACAAACAACAGTTGAATGGCGTTGCCTGGTGAAACGATGTTGTGATGGCTCGTGTAAGGAGGAGAAATGAGTACCAGACTTTGATAAAGGTCGGATTGTAGCCTATCACTATTGCGAGTTATCGTATCGCGACATTGCTGCTCGCGTTGGTCGAGATCAATGACTGTTCGGTGGTTTCAGGAGGGTAATTCGAAACGTGGTGCTCGGACCCAACGGCCTCGTAGCACTAGCAGTCGAGATGCCAGGCATCTTATCCGCATGGCTGTAACGGATCATGCAGCCACGTCTCGGTCCCTGAGTCAACAGATTGGGACGTTTGCAATACAACAACGATCGGCACGAACTGGTCGACGACGTTTGCACCAGCATGGACTATCAGCTCGGAATTCATGCCTGCGGTTACACTTGACGCTGCATCACAGACAGTAATGCCTGCGATGGTGTACTCAACGGCGAACCTGGGTGCACGAATGGCAAAACGTCATTTTTTCGGATGAATCCAGGTTCTGTTAAAGCATCATGATGGTCGCATGCGTATTGGGCGACATCGTGGTGAACGCACGTTGGAAGCGTGTATTCGTCATCGCCATACTGGCGTATCACCTTGCGTGTTGGTATCTGGTGTCATTGGTAACACGTCTCGGTCGTCTCTTGTTCGCACTGACAGCACTTTCAACAGTGGACGTTATTTTTCAGATGTGTTATGACCCGTGGCTCTACCCTTCATTCGATCCCAGCGAAACCCTACATTCCAGCAGCATAATGCCCCACCGCTTGTTGCAGGTCCTGTATGGGCCTTTCTGGATACAGAAAATGTTCGACTGCTGCCCTGTTCAGCACTTTCTCCAGATCTCTCACCAACTGAAAACGTCTGGACAATGGTTGCAGAGCAACTGGCGCGTCACAATACGCGAGTCACTACTATTGATGAACTGTGGTATCGTGTTCAAGCTGCATGGGTAGCTGTAGCTGTACACGCCAGCCAAGCTCTGTTTGACTCAATGCCCAGGCGTAAGAAGGCCGTTATTATGGCCAGAGGAGGTTGTTCTCGGTACTGATTTCTCAGGATCTATGCACCCAAATTGCGTGAAATTGTAATCACATGTCAGTTCTAGTATAATATATTTGTCCATTGAATGACCGTTTATCATCTGCGTTTCTTCTTGGTGTTGCAATTTTAATGGCCAGTAGTGTATATATCATGGACGCCCAATAAACAATGCAACAACTATTCATATCTGCCAATTTAGGTTGAAAAAATTAAGAATTTGTTGGATGACACCGTAGAATGATTCCGTTTAAGACTCTGTAGTCTTATGAAATTCCAATAGGTAGCATCGCTATACATATCCCAAATGGAGTCTCTGAAGGAGGTACGTTCCAAGCAGATTGCTCTTTTTGAGTTTCTTTTGGCAGACAACCAGAGTATCAAAACCATTCATAGACACTTGAAAAATGTGTACAGTGACTTAGCACAGACCAAAAGCACGGCAAGTCGTTCGAGAAGCCATTTGTCACCATCGCAACATGGTGGCGCAGAACTGTCCAATCTCCTACATGCTGAATGGTCGTACACAGCTGTAACTCCTGCATTGTCGGAACGTGCGGACACTCTCATTCCACGCGATCGACAGATCGTAGTCAAATGCCTCGCTGCACAGCTGGACATCTCCGTTAGTAGTCCTGACACACCCGCCCACCACCGCAGTACTCGAAGTTGTGTACTCGCTGAATTTCTCCCCTACAACAGAAGACCATAATGACCAACGATGTGGTTCGATTCACGGCGGGGTCCGGGGTTTTCTCTGACTCGTGATGACTGGGTGTTGTGTGCTGTCCTTAGGTTAGTTAGGTTTAAGTAGTTCTAAGTTCTAGGGGTCTGATGACTATAGATGTTAAGTCCCATAGTGCTCAGAGCCATTTTTTGACCAACGAAGGACCATCTGCGCAGAATTTTTTGCACGTTGCGAGACTAATTGTGACAATTTTTGTCGAAGTTTGTCTTAAGCGACGAAACATGGGATCATTACTTGAAACCGGAAATAAAACGGCAATCGATCGAGGGGCGCGACACCAATTTTCCTCACAATAAGAAGTACAAAGCCGGACCCTCCGCTGGTAAAGTCAGGACGACCGTCTACTGGATTCGGAAAGGATTATTCTGTTAGATGTCTTGGTGGAACGGTCATGTGTATTGAGCTATCGTCAGGGAACTGAAGAAACGGCTTCAGCTTCGCCACAAAATCGCTAACGAATTTCTCCATCTCCACGACAGTGCAAGACCTCACGCAAGTCTGCGCACCGGAGAGGAGCTCGAAAACCTTCATTGGACTGTTTTCCTTCATCCACCCTACAGCCTGGATGTCGTACCTTTTGACTTCCGTCTTTTTGGCTTAATGTAGGGTCAACTCTAGAGGGAAGCAGTAAGTAGTTGTAGGATGTTATTGATAGAACAAGAAGTTGTCTCCGACGTCGACCAGTAGACTCTACCCTGTGGACGTGCAGGCCCTCCCCTAAGGTGGCGACCGGCTGTCGCACTGAACGGAGATCATGTTGAAAAAACAGGGTTTTACAGCCAAAAGAGAGCGGAATGTTATGGTGTATTGCGAATTCTGAATGAAACAAACCCGATTTCAGGAAAATATTTACTTATTGGATATCCTTATGTACATCTTACAAGGAAAGAGACGAAGGAGAAGCGCAATGGAAAGAATGACTACGGACTTGATCGTGAATACGGAAAGGCTGAGGAACGCTGTAGCATGCTCCCTATTCATAGGCAGTCTAACAATTACGCTGACATAAATATACTTTCCACAAGTTACAGAGACTGTGACAACATTAAAAGAAAAGATACAAGATGACTTTTAAGTTCTGAGTAGTATTTAAATATAAAAATAAATTTACACGACTCTCTGAAAAATTAGGAAAATGAATGATGCTCTACACAACTCGCTATCAACATTTACATACAAGTTACCTTGACAAATGGAATTAACAAACTGACACACTTTAACTGGCATATATTGGTACTCATGTTCCATTAAGATTTTTCACTGAAATGTATATTGACTTATCACGGAGATTACCTGAAAATTCCCCTTCATACCTGCGTTTCCTAGAAATCAACCTGGCATAATTTAAAGTCACTTATGACTAATGCGAAATTTCTGTTTTTTTTCTAATGAAATACAAACATCTGATCACAGAGCACAGAAATTTTTTAACTTATATACCAGTAATGTCGCAGGTTACATGTAGCTTGTTTCAAAGCAATTGCTCCACAGAAAAACATTCTCATACTTGTAGCCCAGGACGGTATAGATAAGTTCTGAAAACGTATAGTGTTGCGTTATTTTAATTTCATTAATAGTTAACGTGATACTAAGGAAAAAACCAAATATTCAATTTCGGAACTACGTATTTTACATGTAAGGGACAAATATACTGCTCCACAAAATCACGACAACATCTATGAAAAGATTACCCGGTAGGTTTTTTTTTTTAAATTACGTTTACCAGTCACAAACTTTGTTGACTGTTGTATTATTTATTTATTTTGCTACACGTTTCGAGGGACTACCTCACTTTCAGGCTAATTGCGGTTACAAAAACCATCACACGATAAGATTACAATGATGTTACATAGACTTTTCATTAATGCTCTGGTTATCCTGTGGAAGAAGAGAAAACTTAGTAAGAGGAGATGTCACGTAGGAAGCGGCACTGATATTTGCAAGAAAATATTTCGTAACAGTCACTCACTTTGTTGTTCTGTCGTGGCAGTCTCGTTGTGATGAGCTGAGGTATTTCTATTTCCATGGTTCCCTTGGCTCTCTTGGTCACTGTTCACGAAATTGTGAACATGGCAGTAACTTGGAAACACTATCACAATAACAAATCTGTACTGCAGTGGACAAGATGGCCATCAAAATATAGCTGGTTTTGATTTGACTATCGATCTGTCGATCTATGTGTTGTCACATGTTTACACATCTTCTGCACGTCTTTTATTATATTGCAGATGTAGGCTGACAGAATACATTACAAATTGAGCATCTGTCACAATATTATTGTACAAATCATGATATAAATTATTTAATTTACATATTTCTAAGCTATCGCTGGGGCTAGAGTGAAACGGCTGTCATGTTATGTATTTTTTATTCTAAGAGTACTGGAGTGAAATTGGAAAAGAAATGTGTATTTTTGAAGTTTGTCATTTCATTCAGGATCTAGTTATTCCCCATGTGGCCGTGGATGAATATTTCCATTTCTTCCAAGACTTCCATTTTCCGGATCTTTTCTAAATTATGCAGAACTTTCATACTGTTGTCTATTGTAACACTGTGTCCTGTTTAATTTATATTTCGCTATAGCCGATTTATTCGGTTTGCCAAGTATGAAACAGCCAATGTGTTCTTTAAAGTGGCTTTTAAAATTTCTTCCCATCTGGCCAATGTAGTATTAGTTGCAATGACTGCATGCAATTTTGTAAATTCCTGAATGGTTATGTTTCTCTGTGGGATGTGGGATGTCATGTACCAGTTTCTTCTTTAATTTGTTGTTGGTGGCAAAGATGATCCTGATGTCTGTTTTTTAAAACAGCCTGACAATTTTTCTGATATGACACCTAAATATGGTAATGCTATTTTCTTGGGTTTTTGGATATTGTGTGAGGAAGCTGTGCCACATTGCTTGTTGTTATCTTTAGTTGTGTGTTGTGATAGTGTGTCTATCTCATGTTCATGATAGCCATTTTATGTGCAGTGTATTTGATAGTGTTCATTACTGTCTCTCTGTTGGCAGCATTAATTGGGAATTCCTTTGCTCTGTTTAAGAAGGATCTGAACGCAGCTTGTTTTTCTGATGTGGGATGAGTGGAACATTTATTAATGATTGTGTCTGTGTATGTTGGTTTCTGTAAACATTGATATTTAAGGTTTCTTTCTGTGTTACTTATTGTCATGCATCAAAAATAAATTTTGTTATCTTTCTCATGTTCTATGGCGAACTAGATATTTTTTTGTAACTTATTGGTTCTCTATAATAGCATTTCTGTTTCGTCACAAGTTCCATTGTATACAATGAATGTGTCATTAACATATCTGCAGTAGTGTACTAATTGCTGGGTTATTATGTTATTGCTGTTGAGAAGTTTATTTTCAAGGTGGTTAATGAAAATTTCTGTAGTGATTCCACTTAGAGGACTTCCCATTGCTAGGCCTACATCATGTTTCTACATTGAACCATTAAATGTGAAATAAATGTATGAAAGAAAAAGCTCTAGGAAGTCTATTAATTCAACTGCTTCATCTACAGACATAGTCTAACCCTTTAATAAATTGTATTTGATTATATCTGTGAATCCTTTGATGGGTATGCTGCTGTATAAGTTTACTATGTCAACAGGTGGGCTTTGCATTGGACAGGGTATGAAGATCTTTAGTACTTCGAATTACGTGGTAGCTATTTCACACTGAATATAAATTTGAAGTTTATACTGCTTTTGTAAAATTGAATGCAGATTAGGCATAACATTGTAGCCTGGATGATTTATAGCATTGCCAATTGCTCTGATAGGGATATTACCTATATGGGCTGGGCTGAGCTGGTCTCTCTACTTTGGGGCTGTTTGGTTCATAATTGTTAATCTTTGTATTTCATCCCTTGTTAATAAGACACATATTTCATACAACTGTTGATTTAGTTTACTGTTGAATTTCTGTCTGGGGTCATGAGAGATTTCTTCTATTTCGTTATTCTGAAGAAACTGAAGTGTTTTGTTTCTGTATTCATGTTTGTAAATGTTAACTACGGTATTGCCTTTGTCAAATTTTATTGCTAGTGCATTGCCCTCTATGATCTTCTTGTTGTAATGTTTAAACAACTGATTCTCTTCTTGACTTTCTTCTAGTATCTTATTCCTAAAACGTTTCTCTATTAATTCGTTAGATTTATGTTTTATTACTGTTACTTCATTTTTGTTTAGTTTGGCTACATCTGCTGCCATTTTGACTGAGCAAATGATGTCTTTAAGGTTCTGTTCATTGAGTTCTGGTATTAGTCTGTGTTTAAGGCTTTTGATAAGTAGAGTTCGTTGTTGTCAAACTGAATGTTTGTGGAATTGACTATTCATGGGAAACATTTTTGGGCAGTCTGACTTTTGGTACTGCAAGTCAGGTAAGTGTTTGATTGTCTTAGTTGACATAGTTTCTTCATATGAGTTGCTTTAATTCTGTTGCAATTGTTTTCTCTTATCCGCATTAAAAATTTTTACCTTCTAATGCTCCACACAGGTGCTTTGACATGGTACCATTGTTTTTGACATGGGCAAATAATTTAAGAGTTCCTGCCGCTTCCGTAAGAGAATTACTGAGTAATAAGGCACTTAAATCTAACTACACTCCTGGAAATTGAAATAAGAACAACGTGAATTCATTGTCCCAGGAAGGGGAAACTTTATTGACACATTCCTGGGGTCAGATACATCACATAATCACACTGACAGAACCACAGGCACATAGACACAGGCAACAGAGCATGCAGAATGTCGGCACTAGTACAGTGTATATCCACCTTTCGCAGCAATGCTGGCTGCTATTCTCCCATGGAGACGATCGTAGAGATGCTGGATGTAGTCCTGTGGAACGGCTTGCCATGCCATTTCCACCTGGCGCCTCAGTCCTGTGGAACGGCTTGCCATGCCATTTCCACCTGGCGCCTCAGTTGGACCAGCGTTCGTGCTGGACGTGCAGACCGCGTGAGACGACGCTTCATCCAGTCCCAAACATGCTCAATCGGGGATAGATCCGGAGATCTTGCTGGCCATGGTAGTTGACTTACACCTTCTAGAGCACGTTGGGAGGCACGGGATACATGCGGACGTGCATTGTCCTGTTGGAACAGCAAGTTCCCTTGCCGGTCTAGGAATGGTAGAACGATGGGTTCGATGACGGTTTGGATGTACCGTGCACTATTCAGTGTCCCCTCGACGATCACCAGAGGTGTACGGCCAGTGTAGGAGATCGCTCCCCACACCATGATGCCGGGTGTTGGCCCTGTGTGCCTTGGTCGTATGCAGTCCTGATTGTGGCGCTCACCTGTACGGCGCCAAACACGCATACGACCATCGTTGGCACCAAGGCAGAAGCGACTCTCATTGCTGAAGACGACACGTCTCCATTCGTCCCTCCATTCACGCCTGTCGCGACACCACTGGAGGCGGGCTGCACGATGTTGGGGCGTGAGCGGAAGACGGCCTAACGGTGTGCGGGACCGTAGCCCAGCTTCATGGAGACGGTTGCGAATGGTCCTCGCCGATACCCCAGGAGCAACAGTGTCCCTAATTTGCTGGGAAGTGGCGGTGCGGTCCCCTACGGCACTGCGTAGGATCCTACGGTCATGGCGTGCATCCGTGCGTCGCTGCGGTCCGGTTCCAGGTCGACGGGCACGTGCACCTTCCGCCGACCACTGGCGGCAACATCGATGTACTGTGGAGACCTCACGCCCCACCTGTTGAGCAATTCGGCGGTACGTCCACCCAGCCTCCCGCATGCCCACTATACACCCTCGTTCAAAGTCCGTCAACTGCACATACGGTTCACGTCCACGCTGTCGCGGCATGCTACCAGTGTTAAAGACTGCGATGGAGCTCCGTATGCCACGGCAAACTGGCTGACACTGACGGCGGCGGTGCACAAATGCTGCGCAGCTAGCGCCATTCGACGGTCAACACCGCGGTTCCTGGTGTGTCCGCTGTGCCGTGCGTGTGATCATTGCTTGTACAGCCCTCTCGCAGTGTCCGGAGCAAGTATGGTGGGTCTGACACACCGGTGTCAATGTGTTCTTTTTTCCATTTCCAGGAGTGTATAATGACTAAAACCGTAAGTATGCTCCATTAGTAATACAGCTGCAACGCAATTACTTAAACATTCCTTAATGAACCTGTATTACAGGATCAGCACAGCTAACGACGTAGTTCCCTTCACAGAACAAACAATTGACTCACTGTTTCACATACAGCGTTCATTTCAGCGCATAATGTCTCTCCCATGTGAAGATTTTATTGCCATTTTTTGAGCATTCTTCGAAGTGTGTGTAGAAGACCTACCTTACTTAATATGTCTCTTATCACGAAATGAAGTACGTCACGGAGTAAACTTCACCCTATGTTTGCCATAGTTTCGGCCAATATGTAATACAGGTACTGGACAAAAATATGAAAAATATGTATGTGGAAGTGACACAGATGCATAGCACTAGTATCTAGAGGCACCTCTGAAAATAGTGTTGTTGATACAAATCCACCAAAGCAAAATATTATGTGAGCAGCTCTGTAACCCTAAAATCTCAGCCGCCCCTAGGCATTTTTAAATAATGTGTTTTCTTGTTTAATTTTTCACAAGAAACACTAGCATTGAAAAGATATTTAAGTGTGGTGTAGCAGGATCGGTGACCCAAATTCAGCTAAGTACCTGAAATTTTGCAATTAATGATGCACTCATAGTTAGCCTGTCCAGTGGTGCCCGATCATGTCGACGTCCACGCCTTCCCGTGACAATATCGAGAATCCAATGAAATCATAACATACATCTTAGCCACCTTACAACTACCTTCGTCAGCATTCGCACAACGTTACTGTTTTTTTACTTTGTGGGGACCCATATTACGTCATTTCACTGACTGGGAACTGATGTACTTTCCTACCCTGACGGCAGTATGACCGCTCTAAGAAGTGGCACACATTTGAGGCACACTTCATTCCATATCACGAACTCTCAAGGAAACTTTGATGCAACCTTCCCCGTTCCGAGGGGGGGGGGGGGGGGGCCCTATAGGCACGATATCCACATTGCTGTCAACATTATAATCCTGTCTAGGGCCTGTGACGCTCAGATCCCTTGTCGCTTCTTAGTAGTGTTCAGCTATAATTATCACGTCATCATTTCGTTAGAAATTAGCGATCTTCGCCTGAGTAGGCTAGAAGCGACAGTGCGAAAGCTACTTGCACCAGTTGGTTGTCGGTTAAGTTACTGTTAGTCGTTATTCCTTTGGTTTCAGTACATGTGTGTATTGGTGAATTCTTCGATTCTGATGGCTTCGGTGACTACTCTGCTGTTTGGGAAACCACGCTGATATCTAGTACACGTAAATGTAGGGAAATTGTAAATTAAGTCACACAGAAGTTCTTTGAATCTGTAAAATAAGGACAAAGAAAAAACCATGAAACTTAAATTAGAACCGTCGGAAACCAGTTTTCTTCCTTCTGGCAGCGTCAACAGTACATGATTATATGTGTGGAGCAAAAGCAAGTCTCTTATTTCCCACAATTGTCAAGGTACATGAAAGTCTACTAGACATTGTTTATGATGAATACACAACCTTCTTGGCTGGATTAGTGAGATGTGGACAATACAAACCCTGTGTATTGTTACGGTGCTGCAAACAGCATAGCACTGTGAAGAGTTCCGTTTACAAACAGGTTAATTGTCAGCAATCTCATAACACTAGTATGAGCCTCAGAAGAATGTAAAACATTGGAACTGACGTAAGTTACCGATTTCGGTCCGATTCTGTTGCTACGAAAATGCACTAGTGATACATACGATTGCTATTAAAATTCTGTAAAACATTCTCGATCGGAAGAGATGTACATTAGGCAAACGGTAATTTTCAAGAATGTTTGCCTATCGAAGCAGCGGATTCCAGACGATAGATAGCGAACGTACTATTCTAAATCGATCACACGAGTGTAGTGGCGGGCGTTATGATACATTATTTGTGAGTTGCTAGGGAAACCCAAACGACTTATGTCGGTAATGAGTGAGATATCTCTTCGACCGATTGCCTCACGTGGAAGAATCTAATTGCATGCTTATCCAGTGCAAAAATTTGTTAAAATTTTTTTAGGAAATATGGACTAATAACGGATGACGATAACTGGAACTGTGTAGACCGCGGTGCGGCGATGTCTATAAAAGTTCTAAGGAAGAGTTCTGATTGTGAAATACCTTTACCATTTCATAGCGGAAACTGTTGTAAACGTATGACTATCAGGAAGAATACGTAGTTTGACTATCCCACATTATCGATTCAGACCATCATAATTCTTGTATCTTGCGGGATTAGGGACTACACGCTGCAAGCAACAGCATGGGAAACTGACTTATCTACCAGTACCGTGTGCGACTATTTCGGGTTTTGCAGAGAAGTGTGTTATGTAATAACCAGAGAGGACGATCTTTAAAGAATGAAATCAAATATATTTGGGTATTCGGTGACATAGAACGAAAGCCCCGGAAGCGCTTTGTGGTAAGACTGTTCTGCAGAGAGAAGGTAGCTTCAGTCAGTTTCATAAAGCACTTTATGCTGCCGCGTAGCTTTCAGTTCTACAAGACACTGAAAGGATTTAGCCACTAGTACGTCAACCACTCTGTAGGGTTCGTGTCTTTCGATGACACGTAGAACACGTAGAACATCGAGCGGCTGTGGAAATCAGTGAAATCTTCCATTAAAAGAGCAGGGCGTCCAGGAGAAAGAGACCTACTCTACTTGGTTCAGTATCAATATTTCCATAACTAGCGGTTGCATAGAAAAGTGACGCTTGTGACACTCTGCCTATATTTTTGCGTGACACTGGCAGAGTCTACCCAGGTTACGGCATATACATCAAATGGACTTCCTCATGACCACAATGTTGACGACGAGTGATGTAAGTGGTTTCCTTTTATAATTACAAGTATTTAGTAACGCTCGTCTTTTGTTGTTGCTGTAGTGACAACTATAAACAAACACATAACGCCCGCCACTAAAGTCACTTACTCGATTTAGAATAGCACGTTCGATATCTACCGTCTGGAGCCCACGGCTCCGATAGGCAAACATTCTTGGAAATTACCCTACCAGTTTTGATCTATAATGTAGACCACCTGCAGGCCGGCACTGCAGTACAGTAATAAAACATATTCGGACGGATATCTAAATAAAGAGATGGTAATTTGGTTAAAAACTTCCAAGATAAAATCTACAGTAATAACGAAGTACGATGTTATTCCCATGATACCTGGTGGTGGCAGTGAATGGAGCAGTATCCGTACGAACACGGACGGCAAGTGATGAAAAAGGTAGCAAAGCTTTGAAATGCATAGTGTAAGTTTCGTCCATCGCTTAAAGGATTACATCTTTGACAACCAATCCTGTATATCTTAGGTGAGGGATGATTTGTTGAATGGTGTAGTCGAATTTACAAGATAAAGCATAGATCTACAATTATATTACAGGGAATATCTCGTTAACGCTAAATAGTACTTACAGATTTTGGAGCTAGTGTTTGTCTAAGTTTATAACCAGGTTCTCTAACAGTGGTGTACAGTCCACGACAGTGATCGCTCCAGCGGTTTATTCTGACCACTGCAGGTAGAATAGTGTCACTCACTTCCCTAATATCGTCTGTCAAAGCTCAAACACGGCGATCGACTTCCAAGCTGTCGGACAGCGACTGCATCCTCAGCGTTCCGTCCTTCGCAATGAGGTGGGCATCGTTGGAGCGCAAGTATCGATACCGGCGAGCCTTTGCTGCGGTAACGAAATACAGCCACCACTGCTAATACTGCCGGCCGAAGTGGCCGATTGGTTCTAGGCACTACAGTCTGGAACCGTGCGACCGCTACGATCGCAGGTTCGAATCCTGCCTCGAGCCTGGATGTGTGTGATGTCCTTATGTTAGTTAGGTTTAACTAGTTCTAAGTTCTAGGGGACTGAAGACTTCAGAAGTTAAGAGTTATAGTGTTCAGAGCCATTTTTGAACTGCTAAGGCTACTTACAAACAAGTTCACTTAAATGCCCACAGAACGCAGTCTGCACGTGAAAACTAAAAAAAAATTTTGTTATTTCGTTTCTTTACTATAAATTAATTATGATGGGTTTTCTTGAGAACCTTCGTATTAAGTAATACCTGTATATATATCTATACCTAATTTTCTGGTAAATTCGACTACACCACTCAATTAACTCGCGTGAGACGAAAATGGTTGGTTGTCAGGGATGTGAAGCTATATGTGATGGGCGGAGATTACAATATATAACTCGAGTAACGGTAACTTATTGAGAAGTTGTCGCCCTTGCTCTTAGGGATATTGCTACGTCCACCGCCAGCAGTCACAGTCATGGGTTATTGTAGCTCTTTTTACATGTTTAATGTTGTTGTATCTTATTTCAGAAGTTTCTCGTCATAATACCATCCCTTTATTCAGAAATCGCTGTGAATACACACTGATAAGCAAGAACATTATGACCACTATCCATCGCTGCGCTGGATGCCGCCTAGTGGCGTTTCGGTGAAGTGACACGGTTGCAAAAGTATGTGGGCGGAGCAGACAGGGACGGGAGATCACTTTTCCGGAAATTTTGGCTGCAAATTGGGAAATCAGTTGAGATAAGCTATTTTGACAAAGAGCAGATTATTATTATGCAGAGTCAACGAGTATCTCGAAATCGGCGGAGCTGGTCGGATATTTTAGGGCTACTGTCGTGAGCATTTGTGGAAAGAGATAGAAGGACAGTGAAATCACCAACAGGCGCTCGTTGGACGTCCACGACTCGTAACAGAACGTGGGGTCCGCAGAGTTGTCTGCTCTGTTTAGTACGATGGGTAGTGATTTGTGGCTTCTCCGCGGAAAGAGCACAATGTTGGTGCTCGCCCTTCCCAACACACCGTTCATCGTACATTGCTGAATATGGATGGTGACCTTCGCTACATGTTCACATGATGATGCAACCACATCGTCAATTAAGACTCCAATTCAGTTGACACAGGACTATCAGGATTGTACTGTCAATCAGTGGGACATGTCGGCGTTTCGGGTGAGTTACATTGTTGCTACACTAGGTTAATGTCGTCCCCTCAAATCGTTTCATTGAAGTGAACAGCGGCCTGAAACGTGCAGCGCCCCATGGACCAGGCTGTTGAGAGCAATATTATGCAATGGGACATATTCTCCTGCTCTTTCATGGCACCTATGGCAGTAACAGAAGACACATTGACTCCTGAGAAACACCTGTATGCCGTCATGCTTGATGTCTTCCTCGACGGCGATTTCATCTTTCAGCCGTGTAACTGCCCTGTGTCGGAGCCAGAACCTTTAATCGGTGCTCTGAGGAGGATTATAGTGAACTCACGTTGATGTCTTGGCAACTATATTCGCCTGATGTAAATCCTATGGAATCCACCTGGACAGCTATCGGATGCTATCACAAGGTATGTAGTTCAGGTGGCCGTTAATTAGGCGAATTACAGGATCTATGCGTAGACTTCTAATGTCATATACCTCCACAAATCGACCACAAAACCGTAGGATCGTTGATAAGCAGGACCAATGATGTACTCCGTTCAAAGACGGGCGGACAATCTATTACGTAGGTGGTCATAATATTTTGGTTCATCTAAATTATAGACTGAAACCAGCTGTCAAATAAACACTTCTTGCGATCGAATTTTACTGAATTATACCATTCGCTGTTTACGTTCCATTGACAGAATGTTTCCTAAAATTTTAGATTACTTTTTAATCTCTTATTGAAGTCATGGCCAGTTAGTACAAAATTTCTAATTCTTGCCCTATCTATGTTTTCATTTCACTAATTATTCGTTGAGACATTTTTCAATACCCATCGTCGAATGACAAGAAAAATAGAGCAGATCAACATTATACGGATTAGAACTGCCAGCTCTGGGATGATTCTTGTATCTCTTGCGCATTGTTCAATGGATATACGACGAATTTGCATCTATACTGTACGAAGATCGGCCAAGTCTGAAACATTAGCAAGGAGCCCAATACTAAGGCGTATCTGTAGGAATATACGACGCGACTTTCTAGAAAAGAAATATGGTACATAATATAAGGAAATGATTAAAATGCTATAGTACGGCCTGTTTTGAACTAATGCTCGAGATTTTGGGATCCTACGCACTATGAATCAGATGTGCAAGTAATTATGGGGTGTGACATTAGATAGACGCATTACAGTATGATAACCGTATTTGCATTTGGTAAAAAGGAGGAGAACACAAAATCCCGGATATACTAAGTCTTCTAAGTGGACATTAATATCAGACATGAGATGACCATATGAAAGTAAATGGCAGAACGTTTCTACTTGTGTCAATAATGTGTTAGAAAAAGCTCGTAGTGGAATGTATGTATTAAGGAGAAGAAGAGGTTTTGGGGTTTGAAGTAGTGAAATCAAGCGAGCAACAAGAAATAAAGAAGCGGCTAATCACTGTCATCTCCAACAAAACATCAAAGTGATGCAAGGTGCAGCCAGAACTGCAGCTGAAATGGATGTTTATTTAATCCGTGACCAGTTTCGGGCTATGCCCATTCTCAAACCAACTAATATTTGCAAAGAAAAATGCCCATACAAAATAACATTAAATAATATGGGAGAGAGCCGAACTTTGTCTTCATTTGGTTTCCTAAAACAGAAGAGGAGAGCGATATCAGTATTGGATAAGGGACGGCAGTAAGGATAGAAACCGAGCCGAAGGCTGAACAACGTGTTGCACTATCATTTACGCCATGAGGACGGCTGACAGTAATTGTTTCTGGCGGGCCGGTTGAATTTACACGCGGAACGGCCTGATTGGCTAAATTCAATCCTAGTTGACTCGAAAACGGGGCAACGTACGGAATTATTAGTTAAAAGTTGTTTCGGACCAAAAGAGGGCAAAACCCTTACAAGTTTTCAGACAATTTCTGACCACCCTGTATGTAGATTGAAAGTTTTGGTGTTTGTGTGTTGCAGAAACCCTGGATATGCAGTATACTATGACTTCACTATGGAATATTATTATTTATTGGTAGATACCATTGTGACGAAGAAAAACAAACTGTATGTAGTGGTACACAAGTTCCCCAAAAATAGAAGCAAACGCTTAGTGATCAAAAGCATCCGGACACCCCAAAAACATACGTTCGTCATATTAAGTGTATTATGGTGCCATCTACTGCCACTTATCAGTGACGTCAGTAGTTATTAGACATCGTGAGAGAACAGAACGGGGCACTCTGCGGAACTTACGGGTCTCGAACGTGGTCAGGTGATTGTTTTTGACTCGTGTCGTACGTCTGTACGCGAGATTTCCACACTCGTAAGCATCCCTAGATCCACTGTTTCCGATGTGATGGTGAAGTGGAAACGTGAAGGGACACATGCAACACAAAAGTGTACAGCCCGACCTCGTCTGTTGACTGTCTAAGACAGCCGACAGTTGAAGACGGTCGTAATGTGTAATAGGCAGTCATCTATCCAGACCATCACTACTTCCAAACTGCGTCAGGATGCACTACATGTACTATGACAGTTTGGCGGGAGGTGAGAAAACAGATTTCATAGTTTAGCAGCTGCTCGTAAGCCACACATCACGCCGGTAATTGCCAATCATCGCCTCGCTTGGTGGAAGGAGCGCAATCATTGGACGATTCAATAGTGGAAAAACGTTGTATGGAGTGACGAATCACGGTGCACAATGTGGCGATCAGATGGCAGGGTGTGGGTATGGCGAATGTTGCGATCGTGTTTTTCATGGAGGGGGCTTGCGCTCCCTGTTGTTTCGCGTGGCACTATCACAGGACAGGCCAACATTGATGTTTTAACAGCCTTCTTGCTGAACACTGTTGAAGAGCAATTCGGGGATGGCGATTGCATCTTTCAACACGATCTAGCACCTGTTCTAATGCACAGCGTGTGGCGGAGTGGTTACACGACAATAACATCCCTGTAATGGACTAACCTGCACGGAGTCCTGACCAGAAAACTGTAGAGCACCTTTGGCATGTTCTGGAACGCCGATTTCGTGGCAGGCCTCACCTGCCGACATCGATACCTCCCCTCAGTGCAGCACTCCGTGAAGAACGGGCTGCCATTCGCAAGAAATCTTGCAGCACATGCGGGGGTTGGAAGCTGTCAGCAAGGCTAATGGTAGGCCAACACCATATTGAATTCCAGCATAACCGATGAAGGGTGCCATGAAACTTTTAATTTATTTTCAGCCAGGTGTCCGAATACTTTTGATCACATGGTGCAAGTGAGCTTGGAGTAAACGTATCGGATCCATGGTTCTCAAAATATTTGTGCCAGTAGGTGACACCTTTGATGTGTGACTTCCACAATGACAAATCCCCCAGGGAATCCCAAGGAAACATTCCGCAGACTGTAACACATACAGACACATTGCTTGCAGCCATTTTGCGCCATACACGCCAGCGTCCATCTGTCCGATGGATGATAAAACGTGCTCCCTCCGAAATGGCCACCTGTCGCCGCTCAGTTAACGTTCAGTTGCGGTTTAGCAGTGCCAATTCCAGCTTTCCACGCCGCTCCTCAGCTAATGTGGGCGGTCAGTTTCTCAGCCGTAGCAGGTTTATTCACCCGTGCAGATTTCCGTAGCCATTTTCACCCTGTAATCTACTGCCCGTTGTGTACCACGCTTGCCTCGACGCCGGTTTTGATAGCGCCGTTTTCACAAACACGGTATACTTTAACAATGGTGGCATACGAACAGTTAATAAACTTAGCCATGCGGAAATGCTTTTAGTCTTGGCCTGAAAGTGAAAGAGAGTTATCATAATGTTTTGGACATCAAACATAGCACTCCGTTTCCCCAGTATGGCAAGGACTGGGCTGTTTTATGCGTCCTCTTTCCCTTCCTTCTCCCGCCCCCCCCCCCCCCCCCGTCCCCCGTCTCCCAACCCGACGATTCATAATATAACCTCCACTGCTGGTTGCTGTGGTCTGTGTGTGGTTACTGGACTTTGACATCGAACACAGGCGGTGATCACATTTGTCTGACTGGATCGTGCAAAATTTACGATACCAAGGTGTACCAAGGTTGAGAAAATTGACGAATCATTGAACTAATTGTACCGCTTTGTATTCATTATTTGTCAGGCTATGTCCGTTGAACTGATGAAACCAGAAATGATATTTTACATACACAAGTATGAATACATAACCTATAAAGATATACTCCAAGTTACCAAGCAAATTTAAATGTCATAACTATAGCAGCCACAAACAGACAAGAGTCATTAGTTTGACCGTCAGATACATTGCCGTTTTCATACGTTCGAAACACAACAAACCAAAACCAAATCGTTTAAGACATACAACGTGTAGTATGAAAAATTTAGTGAACTGCCTCAGAAAAGAAAGGAAACAATACTTACAAGCGAAGTAACTTTACTGGCCTTCAAAGTAATCACCATTAGCTACAATACACTTTTAATATCTGTTATAAACCGGTTGCGAACTGTCAAAAGGCATCGTGTGATGTCACCCGAAGCACCTTTTACTGGATATCTGCATCATTACGGGAAACGGGACCTGGTGCTACCAATACTATACAGAAATATAACATTGAGTGGCATGGTGTTCATCGTCTTCCCTGCCTCTCCCGGGTTGAATGGATCAAGCCTTTTGTGCCGAAGATGGACTTCGTCATAGCGTCGGACTTCGTCAACCGACATCTTTCGAGAGAGAGGAAAGCCGATGATCATCGTAACACGGACTTTCGCGTAGCTTTCGGAACATTTTGGTGGCACGAGCTCTGTTCCCCTTTAGTCATGCGGATACTGAACGATATGCGATCACCAGGCTTCTAGCGATTACACAACATGATGAATTTGGTGTTCACTTTCCAGCAGTGTTACAGTTATGTCAGAAGTGTGTTGTAGCTAATGCTGATTACTTTGAAGGCCAGTAAAGCTACTATGTTTGTATCTCTTTTTTCCTTTATGAAATTACCGCAGTGAAGACAAGGGCTATACATGAAAGTTGTAGTGTGCTCGCATTACAATTGCAACAACGAGTAACGAGATTTTTTACTGCCTTTATACGGTATTTTAGGGGGAATACTTGGTAATTTGTAGGTCATTCAGTGATTTATAACTTTTGAAATTTAGTGCAGAAAGATGCCAACTCTGGCAGCATTTATGATCGTAACCCACTCTGGCATCGAGGCGAACTTGAATGACATATACATGTACGTCATTCCATGCTTCTTCAAGTCTATGCCGGACTTAATCAGTCTTAGTATTTGACAAATGTATCTCTCCAAACCACGACCACATATTTTTAGTGTGTCATACATATGATGAATGTGCTGATCAAAACACATGTCAAAAATGAAAAGCTCGTGTAATCTCATTGAAAAATAATTTCACAGTGACCGCGGACCATAGCACGTTAGAAAGGTAGCAGCTGCATTCCGAAAGCCTGTGTCAACCACAAGTGATCGTGTTCTGTACTCAGTAGTCTCTATATCGCCACGACTTGAAGCAGTGTTGTTGTTGTGTCAGGACAAGCTGCAGCTATGGTCGCCATGCTGAAAGCCTATTGTGATTCAGACATCGTCGCACTCTGTTGATTTTTGTCTTTTTGATAAGAAGCCCATTTACTGACTCAAGGTAGGCCATATGTGACGTAGTTGCAAGGCGACGGAAGTGACCATTGCATGTCAGGAAAGGCAGATACATCCCTTAACGAAAGGAGGTGGAGAGTGTTGTCAGAAAAGAAGAGAAGAGAAGAGAAGAGAAGAGAAGAGAAGAGAAGAGAAGAGAAGAGAATCGCTCGGTCAGGAGAGTTGAGTAACTTACAAGTATCACTACCCAAGTGCCACTCTCCGATTCCGATTCGCTTCGAATTTTATGTAGTCTACATCAAAATAGGAGACACGGATTTTTTTTGTATGTGCCCATACGGCCGTTGAAGTGGTGAAACCCTCCCGAAGAAAACGCAGTTGTTATCTTTTTGTGCATGTATCATCGAAGCAGTAGGAGATATAGCAAAAATGTGAAACATGGTTGCTGCTTCACTTTAAAACTGTGAGATCATATCTTTAAACATTTCGGTATATTTCGAAATCTACCCCTCGCCTCACAATTTTCGAAACAATGAAACGTTTATGTGTATTAATTGTCATAGGATATTTAACAGATTCAACGGTAGATCATAAAATTACATCCCGAAGTCACACTAGTCAGATTTAAGTTGGGAGTACCCCTATATACCGCCATGTGCACGCTCTGTCCGCCGTGTGGCGGTTGTCATACAAGGCGATAATGTTGTTTGCAATTTCGCAGTGCAAACATAAAAGGCGGACATATGAAGGCTTTAACTGAAAACTAAGGTCTCGCTCTCTGGCGAGTCCCGGAATAATTAATGTAGAGGTGGCGAGAGGCCATTCCCGTTTTGTTCCTTCATGTCTCTGTTTCTTCTGTTTGTTGTTTGTGTTGTTTTGTTTCGTTCGTTGTTTGGTTTTGGATATTACCGTACGTTTGACGTGTATTTTGTTATTTTATGGTATCTAGGTTGTGTTGCATTATCTTTGATAATCAACGCAATAATAAGGGGATGTTGTATTACCCATTGCAAGAAAGTGCTGCGTACATATACGCATTGTGACCACGCACATTTGATTATCGCAATAGTATTGCACAATTTACAGCTTGTATCACAATGGTTAAAGCAACAATTAACTGGAAATTCACATTTATTTCTTGTGCGATGTATCTGCTCATGAACCAAAATACGTTCACGAGTCAAGGGGATGAAAACTAATTATGAATCGTAGATTGATTATCAGGATATTATTCCACATGTGTAATTTACGTCATAGACGTATAGTAGGATTACATCAGAGAATTGTTTAAAAACTCGTCCTCGGTCTGAGTGCGTAAACATCAAGTGGCTGGAGTCTTCCAAGATCTGAATGCGTAAATACCAAGTGGAAATGGAGAAAAACATTATTGCAATGTTTGACAAGCGTCATACTGCGGACACAGCCCGCGTGTTCCGGTATATGGGGGTACTTCCAACTTATATCTGACTACGGCCACTTCGGGCTGTACTTTTATTATATATGGTTGAATTTAATGTTAAGTTCACTATTATATTTACCGCACATAAGCTTTTTTACCGCTTCAAAAATGTGAGGTGAGTGGAGGATTTCGAAATATATCAAAATGTTTAATAATGTGATTGCACAGTTTTAATGTACAATTTAAACCATGGAAATGAAGAATCAACATTATTTTTATATCTCCTACTGCTTCGACGATATGTGCTGAAAGACATAAGAACCGCGTTTATTTCGGGAAGGTTTTCAGCACTTCAGCGGCCTTATGGGCACATATAAAGTAGCTCTTATCTCATATTTTCACCTAGGCTACAACATATTGGAAGCGTATCGCAAAAGACGTGTGGCACTTTGGTACACTTGGGTAGTGTTACTTGTTAGAACGTTGGATAGTCGCTCCATGACACTTGAGTAACAAATTCAAAAGCAGCTCTAATCTACTCTTGGTGATTTGACTGTAAACTGGAAACACGAAAGGACAACCACAGGTAAAGAAAGACTAGGCTCACCTCACGTACTAACGAACGGGACCGTCGAACACGGCGGAGTACTGGAGGATCACTCTTGAGTTTCCGAAGTGCCACCACAAGTCCAGCTTGAGCAATGACGCTGAGTATACGGTTAAATAGAATAGGGTACTTTGACCATGGGGGCTATGAGATCTAGCATGTTGATGTGGTCTTCAGTCCTGAGACTGGTTTGATGCAGCTCTCCATGCTACTCTATCCTATGCAAGCTTCTTCATGTCCCAGTACCTATTGCAACCTACATCCTTCTGAATCTGCTTAGTGTCTTCATCTCTTGGTCTCCCTCTACGATTTTACCCTCCACTCTCCCCTCCAATACTAAATTGGTGATCCCTTGATGCCTCAGAACATGTCCTACTAACCGGTACCTTCTTTTTGTCAACTTGTGCCTCATACTCCTATTCTCGCCACTTCTATTCAATACTTCATCATTAGTTATGTGATCTACCCATCTAATTTTCAGCATTCTCCTTGTAGCACCACATTTCGAAAGCTTCTATTCTCTTCTTTTCCAAACTATTTATCGTCCATATTTCACTTCCATACATGGCTACACTCCATACAAATACTTTCAGAAACAACTTCCTGACACTTAAATCCATATTCGATGTTAAGAAACTTCTCTTCTTCAGAAACCCTTTCCTTGCCTTTGCCAGTCTACATTTTATATCCTCTCTCCTTCGACCATCATCAGTTATTTTGCTCCCCAAAAAGCAAAACTCATTTACTACTCTAGGTATCTCATTTCCTAATCTGATTCCCTTAGCATCACCTGACTTAATTCGACTACATTCCATTATCCTCGTTTTGCTTTTGTTTATGTTCATCTTATATCCTCCTTTCAAGACACTGTCCTCCCGTTCAACTGCTCTTCCAAGTACTTTGCTGCCTCTGACAGGATTACATTGTCATCGGCAAACCTCAAAGTTTTTATTTCTTATCCATCGATTTTAATACCTACTACGAATTTTTCTTTTGTTTCCTTTACTGCTTGCTCAATATACAGATTGAATAAAATCGGGGAGAGCTATAACCCTGTCTCACTCCCTTCCCAACCACTGCTTCCCTTTCATGTCCCTCGACTCTTATAACTGCCATCTGGTTTCTGTACAAGTTGTAAATAGCCTTTCACTCCCCGTATTTTATCCCTGCCACCTTAAGAATTTGAAAAAGTGTACTCCAGTCAACATTGTCTAAGCTTTCTCTAAGTCTACAAATGCTAGAAACGTAGGTTTGCCTTTCGTTAATCTAGCCTCTAAGATAAGTCGTAGGGTCAGTATTGCCTCACGTGTTTCAATATTTCTACGGAATCCAAACTGATCTTCCCCAAGGTCGAGATCTAGCATAGCGCTGTCTATAAACACACGAACGCATCGATGTCATAATCGTGTGACAGAAGTGGCATACTGACATTACCACGTAACGATAAACCGCCATCTCGCTGACATGTGCTGAAGCATATCTCAGTTTGTTACAATAGGCATTCAAGATCTTAAATGATCATACCTCGCTGCGTAACGTTTACTTATACACAGAATGTAGATGGCGTCACTCTTACCAGTTTTAATAGGTAGTGCGGAAATCATTTGCATACAGCCAACTTGTGCACACATATCACTGCACTGCCACGAATAACGTCAGTGGTGGAGAGTCGCATGGCGACTTGCTGCCAGTTCCACACCATCTACAGCGTTCAAAAGTAACGAGTGTGCTTCTTCACGGGAGTCACAAATATTCGTCCGCCGAGCATGAATTTTTCATTTGTTTGAGCATGATTATTTCTCTCAGGGATATTATCATTTCTTATCACTTTTACTTACGCGTTTAAGTAAATAAGAAAAGGGTTCTTGAAGGGCCGCTGTTATTCATGTACCAACTAGATTTTGAACCTGATGTCTAAAATATAGTTGCTGTTAACTGAATTGAATGTAATTCTGTTAATTTCTGTTTATTGATTGCAAAGCAAGGCTCGAGAAAATTTCGATTGTTGCCATTGAGCGGCTAAGATAAAACTTACTGGACTCATGGAACCTGTATAATTTAAAAAAATGAACTTTAATATAAATTAATTATCTGTTGTAATTTACAAGGGTTCTTACAACGAAATCTCTCGCATTTACAGTTATTGTTACCACTTTGAAAAATAAATTAATACTTCGGCGCGTAATATTCGACCAGAGGCTGCATCGGAATATGAGCTTCCCGCAGCGCAAATTACTGAAAAAAATGCTTATTAAAAATCATCAGCCGCTGCAACAATTTGAGGTGACAACTATTAAAAAGAAATTCATTTTGTGATAACAATAATTAGTTTATTTTAGCAGAATACAGAATAACTTACATAAAATATGATTAGCCGCTCAATGGCTCCCTTCCTTGTCGCGAAACAAAACAGTGAGTACCATAATGTACGTCCTTCCTCCTCGGCAGTACTAACGCTTTTTTTTACGATCCTTTTTTATTTTCATAGACTTGTTTTAAAAAAAAGATGCTATTTTTAAATTTTCACTGCATATCAGTTGTTTCAAAAACGTTAACTGTATATTTTATACTAATTATGTTCATAAAATATTTTAGGGTTTACAAATAATTTTTAGTTCACCCTTAACACTTCACAATATTGTTCATTGTTTACAACCGATAAAAATGTCAATATTTATGTGACGTACCGTCAAAATATGTACACAAATGCAGTCCATATTGTACGTCTCCTCCCTGATCCTCTATATATCGATGATTACTGTGCAGGTCGCGACCTACGTCCCTCATGTTTGTCAGATAGCATCTACTTGGCAGAATGGATCACCCTCTTGCGTAGACCTGCCGCCCGGCAGAAATGTGGCGCCGGAAACGAAAGCCACGCTCGGAACTTTACGAGGCGCGCTCGCGGAGTGCTTGGAGCGCCAGAGAGGCCTGCCCGGTCGCCAGGAGTGGGGAGCGGAACAGCAACGAGCCCGCGTTATTGGCTGCAGGCTCCCGCGCGAAGATATTGTAATAAAGCGGCGGAAGCCGGCGCCCTATAACTCAGCGGCGGAAGCACGTGCGCGGCGACTGCACGCGATGCCGCCATTCCGGCAGCAGGGGGGAGGCGCTGGGATACATCATAATAGCGAACACCCACACACAGCGGCGAAGAATGCCAGCAGGAGGGGCCCGCGACAAACTGACAGTAAATCCAGCGAGTGCAGTGTAGCGGATGTCGAAGCCTCAAAAATTGTATATCCAGAGGCGTGTGAGTTACGACTCTGGGGTTCCGTGGGCCTCCAGTAGGAAGAGTGGCACCTACAAATCTAAGGAACACGGTCGAGAAATAAAGCGTTCAGTAATTGTAATCTTCGTAAAAACCATCAGTCTCACCATTTGTGTAATGCTATTCCCCTAAATTTTAAAAAAATTTGTTAATGTGCATCTATACGCTGCAAACCACTGCGAAATATAGGGCAGAGGGTACTTCTCATTGTCTCTCATGATTCTTTCTCTTTCATGCTCTATCCACTAAAGGAGAACGGGAAGAATTAATTTTTAAATGTCACTACGCCTTTGTAATTAATTAATCTTGTCCTCACGACCTCAGCGATATGTATGGAGTTGTATTATATTATTAGAGTCATCATTCATAGCCGGCTCTAAAAGCCTTTTAAGTAGACTCTTCAAGAGTGTGCCAGTTCAGTCTTTTAAGCATCTCTGTGATACTCTCCCAAGGGTCAAACAAACTTGTGCCCATTTGTGCTACTCTTATGTGTATACGTTCAATGTCTCCTGTTATTTGTATGCAGTAGATGCCCCACTATCTTCATTAACTTTCTGTGATGGGTCACACGAGCGGTTTGGAAGCAATCTCAGTTGTGGACTGATTCATTTGTTCAGTATTATACCAATCACATTACGTAACATTACTTCAATACTTGTTTCATAGAGCACAAATACATTTCGTAATGATGTGGAACGCGTCACATACAGTTACTACTTCATGTCTAAACTTCTTTTATTGAGTAGAAGGTGTAGCCAATCAGAAATTCCTTTAGTTGTTTTTTAAATGTTGGTCGCCTATCTGCCACAATTTTAACACTATTTGGCAAATGACGGAAGATTTTTTGACACTACAATTCACCCGTTTCTGTGCCAAAGTCAGATTTAGCCCAGTACAGTGGAGATAATCCTGCCTTCTAGTGCTATATCGTTCTTTCTTCTAGTGTAAACCGATTTCTGCTAACTGCTTTTCCTAAAATTGAGCCTGTGATTGTTCCTTGTCATTTGCTTACAAAGTGTTACATCCTGGTATTTGTATGAGTTTACCGATTCCAGTTGTGATTCGTTGGTACAGTAGTCATAGGCTTCTATGTATTTGGGATTTTTAAAGTTCTCAAATATACGTTTCTGAAGATTTAACTAGTCGATCTGTGCACCACTTTGAAATATTATCTATACCTACCTGCATATTTTCGCAGCTTCTGAGTACATCATTTGCGAAAAGTCTGAGGTTACTACTAATATTGTCCACGTCTGCACAGAACTACTAACCCAACAACCCCTATAAACAGGTTTACATGATATGTTGTTTGTCGGTCCCTACCAATTTTCCCCTCTATGGCGTCAAGTGTATCGTTTTTGCGTGCACTGTCAGGTGTCATCAATTCATTCGTTCATTTATATATCGTATTTCATCAATCATACCGTGAGGGAGAGTCTTCAGTGATGTTGAAAGAGTCAAGTAAGACGCATCGCCCCACGTTAAGGCTTTCCTGCAAATTGAATGGCGGAGTTTCGAAGAGAATACATTCCCAGGTTTCATGCTGACACAGCTCTGCTGCGGTACGGATAACTCTTGCATGACAGCGGATCGTTACTGGCAATATACGGCAAAGTCACAATTGGCTCAATTTAAGGTTGCACTGCTGCATTTAATAAAAGTTCCTTTGCGTGCCTACTGAAGTCCCCTCGAACATTAAAGAGCAGAAGCAACAACGCTGACTACTTCTGTAGAGTACGACAAGAACGAATTACAGCTGCTGCTAATGTACTCAAAGAGATAATTATGGCAATCACTTCTACACTGTTTTATATACTGAAGAGACCAAGGAACTGGTACACCTGCCTAATGTCGTGTAGGAACCCCGTGAAAACGCAGAAGAGCCGCAACATGGCGTGGCATAGACTCGACTCATGTCCTAAGGAGTTCTGGAAGAAACTAACATCATGTGATGGCAGTCCATATATCCGTAAGAGTACGAGGGGTGGAGATCTCATTTGAATAGCACATTGCAAAGCATCCCAGATATGCTCAATAAAGTTCATGTCTGGGGTGGTGGCCAGCGGAAGTGTTCCTAGAGCCACTCTATAGCAATTCTGGACATGTGGGATGTCCCATGGTCGTGCTGGAATTGTCCAACCCCGTCGGAAGGTACAATGAAGAAGAATGGATGCAGGCGATCAGGCACGACGATTATGAATGTGTGAACTTGTCACCTGTCAGAGTCGTATCTAAACGTATCTGGGGTACCATATCACTCCATCTTCACGCGTCTCACTCCATTATAGTGCCTCCACCAGCTTCAACAATGCCCTGATCACATGCAGGATCCATGGATTCATGAGACTGTCTCTATGCTGGTCCTGGTAAATCAACTCGATACAATTTGAAACGAGACTCGTCCGACCAGGCAACATGTTTCCAGTCAACAACAGTCCAGTGTCGGTGTTGACAGGTGAAGGCGAGGCAAAAAGCTTTGTGTCATGCCGTAATCAAATGTGCACGAGTGTCCGGTTCCAAAAGCTCATATCGATGATGTTTCGTAGAATGGTTCGGACTCTAACACTTTCTGATGGCACTGCATTTAAATCTGAAGAAATTTGCGGAAGGGTTGCACTTCCATCACGTTGAACGATTTTCTTCAGTAGTCGTTGATCCCGTTCTTGCAGGATCTTTTTCCGGCCCCAGCAATGTCGGAGAATCGAAGTTTTCCCGGATTCCTGACATTCACGGTAGACTCGTGAAATGATCGTACGGGAAAATCCCCATTTCATTATTGCCTTGGAGAAGTTGTGTCCCATTTCTTATGCGCCGACTATAACACCAAGTTTAAACTCACTTAAATCTTGATCACCAGCCATTGTAGCAGCAGTAACGATCTAACAACTGCGCCAGACAGTTGTTGTCTTGTATAGGCTCTACCAACCGAAGTACTGTATTAATCCTGTTTACGTATCTCTTTATTTGAATACGCATGCCTTTACCAATTTTTTGGCGCTCCATTGTATTTATATTTATAAATACTACCTAAAAATAAAATCATTTCTCCACACCTTCAGTACTGAAGCGGGGCGAATCGCTCGTCTTCGTTCTCTCTCTGAATTATCGAAAGCCCACCTACCTCGATATTCCTTCATTCCGACGTCCTTTCACTCTGTAGTAGCAGATACGTGCTAGGCAGTGTAAAGCAGTGATGATGACACCACAACCTAATACCTACCACACAGAGACCGCGTAACTCGGGTTCCAAGTCAGTTCCTGTAAGTTCGGGCGTTCGGAGGATGCAGTCTAGTTGCAGAAAGCGTTTTTGATTCATACGGAAACACATGCAATGGCTATCAAGTCCGTATTTAATATGGTAAAATCATTCGAAAATCACTGTTAGTTCAACACATTTGTACTCGAAAAGCAGGCAGAATTTTTGCAAGTCCGACCCGACATTTCTACAAATTTCGTTGGCCCAAATTCTGCAGCTGTCGGTGCTGATAGGCCATCGGAGTCCGCAACGTGTTAGATAACCACTCTTCATCTTACCTCATTTTCTGAAGAGCCCAAATCGCAAACTCTGTTCACGTCACAAAATTGGTGGCTGATAGTTCTTGATGATGCTGGGTTTTGTACGAATGGTTGCCGTCCAAACATTTGTGCTTGGAATATCGGTGACTCCTTCGACTTCACGAGCGGTGACTTCACCATACGGAGATGAACCCGCTGAAGTGTCCCTTTCTTCCTGAACCGTCTCAGCGCCAATAGCTCTTTGGTCTTGTCTCTAAGTAAGAGGCCGATCGTCTAAACGTTCTGCGCGTCCCGAGTTCGTGATCATTTTGTTCACCACGACATTCGCCACCGAACATTTAGCAGCTCGAATACCCTTCTTATGGAAACATGATCGTAAATTTGTGTTGATAAAACTTCACTAACAAAGAATTTTCCGGTACCGTAAAAATGCCGCAAGTGCTGGTGCGTCCTGGTGCATCGAACTCCCGTTCCCACTAACCTGATTTTAAACACGATTCTCATGCGTCGTCACTGATTTGTTGCCGTCTAGAGCCACCTATAGGTGGGTTTTTCACTCGTTTTCGGTTTCAATAAAACACCACGTAATTTCAGGCACGTGTATCAAATTTTATTTGTTTACGTACATTATTCTGTCATTTAGTGCCCTTTGAAAATATTAATGGTTTTTTGAGTCATCCTGTACATCGAAGTGCCTGAGGAGGTTCTCTTTTATTTTGCGTTTCAAGGTGTGAGGACTTTAAATTCCCTGCCTGACATACTCGGGTCTGTGTCACGATCTTGACACATTTCCACTCATCGCTTCTTATTTCGCATGAAGTACGTTGTAGCTGATATCAATAGTTTCTTTCCTTTCCTTTCTACCCCCTGTGGTTTCGGTTTACACGGCATTTTCACTGCGAGCATCTGTAGAATACACACTTTATTCACCTCAACTACGGTGCCCCAGAAAATTATGACATAGGATAAAACTAAATGGAAGTATGCAAAGTATGCTAGCAATCTTGTAAGCGGCTTAACACAGTAAAAGGGATTTAGGAGTCCAGAGAAAGTGGAACTCAGCAATTGGTTGGCTTATTCATAGGCTGGTGCCGTCTCAGTTTATTATCCATCTGGGTGCCGAGGCATTTCACAAATGGACCCTGATCCACTGGGCCCCTTACTGTCTATTTCTGGTTCCTGTAAGTCAATTTTATTACCTTGGATAAAGAGTTATTGTATTGGCTGTGAAACAATTATAAATTGTGCTCCGCTGTTGTCCTGATTTTACTCCAATTGACGTTTGTAGGAAATACGGCACAAAGAAGATGCACTTTCCTATCCTAAACTTGGAGGAACGTGTTCCAGGCTTGGATTCTTTCAGAGAAGGTAGGTTGACAAGTTGTGATGGTGTAGGTGGAGGGTATAATTGCAGCAAACGGTTGTTTCTGGACATCATTGTAATGTGGAAGTGTGATTCCTAAGGACTGAGGCAATGCCACGCTTACAACAAGAAAGAAGTATTCTGGAGGATAGAGAGTGGTTAGGTGTGCTCCGCTGTTCTCCTGATTTTACTCCAATTGACGTTTGTAGGAAATACGGCAAACAGAAGATGCACTTCCCTATCCTAAACTTGGAGGAACGTGTACCAGGCTTGGATCGTTTCAGAGAAGGTAGGTTGGCAGGTTGTGATAGTGTAAGTGGAGGGGATAATTGCAGCAAACATTTGTTTCTGGGCATCAGTGTAATGTGGAAGTGTGATTCCTAAGGATTGAGGCAATACCACGCTTACAACAAGAAAGGATTCTGGAGGATAAAGAGTGGTTAGGTGTGGTGGTCACGGTAGAAGTTAGGCGGGGTTCCGTTCTCTGAGAGTGGGAATCAATTTGCAATGCGTACGGACACTACAGGTATCCTACGTCTGCAATCAGAACATAGGTGTGTGGAAGCATGTGGTAGGTCGTAAACCACTATGATAATGCGGCGGAAGACTAGTCAGTTGCTAGTGCAGTCCGGTTCGGAGCCAGGGGTAGAGAGGAGCAAAAATTGGCTGCGGGGCTTTATGTATTCGTTGGTCGTCGAAGAGTACTGCCTGCCGAAGATACAAAGATGAGGTAAACCAGTAATTTTTTGACGTCTTACGGATCTGAAGTTAAATTGCTCTCGTAAATGAAGATATGATATGGTTCTTGTTTGCGGAATGCATTGGTGAGAAGACATAGGGAATTACGTGGATCGTCAACGATGTCGGTCCTTTCAGATACACAAGTAAGAAACAGATAATGTCTGCTCTTCACCAATCATGCGTCCAGATTTCCTAACTCTGTGACAACAGTCTGATCGGTTGCCAAAAGACTTGGTCACTGGCCTCAGATTGTTGTAGAACTTTTATGCAAACAGGAGTGGCTACGGTATATTTTCAGAAAATTTTTCGTTGTTCTGAAGAAACTTTTCGTTATTGTATCTTAAAATGGTAACTTCCCTTTTAAAACTAGTATGTTTTGGCTACTAATACGAGTCTTATCACAGACCTTCGCGAATTTGTGAAAATACCGGGCAAGGAACTCACTGTAATTTTTTAGCTGCGAAATCAAGCATATTCAGAGAACTGTGTTCACCAAAAGTAAACTCATGGTACTGAAGTAATCCGAAAACTTAAAGACATTATAAAGGGAAAAGATATCATTTCACGTACCTCACATTTAATATTTTTTTTAACGAAATCATCTCTTTAATTAAGAGCTGCGTTGCGCAATTACCGAGTGAGGTGGCGCTGTGGTTAGCACACTGGACTCGCATTACAGAGGACGACGGTATAAACTTGTCTCCGGTCACCCTGACTTAAGTTCCCCGTGGTTTCCCTAAATAATTTCAGGCAAATGCCGCGGTGGTTCCTTCGAAAGGTCACGACCGATTTCCTTCCTAATCCTCCCCTAATCCGAGCTTGAGCTCCGTCTCTAATGACCTCGTTGTCGATGGGACGTTATAAAAGTAATCTCCTCTTCTGTGTAAATTAGATAGAAATTTCAGCTTAACAGGGAAACAAATAGACGTAAATATTCCAAGATAGTAAGGCAGCGAAGCCAAGCGATTAAGTCAGCTTGGCTGGACGGTGATAAGAATCTGTCATCTCTCGAATAGTTCGATGACAGCTTGACTACTAAATCACCTAAAACTGCGTTTGGAAACGACATTTACAGAATGTTTATAAACTGGAAGTAGCCATTCACCTTGGTTCCTGATGCTCTCACTGCGCCCTCTTTTATGTATAATGCGTGTGCGCGCCTGCAATTGCTTGACGGAATGCTGTGGTCTACCTGCAGTTTATATAAAACACCATACGCTTGCCTTGTTGTAGCTGATTATCCAGGATTGCAGGTCCACATTGCATTACATGTTTAGCTTGATATTACCATTAGAAATAAAAAAAAATTGAAAGTGATTCTTCCTTATTACTGTTCAGCACAAAATCTGTAACACGAGTGCGACACGCTGAAATAGCTGGCTGCCTCAGCCTTAACGAGTCTATCCCTATGAAAACGGTCACAACAATATTTGAAAACCTGCACATACGTAGGTGTCAAAGCGTACACTAGCTACTGTCGTCGATATCGCGTGTCACGACAAATGCCCAAGTTTCCCCTCCTTCTTTCAGTTGAGGTTGCACTTTTATTCAAGTGGCTTGTGACTTTGTGCCGTCAAACACGCTCTACTTAAGAATTAGGAGGGGTCTTACAAATCAAGTAGAGTTTGTGTGATTTTAACACAAAAATTCATTGAGTCCTAATGACACTGAGAGTATCTCACAAACCGATGTGTCTATTCGCTCGCAAATTTTGTTTATAATACTGAGTTTATCGAAAAAACCGACCGATTTAAAAATTATCAAAAGTATTATGTTATCTGAGATATGTGTATCAACAACGAACTGTTGAAAAGAGCAAACACTCGAGTTCTACGTGGTTACCGTTAAGTAAGCGCCCACATCAGTTCTAATGAAAATGGTGTCGGGACAACAGAAAGCGTTATTTGTCCTCTGTTTTGCGCTGTGCGGGCACTAATAACGGTTCAGCGTGACTTTCGTACTATGTTTCATATGGACCCTCCTACAGCACACAGCGTTAGACGATGCCATGAACTGTTCAGAGAGACAGGTTATTTGTGTAAAGCCGTCCTCGAGTGTCTGACAAGGACGTCTAGGGCATCAGCCATAGTTTCAGAAAGAGTCCGCAGAAATCTGTTCGCCGTGCCGCTCGACATTTGAATGCGTCACCGATGTCCGTCTGGCGTGTGTTGCGTCGACGTTAACACATGAAATGATGCTAAATTCAGTTGCTGCAAGCTATTCGTGACAAACAACAACGTCTGTAAACCTGTAATTTCGTTCTTGGCAAGATGGCAAAACTCCATTTAAATCGAAAGGTGACCCGTCATAAAGTGTGAATATGGAGTACAGAACAACAACATGAAGTTGTACAGCATGAGAAAGGCTCTCCAAAATTTAATGTGTTTTATACAGTTTCATCGGAAATGGTGTATGCTCCATTTTTCTTTGCCGAGAACACTGTTACAGGAAGCACATATATCCATATGCTTTAGAATTTTCCTTTCTCATAGTTGGGGACTGATTCTAACAACTTTATTTATCAACAGGATGGGGCACCGCCAACCTGGTATCTGGAAATGCTGGAATTTTTAAATCAAAGGATTAATGAAAGATATATCGGTCGCATTACTTTCCTGACCTCTAAGGTCACCGGACCTGACTTTATGTGATTTTCTCTCGTGGGGGTTAACAAGAGACTCTGTTTATGTGCCTCCGTTACCAACAACCATGAAGTCTTACGCCTTGGCAAATTTCATCTTGGGTGAAGAGAAAGTACCCTTCAGTTCTGATGAGTGAGCTAGCGTGTATCAAACTATATGACATAAGTGTCCATATCCTTTGATCACAATGAATTAATGGCTTACATTTATTACACTGTCAACTGACTGTAGACTTTAGTACATGACGTTAACCTCAACTTCATACGTCAACTCGTCCTTTAGAGAAACAGTTTTGAATAGTCGGATAGGCAGACAGAGAGAAAGACAACAAAGTGATCCTGTAAGGGTTCCTTTACTACCGATTCAACTAGGGAACCCTACTGACGAAAATCAGATTGGTATGGTGGTGTATATCAAACGATTGCTTTTCGTCAGAGGATTATGGTTCAAATGGCTCTGAGCACTAAGGGACTAAACTACTGTGGTCATCAGTCCCCTAGAACTTAGGACTACTTAAACCTAACTAACCTAAGGACATCACACACATCCATGCCCGAGGCAGGATTCGAACTTGCTACCGTAGCGGTCACGCGGTTCCTGACTGTAGCGCCTAGAACCGTCGGCCACAGTGGTAGGCTCAGAGGATTGTGAAAATGATTCTAGATTATATGAAAGACAATTATTACTAGACTTAATAAAATTTAGCAATGTTTCAACTATTTAATAGTAATTAAATCGTTTTCTAAGTAAGATTAGTTTCAGAATCGAAGTATCTTGGCCTCGTACTTCGAGTGAAATACGCAAATAACTTCAGAGTGCTTTTCCAGCAAAAGTTATCGAAAGGAGCTGAGCAATGCTCTCACATCAGGCATTGCGGGATCAGTTGATTGAAACTGTCCCCATAAAGTCTGTTATGGCGGGGATAGTTGTGACTTCCATTACACGTTAGGAATGTTGTTTTTCAAAACATATGTTAAACTTGAATTACGTGAAGAAACCTGATAACGTAAACGTAAATAAAAAAATCAATGCGGAATGGAGTAGATAATTTAAAGGAATTTTTTGTACAAGTCGAATGTGCTTTATTACAGCACAACCAGATTTAATTGCATACGGTTTAGATTATCGCGAACAAAGCACTTAGGCCGAATTTATACGTAAAACAAGCGTGAATGTAGGGGAAAGTATGTGTTCACGTTTTGTTTGCTAACACACACTTCCATACATACACATACGCCGTGTGTATTTGTGTGTGTGTGTGTGTGTGTGTGTGTGTGTGTGTGTGTGTGTGTGTGTTTGTGTACGTGTGTGTAAGAGAGAGAGAGAATGTGGGACTAGAAATGGAGCTGTGTTAGTGTTATTCTATTTTGAGAGGCAAAGAAACACACGGACGCTGTAAAGAGAATTAAACTTGTCACTGCAAGTTGCTCGGGTGTAATGACGCTGCCGCTGGAGCTCTCATATGTTCGAGGTCGTCGGCCGAGGGCTCACTACCCTGCGTCCAGAGCCTCCGGGCGCTGGTACCAGACCGCGCTCAGTCTCGCCCGCAACTGGCTACCACGTAAACTTTGGGCCCCACCCCTTGCTGCCCCTCATCCGTAATGATACCCTGGGGTGTCTGCTGTTATGCTGACGTAAAACTTTGTGACGTAGACACCGAGGCTATAACCCGACCCTCGTGCACTTTGCACGAAAGCTGCTGTATTCCACCGAGCTGACCGTAGTGTCGGGTGACAGCGCTCATAAACGCTACTTGCTAGAAGCAGTATGCTTAGGAGAAGCGGAATACAGAGTTTTACATGGGTACAGTGGACCTTCCTTTCCTTGATAATGAAAAGTGCAACAGAGACTTCAGAGGATGAAGACGTCCTTGTATTCCGAAACTAAACCGTGTTATATTCGTATAAGAAAAGAAATACTGCCAAATTAGCATTGTACGTAGAGGTTCCGAGTCAGAGCTCCTTTCCCTTTCAAGCAATCCGTTTACAGATGACGAGGCATAATAAATCTCACTACGACAACAAGTACACAAAATAATGTGAAATAATGTAAAACACTATATACGTCGGAAATAACGATCTGATTAACCAGAAAGAGGCGTGGAAAAACATTATTGAACTTTTCACACCCTAGACAAAACTTAGACAGAAGCATGAAAGTCTAGAACCAAGCAATCACTTTTGCAGAAAGATATTACATCCATATCCCCGCGAGTTTGTGGTTCTGTGACGCAATTTCGTGTTTATTCCTAACCATAGTGCCTCTTCTCATGTGTTCCCCAATGTTTATCGTCGTGTGAGGAGTATCTATCTGACTCTCTACACTTTATTTTTATATATCTACCCTCCGTTGAAGTTTCTCCAGTTTTTCGACATTTTTCATTTCCTATCTACCCCTGCAGTGATTCAAAATTGCTAAATATGTGTGGTAATTGAATATACGTCATACCTGTGGTATCCCCGAGAAATTTGTCAGAAGGATAATTTGAGTTAGATGTTAATGACTTCATCAACTCTGAATACATGGAAGCAGAAACTATAATAATCATTTTCTTTTATTTACGTATATGATCACAAAATTATTACGACCGTAGACTAACAGTTTCGGTCAGCGATGACCATCTTCAGATCTACAGAAAAACACGGAAAAAACGGATACAAGTGGATTGTCTAATAATAAATTAAGACATAAAGAAAACTATTACTGACCTACTTGTTGAAATCAAGCGCTTACAATTTGACGAGGCATACCTGTTTAAAACATGTCAAGCGTAATGAAGTAATGGTGCCATTGTCTAAACATAACCAAAAACCAGATTGAATCGTGTCCGATATTTCAGATCTGGTATATACTAGGCCACAGTGTTAGCGAAGTCACCTTAACATCATTACTGTTTATAAGAAACTACTGTATAGTAGCAGCAAAATGTATATGGCGTAGCCTCGATAGATGTCGCTACTGTAGGATTACATATACTCGTCGATGACGTAATTATACAGTATGTAAAACCAAAACAACACAGTAAGTAGAGCCTATACTAGGCTCACCATGTGTATAAGTCTCTAGAGTGAGAAAAAGCAATAACTTCAGAACATGACTAAAATTAAATTTATAATGTTTTCACCACATCAACCATTGACTTTCGCGTTGATGGGGTGGCTTGCGTGCCTTAGCAATAGAGACAGCCGTACCGTAGGTGCAGCCACAATGGAGGGGTATCTGTTGAGAGGCCACAAAAACCTGTGTTTCCTGATGAGAAGTATCAGCATTAGGGTAGTAGTAGCACAGACAACGGCCTTGATGATTGACTGATCTGGACTTGAAACAATAACCAAAACGGCTTTGCTGTGCTGGTACTGCGAACGGCTGAAAGCAATGGGAACCTGCAACCGTAATTTTTCTCGAAACCTTGCAGCTTTACTGTATGATTAAATAATGATGGCATCACCTTGCGTAAAATATTCCGGATCTAAATAGTCCCCCTTCGGATCTCCGGGCGAGGACTGCTCAGGAGAACGTCTTTAACAGGCGAAAGAAAACTGACGTTCTACGTATCGGAGGGTGGAATGTCAGATCTCTTAATCTGGCAGGTAGGTTATCAAATTGTAAAAAGGAAATGGATAGGTTAAAGCTAGAGACAATGGGAATCAATTAAGTTCGGTGGCAGGACGAACAAGACTTCTAATCAAGTGAATATAGAGTTCTAAATACTACATAAAGTGCAAGAGTATGTCTAATAATGAAAAAAAAATTCGAGGGTGGGTAAGTTCCTACGAGCAGCGCAGTGAAAGCATTGTTGCTGCAAAGATACAAACGAAGTCCACGGCTACCACAGTAGTACAAGTTTATATGTCAACTTTCTCTGCAGACGACGAAGAGATTGAAGAACTGTAAAATAAAATAAAAGAAATTATTCAGATTGTGGAGGGAGGCAAAAATGTAACAGTCAAAGGTGACTGAAATTCGATTGTAGGAAGAGAAGAAAAATACTAGATGAATATGAAATGGGAGTATGGAATGAAAGAGGAAGCTGCCTAGAAGAATTGTGCACAGAGCATAACTTTATCATAGATAACACTTGGTATAAGAATCATGAAAGAAGGTTGTACAAGTGAAAGCGGCCTGAAGACACTGGAAAGTTTCAGAAAGATTATATAATGGTAAGACAGAGATTTAGAAACCAGGTTTTAAACTGTAAGACATTTCCAGTGGCAGATGTGGGCTATGATCACAATTTATTGGTCGTGAAATATAAATTGAAACTGAAGAAACTACAGAAATGTGGGAATTTAAGGAAATGCGACCTGGATAACCTGAAAGAACAGAAGGTTTAGAGAGTTTCAGAGACAGCAGAAGAGAACGACTGACAAGAACGGGGAAAAGAAATACAGTAGAAAAAGAATGGGTAGCTTTGAGAGATGAAACAGTGAAGATAGCTGAGGATCATCTAGGTAAAAAGACGAGTGATAGCAGAAATCCTCAGTAACGGAAGAGATATTAAATTTAACTGATGAAAGGAGATAATATAAACGTGCAGTAAATGAAGCAGCAGAAAGAATACAAACGTCTCAAAAATGAGATCGACAGTGAGTGCAAAATATTTAAGCAGAGATGGCTAGAGGACAAATGCAAGAATGTATAGGCAAATACCACTTGGTGTAAGATAGATACTGCGTACAAGAAAACTGAAGAGATCTTTGAAGAGAAGAGAACCACTTGTACGAATATCAAGAGCTCAGATGGAAAACCAGTTATAAGGAAAGAATGGAAAGCAGAGAGGTGGAAGGCGTATATAGAACGTCCATACAAGGGCGATGTACTTGAAGGCAATATTATTGAAATGGAAGAGATTTTAGATGAAGATGAAATGGGAGATACGATACTGCGTGAAGGGTTTGACAAAGCGCTGAAAGACCTGAGTCGAAACAAGGCGCCGGGCATAGACAACATTCCACGTGACAGCCTTGTGAGAGCCAGTCCTAACCAAACTCTACCACTTGATGAGCAAGATGTATGAAACAGGCGAAATACCCTCAGACTTCAAGAAGAATATAATAATTCCAATCCCAAAGAAAACAAGTGCTGACACATGTGAATATTACCGATCTATCAATTTAATAAGTAAAGGCTGCATAATACCAAAACGAATTATTTACAGACGAATGGACAAACTGGTAGAAGCCGACCTTGGGAAAGATGAGTTTGGATTCCATAGAAACGTTGGAACACGTGAGGCAGTACTGTCCCTACGGCTTATTTTAGAAGAGAGATTAAGGAAAGGCAAACCTACGTTTATACCATTTGTTTACTTACAGAAAGCTTTTGACAATATTGACTGGAACACTCATATTAAAATTCTGAAGTTGGTGGGGCTCAAATACAGGTAGCGAAAGGCTATTTACAATTTGTACAGAAACCAGGCAGCAGTTGTAAGAGTCAAGGGGCACAAAAGGGAAGCACTAATTGAGAAGGGAGTGGTTGCAGACTATCTCTACTGTTATACAATCTGTTTATTTAGGAAGCAGTAACGGAAACGAAAGAAAATTTAGCAGTTGGAATTAAAATCCATGGCGAAGAAATGAAAACTTTAAGGCTTCATGAGGACATTTTTGATCAGTTGTTGCACCTACAAAAAAACGTGACGTTTTCACCAGATGCATTCGTTTTAATGAGGTAAAGCATCATCAGTTGACTATAATTAAGTTTATTTACGTTTTGATTTGCTTTGTAGATCGAAAAACAGCTCGTTAAAAATAGGTTGGTTTGCACTTTCGGTGATTTTTCCGTTGCTTTCTCGCTTACATCGGGAAATGCAGTCTGCTAGCACATCGTTGTTTTTCTGTGTTAGACACTGATAAATGTCGTCTACTTTTTAGATGTTCTGCAGCACTATGCCTTTCTCACAACACACGTTTATGCACACCACTGTATTCTGTTTGCTTTCGTAATTCAAGTATGTGTTGATATTTGTGTTTTGTAGTGTTCCTAACATAACCTTTCCACTGCTTAGCCTTTGTCCTACAAATATACGTTTTTAAATTAGATTATTGTAAGCGTGTAAATCTATTTCAGTATGTTTATGTGTATTTGTATACTGTGTAAGAGCAGAGAAGGAACAGCGACGGTGATTTTTTATGTGGGGTGAGTGGGTGTGGGGAGAAACCATGATGTGTAGACATAAGTATATAGCAGTGTGATGGAGTATGGGTTAGAGGAGAAACTGTTTAGGTTGTGTTAATGCTTTTTGTTCGTGGAAATTTTGTTGTAAAGGAAGGAGGTCTCTGTCCCGACTGGTTTTTATGATTTTCATATGGGTTTCTATGTTGCTTGGTCTATGGTGCTCTTTTTTCATATGATCCACAAATGTTGAATGACTTATACCGCATATGAATGCTTTGATGTGTTCTTTATATCTTGTGTCAAATGTCCTGCTAGTCATTTTAGTGTATATCTACCTACAATCTCTGCAGCTGAGCTAATAGATACCACATTGTTGGTATCCGCCTATTTTTTGGTTTTTGTTTTGTATGGAATAGTTTCTTTTGTAAGCAATGTTTATACCTTGCATTTGAAAATGTTTCCTATTTTATTAGTGAATTTGTTGTGGTAGGTCATTGTAAATTTTTTTGAAAGCATTATCAGCGATCTTATATTAATACGATAATTAAAAAACAGTTTTGATCGCAAATTTCTTTTAATCACAGTGACCGATTTCAGTCCTTAAGGATCGTCCTCAGACTCTGAAGTAACACACGTACAGATAGAGGTATCCTTACAGTAACGTATATACACTGAATTAATATTACAAACTACATCTACCTCAACGGCAGGTGGACCCATGGAGCAGGCTGAGCCGATCCACGACGCTTAACTAACTGCTAAATGGATAGCCATGGAGTGGTCTTATATAGCCCTAGTCCCACTCACCGTTCTGTTTAAGGCATCAGTGTTAGCCAATCAGAGGTGCAGTGTGTACTATTAACATAAAATATATTACAGTAGTCTATATTACTAAGACTTGAAGAAAAGTTATGGGTAAAATAGATTGTAAAATTGGTATTAAAAAGCTACCCGTCAAAAAATATAAACTGTAGTACATAATTAGCATAAACTAGTCTAGGCTGATTTCTGTCATCCGTTCCGTATCATACTTGTTGTTGGCAAGTATATGTGGAGTGGGTGTCAAGGGTTGCTATAGTGATAGAAAGAAGCTACTAGCAAAGATAATCTACATGGACGTTGAGGGTTGCCGTAGAAACGGCGTCCAAAGTCGATGAGACATTCTGGAAAACTGTCACAGAGTGCTGTAATGACGGCAACGATGGTCTATTTAAACGTTAAGGATTCCGTAAAGACGGTGCCCTCTATCGATACGACTCATCAAAATAAACTGAAAATATAATAGTGGGGATCATTCATTGTAATATAAATGGCAGAATAACGAGTCATGAGGCATTACTTAACAAGCAATCTAGCCTAATAGGTAGGAACGAAACATAGACAGCGAGGGCAGATAAGGTTTTAGATATACAGAGCTCCTTTACATCTCGTGTTATACGCGAAATGATTATGAATTCACATAACTGATAATATTGTGTAAAGTAATGGTGATTCGGCAATAAGCCATGCTACATTAAAGGATACAAAATCAGTTTAACACAGACTGTTACTGGAAAACAGTTTATGAAGAGAAAAACAGGGGGGGGGGGGGGGGGGTAGGGAACATAACATTAAGAATACTAACATAACAATAGTGTTAAACAAAAATCAACCATAACGTCATTAACAGTAGAAAAATGCTAATAATAAAATTACGAGTCAGTATTATTTGCATAGAAAGAAGGTAAAGTAAAATATAAATTGGAGAAAAAAAGGATGAGCAGTCAAAATTATAACAAGTCCTCAAAAAGATGAAGAAATATTATTCTCTAAAATCAAGCAGCTCGTTCAATAAAGCTAGAGGATATTTTTTTTACATGCGTAAATGTCTATTTCTTCTAGTGAATTTAATAAACCTTCTTTAGGGGAATGTGCAGAATTTCTAAATTATTTTTGATTGACCCATCAGAGTGATTACAGTTTTTTAAATGTTGGCCCAATAAAGATTTAACTCGACTAGTACCTGAGGTGTGGTCTTTAAAGCGTATGGCAAAATTGTGACCTGTATTTGCAAGATATGGCCTTTCTCAATCATTACATAAGATTTTATAAACCCCAGACATATAATATTTGAAGTCATATAGACAGGTGGTATGTCTAAGTCTATACTGAAGGAAGTTTTCAGTGGTAAATGCTTTAGTCAATTCTGTAGCTTTAAATAATTTATTTAATTTGTCATAAATACAACATTTTATGCTGTAATGCAAGTTGTACAAGTTATGTGGTTTGGAAGGTAACTAACCAAATCACACTAAATCGTACTACTTGCGCTACAACAAAAAATGGCATACAGTGACATACCACAACAAATTCACTCATAAAATGGGAAACATATTCAAAAAACAAGGCATAAACGTTGCTTACAAAACAAACAATTCCATACAAAACCACATTGCAAAACTAAAATCAAAAGTAAACGGATAAGAACAATGTGGTATCTATCAGCTCAATTGCTGAGATTGTGAGAAGATATACATTGAAATGACTGGCAGGACATTTTAAAACAAGATATAAAGAACACATAAGAGCATTCAAATACGGTACAAGTCATTCAACCTTTGTGGATCATATGAAAGAAGAGCACCATAGACCAACCAATACTGAAAACGATGTGAATATCATAAAAAGCAGTAAAGACAGACACCTCCTTCGTTTCCAAGAAAATTTCCACGTACAAAAAGCATTAACCCAAACTAAACAGTTTCTCAGTGACCAGATACATATTGGAAACCAGACTCTATATAGAATAACTGATGAAAACACATGAAAAGTAGCTTCCTCCATCCTTCACCCCATCCCACTCTCTCACAACCTGCCCCCACTCACAATTTCATTTCATCTCTCGCTCCTCACCCTCTCGTCTAACCCTCACTCCATCAGAGTGCTATATACGTATAATCGTTTATCCTCCACCCCGCCCCCCACCCCAAAATAGAAAAGTTCATCGCTATTCCTTCTCTACTCTTACACAGTATACAAATATATAGAAACATACTTAAATATAATAACACAATACAAAATCTAGTTTAATAAAGAATATTGGTAGGTCAAGGACAAAGTAGAGGGAAGGTTATGTTGGCAACACTACTAAACACAAACATCAACACATACTTGAAGTACGAAAACAAACAGAATACAGTGGTTTACATAAACGAGTGTTGTGCGAAATGCATAGTGCTGCAGAACATCTAAAAAGCCGGCGAAAAATTATCAATCTCTAACACAGAAGAACAACGATGTTCTTGCAGACTGCAATTCCCGATGTAAGCGAGAAAGCAGCCGAAAAATCACCTTAAGTGCAAACCAACCTATTTTAAAGATTTGGTTTTCGATCTAAAAATCATATCAAAATGTAAATAAATTTAATTACAGACCACTGATGATGGTTTACCTCAAGAAAGCGAATCGCGTGTGGAGAAAATATCACACATTTTTGTAGACAGAAATAAAAGGAATTTGTTCTCCATTTTCAAGATCACTGTTCTATTCGCGACTATGACGCAGACTGTGATTATAATAACCATCCAGAATATAAATGGTAATCTGCTAGGTTAACCGAGAGCGCTAATGTGCTGCTTGCTGAACTCTGGTAGGCACGCCAGGCTCGGGATAGAATCCGCCCAGTGGATTACCGACAAGTGCTGGTTTTCTTGGCAACCTGGATGCAGTTTTCAGGCGGTTTTCCGCATCTCCCTGCGTGAATACTAGGCTGGACCCAGGTCCCGCATCAGTTACGCGACTCGCAGACATATGAAATGCAATCACATCATTTCATGATTTTACTAGACGCAGACAGCTGGGGTACACTGGTTCCGTCCCGAGGGGTACGGGGTAGCGGCAGGAAGAGCATCCGGCCACCCCATCAGACTAACCATTCTATATCCGATTGTCAACATGCCGACACTGCGAAAACTACGGGACTAAGGCACAATGAAAAGAAGGAGAAGCATTTGAATGATATCTTTGTTTTCGAGTTTTGATTATATTGTTTATAAGTTTTTTAAACACTTTTGGACATTAAAGTACAGAACTTAGGGTTAAACAACTTTTTTGGTTTTCTGGACTGCTAGATTGTGTAAGAGCTACATGCAACACACCGCGTGCAAAAACACTCTAATCGAAAAACAATTCAAACGAAACTTTGCTTGGTATCTGAAGTCGCTTAAAATGAATAGGCAGATAAAGTGGGGTATTAGGGCGACCTTTCCGTAGCTGAACCTATGGGGATAGTAGAGTCAGTGACAATACTTAATATTTGTAATGTGCAAACAGATGCCATTACAGATTTCCGGAGGAGTGAATCAGCTTAGAAGTATTACAATAACGCCGACATAAACTCTCTAAATGTGTGGCCAAAAGGCAGATGGATTCAGTAGATTTAGATATATTGAACTTCACCTTCGACGGTAACTACAGTATGGAATGACTCGTGTTCGCTAAGTTCTCCTAGCACGTTTAGAATATAATATTGTTAATTTCAGATACAGAAATATTTCTTTTCACAAAACCAGTGGTATTTATTCTGTGAAAGATCATTGACGTTAGGGTAAACATTGGAAATATGGGAATCAATTGCACACGAGTCATGCTTTTAAGATGTTATTCCATATTTTCAACAATGAGTATGGTAATGGGAACTGAACTTCACCATCCTCAAAGAATACTTAATGTTAGTTCTTAAATTCAAAGTACTGACAAATTTCCATATAAATGATGATTTAAGAAATGGTTTGGTAATTTCAGTCATTAATCCATTAGGTTTAACTGGAAAACTTAGGCGAAAATCACCAACAAATGTAGTAGAAGGTCCACCAATTCATCATATTACCTAAGATCTCTGAGAGTACATTCGGTAGCATCAACATGAACTAAGTGTATCATTGGGCGTTCGTCGTAGTTGATTAGTTCTGCATTTTGAAAACCTGTATACGGTGAACCAGAGATCCACCGACAAACATTTAAAGGCTGTATGGGGATACCTTCTGAGTATATTGGTATTGGGCCGGTCAGATCTCTCGTTACAGAGTTTCTACTGTTTGTTTGTTTTCTGCCCCACTTAGCTTTGTATTTGTATTGCGCTGCAATGAGTAACAGTGCTTATCCCGAAAGTATGTTGTGTATTTGTTATTCGGGAACAAACTCGTTCCATTCGTTCACGGTACTTTGCACTGACCACGTTAACGTCCACTTTGCTCTTCCCCGCAAGTTACGATTCAGTGCTGCTCGGTTCCGCCTCAGGTTTGTAGTTCTTTCATTGATGGTTGCACGTGAACACTGATACAATGTATTATGTATAGATTACCGATGAAGCGTTAGTAGGCGAGTGCCTCGAATCATCACCTCCTCCTCACCCTTAGCTTACACAAGAACCATTGAGTATTAGCTTAACACCCGTCTTTTGAAACACCTTGCCATGAAATAGTAGTAACGCATCGCGCTTGTTAGACATATCAACAAACCATGGAGGTATGATGCAAGAAACTATAGCTGTGCACTGAAGCGGGGTGTGTCTTCACTCCACACTATCCGCGCTACGGAAACGTCCCAGTCTCCTCTGTTGGTTCATTTTGGACATTCAAGACCTAACAGTGAAAGCTTATGGCGTCGTGTTACTGGCGAGCGTAAACTATCAGTTTGTGTTTCCTAATGCTAAAAAGTCTCATCTGAAAAAGCGTTGAAACGGACAAGTCAATTATACCTTTTGGCTCTTTTCTAGAAGGGAGAAAGACAACACTGACGAAATTGTTTCCAAAGGCAATGGCGTCACGTGGAATCCCACCACAAAGGGGAACCATAAGAGCGCCCTTAAGAAAAAAACTGAGGATGAAGCAAATAAAGGTAGGCCTCTTATTTACCACGGTGAAAAATGATATCCGTTCTTAACTCTAATATTGTAAGGTATCCAATTTCTACACTACCTTCTCATCTAATCTATAGGTAACAAGTGCCGTCACTAGTAATTACTACGTTTTCTTAAATACTGTGCCGATTTATAATAGTTCCGTTTGTGTTGTGTTTGTGGTCTGGCTGAGGAACGAAGGCGAATTGGCACCTACTGTCTGATTTTTGTTTTAGTTTTAATTGCAGGCGAAGCAGCGAATCAATAGGCCTATCGCAAAATGAGTTGGAACAATATTTCTCTTGTTTAGGCTGCCTTACTGTGAATGAGATAATTTGGTTTTAATGCTCAATAACTACTATTTGCTGATGATTTTAGTAACTATTCTGAGCGTTTGCTAGTACCTGCTCACTTCTGAAGTCTTTAAATGTGTTAGTCCAATATCAATAACAGTTTAACAGATTATAGGCACATGTATTGGTAGTGTAAATCACATCTTACCGCATTTTTCAGTTACTCGAAATATAACTTCTGAGGATTCCGCGGGTAGAGTCAGTGGGTATAAAAGTTTTCTGAGCATTGCACCGTGTCACACTGTGAAAAAGAACTATAATCGAGAGGCCAACCATGTGGAGGCCACTGCAACATTTCTCGAAACGTTGGTTAATCGACCACGGCATTTTTTTAACGTTATGCCACGGAGCTCAGGAAACCTTTTTGTCAACAAACTGAAAGAAGTTGTTATGATAGTTTTTACTCATTCCATTATGAACGTATAACAGAAACTTTGTCTTTGTTTTGAAACTCTCTTTCGCTGTGATCAGACACAGAAACCTGTAAGATTGTATAGTCTGGTACCTATTTTATAAAGAACAATAGCAAAGAGTGTTTGGGTAAAACAGTAGACAGTGTTGAACTAGCTTGATTACTTCTACCTCAGGAACTGTGGCTGGATATGACAAAGTTACAGACAAATTAAAGCGACCGTATAATGTCTACTTCAGATGATAGCGCACACTGTGACGAAAGAATGCTGGTGCGTGCCTGAACCACGCTTGTATTCGTTGTTGAAATGGCACAGCCTACGTAGGCAGTACATTAATGAGAAAGTTCAGATAACGCGCCGCAGTTAACCTTCGTGGTAGCACGTTTGGCCCTATTGATCTCTCGTGAAGTACTCCTGCCTATACGACGATTGAGAATAGGAGTTGATGCACTCTTTTGTGAACTGATTGGGGATTTATATTTGTCTATACATGCTGGTTATAGAAATTCACAACACCATCTCTTGTGAACCTTGCGTCAGTGGTAAATAAATTCTGGAATGTCAACAGTGGATCTGTGGGACACTCCTGCAACATCCAGTGACAGAACCGCTGTCTGCCATGAAAGTCCTGTAGTCTTAGGGACTGAACGCGCTGCAGATGATATGGTTATATCAGTTGTGCATGAAGTAGTTCCCAGATAAGAGACTGAGACACGCCTTCTGCTGCCGCTGATCGTCGCACACTGGTCTCAGTGGTTTCTACCACCAAACGGACACGCTCCTTCATGTCAGACGTGCGGGCTATGCGGGGCATTCCACTGTCAGTCTTCAGAGGTGCAAGGGTTCCTCTGGCCTCAGACGCTGGAAAAGAATGCCTAACAGCTTATCAGAGGACACTATGGGCTATGGTTATCTTTAGCGTAGAGGCCATGGGCTCGGAGGCTACGTCCATTTCCTAAACCATAGGCAGAATATCGTATCGCGTTATCACTTGTCGAGTTGTAAGGTTCTAGTAGCAGCAACTGGTGGAAACGCGAAATTTTAAATGTACTACACGATTGGTACGTACAAACAGCGCAGTAACAGCATGCACATAAGTGAATGCGAGTTAGGGAGAAACCATGAAACGTACCCTGTACTACAGAATAAGGCAAACAAACACGTAGAAAACAAAGGTAGCCTTCGACACCACCCTAACCACACAGCTGACTTCAGACCAACTAATGGTTGGTAGAGTACTCTGAGTAAGACACCATAACACCCTGCCGACATATTTGACGGAGCGCCAATGCAACGACTGTGCTGAAACTCGCAAGGAAACGTCGTGCTACTTACCTATAAATACGTATTTATATCTGAAAGCATGAGTTTCCGGACCTAGGAATATTGGACTTATTTTTGTTGTTTCGATGTGGACTACCACGTCTCTAAGTATTCTTCACTTAATTTTGAACACCCTGTGCACCTTGGTAGGATTAAGTTGTAAAAATTCAAATATCCCTTATGTAAAAAGTGCAAAAGTTTCACTAGACATTCTCCGTGTTATACAAGTAATTATAAATAATTCATATCACTCATCTGAATCAATTACGTAGATTATTGTACAGAAAAATGAATACGGATTATGTAAAGAGGTGACACGATACATTTATCACAGTACTACCGTCGCTACTTCTTATCACCATCATAACTGCTTTAAAGATTAATATACAACTATTGTAATGCTGGATGTTAATAGAAGATCTCATTTTGGCGCCATTTCTTTTTGCACAGGCCACCATGTAACAGATATAAACTAATCTATGAAAGAGTCACAGGTGTTTCACAAATGCTTCAAAGGCATATCAGTGACTGAAAAATTTCTGTGATGAATTAGCAGGCAGCGATTTATCGACCACCAGCCAATATGAATTTGTATTGTAGTACTGATAAATTTTAACTCTTTTCTTTCTCTCACAACTGGCGCGGATTCTTCTCCAGCTTTGCCCTTGAATTATGGTGTTGGGGGAAAACTTGGTCTTCTTCCAACCAATAATGAGGAAAAGCTGAGAGCATTAAAAGAGCCTTGTACTAGATTGGAAACTGTCACGTTTCCAGTCATTACCAAAAAGAGACATTTTTTCCAATGTCATTGGACTAAGGGGCACTTGTGCACTAGAACTTCATGCCTGGAGCACTCTGCAGACAACGTTCTGCTTGAGAAAAAATACAAGTTGCTTGTGGGCACAGAGAACTTGGCACCTCTATTAGACAGCCAGTTACTAACTGGAAGAAAGCTTTAGATAGCCTTGATCACGACGCATATACAAAGCACCATAAATTCGATGTTGAGCAGATAGCAAATTTTGTACAGGTTGCAGATGGCAAAGCAATTGATGTTACAAAGTCTGACCATGAAGTAAGTAGTAACATTGCTAAAAGGAACCCGTAAAGACGAAAAGCAACTGCTGAAACGGTTTAAAAGACGGGTCATTGCTATAAGTGAAAGACGTTATTGTAGAGAAGTTGGAATAAGGAAACCCACTCGTAAGGTTGGCTATTTTAGGACAAAACTTCGTTTTGGTGCTCGATCTGGCGCAACAGCTAAGAATCACTTACTGTCTCGAATCGTCTACACTAGAGCCACTTTCATTTCTTTGAGAAGTCACAATAAAGTAATTCAAGTGTGTGGTAAACTGTTCACACACAAGTACCCGCAAGGCTTTTATCATATCCCTGGCTGATGAATTAGAAGGAATCTCCAAGAATATCTTGAATTATGTTTACAATACGTACTGATACGTGGCAGTTTACGCTCATAGTGAAGTGAAATCTATTTTATATTGTGAAATGCACACTCTAGTAGTGCATATCTTCAATCCTTTAACGTTGCAAGATAACTGCAGCCAATGATTGCATAGTTAATACTTTTTCTCTTCCTGTATTTTTATTACAGTGAGAAGGACATTTTACTTCTTGCTCTCTTGAGACCTGTTTCTAGCTCTTTCAGGATAGAGAAGGTAGAGTCATAAACTTGTTCGGGTGCTGAAAGTAGTCCTCTTGCACAGGTACAGTATAGACAAATCGCTGCGTCCCATCTCCACACACGAGGTGCCTTGAGAGCAGTGTGAGGGCAGTGAAACTGCTTAATGGGAGGCACTAGGACGAAACATTCTGGAGAGATAACGTCTGAAGAGAGGAGTAGCATTCAGGATGGAAGAACACGGAGTCTACCATTTCTCTGTGGGCATAAATTGAATCTGTGTTTAATTTGATACTTGTAACATGGACCTGGGCTAAGAACCACTATTTAGGTATATGGTGCATTTTTCCAAACTTGACTATGTGTGAGCCCTTTCATTGGGTGAGGTTAGAAAGTTTTCATGGAGTGGGAGACGTTTCCTGCCTTCCTCCCTACTCGTGCCCATCGTTTCGGATAGACCTTGGTCTACCGACCATTTGTATACCTACCAGAAGTGCGGGCGTTCTCTAGCTGTCCTACTTCACACGATCAAATTTAGAACATCAGATGCTTCCTCCAGTCCAGGCAACATGAGGAAAACGGTTTGTTCTTTTGCAGTTAATGTTGTTTATGATGGGCTATTAACAGCTCATAAAAATTCCATCTGTTAATTGGCGGTTCCTGAGATTTTTTAATTTTTTGTCATCAGTCTTCCGACTGGTTTGATGCGGTATGCCATGAATTCCTCTCCTGTGCTAACCTCTTCATCTCAGACTAGCACTTGGAACCAACGTCCTCATTTATTTGCTGGATGCATTCAAATCTCTGTCTTCCTCTACAGTTTTTGCCCTGTACAGCTCCCTCTAGTACCATGGAAGTCATTCCCTTATGTCTTAACAGATGTCCTATTATCCTGCCCCTTATTCTTATCAGTGTTTTCCTTTCCTATCTTATTCTGCGTAGAACCTCCTTAATCCTCACCTTACCTGACCAGCTGATTTTCAACTTTCGTCTGTAGCACCACATCTCAAATGCTTCGATTCTATTCTGTTCCGGGTTGCCCACATTCCATGTTTCACTACTATACACTGTTGTGCTCCAGACGTATATTTTCAGAAATATCTTCGCCAAATCAATGCCGATATTAGGTGTAAGTAGATTTTTCTTGGCCAGGAATACCTTTTTTGTCATAGCTATGCGGAGATGTCCTAGTAGAAAAATTTATTGTGTGCACAGAAAGTACCAGTTGCGGCAATGACTACTTTTATAATTTATTTTCAAGGCAGGTGGTCGAAATTTTTCTATATGTGATTAACACGATACTCTCGGAAGATGTCCAAAGTCACCGCACATACGAGGATAGGAGCAAGTACCGGTTTTCAGCTGCTCCTTTTGCACGGTGGGCTGCATTTATCTAAATAACTAACAGTTGAAAATGTCACAGATTCTAACTACAGACTCTTTAGACATGCATCTACAGATGCTACTAAACGTTTTCGAAAATCTTTATTCATTATCAAGGAACATTCGATAAATTATTTTTGAGTAGCAAAAACCGTAACTCTGGCATTTTATAAGGTTTTTATATGTTTTATGTCAATGTAAATAATCTTTGTCCCTTGAAGATCAGTGATAATGTGACCAGTTTGTTTTCATTATGTCATAAATCATGCAATTGCAGTGTCTATAGTTTTTGAATTAAGAGAATTTTGTAATTTTTAGGGTCTTACGTTTTGCTTCCATTTCTACAATAATCAGAGTTCAAGTTTTCAAGAAAGACTTTGTTTCCAATTAAATCTTATTCCATCATTCGTAGTAAAGTTTTGAATATTTTGTGGCGTGTTAATTGCATCTTACGCCACAGGAAGCCACAAATTGTTTCTGACAATCCGGAGGCATTTGTTGATTTCAGTTTGCTTTCGGGAATGTCAGTACCCCAGACACAAATCAATATGCTGAGCATGAGGTAAGATTTATTTGAGGGCAGATCTCACTTCGTATTCTTGTGAGCAAACAGTACGCAGTCAGGATTTTCAGGTATTGTGCTTATGAACCAGATTAATTTACAGTGAACAGTGTAATTGATAGTAAACAGTTGAAAAATGAGCGTATGATTTCGTTGGCCGTGAGGCCCTATCAGTAAACAGTTATTTACTACAGACTGGAGAAGTATTTTATTTCCTGGGTATTTTAAGTCCTTTTGCACGTAATGTTACGCAACTTTAGTAACGGTCTTTAGTATTTAGTTGCACTTAAATAGTTTTCGATCAGTGCACTATTAGTTTCTTTTTGAGATGTAACCAAATTGATCATTATCTCAAATTCAGCATTTCACTTAGCTCAAAGTTTTGTTTCAGGACAGTGTTCAGATGCGCAGCGCCGGGACAACCAACAGTTTGAATTGTTCGGCGGTTGAATACGATATCTAAGACACACGTTGTAGGAGAAAAGAATTTATGAAAAAGGAATATTCAGTATTTTCACCTACAGACAATTTTGATACAAAGCTTACAGTTTTTGTAACTTCCGTTCGTGGCGTATCAACGATACTTTTATCATATATTTTTAATATGTGGTTCTCGGGGAACAGTGATACTTTTTTCGATATTGTTATCGAGATCGAGACTCTCAAAGCGACGGTACTTGTGGAGGTAATTTCGGTATGAGTGTAAATGTTGTTCTAACTGACGTAGTGATCACAACGCAAGGGTTCTAGGGTAATCACAAGAGTTGCGAGGTTACTAAAATTTTGGGTGTGGGTAGCATTTTTTGCCAATAAAAATTCATGACACTGTTTCACGTCTTCACAAATATGTCCAAAGTCATACTGCCGTGACGTAAAATTGGCTGAAAATGGCTTTACCAGGCCTGAAACTAAAGTAAAATGATTGCGAAAAATTATGTATATCAGGAAAGGTAAAATATTGAGTCGAAAGCTTCTAATAAAATGTTTACTCTTTTAAGATACAAACCATAGGCCGCGTGTTGTCGATGAACAGCAGAACTACTTTTTGTAAAGCAAACTGCTTTTGGTTACTTCGGTGATACGCGTTCATGTTTGTTGTTCGTATATATCCAACTATACAAATTTGTCGAGGTATGTAAATAAATTGTCAATTCTTCAGTACCCTATACAATCGTTTTATGTAAGCAACACACCAATTTGCGGCACCTAAAAGAAGGGCAACAGCAGAAAAATGCCTCTCAGTGTACAAAAAAGCGAGTATGTTCCTCTGTCAAAGACTGACAGAAAAGTGGGGAACCAAGGGTCTCAAACCTTATTCAGGCTCCATAGTAAAAACATGTTGTGTGTTACGATATTCACGCACTTTTGTACTGAAAGAGAGTAGCAGGAAGACTGTGACGGTGGATAATAGAGGAGACAGTGACGGTGGGGAAGGACAGTGGCAGTGACACATGAAGAGAGTTAGATGAAGACAAAAGCAGTGGGAGCCAAAGAGATATAAGACAGTCTGTGAGAAGCTCTCACATTCATGGTGGTGTCTGTTTCTTCTATATCGTGTCTCCCTACCACTTTCGCGCAACGACGCTCTGAGCGTGTTTTTTAGGGAATTGACTAGTTTGAACCTGGGACCTGTTGCTGGTAAGGAGACGCCAGACCGCACATGACATGTAGAATTCAGAAGAGTTCAGTGAGACTAGCGATGATATAACCAAATGCTTAATGATTTCTGCGTCAGCTCCACTGCACCCCCTGTAAAAGAATCTTCATACTAACTAAATTTAGTGGAAGGGGTTCAAGGCTGTCCTACTTTTACTTAGCTGGTAAACTAACGTCGAAAAACGGTTAAGTATACCATTGGAAATTTTAATCTACTCACAAAACACCGTTTATAAATTGCTCTATTGATAAAAGGAAATGTTTTAATATAGGATTGTAAAAACCAACTGCGTTCAACAAAAATGTGAACGAATATTCCCTGATTGGGTTTCCAAGTTCTAGAATGGATCGAAGGATGACCTATGCAATATCACATCTATAATCTAGGTTTAAATTAAGGTTCACAAAAGAGAAAACTATCAAAATGGTCTACATAGACCCTCAACTTATCTTTAATTACAGTGGCTGATGTGGCTTCTCAATAACTATATAACAGAAAAATCATCGCGTTCCAGATTTTTACTTCAAGTGGCGAATGTGAACACCATGAGCTTTAATTTACGATCGACACTAATATTACGCAAAAAGGGGGTGTAACACATGAGACTTCTGCAGTTCTGAGTGAAGCATTATGGACCCCTTGTCGGGGTTTAGGCAGCGTCAGGGCGGCGGCGGGCAGCACAGCTCCGCTCACCACGCCATCTCGGAAGCAACTAACGTCTCCTGACTTCTCATTACTACCATTTACCGAAGTTGGTTAAAAAAAAAAAAAAAAAAAACTATCTGGCTGTGTTTTCATCTGACCAATCAGGGTCTCAATGTTAACCTTAATCTCCGCCTACAAAAATTCTGTCTATCCAATGAGAAACGTTATACTTTTCGTGGTGGGGCAATGTTTTTAAATTTTGCAACATAACAGAGACGCGAGAAAATCTCACGCTAAAACTTGCAGCTAGCGTTGTCATAGTGGTTAACTGGCGATGTGGGTGTCCAGTCCGTACCTTATCGTAGAGCCTTCTCGCTTAACACAATTCTACTCTCGGCTTCTGTTCTCGTTTCTCCCCTCGGAATTGCCTCTGTCTCACGGTGGGAAGGTATGACATGCATTTAGGCATTCTTGTGTTAGTCTGTGGTATTCCATTTGCTCACTTGTTACTCGTATTATTTTGGTTAATTTAATGTCGCAATTTATTCGGAGCTATGTGACATACTACTGGATTTATCATGTCAGGGTTTTCATGGAATTTGTTGGATTTGCCTGCCACTTTACAAGGCAGTGGTAGTATGAGAGCTAGATAGACGGATAAAAATGGAGAAGTGTAAGCAAAATAGACAGGAAGCAATGGAAATGAAAGCTAGAGGTGAATGGGGACCATAAATAGGCTTGGGTGGAGGGATTCAGGACCGTCGTAGACCTGCGAACTTTCAGGTGTAGCTATAGGGGAAGACGCATTTTGAACACACGTTTTCAACATGTGGCTGTAGAGGGGAAAGTAGGTCGATCCTCCAGAAATTCTGAGCTGGCGATGTATGTTGGAGATGGTGGCCTTGGGAGAGGAAGTGTTAAGGAGACATTGTATGTGAGCGACGAGTCATTGGCAGTGTTATGTACTGTAAATCAAGGAGAGGAAAAAAGAGACAATAGACGAGCGATATGTAGGCAGTGGCAGTGAGCATGGAGACTTAGCTACAAGGAGAGACTGTATTAAAATAACGGGAAATTTGTGGCTAGAAGGATAGACTGAGGATGGAGGCAGGTGGTTCCACACTTCTCTGTCAGAGTCTTTTGAACAATAACACAGTCGCCTATTTTGCTCCTGGAAATGAGCATCTTTTCGATGCTAAGAACTTAACTAAATTATGTAATAAAAATTATATAGATAAAATTATCAGTGTGTGGTTACCTACAATTTTAGCATTGTTATTTTTGTCAGAAATAAATATCTTAATAACAATATTACACACGTTTTATTTATAGGTGCTTGGATTAATCAACGTGTGCATGTAGCTTTGCTAGCGTGTAATATACGTTACAACTTGTTTGCGGGGTTTTTAATTTTTTATTGATTGAGTTTGTTGCGGTTCACAGCTGTGCCCTCTTATTGCGCGAACAAAGTTACGGGAAAATCTCGGTTACCTTTCTAAAATGCCATTGTAAAATCTTGAGGCTTGTCAGTGTCTCATGACCGGTTCACTGAATGCAATGGAGCGGCTCAACGACAATTGTCCCCGCCACGAAGGCGATCACATCACGGTATTTCTGCTTGGAGGATCGTTGCATTACACCTTGTATTGTGTTGTACATTTCGATATTTCATATCACAGACTTTCAGTATTCTGGAGTTATTTTGACAGAAACAAAGTCAGTTGAGCTAATTAACCGAATGAGTAAGAAAACGAGCTCACAGATTTTTCATAGCACAGCCCGCTTTAACAGCATAACTGTACAGTGTTGTTTAAGAAAAGATGTATAATCCATGTCCATCCGAATGTTAACGAGAGCATAGCGTAAAAGTCTGAGGTAAACTGTTCAAGTTGTAGGCGCGCAGTCCGGAACCGTGCGACTGCTACGTTCGCAGGTTCGAATCCTGCCTCGGGCATGGTTGTGTATGATGTCCTTAGGTTAGTTAGGTTTAAGTAGTTCTAAGTTCTAGGGGACTAATGGCCACAGCAGTTGAGTCCCATAGTGCTCAGAGCCATTTTTGAACTGGTGAAGAATTTTTCGACTCGTTTGCTAGCTACGTTTCCGTTTCTCATATTAGTACACAGAACTTCCTATGGGGACGAATTCGATACCGTCGTGTGAGCTAGGATGATTGTAAGGCGTTCACAAAGTGCTTTCACCGTACCTCTGATCGGCTCGTCTGGTTATTCAGTAGATGACGTCGTTGAGCGGGGTGGCCGTCAGAATTACTTCCCTTCATTCTCAAAGGTCAAATCTTTAGATCGCACTCAGTGCAATTTTTAAATTTCACCTGCTTCTAATATCATACGAAGGCATGCTGTAAAGGTACGCTTCCAAATTTTGCATTGCATTGCATGTCGTGGGTGTTCCTGAGTGGGAATTTTGCTTCGCTGATGCAATTTGCAATCCTCTGCCGTTAGAGAGTATCGAATTCTAGCGTGTAACAAGGATCTGTGCAGCGTAACTTAGTCGGTGCGTATAGTTCCTCCACACATGGAACACCATCTACACTCCTGGAAATGGAAAAAAGAACACATTGACACCGGTGTGTCAGACCCACCATACTTGCTCCGGACACCGCGAGAGGGCTGTACAAGCAATGATCACATTCACGGCACGGCGGACACACCAGGAACCGCGGTGTTGGCCGTCGAATGGCGCTAGCTGCGCAGCATTTGTGCACCGCCGCCATCAGTGTCAGCCAGTTTGCCGTGGCATACGGAGCTCCATCGCAGTCTTTAACACTGGTAGCATGCCGCGACAGCGTGGACGTGAACCGTATGTGCAGTTGACGGACTTTGAGCGAGGGCATACAGTGGGCATGCGGGAGGCCGGGTGGACGTACTGCCGAATTGCTCAACACTTGGGGAGTGAGGTCTCCACAGTACATCGATGTTGTATCGTGCAGCCCGCCTCCAGTGGTGTTGCGACAGGCGTGAATGGAGGGACGAATGGAGACATGTCGTCTTCAGCGATGAGAGTCGCTTCTGCCTTGGTGCCAATGATGGTCGTATGCGTGTTTGGTGCCGTGCAAGTGAGCGCCACAATCAGGACTGCATACGACCGAGGCACACAGGGCCAACACCCGGCATCATGGTGTGGGGAGCGATCTCCTACACTGGCTGTACACCTCTGGTGATCGTCGAGGGGACACTGAATAGTGCACGGTACATCCAAACCGTCATCGAACCCATCGTTCTACCATTTCTAGACCGGCAAGGGAACTTGCTGTTCCAACAGGACAATGCACGTCCGCATGTATCCCGTGCCACCCAACGTGCTCTAGAAGGTGTAAGTGAACTACCCTGGTCAGCAAGATCTCCGGATCTGTCCCCCAGTGAGCATGTTTGGGACTGGATGAAGCGTCGTCTCACGCGGTCTGCACGTCCAGCACGAACGCTGGTCCAACTGAGGCGCCAGGTGGAAATGGCATCGGAAGCCGTTCCACAGGACTACATCCAGCATCTCTACGATCGTCTCCATGGGAGAATAGCAGCCTGCATTGCAGCGAAAGGTGGATATACACTTTACTAGTGCCGACATTGTGCATGCTCTGTTGCCTGTGTCTATGTGCCAGTGGTTCTGTCAGTGTGATCATGTGATGTATCTGACCCCAGGAATGTGTCAATAAAGTTTCCCCTTCCTGGGACAATGAATTCACGGTGTTCTTATTTCAATTTCCAGGAGTGTACTTCAGCATGACAGTACCAGTCCTCACACGTGTGCTGTGATACCAGCTACAATCCTACATTTAGAGTTCACTGTCGTCAGTCGTCCTCGGTACAGTCCCGACTTGTCCCCAACCGATTTTCGTCTATTTTAAAAAGTTAAAAAACACAATCATGGACTTTAATATTGATGAAGCGGTGCTAGCAGAAGTTACACTTGTGCTCCGTCAACCAAATCAAAATTTCTACAGTGACGGTAACAACAATCTGGCATCCCAGTGGGAAAAAATGGTTTGTTGTCAAGGTGATTAGACATAAGGAATAAAGATATAGAATCTCCCTATCACTTAACAGCTTTAAGGACTCTATTGCATTCTAATGTATGGATGTGGGGACCTTCAAACTACGGAGAGGCATGTCCCCGGGGTAGCACTCAGTGGTTCACAACCCCACAACAGGCTACAGCAGTCCGCCCCACATCGAACCAAGGGTTATTTTGCAGTTCGGTCCCCAGCGGATCACACGAGATTATCTCGCGCCAGACGCATGTAACACTAAATGTAAGGGTGGTAGAGAAATTATGGTTTGCGCGTACGTGGAGAAAGTGTTTGCGCAGCCCGCATTCGCAGAGACAGATGGAAAACCGCCTTAAAAACCAACCACAGATTGGCCGGCACAACGGACCTCGACACTAATCCGCCGGGCGGATTCTTGTCAGGGACCAGCACACCTTCCCGCCCGGAACGCAGTGCTTTAGACCGCACGGCTAAACGGGCGGGCAGCTTTGAGGATACTCATATAGAAGATTCGGAAACATTATTTCTCTGAACGCCTTCGTGTTATATCCTTTATCTGTGTTTTACGCTAGCTGATAAGTTAATGTTGCAGTGATCATTTGCACGATTTTGACGTTTTAATTATTTTAACTCTAATTAGTCCTTGGCGAGTCATTACTTATATTATCTTATGTTAATTAATGCCATGTAAAGTTAACGAGTTTGTTTCTTTAAAGTTGTGCCACGTTTTTAGTATTCGAGTTCTTATCAAATTCCTTTGTGCATTGGCGTGATCTTTCTCGTGAATCAATTCGACTGCAACGCATATTCGTACTTGTGGTGTACTTGTGTTACGTTTCCAGTACCAGCTCTACCCGTTTTGGAGAGGAGAAGAGGTCGTGAGAGATATGTTGTACCTCCCATCCAAACTTCGTCTCGTTCACTTGCGTAGTTAAAACTTATGGAAACTAACTTCTTACATAGAGGAAACTTTATGATCTTCCGCATGTCTGTAAAGCAGTAAAATATTTTATGTCTCTCAACCTTTGCTGTACTGTTCACATTCACAGTTAATAGCAAATAATTATGGGAAATCACCTTGAAGTACCTCAGGCGGTTCTTAAAGTCTGTAGGTTGTTCAGTAATGTATTTGAAATGCCTCAAAAGAGATAAGCTTCTTGTTTGAATGCTGAAGGGACTGCCAGTTGCTGTTTGTTTGATAAAGGGATTGCCAAGGACAAGTCATTTAACTTTAGGACTCTGTATCTCAGAAGGAACAAAAATGGACATGTACCACTATTGAAATAAGCCCTTCAAATGTTGTCAGATGCAATTTTCCATTGGTAAGGCAGCTGTAACACTGATTTGTTTATTGCTGTTCATTCGGCATGTGAGAAGGTAAACATTAAAAACCAGAATCGTTTTAATTTGATCATCTGTGGGTTCTTGGTGAAACGTTGTAAGTTCACTAAACAAACGCAGTTTTTGCCTAGTTTCTAAAATTTTATTATTTTTACTGAACAACCTAGGTTTTGGGTTAGAAGCCTATTTTCAAATACATTACTGATTCCAAAGATGATAATGTAAAGATAAACATGATGTCAAGGCAAAGAAAGCCATGTCAGCTTCTTAATGTATCGACTCTTTACTTAATGTAAAATTAGGAGATTGGTAGTTGAAGTAATCTAATACTCACTTTTCTTTACGTTATTAAACTAATGTTTCCTCGATGTCTCAGGATGTGTCCTCTGAATCGATCCTTTCTTTTCACTAGGTTTTGCCATAAATTTGTTTTTCACCAATTGTATTTATTATCTCCTCACTAAATACTGAGTCACAATAACAATTTTCAGAATGATTGTACAGCACCACATTTCAAAACTTTTATTCTTATTTCTTGAACTGTTTATCGTGTGCTTTTCTCTTCCTTACAATGTTTCACTACATACAAACACATTAAGAAAAGACCTAAGTTTTTTATTATTATTAAAGGAACTGCGGAGATCAAATGATCTTTGAAGATAGCAAAACTTTACACAAACAGATGCTGCTATCTGTTTTTAATTTATGCTGATTGTATCACTTGATGAAAGAAAGTGAACATATTCCCACAGTTGTTTGTTTGCTGCTGGCAAGTGTTGTGGTGTTGTACTTCTTCTAAGCAGATGAATTTCATGAATTTGACACACCTGTACTGGACTAGTTAATGAAAACCTTTCATTCAGTAATTTTTTCATATTCTTGTGTTTCTACCTAACGAAAGAATAGAAAAATAATTAGAGCTGTAGCAAAATTTTTATTAGGAAATAAAAAAGAAAGTGTTGTAAAAGTTTAATTTTTTCAGTTTAATAAATTTACACGTTCTTTACTTAAATTAATTGTTAACTTTGTACACTCGATGGTTATTTGCCTTTGTCATCATTTCGACCGAAACGTGAATATATTCGTTCCCACTATCAAGGCCAAGATGCAAGTGTAATGCTTAACACCAAAATTGCTCAGATAACAGATTTTGATCTAAAAGCCATTACAATTCGCTCCAACTGAGGTGAACTTTGGCGTCAATAGAGGTGATGATAACGTTAGTGATGGAGCTGAAGACAAACTTAACTCACAACCACGAAAAACAAAGTAAACTATATCATAAAATATAAAATTAGAGTCGGAGCACTGGCAGTTGCCAGACGTCTGAATTTCTCAGATCACATCAGTCAAAGAAGAAGAAAAAACTTGTTCAAATGGCTCTGAGCAATATGGGACTTAACATCTACGGTCATCAGTCCCGTAGAACTTAGAACTACTTAAACCTAACTAACCTAAGGACACCCAGCAATCACGAGGCAGAGAAAATCCCTGACCCCGCCGGGAATCGAACCGGGGAAGCCGGGCGTGGGAAGCGAGAATTCTATCGCACGACCACGAGCTGCGGGCCAAAGAAGAAGAACAACTGTAAATGACTTTATTGGTAGAGAGTCCTGGGGGAAACACGTCAAACCCAAAAACTTCATGCCCCCATGAGAAAGAGAAATATATTATTGATTGTCAGGAATTTTGTGAAAGCATAATGTCTCATGGTTTCTGTGCTGTTATCCCTGATGGAATCAGGAAAGTTGAGACGAAGAACCATGATCGGGATTAATTTAAGGAAGACGCATGGAAGGGTGGCCTAACCTGATGCGTCATTTATCATTTCTAAAATTAAATAAATAAATAAAAATAAATTATTTTATAACATTTATATCGTGCGCCAACTGACAGTTACCAAGATTCTTGCGGAATAGATACCAATAATTAAGATTTTTCAATCAAATTCACAATGTATTAGGACAATCTACAACAAACAGAAATTACAGTCGGTAGTATCAAACACTCAATAATAACAAATCATGATTTCAAGTACAAGATTAACAATGCAAAATACTAGCTTCGCGCGCACTGAAACCCCCAGATTGAGACAACCCAAAAGGGGTCACTGAAAGGCATACAGAAACTGGACTCCTGGCCATATCACACTGGGCAAAATTAACGATGTTTAAGTAACGTACATAAAAACAGTGTTTATAGATAATCTCAAGCAAATGCCGAGGAGACCAATAGCTTCTGGTCTCCAGGTAGGCACCGAATAATACTGTCATGCTGCTACCACGGTTGACTGGTTAAGTCGTAACCAGGTTGCACGTGACGGGAGTCGCTCCTTGCGCTCTAAACTCGCTGTTGGCAACGCTCAGTGCTGCAGGAAAAGCCGCTGGTCAGTGGTGTTAACTCGCCGCAGTCGCCGTGACGCAGAGTACTCAGGCACATCCGACCAGCTCCGTGTGCGACGCACCACTCACAGCCACAAAGTTAACACACAGCGAAGATGATACGACGAGGGCCGAGAAGATGGAAGGTGTGCACAGTGGGGTCACGAGAGCCCCCTCAAGGAAGGCGCCACGACTCAAAAATGATGCACATCTTATTTACAGACGAGTCTTCAGTGGACCTTTATCTAAAGCACTACAAACAAAATATCCAGTTCCGTACAAATGAAGCAGCGAAAATCTCCCCAGTCCACAGATCAAAGCAAGAACTGAAAGTAATGGTCGATGGTGGCATCTGTGGCTATGCTAAAACTGATGTTTTTTTAGAAAAAAGACTGTTATTGGTGCTCAATATAGAGAAGTGATTCGTTCTTTCTATGCTCAAGCAGTCCAGAGCGCGGTCTCCCAAAATCGAAACAATGCACTTCTTACAACAATGCAGTTCTTATGCAAGATGGACAACACATGACACATTCGAACAAACTATGCCGCTTCTGAAGATAACAGTCCTTGTTTGGGTTGACTGGGCTGGGAACAGTGCAAACCTAAAGCTTACAGAGCATCTGTTGACCAGATTACAGGATGAAGCATTCAAAGAACCTCGTACAAGCAACTGAGACTTGCTTACTGCTTGGGTCCAGATGGAATGGAACTCAGGCACTCCTGAGTAGACAGCAGAGAACTTTGATAGACGAGTTGAAGAATGTGTTCATAGTCAGGGACACCGTATAAAATACTGAAAAGTGAGCGGATGACTGTTCGAATCACTTGATCAGATGTGGAGATGTATTTTTGTAAAATCAAAACACTGTAATAAAAATATTCCAAACAAACTGGGGGAGAAATTTTCGGTCCACCCTACACATGATCTCTACTTCAGTCAGTATTAGTTATTTTGTATTTTGCTGCCGAAACAACAAAATTCGTTTACTACTCTTAATGTCTCAGACCCTAATGTAATGCCATCACCATCGCCTGACTCGATGTGGCTACATGCTGTTACTTTTGCTTTACTGTAGTTGGTACTCTTCTTGTACGTCATAGTCAAGACAATATCCATACTGGTCAAAAACTTTTCAGTTTGTCATCTGTGCCAGGATTTCTATGTCATAGACAAAACAAGAGTATCTTAACTTTCCCCCGAACTTTAATGCCCCTTCTTTTCAACTACTACTTTATCAATGTCTAGGCTGAAAACATGGTAAGGGGCTATATATCTCTCTCAGTCACTACTACCCTTCCGTGTCCTTCGCCTCTACAATTGATGTCTAGTTGTAATAAAGTTGTAAATTGGAGCGTGGCTTCGATCGACGGATCACTGGGTTGTCGGCATAGCACGCTTCCTCGGTGCAGCAAGTTCGATACGAGGTAACATCTTCCAGAAGAAAGAACCGTGATGTTTTGGAGCGGTTAGGAAGCCATCGTCGTCGGCAGAGGTGTGGGTGTAACCTGGGACGGGGGCAGGGCTGTACTTGTAGATGGAGACAGTGGCCGAGCGGTTCTAGGCGCTTCAGTCTGGGGCACAGTGACCGCTACGGTCGCAGGTTCGAATGCTGTCTCGGGCATGGATGTGTGGGAAATCATTAGGTTAGTTAGATTTACGTAGTTCTAGGTTCGAGGGGACAGATGACCTCAGATGTTACGTCCTGTAGTCCTCTGATCCATTTGAACCATGTTTGCATCGCTGTGGCCGCAGTTGGGTCTGCGGGGACTGAATGGGGAGTCAGTCGGTGGACAACCAACATGTACGAAATCAACGGCACAGGCACAGAGTTGGGACATACAGGCCAGGGGATCGTTTGGCGTCTTTCCTGAAGGAGGAGAAGACCCTTATAGGAGATACACATGGAGGAGCCTCCACTTTACAGTAGCAGCACTAAATGTGTGCTATAGTGACTAATAGTAGAAGTTGACCCTTGATTTGATTTGGTCTGTGCAGTGAAGAACGTAACCGGTATGGAATCAGTGAAACGATTCGGTCAGTCTAATTCCACACGGAAGGACTGGGTGCACAATGTTGTTTGTAGCGCTTTAATACATGTCGGGGGTGGGTTCGTTGTCTCTAAACTATAGCTGTGTAGATCCCTTTGTAATCACCTTTGATTGAGCGTAGCCGAGATTGTATATACATTTGTACAGAGAAATGTATTTGCTGATTGTGCGAAGGAACTGCAAAATGTTTATAAATGAATGGTGAAGTTTTAAAAATTAATAGTAAATCAATTTATTACCTCATAAGTGGAGACCTTACGAAATAATCAGCAGAAAATGTCCGTGTTTTTGATGCATTAATCACAATCCTTCAGTAAATTTACCTTTGATCACACGACACATATCTACAAAGTATGAATACCCAATTCGGAAATATGGGGTCTGGTATTCTGATTTTATTGTTTGTATTAATCTGGCTCTGAATATAGGCTGAGTTTAAATTTCTGCTTGTTATACATGGTGATTACGCAATTATGTTGCAAACATTCAGGTACGACTGAGAAGGGCAAATGTATCAATTTGAGGTAAGATATCCTGGTCCTAATCGACCTAGTCGGAATTAATGAGCGAAAAGCGTTCTGATATCTGTGCAATTGAACTTAACGCAAGCTCTTTGCTTCCCATAATTTGGGAGACCGTAGGACCAAAACTAGAAAACGTTTAGTAAACATGGGCTGTAAAATGCACACTTTAAGAGCTATGCGCCCTTGTTCACTAAATCACATGTGTTTCAAAATAGGAAAGATGAATAAGTATTCACAGTTTATAACGTATCCACCTCAGAGGACATATTAACTGGACTTTAATTTTTGATCCGTGCTTTCTCCTCACAAAAGCCAAATACTCAGTTGAACTCAAACACTCAAACAAATGTGTAAACACATCAAAAAAAAAAAGTTTTCCATCATCTTGGTTCCGAGAGTTCCTGGAAAATTCGGATATACACCAACGTCCACATAATTTGAGCCTTTTTTATTTCTCATGAAAACCACACAATGCATGTTGTACCACCATACAGCGATACTTTCACAGGTGGTAGTCCAGTTTGCTGTACACACTGGTACCTCTAATACCCAGTACCACGTCCTCTTGCATTGATGCATGCCAGTATTCGTCGTCACATACTATCCATAACTTCCTCAACGGCGATTCGGCTTAGATCCCTCAGAGTGGTTGGTGGGTCACGTCGTCCATAAACAGTCCTTTTCAGTCTATCCCAGGCATTTTGCGTTAGGGTTCGTGTCTGGAGAACATGTTGGCCACTTCAATCGAGCAGATGATGGCATTCACGTATCGTAGAGATGTTACGGCGCCTTCCATGACCAACCGTTGCGTACGTTGGCCCCATATAACGCCACCCGAAAACAGCAGGGAACCTCCGCCTTGCTACACTCGGTTGACAGTGTGTCCAAGGCGTTCAGCCTGATCGGGTGGTTTCCAAACACGTCACGGATGATTGTCTGGTTGAAGGCATATGCGTCACTCATCGGTGAAGAGAACGTGATGCCAATCCTGAGCGTTCCATTCGGCATGTTGTTGGGTCCATCTGTACCGCGCTGCATGGTGTCTTGGTTTCAAAGATGGGCCTTGCCATGGACGTGCGCGTATGCAGCTTCTTGCGCACAGTTTGAGTCTTAACACGACGTCCTGTGGCTACACGAAAAGCATTATTCAACATGGTGGCGTTGCTTTCAGGGTTCATCCGAGCCATAATCCATAGGTGGCAGTAATCCACTTCAGTAGTAGTCCTTAGGTGGCCTGAGCGAGGCATATCATCGACATGTTCTATCTCTGTGTATCCCCTCTGTCTCCGATCAACATCGCTTTCGTTTACGCCTGGACACTTCCTTATCGGGAGCCCTTCCTAGCACAAAGTATCAATGTTGATTCGATCTAACAGTGGCATGTACCGTGTAGGCATGGTTGAACTACAGACAACACGAGCCGTGTACCTGCTTCCTCGTGGAATGACTGGAACTGATCGGCTGTCGGACCCCCTCCGTCTAATAGGTGCTGCTCTTGCATGGTTGTTTACATCTTTGAGAAGGTTTAGTGACATCTTTGAACAGTCATAGGACTGTGTCTGTAATACAGTATCCACAGTCATCGTCAGTTTCGTGAACCGGAGTGATGCAATACGTTCTTTGATGCGTGTATGTTCGATTCAGTGGTTTCCGATCGACGATTCCTTATCTCAGATAGATACACTTATCGTTCGTCATCATCTCTGGACGTTCTGTACCATCATCATCGAATTACTGTGTATTTTCTGGACAAAATTTGGGATACTGTAAAAAGGTTCTGTTTTTGATATTAGAACCAATTTTATATTTAATGAGGTAGAATTATCTTTAGTTATTTAAATACTGTGCTCAATAAGTTGTTATTCATTTATCGTGTTTTCGCGACGCTCAGTGCTTCAAGAACAATAGATGGGTGTACTTCAGTATGGTGCTTTCTGACTTTCGAAAACTGTATTCGAATAGACACTGTGAAAAGCTTTCTGTAAATCTACAAATGCTGTAAACATAGACTTGTCTGTTTCATTTTAAGGTTATTTATTCTTCTCTTGTACGCCAATGGTTATTTATTTTTCTCTCTTTATGATGGGTCTCCCTTTACAGCATTATCAGATCCGAACTAAAAAAATGAACATAATCATTTCCTGTACAATGACGTGATGTACAGAATGTAACATAAGAGTAACTACATGAGAAAAAGTACCACCATAGCTATATCTTGCAAATAGCATTAATGTCTCACATGACCAGTCACGGTGGCATATTACCGCTAACTTAGCCCTGCCACTGCCAATGGACTATTAGATTTCCTTGGCTTTTTTTTGTAGAGTTCTTGTTTATAGCACAAGTGGGCTGGCTTACCTCTTGAGTCTGTATTCGACTTGCGTTGTATCCACCGTGTTGACATTGAGGACTCCACAAAAAAAGCGCCAAGGAAATCTAATATTCTTTTGGCACTGGTGAGGGCCGATGATGGCGGTAATGTGCCACAGAAAGTGGGCGTGTGAGGCAATAAAGACGATCTCAGGATACAGCTGTGGTGGTGCTTTTTGTCATACACAGTATTATTCAGTAGGATGGACGGACATAAGAGTAACAGTGTGTACATGACGCAATGATATGAGTTATATGCCTTTATGGATACGTGGTATCTAGTCACTACTGCATATTCCTTCTTTACATCAGAGCCCTCTCTACAGAACTCAAACAGAAGAATACGTTCTTATTCCTCCATTTGGCTGGCGTCCACAGTTCCACTCGCTTTCCACAAATGGCAGAATGGCAATATTTAAACTCTAATAGCAGCAGTGAACTACAAATACAAAATAGAAATCCATGAATAAACCCATAGCAACCGGAATAACAACATGCAAAACAAAAAAACTTGAGGAACTTTTGCACCTAATGTCATGGAATACCTCTCCTAATACGGTGTCGGACCTCCTTTGCCGCGCGGGATTAGCCGAGAGCCTCAGGCGCTGCAATCATGGCCTGTGCGACTGGTCCTGGCGGAGGTTCGAGACCTCCCTCGGGCATTGGATTGTGTGTTTGTCCATAGGATGATTTAGATTAAGTATGGTGTAAGCTTAGGGGCTGATTAGCAGGTAAGTCCCATAAGATTTCACACACATTTGAACATTTTTTTGAACCTCCTTTGGCGTGGCGTAGTGCAGAATCTCGACTTGGCACGATCTCGAGTCATTGGAAGTCCCCTGTAGTAACACTGAGCCAAGCTGCCTCCATAGCCAGTGCTGGATGTTGTTGCACGAACTGATTTCTTCATTATGTTCCATGAATGTGGAATGGGATTCAGCAAAAAGCTTGATCTACTAGAACAGCTGGAAATTGCGATACATAGCGTGGGTAATCAGAACACACTTAATGAACAGCTAACTGGTGATACAAATAATTTTTTCAAACATTTCACTAGTTTCTTTTAGTAACTACATTTTTAGCAATTGGCAGGATACCATCATTTCATCAGGTCCTTGGAACATGTATACGATATCTGTTTGTATAGACATCTCTGTGACTTCCTTGTTTACTTGTTTGAGCTCACTCGCGTTTCAGTGTCGTGTTTGGCTACGTGGTGTGTGGTATCAACGAAGACGAACGGGGGGTTGCGACGATAGAGGAGAGAGCCATGTGGTTAGATGTTGAACACCATAGGCGACACCATTTTAGAGTTTTTTTTTTAATATTTTGACGACTATGTGGAGTAGCACCTTGGAAGACACGGCTGCAACAGAGGAAGTAGCCACGATGTTTTAATTTTATTATCAATTTAATTGTGCCTGGTTCATGTTCCGTATTAGCGAGTTTTAACAGTTTCTTTTACTTTTTATTATTCTGATGATGGAGGCTTGACTTCCGAAACACTATTTTACACTATAAACAAGTGGTTGAGTCGATATATTTTTTAACATTTACATTCACAGCCGTTGTGGCTGTGCGGTTCTAGTCGCTTCAGTCTGCAATCGCGTGACCGCTACTGTCTCAAGTTCGAGTCCTGCCTCGGGCATGGATGTGTGTGGTGTCCATAGGTTATTTATGTTTCATTAGTTCTAAGTTCTAGGCGACTGATGACCTCAGAAGTTAAGTCGCATAGTGCTCACAGACATTTGAAACATTTGACATTGACAACACGACCTCTTATCCAGTATGGATAAAATTAAAATAGCCTTTATTTCTCCGGAACTCTGAGATCCTGTTCCACCAGTTTTCCATTGTCCACCAGTTTTCCATTCTGATGCAAATCATTCTTCTCGGTATACAGCAGCTACTATCCACACTTGTCAGCCTCTGCATACTTTGGGATAGATGCTACTGCGTTCATATTTTGTGTCGATAGCTCAACGGTTCCTAGCGATCGACACCGGGAGTGGATAGTATCGACAGCAGTTGCGGTTCTGCGGCGGACATCTCCTCGGATGTCGCAGTCGCTGTCGCCGGCAGACGGCCGCGCTGCAGGGACCCGCTCTGCACGGCGGTGTTTGCGCAGCGGCGCTGCCCTGCCACGGTCGCCACCCGCCAGCGGCTACAGTCAACACTGTCGCCGTGCGAGGGGGACAGCAGCGCCGGACCGGCAGCCTCGCCAAATACCGCGTAATGGCCATGCGGGCGGCGCGCACACACCACCACCCGCTCCCTGGCCGCCTGCCTGCCTGCCCCTTTATATTTACAGCGTCGTTCACCGGAAACCAACGCCCTTCGTCACAAACAGGAAACATCACACAAATTACGTATAACGAAAAATGGGAGTAGGTCAACAAACCGTTATCAAAATAACCTGTCAAGTTAGCGAAAGCAATTTTTTGTAATGTAGACTGGACTGTAGCCTCCTTCCGCCTTCTCTGAGGTAGTGGAAGCTTCGCGAGAGGCCTCATAAAGTTTACGGCTGCAATTCCCAAAAATCGTGTATAGTCAGTACAGGTTGCAAAACAGGACATTTTTTCCCTTTTGTCACACGTGCTATAACAATGGAGACATAACAATAAACTAAAACTATGACTTTCTTTGAATATAGTCATCAGCTGTTTAGGAAAGCTGATCCATTTGCTGTAAAGACCATTGTAAACCTCATCAAGGAACAAGAGTGGCAAGATGTTTATAGCGCTGATACAGTAGACGATAAATATAATGCTTTTCTCAAGACTTTTCTCATGCTCTTTGAAAGATGCTTTCCGTTAGAACGTTCAAAGCAGGGTACTAGCACAAACAGGCAGCCTGGGTGGCTGACTAGAGGGATAAGAATATTTTATAGAACAAAGTGGCATTGATATCAAAACGTTAGAAAAAGTCAAAATATAAATGCAGCAGCCCATTACAAACACTATTGTAAGGTGCTTAAAAATTTTAATAGGAAGGCAAATAGTATGTGGTATGCAGATAGAATAGCTACGTCTCGGGATAAAATTAAAACCATATGGTCAGTAGTAAAGGAAGTGGCTGGTCTGCAGAGACAAGTCGAGGATATAGAATCAGTGCGTAGGTTGAATGTCCGTTTATCTGATAAGTCGCGTATATGTACAGTATTTAATAATCACTTTCTGAATATAGCATGTGAACTAAATAGAAACCTACTCCCAACAGGGATTCACATAGCGATCTTAGAAAATAGTGTACTGAGACTGTTACCTGAAATGCTCCTCCATGATACTGAGAAGAGGGAGAATGAGTTAATAATTGAATCACTAAAGACCAAGAACTCTCATGGATATGACGGGGTATCTAGTAGAATACTGAAGTATTGTTCTATGTATGAAAGCCCAGTACTTAGCCATATCTGTAACTTTTCCTTCAGGAGTGGTCGTTTTCCTGACCGATTAAAGTACTTGGTAGTGAAGCCACGTTATAAAAAGGGAGACACTGATAATGTTGACAATTTTAGACCTATTTCTATGCCATCGGTGTTTGTTAAAGTTATCTAGAAGGTTGTATATACAAGGTTACTGAAGCACATAAATTCACACAATTTGCTGTCAAATGTTTAGTTTGCTTTAGAAATGATTTAACAACTGAAAATGCTATATTATCTTTTCTCTGTGAGGTTTTGGACGGATTAAATGAAAGGTTGCGAACGCTAGGCGTTTTCTTTGATTTAACGATGGCTTTTGACTGTGTTGACCACAAAATATTACTGCAGAAGTTGGACCATTATGGAGTAAGGGGAGTAGCTTAAAATTGGTTCGCCTCTTACTTTAAGAACAGAAAGCAGAAGGTAATTTTCCGCAATATTGAGAGTGGTAGTGATGTTTAGTCCCAATGGGGCACTGTTAAGTGAGGCTGGGGATACTGCTGTTTCTTATTTATATGAATGATATGCCTTCTAGTATTACAGGTGATTCAAAAATATTTATGTTTGCTGATGACACCAGCTTGGTAGTGTAGGATCTTGTGTGTAATATTGAAACAATATCAAATAATTTAGTCATTAAATAAGTTCGTGGCTTGTGGAAAATAATTTGATGTTAATCACAGTAAGACTCAGTTTTTACAGTTTCTAACTCACAATTCAACAGGAACCGATATTTCGATCAGACTGAATGGGCATATTATAAGCGAGATGGAACAGTTCAAGTTCCTAGGCGTTCGGATAGATAGAAAGCTGTTGTGGAAATCCCATGTCCAGGATCTTGTTCAGGAACTAAATACTGCTTTACTGACCATTAGAACAGTATCTGAAATAAGTGACACTTCAACACGAAAAGTAGCCTACTTCACAAGTTTTCATACACTTATGTCGTATAGTATTAGTTTTTTGGGTAATTCTTCTGATTCAAAAACGGTATTTTTAGCTCAAAAACGGGCTGTTCGAGCTATATGTGGTGTAAGCTCCTGAACCTTTCGTCGACCACTATTCAATATTCTGGGAATTCTGACATTGCCCTCACAATATATATTTTCTTTAATGTCGTTTGTTGTTAGCAATATTAGTCTATTCTCAAGAGTTTCTCAAGAGTTAGCAGCTTTCACTCAGTTAATACTAGGCGGAAATCCAATCTGCATGAGGAATGCGCTTCCTTGGCTCTTGTGCAGAAAGGAGTGCAGTATTCTGCTGCATCCATTTTCAATAAGCTACCACAAGAACTCAAAAATCTTAGCAGTAGTCCCAACTCTTAAGTCTAAACTGAAGAGTTTCCTCATGGCTTACTCCTTATATTCTGTCGAGGAGCTCCTGGAAGGGTTAAAAAATTAAGCCAATTCCAGTGTTACATTGTTGATTTTCTTTAGACGTGTCACCTTAATATGTTTCTTTATTTTGTTTTTCATTTTATCTGCTTCTAATATCGTGTTATAATTTCGTGTATTGACTCGTTCCATGACCATGGAGATTTCTCCTTAATTTGAGCCACGGAACAATAAATAAATATATAAATAAATAAATAAATAAATAAATAAATAAAAATAAAACATGGTGTAGTAACATTTACGACGGTTTAGGAACAATGTAACATTTTCTCCCACTTAGAGTTGCAGTGTTTAATCAAACGACATATGTGCGACAAATTAGACAACAGTCGCCACCACTGAACAGCACTTAATCTCATGGTCGTTAGTGACTCTTCTACCTCAGGTAGTTTGTGCTTCAAAAACGAAGTGCATATTACGAGCCTGAGTCCACTGAAATCCTTAAATTTGCAATAACAAATCGAAATTTCGCGCCGGTATCCTGTAAGTTGGTAAGCGTGCTACAAACAGCGTGCATAATCACCTGCAGGTGACAGCATAGTGCAGATGCACACATACCGTCGCAGTATCAGTATAAAGATGGCCGCCCCACTTGTGACTTGCACTAGGGAAGAACAGCAATCTGTTACTCGGCTTTTGCGTAGTGAAGGTGTGAAACCTACTGAAATTCATAGACGAATGAAGGTTAGGACGGTGATGTATGTTTGTCACAGCAGCAAGTCTACGAATGGAGTAGGAAGTTCGCAAATGGTGTGACTTCAGTGGAATATGCTACTCGTCCAAGTTAGGCACAACGAGTTGTGACCCCAAATAACATTGCAGCAGTTGAAGCCATAGTGAAGGAAAACGGCGAGTGACACTGAACGACATTGCAGTATGTTTACAGATTATTCATGGGTCAGCCCACCACATTGTGCACGATGTGCTCCAGTTTCATAAAGTGTCTGCATGATGGGTGCCATGGCAGCTAACTCCTGAAATGAGAGAACGACGTGTTGATGTTTGTGAAGAACTTCTTTGGCGCTTTGAACGAGAAGGTAATAGCTTCCTTGCAAGAATCGTTACTGGGGACGAAACCTGGGTTCTCTTCCACCTACCGGAAACGAAGAGAGCGAGTAAGCAATGGCGGCATTCCTCATCACCAAAACCAATGAAGTTTCGAACAGAACCATCAGCAGGGAAAGTTATGCTGACTCTCTTTTGGGACGAAACAGGCGTCATTTTAGAGCATTACACGCCTAGAGGGACCACTGTCACCAATGTGTCTATCACACACAGATCTCCTAAAAAATCATCAGCGGCCTGCAATAAAATCAAAGCGACTTGGATTGCTGGCAGCAGGTGTCCTTTTGCAACATGACTATGCGTGGCGCCACACTACCCGTTGAACAGCTGCAACAATCACAGACCTGCGTTTTGAGTGTCTTCCTCATCCACTATACTCACCAGAGCTTGCCTCAAGTGATTTCCATATGTTTGGACCACTGAGAGACGCAATGGGAGGAAAGATGTTTCCTTCTGATGAAGAGGTACGTCACGCGGTGCACGAGTGGTTGATAGGACTAGCAAAAGAATTTTTTTCTAAAGGAATTTATCCACTTTCTAAGTGCTGGAGGACTTGCATTCAGGGAGGGGGAGATTAGAAATGTGTTACAGCTTTGTATAACTTCTGCACAATAAATAACGTTGAAAATATTTAAAGTTTTATTTTGACTCACCCTCTTACATACGAGAACACTAGAAATTTTTCCACCACAATCGATTAAAAATACTAAAAGGGGACACTTGTGGGACTGGCATTAAAGATCGATTACATCACTAGTTGTAGACAGCATAGCTTGCACAAGAATTAGTCCAAATACTCTAATTGATACGTAATGTATCTTAGTGTCGCTTCGCACTTTGTTCAAAGAGAAATTACTAAGTGAACCAACGCCACCGACATGTGAAGTTCAAATATCAGCGAGAATTCGAAGTTGTGACGTCAGCGACAAACGGTGAAAGTCAACAGCTGTCTTACGTCGTATCGAGGCGTGCTTAACATCCAACATAAATGTATAATAAATCAAGAATGAAACAGGACAATTTTGCAGAAGCTTCTGGAAATTCCGATGCACTAAGAGTTTCACTTTGGCACTGAATCGTATTCTCTGACTCGTCACTGGTACCTGAAGTGCCGACGTCGACAGAGAGGTTGTTAATGGTTATTCCCATCACACCGCCATGCCTCCAGTGCTCCTACTCATGCTGTTGTACCTTTTTACAGTAACCTCTGCAGTCTTCCTCAGTAACAGCCTGAAAACAAGCGCTTGCTAGAGTCAACAGATTTTCAGATCACATGTAACTGTAATGTTGCGCACCCGAAAGAGTCTTTTTATTTTTGCCCTTGCTAGCTCAATGGCATTCAGATCGCATTTGTATGGCGGCAAGCGAGTTACTTTGTGGCCCTTTCTTCTTGCCAGTATGTCAACTGCATACGACTTCACTGCCGCCCTATTTTCCAGAATACGGGAGTAAAGAGCCTCCTTTGTCATACTCTCATCGCACTGGATTTTTCTATTCTGCTGTCTCAGTATCAGAGATACTTTCCTATCGTAATTGGTGGACTGTTTGTTGAGTTGTCTGCTGTGATAAGGTGCATTGTCCATGATTATTATGGGGATGTGGAGGAATAATTTTGAGTATAAGTGCATCGAACCATTTTTCGAAATTAACGGAATTCATCAGCCCATGGTTATCTCCCAGAGTTTATTTGGCTCCGAACTTAAGCTCTGTCTACCAAACGAATCCGTTTTTAGAACAGACAGTTTAAGCGATTAGTGTTGGGGAGACGCTTCCCCACGCAGTAACACTCACAGCATTTTTTGTCAGCATTTTCCGCATTTTAGGTTATTGTCCATCCAGAATTCGTCCGAATAATGAGATTCGTTGCCGGCCGCTGTGGTCTCGCGGTTCTAGGCGCGCAGTCAGGAACCGTGCGACTGCTACGGTCGCAGGTTCAAATCATGCCTCGGGCATGGATGTGTGTGATGTCCTTAGGTTCGTTAGCTTTAAGTATTTCTAAGTTCTAGGGGACTAATGACCACAATAGTTGAGTCCCATAGTGCTCAGAGCCATTTGAACCATTTTTTGAGATCTTTGCCAGCCTCCCTGATATTTTTCAACTCGACGAGGTACCCTGACCGCCAATGCACTACGTCGCCACGTTCCAATAACAAAAGTCCTCTTATTTTCAGCCTTGCTCCTCACGAAACCAATGGTCCTTAACACTTTTCAGAGAGAGGTGGTACTCCAGCTTCAGCCAACCAAGAACTGGCAGCAGTTTTCGCACAGTGGGCACAACTCTCTGCACAGTGTAAAAGTGTTCTATTGTGTCCCTGATGATACGTTTGTTCAAGTAATCAACAACTGATTCTATTTTCCCGCTCTTTCTTATAAGTTGAAGAGAACAAAACGCCTTTATTACAAACTGAAATTGCATTCTAATATTTTCAGAATAGGGTAGAAGTGTACCATTACTCATCACTATAAGCATCTGTCTTTCTACTGGCTCTATCAGTAAGAGAGTAAAATTTAAATTAATTACAAGCAAATTGGCAGCTACTTAGAAATATTCTCTAATACAATTATAACTGAAACGAACCTTTTTCTGCCAGACGTTCCTGGGGATACGTCAGCGTGACTCCTGGCAAATTGTCTAACACTCCCAATAATACGCAGGCTTGTCCCAGTGGACGTCGCAGTTCTGAGGAAGACTGCAAAATCGGGTGTAACAGTTACTTTTTTTCTCCATCATCGCAGCAATTCACTACGTTCATCATCATTTTACGACAAGCGCTCCTTCGACCGGATACTTTTTCCGAACTGCAGTCAACGGTAACTCATGCGATGGGCCGGTAACCGAATCATCACTCATTTTCGAAACAGTGAAAACACAGCTACGACACACAGACGGCAATAGCACAGCCAGGCAACCGCCATCGCAGGCAACGAAACAGATGACAAATGCAGTCTACCCCGCACAGTTAGCAACATGTACAAATCGACACACCACGACACGCAATATCCCGACTGTTGCTGATAGTTTCCGATCCCGAACTAGGGCGCTCCCGTGCCAAGTTATATCTAGTTCCCACACAGTGTAAACCTTTGGAAATTGCAGTGGTTAGGTGTTTGCCGGTAACACTCTGTGATGTTGAAAGAATTTTCCTCGGCAGAAAAAATACATTTGATGACTTACCTTTCAGTTAAACGTCCAACATTTTTGTTGCTAAGGAAGATGGAGACGGTGAAATTAACGAATGATGATATGACCACAAAGCATTGATGGAAAGAAGGCAGCCGAAACGGGAGAACCTTGCGAAAGCTTGCCTGTCTTCTCCGCCACAAATTCCACTTGGATCGGACGGGTTTTGAATTCTTTCTGATAATACTAAGTATCTACTCCCACGACATATGTAGAAATACTAAGTAGTTTATTGGAGTTGTAATGGAAAAGAGTTATGCATATATATAACAATGAATTATGTGTAGATTAATGTATTACGTATTTTGATTTATAATGAAGGAATTATATGAATATTTAATAGGTCTTCTTTGTTTTCATATACATACATTGTGGTTTAGAAAAGCATGTATGCCTTTGCATTCTCCAGTTTTTTAGTACACATGGCCGGCCGCTAATACCGAGTGGTTCTAGGCCCATCAGTCCGGAATCGTGCTACTGCCACTGTCGGAGGTTCGAATCGTTCCTCAGGAATGGATGTGTGTGATGTCCTTAGGTTAGTTAGGTTTAAGTAGTTCTAAGTCTAAGGGACTGATTTATATATAATATATAATGACGTATGACGAGGGCCTCCCGTCGGGTAGACAACTCACCTGGTGTAAGTCTTTCTATTTGACGCCACTTCGGCGAATTGCGCGTCGATGGGGATGAAATGATGACGATTAAGACAACACAACGCTCAGACAATGAACGGAGAAAATCTCCGATCCAGCCGGGAATCGAATCCGGGCCCTTAGAATTGACAGTCTGTCGCGCTGACCACTCAGCTACCGGGGTCGGATTAAGTGACTGACGACCTCTGATGTTAAGTCCCATAGTGCTCAGAGCCATTTGAACCACTTGAGTACACATAATTTCATCCCCTAGACCCTAATGATAGCCGGCCGCGGTGGTCTCGCGGTTCTAAGCGCGCAGTCCGGAACCGTGGGACTGCTACGGTCGCAGGTTCGAATCCTGCCTCGGGCATGGATGTGTGTGATGTCCTTAGGTTTGTTAGGTTTAAGTAGTTCTAAGTTGTAGGGGACTAATGACCACAGCATTTGAGTCCCATAGTGCTCAGAGCCATTTGAGCCCTAATGATATCGAGTTGCAATGCGCGTGTCAGAAGAACAACAGTTTTAGTAGCTATGACTGTCTTCACCAGCGTACAGACGACCGAGTAGGACGCAGGCGACTAGGTTCCATCAGGCCGAACTCGAGCGTGTCCTTACCTGCTTGCGGAGCAGATTAGTGCTGCCCGTCTCAAGCCACATTCCTTATCGTCCGGCTTCCTGGCTCAGGTGTCTGCCACTAGTTAGATGTTAACCTGGGCGTTTGGGGTCAGGAATTTTTCTCGTATTCGCTATTGGGTCATTCTTTATCTAATTCTTTGCTGTTGAATTTGACTTAACGATATGGCTAGTGCATGGGCAAAATCGTCAGCAACAGGAAGAGGTCTTATCCTGTACCTGAAATGCACAATTAAGACGAAATTTTCTTAGTGTTTGATTTCGGACTGTACCTACAGAGCACCGGTACGTGAATTTTATTTATACCCCTGTTTATTGCAAATTTTACCATAAAGCTGGCCTGTCATGTAAATTAAATGAGATAGAGCATCTGATCGAGTCAGCCTGATGGTATAATTAATTTCATGTTCTCATTTTCGTACGCCAATTTGTTGTTATACTGCTCTTCATTACCGTAAACGTAGTATGGAGAATGCCGGTGCTGTTATTCTGTCAGTTCCAAACATAATGGCGAGCGTTTTCCAATTAAAAACACCATATTTTACAATCTTAACAAATGTGCGCCTGTTGCGTTACTAGACCGAAGACCACCTGGTTAGTTGTAAGCATTTACGCAATACTTCTTGAAATCTGGTTTAGCAGAACAGAGTGAATCAGGTTGTAGTTCAAAAGATTCAAATGGCTCTGAGCACTATGGGACTCAACTGCTGTGGTCATCAGTCGCCTAGAACTTAGAACTAATTAAACCTAAATAACCTAAGGACATCACACACATCCATGCCCGAGGCAGGATTCGAACCTGCGACCGTAGAGGTCGCTCGGTTCCAGACTTAAGCGCCTAGAACAGCACGGCCACTCAGGCCGGCCAAAACAATTAAAGATAAACCTTACAGACAAGGACTTACACGTTAAAGCCACAGATTCTGAAACAAAGGCGGCTGAAGGCCTAAATGCAGAGTAACAAGAATTTGAAATGAAACACGGCTGAACGCCTAAACTTAAAGTGGTTATGAAGTTCGGTTGAAGGCCGTATACTAAACATGAAACAGAACAATATTAAGGCTTCGCACAGTACCTACGGTCAAATAAAATGACAATCTCAAGCACCAAACAACGGTGCTCAAAAGGTTTCCAGGGGTCGGCCTGGGAAGGGAACTCTACCAACAATTTAGGTGATACAGGCAGCCAGTCATAACGCTAAAGAATCGGGTGGCAAAACGACCTAGGGACAGCTGAAGACTCGCACACGCTCAGTAAACATTCGCGCGCCGGAGATCATCGCCATCAGTGTCTCGTGTGTGTGCCTTCGTTTTGTGTTTAGTGTTCTTTCGCCGTCACGCCACCACTGTTCATGTGTGCCGTCGCAGCCATCCGTGTTATGTGCGCTGTGTCAACAAGTGTTAGTGTCCACTATGTAGACAGCATTTACCTGCTGAGTGGAAATCACAGAAGGTACACGCGGTTCCACGCAAACACACTTGCACAAGAACTTGAACAATCGTAAAAGCAATCACTGTGGAACAACAAGGACGAATCAAGTTGACACACATAGAGTTTCCACAAGCGGTCGGCGACGAAGTACACGTCGTACGATGAAACGACGGTCCGAACGACCAGCCCAGGTCGTTCGGAATCACGTTACGTGTGTCGACCACGGTCGGGCGAGTCTTGGATGTCCGAAGCTGACTACTGCTCCGCCCGACTCAACTCTATGTCCGTTCGGAATTCGGAGGCACGGCCACCCAGGTACACTGGCTCGGACCCAACCATGTAGAGGGAATTCTTGCCTGTTGGCCACGACATTTCTGCACAAGGAAGAACCCTACCCACGTCCAGCAACTGACGAGGCCCAGAAAACAGTCAAAAGACCGAATACACGTCGTCCGATGTGACGACCAACCGAACGACCAACCAACCGTCGTCCCGCTCCAATCTCATTCCGTCGGACAGTTCACGTTCGTCGCCAGCGGCCGGCGAGCGCTGAATGTCCACACCTCACTGGCGCTCCTTCGCCGAGTGAACTCCCGTACCCGATTGACTCCAGACACACAACGACCCACAAATACAAGCGGTCGCTCCAGAGATGGTGCGACAGTGTACTTACTGCTGCCACTCACGGGCAAGCAAACCAGCAACCTAGTGACGCCAGTAAATCGAATTAAAAGAAAAAACAAGGCGACAGAACCACAAAAACAGGATGACGAGCAATAAACGGCTCACTTCTTAGCCGGCTGCTGGTGCCGAGCGCTTCTAGGCGCTTCAGTCGGGATCCGAGCGAATGCTGCAGTCACAGGTTCGAATCCTGCCTCGGGCGTGGATGTGTGTGATGTCCTTAAGTTAGTTAGGTTTAAGGAGTTCTATGTTTTAGGGGACTAATGACCTCAGATGTTAAGTCCCATAGTGCTCAGAGCCATTTGAGCCATTTTTGGCTCACTTCTTAAGGATGTTACCGACTGTCTATTGCTACATAATGTCAACACAATGGCCTTTACATTACTTGATTTTAGTCATGTGTTCGTAATAAAGGAATCTGGAATTTTTATGAAGTTTCATGGAAGCTTTAGTTGCAAGGAGAACGTCAGTGTATTCCGGGTCCCTTGAACATTACGTTGACATATTTATCTGGAACAGTTCATTTAACACACCAATAATTCGCCAGCTGACGGGGTTCTTCTATCACGACGCAGTACAAACACATACTCCAATATCACCTCATTAACTGTAACTTCATTCTGAATATTTTCTGCACGTATGTGGGTAACCAGCCCCAACGCCCATCGCTACCTTGCCATAATATCATGGACTGCGGCTTAGTTAGGATAATAATTATCATACATAAACCGAATTAAATGATCCCAAATGACTAATCGAAGATGCCGCTGGCTCCAGGACTATATGTACACTTCGTTAACGATCTTTACACGCCATTACACTCTTGTTTAGCTCTCTGTAAAGCTTTTGAAAGCCTTTTTGGCGTATTCGAACGAAGCCGATTTGTTAACTGTGAACATGTGTGGCAAGAATATGGCTAAGTAAGTGAAACGTCATTGTTTATTGGATTTACAACCATAGAACTTCGATTCAGTGAAATGTTTGCCGTCAAAATAGTATGTCATTGATGTTTAGCACAATTTTAATTCGAACATTGTATTCTCACGGAAGTCAGTGTGGGAATCTCTCGAAGCACATCCAAGGTCACCATAAAGAATCTTTCCAAATGCTACAAGATAAATTGGAAAGCCAGCCCCCAAAAAAGCAATGCGGACGGAAAGGGTCCTGAAAGGCGCCAAGACATCTGGCTCACAGCTGAAAACATTGTGTCTGCGACTGGTGACGGAACACGAACGTGCTTTCACATTTTCGGACAATAACGCCTTCCAAAATCTCGTATTACCAATGACTGAAGCCATGCCATCTTCAGATAGGTAAGCAGAAGTTATAACAACCACTGACTGTGCAGCCCGTGACTGATTTCTGAGCAGTTCTGACTACCGTCTACATTTTGATATTTTGTGACCTTCAGTCCATTTTTGTCACGTGTTAGCGAGAACAGGAAAACCCGGCCTGTACCTCCGCTGCAATTATCCCGTATACTCATTTGTTGCCGCATAAGGAAAAACCAGTGAAATTGGTATACGGTGGACCGTATGAAAGATTCATTCAGTTTATATAAAATGTTGATGATTACATTAGCCTACGTTACGGACCGTTATGAAGCACTGGTCGACGTAGTTTACTATGCAAACAATTAAAACATTTTTGAATGAATTTATATCAGCGGTCATGCTTGTTATCTACATCTACATCTACATTTATACTCCGCAAGCCACCCAACGGTGTGTGGCGGAGGGCACTTTACGTGCCACTGTCATTACCTCCCTTTCCTGTTACAGTCTCGTATGGTTCGCGGGAAGACCGACTGTCTGAAAGCCCCGTGCGCGCTCTAATCCCTCTAATTTTACATTCGTGATCTACTCGGGAGGTATAAGTAGGGAGAAGCAATATATTCGATACCTCATCCAGAAACGCACCCTCTCGAAACCTGGCGAGCAAGCTACACCGCGATGCAGAGCGCCTCTCTTGCAGAGACAGCCACTTGAGGTTGCTAAACATCTCCGTAACGCAATCACGGTTACCAAATAACCCTGTGACGAAACGCGCCGCTCTCCTCCATCAACCCGATCGGGTACGGTTACCAAATAACCCTGTGATGAAACGCGCCGCTCTTCTTTGGATCTTCTCTATCTCCTCCGTCAACCCGATCTGGTACGGATCCCACACTGATGAGCAGTACTCAAGTATACGTCGAACGAGTGTTTTGTTAGCCACCTCATTTGTTGATGGACTACACTTTCTAAGGACTCTCCCAATGAATCCCAACCTGGTACCCACCTTACCAACAATTAATTTTATATGGTCAATCCACTTCAAATCGTTCCGCTCGCATACTCCCAGATACTTTGCAGAAGTAACTGCTAGCAGTGTTTGTTCCGCTGTCATATAATCATACAATAAAGGATCCTTCTTTCTATGTATTCGTAATACATTACATTTGTCTATGTTAAGGGTCAGTTGCCACTCCCTGCACCAAGTGCCTATCCGCTGCAGATCTTCCTGCATTTCGCTACAATTTTCTAATGCTGCAACTTCTCTGTATACTGCAGCATCATCCGCGAAAAGCCGCATGGAACTTCCGACACTATCTACTAGGTCATTTATATATATTGTGAAAAGCAATGGTCCCATAACACTCCCCTTTGGCACACCAGAGGTTACTTAAACGTCTGTAGACGTCTCTCCATTGATAACAACATGCTGTGTTCCGTTTGCTAAAAACTCTTCAATCCAGCCACACAGCTGGTCTGATATTCCATAGGCTCTTACATTGTTTATGAGGCGACAGTGTGGAACTGTATCGAACGCCTTCCGGACGGGCGTGATAAGGAACTGGAGTGACGAGGGGGCGTCGGCGTGATGGCGAGGTGGCCGGTGAAGCCACGGTTTATAGTGTAATGTTATTGCGCCTTCATCTTGTACGGCTTTCAGTTACCTGAGCACTGTCGCCATAGTAGCCCTGCATGGCAGATCTCCGTGTTGGGCAGTTGCTCGTGACTGATGATTAGGAGCGACCACGGGACTCGCAAAGCTGGTTATCAAGAGGTTGTCCTAGGTGCAGTGAGGTACATGCACTCGCAAGGGCGTGCCATCCGCCTGGAGGCAGGTATTGGCTAGGGCAACGACCTGCCGGAGGTGTCTCAGCATCGTTTTACTGTTACTACATATGATTGTACATAGTATCAGTAATTGATTGTTTTGCTGTATGTAAATTGTACAGATTGTAATATGTGGATAACTCTAGTCACGACGTCACATATGTTAGTTAAAACTAACAATGGCCGATATTTCCATGGTTGAAGATATATCATACACTCGCATGTCATTGCACAAAAAGTACAAAATTTAAAAATGTTTAATACCTGGTTAAATATTTTTGCTAGACGGAAAAGTGTAAGAATAAAAGTTGTGTATTTTTTAATGATGAACAAATTTTAATTATTCATTATTTACTTACAATATACAGTATATCTTCTAAACATCACAACACAAGGTTTCTTGTAAAATACATTCCTGGAAATAGAAAAAAGAACACATTGACACCGGTGTGTCAGACCCACCATACTTGCTCCGGACACTGCGAGAGGGGTGTACAAGCAATGATCACACGCACGGCACAGCGGACACACCAGGAACCGCGGTGTTGGCCGTCGAGTGGCGCTAGCTGCGCAGCATTTGTGCACCGCCGCCGTCAGTGTCAGCCAGTTTGCCGTGGCATACGGAGCTCCATCGCAGTCTTTAACACTGGTAGCATGCCGCGACAGCGTGGACGTGAGCCGTATGTGCAGTTGACGGACTTTGAGCGAGGGCGTATAGTGGGCATGCGGGAGGCCGGGTGGACGTACCGCCGAATTGCTCAACACGTGGGGCGTGAGGTCTCCACAGTAGATCGATGTTGTCGCCAGTGGTCGGCGGAAGGTGCACGTACCCGTCGACCTGGGACCGGACCGCAGCGACGCACGGATGCACGCCAAGACCGTAGGATCCTATGCAGTGCCGTTGGGGACCGCACCGCCACTTCCCAGCAAATTAGGGACACTGTTGCTCCTGGGGTATCGGCGAGGACCATTCGCAACCGTCTCCATGAAACTGGGCTACGGTCCCGCACACCGTTAGGCCGTCTTCCGCTCACGCCCCAACATCGTGCAGCCCGCCTCCAGTGGTGTCGCGACAGGCGTGAATGGAGGGACGAATGGAGACGTGTCGTCTTCAGCGATGAGAGTCGCTTCTGCCTTGGTGCCAATGATGGTCGTATGCGTGTTTGGCGCCGTGCAGGTGAGCGCCACAATCAGGACTGCATACGACCGAGGCACCACAGGGCCAACACCCGGCATCATGGTGTGGGGAGCGATCTCCTACACTGGCCGTACACCTCTGGCGATCGTCGAGGGGACACTGAATAGTGCACGGTACATCCAAACCGTCATCGAACCCATCGTTCTACCATTCCTAGACTGGCAAGGGAACTTGCTGTTCCAACAGGACAATGCACGTCCGCATGTATCCCGTGCCACCCAACGTGCCCTAGAAGGTGTAAGTCAACTATCCTGGCCAGCAAGATCTCCGGATCTGTCCCCCATTGAGCATGTTTGGGATTGGATGAAGCGTCGTCTCACGCGGTCTGCACGTCCAGCACGAACGCTGGTCCAACTGAGGCGCCAGGTGGAAATGGCATGGCAAGCCGTTCCACAGGACTACATCCAGCATCTCTACGATAGTCTCCATGGGAGAATAGCAGCCTGCATTGCTGCGAAAGGTTGATATACACTGTACTAGTGCTGACATTGTGCATGCTCTGTTGCCTGTGTCTATGTGCCTGTGGTTCTGTCAGTGTGATCATGTGATGTATCTGACCCCAGGAATGTGTCAATAAAGTTTCCCCTTCCTGGGACAATGAATTCACGGTGTTCTTATTTCAATTTCCAGGAGTGTAGTTTCGTTCACTGTTTCGATTACTTTTATTTAACCTAGTATAAGTGCGAAGATTTTTTTAAGACAGATAATGTTATACGTAACTTTCAATGTCATAGATCTCTGGAATCGTCTATACTCTAGGTAACGTCAGTTCTGTTGTGTTTTGTAGGCTATTCAAAGGAAAATATGCAAAGTTTCGCATTTCCTTAACTCTGTAGAATTATCGCTTTTGATTTCTATGTTAACAGTTTACGCAAATAGGAAACAATGATACTCTGTGACATTTCAGGGTTGTCGTGATTTCTGCAACCGTTTCTCCACTCATACCGGGGTTTTCTGCCGCAGTACGGGCAAAATTTATATAGTAATTGACTTTCAGACTAGTATCTTTAAACGTCGTCCAACGTCAAAAAAACATCGACATGTTTAAGAGTAAACATTGCGTAAGTCAAGGAGTGGAAGACATCGTCGAACTACTCGAAAAGCTGTCGAAGGCCAGCCTCTAGATGGAAACTATTCTTTTTCTGGACTATTTTGAAGTTCTTTCTCGAAAACGTAGTGAGCTTCACAATAGACAGAAAAAAAAGAAATACACTACTGTACAGCTACACTATTGATCACAAACAGCTGGAGACAGCGTCTGTCGTACAACATCTAGGAGGAACTATCCACAGCGACCCTAAGTGGAATGATCGTATAAGACGGCTAGGGGGAAAAGCAGACACCTGGCTTGGAATCTTCTGAAGAATCTTAAGAAAATGTGACTCGTCCACGACAGAAGTGGCTTATAAAGAGTTTGTTCGCGCGATTCTTGAGCATTGTTCATCTATCTGGGACCCCTATCAGATAGGACTGATAGAGGAGACAGAGAAGATCCAATGAAGAGTGGTGAGTTTCATGACGGCATCCTTTAGCTGACGAGAGAACGTTACTGAGATGCTAAACAAACTCCACTGGCAGACGTTACAAGAGAGGCGTTTTGCATCACGGAGAGAGTTACTCTTGAAATTTCGGGGCTGCACTTTTCAGGAGGAGTTGGACAACGTTTTACTTTCACCCCCCCCCCCCCCCCCACACACACACACATACATATCGCTTGTTGACCACCGGGAGAAATGTCGAGAAATTGGAGCCAGCACAGAATCTTACTGACGATCATTCTTCCTATGTCGCGAGTGGAACTGGGTTGGAGTGATTAGATAGTGGTATCGAAAGTACCTTCCGCCACACACCAATAGGTGGCTTGCGAAGTATGATGTACATGTAGAACCAGCAACCTGGCTAATGTACTGAAGGCCACTCGACGCTTGCAGGAAGACATTTCTACAATGGAAGACTGGGTTGAAGGTTGTTCATTGCCGGAGTGTGTGTTACTATTTGAGGTAAATCACCTAGAGAGAGTCAGATGTGCTGCACATACCCTGCAGTTGGCTGTTGATGACGGGATTTTTGTGACTCCTTCCTTTGTATGGCATGACCTTATTGCCCAAGTACACTCATTAGCAAAGTGTATGCGATCTCCAACGGTATCCCGCCTGATACGGGAACACCAACAAGTTCTACCCATGCTAGATAGAAGCACTAGATGGGGATCGTTTTACGTTATGATGACGTCAGTGAAGAGATTCAGAACTTTCATTCGCGGTTTGTTTAGCGACAAATATGAGGACAAGTACAGTCTTAGCGATACCGATTGGAGCCTACTTGACAGCGCCGCTTTTGAGCCGGACAAAACCATAATTACCGTACTGAGTCACGGGAGATTGTTCTGCGCTTTGGCTTAAATGCAAACTGGGACTTGGCAACGTGCCCGGCAGCGACATCGCGAAGGACTTGAAAATAGCAACGGACAACAAGAACGTGCCCAAATGTATAAAAATGGTGCATTGTTCAGTTACACAGGTGTCAAGTCGGCCTTCTTATTGGATCCCCAATATTCTTCTTTCCTAGAAGAAGATGACGTGGAAGCTGCTATTTCTTACCTACGGAAAATATGGTTTAAGATCCAGAAGGTGATTGATACCGACACTGGCAGGGAAGAAGTGCGACAAGATCCTATGGTAGATGATGAATCCGATGAAGAGGATGACGAACTTCGGCGACTACTGGCAGAGAAGAATGCCCAGAGATACAGAGCTCCGAACGATTGTAGCCAAGCAGCTTTGTATATTAAGACAAAACTCCGCAGTTATTTCGAAGGTACGAAGCAACTCAAGAAGAGGGCTAATATCCTCCATTACCCGGAGGAGCAACGTTTAGCACAGTCAGAACTGTATGCACTTGATTCTGTCGTTCTCGCAATCCCCTCAACATAGGTGATCGCAGAGCAGCTGTTCTCGTCTCTGTTACACGTGCTGAAGCCATTGAGGAACAAACTTAGCGAAGAACATGTGAACAACGTTTTGTTCCTCCACAGCAACAATGATGTCGTGTGTGAAGTCTTCCCTGAGCCCCCATCACCATTAACTACATCATGTATGTCTTCTGAGGAAAACCAATGCTTTTCTCTGTCGTCGGATGTGGAATCTGAATCGTCGAGGATGGAGACCACTACCGGTAACACGAGCACCTGAGTTAAATCATTAATGTTGCTATTTTGTACTACATGCCAATGTGTTTGGAACATAAATTCATGTTTCATCCTGAAAATTTGATTGTATTATCCAGTGACAAATCTGTGTCATTTTACGTTCCATGTTGTTCCATATTCTGAAAACCATGTATTGTCTCTTGTCAAGACATCCAAAAATCCAATAAAAAGAACAAGTGGTGTACATATTTTTTCGTGAGATAATACTGAAAGTGAAAAATAGCAAATTCTTTCAACTTTGTGTAAACTTTCACTACGCCAATATTTCAATCAACCTGAAACATATGTCGTTCGCAATAATCCGTAGAGTAGATTTTGAAAATTGGAGTTTTCTAGAAACAAGTTACAGTAATTACCTGAGAATATAAATTTTAGGATCAGTGTTTTCTGAAAATAATATATTTTGAAACAGTTGCACTTCTCCACATGTGAATTACATGTAGCAAAATTGGTAGTAGAAAAATGAGCAGATCAGGTACTTCCACTCTATCACGTTTTTTGTGTGCTGTTTGCTTTCGATTTCTGTCCCTCTCTCTCCGTTTTCTATCTGTCCAGCTTTATTTATCTTCCATTTCCCTCTTCCAACTAGACAACTGCATTCACCCTGTCGAATGGGTACTCAACCCTTTATTGTTTTTACGACTTGCAGGAAATTATACTCAGATATTGTATTTGGATACATAATAAATATAAATACATTCACTTGAATATAAATATGAAATATATTATCTGAATGGAGGTTAAAGTAATTGGTTTCAAATTGGTATAAAACATTACTACGACAGAACTTCTTTAGTACAGTGTATGACTGGCATTCCCAATAAACTTGCAATAATTTTAGTCATAACTCTAATCTTATTAACATAAATAAATTCATAATAATAAATAAATTAAATAATGATTAAAAAATCGTCAAATCAAACGGTAACGCTACTCGCGACGAAGAACAATAATCAGGATTCGGTTTCAAGTGATACACGCCCGGCTCAGCGCGCCGTGCTAAACCAAACGCGCCGAGTTTGGCCACGATGCGGCGAGCTGGGTCCTGCGGGGCGAGCTCATCAGCGGATTAGAGCCAGCTCAGGTTTTCCCTCTCAGATGGGCTGAGCATGAAAGTATATGCAATGTTCCTCCACCACTTGTTTAGTTATCATTTTTGTATTTACTTAGTTACAGCGAGAAAGATATATAATACAACATTACAAATGGTGACATTACTTCTGTTTCACAGTCCAGTAACGTTGTTTAGGGCAATTAACGTTATTTCTTTTTCGTTCCCCTATTGCGTTACGTTCTGGAGCGTCATTCCGTTTAGTTACTACGAGAACAGTATATGACGTACCCTTACCAATGATTATGTTACTTTCGCACCACAGTTCAGTAAAGCTATTCAGGACAAATAACGTTATTTCTCTTTGGTTTGTATTTCTTTACATTTGGGAACGCAATTAATTTTCTTTTTTGCGGTAACGGTATTTGAGAATGTTACATAGCTTAGACCATCAATTTCGTTGTACTCCTCGATGACGCAATACAGGTCAATTTCGTTTTTAGTTACTTGGTACGAAATGTAACGCGAAAAATCAGTTCGAACAAAATACGAGGGTATTTCGAAAAATAAAGATACAATGGCTCGCAGTCCTTAAATGGAACTTTTATTTAGAAAACGTCAGTTAAATCTTATTAACTGGATTATTTGTTGTTTGTCGACATAATTACCCCCGTTATCCAAGCATTTCTTAAGTCACTGCACAAGCTTTTGTATCCCAGAATCATTGAAGGTTGCCGCCTATTGTCGGAACCACATTTCAACTTCATCTTTGATCTCTTCATCGTGGTGGAATGATTTTCCACCAAGATGTCTTTTCAGGTAACGGAAGACATGGAAGTCGGTGGGCGTAAGGTCCGGGCTGTGTGGCGGATGGTCCAATACGTCCCATTTGAATGGTTTGAGTAGTGGTTTGGTTACGAGCGCTATGCGAGGCCGAACGTTCTCATGAAGCAAGCGGACTCCAGTTGGCAGCATTCCCGTGCGTTTCTTTTGGATTGCCCTTCGAAGACGTTTCAAAGTCTGGCAATGTACCGCAGCATTAATTGTTGTTCCAGGAGACATAAATTCCAACTGAAGAATGCCTTGTCTGCCCCAAAAAACAGAAGCCATCATTTTCTTCGCTGAGATCGACGTTTTGCATTTCTTGGCTTTTGGTGAATTCGGATGCCGCCATTGCATTGATTGTTGCTTGGATTCAGGTGTATGGTGGTAAACCCTCGTCTCGTCACCTGCCACAATGTGATCATGGAACTCATCACCTGCTTCAGCATAGCGTGTGAGGAAGTCAAGTGCACAGACCATCCTTTTCTTTTTGTGTTCTTCCGTTAACAGTTTTGGAACCCAGCGCGCACACAATTTCCTGTACCCTAACTGGACAGTCGCAACGTCATAAAGAGTTGCCACTGACACGTTCGGTATGATCTGATGCAATTCTTTCAATGTGAGACGTCTATTAGCACCAATTGCTTCCTCCGTTCTCTGAAGAAAGGCATCAAAGATCACAGATGGCCGATCTATTCTTTGTTCGTCATGAACATCGGTCTTACCTTCAGAGAAATGACGACACCATTTCGTTACATTTTGTCGATTCATAATGTTCCCATAAAGAGAAACAATTTTTGTTAAATATCAGCTGGTCGCTGACCATTTGGATGAAGAAAACGTACGACGGAGCGCACTTCGCATTTGGCGGGATTCTGAATCGGAGCAGCCATTTTAAAGACGACCTACTCCAACCAGAAGCAACGTTTAACTATCGAACGACCGTGTTGCCAACTTGCTCGCCAAAACTCTTCTGTTCCACTAGCGTACAGTGTATCTTTACTTTCCGAAATACCATCGTATTTGTTCAACTTCCCTGGTTGTATCAGCAACGCGTTGGCCGCTAAAACTCGTTATGAAATTGTTATTTAAGTACACTGAACTTGAGCCCGCTGGCTAGTCGCGCGGTCTTACGCGATGATTCCCAGAGGATTAGTGTTGTGATCCTTTGTGTGCCGGTCATGCAATCCTGTGGATGGATTTTAAAGCAGGTTTCCATGTGCCTCGGTAAATACGGGCTGGTTCCCCTTATCCCACCTCAGTTACTCTATGTCGGCGATTGCTGCGCAAACACTGTTTCCACGTACGCGAACACCATCAGTGCTCTACCACGGAAATATTTGGGGTTACACTCATCTGATATAAGACATTCCAGCGTGCTGATGGGGGGCGTTCCACTGGGGGCCAAACCGCACAATAACCCTTGGAGCGGTGTGGGACAGGTGCGGGGTGGATGGACCGCTGTGGCTTTTGAAGGGTTGTGAACCATCGAGGGCTACGGCGGGACGAAGCCTCTCCGAAGTTTCTAGGTCCTAGGTTCAATACACACATCACATACACACTGAAGTCGTATTGTGTATTACTAAGTTGTGTTTGTGTGGCTTTAATGAAACATAATATACTTTTATGCACTTCCATTTTAATTACGCTTATGAAGTGTTGCACGCCAAAATCTAATGGGAATTACACAACGGGAAACAATATTCATGTGTTCGTGTTTCCTAGGGATGATGTAATGATACAGAAATTGCGCCACTCAATTCCAAAGCAGGATCTCGTAATTATTAATGATTGAGAGTAACGTTTTGTTTTGAATGTCATTTAGTAACTTATGTTTTACGTCATGACCTATTTTTATTTGTTGGGCCACGTGGATTCGTTACATTACGATTGATGTACTTAGCTTCTCACGTTCCAAGTGTGTTACAAGCATTTCAAAGCTAGCTACATTATCTGGGAAATATCACCCACAGTCGGAAAACCCATAACTTCTCCATTTTAAAAGCCACGGATTGATTCAGATGCTGTGCCAGGCACTTTTAGGATCTGTCCAGACTTCCTACCTTCAGCTGGAGGACCACTTAGAGGGGGACCAGAAGAGAAAGCGAAGTGGAGGCAGCAGTATTGCGTGAATGATCAGTGCAGCAAGCCATTTTGAATATTTAAAAAGAATTTCTTATAAAAGCGTTCAGTAAGTGCGTAACAAACATAATTTAATATCTTTACAGAAGAATTGGGCGAAAATAATAAAAGAAGAGGGTGTAATTGTTACGTGTGGGGTTTTTCTGTATAGTCCCTTAACTATAATGTGACTGATATTCATTTGGGAGTTGATGTTTATTCACAAGGATTTTCATTAAACAAAAATCTACTCATTGAATTTTATTCTTGGTGCTAGACTGGAAACATAAAACATACTGTGTGGAAACGTCTGACTGTGACTTGCATGGCTCAGCGTCACCGTATAAAAATATTATTTGGAAACGTGAGGGTGTTTTGCCAGAAAATTTCTGTAGGCTACATTTAGAAACGTCCCAGACGCTCCTAAAAATTCACATGCATGCCAGTAACTCATTTTTTCACAATGTTATGCGTGAAATTAAGCCGGGTTATGCGTTCGTTACTACTTTTGACCTATTTGCTTGTAAACAACTGTATTTGTTTCCTCTGTTAATTTGCATCATTCAGGGATCAAGTCAAATATCACTAATTTTACGAGCTACACAATATATTGGTGATGTCTGGTTTATTTTAGATCGCCGCTTGCCTATGCCGACACAACACCATTGTTTGTCCTTGTGAATTTGACTGAACACGGTAAGCGTTCAGTCATTACGTCACCCAACAATTTCTTGCTGACTCCAGTCTTCCAGGCATTGAATATTCTGTGAATATTGAATGAATACCTACGAAGGGCAAAGTTCCAGGAAAGGAAAGTATTCTATAAACGACGACTGTAGAAGGGGACACATAAAAGTTTAATCTTATTAAAATCCAGCGGAAAAACATTTATATTCGAGCAGACACGTAAATAATAACTCAACTCTGCACCGCATATGATCGAAGACGACACAGAAATGAGTCAGCACTTAAGTCGTATAAGTACCATTACATTTTCTTATTTTAGTAAACTGATACAGCTTATGTCTGAGCAACTAGCAAGCTATGCGTGTAAACACCTATCGCTGGTATCTGTCGTAGGATACCTGATTCCTAAATATTGATTTAAATGAAATATGTGAATACGTAATTACAGAACGAAGGGATCTGATACGCACTATAGCTAGGCGCTATTCTCAGTATCAATAAGAAAAGCATCTATATATTTTATAAAGAAACCTCTCAGAATGCAGGGCCTCATTTAGTGCAAATATTCTTATTTAGAATGATAGCATTAGCATTATCGAGTAGAGGTACTGCATAGGATGAAGAAAGATTAATGGATGCTGTGGAGGAATTTGAGACTTTTAGCGCATTCATGGAACAACGGATAAAGTGAATTTTCTAACGGGTTAATAGAATGTTTAGACATTTAGCGTCAGATGTCACAACGTACAGAGGAGCCGAAATTGTCTCGGATCATTTCCTAGTGGTAGGAAAGATGAAAATCAAGATGATTTGGAATCAACAACCAAAATCGACACCAAAACCTGATTTAGACATCGAACGACTGAAGGAACTGTCTGTTAAAGAAGGCTATGTGATTTAAATAAATTACCGATTTACAGCATTGCAGGAAGCTTAGGGGGAAAACAGAGTCGAGACGGCTTGGGAAAGAATAAAGACCGTAGTAACAGAAGCAGCAGAAAAAACATGGGCAAAAAAAAAGAAAACGAAGAAACAGAAATGGTTCAACGAAAAGTGTCAGAGAGCAGTAGTAAGGAGGAAAGAAGCCAGGATGCTATGGCAGCATAATAAAGATAGTGAGGACATGAGGGAGACGTTCAATGCGGTTAGATGAGAAACAGCAAGAGTTATACGAACAGAGAAAAGAAAATATCGAACAGGAGTCCTAGAATCTATAGAAGTGGAAAGCAGGAATGGAAACTCAAAGATGTTGTTTCGGTATACAAAGTAAGAGAGGTTGTTAAACTGAAAACATATTCATAAAAGATAGAAATCAAAATATGCTAATGCAGCTGGAAGGTATCCTAGAAAGTTGGAAAGAGTAATTCTCAGAAATGTTAAATTGCACTGATCGGCACATAACTTTCAATTACGCAATGTCGGAGAGTGACAGCATTAATAATGACGAATGTAGAATCACAGAACAGGAAGTGATCCACTCCATTCAAAATCTCAAAGATAACAATGCAGCAGGCGAGGACCAGATATCAGCAGAGATGTTAAAAGAGGGCTGAAGCAAATTACACAAAGAAATTTATAACCTTATCACAATGATCTGGAAAACTGAAACGCTGCCTGAAGATTGGAAAAGTGCAATAATACACAAGAAAGGAAACAGAATGGAATGTGAAAATTACATAGGAAGCAGTTTGCTGAACATAACATACAAAATCCTGTCAATGACCATTCTGGAAAAGCTTAAACCTTACACGGAAAACATTATTCAAGATTACCAGGTTGGATTTCGAACAAACCGCTCCACAACAGATAATTTGTTTACTATACAACAGATCTTTGAAGAAATGCGGGGAATTTAACAAAAACATCCACTTTCTCTTCATTGACTTCCAGCAAGCCTACGAGAGCATCCACAGCCTCTATAACACAGTACGAGAATTTAGTATACCCAGTAAAATCATTAGGATGTGCATGGATGACTCCCAGGCTGCAGTGAAGTTCAGAGGTTCCATATCCCCACCCTTCCAATTGAAACAGGCTTACGACAAAAAGACGCTCTTTCATGTGTCCTCTTCAACCTTGCGATTAGAGAAAGTGGTTCCCAGAGAGTAATTTACATCTATACAATGGTCTCCGATTCGAAGAAAGTAAAACTCCTGGATTATGCAGATGATATAGCTTTGCTGAGTTAAACTGAAGAAGAACTGAAAGACATGTACAGATCTCTCAGGCACATTGCCAGCAAAATCGGGCTTTTGACTAACGAAGAGAAAACCCAGCATATGGAAATACGTCGAGTCATAAATCCAAATCCTTACTTTGAAACTGACCATCATTCTGAATTCAGAAGTGTTCTCCAGTTTAGTTACCTTGGATCACGTTTTAACAGTAAAAAGTAACAAAAATGGATATAAATGAAAGAATAGGCTCAGGGTCATAATCTCTGTACTCGCTAATCAACCCACTCAAAAGTAAAGCTTTGTTAATCACCACAAAGGTGAAGATATACAACACTATTATCTCCCCCTTAGTTATGTACGGTTCAGAAAACTGGTCGCTTACAAAGAATGAAAGAAAAAAACTGAATGTTTTTCAAAGAAAAGTAATGAGAAAAATCTGGGGACATGTGTTGGTGAATGGCGTATGGAGAATTCGAAAGAACAATGAAATTTATCAGTTAATGAAGCAACCCACTATCATCCGGAAATTGAAAGTGGGAGACTGCAATGGGCTGGACATGTGGCCACAATGGAAAGCAAAAGAACCACAAAGAAAGCATTTTAACGAACTCTCGAGGTAACAAGACCATTGGTCCTACCTCGTGAAAGGTGGAAAGATGACATAGAGAAGGACATCGCAGTACTGAATTTCCGCAGGGTGGATAGAGGCTGCGAGACATAGAAGGGCGGTGGAAGCAGATAGTTGATGCAGCGCGTGGTCTACAGGGCCTGTGATCGCTGAGAAGAGAGAGAGAGAGAGACAGAGAGAGAGACGTTTACCATAATCGGCAATACGTACACTGTTTTAGCTACGTAAGTTCCCGTTGTGATATAAGTGGCCCCATCTGAATTCCAGTACTTGAAAATGAATTATCAGGATCCATATTGAACTTAGAACTACCTGCTCTTTGATTTATAAACATCTTACATCGTTTTGTCAGCGCCAAGTTGGCCGACTTCAAGATCACGGATCTACGTATTATGTTACTTGTGTCATTGATAGCAGGTATTCCCCTGAAATGAGACGCCAGATAAGGAGATGAGATCTCACCTAATTCCACCGAAGCTCTTTACCTTGGCTCTGACGGAGGTGCTCATGTACCTATGAGGGGACAGAAAGCTATCGAAAGAGTTGAAATACGTCTCAACCATTTTCGCCTTGCTCAGGATAAAAATTCTTTCGCAGTGACACAAAGGAACTGTCAAAAATGATCCTGAACTCAATGATGCTTCTTAAGCTGAAGGCCTCAAAATTAATCACCAAAAAACAGAAATCACATAAATATCCAACCAGCCAACATCCAACCTTTGAAAAGATAACGAGACAGCACAAGGTGAATTATCCTCATATGCACAGCATATACCATACTTAATAACATTTTCTGTAGATGGATTGTCGCTCTATATTTAGAGAGGAAGGCTTATGAAAGTCGTGAAACGCTCACTAAATCACGCAGGGCTAACAGGTAATTAGGACTGTGGAAAGGACTAAGGAAGTTGCGGTAGGATTCATTTCACAATTGTAATTTACTATCATTTGGTTCGCAAAGACGCTTTTGAATGAATTACATTTGCTTCGAGACGGAATGCCTCCGAACAGATACTTTAGAATAAGTTCAATTTTGAAAAGGCATGACACCCAGTTAAATTTACAAATAAGATAAATCGTATACATATATGAGATCAGCATGCGGAGCGGCTGAAGACGGCCGGATTAAATCTTCAAAATTCCAAATATACTATGCTGATTTCTGAAGGTAGAAGGCCACAATGTTTTAAGACGCTAACAGGGCTGATGGCCCACAATGTGCACAGAAAGAGATAAACAAATGCAATAAGATGGTTGAAGGCCGCTAAGTTGAATTCTGCCAATTAATAAAATTTATTTTGCAACCATCGGTAAAACAATATATTAAGTATAAAAATTTCCTTTTGCAGCACCAACGGCGGAAGGTCCACAATAACTTGTAAAATCTTTCAGAGGAAAATACAATAAACTTCCAAGAGCAGAAGGCGATAATGTTAGGACTTGAAGGAAACTCTGGGAACATGTTTCCATGGTTGAAGGCCCACAACTGAACTTCCAAATTAAAAATATAAAATATAAATAAATGACAACATTAAAACTGCCAAATGGATAATTAAGAGAACGGCACTCAGGAGTCTCCAGTGGATCGGTCTCCCCTCGTTCGCTTAGGCGAGACAGGTGGTGATCCCAACTACACTTGATCCGTCGGAACATAACCAGGGGACAGCCACGGACCGACCGACACAACGACTTGCCTATCAATCAATACATGAGAAGTGAAACAGGAAAGGTTACAAACGTGATAATCCACAATGAAGTATGTATTAGCTACTAAAATTACACACCATGTTGGACAGCGACCACAGATGAGAGGACGCTGCCTGGCGTTAGTGGCTAGGGCAGGTAACCGGAAGACTAACGGCCACGAGGTAGAAAATTGCGCTGGTGCACTCCAATTGTAGTAAACCAAAGCAGTTAATTGCACACGCCGACAACGTTTAAAACAAGTTGTCAGTGGAAATGACACAAACTACACACACAGTTTGAGAAACACTAGAACGAAGACTTGGACGACACTCAGATATGGCTGCACAAACACGAAGACAAATCGGGAGTCGATGCGCACACACAGCCGACTCATGAACGATCGGCGGACCCAAACGCATCGTCCGGTAGGACGACCGACCGACGATCCACCAAGACCGTGGCTCGGCTCAAGTGATGCGTGGTGGCAATGGTCGGGCGAGCCATGTCGACGCACATCTCACTGCTGCTCCAACCCACCCGCACTGGTGGCGAATTGCAACTCCCCGACTAGCAGATCCGGACTGCGCTCCAGACATTCCAGCTGACTGGCAGCCCGAACTCGAGACACCAACTCGCTTACGACAGAGAAGGCCCGGGAAGTAATAGCAATCGAGCAAAGATACTACGAGAGGGAATACACTCCTGGAAATTGAAATAAGAACACCGTGAATTCATTGTCCCAGGAAGGGTAAACTTTATTGACACATTCCTGGGGTCAGATACATCACATGATCACACTGACAGAATCATAGGCACATAGACACAGGCAACAGAGCATGCACAATGTCGGCACTAGTACAGTGTATATCCACCTTTCGCAGCAATGCTGGCTGCTATTCTCCCATGGAGACGATCGTAGAGATGCTGGATGTAGTCCTGTGGAACGGCTTGCCATGCCATTTCCACCTGGCGCCTCAGTTGGACCAGCGTTCGTGCTGGACGTGCAGACCGCGTGTGACGACGCTTCATCCAGTCCCACACATGCTCAATGGGGGACAGATCCGGAGATCTTGCTGGCCAGGCTAGTTGACTTACACCTTCTAGAGGACGTTGGGTGGGGGATACATGCGGACGTGCATTGTCCTGTTGGAACAGCAAGTTCCCTTGCCGGTCTAGGAATGGTAGAACTATGGGTTCGATGACGGTTTGGATGTACCGTGCACTATTCAGTGTCCCCTCGACGATCACCAGAGGTGTACGGCCAGTGTAGGAGATCGCTCCCCACACCATGATGCCGGGTGTTGGCCCTGTGTGCCTCGGTCGTATGCAGTCCTGATTGTGGCGCTCACCTGTACGGCGCCAAACACGCATACGACCATCATTGGCACCAAGGCAGAAGCGACTCTCCTCGCTGCAGACGACACGTCTCCATTCGTCCCTCCATTCAAGCCTGTCGCGACACTACTTGAGGCGGGCTGCACGATGTTGGGGCGTGAGCGGAAGACGGCCTAACGGTGTGCGGGGCCGTAGCCCAGCTTCATGGAGACGGTTGCGAACGGTCCTCGCCGATACCCCAGGAGCAACAGTGTCCCTAATTTGCTGGGAAGTGGCGGTGCGGTCCCCTACGGATCTGCGTAGGATCCTACGGTCTTGGCGTGCATCCGTGCGTCGCTGCGGTCTGGTCCCAAGTCGACGGGTACGTGCACCTTCCGCCGACCACTGGCGACAACATCGATGTACTGTGGAGACCTCACGCCCGACGTGTTGAGCAATGCGGCGGTACGTCCACCCAGCCTCCCGCATGCCCACTATACGCCCTCGCTCAAAGTCCGTCAACTGCACATACGGTTCACGTCCACGCTGTCGCGGCATGCTACCAGTGTTAAAGACTGCGATGGAGCTCCGTATGCCACGGCAAACTGGCTGACACTGACGGCGGCGGTGCACAAATGCTGCGCAGCTAGCGCCATTCGACGGCCAACACCGCGGTTCCTGGTGGGTCTGACACACCGGTGTGAATGTGTTCTTTTTTCCATTTGCAGGAGTGTATAATCCGTCGCTGTACCACGACTGTCCCAATTAAAGTTGATATTCCAAGAAAAAACAACTGTCCTAGATTGCAAACGCGTATAGTAATTTTTGATTCTAGAACTCTGTAACTGAGCTGTAACAAAAACAGTTCTTTGTTCTGATCACTCTCACAGTTTGAAATTTAAAATCGCTATGAAAATAAATGTTTTCTGTATACTACCTCTACCAATATTCTTCGTAGTCCTGTATACATTTTTTATATTATGGGTAAATAAATTAAATATTCTCAGAACAGACGATGTCGGTGCAATTTGAATACAAAGCAGCGTATTACCCAGTTAAAACACAATATTAACTGTCTACTCAAAAAGCATTTTCTAGGTGCGAGTGTAACTATTTTCTTTATTCGCCTCGCAATTCATAATAGTTGTTCTCTTACTGAATGAATATTATTTTGGTAACAGTTCAGTACATCAAGGAAAAAGTCTTACTGGAAGGTGTAGATTAAAGAGGAAGACGTAGATTGGAAAATATCTCACAAATGGTTGAAGTCAAGAAGAAATATATCCAGGAAAACTGTTCAACGAGGAGAGTGAAACCAATCAGAGCTTTTTCTTCCGTACTTCTATATTTGTCAAGCCGTACTGTGTGAGGGATGACGAAAAAAACGTGATTTGAAGTGCAAGCAAAGTTAATTATAAATTTCAGTTGCAATCTCAGGTGCAAGTTGAGAGCGACATAGCAGCATATTATGATGGATACTCACGAATGAAAGAATTTAAGGATGAAACGAATAAAAAGTTTCACGTATTTTTCTGACACACCTTTCACTTCGTTATGAGTTAATCCATTAACGAATTCCAGCGTAAAATTCCAGGGTACCTCGCAAATGATGGCGAAATTTTATTTCATTTTATTACTCGTACTGATGCTGGTATACCTGCTGATGAATAAAGCTGTCGGCTGAAATAACTCACTTTTCCAATTAAGAGCGTCCAAGATCAACTCTGCAATATGAATTAACAATTTGTTTCTCTTTTCTTATCACTGATTCTATTACTCTGTAAACATCATGCATTCAGAGTGCACTAGTGACTTTTGGCCCACAAACGGGCACACACACACACACACACACACACACACACACACACAGACTGACAAAAAAAATATTATGATTACCTTGTGGATCCACCTTTGGATCTGTGGTTCTGCGTGGTATTCATTCGAATTAGTTCTTGCTAGGTTTTCAGAGTTACGTTGTGCAACATACCCATGCACAGGCCGTGCATTTTTCGAAATTAAGAGGCCAATGGGGTTGGGGATTGCATCATGTACCGTTCGGAATGTGTTACATTGGTTTCAGATTAGAAGAATTTGGTGGCTAAGACTTCAATCTGAATTTCCTTTCATGTGCATCAGATCATTACAGGAAGATCATGGCCTTGCGGCACCAAGAGTTATCCAGTTGGAAAAAGTCATCGCCATTAGGGAAGCCGTTTATCATGTATGGATGCCGGTGGTCCTTTATGAAATTCAGGTAACCACAGCCGTCTTGGTGTGTTCGATTACTACCAAAGGTACCATCGAAGCCCAGATCAAACCTCCCATGGCACCATACCGTTCGCCTGAATGTCGACGTATGCAGATACGACGACCATGGTCCTCGTGATATATGAAACGCAACCCATTTGTCGAGGTGATTCATTTCCATCGATCCACGATTCACCCTAGATGATTTCGCACCCATTATAGCCGTAATTACCGATACCGTTGTTTCAACATAGGAACATGCTGTCGGATATTATTTGACAGTACAATTACGGTAGATGCTCGACAGTAATTGTTTGATCATATACATGACGACCTACTACTCTTAGAAAAAAATCCGTTTATCTGTTTTTCAGTAGTTAAATGTAAATCTTTAGTTTTTTAAAGTTCCTTAATTGTTAGTTGAGGAGTTTACGACTACTGTTTAGCTCAGATTTCAGATACACCTGATTATTGGTCTAAGGCCCCGAAGCTGAGGTAGCGTACAGCGATTTCTGTCTTGGAAGATATCGGAACGTAAAATTATCTACAGCTGTGGCGGATTTGATTTACCAGGAAAGGGGTGGAATCCGCCCTGTGTATATAATTTAAAAAAAATGCTAGTTTGTGTTTAATGGGTCTTTAGTTCACAGCTTTGTCTTGCGAATATAACACACAACCTTTAAATCCTCTAGGCAGAGTTTCATGTTGGACAATATATATTTGATGCTGGGTTTTCACTTCTGACGGTATACTACAAAAAGATATAAACATTCTATATGTGAGTTAGTATGTATAGTATAGCGATGTACTGATTTGTTTCCTTGTATTATAGCACATGATAATGGGTTAATATAATCTGAAAGATTTGCTGTAAAAATATCATTGGTTTGAGAAGTATTTCATAACATTCCCAGTGCCGATTCATGATATAGTGCTATGAAGGCTTCATAAGGAGTAATTGTTACCAACACCGTATTTCAAAATGCTATATTGATACAAAAGAGCCATAGTGATCATATCTAGCCGTGAAGGACAATCATCATTTTATTATCGTTCGTAATAAACTGACTATATGGTGTATAAGTAATTGGAACTAAAAAAAACTAGCGAATGCGTTGATACTATTCAGGAGAAACAAAATATTTCATACTTCTATGTTTGGTCATTCTCGTCTTAGATTACATTACACAAAAGCGTGTGGCTGCGGCTCATTTAATATTTGTAGTGTGGTACTGGATGATAAAGCATTATACAACAGTCGTAAGCTATTTTCATTCGTAAGTCTTATTGTGCTTCTGTGTATCAGAGAGGCTACTAACTTAGCAAAGATGATATAAATTTTTATATCGAGATTTGGGGGACTTAAGTTCCTTACGGCTTAATTTGGCATTGAATATTTCTAGTAGGATTGATCAAAGTTGAGGTGTATAAGTGTAGTTAGAACCAAACTCCCCGTTGAAATGTTGCATATTAGAATGGAAGCAGAATCGTAGTTGAGCAGAGATACTGGGAGTGGCCGAAAATGACAGAACTGAAGATCAGTAGAATATTCGCTGGATGTCCATATGCTGGAATAACGTTCAAAGAAATAATAAACTTGGGAGAAGACGAAATTGCAACGAGATCAGAAAACGGGTAGTTTAGATATCTGCAATGAAGTTATGGTTCCTATTAACAAAGAATTTATTTGAAAATACTTTCTCTTCAATAAAAAATCATAGATCACTTCCGCTTGCATTTATTAGTTTGAAATAAACTTCAATATCCGTATCGATTTTACAAAAGGATACTACATACCGAAGTTAAACAAATTCGTGTCACATTTTTATGCGAGATAATATAGTTGTATTTGGCTATCGGAGAAGAAAAAAAAAACATGAACTAACGCCTTCTCGCCCTACGAAAGGCCGTACGGCTCTAGGCGCTTCAGTCTGGAACCGCGCTACCGATACGGTCGCAGCTTAGAATCCTGCCTCGGTCTTGTATGTGTGTGATGTCTTTTCAAACATTCTGCATGGTGTCTGTTGTTCTATATCGTGTCTCCCTCCCACTTTCGCGCAACGACGCTCTGAGCGTGTTTTTTTAGGGAATTGACTTGTTTGAACCTGGGACCTGTTGCTGGTAAGGAGAGGTCAGACCACACATGACATGTAGAGTTCAGAAGAGTTCAGTGAGACTAGCGATGATATAACCAAATACTTAATGATTTAAACTTCAGCTCCACTGCACTCCCTGTAAAAGAATCTTAATACTTACTAAATTTAGTGGAAGGGGTTCACAGCTTTCCTATTTTTAGTTAGCTGGTAAAATATCGTCGAAAAAGCATTTAAGTTTACCATTGAAACATTTATTCTACTCACAAAACATTGTTTATAAATAGCACAATTGATAAAAGGAAATGTTTCAATACAGGATGGTAAAAACCAACTGCGTTCAACAAAAATGTGAACGAATATTCCCTGAGTGGGTTTCCAAGTTCTACAATGGATCGAAGGATGACCTAGGCCATACCACATCTATAATCTATGTTAAAATTAAGTTTCACAAAAGATAAAACTATCAAAATGGTCTACAGTGACCCTCAATTATCTTTAATAACTTATCTAACTTGTCGTAAATTACAGTGGCTGATGTGGCTTCTCAATAACTATATATAACAGAAAAATCATAGGATTTCAGATTTTTACTTTAAGTGGCTAATGTGAACACCACGAGCTTTAATTGACGATCGACACTAGTATACACAAAAAGGGGATGTAACAGATGCGCTAAAAAATGTGGCATCGCGTGCGTTCATTACCTTGTCGCTGTTTAGGCAGCGTCAGAGCGGCACAGCTCCTAACATCTCACCGTCTCGGATGCAACTCTTTCCTAACTTCTCCTTACTACAATCTACCGAAGTTGGTTTAAAAAAACTATCTGGCTGTGTTTTCATCTGACCAAACAGGGTCTCAATGTTAACCTTAAGCTCTGCCTACAGTCTGTCTATCCAATGAGAAACGTTATGCTTATCGTGGTGGGGCTATGTTTTTAAAGTTTGTAACGTAACAGAGACGCGAAAAAGGCTCACGCTAAAACTTGCAGCTGGTGTGGTCCTTTTAGTGTTATCATAAGATCTATACTGTTCTTCTGGAGGGCTCTATCTTTTAACATGGGCTTGGGGGTGGTCCTGACATAACAGACACGTGAGAAAGTCTCACGCTAAAAACTTGCGGGTGGTATGGCCCTTTTTGTATTATCATAAGATCTATACTGTTCTTCTGGAGGGCTGTAGCTTTTAACATGGGCCGGGAGGTGGTCCTAGCGGTTAGCTGGTAACGTGGGTGTCTGTCCCTTATCGTAGGGCCATCTCGCCTAACACGGTTCTGCTCTCTGCTTCTGTTCTCGTTTCTCCCCTCGGAACTGCGTCTGTCTCACAGCGGAAAGGTATGACAAGTATTGAGGCATTCTTGTGTTAGTCTGTGGTATTCCATTTGCTCACTAGTACTGGTATTACTTTGGTTAATTTAATGTCACGATTTATTCGAAGCTATGTGACATAGTACTGGATTTGTTTATCATGTCAAGGTGTTCATGAAAGGTGTTGGATTTGCCTGATACCTTACACCTTAGGTTACCTAGGTTTAAGTAGTTCTAGGTTCTAGAGGACTGATGACCTCAGACGTTAAGTCCCATAGTGCTCAGAGCGATTTGAATCTACGAAAGGAACAACTACGAACACTGTCATTCCGTTCTCGAACAAAAACAAATTACACTCAGAATACCGACGATTATTTCTAAGATTGAAGGATATGACGAAATACATTCGGAAACCTTGCAATATACCGGTAAATATGAGAATCCTACAATTTCTGCTATTAAATTCTTGATAGTGTAATACCGCAGCCACTTTCGCCAATTCGCCAACTGCGGCCGTGGAGGAGGAAGGGTCGGACTCCCTGGGGCGAGCCTCCCTGTGCAGTCATTCTGCAGGCACACAGCGGGAGGCATGGCCGACATCCTCGCCTCAAGAAGGGTAACGATGCGAAGGGCCCGTCTGACAACGGGAAGCGTGATGAGGGTTGATGGACACCTGCAGCCATTAGGACGGAACGCCAAGAATGTATGTGCGAAAGCATCTCAGTTTTTCTGGCAATGTGGCAGTTTTTTAAGTGCCTTAGAAAACAGGAATATGCCGACAATTACAGCACTCCACGTTCATAAGGTGGAGCGTTCAAAAAGCACGGGGAACCGGCACTAGGAGGCGTGTGAAACAAACCAGCATTCTTAAAAATATTAATGGACTGAGATCCGCCTCGATTGCGAAAAAACACCTAGTGTTTACCTAGGTTTCGGTGTAGTTATCTACACTGAAACCTAGGTAAACACTAGGTGTTTTTTCGCAATCGAGGCCGATCTCAGTCCATTAATATATTAACATACGATTGCTGACGCGCTGCAATGTTGAAGGTTCTTAAATTCTTAAAAATACGTTTTTCTCGACAGTGAGGACATTCGTTGTAAATGACGGACACCGGCAGATTTTGAAACGGGGCCAAAAATTGAGTCTCTCGCAGAGTGAGCGGTTACAAAAAAGTGTTATGTAGCTTGTCTACCAATGGCGTCGGAATGCAGGAAAACATCTTAAGAGTGTGAAATCGTGAGGAAGACGTCGATTTACGGGCCACACGCCAGCCGTGTCAGACAGAAAATTTCCACCCTGTACGGAAAGGCGTGGCCATCTGTCATTGGGCTACAATGAAAATTTCGTTCGCCAATGACAACGCCGAAAGGAAGAACTTTACAAAGAGAGCTGAGGTGATACAAGGATGAGAAGCGAATAGTAGAATCGTGGAGGCACCGCGGAAGCGAGAGGACGTGGGCGCTTCTTCGAGCCGTCGTCATCATACGCCTTCGGACGCCGTGATAGCACAGCTTCGTCCATGCAACCGACAACGGGCAGACAATACGGTATTCGCACCTGGGCTCTGCCGCAAAGCCGCGATTGCTGATGTTGGCAGCCAACCGACGCAGCACAGCTCTGGGGCGACACGCCGTAGCGAGGCAGCGCCTACCGCCGACAGCAGTATACGACGAACGTCAATGGAGAGTGGTGAGACGGTTCGTTCATTCCTCCTTACCAGTTATAACTGAGTCGCGTCCACGCCCAGTCAAACAGGCCCTGAAATTTATAATTTTTTTTGTGTAAACTGCACGAAAAGAAATACATTTTTTTCATGTTTTGATTATAAAAGCCATCTTTTGCAATTATACACGATCCCCTTTTATTTTGTACTCTTTGCGTGAGATTTCATTTAATTATTTATATCAATTAATTGTTGGTTCCTAACTTGTGGCAATGTCGTCAGTTATGTGATGGTCATATCAAGCCGACAGCAGAGAGTAGAATTCACAGTTCACTACATTTTTGGCGCCCAGCGTGGGGCGACCTGATTGCCAATTTTCAGGTATCTGATGTCACAAAATAATTTCACAAGATCACTACAGTAGGAAAACACATTAGAATTAGTATATTTGAATGAGTAAAATATAAGGCCAGTATTCATCGCCAGTCTGTCAGTGTTGAGAATATTAAACTACAGGAACGGTAAAGTAGTGGAATTAGAGATGTTCTCTTTTTTTCTCCATCTGGGTAACACGTACAAGGGCACATAATACTGAGTTCATCTGTAGTCCGACTGTCTGCCTACAGACGAATCAAAACATTATGGTTAATTTTAATGCGAATCTTGTGCAGTCCTAAAGCATCAATTGCATAGCGGCCTTCGCAGCGTCTCGAAACGTCATCAATAAGCCTCGAATCTGCGCGCCTCTGGAAAGAGAGGACAGCGCCACACCCGCCAAAAGACAGAGGTCAGGCCACCACCCTCTCTACGCTGACTTAAGCAGCCGACTATCGCGGTTCGATCCATTTCGGTCGCAGACTTCGAGATCATCAGTACTGAGTAGCAGGAGGACTTTAGTTAAACTGCGTTGTGCGAGTAATAATAATGAGAGAAGTAATTGTATATAGATGGCACAGGAAGCACAGGAATCAAGAAAAGTTAAGAATATATTCTTTTACAAAGAGAGTGGTCAATTAATCTTCAAGTTTAATGCACAGATCATTTTACGGTAGATTCCTTGCACCTGGCATCGCAATTTCTTCATTGTTTGTGTCCTTGTCGACTTCTACAGTAGCGTACATAACAAAATTGAACGCCATCTGGTAGTGCTGCGGGCACGTGAGATCGTAAGAAAATATTGTAAGAAGAGCAGAGAGTAATAGGAAACAATTATAACTATGACACTGCCCGAAAAAACAGTGACACAAGGGCAGCATGGTATGGCCCAGCGCCTTGAAAAAGTTTGCGAACTGTCCCAGAGAAATTGTCGAGAACATCTAGGGAAATTAGTTGGCTGGCAGGGGTGGCCGAGCGGTTCTAGGCGCTTGAGTATAGAACCCCTCGGCCGCTACGGTCGCAGGTTCGAATCCTGCCTCGGGCATGGATGTGTGTGATGTCGTTAGTTTAGTTAGGTTTAAGTAGTTCTAGGGTCTAGGGGACTGATGACTTCAGATGTTAAGTCCCATAGTGCTCAGAGCCATTTGAACCATTACAAACTAGCTGAGGCACAGTGAAATTACGTCTAGGCGACAATTTGTTGGTCGTCCATACCTCCCCTTATAACGTGGAGTTTTGAGAACAGTCCGCTGTGAAAAGCAGGGCAGGCGGCGATCTGTAGCACATTTGTTGAGATAGTATAATGCTGGTGCAGACACAAGTGTTTCGAAGCCCATAGTTGAATGTGGTGCACCGCACGGAAATGTATACAATATAATAGAATAAACATTTATTATATTAATTGTCAGAAATGTGACTGCCGCTAAGTTGGACAAATTGGAAGAACTTTTCGGACTGTGTTGAGAAGCAGAGGAAAGTTACGAAGCGCGAACCAGGAATCTCTAAGCAGTTGGCGCTAAATAATCATAAACTAGCGAACACTGAGGAGGATCTTCCAATACTTCATGTCTATGATAAGGGCTTAACCTTAAACGTTCTGGAAGAGCTCGAGATTTTTAAATGTAGATCGAACAATCCTGACACTGTTCTTAACGAGCTAGATGAACTAAAGCACAAAAGTGTCCTGAATAGCAGTTTTCAGTAGCCAGTTTCGGAGTTAACTCCACTATCTGCTCGTATTTCATAAACCTGCCACGGCTCCCTAATCTGCATTCTGCATCACTTTTATTCGAGTAGCAGATAAGGGTGAATTACAGTGAAAGACTTATTTATATATTTACATTTTTTAAATGTATTAAAATTTTTGTCTTTCAAATGTTTAACTTTTAAGTTTTATTAGTTGACAACATGTCATTTTTCACGCTAGGAGTCTTCTGCTGTTGGATGCAGATTTGTCAACTTTATGTTTAAAGATTGGAGATGACAAGTAGTGGTACATGGTTCCCTCCGCCAAACATCATACTGCCACTTATGGAGTATCTGAGTAAATGTAGCGGTTTTCCTTTTTAAATTCATTGGTTCATTACCTGTCATTTTAGTTGTTGGGATTTTCTGCTATTGCAAGCAGGTTTTGACAGGTTTATATTTGAAAAGATTTACTTTTCATTTTCACTGGTTCAAATCTGTTATTTGTTAAGTTTGCCTTTATGCTATTAGGTGCAGATTTTGCCAATTTTATGTATTGTGCCCTTTGTGTAGCATTGGTGTGTGTTGCTTTCTTACACTTCGTCTGGTATTAGTCATGCTGCTTTTCCTAATTTGTATGTTAAGGAGTATAGCTCCCTTAATCGACTTCCATCATTTTCGGTTATTACCTGTACTGCTTCTGGTCTTTTGTTTTTTTGCACCTTAGCTCCTCTCCATAACGTGCTATACATCCCCTTCACGGTGTTCGCCACGAATACGGAACGCAGCGTTGCTGCTCATTCTGTTTGCCGTGCATCTCGGGTCACACAAGATCGCTGTTTTACCGTTTGGTAAATGCTAGTTTCGAATGTAGGCTTTTTCGCGTGCCTCAGCACATCAGGTTGCAAGTTGGCTCACTTCGGAGTAGCGCACGACTTCCACCTAAGGTCCTATGGTGACTTTATTTTTATAGACAGTTCGTATTTCTGGTGGCTATTTGGGGGACAACCGGCATTATCAAAGGTCGCTAGTCGGTTGTGGTCCTTTCCAGGCACAGTTTGGGATGTTATATGAAGGTCCATCTACAGTACATGTTTGTCTACTAGTTGTTTGGGTATGTACATGACATTCTAGTATTGCTAGATGGGCTATCTTTTAATAATTGTGTCTGTTCTTCAATTCCTAAATGTTACTCTTTAATTTTTTAAATTTCTTAATTGTTTAATTGAGTAGGTTAGGGCTGTTATTTTGCTTCAAATCTAAGATACCCTGAAATCGAAGTAGTGTATAGCGGCGTCTGTGGCGTATGGCTTCGGGCAGTGAAGTATTTTACAACTGAAGCGGATTATTTAACCAGGGAGGTGGTGCAGAATAGTTGTCGATGTTCCATAATAAAAAATTTATCTTAATTCTGTCCTGAGAAGAAGGAGCAAGAAATGAATGCAATTAGGCATAGAGCGATAGGAAATGGCTTTGACGCAGATGTAAGGCTGCAGTCTAATGTATAATTTGTGTGACTCAGACGTGAAATTATTTCCGACAGTTACATCTTATTTCAAAGAAGAGATAAGCTGAAAAAGAACCCTTCATGTACAGAACTGTGAAAGAAAGATTGCCGGTGGCAGAGAGTACTGGATCATTATGACGACGATTAATTAAAAATGGCACTGTCTGTTCTCCTTGCTCTCCATAGACAGATATGTCTATCGTGATGCTGGACGCAGAGCTGAGAGTCATCTAAAAAAACGTCAGGCCACTCTTGTGTCTCCATTTCCTTGGGCACATCATATGTCACCTCACGTTGGCGTTGGGTACCATATGATTAATTCTAACTTGTAAATTAATGTCTAAATTTCATCGTCTACTCGATGATCCTTTAATTCTTTGGTTACAGCAATAGTGTGGGAAGAAGAATCGTTTCTTAATGTGCTGTCTCGTCAGACTATTACACGGGAAAACATGTTTTGCAACTCAATAAAACTTAAGAAAGACTAGATCGATAGAAAAGCATTTACTTCCCTAGCCGGTTTCGGTAAGACTAAGTTTCCACCTTAGGATCTTATGCTCTACAATTTCACATGATCTCCTCCATGTATGATACGTATCGTGTCATGTCACGAATACGCAAGCGAAGATCATGAAAATCACTAGACATTGACATGTAAAATTTAAAGTAAAACTACACATACAAACATGAGGATGGCACGCCGAATTTAAGTGATGGTGCTCACAAGACAGCACAAGTTCGTGAATATACAAGCTGAAGAAGCAAATGCCGCTCTTGGACGTAGGCATGCTATTCATCGTCCAGATACAAGGCTAAATCAGTTCGGGTGCATTTTAAAAACAGAGGTATGATAACAAGGAGCTGAAAACAAGGAGCTGTCCAGACTGTCATACTGTGCAGAGCATCGGAATGTACAGAGAAACGGAACATCACTCCACACTACCATTTGGGCTGTCGTAGCTCAATGAGAGCTGTCGGCCTATGGCGATCATGGTGTGCTCAGCGCTAGCGTATGCGGTGCATTGGGCTTTGCTGCGTTTCTCAGTAAGTCGAAGCGCCTGTTGCAACTGCTGGCTGCGTTATTTGAGACTCTTCACGGGTTCAGATTAGGAGAAACAGCCTAACAGGAGAGAGACACTGAAATATGTGTCTGACCTGGCGCCAGTACCCCTTTTCTTATAGTGTCATCTTTGCCATCTATTTCGTTTTGGCAGGCCGTGAGTCAGTTGTTCACGGAGGGTTCGGCTATTTAGGTCTGCAGCGTCGAGGCAACAGCTCTCACTGTGTGGTCTGTTGCTTGCGGTTGATTACAGCACGGTCGGGAGGTTGGCCCTTACTTCGCGCGCATGCGCATTGCACGTCGTATTGCTGGAGTGGTGCTGCCGGAGACGGCGGAGAGTTTTGGGTTATAGCTTCAGGCGTAATGTTTAGCTTTTTTCGCCACGCAGTGCATGTTTAGAAGAAGAGCTTATCGGAGCGTCGTCTGGCATTAACCTTTCGTCTAGCCATCGGTCTGTGATTTAAACAGATATTTGACGTCCCAAAATAAAGTATACATTCTTTGAAACAAACTATCTCTTTAGTTAAAGGAGACCGAAAAACTATTTTTATCGGTAATAACGTAGAAGGCGGTGAGAAATATAACAATGTTTTCTTTTGTTTGAGGATTGTCATGAAACATGGGGTCATCGTTTGAACAACGGAAATTGATGCTAAATGTTAATGGAAAACAGAGGATGTTAGTGTGGTACCCCGAAGATGGGGAGTTGAATTTGGAACACCATCACCGACAAGACTAACAATTACAAAAATAAGAGATACGTTTGAAGTAGAAGGAATGGAGCACGAGATGAAGAAGGGACATAGCGGACGAAAGAGAAGTTCAACAGGCAATGAGAGTGTTGATGCAGTAATCCAGGCATATATATGGTCCTGGAAGAAATCTGTGAGGCAATACTATCGTCAGACTGGGATCTGCAGAAGCAGTGTTCATAGAATTTTGATGTATTAGGACTTTAAGCCTTACAGTCCAAGATTTTTTCATGGTCTTATCGAGGATGATCCTGATAGACGAAGCGAATTTTGTAACTGGTTCATTAACAGATGTGAAGAAGAAAAACGTTTCCAAGATCGAATTCATTCTTTGGCAGATGAATCGACGTTTAAACTTGTTGGAACAATTAACAGCCATAATTGCGTGTACTGGGCCAGGGAGCATTCATACGTAACCGAGCAAAGGCATGTTAATCCACCAGGAGTAACAGTATTGTGTGGTCAGCGTTCTAGAGGGTTAATAGGGCCGTACTTCTTTGACAATATTGTCACGGGCGACTAGTACTTGGAAATTTTGTACATGCTAATTCCTAGTCTTAGGGCTGTGTTTGTGAATGAATATTACTGCTTTGAAAAAGATCGGACGCCACCTCACTTTCACCTGGATGTGAGGGAATTTCTCCATCTTACATTCCCTGCCAGATGGATAGTACGAAGAGGGGGTCTGGAGTATCCCGCTCGATCTCCAGATTGAACTCGTCTTGACTTATTTCTGTGAAGTACTATCAAGAACATAGTTTACTTTGCGAGATCACACACACTGGATGTTCTTAGAAGACAAATTGAGCAAGCCTGTGATGCCATTCCGTTGGAAACAATAAAGTTGGCAAGTCGCTCAGTCGTATGTCGTGAACGACGGTAAGCTCCTTATTATTGAGTGATGGTATATGTAAAATTATTGTAACCTTGGTGATTTAGTACCAAAATTTGTTCTTGACTAACGAGTAACAAAGCACTATGTTGTCTCGTAGATTCCGTAAAGGTGTAGTTCTGGTGGGCTCTAGTCCGTTTAAAGTAACACTCAGCTCTTGTTATTATGTTTCAAGGAATAATCTCATTTACGTCTGTATTGCAGTGTTAAATGAATTCTTAAGTGTTGAGTTTAAGAAAAAAAAATTGTTTTCATGTTATCTTTTATTCTTTTATGTAATCTGAATTTGGTATATCAAGTGTGCTGTTGTAGCTGATGTATGTTTCAGTTTTGCCATTTTCATTATGTTATAACCTCGTATGTTAACTGTGAAGTTTAATTCTTATAAAGGAGGGTTTCATGTGCGTTGGTGTTGTTTGTTATTTGATTAGTGCCTACCTGTTTTGGTCTCAATTCCATTATTATTTAGTCAGAAGATAGCGTGCCCGGTGTCTTCATTACCGCTCTGTCTTATTGTTACTTGAGTCAATTATGTTGTGGCTTAATGTTATACTGCAAAAGAGAAGTAATTGTACAAGTTATTCTTGTGGGTTCAGAGTTTGGAAAGTTCTTATTGTTTTAAGTTTATATATGAACAGAAATATTCATAGTGTTTTATGCATTTGTTATACAGATTTCAACAGGGATTTAAGAAAAAAAAATTATTGTGCTTGTTAAACGGTTCGATTTCATTTTATTTAAAATGATGCAAGTTAATGAACATTGTTTAACACAAGCTGTGTATGTTTGACCCTGCTGTATGCTGTCGCTTTGTTTAATGCCAATAGCACGTTTCAATCATGAGACCCACTTCGTTCGAAATTAACACTTCTCCAGAGGAAGTTGTGACAGTTTCGTTTGAGGGCTTTATAGGTATTTACCTTTCAGTTGTGAGCGACATCATGTATTTAAAGCGTAAAAACAAGGAACTCTGTGAGAAAACTGTAGAATTTAGTGGGTGAACTCATCAGCACAAACATCCTGTTAATGGTGAAAGTTGTGTTCCATATGCTGGATTTGGAATTAGGGTTGTTCCTATTTTATGACTACCTTTTTAAATCGCTGCTGAACACCAATTCAGTTATAGCACCTTTTTTTTGAGTAATCAGTCTTCTGTTTTGTTTGATGCTGCCCGCCACGAATTCCCCTCCTATACCAACCTGTTCGTCTCAGAGTGGCACTTACAAAGTACGACTTCTATTATTTGCTGGATATATTCAAATCTCTCTCTCTCTCTCTCTCTCTCTCTCTCTCTCTCTCTCTCTCTCTCTCTCTCTTCCTTTACGATTTTTGCCCTCTACTGCTCTCTCTAGCACCGTGGTAGTAATTCCAAGATATCTTAACACCTGTTCTGTCATCCTGTTCTGTCCCGCTAGCAACCTACATCCTACGTCGTCAGTTACCTCACGTTACAGAAGAATAATCAGTATCTTTGCAGAGAGGTGGTCTCCTGCTAACACGTTCCCCTTCTTGAACATATTTAGACAACTGAAAGTAGCCTTACACTTCCACGTACCTTCATACGTAAATGTTTGCTGTTACAGTGCTATCGTAATATTAACTAGTAGACAAGAACGTGGGCGTCGTCTGGAGGTATAGGCTATTGTCCGCTCGCAATGTACACGCTGCTGATTGGGTCAGCTATCTGCCGACGAAGCTATGAGACCCTAGACCATGTCAATGCTGCCTTTAAATTATGAAGGGGCAGCCACCGCACAAATGCATGCCACTCACGTACCTGAAATCACCAGCAAGACACTGCCCTCGATAATGATTTGATAATGGACGTTAGCGACTCCACAGTGGCAACAGAACCAAAACGTTAGGAACAAGAACCTAATGTAATGGTTCACATGGAACAAACCCCAGAACTGACTATAGTCATTCAGAAGATGCAGATTCCCGAAAACAACAGGGAAACAGTCTCCACTTGCCAGAGTACAAGATCGTGCGAAAGAAACGAGAGACAGGAAAATACTGGAATTCACACAAGAGTCCTTCAAGGAATCATAAGAAGACAACGGCACCATACAACTGGCATCGCCTTTGCGAGAAATAGCGAAGCAAATCAGCAACAAAGAACGTGAAGATCCACTCAGAAATCCGGTTTTCAGTCTTCATGCTTCTGACTCATTACCAGCCAAATCCATTACAACCTGTCCCATTTCAAGGGAGAATTTTTCACGCGAAATATTGCAGCTCAGAGCCAGTTACGATACGGAGAACTTTCTCCCTGACACTATAATTGCCGCAAACGACACATCGAATTTGGTCAGCACAAAAACTGAGCTAATGGGTCTGAGAAATTTAATGAAGATGAAGAAATGATTAAAAATGCAGTAACGGGACAATTCCCTACCCAGCAGATTAGTCGAACACGATTCATACAACTTTGTAGGAAAAGAGGTGTGATGACGGATGTACTTCCGACAGCCCTTACTATTATGAACACAGACATCGATACTAAGATAATGTGAACGCAGCATCAGCCTACATCTACATGTTTAGCATTAATCAGATACGCTCGTCTTTGCTTCTTCAACATCTGCAGGACTTCTTATACGCAGCTGACGTTGGTGTACTACTGTTACAGGAAGTGACAGACATTAAATTAGAGTAGATACGTGAGTACAACGCCGTAAACAATCCCGGTGTCGGTGCAGATTTGGGAACAGAAATTCTCATAAAGGAAGGCATGCATGTCACACAGATAGAAAACATACAATCAGTAGAGGTACTGCAGCAATAACGACTGCATCATCGGGCCGGCCGGAGTGGCCGTGCGGGTCTAGGCGCTACAGTCTGGAGCCGAGCGACCTCTCCGGTCGCAGGTTCGAATCCTGCCTCGGACAGGAATGTGTGTCATGACCTTAGGTTAGTCAGGCTTTATTAGTTCTAAGTTCTAGGCGACTGATGACCTCAGAAGTTAAGTCGCATAATGCTCAGAGCCATTTCAACCATTTTTTTTTTTTACTGCATCATCAACTTTTAAGAAACGGTGGCAACAATAACTGGCGCGCTGTAGAGGAATATTTTAAAAGTGAAATTGTTCTTCTATTGAGTAATCATCAAGATTACATTAGGCTAATCTCTGACTTTATTTCTGTTATCACCGCAAAAGACCAGACACCGAATTTCATGAAGCCTATAGAACTGGAATGAATAGTCCAACGACTACAGTTAACCGACACGTGGGAACATACGCATAGCGCAGAGCCCGGATTCGCATATTTGACCAGCTACTCAGCAAGCAGGCTGGACGGGATCTAAGTATCGTCCAACTTAAATAACAATGTCTGAGGTCTGACCCACTATCTTTTCTGATCACGCTATGTACACGACTTACCGAGTGAGGGCATATGGAAACTCAACATTACACACCTATGTCACCTGGCATTTTATGATCATCGATTATGGCTAGATAGGATTGTGAAAAAAATGGACTGTGTAATAATTGGGACTTTGCACGGGGGCTGATGACCTCGTAGGTGAGGGTCCTATAAACCAGACATCATCGTCACCTTGCATTAACAAATATATGAAAAGACTGCGAGAAGAGTCTCCCGCTGCACAGTCCAGCCGTATCTGGGTGGCTGCATTGTGCTAAGCCTGAAATAAGAAGAATGCTGATCGACTACTCACGAAAGAGAAGCTTTTTTATTATACAGATAACTGAATTTTATCGTAGCTGCCTTAGAGACCTGTTCTACCTGGACACAGGACTAATGGAGGTTCAGAAAATCAAAGCAAAAAGTGGCGACAATCAGCAGGTTATAAAATCAGATCGAGGATAAGAAACATCGCAGAAGGGGAAGAAACAACTATAGGCCGGGTGATGCGTGAGAATATGAGAGAAAAGAAAACAATATTGTAAGAAGTTAACTGATGGAATGAGTCTCACAAAATAGAGTGAAATTTAAGACGTGGTTTAGTAACATGTCTCAGATATAATGTTCAACAAATCTGCCAAAGACAAGGCGCGGCCAAATTTTGTTGTAAATGTACCAGGCAGAATTACTGCAGAGCAAGCAGACAATCTCACAGCTGAGATAGAAGAAGACGAACTGAAAGAAGCAGTAGTACAGAGTCCTAAAAATAAATCTCCTGTGGAATTCTACCATGTGTTCTGGCCGTAAATGAAAAGCAAGTTGCTATGCATGTTCAACAAACTCATGAATGGAAATGTCGACGTTCCTAAAGAATATCCTGGAAGGATGAGAGTTACTATTCCCAAAAACTCTGTTGCCAAAGGAATTGGAAACCTGGGTCAAATCACATTGCTCTACAGTAATTACCAAACTAAGGCCTGCATATTACCAAGAAGAATGAAAATGGTATTGATTACTCAAAAATATTTTAAAAACCAATAGATCATGAATAATAATAAATGGACAACTAAGTAAAGAGGCTGAAAAGACTGAGTCCGAACGACAATGTTGCCCAATGTCAATGGCTCTTTTCGCAACAGCAATAGAACACTGTTTTTTTTCCTTTTTTCTCTTTTTTTGTAAAGGTCTACCTTCTCCCCTCCTAACCCTTCCTTGCGCTCTCCAAAGGTGCCTTCATCGGTGAGTTTCACTGCTTTAGTTAAATTGAAAGTTAACTGTCATACTCCGAAAAAAGAATGGTTTATAATGTAATCTTCTCGTCTTTACAGCAGTGAAAAACGAAATCAAGAAGTAAATGGTACGAAATGAAATTGTAAATGATATTCAGAGCCCATTTGCCGCGACAAAATCTCCTTGTGGTGAAGTAAGCCTTTGTGATATAGAGCAAAAAGAAAATGGGTTTCTTCATGACTCAAATTTCACAAATGAACATCTTGACGTTCCGTTCTTATTAAAACCAAATAAAGAACGAAGGACAAAACACAAGTAGCAGAAAATGGACGAACAGTCAGTCCTTTATAAGTGTTTAAAGCCTGGGGCTTTACTTGGTTGGCAGAAAGAAAAGAAAATATTCGCTGGATGCTGTACAAAAATAATAATCTTTCTCGAAGTACTTCGTCGCCAACAACTTTTTTTTCTAACAAAATAATCGTGTTTTGAATCGAAAACCTGAATTAAATACTGAAAACACCTTAGCAAAACCTGGTGGCAGACATCCTTGCTTACACTCGAAGGAAATGTTCATCCAGTATTAAAATAAAATGTACCTTAAGAATAGGAAATAAAAGTTTCTTCCAGCTTTCCTACAGAGCAAGTCCTAGTCAATGTTCAGTAGACAAGCTGCCTGTCTCCACTACACAGCGCCATACATGCTGGAATGTGCAACACACTGAAGAAGTCCGGAATGCTCTTGATACACGGTCGCCTACACCTGTCTTCCTGTTAATGCTCTCCTAATACAGTGGTATATAACAAGAAATCTTAGCAAATGGAGCATAGAAAAGTAAATAAGAACTTCGGACATCACAGCAAGTCACGAAATCACATTAAACGGAGGGAAAAAAGAACACAAACAAAAAGATAGAACAAATAAGTTATTGTCCCATATCACCATAAGCGGGTTCCAATGTTATCATCAGGAAATTAGCCAAGGTGTGGCTATACTTTTTCCGTTCTCGTTCCTTACCGAGTCCATCCCACAAATAATCCAAGAAACCAGATTCTCTCGCACCACCAGCAAGGGCTGTACATAAATGGCAAAAAAGTTGTGTGGAACGCGTACTCTGATGATGTGAGCGTCCTGATCACGGATGAAGATGAAGTGACTCAAGCTTTTCAGATTGTACATACATCTGGTTCCAAGCTTCTCTTGTCAAACTAAATAAAAGGATGCCAGGCATCGTGAACATAGGCAGAGTAGCATGAATGCCAAATCAGAGAAAACTGGTGGAAGTATCCAAATAGAAATGTTTGGGTGTAGAATTTAGTAGCAACATCTGGCACGCCATTGCCGTTAATTATGAAAAGCTATTTACAAGCATACGAGCATCTGTAAAGGAAACAGTATGAAGCAACAGGACAAGATAGAGAACACCACTCTGGTAATGTACATATAACTATGTTGCAAAAGCTTTGCCGACACCCTTAGGAACAACTACAGAATATAAGTCGTCGGTAAGAAGGTTAGTGAGCCAGGAGAACATTTTCAATGTGTAATTCGGCGCACTAACACTCCGCACATGGAATGGTGAATTGAACGTCAATGATGTGAATTACAAACTAAGAGCATTATATGCTTGTCGAATTTACAAGCAGTGGAAAAACTTGACAAACAGTTGAACGGCCGGTTTGCTGAACGAAATTGCTCCTGCCATCCCACAGCCGCCAACAGATGTTCAGCGTGTACTAACTGGTCTTTGTCAAATAAAAAAATTGTCGTTTAATGTGGTTACATCTCATCGAGGTTCTCAGAACAGCAGGTGACGAAACTGAATTACAGCAATAAATATCTTATGGCAAACAAGAAAGGAAATACCACAGATAAGAAAAAAATACTCCAACGGCGACTGACTCGCAATCTGGAAAAACGTCCACTCCAAGTTAAAAGCAAATTGGTATAATGCAATCAGCAGGAAAATAGTAACTAATTCAAAACTTCATGTTATGTATCTCACGAATTCGCTCACGTACGCATCATGCAACCTTCTTCATACTCAAGAACACATATTTCTGTGTGAGACAGAAACAGTCATTTGGCATACAGCCCAACGAAGTTAGGGATAGTCAACAGAGCCTCTCCCAACATCTTCATCGCCAAAGATTTTCTAACTCCAGACGCAGTGCCGTGTTCTAATAAAGAACTGAACGCCGTGAACTCGCTAAAAGGGAAAAGGCTCCAGTACACAGGGTTATTCTAAAGTCACTACACATTTCAGTGATAGAGTAACGGAATAACTGTTTCTGGCAGCTACTACGACAGAATACTAACCAAAGAAGAAAGATTCGCTGTTGTTTCTGCTCGTCTTCATGGAATGACGTGTGAATAGGTGCGGACAGGCTTTGCCGGTCGATTCCGGAAAACAGGCACAACCAGGCTTGCTATCAAGAAACGTGTCAATAAATTCCAGCATAGTGGAGTGTAACAGATGAAGAACGCCCAGGGAGGTCGGCCATAACGCCAGACACAGTGCAAAGTGTGCAGGATGTGATCCCACGTAGCCCTTCCGCATCTACCGGGAGACTTAGTAGTGAGCTTCGTATTCCTCAAACTACTGTATGGAGAGTTCTCCGCTACAAGCTGCACAGACATGGGTAACATGTCCATGTTGTACATAAACTTGAAGCGGAGGACTACGCATCCAGACAAGCTACGTGTCATCACCTGCTACAACCTATGGAAAATGATAGTTTAATGCAAAATATGTTGTTCAGTGATGAAGCTAAATATCTGTGGACATGTGAACAGTGACAACTGCAGGATCTGGGCAGACTAACAACCAAGTGTGCTGCAGGAGTGGCTACGGGACACAGCAAAAGTGAACGTGTGGTTAGGGATGACGAGGCCAACAGTGCACGAGCCCTTCTTCTTCGCAGAACAAACCGTTACTAGAACCACATGCCTAGATACGTTGCAATAGTTTTGGGAGCCCCAGTTGATATCTGAAGGTATTATGGATACTGTTGTTTTTCAAAAGGATGGTGCACCACCCCATTTTGCCCTCGTTGTTCGGGATTATCTAAATGAAGCATTTCCCAGCAGATGGATTGGTCGTGCCTCTTCACGGATGTGGGCACCACGCTCATAGACTTTTTTGCATGGGGTTTATCAATTCTAAGGTATACGAGGTGAAGATCCGCAGCGCTGAACACTTAACACACCGGATTCGAGCAGCAGCGGCTGAGATTACACCAAACATGCTTGGGCAGGGTTTTCAGTCTACATTGGAGGGCAGGAGGGGGAGGGGGGCAAGGTGGTCACATTGAAATGTACTGAAACTATGTACTATTGTAACATAAGTGGCAGTGCCATTACATATTGGTTAATAAAATTTGTTTAAGTGCAAAATGTGTAGTGACTTTACAATCACCATGTATTTTGAGGCAGAAACATAAGGCAAAGAAATTTAATCTGTGTCCCTAAAGACTCAGCACCATCGCCTCATATGAAAAAAAAGTATTAAATAAATCAGGTCACTAATATGTACTTTGTAGACATTAGCATTACATATAACACGCCCAAGACTTTCTTAGATCCTTTCAGAAGACAATCAAGAACAGAATCAAGTTTCTGGGCAAAAGTACAGGACTAAATCATCATGAAGAATTTGGAGGAAAAATGTATTTTATTTTTATTTTTTGATCACTTTTTTCATAAAAAGAGGAGTTCTAAATAATTTAAAATTATGGAAGCAGGAATTTAAGTTTTCTTTATGAACATAAGACACTTTACGCGCAGTTTATTTTAAAGTAACTGTTTTTCCATTATTAAGATTAAGCTAAATTTTCCGTGAATATCGTTGAAAAACTTCTTTATGTTAACAAGAATTAATAAAAATGTAATAAAAATGGAAAAGGAACTAAATCATAAAGTACTTCTGAGCAAAAATGAAAATAAAACGCCACTGGACCAAAAGTTCTGAATGGGGGAGAAGCCAGGGCGGTGGGGGAATTTTGGCGAGAGCATGGACGGGCTAGAAGAGGAGAATGGATGCACGACAAAATAACTGATCAGATTGTTGGGCATCAAACCCACATCCTCCATCGAGCTATTGTTCGAATCCTCGTCGGTTCCTTTTCTGTTTTCTAGACGTCCTAGTTCTCGTCCTTTTTAAGAAGGACGCTTTATAAGAAGCACATCATTTTGTCACATAACAAAAGACTATCACACGACAATGGGATCCCTTAAAATGCATGCTTGTGTCCACTTACCAAGTAGTGCACAATGATATCTGGTCCTGACAAGTTCATGTAGGATGGCTGCCTGATGTAGCACACAAACGATGCATACATCGATATGCTTTTGGTTCTGGTTGTGCCGATAACCAAGTTCTGCTGCTGCTCTTGCAGTGTTCACAAAGGCGCCATCTCGGTAAGGAGGTGTTATTTCGTCGCTTGGAACAACGCCTTCAGAAAACTGTTAATCTTCGTCCACAAGTAATGGATACACTCGACAAACAGAGAATGCGATTCATGAACCTTTCATTTAGTCATAAAGCTATAAACATGGCTGCGTTGTCAGCGACCGATACAAGGTAAAATTAAAACAGTTGCAACATTTCTTCGCAACCGATTGCTGTAATTGTTTTATTTTTATTTAGTAACCTTTACATGATGTTACAAGATAGTTCTAGATATCTTAAGGAGTAATCGTAGGTGTTGAACTATGAAGAATAGCATTCATTTCATTATACGTTAACACAACACTAGAGAGTACAGCTTTTGCTCAAAGTGGAAGATAACGAACATTTTATAAATAATCAGCTTTCATTCGCGGGATTATTTTCGACCTCCACAACAGCAAACTGAAAAAAAGAAATCGTTGGTGCGAATGAAACAGAAATACCGGTGAGCCTGCGTAGCCTTTCAGCAGCGCGCTGCCTCGCCCCTGAACAAATGGGAGGGCTGCGGCAGGATGCAGAGTTCCTTCAACCTGTTCTTAGCCACGCTGCACGCAGTTTCACCGTTGGCAGTGCCTCGTTTTTTAAATAATTAAGTTTTTGATAGATAAATTTCTCTAGAATTGGCATGAGGATTGCCAGGTCGACCACCCTGTATTTCTGCATCTGTGAACTACTACTTGGTGTTCCCGTGATCAGTGTGATAAACAGATGCAGACATTATACCAAAAGATGGCCAGTGGGGTAGTCAGTGGGTGGCGACTGTCAGAGATCTGTTGAAGACATAGGCCAGAGAAACAACAGTGAATGGCATGCTGTAATAGTCGGGAGTGTGTGTGCAGAATTGACAAAAATTAACGATTGTAAAAATCATTTCGATGGGTAAAGGGGATGGGACCATTAGGTGTGAATATAAGCAATGCAGTGTGCTCACTAAACTGTTCACCCAGCTGTCTAACGTGACTGACCGAGGTTCTAGCCTTGTACATAAACGACTGGTACCAATAAAACATCAATAATTCACAACTGAAAAACGAGTACCTGTGGGTTTCTTGTTATGACAATAATTTATACTGTCGTTATTATGATGGTAGCAACGCCCTAAACTGGGTAAAATGAAGTTAATTTTGATATATGTGAAAAGGAATACTTTGGATATATACGAGATCTGATTGGAAAGTATTAAGAATGGATCCGCTACTGCTTACTCTCTTAGCAGGCAGGTAAATTGAGGGGGGTGGGGTGGAGGAGCGAATCATTGCTTGGTCCTTGAACACCCTTTGACAGGAAACTGCGTTTCCTTCATTCAGTTCGTTGTGGCAGCTGGTCGAGTGCGGGCCGGTTGGGGCTTGTTGCCGGATTCTGTCTGCGTGAAAATGGACATAAAAACGGAGCAACGAGTATGTGTGAAATTTCATTTTGAAACCGGGATATCAGCTTCTGAGATCTATGAAATATTAAAAAGGGCTTTTCGAGATAATTGTATCAGCCAGTGCAATGTTTTTGTCTGGTTCAACAGTTTTAAAATGGCCGTGAGTCATTTGAAGAACAACCAGGGTCCGTCCAGCCTCCCACCACAAAAACGAATGAAAATATGATGAGAAATTCAGCCTTATGCAAGACACCTTTTTTCTTGATTTGTTTCACCCAACAAGAAAAAAGTGTCTTGCATTAGGCGCAATTCCTCATCCCATTTTCGTAGCAAGCACCGACTTGGTTACGAATTAAAGATCGTGACTTAGTGCGCTCTGACCGTAGACTTACAATTAGCGAGTTGCCTGAGGAAGTTAATTTAAGTTTATATGCAGTTCTGTCGATTTTAACTGAACATCTGAACATGTGTCGAGTGTCTGCAAAATTCATTTCAAAAGTGTTGTTAAGTGACCGGAGACAATAACGACTTGAAGTGTGCCAAAAACTGATTAACCATACTAAAAATTACCCCGTTTTGTGAAAAAGCTAATTACAGGTGACAAAACGGAGTGTATGGATATGATACTGAAACCTAATTGCAGTATTCGCAGTGGAAGGCTCCAGGTTCACCACAACCGAAAAAGCATGGCAAAGTCGGTCGAAGGTGAAGACAGTGTTGGTGACATTTTCGATTCTACCGGTATTGTGCATAATGAATTTACCTCAGGAGGACGGGCAACTAACCAAGAATACTACAAATGAGTCCTTGAACCTTTGCGCGAAAAGGTGGAAAAGGAAAGGCCTGCAGTGTGTAAAGATAGGAGTTGGGTGTTACACCGTGACAATGCTAGTGCTCATTGCGCCTTCTCCATCGTTGATGTTCAGAACAAATTCAAAATTTCTGTGCTTCCGCAACACCCATATTCCAGTGATTTGCCCCTGTGGACTTCTACTTGTTACCAAAACTGAAATTATCGCTGAAAGGGAAGTGATTTGACTCAATTGAAGACATCTAGGCAAATACGTTGAATGTGCTTAACAGACTGCAGGAAAAAAATTACCAGCAATGTTTCCAAAAGTGGAAACACAGCCGGAGTCGGTGTGTTCAGTCATATTGGAACTGTTTCGAAGGAGATGCATCACAGTAGCATGGAAGTACCACAATTGTACAAGCCCATTCTTGAAACTTTCCAATCACACCTCGTACGACAGATCAGGATACAAACATGAGAACAACAGGATTGAAAATTCATGACATTCGTGCTAAAACCTTCATTTGTAAGAGCAGTTGCAACTCTGCTGAATAAATAAGCCTATAGCATTCCCCCTCTAAAAAAACTTGCCTTTATTGGGAGAATTTGGGAAAATGTGGTTCATATTTAAAGGTTTGTGTGCACAAGACACCAGTGCGACCTATTATTGAGTACTGCTCGAGTGTTGCGTTGTGCACCAGGTCGGATTAAAGAAAGACATGGAATCAATTCGGAGGCAGGTTGCTACATTTGTTAGCGGTAGGTTCGAACAACACGCTTCAGGAACTCAAATGGAGGGGAGGTGACGTTCTTCTCGAGGAACACTATTGAGATATTTTAGAGAATAGGCATTTGCAATTAACTGAAGAACGGTTCTACTGTCGCCGCCAATGACCACGAATTTGAGAAACGAGAAATTAGGTCTCAACGGAGGAATATAGACAGTCCTTCCCCCCTCTGTTGTCTAATGGAACAGGAAAGGAAACGACTAGTAGCGAAACAGGGCACCCTTCACCACGCACAGTACAGTGGCTTGTAGAGCACGGGAATAGGTTTGAATGTTGACGCAGAACATCAGAAAAGGCAGCAGCTCGTGCCATTGTAGTGCTTCCAGCACGTGAACAGGCCGGCTCCAGTAAACTGGCCAGTAATACATCTGCCACAGCCATTCCTCAGGACTCTCCTGTGGCAACGAAACCAACTAACCACAGAAGAAGATAGATCGTATTAAATATCAGATCATGTCGGTCCAACCACCTAGTTGCTACAGTAAATCTTCATCTGGTGCAGAACCCCCCCCCCCCCCCCCCCCTGACAGAGACACGGTGAAGTAAGATCTCACCGACGAAATGACCCCCTTACTTCAGTGGAACATAAATGGATTCAGAACATATGTGGAGGAACTACAACTTGTACCACTGAAATGTCCACTGACCTTGATTTTTCAAGAAGCTGTACCCTCTGCAGGATGGCTGACTGAGGAAACGATCAAGTTTTTTTTTTTTTTTTTTTAAGTTAGTAATACACAACATTTCTCTGATCTTTCACTGGTTGCTGACATGCAAGTAGTGGCAGCTAAAGATCGTTTGGGTGAAAAGATCACTGTATCCTCTGAATTTACCGCCACAGGAAGCGATACATTCTAATCCTGTGGGGCTCACACTCTCCCACTCCCATGGGAGGGTTGTAGAGGGCCCTATGATGCGTCGGAAGCCGTGTATTCTCAATCGGGCAATAAACTAGCAACTAAATTCCACAAGAACAGGCCTTGAAGGCCCATCGGTACCGACCTGCCACCGTGTCATCCTTAGCCCACAGGCGTCACAGGATGTTGATATGGGGGGGGCATGTGGTCAGCACAATGTTCTCGCGGCCGTATGTCAGTTTACGAGACCGGAGCCGCTACTTCTCTCTCAACCAGCTCCTCAGTTAACCTCACAAGGACTGAGTGCACCACGCTTGGCAACAGCTCTCGGCAGACTGGTTCGGTTATCTGAGGGGAACCGGTGTTACAACAGCGACAAGGCCGTTCCTCAGTCGAGCAGTCTCCCTCATTTCAACACTGTTACTTCTTCATCCTGATCTATAGACCCTCATACTGCTCCACAGCACTCGCAGACGCTGCTCAATGGCAGACCACTGATGCTCTGCATTCCAGTGACCACTTCTCATCCTGAATACTGATACGAGAACGGTTCTTGAAAGGGAGTTGCCAGGATGGAGCTAACTAGAAGCCCTAAATCCAGTTGCCTGTGTTTGAAGACCAAGGCGCCGCCGGTTAATACAGCCCAGTGTAGCCTGGTCGTCTTATACGTCAATCTGTAGGATTCACTGATGATGCATGCCGCTCTGCACTACACGTCAAGACTGCGGCTCTGCGATAATTAACTATCGCCCAATAGTTAAAAATTTCACAGCATTTTAGTAGCGGTAGCCTACGTTCAAGTCAAGAAAAGGTCATGGGAGCGTTCCTACACTCTCTCAGTCGCTCCACGTGTTCTAGGGACAAGGAATGAAAGAGGAGGACTAGAACCTCCGGTGGGAGGGACGGTGCAATCCGTGATATGGCGCCTCAAACCGCGCGGCCCATACGCATAATATGTCGAAAGTGTTGTCATCTGCTAATGTCGCGCGTACATAAGCTGGTGCGTAGACTTGTAGCAATTACAGGGAAGAGTGATTTACCTATAACAGAAGCAGCATATAGGCCTGTGGTGCGACCTATTCTTGAGTACTGCTCGAATTTTTGGGATCCTTACCATGTCGGATTGAAGGTAGACATCGAAGCAATTCCGAGGCGGGCTGCTATATTTGTTACCGGCCGGTTCGTACAACTCGTAAGTATTACGGACATGCTTCAGGAATTCAAATGGGAATCTCTGGAGAGAATGGGACGTTATTTTGGAGAAAGTTTTTGACAGAATTTATGGAACCAGTATTTGCAGCTGACTCCCGATCGATTCGACTGCCGCCAACATACCTTTCGCGCTAGGACCATGAAGATAAGAGACGGGAAGTTAGAGTTCGTACGAAGCCGTAAGGAAATATTCGTTTCCCCTCACTGTATTTGCGAGTGGAACAAACAGAAAGGAAAATGACAGGTAGTGGTTTAGGGTTCCCTCCACCATGCACTGCAAGGTAGCTTGCCAAGTATCTGTGTAGACGTAGATGTAGATGAAGATTGCCGTATACGACATACTTACGATTGTTACTGGAAAGTCAGCCACTACCTAGTATAGGCGGCCTGATGACATATTTTATTGCCGAAACCGGTAGTGTACAAAACAAGTATAAGATGAACTTACAACTGATACATATAGGCTGTCAACTCATCTATCATTAAAGTAAGAATGGATCCACCTAAGATATTCCAACAACAAATCTCTGTGCTGAGGATGGGGAACGCCCTCAGTATCCGGCGGAGGCCCCTCATGATGCGTCCCAGTTCATCAGCAATCAGCATACCTTACTGTTCATCAGCATACCTTACTGTTCATCAGCATACCTTACTGCTGCTCGACAAGGCACGGAACACTTCTCTTCATTGGTTCGTGAGCACCAGTGCCATTTGGGACCCACCTGAAGCACGTGCCGGGGTCATTTGGGATGTGGCAAGTATAATCCCAAATCCTGAGTTGGATCCGACTGCCAACCTGGTGACTGGAGAAACAGAGGAAAATTTTAGATATTCACTGCGATATAGGAGATTCTGCAACCCTACATTTGTTTTTAATACAGTATTTTATGACCTTGTAAATGAACACCACAATTATGTAACTGTGTTTCCGGATGGGTATAAACAGGGAGACTTACTGGTTGCTTTGTTGTTTTCCCTGATCATGTCTCCAAGTTGTGATAGCCTCAAGAAATATGTGGCAATACACCTGATCTTATTTCCACAGAAAGCAGATTCGATGTTCTGTGACCGTTAAATTCCTCACGTGTTCCGATTGCCTGAACGCTGTTACCTCTGTACAACACATAAGCAGCACATAAAATAGTTCAGAATATCCAGTGTGCCCTGTTAAAAGTTCAGGGGATGGGGAAGGATGTGTCTAGCTGCTGAGTACCGGGAACCGGGGGGGGGGGGGGGTAATGTAAGTGGTGAGTGTAACGAATTGCCGGACATAGCAGGCAAGGCCGTGTGTTGCGACAGACGTGTATTTCAGTGCACCATCCCCCTACATGCTGTTATCTCACTGTTAAGGTGCAGAGCCAAGCATAGATAGAAAGAAGAGTGACTGCAAGTGGCAGAGAGCAAGCAGTGCCTCATGAAGTAAACAATTCGCCTCAGCGCGCCTCCTTCCACTCGTTCCTCCTTCTCACTCGCCTTCCCATACTATACCGTCCCATGCGCATGGCTTCTAAGTTCCGGAGAGGAGCCTGTCAAATATGTGCTGTTTCTCGCTATTTTGTCGAAAGTCGACATTTTGAGAAACGTGGCTGTTGTATTATAGGGTTTATAATATTATAAACCTTATTGTGTTGTTTCTGTTGTACGCATCACAATGCAAGCCATTTTAGCAGTCTGCGTTTTATATTCATACACGAGAACATTAGCAAATCTTACGACAGATTCGCTCTCTCACCAAACGGACAGTCAAACGAATATGGTACGACTTTTAAAAATGTTATCACAAAAGTGTAAGCAGATGGTTCAAATGGCTCTGAGCGCTATGGGACTTAACTTCTGAGGTCATTAGTCCCCTAGAACTTAGAACTACTTAAAACTAACTAACCTAAGGACATCACGTACATCGATGCCGAGGCAGTATTCGAGCCTACTACCGCAGCGGTCGCGCGGTTCCAGACTGTAGCATCTAGAACCGCTCGGCCACTCCGGCCGGCAGTGTAAGAAGAAATTTTTAATGTATTATCTGGGTGATTATGTCATTCATGCTTTCTGTATGTAATCAACTAGTCCGATTTCCCTGTGTAGCTGTTTTAGTTCTCCTCTTCTATTACATGTGTTTTATTACCAGTTTCAGATGCTGATCTGATACCCTCACTGTTGAGCTTACGTAACCCACAAAACACACACACACACATACACACACACACACACAAAAACATACATATACACATACACTTGTGTATGACTGACAACGTCAGCGAAGGCTGCAAACTTACTTGTACATAATTTCAAGTAGAAGGTCAAGAGAGGGAGAGAGCGGACACTTTGTTAACAACTCGTACAGTACTTTTAATCTCTTTAATTGAAATTTGCGATTTTTGAAAGCTTGTAATTTCACATATTGATCAAGTGGAAAGTTGCCCTTTATCGTCAGGTACGCCAACCTACAAAGCAGCCCGGCTTCTCTTTCATGTTATCAGTGCCAGTTATTCTTAAAATTTAGCTGTGACTTTCAGTAATCCGTATTTCGAACCTAAAAGACCGACACCCTTTCCTCTGTCTGCTGCCAGTTCAAAGAGGAGCACAGCCATTCATATATCATACAGATACAGCTTTTAGTAGCCACAAATCACTCTTGACACGTGGTGTGAAATATATAGCAGATATAGCAGAAGATAAAATCATAAACGGCGTACAGTACAAAAGAAGCGGCATGCTGACTAAATGCGGGCAACTGACACGTGCGCTGTTGCGTGATCCCTCGAGACAGCCAAAGCGCAAACTGTACCGGACGTGCCACACGAGGACGGAGTGGCCTGCATAGACCTGAGCATATACCGCACAGGCACCTGAGTTGCAATCCCAGCGAGGCATTACTGCCCGTTGTCCCGGGCCACGAGCGATGTCAACTGTGCCAGCTAGCCGGCTTACCGGCTTGAAGGGCGAATTGTGCCCTGATGGCTGACGCTGTGCGTTCCACTCACGATGCAGTGCCAGTAATGCAGGCTGGTGTTGTAAAGCGTGTTCTGTGTATGACCACTGAGCCCTCTGATGTGACCCTGGAGCCCTTTCGCTATCGTTTTAGATAATTCTGCAAAATGTGCCCGTATATAGGGTGAACCACAGTTCCACTTACAAACTTTGGTAGTGTGGATCAAAGGACGAAAAAATACCTACCTTAAGAGGTATGAGCACTTGCTCAGTAGAGGAGAACTGTTTCACGGTAGCGACGATGAACAAGAGCTCATATCTCTTAAGGTATGCGTTTCAGATCCCACTTAAACAGGACTTTTTTCTTGTTTTTGTTCATACTAAAATCTTCGAAAGTTAATTGGTTCACCATGTGTTAAGAAATCGAAGGTGCTATCTACAAAATAATTTATATTGTGTTTTACACTCTAAGTACTGCCGTTAGAAATAAGGGAACAACTTCGGAAAAGCAAATTGAGCATACTGCTTCTTGAAGCAATGAGAGTAGTGTGTGTGTGTGTTTGTTTGTTTGTGTGTGTGTGTGTGTGTGTAGCATTTAATGAGTGCAGTCATTCCTGTTGTGATGCTAGCTTTTTCTATTGTGAAAAACGTGATCTTTGGAGAACCCATATTATCCCGGTGGACATTCGAGTCCTCCCTCTGACATGGATGTGTGACTTTTTCCTTTGGATAATTTAGGCTAAGTAGTGTGTAAGCTTAGGTACTGGTGACCATATCAGCTAAGTCCCGTAAGATTTCACACACATTTTGAGAACGTGTAAAGCCGGTCGCGGTGGTCTAGCGGTTCAGGCGCTCAGTCCAGAACCGCGCGCCTGCTACGGTCGCAGGTTCGAATCCTGCGTCGGGCATGGATGTTTGTGACGTCTTTAGGTTAGTTAGATTTAAGTAGTTCTAAGTTCTAGGGGACTAATGACCTGAGATGTTAAGTCCCATAGTGCTCAGAGCCATTTGAACCATTTTTTTGAGAACTTATAAACAAAAAGTTTGTATACTTCACGGACAAAAACCACGTATGTTCCTGTTAATTTTAACGGACTAACCTTATGTACAGGGAAGATCGACATTCTTATTTCCGTCTGGCCCTCCACATTTAGCTTTTGTCCAGGCAGAGGTGGGAACAGTGTCTATTATGGTGACTTTTACAGTATCCTTGCAACTTATCCGCTGTTGAATAATACTACAACGATGACAACAACAACACCTACTACTACTACTACTACTACTACTACTATTACCACCACTACTGCTGACATTAACTGATTCACTTGCTGTACACTACAGATAAACGTGCATTAAACGATATGTACTGGAAATGTAGATAAGCGAATAACATAGAAAATTACGTCTAAAGGATCATGTCGACTGTCGCTACGTAAAAAAATTCAGAACTTCTGCAATCTTTTTAGATGCCGAACACGTGAACCAATACCGCCTTATTCCCATACGAACTGCATCTCGTAAATCATCTATTGTACTTGGTTTTTGCTGCATACGCCCTATATTTCGAGTATCCCCACTGGAAGAGACCATGCAGCTTGTAGGGAGGTATGACGAAGTCAGCACAGGACGTAAACAGTAAAGCTATGGCGGTGTGAATAGCCGGGCAAACCCGAAGGCTGGGTTCAGCCACCTAATCGAAAAAGGTTGTTTTGGTTCTTCACGCAGGCAGCCACCATTCCTCACGAAGTATGAGAGCTATGTACGTAAGTGTGTCGGTTAAGTGTAGGTGACTGTAGCGTCATAATAATGTTGGAGACCAAGAGAGACAGGAGAGTGTGGACGCTAGTTCCAGCATGTATCCCACTCGTCTCGAAGAGCACCAAGGGGCCGACGAACTTATGTACGCATGCAACGTGTGGATCAGTAGCGTCACATCCCCTCACCACATGGTACATTCCCGGAGAAGTTTGGAATTTAATCCAAGATACTGGCGAAAATCTGGTACTTTACCCAACCAACCGTCCTCCCCCTCTACCGTAAAAAGAGAACTGTCAGCAGAGCGCGCTGCGTCCGTTTGGTCATCAATCCAAATGCTGGAAACGCCCGGTGGTGCTTACCTTCTGTGGTCTGACGGAATCCTGTGCATCCATCTCGTTCAACACAACAACGATGCGTGCGGACGTCACTTCACCTGCCTTATAATTTCCTTACAGATGTATAATCCATTTATTTACTTTCTTGCGCAATTTATTTCAGGTCGAACTGTCTTATCATTTTCTTAACACTCCGTTACTCGCGCGAAAGTTCATGAAATGGTAACTCTGTCATCCACAATGGAAGCTGTCTATTTGTATACTTTGAACGGTCTTTATGATAGATTTTAGATTTTTTTGTTAAATCTAAACATACTACATTTAATATTCATACACAGTATAATATATTATAACGTTTGAAACAGTTTGTACAGTAATTTAATAACGTTACATTTCAAAATAACAAATTTACCTTTACTGGGTAAGCATTGAGGTGTGTGTAACAAAACAACTATTTGTCAAAAGAACATGAAAATGTTTATTTCAAAACAACGACCTAACTAATAAGCATATATAAACAGTAATTTAGTGACAAAGGGCAAACAAAATTGAAATAAAGAACACATTATTAGAGATACAGTTTACACATATGTCTTTCGGGTGATCTTCACACGTCCAGTTGTTGCATGTAGTACACCATTTACGAGTTGTTTTATTTCGTGTTCTTCCATATATATATAACACCTTCCACGTGATCCTCATGATTTTTCTGGGTGTTCCAAGATTTCTTGAGCGCTTAACAGTAATTTAGCTCTCCTCCGAATTCACATGGAAGGCTTTCAATATGGGAACGTCACTCTGTTCGACGCATTATTAATTTCCAGCTAATTTTTTTTCTACAAAATGAACCCTTGTTACAACCTGCTTTGAAGCCACACAGTAGAATTTATATATGCATAAAGCATTTATGGCTGCAATGTTCAAAATACTGCAAAACAGCCCCATAGTTCACCATCTTGTATTATATGACACGTTGTTCTTCGGACAAAGCTGATCTAAAAGATCTACCCCCACTATTGACGTGTTATGGTAAGTAATCATTTCAGGTTTATTTTGGTCCCCTGATGAACGATCTATAGCGTCATCGAAATGCATACTTGACAACCACAACACTGTTCTACTTTTCTTTGGACGGAATGAGACCAATGTAAAATCCTGTTGAAATCCACAGATAGATGATTTTGGCTGCCTTCCTCTTTTTGGCAGAAATTCTTTCGGCACTTCTGTCTTGTTTTTTCGCACTGTTCCGACGTATGTCAGTTTCTTTGCCTGACGTTTGTAGACTAAAGACGAACTGGTAAACCGTTTGTCACCAGTAATATTTATACTTGTACCTTGTACTGGTTTGACCATTCGAAGAACAATATCTTCAGCTGAATTACTGGCATTATAGGTCCCTCTGGTTGCTTACCAACGTAAGATTCAGAATTCAAAGTGTAAGCTGTTTCTACAACAACCAAAACAAACACTTTTAACCCATACTTCGCAGGTTCCTAGAAATATATTGCCTGAATGGGCAGTTTCCTTTAAATGCCAAAAGCCGTTTGTCGACAGTAAGATATTCACTAGGTGAAAAATATTTTTCGCAATTTTTCATGAATAGTTCAAGTACCTCTCTGATAACAGCCTACTTGACAGTCTCTCTGCGATCATCTCTATCCGAGATATTATAAAACCTCAGACATCTCAACTGAAACCTGAATCTGTTTTCCCTCACGCATAAATAACGCGATTCAAGTCCGTTTCCCTTTGAGTCATCCAACAATTTCGATATACTCTTTTTAGAACATCTCAAAGATCCACACAGATATAACAAACCAATGAAAGCTGTGATCTCTATTGCATCTGTTTCCTAAGTATCATTTTACCTAGAGAAGTCACCACGAACTTCCTTCATATATATATTAGTGCATTTTGCGATAATCCTTATTACGTTTTCATCCAAGAACAAATTCTGATTTTCTGTTTCTGTATTTTGTATACAAGCTTAATTTTTTAGTCCAGGCAAATGCGTAATAATATTACAAGATCTGCTTCTAACATTGGTAGGATATTTATATTTCCTCCATTTAGTCATTCCATCTTTACCTAAAAATATGATCCTCTTGAGTTACTTCTTCCTGTGACTCATATTCATCATTTTCTGACATATCTTGTTCTGATCCTGAATCATGACCGCTTCCATGAACACAGTCCTCAGTCTCTGAGTCAGCACTATCACTGTGAGCATCTTCGTCACTCCGCTCAATGGACTATTCCAGCTACACATTAGGATCTCTACTAAACTCTGTCTGTGGTTTTTTTGCCTTGATATTTCTTCCACAATCTAAAAAATAAAGAGAATGCTAGATAAAAGGTGACTGGAATCAGTTTCAATATGCTTAAATTTACACGTATGAAAGATTGATTGAATCTAGGAAAGCAATAAAGTAATAGAGACTAGCTTTCTTTCAAATTGTGGCAGTGGGGCTCGAGCAGATGACCAGTGTCCTCCAGACTATAATAATGTTTCATAAACAATGTATCTTTTGTAACTGAAAGCCAACAATAGCTGGAGCTAACAGTCGGAGAGCTAACAGAAAGTTACTGAAAATGGCGCAAACTCAATCCAGCCCTGTCAGACAAAACTGAGCGGGAAAGTCATGTGGATTACATGTGTCCTCCGCGCGAGCAACGGAGGCTTGGAAGTGCAACGCATTTTTTTTTCTTGTGCATTTTATTTCAGATCCAACGTGGACCGCACAACAAATATGAAGTCCTTTATTTATTTACTACATAACAATCACTTCATCGGGAAATACTGCGTGGATCATTGTATGATAGAGAAGTAAGTAAATAAAATATGAATGCAGTCGGCGAATCTACTCCACTAACAGATATATGGCAAGGAATAAGTAACTAATTAATCGCAGGTAAACCTCACGACCAAGAACGAAGTGTTCGGACAAGAAATGGTGTGAGATAGGGATGCAGTCTTTCGCTGTCGAATCTGTACATAGAAGAAGCATTGATGGAAATAAAGGAAAGGATCACGAGCGGAATTAAAATTCAAGATGAAAGGACATCGATGTGATTGGATTGAAGAGTTCCTAGATTACAGAAGGCAGCATGTCATTCTCAATGGAGAAAAATCTTCGGAAGTAAGGGTGATTTCAGGTGTCCCCCAGGGGAGTGTCGTAGGATCGTTGCTATTCACAATATACATAAATGACCTTGTGGATAAAGTTCGGAAGTTCACTGAGGCTTTTTACGGATGATGCTGTGGTGTATAGAGAGGTTGTAACAACGGAAAATTGTACTGAAATGCAGGATGATCTGAAGCGAATTGACGCATGGTGCAGGGAATGGCAATTCAATCCCAATGTAGACAAGTGTAATGTACTGCTAATACATAGAAAGAAATATCCCTTATCATTTTGCTACAATATAGCAGGTCAGCAACTGGAAGCAGTTAATTCCATAAATTATCTGGGAGTAGGCATTAGGAGTGATTTAAAATGGAATCATCATATAAAGTTGATCGTCGGTAAAGCAGATGCCAGACTGAGATTCATTGGAAGATTTCTAAGGCAATGCAATCCGAAAACAAAGGAAGTAGGTTACAGTACACTTGTTCGCCCACTGCTTGAATGCTGCTCAACAGTGTGGTATACGTACCAGATAGGGTTGATACAAGAGATAGAGAAGCTCCAACGGAGAGCAGCTCGCTTCGTTACAAAATCATTTAGTAATCGCCAAAGCGTCACGGAGATGATAGATAAACTCCAGTGGAAGACTCTGCAGGAGAGACGCTCAGTAGCTCAGTGAGGGCTTTTATTGAAGTTTCGAGAACATACCTTCACCGAGGAGTCAAGCAGTATTTTGCTCTTACGTATTTCTCGCGAAGAGACCATGAGAATAAAAACAGACAGATTAGAGCCCCCACAGAGGCATACCGGAAATCCTTCTTTGCACGAACAATACGAGACTGGAATAGAAGGGAGAACCGATAGAGGTATTCATGGTACCCACACCTACACACCGTCAGGTGGCTTGCGGAGTATGGATGTAGATGTAGATGGTACAATTTGCTGATGACATTGCTATCCTGTGCGAATGTGAAGAAGAACTACATGATCTGCTGAGCGGAATGAACAATCTAATGAGTGCAGGATATGGACTGAGAGTAAATCGAAGAAAGACAAAGGTAATGAGAAGTAGTAGAAAAGAGAACAACCAGAAAGGTAACATCAGGATTGACGGTCACGAAGTAGATGAAGGAATTCTGCTACCTAGGCAATAAAATAACAAATGATGGACGGAGCAAGGACGACATCAAAAGCAGACTTGCTATGGCGAAAAAGGCATTCCTGGCCACGAGAGGTCTATTAACATCAGATATCGGCCTTAGTTTGAGGAGCAATTTCCTGAGAATTTACGTCTGGAGTACTGCACTGTATGGTAGTGAGACATGGACTGTAGGAAAACCGGAACGGAAGAGAATCGAAGCATTTGAGATGTGGAGCTGCTGACGAATGTTGAAAATTAGCCGGACTTATAAGGTACTGAATGAGGAGGCTACGCGCAGAATTGGAGAGGAAAGGAATGTGTGGAAAACACTGATTAGGAGAAGGGATAGGATGATAGGACTTCTGTTACGACATGAGGGAATGACTTCCGCGGTAATAGAGGGAACTGTAGAAGGCAAAAACTGTACAGGAAGCAGGAGATTGGAATACATCCAGCAAATAATTGAGGACGTTAATTGCAAGTGCTACTCTGAGATGAAGAGGTTGGCACAGGAGAGGAATTCCTGGCTGGCTGCAACAGACGAGTCAGAGGACTGATGACCAAAAAATAAAAACAATCATCACACCAGTCAAAACTGATGACAAAAACAACAGAAAGTATCGGACTGAGATTAGTAGGAAGAATCCTCAGGAAACGTAGTTCATCAACGACGGAAGCAGTTTCCAAAATCCGCTTTCGACCTGTTCCTCACAGGACTGATAGAGGAAATTCACAGAATACAGCACGTTTAGTTAGAGATACATTCGGTAGACACCAAAGTTTCACGGATACGCTCAGCCAATTACAGTGACAGACGCTGCAAGAGAGGCGTTCTGCATCGCGGTACCAATTGTGTGCGTTCCTAGAAGTGTCAGCAACTATGTTGCTTTCCACTACGTACATATCGATAAAACGCTTTGAATAATAAAATTAAGGAAATTCGAGTATTCGCAAAAGCTTACCGGTAATCTTTCATTCCGTGAATCGTTCGTAGCTGGAACGGGAAAAAGGGGACGTGACGGTGGTTGACATAGTACCCTTCACTACCTAACCTAACGGGGCTTACTAGCTATTGACGTGTATGTAGGAAACCCTAGTTCTTATCCGAGAGTAAGCTTGACGTGAGTTAAGATTACGCAAACAAAAGAGGGAGATAAAACACAGAAACGCTGGCGGCCTGGATATCACTATTACTCACCTTAGAGTGCCGCCTTACCGAAATTTTCCACTGTTCGAGTTCAGTAGAGCTCTGTCTGGTGGAACCTAAGTACATTTGTTGATGGATGATCTTTTTTCCCAGTTTTCACAGGGGTAGTACCGCCTTTGGACCACCATAGACTGCAAAATTACTGTCACACTGAGGTTGGTTGGTTGTTTGGGGAAGGAGACCAGACAGCGTGGTCATCGGTCTCGTGGGATTGGGGGTAACGACGGGGAACGAAGTCGGCCGTGCCCTTTCAGAGGAACCATCCCGGCATTTGCCTGGAGCGGTTTAAGGAAATCACGGAAAACCTAAATCAGAATGGCCGCAGGCGGGATTGAACCGTCGTCCTCCCGAATGCGAGTCCAGTGTCTAACCACTGCGCCACCTTGCTCGGTGTCACACTGAGGTCTTGAGCTCTAAGTGTCCTAACCATCTCCACACACGTTACTTCTTTTGTTTTAAATTGTTTTTAAATTGTTAACGTGCTAACCTTTCTATTGAATTGCTTCCTTTAAATGAGAAGACACTGGCACAGCTGTTATTGGTGTCCCATATATGAAGCAGGAGTATTTTGGTTCATCGTTGCATCGACAATCATGCCGCTAGGGAAGAAGCCAACGATAGGAAAGAGCAACGACGGGCAAGGGAAGTGTCCTCTTCGAATGAACTGTCCTCGTAATCAAATTAATTTTTTAGGAAAAACCACTAAGCACCACTGTTCATGTTACGTACCTCTAGAGATTGTAGAGGGGACCTTGTAGATCAGGTCTGATGCGGGAAACCATGTCCGGAAATGTCGTGCAACTCCGCTACATGGCGTCAATGTTATAGGCGTTGGCGCCAGTAACGTTTTGTTTTTAATTTTACAAACTTTCGAAGATGATGGAGAAGCCTAAATGTATCAATATGAAGTAAGGATCTCTGTACAGGAAACTATCAAGTCGAAAGTTGTTAGAGAAAGCCGTTCTCATACCTCTGACAGTGTATTACATACACTGGTAAAATTGTTGCTCAGAAAGTAGGCTCGGCAACATTCAGAGATGTTAGTGTGGGCCAGAACACGAAAAACTGTCCAGCAAACATGGTCTGTAAGATCTGTACCCTAAGAGCTATGAGCACTCTCTCAATAGAGCAGATGTTTTTTACACTAGCGAGGATGAACAAGTGCTCATAGCTGCTCTGGCGTGCATTTTTCTCTTGTGGGGTCCACACTGCCACCTCTGGAAGTTGCACAGTATACATTCCAAGCAACAGCAGTACCTGTAGATGGATTTCACTGTCAGTCGTATAAGAACGTTTTACCCTATAACTTTTGACACGTTCCTTGCCGGAGCAGGGACTCTTACCTCAAGTTGATACAATCATCTTTCTCCACCATCCTTGAAAATTTGTAAAATTACCGAATCTCTCTAGAAATAGACTTTCATTCGTGGTGGAAGGAATTCATGGAAGGACCGAAGCTCACGTTGAATATCACTTGTGGTTGACCAAATCTAGATTTATTTCCCTAAATATTTAAAGTTTTCCTTTACGACGGAATGAAGAGAAAAGCCAACTAACAAGAACCTCATAAAGACAGAGCTAAAGAAGGACTTGAAAATTGGCTTTGAATCCCCGTTTTCTTAAAAAAAGTCGCAAGGTCATCATTAATAATCAAAAAGCACCAGGATGCTAAAAATTAAGTTTAAAATTTTCTCTTGAAAAAAATTACAAGATCAATATGAATAATTAAATTTCCTTACAATTTTGAAGTGTTTTAACGAGGACAATATCAGTACAAAGCCCCAAAAGTCATAGAACTATTCCCTTTCAAGAAAAGTTTGAAAAAAACCTCTTCAATCGGAACAGATGAAGGTATTTTACAATTCTCTCTAACCAATTCAAGAGAGTAAATGCCCCACTTCAAACTAGGCCACCGTGGTGTTTGCCAGGAATACAGCGAATTGGTGAACTATACATGCAATACTTTTTAAACTGGTGAAATGTAGTAATTGTCTGATGGCGTGAAACCTTTGTAATTGCACAGCTATGTGGCTTAATTTCAGGAGGGGTAGGCAGGTAGGGTTCATTTAACTAGGAACATAAAGTTAGAAAGATCCCCGAGACAAACCGTCGCAGTTAGCATGGGTACTTAAGTGACAAACGACCTGGAGCTGCAGCTTGGCGCCGAACAGCGGTTCCATTGACGTTCTAATGACGGCCAAGCCCACGTCCTCTACGCTGTCAAGTCCGTCGGCTGGTGAGGCACACCTGGCAACCAGGAGCTGTGTCATCATACAATGTGGCTAACCAGACCAACCTGCAAAACTGACAACATGATGTTAGTGTTTGATCAACTTAATTAGTAACCACGTAAAACCCACGAATTCACCCCTTGCACCTTATGACCCGTGGCGTAGAGGTAGCATCTTTGATTTGCTATCAAAACTTCTTCAGTTCCGGGTTCTAATCGCCCCGCTGCTTAAATTTTGATTAGTAATCAGCATTGATGGCTGAAAACTTCCAGCATAAGAAGTTACCCTGAATCTGCCAACGGCTTTGTCAAAGAGGGTGGAGGAGCGGACAGACGTTCACTGCACTCTCTTGTTCTAGGGATAGAGAACTGCCCCTAAACGCGGAAGAATCAGCAATGATCAACGGCATGAGGATGCAGAAGGCAATGGAAACCATTCCATTGAAGACACGTTACGTGTATCCACAGGACATGTGGCCTGTAGTTGATGACGATCTCTCCATTGGCAAAAGATTCTGGAATAGTCCCCTATTCGGATCTCCGGGAGGGAAATGTAGAGGGGCAGGTTACCATGAGAATAAGATTAAATAATCAGTGGAAGGATAACGTTCTACGAGCCTGGGCGAGAAATGTCAGAATCTAGAGCGTGGTAGGGCAATTAGAAAATCCCAAAAAGAAATGCAACGGCTCAATCTCGATATAGTAGGGGTCAGTGAAGTGAGGTGGGTAAAAGACAAGGATTTCTGGGCAGATGAGTATCAGCAGCTGCGGAAAATGGTACAACGGGAATAGCATTCGTTATGAATAGGAAGGTAGGGCAGAGAGTGTGTTACGGTCAGCAGTTCAGTGCTAGGGTTGTTCGTATCCGAATCGACAGCAAACCAACACCGACAACGATAGTTCAGGTATACATGCCGTCGTCGCAAGCTGAAGCGATAGAGAACGAGTATGAGGATATTGAAGGGGTAATACGGTATCTAAAGGGGGATGAAAGCCTAATAGTCATTGGGAACCGGAATGCAGTTGTAGGGGAAGGAGCAGAAGAAAAGGTTACAAGAGATTATGGACATAGGATAAGGAATGAGAAAAGAGAAAGAATAATTGAGTTGTGTAACAAGTTTCAGCTAGGAATGAGGTATACTTGGAGGAGACTGGGAGATATGGGAAGATTTCAGTTAGATTACATCGTGGTCAGACATAGTTTTCTTAAAAAAAGTCGCAAGGTCATCATTAATAATCAAAAAGCACCAGGATGCTAAAAATTAAGTTTAAAATTTTCTCTTGAAAAAAATTACAAGATCAATATGAATAATTAAATAATTAAATTTGAAGTGTTTTAACGAGGACAATATCAGTACAAAGCCCCAAAAGTCATAGAACTATTCCCTTTCAAGAAAAGTTTGAAAAAAACCTCTTCAATCGGAACAGATGAAGGGGGAAGAAGAAAAAGAAGTCGATTTAGATGAGATAGGGATCCCGTATTAGAAACAGTGTCTAAAAGAGTTTTGGAGGACTCAACATCAACTAAGGCTGATGGGATGGATAACATTCCATTACAATTTCTAAAATCATTGGGAGAAGTGGCAACAAAACGACCATTCACGTTGTTGTGTAGAATGTATGAGTCTGGCAACATAACATCTGACTTGCGGAAAAGCACCAACCACACAGTTCCGAAGACGGCAAGAGCTGACAAGAGCGAGAATTACTGCACAATCAGCTTAACAGTTCATGCATCCAAAAAGGTTATAAAAATAATAAACAGAAAAATGGAAAAGAAAACTGAGGATGCGCTATTTGACTATGCGTTTGGCTTTAGGAAAGCTAAAAGCACGAGAGAGGCAATTCTGACGTTGTGGTTGATAATGAACGCAAGACTAAAGAAAAATGAAGACACTTTCATAGGATTTGTAGACCTTGAAAAAGCGTTCTACAACGTAAAATGGTGCGAGATTTTCGAAATTGTGAAAAATATTTGGGTAAGCTATAGGGAGAGACGAGCCATATACAGTATGTACAACAGCCGAGAGCAAACAATGTGGGCGACTAAGAGCAAATTGTTCGTATTAAAAAGTGCGTCAGGTAAGGAAGCAGCCTTTCACCCCCCCACCCCCACCCCCCTGTTCAATCTGCACATCGAGGAAGCAAAGATGGAAAGTTTCAGGAGTGGAATTAAAATGCAACGTGAAAGGATATCAATGATAAGATTCGCTTATGACATTGCTATCCTCAGTGAAAGTGAAGAAGCATTACATGATCTGTTTAAGTGAATGGACGGTCTAATGAGTACAGTGTGTGGACAGAGTAAATCGAATAAAGATGGAGGTAATGACAAGTAGTAGAAAATAGAGGAGTGAGAAGCTTAATATCAGGGTTGAAGGTCACGAACTAGATGAAGTTAAGGAATCCTGCAACTTAGGCAGTAAAATAAGCAGTGACCGACGGAGCAAGGAGGAAATCAAAAGCAGACTAGCAATGGAAAAAAGGGCTTTTCTGGCCAAGAAAAGTCTACTAATATCAAATATCGGCCTAATTTCTGAGAATGTACGTCTGGAGTACAGCACTGAGACATGGACTGTAGGAAAACCAGAGCGGAAGAGAATCGAAGCATTTGCGAGGTGGTGCTACAGAAGAATGTTGAAAGTAGATGGCGATATGGTGAGGGATGAGGAGGTTCTGCTCAGAATCGGAGAGGAAAGAAGCATGTGATGAAGAAGGATAAGGAGAAGGGAAAGGATGATAGGAGATCTGTTAAGACATGAGGGAATGACTTCCATTGTATTAGTGGGAGCTGTAGAGGGCAAAATCTGCAGAGGAAGACAGAGATTGGAATACATCCAGCAAATAATTGAGGGTGTATGTTGCGAGAGCTACTGCGAGATGTTAGCACTGGAGATGAATTCGTGACGGGCCGCATCAAAGCAGTCAGAAGTCTGATGAAAAAAAAAATTACAACTCAGATACGATTGTAACACCTAAGCCCAAGGTATTATCAAAGATAACTGCAATAAAACTATTGTGTATTCCCAGAAGTATATATACATATATGTACTGACAAGCATTTAAACAAATGCGGAATGGAGTCCTCGGTCACTTGTTACAGTACTGACTGACCGTTACCCTCCCCCCACCCTCCCCTCCCTACCCTCCACAGGTGCAGTAGCAACGAGACTCATTCACCAAGAAATTTCTGCCGCCGCGGCGCGATGGTAGAGCCACTGGACGACGAGACGAGATACCAAGCAGAAGAAGTCACCCAGAAGAGAAATCCATACAAGCCGACACTTCTCAACCCTGTATGTACATACATTTACAGGCACCGCGCCTGTAACTTTGATGCTGTGTAGGGTCGTTGGATGATGTTTCCGGACATGGTTTCCTACGTATTGCTTGATCTTTTAAGTACTCTCGACAATCTCTAGAAGTGTGTAACATGAACTGTGAAAGAACCTGCTTATCAGGAAGAACTGACGCGGGTGTGATGGAGATGTCTACCACGAAAAACGTTTTGTGTGTATCTGCAGAAAACGTAATGTTTAACATTCATTGAGGTTGGTAAGTATGAAGCCCAAGTTCAGATACAGAAATGATGAACAACGAAATCAGTCGAGTGACTGTTATAGGTCGCACTCTAGGTCATAACTAATTAACCCTGAAAGAACATGGGAAAAAGCTATATTTTGATCCTGAAATCGTTTTCACTCAGCAGCAAAGTGCACACTGTTCTGGAACTTCCTGCAACATTAAATCTTTGTTCCTCACTGGCGCACAAATCTGGAGTCTGTTACTCACGTGGGATAGTGCTCCACTGACTGAGCTATCCAGGAACGATTCACGATCGACAGGGTGAAAATGTTTTGTTAAAAGAATGCCATGGCTAGTAGCTTAGTGATTTCTCCCCAGTATACTTTCTTCCAGCTGTGCTTGTCCCATAAGGTGTGCAGGTGGACTTCTGTGAAATCTGGAAATCAGGAAAAGAGGTAAAGCTCTGAGGGCAGTTACTTATTCGTCATGGGATACCTCATTCAGTAGAGCACTTGCCTGCGAAAGGCAAACGACGCAGGTTTGAAGCCAGCGGCATACCTATCTTTAATCTGCCAGGGAGATTTTAAATTAGGATGCGTACCTGCTTATAGCGGGTTCAGTGCTTTAATCAGTGACCCAGCTCGCATGATATGTCTTACAGTAATTGAGCCACGACAGGGACTGGGACCCCACATACAGAAATTTCTGGTTTTCCAGAGGAAGGCGTAAACGTATCGATGTGACATGAGATGTCCTTTAGCCGTTGCCAAGCATCAAACCACTGCCGTCTGAGTTCTGCACCGTACTGGAACGCTTCGCCCTCACACTGAACACATAACTGTCATAACTTTGCTAAACTTTCCACACTGAGCGATCACTAATGATGCTAAATTCAGGTTCTCTGTCTACAGTCAACGCAGTTCCAAGAAGGAGAATAAAGCAAATTGCGTATTCCAACACTACTGCAAAATATCACCGAGTTTGTATTGTTGGCAGGCAAAAATTTTATTTCGACATTTACAACGTTAACAAACGGTACCAGCACTACGTAGTAAATAAAAGAATTAGCGGAGTAATTGATTCAGCTTTGTTTTCTCTGTCGCATCTCCTTAGCATAAGAGGTGACCCTCTCAGTTGGTGGTTTGGGGCCAAACAGGAAAGGCGGTATGTTTAATTTAAGTTAGACTATTATCTATTGGCGTCATATACGTCATCAAAACACCTTATGGACCGATGTGTCCATATAGTATGACTATTTCCGTTTTGTACTATCGACGTGAGTGCTTGATCTGAGCTACTATACGCCTTTTTCACGGCTGTACAACTCTGGATACAACGCAGTCTAGTCTACTAACATATAACTCTGCAAACTTTGACCAAACATACTGCGAAAAAAAAAAAGAGAAATTTGGATCAGAAAAAGGCAAATTCAGTAATGGATGCACTTTTCTGCAAATTGATTTCTTCCTTGAAAGCAAACGTAAAAGGTGACACGGCTTCCTAACCTCGATTGGTTAACGGAAGTCCATTAATCATGAATTAAAAATTTGTCTACACGATATATTTTTTGTTTCCACTAATCAGTGATCCCCTAAACGCTTTACCTCTGTTTTGATTTGCTGTAATTAGCAAAGTTTTTTTAAGTTCCTCGCTATGGAGATAGGAATTTATGTGAAACAGATAGCCAGATGGTTAAAAAGATTTTCTTTGTATTTTTCCACCGTTGAAACACGATTATGTAACTGATTTTAGCATGAAGAGGAAAAGATATTTCACTTCCTTGTATATTTGTACACAAATGTGTGTCAATCTGCTTGCGCGCTCGTCTCCAGACACGTCTTCGACTTCGATTTTCTTTCATTTCGAAATGAAACCCGATGACAAGCAAAGTTGTTTCTGGTGGTCTGGTGACGCCGAAGAGAGCGGTGCGATACCATGTTGACTGTCGTCCACTATAAGGACCGTCAATGGGGAATGATGATCTGGGTTGACATTTCATTTCATAACAGGACCCGTTTGGTTGTCATCGGTGGCACCCTTACAGCGTAGCTGCACTTCGGAGATATTCTACGCCCCAGTTCGTTGCCTTACTTGTGTTTCCATTTCAGCAAGGTAAAGCCCGCCCGCAGACGGCGAGTCTTTCTACCGCTTTTCTTCGTGTCTGCCGTAATCTGCCTTGGCATCTCTCCTCAGCTGAGAAAGTTTGGATCATTCTGGGCACGGCCCTCTCACCAACTTGAAATTTTGACGTTCTAACGCAGCAGTTGGACAGATTTTGGCACGATATCACTCAGAAGGACATCCAGCAGTTCTGTCAATCAGCACAAATAGCCTGAGTTAGGGCCAGAGGTAGACCAACTCGTTACTGACTTGTTAACTTTGTGGAGTTTTCTTACCTTAAATATGTCATCCAGTGTTTCTGAAATTGTAATAATTTATTTGAGGGTACATGTTCAGTGCAGCTACCGATTTCTGTCCAATACTGATAATTTTTTCGTGGTGCGTCGTTTTTCTTTCTTTTTTTCCTTAGTTTGACACAGTTCCTGCTTTTTTCAGTTTGGCTCCGCGACAGGGCGGCAGACGGAACTGTGCCAATTTGTAAGGAAACTTGAGGCGCTTGCGGCTCGCGTTGATGCCGTTCATAGCTTGACATCTTGTAACAGCGATAGTGGCGGCGCGTTTTCTTAGTATGTTCACTGGCGCGAATACGTTTGATCGCCTTTTCTGTCCGTGAGTGGCAGCAGCAGCGTTTATCGTTAGCGTATACTCTCGTACCATCTCTGGAGCGGCCTCTAGTATTTCCGAGTCTTCGTGAGTCGAGCTAGTTGATTTAGGACGGAGCAGCAGTGATGTCAGTACTTGCCCAACCGCTGACAACACACATGCACTGTCCAAAGGAAGGATGTGGTCGCGAGAGTGCACGACCACGTCAAGGACCGGATTCTGCGAGTTTTATTTGAATGGACAGTGATATTCCAGTACTGCAACTATCACCTGTGTGTGTGTGTATTTGCCTGTCGAAGTGACCTAATGGCAATACGTTGTCAGTCGACGATTTATACATGGACCTTTCCGGTCCCGGACTTGAGTGGGGACGACCGTTGGTTGGTCGTTCGGTCTGTCGTTGCAGAGGACGAAGTGCATTTGATCTCCCGACCGCTTCTGGCTTCCCTGTGTCTGTGCCCACTTGTAATTCGTCCGTGTTGGTCCACAGAGACTGATTTTATTATTGTGTGTTGTTACTGGAATTGTTTTCCCGGATCCGTGTGTATCTTCTGATTTTGAATAAGCAGCTATTTCAATGATGTTTGCGTACTAGATTTGGTGAGAGAGTTGCGAACGGACGTCAGGGCGGTTGGGGGAGCAGCAGCGAGCAGGTCCGTGGAGCGCTAGGGGAATGGCGGGGCCGCTGGGGGCGTGCTGGCACTGGAGGGGTAGCTGCGAGAACGACGACTTCGTTGCACACCGAACCCTGGACGTGTAAGTTGAGTGAAGAGATAACTGCTAATGCAACCTCGACTATTATGAGATCACGCCTTTCGGCGGCGGGTTGTTGCTCCCTGGGCTGCTGAGCCTGACGGCAACGATAAAGGGTTTCGAGGTGGTGAAATATTGCAACCGTCATTCTCTATTCGTTATTCATCAGTGAATTTAGTATTATTCTTATTAGTGAAGTGCAACAAGCGGTATTTTCTGCCTTGTGACCGCTAACGCCCCAGTTACCTGCCCTGGAGGTTAGCGTACTTTTCCGGCCAGTGTACCTTTCCTCGTCATGTTGATGCTGTCCGGCACAGCGAGTAGTTCGACAGCCTCTTGTATTGTACTGTGCATATTTTTTTGGGAGGTCTACCTTGCTTCTAGTGTTTCCTTCGGCCTTGGAGGTTTTCCGAAGACGTCGTGCTGTCTGTCTCTTCACCCTTGACTAAAAATATTCCATCACTGTACCGATGATCGTTCGTTAGGTGGATTGGTTAGTCGGGCGGTGCTTTATAGCTGTCCCTAGTTAAAGTTGCCATTCTGTTACGTATGTACAACTCTTGGATGCCTGTCTCACCTTACATCATGTCTGAGTTACCTTCCCAGGGCGACCCTACGAAAACTTGCTGATAACGGCTTGTTCCGACTCCTTAGATTGTGATATTTGTTTTAAGGATATTTGTAATGTTCTAGTTATTGTGGTGTGGCCTTCAGCCGATCAATAATTTCACTTATTTCATGACAAGGCCTTCAGCCGCGTTACAATATCTTTTTTTTTAAGCAAACTTGTTTTAAAAGCAGGGTATTTATAGAGATGTGTGCTATTTTGAATTGTTTTCCTGACTTCTAGTTCAGGCCTTCAGCCGTTTGTTGTTTGAGGCTACTGTTGGTGGACTTCGGCCCTAAAATTGTGGATTTTAGTTTTCATGATAAGGTCTTCAATCGTCATACAGTAAATAGTGTTTTTAAGAGAGTGTTTTAAAATTTTAATTTCCATAAATAAAGTTTACATATATGTTGAGCAACCAAGAGAGAGTAACTGATTACGGCCCCATCCACAATCGTAAACCTATCTTGCCCCATCCTGAGAATCCAGCTCTGAAAACTCTCGAATAGAATCGGCTCAAACTGGCTCCTACAAATAGTGCCACTATGAGTCAAGCAAACCATGGCAAACTAATAACCCAGTAAAATCCTTTTGGCTATGCTCGATGGAACATACGCTTCACACGCAACTAATTAAATCTTCAAGACTAGTCGTCCTCTCTACTGACGCAAAACAACAAAAGTCTGCTTTCCCAGTCAACAACTGCCAGTCAGTCGTATATTCTAATCCTGAAATGCGTAAAGCTTGCTGATAGCCTAAGCACTTGCCCCTGTATGGTGACTCCAGTGCGCTATTAATTCAAACTCCGAGGTGGACGACCGTGCAGTAATGAAATTGCTACTCGCATCCTTGTACCCCCACTCCGTCAACTGCTCTCGCTCATCCATGACCCGCCAGAGCTGTTGGGATAACTCCGCAACCTTGGTTGATGAGACGTTCTCCAATACCACCAACTCACAGCACATCAGAAGGCAAGAGCGATATCTTATCCATAATCTAATCCTAGCTGGCTATGGGAAACATTCTGGCCAGTAGGAAAACATGGTTTTTTGATTACGTCTGAGGAGATTTTGAGTCACTAACTTCAGGGAAGAAATAGACCGTAATAGCATAGACATCATGATATGTTCCATTTGTTTGAACGTGGTATATGACCACAGCTTCCTGTTCTGTCGAACAGATGGACCGAGTCAAATGACTGTTATGTGGAGGGACTTCTGAGCAATTCCATACTGAAGGGAATTTGCTGGTCTGAACTGACATTATTCTTTGCTTTATTGTTACTGTGCTTCGCCACCAACTCATGGGTGGTATAATTGGTCTTTGCCTGGTGGCCCGCAAAAGCTCACATAGCGTAACAGAACGTTAGTGACTGTTTGCCTACAGTGTTACCGGGTATGCTGTAGTGTGAATATAAAGTCCACAGTGTGGTGATTTGGTTACGGTATCAGTGCATTTTTTGTATCACTTCATTTACGCCTAGGTATGGCCTGCTACCTCAAGTTTTTTTCCTTGTACCTTGCTGAGCTGCAGAAACAATATCGTACACTACCACTGTTTCTCACGAACCTCAGGTACGGTAACTGCCAGCTACCGATGCCGACAATAAACAGAAGGGCCCAAACTAGGATCAGCGATTAAATGAGTGGGAACTTACCAGACCATGCTGGTGACGAAAGAAAACTTCGCAGATGTTCGCAGGTTAAGCAATCGTGTGTTTTCTATCTTTATGTCCCAAATTAATGTGCTTTTACATTTATTTATGGGTGAATTAGATCTTAGTTTTGGAGTTAAGCAATGCTACTGTTAGTTTTAGAGTTTGGTAATGCTGTTGATGGAATTAAGTCAAAATTTTTAAAGAATATTGCAATGGATCCTCCGTATAAAATTTTAATTTAGAGATGTGTGGATACAGAACGTCCAGGAGTGCATGACAGGTTCACATAAAATCTGTGTTAAATAATTCTGAGCTGGGCTCCTTTTAGAGCCGTGTATGTTCTGTTAATACTACGGAGTTGTTATTATCGCTGTGAAATGTGGGACAATTTGTACGTTTATAACCGTTAGACAACAAGCATGGTGTCGCTTTAGACTTTAATCATCGTGAAGTTTAATATCGTTCTGCAACAGCTTGTTGCTCTTAAAATTTTCCTGCTCGGAAGTCTAAGCACGTTGTGTTGAAGGTTCTTATTATGAGGGTTTTGGTAGCATACCACGTAAATGTAATATTAATTTTTAATAAATGGCCTCTGTGCTCATTTCCGAGTTTATTTGAATTGTTGAAGTTACACGGTACTGTTTGATACCCTCAGAGTGAGAACTCTACTGAATCGTGTCCGGTTTTTACCCTCTTTCATAGCTATGGTACAACATATAAATCGGATTCCAAAGGCCAATGGTTGTTAAGTGGTTGTCGATGCATGCTATATGTATGGTTTCAAGGGACTATACTGCGGTGGTCTCCTCCGAAGCTGCATGTCAGTATGCTAGCGGACTTCCAGTGATACCAGGTACTCACCCTGCACTGCTGGTGTCCATGAGGGTCTCTTGTGTAAGGTCAGGAGAGAGGTGAAAGCGACGGAGAATATTCACGCCCAAGATTGATTCGCTAAAGTTTCGCCTAAGAGCCTGATGTGAGAATTTTTGCAGTGTGCTCTTGGATCACAGGCATTGTTTGCCCTGTTTGTCATGGTTCCCTAAGACTGGTGCTCACTTTAGAACCACTGTACGTAAGGAGGTACTGATTTGAACTGATATATTTTCTAACACGTGCAGTCCACCATCACCCCTAGTAGGGAGTGCAAAATTAGTTTAACCCACTTGCTTGAGGTGCAGGCTGATTTGTTAGGCGTTGCGATCCTGATAGCGTTTGGTGTATAGGTCGTTGTGCAGAGGGGATCAGTTGTATGTCTGTTGGCCGAAACCTGAGCGAAACCAACATGTCCACTGGCGCGTTTTCTCGCTATCTCGAGGTACGTTATTATCGGCCGCCGGTGTGGTAGCAGCGGCTGGCTGAATGTACCGTTTGCGGCACGCGTGTAATGTCACTGTGGTGAGAGTACGTGGTCGCTCGGGTCTCTCTACCCCTCACGACTGCGGGTAGCGTGTCGTGCCAGAAAAGTGCTGGCGGTGTTCATTGCTCTACGCACCCGAAAATTATTGTTTCTGTGGGCCTGCGAAAAGTCTGTCAGCCAAGAGTAACCTGTTTTCCTCGTATCGTAGTAGTGTGAAATAACAGCCGACTGTACCTGATACGAGAAATAAATTGACCAGAGCATCCATAACTTGCTGCCTGGCATTAGAGTCGTGTTGATCGATTCACGGAGATGGCTTCACAACTGAGATGTTCCCTATTGCCCAATCTTTCCTCATAAATTAATTTGTTGCTCTGGTGTCTCCGCAATGTCGAATTTGCCTTCATCCGTTCGTATGACAGCACTGATAATATGTTTCAGATCACCTATGTTGCTTAGTAGGGCTACAAACTTGACAATGCCTTCGACGAATCCATTACATTTTGTTGACAGGGAACCAACAACTTTACTACATTCCTTTTACGATTTGTTAAGGATTCAGTCCACAGTATTTATATTATGGGACAAGTTTAGAATCTTACAGGTTCAATTACAAGCCTCGTCTACTGAGGCTGCAGTGACAGTGCCCCATTTTAAAAATAAACGTCAAAGTGGCAATACGTAGTTTATAAATGTTTGTGCAGTGAATGCCACAATCAACACATGCCTCGCCTTGCTAACAGGTATATGCGGATTATGGCATTCATGACTGTCGCATTCGTTTTGCATACATTTATAAGCCATATGTTGCTGCTTGGATATTTATTCTTAAGATCATTGTCAGTGGAAAATTAATTTTTAAGGTTTCGAAACTAGTCTCCTAATATAAATAGTTCAACTGTTGACAATATCGTTATTAAACATTTTAGGGGATTCCATAAAAGTTTAGGGATTCGTTAACAGTTTAGTACAACACTGAGGCCACGCCTCAGTACGTGGCCACAGTGTTGTGAACAGCTTTGCTGGATGTTCCACTTGGAAGATGGATTTATGTAGGTTTACGACGGACGATGTGCTCTGGACCACGAGCACCGCGGGCGGAAAACCGAGAGTCTTCGTGTGGCCTGGCGTTGTGTTACGATTGGAATCGTTTGAATCATTCCCAACGAGCATGTACAATCACAAGAGATGCTGTCGTAAAGGCGTGAAGTACTTGTCCGAATATCATGTTGTCGATGAGAGTTACCATTTCCCTCATTACACAAATCAACGAAGCGGTCGAAATGCGTTACACGTTGTTCGTGCACAAGTTCACTATTGTTGCTGTCGGCAGTGGAAAGCGGTAGACTCTCACTTTCGTGTTCCATGCAAACCGTAGGTCGGTTGGGGTGGAAAAAAACATTATACGAGTCAATTTTGAAAACGCCATCCTGTTCAAATTAGCCAACGGCTTGCTAAGTGGTAACACTGGTTCACCTCAAATCACCGAAGTTAAGCGCTGTCGCAATTGGCTAGCACTAGGATGGATTACTGTCCGGTTCTGCCGACCACTGTTAACAAGCAGGGTGCACTCAGCCCTTGTGTGGCCAGTTGAGAAGCTATTTGATTCAGAAGTGGCGGATCCGGTCACGAAAACTGACAACGGCAGTAGAGCTATATTCTGACCACATAACCCTTCATATCCGCATCCAGTGACACTTTTCGGACGAAGGTGACACGGCAGTACTGTTGGACCTTCCGAGGTCTTTTCGGACGGAGTTTGGCGTTCTGTGCAGACTGTTCGAAAATATCAGGGTCGTGGAACGCCACCACTGTTGGAATTAACACTGTACCACAAAATAGTTTTTTTTTGTATCGGAATAGAAGCTGCTGTTCGTTACGGGGTCAACACTGTAGGAATTAGGTGCTGGAGGGCTTCCGGAATGATACAGCAAATTAATGCAGGAAGCTTTTTAGTTAGGTAAATATGAATTATATTGATGACAGTAGAACCTACGAAAGACAGCGTGGCCAGGATATATTCGTTCAAAAAGAACTAAGGACCTTTTGTCTCACGAAGACATTCCTCTTGGAGGATTAGTTAACGTCACAGCCAACGAGTTTTATCTATGTTGATGCTACTTCCCTCACCGTGTTTATCGACGACTGGTGCAAACCAGAGAGAAGGTAGAGACAAAGTTTCAATAATGTAAGTGGTGGTGGTGGTGGTTAGTGTTTAACGTCCCGTCGACAACGAGGTCATTAGAGACGGAGCACAAGCTCGGGTTAGGGAAGGATTGGGAAGGAAATCGGCCGTGCCCTTTCAAAGGAACCATCCCGGCATTTGCCTGAAACGATTTAGGGAAATCACGGAAAACCTAAATCAGGATGGCCGGAGACGGGATTGAACCGTCGTCCTCCCGAATGCGAGTCCAGTGTGCTAACCACTGCGCCACCTCGCTCGGTCCATTAATGTAAGTAAAAAAGGAATTACTCATTAATTGAAGGTTAAATTTTTGTTGTTGCAATAGTTATTAACCTTTCAAAACGCACCATCAAATCATGTTTCATGCCAGAAGTGCTGAAAATTATAATTTAGGCACACTAATAAACAGATTTTGAAAGTGCTTAATCCTCAGGCATGTGGTTTAAATTCAGTTCTCTTAAAAAGAAGATATGTTACTGAGGCGTGGTACTTAGGGAAAGGCAAGATTCAGGGTGGAAAGGGCCTTACTGAGTTAACATTGGATGCTCAGTTTTTAATCACGTACACTTTATTTGAAAATAATTGCAAATCAGGTTGACAATAAGGAACAATTATTAAATTTGACTGTTAAGACACAATGTCTAATAAAATATTTCTTAGGCAAGTTGCACTCACGGCTGAACTCCTAACTGACCAGAAGTTTTACTTACTTGTCGGCTCAAGGCCCCAATAGTAATAACTCCAAAAAACAATTAGACGGATAAAGGCCTTGATAGAAAACTCTTAAGAACGAATTTAATTTCTCCAATAGATGCTAAAATATTATAAGAAAGAGACAATCACCAAATTGTCGCTATTAAGAGACAATATGTAATTAAAAAGTATTAAGACAAATTGCATTTATGGCTGAAGGCCTTAGTGACAAGAAATTCAAATTATTTGTCGGCTGAAGGCCCGAACAGTCATAACTCAAAAACAATTTGACGGCTGAAGGCGTAGATAGCCAATTCTCAAGAACAGTTAACTTCTCCAAGAAATACTGAAATGTTATAAAAATGGCAATCGTGAAATTTAACTATTAATAGACAATATGAAATTAATTTTTTTAAAGAGGAACTGCATTTTTGACAATCATGACAATCTGATCCAATCAAGAGAGAAGTAGGCCTCAGACAGTGCTCCAAGGATCGACCTGGGAAAGTCGCTCAACTCCGTAAACGATGTGACAAGCAGTACAGAGTTGTATTCACTTAACCGGATGGCAACTGAAACTAGTGACAGTTAAAATGCAGGCCAACACTCTAGCAACATCTACCTAACGTCTGATAACCAACACAACGATGGAATAACACAGGCAAGGCGGAACCGGCGGACAGCACTAGTCTTCAGAATCCAGTGTTTAGAACATCCAGAAGCAGACGGACCCATTACGACCAAGGTAGTCCAATAGAAAAAAATATCCGAACCACAATCAAGGAGGCTGTCGAACTACACGCCTTACCGGACAGCAGCGGCAAAGTGAGGAAACATACACTGTAGCGAAAATACGCTAACCTCCGGGGCAGGTACATAGGGCGTTAGCTGCCACTAGGCAGAAAATTACAGCTGATTTATTTTCATCAATAAGCACAATGAATAATAATAAAAGGTGGAGGACGGCTAATTAATTTTTCCCACTCGAAACACTCCACTCGTTGCTCTTCGTCTCAGCGACCCTGCGAGCAGCAACGTGCGAACAAACGGCGTGACCTCAAAATAGTGGAGATTCCACTGCATGGTTAATGTTCACTAAACTCAAACGTCCTGGGTCCGGTGGTGAACTAGAGCCCCTCGATCAGGCATTGCCTACGTGCCGCCAGCGGTAACAGCTGCCGGACCTCCCTGCTGCTCCGTCCCAACCGAACTACCCGACACACTCCGATCCAGAAGACATCTGACGCCCTTATAAAGATGGTACTAAGCTACTAGATATCGATAACCGCTGCTGCAGCCACTCACGGATAGACAACGCTAGCATAGTAGCGGCGCCAGTAAACACCAGAAGTAAACTATGCCAACATACAAACGGCACCAACACGGCCGCAACACGGCTCAGTTACTTGCCTCTAAAAATCTTTCAGCCCTTGTCAAGGTCTATGTACAAGGCTACATAATAATGTAAATGAAATCACTGAATCCGGAGACTGAATGAAAATATTCATATAACTTCCCTAACCGTCAGAGTTGCGTCAGCAGGTTGTGTGATCGTAAGTGAAACCACACAGACCCGGAGAGTAAGTGAAAACTTCTATATAGGGACTAGTTTCATTCGGTTGTTCCATGTAGATGAAAGACATCGACTGAACGATAAAGTAATGGAATCACCAATTATTAAAACCAGTCGGTCTCCCATCACTATCTGAATGAACATACTTGCCCTTGTAGCCAAAGCAAACGCTTCTAATTACGCTAGAAGATCATTTCCAAGAAAATCTAGATATCTGGACCATATAGGACGATATGGCAACAAAACAGGCCCAATCGGCTGATTGTACATCATACGACTACACAAGCTGGTTGAAGAATTTCATCATGAAAAATGAGAAGAAGCGATCTGCATGTAAGTTAATTGTGTTTGCGAAGATCAACTACCAGATTTGGTTGTAGGATAAACATCACTGTTGCAATATTCTACGGAAGCCGATTGACTACTGAAGGGATCGCGAATACTACTGAAATTCATTCATGCATCTTCAGTTAAGGCCTGGAAATGATGTACTGAGTCACTGAAACTGGTTGCAATGTAATAAAATAACATCAAAACGATGGCTGCTGGTGTTTCATTTTATTGCGTGAGAGTTTTTGTGTATGCTAGTTACGTTCCGTTGTGCGTTCATTAAGCATGGCCTTTTAACATTTCACTGTCCACTAAAATGTTGACATAGCATTTACAGGGTATTTCAAAAATGACCGGTATATTTGAAACGGCAATAAAAACTAAACGAGCAGCGATAGAAATACACCGTTTGTTGCAATATGCTTGGGACAACATTACATTTTCAGACGGACAAACTTTCCAAATTACAGTAGTTACAATTTTCAACAGCAGATGGCGGTGCAAGTGATGTGAAAGATATAGAAGACAACGCAGTCTGTGGGTGCGCCATTCTGTACGTCGTCAGCTGTAAGCGTGTGCTGTTCACAACGTGCAAGTGTGCTGTGGACAACATGGTTTTTTCCTTAGAACAGAGGATTTTTCTGGTGTTGGAATTCCACCGCCTAGAACACAGTGTTGTTGCTACAAGACGAAGTTTTCAACGGAGGTTTAATGTAACCAAAGGACCGAAAAGCGATAGAATATAGATTCTGTTTGAAAAATTTCAACGGACTGGGAACGTGACGGATGAACGTGCTGGAAAGGTAGGGCGACCGCGTACGGCAACCTTAGTGGGCAACGCGCAGCTAGTGCAGCAGGTGATCCAACAGCGGCCTCGGGTTTCCGTTCGCCGTGTTGCAGCTGCGGTCCAAATGCCGCCAACGTCCACGTATCGTCTCATGCGCCAGAGTTTACACCTCTATCCATACAAAATTCAAACGCGGCATGTGGACAGCATTTGGTTTACTGACGAAGCTTATTTTTACCTGGACGGCTTCGTCAATAAACAGAACTGGCGCATATGGGAAACCGAAAAGCCCCATGTTGCTGTCCCATCGTCCCTGCATCCTCAAAAAGTACTGGTCTGGGCCGCCATTTCTTCAAAAGAAATCATTGACCCATTTTTCAGATCCGAAACGATTACTGCATCACGCTATCCGGACATTCTTCGTGAATTTGTGGCGCTACAAACTGCCTTAGACGACACTGCGAACACCTCGTGGTTTATGCAAGATGGTGCCCGGCCACATCGCACGGCCGACGTCTTTAATGTCCTGAATTAATATTTCGATGATCGTGTGATTGCTTTGGGCTATCCGAAACATACAGGAGGCGGCGTGGATTGGCCTCCGTATTCGACAGACATGAACCCCTGTGACTTCTTTCTGTGGGGACACTTGAAAGACCAGGTGTACCGCCAGAATCCAGAAACAATTGAACAGCTGAAGCAGTATATCTCATCTGCATGTGAAGCCATTCCGCCAGACACGTTGTCAAAGGTTTCGGGTAATTTCATTCAGAGACTACGCCATATTTATGCTACGCATGGTGGATATGTGGAAAATATCGTACTATAGAGTTCCCCAGACCACAGCGCCATCTGTTATTGACAATTGTAACTAATGTAATTTCGAAAGTTTGTCTGCCTGAAAGTGTACAGTTGTCCCAAGCATATTGCAACATACGGTGTATTTCTATCGCTGCTCGTTTAGTTTGTATTGCCGTTTCAAATATTCCGGTCATTTTTGAAACACCCTGTATAATGATGTTAACATGGTACAAGTAATCAAGCCAAAATCGAAAAAGACGAACAATCACAAAAATGTTTGAAGGTCTCAGGATGAAAGTTGTGCCTGTCGAAAGCAACCAACCAAAAAATAAAAAAGTTTCAATGTGGTATTGGCTACGAAAAACTTATCGAAAACACTCCACAATCGTTCTTGAAACTGTGCCTCCATAGTGGCGTGTGAGTTTCTTTCGACAACCAATGTCAGTTACGAGAGCTATTGATTTCGTCACGAGCGAAATTAACTTCACCATTAAACACAGGATGCTCAGCAGTTTACAATTACCCAACCACAAAATTCCTTCTGTCTTCATCTTCTTGTAGAATATGGTTATTGGTAAGAACTGCGCCAAACTTGTGTACGTAGAACACCGAAATGTTTGCTTGAAGAGGTACACTGTACCAACCGTATAACGTAGTCTCCTCCATCCTCACAAGTCATTTGCATCGCGGTTTGTAGATCGGATACCGTATCCTCTACAAGCAGGAGTAGCGTTTCCATTACAAAACCGGTAGACAAATACTATGTCGACATCCAAAGCATTTGTAAATACGTCCAGCATGCTTAAACGATACAGTATCATTGATCAACAAATCACAGTCACAGATGAAAAAACGCAATTATGGTAAACTAGAGTACAACTTCACAACCTGAACTTCAAAACGGAAATGAAACTCGATAATGAATCCAAAGTAAATGCAGTGAATAACCGTGAAATGGAAACGTATCTCGTAACCAGCTGTATCACAGTAACTAATGAAGTTGCTGCACACATTTGATATAGAATGCTTTACGTGGAACGTACAGTAATTACCTACTCCACTATTCAATACCAGTAATAAAACAGCAGCAAGAGCAACAGGTAGAAGCGGTTTTCTTTTCTTTTTCATTTTTTTCACAGAATCCTTGAACCATTGTTTTATAGCACGGTACAATAGGTAAAGTTGTAGTTAATGAACACTATGAAAGACGTCTCCATCTGCAAGCTGAAAAAGGCATGAAAATTACGCCTAGACTGTGATTGATTTATTATCAGACCATGTGCGATATCTCAAACAGAAGTAGGAGAACTGTGATTGAAGATACGAATAGTAACGCTTGTGATACAACATTTTTCTATCCTATATCAGCAACGGCGACATCTGAAGGCCTTCACTACTGGGAAACAGACAAATGAAGAGAGTGTAGTGGTCATATACAAGTATTGTGAGACCTTACGGAATTAAATTTTAAAATATACACTACTGGCCATTAAAACTGCTGCATCACGGAGATGACGTGCTACAGAAGCGAAATCTAACCGACAGGAAGAAGATACTGTTATATGATGTGATTAGCTTTTCAGAGCATTCACACAAGGTTGGCGCCGGTGGCGACACCTACAACGTGCTGACATGAGGAAAGTTTACAACCGATTTCTCATACACAATCAGCAGTTGACCGGCGTTGCCTGTTGGAACGTTGTTATGATGCCTCGTGTAAGGAGGAGAAATGGGTAGCCTCTCGCGATTGCGGTTTATCGTATTGCGACATTGCTGCTCGCATTGGTCGGGATCCAATGATTCTTAGCAGAATATGGAATCTATGGATCCAGGAGGGTAACACGGAACGCCGTGCTGGATCCCAATGGCCTCGTATCACTAGCACTCGAGATGACAGGCATCTTATCCGCATGGCTGTAACAGATCCTGCAGCCACGTCTCAATCCCTGAGTCAACAGATGGGGACGTTTACAAGACAACAACCATCTGCACCAACAGTTCGACGACGTTTGCAGCAGCTTGGACTATCATCTCGGAGACCATGACTGCGGTTACGCTTAACGCTGCATCACAGACAGGAGCGCCTCCGATGGTGTACTCAACGACCAACCTGGGTGAGCGAATGGCAAAATGTCATTTTTTCGGAGAGTCCAGGTTCTGTTTACAACATCATGATGGTCACATCCATGTTTGGCGACATCGCGGTGAACGCACATTGGACGCCTGTATTCGCCATCTCCATACTGGCGTATCACCGGGTGGTATGTGGTGCAATTGTTTACACGTCTCGGTCACCTCTTCTTCGCACTGACGGCACTTTGAACAGTGGACGTTACATTTCAGATGTGTTACGACCCGTGGCCCTACCCTTCATTCGATCCCTGCGAAACCGTACATTTCAGCATGACAATGCACGACAGCATGTTTCAGGTCCTGTACGGGCCTTTCTGGATACAGAAAATGTTCGACTGCTGCCCTGGCCAGCATATACTCCAGATCTCTCACCAATTGAAAACGTATGGTCAATGGTGGCCAAGCAACTGGCTCGTCACAGTTCGCCAGTCAATACTCTTGCTGAACTGTGGTATCGTGTTGAAGGTGCATGGGAAGCTGTACCTGTACACGCCATCCAAGCTCTGACTCAATGCCCAGGAATTCGTTATTACAGCCAGAGGTGAATGTTCTCGGTACTGATTTCTCATGATCTTCGCACCGACATTGTGGTAAAATGCAATCACATGTCAGTTCTAGTATAATATATTTGTGCAATAAATACCCGTTTATCATCTGTATTTCTTCTTGGTGTAGCAATTTTAATGGCCAGTAGTGTATTAAAAAATAATGATGACGGGAAAGGTTGTGAATGGCCCGCAAAAGGAAGACCATTACGTTATTATGGAATTAAGAACTGATACGTTGATTTCAACGTATGATGCTGTACCGAGGGATCTTTCTTAAGAAAATTTGTGTGTCAGTTGGAGGAATCTCTCATAGGGCCCAGAATACGTAAATATTGCACGGCGTTTTAGATTCATGTGACCCTTGTGAGGTTTATCATGACAACACTCCTTTCCGTATTTATTCCCATTTTATCCATAATGGAGGCCAATCCTACATGTTCACCGCTATATCTTCTTGACCTAAAACAGACTCGGTTTATTATACGTAACGCTTAATTGACAAAGAAATATTTGTGCGTTTCATATCACATATTTTACTTTGACTTTCACTCTCACATTCAAATCAGGAGTTTTGCTTAATCGCTAGAACAAGCGTGAAGTCCATCGTGAAAAACTGTAACATAAAAATACAGTAAAGATTCACATTTTGTTTTCTAGTCATATTTCTCCGACGTTTTCTATGATTATATTGCTTTTTTTATAAAATCGCAATTATGTTTTTCTAATAAATACTTAATTCCTCTTCAAAATTTTTAGAATAACACGTTAGCAAGTACCGCTAACACTACACAAAAGGATTCGAGTGCACTCACAACTACGACATAGCTACCTTTAACTACACTCCTGGGAATGGAAAAAAGAACACATTGACACCGGTGTGTCAGACCCACCATACTTGCTCCGGACACTGCGAGAGGGCTGTACAAGCAATGATCACACGCACGGCACAGCGGACACACCAGGAACCGCGGTGTTGGCCGTCGAATGGCGCTAGCTGCGCAGCATTTGCGCACCGGCCTCGTCTCTGTCAGCCAGTTTGCCGTGGCATACGGAGCTCCATCGCAGTCTTTAACACTGGTAGCATGCCGTGACAGCGTGGACGTGAACCATATGTGCAGTTGACGGACTTTGAGCGAGGGCGTATAGTGGGCATGCGGGAGGCCGGGTGGACGTACCGCCGAATTGCTCAACACGTGGGGCGTGAGGTCTCCACAGTACATCGATGTTGTCGCCAGTGGTCGGCGGAAGGTGCACGTGCCCGTCGACCTGGGACCCGACCGCAGCGACGCACGGATGCACGCCAAGACCGTAGGATCCTACGCAGTGCCGTAGGGGACCGCACCGCCACTTCCCAGCAAATTAGAGACACTGTTGCTCCTGGGGTATCGGCGAGGACCATTCGCAACCGTCTCCATGAAGCTGGGCTACGGTCCCGCACACCGTTAGGCCGTCTTCCTCTCACGTCCCAACATCGTGCAGCCCGCCTCCAGTGGTGTCGCGACAGGCGTGAATGGAGGGACGAATGGAGACGTGTCGTCTTCAGCGATGAGAGTCGCTTCTGCCTTGGTGCCAATGATGGTCGTATGCGTGTTTGGCGCCGTGCAGGTGAGCGCCACAATCAGGACTGCATACGACCGAGGCACACAGGGCCAACACCCGGCATCATGGTGTGGGGAGCGATCTCCTACACTGGCCGTACACCTCTGGTGATCGTCGAGGGGACTCTGAATAGTGCACGGTACATCCAAACCGTCATCGAACCCATCGTTCTACCATTCCTAGACAGGCAAGGGAACTTGCTGTTCCAACAGGACAATGCACGTTCCGCATGTATCCCGTGCCACCTAACGTGCTCTAGAAAGTGTAAGTCAACTACTCTGGCCAGCAAGATCTCCGGATCTGTCCCCCATTGAGCATGTTTGGGACTGGATGAAGCGTCGTCTCACGCGGTCTGCACGTCCAGCACGAACGCTGGTCCAACTGAGGCGCCAGGTGGAAATGGCATGGCAAGCCGTTCCACAGGACTACATGCAGCATCTCTACTATCGTCTCCATAGGAGAATAGCAGCCTGCATTGCTGCGAAAGGTGGATATACACTGTACTAGTGCCGACATTGTGCATGCTCTGTTGCCTGTGTCTATGTGTCTGTGGTTCTGTCAGTGTGATCATGTGATGTATCTGACCCCAGGAATGTGTCAATAAAGTTTCCCCTTCCTGGGACAATGAATTCACGGTGTTCTTATTTCAATTTCCAGGAGTGTAAAGTGATTCCTTGCAGAAGGAAGACTTGTCACTGTGATCTTGTACGTCTACACGAATTAGAGCAACCCTGTTCGGTAACCAACACATAACATCGCCGCTGAAAAATTGCGCTAATGTCCTGTATCACAGGAAGGTGCTTTCAAGGTCAGTCATAGTTGTCGGCTGTTACACAGTACAATACAGCTTCTTTTACATAATTTGAACCCACGCAATCATAAAGCAGAAAATACTGTCCTACAGTCTCATACAAATCATTTCTAAAAGATTTAGGTGAACGTTAAATATTTGTGGTGGCACAAACTTTTTCTTTCTCGACGCTTTCAGACTTAACAGCAGCCGGAAAGATATTTGAATTACCGGGAGCAATATACCGCTACTTCACAAAAGTGGTTTTGCACTTTGTTCACAGCATCCCTCGAAATGTACAGCGACGACAGAAGGAATTTACAGATGACGTACGAATTAACTTTGACATGAAATGCAATTTGTGTTCGGTGAGGTGTTCGTCTCTTTTAATTAAAACGAAATGTTAATTATTCGGATTTCTGGTCTCAGCACAGTTGGTACTACGGTGCAGGTCAGCTTTACATTTCGGGTTTCTGCAAATAATAGTTTGTAGCTATATTACGTCTCTCAAGCTTTTATTTCATTGTCTAGCTGAAATTTACAATATTTTAATTAAAGGAAACCAGAAACTTACGGACGGACCTTACAGTTTACCTCTCTTCATGTTTACCGGTACCTTATTGAAGACTGCGGCGATTTTTCATGTTAAGAGTGGCGTTTTCTACCTGCCCATGCAGCCTATTTCATCTCATTCGGCATAGATGAACGCACTATTGAATACTTTTTAACATTCAAACACATTCAAAAACAACGTAGTAAAATGCTAACGCTCCAAATCCTGTCATTATTTAATATTATTATCTAATTAGTTGGTTTCATGGCTCATGGGACATTTGTATAATTAATAGTAGTGATAGGGAACGATGCATTTCACATTCTCTTTAATCATTCATATGTTAATATGGCTACATCTTGACTACTTACAAGGATTTTTTTTAAAAAAATACAGTTCTAAGTTTTGTTTCCTATCCACCACCTTTTACACATTGAAAAACAGAATTTTTTCTACGATTTCGAAGGAGTTGGTAACGAGAATCTTTTCCAGTTAGTTTTCAGATATAACTTGCTGTCTGTTAGACATTTTATGTGTTCAGGTAGGAGACGAGAAACTTTTCTGGCAGCACTGTGTGCGCGTATTTTTGTGTTTACTATATTATGAATTAATGTATATCACGTACTTTCCCGTATTGTAAGTAGTTAAATAATTGTCCCTTTTGAATGCACTGAATTATTTACAGCAAACTCCTGGAGGGAATTAATATAACGTGAATTGGTAGTCAAAATGCCTAACTACATAAACAGATGTCTACAAGCTGGTCATGGATGAGTATCAGGTATCACTCTTGCAAAACAATTTTCAGAAGTTAGGACATAGTCTCTTAAAGGTGAACCACCACAAAAATTATCCCATACGATGTTGTTGAGTGAAAATATACAAAATATTTTGTTATACTCAAATTTTACGTTGATTCGAAGTTGTGTTGTATACGAACTAAGACATTTTAGGGTTCTAAAATGAGATTTTCCAGTTCAAATTCACATCAATATGGACAACTTAGAATTTTAAAGTGTCCTCCATAGTTATTATTTCCTCATATTATGTTACACTGTCTTGTCGTCGTGTATTGCCCCAAATTGTGCTGAAATATATATGTTGTGTCTTTCTGAAACTGAGAGTAAGACCATTCGCAGAAAAACAGTGGTTGTTTTAAGAAAATTATTTATCTTTTTTATGTGTAGGATGTATGTGTGGATCATCACGTTACCGCTGTTATCCGCAGAAACAAGTTATACTGACATGTGCGTTCCACACAAGGTCGTTTGCGTACATGAGAAACAACAGCACACCTAATATTGCGACTTATGGAGCCGAAAAGTTATTGTTTCACAGTTGTGTATTAATATTTAAAATATTCTGCATTCTTTTGATTAGATACGGCATCATCCATTAATGAGATGCATTTGAAGTACGTGAAGGTGTGGATGTTGCGATAAGGAACCAGGTCAGGAGGAGTGGACATCTCTAGATGGAGCAACAACAGACGTTGGTCAGGCAAGCATACTTACAACGAACATATATTGGTTAACACTAGAAAATACTTTACTCAACGACAAAGGAAGGAAATCCAAAGCTGTGCGTGGAAAGAAAGAAATACAAAAACATGTAATCATTTAGGAATGAAATAAGTAGGAAGTCCAGGAGGGTGAAGTCAAAATGGCTGAAAGCAAAGAGTAAAGAGCTTGAAAACGAAAATTTCGTCGGAAATACTTGTCCAGCATATTGAAAAGTCAAAACAACTCTCGGTGAAATTAAACCGAGGGTCGTAACATTGAGAGCGAAGTGGGAATTCCGCTGATATATTTAGAATATACAGCAGATAAATGGAGAGAGAAAACTGAAGGTCTCTATCAGGATTAGGAACTGTCTGATAACGTGATAGAAGAAGAATGTGGAGTTGATGTGGAAGAAATAGGGGATCCAAGTATTGCACTCAAAATTTAAATGCTTTATGGAAGACCTGAGATCAGATAAGGAAGAATAGATGCGTAACATTCCACCGAAATTCTTACCAGCAATGGGGGCAGTAATCAAATTTTCGTGTGCAATTTATGATAGGGACGACTCCCAGGAAAAATATCAACCACCTAATTCCAATGATAGCAAGTATAGTTGAGAGCACACAATCAGCTTATCAGCTCATGCGTCCAAGTTGCTGGAAGATGAATGGAATCTATTAGATGACAATCAGTTTGGTTGTTACTAAAGGTAAAGGCACTGGAAGCAGTGTTGACGTTGTGCTCGATAGTGAAATCTGGAATGAAGAAAAATCAAAACACGGTCATATGATTTATCGATGTAGAAAATGTGTTCGATAATGTTAGTTGGTGCAAGATATTGGAAATTCTGAGAAAAAGAAGAGGGAATGATGGCTGATGTACAGTCTGTGGAAGAACCAAGAGGGAAGAGGGGTGAAGAATATCAAGAACTAAATGCTGCAATAAGGATGGGTCTAGAGCAAGGTTACACTCATTCTTTCCACTGTTCAATCCATACATCGAGGAAGCAAAGATGGGAATTAAATAAATAGTGAAACAATGTGGTTGATAGATCACTGATTACATTGTTAAATTAACTCAAGGTGATACATAATTACAGAATATGTTGAATGGAAAGATAGTCTAAAGGGTCCACAATATGATTGTGAATCATGAGAAATCGCTGAAATGAGAATATCGAGAGTGTGAACTTTAAAACTTAAAAAAGTAAGGATTTATGCTATCTTGTAAGCAAAGTATCTCATTATGGGCGAGGCAACGATGACGTAAGAAGCACAGAAACGCAGGAAAGATCCATTAGTGAAAAAACAAAGATCCTAATTTGAAGAAGAAGTATGTTCGAATGCTCGTTTGGAGATCAACATTATATACTTTTGAGATACGATTCCACCGCTAAAGTTGAAAGTTACGTGGCCTGATAAGGTAAAGAATGAGGGGGTTATGCGTGATATCGGCGAAGAAAGAACGTATGAGAATTAGTCACAAGAAGGGACGGGATTACAGAACATGAGTTAAGATATTAGGGAATTACTACCATGGTGCTAGAGTGACAGTAAAGGGTAAAAATTGTAGAAAGAGGCTGGAATGAATCCGGCAATTAATTAATGTCGTACGATACAGTTGCTACTCTGATATGAAGAGATTGGCATAGGAGGAAAATTCGTGGTGGGCCACATCAAACCAGTCGAATACTGATGACTCAAAAAAGAAAAATCTCAAATGTAGTTGTAGAAGCTGAAGAGTGAAAGGTATCTTTACAATTAAGAGGAATATTAAGTATGGCCTCAATACAACTGTCGCGCAAACAGAATGCAGTAGGATGTGCCGTATATCAGAGCTGTTTTAGGCACGGAGTGGAAATTATCAACGAGCATAAACAAAAATTCCGGCAAAAGAACATTTTTAGATCGGTAAATTTAATTGCACACATGAACATGTGTACTGAGTGATAAGGTGATTGCTGTCACCTGCACTCTATTAAGTCGCGTATTAATTAAACGTAGAACATTACTTCGGAGTCTCCTGCAAGGTCTATGATCTATAGATAAGGAATGATCCAAGGATTGTATGACCACGAACACTTACATTCACAGGCACTTGAGAGACTAACAGGAAGGAAAAGAACTAAAAACGTTCACCACAGCATACGTAGGTAGTAAGAGGGGCTGTTCCCTTGATTTGAACCTGAGGGATAAATGAATAAAATATATGTTAAAGTCAATTTCTGTAAAAATGAAGCATATATAAGAATTACCATTAGTTCGGATATTCTATAGCGGAAGTTCACTGTGGCCTTTGCACTGTAACTTTCTCATTAAATCACGACTACGTGGTCCTCACAAACAAAATCATGCACAAATAATCAAGTGAGACAAATTGCACAAAATCCAGTCATAAAGTCACGGAAGTCGTACGCAGTATACATGCTCCAGTGAAAGAGATGCTAGGCAAAAAGAAATGAAGCACAATAAACTCAACACGTCCCCAAGTGTTTGATTAACAGTTCAGTTGAGCAATAGTCTACACGGTCCCGGGATTTTAACCCATTTAACACTCGCGAATTAGCAAGTAAAATTCGTCACACACCATAATAAAGTATGAATGAGAAACAGATCATTTAGTTTTACTAGCTTTGAAAAACTTACATAAAACACGACACTAATTTCTTATCGAAAAGGCGCATTTGCCACCAATAGGGCTCACCCGTCTCGCGTCCCAAGGAACACTCCTCTAGCATTCCCTCAACAACCAAAACCGATCCTCAAACTTACAGAAGTGGCCAGAGGAACCCCTACTGCGGTGCGCACCTAAACAAAAGGTTCGTCCAAGGCAAACAGAACCCTCTTTGCTACCTGGTACGTGTTTCCTACAGGTGGCTGTTCTGACACGATGGACGACTACTACACTCCCACGGAATTATACAGTGAAATCCTTACGCACTCTTACTCATCGATTTAGTTGATCGGTTAGAAGACGAAAGAACAGACACATTGAAATACAGCACTTCAAACATGCGCGTGGGGCTCCAACAAGTGCCAATCACCTAATGAAAGGTTAAAACGAAATATGGATAGTATACCGTGGCCACCACAAACACGCTCAGCTGCTCAGTCTTTTCCCTTTTCTTCTTTACAGCTAGAGTAATAGACCATTTGCACCAACAACTGAGGTGCGAGAGGCAAAAAAATGAAGCTGTGTGGTATTGAAAAATCGTGAAGAGGCTCATGGAGAGACCCTTCAAGAGATGTTACACTTTGGCCTACTACTTGTTACCTTTACCAATTTCGATGATCATTTTCCCTTTTCAGCCTACCTATTGTAGTTCAAAAATGGCGTACTCTCTTTCAGCCTGAAGGACGCAGATCTTTCATTGCTGTTTAGCATTTGTCTTATTTGCTTTGCAGAGCTTGCAGTTCTATACAGAGCAGCGTTGAATTTCCCATTCAATTTCCCATTGTGATCGCCCCAATGGAACTCCAACCCACAATCTTCACATATCAGTCCCAGGCTGGCAGCCATAGGGGGACATTCACATTTAGCATGGACTTTAACAATGGTTGAACACATAGCAGAACTAATTTAATTGACATACTTCAGAGTATTTGGCCTAGAGTTCAGCATTTCAGTTGTATGACATAATTTAAAATCTATTTCCTCTTCAAACAAGAACTCAGCACAAAATAACTACAGCCTTGTTAATTAACTTACACACAAGCAAACGTATCTTTTATTCATTTCTTACAACGAAGATTCCTTGATATTAGCCAATATCAGATTTGCAGTTGCACAGATGGAAGACATACAAGGGAATCAACTTACACATGAAATACGCTTCTGTCATTTTTCACTATGACAACTGTCAATTTTTTTTACCAACGACATGGGCACATCTACAAACTGGTACCAATTCTGCCAACTATGTAATGTGACGATGATTTTGTGGTAAGGCTAGCGACAAATATCTATTCATCTTCCTTGTTTACTCTCACTCTTTTTAAATGACCATGGAACTGACTATATTTAACAATGAAACGCCTTCAACAAACACAGCAAAAAGGAGCACAGTTACTTATCATCACAATCATTTTTACTAACCGCTCTCCAACGTTCATATTCGTAATTTGTCTCTACGGCACAGAAAATGTCTCCTTGTTTATACTTCGTTCCACTGTCATTGTTTTGCAGTCCGTCGTAGACTATTGATCTAGAACACTTACCCTGAGAATTCAGAAACACTGATGTAGCACACACCATATTTTTTATTGTTACTAACTCATTTTCGCAATATCTTGTACACTGAGGAAAGTAAAATAAATCTCTTCCTGACAAACTCTTAAAACGGTTCAAAGACGGATGAATGATACTCACCTTGAAAGTGAATTAATTGCAAGGATTTAAGACAAAAATATAAAACCGTTCCACTCTTTGACCGAGGGATAAACGGCTTGCTATTTTTCAACTGATAATTAAAACTGTCAGTCATCCACCACTAATACACATTTCTGGTTTTATCAAGTGCTGAAGAGCGTCACTTTTCTCACATTGTTTGCATATCAGGAAGATAGAGCATGCTGGAAACCGAAACTAAATGTGTTTTATTCTCAGTTTTATTCCATGTGATTTTCAGCCAAGAACCTGGAACCACCTTACCTAAATGGCGATGATCACTGAAGTGACTAGATGAAGGGGTATCGGCAAACGCATGTAACTTTGTGAATTTCGGTGGACTTGCTTGTTTCAAACGTGCCGTGGACGCTTGAGAGAGGCACCTGAGTCACTTTTCATAGATGTCTTCAGGCGCCATTCAACAGGAAGTTTTCTTCACGAGCGGCCTCGTAATTGGTTACTTGAGACCCAAGTGCAAAAGATTCGTTTGTTTAAAAATTTTGGACTCTGAGCTCTTGCAAAATTTTGAGCAAGATGAAAGAGGCGTCTTCTGAGGGAGTGAGGCACTTGATATTCTAAAGAATTCGACTTGTTGACTGTTTACTTCGCATCCCCCCTCTCCCTTCCCTCCCCCCACAACCCACCCCTCGCAAGCTTCTTTTAGACTCTGGTCACTGTGGTGGGGCAGATTACAATTTTTAGAAAGTTAGTCGACTTGATGAAGAGTGGCCGAGTTGGTGTGTAGTGATTTTTATGCACCATTTCTGTTCGCACTTAGGCGGTGAACGTGCAAAGGAGTTAGTAGTCCAGAGTAAGACACGTTCTGTCGTTTTAAAATCATTTGTTTGTTAGAAGCCTTGTGACATTTAACTATGGTCTGATGGGACTCAACTGCTTCATCATCCAATCACGACTCGCGTCATGCAACGTGTTTTCGAGTGAGTGTCGTATTTCTCTGAGCTGTGGGTCACAACCTAGGTTTGAAGAATCACCTTTTGCTAGAAAATGGTATTATTTTCGATTATTGTGCGTTTGAGTTTTTTGCCTATGAGTATATGAGCGCCCATGTTGACGATTAATACAATTTACCCCATGGAACCATAGTTTTAGAATTTTGTACATGTTCCTTGCTTAGTTACGTTCAGACTACAATTTAAAATAATTACCTTCAAGCACCAATTTAGTCCATTACGTTCTCCCCAATCTGCGTGCCAGCATTCTGTCTCTTCCCCTGTGATAACTAACTCCATGTGCCCTGTAACAGAAAGTTATTGTGAAGCATTTAGTGAAGTTCAGTTGCTGATCGGCCTATCGGACGTTCGGTAGATAGATTCACGTTTTCTTTGTGATAGTACCTAGGGCTAGAGTCAGTAATCCTGGGAGTTCAGACGACTTGGAATTCAGGGGAACCTAGATGATGTTCACCACTACTTTGTCTAATACAATAATCGCAGCTATGAAAAATGTCTGTTTCAAGGCAAAAGAACGTAGCATCGAAGGACCAGTTAACAATGCTTAAACGTATTGATCAGTCAATAACATGTAATAGCTTAGAAATGGTATTAATTGAAACTAAATACCGTGAAACATTAGCCGTGGGAGTCGCTGGCGCCAGTGATTCTCGTATGTAGTATGGAAAGTTATCGCGCTCGTTCTGGCCTGCTCGTTTTCTCTCAGGTATTCCACTCCGCCCGCTACTGACGCGCAGAGCTTCCCGCCGTAGCTATTAGTTTTCCCGCTAGGTGGCCCTAGTGGTCGTGCTTGCCTGTTACTTGGAATATGCTGTGTTGGCGAGTCTTGGAGTGACCGTTACAGAGGAGCGTTGGCTGCTCGCGGCGCTGTATTATGATTTGAGGAGGGTGTCGGCGGCGGGCTGGTGGTGGCGCCTCCAAAGCCCTAGAATGTGTGTACATTGTAGTATCTCACGCTGGATGCTTATGTTTGTTATGTGGAATATATTCGTTTGTTGCTACTAACGATGGGCATCAGCTATTTCTTTGAAGCTGTGTTTGTGATCAGTCTGATGGTAATTTGTGTTTACAGCCGCAACCAGTGATCTGTATCTGATTATCGCCGCTGTGTGTGCCTGCTTATCAGGGTGGTAACGAGCTCGCATCCCAAGCAAGCGGGTGCGATTCCCGGCCGGGTTGGAAATTTTCTCCGGTGGAGGACTGGGTGTTGTGGTGTCATCATCACTTCATCCTCATCCCCGGCGTGGAAGTCCCCCAAAGTGGTGTCGACTGAAATAAGATTTGCACTTGTCGGCCAAACTTTCCCTGTTGGGGCCTCCCGACCACCGATACCAAAAATGTTCAAATGTGTGTGAAACCTTGTGGGACTTAGCTGCTAAGGTCATAAGTCCTTAGGTTTACACTCTACTTAGCCTAAATTATCCTTGGGACAAACACACACATCCAAACCCGAGGGAGGACTCGAACCTTCGCCGGGACCTGCCGCACAGTCCACGACTGCAGCGCCTTAGATTAACGATACCATACGCTCACTTTCACTTCCCCGCAGTGGAGGGAATAAGGAATCACTCTTGGTTCCGGTATACGTAGAGTAGTACTGTTAAGATTGTAAAACATTACTAAGTAACGGGAGCACTTAGCGTGAGTAGGGTGAAGGTGATATGAGTCATTCTAAAATAGTGAGCAGGCCATATTTAGAGTGTGCTTGTAATGTCACTTGAGTATCTAATGATGTATTCTGTGGTCTTCGTTTGGAGGGGCCATGAATATGGAGTCTTGTATTATGGCTTTTAACGTTTTTGGTTCGGTAGACCTTTAACCGCTTTAGATTTGATGCTTGTTATTGGGGTCCGCCTATAAGAGTAAAGAATTATCAGCTGTAAAAGGTGAATGCTACTTGTTTAACGTCTTGCATGTTAAGGGAATTAAAGTTAAATGGATGCATAACCCTGAAGTAAAAGGGTTTGTGTTGTTTCCATTTTTTTGGTTGTCTGCCCTTTAGTTTTTTTTAATGCTACAGTGTACTACGCGCGGCGGACACAATCAGTTCCAGACTGACCAATTCAGGGGGCGGCGACTTGATTGAGATATTTGGATCGCGTTAGCTCGGCAAGCTACGTCTTGGTGACGCTCGGCGCTACTGGGCTGTATCCTTCGAGAGTCGCTGCTCACCCCAATAGTTGACAGAAGTTGAGTAATCCTCCTCGTAATTGTTTGGAGATTCCTCTAGTTAATGTGTTCCAACTGCGCCAAGGTGCATCTCCTGTTCCTAGTAGTTTCGTCACTGTTTAAGGGTGGGTCATAAGTAGGGCTGTGCCAGCTGTTGCTTGGAACTTAACTGTCTATTAAGATAACTGTCTTCTCTGCCTAAATACTGTTATATTTGAAAGGTATTTTACGAATGAGTTAAGTGGAATAAGTCACTATGTAACTGGAGGAGTTCCGTTGTTCTATGACCTGTCAATTGGTCTAAGATTTCCGTTGGGATTTTGTTCTTTTACTTGTAATTTGTTACTTAACATTCTGTATTGTTGCTTGTTTTACCAATGAGATTTAATCCCTGTAAATTCCTGTTAAATTTGTAGACAGTTATGCTTGTCTATATTTATCTGGGATTAGTTGTTATCTAGTTAAAAATAAGGATCTGTACTAGTTTCATTCATATAATGTCACAAAGATGTAGCAAGGATTCTTCTATATTTGGTATTGGTGATTATTGGAAGGCCGGTTTTGTAAAAGAGTCTTTAAGCGTGTTTTTTGATATGTGTAATAAATTTTTGTCAACTAAAAGCCTGTTTTTGCGATTTCTAGTGACTACCATCCCAAAACAATCTTTTAGTTAGAAAAAATGACAAAAATCACACCTATTCTCACAATTATCATTCCCTGCTCGTCGCCATCATTATGAGCAGTTAGGCGTTACAATTAATCGATGAATAGTGATATTTTACTAACTTCTTATTAATTAAGGGAAGTTATTAAATATTTCTCTTTTGTTTAACATCCCTATAGAAATGGAACCTATGGCACTACTAAATAACTGATCCCACTTTCTTCTCTAGTATACTTCATTTTCCGCCACAGGCTGGTTTACCTCTCGTAATTCTTAATATTTTTGCTTCATTGGCCCTCTTAATCCCATAAAAGGGGATGAAGAACCGTTAATTTTCATATTTTGTCTCTTCACTTTATTTTCAGAAACCAACAAAGACCGGTTCAGGACGGTGTATGTGACATCTTTACTTGCTCGATTAATTAATGAATTCTTAATATAAAGAAAGTCTCTGGATGGCTACAGAGTTTGCAGTTGCTGGGTAGTTTACATTTTCCCAGCTATCAGGATTGATCTACTTTGTGCTTACGTTACATGCTAACCTTAGCGTCTCGAATGGCCCATCCTCTAATCCACAGCAGTTGCGTAGCTGCCGCTCATTTATAGACGTGCAACAAGGTCAAAATACTAAGGAAAAAACTTCGGTCCTTCAATGGGGTTTTACATTATTTCAGTCATGTCTTTTATAACCACCGGTATCCGTTTCAGTCCAACACTTTCGAAAGGGCAATGCCCGCATCTCGTGGTCGTGCGGTAGCGTTCTCGCTTCCCACGCCCGGGTTCCTGGGTTCGATTCCAGGTGGGGTCAGGGATTTTCTCTGCCTCGTGATGGCTGGATGTTGTGTGATGTCCTTAGGTTAGTTAGGTTTAAGTAGTTCTAAGTTCTAGGGGACTGATGACCCAAGATATTAAGACCCATAGTGCTCAGAGACATTTTTTTCGAAAGGCCAAGAAACCACTTGGAAGTCCCCTGCTACAGAGGTTGTTCGTTAAAATCTGGTTGGAAGGTCTCGAGCCCGTCAATGGACCGAAGGCTTCCTGGTGTATCGCTGTTTTGATACAATCACAGGAGGAGATTTAAATCATCTATACCCTGAAATTTTCTTAGTGCGCTGAGGGGACCACTGTGAGAGGAAAATGAGGACACTGAGACACTGATAATGATTAGTGACAAGAATACACATTCCCTGACGAATACTGGAATTCTGACAAATCGGCTCCGGCAGCAGATTCTGAAGGTCTACTATTGCAAAAGCTAAGATTACATAGTAAACAGTTCTTGTCCCACTAGAACACTGAATACAAGCTGTGGACTCACTAGAAGCAGACGACGCTGCGCGGAGTGCCCAAGTAGAAGGCGGTCTTCTGTGAAGTCGAGCTGACTTAAACTGCCTGCTCTCTTTCGCGCCCTCCCGTATAATTTCTCTGGCGGCATCACAACTCCGACTTCTTGGTACGGCAATTGCTGAGCTGTACACTACCTCTGGAGATGATTGTCAACCAATCGCCGCCTGGTCATTCTCTGTATGTAACAATAGAAAACCACACTGTACGGACAAGGCTTCATAGTGAGTGAATTACTGTGTTCAAAGTACTTACGGGCATTCAGACAGGTTGAATTTTCGACAACTGCCGATATTAGGTCGTATTTTACGGAAATACAATGTGAAATGTGTTTTCCGACCTCCATCTAAGATTAAAGCGCTTTTGGGGTCTGTTAAGGATGATCTTGGTTTACGTAAGGCAGGTGTTTATCGCATTCCTTGTAGCTGTGGCATGGCATACATTGGTCAGACCATCAGGACCGTGGAGGACCGGTGTATTGAACATAAACGGCACACGCGACTACAGCAGCCTAGCAAATCTGCTATTGCCGAACATTGTTTGGACACTGGTCACCCCATGTGGTATAATAATACTGAGATATTAGCATGCACGTCCGGCTATTGGGATAGTGTGATTAAGGAGTCTGTTGAAATTAAATTGGCTAGCAACCTTGTGAATAGGGATGGAGGCTTTTGTTTAAACTCGGCCTGGAATCCTGCTCTTTCACTTGTTAAAAAACATAGGGACAGAGTTAACGTTTCCTCAACTACCAGTCCATAGTTTCTTACTATCGATAGCTCTGACTTCGTTCATCTTTGGTGGCTTTTGTTTAGGTGTGTGTTATCTTTTCTGTTAAACTCGCAGAACCGAGCTCTCGTGTTTTCTGCACTTCGTCTGGTCGTTGCAGTTAAGCCTTGAAAATGGCGGAGTGTGCATCCGCCGAAATATCGGCAGTTGTCGAAAATTCAACCTGGCTGAATGCCCGTAAGTACTTTGAACATAGTTTACGCCAGGAGAAGCTCAGGTTACACATTGAGTGAATTACTGATTATGAGCAAACAACATCTTTCTTAGAGTTCACAGTCGACTTAATGTGAACACACAGTCCAAGACAACTTGAAAGTTTGTGAAGGATGACTAATGGGGAAGACACTGACGTACGATCTTGAATTTTACGATCCAATAAGCTTGACATTTCCGTAATCATTCAGCGATGTGTTCTTTAATGGCAATGGCAGCATGCCTAGCTTGATAAACTTTGGATGCGCATTGTCGTGATTGACACACGAGTAAATATATTGTTCGCACAACCGAGACTATCGCTAAAATGTTCACTCACATTCCGTCACACAGAGATTGAAGCTTACTGTAGGCACGTCTGTTGAAATTTGCAACAATGACTTCTGGATTGACAATCCGAAATTGTCAAAAGAATCTAAGCCAAAAATATTCTGCGAAGATCTGACAGAAAGCTATGTGAGTACAACTGTCTTAGTTAATCCTGAACGGTAGGTGGCATACTGGAAGATCATAAAATTGGAATTTGCTGTCCTTTAGAAGTTTACGAAACACGTGGAGCTGGTCTCAGTATTGGTGAACGTAATCGTTCATGAGGAAGTCTGTTGAGAAGTGTAAATGAAGCACCAGTGGTCAGTGGAAATATGACATCTTTCTTGGCTACTGTCGAAGTAACACCCACTTTGTCCCGACTAAAACAGAACTATCACTTCCTGCGTATTGCAGTGAGGTGTAGCGGGCAACGATTTAGTAGTGGACATTGTGTTTGCGTTGTCGTTACTTGTTTATCACATGAAAATCACTCGACTGGTGTTTAAGTTTTGTACTTCGGCCACTTTTCACAACATGTAGTACTGTTCTGCCGGTGGCTGTGTCGTGCGAACATTGACTGAGCGGGTTTAGTGGCACGATGCTTGGGAATTCGTTGCCCACATAGATTTTTCGTGCATAATGGCGGAACAAGTAATTTTGTGTTGCAAAAACATCAAATGGTGTCGCAACTTGAGAAATGAGTACGGTTATGACTCCTAAAGCACATTGGGCAAGACTTTGCTATGTTTTCCTGTCTGCTGGCGTTCTGCTGATGCGGCATGGCGCTGTTTGTACGTTACGTCACATGCTGTGTCACACGGGCGGCGTGGGACTGTTTACGTTCTGCTGCTTTACTTACAGTCACTGGGCAATTCGTTAGTATCTAACATTTACACCTCACACTAAGCTAAATCGTTAGTGTCCTGAGCCTCAGTTAACATTAACTCTTTATATGAGGAAGGATCAGGCTGTTTCAAGATAGTAGCACCAATTTTATCGACACAATTATGTTTTGAGTTATAGCGCCACGCAGCATTTCGTCACTGTATGATTGCCCAAAAGACAAAAATTTGAAATGATTAGTTAAACCTTATAATTCAGTGATCCAGTGTTTACGAGTTTGACGTGCTCAGCGCTGAAGGCGGATTAACTTGAACATTGCATCATCGCGAGTGTTGGTTGACCCAACTTAGTGGTTAACCTGCTAAATAAAGTAGCAATGTCGAACTATTCTGACTGTTTGGCAGGAAACAATTTAACTGTACATCGGTAAACCTCTGTGCCCACTACGGAAAGAAAAAATGCTTTCCTCTTCGTACATTCGTGCGCCTCCTTATGATTCACCTACTGAATTAATCATTCCGAGCAGTCCTCTTGCTGTTGGTTGAAACAGGGATGGTGGAATGGCTGACGAAGACAGCGGCAGACGCTGGTGTGTTGCCTGTAGTTGCTGCTGTTGCGGATGTGTTAGCGGCGTCACGGCTTGTAGCAGCTGCTGGATTTGCTCGCACTGTAACTGAATAAATGCATAAGAGAACTGTCTTGTGACTGAGAAGCCATGCCTGTAAGGACTTTGGATTAGTAGCTTCACACAAAATAGACATTCGACTTGGTAGTAGTGTCCGTCCTGATTCAAAAGGGATCGAAATAGACGACAGAGGGATAGAGAAACATTAAAATCGCTCAAAAGAGGAAAGGCCGCTGGACCTGATGGGATACCAGTTCGACTTTACGCGAAAGAACTTGCCCCCCTTCTTGCAGCGGTGTACCGTAGGTCTCTAGAAGAGCATAGCGTTCGAAAGGATTGCAAAAGGGCACAGGTCATCCTCGTTTTCAAGAAGGGACGTCGAACAGATGTGCAGAACTATAGACCTATTTCTCTAACGTCGATCAGTTGTAGAATTTTGAAACACGTATTATGTTCGAGTATAATGACTTTTATGGAGACTAAAAATCTACTCTGTAGGAATCAGCATGGGTTTCGAAAAGGACGGTCGTGTGAAACCCAGCTCGCGCTATTCGTCCACGAGACTCAGAGGGCCATAGACACGGGTTCACAGGTAGATGCCGTGTTTCTCGACTTCCGCAAGGCGTTCGATACAGTTCCCCACAGTCGTTTAATGAACAAAGTAAGAGCATATGGACTATCAGACCAATTGTGTGATTGGATTGAGGAGTTTCTAGATAACAGAACGCAGCATGTTATTCTCAATGCAGAGAAGTCTTCCGAAGTAAGAGTGATTTTAGGTGAGCCGCAGGGGAGTGTCATAGGACCGTTGCTATTCACAATATACATAAATGATCTGGTGGATGACATCGGAAGCTCACTGAGGCTTTTTGCAGATGATGCTGTGGTGTATCGATAGGTTGTAACAATGGAAAATTGTACTGAAATGCAGGAGGATCTGCAGCGAATTGACGCATGGAGCAGGAAATGGCAATTGAATCTCAATGTAGACAAGTGTAATGTGCTGCGAATACGTAGAAAGATAGATCCCTTATCATTTAGCTACAAAATAGGTGGTCAGCAACTGGAAGCAGTTAATTCCATAAATTATCTGGGAGTAGGCATTATGAGTGATTTAAAATGGAATTATCTTTTAAAGTTGATCGTCGGTAAAGCAGATGCCACACTAAGATTCATTGGAAGAATCTTAAGGAAATGCAATCCGAAAACAAAGGAAGTAGGTTACAGTACTTTTGTTCGCCCATTGCTTGAATACTGCTCAGCAGTGTGGTATCCGTACCAGATAGGTTTGACAGAAGAGATAGAGAAGATCCAACGAAGAGCAGCGCGCTTTGTTAGAGGATCATTTAGTAATCGCGAAAGCGTTACGAAGATGATAGATAAACCCCAGTGGAAGACTCTGCAAGAGAGACGCTCAGTAGCTCGGTACGGGCTGTTGTTAAAGTTTCGAGAACATACCTTCACCGAAGAGTCAAGCAGTATATTGCTCCCTCCTACGTATATCTCGCAAAGAGACCATTAGGATAAAATCAGAGAGATTAGAGCCCACACAGAATCATACCGACAATCCTTCTTTCCACGAACAATACGAGACTGGAATAGAAGGGAGAACCGATAGAGGTACGCAGGGTACCCTCCGCCACACCCCATCAGGTGGCTTGCGGAGTATGGATGTAGATGTAGATGTAGAAGAGGCCACGCACTAATGTACAAGACGTATAAAAAGTAATAGCAACAAACAAACAAGACAAATGCATGGGTGGGTGGGTAAAAACAAAATCCTATAATTTTTGCAGATCCTCTCCCTTTCCGGTGCCAGCTGTGGTATCGTACTTTTGATACAAACCACAGGAGATTTTACTTGTCACCACCCTCAGCTGTTAATAGTGCGCGGAGTGATACGCTGAAACACTGACAGTGATTAGTGACAAGAATACGCACATTTACTGACTAGTTCTCAACTTTATACCAATCGGTTCGGGCAGCAGACCCCAAAAGTACAACTACTATTCCAGAGCCTAAGGGTGAAAAGAAAATAATTCCTTTCCCACTAGAATCTTCACTGAAGATGGGCTCAATTGACTCGCTAAATGCAAAACGATGCGGTGCGAAATACACGAGTAGAAGACTGCCTTCCCGGTAGTCGACCTGACTTGGAACTGCCCGCTCTCCAGTGGCACCGGCGTCTATCACATCTCTGGCGACACCAACAATCCGACTTCTTGGTACGGCAATCTCTGTGCTGTACGCCGTCTTTGGCGTGGGTTTTCGACGTATCGACGCCTGGGGTGGTGCCTGGTGGCGCGTGCTGTGCTTACGACACCACACACCCAGTTTTCGGAATGTGGAGTAAATAGGAACGGCGAATTACCGTTCTCCAACCGTTGCCATACGTGCCTTAGGTGTGTACAGAAAGCCGTTGCAGTATTTCCTCCTAGTAGCGACGGAATAGCTGCTGGACGTCGCCACAACAGCAACAGTGGGAAACAGATATGGCCGCTATCATTATGTACGGAAGACAAAGGCACATGGACCTGAGTCGAAGGGAGCCACATTATTTAAGGACTGATAGTTCAAACGACTAAAAAGGATATATTTCTTTATTTTGAAACTAAAATCAACGAACAGCATCTCACTGCAGAAAAAGAAATACGTTGATACTGTGATGATGTGATTACTCGATTCTTTATTGTTACTTTTCTTGTTTAAAATATACATGATAACTGTTGAATCCGGGTCACACAAGTACTTTCAGATATGCGTCAGTTAGTTTAGAACGTCCATGTATCCTCGGTCAGGTAATATACACACTTGGAAATAGAAAAAAGAACACATTGACACCGGTGTGTAAGACCCACCATACTTGCTGCGGACACTGCGAGAGGGCTGTACAAGCAATGATCACACGCACGGCACAGCGGACACACCAGGAACCGCGGTGTTGGCCGTCGAATGGCGCTAGCTGCGCAGCATTTGTGCACCGCCGCCGTCAGTGTCAGCCAGTTTGCCGTGGCATACGGAGCTCCATCGCAGTCTTTAACACTGGTAGCATGCCGCGACTGCGTGGACGTGAGCCGTATGTGCAGTTGACGGACTTTGAGCGAGGGCGTATAGTGGGCATGCGGGAGGCCGGGTGCACGTACCGCCGAATTGCTCAACACGTGGGGCGTGAGGTCTCCATAGTACATCGATGTTGTCGCCAGTGGTCGGCGGAAGGTGCACGTGCCCGTCGACCTGGGACCCGACCGCAGCGACGCACGGATGCACGCCAAGACCGTAGGATCCTACGCAGTGCCGTAGGGGACCGCATCGCCACTTCCCAGCAAATTAGAGACACTGTTGCTCCTGGGGTATCGGCGAGGACCATTCGCAACCGTCTCCATGAAGCTGGGCTACGGTCCCGCACACCGTTAGGCCGTCTTCCTCTCACGTCCCAACATCGTGCAGCTCGCCTCCAGTGGCGTCGCGACAGGCGTGAATGGAGGGACGAATGGAGACGTGTCGTCTTCAGCGATGAGAGTCGCTTCTGCCTTGGTGCCAATGATGGTCGTATGCGTGTTTGGCGCCGTGCAGGTGAGCGCCACAATCAGGACTGCATACGACTGAGGCACACAGGGCCAACACCCGGCATCATGGTGTGGGGAGCGATCTCCTACACTGGCCGTACACCTCTGGTGTTCGTCGAGGGGACACTGAACAGTGCACGGTACATCCAAACCGTCATCGAACCCATCGTTCTGCCATTCCTAGACCGGCAAGGGAACTCGCTGTTCCAACAGGACAAAGCACGTCCGCATGTATCCCGTGCCACCTAACGTGCTCTAGAAGGTGTAAGTCAACTACCCTGGCCAGCAAGATCTCCGGATCTGTTCCCCATTGAGCATGTTTGGGACTGGATGAAGCGTCGTCTGACGCGGTCTGCACGTCCAGCACTAACGCTGGTACAACTGAGGCGCCAGGTGGAAATGGCATGGCAAGCCGTTCCACAGGACTACTTCCAGAATCTCTACGATCGTCTCCATGGGAGAATAGCAGCCTGCATTGCTGCGAAAGGTGGATATACACTGTACTAGAGCCGACATTGTGCATGCTCTGTTGCCTGTGTCTATGTGCCTGTGGTTCTGTCAGTGTGATCATGTGATGTATCTGACCCCAGGAATGTGTCAATAAAGTTTCCCGTTCCTGGGACAATGAATTCACGGTGTTCTTATTTCAATTTCCAGGAGTGTATTATGTAAAGAATTTATTGCATTGTGATACATAACAGTTTTAAGACTAATGTATTTAATGTGGTAGAAGTATTATCAATGTAAATGCCATAATCTCAAAAACTTTTGTGTAATGTGACACAGAAAAGGATCTTACTTGATGGGGAACAAATAATCTTATTGAAAATGGAGCAGGTTCTCCGAAAAATGTTTGGGTATTAAAACAAGAGGAATTGCCCCGAAAAATTTGCTCTGTTGCGTATAATTTTGACATCTGCAGAATTAGGTACTGAAAGCGTACCTATTTGTGGCATATGACCATCTGTGTCGGTATGGGACTTGAATGCCAATTTCCCGCTTATTGCGAGATGTCGCGTTAATCGACCCGGCTAACCGAACACGCTTCCAAGACCGACCCAAACCTCTATTTGCGACACACAGTGCCCACGGACCCTAGTGTTCACACCTTTACCTCACTTCCCACCACAGGGATACTGAGACCAATATATTCAACGTTGGTAGTATCGTCTTTTTGGGTAGTCATGGCTGTAGTACTTAATTTTTACGATGACTTTTCATTCAGACATCCAAGATCTCGGCTGATGCAAAAACATAAATATTTCATTTCTATATTCTACTAGTTCGCATAAATCCGATAATGTTATAAAGATTGAAAATGACAGTTGTGATTTGATCAAGTAGCAGAAATGTTAGTTGGCTTAATAGAAAGGCAATGAACGGACAGTACTATTTGCTACCGGCCACACCGTCTTCAACATAAGTACGGAGGAATTATTACGCAAATATCAATCAAATGTAACGGCTGTAACAGCTGCGCCACCAGGACCGCCTAGCTCCTGAACAGCACCCACAGATAAGCAGCATTATAGTTTGGCGTCTTGAGAACAACGGCTCCTACTTTTGTGTTCCGTGATGTTAAAGAATTTTACATGTTTACATGCTATATTGTGCTGAATGTGCTGGAGCTACACCTTCATTTTCTGGCTCCGACCCATTGAGAAAAGGGTTATTTCTCATTCGTGCGAGGTCCAAATAATATGTGGATTTTAGACCTGACAGCTGTACAATAGGGAGTTTTCTTCGTTTTCTGGAACTTATCATACCACAACTTTCCTAAAGTACTGTGTGAACTCGCGTACCTACTTACAGATCTTTTCAGCGCCCTTGCGCAGTATTGTAATTTGCTAGCCTTATTTTGCAAAAATATTCTAAACGTTTTGGTGATTTATAACATTTCATGGTTCTATTTACTAACAGCAAACATGAATAGTTTAAGACACTTTGGTATCAAAACGGATTTCTCAAGTTCTCACTTTCTTACTGAAACCGGAAGAATGTTCAGTAGCTAATCAAACATATTACTTCAGCCAACTTCCTTTGAAAAAATGCCAAATCCATTGCAGAACGTCGTGGAAATTCCCGCATTGCTGTAACAGTTTCACGAAGTTCAGATAGATGGTGTAGTCTTAAAGATGGCGTCGGTGACGGAGGTGCGTTCCAAGCAGAGGAGTATCACACATTTTCTTAGGTGAAAATCAGGGCATCCCAGATGTTCATAGGTGCTTGGTGAGTGTCTACAGATACCTGGCCGTGAAGTACGGTGAGACTTAGCGCAAAGTGTGTCGTCGCAACAATGACGCGAAAACTGACCAAAGCCCTGAGTGCTCGCCGGTCGCCCACAGCTGTGACTTCCAATGTTGGAACTTGCGGAAACTCTCAAACGATAGAATTGACGGGTCATAATCAAACACCTCGCTGCTCAACTGGACGTCTCTGTTTGTAGTGCTGAGGCACTCTTCCACCAGTTGGGGTATTCAAAGGTGTGTGCCGGCAGGGTTCCTTGATTCAGCCCAATAAAGGGTGCACTCAGCAGCAAGGAGCTGGCTCCGACATTAACCAGTAGAGTAGTACCATGTAAGCATACAGGTCCTTCCAGGAAGGTGGCATGAGGTCATCGCTTTGAACAAGATTATCTTGAAAAGGCTTTGTAGCCAGAGGAATTAGGTAATAATTTGGTTTAATGGAATCTTGAATAAAACCAAGATACTTTCTGAAAAAAATGTTGCATTTTTATCTTACCCAGCTCGCTTTTAGGTACATCACGGTAAAAATTCGATAGTTTTCTTAACATACAGTTCCATATTGACACAATTCTAGTACAATTATTATTCGTCACGGAAACTAAGAATGACACCATTTCGTTAAGTAAGTCTCTGGGATAGCTAGGACTTAATTTTAATCTCAACAGAGTCAGTTACGTTACACAGAAGAGCAAAAGACTTCTTCTTCCATTACTTGATTTGTCGCCATCACCAACGCTAAAGAGTTTCATTAGATTTGTAAAGGATTACATGAAGCCTTTTAAATCTAATGATAATCAAGCATGTTACCTTATGCGCCACAACGTTGTAGAAGCTTCCAAAGTGCAATCAAATTAAGTTCACCAGGGAGGGAAAGTACTGAGACATTCAGATGGAGTCTATTGGAAGAAGTTACTTACTTGTAATGTTAACAGCTTTTTCTATCAATCCACCGAATTTGTCATCTTCCGAGAGAATAAAAACTGTCTTGCTATCCAAAAACAAACATCTGACCAGAATATCTAAAAAAGTGAGGAGCGTAGTCCGTGTGTGACTACTACGGAAAACATTTTCGAAAAGTAAGATCGTACCCCGCACAACGGTATGCAATGAAACTTGAAAACTGTCTTCAGTTCGCTTACCCTAAAGACATTGTGTGATAAATGAGTAGACCTTAATAGAGGGCCATGAAACTGAAAGCATTGGTAACAACTGTAGGCGTACGTCACTGAGTGTGTGACGGAGACTGAAGTTGTCTAAAAACTAAAGTAATGAATTCCGTAAATCATTGCAATATGGATAACGACAGTTGACCATGTTGTGCAACATTACAGCCTACTGAGAACTTATGTCAGGTGTAGTATAAGTTGAAGGGGAGAGTGAAAACCTGTTAGAGAAGTTTATAGGAAGGAGACAGTGGATAGCTTTCTAGAAAGAGCAGTGTTTTGAAGAGGGGGGAATTTCAAGAGTGCAATTACTGTACGTTAACTGAAGTAGAGGAATTGGTAAGAAATAATCATTTAAAAAATAAAAACATAAAGAATTTCTCTATAAATTGTTATCTATGACGTATATTTTCGTTTAACATACTCACACTTAAAAGTATAGGCAGTAGAAATGATATATTTTAAAGTTCTTCAAATTTTCCACTATACAAATTTCCTGAGTGTATCGTTTCCCATCAGACGTGCTTTGGTTGCATATTTGTATTCTATAGGCAGTACATCCAGTATAAGTGTGCTCACTTTTCGGAAATTCGTCTAGGAGGTGACTGCAAATAATTCACTTCTGTAAACTTCATATAGAATTTAACTCATGCCAACAAATACTATTCAAGCTCGGCTTGCACAAATTGCACATTAGAATAATTTGTCATCATTCCCTTGTTCTCTTTGCTAAGCACTTAAAGTTAAATGATTGTTGTACTTCTCGAATCCTCAATATTTCCTACAGAACACAGATAACCAATAGTTTAGGGCCTAATTTAATTGTTTTAAAATAAGTCAATGACGCCGTCAAGACCATTGAACTGCCTCACGTTGACGGTAATTTACGTACCTTTTTTTGGTAAATGTGACGCACAGTTTCACTTTTCTTGTAATGCATAACGAATGCCGAGTCTAAGAAAACTCGTTCATGCTTGGACCATCCCTTATCATAAGGGTTCATAAAATATAATAGATCATAATAAGCAATTATGCCTTTATAGCTGTGTTTCAGAGACACTCGTAAGAGTTGAACTGTGTGGAGAAAAGTTACTGATCGTCTGAATACACTGTATTTCATATCCGAAGAGTGTAAGGTAAAAGGAAAATGGAAAAATGTCAACACGAAATCGAAGAAGAGTTCAGCCTTTGCTAGGAAATGGAAAGTTGGTGACCTCTGTGTCCTAAATTTAATTTCCATTTGTTTCGCCATGAATGTACTGGGTAGTAACTGTCAGAAGATCTCAGTGGTGTAGCAGTGGTAGTCTGCGATCACCCACGCCCCTCCCCCACCTCCCGTGCAGGATGCGTGGCGCTGCCGCAACCACTATGCATACGTCACACGGAGCGGCTATCTGGCGTGCCCATCGCGTCAGGCGCCGCTCGTATGTCTGCCTTTCGAGCTTCGGGTAGGGAATTCCAACGTCGCTGATGCTTATCCCAATGCCAGGAGTCATGCAGCCGTGCTATACTTCAGCCTCGAGTGGAAAATGGACGACACCCATTTTTAGCCTTCGACTAGCAGCGCTTTCTGTTTTTTCAGGCCGAAACACTGTCCATTTTATCGAGTTTCACTACCGAGCCGTCAAGCTCACTCCTCTGTTTGCTTATCTGGGCTTGAACAAACATTCCGGTGCTATCGACAAGATGACGTTGCAACTTTTTACAGATACGAGGTATTAGATTTATGTTGCTGTCTGTACGTTTTTAGTAGTGTGCTTTAGACGGAATGGTGTATCGCATCATACGTATTTGGGAATGGTATCTTCGGCTACCTAAATATATTAGAAACTGACTACTATACTTTTACTTTTCTTGTAGATGGGGATTATCAGTCGCCAAATAATTGTCAAAATAAATGGTGAAGCCTACCTCTGTCATTTATTTTACATAATTCGCTACAACTACAGGTCAATGATCACTGACCGAAACTAGTAGCGAATCGCCCAAAATTAATGACCGATGATGGCTCCATTGTGAATTTTAACATTGATTGCTGTACCACGACTTAGATTTACTATTTCCTTAGTCACAAAAAACAATACTAGGGACCAAAATACTGAACTATTCGATTCTAATGTAGATTTATTGTCAGAAAATCGCCATCCAATGATCAGTAGTAGCAGCGCAGCTATACTGAAAAATTTTAATGTTAGTGGCCCAATTGAATATCTGCCTATGCTATACGGGTAATATATTATGGTTTGCTATCCGTTCCTAACTACAGTTCTAGATAATAACTGTATGATACAGTTTGATCGCAACTCAAGGAAAATCGTATTTAAGTCCACTAGGCATACAGCCTTAGAGGCACGCAGTATCCATCTTGTAAACGAAATCCTTTATCTTTTTTTCAGCCTTAGCTGATGTTACAATATGAAGCTTTGGAACAACTTACTTACAAACAAGATCCTACAAAACACCGCAACCATAATAATAAAACCGCGTGAAAGTAACTATCAAATGTCACCCGTATATTCGAACACTTGTAGTGTAACTTCGTTACTTCTAATGCAATGTGGGTTGTATTTAATTTAATTTTTGTTGAGCCATGGGACATATGTTCGAATTTGAATGAGGTAACATCCTATTCGAAAAACCAACTAGGCTCAGACGAAACTGGCCTGCAGACCTCCTTGACCAATTGTTTCCTTGCGATGTGAGAGGATGTAAGAGAACGATTCATGGTGATTTGGCCACAGACTGGGTGTGATTCATAAAGTGAAACTATTTGTGTTACTATGTGTTCGTAAATACGTTGAGAGTGTAGCTGAGCTACACATTTAAATGTTACAAAAATCGAAGAGACCTTCATTTGAATCCAGAAACATATAAAGTTATTCCCTGAAAGTGCTTTAGAATACATGCAAAGCGCGACAGTACTTTTAGCTCTAAATGCCTGCTTGAAACAGTACATCAAATAGCACATAGCAAGTAATCAAAGATGTCATTAAAAATTTATTAACATAATAAAGGATAAAAGTTCGGAGAATGGTAAGACAGGAACAAGTCTTTCCGTGTTTAACGTTACAAGCCTAAGTGGAATTTTTGACAGTAGGATAAGAAAAACTCGAAGTTCAAAATGGTTCAAATGGCTCTCAGCACTATGGGACTTAACTGCTGAGGTCATCAGTCCCCTAGAACCTAGAACTACTTAAACCTAACTAACCTAAGGACATCACACACATCCATGCCCAAGGCAGGATTCGAACCGGCGACAGTAGCGGTCGCGCGGTTCCAGACTGTAGCGCCTAGAACCGCTCGGCCACTCCGGCCGGCAACTCGAAGTGTATTTACCATCTTATAAAGAATATTTGATTTGAAAATGAACGATTAACTGCTAATAATTATTACTGATAAGAACACCGTAACTACAAATATAATTATGAACAAGATTGTATTACACGTCTACCATTTTATGTACAGAGTGTCCATAATTAACATTCCAGTTTCAAAAAGTTGTACAAGCAGAACAATTGCTCAAATGACGTGAAGTTTCAACATCGTAGTACTAAAACAGCGGGAAAAGATGTGGAAGAAATAACAATTTACCAATAAAAGACTCTCTAAGTGTCTTAACGTAAATGGTGTCGTTTCAAATGACAGAAGAAACGCAAAACGACGCCTTTGGTTTAAGTTGCACATTACACAATCCATGCTTTAAATACGCATGACTGCCGATGTCCAGCAGTCATCAATTGTGGCACTCTGTTCGGTAAGCCCTGTCGACAAGACAAGGTCGTACCACATCGGATGGAAAAAACCGGTTTTTAATGGTCTTGAGTCCAAACACCATTTAAAAAGCCAAATGACATTGCTTTTTTAATTGGTATGGGGTCAAGAACCACATAGCAAGCAAAATAACTTCGGCTTTTAATTTTCCATTGTCGAAAACCTGCACAAAAGAAATGAAACCGATTTGTGATTGTCGTGAGAATTGCGCGAGACAAGTTGCGTATGTTGTCCACCGTTTTTCGCTGTACACTGAAATAGACAAATGAGTGTTCCACTGTAGATAGCACAGTCTTGACGGTCACGTTCAGAATGCGGTGCCCAATGCGTACTATAAGATCAAGAACGTTCATATTTGGAACACTGAACATATCATCTTCCACAAAAACTCACAGCCAGAAGTCACACGGATGAACACCAGGTGATTTGGGAGGACAGGGTTAAGGGGAAAAGGTCTCTGCAGCAGCTTCCTCACTGACTGTGCGATGTGCAGGGAAGCCCCATCTTGCATAAAAATGAACCTACCCAAACTGCCATTCTCTTGGAGGGTTGGAATGACGTTGCGACAAACAGACCCGTACCAGTATGATGGTATATGTCAGAGGAGCCCCAGCTCTCATGTTCTCGGAGAAATACGGCCCTACAATAAAAGATGCTGTCAAAGCACACCACGCAGTCACCTTTGTAGAATGAAGAGCTGTCGTCTGATATGCCTCCGGGTTTTCCTTTGCGTATATTGTGCAATTCTACACTCCTGGAAATGGAAAAAAGAACACATTGACACCGGTGTGTCAGACTCACCATACTTGCTCTGGACACTGCGAGAAGGCTGTACAAGCAATGATCACACGCACGGCACAGCGGACACAACAGGAACCGCGGTGTTGGCCGTCGAATGGCGCTAGCTGCGCAGCATTTGTGCACCGCCGCCGTCAGTGTCAGACAGTTTGCCGTGGTATATGGAGCTCCATCGCAGTCTTTAACACTGGTAGCATGCCGCGACAGCGTGGACGTGAACCGTATGTCCAGTTGACGGACTTTGAGCGAGGGCGTATAGTGGGCATGCGGGAGGCCGGGTGGACGTACCGCCGAATTGCTCAACACGTGGGGCGTGAGGTCTCCACAGTACATCGATGTTGTCGCCAGTGGTCGGCGGAAGGTGCACGTGCCCTTCGACCTGGGACCGGACCGCAGCGACGCACGGATGCACGCCAAGACCGTAGGATCCTACGCAGTGCCGTAGGGGACCGCACCGCCACTTCCCAGCAAATTAGGGACACTGTTGCTCCTGGGGTATCGGTGAGAATCATTCGCAACCGTCTCCATGAAGCTGGGCTACGGTCCCGCACACCGTTAGGCCGTCTTCCGCTCACGCCCCAACATCGTGCAGCCCGCCTCCAGTGGTGTCGCGATAGGCGTGAATGGAGGGACGAATGGAGACGTGACGTCTTCAGCGATGAGAGTCGCTTCTGCCTTGGTGCCAATGATGGTCGTATGCGTGTTTGGCGCCGTGCAGGTGAGCGCCACAATCAGGACTGCATACGACCGAGGCACACACGGCCAACACCCGGCATCATGGTGTGGGGAGCGATCTCCTACACAGGCCGTACACCTCTGGTGATCGTCGAGGGGACACTGAATAGTGCACGGTACATCCAAACCGTCATCGAACCCATCGTTCTACCATTCCTAGACCGGCAAGGGAACTTGCTGTTCCAACAGGACAATGCACGTCTGCATGTATCCCGTGCCACCCAACGTGCTTTAGAAGGTGTAAGTCAACTACCCTGGCCAGCAAGATCTCCGGATCTGTCTCCCATTGAGCATGTTTGGGACTGGATGAAGCGGCGTCTTACGCGGTCTGCACGTCCAGCACGAACGCTGGTCCAACTGAGGCGCCAGGTGGAAATGGCATGGCAAGCCGTTCCACAGGACTACATCCAGCATCTCTACGTTCGTCTCCATGGGAGAATAGCAGCCTGCATTGCTGCGAAATGTGGATATACACTGTACTAGTGCCGACATTGTGCATGCTCTGTTGCCTGTGTCTATATGCCTGTGGTTCTGTCAGTGTGATCGTGTGACGTATCTGACCCCAGGAATGTGTCAATAAAGTTTCCCCTTCCTGGGACAATGAATTCATGGTGTTCTTATTTCAATTTCCAGGAGTGTACTTATTAACTTAGTCGCCGGGAATGTAATTCGCTTCTGTCCACAGAATATTACACGGCCATTCAGTGTTCACTCCATAGAAAGAACTAAACTCCTCCCGAACAGGCCATAAAGGCCCAAAGATACCAATCGGCCACCGTGTCATTCTCAGCCCATAGGTGTCAATGGATGCGGATATGGAGGAGCATATGGTAAGCACACCGCTCTCCCACCCGTATGTCAGTTTCCGAGACCGAAGCCGCTACTTTTTAATCAAGTAGCTCCTCAGTTAGCATGTTTACTCTATGCGCAAAAGAAATTCGAAAGCGAACGTTTGTCTTTTAGGCAAGTCATCAGTAAGCAACTCTAGAATATGCGTGATTTGTATGGAAAACAATGCAAGATGTTTCATAGGATTTTCTGCACCATGATCACAGACATGTCCACCTTTCGGGGAACCCTCGTACGCTTCATTTTTACTCACCACTCGAACCTTGCTGCTGTGCTGTGCCCACATCCTCGACAGAAAGTCTTATCAGCCGATTTACTCCCTCTGCAACATTGTTCTTCAAAAGAACGTGTCATTTCGAATTTTGTCATTTTCTCAAGGCCCCTAGAAGGTACACCCTTCCGTGTATTACGAGGTTACTGGTACACAGTCATTTTTCTTGTAAAATAGCTTCCCCAGCAGCGCTCCGTCTTCGTGGAGACAGTTATATTTGGCGTCTAGGATACAACCTGAGGATCAGCCATGAGTCGCATGTTTGTTGGTGTGCATGTTATGATACTTACAGCACCAACTGTTCCTCAAATTTTCGTTCTTTTTTATTTTGTTTTCATGAAATTTCCACCCTGTGTCAATTCGATTTTGTTCAAATTTGACGTCACTCTGCAGTTATTCTCTTTCTACACCATTTATAAGCTTAACGTGTAGACTTCAGTAAGGGTATCGATTACGATACTGTGGCGAAAGCATACTTTCGAACAGCAAGTAAGTAAATTTCGATGTAGTATTAATAGAACTAATTGTCGAGCGATGACCGGTATAACTACCTGTCTCCAAGATCCAATATTTCCAGATACTTTCTTCACTCTAAACACTCGTACGTAATTACGCTTAAATGCTTTCAGCTTACCTCATTACCTGTCTCCCCAACCCTGCAACATCGACAATGTTGCTGCTACATATTTTTACTGCCATTACAAATACACGAAGAGTCCTTTTAATATCTTAGCCATTTCTATCTTGCAAATCATCCATATTTGTCCACTGCAGTAAGATCAATCGAATATTCTGTGTTCAACCACAATAAAAATTAAAGTGCCTGTAGTAATGAGGTGATCATGTCGCAGGTGCAACCCTACATATTCACCTGCACGGTAAGCTGTCATCATACGTACGATGGATATCTATTGATCTTCCATTATCAACGAACCACATTACACCCTGCCGGTCTTTAACGTATCTGAGAATCATGCCAACGGACAAAATGGGCTCCATGAAACACCTCAGACAATACAACTACCTGTGATTCTTTTGTTTGTAGACCACACTGCTCACTTTCCTTCAACCGAGTTAATTCTAGGTATGGTCAGCAGCGCATATAGATCTCACATGTGCAAATGAAACTCACATACTGAACTGATAATTGCACGAACACTTGTGGCCGTAATCACAGAGCATCTGAACTTATGCGCAATTTATCCAGGTCACTGGCTACTTTTCAATGGAATTCAGTGTGACGAATGTCATCCAGCCCTATTAACTCTGGCCTGTCCACTACCGCCACTACCTCTGTTGGAACAATGTGTCGTGCACCGATTTTCAGTTGACGTAAATGTGAAGTCTTGCGGATCAAAACGAAGAAGGTTGATATACTGTGCAATTAAATCACTGCAGAACAATCACTAAATGCAGTCACATATTTAAGGATCTCAGAGTAAAGGTGCGCTGCGATTCAAGGTGGAACGAAGACAATACATGGTTCAGTCACATTAATGTGAGCACCACCTATTTTCGACGTCAACGTGCAATAACCACTCACAGACAATCATGCCAGTGAAAAGAGGGAAGCATTTCCGAAACAGCTGACTTTGTAAACGGTTCGCGTGCTACATCGGTTCAAGTGTGCCGTGCTTGGAGAAATGACGCTATCCAAAACTGTTGGTGAGGCAACTGTAGTGCCCTACGGGTCAAACATGGCAGGGGTGTACGACTGCCACGGAGATATACAGGGTGGTCCATTGATAGTAACCGAACCAAATATCTCACGAAATAAGCATCAAACGATAAAAGTACAAAGAACGAAACTCGTCTAGCTTGAAGGGGGAAACCAGATGGTGCTATGTTTGACCAGCTAGATGGCGCTGCTATATGTCAGCCGGATATCAACAGCGTTTTTTAGAATAGGAGCCCCTATTTTTATTACATATTTCTGCAATAAGTAAAGAAATATGAATGTTTTAATTCAGCGAATTTTTTCGCTTTGTGATAGGTGGCACTGTAATAGTTGCAAACGTATATGTACGTGGTGTCACGCTACATTCCGTCAATACGGACGGTATTTGCTTCGTGATAAATTACCCATATTAAAATGGACCGTTTACAAATTGCCGAAAAGGTCGATATCGTGTTGATGTATGGCTTTGTGATCAAATTGCACAACGGGCGTATACCATGTATGCTGCTCGGTATCCTGGACGACATTATCCAAGGGTCCGGACCGTTCGCCGGAAAGTTACATTATTTAAGGAAACAGGAAGTGTTCAGACACGTGTCAAATGTCAACCGCGACCTGCAACAAATGATGATGCTCAAGTAGTTGTTTTAGCTGCAGTCCCGGCTAATCCGCACATCAGTGGTAGAAAAACTGCGCGAGAATCGAGAATCTCAAAAACGTCGGTGTTGAGAATGCTACATCAACATCGATTGCACCCGTACCATATTTGTATGCACCAGATGTTGCATTGCGACCACTTTGAACGTCGTATACAGTTCTGCCACTGGGCACAAGAGAAATGACGGGACGATGATAGATTTTTTTGCACGCGTTCTATTTAGCGACGAAGCGTCACTCACCAACAGCGGTAATGTAAACCGGCATAATATGCACTATTGGGCAACGGAAAATCCACTATGGCTGCAACAAATGGTACATCAGCGACCTTGCCGGGTTAATCTATGGAGCGGTATTATTGGAGGATAATTGGCCCCCATTTTATCGATGGCAATCTAAACGGTGCAATGTATGCTGATTTCCTACGTAATGTTCTACCGATGTTACTACAAGATGTTTCACTGCATGACAGAATGGCGATGTACTTCCAAGATGATGGATGTCCGGCACATGGCTCGCGTGCGGTGGACGAGATATTGAATAGCATATTTCATGACAGGTGGATTGGTCGACGAAGCACCATACCGTGGCCCGCACGTTCACTGGATCTGACGTCCCCTGATTTCTTTCTGTGGGGAAAGTTGAACGATATTTGCTATTGTTATCCAGCGACAATGACTGACAACATGCGGTAGTGCATTTTCAATGCATTTGCGAACATTATGGAAGGCGAACTACTCTCTGTTGAGAGGAATGTCGTTACACCTGTTGCCAAATGCATTGAGGTTGAGGGACATCATTTCAGGAATTAAGGGCATTAATGTGTTATTTACAGTTTAGCAGGCTGTAACAGCATGCGTTCTCAGAAATGATATGTTTACAAATGTACATGTATCAAATTGGAACAACCGAAATAAAATGTTCAAACGTATCTACGTTCTGTATTTTAATTTTAAAAACCTACCTGTTACCAACTGTTCGTCTAAAAGTGTCAGGCATATGTTTGTGACTATTACAGGGCAACCTATCACAAAGCGAAAAAAGTGGTCCAACAAAAACATTCATATTTCTTTACGTACTAGACGAATATGTAATAAAAATGGGGGTTCCTATTTAAAAAAAGAAACGCAGTTAATATCCGTTTGACATATGACACCGCCATCTAGCGGGCCAAACATAGCGCCATCTGGTTTCCCCCTTCAAGCTAGACAAGTTTCGTTCATTGTAGTTTTTCCGTTTGACTCTTATTTCGTGAGATATTTGGCCCGTTCACGATCAATGGACCACCCTGTATTCGTTCAATTAGACGTGCAACTGTTGAGCAACTGGCTGCTCAAGTGGACCACGGAGCTACCAGCTCTGTCTCATGAACAACAGCCCAGTGAATGTTGCTGTGTATGGCCCTCTACAGCAGCTGCTGATTGCTGCCCACTGGCCACGAAACTTAGAATTGGTAGGTCCATACGTAAACTGGACGTCCACTGAGAGGTAACTGGTAGCCTTTTCAGATAAAACACATTTTGTGCTTCATAGCACAGGATTAAAGCAAACAACCAGCATGTGTTACGGTCTGAGGAATGTTTCGTGACATTTCCTGGGTGGACTTCGTTGTACTGGAGGGCACAGGGAGTCAACAAGAGTGTGCATATATTCTTAGGGTCCACGGACAACCTTTTATTTGTTTTTCTTTTCAATTCAATAAAATCTACCAACAGCCATACACGCTAAGACATTTTATTCTACTCTGAAAGCAACCAGTTTTGGCAATTCATTTTGCCATCTTCAGGCCCAACACGCTTGTTTGAAATTAACGAACTTATCGTGTAGCAACATAAAACTAGGTTTCGTGAATTCCAATCATTGTACAGATGCTTCATACGGAAGCTAAATGAACTGCCGAAATTGGCTGCTTTCAGAATAAAATACCATATCTTAAAGTGTACGGCTATTGGTAAAGTTTATTGATTAGAAAGTAACATACTAGCCCGTGTCCCATGGCCGTCATGGACCAACAGAGATTGAACCTTATATGCGGTTCGTTTTTCCCCAATATGATGGCATGTATCATCAGGACAATACTGTGATCGCGGAGAATAATAAGGGGTTGAAAATAAGAAAATATTATTAAAACTTATTCATCTTGCTGCAAGCAAAGTGCAGTCACGCCAGAGGCAGACATAGAACCAGGAAATTAACGGTATGTCCCAAGTGGTTCAGGCCTCAGCACGTGACAACACCACGCCCAGAGAGAGTGGGAGAGAAAAGGGAGGGAGAGAGGGAGACAGAGAAAGAGAGAGAGTGATAGAGAGAGAGACAGACAGACAGACAGAGGGAGAGAGGACTCATTATAAAATAGCACGGGACAGAAAACCAACGAAACCATGAGCCTCATATTCGTTAATTCATAAAAGATGTCGAAAGAAACTGTTTCTATCTCATAAGAATCAGTATCACTGAATCTACACAGTAGTTAAGAGCCTGCTAAGCGAATATTGCAGAATGAGACGGATACATGCAGTCATTAAGAACCAAGCAGCGCGCCATATCCTCATGTTAGCGTCCTTTCAATACTTGGGCTCTCCAGTTCTCAAGACGTCGCTCATTGATTGATAACGTTCACAATAATAGCAATAGTCTCTATGACTACTATATTACAGCGAATCTATGTCCTACATACTGTAGAACTGTAATTAAAGCAGCCAGAGATGTACCTGACATGACGGTCTTCGCGTGTTGAACGTCATACTGCTGGGCACCTTACATGCCTGACGGAGAAGCTGACTGTCAATCGACAACACTACGTTATGGAATGTTGATAACACCGATATTCAGTGCGGAAACTGGTAGCAAGGGCTTGTGGGGTTCACGTTCCTGTTAAACGCTTAAGCGCCTCCCGGTGCTGAAATCTACATGGCCCATAGGAATGACGACTTTCAAAAAACGTTACCTCACGGATGGGCCATAAAGTATCAACATAAAATTGGAAGTAAGATGGAGCACAACCCAGCAGCTATTATGAGACCACTCCTGCTGGACCGAGGCCATTCACTATTCGCCTGGGCCTGCAGACGAGGAACAGCCATGTAACCGTCAGTGGAAATCCATCAAGCTGCTGAATGAGGCAAAGGCTACAAGGCCAAGACGACTGTAAACATAGTAAATAATAACTGAACTTTGATAATGTTTTACTAATGCAAGAGACGCTACACTGGTAACCAACTGCTATCTCGACTTCATGTAGAGAAGTCTCCGCACGGTCCCTCTGTAATGTATCGTACCACTAACAGTGTAGGTTCGTGGTTCGAGAAGTACCAAGATGAAGTTTCTGTACTACCTTGGCCATCAAACTCACTGTATTTAAACCCAGTAGAAAATCTATGGGACCATCTCGATCAGGCAGTTCGTGCCTGAATCGTCAACCGCGAAACATGGTGCTGTAGATGGAATGTTCGACGAGAATGAAATTATCTGGATGCGCTATATTAAAACTCGTCTGAGTTTCCCAAGTGATTTATTATTTCCAGCTAAAGTGACCCAGTTCCTAATGGTGTGCGCCACCAGGTCCTGCAATGCAGAGGACACCACTTCACGGAAACTTCCTGGCAGATTAAAACTGTGTGATGGACCGAGACTCGGCAGACAGCTCAGCGGTCTCTGTGCCTGCCGTCTCTGTGCCACCCACTGGGAGCTGCAAGGCTGCCCGTGGCGTGCTTCCTCGCTGGCGTTGCTAAGATCATGACCACAAGCAGCGCCCACAATCCGGCAGCCGTATCTGCCACCCTCCCCTCGGGAGGCCTGTGGCATGTGTTTGGAGACAAGAAGACTGCCCGCAGTACCTAGCCGCATCATAGCCCATCACTCGCTGGCTGGCCTCAGAGGGACGAACCTACGACCTGCCGTGGACTGGAACGCTGGAACCCCATCTGCTGCTGTGTGTAGTCGGTGGTGTGACACGCCCCACTATCCAGGAGAGCTGTCACATGTGAATGCCTTATTAGTAAACCGGCAGCTATTTAATGCAGCTGTGTGCCTCTGTTTTGGTAAAGTGCTGCTTCGAGTCATGTACTCATAACACCTGGTTTGTGCCAGTGGGCCCATTCTGCCTGTAAATTTCGCCATGCAAACCGCTGCATTTACTCTTTTCAGTGGTTCTACGGGCCTGTGGCCTCCATTCTACTTCTCAACCGCTGGTAAGCATAGCTTACTGTCAACAGTCCCATGCCTGGCCGTACTTTGTGCGCTCAGAAATATTGCACCGAATGTAACTTTTTCCTATCTTTACGGTGGTGCTGCTACATTATTACACTCTTCAGAAAGACCAGGTCCGCAGGTCGATCTCTAGCTATTTATAAACTTGTTTAGGCCGGCTGGTACTTATCACATACTTACTACTACTATTAGGATGTTCGATTTAAGAAGGTCAGATTCTGCCTTGGCAAAACTCTAAAGTAGCTTCTGGCCAGTACAGCTGTGGCTGTGTACATTCAATTTTGTAACTCTTGAAATTGAAACTGCCACATGGAAGGTTGATCCTATATGTTACTCTTAGTTGATAAAAATTTCGGTCCCTTCGAGCTCCAAATGTTTCGCTTGGGCAAATACTCCCTGGTGAAAACTACTTGCCACTACTATCAATTTTTCACAGGAGGATAAGATCCAATGCATCCCCACCCATTGCAATCTCAATTTGGCTGCACAATATGCCTTGGACAGTCTATTTTTTTCCTCTTGGCTAAAAATAACTGCAGCGTGCACGTGTCTAGGTTGGTGCTTATCACCCTGGCTGGACACACCGTTACCTTCCCTCTATGCCAGCTCCGTAATTCCTCCCTTGTCATCTCGGCATACCAGCTGTTATGTGCCGAGATCAGCAATACCTCCTCAGTTTTCTACTTCTACAAACTTGCTCAACACTCACCATTCCAGTGACCTGAGGACAGTGATCATCATCACCGTTCCTCCTTCTTCAAAAGATTTCTGTCCCTAACAGGCTACCAATACTCCAAACGATATACAACATATGAAATACAATGCCTAATTAATCTATGCAAACCCAATTATACATAACAAGAAAACAAAAAAACGGCAAATACTCCACTACTTTCAGGATCGCAAAGTATACAGTACATAATGCTGTATTCTATCTTCCTGTTTTTTTTTCTGCGCTGAACACCTCTGTTCACTCTCTCTTTCTTCCTCTTCCCTTCCTGTGACATGCCTGGAATCACATCCGGACAACCCTTAAATGGCTGAAAACGCCCATTGTGTGCTATTGTTGTTCTAGTTGGCAGATGGAGCTTGATGTGGTTTCAACTACATGGTATTGTCCTTGATACCTCGTGACGAACTTCGTTTTCCCTTTTGGCGTATAGGAGCTAGATAGCATTACCCATTGCCCTACTCTATACTGCGGTAAACTTCCTTTCCGCTTAACAGCGACTTCCTGCCTTTCCAAAGCCTTTATATTCGCCTTTTGTACCCCAACATCCCGATTTGCTCTCGCGATTTGACGTACAGATTCACCTGTACTTCCTTTCTCTAGCTTCAATAAATCAAATGGTGATGGCATTTTTCACCCGTACACTACCTCATACAGAGACTAACCAGTACTGATATGGACTTTTGCACTGTATATGCATACAATATGCTTCAAATACTCAATGATGTGAATCCACATAAAAACTCAATATTTTCACGATTGTTCTGTGAACCCGTTCTGTTCTTCCGTTTCCCTCTGGATGAAACGAGCTCGTCCTCAACTTCTTTATGTTCAACAATTTACACAGTTCTTTCACTAAATCTGACATGGCGATGGTCCCTTGGTCAGTAATGATTGTCTAACCTTACGCAACCATTACTGCCTGTTGGTTTGGCATAGCCGCCATCTCCACATACCATTAAAATTTTGCCTTTTGTTGTCTGAACGAATCTGTTCCCCGATGGTGTTCGACTGAAAGGTCCTAAGACATAAATTCCCGACCTGTAAAATGGATATGTCGCTTCCCACAGTCGTTGTAGCTGTATCTGTTACCAAATCAAATCTGCTATCTGCTCACATGGTATACAATTCTTGACATACTGATCCACATCTACTTTCCTACCTGTCCACCAATACCTCTCCGCCACTCTCCTATTCATTGCCCTACACGCGCCATGACCAGATAACATCTGACCATGTGCTTCGTTTAAAACCCAATCAATCAGTTTCGCTTGCACTGCTACCTTTGCCCCTAACTTAATTTCTCTGCTGACAAGACCATCGTACATATTAAATTGTGGCTGTGTCAGATACACTTTACAGTCATTGTCAACATCCTGGAATTCTTGCCGAACTGCTAGGTCACAACCTAATACTTTTGCCACCTTTCTACTCAGTGTAGCCATATTACTGTGCTTCTTCCCACGCTTGTGAACCACGTTGTAGTCGAATTCACTAAGCCTCACAGCCCACCTAGCGATTCTAGTGGACGAATCCTTCAACCCCAACAACCACTTCAGCGCAGCATGATCTCTCACTACCCGAAATATTCTCCCATATAAATAACATTTAAAATATGTGATTCCATATATTATGATAAGCATCTCCCCCTCTGTTATTGAGTAATTCCTCTCTGCTGCATTCAACTGCCTAGACACATAGGCTACAGGACGTTCATTCCCATCAATTTCCTTACTACGAATACACCCTAATGCTTGATTAGATGCATCGGATGCTAGAACAGATTCCTTTTCAAAATCTTGAAATACAATAACCGAACTTGATGTTAACAGTTCTTTCAACTTGTGAGAGTCTTTCTGACACTCTTATGTCCACTCAAATTTCACACCCTTCCATAACAATCGTGTCAATGGCTGTGCTAAATCTGCAAAAAACTTCACGAACTTTGGGTAGAAATTGCAAATTCCGTCGACCGATTGCTCTTCCTCAACTTTTTTCGGCTCCTGAATATCCCTTACAGCCTGAACAACCTCGGATCTGTTTGCATTCCGTCCTTATGGTATGACCTAAATATTTCACTTCTTCCAATGCAAAATGACATTTCTCCAGGCTCAATGTCAAGCTAGCTGCTAGTAACCTCGTAAAGACTTCCCTTAACTGTTGTCTATACTGTTCCGTACTACTTGAAAATAGTGTAGCGTCATCAAAATAGACAAGACACTTCCTTGGTTTCAAACCCCTCAACACACTGTTCAGCAACCTCTGAAACGTTGCCAGAGAGTTGTTCAAATCGAATGGCATTCTGATGTACTGCTAATGTCCCCCCAGAGTAGAGAAAGCAGTTTTTGGACGTCTAACTGATGATAACCACAAGTTAAATTCACAATAGAAAAGTAATGGCACTGTCCTACGTGATCCAATGTCTCCGATATGTTTGGAATTGAGTATGCAGCCGTTACTGTCTTCTTATTGAGGCACCGGTAGTCACAACAGAACCTGTATTTCTTAGTTCCAACCACAGATGTTTTAGGCACAACGACAATGCCCACTCCCCAGCAACTATTACTATGCTCTATAATACCGTCCGCAAGCTGTTGGTGAATGAAATCCTGTACAATCAGCTGCAAATACCTCGGTATTCTGTACAGTTTACGGTAAACAGGGGCTTCTTTACCTGTTGGTATCGTATGTTGAACTAATCGAGTTTTTGGTAACGGCCCTTGCGGAATAAAAAACGAATACTTAAATTCCCATAAAAATTCTGTCATATGCTCTTTTTCTCCTCCTTTCAAGTACTTAAGTGTTTGATCGCTACACCACAACTAGCTCAAGGTGATAATTACCAGACAATCCGCATATAACTTTAAATTCCAAAGCACCGTATGACGGTGCTATAATGTTATTATTATAGTTGCCAACAAGGTAGAAGTCAGCAATTCCAGTTTAAATTAGCGGCTGAAATTTTATGCAGACAATCAACTTAGACTAATAGAATTGACCACTTAACATATTAACAGTAATAACAAGGAAAGTGAGCAGCGAATATCGGCCACACTTGTGATTTGAGATAAATGCTACGGAACCAGGGCACAGAGCAATTACATGCTCTTGCAATGTCATGTATCCCGGACTCACGTCCAACTGGTTTAAGGAATGACTAGCGGAAATCAAACAGGCTACACGGAGCAATCACACACAACAGTTTCATCAAAAAATGGCTCACCATTTAAACTTAGTCCAGAAGCTCGCTGTTACATGCATTCCAGGGTAAACTTCTGTGCTCTTCTCAGGATTCGAGATAGATACGACTCTTAAACGGAGCCTATGTTGACCGTTGACTGCTCCCCGCACTCCAGTTCTGCTGGCCGCCAGACGCAGGGGCTGGAATGTCCACACAGTGCGTCATCGCTGTACACCAAGCGTCGACTGACTATTCGCGATGCTCCGTGCGCTGTCTTCCCTCTGTCACTGCCCCGACCGAGTCTCCGTCACTGCCTCGCCATCCGCGGTCGTCCTAAATGAAGGGCGCTGGCCAACCTGGAAGCCGCAAAGCGCCTAACTTCGACAGAGAAACATCCTGCCAAGAGCATTGCAGAAAGTCACGGCTCAACCACTCCCCCTTCATGCGAAACTGGAGGGGAGTGATTTTCATTCTCGTGACTGGAATACCTAGGTGTGTCATCTACCCTGGCTGCTTTTATCTGGCTGAGATATTCCATGATTTGTTTACCTGATTTTACATTCCTGAGTAGGACAATTACCTGTGATCGCTCCTTCGAAATCAGGTATGGTCCCAAAAATCTCGGCAACAACTTCTCTACAATCGCTTGGCTGCCTTGATCTCGCCTGCAGATATTTTTAAAAAATACTCTGTCCCCTGCTTCCACAACCCACGACCGTTTAATGTCCTCAGGACTAAACTGTTCTGGTAACGCCTCATTGAGAGTCCACAAACTCGTCAACGGTGAGTTCAAGCTGAAAGAAAACATTAATTTGATGGGAGTCGTCCTATGCGTCTCGTAATCTGCGGCGTTGAACGTGAAGGACCACCTATTAATGAATAAATCCAATCTTCTCTGTGACCTGGATTGATAAGCAATCAGGGCCGCCTTAGGTCTACGGTTGATCCTTTCGGCGAAGGAGGATTGCAGGTAATAGGACATTGTGGTGACATGTTTGATGCTCCGATAAAAACAAAACTTCCGAAGCTCTTTGGAAGTAAAAGACGGAGCATTATCATTGACCAATGCCTTAGGCGGTCCAAAACCTGAGAATCTTCTCTGAAACTGCTCGATACTTGAGGATGCGGTGATACTATTACTAGGGATGAGCCAGACAAACCTGGTGAAAGCATCTGCAAGTACTAACAAAAATCAGTTCCCCCTTTGAGTGCTAGGGAAGTGTCCCAGGTAATGTAATTTGTTCATAGGTCGAAACTCCGCGGCCGCGATGGCCGAGCGGTTCTAGGCGCTTCATTCCGGAAACGCGCGACTGCTACTGTCGCAGTTTCGAATCCTGCCTTCGGCATGGATGTGCGTGATTTCCTTAGGTTAGTTAGATTTAAGTACTTCTAAGTTCTACGGCACTGATTAACTCACATGTTAAGTCACATAGCGCTCAGAGCCATTTGAACCGTTTGAAACTTTCTAGTGGACTGAAGGACCCGTCGCCTTGGCCAAGCGTCTGGCTTGGAGGCTTTACATACCTTGCACTGGGTCACGATTCTGCGAATGTCCCTATCCATGACCCTCCAGGTCAACGTCCGACCCTGAGATGGGTTTTATCAAATCCGAGATGACCACCACACAAGGACTGGTGAAAATAGCTAAACACCCCTGATACTAAGCTCTTACTTACGCACCATTTAGGCAAGTTATCTCTACCCGCCTGATAATATAAGAAGCCTCTGTGCAAGGAATATCCGAGCACCGGTGCCACAACCACATTGGATGCGTCTTTTGTACTACAAAGGGCAAATTAAATTCAGGTACACCTATCACTGGGGCCATTGATTTGATTTGATTTGATTTTGACAGAGAAACTAAAACAGTGTTGGTCTACTCTGCACTGCCCGCACCGAAACCGAGTTCATTGTGTGTTATCGCTCCTGTATATCTAGTAAATCCAACCACTGCTCTTAAACAGTGCAACGAGTCTCTGTACCAGTTCTTTTTCAACACAATTTCTTCATGTCTAGTTGTCCTGAAACTTCTGTGTCTCTTTACTCCCCAATGCCATACCTTCAAAGATTAGGTGTGATGCAGTTTCTTCACTCTCATCACATAAACTGCATTTAGGGTCTTCTTCCGTTATACCCATTGTATACAGGTGTTTACTGAAATTCCATGGCCGGTCATCAGCCCAACCATGAGTTTAATCTCCTTCCTCTTCAAGCCCCAGATTATAGAGCTTCTTTTAAAACACAGCTTTGGCATCAATACCTTACCATGTTTTTTATGGACCTTAGTCCAGCATTATACATGCTCTCTTCTGAGCCAGTTGCGTAGTTCTGCTTTGATCATAGTCTTTGTAATTGTCAGGACAGGTTCTGGTCCAATGAATGGAGTCCTTGCCCCACCCTGTCCAATTTATCGGCTTCTTCATTCCTACCGATCCCTGAGTGTCCAGAGACCGACACTAGGTTTAACGCATCGCTTCCCCCTAGCTCCAACAGAAACCTGTAGCATTCTGCGACAATCTTAGATCTTGTCACAGGAGATGCCAATGATTTCACAGCTCCCTTGCTGTCTGAATAGATGTAGATGCTACGGTCCTTGTAGCACCTACGAACATCGTCCCCCACGCATACACTGGTTGCAAGCCAAATGGTTCAAGATGTTCGAAGCTCCTGAAAACTTAAGGGCAAGCTACAGGGGAGGAAGATTATATACAATATGTACCAGAGCCATGAGGGAATAATAAGGGCAGACGACCAAGATCGAAGTGCTCGTATGAAAAAGGGTGTATGACAAGGATGTAGCTTTTCGACCCTATTGTTCAATCTGTACACCGAGGAATCAATGATGGAAATAAAAGAAAGGGTCAATAGTGGAATTAAAATTCAGTGTGAAAGGATGTAAATGATACGATTCGCTTAAGATGTTACTATCCTGAGTAGAAGTAAAGAAGAACTGCTTGAGCTGATAAACGGATTAAACAGTCTATTGGGTACAGAGTTCGGATTGTGAGTAAAGTAAGGTTAGTATAAGAAATGAGAACAGCGAGAAACTTAACATCAGTATTGAAGGAGACGGAGTAGATGAAGTTAAGGAATTCTGCTGCCTAGGCATTAAAGTAACCAATGACGGACGGAGCAAGAAGGACATAAAAAAAAAGACTAGTAATAGCAAAAAGGACATCCCTGGCCACAAGAAGTCTACTATCAAATATCGGCCTTAATTTGAGGAAGAAATTCCTGGGAATGTATCTTGGAGTAGAGTGAAACATAGACTGTGGGAAAACTGGAACGGAAGATAATCGCTGCATTTGAGATGTGGTGCTACAGACTAACATTGAAAATTAGGTGGACTGATAAGATAAGGAAATAGGTGGTTCTGTGCAGAGACGGAGAGGAATGGAATATGTGGAAAGCACTGATAAGGAGAAGGGACAGGGTGATAGGACATCTGTAGAGAGTAAAAACTGTAGAGGAAGAGAGAGACTGGAATACATCCAGCATATAACTTAGGACGGAGTTCGCTAGTGCTACTCTGAGATCAAAAGTTAGCACAGGAGATGAATTTGTGGTAGGCCGCATCAAACCATCCAGGAGACTGGCGTGAAAAAAAACCAAAATAAATTGTATAGAAGAGCACGTTATGTGTCTTACGAGAACATTAGCGTTCTCAATAATAAAATCTAAAAGAGCAAAGATTTATATTCATACATTTAAGTCTGCGTTAAAGTATGTAGGTTGTTTCATTTTCTCGTGTAAAACACTGTAAAGTTAGCGCAAAAAATAGATCGACGTGTCTAAGTAAACATGGTTAATAAATTATCCAACTTTGCTGATGCATCTGCTCTAAGTGTGTCTACAGGAAATGTTATACACCCGCTAGCATACAACACGTCATCAGAACAACAGTCGTAAATGGCTCCACAGTATCAAGTACCTTCGGCAAGCACCACGATTTGTCAGTGACCATAAGTTTCAAATCCGACGTTAATTACTGCTATCGGTGACCGAAAATTCATATCGATCACACTGCGAGCTAAACTTGCGAAACGGTTCGCAAAAAATTAACATTTCTGTTCAGCCACCATAGAAAACCAATGATCACATTGACACATAAAGATGCAGATCTTCGATCCGCCAAACGATGCCGAAAAAGGGCAGTAGATGACTGGTGGCGTATAATGTATTACAACGACAGTAATTTTTAATCTCTTAAAATGATACAAGACGTCTACTGCAAAGACGCTCCAATGAGAGGGTTCACTCGCAAATGGGTAGGGTCCAGTTCACACTGACTACGATTCTGTGAGGTTTATCGTTCGCACCTTGACACTAGCTTATTCGTTTAAGTTAAAGAGAAAGTATACGAGGACCTTTAATTAAAATATTTTGGTAACCATGTGTTGTCATTCGTTATACGAGAAGCGTTCAGCAAGTAATTTAACATTTATTTTCTGAAGTCGTCGGGTTTATCAGGATTCCAATAGATCGTATCTTTCTCTACCCTTTCGTCTTCGAAACCTTATTTTTCAACGTGATCTTCTTTTAGTGTGATAGCCTCGCTGTATACTATTGTGAGGACTTATAGGCCCACGTGGTAGCACTCTATTAGTCGACGTCGGAACCAACGTTTTGGTGCAGAAATAATAACGCGATCATGTACGTACTTCCTTGCGCGGAGTGTAATCTTCAATGTGCGAAGCAGATGGAAGTGAGAAGGTGCCATGTCCAGGCTGAAGGGTGGGTGAGCAATAACGGTCCAATGAATTTTTGTGACCTCATCTCGGGAGCGCAGAGGCTTACATTAGGCTTTGCGTTGTCATAGAGGAAGAGTAGTTCATTTGTGTTCTTGTGGCGATGAACAGGATGAAGTCGTTAGCTCAGTTTCTTGAGGGTAGCATCTCACATTTTTAGAGTTATCGTAGCACCATGGCTGAGGACATGAAGTAGAAATACTTCGTCAGAAGATCTTTGCCATGACTTTACTGCCCAAGAGCGCAGCTTCATTTTCTTCGTACGAGGGGTAGTGTGATGCCAACCCACTGATTGACGTTTTGTTTCCAGTTCGAAGCGATGGACCCTTGTATCATTGCTTGTTACGATGTTCGACAAATGATTGTCACGATCAGCATCGTAATGTGCAAGCGATTACGCGAATATGGTCGTTACAAAGATGCTCTTTATGGAATTATCTTAGGCGGAGAGGAACTCAACCATTAGCAGGGTGACTGAATGTGGCCGTGTCCGCACATTCCAACACTGGACGAGTCGCCGCTGTAACGGCCGACTGGCGCTCGGATATCGGATGGGTTTGCGCGATCTTGTTCCGATGATGAAAGACTCTCGTCCAACAATACCGTGCATTTCTTCGCTACCAGGTTTCTGTTAACATTCTGCAGGCGCCTATAAATATCTCTGATCCTCTGGTTTTCCGTCAAAAGAAACTCATTGACAGCTCTCTGCTTCGAACGCACCTGCATTGGAGATGACACTTTCATGGCTATCTGTAGCGCCACGGCGTATCGGGCCTCATGAAACAATAGGCCTGAAGCTGGAATATTCCGCGATTTCATCGAACAGGTTTAGAATTTTTTCAACCGAAATCGGTCGAGAAAAAAAAAGTGTTGCATTACATCTTGTAAGCCACTCTAATTAAAGGATGTACGATTATTTACAAAAAGGTACAATTAAAAAACGCGTACTATTCATAGAAAACGTAACATACGTATTCCAATCGTCACGAGTAACATCCAACCGTTGTTTTCCGGAACAAAACTATGTACTGAGAGCAAGACAATACATGAAAAGGATACGCTGCCAGCAGATCTCTTTCGTTAAAGTCGGATGACACGTATCGAAGCTGTTACAGCCTTTTAATTGATGGACTCTCTTCCTAATGGAACTCAGACCATTACGAAAGACAGAGGCGATGTTTCGCATTATTACCGAACTGTTCCCAGAGGGTGATTTGTTTTTGGGCCACTGTTCTTAAGTAGCAGCGGAGGTACTGTTACTCAAATCCCTCTTATGTTACTAATAAAACTGTTAAAACAAGTTTTCGACAGATTTGCTGTTGAGCACCAAGTGTCGAAATACAGGGTGAACACTAAGTCTCTTCCCTTCTAGGCGCTACAGTCTGGAGCCGAAAGATCCCTACGGTCGCAGGTTCGAAACCTGCCTCGGGCATGGATGTGTGTGACGTTCTTAGGTTAGTTAGGTTTAATTAATTCTAAGTTGTAGGTGACTGATAACCTCAGAAGTTAGGTCGCATTGTGCTCAGAGCCATTTGAACCATTTGAACCCTAAAAAAAAAAAAAGAAAAAGGCGAAGAAGTACGCTGAGTACGGCTCTGCAATTTGTTGCAAATGGTAGCTTAAGTCATGAAGTTTGTGAGTGAATTCTAGAAGTGCTCTGACAGCACTTAATTTCTTTTCTCTCTCTTTTGTTATAGGTAGCGCAGTTTAGGATTTCTCTACTGTCACAATATAGTTTATGCAGGAGAAAGCGCAATTTGTTTCGTTATTTCATCAGGCACAATCATCTACCATAGTTCAACAACGATTACGAATTGCGCATGGTACACATCCACTTGATGTGAAGAGTGTCAGAGTATGGTTTGTAAAGGTGGAACAGACTGACTGTCTTCGTTGCAAGGCAAGACCCTGTAGACTTGGGGTGAGTGGCGGCACTTTTACAGTGAAGAACCGTAGCATTCGAACGCAGCTAACTGCAATTGATGCGTCACATTCCCAGAGCTTCAAGAATATCTCAGAGCACTGCAGTAAATATTTTACCGAAACGGCTGAATTTACTCGCAGTCCTGCGAGATTTTTAGCTATCTATAGCCAGACGTGTTGATTTGCTAGGAACATGTTGAAACAAATGGATAAAGACGTCGAATACATTAATAAAGTTGTATATTCTAATGAGAAAGTAAAATGGCATAAAGTCCCGATCTTAGGGTCGCAGTATCCACATATTTAGGTGTGGTGTATTACACAACACAATTACTGTATCTTTATTTTTGACGGAGTACCATAAGAGGTTTTTCTGGATCTCTTGGAGCTTAACGTTGCGACTTAGTTACAGGAATATCAGCCATGAAAATGGTGCACCGTCACACTAGGAATCGTGTGTTCTCAAGTTCTTGGATGACAGATTTCCACTTTTATGACGTTCGACAGAAACGCACCTCATGACTTATTTGCCGGTTACTTCAAAGGTCACTAGCTACTGAGGGCAGAGTCCTACACTGCGAATACAAGAAACTGTGACGGAAGATAAACTTTCAGTGACATGAAGAGTTATTATTGCCTAGACGTTTTACAGGTAATACACGTAACTATGTGGGTTATGTGATTTAACTGATAACACATGCTGCTAAACTCCGTGACTGTTAAACTTCCTGGCAGATTAAAACTGTGTGCCCGACCGAGACTCGAACTCGGGACCTTTGCCTTTCGCGGGCAAGTGCTCTACCAACTGAGCTACCGAAGCACGACTCACGCCCGGTACTCACAGCTTTACTTCTGCCAGTATCCATCTCCTACCTTCCAAACTTTACAGAAGCTCTTCTGCGAAGGCAAAGGTCCCGAGTTCGAGTCTCGGTCGGGCACACAGTTTTAATCTGCCAGGAAGTTTCACATCAGCTCACACTCCGCTGCAGAGTGAAAATCTCATTCTGGAAACATCCCCCAGGCTGTGGCTAAGCCATGTCTCCGCAATATCCTTTCTTTCAGGAGTGCTAGTTCTGCAAGGTTCGCAGGAGAGCTTCTGTAAAGTTTGGAAGGTAGGAGACGGATACTGGCAGAAGTAAAGCTGTGAGTACCGGGCGTGAGTCGTGCTTCGGTGGCTCAGTTGGTAGAGCACTTGCCCGCGAAAGGCAAAGGTCCCGAGTTCGAGTCTCGGTCGGGCACACAGTTTTAATCTGCCAGGAAGTTTCACATCAGCGCACACTCCGCTGCAGAGTGAAAATCTCATTCCGTGACTGTTGCTTTAGAGAGTGTAGAATAAGATCCTCAACCAGTTACAACACAAGGTGATTAAGAAACGACCGATTTCGGGCTTTTGCCCGTCTTCAAGTGATTATACATTCATTGTATTGCTTAAAGAATTTGATCTGAAGTTCGCTGTTTAAGTAAAAGGCAGAGTATGTAAAGCTGAGTACATATAAACAAGTGACAGAAGTTCAAGTGGCGAAGTAACATGCTTTGAAAATAGTAGTGTACTTACATAAAGTGGGAGTATCCAACCGCAGATTAGTCACATATTTTTTCAGATACATTTCGAATTTTATGCAGAAACTATACATATTTGTTTGCAATAATTGTTTGATCTGGTATACTGCGCTTTTAATGCGGCAATGGTAGTTTAGATGTTAATAACTGCAAGTATGCATAAACTTTGAAAGATCTAGCGTGTTTACATTGAAATATAAAGGTTATGGTCATAAACTTGCATATAAGAAATATCACACACGAAGGCAAAGCAGATATTGGGAATTAGGAACATGAAAATTGTTACGTGATTGTGGAACCACACATTATATGTGCATCCTATATGAGTTAAGCTATAGTTTGCAACAAACAACTAGTTCCTTAGTAATAGTCGTTTGCAATCATGGAAAGACATTTAGTTCAGTCCGTACACAAATTTAAATTTTTAGAGATGAAGTAAGTATTACTAGAAAAGGAATAAAATAACCACACACAGAAGCAGCAACGGCAAGTAGGTTTGTGAATGAAATCACAGTGTGAAAAATTACACTTTCCTCTCTTATAATTTACGACCGGAGCGAAGATAACTTTTCATGCCTTAGTGTAACTGGTGTCTCGCTAGAACTCGCTAAAGTGTTTTACATATTTCTTGCTGTGAAAAGGGCTAGAGATGAGATACGCGTCCTTGGGCCCCTATTACGAGTACTGCCCCACATACAGTATTAAGCTCGACTGCAGGTAGTTCATTGGGTGGATCGTGGGATTCGCAGCTGGTGGAGGTCGGAGTTTCCCTCTGGGAGACACCCGGCACTCCGTCGGAATGCAAAACGGCCACGCGGAGAGGCGGCGAGACAGATTTATGGCCACGTATAAAGTGGACCGCCTGCGAGGCCTGCGGGTCAGCATCGATCTCTTTCCGCAGGCGCACGGCGTGCTCGGTGGCGCTTCTCGCTGTCTCCCGCGGTCTTGAGTGACTGTTAAACCATCCTTCGTTAAAAAAACATCGTGACACCAGTGTTTCACTATTTTGTACCATACACCTTGTTGCCTACCAAGCAAGATGTTTGCAACAAATACAGCGAGAGGTCGCCACCTCCCTGGCAAAACCATTTGCCTGTCGTACTTGTTCCATGCAGCGACCTCCAACTGGCTCTCACAAACCCAGACCTCTTCCTGCTTCCGCACAAATTCCCCCAGCGCGTCACACATCCGTCGATAGAATTAACCACAGGAAAGATTGAACGCTGTCAGATGTGGACTGCCGTGATTCTGATTTGTACCGTCAGACATTATAATCGTTCCACTGACAGGCCCAAAGCAAGATGTGCTTCAGACACTGATTCATTTCCACACCAGCAATTAGACTGTACCCTTCACTGCCTACGTCAGCTCAGTAAAGTAAAGACGTCTTGCTACCTACAGGTCGCTATCTGCAGAGAACCTGGAACACTAACAAAGTCTCTGCATAATTACTGTCATATGTACACCGCCAAGAGCCAGCGAACTTGGTTAGATATTACTGTATTACAATTAGAACATCAAAGTCCATGTATCAAAATGTACCAATTTTAAGAACCGCTGTGCAACCTGTGCGAAAATTTGTCACTGTTGTAGTTATAGCTTATGACAGCATTTCGAATAAGTATAGTTACTGGGGTAAGTGTAGTTGTGGGAATGAACAGATTCCATCTTTAAAATTGAACTGAATGATATGAAATAAAATCATGAATTTATTTACATCCTAGTATATACATTTCCATGTACAAAATTTTGGGCAAATTCTTTAAAGCATACAGTATCTCAGTGTAGGCAGTAATTCACTTAACATTGTAATCTTTGTTTTAGTTTTTTATTTTCTTTAACGTGTAGAACACAAAATAGAAGAAGTAAAGAAGTGTAACTTACGGCTTCTTATGTATTTCACTGGCATCAGTTGGTTGCAGTTTGTAACTTTTGATCATCATGTTTGCATTTAGTTGTCGATGAAGAAAAATTTAATGAGAAATATGGATATAAAGCATAAAGTAGTGAATGAATGCAAAGTGTATAAGTCAGATCATAGTGTTTGCTTCATAGGTCACAATAACTTCTAACTGTATTGCGAGATTTTATTGCGCTTTGCACTTTATCTGAGCACAAGAGGCCGTGTAACAATAGGTGAATCACAATTGGAGGCGATGAAGACAAATATGTTTGTCATTTCAGAAAGTGCCATGTAGAGAAGGTAACTTACAAAACAAACAGAGATATTGGATTACCACAGTCGTCACGGTCATTATCTATGACAACGCTGCATATAAATTAACCAGTCTATAAATACTTTAAAACATATGAAATTATATTTCTAATAAGATGATATGAAAAGCGAGTCCCTTGTTTATGATTAATAAATTCTGGTAATACACAACAGGTAAAAAGCTGGGTATCCAAAATGCCCTTTTGCTTCCGATAGACAAGTTTCTTTCACCTTAAAATTTTACGCACATAGTATATTTTACCGAAAAATTCGCATGCGGTGTCAGAAGGCCCTTGCTAACGACATTTTAGTCATCTCTGTACGATTAGCATGAGTTCACAAAAAGGACGTTGACATCATAAAAAAATATATGAATTTGAAGTAATGAATATCTGTAATTTTTACTGTGTTTCCCCATCTTTGTTTTACGCCGCCCTATGAAACAAGTGATTATCAGTATCTATGCAAATATTCCACCGTGGAGGAACCACAGCATGGAAACAGTTTGCTGCTACTATGGATATATGAGCTTAGTTAGAAGTAGTATTCAATTATTAGATTCACAATAAATTTTATCTCCCTCTTTAAACATATCGCCCCACTGCACAAAACACTACTCAAGCCCTTAAAACAGGACGCTAGTGGCCATGGAATGCCATAAATTTCGTAGGACCGCTACCAGGCAGTTATATGATCTTCCTCTGCTAATAAATGTGCTTTTCAAGCTTAGTATTATTGGCACGATATTATTGTGTAGCAATATGTGACGGACAGTACAATAATACTGAGAAATAATTATATCAAGGATGCGTCAGATACAACAGCTCCTTCATAGCGAGTATGTCGTCTTCGACGATGTTGATAATGTTTTGTGACTGAACTACTTGGCATGCGAAACAAAATGAGAAATTATATAAAACGGACAAAACAAGGCTATTTTGTTTCCAGCGAACATATCAGTGTACCATGGCTTATTCATAGCAGCACAACGACAAATGACTGTAAATTAAGCAAGAGCGTTGTGTAATTCAAATGACCCTAAGCACTATGAGACTTAACATCTGAGGTCATCAGTCCCCTACACTTAGAACTACTTAATCTTAACCAACCTAAGGACATCACACACATCCATGACCGAGGCAAGATTCGAACCTGCGAGCGCAGCAGCAGCGCGGTTCCGGACTGAAGAACCTAGAACCGCCTGGTCACAGCGGCCGGCGCTGTGTAGTTAAACGTGTACATATGCTATTTTCTACGTGTTTCCCTACTGTACCAACTGTTGCAGTCTAAATTAAACAATTATTTACCATATTTCCAGATACCATTTAGATCCCGCGTCCGCTATGAATCAAGATACAAAGCTATCAAAGACATCAGCTGCAATGAAGCACTGATTTGCATCAGTAGGTCAAGCTGAAAATCTGTGCCCGACCGGGATAGAAGCTCTCAGGTCTGTGGTTTATTACGCTGATATACTGACCACTATGACATGCGGGAACACCGATCAACACTACTGCACGAAGTACCCTAGCACGCTTCCAGTGACAACAAAATTCTAAACTGTTGCAATAGACAACTGATCTAGTGCCTCTCCTCATCAGCCCCATTACACCTGGAATCTCGCCGCTACGTTCAGTGCCGATGCACACCAAACGTGAAGTCTTATTGGAATCGTCAAGATGCCGCTGGCACTAAGAGTAGTGTTAGGTATACCTTGCGAATCTGTGTCTAACTGGAAGTGTGCTGGGGTAGTCCGTGCCGTCGTGACGACCACTGTGTCCATGTGGTGTAGCAGTCAGCACATCTGCCTAATAAACTGGATACCCGGATTCCAATACTGGTCCAGCACAAATTTTCAGCTTGCCCATTCATATATACTCCTGGAAATTGAAATAAGAACACCGTGAATTCATTGTTCCAGGAAGGGGAAACTTTATTGACACATTCCTGGGGTCAGATACATCACATGATCACACTGACAGAACCACACGCACATATAGACAGGCTACAGAGCATGCACAATGTCGGCACTAGTACAGTGTATATCCACCTTTCGCAGCAATACAGGCTGCTATTCTCCCATGGACACGATTGTAGAGATGCTGGATGTAGTCCTGTGGAACGGCTTGCCATGCCATTTCCACCTGGCGACTCAGTTGGACCAGCGTTCGTGCTGGACGTGCAGACCGCGTGAGACGACGCTTCATCCAGTCCCAAATATGCTCAATGGGGGACAGATCCGGAGATCTTGCTGGCCAGCGTAGTTGACTTACACCTTCTAGAGCACGCTGGATAGCACGGGATACATGCGGACGTGCATTGTCCTGTTGGAACAGCAAGATACCTTGCCGGTCTAGGAATTGTAGAACTATGGGTTCGATGACGGTTTGGATGTGCCGTGCACTATTCAGTGTTCCCTCGACGATCACCAGAGGTGTACGGCCAGTGTAGGAGATCGCTCCCCACACCATGATGCCGGGTGTTGGCCCTGTGTGCCTCGGTCGTATGCAGTCCTGATTGTGGCGCTCACCTGCACGGCGCCAAACACGCATACGACCATCAATGTCACCAAGGTAAGAGCGACTGTCATCGCTGAAGACGACACGTCTCCATTCGTCCCTCCACTCACGCCTGTCGCGACACCACTGGAGGCGGGCTGCACGATGTTGGGGCGTGAGCCCAGCTTCATGGAGACGGTTGCGAATGGTCCTCGCCGATACCCCAGGAGCAACAGTGTCCCTAATTTGCTGGGAAGTGGCGGTCCGGTCCCCTACGGCACTGCGTAGGATCCTACGGTTTTGGCGTGCATCCGTGCGTCGCTGCGGTCCGGTCCCAGATCGACGGGCACGTGCACCTTCCGCCGACCACTGGCGACAACATCGATGTACTGTGGAGACCTCACGCCCCACGTGTTGAGCAATTCGGCGGTACGTCCACCCGGCCTCCCGCATGCCCACTATACGCCCTCGCTCAAAGTCCGTCAACTGCACATAGGGTTCACGTCTACGCTGTCGCGACATGCTACCAGTGTTAAAGACTGCGATGGAGCTCCGTATGCCACGGCAAACTGGCTGACACTGACGGCGGCGGTGCACAAATGCTGCGCAGCTAGCGCCATTCGACGGCCAACACCGCGGTTCCTGGTGTGTCCGCTGTGCCGTGCGTGTGATCATTGCTTGTACAGCCCTCTCGCAGTGTCCGCAGCAAGTATGGTGGGTCTGACACACCGGTGTCAATGTTTTCTTTTTTCCATTTCCAGGAGTGTAAATCAATGCACACTTGCAGCTAATGTTTTAAATCCCTTTGCATCTTAATTATTTACTAACTTATGATTAAAATCTTAATCGATAGTATATCTGTCCTGTAAGAACGGTTGCTAGCAAAGTATGCCGAACAGCTGGCATTAGGGACGTAACGTTAAAGCCTGAACGGCGGCCAATGTGGACGGGCCCGGTAATTTAATGAAAAGAAAATATTTTTGTTATTATGGTGAAGATTAAAAGTGAATGAAAGAAGTTAAAATATATGAAAACATAAATATAGAAATATGTATGAGTAAAATAAGCAAGTGAAATGCCGGGTGGCACAGAAATGGTCAGATCGAAACCATTTCGTTGAATCTGTCAACGTTCAGCAGAGTACCACATCTGCTTTCCCTAGTTTCTCGTGACACTGAAATTGCAGCATGTTCCCGACCATCACCAAATTTATTTAAATGACTACAATGACAATGTATAACAAAATATCACAAGTACGTAGAAAATTTGTCTTTCTTGATGTTTAGTGTACCTGAGCTCGTATCACCCACATTTCTTTCGATACATTTAACAATATCAATTATGCAATAAGATATAAGTCGAGCTCTGCTTGAGGGAAGTTAATAATAGGTGTTTCGTGAAGTGGTGTGATATTTTCATACTTGAACAGTTTAAAATTTATCACTTTTTTCGTATTTGTCTGGTGTTGTTACAGAAAAGTGAAATCTTTTAAAGTACAGACACTTAAATTGGACACATAAAAGGAAAGAAGCGAGGATTATAAATGGAAACAAACAGATTAGTTACCATAACTAATTGTTTTTAGCTTTTTACTGGTTAAAGAAGTTTGCATTGTCACAATACGGTGCGCTTCTGAAGTGCCAAGTGGTGAAGCTGTTGTGACGGAGAAGAAGAAGATTGAAGCAATATCGCCATTAACATTATTTGGCCTATTAACATCGTACACCTTTCAGATGATCGTACCGATTATCAGTAAGATGTAGATAATGCAATTAAAAATTATTCTTTAATTCTTACGAACATCGTGCTAATTCACCAAACCGCGAAAACAGGTCCATCTCCGCTAAATATTACGATAAATTCATATGACGTAGAAAGAATTTGCAGAGAATGATTGACTTATTGTGAAGAAGAAGGAAACGGTTTAGTAGAGACAGGGAATCAAGTATTAGAATCAGAATTTAAAGGAGCTTTGGAATCCAGTAGGCAGAATGGATAGTTAACACTCCTTCATAATATCTAAAATCATTAGGGGATGTGACAACATAGCGATAATTCACATTGGTGTGTAGAATGTATTAGTGTGGTGATATATTATTTGAATTTCAGAAAAAATCATCTACATCATTGCGAAGACTGCAAGAGCGGACAAGAGTGAGACTGATCAAAAATCAGTTTAGCAGCTCATGATAGATGCAGTCGTTCACGTCACCATGAACATCAACTACGAAGTTTATTTCAACATAATCGGTGTCCAAGTGCTGCTCCTGTCTGTATCTGTTCGTATTCACATCATCATGATGTGTATTCAGTGTATCTTCACACTCCCAAACTCAGAGTAGCTGTGTTTACTGAGGTGCACTAAAGCGGTCTAAGTTCACTGAATTCTCATGGAACCTACTCCGCTATGTCACCGGATCTTCATACCATTGGCAAAATATTTGGATACTTAGTGGAGCTGGTGAATCGGCAATCAAAATCCCACAATTTCTTAGCTCTAAGCATCTGCGGCGGACAAGAAGGACCTCAGAACGCCGTCGATAGCGGAAGAGGCAAATCTGTAGCACCTGTACTCTAGAGGAGCGGATACAAAAGGTGTCTGACTCCATGTTAGGGACGACCTCATTTAAACGGTGAAAGGCAACGAGAAATCACCACTCCTATTTTCCCAAGACAACATCACAGCGGTACTCAGTTTTCAACTGGATTCCGGAGTAAGTACCACAGTCGCATCTCCGGGGGTGACAGGGTGGAGAAAAGCCTAGGAATGCAAAGATCAATCCACACCATCCTTGTGAAGCGTTAAAAGGATAGCACCCTGTAATGTGCGAGGTCCCTTGCAGGCAGGAAAGATTGCTGTCGTGGAAAGAGAAACGGTTCTTCATGAATTACACGTACTTGTACAAGCAAGACACACTGGAGAGGATGTGGCGACTTCATGATTCAAGCAAAGAATACAATACTATTTTCCGAATGTGGGTGTATGAGTAGAAATAGGGTTACTACAGTGATTGCTAAGTACCTCTGTATAAAGGTTTTGAGAACAGTAGATCTGATACGTTTTCTCCACGCTCACTTCCACTATGTGATCAAAAGTATCCGGACACCTGGCTGAAAATGACTTAAGATTCTTGGATCCCTCCTACAATAATGCTATAATTCAGTATGGTCTTCGTTCACCCTTAGCCTTGATGACGGCTTCCACTCTCGCAGGCATACGTTGAATAAGGTACTGTAAGGTTCCTTGGGGAACGGCAGCCAATTCTTCACCGTGTGCTGCACTGAGGAGAGGTATCGAAGTCGGTCGGTGAGGCCTGGCACGTAGTCGGCTTTCCAAAACATCCCAAAGGTGTTCTGTAGGATTCAGGTCAAGACTCTGTTCAGGCCTGTCCATTACAGGGATGTTATTATCGCTTAACCACTCCGCCACGGGCCGTGCATTATGAAGAGGTGCTCGATCGTATTGAAAGATGCAATCGCCGTCTCTGAATTACTCTTCAAGCAATGTAGGTCTGTGCTGTGGTAGTTCCACACAAAACAAAAAGGGGTCCAAGCCGCCACCATGAAAAACACCACCACACCATAAAGCCACCGGCTCTAAATTTCACTCTTGCCACTACACATACTGGGAGATGACGTTGACCGGGCATTCGCCATACCTACACCCTGCCATCGGATCGCAACAGTGTACCGTGATTGGTCACCCAACACAACGTATTGTCACTGGTCAATCGTGTATTGTTTACGCAACATACACCAAGCGAGGCGTCGTTTGGCGTTTACCGGCGTCATGTACGACTTATGAGAGGCCACTCGACCGTGAAATTAAAATTTTCTCACCGCCCTCCTAAATGTCATAGCACTTGCAGTGGATCCTGATGCAGTTTGGAATTCCTGTGTAAAGGTCTGGATTGATGCCTGCCTATTACACATTACGACCCTCTTCAACTGTCGGCGATCTCTGTCAGTCAACAGACTGAAGTCGGCCCGTACGCTTTTGTGCTGTACGTATTCCTTCACGTTTCCACTTCGCTATCGCATGGGAAACAGTTTACCTAGGGATGCTTAGGAGTGTGGAAATCTCGCATATAGACATAAGACACAAGTGACACCCGATCAGCTGACCACGTTCGAGGTCTGTGAGTTTCGCAGAGCTCCGCATTTAGCTCTCTCACGATGTCTAATGACTTCTGAGGTCGCTGATAGAGAGTTCCTGTGCGGTAGGTGGCATCAGAATGCACCTAATAAGAAAAAGTATGTTTTTTGGGATGTCCGGATACCTTAGGTCAGTTAGGTTACCTCCTTACGATTACAACGGGAACCTCAGCTCCATGGTATGTATTACAAATTTGGTAGAAATACCTCTAGGTGCTGCAAGGCTAGGATTCTTTATAAATGACAGTTAGATTCCACCATCACACTTATCGACATGGAAGCTACATGCCTTTTGGCAGCACATCGTTGTCGTTTTCTAAAGTATAGTGGTGTTGAACAGCTCCTCGACAGCTACCGCTTGACGAAGCCTTCCGATTGGCTTTTTATGGATCATGGTCTACACCTACGTGCATCCTACCATTACAACACTGAAAATCATTAAAAAGGCATAGGGGTTTCTAGGAAAATTTTTAACGTTGTTATTTAGAATACTTGTGCACAATTTATATGCAGGAGTATGAAATCCAGTCCACGCAGAAAACCTGTGAAATGGTACCTCATCTGATATACAGAACACAACACGACTTCAACGATTCAGGTGGTAGAGGGTGTAACATTGTATAAACCCATTCGGCTCTGTACAGTGTTGCAAGTGTTACAATGGGCCGACGTACCTTAACCGCAGACAAGAAACAGAAACCGTCAGGGACACTGCGTGTTTAGTACTTAAACCACAATTGTAACAATGCTTTAAGGAACAGAGCTCTCAAGTAATAAAAAAAGCAAAAATCGGTATGAGCAAGTAAATGGGACTCTGTAATGTAGGTTTTGCCAAGAACTTGAACTGTTCTAGCACAGTGATTGATAATTGGTTAAATTAGGCGCACGATGTGGACAGAAAAGGAAATATGGGCAAGAGAAAAAAAGATCTGAGTCATAGAAACAGATACTTCTGAACAAAGCAGTAGCCACAAATCGTTATTCTTTTCTCTCCATCCTGTCCTAACATAGCATTGGATAAGACATTCACTACTATTGCGATATTCATTAAAACAGAATTTCAGTGTAGACCCAGAGCTGACTTCTCGGTTGTGCTCAAAATATTCCGACTGATATGAAACCTGCGCCATGTTCAAAAGCATTTGGCTAGAAAATTATGCAAAGTATGTATCTTGCAGTATTTCCACATCTGAAAAAAGTCACCAAAAACGCACACATAGAGAGAGAGGTTGCTTATCACAGTACAATTAAAAATCTCTGATTTGAAATGAAGATTCAAAATTTGTTGTATAATAAAGTAGTTTCTCAAAACATCGAGAACTCTCAACATGAAACACACGTGACACTGAAGTCAAAATTTACTTATTCGTAATTATTTAAAATATATATATTACTTGCGGATTGTCTGTGCTACTGGAAACATCTGTAAAGCAGTACGTGCCACTTGGACCAGTTCGACAGTTGTACCACATTTTGCATGCACTATGAACCTTAGAATTTAATATTTTCACACTTAAGTCGTCTATATTGCTTTTTAATATTCAAATAGCAAAAATGGAAAAGAAATTTCAGTTTGCGCTACATGACGATCTATTCGGGTTTAGGAAATGTAAAGGCACGAGAGAGGCAATTCTGACGTTGCGGCTAGTTAATGGAAGCAAGACTAAATAAAAATCGAGACACGTTCATAGGATTTGTCAACCTGGAAAAAGCTTTCAACAATGTAAAATGATGTAAGATGTTCGAAACTGTGAGAAAATTAGGGTAAGCTGTAGGGAGAGTTGGGTCACATAGAATATGTTCAAGAATCAAGAGGGATTAATAAGATTGGACGATCAAGAACGAAGTTCTCATATTGAAAAGGGTGTATGACAAGGATGTAGCCTTTCGCCCCTACTGTTCAATCTGTACATCAAGGAAGCTATGATGGAAATAAAAGAGAGGTTGACGAGTGGAATTAAAATTCAAGGTGAAAAGATATTAATGATACGATCCGTTCTATGCCATTGCTTTTCTGACTGAAAGTGAAGAAGAATTACATGATCTGCTAACGGAATGAAAGGTCTAATGAGTATAGAATGGGGACAGAGTAAATCGAAGAAAGACGGAGGTAATGAGAAGCAGTAGAAATGAGAACAGTGAGAAGCTTAATATAAGGACTGATGGTCACGGAGTAGATGAAGTTAAGGAACTCTGCCACCTAGGCAGTAAAATAAGCAGTGACGGACAGAGCAAGGAGGAAATCAAAAGCAGACTAGCAATGGAAAAAAGGGCATTTCTGGCCAAGAGAAGTCTACTAATATCAAATATCGGCCTTAATTTGAGGAAGATATTTCTGAGAATGTACGTCTGCAGTACGGCTCTGTATGGTAGTGACACATGGACTGTCGGAAAACCAGAACAGAAGAGAATCGAAGCATTTGCGAGGTGGTGCTACAGACGAATGTTGGAAATTAGGTGACGATACCGTAAGGAATGAAGAGGTTCTGCGCAGAATCGGATAGAAAAGGAACATGTGGAAAACAGTGGTAAAGAGACGGGACAGGATGATAGGACAACTGTTAAGACATGAGGGAATGATTTCCATGGTACTAGAGGGAGCTGTAGAGGGCAAAGACTGTGGAGGAAGACAAAGGTTGGAAAACATTCAGCAAATAATTGAGGACGTATGTTGCGAGAGCTACTTCGAGATGTTAGCACAGGAGAGGAATTCGTTGCGGGCCGCATCAAACCAGTCCGAAGACTGATGAAAATAAAATAGTCTAACAATGACCCCGAACTGCCCGAATCAATGAGCGCACGTAAAGCTTTTTCTCCGTGTCGGACACATAAATACGGAAGAGTGGGCTACTTAGGAACATAATAGCCTTACAAACCCAGACACCCGGGTGCTTTGATCCCTCCTTTTAAGTCGTCAGCTAGTAAGCGTAGGATTTCTCTTCCCAGGGCACTAGCACAGTAAATTATCTGGCGCTCCACAACGATAACACCGTATGTAATCAGAAACCCGATCTACAACTCTCGCCACTGAGGGTTCATTAACCGAGGGCAACATCCGCGATCCACTCTCCCTCTTGCGTTTTTGTCTAAAAACTAAAGTGCCTCTATAGAGTTATCGGCTCGAGAGTGATCTTGAGGTCCCATCCCGTCCAAAACATTGGAAACGCTTTCCAAGTAAGTCACCCTCATATCGAAAGTTGACACCGCCATACGCACACGTTCAATGTACTGGCATAACGTTTCTGAAGTCCCTTGTACCCTCCAATAAAACAAGCGCTCGAACTCAATGCGCATATTTGCAGGTAATTAATTGTTTGGAATCTGCTGTAAGGTAAAATGTTGCTGCAAGACTTCAGAGACTACAGTACTCAATAGACCCCTAGTTAAGGGCTATAACAAAGACAAAAACACAGAGTGAGAGACGAGTAATATATCAGCGAGAACCCAACCAAAGAACTTGCTGGTTCTGAAGTAAACTCTCGACTGCCAAGTGTGAAATCCCACTAAGAGTATGGGGTTCTTTAGTCTTCCAAAATGACCCAAGAAACTACTGCTGCCCCAAACTTCAGAATCTGTACCAGTGAGCGGCTGATTATTCAGTGAACGTTCCTTCTCAGAACCCGAAAACTCTAGCCTCAAGGACTCTACCCTGAATTGGAAGTCACGGACTTTCGGCTAATTGCTGCCGAACCTGTCTATTGGAGTCTTTAAGATCTATACATCCAAGATCATTTAAACCGTTCCCCAGGTGAGCTAATCGTGCTGCAGTCGCACACTTGTTTTGAGGTGGGCTGACACGCCTTAAGGAATGAAATATTACGGCACAATTCCTCCAACGTAGCAGAAATATTGGAGAGAAAGTACGCTACCTCGCCAGAGTGTCTGCCGAGGTTGAAAGGGGGGCAACCAACCACTTCACGCTGCCGGGTCGCTAACTTGTGTACACTTCCATCTACGGGAAGTCCACCAGTTCCCAGCTCTTAGAGATGATCTTTGCGTTTAAGATGGGAAATCCCGGGACAAGCCCTGGAGCTCAGGGTGCAGGCGAACCTTCTGAAAACAAAGAAAAATCAGTGCACAGGTATGAGTACCTTATTGCAACAACTACTTAGCGTGGACTACGTAAGGTGAAAACAACAAATGAGCCAGGAATGAAAATCGAAAAATCCAGTCCCTCCCCATCTTATTTTATGCTAGCAGATCGTTCTGGGACGGATATCCATCAGACAGTTCGTCTTTTACACCAAATCAACATTTATTTAAGAAAAATATACTGATATAATTCATTCGAAATGAATAACATGAAAATCTTCACGATTATAGTGGCATACAAGATGACAAACTACTGAAGTATACCAATATAAGCAAAGGGAAACAGTATTCAAGAAACGAAGAGCGTTTATAAGAGTAAGAATTAAATTTGGCCGCACGGGGTAGCCTCGCGGTCTTAGGCGTCTTGTCACGGTCCGGGCGGCTCCCCCGTCGGTGGTTCGAGTCCTTCCTCGGGCATGGATGTGTGTGTTGTCCTTAGTGTAAGTTCGTTTAAGTTACATCAAGTAGTGCGTAAGTTTTGATCCCATAAGACCTAACCACAAATTCCCAAATTTCCAATTAAATTTGTATCGTAATTTGCAAATGTTTATGAGATAATATCGACAAACTCCGAAGCCTACAACCCTGGCTGCAGTCGCTCAACCCAGGTATATCTTCAAGGAACAAGACAACTACTGAATCTTCGCTCGGTATGACACACAACGTGGCAAAGCGCACCCGCGGCAACAACTTAGACCTCAGGCGTTGGGCAGGATGCCGCCAAAGTAGCCGCCCAGAAGTCACTGCGGCAAACACCATCAACTGTGTACATACACTCCTGGAAATGGAAAAAAGAACACATTGACACCGGTGTGTCACACCCACCATACTTGCTCCGGACACTGCGAGAGGGCTGTACAAGCAATGATCACACGCACGGCACAGCGGACACACCAGGAACCGCGGTGTTGGCCGTCGAATGGCGCTAGCTGCGCAGCATTTGTGCACCGCCGCCGTCAGTGTCAGCCAGTTGGCCGTGACATACGGAGCTCCATCGCAGTCTTTAACACTGGTAGCACGCCGCGACAGCGTAGACGTGAACCGTATGTGCAGTTGACGGACTTTGAGCAAGGGCGTATAGTGGGGATGCGGGAGGCCGGGTGGGCGTACCGCCGAATTGCTCAACACGTGGGGCGTGAGGTCTCCACAGTACATCGATGTTGTCGCCAGTGGTCGGCGGAAGGTGCACGTGCCCGTCGACCTGGGACCGGACCGCAGCGACGCACGGATGAACGCCAAGACCGTAGGATCCTACGCAGTGCCGTAGGGAACCGCACCGCCACTTCCCAGCAAATTAGGGACACTGTTGCTCCTGGGGTATCGGCGAGGACCATTCGCAACCGTCTCCATGAAGCTGGGCTACGGTCCCGCACACCGTTAGGCCGTCTTCCGCTCACGCCCCAACATCGTGCAGAGCGCTTCCAGTGGTGTCACGACAGGCGTGAATGGAGGGACGAATGGAGACGTGTCGTCTTCAGCGATGGGAGTCGCTTCTGCCTTGGTGCCAATGATGGTCGTATGCGTGTTTGGCGCCGTGCAGGTGAGCGCCACAATCAGGACTGCAAACGACCGAGGCACACAGGGCCAACACCCGGCATCATGGTGTGGGGAGCGATCTCCTACACTGGCCGTACACCTCTGGTGATCGTCGAGGGGACACTGAATACTGCACGGTACATCCAAACCGTCATCGAACCCATCGTTCTACCATTCCTAGACCGGCAAGGGAACTTGCTGTTCCAACATGACAATGCACGTCTGCATGTATCCCGTGCCACCCAACGTGCTCTAGAAGGTGAAAGTCAACTACCCTGGCCAGCAAGATCTCCGGATCTGTCCCCCATTGAGCATGTTTGGGACTGGATGAAGCGTCGTCTCACGCGGTCTGCACGTCCAGCAGGAACGCTGGTCCAACTGAGGCGCCAGGTGGAAATGGCATGGCAAGCCGTTCCACAGGATTACATCCAGCATCTCTACGATCGTCTCCATGGGAGAATAGCAGCCTGCATTGCTGCGAAAGGTGGATATACACTGTACTAGTGCCGACATTGTGCATGCTCTGTTGCCTGTGTCTATGTGCCTGTGGTTCTGTCAGTGTGGTCATGTGATGTATATGACCCCAGGAATGTGTCAATAAAGTTTCCCCTTCCTGGGACAATGAATTCACGGTGTTATTATTTCAATTTCCAGGAGTGTAGAAGGAATTTTGTCACACACAATAAATATGTACGTCCATGTGTAGGTAAGATGATAAGTGATTACATGTAACCTCAAGAGTGCAGGTACAAACAGAACAAGTGCCGTTAAACCCTTAAGCAAGGCTGAAAATTTTACACAGAAGTTGCCCTACATAACTCAATTACGATTAAAATACATCAACGTAGTTTAGAATGAATACACACTGCTAAATCACAATTAGATGCCAAATTCATACCCAATACCTGATACAGTACCATGACATTCTACAGGTACAGTGCCACTCACCGGTGTTACCACTTCAGTTCATAACATCGCACCCCAAGAGGGTGCACACGTGTGGTTTACCAATTAACACAATCACGTGGCTTCAAAGAAGACCCACTAACTGCCATTGCCCACTCTCATTCAACGTATGCAAAACATACAAATTCACTGCACAAGATACAACATCGTGCCAATTTTCCTGTAAACAATAAAAACACGGGGCTAGAATATCCATAGGCAGTCTGTTACGATGCACTCTCTCTACCGTGAATTATGTGAAATATCGTTTTAACCTCTCTTCATATAACGCAAGGAGGCCCTGCTCACCAGAGCTCCAGAGCAAGACCTTAGCACCTTCTTCAGCGGCTGCCCAACATTCCACAAGTCGCTGGACGATCCAGCTTGGTACATGCATTGTCCATCCCAAATCTGCCCAACCAAACACCGCCATCAAGTACTTCTGCTCCAGACCTCCTCCTTTCATCACGTGCGGTTCACAACTCACTCCGCCGCGCGGAGCCTCCACATCTCCACCAGAAAAACCAAAGGCAAGTCACAAGGAAGGTGACTGTCGGTATCGGTGCCAGAGGTAGTGTGGCCCGCAAACCCAGCAGCCACGGCCCAGAGAGCATCCATTATTTCAATGCTGGGGGCCACTTTTAGTAATTATATGAAAATAAAACGTGACTCAGATTATCCAAAGAATGCACACAACATTCAGTAACAATTTGATCCAAATTTGCACTTGAATTAAACTGACAGCTGTTGAATGATTATTTAATCACGAACGGTTGGGCTACGTTAAAGCAGCATCCTCAGATGGTTAGTAATATCACATATATTAGTATACGGAGACGCCTACAACGTTTCCTTTCTGCCTTACTACAGAAAAACCGAATGTGATTGTGGTTTCGTTCAAGTTCAGTTTGCCACGGATCTCATCGTCCACGGCTACCCATATTATAAAGTTCCATACGGCATTGCCTTCAAATTATATTTTCAACTTGAATACACTTACATGATTCAGTCACGAAATATAAGAGTACCTATTTCAACAGAAATCGCAAGAGGAAAGAATAAATGAAATTGTTTCGATACATTTACACTTTTATAAAAGAAACAATTTAAGTCTATTATGATGAATTCTGCGTAATTTCTCTGGTTAATTTACACTTCTGGCCATTAAAATTGCTACACCAAGAAGAAATGCAGATGATAAACCGGTAATTCATTGGACAAATATATTACACTGGATCTGACATGTGACTACATTTTCACGTAATTTGGGTGCATAGATCCTGAGAAATCAGTACCATGAACAACCACCTCTGGCAGTAATAACGGCCTTGATGCTCCTGGGCGTTGAGTCAAACAGAGCTTGAATGGTGTGTGCAGGTACAGCTGCCCATGTAGCTTCAACACGATGCCACAGTTCGTCAAGAGTAGCGACTGGCGTATTGTGACAAGCCAGTTGCTCTGCCACCATTGACCAGACGTTTTCAATTGGTGAGAGATATGGAGAATGTGCTGGCCAGGACAGCAGTCGAACATTTTATGTATCCAGAAAGACCCTTACAGGACCAGCAACATGCGGTCGTTCATTATCCTGTTGAAATGTATGGTTTCGCAGGGATTGAATGAAGGGTACAGTGTAGTGGGACGTGAAATTGAAGCGTCACCCATCCACCAGTGTCAGCCCAGTTTGCAGGCGAATGTAAGTTTAATTTAGTGTTTTGTTTAGGTATTTTGTAATATTTATAATTATTGTGAATTATCTAAAGTTTTGTATTTATTTTTATGTTTCATGTACGGAGAGGGCGGCGCAACGAACGGAGACAGCATCTTCGCTGCTGGGAGCAGAGGGAAAATTCCTGGCCACTATACGTCGCGGGTCGACAGCCAAACTGCAACAGAAGATCCTGGAACAGAGTAGTTGCGTCGTGCTTCTAAAAACTGAAAAAATAAGAATTTGTAATGTTTCTACAACAATGACGTCATAGGAAGTTTAATAATGTTGTAAATGTTCAGTCCTATCTTGTCAAGGCTCAGTTTCACATCTATATGTAGTATATAGGAAGATAATAAACTAGTGTACACTACAAAAGTTTAAATACGTGTTCCGAGAATTTATTTACGAAGAATTATTGATTTATTTGACAAGATTATTAATTTTGAAAACGTTCATCGCGAGTTTGAGTATTAAAAGTTTATTTATTGTGTTTTAATATTTATTAAAGTAGATTATTGCGTTAGTGTTATGTCTGAGAAAAAACAAATGACATCTAAATTGAAAAGAGTTTGCGCAAACCAATTGGACTGAGTGACGTAATTCTGCGCATACGACTCAAATGATGATGTTTTAATTACAGTTTCGTTCAAGAACCATTCAGCGACCTCTAATAAAAAGAGTTTAAATAATTCAGATGTGTTTTGTAACTGACATTGGTGACGAAGTCTGCACATGGTCATATGTCAAAAGAAAATCATTTATAAAAACACTTACGTCTTTACACTACAATTGCCACGGGTCGTAACACATCTGAAATCTAACGTCCACTGTTCAAAGTGCCGTCAGTGGAGCAGGTGACCGAAACGTGTAACCAATGGCAAGCCATACCATCATGCCGGGTGATAAGCTAGTATGGCGATGAGGAATACGTGCTTTCAATGTGCGTTCACCGCGATGTCGCCAAACACGGACGATGCTGTAAACAGAACCTGGATTCATCCGAAAAAATGACGTTTTGCCAATCGTGCCCCCAGGTTCGTCGTTGAGTACACCATCGCAGGCGCTTCTGGCTGTGATGCAGCGTGAATGGTAACCGCAGCCGTGGCCTCCGAGTTGATAGTCCACGCTACGGCAAACGCAGATGTTCGTGCAGATGGTCGTTGTTTTGCTAACGTCCCCATCTGTTGACTCAGGGATCGAGACGTGGCTGCACGACCCGTTACAGTCAAGCGCATAAGATGCCTCTCATCTCGACTGCTAGTGATACGTGGCCGTTTGGATCCAGCACGGCGTTCCGTATTACCCTCCTGAACCCATCGATTCCGTATTCTGCTAATAGTCATTGGATCTCGACCAACGCGAGCAGTAATATCGCAATACGATAAACCGCAATCGCGATAGGCTACAATCCGACCTTTATCAAAGTCGGAAATGTGATGGTACGCATTTCTCCCCTTACACGAGGCCTCACAACAACGTTTTACCAGGCTACACCGGTCAACTGCTGTTTGTGTATGAGAAATTAGTTGGAAACTTTCCTCATGTCGCCACCGATGCCAACCTTGTATGAATGCTCTGAAAAGCTAATAATTTGCATATCACAGCATCTTCTTCCTGTCTGTTAATTTTCGCGTCTGTGGCACCTCACCTTCCTGGTGTAGCAATTTTAATGGTCAGTAGTGTATCTATGTCATATTCCGCAACCAACCTAACGGTGTGTGATTTGAGGTACTTTCGGTACCACTATCTGATCCCTCCCACCCTGTAGCAGTCGCGAATAGTTCGTGTTAAGAATGATTGTCGGTAAACCTCTTTATTGGCTCAGACTTCCCGAATTTTCGTCTCGTCGTCGCGAGATGTATATGGGGCTCGGTAATATGTGGCCAGACTCCTCGTGAAAAGTGCTGCCCAACGCTACGGGCTGTTCTCATCCAACTGCCAAACACTACACAAGTGAATATTCCACCAATGAGTCCAACCAGCCACAGACTGCACACAGCGTAGTCAGCGAGCGATTTTCATACAGAGCACTACATGGCGTTGCCAACATAAAAACATAAACAGCCTGCTTACAGATGCACTGATCTAAGCTGCGTGCTACCTACTAGCACAAAATTCAAACTTAAAGGCCTGACGTAGTTTCCGGCGACGGGAAAATATACACTACTATGCTGACTACAAAAGGTTATTCACAAGACATATGTAACAACAAAAACTACGATTAATTATGTAACAACTAGTCTACGCTGCGCTGCTGATCGTCCTCTCGTCACGGCGGCTGCTCTTTATAGTTCTTTGCTGTGCTACTACACTATCCCAGGCACTTTGCCTTTTTGCTTATGACAATTTCTTACTTGTAAAGGAGGAAACATGAATAAAAATACGAAAAATAATTTATATCTAGAAAAGAGATGACACGTACTGAATAAAAGAATGCATATCGGTCCTTGGCATTCACAGTGTCATACTCCTGTTGATGATAGATATAAGTTGCCAATGGTACACCTGTTCAGAGAAAAACATCTCCATAAAGTTTGCAAATATAATAGCAGCCGAATACGATTTTAAAGAAAAGCTATAAGACATTAGGAAACCTGCGAAATGAGGTAGTTCGGATGTTAATTTAGTAACGTGACACTCTTCAGGATAATGTGATTATGTGAGAAAGTATTTCCACATATATCTGTTGTACTTTTACAGGGTGATTCAAGAGGAACAGTAAATGTTTTAGTAGGTGGTGTAGACGAATTCCAATAAAAATTCAATACAACGTGTGTCCAGTTTTTATTGAGTACAGAGATAAAACTGTCAGTAAGTAGCCAAAACAGACTAATAACAAAGGCAAATGAGGATGTTCAAAGTTGATTTTCAAAAATTGCATTGCCAAGGCCAACGAAATTTTGATTTCGCTTGATAACGCCAAGTGTAACTCTTTTGAGGTTTTCTTTGCGTTGTTTTATGAATGCTGCACTGCTCATGATCGGAACGTTGCCATAAGCTCTTGTGGTTACTTTTTCTTCATAAACTACGCCTTTCAACCATTCACAGTTGCAAAATTCAAAGGGGTTAAGTTCGGGGAATTTGGTGACCAAGGATCGTGTCCGTATCTACTGTTCTTAAGGGGAATCTTAGAATTAGATGAAGTGTCACCAGACGTCTAGTATATGCAGGAGCCTCGTCATGCTGAATGAACATACAGACTATTGTAACCAAAGGAATCTCTTGCAGTAAAGCTGGAAACTCACTTTGAAGTAAGTGTGGATAACGAAGTCCTGTAAGATGACGCAGTTACACAACAGGTCCAATCAACTTATTGTCTGTCAAACCACAAGAGACATTTATAGAGAAGCATTCCTGAAAATGTGTCTCCACAATGGCATATGGATTTTCTTCATACCACTGATGTGAATCACGAGTGTTATTGACGCCGTCACATGTGAAAACGGCTTCATAAGTGAGGAGTAAGAATGGGGTTCCCTGGCAACTTTCAAGTACCCATCGACAAAATGTCAAACGTTTATCTTCATCTCCTGCTCGAAGGTACTGAATTAGCTGTAAATGACACGATGGAAGCCCTGCACAGATAATGAAATAATCTGGTATATGGTACACTGACACGTTGCAGAAATTCTAGGTGTGCTTGTCGAAAGACTACGTTATACAGACTGAATATCTTCTACGTTCAGACGCAATATGACTGCTGGGCACTGTACCAGTTTCACGCAGTGTACTGAACACACGAGCAAATACTCTTAAATCTAGTAGTCTCCGGTTATGAAATCGTGTGCCCTATTCTATACAAGCCCCGTACACTAATGTCATATCGACATACCCAGCATGTGTAAATACGTGCGGCGTGTTTACATGCCGCAGTACTCTACACTTGGCGAAAATATCACAATGAAAATTTCGATGTAAGCTCAAACACATCAATTCTCTACTCTGATATTCGACAAATACGCTATTAACAACCCATAGCAACCAGTGTACCAAAAAACGAAACGGAAATCCATTGAACTAAACTGCCCCTGTACTCAATAAAAAATTGGACACATGTTATAAGGCATTGTTGTTGACATTCGTCTATACTATCGCGTCCTAAAATATTTACCAGTCCTCCTGAAACACGTTACATCGTTCATTAGTCTCCAGTTCCCTTATTTGTAGTAACTATTTTATAAAGAGAGTATTTTGATAAGTTTATTGTATCAGATTAAAATGTAATGGTTTTATTACACTGTCTAGGTGTCAGAATCACCTGTGTGAAACGTGACCTAAAGTTTTGTCCTGCAGGATGCGAATGCTTTCAATAGGAGTGGAGGGTCCCTTCGTCACAGCTGAATGCAATTTGCCTCAGCGACATCAATACCTTTTACCTCTCCGCTGTATCCTGTTACGGCGCCGGGCACATAAACGAGCAGCCGTACCCAATTATGCTCTTAGCGACTGGAGAGAACAGAGGACGCTCTGCGCCGCGGGTGTTCTGTGAAGCCCGGGAGGTGTGTGTAACTGGCTGCATAAGCGGCAGGGGTCAGACGTCCCCGGCAGCCGACAATTACATCCCCAGGACGGTGATTGGTATCGCAACGTGGCGCATTGGCACTCTCGCTGTGCGTGCGGGGATCGACGAGGAAATATCGACTGTGGCAGCTTGGCGTCAAGAGCGATCAGCGAGTACGCTCCAACACGGCGCCTGCCCGTAATCGATACGGTGATGGAACCGGAAACCACTTCAACGTTCAGCGCGGCCCACACCGGCAGCGTAAGTTTGTTATCGGGTGCGTGCGAAACTCGTAACCGTGACGGCCTACTATATATGTATGCGTGTGCGTGTGCGTGTGTGATGGACGGCAAGTAATCCCCAGGGGCGGTGGATGCTGAAACCCCTGTGGTTGCCATGACACGACAGGGAGACCTCCCATGACATTTTGCCTAAAGAACCATGAAATATGTTATGGTCCAGATACACTCCAAAATAAATAAAACATAACATGTACTCCGCATGCATACTATACGGTTGTCAGGAACAAAATGAGGGAGGGAACTAAAAACGAACGCACAAGGGAGACAGACAGCGCTCGATAAGTCGTTCCTTATTCACGATGGTGAACTAAAACTCGTAACAGTGGATCGGATACCTAATTCAGTTGAAAAAACCGATACACTGAACATACGTAGACAATACTTAGGTATCTAAACATCATTGCGTGTTACTGATCAGGAAATGTGTGAATTATAGTATTAGAAATACTTGATGAATTTCGAATTTTTGTTATTTTCTTCATTACTTAATTTCAACTTTAGGTATTATAGGTTACGTTTCAATCACCATGAATTATGTAGGAGGTACTGCGCTGGTCCATTGTTTCGAGTACTTTCTAATTATTTCGTACTTAAATTGGCAAAAACCTGGCTTTCCTAGAATGATTACGTCTTTCATGAAAAGTGTACGGTGTGTAGTCCATATTTATTATAAAAGTGAGTGTACAATGTGCGTGCCGCAAAAACCCAGAAGCAACTCCAGGTATGGTCAAGGGAGTTAAAGACCACTGCCTCTCATTCATGAAGAATTTTCCCGTTTTTACCTGAAGGGCGCGCTTTTGACGGTATAAGAGCTGGGAAGTTTCGCTATCTAGTTCTAGAATATTCCAGAGCATTATAGAGTATTCGAGAACGTCGCTGATAATTTGGGAATATTCGAGAGCATTCCTGAATGTTTCACAATGATTCGGAATTCTCTGGAATGTTCGGGAATAGTCTGGAACGTTTTAGAAGACTACAGAATGTTCAGGAATATCCTTTAACATTCCAGATCATTGAGGAACATTCCTGAACACTTTCGAATGTTGTAAAATGTTCTGTAACGTCGTAGACCATTCGAAACTTTTTTGGTATGTTCTGGAATTCGCCACTGGTGGTGCGTCACGTTGGGAGGAGTATATAAACAAAGACACGTTGTGGGTTCTAACGTCATTTTCGTATCAATGAATAAGGGTGGAACCAAAGAAGTAGTGTAGTGAGTGGACATAAAACGGTGAAGTGTGAATAATCAAGTGCTGAAACTGAACATAAATCGAAAATAAATTGTGGAAAGGTTGTGAAACGTTCTTAGTGCATTTGATTTACATTTTAGTCCATGCCGAAATGTAAAAGAGGGAGATCTAGCCAGTTTTTAAGCAAAACTGTGAAAACAAAGAGAACAGCGAAAGAAAATTAAACAGACGAAGAGAGTGAAGCATGTTTAAGTTCCCAATGAACGAGAATGAGCACCAAGAGAAGCAGAGAAACTAAGGCCAACGAAATAAACGGAATGAAGAATAAAAAACTGCGACATAATCTTATAATAAAAGACTGCGAACTCAAGTCAGGCATGAAAATATCACCCTACGAGAGGCCTGGACTAGGCCAGGTTAACAATACAACTTAACATATGAAGCATTCCCCTGCCACTCGGCGAAAGAATGTAACAAAAGCAAACACGTCCTAAATGGAAAAAATGGATAACGTTTTCCAGTTTTGTAACGCGAATAAATTCAGCAGAAAAAACATCAGAATTCTGTTGCACGATTGTAAAATACGATTACCACCAATGGAAATTCAACCGCAGGAATTTTTGTGTTACATGACAGGAAAAACACCAGAATCAAAACAATTCCTTCAAAATATGAAAACCTACAACGCCCGACCTTTCGATGTTACTCCGAATAAAATTAAGAGGGATGTAATTATTCATGTTTCTATCCATCCAAGGACAATTCACAACATGGGATCATTACTACCCCTAACTAACGAAGACCAAAATTTCTGCAAATATATTTCACCGGAAAAAGAAGAAACAGAAATTGAACAAATATGCACAAATACCAGAGGATTCAGACCAGAAGTATTACACGATGTACGGAGGATGTTACACGAACACAATCAACTGATACACTTATCCAAAATGACACTAGGAGAAATGTCTTCTATTGAAATATGTATACACTGAATAACAACATGAAAATTGTTGTTTACAAACAAGTATTGTAAATAGTTGCCGGCCGGTGTGGGCGTGCCGTTCTTCAGTCTGGAACCGCGTGACTGTTACGGTCGCAGGTTCGAATCCTGCCTCGGTCATGGATGTGTGTGATGTCCTTAGGTTAGTTAGGTTTAAGTAGTTCTAAGTTCTAGGGGACTGATGACCACATATGTTAAGTCCCATAGTGCTCAGAGCCAATTGAATCACTGTTTTAATGATTTTGTTATATCTTATACTTTCACAAGTATTGTATATGGAATTGTATTGTATTGGAATATGTTCACAGTAATATTTGTTTTTACATCTTATACTTTAAAGCGTACCCTTTTATTCCATCTACCACACACTCTCATATCAATTGCCTGAGATCAGCTGGAAATGTATTAGATAAAGTTAAATGTTGTATCATCTCTTGCATGATTTAGTCGAGGTAATAGGCCGTCGTCATTATGATATATTCCGAAAAATTCTTGAATTCACCTACGTGTATGTGAGAACTGAAATCTGGGATTGACCGAAATGATACTGATAACATAAGATAGTAAATTTTGTATATGTGGGCAATTTCCTTAGATACCACAAGTCAAAAGTGATGAATCCTAGTTTAGAGTTGTTTTTATTTACTTTTGTGATCCTACTATCAATGTTGCTAGCTTGTGAGCAGATAGTCTGATATAAAATATTTACTCCATGATCCCGCCTTCGCTGTTGCAAAACTAAGTGTTACTAAGTAATATTTACAATGTTAGAGGTCCCGTGGAAGTGTTTAGGACCTACTGGAGAGCCAAGAGTGTGTGATTAATATTTATTTAATTTAAAGTAAATATGCCCCTTTTTTCATCTATATAGGCTATTGTACTATCACCCATCTACATCGGTATAACGGACCCTGTAATAAATAAAATGTAAGTTGTAGCTTTCACATTGAAAATATTATGAAATAAGAATTCCTAAATGATTTTAAAAAGAAACTACACTTAAGCGCCAAGGAAACTAGTATAGGTCTGCGTATTCAAATACAGAGATAAGTTAGCTGCAGAATACTGCGCTAGTGTCGGCAACGCATATGTAGGACATGAAGTGTCTGGTGCAGTTGTTAGATCGGTTACCGCTGCTGCAATGGCAGATTATCAAGATTTTAGTGAATTTGAATGCGGTGTTGTAGTCGGCGGACACAGTATCTCCGAGTTAGTGATGACGTGGGGGTTTTCCCGTACGACCATTCATGAATGTACTGTGATTATCATGAATCCGATAAAACATCGCTGCGGTTGTAAAAAGATCCTGCAAGAACGGAACCAAAGATGACTGAAGAGAATCGTTTAACGTATCAGAAGTGCAACTCGTCCGCAAATTGCTGCACATATCAGTGCTGGGCCATAAAGAAGTGTCGGTGTTCGAAACATTGAATGAAACATAACTGATATGGGCTTCCAGAGCCGAAGGCCCACTCGTTTAACCTCGATGACTGCACAACACAAAGCAAGCTTTAAGCCTCACCTGGGCCCGTAAACACCTACATTGAACTATTGATGATGGGATACGCGTTGCCTGGTCGACGAGTCTCGTTTCAAATAGTATCGAGCGGAAGAACGTGTACGGGTATGGAGAAAAGCTCATGAATCCCTGGACCTTGATATTTATAGTTACGGCAATGACTGGTGACACGTACGTAAGCATCCTGTCTGATCACCTGTATCCACTCATGTCCATTGTGAATTCCGACAGACTTTGGCAATTCCAGCAGTACAGTGCGACACCCTACATGCCAAAATTTGCTACAGAGTGGCTCCAGGAATACACTTTTGGGTTTAAACACTTCTGGTGCCCACCTAACTCCCCAGATATGAACACAGTTGAGCGTATCTGGGATGTCTTGCAACGTAGTGTTCAGAAAAGATCTGCATCCCTTCGTACTCTTACGGATTTATCAACAGCTTTGCAGGATTCCTGGTTTCAGTTCACTCCAGTACTTCAGACATTAATCGAGTCCATGCCACGTCGTGTTGCGGCACTTCTTCGTGCTTCCTGGGCCTCTACACTATATTAGTTAGATGTATAAGTTTCTTTGGCTCTTCAGTGTATTAAGAAACATGAAATACAAATTCAGGTTCAATGTATAGAAATGTTCATATGAAGTCCCCTCAAGTCGATGTACTTAAGGAGTTGGTAATCGGTCACACAATCGTACTATACAACAAGAATCTAATACAGCTGCAGTGGTATTACCAAATACAGTGATATGCAATGGAGACACTCACTAACGATATGCAGCATGTCATCGACTGTTCCACACTCTTAACTTTTCTATAAACCGGTACACATAAGTTATTCCTGTGCAATTTCGTCTATGATTTCCTCCACCGTTATTTGAATAGGATTCGCTCAAATACATTGACTCTAAACTCAAACGAAGGTCGATTTTGTAAAATGAATTCCGCAACTAATAATCTCTTCGAACTTTACCAATTGGGGATCTATAAGATGGACTGCCAGCTCGCTAGTGTTTCGTTGAAGAAAGCCAATATCTACAACGAGACGAATAAGACACATCCCGCTCTAACCCATTAACACATTTTTCGCCTCTGCATATTACCAGACATATCCGTAGACGAATATTTGAAGAGCAGTGAATAATGAACGATTACTGGGAAGTGATTGTTAACCAGAAATACCACATATCCTAACGAATAATGATTCATCAATATAAATGCGTGAGACCGTAAATTCCCTTACCTTTAATTTTTTTCTTTCATTGCATTGGCTACGCTCTGAAACCACCGTTCTTATTCTTATTCTTTCACTGACCGTTAATCCCGTTTTTGGTAACACGGGCCTCTCTATTCAAATTATGGGAAATTAAGTTTTATTTAGCTTCCAGCCCGCAATCCTCCTTGTCACCTCACTAAGGTACTGATGGAGAGCAGATAGCCCTGTGTACACAGAGAAGGCGTCCATACTTTTGCAGCTCCTAAAATATTTTTGACGTTTGCTGGAAACGACTACATGAGTTCCTGAATTGTTATGGACTCGGCATTTATTTCACCTTTGGTTGCACATTTACATGAACTGATTTTATGCGTTTTTGCTTAAGTATGAGGTTTCAGGTAATAATGTATTCGTGATGGCACTATGGTTATGAAGTAGGTACGATAACATGTGTATAAATCATCCGTCATTCATTCTGTAGCTATCCAGAAATTATGCTAGGTTATCATACCTTCTGTGAGATTAGTGTTGAACGTTTGATTGATGCCAACGTTTCTCCTGCTGAACGTGCCTCCTCTCATTTTCTGGAAATGGTGCTGCTCTTCCTGACAGGTCCGTTGTCGTCTTAGTCTCTACTACTATTGTTGCGATTTTTCTTACTACAGAAACTATATTAACTGTTGCACGGCAGGGGTCCACATTGGTGCTCACTTTGCTATTCTTCCAGGCCATCAGGGGGGAAAAACGGGCACATGCTCATTAAGGTTCAGTGTTCCGGCAACAGTACATTAACGTCACCTATTTCAGTATTTGTTGGAAATTCTTTAAGTTACTGGCGTATGTAAGTGTTCGCTTTGGTTTGTGCAGGTGAGTCTCAGATTTTGGCGTTTGTCTGCATCCCAAGTTTTGTAAAATCAGTTCTGCTGAGGGAGGTGGTTGTGTGAAAAAATGCATTCGGAACTGACTGGTCGTTGTTTCATTAATGTTCCTCTTTATGTATCTCTGTTACACTACAGAGGACAACCAGTCGTCCCTTTCATGGACACTTGTTGCAACAGTTGTTTCCTTCTTTACTTCACTCAGAATAAAGCTCAGAGTTCCAAGTACCTGAGTTTGTTTTTTCGTATGTACGTCATTCATATCACTAACTATTTTAGTTAATCTTGAAAATTTAACGCATACGGCCACCAGATTTCATCAAGCCATTACCTGCAGTCCTTAACGATAACGTGAATTCAAGGCAATTTCTTTTCCATGATTGTCCGAATGTTTTACGTCTGTCTGTTTCACTGGTTTTTATTTCGGCGTCACCACATGTCTGTTCGACGCTTATTTTGTTAGCACGTTCTCTTATGTTGTAGCTTTCCGCTGAAGCACTTTTCGCACTAAATAAACGTCCGTTTGAGGTTTTGCTCCTACATAAATCGCTCTGGTAAATATTCCTGTCTTATCCTTTATGTACAGATTTGCCACCTAAATTAAAACATTAATATTTATTGTGGGTTAGAGACGGTTTCTTCCTTATATTTGTCTCATTATTTGTTTATTAAGGAATTTCAGAAATTCGTTTTCGTGATTCTACACATAAAAGGAATCTGCGTATTAAAGATACTGTAAGAATATTGCATACCTACTTGATGTTACATCTGGAAACACTAGGTGCTTACTACTTTAATTGAAGTAATGTGTGTTTCACCTTTAAATTGTAATTTTTTTTCGATGGCGGCTTTAATTTTGGCGTAATGACACTCCGCTGGCGCCACTAACTACTTGGGTTTCCGATGTCGATCTGATCATACGTCGCACCTAGTGTTATGGTCGAGGCATGTTGTTGGTTTGGCGGTCCCTGGTGCCAACAGTTGGCTGGAGGGCACGTGGCTGGCAAGTGGTTGTTTTTGGAGGCCTCCGCCTATTCGGTACGGGCCTCGAGAAGCTGCGAGTGGTTAAATCGAACGGAGGCAAGCTTCGCCGGCTCGCTTAAGAACTGGTAGCGACGAGTTGCGGGAAGAGCAGTCGACGTGGCGTGCAGCCTGCAAGCTTAAATTTTACGGCAGCTCGAAAATTGCCTATACTGTTGTGCACCCCAGCTTGGATGTCACGGTTGCTTCTTATTTTAATATTTTTTGGCCACTTGATATTGCAAGGCCACACGTGTGTTAATGTGAAACTTGGCCTGTTATATTAAGCGCCTCTTCGTGATGCTATGTATCATTATAAGTCAGAGTAACTGATGACAATTCGTTGTTCCAGGCCGAACTCCGTGTAAGTGTTCGGGTATTCTATGTTATCAATTTAAATTTCTGATATGATCTGCGTCGGTGGCAAAGCACCCTTTATAGTCGAGTTCCTCTTAACCATTGCAACAGAGCACGTTGATATTAAAGTAATTTTAAGAAGTGTTAAACTTGTGTGTGTGTGTGTGTGTGTGTGTGTGTGTGTGTGTGTGTGTGTGTGTGTGTGTGTGTGAGAGAGAGAGAGAGAGAGAGAGAGAGAGAGAGAGAGAGAGTGGTGTGTATTGGGGACCTAGAAACGATGAAGAGGCTTCGTCCCCACTGTAGCCCGCAACTTCTATGTGTAGTCGCTTTCTCGATAAATTGAGAGTTCCTACATCTACGTCTGTAGCCTAATTAGCGCAGATTATTGTTCCCTTCTGATGTGTGTTGGCAGGGTAGCTGTGGCACCGAACGACGTGTTCTTGTTCCCTGGGTCCGAAGCAGAGACGTGTTTGGTTTCTGCTGTGGTGACACTTCCGTCGTCGCATGACGTCTGGGTTGGCCAGCATTCTGGTGCCTCTATCAAACGCCTCGTGGTGGCTCAAGTTAGGTAAAGTTGATTGACTCTTGCCACGACGGAGTATCGCCGATTACTAGGCAACCGTTAGTCTGTCCTATTTGGTGAACTCAGTTAAATTCTGACGTTTAAAGCGTGTTCCGCAAGCCCAACGTTCCTCCTCAGTATGCCTGCTCTTTAACTACCAGTTTAAACCTTGCACCCTCATTGCTACTTACGGAGCACGTTCAGTTTTAAGGCAGCCGGTTTCTGCAATTCTCAGCTCACATTGCATTTTGGGTCATTGTGTACTTAATAGTGGTCTTTGTTAACGTTTATGCTGATGTGTACCAGTTGGGGGTCACATTTAAATTGTATGCCCTCCCAACCTTGACTGTATTTTGGGGGATCGTGTATTTTATTAATTAAGGCATTTTTGTTAAGGCTTATAAATTTTCAAAGGCTTTCGAACAGCCAGAATATCTTCTGCATTTTGGATAGGTGTTGTCCATTAGTGTAAAGTGTTAACCAAGCTTGGAAATAGTTAGTAGATTTAGCGCCTCTCATTGTAATTCATTTTACTGAAAAAATTGTCTGTTGAACCCGCCTGCAGCCACGCTTAGTTATTGTGGCTTCTTTCTTGTACTTGGGTATTACGAATTCCTGGTTTCAAGCCCTGCTATTAATGGTATAAATTGTTAAAACAGGTTATTAGTAACTTGAGCCTGTTCAAGGTTTTAAAATGATTGTGAGAATTGTTATTTTTTCAACAAAGTTTTTTAAATTGTGATTGTAATATTGTTGTTAACCAAAAATGTGTATTCCTCGAAAATGACGAAATATGTGAGTCCACCTTCCATGTGTTATACCAACCCTAGTTATGAAGATCGTGTTTCTAATAGACGTTCTCTTTCCGTAATTTGTGTGCTGGACGACCGTCAAATAAGAATTATCGAGGAGTCCTAAAACTTTTTACATTGACTATATGAACTCCAGCATAAATAGGATAAACGATAAATACGATAAGTGATTTGTATTATCCGCTTATAACGACACTATAGGTCGAAACACGTTTACTAATGCGTTTTACGCAATTCCATCTTACGTTTTTGCGTCAGTGACGGGATATTTCAGCGGACTTCGCATTCCAGTACTGATCAGTTGTACTTTCCGCCACGGTATACGTGAAACATTACCACAATGACTACGTTGACCAATTTCACCTTGTATGCAGGGTGTTACAAAACGGTACGGCCAAACTTTCAGGAAACATTCCTCACACACAAAGAAAGAAAATATGTTATGTGGACATGTGTCCGGAAACGCTTACTTTCCATGTTAGAGCTCATTTTATTACTTATCTTCAAATCACATTAATCATGGAATGGAAACACACAGCAACAGAACGTACCAGCGTGACTTCAAACATATTGTTACAGAAAATGTTCAAAACGTCCACCGTTAGCGAGGTTACATGCATCCACCCTCCGTCGCATGGAATCCCTGGTGCGCTGATGCAGCCCTGGAGAATGGCGTATTGTATCACAGCCGCCGCCGTCCACAATACGAGCGCGAAGCGTCTCTACATTTGGTACCGGGGATGCGTAGAAAAGAGCTTTCAAATGCCCCCAAAAACGAAAGACAAGAGGGTTGAGGTCAGGATTGCGTGGAGGCCATGGAATTGGCCCGCCTCTACCAATCCATCCGTCACTGAATCTTTTGTTGAGATGCGTACGAACATTTCTACTGTAATGTGCAGGAGCTCCATCGTGCATGAACCACATGTTGTGTCGTACTTGTAAAGGCACATGTCCTAGCACCACAGGTAGAGTATCCGTATGAAATCATGATAACGTGCTCCATTGAGCGTAGGTGGAAGAACATACTGACGAAACTAAAATGAGCTCTAACATTTAAATTAAGCGTTTCCGGACCCATGTCCACATAACATATTTTCTTTATTTGTGTGTGAGGAATGTTTCCTGCAAGTTTGGCTGTACCTTTTTGTAACACCTTGTATAGGGTATAACCGGGATGGATGTCGGATGCGCCATCTGGCTGTGAACCGCATGAACTTTATTCTATGTGTGTCATATTTTAGGAGACCGTATACGGTATTTTCTATCTTGGAAAATGGTCACTAGCTCAGCAGTTGCCTAAACTAGCGAGGGAAACGGCATAAGAGTCACACATAGTTGCATCAGCTGAATTATCTTGCTGTCCCATAAGCTACCGTACAATGCGTATATTATACAAGCAAGTACCAGCTGACACAGCACCTGTAGATCGGCAGACATCGTATTACTTTTACGAAATCCACTAAGACTTTCCCTATTGTGCCAACCTCTTCACTTCAGAGATGCGTTTAAAAGATCAAAACTCACTCATTTATTATCTGTTTTACCATCTGTTGTGTTCACCAAAGGTAGGTGTCCAAACTACATAGTAGGTAGTGAACTCCCTTCCACAGTTATCTGTAGGATATGGAAGTGGCCTGTTTACCCGATAGCGAAAGTGTTCGGACAGTAATATCTAAAACAGAAGCACTCTGCAAACCATCCGAAACAGTAACAGTCTTACATCAAAGTTTACTCAGCTTCTCTTGCAGAGAAGCTACTGATATGAAGTCTACATCTCAGGTAAGTGAATACAATCTACGCCGATGGATACTGCATGCTTTGTAATTTCAAGAACAAGAAGTTGTTGTTTTTGATGTTGTGGCATTCATTCAGAGGTCTTGTTCGATGCGCCTCTCAATATTAGTTTGTCCGTTGGCAATCGCTTCACCTCCGACGTTCTATTGTTACCTTCATCCATCAGAACCTGCTTACAGTAGTGACCCTGCCGCTAGTGTCCGCAAATTTGCTCCGTTTGTGGAACTGATTATTTCTTGATGTCTCAAGATGCGTCCTCTTAATACACCGCTTCTTTTAGCCAAACTGAGCTGTAAGTTTTTTCCTCTCGAATTCAATTTACTATATCACGTTCATAGTAATTAAGCCTTTAAGCCGCTATAAAGTTAAAAATATAAATCATATTACATACTGCTTCTCACAGAGGGCGTCTTTCATGGCGGCAAATAGATGAAACTGGGAAGGTGCCAGAAGTTTTGTGAGCTCCTTTCGGGTGCACAAGCTTTTGTGAAGCCTTGTGTTGTTGCGCAGTAGGAGAGATTCTTTTGTATTTTTGTGGTGTCTTCAGTTTCCTGAGGTTAGCGCCATACACTTCAGAGATGATCGTTTCATCTTCAGCGAGGACATTAAACGATAGAACCCTTCAGCTTCCCAGAAGGTGCCCGAGATGACTTTATCGACAAAGTAGGCGACTTTGAACTATTTCTTTGGATGAGAGGTTATATGTCGCCACACTACGGAGTGCAGTTTTGTTTCCGGTTCGAAGTGATGTACCTATGTTTCATCGCCTTTGAGGATGTTCCATGAAAAATTAGCGCTATTAACCTCGTAACGTACAAGCAATTCCGCACAGATTGTCCGTTGCTGTCCCAACTGGTGGACCAGTGTGTCAGCCCTACAAACAGTCACGTACACATGAACAGCCAGTTATTTGATTGTGATTCTTCGCTAACCAGAATAAGAGTGATTGTACGTTCCAACATTGTAGGAGCCACAGCTGTGGACGGCCGGACGGCACGCGGGAGGCATTGTTGCAATGATGACAGGCGCCCCGCCCAACCACCCACTGTGCTTTTCTGCACTGCGCTTTTCAGCAAGCGGCTATTACCTGCGATGCTCTGTTTTTCCACGTAAAGAAACACAATCTCTGTTGCTTCTCCGATACAGCCACTAATCTGAAGGCTATGTATAGCGCCATCGCCTGTCGGAACTATATGAAAGTATAGGGAATGAAACGGGAATGTTCCAAGAAATCCAACAACAAACTCAGCATTACTCACTGAACAGCCCTCGTATAATACCAAAATGAGTTTAATATCTTGTCTACGTACTGTAACAAGAGATTAAATATGGATGGATGTTAAGAAAAAAATGGAAGCAAAGATCAATATCGATGTCGTTTGGTATGTGTCGACTTCAATAAAAAATTGTACATAATGTACAGCCACATGTATCCAAACTGCAAATAGTATACTTAAGTTATCTGTAGCCGGTCACTGTGGCCGAGCGGTTCTAGGCGTTTCAATCCGGAATCGCGCTGCTACTACGGTCGCAGGTTCGAATCCTGCCTCGGGCATGGATGTGTGTGATGTCCTTAGGTTAAGGTAGGTTTAAGTAGTTCTAAGTATAGGGGACTGATGACCTCAGATGCTAAGTCCCATACTGCTTAGAGCCATGTGAGACATTTGTACTCTTATCCCTTTGTGTATAGACATGTACCTTCGGGTAGCATTAGGTATGACAGATTTTCCGAAAGCAGGTTGTGTAAAACTATGCTCGATTGGAAAACAGCTAGGAAAATTTGGAACGTAATAGACGCAATGGTTAGCTCTACTCAAAAATGGTATAATCATTGCTCCTTCTTCCTCGTGTTGCAGTCTACGATTTACACTAACACTGGCGTGTGGAGGTACTTATTGGCAGTGAAGGACCCTCTCCATTTCTCATCTATTACATATTACTTAACTGAATTATTTTACAGAGATCATCCTCGTTTCGAGCGAAATATCTCTTTTCCTTTTCTCTTGTCTACATTTATAGTCAAAATGTTGCTGTAAACTGTTCGAGAAAACACCATGTTTAAAGATATTATCGACGCAAACGACAGCTCGTCTAGTAATAACTCCTACTTTTTCCCTAAATATGGGAAGTTCTTGCACAATCAAACTCAATACCAACACCACAAGATTATGACAATATTAGTGGACAGTCGTATAATATAGTTCAAATGTAAGACAGTTCGTATTTTTATTGTATCGTACCTCAAACATAACCTTTACAGGATAATTTTGTCATCTGTCTGTCTCTTTATCCTGTTTGAGTGTTAAGACCCCTTCTTTCTCAGGAATGGGTAAACGTACCGAGTTAAATATCAGTCATTGACCACGGCTAGTGCCATAACCCGTTTTCATAGGAACGTCACTCAGTGAAAGAGGGGTCAAAATAAGCAAACGTGTATCTCGGCTTGTATGTAGACGCTCGTCCGTTTCCGAGAAAACCACGGTCAAAGGCTTCAATGTACTTTATCCGCCTTAAAAAAGCACAAAAGAAGCGGTAGCAGAGTGGGTAATGTCGTGGAATAACATTTTTGTTCCCCTGTGCTCGAAATCGAATCATTATTTTTAGTTTCATTTTTCACCTCTATATTTCGGTACAAGATTACGATACGAATGTCTTACAATTGATATTGAAATAATCTTGTTCTTGTTCATCTACTAATTGTATGTCTGGTGGATGAATCTAAAAAGATAATTGGTAGATATTCATTTGAATCTGTATTCGGTGAATTTCCGGTAGCGTGTCCTAATTCGAAACCAACTGCGAGCTCCAGTTTTCGGAAAAGTGGTCCATTATGCGTTGTTTGTCGTGAAATTATTTTCAACACGTGGATCTTTGGGAATGTTACCAACGTTTATTTCCCCTGTGACATTTACACAAACAAATTTCACGGTTGCAAACCTAGCTTCGCGTGATGATCGTGTTTTCAGGAATTTCTACATTTACAATGTTTCTACGGTCTACATATACGTCATACTCCGCAAGTCACCTTACGGGGTGTGGCGGAAGGTAGTTTTTGTACCACTATTTGATCCCTCCAACCCTGTTCCGCTTGTGAATAGAGCGTGAGAAGAATTCTTGTGGGTAAGCCTCTGTATTGACTCTAATTTCTCGACTTTTATCCTTTTCGAATTTTGCTGTAGACACCGGTACCTCTAATAAGCAGTAGAACGTCCTCTTGCATGGACGCATGCATGTATTCGTCGCGGCATACTATCCACATGTTCAGCAAGACACTGTTGGTCAAGATTGTCCCACTTCTAAACGGCGAATCGGTGTACATCAGTAAGAGTGGTGGCTGTGTCACGTCGTCCATAAACAGCACTTTTCAATCCATTCCAAGCATGCTCCATAGGCTTCATGTCTGGAGAACATGCTGGCAACTCCAGTGGAGCGATGACGTTATCCTGAAGGAAGTCATTAACAAGATGTGCACGATGGGGGCGGAAATTGCTGTCCATGAAGACGAATGCCTCGCCAATGTGCTGCCTGTATGGTTACACTATCGGTTGAAGGATGGCATTCACGTATCGTACAGCCTTGACCACCAGCAGCGTATTTCGGTTCCACATACTGCCACCCGAAAACAGCAGGCACCTCCACCTTGCTGCACTCGCTGGACAAAGTGTCTAAGGCGTTTAGCCTGACGGGGTTGCCTCGAAACACGTCTCCGACGATTGTCTGGTTGAATTCATATGCGATATTCAAAGGTAAAGAGAACGTGATACCAATCCTGAGCAGGGGACTGATGACCTCAGATGTTAAGTCCCATAGTTCTTAGAGCCAGTCCTGAGCGGTTGGTTTGGCATGTTGTTAGGGCCTTCTGTACCGCACTGCATGGTGTCGTGGTAGCAAAGATGGACCTTGCCAGTGACGTCGGGAGTGAAGTTGCGCAGCATGCGGTCTGTTGCTCACAGTTTTAGTCGTAACACAACGAACTGTGGCTGCACAAAAAGATGGTGGTGTTGTTGTCAGCGTTCCTCCGAGCCATGATTCGTAGGTAGCGGTCATTCAGAGCAGTAGTAGAAATCGGGCGGCCGTAACGAGACATGTCATCGACAGTTCCAGTCTCTCTGTATCTCCTCCGCGTCCGAACATCAGCGCTTTGGTTCATTGCGAGACGCCTGGATACCTCCCTTCTTGAGAGACCTTCCTGGTACAAAGTAACAATCTGGAAATGATCGAACCGCGGCATTGACGGTCTAGACATGGCTGAACTACAGACAACATGAGCTGTGTACCCCTTTCCTTGTGGAATGACTGGAACTGATCGGCTGTCGGACTCACTCCTTCTAATAGGCGCTGCTCATGCAAGTTTGTTTACACTTATGGGCGTCCTTAGTGACATCTCTGAACAGTCAAAGGCACTGTGTCTGTGGTACAATATCCACAGTCAACGTGTATGTTCAGGAGTCCTGGGAACCGGAGTGATGCAAAACCTTAACTCACGTTTGTATTAAGTTAGCGTAGCAAATAATTCCATCTGAAAATATACATTTCATTGATTTAAACTACAGTGCTGTACAAACGATCTCAAAAAGAATGATCCTCCCGGTGGCAATAGCAAAACTTGATGGTTGTTGGAGGTTATTTTACAGCAGTTCGAACTCTAATTTTGGGTAGTTAGCTGCATGTATGGGTGGAAGCTAAACTTTTTGGAATTGAAAAATGATGACCAATTATAAAGCGTTATATATTTTTTAACGTCAGTTTTTTCCACATTTGAGAAGATTAAAATAGATTAAACAGAAATATTGTTATGTGAAGCATAAATCGAAAAGAAAGTACTTAGTTTCTACTTCATTGAATCTCTAAAGTTAAGCATATTTTGAAGGTAATCAAACGGTACGCTCCTGAAAGTCAGACAGAGGAAATCAACATCAAATGAATTTGAAATGGAAAGAATGAGCCCAGCACAAATATGATTTTAAGATAATAATATTATCCGAAAGGACGAAAACACGGCCAGCGCTATCAGATGACAAGCTCAGCCGGTACCTACGGCGGTCGACTTCCGTGGCAGCCAGGTACAGGGAGGCAACGGGGACGGGTAAATTGAAATTTTCAGGCCGTGTGCTCCGCCGCGCGTGAAGGAGATAAGCAACGCCCGTTGCAGCGCTCTCCGTCTTGTCTCGACAGGAAGCGACGCGTTTGCCTCGCAACCTTCTAGAGGCGGGCTACGTTTGTCTTCAGTTCCTTGCAACCACAGAGGATTATCTGTTGACAGATAACGCTCGGATAAACCCTCTAATCCTCCATGGCGGGCGTGGTGGCTGCGGTGCAGGAGCACTGTTCGCTAACCTCATTACCGATGGGGTTCTCCAATCACAGTACCAACAGCTTGTCATGTGCTACACAGTTTAGTAGCGCAGACAATGCGTCACGATAAAACTTGTTAAAAATTTAACAGGCAGACTACTTGCCAAGGGAACGTATCGAACCGTCGAAATGTTGAACTACTAAGCGCTCCCTTGCTCAATGTTTTTATGTGAAACAGCTAGAACTTAAGCTGGTACTTACGTTTAAATAAAAAGTGCTTCATTATCGTTCATTTGCCCAAAGCTAGTGTCTACATCCACAGTTACATCTGCCATCAGTATGTCACTGTGTATACTGGAGCAAATTTATATAACCACAACTACATCTGCCCTTCCCCGTTCCGTTCCTAGATGGGACGTGGGAAGAGCGGACGACGATAATTCTAGGTATGAAACTTAATCTGACGTTATCACCGAAACATATGTGCGAGGAAGTAAGATTCCAAAAGTTAATCATAATCACGAAAACCAGAAAAGATGAGCAGTCACCCTACATAAACCTAAATATTTGCCTACGAACACTAATACACGTAGGTAGGTGAAAGGACGTGATATTGCATGTTTACACAAATGACGATTAATCACTGGAAGCAGTCACCTACGTCAAATAACTAGAAGCTCCGTACAAGGCGTTTTAAAGTTGAACCATCACTTGAACATAATCGCAACACTGAAATTCATTGGAAGGAAATCTCAGGCACTGGGGTACCCCCACGAGCAAGGTACCTTACTAGACGTTCGTCGGAAATGGGACCCTTACCACTTAAGGCTGATGGATGAAATAGAAAAGACTCAAAGAATATGTGCACGTTTTGTAACACATGCGTTCAGTAAGTATTACGGGAATGTTCACCCAACTCGACACACGAACGGTACAAGAGAGACCATATTCATTCCGTCGTTGTTTATATACAGGCTGATTAAAATTAAAGTTAAACTTTCAAAACGCTGTAGAAATATTACCACAGGACAGAATGACGTCAAATTACCACAGAATATTATCGTAGAAGGGGGAAAGCATATAGCAGAAGAAAAAATATCGTGTCAAAATTTAATAGATGGCACTGCATTTGTCATAATACGTAAATGAGAACACGTGTCATGCACGAGACCCATTGAAGTTGGTATAATCACGCCTGGTACATGGATTTTCCTACTTCCGCGTCTGCGACGTTCGCAATGACTGTCTCAATGCAGCATCGCGCTCTGCATGTGAAGTTGTATTGCAAGAAAGATGACTAGCCACAAGTCGCTCTGCAGACGTTCCGGACACTGAAGGGTGTGAAAATAAGGCGTTGGTCCTAGGACTGAAGTGAGTCGGTAGCAAAGGACTCGGAAATTCGATAAGACGGGCTCTTTTGGTGTACAACGTAGCAGAGAGAGTAAACGAACCGATTCGACGACAGTGGAAACAGTGGTCACAGCAATGCAGGAGGAGACGAGTGGTGGTGTGCAAACGTATAGTGCATGGAAAATTGCCCGAACACTGGACATATCCTTGAGCATTGTTCGTAAAATATTACGAACGTCCTTCTTCGCTATCCATTCAAAATTACCCATGTGCACGAATAGCTTCCTGTTGACCTGGCAGCTAGAGAGACCTTTGGTTTAGAATTTCTTCCTCACATGGGAGTGGACAATGATTGGCCGTGGAAGATTTTGTGGACAGACGAAGCCCACTTCCATTTGACAGGATGTGTCACTTCATCCTGTAAAGGTCATTGAGTAGTGCGGATTTATGACGTCATTTATCATAGGATCATACTGTTTCGAAGAGACAGGTGCTTCCAGTAACGTTACCTGTACCGTAAGCGTTATGAGCGTCTTTTTGTGCAACCACTTCGTTCCGGCTCTCCAACAGCGTGGATGTGTCGATGGGATCATTTTTATGCAAAATGGAGAACTTCCATCCATTTCAAATCCACTTAAGCACCTGCTGAAGCGTCATTTCGGAAATGCTTGAATTATCAGCCGCCATTTCCCTACAGCTTGGCTGTGCCGAACACTTGATATTAATCCTATGACTTCTGGCTGTAGGACTGTCTGAAAGACGTTTTGTTTATTGTTCCAATTGAAAACTTAGCTGCATTGCAGGCATGAACGTGACCGCAGAAACATTTCGATCAGTTGTGGAACATGCTGTTTCTGGATTTCAACTTCTTGTAGGTAACGGTGGACCGCATACTCAACTTATTTTGCGCAACGCACACGGAAATCAATAATAATATTTGTCTTTGATTGATGCTTTGTAAGCAGTTTTTTGCCTGTGGACAGTTACAAACTGATGTGATTGATACTTTTTATACGATGTTTGACCTCAGGACAGTTAAAAACTGATGTGATTGATATTTTTATTTTGTTTTTGGCCTCAAGACAGTGAAAAAAGGTGTGAGTCATGCTTTTTATACCGTGTATGGCCTCAGGACTATTAAAAACCAATTTTTCCCATCTGATTTGATATGACCTTGCCGTGGCGGTTGGGCTTACGCAACCAACGGTATCACATCTGTACACCCATGCACACTGAGTAGTACAGTTTGATTAACGTCAAACGTACACCTCATACATTGTTGTAGGATTCATTTGTAATTTATAGTCGACCACTATTGAATTATGATGCTTACAGCGCCATCCATTGTTACATTTTGTAACTATTAGTTTTTCTTATGCCGTATGTTTCTCCCTTCTCCAATAATATTCCGTTGCAATTCGACGTCAGTCTGACCAGCGGTTTTATTTCTATAGCGGTTTGAAAGTTTAGCTTTAATTATAATCACCATGTATATGGATTCATCCTACGTTTATTTCGGGAAAAGACCAAGGAGGCAAGCTTAGTTATGAAGGAGGTCGCTGCAGAATGGAGGCTGCTGAAAAACGTTTCTTCCATTTCCATTATTTACTGGAACAGAAAAGGGGAGAAGTGTCAGCAGCGACCAAATGCCAAACTACTAACTACCATCCACCATACGTTGTAGTTCGAGATGTAGATGTAAGCTAATAATAAGTGAGAGCGGTAATTAACTTACGAAGGTTGTATCATCAAAAATGTTTCTAATGGCTCTGAGCAATATGGGACTTAACATCTGTGGTCATCAGTCCCCTAGAACTTAGAACTACTTAAACCTAACTAACCGAAGGACATTACACACATCCATGCGCGAGGCAGGATTCGAACCTGCGACGGTAGCGGTCACGCGGTTCCAGACTGAAGCGCCTAGAACCGCACGGCCACACCGACCGGCGTTGTATCATCATGAAACCGTAAAACGTGAAACGTACACAAAAGAAACGTTAATAAGAAAGCGGCATAATTACGCTATGAAATGTAGTAAATATCACAAAAACAGATTCTGTAAGACAATCAAAGTAGAGCCGCGATTTCTACTGTACACTTTTTCGACCATAATTGAGTAGAAACTAAATAATGAAGAAATATAACAGCTATAAAAAGAACATAAGGGTCACCTTAGACTCAAGAAAAACGAACTTTGGATGGTTCATTTGTCAGTGTATGACACGATTGTGGCCAGACGGTATGCTCAGTACTTCAATGGAAAGCAGAGTTTCGCACATGGTGACTGATGAAAAATTTATAAGATCGTTTTGACAGATGTGAAAATTACATAATTCTCAGTTTAATAAGTCACGGCTGCAAAATACTAACATGAATTATTTACAGGCGAATGGATCGACTTGTAGAACCCGACCTCGGCGAAGATCAGTTAGGATTCCGTAGGAATGTGGGAACACTTGTGGCAATGCTGACCCTAGGGCTTACCTTACAAGATAGATTAAGGAAAGGCAGCTACGTTTCTATTATTTGTAGACTTAGCGAAAGCTTTTGACAATGTTGAACTGAATACTCTCTTTCAAATTCTGAAGGTGGCAGGGATAAAATACAGAGGGGAATGGCTATCTACAATTTGTACAGAAATCAGATGGCAGTTATAAGAGTCGAGGGGCATGAGTGGGTAGCAACGATCGGAAATGGAGTGTGCCAGGGTTGTAGCCTGTACCCAATGTTATTTAGTCTGTATATTGAGCAAGCTGCAAAGGAAACAGAAGAAAAATTCCGAGTAGGAATTAAACTCCAAGGAGAAGGAATAAAAACCTTGAGGTTCGCTGACGACGTAGTAATTCTGTCAGAGACAGCAAAAGACCTGGAAGAGGAGCTGAACGCAATGGACAATGACTTGAAAGGAGAATATGAGATGAACATCAACAAAAGCAAAACGAGGATGATGGAATGTAGTCGAATTAAATCAGGTGATGCTGAGGGAAAAAGATTAGGAAATGGGATACTTAAAGTGCTAAATAAGTTTTACTACTTGGGGATCAAAGTAACTGATGATGGTCCAAGTAGAGAGGATATAAAATGTAGACTGCTAATGACAAGGAAAACATTTCTGGAGAAAAGAAATTTGTTAACATCGAGTATAGATTTAAATGTCCGGAAGTCGTTTCTGATAGTATTTGTCTGGAATGTAGCCATGTATGTAAGTGAAACATGGACGATAAATAGTTTGGAGAAGAAGAGAATAGAAGCTTCAGAAATGTGGTGCTACAGAAAAATGCTGAACATTTGATGGATAGACCACATAGCTAATGAGGAGATATTGAACAAAATTGGGTAGAAGAGAAATTTGTGGCACAACTTGAAGAAGGGATCGGTTGGGAGGACATGTTCTGAGGCACCAAGGAATCACCAATTTAGTACTGGAGGTCAGCGTGTCTGGTAAAAAGCGTAGAGGAATACCAATAGATGAATACACTAAGCAGATTCAGAAGGATGTAGGTTGCTGTAGGTCTGGGAGATGAAGAACCTTGAACAGGATAGGGTATCATGGAGAGCTGCATCAAACCTGTCTCTGGACTTAAGACCACAAGAACACAATGACAATAGTTTTTCATGTGGCGCAACCAAATACATATTTGATGCCATGAACCATTCCTAAACTCCACTTTTCCTTAAATATATTGAACTTGTAATACTATGTTTATGGCAAAATACATGGAAACAGTTAAGATAATATCAGTACGTTTAAAAACGATATTTACAGAAGAGTATGGAACGATAAATGAAAGAGTATACAAAAAATACTAATATATTTTGTTTTGTACGATAAAATACAGAGTGTTTCGAAAAGAAGGAAATGTATTCACAGCGCCATATCTCCAAATTCTGCAGTACTGGCTTTTTCCACAACTTCAGAAGGACTCCGATTACTTCATTTTACAACTGGATGGAGTTCCCCCCCCCCCCCCCCACAGGAATAATACATAGGTCAGTTTCTCAATGACACTCTGCCTCAATGCTGGATACGGCGTACGTGATCCTGAGACTCAGTCCTGCATTCTTGGCCTCCAAGATCGCCATACATGACCCAAAGCGATTTTTTCTGGTGACGTTATGGGAAGAAAAGTGCGTTTATCTCCCCTGTACCTCGTGACATGGTGTAAGTGAAGAACAGATCAACAGCTCATACATTGTCTAAAGCATATGAGGGATTTATCTAACGTCGAGATGTGATTCGTGCTGCTATTGGTAAACACATAGAGTATTTGTAATTACAGAGCACAAGCTTTAAGATTTTGTGAGTGTTTTGCTATTCTTTCAATGTTTCTGGTATTTTACTATGAGTAAACTTGGAGTTTTGAAATTAGATAATTCGTTTTCAAAGCAGGATGATATGATACTGATCGAGAAAATCTCAGTTCTCTGGAGATACGTTGGAGGCAGCTAATAGAAGTTGTGAAGGCTGTGAGATATATATAGAAAGGGTATAGACTGTGTCTATAGAAATAGCGAGAATTTGAAGTGAGCACGAACTGACCGGGAATTTAGCATATTGTAGTTGTTCTATGTCGATTAGCTGCTGTTATAAACAGCGGCCTATTTCCGGTCTTAGCAAACTGAGTAGGAGATCGTTGTTCAAAATGGTTCAAATGGCTCTGAGCACTATGGGACTTAACATCTGAGGTCATCAGTCCCCTAGAACGTAGAACCACTTAAACCTAATTATCCAACGACATCACACACATCTATGAGCAAAGCAGGATTCGAACCTGTCCCAGACTGAAACGCCTAGAACCTCTCGGCCACACTGGCAGGCAGGAGATTGTGCAGCTGTTACAGTGGCACTTGACTGTTTACATCGAGCTATAAAATCAAAGTTAGGAGAGGTCTTTAACGAGAAATTGCACGAGCAGTTGTTGAAATATAACAGGTCGATTTTATTTTGGGTAAGATGTGGAAAGTGCTTTCATTACCTTCAGGATATCATCAATTCGGAAAGAGGGTGCACTCATAGACTGTTATGTGACTTATTAATTGTAGAGTGCAGCAATCAGTTGTCCTTTTTTTACATTTTATTACGCAAATCTAGATTTCGGCTAGTAGCTAGCCATTCACAATGCACTATTTGCTATTGTCAATGCATGTAAGTCCCTGTTGTTCGGGAGTCAGTCACAATTCTTCGAATACTTCGCAATCCCATCGACCGAACGGAGCAGCGTCCGCGCATCGTCGTGCAAAGTGATGGGTGGGTTGCGCAGAAAGGGTCGCCGCTTCTTTCGCAAACCTGGTCGCAGGTGAAGCTCCAAAAACGAACTGTAATACTGTGCGTTGACTGTCTGCTATGGAGGAAAGTAATGCGTTAGGATAACAATATCACTGTCGTACACGAGACTCACAATAACTTTAGACCGGTCCATTCGCACCATCAACAGAACAGGCTGTGCTAATGGTATACTACGCTTTACATATCGCTGGCAACCGATTCTACACAACGCTGGTGACTACTCTGAAAGACAGTAACAGCTGCGAACATGTAACTCTTTGGTATCGGTGTATAGTTCCAACCCTCCTATTTGTGGAATGACAACATCTGTAGGACATGTACTATCTGCTTTGTTCCATGCTCAGTTTTACCATATGTAAAATCTTTCTAGCTGTTTTGGAGCGTTTTAGAATGTATCTTAATCTCTAATAATTTCAGTGAGTGCAAATATACCAAGACCTTAAAATTCATCAGGTGCAGCAACATACATCCTTGCTCGCAGCACTATATAATCGTTTCGTGCACATAGACAAAGAGTATGTTGGGGATGCTTAGGTAATTGTATGAACGTAAAGGTGTTTGATGGTGTTAAAATATGAGAAAATAGTACTTAACGTAGCCTATCGTATCAAGTGCACATATTTACACTATGTGTTGAATGTAGTTGTCTACGTTAATGCAGATGCTGCTACAAAATGAATGTAACATGATTTTATAGATGAAAATCAACGACACTGATAATAAAGTCACTGAAATTTATACTGGAAGTAATAAAGAGAGTATATAATAATATAATTAACAGCATCAGTTGTAAACAATGACTGTACGAAAACATAGGTTTAAATTTTGTTGTTTCTTTGACTTCTTTAGTTTGGGCTGCGGCTTAATTAACATCTTTATATCTGACATTTTACTAACAGGTGTTACTGATAATTCATAGGCTAGCATACAATATTTGAACGTAGGTATAACATTAAGAAATGTAATGAAATGAGTGCACAATCCTATAAATTTGTATTAGATGAATTTTCCCCCATTACTGTAATTGATCACAGTCACATTTCCAATTTCATCAACTCTCTCTAGTTGTAAAGTAGACTTTGCTATCATGAAAGACGCAGAATAGGTTTAAAGACCCAGTTGCTACTGTAGTTCATCACCCTGTCACACTTGTTTTATCAAAAGTAAATGATGAACAAGTCATTTCACCACTTCCATCAACTTTATCCACCTCTGAAGTAGACTTTGCTATCACGAAAGACGCAGAATAGGTGTAAAGTCCTGCTGCTACTGTAGTTCTTCACACTGTCCTACTACATGTTTTATCAGGTGTACATGATAAAGAAATAGGTAAGCTGAAATGAGATTTACACTCTGCAGCGGAGTGTGCGCTGATACGAAACTTTCTGGCAGATTAAAACTGTGTGCCCGACCGAGACTCGAACTCGGGACCTTTGCTTTTCGCGGGCAAGTGCTTTACCATCTGAGCTACCGAAGCCCGACTCAGGCCCTCTACTCACAGCTTTACTTCTGCCAGTATCTCGTCTCCTACCTTCTAAACTTTACAGATGCTCTTCTGCTTATAATTTGACAGGAAGTTTCATATCAGCGTACACTCCGCTGCAGAGTGAAAATCTCATTCTGGAAACATCCCTCAGGCTGTGACTAAACCATGTCTCCACTATATCCTTTCTTTCAGGAGTGCTAGTTGTGCAAGGTTCGCAGAAGAGCTTCTGTGAAGTTTGGAAGGTAGGAGACGAGATACTGGCAGAAGTAAGGCTGTGAGTACCGGGCGCGAGTCGTGCTTCGGTGGCTCAGATGGTAGAGCACTTGCCAGCAAAAGGCAAAGGTCCCGAGTTCGAGTCTCGGTCGGGCACACAGTTTTAATCTGCCAGGAAGTTTCAAATAGGTAAGCTGTTTACTGTAATCAGGTAGAACCCCGATCGTTATGTTTTTTACTAAGCCAATAAGTGCCAGATTTTAGACTTTTTTTGAATGAGGGAAACTGAAAGTAACATCTTGGTGTGATGGAGCTTGTGTCTGGAGAGCAGTTCGATGTAGATTTGGGTAAGAAAATGACAGTTATACTGAAATCATTAGTTTGTTCAGACTGGTTTTAGTAAGAAGAGGCCTGTTGGCTTCCAGAACAAGTGAGCGTCATGAAACCTCTGGAATGCTCCAGGAGCAGGCCACGCGTTTAGTCTTCGCCAGCGCGCCACGCGTCGGGCAGCTCGAGTACACTGATATGTCTGGTTTTGTTCTAATATTTTCAAACAGAGCTCTTGATGGACGTAAACGGAGCAGTATGATAATATAAATTATTCTGTCTAGCGTCGAGTACACAAACCTACACAGTAGTGCTGACAATAAATTTTATAGTAAATGAATTGCGTCTTATTATAAGATAGCTCACGCAAGCCACAGCAACAATAGGTGCCTCAAGAGCTCTTTTACAAACATTCTGTTTTAAATCACATAATTTACTCAATAGTATTTCTTCTGTCCTTCACATGCTGGACGAGTTATTCAACATTTATAGATAGTTTGAATTTGCTGACTGCTTTTCTTATTTCTCTGCATTAACTAGGGTCTTTGTCTCTACCTTCTCCCGCACCTGTCTTATCACGATAAAAAGGGATGTATGTTGTTAATTGTAACCCACATTACTACAGGCAGATTAAATGTCAGTCTATCCTCATAGACCTTTAACAGCACATATTCAATTTTTTATTGTTAATCAGTCACGAGTCTTTAATATTACAGTTATTCTGTAGAAATTGTCTTTACTATCAATTATGTAACTATAGAGGAATCTCTTTCTTTGCCTGACAAAACTAACTTCTGTATACAGTAACCAATATTTCGCTGTCCACAATTAAAAACGTTCGTTACTGGAACACATTAGTACACAATTCCCAGAGCAGTTGTCTATTGTGGGCAAGAAAATCACGGTCAGTTCAGAAAAGTATTTACCTGTTAAGTCGATTACCAGCAATGGATAAAGCTAACCGAATGAGGTTCAAGCCGTCTGAGGGTATTTCATATGTTCAGTAAACAGCATTATTGCACGGTTTAGCAGACTCTTGGTCATTAGTAAATTCACCAGACACAGTCCCTGTTCTGTGGCCTCTTTTGCTACTCAGCGGAATAAGAGCGGCGCCACGGAAGTGGTGACTTTTCATTACCTTTTCAGCTGACACGATCCGCTGGAGACAGGGCCATCGACCGACCCCAGCTCCCGCACAACAGTAACTCAGCCCGCCACGGCTCCTGTGTTCCCAGACAACAAAGGATAAATTCGCTCTTCCGTTAGACCGCTCTCCGCCATTACTGAACTTGCAACATAAATCATACACTGTGCTGACAGGCGGCAGGAAGCCTCTAATGCAGCACCCGCGGCTCGAATGACGTTATACCCCTGTCAAAGAACACCTTCAGCACGGCCTCTACTCGGTAAAGACGGTCAGCAGAGAACTTACAAGACTCATCACATATCATGCAAGGACATTAATTGTATATATTATAAATATTAAACTATTTTTCCGCAGAAGGGTATTTTTGCAGTTGTCATGGATTTTACGGTCAAGGAAAATGATTTCATACACTTTTTCCTCATTACCTCAAGATCCAGTTCCTAAAAGACAACTGTTCGTACTCCTGTATTTGACACTATGTATGTAAGTTCTTTTCCAGTCGCGTGATATTCAAATTACGCAAGTGATACAATATCATCATTTCTTACGTGACAACATTTCGTAAAGCGAATCGTAACCACGCGAAATCTTTTTAGAAATTTCCCCATGAATAAATAATAACCATGGCCTCCAAACTCCTTTAGAGTTTCACACTCAAACGTGTTTTGCTCACTTTATTTACGTTGCGTCGTCCTACGGCCAATTTCATTCACCTTCGTAGTTTGTCCCCCAATCAGATTTCGCTATTTTTGTATACTAACCTGTGCCGTGTTCTGCCCGTCATTATCTTTGCATCGTTTCGGATATTTCTTCTGAAAAGAACTTATTGTCAGTAACACTCCGTCACCAAAAAACTTATTGCGATTCACCGTAAGGATTGAGTCTATAAACTTGATTAATACTCGCTGGGTTGGCAGCTATTCGTTGTTGGGGACTAAATTACATCTCTCTGAAAGTTCTCTCGTGTTACTGAATGATTTTTAAGTACATATCAACATCTTATAACACAAACTATAGTTAAGGACAAAATACAGTCGACACACTTCGATCCATCATCGCATCGTCCCTCGACTCTTAAGCTTTGCAATGCAGAACATTTTCAATAACATATACTGAAAAGTGTGGCAGGGAGGAGTTAATCCTATGGGCACTATAAAAATTAAAAACCTGCCTTCTTTATTGCTGTTAATATTTATTAAGAATCAAATTCGTTATAATGATACTGACGTGTAAGTGGGCTTAAGGTCCCAAAATTCTAGACTAGGTCTATTCGTTGTGAAAGGTCACATCTGCTATTAAGAGAACGATATTTATTTCAAACTCAGTTAGGCCTAAGTTTTGGTTTACGTTTATTTGACAAATTTAGAACAGGCATAAAATCTGAGGAAAAAGGTTATTGGAAGAATCAGTTTTTGGAAAATTTTAGAAAGCTAAGTGCACAACTATGTTTAGAGAAGCTGGACGAAAAGTAACGACTTCCCCAATCCCTACACAGCCATCGGTTAAACATGCATAGTCTTTAGTGACTGGAATTATATGTAGATATACTCACACTATCAGCATAGTAAGTCATTAGATGGTGGAAAGTGCACTTATCTAACCAGTCACACTGTTGACCAAACTCTGCAGTTTCATTTGTGCAGTGGATATTTCACTGATGAGAGAGTTCTCTCACAGAAACCTATTGTAAATGAAAATTTAGATGTAGGTTTAATAATATTTCATAGAAGATCGTCTCACTGAAGTCAACACTATCACACGATGCAAAACTCATGCCGAACAGTGCTCATTGTTCTAGGATCCGTACAAGATGGGGTTGCTATTTATTTACTTATGCTTCGCAGTTACAGCCTACAATCTGGGAAGCTAAAATACACATCAGAGATCACATTTTCTTGGATAATAATAAATTTATATATAAAATATTTCTTACAGTTAATTTTTTTAATAGCACAACTATTTCTATCACTACAAAACTACCATTAAACCCGTCACCAGTTACCCAATTGGTAATACTTCTACGAGCTGTACAGAAACTGTTCGGTGTTTATTCATTTATTTTAGTGCATTTAACTTGAAAATTATTGTCCGCTAATGGATCCGCCCTCATACTACTCCAGTCAGCAGCCATTGTATGCAGCATTCCTTGGACATTGGGCAGCAAGTCAGCTGCGCTTCCACAATAACAAGCAACTGATAGACGTTACACGGGTGTTCTAAAGATGAGCAGCATGTTTTGTCACGAAATGATATAGTAACGGCGAAAACATCACGGAAATACTTAGCCCAGCACAGTATCAGACGCTGCGAGAGAGGCGGTCTGCATCACGATGTGGTCTGCAGCTAAATCTCCGCGAGCTCGAATGTCTGTAATTGTCTCACTACACTCAGCTGGCGGCTACACGGGTGGCGGAGGCTGTGTGGCGTGGACTGGGCGGTTTTTTAGGTTAGAAGACCTCGGGAAAGTACGGGGTGGGCTGGAATTTCAAAGGGTTCATGTCAAATACAGGATGTGTTGGATCAAGGAACAGTCGGAACTGTAGTTGTAAATTGTTGTAGTTGTGCTGGGAAAGTCTCTGAGCATGAAGCGCTAATAGAAAGCATAGAAGCTGAAATCGTTATAGGTACAGAAAGCTGGCTAAAGCCTGAAATAAGTTCTGCAGAAATTTTTGCGAAGTCTCAGACGGTGTTCAGGAAAGATAGATTAGGCATAATTGGTGGTGGAGTGTTTGTGTCTGTCAGTACTGGTTTATCTTGTAGTGAAGTCGAAGCAGATACTCCGTGCGAATTGGTACGGGTAGAGGTTATACCTAACAGCCGAACTAAGTTAATAATTGGCTCCTTCTACCCACCCCCAGCCTGCGATGATATAGTTGCTGAACAGTTCAGAGAAAATTGGAGTCTCGTAACAAATAAATACCCCGCTCATACGGTTATAGTTGGTGGGGACTTCAGCCTTCCCTCCATATGTTGGCAAAAATTCTTGTTCAAAACCGGTGGTAGGCAGAAAACATGTTCCGAGATTGTCCTATATGCTTTCTCCGAAAATTATTTCGAGCAGTTAGTCCACGAACCCACCCGAATTGTAAATGGTTGCGAAAACACACTTGACCTCTTAGCCACAAACAATCCAGAGCTAATAGAGTGCATCATGACTGATACAGGAATTAGTGATCACAAGGTCCTTGTAGCTAGGCTCAATACCGTTTCTTCCAAATCCACCAGAAACAAACGCAAAAATAATTATATTTAAAAAAGCTGATAAAGTGTCACTAGAAGCCTTCCTAAGACACAATATCCATTCCTTCCGAACTGACTATGCAATGTAGACGAGATGTGGCTCAAATTCAAAGATATAGTAGCAACAGCAATTGAAAGATTCATACGTCATATATTGGTAAGAGATGGAACTGATCCCCCATGGTACACAAAACAGGTCCGAACGCTGTTGCAGAGGCAACGGAAAAAGCATGCGAAGTTCAGAAGAACACGAAATCCCGAAGATTGGCTAAAATTTACAGACGCGTGAAATTCGGCACGGACTTCAATGAGAGATGCCTTTAATAGGTTCCACAACGAAACATTGTCTCGAAATTTGGTAGAAAATCCGAAGCAACTCTGGTCGTACGTAAAGTACACAAGCGGCAAGACGCAGTCAATACCTTCGCCGCGCAGTGCCGATGGTACTGTTACCGACAACTGTGCCGCTAAAGCGGAGTTGTTGAACTCAGTTTTCCGAAATTCCTTCCCCAAGGAAGACGAATGGAATATTCCAGAATTTGAAACACGAACAGCTGCTAGCATGACTTTCTTAGAAGTAGATATCTTAGGGTTTGCGAAGCAACTCAAATTGCTTGATACCGGCAAGACTTCAGGTCCAGATTGTATATCGATTAGGTTCCTTTCAGATTACGCCGATACAATGGCTCCCTACTTAGCAATCATATACAACCGCACGCTCACCGACGGATGTGAACCTACAGATTGGAAAATAGCGCAGGTCGCCCCAGTGTTTAAGAAGGTTAGTAGGAGTAATCCATCGAACTACAGACCTATATCATTGACGTCGGTTCGCAGCAGGGTTTTGGAGCATATACAGTGTGCAAACATTATGAATCACCTCGAAGGGAACGATCTATTGATACGTAATCAGCATAGTTTCAGGAAACATCGTTCTTGTGCAACGTAGCTAGTTCTTTATTCGCACGAAGTAATGGCCGCTATCGACAGGGGATCTCAAGTTGATTCCGTATATCTAGATTTCCGAAAAGCTTTTGACACCGTTCCTCACAAGCGACTTCTAATCAAGTTGCGGGCCTATAGGGAACCGTCTCAGTTCTGCGACTGGATTCGTGATTTCCTGTCAGGAAGGTCGCAGTTCGTAGTAATAGACGGCAAATCATCGAGTAAAACTGAAGTGATATCCGTTGTTCCCCAGGGAAGCGTCCTGGGACCTCTGCTGTTCCTGATCTATATAAATGACCTGGGTGACAATCTGAGCTGTTCTCTTAGATTGTTCGCAGATGATGCTGTAATGTACCGTCTAGTAAGGTCATCCGAAGACCAGTATCAGTAGCAAAGCGATTTAGAAAAGATTGCTGTATGGTGTGGCAGGTGGCAGTTGACAGTAAATAACGAAAAGTGTGAGGTGATCCACATGAGTTCCAAAAGAAATCCGTTGTAATTCGATTACTATAAAAATAGTACAGTTCTCAAGTACCTGGGTGTTAAAATTACGAACAACTTCATTTGGAAGGACCACATAGATAATATTGTAGGGAAGGCAAGCCAAAGGGGGTTTCATTGGCAGTACACTTAGAAGACGCAACAAGTCCACTAAAGAGACAGCTTACACTACACTCGTTCGTCCTCTGTTAGAATATTGCTGTGAGGTATGCGATCCTTACCAGGTAGGATTGACGGAGGACATCGAAAGGGTGCAAAAAAGGCAGCTCGTTCTGTATTATCACGTAATAGGGGAGAGAGTGTGGCAGATATGATACGCGAGTTGGGATGGAAGACATTAAAGCAAGACGTTTTTCGTCGCGGCGAGATCTATTTACGTAATTTCAGTCACCGACTTTCTGTTGCGAATGCGAAAATATTTTGTTGAGCCCAACCTATATAGGTGGGAATGATCATCGAAATAAAATAAGAGAAATCAGAACTCGAACAGAAAGTTTTAGTTGTTCGTTTTTCCCGCCCGCTGTTCGGAAGTGGGATGGTAGGGAGATAGTATGATTATGGTTCGATGAACCCTCTGTCAAGTACTTAAATGTGAATTGCAGAATAATCATGTAGATGTGGATGCATGCTTTTTTCTCGACTCTTCCGAGTCAGTCCATATATTGCATTGTGCTTCGTAGAGCTCGACAAAAGACAATGCACAGGAAATAGGGATATTTTAGCTCACACGAAGTTAACGAACAATCTTTGTCCTTCCAACCGTTCTCGACGGGAACTGGAAGGAGAAAAGCGATAGTGGTAAACGAAGTGCACTGTCACACGCGCTGTAAGGTGGCTTGCGGAGTTTGGATGTAGACGTAGATGCAATTCTTGTGTCTCCTGTCGAAGACGTTACCGATATTTCTATTTCTGTCTTACACAAGTTTCCATAAATTTTTTCTGTCGACATTTGGTACTAAATTGTGGGAATAGGCTGAATAAAGAAATAGTACGCGAGTCATAGTGATTAAACACACTTAAGATTACCAATAACAGAGAGCAACGTTTCGAAAATGATCTCTTTATTCATATATTCCTTTCTTGATTTCTTACATCCCCAAAATATCTATGGCGTAGCACTACGCAAGGAGTTTGCAATATGTTCGATACGTTTGATTAAAAAGTAACTATTCACTCTGCAGCGAAGTGTACGTCGTTAGGAAACTTCCTGGCACATTAAAATGTTACTCCAGATCGTGACTCACACTCAAAACCTTGCTATTTCGGGGCAATGCTCATAAATACTGAGCAACCTAGGTGCAGTTCCGCATCCGCACTTACATTCATATTTCTACCAGTGCACGTAATCTGTGATTACAGGAAAGAGGGAGAGAAACACAGGCAGAAGTAACGTTGTGAGTACAGGTCCTACACTGTTTCAGTGTAACTCAGTTGATATGAACACAGCCTTCGAATGGCCAGTGGCTAGGCATATTGTTTTAATCCGCCTGGATATATTGTCGCTGAGGCATATTATCTTCAGACTGTGACTGTAATAGTTTGATGGGTCTGGTTGATTTGGTGGAAGAGACCAAACAGCCAGGTCATCGGTCTCGATGGATTAGAGAAGGACGGGGAAGGACGTCGGCCGTGCCCTTTCAAAGGAACCATCCCGGTATTTGTCAGAAGTGATTTAGGGAAATCACGGGAAACCTAAATTACGATGGCCGGACGCGGGATTCAACCGTAGTCCTGGCGTATGCGAGTCCAGCGTGTGTAAGTGTTTAGGCGGCGAAGTGCAGTAGGACGACTTACTCGCAGAGAATTGTCCATTGATTACGTAATCATTTTCTGTACTCAGCCTCTTAACCTAGCATTGCTGAGATATGGTAGTGCCTCTCATTATTCATATCTCAAATTTAGGCCAGCGTACTAGTAACCGCTTGAGTCATTTCAAAGTATTGGCTGTCGTTCCATAATACGCTAGGACATTCATCCATGTTCAGTTGCTGATCAAGTCCCCTTTATGAAAGCTGTGCAGGTGAATGTTGTACTGTGGTAAAGCCATATGCCCTTCCGAAACAAACGGCTTACTTAAATATCTAGAAACTAGCCTCACCACAATAGCGAAAAATGAGTATGGCCCCTGGTGCATCCGTGACTTACAACACATTTCCGATTGAATGTTATGTTGCATATGATTCACAATGGTCTTTTAGGTGTGTGTCTAATGATGACATGTAAGTTCCTGTGCTTGGTTTCAGTAACTTACGGGGTGACAATTACTTTACCATATGTAATAAAATCGTCATAATCTCTAAACGGTTTGTGTTAGGACATTCAACTGCACGGTTGGCCTCGGAAGATGACAGTAACTGTATGGTTTGGTTTAGCGATGAAGACCATTTTCATTTGGACGGATTCGTCAACAAATAAGATTGGTCCACTTTGGAGATTAAGAATCCGTATTTCGCGATCGAGAAGTGTCTTCACCCACAACGCGCGCGAGCGCTCGTGTGTGTGTGTGTGTGTGTGTGTGTGTGTGTCCAGTCACGAAATAATCGATGTAATATTCCTCGAAGGGACGGTGACTACCGAAAGGAACGTGAAGATTTTGAAAGATTATTTCATGCCTGTTATCCAAAGTGATCCTCATTTCGATATGATATGATGTATGTAAGACGGAACTCGATGTCATCGAAGGAGAAGAGTGTCTGATGTCCTGGAGGAGCACATTGGGGACCGCAATCTGTCCCTGGGATACCCAGAGACCATTCTCATTGGTCTCGACTGATCGCCATGTTCTCCGGATCTGAACACGTACGTCTCCGTGTTGTGGGGTTATATTAACCACAAGATATATATGTAACAATAAACAGCCATTCAGGTGGTAATCGACAACAGCGATGTTCTGACACTTCAGCGGGTCATTCAGAATTTCGCTATTTATCTGCGCCACGTCATCGCCATTGATGGCAGGCGTAACGAACATGTCATAAACTAGGTCCGATTGTATACAGTGACGTTTACATATTAAATAAAGTGTGTGCACGCCGTAGTTTGTACTTAATTAAAGTTTTTTTTCATATCGTTAAATAATTGTTAGGTTGTAGATAAATACACACGCATTTAACGAACGTAAGTGATTTAATCATTCATAAGTATCTGCGGAAGTGGTAGAATACAACTCATATGATGTAGTTTCCTACAGATGCAGTAAAATTTTTATCAAAAATTGTAATTACATAAACTGCACAAGTGCAGCATTTTGAATGTATCATTTTACTCTTTCTTCAAACGTATTTCAAACAATAAATGAAAACAGTTTTTATGAGAGTGTTTTGTGAGAGTGCACTTGTTGTAGAAGTACGCTTCCGCATCTGGATGATCAGTGGAGATGGCTGCCATGAGGAGCCGCGCGTACGATTCCTAGTGCCGTCGAAGACTTTTCCTTCTTGTGAGACCTCTAAGGGGCGCAATCAGCCTAGTGATGCAAATTGAGGAGATTCGTGACCGCATAATAGTGACTCGACGATGTGGAAAGTCTGCAAAACATTCAGGAGATAGGTGTTCTGACCATATACTCCTGCCTACGGCTTTCACATTAAACCGAAATGTGGAGGATGACACGGTGGCCGACACACATCCACAGTCCCGGCGGGGAGCTAGGTTTCATTTACTGACTGTAGAACAACATGACTAATACTGTAACAGTTCTAAAGTCTTGAAATCAAGATACTTACATTTCATGCACCTGTTTACTGTGATTAGCAACTGCCAGGTCTTGAAATGTGCAACCAGAAAGATCCTGATTGTGTTTTAACAAAAGCTTCTAAAGATGGCAGTAAAGGACGTCACTACACAACAGGCAAGAGAGTGATAAAAGCAACGGATATTTGTGAACACGGAAATAGCACGGTCTGTTTTCTATTCACACAATAATTTACTGAACTTATAGACTAATTATCTGTTGTAAGAAAAGCGCACCACAAATTGGTTTAATTCCCTCTCTGCGATATTGCAGTAAGTATTCGGTTACAAAAGGGGATTTTGCGATCTCCGCCGAGGGACGAAGTTTGCCCGCAGACTGGAGTGCTTTCTCTTGTACTTCTCCCATTTAGATTCGGCTGAGGGTCGCGATAACTGTATTGCCTCCGTAAGAGCGCAGTGACGCGCCCTTGCATCAGTCTTGATGAACCGGTCCTAAATTTATGACTACACAGTCTCTGCATCGAGACTAGCGTAATATACCGACAAAACGTTCTGATTGAGGGGAACTGCTTGACAACGATCTCAGCATTCGTGATTTAAATGTATCAAGTCACCCCAATTCAACTGTCAAGTGCTCATTTCCTCGATCTATTAGAGTTTATCCAGTTTACGAGTCCTTATTACTCCAACAAATATTGACAAGCAATTTTAGAAATACTTTTCCTCTGAGCTGGATTTGATGTATTCCGACCTTACATTTTTGTACTTGAAAGAAGCCCGCATCACCTATTATCTCTCAATAGACAAAGTTTGATGGCTCTTCCCTTCCATACATGTATAAGATGTGTAGTCATAAACTGTTCATGAACTGGTTTAATTATAAATGTACACCATTGCTTTTTAGTGTTCCTTATCTGTCGGTGTTGTATTTGCTTCGGGAGTTGTTCTTGTGTCCACTGCCCACCTTAGTTGACATCTGGTGGCCTCTACAGTGTGATCAAATTTACTTGATAGTTGACACTTCCCGCACTGGAGCTGGCTTCCTCCAGTCAGAGCTCTCAACGTCACACTGGAACAATTCGCCGTTCCCAAACTACCGCAACAACTGGTCAGTTGACTTCCAATTCCCTGTCCGGCCTTCTTTCCTGGGCCCAGCACTTTTATTTCGTATTCTATCACTCATGGCAACCGCAACTAAAACAACAGTCACACACAACAATTCTAACAAATTACACAAATTTCGTACAAAGCACTAAGCACTACTGGATCCTTCCACAGAAATTGCGATTCAGCTTTACATATACATAATTGTTGCAATCACAGAGATAGTCTTACAATAGAAAGCTTTGCTCGACATATTGTAAAGCCGAATTCTATAGCGCTGCAGTTCATCTTGGCCATTGGGCCAGAAGAGTCATCTCACGTTCTTTTGCTGTGTAGCGCACAGGTTGATGTGTAAACCCGGGGTGTACAATGTCCTAAGCTCGAATGTCGTCAAGTAGGCAGAAATTTGTGTGTTTCTATAAGCAATCGAAAGACACTGAATTTTATTTTATTCAGTTAATTTGTTCAAAGTTTTTTTTATTTCCAATACTTTGCAGCCTTATTTTCATTATTGTATTGACATTTTTATTTGGTTTTGTTTTCTTACAGTGTGACAGTAGTTTCCAGTATGGTGAAGTTACAGTTTCGTTTTTTCCGCCGAAACTGTGATTTTTCTGTCTTCAGCTTGCTCATAGAAGTGAGGCGTGAACAAAATGATCGTTATTTCAGTTCTGTCGCAGATTGTTGACCGCCTTTTTCATGGATGCACTGCACATAACGAGGTTTTGGTTAAGCCAGGACATGAGTTTAAACTCAGGGCTACAAAAAATTTCGTCTGCCGCTGTTCGACCCTTCGTCATTTCAAATCAGCAGTCGCCAGAGAATTAAGGATTTTCGTCTAATCTCGCGGCAACCCCTTCCAACACTGCTCTGCGTTACACATTAACAACATTTGTGAAGTGACTCACCATGTTTGTGTATCGCCTAAAATCGAGCGTCAGCCGCCCGACGATGTGGCAACACTGTAGCGGGAAGTGGAAGATGTTAACAATCAAGTAGTTTTGATCAAGGGGGAGAGCCAGACAACCATGTGCTAAAATATAATCCAGTGCACTAAACGGTGCTTGAAACCTTGTACACCCTGCGATATACAGGGTGGTCGATTGATAGTAACCTGGCAAAATTTCTCACGAAATAAGCGTCGAACGAAAAAACTACAAAGTACGAAACTCGTCTAGCTTGAAGGGGGAAACCAGATGGCGCTATGATTGGCCCGCTAGATGGCGCTGCCATAGGTAAAATGGATATCAACTGCGTTTTCTTTAAAATACGTACCACCATTGTTTTTACATATTCGTGTAGTAAGTAAAGAAATATGAATGTTTTAGTCGGACCACATTTTTCGCTTTGTAATAGGTGGCGCTGTAATAGTCACAAACGTGTAAGTACGTGATATCACGTAACATTCCGCCAGTGCGGACGGATTTTGCATCCTGATACATTACTCGTGTGAAAATGTACCGTTTACCAATTTCGGAAAACGTCGATATCGTGTTGATGTATGGCTCTTGTGATCAAAATGCCCAACGGGCGTGTTCTAATGGTTCAAATGGCACTGAGCATTATGGGACTTAAGTTCCGAGGTCATCAGCCCCCTAGAACTTAGGACTACTTAAACCTAACTAACCTAAGGACATCACACACATCCATGCCCGAGGCAGGATTCGAACCTGCGATCGCAGCGGTCGCGTGGCTCCAGACTGTAGCGCCAAGAACCGCTTGGCCACCCTGGCCGGCCCAACGGGCCCGTGCTATGTATGCTGCTCGGTATCCTGGACGACATCATCCAAGTGTCCGGACCGTTCGCCGGATAGTTACGTTATTAAAGGAAACATGAAGTGTTCAGCTACTTGTGAAATGTCAACAACGACCTGCTACAAATGAAGATGCCCAAGTAAGTGTTTTAGCTGCTGTCGCGGCTAATCCGTACATCAGTAGCATACAGATGGCACGAGAATCGGGAATCTCAAAAACGTCGGTGTTGAGAATGCTACATCAACATCGATTGCACCTGTACCATATTACTATGCACCAGGAGTAGCATAGCGACGACTTTGAACGTCGTGTACAGTTCTGCTACTGGGCACAAGAGAAATTATGGGACGATGACAGATTTTTTGCACGAGTTCTATTTAGTGACGAAGCGTCATTCACGAACACCGCTAAAATAAAACGGCACAGTATGCACTATTTGGCAACGAAACATCCACGATATCTGTGACAAGTGGAACATCAGCGATCTTGGCGGGTTAATGTATGGTGCGGCATTATGGGAGGAAGCATAATTGGCCCCCATTTTATCGATGACAATCTAAATTGTGCAATGTATGTGGATTTCCTGCGTAATTTTCTACCGATGTTACTACAAGATATTTCACTGCTAGACAGAATGGCGATGTACTGCCAACATGATGGATGTCCGGCTCAATGTTCGCGTTCGTTTGAAGCCGTATTCAGTAGCATATTTCATGACAGGTCGATTGGTCGTCGGAGCGTCATACCATGGGCCGCACGTTCACCGGATCTGACGTCCTCGGATATCTTTCTTTGGGGAAAGCTGAAGGATATTTGCTATCGTGATCCACCGACAACGCCTGACGACATAAGTCAGCACATTGTCAATGCATGTGCGAAAATTGCCGAAAGGTAACTACTAGCTGTTGAGAGGAATGTCGTTACACATGTTGCCAAATACATTGATGTTGGCGGACATCATTTTGAGCATTTATTGCATTACAGGTAATTACGCTGTAACAGCATGCGTTCTCAGAAAAGATAAGTTCGCAAAGGTACATGTGTCACATTGGAACAACCGAAATAAAATGTTCAAACGTACCTACGTTCTGTATTTTAATTTATAAAACCTACCTGTTACCAACTGTTCTTCTAAAATTGTGAGACATATGTTTCTGACTATTTCAGCGCCATCTACCACCAAGCGAAAAAGTGGTCAAACTAAAACATTCATATTTCTTTACGTACTTCACGAATATGTAATAAAAATGGGGGTTCCTACTTTTAAAAAAATAAGTTGATATCCGATTGAGCGCCATCTTGCCGGCAAACCATAGCGCCATCTGATTTCCCCCTTCAAGTTAGACAAGTTTCGTTCTTTGTAGTTTTTTAGTTTGACGATTATTTCGTCAGAAATTTGACACTGTCACGATCAAAGGACCACCCTGTAGTACCGTACAACATCGCTAGAGAAGATAAAAGAGAACCATGCATTATTTAGATGAAGCTGAATATCATGCGGCAATTTGTCACCTGTGCAGTTGAAAGGTTGTGTCATGCCAAACCTCTTCATGTCGCAGCAGTTAAAATTACCGTTATAAGAGCAAAAACAGCCTGATTGATCCCACCTCTACCAAATAGGTGTGTTGTTCCCTTTTGATTTTCTGCATATTGCATAGTGTCTACGGGTGAGCGAAATACCGCCGAATTTATATCAGTAAACAAGGGTTTTATATCTATCATTGAGATAGCCTGCAAGGTAGTTTTCGTTTATGTGCAAGTAAAAGTACATGTTACTTACGTATCGTTAAGGAGTTGTGGAAATATTGTCAGACAGACTATTTCACTCCTCAGAGTAGTGTGCTCGTCACTACAATAATTATTACGTAAATAATATCAGTCGTTGATGGAAGCTTCTACCTCTCCTAAGCACTTGTACTTCTGTTGTTGAATATTATAATTGAATGATACCGCTGTTCAAACTTCGAGTGTTGGAACTATTTACTAACTGCTCGTACAAAACAGAGAGAACCCGTGGTCTATGGGTAGCGTCCTTGGTTCATAACCAAAACGTCTTCGCCTTTTGATAAATAATCAGCATTGGCGGCCGAAGACTTCCGGCATAAGAAGTCAGCCTCATTCTGCCAACGGCCTTGTCAAAGAGGGCGGAGGAGCGGATTGAGGTTCAGGGCACTCTCTTGTCCTAGGGGTGGGAAACTGCCCCTAAAGGCGGAAGAATCAGCAATGATCAACTACATGAGGATGTAGAAGGCAATGGAAACCACTGCATTAAAGACACGTAACGGGTATCCACAGGACATGTGGCCTGTAGTTGAAGAAGTGTCACGATGATCTCTCCATTGGCAAAAAGTTCCGGAATAGTCCCCCATTCGGATGTCCGGGAGGGGACTGCCAGGGGGAGAGGTTACCATGAGAAAAAGATTGAATAATCAACGAAAGGATAACGTTCTACGAGTCGGGGCGTGGAATGTCAGAAGCTTGAACATAGTAGGGAAACTAGAAAATCTGAAAATGGAAATGCAAAGGCTCAATCTAGATATAGTAGGGGTCAGTGAAGTGAAGTGGTAGGAAGACAAGGATTTCTGGTCAGATGAGTATCAGATAATACCAACAGCAGTAGAAAATGATATAATAGGTGTAGGGTTCGTTATGAACAGGAAGGTAGGGCAGAGGTTCTGTTACTGTGAACAGTTCAGTGACCGGGTTGTTCTAATCAGAATCGACAGCACACCAACACCGACAACTGTAGTTCAGGTATACATGCCGACGTCGCAAGCTGAATATGAACAGATAGAGTGTATGAGGATATTGAAAGGCTAATGCAGTATGTAAAGGGGGACCAAAATGTAATAGTCATGGGCGACTGGAATGCAGCTGTAGGGGAAGGAGTAGAAGAAAAGGTTACAGGAGAATATGGGCTTGGGACAAGGAATGAAAGAGGAGAAAGACTAATTGAGTTCTGTAACAAGTTTCAGCTAGTAATAGCGAATACCCTGTTCAAGAATCACAAGAGGAGGAGGTATACTTGGAAAAGGCCTGGAGATACGGGAAGATTTCAATTACATTACATCATGGTCAGACAGAGATTCCGAAATCAGATATTGGATTGTAAAGCGTACCCAGGAGCAGATATAGACTCAGATCACAATATAGTAGTGATAAAGAGTAGGCTAAAGTTCAAGACATTAGTCAGAAAGAATCAATACGCTAAGAAGTGGGATACGGAAGTTCTAAGGAATGACGAGATACGTTTGAAGTTCTGTAACGCTATACATACAGCAATAAGGAATGGCGCAGTAGGCAGTACAGTTGAAGAGGAGTGGACATCTCTAAAAAGGGCCATCACAGAAGTTGGGAAGGAAAACATATGTACAAAGAAGGTAGCAGCGAAGAAACCATGGGTAACAGAAGAAATACTTCAGTTGATTGATACAAGGAGGAAGTACAAACATGTTCCGGGAAAATCAGGAATACAGAAATACAAGTCGCTGAGGAATGAAATAAATAGGAAGTGCAGGGAAGCTAAGACGAAAAATGTGAAGACATAGAAAAAGATATGATTGTCGGAAGGACAGACTCAGCATACAGAAAAGTCAAAACAACCTTTGGTGACATTAAAAGCAACGGTGGTAACTTTAAAAGTGCAACGGGAATTCCACTGTTAAATGCAGACGAGAGAGCAGATAGGTGCAAAGAATACATTGAAAGCCTCTGTGAGGGTGAAGATTTGTCTGATGTTATAGAAGAAGAAGTAGGAGTCGATTTAGAAGAGATAGGGGATCCAGTATTAGAATCAGAATTTAAGAGAGCTTTTGAGGACTTACGGTCAAATAAGGCAGAAGGGATAGATAACATTCCATCAGAATTTCTAAAATCATTGGGGGAAGTGGCAACTAAACGACTATTCATGTTGGTGTGTAAAATATATGAGTCTGGCGACATACCATCTGACTTTCGGAAAAGCATCATCCACACAATTCTGAAGACGGCAAGAGCTGATAAATGCGAGAATTATCGCACAATCAGCTTAACAGCTCAAGCATCGAAGCTGCTTACAAGAATAATATACAGAAGAATGGAAAAGAAAATTGAGAATGCGCTACGTGACGATCAGTTTGGCTTTAGGAAAAGTAAAGGCACGAGAGAGGCCATTCTGAGGTTACGGCTAATAATGGAAGCAAGGCTAAAAAAAAAAAAAAATCAAGACACGTTCATAGGATTTGTCGACCTGGAAGAAGCGTTCGACAATATAAAATGGTGCAAGCTGTTCGAGACAGTGAAAAACGTAGGGGTAAGCTATAGGGAGAGACGGGTCATATACAATATGTACAAAAACCAATAGGGAATAATAAGAGTGGACGATCAAAATCGAAGTATTCGTATTAAGAAGGGAGTAAGACAAGGCTGTAGCCTTTCGCCCCTACTCTTCAATCTGTACATCGAGGAAGCAATGATGGAAATAAAAGAAAGGTTCAGGAGTGGAATTAAAATACAAGGTGAAAGGATATCAATGATACGATTCGCTGATGACATTGCTATCCTGAGTGAAAGTGAAGAAGAATTAAATGATCTGCTGAACGGAATGAACAGTCTAATGAGTACACAGTATGGTTTGAGAGTAAATTGGAGAATGACGAAGGTAATGAGAAGTAGTAGAAATGAGAACTGCGAGAAACTTTACATCAGGTTTGATGGTCACGAAGTCAATGAAGTTAAGGAATTCTGCTACCTAGGCAGTAAAATAACCAATGACGGACGGAGCAAGGAAGACATCAAAAGCAGACTCGCTATGGCAAAAAAGGCATTTCTGTCCAAGAGAAGTCTACTAATATCAAATACCGGTCTTAATTTGAGGAAGAAATTTCTGAGGATGTACGTCTGGAGCACAGCATTGTATGGTAGTGAAACATGGACTGTGGGAACACCGGAACAGAAGGGAATCGAAGCATTTGCGATGTGGTGCTATAGACGAATGTTGAAAATTAGGTGGACTGATTAAAGGTAAGGAATGAGGAGGTTCTACGCAGAATCGGAGAGGAAAGGAATATGTGGAAAACACTGATAAGGAGAAGGGACAGGATGATAGGACAATTGCTAAGACATGAGGGAATGACTTCTATGGTACTAGAGGGAGCTGTAGAGGGCAAAAACTGTAGAGGAAGACATAGATTGGAATACATTCAGCAAGTAATATTGGATGTAGGTTGCAAGTACTACTCTGAGTTGAAGAGGTTAGCACAGGAAGGGAATTCGTGGGGGGCCGCATCAAACTAGTCAGTAGACTGATGACCAAAATAAATAAATAAATAAAGAAATAAATAAAAGTAGATGCGTCTTTCAAAGTTTTACTGACCTTGAAAGTAGTCACCAGCATTGTGTATAGCCCGTTGCCGGCGATGTGGAAGTATTGGGATACTCTTAGCAGTGCCAGGTGTTAACAATTTGAGCAGCGCGGTCTATTGGTCGACAAATTTGTAGCAGTTCTGAGGCGAATGCCGTGAAGAGTTACCTTCAGTTCATAAATCGAGCTGAACTCTAAAGGGCTTAAGTCAGGGGAGTGCAGTAGGTGTTATAGCTATTAGCAGCCTTATCAGTCAAATAAATGTGTAACAGCTTGCTCTGTACGTGCTTGAGCATTGTCCTGCAAAGTGATGGTCAGATCCTGCATAAAAATGTCATCACTTCGGTCTCTAAACTGGTCCTAGGTTTTATTCCAGAAATGAATGACATAGAGACGGAAGTGATGACACTTTCTGCAGGACCTTACCATCATTTTGCAGGAGAATGTTGAAGCAAATGTAGATCCTAGCATTAACAAGCGGGAAGGGGACGTTTCATAACACCATGGACTCAACATTTACGGGGGTTAGAACTTTAATAGTGGCAATTATTTACTTACAGCTCGTACAAAACAGATATGTGTTTCAAAGTTTTACTGAATTGAAAGTGGTCACCAGCATAGTGTACAACCCGTTACCAGTGATGTGGAAATCGTAGGATACCCTTAGCACTGTCAGTTGGTGTTGACACTTCAAGCCGCGCGATCTATTGCAGGTGGCAGTTAAGAAACGAATGCCATGAAGTGTGTACTTCAGTTTCGAAATCGAGTTCCGCTCATGAGGGCTTAAGTCAGGGCAGTGCTCTAGGTGATACAGCACTTAGCAGCCCCATCAGTCAAACAAATCAGTAGCAGCTTGCACTGTACGTGCTCCAGCATTGTACGGCAAAATGATGGCCAGGTCCTGCAGAAACTGTCATCACTTCTGTCTCTATGCTGTTCTTTTTTGGAACACAAGCTACATCCAGCATAGAGACAGATGTGATGACAGTTTCTGCAGGACCTGACCATCATTTAGCGAGACTATGTTCTGGCACGTACAGTGCAAGAAGTTACTGATTTGTTTGACTGATCGGGCTGCTACGTGCTTTACAACCCCTGAATTAAGCCCTCGTAAGTTCAACTCGAACTCTACACTGAAGGAAGCACTTCACGGCATTCACTTAAGAACTCCTTCAAATTCGTCAGGCAATAGACCGCGCCGCTCGAACTGTCAACACAGCTGGCACTGCTAAGAGTATCCTACGACATCTTCATCCCTGGCAACGGGTTGTACACAATGCCGGTGACTAATTTGAAGGTCAGTAAAACTTTGAAGCACATATCTATATTATAAGAGCTGTAAATAAATAGCTGCTACTTTTAAAGTTCCAAGCCTCGTGTATACTCATTTTGAGAATGAAAACATGTTCCAAAAAGTGTGTAACATATTTACTGTCTGTGGTGCAGCACAAGTACAAGATTTGTGCCACACATCGAAATGAAAGAGATGTTCCCCCTAACATATGCACTGGCTATTTATGCAGTTGTGATGTGAAGCTTGAAGCTTGTAATAAGAGGCTAAAAATAACTAACAGTTTGGATTAGCGATCAGCACGGGCAATAAATATAGTAAAGCTCTTTTGAATCACGTTCCCTTTCTTAAAACATACGTAGGCTGTGGACCCCCACAGGAACGAAATTCTAAATACTCTTTATTAGGCTACCGGTTTCAGTCAGAAACCAACCATCCTCAGGGTACCTGCAATAATTGAAAATTTATTAGTGACATTTCTGCAGAGAAAACATCTTGTTTAGAGTGCGTGGTGTAACTTCTGTAAACTTTCTATTTTAGTGTACTTTTTATGATAGTTGCTACACAGCATGTGTCCTGTACCAGATGGGTTATCTTTAATTTTAGCTTCTCTTACAATTAGTATTACGTTTCCGTCAAGCTGTATCATCCATGAACTGTCGCTCAATAAAAAAACTAATTTCGTCTCTTTCCACAGGAATACAAGGTCTTAGTGAAATGTTCAGCAGAAGGAAACGTTCTATTTCGATAGCTGTACAGCAAGTGTACCTGGACCTAGATATAATAGACTGGGCTACTTTAAGTCCACAAATTAGTTGTGTAAATTGCTAATACAGAAAGGTACAGATATTCGAAACAGTGATGCTAAAAAATTTTGAGCTTGCAGTTTTGAAAAGAAACTTAGCAACAACAAAAAATTGTACTTGAATGCTTATTAAAGATTGTTATTGCCCTACTGCGAAACTTGAAGTTCAGTCCCTGCAGCTAGTACTACACAGCATTTCAACTGTGTGTCCATTGCATGAAATTCAATTTCATTGACCTGAATGTGGTAATCTGCGATGATAATACTTGAACAGAAGAAGTAAGTACCTGCTATACAGCCGACAGCTTACCAAGCAAAGATCAGAATTTGAAAAGGCTAATTCTCGTGTATTATGTTTGCTTATGGCTAATAACGCAACTTCAGGATTTTCTAGAGCTATCACGAATAATCACTGTTCTTATCGCACAGTGGTAATGGTCCGTCTAGACTCTACAGGCGACGAATTCCTGTGCAATGGAAACGCTGGTCTAGTCTGACATAATGTCTGAAATAAATCGCTGTGCCCCGTATGCCTGTAAGAAATCAATGCATTTCAAGCATAGTTAAATATTTTATTTGCGCTTTGCTAATATTGAATACATGCGTACAGTATGCATGTAGCTTACCACAAGGCATTCAAATGCGTCTCAGTGCAGTTTTAGTGTCAAACAGTAACAGGAAATATGAGCTACTGATGTAAAATAATTCGAAAGACTCTTATATCAATGCTGTATTGAGACTCTAAACTGTAATGAACTTCAATTGCATTCTTTGAGAATTGCTACAAGCAATGTGACATACAGTTGACGATATAAAGTCAGTACTCGTTTTTAGTAATATTTACTTCTTACATCACTTTTAACACATTTAAAAGAGATGAAGAGTCATTCACCCATTTCCTGAAGACATGAGTGATAATCATGAAGTCGGTACCAGTGTACAGATAGTCGAACGAAATAACGAAATGCCATCTTTCATGCAATAACAATGCGCAGAATGAATAATGATACCAAAACAGTTAGCGCGAATATGACAAACAGTGCTCGCAGTAGACAAGAAAGTTCTGATACATATTACCTCATACCAAATGAACAAGCACACAACGAAGCAGCTCAGTAGTCACCTACCATATCCTTCAACGGCAACGCACAATCCACTGCTGATCGACAAGACATACAGGGACATCGTCTGGCCCTAATATGAAACGTGGACATCGAAGAGATGTACGAGTATATAATGCATGTGTTCAGTTTTTCTTTTTTCTCTGAGCCAACTGTCTTCCGACTGGCTCCATGCAGCCCATCACCAATTCCTCTCCTATACAAACCTCTCCTTCTCAGAATAGCACTTGCAGTCAATGTCCTCTATTATTTGCTGGATGTATTCCAATCTCTGCCTTCCTCTACAGTTTTTGATCTGTGCAGGTTCCTTAGTACCACAGAAGTCATAAGTGCGATACCTTAACAAGTGTTCTATCATCTTGTCTCTTCTCCTGGCCAGTGTTTTCCAAATATTCCCCTCCTTTCCTCTCTTCTTACCACATCAGTCCACCTAATTTTTAACATTCATCTGTAGCACAACATCTGAATTGCTCAGATATAGAACCACAAAGCTTAGGGAATTGCAGTCATTTCTAATCATACACAATTTTTCATAAAAGGACAAAGTGAGCTTCTAGTCATACACAAAATACATATTCAGGATGCTCAAGAACATAGTCCACCAACTACTGTATGTGAACCTTTATCTTAACATTAACGAGTGCTTGATACTACACACCACGTGTTAGTGTGAGAGCTGTAGAGAGGAACTACTAAAAAGGGGAACTAGTAAATATGTACTAGCAAAATTTCAACTACTACCAATCCTCATTAACATATATGCCATAAAAATATGAAAGAGTGTAATAAAACGATTAGAACTGTGAGAGGCTGTTGAGAGACTTCATTGGTATTGCTTAGGATACATTGTAACACAGAAACCAGCTACGCAGGCTTGTGTGTCTGGTATAAAGGTGATTAAAATTCATCTTATTGCTGTAATGCGTCATTCTATTTAAAAAAATGTAAACTATAAACCGACATTTCGGCCGTATTACAACGGTGTTCCTAAGGGAAACACTGTTCGAACTGGAGGAAATTAGGCCCTATTTAATGAAATCCATCGATGTGAAAGCGTCATATTTGTGAACCTTTATTGGTTCTAGAGTATAGTATGCTAATTATGACGAGAAGTATTTAGAGGTTAAATAGATAGATTAACAGTTATTTGTGGCGAAGAATTAACTGAAAAAGTGGAAATAACACAATGTTAGCGATTAAATCGACATTGTCGGCAATCCCAAAGGAATCAGTATCTGATTAGGTTTCTAAATTACGTGCCACACTCATTTTGGGAAAATGAAAAATGTCAGAAGGTTTCTAAATACAACTAACAGGTTGCAGGTCTTATGGTCTGGGCAACTACCCAGACAAATGATTAGCTGGAGGAAATCAAGGAATATATACACTAGATGAAACATACAACAACATTATATTACTTATAGACATCATACACATTTAGAAATAATACATTAAGCTGATAATTTCAAGCAGTAGCAGAAAGAGACAATTCGTGTCTCTGATGCTACATTAGGAGAGAAATTTGCTGCACTGTAGTTAGAGTAATAATATATGCAAAATGAAAATTACATATGAATTTAGATGCTGATGTAAATAGTAGCAAACTTAAAAAAATTGAATTCTGGTAACACAGCACACAATCAAAATATTGATGTATTTTATCTATGTAAATAAATAATGTCAGCATTGATTCAGATTTGTGCTTAGTGACAAATCTAAACTAAGGGCAACTAAAATTTAACTCATTAATGAAAAGTTACATAATTTTTATTTGATCCTCAAAAGACAAAGAGAGGTAAAAAACCCTGGTGGAAACTTACTTATAACTTTAGGTATACCTGTTGTGAAAAAATTTTTTGAATATGTAACAAAAAAGACACAATGGTCTAGACTAACAGAATATGGAAGATTTCTTCCATTACTTTTGCCAGCATTGCCATATTTAGCTACAATTTGTTCAATTGCTGGTGGAGCAGCTGCTACTGTAAATGCAGTCATAAAAAATGAAATGTGATGGAGAATTGGAAAACTAAATACATAACCCTGCCATAGAGAAGAAAGGAACTGCAGTGTAAAAAGTAATAAAAAAAGAATACTAAAGCCTTATCAAATTTGGTATGTGAAATCTTGTAAAAGAACTAAAAGTCACGCATTTTCGAGACTAGTGAGCCAAGATCTGTAGAATGTGTAATAATTAATTTGGATACATCCAATCATGGTGGCACTCATTGCATTTGACACTACAGTGTGCACAGCCATAAGACAGCTCAAGCTGCTATTGTGTTTAATTTATTCAGTGTAATTTAACAAACCATTAGTTAAATAATTGCATCTAAATAAATGATATTACAATAATGAGGCTACACGGCAAAACCTGTGGCTCTGGAGGTAAAATTAGTTGTATTTCATGAAATAGATTAGCTTTCTGAATCGATATAGATGACTAATATATATCTACATAGATAACTAATCAAGTGTCACTCTCTGTCTTTCAGGACAATCACATTTGGTGTTTTAAGTACTGAAAATGTACTGACACACATCATTGTAAGAGGATAACAACGAAAAATTGAAGAAACAAGATTGAGAGTGTTTACACAATACGTGACACTTAAAAGAGTAAGTTTCTTAAAAATATTGTAGATTATCTGCTGTCCAATATTGGAGAAAAGATGATTAAAAGGTTGCCAAAGCGAAGAGGAAAATTTTTCGTAAAGATATATTGTTTCCCTTGCTGTAGATGGCCTATCACAAGCTGAGCTAATAGAAATTGACTCAGCTAATTGAAAGGAATTTCAAAACTTAATAAATGCTTTACATATCTCTTAACTGTATTGGTCACACAGGATACGGCACCTGATGCGCAGTGACCAGTTTTCATCTGAAGAGTTGGGCGACTTCATTTTTTTGCTTAGAAGAAGATGCCAAAAAGCAGCTTTCCGCCACTATTCAATGACAGAATCACCGCACACACTTTGCAGTCATCCTAAAGCTATTTTACAAAATCTAGTCTGTAAAAATTAATTTTTGTTTTACTTCCAGCTTTAGATGTCAGGTTCATTATGATGTGTCACTCATTTGTTAATCGTCATAGACACTCGTAGTAAGACACTGCCCGAAATTTGAAAAAGTTTTCAATGAATAATAATGGTCCTTACGATTTTGTGTCTGACACTCATTACATAATATGTTGCTGCTTATGAAACTTAGTTAACTAATTGAAATTTTCTTTAGACTATCCGTTATCAATTTCATGAAATTGATGTCAGTAATTTGTTGTACAAGCAATTACTCTCATCTTCAGTTCGCAATTTCTTCTCATCTTCTCCACAGCACACATAACCACATCTTTACCAATTTCTAAATCTCCAACTTTTTCCTGCATGATTAAAATTTTTTATTGTTTCAAATTTATGCTAAAACTACTTCAAATATGTAATCTTTGTTATCTTCTGCTTGTTCCATTTTGAGTTAAATACTAACGACCATAAGCCTGCTTCATTAATAAAACAGTATGAAAATGAATATTTGATAATGAGAATCCGTTGTCCACCTTTATATTATACTATGCTTTACAATGTTTTTGTCCATTATGGCAGAATTTCCTTCTACTGGATTTTCATATTCTAATATTTTTGGATCAATTATAGCTTTCAGCAAAGAATTGTTTTCACTATCAATTATCACATGTACTTATCTAGTTTTATAAAAAAAGTTTGCAGTTATTTTGGGAAAATTCAATACATCCATTAAACAGCAAATGGCAACAGATTTAGGGGTAGTGTTCTGCATTTGTATAGAAATAAAATTTAGTAGTAGGAAATATTTTGTATTTTATTTTTATTTGGTTGGGGGTACTCTTTGCTGTTAAAATATTTTCATGTTTTTTGTTTTTTTTTCCACCAATGTGCTTCGTTTGTGGGTAAATTCTAATATTTCATCAACATCTACAGCTCTAAACCCATGATCGCTTTTTGTTGATTTTCTTAGATTTTCGTATTATAAATAACTAAACTACGAATGAGAAAATTTTTTCTATCTGCATATTATCCTGATGTTCAGTCTATGTCTATATCAATACACAAATGGACACTAGTACTTTAAGAAACACATTATTTAAAATATGTATTCAATCCATTTCCCAAATTTTTCTTTACTAAAATTTAATCTACATCTACATGGATGATCTGCATTTCACTCGATGACTTTCTGTCAATGACTGTGAACTGTGACCTTTCTGACAAGAACTCAAGATTCCAGTCATATAACTGAGACAATGTTTGGTGATCACCCAATTTTACTAAAAGCTGCTTGTGTAGTACTCTGTCCAGAGCCTTTCTAAAATTCAGAAATACGCAATCATTTTAAATCCCTTGTCAATAGCCTCAAAATGTCGTGTGAGTAACGAGCTAGTTGTGTTTCAATAGAAAGATGTATTCTAAATCCATGTCATTCGTGCATCGAAAGACCATCGTCTTTGAGGTAATTCATATTGTTTGAACACAGTATATGTTTCAAAATCCTGATGCATGTCGATTTGCCTGTAATTTAGTGGACTGTTCCTACGACTTTTCTTAAATTCTGGTCTTACCTGTGTAACTTTCCAGTCTTTGGTACAGACATATTGTTGGGTGAACGGTTGTATATGACCGTTTAGTATGGAGCTATTGCATCAACATAGTCAGAAAGGAACCTAATTTGTACACAGTCTATACCAGAAGACTTGTTTTCGTTGAGGGGTTTAAGCTGCTTCACTAATCCGAGGATATCTATATCCATGTAGCTCATTTTGGCAGAATTATGGAATTTTTATTTCGTCTTCTTTGGAAAAGAAATTTTGGAAGACTGTGTTTTAGTAACTATGCTTTGGCAGAACTTTCTTCGGTAGTATCTCCATTGCTATCATGTGGTAGCATACTTCACACAAGACAGCAATCAAGTTTCCTTGTGGAAACTATTATAAGCATCTCGCATTGAAGTCCCCTCTGAATTTCGAGCTTCTGTAGATGACCACCAGTCTTGGGTATTTTGCGTCTATTTAAATTTTACATTCTTTTTATTGTAGTTACTGCAACAGTGTTTTGACCTCTTTCGTTTCTCATGGAGTATGAGCTCTGTCATGTTAATTTATTTCGTATAAACCTCTTAATTGCTGTGAATACTGTTCCTTTGAATTCAAGCCACATCTGGTCTTCACTTACATTGTTAATATGGAAGCAGTGAAGACGGTCTGCCTCAATGTGTCAAATGAATTTTTATGTGCTTTTTTGAACAGAGGTTTTTTTTTTGTTTATCTTTAGAGGTTTTGGGAATACAATATTCAATCTCACTACGACAACTCTATGTTCACTAATTCTTGTATCCGTTTTGATGCACGTTATTAACTTAGGATTATTTGTTGCTAAGAGATGAATTCGCATGTGCTCAGGAAATAACTACTCCAAATAATTTTCAGAGAATGTGTTTAGCACAGTTTTGGATGATGTTTTATGTGTACCTCCAGAATGAAACATATATTTTCTCCAATATATCGACGGTAAATTAAAGTCACCACCACTTGTAAATAAGTGAGTCAGATAAGTGTTTGGAGTCAAACTGAAGTCTCGTTTGGACCTTTCAGCCACTGTATCGTCTGAATTGAGAGGTAGGTAAAAAGATCGAATCACTTTTTTATTCCAGTTACCAAGAATGACCTCTACCCATAATACACTCCTGGAAATTGAAATAAGAACACCGTGAATTCATTGTCCCAGGAAGTGGAAACTTTGTTGAAACATTCCTGGGGTCAGATACATCACATGATCACACTGACAGAACCACAGGCACATAGACACAGGCAACAGAGCATGCACAATGTCGGCACTAGTACAGTGTATGTCCAGCTTTCGCAGCAATGCAGGCTGCTATTCTCCCCTGGCGCCTCAGTTGGACTAGCGTTCGTGCTGGACGTGCAGACTGCGTGAGACGACGCTTCATCCATCCCAAACATGCTCAATGGGGGACAGATCCGGAGATCTTGTTGGCCAGTGTAGTTGACTTACACGTTCTAGAGCACGTTGGGTGGCACGGGATACATGCGGAAGTGCATTGTCCTGTTGGAACAGCAAATTCCCTTGCCGGTCTTGGAATGGTAGAACGATGGGTTCAATGACGGTTTGGATGTACCGTGCACTATTCAGTGTCCCCTCGACTATCACCAGAGGTGTACGGCCAGTGTAGGAGATCGCTCCCCACACCATGATGCTGGGTGTTGGCCCTGTGTGCCTTGGTCGTATGCAGTCCTGATTGTGGCGCTCTCCTGCACGACGCCAAACACACATACGACCATCATTGGCACCAAGGCAGAAGCGACTCTCATCGCTGAAGACGACACGTCTCCATTCGTCCCTCCATTCACGCCTGTCGCGACACCACTGGAGGCGGTCTGCACGATGTTGGGGCGTGAGCGGAAGACGGCCTAACGGTGTGAGGGACCCTAGCCCAGCTTCATGGAGACGGTTGCGAATGGTCCTCGCCGATACCCCAGGAGCAACAGTGTCCCTAATTTGCTGAGAAGTGGCGGTGTGGTCCCCTACGGCACTGCGTAGGATCCTACGGTCTTGGCATGCATCCGTGCGTCGCTGCGGTCTGGTCCCAGGTCGACGGGCACGTGCACCTTCCGCCGACCACTGGCGACAACGTCGATGTACTGTGGAGACCTCACGCCAAACGTGTTGAGCAATTCGGCGGTACGTCCACCCGGCCTCCCGCATGCCCACTATACGCCCTCGCTCAAAGTCCGTCAACTGCACATACGGTTCAAGTCCACGCTCTCGCGGCATGCTACCAGTGTTAAAGACTGCGATGGAGCTTCGTATGCCACGGCAAACTGGGTGACACTGACGGCGGCGGTGCACAAATGCTGCGCAGCTAGCGCCATTCGACGGCCAACACCGCGGTTCCTGGTGTGTGTGCGCTGTGCCGTGCGTGTGATCATTGCTTGTACAGCCCTCTTGCAGAGTCCGGAGCAAGTATGGTGGGTCTGACACACCGGTGTCAATGTGTTCTTTTTTCCCTTTCCAGGAGTGTAGCTCACAGCAAATACGTACTTCAATTTCACGACCAAAATTACTTCTAACAGCAACAAACACACCAGTGAGAGCTGTTTTAGTATATAATTTTCATTTTCTTGTTATGTTTTTACGACATAAATAGATGCAATTAAATTTAAGAACTATAAAACCTGTCAAGCAGAGAAAGCAACTCATAATTTTCTTTGCAAAATTTCACAAAAATGGTTATAGGATAACAAGTAGACTATGATTAAATTAATATCACACATTGCACACTACCGCAAATTAGTAAACGAATTTCTTGTGTATGAAAGGAACATATCTGTATATTACTACAAAAAATAAATTAAATATGTTTCAAGTAAAGAACATGTGAATCTATTATTGTCTGTTAAAGGAGGTGAGCATTAAGGTGAGTATGAAAGCATATATTCGATTGTTCTTATCCAAAAAAACATAAAACGATATGTAAGAAAAGTTTGTAACAAAGCTCTAACAAAACAGTAGACTTACGGCTAAAAATCAATTTGAGCCCATTTACATTATCTTTTATTTTATCCTGTTAAAACGTATTTTGTTATAGACAAAGATAAAAATGGAGCAGTTTACTATTCTTCAGCTTCATTTTTATTGTAAAACAGATAATTTGGCTGGGTATAGTACAAAAAAGCTTATTTCAATTACATTTATTATGGGATATCAGGAATAGAACTGGACAGAGTAATCTTAATCTATAACTTGAAATGGTGATGAAACGTTTCAAACCAGTGAAACTAAAGCATAGAGAGAAATGTCTCGTTTCTTTCAACTAATGTACCTCAGGACTAAAAAAACGGTGGATGTGTAAGAAAGTCTTAATGATTGTTTCATTAGTTGAATTTGCTGACAGATTACATCCCATAAATTTCGAAAACAGAATTAATTGGTTCATGGTGGATTAAAAATTTTATTTTATCCTATATTGTGAGAATAAAATGCAAACAGTTCAAAGCAATATGAAATTTAGGTTTCAGCCACAAAATTATACAAACACAAATACAAGACATTTGACTAAAAATAAAAAAGAAATTGTGAAAGAATTTCTTCAGAAATGTGAAATTTTCAAACACAAGGTTCTGGTTAGACATGAAACCATATTATTGGCTTGCAATTAGTAATTAATGGATACGTTCCATTAAGAGGTACATCTCATATTGACTAAAGAGAAGCAATAGGAATTTTTTAAGCTTGTATTAATATGACAAATAATGATCAAAAATATTTTGTATGGGCTATGAAAATGTGTGTAATGTACATTGTATTTAAAAAGAGGTGAAGGAACCAAAAATCTTATTATGGATGTCAGAAAATGAAACCACTAACATATGAAGAAGAATCAACACATGCAAGATCATAAATGTGTTCATAATTTAGATGCAATTATTCAAATAAAAACAAAACATCTTATCATAATCATTTGACAAGAACAGTCTTCAATTCAGCCAACTCTTATTCGTTCCTGTCTCTATATATATATATATATATATATATATATATATATATATATATATATATATATATATATACAAAATTTATCAGTACGTGTAATTATGAACTCTCGAAAATCAGGTAGAATTGATCCTAAATAATGAAGACAGGTACATAAGTTTTCACTAAAAGAGGGAAAATATGAATATGAGATTTACTGACATATTTAAATTTATTGCTTCAATTATTGGTAGATAGCCATCAAATTTGAGTAAGGTTCACATCGCAATTAATAAGGGAAATTTTTTGCAGAAGAATTTTTCAATCAAGTGATTGGAACAGTGTCTCTTCACATGATTTCATGGATTTGTGGAAGCAATTTTAAGAGACACAGCTTCCAACAAAAGAAGAATGTCACAATCAAATCAATGCTTGCTCCACAAGTGGCAAAGGTTATGATTATGTAAATAGGGTCCAAAAAGACTTAATATGTACCATCTTTGTGAATATCATGCACTACAAGTAACCTGATGATATCTTGTTCTGTACTATATTTGAAATTTTAGAAAAATTTGAGTAACAGCATATGGTATTCATCCAGCTTGATATTTTACAACATCTTGTTAATCTCAGGATGCAAATCTGGAGCAGACTAAAACAACACTTCAGCTACAATACAGTTATGTCATGTGTCTAATGAATGGAAAAGATATTAGTGGTGGTGTATCCCAGTGTTGTGAGAGATGTGTTATACAAAAATATAAATCAATAAGATAATATGACATAAAAAAAAGTTATCAAATTATTCAACATATGTAGCTGTATGGTTATCTATACATCAATATATATTTGATTTGAATTGAGGATCCTGTTTCCTTTCATTCTAAAAAAGTCTGTGATGTGTCAGACACTTCCAAAAAAAAAAAAGGATGTATATTGGAAGTAGATCTAGAATATCCAGAAGAACTTAATGACTTACATAAGGATATACATAACACTTGCTCGTGGAAATATAATACTACCAGGTAGTAAAGAAAACAAACTTAATTATCTACTTTACTACAGAAGCATTAAACAATTTCTATCTCTAGAGATGTTGTTGTTGTTGTGGTCTTCAGTCTTGAGTCTGGCTTAATGCAGCTCTCCATGCTACTCTATCCTGTGCAAGTTTCTTCATCTCCTAGTACCTACTGCAGCCTACATCCTTCTGAATCTGCTTATTGTATTCATTTCTTGGTCTCCCTCTACGATTTTCACCCTCCACGCTGCCATTCAGTACTAAATTGGTGATCCCTTGATGCCTCAGAACATGTCCTACCAACCGATCCCTTCTTCTAGTCAAGTTGTGCCACAAACTCCAGTTCTCCCCAATTCTATTCAACACCTCATTAGTTATGTGATCTACCCATATCATCTTCAGCATTTTTCTGTAGCACCACATTTCGAAAGCTTCTATTTTCTTCTTGTCCCAAATATTAATTGTCCATGTTTCACCTCCATACAGGGCTACACTCCATACAAATACTTTCAGAAACGACTTCTTGACATTTAAATCTACACTTGATGTTAACTAACTTTTCTTCTCCAGAAACGCTTTCCTTGTCATTGCCAGTCTACATTTTATATCCTCTCTACTTCGATCATTATGATAACAACGTCCTCCTGAGTAGTCCCCACCCGAAGATCCGAATGGGGGACTATTTTTGCCTCTGGAATATTTTACCCAAGAGTACACCATCATCGTTTAATCATGCAGTACAGCTGCATGCCCTGGGCAAAAATTACAGCTGTATTTTCCATTGCTTTGAGCTGTTTGCAGTACCAGCACAGCAAGACCGTTTTGGGTTGTTACAAGGCCAAATCAATCAATCATCAAGACTGTTGCCCCAGAGATGAAGATCACAAAAATTAATTTCTTAAAAATTCAAACAATTTGCTTATATAGATTTGAATATAGAAATGAGGATGAAAGCAAAGAAAGACTTTGAAGAGATTTCTGCACATTAATGAATAATTCAGTATCTGGAAAATGCTAGAAATAGAGTGGATATAAACTTAGTCTCAAAAGCACATAAATGTGAAGAACTTGTAGTAAAACAGGGCTTCAAGGGGCAAAAATATTTAACAATAATATTGCTGCAATTCACGTCAATAACACCAAAATTAAGTTAAATAATGGAACATAATTTGAATGTGTATTTTAGGTATTTCAAAAACAAAAATGTGTGATTTTCACTACAATATGAATCCTAAATATGGAGAGAATACAGCTCCATGTTGTACAGATTGTGATTTCTTCATATATGATATACCAATTGGAAATGTCTATGAATATGTGAAATCAATGATAGCTCTGTGTGATACAAGCTACTATCGAAAAGATACTATGTTGCACATTCTACAAGTAAACAATATCCATTCAGACAAAAGAAGGATTAGTGTAATGGGAAAACAATGGAAGAATTTTATGGTTTGATACAAAAAAATGTTATATATAAAGTTGGTGACCAGGAGGGAAAAATGTCAAAAGGAGTCAAGAATTATATTCTTAAAAATAAAATAAGCTTAGAAGATTGCAAAGATTGGTTATTCAACAATATGGAACTGTGTATTTAATGTGACGATTTACCTGTGGAATATATTCAGTGTTATAAATTAGGAAGCATTGATTGCTTATGATAAGAGGTCTCTTGGAAAGTAAAATAGGTACATTCCTATGTGCACTTTACACAGCCTGACCCTGCTTCAACACTTGCGTTATTTCAAGCTAATAAGACAACTACTTTTCATCTTCTTCATGATTTCTGTGTTCTCCATATTCTTCTTTATTTTTAGTAAATAAGGATTGTAATTCATAGTTGCTGTTAACTCTTCAACACTATAAACCATAATAGGTTGTCTCTTGATAACTCATTGCTGTCTCTTGAGTGGTTTATTTATAGCACACAGAATTTAAATAGAAACCAGTTTTATCAGCAGGTCTACTGCAATACCATAAAAAACTTTCAACGCTATTAAAATACTTAAATATATAAATGGTGCCCCTGCTCGAGAAGATCAACTTTGCCAAAAGTTCTAATTTGCTTGTGAAAATTAGTGAGCTACAAGTAAATGTTTTATGTAACATTACTCAATGCAAATTTTTTAATACCAGATACTGGGAGAAAATGTGTATTGACTCAATAACGAGGTTAAGGTTTTTTACCTGAGAGATATTTGAAATTAATAACTTATTTGGGTTTTCAGTGGTTTGAAGATGGAATATATATATATATATATATATATATATATATATATATATATATATATATATATATATATATAACACAATGAATGACTTCGAAAATGATAATAATGTCATGATCTGGAATTCACAATACGAATTTCATCAGTATTTCAGGTTGTGAGATAAGACAAGGAATTGCTGATGTGACTGCTGAAGCTGCTGGGCATAAGAATTTATACCTTACTTACCTTCCTTTACTTACTGTACTTGAAGAGAAAAATTTGTTAATTACTAGGAATATTTTGTGTCCTCTTCATTACTGAAGGTCAGGGTGGACGAGCATCCAACCCTCGAATTTATAAAAAAATATTACAAGATATACAAAAAATGTATCAAATGATTTTCATAAAATCTACAAAAAATTTAATATTTTCTTAAGTGAATTAAGGCTCATCAATTTCTTACAAAATCGTGGTGAAGGCCATTCTTATTTTGATAAAAACGAATACTATTAAAAATTTGTATGAAAAAATCAATTTCTAATAAATGCTTTCATTGAACATTTTGATAACATCTTAGGGAACAAAAAGATATTTATTAGAAACAGAAACAAATTGAGAAAAACAATGGCAATTTCCCTACTTTCTTTTACCTAGTAAAATATTTAATGCGATTGTGGGTAACCAAAAATTTTGGAAGATTCACGAAATTTCGAGAAAATTCGACGACTTTTATGATTTACTGACGATATGGGAAAAATTTGTTACAATGTCCACAAATATTCTACTGACTCATGACATTGCATTTCACCCACTTGCTCGTCACAGCATGTGACATTCACTGAATGGTTCATAACACGCTACAACTTGCGTTTTCAAGAGCTCTTGAGTCTGAAGAAAGTCATTTAACGATATTTCTGTCATCTGTTCCTCTGAAGAAATTGCATTATCCTTTGTAAAATCACGTAGTTTAAGACATTAATGAGTCAGTAGAATGATGGACCAACCGTAATCTGAAATAATATTTATGCTGACATCATTCTCAATTGGAGGCGGCCGGTAAAAAATTCTATTTTAAACAGAGGGTCTCCTTGATATTGAGGCGTGCACAAATATAGAAAACGGGCAAGGTTGTGGCAACTTAGGAAATCTGGGGCAAAAAGATTTGTGACACAGCAGACAAAAGCTAACCGCTTGACCATCCATCAAGTTGGCACCTTAACCATGTTTACTAGCAGTAGGCACATTAGGGTGCTGTACCGACTGCCTACTGGCTAACAAATCTCCTTTGTGTTGCTGTTTCGAGAGATATTCTGAAATGTCTTTTTGAAGGTTCCACGTGTTGCCACTTTGTCTATAGGTACGATCCGCCATCTTGCTGTGGAGTTTAACGGTTCGGTACTTCAGGCATAACATACTAATCAATGATGCGCGGATGCGATCGCCGTTTCGGTCCTTTGGTGATAGCAAGCATTTAGCGGTAAAACGTGAGTGCAACTGCTCCAGCCATGCGATAAAGTCACCAAAGTGTGCCACCCTCCAAACCCGTCCCCCCTCACTCGGCGCTTTTGTTGCCAAAACCAAGTTTTCATGGTTCAATAAACTCTCTCCGATCTATTTCCCAGTTAGCCTATACTCCATACGTCGTTCTGTGAACGTCAGCGGAGGCTGCCCTCAGTTAATAGTAAGTTGTTCTGCACTAATTTCAGAATATGCGTATATTCTTGATTTTCTTCCTGCATCTATTAAGAATCAGTGACTCCCTGAGAGCTGGTTTATGGTCCTATTGGTTTATGGTCCTATCATTCCCCTGCTCTGGTACTGTGTAGAAAATTAACATGAGAGCGTGATAAACTATATATAGTCCTGTAACTGGTGCAAGCTGATTTAATGTAGGTGAAAATGATAAAGAGATCTGTGGCAGGCAGTTTTCGTGTGTTAGAGCGTAAAATTTAGTTGAATTCGTGTGACAAAGGACTTTGGTGTTATTTTCCACTGTGTGTTGATTTTGGGTGTAGTGTAATACTACTTCTTTTCTTGTTGTTAACTGTATCGACTGTATCCTTATACATAAGAGGTAAAGTAAGGTCTGTGGCGTTGAAAGACTATGCCAGCCTGCACTTGAAAGGCTTGTGCCCAGACAACAGGCAGAGTGCTATTACTCGTTCGTCCCAGCACTGCAAATGGGAGAGTGGTAAACCCTTCACCACCACAACCTTTTAGTCCCAGGGAAGATCCCGGGTACTGTGTCTCAAAACAGGATGAGTGGACCTTTTGGAGAGAATGGAACAAGCAGTTTTTCCTGCTCTTACCTGGGCCTGAAGCCGGGACTACGACGGGTGGAGTCTGATGCTGTCCCCACTATGACCACTATCTCTGTAACAATATCAGCTATGTAAATAAAATAAAGAGAAGCGTTTGGAAGTACCTTTTGATGGTATTTCCAAGTTAATAATGGGCAGTACATGGCTCACCAGGTAGAAGAGTAGAAACTCTAGAAATGTGGTGTTATAAAAGAATGTTGAAGATTAAACAGGTAGATCGAGTAACGAACAGTACAGTTTAAAAGAGTGCGGGATAAACATTTGGAATGAAATGTAAGCACACCAGTCCAAGAACATCCGTATTAAAGTGTAATTGGAATGACTCGAAGAAGTTTTGCTAGCAGGTGCCACGAATATATAAAGCCATCCATGAGGGCATGTACATACTGGGATACAAAATGTCATGGTAATCTTATTTCACATTAACAGAGGAAAACGGTGACTACCTCTTTCACAAGAATATGTGATACTGATACAGAGTGTCAATAATTACCACAATCAATTAAAATATGTTCGGTGACCGAAAAAGCACTATCCAACCGACAATGCTCATGTCAGTTTTCAAATCACCATTACAAACTAACCACCGATCCACTTCATTGACATTATAACACCTTGGAGACATAAAAGTAGATGGTAAATCACACTACTGTTACAGTAAATATTGTAATTACCAGTCAGGAAAAACTACTCGTTCACAACATGATGCATGTTAGAGAAATGTGATGTCTTCAATTTCTTTGTAGACCACTGATAATACCTAACACATTAAAGGAAAGCATTTCTCCTAGAAACAGCTATACTGACGTAAAAGCGATTGGAATAGATAAGTAGGACACGTCCTCAGACATGCAGGAATAATTCATTTCCTAATGCGACTACGTTTGTTGTGTTAGGATAGTAGAACAGACCAATGCATATCTACAAAACTCTATCATACTCGTCTGATCAATAGAAGACATTAAACACATTCTTTTCCTTCACTATTATTTCCTAACACTCACTTCATATGGCAGAGAGTTGGGGTATCAGTTGGTCTACAATCCTCCTCTTCAGCTAAAGGGTATGTATGTGACGCACAAAGACCTAAAAAATAAATGAAAGTATTTCCACAGATGATTTTAAAATTTGTAAATACGGAGTATGGAAGGTTTTGGGTAAAAGAATCTTAAGTTTCTTCGTTTATAATAGAAAACAGCAGTTCGAAAGTCTAAACGAAGTGAATACGAATTTGTTTAATACATCTGCAACACAATGTAAAACAGATCATCTTGATAGCAGCATTAAGAAGCGGGGAGAGGACGTTTCATAACCCCATTGACTCAACATTTACGACGGTTGGAACTTTAGTAGTGGCAACTATCTATTTACAGCCCTCACAAAACAGATACGTGTTTAAAAATTTTACTGACATTGAAAGTAGTCACCAGAACTGTGTATAACCCGCTACCAGCGATGTGGAAGTCGTAGGATACTCATATCAACGTCAGTTGGTGTTGACACTTCAAGCTGCGCTGTCTCTTGCAGGACGAATTTGTGGCAGTTCCGAAGCGAATGCCGTGAAGTGTTTCCTTCAGTTTAGAAATCTGGTTCAACTCACGTGGCCTTAAGTCAGGGGAGTGCTGTAGGTGGTATAGCACTTAGCAGCCCCATCAGTCAGACAAATCAGTAACTGTAAATTAATAGTTGCCACTCTTAAAGTCCAACGCCCGTATGTACTGTATACGCGTCCTTTGCATTCGCAAATAACTGCTTATAGATTTTGGTAATCAGAATTACTCAATGTGATTTTATTTTCTCCATGGGTCTCAGAAGCGCCCTCTGAGCGCATAACACATGTATAGATTTCAGTTGACTGAGACTTTAGTTTTAAATATTTAAAAATTAACGAACTTGTGCATGGTTCTCTTGAAACATATTTTTATGAAGTAGACCGTTTTTATTTGCGTTGTTTATATGTGTTGAATAAGTGACATGAAGAGACAACATTTGCGTCATAGTTCTATTGAAAGAGTGGTTGAAGTCTTGAACTAATCAGTTTCAGACGAAAGTGAAGTGAATGACAATGTAGAATTAACTGGAAGTGTTTCACTGTATGAGAATGAAGTGGAGGATCAGCCCAACCAACAAGATACTTAATCATGTCAACTGCGATGAAGTTGACATAAGCATGTTACGGAGCCGTTTCCAGAATATCGTCATCTTGTACATACTATAATGCGGAAAAGAACGTGGCTAAGGAAACAAACTAAAATTAATTCTCTGGAAGACGCAATAGAGCTCTATTTTACTCCTCATGTAATGAATCTAATGAAACTACACTCAAATGAAGAATATTCTGGACTGGTGACTCAGACCTCAGTTGAAGATGGGTTACTTTTTTATATAACGCTTTCACAAATCATCGGTTAAAATCATGACAATAAGATACCTGTCCAAGATTTATGACAGTAAGATAACTTTCCAAGGTTTATGGCAGCAGATAACTTTCTCAGATTTATGGTCTATGCTGCAGGACCGCCAAGTACACTGACGAACTTTCACCAATGAGGAAAATATCTGAAAGCTTGAATTCTTCATTTTAATTATATTTCATTCTTGGTCTAGACACCACAGTTGAAGAGATGTCTTTGTTCAATGGTCGTTGCACATTCAAAGTATTTCCAAATGAAAAATATGACGTTCTAATTAGGATGCTGTCTGATTCTAAGACTAGATATGTGATCGGCATGTGCCCTCTATAAAGAAATTCCATTGGATACTGCAAAGAGACTAACAAATCCGACTGAGAAATCAGGCCGCAGTGTTACTATGTATTATCACTACACATTGGTCATGCTTGCTGAGATTCTATGAAATCGTTTTCACCTCGCACCTGTTGGAATCTTGTGGTCGAATACACAACACATACCTGAAGAGCTCAAGACAACAACTGGCTGCAGTGTACGCTTATCCGTCTCTGCATATACTAACACTCAGACACAGAGATCACAAGTAACTGCCGCATCAACTATAGTCCACGAGAAAATTAATACTGATTTTTATGCTTCTGAAGTATCATTCATGGAAGACTAACATGAATCGTTTTTATAATTCTACGAAGTGATGAGTTGTGACCATAGACCAAACGGCAAGGCATTGCACCACAAAAAGAAGAACAAGAAAATGCCTATGTCCCTCTTATACGAGCTCATTGATATGGTAGGAATACATGCGTATTCAATAAATTGTTATTCTGTCTTCCTTCTCCAGATTGGTAAAAGAATTTTCTCAGTAACCTAGGTGTTGAACTAATAATGCCTTATGTTCATAAATGGGCCACAAATTTGTATGGGCTTTGGAAGCAAGTAACAGTGGCTGTGGAAAGCATTGCACAACTGAAGCTTATCTACACTATGGAACCGTCACCATCCCCAACATAGCCAGGAACACGGAAGCGGTGCCAACTATGATCCAAAGAAGTTGCATCTAAGAACATCAGGTACAACAAGTTGGGAAAATCAACTGTTACATGCGTGTTAGTGCCGCAAACATAACTGTGAAATACACAGCAAGTAGACAGTGTTGGGTGAAAAATGAGTTCCTAAATGAGACGGTAAAATCTGTTGGGTTTAAGGTAGTGGACTGATGGGGCTGCAAAGTGCTATACCCCTACTGAACTCCCCTAGCTTAGTGTTAGTGTAAAAATGGTTACACAATTTGAAATTCATGATTAGTTGATTTCTTCGTATTGTATTTTACTCTTTTAATATACAGCATTCAAAAATAATGTCTAAGCAGTTCTAAGTACTCTCAGAGCTATCAGAAGTAAATAAACTTGCCTTATGATACATTAAATTGTCACTATATTTGGGCCTCTGAGGCCTTCCAGTGGGTATTATATGTAACAAAAATTACATTGGTAATATTAGGATTAATAATAAAACACGGTACTGCCACTAATGCATCTCTGATAGAGACTGCCATTCGTTGCAGAGGCTGATAAATTTCAAACCAAGATGGTATGGTATTAAATTTTTGTACAGAAAATTCCAATACCAGAATCAGGCCGCGTGTTTGCAGACACCATCCTGCTGTATTTGTACGGCCCACTCGCTCTGTTCTGTGAAACAGCGCGACGTGAAGGGGAATGGGACCTGGTGGGAACATTGGGGGATAGTGGGGGTTGGGGGGAGGGTGGGGGGAGGGCGGCGAGAATACAAGGGTTTCCGGCGCGGCTAAAGTTAACACTACACTGCACAGGAAGCAACGCGAAGCAGCCACGTACCGGCGAATTACTGCTGCGCCAGGCGCGCGCACATGTCCGCACTGTCTGCGCTGACAAAGCGTTTCATTGGATCTGCGTTGCTCACACCAAACTAGACCCCGGCTACAACAGCGTTTAGTACAGGAATCAGAAGTTGGTTCAGGTGAAAGTGACAGTACTTGAGGCGGTGTGCTATATGAATGTTCACAACATTCAATAGAAACCATTTCCCATCAAACAAATCTTTTACATGTTCCTTTGTTTTGTTTTCAGGCCTCCTTTTCTGCATTCAGTTTCATACATACAATATATGTTATATACCACCTTTTGCTACCGTAAAAAAGTATTTGTTTCCTCACACACGTTTCGCTTTATATCGAAGCATCTTTAGCGGTCAGTATTTTGCCCCCTGCTAATTCCTAGCGATGCTGCACACTTAGGTGCTCGATTCATAGAACATTTTCAATCGTTTTATTTATTCCTCCGATACCCTAATCCATCAAGTTAACTTAACATTCCACATGACACTGCTGTGTGTGTGAAAAGTTATATAAATTAGAATATTGCCTTTCTAAACATCCAACTTACCGGCTACGTAAAATAGAAATAATGTTTGACTGATTAAGATATTCCAAAGTGTAAATTACATGAGTTAAAAGATTATGGTCAGTTGTTGAAGGGGACATTGCATGCCTCATACAGCTTCGAAACTTTTAAGACACCAACTTACAATTTCCGATAATTATTGAATGTAACTTTCTAGATAAACTGAACTAGGATTATTACTAAAATTATAATGTGGGACATGTTATCTTTTTTCCCAACACTATTTTTTGAGAGAATTTTGTAAGTAAATGGACATAAAACAAAACTCAGGATATTTTAATTATTCTTGTTCCAAATGTGTTGAATCTCACACCTGGAACACTGTGAAAATTTCATTTCTCTACTATCCTAACTTTTTTAGAAAATGGAGAAATGGGTCATTTATTGCAAAAAATTTAGTTCTGAGATATTAAGATTTAAATCTTTTTTATTACAAATTCTTATACAGACTTACATTTCTGCATCTTCTATGCATTAGAATTGTCTGGGACCATAGTCTTCTTCTTTAGTGTCACAAAAGCCCATTGCTTGCCTCCTCTTCTTCTTCCTTGCTTCTTTTGTCATTTGCTGAGCAGCTAAATCTGCTTCACCACGAAGCTCACGCTGTTCCAGCAGTCCTTTAGCTGTGTTCTGTCCAAATCTTATCCCTAACTTCTCCAGAATCTTAAGTGTTTCATAGTTCCCAACATTAAAAGCTATTACAGCATCAGACACTGCTAACTTTAGAGTCATAAGGCCAACAAATACATTTTAGGCATATGGCACAACACAACATTATTGAAGGACTCATTCACATTCTTGGTCTTTCCATGTAAACACTTTTTTAGCAGCTCAGGATTTGCCACAGCTGTGTAAACAGGTTAGATTGCCTCAATTACTGCTAAAGGAAGAGAATGTTTATCTGTAAATTCATGGAGGGTTCCAGAAAATTATGCATGACTATGTTTACACCTAGTGCTTGGTGGAGATGGATACAAAGCATTACATTGCTCTTCATAGGTTGATGTTCGATGAACGAAAGTGCTCCATACGGCTCATTTCATTTGCTCCAAATGGTCACAGTTATCTCCAATGGTCTTGCCATAATATTCATGTAATACATCAATTACTTTGTCCATTAGTCTTTATGCACATTATATTGTCTTGCCATCAAGCAGTTTTGTGTTACCCAGTTTGGTCTTTAGGTTATGCGGATGTGTTCCCATCCTTTTCTCGGCATGTCTTGCACACTCAAGTTTTTGTATAGGAACATTGTAGGGCTTACTGTTTTGTACTGCAATGAAATCCTTACTGTCTCCATCACTTCAGTAATTGACCTCTCTCCTTCTGCGAACGCTGGAAAATGTTAACTGCTGCTTTTACTTCTATTCCTCCACTTGTGCCATGATAATTTTTATATACTGCTGCTTATGAAGTAATCTGTTCTTCTAGTTCACTGCACAACTTCGCACGTACTTACTGAGAAATTCAAAATCTAAAACTTTTTCAGTGTAAATACGTATTGCAGATGAAAAGCCATTTTTAGAACTAAAGCCACGCTTTTGACAGGATTCATCCACAGCAATGCTGACGTCTGTGTCACCCTCATTTTGTTCAACAACGTCTGATTCAGCAGTACCCACTGAATCTTCAGCCACAGCATTTACAAAGTACACAATTGCTGTTTCATATTTCGTATACCTATAAGGTTGTTTTGGCAGAATGAATACAGTGCAGAGAAAATTAGCAGACCTTCAACCTTCACCAATGCATCTAAGGCCATAGAACAGTCTCACATTAGTTTCATACAATTCATTAGCTCAACACTTTGATGAAGTATGAAATTTTTCTTCGATTATGCGCTTCTGACACTAGATAATTAATTGAGGCACAACACCTAATATAGCTCCAATATCCTCATGAGGTTTGACTTCACCACCTCAAAGACAGCAAAAGACGGCATCAGAAGGAACTTGTGCAACGATTTGCAATCAATAATGACGTTGTTCATTATATCATTACTTTTAGCACTGTAAGCCGTTTCTAAATTTCTTTCCTTTCCGCTGCACGAGGGGGCGTGGTCACTTCAGAAACATTATCGTGCTTTGCTTCACTGTTAACACATGTGTTTTAAAATACTCCAGAAGAAAATGCAGGTTTCACATATCTATTACCCGCAAATTTGCGTTTATTAAAGTTACGTTTACGCTTCACCACTTTCTTTACGTATAGAAAGCAATAGAAGATAGCTTACTATAAAATTATACGATAATCACACTTCTTTCAACGACAACTAGTATCAGAAGCAAAGGACTGATTTCTTTATTCTTAATGTCGGCTTATGAGATGTAGCTGTAGGCACAAAACAAAGCGTTTCCTAGTCCCCTAGATTGTGTAGTTTCCCACGTATGAGTGCTCAACTGTGGCAGTATATGCGGTTGCGAAATTTGACAGTCACACGTCAACATTGAAAATATTATTTGAAAGTCTCACAATTGTCTGATTTTTAATGTATTATAAACCAAAATGTTCAGGAATTTCCAAAGTACATCATGGAGTAGAAAACAGAATATGTCAAATTTCAACGGATTTCACATACAATGTCCCCTTCATAGCCTTTTGGTCACATTTAGAATGCAAGGCAGCACGTATTAAACGTTGCATGAGTACAAAAAGGACTTGGAAATTATGACCATTTCACACAATTTCCGTTTACTGAGCACCGGTCGTTGATGCATGTAGAACTGACGGAAGAAAGTGTCCACCATCTGTTATGACATGTTCAGAACAGGGAAATTCGTGAAGAAAACATCAGCATGAGTTCACGCTCGCGCTCCTCAAACCACATTAATACTTCTTTTGGTTTTTAGTTGTTTTTAACATAGTAATAGTGTCCAGAACTGAGTGGGAGACATCACTAGCGTCAGCTTCCGTGCTGTTCACGCATTTTTCCCAAAGTCATCGGGCCGACTTCAGAAGTTGAGGGACCCATGATAGAGCGATAAATGTCGCTCTGTAATTGAAGTTGACGCATGGCTTGCGACAGGTCGCCACCAGCCATCTGGTACCAACCTCACAGGCTTTCACATAGCTAGGGCAAAAGAACAGAGCAAGAAGATGTCTTGGCAAGTGTTTCCAGAATATTTCTCCAAAGTTATGGAAATCCATTCAGAGGAACTCCGACAAATGTTTCAGATCACTTATAACTATAATGAGGCCAGATGTGTTCAATTTACAGAAGGGGATATCTGGCAGACGATGCAGAACACTCCAGTTCAGTCACTGCCTCTGAAATCCTGGATCCAGATATCCGTCGCAATAAGGCATTAGTGGAGAGGAGTGGCTGGAACTTCCATTAAAACGGCACTGAGGGCTACAGTGCCTGTTTTCTACGTTGGAGCTTGAATGTGTATTGTGTCAGGTCAAGGGACTGCACCAGATAAGGATCGTATCCTATACAGCATATTGCAGTGCCTCAACAAGGACTGGGGACTCGTGGAAGGACATGGATTAGCTGCTCCTTGTGAAGCCAGGGAAGGATCACACATCGCTACTAATTACTGTAGAATGTCTCTTACTAGCTTCGCTTGAAACACACGTGACCGTATGGCAAAACGCCGCGTGACTTGCGTCCTAGAATCACGTGTCGTACTTAGTTATGGGTTCCGGAGGTAACGTTCAATCTTCGACAAGCTCAACTTGCTCAAGGCGGAAATACAATTATGTACCCAAACACCACGTTGTTAGTATCTACTTTATCTTGAGAGGATTTTGGACAATGGTAGGAACATCAAATATTCGTACAACTTTTCACATGGCTTATTCGAGGAGACTACCTATATTCCCTTCCCCCATAAACCATGGACCTTGCCGTTGGTGGGGAGGCTTGAGTGCCTCAGCGATACAGATAGCCGTACCGTGACTGCAACCCCAATTGAGGGGTATCTGTTGAGGGGCCAGACAAACGTGTGGTTCCTGAAGAGGGGCAGCAGCCTTTTCAGTAGTTGCAAGGGCAACAGTCTGGATGATTGACTGATCTGGCCTTGTAACAATAACCAAAACGGCCTTGTTGTGCTGGTACTGCGAACGGCTGAAAGGAAGGGGAAACTACTGCCTTTCCCGAGGGCATGCCGCTTTACTGTATGATTAAATGATGATGGCGTCCTCTTGGGTAAAATATTCCGGAGGTAAAATACTGCCCCATTCGGATCTCCGGGCGGGGACTACTCAAGAGGATGTACTTATCGGGAGAAAGAAAACTGGCGTTCTATGGATCGGAGCGTGGAATGTCATATCACTTAATCGGGCAGGTAGGTTAGAAAATTGAAAAAGGGAAATGGATAGGTTAAAGTTAGATATAGTGAGAATTAGTGAATTTCGGTGGCAGGAGGAACAAGACTTCTGGTCAGGTGACTACAGGGTTATAAACACAAAATCAAATAGAGGTAATGCAGGAGTAGGTTTAATAATGAATAGGAAAATAGGAATGCGGGTAAGCTACTACAAACAGCATAGTGAACGCATTATAGTGGCCAAGATAGATACGAAGCCCACACCTACTACAGTAGTACAAGTTTATATGCCAACTGGCTCTGCAGATGACGAAGAAATTGAAGAAATGTATGATGAAATAATAGAAATTATTCAGATAGTGAAGGGTGACGTAAATTTAATAGTCATGGGTGACTGGAATTCGGTAGTAGGAAAGGGGAGCAAAGGAGACGTAGTAGGTGAATATGTATTGGGGCTAAGAAATAAAATAGGAAACCGCCTGGTAGAATTTTGCATAGAGAACATGAAAGAAGTTTGTAAACATGGAAGAACCCTGGAGATACTAAAAGGTATCAGATAGATTATATAATGGTAAGACAGAGATTTAGGAACCAGGTTATAAATTGTAAGACATTTCCAGGGGCAGATGTGGACTCTGACCACAATATATTGGTTATGACCTGTACATTAAAACTGAAGAAACTGCTAAAAGGTGGGAACTTAAGGAGATGGGACCTGGATAAACCGAAAGAACCAGAGGTTGTACAGAGTTTCAGGGAGAGCATAAGGGAACAATTGACAGGGACGGGGGAAAGGAATACAGTAGAAGAAGAATGGGTAGCATTGAGGGATGAAGTAGTGAAGGCAGCAGAGGATCAAATAGGTAAAAGGACGAGGGCTAGTAGAAAACCTTGGGTAACGGAAGAAATATTGAACTTAATTGATGAAAGGAGAAAATATAAAAATGCAATAAATGAAGCAGGCAAAAAGGAATACAAACGTCTCAAAAATGAGATCGACAAGAAGTGCAAAATGGCTAAGCAGGCATGGCTAGAGGACAAATGTAAGGATGTAGAGGCTTATCTCACTAGGGGTAAGATAGATACTGCCTACAGGAAAATTGAAGAGACCTTTGGAGAGAAGAGAACCACTTGTATGAATATCAAGAGCTCAGATGGCAACCCAGTTCTAAGCAAAGAACGGAAGGCAGAAAGGTGGAAGGAGTATATAGAGGGTTTATACAAGGGCGATGTACTTGAGGACAATATTATGGAAATGAAAGAGGATGTAGATGAAGATGAAATGGTAGAAACGATACTGCGTGAAGAGTTAGACAGAGCACTGAAAGACCTGAGTCGAAACAAGGCCCCCAGAGTAGACAACATCCCATTGGAACTACCGGCGGCCTTGGGAGAGCCAGTCCTGACAAAACTCTACCATCTGGTGAGCAAGATGTATGAGATAGGCGAAATACTCTCAGACTTCAAGAATAATATAAAAATTCCAATCCCAAAGAAAGCAGGTGTTGCCAGGTGTGAAAATTACCGAACAAAACAGTGTAATAAGACACAGCTGCAAAATACTAACTCGATTTCTTTACAGACGAATGGAAAAACCAGTAGAACCCGACCTCGAGAAAGATTAGTTTGGATTCCGTAGAAATACTGGAACAAGCGATGCGATACTGACCATACGACTTATCTTAGAAGAAAGATTAAGGAAAGGCAAACCTACGTTTCTAGCATTTGTAGACTTAGAGAAAGCTTTTGACAATGTTGACTGGAATACTCTCTTTCAAATTCTAAAGGTAGCAGGGGTAAAATACAGGGAGCGAAAAGGCAATTTACAATTTGAACAGAAGCCAGACGGCAGTTATAAGAGTCGAGGGACATGAAAGGGAAGCAGTTGTGGGGAAGGGAGTAAGACAGGGTTGTAGCCTCTTTCCGATGTTATTCAATCTGTATATTGACAAAGCAGTAAAGGAAACAAAAGAAAAATTCGGAGTAGGTACTAAAATCCACGGAGAAGAAATAAAAACTTTGAAGTTCGCCGATGACATTTTAATTCTGTCAGAGACAGCAAAGGACTTGGAGGAGCAGTTGAATGGAATGGATAGCGTCTTGAAAGGAGGATATAAGATGATCATCAACAAAAGCGAAACGAGGATAATGGAATGTAGTCGAATTAAGTCGGGTGATGCTGAGGGAATTAGGTTAGGAAATGAGACACTTAAAGTAGTAAAGGAGTTTTGCTATTTGGGGAGCAAAATAACATGATGGTCGAAGTAGAGAGGATATAAAATGTAGACTGGCAATGGCAAGGAAGGCGTTTCTGAAGAAGAGAAATTTGTTTAAAATCGAGTATAGATTTAAGTGTCATTAAGTCTTTTCTGAAAGTATTTGTATGGAGTGTAGCCATGTATAGAAGTGAAACATGGACGATAACTAGTTTGGACAAGAAGAGAATAGAAGCTTTCGAAATGTGGTGCTACACAAGAATACTGAAGATTAGATGGGTAGATCACATAACTAATGAGGAAGTATTGAATAGGATTGGGGAGAAGAGACGTGTGTGGCAGAACTTGACCACAAGAAGGGATCGGTTGGTAGGACATCTTCTGAGGCATCAAGGGATCAACAATTTAGTACTGGAGGGCAGCGTGGAGGGTAGAAATCGTAGAGGGAGACCAAGAGATGAATACACTAAGCAGATTCAGAAGGATGTAGGTTGCAGTAGGTACTGGGGAATGAAGAAGCTAGCACAGGATAGAGTAGCATGGAGAGCTGCATCAAACCAGTCTCTGGACTGAAGACCACAACAAAAACATCATATATTCCAGTGGTCCTTCTACGCCGGCCCATAATTTTGATTTCTGGTAAGTGATGCTCTTTCCGAGTGATTCTAGAAAGAGGTAAGGCTATATTTACTGTTGCCATGAGACGTATTACATCCATGGTTAAATCTCCTGTTCGATGTACATCGCTTGTGGAGGACTTTGCCACATTACGCTCCTCCTTTAATCTTGCAAAGAACAGTCATTTGCTGCTAGCAACGATACGACGATTGTACGAGTGGGTTGTCAGCATAGGTTTTCAATTATCCACAGAGAAATGGTCGACAATGGGACTGCACGAACATCCTCTCACTGATATCTTCCATACTTCAAACAGGAAGACGCAAATCTCATTCGATTGCAGGACAGTCGAGTCTGAAAATCGATGGCATGACTATAAGCTTTGTATAGTCGCTACCGCTGAGGAACTCCACAGCAAATAGTATTCCTTCGGCAGTGGTGAAGCAAGTATGCCTTGTTTGCGTCTCCCCTGTTATGCTGCTTGCGAGCGAGTGCTCGTATGGTAACTTCCGCGTCTCCATGTTCGTATTCACTGGCCGTCAAGGCGTTTTCCTATCGCCAAGATACGATAAAATGTTTGTCTTTGGATCGTGAACAACCAAAAATGAATGAAATAGAAAGGTTTATATGTGACGAAATGCGTCTCTCACTGCAAGACTTTCTTGGAATTCACTTTTCGATCCATAGTACGACTGTGATCATAAAGCTGGCGAATGAAGAGCTGTGTACTGACTTTTTGCAACACCATGCTGACGATCTCAAGTTCCGATACTCTGACGGCGATGAGAGGGCTGTCTTAGTTGATCGCGCTGGTTTTGTCTCCGAACGTTGAGGGTTTTCGAACAACCATTTGAGGTGCCGTCGGACGTTGTGGTGCCACCCATTAAGTCTTACGCAGCATCGTCAGTCACATTGTTAAAACTTGGAAAATTTTCGAAACCTACTGTGTTCTCAATGGTGTCAGTCAGATTAAATACTGAAGAGGAAACATGTGCCTTCTTACTGGGTTATTGCCGGCTGGAGTTCTGTCATGATTGCATGATGCCCAACACCGCACTTGTTCAATTTGCCACCTTGTTTGTTCTAAATATCGTCGTAGACTAGTCCGGACCCTGGTCAGGGACGTCTCTCTCCCTGCAGTGGCCACTGTGTTACCTCCGACTTATGCGTATGTGGGGTGTTGCCTACTGTCCTCACTCCTAATTGGCACCAGCGTCGAAACCTGTAGAAGCCGCTGTGGACGTTTAGCGTGTCTTTCCTGCACTGCTGGCGGAGTCATTACCAACGGACCCATTACCAGCGAACCCGAGTTTCCTTGAACTCCATGGTTGTTGATTACGGACCTGTTCAGCCATTCCCTTTTTTTGCCATCTGGCCACATGACGGACCACAGCCGTCCATCGGCGGACTCGGAGATGCATGTTAGGAAGGAACGGTCACCAAGGAAACGGAAGAGAGTGCTCCATATCGCTTCTGATGACTACCTACATCGGATATCAGCACAGGATGACGACCCTCCAACTGATGACGCACGTGTCCTCCAACGCACTAGAATGGACGACGTGACGTCTCTCTTAACAGCATGTCCTGTCAGCATCCACCTATGGACACGAACCTTCAACTAAATGCCTGTGATGTGGCTGCCCCATTTTCTGTGTCTGAATGTACCTCATTGTGGGTGCAACTTAAATAGTTTTCCTCCGATCCAGCCAAGTGGGACGTCTGTCTCTTGGCCAGACGACGTCGATGGTGAGGATGGACGTTCTCGAGGGCGATGGGACCCCTATGGTGTTGTTTGCTCCCTCCCATTCACACTGATGTGCCCTTCCATAAGGGTGCAACAGGTACCTCTGTGTGCTTCATCCATGTTTGAATACCTGCCCACTGTCATGGTAACTTTTCAAAAACATCCCATTACCACAGTCAGATTCATTACAAATCGCACTCGCCATAGAGTGCCATTACTCCATGGAATGCTGTTCGCTGCGTTCGTTGACATTGTCCTGCTTCAGGAGGCGCATGTTGGAACTTATTGCGGTCTTCGTTGCTTTATGGTGCATATACAGTAAATCTCCCACGCTTCGCCTGTTGATAGTATGGTGGCTATGCTGTTACCTAATGGTATTTTCACTGATGCAGTTGCATATCTGCTTGATGTCACAGATGTGGCTCTCATATTTCGTGTTGCCAGGGTCATCAATGTCTATATCCCTTCTGGGCTGGTTCATCACTGCAAACGTTCCACTTTTTCTGAGGAGGTCCGGCTTATGTTGTTGGTTTGAGAGGATGTCTTGTTGATGGAGGCGACTTTTGCTCCACCCAAGTGCCCGAAGAACAACTACACTTTTCACTCTCTGTGCAGAATGAAGGGTGCAATTATGCAACACATCTATCTTGTGGACTCTCGGGACTACTTTTATGGTGATCCTCCATGGCTCGTCCTCTTCACCAGCCATTATTTCAGTCCGCCTATATCCGTGCCGTCTATCACTGCCAACAAAGCAGCACAGCTAGTGGCCATTGAAACTGAACAAGGTCCACCTTACTTGATATTACTGCCTTGCAGACAGCCTGTCGTCATGCCGCGATACGTACCAGTCTGCCCTGTCCTGGCGGGGCCTCTGCACCCTGTAAGGCTTTGAGTGGCTACTGATGGGAGGTCACTGTGCTGTGGCGCTGGACCCAGAATTTCAACTTCCACCGTCTTTGGTAATATGCTATGATTGGGTGATGGTAAAATCTGATAAGACTCAGGGCATGCACACACGACGGATTAGCACAGTAGCGTCAGTCTATGTGATAGTGGAATGGCCCCACTGTCCGAGGACTTACATTAATGGTCTCATGAATGATGATGGGTGGTACTCCGATACCCAGCATGGTCTGCCCTCCGCCCTCCATGCACAGAATGTTACTCTGTACTCTGCATAAAGTCACCAAGCTGCCAACACTACAGTGGTCTCCCGACTCCGGCTAAGTTCCTTGCGATGCAGCGATGGATCTGTTTGGCGATGTCATGAAGGATGAAGTCCATGTTGCAACCGATTTGGGTTGCCATGACGGCCTATAACTACGGTGTTATGGGATATTTTGTCCTTTACTGGCACCAATGTGGACAGACATTTGTTGGGAACTTATGTAGCCTGTCGCTCAGATCCCCAACGGTTTCCTCGATTTTCTCCTCACTCCCATCCATAAGCCTTGGGATACATCACATATGCAATAGTAGTCCCTTCATGTTGCTCAGCAGCGAATCGAAGATAATTATGCAGCTCTTGACTACACCGCTTATAGATCCGGCCCAGTACTTGATTTCCTTTGATCAAACCTCTTCAGGAGGTGCCAACAACATCCTCATCGCAGTCTGTTGCTATTGATACATAATTGATCTTGCTCATGCTCCTCATTTGCCTGGACGACTGGCCAATATTCACCAGACATTCGAACGGGTCGATGTCGAATAACCTGAAGAGGTGCTCTGCAATGTGGAATATCATGCAGTTACCGTCGATGTTGTAATGATTCTCCTTCGTGAACCGACGTCCATGTGCTTTGCAATGGCCATCGCTCTCCTCAAATTTGACTAGTGGTCCTGCCCGTCAAGGTTGCCCGCTCTCTGTATTGTTATACACTTTTGCTATGGAACCATTGCTCTGCGGCCTCTGTTGTGTCTCGCAATGGCCTCGTATTTTTGTTCACTGCTTATGGGGACGGTATTGACCTTGCTCTTCGTAGCGGTGCTGCGGTCATGAAATCATTCGATTCGATTACAACGAGCAGCGGAGCTTCTGGTTGCTGCTATGGCTATAGGTGCGGGCTTCCTGAAGGCAGCGTAGCTCCACTGTGTCCATCTGCTACTAACCGACGCCTAAGACTCGATTTCGCAAATGATCTGACGCGTCACGTATCCCACACGTGGTATAGACACTCCTCATTCCGCCATTCATTTTACCCACATATTAGCGGTATTCAGTTCGTATGTTTACCACAGCTTGTTGTTCAAGATAAGGTACGAGACACTCACCCTCCTGTGCGCATGTCCCTTTTCGTCAACTGTAAAATAGTGCTACGGCATAATTTTCCTACATGCCATACCAGCCAGTTGCTGAAGGCCTTTCCTACGCACTATCTAAACCTCTGTTCATCTATCTGAATTCTCACCGTCCACCTTTTACTTTATTTTCTTCCTCGAACTGAGCTATGTACCTGCTGTGATATTGGACATGCGCGTAATGTCCACGATCTATGGTTCACGGAAAGAATTCTCACGTCCACTGGTTTGTCATTCGGCGATCAGTGTGGGTATTCATTAAGCCAGTGGTGTGTCGCCTTTGTCCTTGACACAGACAAGCGTTGCCTGGTTAGTGACTCAGTGGTAGGTGCCTGGAACTTCGTGCGACGATGCTGGCCTTAATTACCTGAACGACTTCTCACGAAGTAGTTCCTTACACTTACCTCTTTCTTGACTCGAGTTATTTCCCACAAACAAAAACGAAATGTGAGAGGTGAATTTGTGGACACGCAGCTACTACTTGTTTACTGGCAGCGTGAAAGAGGTCCTTGATTTCTGGCAATTTACTTAATGAGTGTCATTTTGCAGTTGTTTGCAGTCCAAAATACAGCCACGTTTTCTCTAATTCTCTCTCTAAATCCACCAAGAGTTGGCGAGTTTCCGGACTGAGGCCTTGATCCTAGCATTTTACACTTTTTGTTTCGGTTATTTCCTGGTCATTGGAATGTCCTTATCCGAAAAATTATGCGTCGATAGTTCCAACGAGTGTAGCAAATTGCCTCTCTAACCTTCTCGCAATGTCGGATTTTTCCTACTCATGGTGGAATCAAAGAAAACATTAATAAATATAATTGCCTCAGTGGCGTGCTTTGCACCTCTACTACACGTTCCCTAGTCTCTTCCTGGTTCCTGGGCGAGGGAACGATACATGGTGGCCAGGCATGTAATTGCGACCCCTGCTCACTTTGCCATTTTCCCATCCGCCCTATCTTTAGGCACCAGGGAAATTCCACTGAAAGAAAGAGAAATAAAAGAGCAAGTCAGCGCATAGCTTCATAAGCACGAGGTTCCTAAGAACAATCTCGATGAGGGTACTGTTTTTTATTCCTACGAAATTCCGGAAAACAGATGTGTGTGGCAAGCCACAATATTTTGCGCCGACCGAAAATTTTTTATGAATGTAAGTCAGATTTATTTTGCGTTACACAGATTGGAAGAACAGTGCACAGGTAAAAATTCGCTATTCATTACATGTGCTACATATTGACATATTATTTTTCATGTTTCCACGAGCAGAATCAAAACTTTTTCCCACTATTTTTAGGACGATAAAGATTATTAAAATAATAAAAATATATTATGTAGCAAAGTAAAAGAAAACAAGTACCGACAGTTAACTTCGATCCAGAGACTTAGCTCTTATGTAAGCAGGTGCTCACTCTCTCGGCTGTAGACTCGTTGACTCGTAGCGACCATAAAAAGTACATAAGGACGCCTACTGTATTCAAACAACATTTTCTCGAAAATAGCTGAGAGTGGTTTCTTCCTGTTAACACAGGTTAGTCGTCCTCTGCAGACCCTCTCACAGCCACTGCTTTTCGTAAGCAGGTACATTTCCTGAGGTGTCGCCGTACACTTAAGAAATATTTGCCTTATACTAGAGGTGTGAATGTGCTGTAGGCGGTGTCTAACTTCTTGTAAAAACCTGTTATAAAGCATTCCTCGTAAATTAGAGGTGGAGGCATGTAATTTCTTTAAATATATTTTGACGCCTTCAAATACGAAGTCTTTTCAATTTGATGGATAGTTAATGGCTGAGCGTAGTCGTTTCTGAAAGTACTATCAACAACGAGGGCAAACAGATTTTCAAATTTTGGAAAATTGTCCTTGCTATGCAGTTACGCGGGGAAGTAATGTGCTTCGGTAATTGCATCGCGTGTGTTGTTTGTCATCGACTGTGGATGCGCCATTTAATGCCATCAATCGGCAACATTTCCCTAATTTTAATCGTACGTCAATACTGATTGCACACTTCTCTGTATGTAAACAAAAGCTGTTTGCTTATTCGCAAACCAACAGCAATAACAGACACTGGTCTGTAGTCACGGAGGTAAATGTTACACTAATGACGCGAACCTTCTGGACATTTGGGACACAACTCGAATGAACGTACAGTGAACGACCAACGTGTAACTGGCGACTTTCTTCTGCAGTATTAAATTTCCCCATTTCGCAAAATTATTTTTTAGCCCTAACTCAGTTTTTACCCTTCTTTTCCAGACATGTTAAATTCTTCCTAGCAAAGGATATACGCTCGCTACTGTAGTCTTCGTTTATTGCATCGTAGCACTGTAAACCTGAGTGTCTGGCTGGGAATCAAATTTGGAACCTTCTCCTTATGCTTTCTAAGCAATATTCATTATCTGCCGCCACGGCTGTACTGGCGGAAACGAAGCTGTGAGGTCTGTTCGTGAATCGTGTTTGGAGAGCTCGGTCAGTAGAGCGTTGGTCCTTGAAGACTAAAGGCACCAGTTAAGAGGCCCAGTTAAGGCAACAATATTGCTCCGCTAGAGAATTTCGAATCTGTGCACACTTGGCTGAAGAGTGATTGTTGCCTCGCAGATTGGCGCCATGTTACGGATTGTGCGGACCCTCCCGCCGGAGGTTCGAGTCTTCTTCGGGCACGTGGGTGTGTGTTGTTCTTAGCATAAGTTAGTTTAAGTACTGTGAAAGTGTAGGGACCGATGGCCTCAGCAGTTTGGTCCCTTAGGAATTCAAACACATTTTGCACATTGGAACAGTGACAGTTCATTCCTTAACTATAATTTTGACTTAATATATGAACTGAGAAGCACTTACTAAACATTTCCTAGTTTTTAGCTAAGTAAGCATGTTTCGATCGAATTGTGTTGTATGAGTTCGTAGTACTGCAAAGTTACAAAAGAAAAGCCTTTACAAGGAGGGCTCTGACTTTATGTCTTAGTATATCAAGTTGCTTCAGCCCAGCTACAGCCTATGAAAAAAAAATTGCGGTTCGGTACTCTGTACGTTGACCGGATTGAAATTAAGCCCACTCCTCAAATCGGGTAGCCGTGCCCCGAAAAGGATACATTGGGCCTACCGCAGCCTTGAAATTTAAGGATCATGAATACGTTTCATAAGACTATAATATATTTATTACTTTAGTCGTCACTATACGTCGCATTTACGGACTATACTTTACAGCCTTTCTGCGAAAACGCCAGAATTTTTTTGAACTCGTTTGTTCTTGTCATAATTGGGTGGCTGTTAACAGTACCGTAACGTTGTCGGCAACATAACGACGGAACCAAATATACTAGTATAGAAATGACGAGTGTGTCACTTGCATGTGGCAAAACTGATGTCAACGACAGAGAAATTCTAGGGGTGCTGCTCTTGCAGCTACATCTAACAATAAAATATACTAGTGTATCAATATGTGTAAAGGGGATAACTGCCCACGAGCTTCCGACAGATTTGCTCTACCATTGACAAGTGAATATTTGTTTGCAATAATTAGTGCACGATGTGGAGAATATGTCAGCATGTCTCTCAGTGGTGACAGCGTCCTGCTGCTAACTGCGCGCCTTGTTGCGGCGCTTCCTAGCTCCCACGTCTCTTGGCCGCGGTGAGTGTGACCGGAGGCGGTGGCAACGGGGATGTTGTGCTACGGCACACTCTCGTGCTCATAGTGTAGTGATCATCTTTTGGTATCCCGTGGGGACACAGTGATGACTATACCCTCCCGTTGCACTACCAGAGTGGTGGCAAGCGCGGGGCTGCCCCTGACACCTTGACGCTAGCCTTCGCCTCCTAGCTGACGCAGCAGCGTCTGCATCACTGGCGAGGCGTGGCGTAACATTGGTGCGATGACACATCACAGCCCACAGGTTGGACGATCAGGGACCTGTTTGAACATCCTAAAGTACTGCTTCTCAGTGCTGATTTCCGCTGTTTAGCTCTGTTAGTGAGCAGCGTCGAAGTGTCTGGAAAGTGTCAGTGACCCTCACGGCTGTATTAAGAGGACTGGATAACCCTGCATGTTACGTCACGTGTCGGCGGTAAGTGGTGCTTGTCCTTACAGAAGCATTGTGAAGCTGCTGACCACAGAGTTCCCTCACTGGCTGTGATCAACTTGCACATGAGCTGGTTTCGCTCTGGTTCCAAGTCTCCTTCAAAACTACACTCATGCTCACAAATTAAGGATAATGACGGTAAATGGTGAAATAACGCTCTGGATGGCGGTTTGGGGGTTTAAATCACTTCGGGGTATGACCATGCGGTGCATCTGACCTGCGGTCGTCGCATGGTGGCGCTGGCAGCAGTCGACATACGCAGAGGTGTGTAGGTTCATGTCAGAGTACGGTGCAGCGAGTAAGTTGTGCAGACGTTTTCAGCTGTGCTAAATGTGACTGTTTGTTGAAAACGGCTCAAAGAACACATATTGGTGACGTTATGAATACTAGGCCGACTGAAGGCTGGTCAAACACATCAGGTCGTCTTCATACCTCTAGGGAACTTCAGGAGCTCCGACAGGCACTGGTTCAAGAATGGGAGGTTATACCCCAGTAGCTGCTCGAGCACCTAATCTAGAGTTTAAGTGTGCATGGTGATCATATCCGATATTGATGTCAAGGTACACGCCCAGAAAACAGTGGCGATTTTGTAGCACATGTGTTTCGGGACGGTTTTCTCATTTTATCGCCAATACCGTGGACTTACAGATTTGTGTCATGTGTGTTCCCTATGTGCCTATGCTATTAGCGCCAGTTTTGTGTAGTGCCACGTTGTGTGGCACCACATTCTGCAATCATCCGTAATTTATGAGCATAAGTGTATCTGTTTACATTCCACCATTTCACGAAGAAAATTTGTCCTTAAATCTTGCTGAAACCAAAACACTTATTTATACCTCCTATTTCTTCCTCCAATCACGGTATGATATTGTACATTATTTTTCCGACTTGACTAGCACTTACACACACGAATATCTTAGTTCATAGTGCACTGTGTCTCTCGTGAAATTATTTCTGGTTGGCGCCACAGTGATTAGTGTGATAACATAGGCCGGAGGTTGGAGGGGTTGTGATTTCGGATGACTGTCGCTTGAATTGCTGATATACGATTCCAATTATTATTATACAGGCTCCTGAGGTTGGCGATATAACAACAATTAATCGCAGCTGATGCATCCTACAACAATTAGTCGCAGATGGTATTTACTGTGGTACTTGTTTTACGACTTGTAACAATTGTTTCATAGACATACGACCAAGCTGTGTGGCTACACAGAGGAGGCGAACACGGTCGGGTGTACATTTTATTTGACAAAGTTATGTTCCCCGTGGGTTAAATCTCGAGGAGTAAATGGATACATTAATCAAAGTGTGGGTTATATTGAAAGTGGTGTGTCCTGTCATGAAGGCGGGTAATCGGAAAGTCGGTCCGAATATGTCACATGGGGTAGTATTGACTGACAACCCCTGACCGCATAGTTACTTTGTGTCAATCTGTCGACCTTAGCCGTAACATCTACAGAAAATTACTATTTGACTTGTTGTGGAAAATACAATTATAACGTCAGCATATGATGAGAACCAATTACAAACAGATTTTGACAACGCATCTCTATGGCGTGAAAATTGACTAATTCACAGGGCAAAATTAAAAATAAATCGTCAATCATGAATGAAGTGCTTGGTCAGCATCAAAAGGTCGGCGATATGAAGTCAGTACACAGTAAAAATGTTTCAGTGACTGGTACGTCAGACATAAGTACGGCATCTAGCAATCATTTTCTGAAAATAGCTGGTGCGTTAAGTAAAAACATAGCTTATACAGGGAATCATGTAACTCTTTCGGAGAATGGCTTTCCAAGGCTGATATCTGGTATCTGAAATACTTCTCCGTGATACCGACAAGGGGAAGACTAAGTTAGTAATTAAATCACTAGAGACTGTGGACTCTCATGGATATGGTGGAGTATGTAGCAAAATGCTAAACTACTGTGCTAGATATGTTAGCCTTGTAATTTTCCCTTTAAGAATGGCTAGTCTCCTGAACGATTGAAGTACTCAGCAGTGAAGTCACTTGATAAAAAGGGAGAAATGGATGTGCAGAAAATTTTTGACGTACTTCTATGCCAGCAGTGTTTGCTAAAGTTTTTGAAGATGACATGTATGTAAGGACATTTCACATAATTTGCTGTCGAATCTACAATTTTGTTTCAGAAGTGGTTTAACAACTGAAAATAATAATTCTCGTTTCTCTCTGAGATACTAGATGGATTAAATGAAAGGTATCAAGCACTAGAGATCTTTTTTGATGTCACTAAGGTGTTTCATTGCGTTCATCACAAAATATCATTACAATAACTTAGACCATCATGTAGTACAGGGAGTAACTCACAATTGGTATGACTCTTACTATAATAACAGACAGCAACACGTCATTCTCTCCAGTACTGAGATTGGCTATTACGTGAGGTCCGAGTCAGACAAAGTTAAAAGTCGGTGCCCAGGGATCGCGATGAGGATAGTTTACATAAATGATGTGTCTTCTTGTGTTATAAGTGATTTTAAAGTATTTCTGTTTGCTGCTTGGTAGTAACGTATGTTATGGGCAACACTAACTCAGTTTCAAGTAATGCAGTCAAAGATAAAAGTTTACAGCTTGCAGGAAATAAATTAACGCTGAATCACGGTAAGACTCAGTTTTTACAGTTTCTAACATACACTTCAGTAAAACCAGAGTTATAATTACACAGAATGGATATAAGATTATTGAGACTGAACAGTTGAAATTTCTAGGTGTTCAGACAGTAAACTGTCGTGGATATCCCATGTTCAGGATCTTGTTCCAAAGGTTAATGCTGCACTTTTTACCATCAGAATAGTATCTGAATTAGGTGATAGACACGAAAAGTAATCTTCTTTGCTAACTTTCACTCGCGTATGACTCAAGGTATTACTTTCTAGGGCAATCTCAAAGGATATTTTTTGCTTAGGAACGGGTTGTTCGGGCAATAAGTGGTATCTGATCGCGAACTTCTTTTCGGCCCCTTTTCATTAGTGTAGGTATTCTCACATTGGCCTATTACTCTAAAGAGCCAAAAAAATTGTACACTGGCCTAATATTGTGTAGGGCCCCCATGAGCACGCATAAGTGCTGCATCACGACTCGGCATGGACTCGTCTAATATCTGAAATAGTGGAAGGAACTGGCACCACCAATCCTGTAGGGCTGCCCTAAATCCGTAAGAGGACGAAGGGTGGAAGATCTCTTCCGAACAGCACGTTCCAAGGCATCCCAGACATCCTAAATAATTTTAATGTCTGGGGAGTTTGGTGGCCAGCGGAAGTGTTCAAACTCAGAAGAGCGTTCCTGGAGCCACTCTGCAGAAATTCTGGACGTGTGGCGAGTTGCATTGTCCTGATCGAATTGTCGAAGTCCATTGGAATGCACAATGGGTACTAATGGATGCAGTTGATTACACAGGACCCTTACGTGTGTGCCAGCTAGTCATATCTACATTTATCAACGGTCCCACATTGTTCCAACTGCACACGCTCCACACCACTGTAAGCCTTCCACCAGCTTGAATGGTCCCCTGCGACATGCAGGGTCCATTGATTCATGAGGTTGTCTCCTTACCTGTACATGTCCATCGTCTCGATACTATTTGCAACGAGACTCGTCCGGCCAGGCAAAATGTTTCCAGTCATCATAGTCCAATGTCGTAGTTGTCGGGCCCAGCAAGACATAAAGCTTTGTGTCGTGCAGTGATCAAGAGTACACTACTGAGCCTTCGGCTCCGAAAGCCCATATCGATGATGCGTTGTTGATTGGTTTGCACACTGACACTTTTTGATGGCCCAGCATTGAAATCTTCAGCAACTTTCGGAAACTTTCCACTTGTGTCACGTTGAACGATTTTCTTCAATCGTCCTTGGTCGTGTTCTTGCAGGATCTTTTTCCAGCCGTAGCGATGTCGGATATTAGATGTTCTACCGCACTGCTGATATACACGGTGCACTCGTGGAATGGTCGTATATCACCAACTTGCAACAAACGTGTCCCTCATTTTCACTCGTGAGCCTGTTTTACAAAAATAATCAACTCTGCAATTCAGTCTTTACTAAAACATAATTATTACCAAAAGTAATCACTCCAAGTATACTCATGATTTACTGAAACTACTTGCAGTTTCGGAATGTAAGTATCTCATCTACAGATCTGCATAATTATTGTGCTTGGTATGAGTAACATGTGGTACGGCCAGTCAAGGACTCCAGATCACTGAGTCTTAAACAGAAACTGTATGTCGTCAGGCAACCACACGGTATAAACACACACCAAACATGCCTCAGAGTTGTGGATGTCGTACATACCAAACGTTTTGTTGAACCAAGTAATTAGTATGAAAAGATTTACAATTGATGAACGTATTGCGTCTGCAATTACTTTCCCATTCACTTGTTACAATGATGTTCCTGCTCTGGCCTAAGAGCTATTGTGGAGTAACTTCAGGGCTGTCTCACTTTTGTAGCCTATTGTTTTCGTTTTCGCCATTTCCTCCGATTCCCCCTCTCTGTCTTTGGAAGACTCTGCCTGCAGCTCTGCAGTTCCCTTAAAAGGATGAATCTGTTTGTTGTGGACTATCATAGGGTGAATCAGCAGGCGACTTTATTTCTGTAATCTGAAAGGGATCCCGATAACGTGCCACACATTTCCTAGGTTTTCCGTTTGGTGCATGGAGGTTTGTTATCATAACTCGTGGATCTTCATGATAATTGTGAGAGTCAATGAAATTCGCCAACAGCCGAGTAGGTTAAGATGTTATTTTCTTTTATTTTGAAGGCTACCAGGTTCAGCACTTCACTAACCCACTTTCAAGCGCAGTATGCATATCTCCAAATAAACAACAGATGCTTGTGAGGAGTGAAGACGGCGTAGAGAAAGTCTGAAACCGCTAGCTTTCAAAATAAAAATAAAAAAATAAAATCCTAAGTTACACGGGTGGAGAGTTTCATTGACATTGACAGTTACTTAATCAGTCGATGTCCCCTGTTCGTGATGTACCCACAGAGATTCACATGATAATTTGGCAACACAGCGTTTTTTTACGTATCCTGTCTCGTTGTCCCAAGGCTTTTGCTTTCATCATTTTTTTTACCTGGGGCCAAATAGTTTCAAACCTTTTAGAGAAAATTTTCACCCTAGAAATATTACTTCCTAGGCTAGCCTTGCAAAACTCAGAAGGAGAGGGAATCTTCTAACCCAACCGAACAGCATACAGGGAAAATCCCGTGTTTTCATGGATTCTTGAATTGCAATTTCTCGTAATTTACGGAAGTGCAGAGTCGTAGTAATTTCGCTGTGAGTTAACGTGGTGCTTAACATCTTCGTAGTTGTATGATGAACGCTTTCTGTTCCATTCTTTGCCTGTAGACTTAGAGCCACAGTTCAGAGTATTTTAATGTGCAATAAGTGACGTGACCCTTTCGTTAAATCGGACATAACGTTTGTCTTTGGTGAATTATTTTTGTGCCAGGAATTGCAGATTTGAGTAGCTGGTTTACCATCTCATGTGCTTCTGTTTCGACCTGCTGGTTTCGTGTGCCTGATATAGAAATAAAACTTGAAAATGATCGATTTTCCTCAAAACAAACTAGTTTCCTGCTGGTGTATATGTAAACGGTTGAGGATATACAACCTTATAATTAGAAATAGTTTATCTGCCTTGGGCAACCTTAGTAACATAACCCTGTGGTGATTGAGCTCTGTCTTCTGCGCACATAGAATGCAATTCTTCACATAACGACCGGTGTTCTATCTGTGTGTTAACTACCAGTAATTTGCGCTTATTTACGTGTCATTGCCCTGCGCACAGCGTGTCCTCCCACCATCGAAATGGAGGCCTATTTCAACGCTCCATTTCGTACAATTGGATTACAGACCTACCTCCAAATCTCAGTTTATAACCTCTCTGGACCTCTGATGCCTTTATCTCGCTATGCAATACTCCATTCTCCGTGCTGAATTATAACTGCCTGTCGAACCGCTGACAATCTGGGTCATTGCTTTGGGCTCAGTGCATTCATCCGTTTCTATGTCAGCCCATTTCACGGTGTGTGCTTTGCGTCTCATGAAATCTGGATTTGCGTGTGACCTTGTAGGATAATTTATTCCTTCCAAATGAAACTCACTGAGATGCAATACCCATCTACTTAACATGCTAGTCGAATCTTCAGGTCATCACAAGGAATTGTGTGCTGCATGATCAGGTATCACCTTAAAGAACACCACGAATAAGTTACGCTGAACATTAATGTCAGCATTTTTTTCAGTTTTTCGAAAATTCCGTTCTGCATGATTAAGCTATTTTGCAACGGCCTTGTCGGAGTGTCTACACTGGTTCCCGCGAGATCACGGAGGTTGAGCGCATTCTGGTGTGGTCGGCTCTTGGATGGGTATCATCCTGGCCGCCATGTGCTGCTCCCATTTTTCGGGGTGCACTCAGCCTCGTGATGCCAACTGAGGAGCTATTCGACCGAATAGTAGCGGCGTCGGTCAAGAATACCACCATAACGACCGGGAGAGCGGTGTGCTGACCCCACGCCCTTCCTATTCACATCCACCACTGAGAATGACACTGCGGTCGGATGGCCCCGGTAGGCCACTCGTGGCCTGAAGCGGAGTGCTTATGATTAAGCTATTTGAGTATGATACTCGCTGATCCTGTAAATCAATTTCATGACTAACGACGCAACCTAATGCAAAGTTGTTAGATAGGAGAGTACGAAAAGTTTATAGAAATCTGGACATTTAAGGCCTGGAATAGATGCTAAAAAATGTATCCCTTTCTTTATTCTTGGAGGAGTCTTGTAATCGTGGGAAATTTGGGGAAATTTTTGATAAAGATTGGTGACACCTAAATATGACAGCCAAACCTTTATTGCGGTGGGGGTCAGATATAGTTTTACTTGATCAATAAGTTTGAGATTGGTGTGAATCATATTTTGGATGACAATATGGCTCCAGTAACAGACTTCCTGCATGCTGAAACGTCATTCTCCCGGGCTAAGGGCTAAATGTGCTAAATACTGACGTTAGATAACAATGAGTAAACGCGGTATATGCTCCTGGATTCTTTGGAGAATATTGTTGGTTGGTTGATTTTGGGGTGGGGACCAAACAGTGAAGTCCTCGGTCCCACCGCATTAGGGAAGAATGGGAAAGAAGTAGGCCGTGCCCTTTCAAAGGAACCATCCAGACATATACCCGAAGCGATTTATGGAAATCGTGGAAAAACTAAATCAGGATGGACCTGGCGATTTTTTCCGTATGACAATGAAAAGTGCTGGCATGTGGCTGTTACTTGTTCGTATTGTCCAGTCTTGAGGATATTGACTTATAAAGTCTTCTACGACATGTTGTGTGGTCCGAGGAGCATGAAAAGGTATCTTACAAACTGAGCCGTGTGTGGCTAGTGTTCCTGTCATCAAGTATTTTACACCTTGTTTTTAACGTACTTCCACCACAATACTTTAATTTAAATTACTACCGTCACTGAGTTGCTGCTTTGCCTGAGCGTGACAGGCGCTAGCAGCGCGTATCGATATATCCCCTCTCGTAGTATCCCTCATCGACTGCTATTACTTCCCGGTCGTTGTCTGTCGTAAGCCGACAACTATTCGTGTTGCGACTTCGGGTCTGCCAGTTAGTTGGAACGCGTCTGGAGCTCAGTCCGGACCTGCCAGTCGGGAATTGCAATGCGACACTGGTGCAGTCGGATTTGAGAAACAGTGAGATCTACGTCGACATGGCTCGCCCGACTATTGCTGGCACACATAACTAGAGCCGGGCCACGGTCTTGGTGGGTCTTCGGTCTGTCGCCCTACTGGACGACATATTTTGGCTCGCCGATCGTTCATGAGTTGGCAGTGTGTTTGTGCACATGGACTCCCGATTGTCTGCATGTGTGTTTAGTGAGTGTTTGGTGTCGTTCAGGTCTTCGTGCACGTGTTTGTCAGGTTGTATGTGTAGATGGCGTTATTTCTACTAACGATTATTTTAGATGTTGTCGGCACTCCGGGAGCAGTCCGTCGTTGTTTGCGGACGAGGGAATTTATCTCCGCCCGGTGCAGAGGGCTGGGGCCGCTGGCAGCCCCTGCGCAGTGTCAGAGCGTGTGTGGAGCTGTCCCACCGCTACGAGCTTCGTGGTTCACCGACTCAGACCGTCAAAGTTGAGTAGTGGTTTCAGCTACCCAAGCGACGTCCGTTCATGTTGTGGTGCTTCGCTTCGATGGTTTACTGTTGTGGAGGTTTTCCGGTGAGCAACGCTGAGTTGTTCTACTGCTGAGATTTAGCCGCCATGCGGTGCAATTAACTATTTTGGTCGAGTACGATTCGAGTGTACCAGTGGAATTTTCTGTCTTGTGGCCGTTAGTGTTCTGGTTACCTGCCCTGGGCTCTGCCGTAAATTCAGGCAGTGTTCTTCGAGCGAAATTAACTATTACGGTGTTCCAAATTCAAGTGTACCAGTGGAATTTTCTGCCTAGTGGCCGTTAGTGTTCCGGTTGCCTGCCTTGGTCACTAACGTAGTTTAGGGCAGCACCCTTTCCTCACCTGTTGCCGCTGTTCAACATTGTGTGTAATTTTGACAGCTAATACATACTCCATTGTGGATTATCACGTTTGTAACATTGCAGGTTTGAGTTCTCATGTACTGATTGACGGGAAGCAAGTCGTGGTATCAGTCGGTCCGTGGCTGGCTGGGTTCCGACGGATCGAGTATAGTTGGGCTCACCACCTGTCTCACCTAGGTGAACGACGGCAGACCGACCACCATGGAGGCTTTCTGAGTGCCACCTGTGTTTCATTATCTTTCGTCAGTTTTTAAATTTTAGGCTTATGGTTATTTGTTTGTTTTCTTAAAATTTTACAAAATTAATTTTTAAATTTGTCTTTCAAACTTAAACCGTGCGGTCTTCTGCCTTTTAAGATTATGGTAATATATTCTGAAGTTTTGAAATTTAATTGTGGCCCTCAGCCATTGGTATTGCACCTTGCATATGTTTTTTTTAAATATTTTATTGCTATATTAATTGGATTTCTTGTTGGAGGCCTTCATCCGTGAAAGAGTGGCATTCGGTAAAGATTCGCCTATATGCCTCTCTAGTTGTAAAGGTTATTAAATTACAATAAATAATTAGAAGCAGACACTCACCTCAACCCTTAGTCCTTTCCACAATCCTAGTACCTGTTCTGCCTACCGGGTTTAGCGTGCGTCTCACAAACATTCACAAACATTCATTTCCCGTGGGTAATTGGTTCTGAGCTAGTGCTATGGGTTGCGATGGTTCAGGAAGTTCAAACACCCCCGTCTATTCTTGTAAAAGTCTTTCCATGCCATCTTTCTCTTATCGATCACAATATGCTACTTTATTACTGAAAGTGGTCCATCTGACGAACCATTACAGTTTGTTGGTGAAATCCCTGTCCAGTTCGTTTTCATGTAGCACTTATAAATTAGCTGTCAGGGTATCATGAGATAGCTGTACCGATTCAAAACTAAATATATCAATAGCGGCAAGCACTTCTACGTTTCCATCAGTTCCTGTATCTAGTATTAATTAAACTGTACAAAACACTTCGCTTAGCTCAGTACTTCATTTTTAGAATAAGGGTCTACAACGAACAAAGAATTCACTAGCGAATCAGCTACTGCATCACCCCAGATTATATCGGTATTAAATCCCACATTTTAACCTCGAAAGACGTTGTACACAGTTTAGTTGGTCGTCCCTGGCCTAGGAGTGACTCTAGACCATAGAATCAAGCTGAAATGGAGCATCATCCAGTTCAACTATACTCCGTTACGATTCAACTTCAGCCCTATGTCTAAACCAAGAACATGTCTGTAACTGTTGTCAACGTCAGGAGAGCTTTTGCATCAACTTGGAAACTACCTTACCTTACTCGTAAACGTATTGTCAACGAAATGAGTAAATCTACATGACCCCTATCACCGCTGCTTAATGCCCAATGTGGTAAATTTAATTTCACTTAACAAGGTGTATTCTTGCTTGCCTCACATACGTGACATCGGCATGCAATAAAGATTTATGGACCTCTCCTCTTATGTAAAGGGTCATAAACACGTCTGCCACTTTACACTCATGCTATGTCTTGCTCGGAATGTTGTACAGTGGACACACCGACCGCTGCCAGGTCTATCAGTGAGATTCATGATTTGCCCGGGGACTGCCTTCCATGCCTCAGCGAAATTGTATCCTTTCAATTCTACTCAAAATGTCCAAATCGTCTGCATGTGCTTCATGTGCCCTGTACGTCCACATGAGAAACATTTCCTGTGTGTGAGCCATGTCGGCTAGTGTCGAATTCCCTTCCGCGCTGCTTCCTCTGCTAGGTTTCTGCCCTGGTCGTCCGGTGGCACTGTCGCAGCGGCGCTACCGATGGCACGAATTCTTTCGACATGCGAGTCTGGTTTGGAGAGTGTTGGGAGGAAGTTGGGATTCCTAGCTGAAGCAGACAGGAAGACCGTCAGCCAATTGTGCATGAAGCTGCCAAAGTGTCGGTTTTGCGATAGGCTAAAAGCTGTTGGTTTCCCATCGAAAAAGTGTCACCACCACCATCTACTGTGTAGCCGGACGTCGAAGTAATCTCTTGGTAACAGGCTGTCAGTTGGCGATTCACTTGCGACCTTCTCCCTTGCCTGTGATTTCATAGGGAACGACCATTGTATAAACAAAAGTAGACTTCTTGGGCTCTGTTTCAAGCATGGGATTTCCCTTGATCCCGAAGGTCTCTGCCCTGATGTAAATTTACCTAAACGTAATTTGTGTCTAAATCTAGAGCTTGAATATAATGCACTCATACTTTCTCATTTCATAAAACTTTTAATCCGTAATGAAGTAAACACACCTTGTACTTGTTCGTCACATGCCTTCTTTGTCCGCAGTTTTCATTCTTAGTGTTAAAAGGAAATATTTGTGTCAAAATTAAGACGCTGATTTAGCAGGAGAACGACAAAAACAATAATCTGATTAACAGACGCAAAATCTTAGAAGTCACGTTGGAAGGATCAAGCCAGTTCATTGCTTCAACGCTTGTTAAAGCATACAGCACTAATCACTTTTCACTCAGTTCTATGATCCGGTGTAAAGCGCAGCAAGAGTACTGATAGGTGGCAAACGGTTCTCAAACTCCACAGGGCTTTTAGGACGTTCCGGATATGGTTGGGGAGAGAACAGTAGAGCAGACAATATGGGTTGTATCTATGCAGTCACAATCGTTAGCCGATGTGTGCTTTTGGTTAAAGAACAGTAAATTAACTCTGTTGTGGGTCATGATTTTATCATTTGTGCATCTTAACTGCACATAACGTTGTGGTGGAAAGAACTGTTTTCCACTACGCCTCAATAATCAGCATTAGTCAGCTGCAATATTCAATTCCAAACAGATGCTTTATATAATATTGATATTTTCTGGAATATTCATTGTCTCATAAACAGTATCAGCTACATCAGCTGAACTAATCAATCTCAGTTCAATTTTTTGTCAAAGCACCTAGCAAATGCTTCATCTAGAACCACAAAGCATAGGAAAAGAACTCCAACATTCCTGGACAGAGAAGTTATTGAGAGCCTTGAACAGTCCGAAATATTCAATTTAATGCGGCTGGCGTGTTTCCGGCGTCCCCTATACTGCTGTCAACCCGCAACGTAGTACGGCTATGCAGGTCATTGCTCCAGCTCCTCAGGCGCACCGGCTGAACCCAGCCGAACTTCGCCTGACCTGCAGCAGTAAGCAGGCTAGTTTGTAGGTCGTGCCTAAGAGCAGCATAGGCCGCAACATTTACGGACCTTTTGCCTCTTCCACCACGCCAGTTTTCTCAGCAAGTCAGAGACCACTTCGTTAGAACAACGTGTATCTGTTAGTCATCCCAAACGCGGGAATAACTGTCCTCGCTCGAGGAGAAATAGGCAGGATTAGATGATCGCCAGCACCACGTCGCCGCGAGAACTCGACTTCGTCCTGGCCACAGGGGACGACCACGCACAGCTACCCGCTGCTCCGGCTGTGGATTCTGATGTTCAAGCTCCTTGTACTAATATTGAGACGGGACTTCAGATTTGTGCCTATTGTTGACTTTCTGTTTCGTTTGCAAAAGAACTTCTCATTTGATATTCTCATGCAGAGATTTACTTCACCTACTTTCAAATAAATCATTCCTTTATTTTCAAGAAGAGATATGCTTATTCGCTTTCAACTTCAAACGAAGCGCAGAACTAATATTTGTGAAAGTAAACACATTGAATCAATAAAATGACATTTGAGTGCAATCATCTGACTTAGTGTTAAAGTTCACCATGCCAGGACACTTGAGCTGCAGTGGCGCTGTTGCTCGTTTATAGGAAAATGTTGGCCCGCAGGAGCGATCATCTTCCGTGCTGTTGTTCGTGAAATTAGAGTCCAGTGTGAATTTGCAAAGCGCATTTCACCGACAATTCCACAAAAAAACACATCATTGCAAACTAATATATCAGTGTCATCGATAATTCGCGGCGTATGGTTGTATCTCTAAGCGAAATAATACTTGTCGTGCACACGCATCGGGTGAAATAATGAAAACTATCCGTGAAATTTACAACAATTGGTCTAGGAAATCCATAAAAATAGCAAGCAATGAACTTAAAATCCCTTCTGTTTGGTGACTTGTGATGTGAAGTTTGTTGGAGAAGCCGTACACCCTATAATTACTGTGAGGTTTAAATAGTGTCGACCGTACAACAAGGTACGCAATTGGCACTGCAGATCTCCAAAACATGGAATATATCTATATTTCATGTTTGTGTTACAGTTAATCGTAATGATGTTACAATGTGGGCTAGTGAAATTCGTATGGTAGTTATTCAACGCAAAAGAAACACGTCGAAGTTTAACACCTTCAGAGTCATTTCGGGAAGAAAGTTTCAGTTTATGAACAATTCCTCTTTATTGCAACGCTATCACGGGAATGTCATATTTATCATGTCACAAAATTGTTCTCCAGCTTCAAATGTATCCAAGTAACTACACTTTCGTACAAGATAGCGCCCTTCCTCACTTCTCCTTCATGTCTGACACCATTCAAGGTCGTCCGATGGGAAGACCAGGACCAGATGGTCAGATTAATCGTAGACGGCCACCTACCTTACCAGACCAGACCCTATGTGACTTTTATCTGCGGGAGTATATAAAAGACAGTGTTTTTCCCAACTACGATCCTCATTCATGAAGATGTCGGACATCCACTTTTAGAATTTGATTCGTGAATGACGAGATACGAACTAACCACGAACGAAGATTGATTATTAACGTCCCTCGCCGTAGAGGTTATTAGTGAAATATGGGGAAAGAAATTTCCCATGCCCTTTGTGAGGAACCATGCCGGCATTTGCCTTGAGCCATTTAGAGAAATCAATTAAATACATGATGTACCGTTTTGAATTTTGTCGTGTAACATATAGTGTTCACACTGTGCATAACGGTTTGAAACGTGCAGTATGAATTTTTACCTGCTCAGGAACTTTGGAATTTAGCTTCTAACCGTTTTCGGAATGAGCCCCTTTCTCAATAATCCTACACGTTATATTGCGGGTCATGAAATTCTAATGTGAATTAGATCTCTTCATTAGGTAAATTATAGAAGCGGGCCCGATTTAACTGCGTCAAAATATTTCTTGCGCTGCAGGCGACACAACTCGCAGTCAAGTCTGCGGTGACTACTGCCACCCCAAGTACCGCGACGAGCGCTTAGTTCTTCAGACAGAGCACAGCCAACTTGTGCGCCGCGCCGTCTAGCGCAAGTGTTAATTAAAGTTCAGAACAAGTTGTTGCAGCAAGGGCAGCCGCGGAACTCGGCGGTAAACGGCTGCCGAAATACTGCAGTCCCAGACGTGCTCCGCGTCTCTCACCACACGTACACCCGTAGAAAAGGCTCTGATGAACGTGGAGATACTGCAGCATTGGAACTACCAATTTGCGCACGGACGTTATTCAGCGTTGTGAAAATGAAAAGATACGTTAATGCGCCTCTTATTTGCCCACGATATAAAATTTCTTTCACACGTTAACATGACGTCATTGGAGAGTGTATCAAACTGAAATGAACCAAGCCCATTTTCGATCATTTTCCAATACAGTTCACCAGTGCGTAATAAACAAGTAGCACTTTTTATATGCAGTATTGTGTCCTCTGCGAACAAGAGTTGCAGGATCTGTTGAATAAAATGAACAGTCTAATGAGTGCAGAATATTATTGAAAGTAAATCGAAGGAAGACCTAAGTAACTAGAAGTACCCGAATTGAGAAAAGTGACAAACTTAACATGAGGGTAGGTGATTACGAAGTAGATATAGTTAAGGAATTCTGCTGCCTAATCAGCAACAAACAATAACGGAAGCAGTAAGGAGAAACAGCAGAGCATCACTAGCAAAAAAGTCGTTCCTGGCCGAGAGAGATCTACAAGTATTGATCAAAGGCTGTAATTTGAAGAAAACATTTCTGAGAATGTGCGTCTGGAACACAGCACTGTATGATAGTAAAACGTTGACTTCGAGGTAACCAGAAGAGAATAGGAACATTTGAGACAAAGTGATACAGAATGGCGTTGAAAAGTATGAGTGCTGATAAGAGAAGGAATGAGGAAGTTCTCAGCAGAATCGGCCAGGAAAAGAATGTATATGGAAGCCACTAACGTGAAGATTGCAAAGGATGATAGCACATCTGTTACGTCATAATAGCATAATACCCGCGGTACTAAAGAGAGCTGTACTGAAGTGGGTAAAAGCTGCAGAAGAAGACAAATAAACACTTGGAGCAGATGATTGCGGACGTATGTTGCAAGTGCTACTCTGAGATGAAGAGGTCTGTACAAGGGGGAACAAACTCCACTGTTAATTTTTTACTTCTTTTAAGATGGAGCACATTCGTTCCTTAGAAAAACAGTTTTCAGTGTTACATTGAATAGTGCACAACTACACTTCCAAATTCGTGGTGCCTGCTTTTCGTTTAAACGTTTTGTAGATAATCAACGAAATTTCTTTTGGAGTTTTAACAGTTCGATGAAGCAGGAAATAAGAAAAAAAGTCTACAACATCTGCTACCAGTGAAAATTTCAGAGAATATGCAAAACCTCTAGCACACAGTTCTGCTTCCTGAAATATGGGATGGGTTATATCGAAACATTTTAATGGTCCTCTCCCCTCCCAGCAAAATGATCCAGTCCTATGAACAGAAACCGTAAGTTTGTGGGTCGGGGCAGTCATTCATGCCTAACGATGTTTGCTGAATTATAATCAAAGAAGGTAGTAAACAGGGACAAACTGCTTACGTGCCAGAGGTTTTCTTCAAAAGTACCAAAACTTTGGGAGAATCCTTAACTAACAGAATAGTGGACACACGACAGAATGTGAACTGGAAAACGTTATAATGGAAATCTGCGCTGAGGGACATTTGTTAAGATTTCTTTTTAACAAAGACATTCAAAACGTTGTACCGTTTCCGAGTTATTTAGTGTAGAAGTTAGCCAACGAGGTCGTTGCGCTCCCAAATTCAAGGACATACAAGAGCTAAAATACGGTCATAAGCAGGCATCTGTGCGTCCATGAGTTACTTGTTCAAATGTTCATTAGCAGTTAAAATGTGTCCCTTTCGGAAGTGATAAATTTAAGATTGATGACGAAAAGCTACCTAAGTTCAGTCTGTGATAGCCAAATTAAGAACTACTTAGCGACACTGTCTGTGGAATGTTGCTTGAATTTGTATGCATGCCGTCCTCACTGACAAAATTCAATGATAAATAAATCGCAAACGGCGCAAGGTATCGATTTGTTTTCTCAAGAATTGTTTTCCCACACTATCTGCCTGCAACCAAATTAGAAGCTTTGCAGACTATTTCCGATCACTCTGCCACATGTGTCACCACGTGTACTTCAAAAAGCACTCCAGTGCAGATTAAGACTCGGTCTTTCACTATGTCTTTCAATTATGTGAATGCCAATGAAATTAAGAGTAGAATATTAAGAAATACTTTAATATGATATTGTTAGCAGTATAGTAACGTTACCGGCTTGCTTAGGGTTAGTTCTGTGATAAAAGATAATGCCAAGGTCAGTATGTTGATACACCACCTAATAAAAAGTGTGTAGCAGCCAGAGGAGACCTTCCGATGTCAACGTAATTTTGTAAAAATCATAGGATGCTCCGTAAGTGGTATGGACTAGAGTTCTCTCTGACAGGTAGAAAATTACCAGAGTGAATTAATCTTGTTTAGTGTTGGTACCAGGCGTGGTAGGACACATAAGGGGCACGAAAAACGACAGATGTCATCACTCTGAATGACAACGGAGATGCCACGTAGCACTGTGGGACAGAATTATCATCAAATGACAGAGTTACAATTGGGTCTTTTTGTTGGTCTCTATGTAGTCGGCGGGTCGAATAGATTTGTGAGGCATTCCGAGGCGACGGTGGCTGTATGTTCGGCAATTTGGAACGTCAGAGCAGACATAATCGTTGTCATGGTTCCAGTATACCACTTCTAAACACTACAGTCGAGAATCGCTGCACGGTGCACCAATCACATCGTAACTATTTCACACCTGTGCCTGGCATCTGGAAACATTCTGTGTCAAATTGCAGACTCCCTCCTATATCCTGGGTCATACTACACTAATAGTCAGTCGCTTTCGGTGGAGTACGGAATTATCGACCGCTGTATAGGCTGTCGTTACCACCACAACACAAACATATGCTTAGGGAGCGGTACCACGGCTGGAAATAAGGGTTGTGATGAATGGCGTCACATTGTTTCCCGCGAATAATCGCGGTGCCGCATTATTCCAGGTGAAAATCGTTGGTGAGTGTGACGGCGATCAGGGGAGAGACACCATTCTTCCAATTTTTATCGAGAATCGGACGCATATGCCTGCTCTCATGTTCCAAGTTACCTAACATAGAGCTATCGTCGTTTCCGAATGCCACACCAACTAAGTAGAAACTCAGTAGAGAGCAACAATAAGACCCGTGGTCTAGGGGTACCTTCTTTGATTCATAATCAAATTGTCTTCTGTCCTTGGTTCGAATCCTGCTCTTCTCCTAGGGGTTCGAAACTGCCCCTAACGGCGGAAGAATAAGCAAAGATCAACGGCAGTGGAAACCACTGCATTAAAAATACGTAACGTGTATCCACAGGACATGTAGCCTGTAATTGAAGTAGTGTCATGATGATATTTCCATTGGCGAAAGATTTCGGAATAGCTCCCTATTTGGATCTCCGGGAGGGGACTGCCAAGGGGGACGTTACCGTGAGAAAAATATTGAATAATCAACGAAAGGATAACGTTCTACGGGTCGTGGCCTGGAATGTGAGAGCCTTGAACACGATAGGGAAACTAGAAATTGTGAAAAAGGAAATGTAGAGGCTCAATCTAGATATAGTAGGGGTCAGTGAAGATGGAAAGAAGACAAGAATATCTCGTCAGATGAATATAAGGCAATATCAACAGCAGCAGGAAAGGGGTAGGAATCGTTATGAATAGGAAAGTAGGTAGAGAGTGTGTTACTGCGAACAGTTCAGTGACAGGGTTGCTCTTTTCAGAATCGACAGCAAACCAACACTGACAACGATAGTTCAGGTATACATGCCGACGTCGCAAGCTGAAGATGAAGAGACAGAGAAAGTGTAGGAGGATACTGGAAGATTAATACAGTATCTAAAGGAGGATGAACATCTAATAGTCATGGGGGACTGGAATGCAGTTGTAGGGGAGGGAGTAGAAGCAAAGGTTACAGGATAATATGGCCTTGGGGCAAGGAAGGAGAGAAGAGAAAGACTAATTGAGTTATGTAACAAGTTTCAGCTAATAATAGCGAACACCCTGTTCAGGAATCCGAAGAAGGAGGAGGTCTACTTGGAAAAGGCCGGGTGATACGGGAAGATAACAGCTAAATTACATCATGATCAGACAGATTTTCCGAAATCAGACATTCGATTGTAAGGTGTACCCAGGAGCAGATATAGACTCGGGTCACAATATAGTAGTGGTAAGGAGTAAACTGAAGCTAAAGAAATTAGTCAGGAAGAATCAATACGGAAAGAAGTGGTAAATGGAAGTACTAAGGAATGACGAGATACGGTTAAAGTTCTCTAAAGCTATAGATACAGCAATAAGTAATAGCTCACTGCACAGTACGTTTAATGAGGAACTGACATATCTAAAAAGGACCATTACAGAAGATGGGAAGGAAAACATACGTGCAAAGAAGGTAACTGCGAAGATATTATGGATAACAGAAGAAATACTTCAGTTGTTCGCTGAAAGGAGGAAGTACAAAAATACTGAAGGAAACTCAGGAATACAGAAATACAAGTCGCTGAGGAATGAAATAAATAGGAAGTGCTGGGAAGCTAAGATGAAATGGCTGCAGGGAAAAAGTGAATTCATCGAAAAAGAAATCATTGTTGGAAGAACAGACTCAGCAAACAGGAGAGTCAAAACAGCCTTTGGTGACATTAAAAGCAAAGGTGATAACATTTAGAGTGCAACAGGAATCTCACTGGTAAACAAAGAGGTGGAGTGGATAGGTGGAAAGCACACATTGAAAGCCTGTACGAGGGGGAGGATTTGATTGATGTGATATAAGAAGAAACATGAATCGATTTAGAAGAGATAGGGGATTCAGTATTAGAAGCAGAATTTAATAGAGAGAGTATCATCGCACAATCAGCTTAACAGATCATGCATCCAAGCTGCTCACAAGAATAATATGTAGAAGAATGGAAAAGAAAACTAAGGATGTGGTAGATGACGATTGGAAAGATAAAGGCACGAGAGTTGGCAATTTTGAAGTTGCAGTAAATAATGGAAGCAAGACTAGAGAAAAATCGAGGCAAGTTCATAGGATTTGTCGAGTTGCAAAAAGCGATTGAGAATGTAATGTGGTGCAAGAGGTTCGAAATTCTGAATAAAGTAGGGCTAAGGTATAGGGATATACTGGTCACATACAATATGTACAACAGCGAAGAGGGAATAATAACAGTGGACGACCAAAAACGTTGTGCTCGTATTAAAAAGGTCTAAGAAAAAATGTAGCCTTTCGCCCCTACTGTTCTACGTGTACATCGAGGAAGGGATGTCAATGAGATGATTCGCTGATGAAATTGCTATCTTGAGTGAAATTGAAGAAGAATTACATGATCTGCTGAGAGGAACTACAGTCTAATGAGTACTTACTATAGAGTGAGGGTAAATCGAAGAAAGACGATGATAATGGGAAGTAGTTAAATGAGAACAGCGAGAAACCTAACATCAGGAACATTAGGGTTGATGGTCACGAGGTAGATGAAGTTAAGGGCAGTAAAATAACCAATTATGGACGAAGCAAGGAGGAAATCAAAAGCAGACTAGCAATGGAAAGAAAGTGCATTCCTGGCCAATAGAAGTCTACTAATATCCAATATCGGCCACAATTTGAGGAAGAGATTTCTGACAATGTACTTCTGGAGTACAGAATTGTATAGTAATGAAATATGGGCTCCGGGAAAATCGGAACAGAGGAGAATTGAAGCATTAGAGATGTGGTGCTACAGACGAATGTTCAAAATTAGGTGGACTGATAAGGTAACGTTTGAGGAGGTTCTGCGCAGAATCAGAGAGGAAAAGAACATGTGGAAAACGCTGATAAGGAGAAGGGACAGGATGTTAGGACATCTGTTAGAAGATGAAGGAATGACTTCCATGGTACTAGAGGGAGCTGTTGAGAGCAAAAACTGTAGACGGAAATAGAGATTGGAATACATTCAGCAAATAAATGAGGACGTAGGTTGCGAGTGCTACTCTGAGGTGAAGAGGTTAGCACAGAAGACTAATTCGTGGCGAGCCGCATCAAACCAGTCACACGAATGATGACGAAAAAAACGAGAAGCCGTGTTAGTTCTAGCTTCATGGTGCGGAGAACCACTGGGTGAGACAGGTCAGAGCTGACAATGGTTTAGGCTATTCTGTCGGCCAAACGGTTCGCCACTGTGATCCTGCGTCCTCATGCGTTACTTCATGTAGCGGTATCCTTGAACAGCACAGTGCTCACCTGCTCATGGCTTGTGTGTCTATAAAATGATCACATGAATTTGAGGCACTGGCGTGGCCATATAAGGCCCTTATCTTTCCCTGATATGACATGTGTGCTACCTGCTCGGAAGCTCTCTCCATCCCAGTGCCAATAAGCAAGTTATCAATGAACAGTTACAATTCTTTTTTGCCAAAATGCCTCAGGAGAGAATAAACGGATTCGTAACACCCTACCCAATGGTTTCAGTTAATGTGGTTAGGTTAGAAGGGATGGAACGTCAGAAGATATATGGGTTCATAAATCTAGATTCTCTTTAAATTTGACTCGATATTCCGATCATTGAAATAACACCCCCTACTTTGTCAGACCGCAAAGTTTTATTTCGTGTCTTCCTCCCCCTGTGAGGCAGGGTGAAATGTGTAACGTCTTTGTACGTTTGCGATATTAAGTACACGTTGGTAGCATACTTTCAGATAGTTTCCCAAGACTTTTAGAGGGAATGTGAACCACGATATAAGCGTCATTAAATTTTATTCTTCCGAGAAATAACTGTAATGGCTTAGAGGATGTAATATAGCATTCTAGTCCATTCAAGCACCTTGCAAGTATAGCTTCACGGTTGAAAGTGATTTAAATTGCACGTCCAATGGAACCACAGGTTTACTGTTGCAAGTTGCAGACTTAAACATCCATTATCAAGTTGGTTGATTTGCATTAAGGGGACATGTGAGTACTTCGTTAGGACATGGAGTAGACGCTGGCACTGTCTCCAGTGGCCGGAAGCTCCTTTCTCCGTTGTAAAACATCACAAGTAAACTGCCCTGCTACGTAAACAAAGAGAGTATCATATTATAGCTTCCCCTTATGAGCTGCGTTGCAGGTTTTAGAGAAAATTCATTTATTCCTATCCTTGTTATATTAAAGGCTTTTGGTCATCGCTATTACTTGTATTATCCGTTAAAACAGATGTCATGTTTTATGCCGAATGTAGTCGCAAAATTTCAGTTTGTTGGTTTACGTAAACTGTGCACTTAAAAGTCAGTCGATAGTTCGACATGTCTTGGTCAACATAGACGTTCTTGCTTCCCCTATCAGTTATTCACATTCTTACATTTATTCTCAATATGTTTCTCAATGCCTTTTTATAATTACAATCAATGCTATATTTCTCGAAGCTATATGTTCAGATAGTGCTTGAAAGTTCCACTGCGTTTAAGTTCGTGATTGGAACTTCCACTGCATTTGCGTACATCACAATAGGGACTTATTACAGAGTCTAGTTAGTAATTTCAGACAACCTGTGTATAATCTTCATTAATCCTCCGTGTGACGTAGCTTTTCTCCTCTGGAGCTACGGTAGATTGATTCTACTACCACTATTCCCCTTATTTATATCTACGGATTTAATGTGGATGTAATTTATGGTTTTTATAAATTTCTTTATACGCTGGCAAAAATTGAAGGTATTATTTAAATTAATGTATTAGTATCTGCAAATTATGCTGTTCTTTTAATTTTGTGTTATTTTAGCAGAGCTTTTCTATATTTGTGTGAGCTACTGATCCATTAGGACCAAATTTCTGTGTTACTCGTATTAATGAGAAAGGAAGACAGTCGGTAGAAGTATATTTCAGGTTGGAGAATCGTTCGGAGATGTACGGATCCTGTAACTGTGGGAAGGAGTTTTGAGACCAGTTTCGCATTGTGATGTGGACTGCAGAAGGAGAAACTTTAGCGGTTACGGGAAGAGCTACACTTAAGTAGTTCTGAAAGATTAGGAGGCTAGATTTGTAATTATCACGATTTCACCTATGTGTAACGGACTGAGATACTTGCATGTACTTTGTACATAGCTTTACGTACATAACTATTGTTTTGCTCTGCGAATGAGGTCACTATTGCGCTTGATAATGCACGTGATGCGGAACATGTCCGGAGAGAGTTTTTGTTGGGTTAAATTATTATAGGCTGCTTAATTTCAGAGTTATGAACTCATGGCTATAATGAATTTTAGTTCTTGTCCTCACACTGTGTGACAGTTCTCAATGACATGGAGTACTAAGTATCAGTCGGGAACTAACAAAAAGTAGGATCATCATACGAAAGTATCATTTAATTATCTGTCATAAATCAGAAGCCCAACTAAAGGTGAGGGATATTCAAGATGAAGGTACTTGAAAATGAAGGTACTTCAACAGGATACATCAATGTGCAGATTGGCATACCACCTAAGATGACAACAATTACAATAGAAGAAAATAGAACAGCTATCAGCAGATAATGACGACATAATGATATTCGTACCTGAAAATGAGTCTTTCTCTCTTCAGTTACTTCGTCTAATTTTAAAAACACCCGCGTTTATTTACTGACGGAGAATTTGCCACGATGGATGGGAGGAACTAACAACGAACCGCTCTAATTCAGGAAGTGTATCTGAACGGAAACTTGCCCCACGAATAAATGCTGTACGTGTTGATTAACAGATATCTGTTTCCATAATATCTGCGTGTGCTAGTTAACTTGTTCTATTATTCAAAAGGACCTCATTTCAAGTATTTTTGTTCGATTACAAACCTCCACGATCGTTCACTGAATACGAATGGAAAAATGACTGTTTTGTATAGTGAAAGTTCCACTGACCATTTGGAGAAGAAGGCAGATAGATCAACAGAAACCTGGTAGCGTGTTACCGACAGTGTGAGAACTCCACTGGCTGGCACAAAGTTGCACAACATGATGTAATTTCCTATTATAAATCGACTCTGCTTTACGATGAGATTGAAATTACATAAGAGGCTTAGTTCAAGTTGCGAAAAAGTACTATATTATACAATTTCATCCAAACAACGCAAGTCATGTATACGTGCACAGAAACACCTCTACAAAATGGATCATGAAAACTAGTTAGGTATACTTGCAAGTTTTACTGCAAAATTTTAGCCAAACTGTAATATTATCTTATTAATGTACTGACCGAATGTTATTATCAGCCACACTTAACTGCTTCCAGTAGGAACAAGGAAAACTTGTGAGCTACACAAGGTCGCCTCTCTGCAAATACAGTCAAAAACGCATGCTTGTGTGATGACGTTCGATTTAGAGTTAACTAATTCGAGGGATTTTTCGACAAGCAAGGCATCATAAATATTTGGTCAACACGAAATATGGTGGCAGAAAGTTTCATTTTACTGGACTTTGCACCAGCGTTGGGAGTTGTAGATACAGGAAGCTGTAACATGTGTAGCAGGCCTGTGTAGAGTGAGCTGGGCGGTTATTTAAGTTAGAGGATCTCTGGAAACAACAGAAAGGGCGTCAGTCTATAAGAGTGCAGTACAAACACTAAAAAGTGTATCTATAACAATTCGTATTGTAGTTATAAATTATGGTAGCTGTGATGGAAAAAAAAAACAAAAGCTGCTTGCAGAAATATAAATCACTGAGGCTCGTAAGTTACAGGTGTCGAAAGCTAGCTTAAACCGGAGACAAGTACAGGCCAAATTTTTACAAAAGACCTAATCGTCTTGAGAAAGGATACATTGAATACAGTTAATAGTGGAGTGTTAGTTGCTGTCTGAAGTAGTTTATCTAGTATGAGTTACAACTGGCAGAGGGTAGTATGTATGTATGTATTAAACTTGGGACTTAAAACCGAAGGAGAGGCTTCTCCCCATCTCCAAAACAGGCCACAGAAGTTCATCCACCCCACCGGCGCCCCACACTTAATCAAGGTTATTGTGCGGTTCGGTCCCAAGTGGATCTCCTGGGAACGTCTCATACCAGACGATTGTATCCACAAATGTTTGCGTGGTAGAATAATTATGGTGTATGCGTACGTGGAAACGGAGTTTGCGCAGCAATCGCCGGCACCGTGTAGCTGAGGCGGAATGAGAAGAACCAGTCCGCATTCGCCGGGGTAGATCGAAAACCGCCTTAAAAACCATCCACAGGCTGGCCAGCACACAGGACCTCACCACTAAACCGCCTGGTGGATTTGTGCTGATGACCGGCACGCCTTCTCGCTCGGGAAGCAGCGCGTTAGACCGCTCGGCTAGCCTAGTGGGCTGGGCAGACGTTATACATTACAACCGGAATAAATTAATAATTGGCTCCTTTTACCACCCTCTCCTCAACTCAGATGATACGGTTGCTGAACAGTTAAGAGAGAACCTGAGTCTCATTTCAAACAGGTAGTTGGCGGTGCCACAATTTACCCTCGATAAGTCGATGAAACTTCTTGTTTTTAAAGCATAGGTTGCATAAAATGTCGTCCGAAATCGTTCTGAATACTTCGTAAGAAAATTATTTGGAACGATTAGTTCAGAAGCCCACCCGAACAGTAGCGATAACGTATGTGACTTCTAAACAACAAATAATAGTGAGCAATTATGGAGCATCTTGATGGCTACATGGCTACAGGTCATAGAGATCGCTAGGTCTTTTTAGACAGATTGAAAAACATAATATCCAAACCCACCAAAAGTACACTTAAAACGAAACTATGTAAGAAGCAGTTACATATAATTTGGGGCATTCCTAAGAGAAAGTCTCCCCTCGTTCCAATCTGAATATGTAAGCGTAAACCAGATGTGGTTTACTTTCGGAGAAATAGTGTCGATGGCTATTGGAGATATATACCAAATAAATTAATAAGAAATAGCACTGATCCCGCATGGTACGCTAATCAGGTTAGAACAGTATTAAAGGAGCAACAGAAAAGCATGCCAAATTTAAAAGAACGCAAAACCCTCAAGACTGGCAAAGTTTTACAGAAGTTCAAAATGTAGCGTGAAGGTCAATGTTTTTCATTACGAAACTCTGCGTTGAAATCAGGCAGAACATCCAAAGAGATTATGGTCGTATGTGAAGCACACCACCATAAAGCAACAATCAATATCTTCACTGCACGATAACAATGATGATTTTTGTGACGACAGTGCCCCTATAGCAGATCTACTAAATATTTATTTATTTATTTATATGACTTGATCAGTTTACGGCCATCAGGCCCTTTCTTACAAATGACCAGTGTTCCACACATGCAGTATTTCACACATCAGAGTTACATTATGACAATAGTTTAAATAAGAAAATTAGATTACTCTAGAGACAATATGACTAAGACCAAATAAAATAAATGCTGGCAGCATTTTTTACAACAGGTGTTATACATACAAATTATACTAAAAGCAATAATAATAACGGTAAAAAGAAATAATGATAAACATGAGAAAAATTGGCAATAGTATTGAAGATTTGTGGAAATGTACATTAATATCTTGGTGTGTAAAGTTGATGTTTACTAGTATAGCGAGTTTTCGGGAAGGGAGATTTAAGGAGCGAAAAAGAGGGAAGAAATGAGGTGAAGTGCATTCATGTACAGAGGAACGCATTACTGTTGCTTATGTAGATACGTCATTAACTGTTTTTTGAAGCCGGACATGTCTTTAAGTTCTCTAACACAGTCTTGGTTGTATATAACTCAGTTCCATGCTGTCGGAGGTACATCCCCAACTTAGCATTATACCATGGGTTGAAAATACGCTTCCGGTTGTAAGAGTCTGTAATCCGTGCTCTGCGCTCGTTGATAGTACATCGCGTCTTGTACACGTCCAACGTAGAGTTCGGGGTCACAGCACCAAGTTACTTCACCGGAATATGGGCGTATAGGAGCCAGAAACCGGTCGTGTGTTAAATAAAAGACCCATACAATTGTAGCGGTAATTTCAACCTCTGGTTCAGAACACTGACATACGTATTAACAGAGAAGGCAGTTGTTCAAAACGTTCGGCTCACCTAAATTTGGCTGGTAGTTGTCCAGCCGAAATATCGTGCAATGACGTTTATGACGACCGGCTGCAAGCCCAAATCCTTTTGAAAATTTGATTATCCGGGAAAACTTCAAATTTTACAGAGTAGGCAGTATCAGATGGATGGCACACAACACTGTATTCCATTACAGGAACACACTATTTCTGTTGCAGAAAGACTACAGTGTTTAAGTGACTTAATTGCGAAGCTACAGTGATTATCCATCATGACAGGCAATAAGAGGAAGAAACAAAATAGTGCATAATTTCATTTAAGCGTCCATTATATACTATGTAACAAAAGTATCCGGACATCCCCAAAAAGGTATGTTTTTTATATTGGGTGCATTGTGTTGCCACCTATTGCCAGGTACTCCATATCAGCGACCTCAACGACATCGTAAAAGGGCAGAATGGGGCGCTCCGCGGAACTCACAGACTTCTAACGTAGTCAGGTGATTGGTTGTCATTGCGTCATGCGTCTGCACGCGAGAATTCCACACTCCTAAACATCCCTAGATCCACTGATTCCGATGTGATAGTGAAGTAGAAACGTGAGGGGACACATACAGCACAAACGCTTACAGGCCGACCTCGTCTGTTGACTGACAGAGACCACCTACAGTTGATGAGGGTCGTAATGTGTAATAGGCAGACATCTATCCGGACCATCACACAGGAAATCCAAACTGCATCAGGATCCACCGCAAGTACTATGAAGCCTAGACGGGAGAGGAGAAGATTAGGATTTTATGGTAAAGTGGCTTGTCATAAGCCACACTTCTAGCCGGTAAATGCCAAACGACGCCTCGCTTGGTGTAAGGTGTTTAAATCTAGGACGACTGAACAGTGAGAAACCGATGTGTGGAGTGACTAACCATGGTACACGATGTGGCGGTCCGATGGCAGGGTGTGGGAATGGCGAATGCCCAGTGAACGTCATCTGGCAGCGTGTGTAATGCCAACAGTAAAATTCGGAGGCGATGGTGTTATGGTGAAGTTGTGTTTTTCATGGAAGTGGTTTGAACGACTTGTTGTTTTGCGTGGCACTACCACAGCGCTTGCCTACATTGATGTTTACAGCACCTTCTTGCTCCCCACTGTTGAAGAGCATTTCGGGGCTGGAGACTGCATCTTTTAACACGATCGAGCACCTGTTCATGATGTACGGCCCGTGGCGGAGTGGTTACACGACATTAATATCCTTGTAAAGGAGTGGCCTGCATAGAGTCCTGACCTTAAACTTACAGAACACCTTTGGGGTGTTTTGGAACGCCGACTTCGTACCAGGTCTCGTCGACCGACATCGAAACCGCTCCTATGTGCTGCAACCTTGAAGAAAGGGCTGCCATTCCCCAAGAATGCTTCCAGAACCTGGTTGAGAGGGGAAGACGTCATGAAGGCTAAGGTTGGGCCCTATTGAATTCCAGCATTACCAGTGGAGAGTGCCACGAACTTGTAAGTCATTTTCAGCCAGGTATCCGGATACTTTTGTCCACATACTGTAGTGTTGCTTCAAGGCAGAGGTTCAGTGTTTTTGCAGCACTCGTACATTCTTATGTCATCTGGCTGCATTAAAATTTAGTTTTATTGGCAAAACGTAGAGATTTGTTGGAATAATAACAGTATGGCAGCACATTAAGGTCCTACATGCTGCCGAGTTTAGTTTAGCCGCTTGTACAGAAATCGATCTATCCGGTATTCAGTACGTTTGAAGCCGCTGTTAACTGTGTGCGAGGGCCCGATAACAGCTCCTCTGGCACTCGGAAATGATGAAGTGCGGAGCAGGTGTGATTTCGAGTGCGCCTCCGCTCACATTAAACGCCGTGGCGGGCTTCACTGCTATTTCTGGCGCTGGGGCTCGTTAGTGGCTCGTAACGCTGATTGACGAACGTCGCTCGATTGCGTGACTCACGTAACGTTCCTGGCCTGCAAGTGAGAGTGTGGAGGCGGCGCTGCGATCTGCGAGGCGCAGCGGCCTACAGCAAATTTAATGGGAATTTATAAGCGCCACGGCGCAAGCGTGTCGTACGCAGTTTGTAGCCTGTTGTTAGCCAGATTTGAATGTAGCAAGCTTCTTGGTCTTCTGGTGACGTCAATGTAAATTTGTTAAGATGCCAGAAACCTGCAGTATACTGTCGAAACTTTGTATTCAGCAACACTTACCGTTATGTTACATGTAATCATAACCCTCGAGTGCTAAACCCGCCTAAAATTTGTGATTGCAAATGGTACCATTTCGTGGTTTCCGCCAAGCTGATGGTCTGAGTACAGGCTGTGAAACGGGACATTTAATAATTATTTTCAATGTCACATACTATTGGAGACCTTATAATTAAATCGCACATAACATGTTAAATATGACTTCCTATGTGTAAAATATCGATTATCAAAATTTAAGGTGGTTTAGTAACAATGTAACATTTTTCTCTCCTTTAGTGTTGTAGGGAAACATTAATAACTGCGAAAATTTTTCTGTTTGACACGACTCATTACATACTAGACAACTGAAGACATATACCTAGCACTAGCTTGTTCTTTCCCCTCGTGGGTTCTATCTGTCACAAAACAACCAGGAATCATATAACAAACACTGATACGTCTCGAATTGTTAGTCCGACCTTAGCTCATTTATGGTTTTCAGTTTCATGACCGCATTGATTCTATACCTATGGAAATATATAACCATGATAAATTAACAACTAAAAAGATGTTATCGAGAGAATTAGAAGCAGTACAGAAATGACAATTCGTCTTTTGATGTCTGCAATACTGGCCGAAGACAACAGGATATTGTCCTTACACATAACGTGAGTGATAACTGCTCTGGACTCTCATGAACTACCCATACTTAGGACGAAACAATGATACCACAGCGGTTAGGCAATTTACGCAGTTGAAGAACAATTAGTCATCTGCGTTATGCACAATTCAAATAAACATAACAGAAATGAAATACTTATGTCTCACATAACAAAAATAGTTCGTCCTGCACCAACACATGCAATCCTCTGTCAGATGGCTAATATATTTTATGCAGAGAATTTTAACTAATGAATCCAAGTACGTTTCTAACCATTGATCATCTATCGTATTTTAACACTAAAGACTGCGATGTTACCTACATAATAAGAACATAAGGGTATAAAAAGCAGACTATCAATGGCAAAAAGGGCATTCCTGGTCAAGAGAAGTCTTCTTATATCAAATATCGGCCTTAAATTGAGGAAGAAATTTCTGAGAATGTACGTCTCGAATTCAGCATTATAATGTAGTCTAACATGGGCTATGGGAAAAGCCTAACGGAAGAGAATCGAACTATTTGAGATGTGGTGCTACTGTTGAAAATTAGATGGACTGACAAGCAACGAGGAGGATCTGCTCCGAATCGGAGAGGAAAGGAATATGTAGAAAACACAGATAAGGAGAAGGGACAGGATGATAGGACATCTGTTATGGAAATACGTGACTATTTTTAAACTACAATAAACTGCTCGTTTAAGTTATCGCTTTAAAGAAATGCTAAGGCTCAATCTAGAGATAGCGTCTGTGAAGTGAAATGGAAGGATAAGCAGCACTTCTGGTCAGATGAATAGAGCAGCAGACAATTGAGGAACGGGAATATGATCCGTTACAGCCATAAAGGGCAGAGGGTGAGTTACTGTGAGCAGTTCATTGATAAGACGGTTGTCATCAGAATCAACAAGAAACAAACACCTACAATAACAGTTCAGGCAAATATGCTGACGGCACAAGGAGAAAATAAAGAGATTTCAGTTAGTAGAAAGAGCCGAAAATTTAATAGCCTTGCAGGATTAGAATGTGGTAGCAGGGGATGTAGTAGAATAAATTGTTATGAGAGAATTTGGGCTTGATAATGTCAATGAGACAGGAGAAAACCTAACTGAGTTTTATAAAAATTCCATCTAGTAATAGCGGACACTCTGTTCCTGGATCATAAGAGGCCGGGAGATACAGAAAGACATCATGAACAGGCAGGGACTCCGAAATCAGATACTGGATTACGATGCGCACCCAGAAGCAAATATAGACTGAGATGCTGATGAAAAGTATGCTCAAGTTAAAGGGAATAGTAAGAAAATACCATTGTGCAAGGAAGTTGACAAGCCAGTTGGGAATGTAAAAACCGGAAGTGCATGAAAGCTAAGGGGTGCATGAAAACTGTGAAGAAATTGAAAGGGAAATGATGTCGAAAGTGCTGTCAGAGCATTTAGAAAAGTTGTAACAACATTTCTTGAAATTAAAAGCAAGGGTTGTAACTTTAAGAGTATAATAGGAAATTCACTGCTAAATCCAGTGGAGAGAGTGGATAGATGGAAAGCGTACACTTGTCTGAGTCGACATGGTAAAGATGGGTGAGCCATTAGTAGAAATCTAACATTGGAATCAGAATTTAAAAGAGCTTAGGAAGACTTAAGGTCAAATAAGACAAAAGGGATGAATAGATTTCATTGGGAATTTCTAAAAGTATTTGAGTAAGTGGCATGTTGTGTAGAACGTATGATACTGTCGATGTATCGTCAGTCTTTCGGAAAAAGATCATCCACACAGTTCCCAAGATTACAAGAGGCTATCGCACAGTCAGCTTACCAGCTCAGACAATAAAAATTGGTGACATGAATAGTAAACAGAAACATAGAAAAAAAACTGAGATTCTTTTAGATGACGATGAGTTTGTCTGTAGGAAACATAGAGCCACCACAGATGCAGTTCAGACATTACGTTTGATAATGGAATCAAGATTGAAGAAAAAACATGTCATTTTCATAGGATTTGTCGGCCTGAAAAAACGTTCGACAGTGTAATATGGTGAAAGAGGTTCGAAATTTCGCAAAAAATAGGTGTAAACTAAACTGGAGGACAGGTGATGTACAGTATTTCAGTATGAAAACACTGTTTGTCGAAAACTTATTTAACATCAATAATGAGTTTCAGTGTTTTGAAACCTCATTAAAACGTGTAAAAATAGCAGGATATTCAGCCTATCCGTCATAAAAACATATAAAAGGGAAAGCGGACCTAACATTTCGTATGTTTTTATGACGAATGTATTACAAAACCCCTTACATTTGCGTCCCTTTTTTTTCATATAGCTTGAAGTCGAATGGGTTCCATATCCAGCCACTTTTACACAGCCGGATACTGCCTAAAAATGGTGAAAACAGTTATTGATAATAAACAAGTTTGCAGTTAAGACTCTTTATATTAAGTATTTAAAAGCTGACAGACCACTCTGCAGCAATGGAATAAAGAAAATTTAATATACAATATGTACAAGAACGAATTGGGAATATTAAGACTGGAAGACAAAGAACAGTGTGCTCGGGTTAAAAAGGGTGGAAGACAGAGACATAACCTTTCGCCTCCTACTATTCATTTTTTACGTGGAAGAAATAATGATGGAAATAAATGAAAGATTCAATAATGGAATTAAAATGGGAGTTGAAAAGACGCCAGTGATAAGATTCGCTGATGATATTGCTGTCCTCAATGAATGTGAACAAGTATTAAAGGAATTAAAGGATGCGTTGAATGTAAAAAGCAATGTAATGAAAATAGAATTTAAACTGAGCGTAAATCAAAGGTAGAAGAATGCAATGAAAGGTAGAAGAAGTGAAACAGTGAGAAATTTAACATAGAAGTCAAGATTCACGAAGAAGATGAAGTTAAGGTATTCTGCTACGTGGACAGCAAAATAACTCGTCAGGGATGGAGGAAGGCGGACATAAGAACCTAGAGTCATAAATTTCTGTGAAGAAACCTTTGGAGCTCACAAGGGAACCTCCCCATCGCACCCCCCTCAGATTTAGTTATAAGTTGGCACAGTGGATAGGCCTTGTAAAACTGAACACACATCAATCGACAAAAAAAGGAAAAAGTTGTGGGGAACTATTAAAAAATTAGCAAAATATACAAACTGAGTAGTCCATGTGCAACATACGCAAAAACAAGGACAGAATAAGCGCAGTATTGCCGTAGTCCCGTGGTTAGCGTGAGCAGCTACGGAACGAGAGGTCCTTGGTTCAAGTCTTCCCTCGAGTGAAAGTTTATTTTCTTTATTCTCGCAAAGTTATGATCAGTCCGTTCACTGTTCACTGTTCACTGTTATAAGTTTAGTGTCTGTGTTTTGCGACCGCATCGCAAAACCGTGCGATTAGTAGACGAAAGAACGTGCCTCTCCAATGGGAACCGAAAACATTTGATCGCAAGGTCATAGGTCAACTGATTCCTCCACAGAAAGACACGTCTGATATATTCTACACGACGCTGGTGACGGCATGTGCGTCACGTGACAGGAATTTGTTGTCAACCCACCTAACTAGTACACTTGGCGAATGGGTAAAAATATTCTTCTACCTTGCCCGATTTAGGTTTCCTTGTGGATGTGATAATCACTCCCAAAAAACAGATCAAAACATAATAGTTTGTCACATAAACTGAAAATGAAAAATTAAACTTTTCTGTCGAGGGAAGACTTGAACCAATGACCTCTCGTTCCGTAGTTGCTCACACTGACCACGGGACCACGACACTCCTGTAGTTATATTATCCTTGATGTGGCATATCTTCCACATGGACTACTCAGTTTATATATTTTGCTCACTTTTTCATAGTTCCAAATCTCTTCTTCCTGTTTTCTCGATTGACGTGTGTTCAGTTTTTCAAGGCCTATCCACTGTGCCAACTTATAACTAAATCTGAGGGGTTGCGATGGGGAGGTTCCCTTGTCAGCATCTTGTGGTAGTGCAATACAGAATGTGGGAAAACCGAAACATAAGGAGTCGAAGAATTTGAGATGTGGTGTTACTGGAGTACGTTGAAAATAAAGTGGACTTACGGAATGATGAGATTCTCCGCAGGATCAACGAAGAATGAAATGTATGGAAAACACTGACTGGAGTAAGGGGCACGATGATAGGACACCTGTTAAGACGTCAGGGTATAAATTCCATGGTACCAGATGGAGCTGCAGAGGGTAGAAACTGTTAAGGAAGACAAAAATTGTTGTACATGTAGTAAATAAATGGGGAAGTATATTACAAGTGCTGCCTTGAGATGCAGAGTTCGTAAGGGATGAGAAATTCGTGCCTGGTCTCATCAAACCAGTCAGAAAACTAATGACTTGATATAAGACATTAGCCCATTTATTGACATGGGGCCCCATGGCAACTGTTTGTGCGTACGATATTGCTGCAGTGCAGCAGTGTTGCTGCTGCCGTTGTGATAAAACAACTTTATCAGCAGTACACGGTCTTTCATCTCAATAGCCGTGTCTGGACACTTTACACCAACAATCACTTCACAAAAGAAATTTGTACGTATCGCCAAGCAATAAACAGCGAAGTGTCGTCGTCAAAAAGGGAAACTCCTATACATTCATCATCCCGTGGTAGAAAGTGGAACAGTTATTTACCTGCCAAGGGAAATTGCCTGGTGGTACTGGGAACAGTACACGGGTTCCGCACACATGGGTCTCTCGCGTTGACCACCCACTTAATTAACACACGTTTCATGTTTCAGCGTCCTGCTATGCGTATAGACCGAGGGCGAGGAACTCACTATGTATATTCTAAATATGTTCAGGGAAAGTTTTCGTTAGTGCACAATCAAATTATTTCACATCTTCCCTAAGGAGCAGCCCTACGTTTGTGGACATCAGTCTGAAAATCTGTTACAAAAAATTCCGCTGAAAACGGTCAGCGTATGTTGGTTTCTTGAAACTGTGTCAGCAACAAAAACGTTTAATGTCAATGACCGCGAACCAAAGAAGAATGTACAACCCTCAGTTATTACCTTAAAAATAGGAATTCTTGCAGTCAGGACTGAAAGCGACAACCACGTGATCCTTAATCGGCCACTGTATGGAGGGGCACGGCATCACCACAAAGTACTCGCAGCCACTGTGTATGATCCGACCTTGGAACCGCTAGCTCTCAGTGAGGTAACTCCTGAATTGTTATCACGAAGTTGAGTGAACCCTGGTACAGTCCTCGCACCAGGGGAAAATGTCTGGCAGTAGTGGAAATAGTGCACGGGTCCCCTGTAAGTGGATCTCTCGTGTTGACCACTCTCTTTGTATCCAAAAAAAAGTAAAGAAACGGACACAGAGGATAAGTCAACCGCGTCACTGATGCAGCTGAAACATACCTTACATCAGATTAAAAATCAGAAACAAAACCCTGGCTACTGAAAATGTGCATAAATAACAGTGGTATTTGACACAACAAAAAGTAAATGCTGGAGGCCAGTATAAGGCTTCTTGATATAAATATATCCTGACTGAGCCTGAAATACCATAACTGCACTGAAACAGTATGTCGAGATCCATGATAAGTCAAAATTTCGGGAAATATCAACTACTGTAATGTAGGCTGAAAATTCCTGACAGATTAAAAGTGTGTACTGGAACGCATCTGTATTCTGCAAGCAACTAAGAGAATATGTTAGAGTACTGACTTGCGAAAAGCAAAGGGCCCGGGTACAGTTTGCCGTCTGGCACACAGTTTTAATCTGTCAGGAAGTTTCAGGGTGAAACTTCCTTCAGGTAATCCACTTCGTTTACACTCGTTGTAATCATAAGTTATGTGATAGTATTGTTAACCCATGTGGTATTCTGCGTATCTACATTGCTACCTGCAACATAGCTGCTTTTTGGGATATCATCAATTTTCTAATAGGTTAGCGAGAAGAGCCCATTGCAGGTGGGACCGCAGAACCTAGTTTAGGTTTAAATCCGGGGAGTTTGGTGACCAGGGAAACAGATTAAACTCACCCTGGTACACCTCGAACCACAAACGTATACTGTGAACTGTGAGGCATGTTGCAGTGTCCTACTGATTGAAATCATTGTGCCGAGGAAGAAAATATTGCATGTAGTCGTGGACGTGGTCCCCAGGGCTGGATGCATATTTGTGTTAATCCACTGTGCCTTCCAGAGTGACGAAACCCTGTAGAAAACATTCCACAGAACATAACGCTCCCTTCTCCGGACTGGAAACTTCTGACAATGGTGGGAGGGTGTTTGTTTTAAGACGTTTCAAGCCGATGGAGCATACAATGTGATTCATTTAAGAGGGACAACTCTAGCCACTTGGAGGACGTCTCGTTCGGGTTCTACCACACAAATTCCAACTGTGGTCACCGACGAACAGCTGTCAACATGGGTACATGAACCAGGAGCTTGGTGCGAACTCCCACAGGCAGCAACGTTCGCTGGACGGTCGCTGAGAAGACATTGCTGGCAGCCTCTAGGTTCATCTGGCTGTTACTCAACCACTGCACGTCTATTCACCCGAACGCAACTCAGCAGCCATCGTTAGTCCATGTGGTTTATAGCCCAAGAAGCACGACAATTGCCACGGCGCCACTTCTAAACAGCGTTTTTTTCATGCACGGTTAACTTTAACGACGGCGACAAGCGAACAGCTCACAAACTTAACCGTTTAGGAAATGCTTCCACCCTCGGTGCGACAGCCAATGCTCATGCCCCTTCCGACGTTCGATAAATCGTTCAGTTTTCGCATTATGACAACGATTGCATAGTATTCCACGCCCCCCTCCCCCCCCCCCCCCCCCCGGATACTCTATATATTACCTTCACTGCTAGTGCTGCCACCTGCCGTCTGAGAGTGGTTATTGCAAGTTGACGTCGAATATAGGCGGTGTCCACATTAATGTGACTGGACCCTATATACTATCAACATTCTCCTATGAAAACCGATCAAAAACGAATCGATTTACTTCTCTACTGGTTTGCACACATTTCATAATTCCCTTCCACTCACTCCTCTGGTTCTAAAGTAAATTATCACGCAGTTCTCCTTGAAGCTATGGCCGATATTTGTTACCGGTAGCCTCACTTACCAGGCATTGACCTGCCTGTTCTAGTCTGTATTTTATGTGGCCCGTCCGTAGACCGTCATGTGTCCTCTTCTTTCCAACGTAGAAAATTTTAACTTATAATAGTTCGTAGTGTCCAATTTTGATATTAAGTACATCGCTATTATCATTTCTGCTATTGCTTGTTATGTATCTGAGATTTACTATTAAGCCATAATCCTGCCTCTTCAATCTTAATCACGCTCCTGAATCTTACTGCTGCTTGGATGTGCACACCTGTATAGTAGAAAAGGGAATAACGCAGAATCCCTTCTCAGAGCTTTCTCAATCTGATTTCATGCTTAGTTTTCTATTATTATCGTTCCCTCTTACTCCTTGTACATTTTGCAAACTGGCCTTCTTTCCCTTACTCTAATATGCTTACGCCTGAACATTTCAATCTTTTTGCGCCAATTGTGTAGTCGAACGGCTTTTCTAGGTTAACAGTTTCCTCCAAAATCGTACTTATCGTTATCGAATGCATGTTTGAACTGGGGGCATGTTAACACAGACAAACGTGATGATATTTTACATTTCTCTGTACGTTATCATTTTCGGTAGCTTGGGCACAATAGATGTCAATATTATTGTGCAATGGTTCTCGCACTCACCTTGCTATCCCCTGTGTTGTGTGGATGGCACTTTTCCGAAAGTTTGATGGAATGTTTCCATATTAATACATTCTACAAATGAAATTAAATAGTCGTTTTCTTCCAACTTGCCCAACGATATCTGGAATTCCATAGGAATATTATCTGTGCTCTCGGTATTACTTGATCTTCCTCTTCATATTACGTCATTACGCAGTTCCTCTCCCTCGTTAGGGTCTTCGTGTACTCTTTCGATACGCCCGCTGTCATCTCTGCGCTTAGTGATGAATTTCCTTGCGAAATATTAGAGCTGACGCCTTCGCTTTGACAATGAATGAGACCTTCGACGACATTAGGTTTCCTGATTTCTTCACATTTTTCCTGCAGCCATTTCGTTTTGTGTCTCTGCACTTTCATTTATTTAGTTTATCTGTTATTTGTACCACTGTAACACTTAATTTTGTGAAAACTTTTTGTTTCATTCTTTGGCAGTCAACAGAATTAATAATTCTGTTGCCAAAGGTTTGTCCTCAACTGCATTCGTTTCACTTAATTTTGTCTCTCCAATTTTCTACTTTTGATGATTATGATGGGAATAATTATTGCAGTCAACTGTTCACTGTTCACTTTCACTCTCTCTTCTAACTTCCTATTTGTAACGACTACTACTACCGTCATACCATATTCCGCTGCCGGTGACGTTACCTTATATTTATCTAACCGGAAAGGAGTCTTAAATTTTTCCTTTCAGATGTTCTCTCTTCCCTACCAATTTTGGTCCTCTGCCAATGCGTATTCATTCTCGCAAAAAACCAAGTTCTATTTCTCTTTCTTTCTTCCTTTCTTTCTTTTTTTAAAAAAATCTTTCTCTCATGGTCACCTTCGCATTGGGAGTCCACTCTCGTAGATCGGAATGAAGAATTAACTGCGAGTATTGGCCTAATCTGTTTTCAGTTACGTCCTGTGGTGGAAACGTATTTTGTACCTTTGGTGGTAGAGGTGGTTTTTGCTTCGTCATGCGAATGTCTTTGATTATTGCCTTTTGAGCATATTCCAACGCCAAGAGCAAGAGGGTCTCTGGAAGCATATTCCCTTTACAACTCCGTTTGTAGGATGTAACTGACTTCTTATACCACAAGTTTTTAGCCACTGCTACTGATGATCTATATTTAGAAGTTAAGGAGTTTGACCCATTACTAAAAGACGGTAAGTTCATAATGAAAGACGATACAAATCTCGCAGCGACCACGTAATACAAAAAGATAAGGCACCAAGAATGTGAAGAACACAGTGAAGCCGTGATTCAAATGTGATTTTTCTTCGCATTCTCATATTTTAGTATAGGAACATAGAGATTGTAAATTTGGCCTCATGCCACGTATTACCATCTCGTTTCTCCAGCACGCACATAATACTTTTTTTCAATTTCTTTACTCATTTGCTGCAGGCCTGTAAGCTATTTTATCTTCTTTCTTTTTGTTTGCATTCAATTACTTCTGGGGCCCTGTTTCAAACGCCTGCTTGCGCGAGAACGAGCAAACACAATAACGTCAGGCCTGCGGGCCACTCCACGGAGTGATCGTAAAGAAACGCGTCTGGAAGGGCGACTTTATGCCGACGGTGGCTTTTACTGCAGTGCGCGTAAGGGGGCTGGTTCAAGAAAATATTCCGTCTGTGCGGGAAACGGCCACTAAAGCGCTCAGAAATGTCGCTTCCCTAATCAGAAATCCTTTCTGGTGCTTTTCTTGAAATTTTCTTTACGAAACCTTCCTGCAGTTACTCCGGACGATTTCGTTCTGTGGCAGATGTCCTTCGTCAGGTATCAGACACTGCCAAACACCTTTTGGGCAAAACTAGTTTTGTTGTGACTACCTGTGTCGTTCATGAGTCGTGGTGTTGTTAACTCCCTCTTGAAGGATTCACCTGGTGAACTTTCATGTAAAGCCTTCAGCCCAATAATGAGCTAACGCTTTTCATAAGTAACTATCAAACAACTGATAGTAATAGCATTGGCTACATTTTCCATCGGCTCTCAAAAGAAGATGAAAATAATAACCGATAGCAAACACATTCTTTATATTCAACCAAGTATTACTTATTAGATCACAAGCCGCCTTACTGTTTCTTCCGCTATCGCCAGACAAAAACATAATCTAGCACTCACACGTAGAATGATGTACTACCTAACATATATAACCGCTACAGAGGAAATAGTGACAAGATACACCGTGTTTAGAAAGGAATGTATTACTGTATAACGTTCCTTTGTGGGTGTGTATAGAACTTAACAAATCTTTTCCTGAAATATAAAATAATCCTGTACAACTTCAAGCAACATAGAATTAGATTTAGTTTAAAAGCACTTCTTTACACTGTAGTGGCATAACCATTATTATACCACATCGGCTTTCCATTCTGAACAATTTTTCTTCCAAAAAGAGTCCCTGAATAGTAAAATTAAATACTAATCAGTATTGTGACGATGGGATGTGATATGGGCTGGTTCCATTATACTACTAAATACGTTTGTACAAGTTTTGAACTGCAAAGACAATACACTGCTTCTGTAAGTCTGGTGGAGCTGTTGTTGCCTACGTGGCAAGGTAGATCAATTACAGGATTTATTAGTTTTTATGTTGTGTATTATGACTAATCTTTGTAGGGTAAGCGACTGTTGTTGGTTTAATGTTGCTGAAATAGTAGCTGGGATCACCTGCCAGAATACGCCAAATGAACGACTAGTGCCTTCAGAATACATTATGTTGGATCTGAGAAAATTTATGCTACAGGATTCTTCCCCAAAGAAAGCTTTCTAGAAAACAAGAAAGTCCATTCAAATATGCTGAAAAGCAAAGAAAAAAAGGGTTCAAATGGCTCTGAGCACTATGGGAGTTAACATCTGTGGTCATGAGTCCCCTAGATCTTAGAACTACTTAAACCTAACTAACCTAAGGACAGCACACACTTCCATGCCCGAGGCAGGATTCGAACCTGCGATCGTAGCAGTAGTGCGGCTCCATACTGAGCGCCTACAACGGCGAGAACACCGCGGCCGGCTAAAGCAAAGAAGAATATACACCACTGATTACAGATTTTAATAATGTTCATTCAGCGTGTGAAGAGCGGTTATTTGAATCAGATTCAACAAAGGCAGTTCTGAATGAATACTAAAAATCAAAAAAATGAGTATGCCACTGGCTGCAGATTGTAAGCATATAAATTCGGAGTTTGATAAACGGTTCCTTTATTCTGTTTCATAGAAATGTACTGCACGTGGTAATGAATAAAGTGCTCGTCGACTTATATTGTGCGACCGAGAATTACAAGTAATTGAAATACTTGGCTACGCGACAGACGCGAGGCATATGGTGAGGTAAGCTCCATGACATCCAGTGTTTTATGCTTGTGAATACATGGGATAGATGGTAACTGATATAAACGCCATCACATCAGTAAGAGGTAAGTTTCAGTTTCTCTAGACTTAATCAGTTACGTTTTATAAACAAGTCTAGAATACAAGATGGGCTCATTAGGTAACGAAATACAAAACCCATCACTATAGTGGCAATACAATAGTAATATGGGTAGTAATAAGTAACAACGCAAAATATTTATGATATATTAAGGTACAGTACACTTTCTTCGTACAAATGGGCTGCAATTTCGGAGAGAAGACCCGTCAAGTATACATTTCATTACATTGAAAGATAGCGCTTGACAGAAACATATCAAGACATTTGCATGATTTTCTTCCAGTGACATAGGCTACGTAAGACGCAAATAGAACCAGGTGACGAAGGAATTGGTGTACAACATCACGCACGCGGGTCCAAAACTCAAACACACTCGCCAAACATCAAATTCTGATGAAAGTGAGCCGTCAACAGAATGAATGAATTTATCATTAGTGAAAGGAACACTGGAAATAGAGTGAAATTAATGCAGAAAATTAGAAAGAAATATAGTAGTAAAGTGCCACTCGGGAGTGGAACTAAAATTCAAGGTGAAAGGATATCAGTGACCAGATTTGCCGATGACATTGCTACCCTGAGCGAAAATTAAGTAGAATTATATGATCTGTTAAGTAATAAATGGGCTAATGGGTACAGAATATGAAATGAGAGTAAATCGAAGAAAGTCAAAAGTAAAGAGAAGTACCAGAAATAAGAACAGCGAGAAACTCAACATCAGGATTAATGGTCACGAAATAGATAAAGTTAAGAAATTCTGTTAACTAGGCAGCAAAATAACCAATGACGGCCGGAGCAAGCAGGACATATAAAGCAGACTATCACTGGCTAAAAGGGTATTTCTAGCCAACAAAAGTCTACTAGTATCAAAACAGACTTTAATTCGAGGAATACATTTCTGAAAATGTACACTATGTCATCAAAGGTATCCGGATACCACCAAAAACATACCTTTTTTTCATAGAAGGTGCATTGTGCTGTCACCTACTGCCAGTTATTCCATATCAGCGACCTCAGTAGTAAAAGGCTCTCGACGCCTCGCTTGGTTTAAGGAGCGTAATCATAGGACGACTGAACTGCTGAAATCACGCTACACAATATGGCGATGCGATTGGTATGGTGTGGATGTAGTGAATGCCCGATGAACTTCATCTGTCAACGTATGTAGTTTTACCAGTAATATTCAGAGGCGATGGTGTTATGGTGTGGTTGTCTTTTCATGGAGGGGTCTTGGACCCCTTGTTTTGCGTGTCACTATCACAGCACAGGCCTACATTGATGTTTTAAGCACTTTCTTGCTGCCCACTGTTGAAGAGCAGCTCGGGGATGGCGATTGCATCTTTGAACACGATCGAGCACCTGTTAGTAATAGACGGCCTGTGGCAGAGTGGTTACACGAGAAGTATTGGCCTGCACAGAGTCCTGACCTGAATCCTATATAACACTTTTGGAATGTTTTGGAACTCCGACTTCGTGCCAGGCCTCACCGACCGACATCGATACCCCTCATCAGTGCAGCACACCGTGAAGAATGGACTGCCGTTCACCAAGAAACCTTACAGCATCTGGCTGGGAGTGGAAACTGTCTTCAAGGCTAAGGGTGGGCCAATACCGTATTCAATTCCATCATTACCAATGCAGCGCGATATGATCTTGTAAGCCATTTTCAGCCAGGTGACTGGATACTTTTGATGACATAGTGTATTTTGAATCAATGCCAGCTCAGTATTAAACCAGTAAACCGATGATTCGTTAATGTCCCAGAGGATACAATAGCTTTCGACATATGATTTGTTTACAAATTATCTATGGGTTTGAATATTTGACAATAAGTGTATCAGGAAGAATATGTTTAGAAAAGTTGTTTAATTATACCAACAAAAGTTCTAAGCGTTTACCCACACTTATTCTCAAACAGTGGATGAATGTTATGCTGCTACGAAACAAACAGTTTCTAACTGTAATGTTTGTCGTTTTATGTTTAGCTTTCAACGTAAGATTACACTTCTTAAGAGGTATGCTATGACAGCATTTAAAGTTTTTTAATTATCTGATAATTACGCGAAATTGAAAAACACGTTGTTATTGTTCCTGAAAACCGTTAGACAGGCGATATCAAACTACGAGTTTAAGGGTACTGGTTTCCGGGTTCACCAATCACAATTTCTAATTTCCCCTGTTAAATTATTAAATATGCGAACGTTAGATTACAACAGTAAAATGCCTGCTGGGTGCGTCTCCTCCTAACAGAAGGCACCCATCTGTTTATGAAGGATGCACTCCGCGACAAGTAGTACGAAGTTTATGGCGAAGTTACTTATGCGGCAAGACACTGGCTCCGCCGTCGACCAGTAGAAGTTACCACGAGGGAATATAGGCCCTCTTAGTAAGGTGACCTAAGGCCGTCGCAATTAACGGAGATTATTCCTGATAATTGGGTTTTGTAACCAAAAGAGAGGGGAGTGCCTTCAGAAGAAGAATTGCCGTACATATTGAACGCTTCTCGTAAAAGTAAGTTCTAAATAACATTTTTGGACACTTAATAAGTTAACTATCAAAAATATTATGACAGTCTAATTAATGACGTGTTTACTCATCTTTTGGACCCGAAAGAGCAGTTCCGCAAAGCATTGTTTTGACAAGCCCATGGTAGGGTACCGGCAGCAAGTAACACAAAAGTGTACCAACAGATCACGCAATTACGGGCCGTTGGTTTGTGGACGCGGAGATGGCGCATGATAGCGGATAGCGTCCCAGATGTGATTCAGCCGACACAGATCAGGACAACACATACCCTTGTATTCAATATCGTGTTCCTAAACTGTTCTAGTACGATTTCGGTCTTGTTACATGGACAGTTATCCTGTTGAAAAATGCCATCACCGTCACGGAAGACATGAATCATAGCGGGATGCAGAGTATTCGCTATAGCGCTCACGCTGTCCACTGTTCAGTGAAAACCCAGGTGAATGTCCTTCAGAATGTTATAATCTTAAACACAGTACACTAGTGTCTAATAAGAGGTACTGTGCCGTCGGATTTGCCACAGACCGGTGCCTATCCTGCTTTAGAGAGCCGACAATCCTCGGACTTGTGGCCTCCCGTCACGTGGCGCGGACGTCCCACACCTTGACTCCCGATCATGGGTTCTCAGTTCTTCCACCACTTTACTTGAAGTAATACACGAACGTCCGACCAGTTTAATCAATTCCGACGTGACCTCTTTCCAGGCGTTTGACACGAAAATACGCCTCTTGAAAAAGTCGTTTATATCGGTCCATATCCCCATTTTCGATTCTGTGTCATCGTTAAAATTATCCCCTATTCCTCTCTGCTCACAACACCATCACGTTACACGTAATTTGTTGCTCATGACTCCATAAAAAGGAAGTCATTGGGTGTCAAGTATGGAGACGTAGGGGCCAGCCGACAACTAAACACAGAACTTCCATCGCATATTTCGTATGTGTGATTTAGAATTCTTGTAATAGTTTCTGTAGAATTTTAATTACTTACGTGATTAATTTCCAAACTGGTTTCAAAACAACCCAACTGCTTGTTTGTTGCATTTATAGCTGCCGAATGGCTTTGTACATCGGTTTCCGTGTACTACATCCAAAGGAAGTCGAATTCTGTCAGCGTTTCTCGTGATATACCTAGCGGGACGGTACTTCCCACTTTTGTATAAATATTCTGTTTCATCAAATTGACGACGACATCTGCAGCTATTCTGGCATTTGCTGACCCTTGTTTTTATCTATGAAAACTGTTAAACTATAAGAAGCAAAATGACAACTTTGGGCATTCGCGTCTTTCACTTACGAGATAGAACTTTTCGTTTATGTGTCAACGCGCATAAGCTTGCTTTCGGTTCACTTTACTTGTGCAACAATCGGAATTTTCAGTTTTGTTTCACGTTCTTGTTAATTTTGGTCGATGTAGCTAAACGCATCAAATACTCATTGCCGTATAAAATCGCTGTATTAATGTTACTAATGGAAACAGAAGAAAGGAATTAAAATTCGTGCCACGGCCGGGACTCGAAACCAGTTTTGCTTGCTTGCTAGGCAGAAACACGAATCATTACACCACCGGTTGACAATTTAGGGAGCCCGCGTCTCGTGGTCGTGCGGTAGCGTTCTCGCTTCCCACGCCCTGGTTCCCGGGTTCGATTCCCGGCGGGGTCACGGATTTTCTCTGTCTCGTGATGGCTGGGTGTTTTGTAATGTCCTTAGGTTAGTTAGGTTGAAGTAGTTCTAAGGGGCTGATGACCACAGTGTAGGGTGAAAACAAGTTGAAGATAGTATGTGTTTGGGAGTGCACTCGAGTTGGGTAGTTTGTTTATCAACGGTGACTATAGTGCTGCGGAGGTCTAATGGCTCAGACCGTCGTGAAAGAGGTTAGTTTTACCCAATTGATGACTGTGTCGTTGCGATAGTAATCCAGGTCAGTACGAGAGGAACCGCAGGTTCGGATATTTGGTTCACGCACTCAGACGAGCGGCAAGTGGTGCGAAGCTACCATCCGTGGAGGCCTGAACGCCTCTAAGGCCGATCCCGTCGAGCCATTGTGGCAACGATATCGCTAAGGAGTCCCGAAGATAAATAATGGGCCTGCACGTGTTCGGTCAGAGGGTTAGCCGCACTCTGTCATAAAAAGAACTGAGTTAAAGGATCAACGATTAACGTGAACATCCATCATGGGATGTTCGCTCCGACCATATTCGACGACCAACAACGAACATAATGAGTTAAAAAAATGGTTTGCATTTCTGTCTACTAAGCAAGAAGACACGCGTTCGAGTCCATTTCGCGATACAATTTATAATTCCTTTCATCTGCTTCCATCATTATCGCAGATAAAGATGAGACTTAAACGTCTCAGGGAAAACTTTAAGTCTATATATGCTAAGTTACGACATAAGTATCTGATGAGATGTATCCGGAACTGAGAGCTAGTTGTCACGCGACAGTTGTGAAGCGCCAGTATGAAAGGTGGCGGGAAGAGTTGTGTTGCCAGTGAATATGCAGTGCCAGCAGAGTAGGTCAGTCAGAGGAGCTCACTGACTTTGAACGGGAACTGTTTAGTTGATGACATGTGAGTAACAAATCATTGACTTTCAAGTCATCTGAAGCTGCCCAAGAGAGATGTCGAAACATGAAGAGACAACTATAAGGAAACGAAGATCAGGGAGACCTCAAATACTGACTTATAGAAAACGTCGAGCAGTGTTCAGGGAAACTTTAATGCCTCATGAATCAGCAAAAGGAATCACAGATTCAGCACTTACGGACATGAAAAGAATGGTGTGCACATTACTGGCATCAAGTTCTCGTAACTTAGGAAGGTGCCAACCAAGAGGTCCTAGAGGAACGGTTGGGAAAAACAGTTGAATATCATTTGTTAGCCTGTACTCTTTATAACAGTTTGTTAATCAACAATAATTTATTTTCTTCGACAGTGTGTTACAACGCTCAACTTAAAAAAAAAGCATTAAAGACCAAACTAGAGATTTCACCGTACAGAAAAACCAAAATAAGTGACGTACCAGAAGCGAAACAGTTTAGGCATTTTTTAAATTCTTGTCCGACCCGATAGCTAAGTGATCAGCGTGACGGATTGACGTCCTACGGGCCCGGGTTCCATTTCCAGCTAGACCAGGGGTTTTCTTCGCTCAGGGACTGGGTGTTGTGTTGTCTTCATCATCATTTCATCCCCACCCGGCGCGCAGGTCGCCCAATGTAGCGTCGAATGTAATAAGACCTGCACGAAGGCCACCGGACCTGCCCTTAAGTGGCCTCCCTCTTTTTCCATCAAAACATTAAATATTAATTATGTATATTGAAACTCATGTCGAGGCAATCATAACCTGAATATGACATTGGAGTAATTGAGCAGTCTCAAGTCAGGTCAGGGCACAAAACCGCAGACGACACAACTGATATCAGCGACAACAAGCCATGAGAGGATAGGTAGTGCAATATGACATACACACTATAGCTGTCTATACCAGTGAACAGGTTCAATAAAACCAAAGCCTTTGTCATGGCTCTAAAGGAAATCAAACAACAAGTTAAGGTTAAAGCGCCACCACCTAGTGATGCTAGTGAAAATTAATAGTTTTGAGCAAGGTACACACTTTTGATTTGGAATATCTACAGGGAATCAAAAATAATTAGTATCTTAAGTGCAGAAAAAATATCACAATTATCTTAATGTATGCAGAAGCAGTCTCCAAACTAGTATCCAGAACCCAGTATATATATGACCTTTTACTTGCTTAACAATAAATTCACAGGCTTAATAATTAACTCAGAGGTTCTCAGGAACTTCAGACGTCCTCATTGAACTATTTTCTGTAGTGTTACACACAATTTTACAGAACTAAGTATCATTATCAGAAGCAAGCGTCATGTAAAGAATTCGCTTTATTTCTGCTAAAGGTTATTACGGTATCTTACTGGCTGCGAAAACAAGTCAGAACGACTAAATAAAGCGAAATAATTTTCTTAAAACCAACACAGTGACAAAATCTTTCTCAGAATTGCGCTTGGGCATCTAGGCCTTAAAATTAAATCAGCAAATGGTCTACACTTTACTGAAATCTGGGAGCGTAAAAAACTGATTTTCGAAACACTTACACTACCTAAAGTCGATTTCCGGACGGGAGAGACTTGATCACATGCCAGAAAACCTTTCAGAATAACTTTATAACTGAAAAATAGGCGAGCGCAGCAAAATTAAAGTAAACAAAATTGAAAACAAAGCAAAATGCCATCATTAAGCTGATTCAAATACAACCAGCATCAGGTAACTTTGACAACCCTCTGGAGAACACCACAAACATAAGACGGCGGGAACAAGGAACCCGAAAAAGGCGTTGGTTCGGTTCCCGGCAAAATCCTGCGTTGTTATACTGAATGGGTCATGATCCGGTGGGCTTGCAGAAGAGCGCGCAGTTATTCGGGAGGAGCCCGAGTACAGCCAGAACAAGTACAGCCAATGCAGGGTTAGCCTATCCCAGTACGGCGTGTCATCTACCGCACCGGCCTGCATGGACAAATCAAACCGCCAAGTCTCTCTCCAGGAAGACGGTGCGTCGTTAGTGCTGACCAGTTGTTCTGTAGAAAGCCTCTACGTGCCACCGGACTCGTCAGCCGCCACAGCCACCAAGTCTCGACTGTCATCCAAACTTTCTGTACAACCCAATTCCCCTCTTGCAACAGAGAATGCATGTATCCGGTCTCCGGCAAAGAATGGGTTGATCTCGCCGGGCACTACCTATCGAATCCAGCGCTCTGCTAAATACAGTGGTCAAGGAGCTCCTCATAAGCCACACATTTCTGCACCCAATGGCAAGCGACTCTTTTGGTGATATCCAAAGCGCGTCTACTGGACAGTGGATGGAAATGACTGATTTGGGGAGACTGATTACGCTAAACGCTGTGGATATCTGATGGAAGGGTTTGGGCTTGGCGAATGCGTGGAGAACGTTACCTGCTATTACTTGTCGTGCCAATAGTGGGGTACAGAGGAGGTGGTGCTTCGTCAGGTTCAAATGGCTGTGAGCACTATGGGACTCAGCTGCTGTGGTCATCAGTCGCCTAGAACTTAGAACTACTTAAACCTAACTAACCTATGGACATCACACACATCCATGCCCGAGGCAGGATTCTAACCTGCGACCGTAGCAGTCGCACGGTTCCGGACTGCGCGCCTAGAGACCACCGCAGCCGGCTGCTATGTCATGGGTTGCTTTCATGATTGGTGTGTAGTCTCATTATTGCGATTAAGAAAAAACTAATTGTGTTACGTACAGGACTGGAAGAGTTTAGAGACGATGATACAGTCAGTATGTGAGTGTATCCTGTCTCAAAGCTCCATCTTAGAGGTAATGGAAGTGAACACTGATCCTCCTGAAATGGACTGCCCTATTCAGACGCCCAACTGGGACCCAGCGGAACACGTTCTGGATGAGCTGCAACGGAAACACCGCTCCGGACCGCAGCGCCCAACATCACTATGCTTGAAACTTCCTGGCAGATTAAAACTGTGTGCCGGACCGAAACTCGAACTCAGGACCTTTGTCATTCGCGGGCAAGTGCAGGCAAGTGGTAGAGCACTTGCCCACCAAGGGCAAAAGTCCCGAGTTCGAGTCTCGGACCGGCACAAAGTTTTAATTTGCCTGGAAGTTTCACATCAGCGCACAATCCGCTGCAGAGTAAACATATCATTCTCATCACTATCCATTCTACTCTCAGCTCTTGTGGGAAGACCGGGCTGCCATTTCTCCAAAGACACTGAGATATCTCACTGAAAATGTGCCCCCAGTGATTTCAAGCCTTCACAGGGGCGAGGGCGAACACATCCCATATTAATGTCCACACTACCAGGTATCTGGATATTTCTGACCATATAGTGCACTACTATCTATCCGTTATCGCGGAGGACGGAACAGTTTCGTCACCACAAATTCGTCAGTTGTGAGTAGTTTGCTTGGGACATGTCCCTCGATTAGTTGCTAACAAGACACATTGGGCAATGGCTGCGAATATCACCTTCTACAACGTACGTTTAAGGACTATATTGGATTCATGAAAGTAACTCTCATTCACACATGCTCGCGCGCGAAATTTCTTCACTCACTAACAGGCTCTTACGCTTCCAATGGTCTATTGCTCAATATTGTAGCGAACAGTGTCACATGTTTTTTGCTCACGTATTGTGACACCTCTGGATAACAAAGTATCTCCTCTACAGAAAACAGTATTCATGTCAAAAACAATAAGTGCAATCAAGCACCGTTTTTCGTGGAGACCTAGAGGCATATGAAAACTCGTTGCTTGACTTCGAGAAGGCGTTCGGTACAGTTCCGCACTGTAGCCTAATAAAATACAAGTATACAGAATATACTAGTTTTGTGACTGCTTTAAAGAGTTCTTAGCAAAGAAACTACAACATGTCATTGTATGAAGAGGTAAACAACTTTGAGCGTACCCCAAGGCAAAGTGCTCTACGTTCATCTGTAAGCACTAGTTGTTTACAGTTCAAATTGTAAGCAAGTGTCGTTCCTAAATGAGGCCTGAACCGTAACGAGAATCGGAAAGTCACTGGGTCTATTGACGAAGGTTACTAGCAATTCAAGCACTCTCCACCAGATAGATGTCCTCTTCGAGGACATCGCAAAGTGGTTACCGCTTGGTTGACTTCCTTCACGGGTTAAAATTGAATGTAAGAAGTGAATCCCATTCTCTCTTGATGTTCGGCACTTGACCGTGTGACCCAGCCTGGTGCGTGATATTACCATACACCACCAGACTTTCAGAGCTGCTGGAACATTTCCAGCAGTCAGCAACGACCGAAAAATCCACCGCCGTTGGCGATAAAGCGAACGGCAGCCGCGCGTGGGCCATCGGAATGGCAGCGCGACGGAAATGGCGGGTAGGATTCGATGCAGACGGCGTGGCCATGCGTAATGGTTCTCTTTCAATATCCTGTCGGACTTCGCAGAACCTGGGCGTTCGCCGCGACACACGCCATCGTCGTCCAGAACATTTAGGCACACAGCTTTCCTTCACTTCCACTACTGAACGAGTGCGTACCTAGCATCTGAAATGAGGGTCTAGGGGCAATCTCGCCTAAGGGGGCGGGTTTAGGCAACGAAACACACTTTCTCACAAAACAAAACTTAACAACATTGATAAACTGTGTTCATTAATCTCAAAACGTATTAATGATATCTACTAACTTCAGCGTACTTCACTTTTCAGTATAATTTTATGACTTTGTACACATTAATTTTGCGACACGCAGGCGATGAACAGACATAGGAGAACACTTTCTCTTTTCATACTGCTAATAGTTGCTGAATTGGTCTAGTAATACAAGAAACACCATCGTCAATGTGCGTCGCAACATCTAACTTTTAGAATCCTAAGCCCTTTGATATTATTAGTGAAATTGTCTGCCACTTTGGCGTCAGCATAGTTAGCTGTTGAGTGGGAGGGTCAGTTCACAAAAAGTAAATGGAAGTTTAAAGCACCAATCACAATTTGCGTTGTTGTGGTCTTCAGTCCAGAGACTGGTTCGGTGCAGCTCTCCATGCTACTCTATCCTGTGCAAGCTACTTCATCTCATCCACCCCATTAGATGAACGGTCAGCGCGTCGGAAATCCACTCACGGGAGCCCGGGTTTGATTGTAGCCTGGGCTGGGAGATTTTCTCCCCTCAGGGAGTGGGTGTTGTGCTATCATCATTTAATGCCCATTGTCGACGCGCAAGCCGCCCAATGTGGCGTCACACTCAATAAGATATGCAGTTGGCGGCAGAACTTCCAGCCTGCGAATTCGCGGCCACTGACGCCATATGATCGTCATCATCTCCCAGTAACTACTGCTGTCCACATTCTTCTGAATCTGCTTAGTGTATTCATCTCTTGGTCATCGTCTACAATTTTTGACCTCCACACTGCCCTCCAATTCCAAACAGGAGATTAGTTGGTGCATCAGAACAGGTTCTAACAACCAATCCCTTCACCTAGTCAAGTTGATGCTTTGCTGACAATAATTACTACCAAATTCGTAATTGGAAAAAGCATTATTTGCCGCAAGATTTATCTGGAAGGAACGTTATGATAGGTCGATTAGATCACAAGCCAGCCAGAATTAAGCGGTTCTTGCGTGAAAAGAGGAGTGGGCATATAGGAGAGTACTTCAAGAAGAGTCGCTTGCTAGCTGGTCTACGGAAAACACTATGTAAGATTGCTCCTTAATAATACTCTGTAGGTTGAGGCAATAGTGTGCTAATTTCGGTTCGAACATATCGTGACTGAAGCGACTGGAGTTATGAACATTTTAATGAAAGTTTGGTGTTTCTACATCAAATACCGGGTGATCAAAAAGTCACTATAAATTTGAAAACGGAATAAATCACGCTGTAATGTAGATAAAGAGGTACAAATTGACACACATGCTTGGAACGATATGGTGTTTTATTAGAACAAAAAAAAACGAAGTTCACAAAATGTCCGACAGATGGCGTCGTTTGGTGATAATCTTGTGCTCAGCCGCCACTTTCGTCATGCTTGGCCATCCAGTTCCCTGGATCTCAGTCCATGTGATTATTGGCTTGGGGGTTACCTGTCGCAAGTATATCGTGATCGACCGACATCTCTAGGGATGCTGAAAGACAACATCCGACGACAATGACTCATTATAACTCCGGACATGCTTTACATAGCTGTTAACAACATTATTCCTCGACTACAGATATTGTTGAGGAATAATGGTGGATGTATTGAGCATTTCTTGTAAAGAAATTGTCTTACTTTGTCATGCTAATTATTGCTATTTTGATCAGATCAAGAGCCATCTGTCGGACACATTTTGAACTTTTGTATTTTTTTGGTTCTAATAAAATCCCATGCCATTCCAAGCATGTGTGTCAATTTGTACCTCTCTATCTACATTATTCCGTGATTTATTCAATTTTCTAATTTAAACTGACTTTTTGATCACCCCGTATTAACCTTGCCACCGAAGGTACAACTTACGGTGAAAGGGTGGCCACTTTATATAGTAAAATGATCGTTTAAATAAAAGCACATGAAATGCTACCTTACATAAAATTCTACAAGGTTGGCCAAACAACAGTTAAGAGGCTCTACAGTACACAGATACCGCCTCTCAAGATCATAGGCCATAATATCAAAGTTTCCAAAGAGCAAAACATTTTTCAGGTATTAGGCCGTTACACTCCAAGCAATAAATTCGTTAACACACCAAATCCGACAAACATGACAGAGGCAGCTACTAACGTACGGTAGATTGATAGGGAAATTACCGAACAACCCGAACCGCAGGTTGCTCTATCGCGCCATTACTCCACAAGGGAAAAACTGACCACCCAATTTATAATCAACCACCCTCCGGCGGGTGAACAAACGGGGAAGAATGGTGCGATGACCCAAAGCAAAATGACTGGTGACCTCATCAAAAAAAAAAACAAGCAGAATTTAACAAGAGTAAATCAAACAACATATAACCAATCACTTAACTTGTAATAAACTGCGATTCCTCGAGAAGACCTGGCGCAGCACCCCGAAATCGATCTCCCGAACCGACCGCTGCCAGTCGCTTCAACGAACACAGGAAGGCGCTCCGATCTCCCGTCTCACGGCGTCGCAACTCGCACCAGCCAGACTGATGTCGTGGGCTGACTGTAGTTGCTCTCGTGTCGACCGCGGAGTCACTACCCCTCGCTATACGCTGCATCCCACTGGACTCACGTGACGACCTCATATGCGCCGATGCTCAAGACGGACAAGTCATCTTGTGTCTCAGTGCGCGACCGACCGACCGCTCGGTGCAACTGCCAATGACCATTGCCTGAGGAAACTCGAGCAGACTGGCGGCCTAACGTGCAGACTCAGATGCAGGATCTAAGCCCCGAATAGGCCACCAATCGCCGACTTCTCTTACTGGCGGAGTGGGAAGACTCTCATTTTGCCGGCTTTAAATATTGATTCGAACGACAGACATACTAGCACTCTGAACGACAGACAGACACTAACTGCCTAACAAATTCAGACGATAGACAGACTAACCAGTTGGGGACGACAGACTGACCCAGACTGACTGGCGAATCATAGCGCCCCTTAAATGCGCGTGAACAGGCAACCTTTTCCCTTTCCCACCATAGCGAGACACCAAAACTGCGATTGCCACAGCGGCGCTACCGCCAGAAACGGTGGGCGACTGCTTCAAACTACGCGCTGCGGCGCGCTCTTCAACGCAGCAATTTTTATCACGCCTCAGCTACCACAGAGTGAAGGGACTTCTGCGAGAACCCTTTCAAGCTATGTGGACTGAACAATAGCTTTAGAAAGACGCAGACGACGGAGCCCGTCCCACTTCATGTTTTCTAGGGAATTGGAATTACTGTATTCTTCTTGATGTCTCAAGATAGTTCGCCTGTCTCATACATCTTGCTCACCCTTGTGAAAGAGTTCTTTCACGGCAGGCCCTCCCAAGGCTTTCAGTAGATCTAGTGCAATGTTGCCTACTCAGATGGTCTTGTATCGACAGAGGTCTTTCAGTGCTCTGTCTAATTCTTCACGCAGTATCATATCTCCCATTTCACCTTCATCTTCGTCCAGCTCCTCAGGATATATTTACAATTTAAAACCAGGTTCCTAAATCTCTGTCTCACCATTATACAGGGTGTTTCAGAAGTGATAGCCAATATTCAGGGATATGACAGATGCGATCATACGAAATAAAGAATTCATGTAAACATAGATTCTAAAACGCGTACCTTAAGAGCTATGGGCAATTCTTTATCTTCGTTACTGCGACACAAATCTCTTCTATTGGAAACTCTTTGCTTTCCATATTTTCGGAAGTGTTAGTGTGGACCAAAAAAAAAAAAAAAGTCCAGTAAACGTGTGCTGTAAAATTCGTTCCTTAAAAATCTGAGCATTTGTTCATTAGAAGAGTTGTCTTTCAGTGAAGTGAAGATTAACAAGTGTTCATAGTTCCTAAGGTATGCATTTTATAAAACATGTTTACTGGCCTTTTTTTCTTGTTTTCGTCCATACAACCACTTCCAAATGTATGGAACGCAAACAGCTTGCAGAAGATAAGATTTGTTTCACAGTGTCAAAGACCAAGAATTGCTCAAAACGCTTCTGAAACACCCTGTATAATCTGTCTGAAACATTCGAGTGTCTCCAAGACCCTTACCCGTATACAACCTTCTTTAGTGATTCTTAAACCGAGCAGGCAGCTTCGTCTTTGATTTCTTACCCCCAGTTCGTATTCTCCTACAACATTTCCTTCCCTTCCTTCTCATATAGTCGAATTCCAGTCCCTTATGACTATTAAATTTTGGTCTCCCTTAAGTACCTGAATAATTTCCTTTATCGTATCATACATTTTTTCAGTCTTTTCAATATCTACGTAGATAGTTAGCAAATGAACTTGTGCTGCTGTCGTAGGCGTTGGCTTCGTTTCTATCTTGGCTACAATGTTGCGTTCACTACGCGGTTTGTAGTGGCTTATCCGCGTTCCTATTTCTTTATCCATTATGAAACCTACTTGTGCATTACCGTTATTTGATCTTGTACGCACACTCCTGTATTTACCTGCCGCAAAACTGCGTTAATTCCCAATATGCCCATCTTTAACCTATCCATCTCCATTTTTATATTTTCAAACCTACCTGCCCGATTAAGGGAGCTGACATTCGACGCTCCGATCCTTAGAACGCCAGTTTTGCTTCTCTTGATAACGACGACCTGCTGAGCAGTCGCTGCTCCGCCCGGAGGTGCGAATAGAGGACTACTTTTCGTCTGGAATATTAAACCCAAGAGGACGCCATCATGATTTACCATACAATAAAGCATCATGCCCTCGGGAATAATTACGGCTGTAGTTTCTCCTTGCTTTCAGCCCTTTCGCAGCACCAGCACAGGATGGTCATTTTGGTTGATGTTACAAGGCCATATTAGTCCATCATCCGAACTGTGGCCCCTGGAACTACTGAAAAGGCTGCTGCCTCTCTTCAGGATTGATACGTCTGTCTGGCCTCTCGACAGATATCCCTCCGTTGTAGTTGCACCAACGGTACGGCTATCTCCACCACATAGGCACACAAGCCTCCCCACCAGCGGCAAGGTCCATGGTTCATGATGAGACCTGACTGATGTTGTTGTAATTTATGAATCCACTTTGCAATGCAATTTTGCAAATACTGTAATGATGTGATCATTTTCAGCAATGTAGTCTTTAAATTATCCTCAGGCCTTAAGCTCCGATGAGCATTTCGGCACACATTTTAGCAGGAAATACGATGCCGTTGCTGATGTTACTGTAACATAGATATCCTCATCGTTGGTCCCATTACTCGTGAGCATATTGCATGATCAATCTGTGTATACATTCGAAAACTAAGTAAAAACGCACTTGTTGTGTCATCCTTGCACAACCACTTTTAGAGATAGGCTGTTATTCAGTACTGGAAATCACCACCTGGTTCGGGAGAGTATGGTCTCACGAGAGCATAGAAAAACCAATACATCATTCACAGCCTCAACCGAAGAGATATCTCGCTCCTGTTTGTACTTTGAAAGGTGCAAACGCCACTAATCCTATCAGAAGTGAAATAATACACCAGGAAACGATATACGTATAGGTTGAGAGACAATTATTAAACATATCTATTTTTCCACACTCCCTTCATTACTTCTGAAAGCAGAGAGACTGGATTTCAGCGTACCACAAGAACTACGTAAAAATGAACAATTCGATATCTTCATAGAATATGAGTTGAAGTTTGTGTTGGGGAGGGCATTTGACTCCCATTGTTCATGCAGCAACGATGACCATAGTGCTGCTATGGTGTAGTGGTGAGCATTTCTGCCTATTAAGTGCCGGCACGGTAGCTCAGCGTGTTTGGTCAGAAAGATAGATGCGCTCTGTAATTAAAAAAAAAACTGACTTAATGGATCAACGATTAACATTAATAAGTATCATGGGACGTCCGCCCAAACAAACTAAACAAGCAACAACGAACAAAATGAGAGTAAATAGTAAAGCAAGTAAAAGGCAAACAAGAAGACACGGATTCAAGTCCTGGTCGAGGCAAAAATTTTAATTCATTTCTTCAGCTTCCAACATTATCGTAGATAAGAATGAAACTTTAACACGTGAAGGAAAATTTAGTTATAAGATCTATACGATCACATGTATTACAGGGCTTCCCCGTTAAGTCCAATGACGGAGAGCCGTGGTAATAGTGAAAATGTAGGGTGAATATAAGCTGGAGATGTGAATTGAAGTTTGTGTTGGGGAGGGCATACAACTCGGGTAGTTTGTGCAGCAATCAGGACATTAATGCTGCGATGGTGTAATGGTCCCCCACTTCTGCTTAGTAACCAAGATGACCCAAGTTCGAATCCCAGCCACGGTACATTTTTTTACATTTCTTCAGATTCTAACAATGCCGTAAATTTTGTAAGTTGTGGTTAATAACACAATTAACAATATGTCTTTCTCACTTGTTTGACGTTTTCTGCCCGCCCTCCCGTTCCTACTCCATTTCATACAGAAACATTTCTATGGGTTCCAATGCAATCACAGCGCCACATTAGGACCTGGTGGCCTAAACTGTAATTAACTTTTTCCAGCGTGAATCGGCTCTGCATTAATGCATTAGCATTTTCGCTGCCATACAAAAATTACAGCCCTTACTGGACGTCTGTGAGGAGCTGCATTTTAATAATAACCACCAGACACTTTTCGCAGTATCTGTTCATTCCCACTGTAATAACCAGTATGTCACAGCAGCCAAAGCGTTTTACTGGTAAGGGTCAACGGCATTTTTCACACTATGTATTATCACACAGTTGGATACACAGACGCCAAATCAGTAGGACACAGATGAGCACAGTTACAATGTTCAAATTTGCTTACATAAACTAAGTCTTAGAGCTTGCTTTTAGCAACAAATACGCATTCGTTAATCAAAGACAGATGAAATAAGAGGTTTAATCGGTATGAAACACACGACTGTTATTGTAGACCCAGAGAAAATATATACTACATAGTTTGCAGTGTTAATAGAAGACTCTCAAGTTCACACAAAATAGAATTACTCTTAGGTGTGATGATATAAAGAGTGTGCGCATCCTCATATGAACAACGGACTTTCAGTGACTGAATCGTCAGTTATCTGTACAGGATCATAAAGACACAGAAGGGGTTGGTCCTGATTGCCGTGACTTGGGGATACTTTAAGGTCCTTTTAATTATAAGGCGTAGGTTTTTATGAAAAGAATGTAAGTTTATTCCTGGTTCGGTACACAACTGGCACACCCAGGCTGATTTGTGAGTCCTAGGGATCAGGAGAGCAGGATTGCGGTCACTCTTGGCTTGACGAAAAGGGCATCCAGGATGAAACTGGTGCTCAAGGTGCCTTTCGCCGGTTGTCATGTGATGTCTCTTCCGTTGACTTCAAGAGCAGGCGATAGTAAGCGTAATGTTAGGTCACGTACGACAAGAACAAACAACCATTACCCAAGAAATGAATCTACTCGGTATAAAGACTGAATATACTGAAAGTAAGAAAAACGTATGTAAAAAAATACATTTTAAGTACGAATCACACTGGCTAGGTGACCTGCAAAGTACCGATATTGTCTCAAAACGCGAGTGTTTTAGAATAGGTGTAACAACGCCTACAATGAATGTCAGTTTACATTTCTGGTAACTGTATCCTAGTGTAAGTTATATTTTTATACATGACTCAAAGTTAAATCTGCATACTTACTCCATAAGTCGCCAGTCGGTACATGGTAAAGGGCATCTTGTTCTACTTCAAGTATAGTCCCTTTATTGTCACACTCGCATATGGAAAAAGGAAAAGAAGACTTTCTCTACGCCGTAGTACGAGCCTTGTCTTGGCGGTTTTCACGCGTGATATTGTTGCTGCCACTAGGATGTAGAGTCTTTTTCAAATAGCCGTCCGACGTGGACGAGCGGTTGTAGGTGCTTCAGTCTGGATCCGCGGTACCGCTACTGTTGCAGGTTCGAATCCTGTCTCGCGCATGGATGTGTATGATGTCCTTAGGTTACTTAGATTTCAGTAGTTCTAAGTTCTTGGGGACTGATGAACTCCGCGGTTTAGTCCCATAGTGCTCAGAGCCATTTGAACCATTTTCTTTCTCAAATATTGGTGCTGTAAACCGTATTCTCCCCTCGAGGGATTCTCATTTGGATTTCAGTGTTTCTCATTTGAGTCTGCTATGGGTTTCCGTAACGCTCGTGTGTTGATATAAACTACCGTGAGTAAATTTGCTCCTGTGGATAGCTTCAATTTCTTCCTTCAGTCGGATCTGTTATGGAATTTCAAACACACGAGCACTACTAAAGAAGTTGGCCTCCTTTATAAATAAGCTGCACTTTCGTACTATTCTCTCGATCAGCCGAGGTCGACATTTCGCCCTCCTTTCAACCGACGTTACACAAAGAGTTCCGTTTAACATCTGTTTCTAACGTGAAGAGGAGACTACATGAACCAGCGCATCAATAATACTGTATTCAAAGTTTTTTCACACTTACCTGAATTAGCTATCTCGATTACACTGATAAACCAACATACAAATACAACTACCTACCAGTAGTCACAGATTTAGATTTCAAGTCCTGATTTCATCAAATAACTATAAATTGGGATGAGAAGAAATATTAATCTGTGTACATAATTTCACCTGATTATACATGCGTAATGCACTGGAATGCATAGTGAAATTAATGTATTATACAGATTACGGAAGTTAGAGCTAGAGTCCAGTCACTCAATAACGACAAAGAAACTGAAATTGAGAGTTGCATAGCAAATGCCGCAATGCTTAACTTCGTTGTCAAAGAAAACCCGAGGAGAATTGCCCAAGATAAATTCTTTTACCACAGAAAATATGAGTGAAACAGTTATTACTGTCATTGATTTTGCGAAACAGCTGAACATATTAAAATTAAACAAAGTTCTAGGCACATCAGACTTCGTCAGCCGTAGTAAGCAGACATCCAGCAGACATTACTGATGTGTACTGGACGACTCAGGTGGCAGCCGTTACGTTACGGCCAGGCGGTGCCTTGCATCGTAGATGGCGCAGCCCACGGTGGACGGCAGTGGACAACAGCTCTGCTAGCTGATCCCCAAAGGTCTCCCTTTGACATCAAAGACACGCTCCAAGGCGACTCGCCCTCCACCCAAGCCTGAAGCACTCGCTGCTCAGCCTCCAGCTGACGTGCTTTCAGTTAGGGGACATAAGCCGGCATCATCAGCGGCGGGTGCTGGATGCAGTAACAGTACCTGACACCTCGCCCCTCCCCGCCTCCTCCATCAACCACCACCACTTGTCAGCACCACGTGTAAGGCCTGCTGTAAGTCAGCAGATTCATGGCGGTCTCTGCACCTCATCAGTAATGACATGGAAGTTGGCACGGCACGGGGCAGCAGGAGACTCTCTCAGTTAGCCTTTCCACAGATTTTCCCCGTGATCAAGGGGCAGCTCGCCGTAAAAAATAAAAATAAAAAGAAAACAATGGCGGACGGTCAAGGAGGACATCAAAAGCAACTAGCAATGGCACAAAGGGCGTTCCTGGCCAAGAGAGGTCTACTAGTATCCAACACATGTCTTACTTTGAGGAAGAACTTTCTGAGGACGTCCATTTGGAGTACAGCAGTACGTTAGTGAAAGATGGACTGTGGGAAAACTGGAACAGAAGAAAATCGATGCATTTGAGTTGTGGTGAAACAGACGAATGTTGAAAATTTGGTGGACTGATAAGATAACGAATGAGGAGGTTGTGAGCAGAATCGGAGAGGAAAGGAATATGTGGAAAACACTGATAAGGGGAAGCGAGGGAATTGAGGGAATGACTTCCGTGGTAATAGAAGGAGCTGTAGAAGGCAAAAACTGTAGAGGAAGACAGAGATTGAAAATATCCACCAAATATTTGTGGACGTAGGTTGCAAGTGCTACACGGACATGAAAGGGTTGGCACAAGGGACGAATTCATGATGGGCCGCATCAAACCCGTCAGAAAACTGATGGTCCAAATACAAGCGATAGCGCCTTTGATAAGTGATCAAGAAACGTCTTCTGTTCCGGGTTCCTACCTCCTACCGTTTAAATTTTGAATAAAAATCATCAATAATGGTGACCGAAGACTATCGGCAGAAGAAGTCACTGTAATTCAGCCTATGGCTTTGTGAACGAGGACGGCGGAGCCGACTTAGGTTCAGGACAGGCTCTTGCCCTTAGGGTGAAAAACTGTCCGTAAGGAGGAAGAATCAACAATGATCAACAACAAGAGGAAGCAGAAGGAAATGGAAAACAACTAATCAAACACTATTTGTATCCACAGGACATGTGGCATGTAACTGAAAAAGTGTAGTGATGATCTCGCCATTGACACAAGATTCCGCATTAGCCGCCATTCTGAACTGTGGGAGGGACTGCCAGGCGAGAGGTGACAATGCGAAAAATATTAAATAACCAACGGAAGGATAACTTTCTACGAGTCGGGAAGCGGAATTAAATAAATTGGACGTGGTAGGGAGGCTAAAAATGGGAAAAGCGCAGGGTTCATCTATATACAGAGGGGGTGAATGAAGTAAAATCGAAAGAAGGCAAGTACTGCTGCTAAGTTAAGTATAGGGTAACATCAATGGCAGCAGAAAATTTTATAATGCAGTAGGATTCGTTATAAATAGGATAGTAGTGCAGAGAATTAGGTTCTGTCAGCAGTTCAGTGATAAGGTTCTTCTGGACAGAATCAGTAGCAAACCAACACCATCAGCGTCAGTTCAATATACATGGCGATGTCGCAAGCAGAAGATGAAGAAGTAGAGAATGTATGTGAGAATATTGAAACATAATATTCATGGCAGTTTGGAATGGAGTGTAGGGTATGGAGTACAATAAAGAGTTATAGGGGAATATGATCTTGGTAGTAGGAATGAGAGAGGAAAAAGACTAATTGAGTTCTGTGATAGATTCCAACTCGTAATAACGAATATTCCTGTTAAATAATCCCGAGAAGAAGGAGGTATACTAGTAAAATGCCAAGAGATACGGGAATATTTCAGTCAGATTGCGTCATGATCAGACAGAGATTCCGAAATCAGATAGTGTATTGTAAGTCGTAACGGAACCACATACAGACAAAGAGCACAGTTTAGTGCTGATGAAGAATATCATCAAGTTCTTGAGGCTAGTCAGGAAGAATTAATGAGCAAAGAAGTGAGATAGGGGAGTACTAAGAAATGAAGAGATACGGTTGCTATTTGTCCTAACAAATAGCCCAGTAGGCAGTTGGAAAAAAATGTACATCTCTAAAATGGTCACTGGCAGAAGCTGCAATGAAAAACATAGGTACAAGGGAGGTATCTATGAAGAAACCATGGGTAAAAAACACTTCAGTACATTGACATAGAAGGAAACAAAAGAGTTAAACGACACAAAATCACACAAATCGAGGATGTTTTAGATGATCAGTTTGACTATATGAAGGTAAAGAGGACAGAGCGGCAATTTTGACTTTGCGGCTGATAACAGAAGCAAGACTGATGAAAAACCAAGACATTTTCATAGGATTTGTCGCCCTAGAAAAAGCACTAGACAGTGTCAAATGCAGCGAGACGTTCGAAATTCTGAAAAAAGTGGGGATAAATTATACGGAAAGACGGGTACTATACAATATGTACAAGGGCCATGAAGGAACAATAAGAGTGGAAGACCAAGAGAGAAATGCTCGGTATAAAAGGGTTGTAAGACGTGCATGAACTAGTTGGCGGAAGTGTGTGTGTGTGTGTGGATCTAATGGTCGCTCAATGGCGCGGTTATTAGCACTTTTACCCTCGTTATAAAAAACCAATGTGGATATAATCCCTAATATTGTTGCACACCTATGCTCTAGAAATAACCATTCTATCTCACAGGCACTAAAACTACGTCGATGGAGGAAAACTATGTACAAATGAAGTTAAAAAATAAACAAAATATAAAGGGAACTGAAAGACAGGCGCAAGGATATGTCACTTTCTGACCAGCACGTCTCTGCCTAGTGTTGAGAAAAATGTCGGACTTCAAAACTGGAACCACATTCGTTTGAACTTTACCTGAAATAGAGAGCAGATCCTGCAGTAAATCGGCCGCGGTCTGATGCTCAGAAAATAAAACGCAGTCCGAGAAAATGCGGAGCGCAGTAATCTGTACGCCACAAGTACCACGCATTGGAGGATTCTGGCGCCGAATCTAGAAGCGGTACATCATGGCGTTATGGCCTATGCGAAGACGAGTAAGAAGGATCTCGTCCCGTCGACGTGGCTGGAAGAAGATACGGCATGGCCGTGTTGTGGACTTTACTAGACGGAGGTTACTGTCTATCACTTCCAACCACTCGTCCTCCCACCGACGCCCGACTCTGAATCTCAGCGGAGACACTATAGCTTGCATGGAGATGGCACACTGAAGTAACTGAGGGTCTGAACGCCTCTTTGGCTACTAGATTAGCCGTTTCGTTCCCTGCAGAACCCAAGTGCCGCCAGGAGGAGTGAGTAATGGACATTCTGGACTACTTTATCTGCTGGATAAAAGAGTTGTAGAGAGTGAAGAGGACTCAGAGAATCGGGACACACAAGAAATTTAGCACTGGAAGACCGTCTCATCTGCTCCATTACCCTCAAGATTGCACATAACTCTTTGGCAAAGACGGTGAAGTCTTGAAGCAGTCAGACCTTCAGGACACGATCCGGGAAAACAACAGAGCAAGCAACAGTTTCTCCTGTTTAGACTCATCTGAGAATAATTGGGAAAAACTATCGGTAAAAACGGTTACTATACATTATGTATGAAACTTGGTTGTTAGATAACCAGACAGCGCACAGGATAAGGTTAAGGTTGCGTATGCAGCCTTAAACAATTACCATGGGTTGCACAATGAAACACAAAACTTTATTTGCTAAGTACCACTTATTTACATATTGGCTTAAAATATCCCAACTAAACAATGCGGCTCAGGGCCTAGTTAAAGAAAACTTGAGACGCTTTCTGGGCTGAAGGCGAAAAACCGCACTAAAAACAAGGGCGGCTGAAGGCCTGGTACAAAAATCAAAAGCAATTAAAAATAGAAGTTAAATTTAAAACAAACATGCAGTGAACGCAATTAGCGGCTGAAGGCCTACATTACACGTCTGAAGGACAATTATAATTAAGGCACATTTATAAACAATTTTTCTAAGCAAGAATTTTTTTTAAACCTTGCAACAGAATGGCCAAACCTTGATTAAATTAATACACGGCTGAAGGTCGTAATCAATTTTAAAACAATGCCTGAGCAACTAGTCGGATAAATAATTTAGAATAAACCCCTTGCTTCATGGTAAAAAAAAATCCTGTAGAGAATACACATGGCTGAAGGTCTCATTAAGAGGTTCAGTGAAATCCTCAGCTGGTGTCCACACATAACACGTGGAACAACTTATGGCTTAGGGCCTGGATCAGAAATTATTTTTTCTATTAAATCAATCAATGCTCCAAATTTTAATTTAACACGGCTGAAGGCCTTTATGTAAAATTTAAAAAAAACTGAATTAATACACGGGCGAAGGCCTCACACAATACTTCAACTAAATCACAATTTAAAATCAACAGAAAAAGAGGTTCTCATAGCTGTTCCAAGGGTCGGCCTGGAAGATAGCTCAAACGTAAGATGAAGTGAGACAGGCAGCCAAGACCTTAAGTTCGATAATCGGATGGCAATCCAAACTAGGGACGGCCCAAGGACCGATCAACAATTATCTTACATCCGACCAACGATACAACGATGGAAAATACCGGCCGAGGACTTCACAAACAGCAGTACACCTCCAGAAATTGGCGTCTCAAGACAGCTAAGGGAAGAATAAATACACGCCACCAGCGGTCCCGGCCTAGGCGAGTGCCTCGGAGACTTACTTACTGCTTCGTGCCAACCGACTTACAGCAAATGACACGCAGACAGCGTTACAATAACTGATCGGTCAAATACACACAAGCTACACACGGTTCCGAGAAAAACTTTCGCAAACAACTCGGACAATACTAAAACCAGTGACTGTGGAACAACAAGGACGAATCACAAGTCGACACACACACAGAACCCAGAAGCGGTCGGCGACCAAATACACGACGAGCGATGAGGCGACCGACTGAACGATCCTCCAAGGTGTCGGCAATGGTCGGGCTAGTAATGACTATCCGGACCTCACTGCTGCTCAGTCCCGACTCCATTGATGTCCGTTCGCAACTCTGACACAAGATGATCCGGAGACACTGGCTCGGACCCAACACTGCAGAGGGAACACCGGCCCATTGGCCACCCGACATCTCAGCACAAGGAAGAAACCGGTAGATGACCATTGAAGGGGCCCAGAAGCGGTCACCAAACCAAATACACGCTGCCTGATTAGACGACCGACCGAACGACCAACCAACGGTCGTCCCTGCTGAAGTCTCCTTCCGTCAGACAGTGCATGTGTGTCGCCAGCGGTCGGCGAGCACTGGCTGTCCAGACCTCATTGGAGCTCCATCCCGACTGAACTCACCGCACACCACGACCCGGAAATACTAGCAAATGATTCAAATGGCTGTGAGCACTGTGGGACTTAAAAGCTGAGGTCATCAGTCCCCTAGAACTTACAAATACTGAAACCTAACTAACCAAACGACATCACACACATCCATGCCCGAGACAGGATTTGAACCTGCGCCCGTAGCGGTCGCGCGGTTCCAGACTGAAGCGCCTAGAACCGCTCGGCAACACCAGCCGGCGGAAATACCAGCAGTCACTCCCAACAGAGTACGAGATTGCTCTTATTAATAGCGCTGCTGCTGCCACTCATGATCAGGTAGGCCAGCAACTTATTGACGCCAGTAAATCGGATAAGAAACAGGACGGCAGTACCGCAACGACAAGATGTCAAGTAATAAACGCCTCGAACAAGAGTCGCACAGGGCTCAGTGTACAAGAGCCATGAAGGAACAATAACAGTGCAAGACCAAGAGAGAAGTGGTGGGTTTGAAAGGGTTCTAAGGCAGGGATGAAACGTTTGGCGGAGGAGAGAGAATTTTGAATGTGTGTGTGTGTGTGTTTGTGTGTGTGTGTGTTGACTATATTATCTGCTGGATACAAGAGTTGCAGAGAGTGAAATCACTCAGGGAATCGGGAAACACAACAAATTTAGCACTGGGAGACGGTCTCATCTACTCCATTACCCTCAAGATTGCATATGGTGCTCAAATAAAAAGTTAGAAAATGTCGCATGAAAAACAGAAGCAGGAGTGCTATCTCACCTGTACTGCAATAAATCTAAAATTACACTGGGCCTCTGCAGTAACCATGGCGACAAACGGTTAAATCCCTTGGAAGGGTGAAAGAGAAGTGGAGGGGGGGGGGGGGGGGAGGGGGTTGTACTTGTTCAACACTGGGTGACTCCAACACACGCTGCACGCTGCAAGCGCATCCCAAGCAGCAATGTGGTTCACGGTCAGTTGGAGAAAAAGCGTTCCAGAATCAATGAGCAACAGTATCGTATGCAGGTGAAAATCGGAGCTGCAAGAAAGTTACAAAGCTGATGCACCATGAGCAGCTGGCGCCTGATCGTGAGCGGCTGTTCCCTGTCCTCAACGCAGAGGCTGGATCTAGAACTTGTTCTGTAAGCACCAGTGGCCAGCTGCATCACCTCATGGTGGACTGTGTCAATGATCAGCAGACAAGAAGGCCTCGCCGATCCATTTATTGTGCACCCATAGTTCAGCTGTGAACGCACAAAAGTGCAATATAACTGGAGCAGACGCGCCCTGTCCGCTGCCCAAGACCTACGAATAAGGCAGTTTATACTATTCAATGCCTTGAGAGCTTTGACTTCCAGGTCTCTCAGATGTGACAAGCGTAACAATTAAGAGTCGAAGATGAGATCAGAAACCTCCCTTAGTCTCTAAATTGTCGGATGGATTCCTTTATATGAAATCCAGGCAAATATTATTTAGGACAAGAATCATTAAGAAGAACACAGACATACATATCTGCTGCAAAAGTGGAACCTCATCTTTGCATCCCACTCCTCTAACTTCAGCAATGTATGTTGCAACTGATGCTAGCTGTTGCGACACTGAGGAGGAATAGAAAACATAGTATGCAGGACCCCCCACCGTAGACGTAATGCTGCTTACGGCTAAGGTAACACTTAAAACACTGCACTAAGGGACGCCATTCTCTTGCTCAGAACGGTCCGATAGCGTATCACCAACTGAGACAGAAAAGGCAGTGGGAAGGTGGAAAGGTTTCCCGGACAGCACCATTCATGAATTTGCCTGAGAATGTTGTGTCTCCGTGTAGTATCACGTGTCTTATAAATATAGAAGAACATCGCATTACAGTGATGTTTACGCGTGTAAGACTGCTGAATAGTCGCCGCTAGCAGTGTCAGGGTGCGTGGTCTCTAACAACCAGACCAGACGGAGGTTAAATATTCGGTCCAGGGTCTTTCTGACGCAGATGCTTAAGGAAATATTATTGTAATTACTGGTTTCAGAATAAGTATAAAAATTGCTTAACTTCACGAGTTGAGGTAGTTTTCTGCCTGCCATATAAGATCCATGGAGGAATTCCTTTGTCGCTGCTGGCAAATGTCGAAGCATGCAGTTCCAGATTTGGTCGTGAACGAGCGCAGTGTCACGAGTCTCAGACAACGCTGATTCCAGCACTAACTCAGAGGAAGGAGAGCTGCAGGACTTAGAACTGTTGGATCTGAAATCCCACCATCCCTTTCTACTGACGCACAGTAGCGACGACACGCCTCATCCTGACATGCATAGGCAGTAATTTTTGCAAAATGCTCGGCCAGCGAATCAGCTATGTCTTCGTGTGATACTCGGAGACATCCCTCTTGTAGCGATGCTAATATTGGTAAATGACTGTATTTACCGTAAATCCTTCGAATGGCTCCTCACAATTTTGCAGCACAGGTGGAACGGTTAATAGAGTCTAAGGTCGCTTGCTATGACTTTTTCTTGCTATCCTTAATTACGCGTCAAACCTTGGCTCTTGTGATTCGAAAAGCTATGAGGTTACTTGCTGTATGGAGGCATTTAAATCGTCAAAAAGCCGCCGGCCGGTTTCGGATAGCCTAATGGCACTCATCAGTCCACCAAGGCAAAGTTCGCCTCCTAAGAACCTCTGTATCTCGGAAACAGATAAATATATGAAGAAAATTTTCAAGTAAATTCGAGATCGAGATCTTAGCAACACACCTTAAAAAGTATTCCCATTCGTTGTGCATAGCCAACTTGGAATCCTCGGTCGGGTTTTGATTCGCCGAGAACGGCGAAAATATAGTAAAATACCCTTTTGCTTGTTTTCCAAGGAACTGCCATGAACAAATGGTGCCTCCGTAACCCCCAGCAACACCACTGTGCACCACATCAAATGCACAAGGAACCAACGGAATTGCTCCATTTGTCTAAGCAGGAGGAGATTTATAATATTCATACGTAGACTCTGCACTATATTTATTTATTTATTTATTTATTTATTTAACCTGATCAGATTAGGGCCATCAGGCCCTCTCTTACATCGGACCAGTGTTCCACACATGCAGCATTTCACACATCAGAGTTACATCATGACCATAGTTTAAATGAGAATATTAGCTTACTCTAGTGACAATATGAATAAAGAGTAGTGACTAAGATCTAATAAACTAAATGCGGCAGTATTTTTACAACAGGTGCTATACATACAGATTATGATAAAAGCAATAATAATAACAGTAAAAAAATGTAATGATAAACATGACTAAGACCTAATAAATTAAATGCTGGCAGTATTTTTACAGCAGGTGCTATACATACAGATTATGATAAAAGCAATAATAAGCAATAATAATAACAGTAAAAAAATCAAATAATAATGACAAACATGAGAAGGATTGGCAATAGTAATGAAGGTTTGTGCAGATGTGTGTAAAGTAGATGTTTACTAGTTAAGCGCGTTTTGGGGAATGGAGATTTAAGGAGGGGGAAAGAGGGAAGTAATGAGGTGAAGTGCATTCATGTACAGAGGAAGGCATTACTGTTGCTTAAGTAGATACGTCATTAACTGTTTTTTGAAGCTGGACATGCTTTTAAGTTCTCTAACATAACGAGGGAGGTTATTCCAGAGTCGGGTTCCCGCTACTGTAAAGGACTTGGAGAAAGTGCCTGAGCGATGCAGTGGAACGGAGAGGATTTTATTACAATGGGAACGTCTGTTTTGTCATGTTGTTCCGACATGAGCGTTAGGGACGAGGAGGGACAGTTTACATTTACAAGGCAGTAGATGAGACAGAGTGTATGGAAATATCTGCGTTTGTCTGCACGCAGCCAGAACAATTTTGCATATGCTGGTGAAATGTGATCAAAAAGTCGAACGTCACAAATATATCGGACGCAGGCATTCATGACCAGTTCTAGACGTCGAGAATTTTCCTGAGAGAGGCCTTGTAGGATAATATCGCTGTAGTCAATGATTGGGAGTATAAGCGTTTGTACTAATTTCGTTTTCAGATCGAAAGGGAAGAGTTTTTTATATTTTTGTAGGACATGAAGGGATGCTGATGCTTTTTTGCACACTGCATTTACGTGGTCTGTCCAATTTAGATTTTCATCTATTATTACTCCCAAACTTTTTTCTGAGGGAGAGAAATTAATATTTGTTCCATTTAGGATTAGGGGTGGTACGGATTCTCGATGTTTTGGGCTACTGAGCTTAGAGTGACCAACAAGTACCGCTTGGGTTTTAGATGGGTTTAGTTTTAGACCTATGTCCTGTGCCCATTTTGACAGTGCATCGAGGTCAGTATTGAAATTTTCAATAGCTTTCTTCAGATTGCTTGGTTTCGCACTTAGATACAACTGAAGGTCATCAGCATACATATGGTATTTGCAATAGGTCAGAACCGATGACACATCGTTGACATACAGAGAGAAGAGTATAGGACCTAATACTGAGCCTTGGGAAACGCCTGACACTACCTGCCGCCATTGTGATTTTATATTCCCAGACAGGACACGTTGCTGAAGAGACGCCATGTATGAGCGAAACCATTGCACTGCACTTGGTGAGAAATTTTGACCGCAAAGTTTGGCTAGTAAGATATCGGAGTCGACAGTATCAAATGCTTTACTGAAACGTAAGAAGCAAATGATAGTCGCTTCTTGTCTGTCCATGGCTAGTTTCAGGTCATCTGTCACCTATATCAGAGCAGATTTTATGCTTCGATGTTTACGGAAACCTGATTGGTATTCGTCTAATAGCTTGTTAGTAGTGAGGCAGACGGCGAGCTGGTCATGAACTATATATTCTAAGGCACTTTATAGTGTAGGAAGAAGGCAGATGGGGCGGTAGTCAGAGGGTGCTGTGGCTATGTCCTTTTTAGGCAGTGGCTTAATTCGTCCCAGTTTTCAGGCCTCAGGGAAAACACTTTTGATTAATGAATCGTTGAAAATGTCTGCCATAGAGGGCAGTAGTTGGTCAATAATAAGTTTTACCATCTGGATAGTGATACCATCATGTCCAGTAGATGCTGATCTAATCCGCATTACGGCTTTCTTGACAGTACTGCAAGTGACGTGCTGTAGATAGAATTTTTCTTTGCTACAGTCGTTGAACCCCATGAAGTAATCAATGATTCTCTGTTTTTTTGCGGTACAATTTTGGTTGTAGGTAACGTGAAGAAACGGTTTAGTTCTTCAGCTGGGACCATGTGATTTCCTGCAACTTTTATTTTGCCTAAACCGAGACTACGAAGATTTTTCCACAGGATAGCTGGTCTACATCTATTGTCAGCTAATGTACGGGCATATCTGAGCTTAGCGTTTCTCACCCCTTGACTGACTTTGTTTCGTTTCTGCTTGTATACAGCGTGATTTTCAAGTGTAGGGCGTATCTTGTATGCTCGATGTGCAGCATCTCTGACATTCATGAGCTGTTTTCGCTCATCAGTCAGCCAGGGTGCAGGTTGCCTTTTTACTTTTCAGGTCTTTATTGGAGCATATTTGTCATTCAGTTGAGTAATTTTGTTAGTGAAATCCTGGAGTTTGTCGTTTATGTCCATGAGGGGAGTAGAGGTCATCCCCCAAACTATTTCTTGTGCCCTCAGTTTCGAGTTCAGGCAAATTTATGCGTTTGAGGTCTCGGTATGTAGACAGTTTTTGTTTCTTTCTAGGACATTCTAGTGAATACGTCACGGAAATGATGTCATGGGCAGACATGCCAGGCGCAGACATTTGAGAGGTGCGGATTATTCTGTTCGGAGATTTCGTTGCGAATATATCAATGAAAGTGTGACTGGTAGTCGTGTGATGAGTAGGTGCCAGCTCAAGTAGCGTCATATTTGAGGAAGAAAGCATCCTCTTAAATTTCCCAGTGGAAGGACTATTGCACAGAAAATTAATGTTAGTGTTACCTGCTATAATTACATGTTCATATGACGATTCGAGACTAGAGAGGGCAGTTTCGAAGCAGGCTAACCCTCCTACCTTAGGAGGTTTGTAAAGGACACATATTAAGCACTTTCTATTAAGTGATTTGATCTCTATGAACATATATTCCACTTGTTTATCTACATTGTTGTCGGATGTGTGTACTGCTGTAGGTGACAAATCAGAGCGTATGTAAGCCCCTACTCCGCCCCCTCGTCTGTTGCATCTGTCGTGCCTGAGGAAGATATAGGATATTAAGACTACTCTCTGTTGGATATGTAAACGGTCCGTAGCCAAAGGGATATGCAGAACACTTGACCTTGTATTTTAATTGCGAAAATAACTCTAGGCATTAGCACCGGAAAATTCCGTTTTTAGGTCCGACGTTTTGGAACATATTAGTTACGCACGCTGTTACATGCATGCCGCTTACAGCTCGTACAGAAGCATTTAGGTAATCATTCTTCCCGTTTTCTGTACATGAGTGGAACGGGGAAAAGCTCTGACAATTGAAACACTAGGCTGTACCCTTACACTGGTTTGTAGAGTATAGATGTAGATTTATAAGTAGAATTCATGTAGTTAACAAAAATGTGTTTGGTTGCTTCAGGATACCTGTTGAGGTGACTGTGTAGCAAGATTACTTGCAAATTTATTTTATACTCTTTAAAGTTAGTACCGCCATTAGATTATTTTTTATTTTCAGTGTTACATTCACACGATCATGATTTCGGCTTCAAGGTGCCATTATCCTGAGTTTTAGGTGTTATACAGTGTATTTTAAATACGGCAGTATGCCATCTTAGGCGCTCTATAACAGTCCAAACACTTGACAATGGCACTTTCAAGACGAAATCATCGTCGCCAAATGTAACAGTGCAGATAAAAAATGGCGGTACTGACTTTGAAGAAATATATTATGACTGTCGCCAAACAATACGAAAAAATTATTATTTTGTACTGGTGCTGCTCCAATCCGCAGCTCGTGGTCTAGTGGCTAACGTTGCTGCCTCTCGATCACGGGGTAGTGGGTTTGATTCCCGGCCCGGTTGGGGATTTTCTCTGTCCGGGGAGTGGGTCTTTGTGTTGTCCTTATCATTTCAATACCATCATTATCATTATTCGTGACAGGGCTCGACTGGATTGTGAAAAAAAATTTGGACTTTGTACAGGTGCTGATGACTGCGCAGTTGAGCGCCCCACAAACCAAAATATAAACCAATACAGGTGCTTCGCCATACCTCGTAAGTATCTGAAAGAATAATAAGAATACATCTGAAATCCTCCAAGATCTGCAGGAAACACTTTGAATCACCTGATCATTTATGTATGTAATCATTTATGTATGTAATCTAAAGTGTCCTTGTTGGCTGTTTTAATTAATTGGTAACTGTTAGCAAACAGAGAAGTTTGGAAGGTAGGAGACGGATACTGGCAGAAGTAAAGCTGTGAGTACCGGTCGTGAGTCGTGCTTCGGTAGCTCAGTTGGTAGAGCACTTGCCCGCGAAAGGCAAATGTCCCGAGTTCGAGTCTCGGTCGGGCACACAGTTTTAATCTGCCAGAAAGTCTCAGAGAATCATTTGTTCGGTAGATTTGGCCATATTGAAATATGGCTTAGTTCCTAAATTGCATAAGTTTGTTGTGTTTCGAATCAGAGTTCGAGAATGGATATAAAATTGATTAGAGAACATCTGTCAAGTGGCAGACGAAAAGAAACACCAGGCTACTGATGGTTAGGTGCGTTGTCACCATTTAGATGCCAGTCAGGCGGTTGCCACGGTGCGAGCACTTTGCGCATGACACCTGGCTGCATCCGCAGGCTGACCGCAGTGGCGAGGGACGTAGACAGTGAGGGGTGGGGGGCTGGCCTTGCCGCTCGCTGGGCGGGGGCAGGGGAGGGAACCCTTTGTCGTGCTCGTCTGGGCTGGGCTGGGCTGGCAGGAGGCGGCGTGTCTGCCGGGCTGCCTGCTAATTAGGCGCGCTCCGTCCATCTGACGGCCCACTGCCCCTGTTGCGGCCACCCAGGACAGCGCAGCACGGCCGCAGCACAGCCACCAGACACTGCCTCTTCTGGACGCTGTCCGTCCGCGCAGGCATCTCATATCACTTGCTGCTGAGCGGAGCGAAAGGGCGCACATTGCATTGCAAAGTGCTGAGTGCAAAGTGAGGGAACATTTCCGGAAACTAATGGTACTTAGAGCGTGAGATAATGACAGTAATATTCCTGCCCCTTGACGCATCGCTACTTCTCATAGTGCGATAATGTGCACTTTGAAAGAAAAGTCATTGCAGTGATTGGTCTTTAGGTGAGGTACAGAATACTTCATTATACTGGTTGTAATGTGTATAAGCAGATATTTCTATTGATGGCTGTCGACGGTGTACTGAACTGAAATAAGTATTTACGGTATTTGTAGATTTTTGATTATAGCTATTACCAGTGAGTTGTTTTTAGTTGGTAGGTGCCTCCAGATACATGTGACAAAATGAGCATGCATCGATGAAAAACGTTTCGTCTTTACTGACAGGCATGATGCAGTTAAACCACGCAGAAAATGTCAATTCTTAAAGTTTTTGACCGGTTTATGTGAGAACTGTTACACGCACAGAAAAAACAATCACCACACCGTTATTCATCTTTTAAATTAGCAGTTCTTCTATGTTTCCCGCTTTTGCATTTAAAATTTTAGTATACTGGTTCCGCCTTTTATGTAAAAATGCTGTTTCTTTTTGCTAATCCTTGCAGGATCCTGCATAACCATATAATGCAAAATCACGGTAAGAACATGAAATGAGCAAAAACTCTAGTTAGGCGTCATTCTGTTATATCAGTTACAACGTAAATTATGTCCACTTTCTACAGTTTTCAATAGACAAAAACCAACTGAAGATGTCACAGAGGCACTGAAACATATTTGGGTAGCAAGAAAAAAAGAGTGTTTTTGGGTAAATTGTTGAACCTACGTATATACCCAATAATCAACACACTGATGTGTGAACGTGTTAACATACCACAGATATAGGTTAACGTGTGGTTAATCCGACCCGGTGGGTAAACCCGATCGCTCTCTATTTGTGAGAAACGGCTAAGCGGAGCGAATTCGCATTAGTGTTGCCATATAGGGCATTCGAAATAACGAAAATGTTACCTAGACAGTCTTGCCGCATTTTACATTTAGAAACCGAACAGTGCGTTCTCGACTGCTTTAATTTAATTTTTGGGCAAACTGCATCAATAGATTTACCTTATTAAATAATACGATAGCAAAAGAAACAGTAAGTGGTTTTTGTAGTGCATTTAGTGACCTATTTAGTGTACGTATCGTTATTGTTGGAAACGTCGTGCAAATTGTTTCTATGTGTGTTAAGTGAAACATGACGTGGTGGAGTAAATCCGACCGCTAAATGATGGGGTAAATCAGAACGCATTTTTTTTTTTATCGTTTATGTGTATTATTACTTTAAGTAAAGAAAGTGAATTTTTGTCTACTTTTTAGGAAAATGGTACAAAATTACAAAAGAAAAACGACAAAACGCGATCAAAACGATATTCGCCTAGCAGTTGCTGCAATGCAAATGGGAATGTCCTTACGAGCTGTCGCTCGTGATTTTAACATTACGAGATCGTCATTGCTGTTACACCGACGTACAATGAAAACATATTTTTTTCAGTTCAAACCTACATTCATTTAACTTTCGGTACATTTAATAAACTCTTAGCAATGTTATTTTTTAATACATTTAGTTCATTTAGGCAAAAACATAATTGCTTATAATTATTTCCCCCCAAAAAAACATTCATTCAGAATCATTTCTGTGCAAAGTCAGCCAAACAAATAAGGGGTCGGATTAGACAAACCATTTTTGCAAAAGGCAAAAATGGACGTTTTTTAAAATACGGATGTCTCAAAATTATAGGTGGTATAACACAAATATTTTGCAAACAGTTTCTCCTTTATATTACCTACAATTTGAAACGTATAACGTAAAGATCCTACCTAGGATAGGCGTTTTATAGCCACAAGAAATTACTAGGTCGGATTTACCCCACCTTACCCAAAATAACTTCACTTATACCTTTTACACCTGTATACGATACAATCAGCATTGACGGACGAAGATTTCCAGGATAAGAATCACCCTCAGTCTACTAACGGCCTTGTCAAAGAGGTCGGAGCAGCGGACAGAGGTTCAGTGCACTCTCTTGTTCTAGGAATGTGAGACTGCCTCTAAAGGTCGAAGAATCAGTAATGATCAACGGCGTGGGGATGTAGAAGGCAATGGGATCCACTGTATAACACACACGCAACGTGTATGCACAGGACATTTGGTTTGTAGTAGAAGAAGTGTCATGGTGATCTCTCCACTGGCAAAAAATTCCGGAATAGTCCCCCAACCGAATCTCCGAGAGGGGACTGCCAAGGGGGAGAAAAGATTGAACAATGAACGGAAGGTTAACGTTTTACATCTACATCTACGTGATTACTCTGCTATTCACAGTTAAGTGCCTGGCAGAGGGTTCAATAAACCACATTAAAACTGTCTCTCTACCGCTCCAATGTAGAGAAAAACAAGCACTTAAATTTATCAGTGAGAGCCCTGATTTCTCTTATGTTATAATGTTGATTGTTTTCCCTATGTAGGTGTGTGCCAACAGAATGTTTGAAAAAGACCAAGAGATACGGGGAGAGTTCTGTTAGATTACATCATGGTCAGAAATCAGATACTTTATTATAAGGCGTACACAGTAGCAAATACAGACTCAAATGATAATCAGTAGTGATGAAGTGTAGGCTGAAATTGAAGACATTAGTCAGAAACAATCAGTACGCAAAGAAGAGGGATACGCAAGTACTAAGGAATGATGAGATACGGTTGAAGTTCTCTAAGGCTATAGATACAGCAATAAGGAATAGCTCAGTAGGCAGTACAGCTGAAGGGGAATGGATATTTCTAAAAAGTGCCATCACAGAAGTTGGGAAGGAAAACATAGGTAAAAAGAAGGTACCTGCGAATAAACCATGGTAACAGAAAAATTACTTCAGTTGATTGATGAAAGGGGGACGTACAAAATTATTCATGGAAAATCAGAAATATAGAAATACAAGTAGCTGAGGAATGATGTACATAGGAAGTGGATGGAAGTTAAGACGAAATGGCTGCAGGAAACATGTGAAGACATCGACAAAGAAATGATCGTCGGAAGGACAGACTCAGCATACAGGAAAGTCAAAACAGCCTTCGGCGACAATAAAAGCAAGTGTGGTGACATTCAGAGTGCAACATGAATTCCACTGCTAAATGCAGAGGATAGAGCCGTTAGGTGGAAAGATTACATTGAAGGCCACTATGAGGGGGAAGGTTTGTCTGATGCGATAGAAGAAGAAACTGGAGCCGATTAGATGAGATAAGGGATCCACGTTTAGAATCAGAATTTAAAATAGCTTTAGATGACTTAAGGTCTAATATTGCAGAAGGGACAGATAGCATCCCATCAGAATAGCTAATATCTTTAGGGGAAGTGGCAACAAATCGACTATTCACGTTGTTGTGTGGAATTTATGAGTCTGGCAACATACCATCTGACTTTCGGAAAAGTATCATCCACACAACAATTCCCAAGACGGCAAGAGCTGACATGTGCGAGAATTATCGCACAATCAGCTAAACAGCTCATTCATCCAAGTTGCTTACAAGAATAATATAGAGGAGGAATGGAAAAGAAAACTGAGGATGCCGTAGATAACGATCTATTTCGCTTTAGGAAAAGTAAATGCTCAAGAGACGCAATCCTGATGTTGCGATTAAGAATGGAAACCAAACTAAAGAAAATTCAATACGCGTTCACAGAATTTGACGACATGAAAAAAGCGTTCGACAATATAAAATGGTGCCAAGATATTCGAATTTCTGAAAGAAGTGGTAGTAAGCTACAGGGAAAGACCCTTCATATCCAATATGTACAACAACCATTAGGGAATAATAAGATTGGACCACCATGAACAAAGTGCTCATATTAAAAATGATGTAATACAACGATGTAGCATTTCGTTCCTACTATTCAATCTGTACATCGAGGAAGCAATAATGGAAATAAAAGAAAGTTTCTTGAGTGGAATTACAATTCAAGGTGAAAGGATATGAATGACATGATTCGCTGATGACATTGCTATCATGAGTGAAAATGAAGAAGAATTGCAGGATCTTCTTAACGGAATGAAGAGTCTAATGAGTACACAGTATGGAATAGGAGTAAATCGTAGAAAGACAAAGGTAATGAGAAGTAGTAGATATGATAACACTGAGGAACTTGACATCAGGATTGATGGCCTTGAAGTCGATGAAGTCAAAGAATTCTGCTGCCGAGGCAGTATAATAACCAATTACGGATGGTACAAGGACGACATAAAATTCAGATTAGCTATGAGAAAAAAGGAATTACTGGCCAAGAGAAGTCTATTAATATCAAATACCTGCCTTAATTTTAGGAGGAAATTTGCTACAGACGAATATTGATGGTTAGGTGGACAGAAAGGTTCTGTGCAGAATCAGATAAGAATGGAATAATTATATAGAAAACACAAGACAAGGGACAGGATGATAGGGCAAAAACTGAAAGGAAGACAAAGATTGGGAAACATCCAGCAAATAATTGAGGACATAGGTTGCAAATGCAAGTCTGAGATGAAGAGGTTGGGCACAGAAGAGAAATTTGTGGCTGGCCGCATGAAACTAGTCTGAAGACAAATGATTCCCCCCCCCCCGCCCCCCAAAAAAAAGGAAATCTACCGATAACAGACACGAAGGCTTCTAGTATACAGACAGTGTTCGGACACGTGGCGAACGCTTTACCCTCCCACAAAGTAAGTGTTGGAGTCACTCACGTCAAGCATTGAGCGTTGGCGTTGATCTTCACTCAATGCGGCGTGTCTGGCTTTCTGCAACAGACTGTTTCCCAGACATCCTGATAGCGTAGGTGGCCCCACAAATGCTGTGTTCACCGGTACCTTTTGGATATTTATCGCCCTCGATATCACATATTACGACGTTTTCCGTGGAGTACACCTATATTTTGGGAGTTATACCGGAGATATGGAATGCGACAGCCAAGGTTTATTATAATGTACTCCAACATTGCAATCCGGCTAACTACGTGGTACAACGGTACTCCAAGTGGACTGGACGCGGGTTTGGCGAGCCATCCGTGTGCCATTTCTGTCCATTTAAGTGAGCTCAACATGGTATGTGGTCACTAACGCCAAATTTCCGACCCGTCGAAGGCTACATGCCTTCCACCTAACTGACGACTCCATGTGCCCCCGTTGCGTGACTGTAGATACGGGCGAACAAAGACTGAAATGTATCCCCGCAGGCTAGTGAGGGAAATTGATCCGCCAGATACTGGCTTTCCTTGTACGCCGCCACTATGTTTGGATTGTGCCCCTGGACCTCTTTCATCCCGACGCCGTTTATTTCGTGACGTCCCGGACCAATGCCGTCAACTGTGTAGAAGGAATAACGATACACTACATGTACCGCGATGGCGAAGAGGATGTTCTCCATTTGTGGCAATACATGATGGACGAGTTCCTGGTCTTAAAAAACAGAACGCAATGCCCAACCTTTTTCCTAACTATTTGGGGTTGTCATTCTTAGCACCATCGCCCAGCTGGGGCGTGCCGGTTGTGAGAAGAAGTTGACTTGCAGACGTGACGTTTCCACGATTCCGCTACCGTAGCAGAAACAGTCTCTCTGACTGTGTGCAGATGCCCCGGGCACTCCGACAGTCGATGAGTGGTGATGCCTATTGTCGTGATGACCGCTTCAATAACGTGATCCCAGAGAGCAAGATGGTCATTTTTAGTTCACATTATCTTCATAATTTTTGGTGTATTACTCACTTGTTTTTGTTGGTTATTATATAAAAGTAAAAAAAGAAAAGAAAAAGAATAATGGGACGTTGCGCTTCGGTGGCAGGACGAGGGAGACATATCGTGGCCAGTCCTCGGAACTCAAACCCTGCCCTCCTTTCCTCTGCAGCGTGACAGTCTGCATAGAAAAAACTTTTCCCCTATTTCCTTTTTTTAAAGAAATAGCGCTATTGCCCGCGAAAGGCAGAGGTCTCGTGTTAAAAAACAAAGAAAAATCGAAAGTATACCACTCGCGATAAGCGGGAAATCTGGGCTCTGGCTCTGAACACTATGGTAATTAGACGCTGAGGTCATCCATGCCTGAGGCAGGATTCAAATCTGCGACAGTAGTGGCAGTGCGCTTCCTGACTGAAGCGCCTAGAACCGCTCGGCCACAATAGCCGTCGGAAATCTGGGTTCGTGTCCCGGTCTGGCACAAATTTCCACTGTCGTCATTCCACTACAAAGCCGATGGTTGTCCATTTTTACAACTGCGAATACATTTCATCAATAGTTATTACATTGGCTGAATGATTTCAGTAACTATCAAGTTAATCAGAATTCATATACTGCTGCAAAAGTAAAACAAAATTAAATAAAAAAGTAATTGGTCTTAGTACAAAAATAGAGAAAACAGTAGTAATGTTTGATGTTACATTTTCAGAAGTGTCAGTTACACTAACATGTAATTAAATACAACAAAATTATCTCGACTAAAAAAGCGACAATTTGGGTTTCCAGTTGGTTGTGAAATGACGTGCATATTAGGTATTCTATCGGAGAGTCGTAATTGCTTTTCAGCCATTACATTAGGATGATGAGTAGCACTTCCATCTATGTCTGATACCCAGACCTCCAGATGTCAGTCATATCGGTGCCAAACATTGTACTCTTGTGTCCAAAATTAAAACAACGAACAGAAATTAGGCAAGGTGTTGCCTTTATTTTGCCACAAAACAGTATACAGAGGTGATAGTAAAGTAGAAACCATGTAGAGAATACAGAACGTAAACAACTGCAACTTGCATAACGATTGAGAAAAGTTTTCTTCGTTTTTCCCATTTAAACGATTTAAATGGTTCAAATGTCTCTGAGCATTATGGGACTTAACATCTGAGGACAACCGTCCCCTAGAACTTAGAACTACTTAAACCTAACTAACCTAAGAACATCACATACATTAATGCCCGAGGCAGGACTCGAAACTGCGATCGTAGCGGTCGCGCGGTTCCAGACTGAAGCGCCCAGAACCGCTTGGCCTAATGGATTTATACAAAATATCTGACTACTGGTTAATGTGGTCAGTACGGAGTGTGGCCATCTGTGGCATCAATACAGACATGACTGCGACGGCATATGCTGTGAATGATGTCAACCATCTCATCTTGAGGCATAACGTCCGGCCCTCCTGCAAAGCTGTTCGCAAGTCTAGGAGAACAACGCGTCTCACCATGCATCCCAAACATGCCCTAAGCTATTCAAATCGGAAGAACGGAGATGCCCTGCCTTGGTGGCAGCACCTTCCGTTTCTAAGGAAAATATCAACCACCCTTGCTCTAACAAGTCGATCATTATCATCCACCAGTACGAAGTTTGCGCCCCCACCGTCTGGCAAAAATCGCACATGAGTTCCCAAGGTCTCGTCACAACACTTGACAGCAGTTAAATCTTGCCCATGAGCCCACATAATTTCATGAAGAGGTGTCTTTGTCGTTAACGTAGTTCCTGCCCACACCGTTAGGGATCCTCCTCGATATCGGTCTCTTTCCACAGTGTCTTGGTCCCGAAATCTAGTTCCACGTTCCTTCCAGATGCGAATCTGTAGAGAATCACTCTCCAGACCGTATCAGGGCATCTGTGAAAAGAACATTCGCCCAATGTTCTAGGTGGCATCGCTCTAGACGTTCTCTTCTATGAAGACGCCTCAGAGGTACACATACAGCAGGTCTCCGATAGTAAACGCAACTCTACCGAAGGCTTCTGCACACAATGTTATTCGATATAACGTGTCCAGTAGATACTGTGAGGTCAGATGCCAGTTGTCGTGTAGTACCAAGGCGGTACTGTCGTGCCATCACATCCAAATAACGATCATCTCTTCCTGCTGTCACAAATGGTCGGTTTTGCCCTGACGTACGGGATACAGTATTGGGCTCTATGAATTGTTGCAACATCCGAGAAAAATAGTAAGATTCACGTTAAGCCATCGGGCCACGGAAGTTTGCTAGTGTCCTGCTTCCATGCTTCCTATGATTATCCTCCGCAGAGAAACTGGTAGGCTCCTTTTCTGTGCTACATTGCACCGTCTGTGACTGTGTACACAGCAACTTAGGATGACGGATTACCCAGCAAACACTACCAGGTTGGACCGAAGACCTCACGTCACCGTTGGTATGATTGTCCGTTGACCGGAATACCACCTTCGGTGCGGAAGACGATCATACGGAGATATGTAGACAGTTTGTATGATTATACCGTAAATTAGACACAGAACGGGGAAATAGTGGCCTGTGACTTTAATTTTGGACACCAGTGTTTGTCGACACAGTATCAACCAAACTCTGAAAATAGTTTGTGCTATGTGCTGGCGTCCTAGAGAACGCGAGTATGCGTAAGTAATAAGTAATACCTGACCTATAGTGCACAGGAAAAACATAATTGTGAGCGTGTCATAAGGAAGTCGGTAGAGCGTTACTTTGTCGTGTCTCAGATCCAGAGTGCGAGAGTGATCATGCTAGTACTGCTACATTATACAGTGTTAAACGTTTAGATTCGACAACATGTTACTGACATGTAAGAGGACTGTTCGGTGTTGGTAGCAGCGTTTTATTATCAGTCCGCTTTCACTTCGTTTATATCATAGTAGGAATCCTATAGAGCTCATTTTTTAGTTTCACAGCATAAATAATCGGAACAGAAGAACAAAGAAACAATTGCATCCTACATAAGCAAATAGTAACAGTAATAAAAGTAACATTATAAATAATAACAATAATTACTATTGTTACTATTAACATTTATACACGTGTCATGCAATTGTTCATCTGTTCTACTGGTTCGATTGTTTATTCTGCGAAACTAGGAATGTACTGTGCAGGATTGCTACTTTAAAATAAGCCAACTTTAAGCAGGCTGCCAATAGAACATCGATTTCAGCTACGAACTGTCCTTTCACTTCCCAGGAACATGCCGTCCCATACAGCAGTTTCACATGTACTCCAGGAGGAAACTGGTATACCTAGGTTTTGAACTCCTGGCGCTAGTTATGTCAAACTAACGCTCTACCGACTTCCCCATGGCAGCTCTGCACGGCAGACACTCGCACTTACGCTTTTCCTGTTCTGCGTGGTTTATGTGTTTCTTGTTACTTACCACTTACTCACTTTCTCTTAGACGACTGCACATAGCACAAACTGTATCGCAGTTTTGTTGATACTCTGCCGATACGTTTGGTGCTGATCTGCTGTCTAACATCTGGGTGTGAGCAACGATGTACGTAACATTCAACATGAACGGAATAATGAAAATGTATCCGATTGAAACATATGTCGTTTCAAACGTTAATTCTACTGTTTTCGGAATCCAATGAACATACTTCCTATATTGAACCTAAATGAATTAGGTGACCAACAGAAATAGTGCCCCAAACGTTTCGTGAGTTAACTGGAATTAGTGAGACTGAACTCACACTAGTTCTGATGCCACCCAAAAATGCACCGTAAACTTGTGAGAAGGTCACATATTCCAAATTTTATAAGTTTATCAGTGAAGCGCCTATCTGTGTTGCAACGTTACTAATTTACAGACAAGTCTCCCCTTTTGTATAAAAATAGCATATCTCTGCTTTTTGGTTACTTTTCCTTCTCGTGAAACGTTCCCCCTCGTGCGTTCGTATTTGCGCTTCACGTAAGAAAATATAACTCGCGCTACCGGATGCCCCTACGTTCTGAGGAAATGATCACTAGATGCCAGCACAGGCGCAACTTACAGTATAAAACAATATTGTCATCGGAGAAGTAGTAAGAGGGAAATGCGTCTGTCAGGAGAACTCAGTGACTACTGATGTGGATTGATCAAATATCACCTGAATAGCAGAGCCATTATGGATGGACACTGGAGCCTTCTGAATCTGCTCAAGTTGACTTTGATGATGTGATTTTGAAGTCGAAATGCAACGGAACATCACAGCTGAAACTAAACTAGCTAACACTCAATTATTGACGCACAGGGTCGCTCGAGCACTGCGGAGCTTAGTTTTAAATTAATAATCTTTTGAAATCAGCGGCCACAAGCAGTACAGCTAATGATTGAGAGTAAGGAGTTGAAAATAGTCGGGTACAGTGGCCGATCAGCTCTCCGTAAGATACAGATTCTGTAGCCAATGCCAAGGTTTAGGCGGCGTAAACAGCGACGCCAGTGGATGGGTTTAGCGATGGGCCGAGAACGACACCTGCCATGAGTTTTAGCGCCAACATTTAGGTACAAAGGAGATGGTGTCACGGCATTTGTGTGTTTATCGGATTAAGGCGTCTTCCCATTTCTGAAGTTAAAAAAATGCAAAATGCGGAAGGATATAAACACATTTTACAGAATAAGATACTGCTTCCAGTAAAGGATGGATGGATGGGTGGATGAAAATGTTTGTATGGCCACTCGACACCAACATCTTTAGCGCTCGCTCGGAAACAGATTGAGATACACACAAAACAGGAAGAGAAAACAGCACGTAAAACGCATGTAACAAAAGTGGTAAAACTGTGTGCTTAGCCGCACAGAACCAACCACAGAACGTAGTATAGCGTCTGTAGTAAAACATTAACGACACAGGGAGAAAGTAGTATAAGGAGCTAAAACAATACAGCAGATGGACGTGGCCGGCTGACAGCAAGAATAAAACAACGAGACACCTGCCACTCTACAAAACGCTAAAACCTCCAGCCTAAAACTTTAGGCCACAGTCCAGACACATCACAAAACCGTAAAACCTTAATACACTCGTCAAATCATCAGCTAAAATAGGGCGCAGATCCACACCAATATTTGCTTCTGCTCTTGCATCACGGGTGTAAAATGCACTCCATCGAATTATGGTGCATTGGATATGCACGCCACATGCATCACAAAATGGGGGATCCTCTCGCCGTAGGAAAAAGCTATGTGTGAGAGGACAGTGCCCATTTCTAATAAGCTTGAGGGGCACTTCATCCTGCCTGAGCAACTGGCAGGTGGAAGGCCACGGCCGGGTCGTTGACTTCACCAGCCACAGCTTTTGGCCGTGACTGCCGCCATTACTCATCCCAGACCTGTATGCACTTCCTGTGTAGTGCAGAAACGACAGCCTGCTAGGGAGTAGGACACTGTGCGACTACTGTCGTCTGCAAGCCTCCTTGGCAGCCCGATCGGTCTGTTTATTGCCGCATGTACCTACATGACCAGGCAGCCAGCAGATTGACACCTACGTACCGTGCCACTGGAGCTAGTACAGTTGGTCATATATGAGGAGGACCAACTCCTCAGCTATGTACAAGTTCTGTAACGATTCTACGGCACTAAGGGAATCAGAACAAATGAGAAACCTTTTATCGCGAATACGACGCATCTGCTCCAAGCCCCTTCAGCATCGCGTGGATCTCCGCTGAGAAAACGGTATACTCGTCAGGAAGGCGAATCCTAGTGATAATGCCGGGGAACACGACAGAGCAGTAAGGGAATTTCCTTGTTTGGAGCCACCAGTGTACACTACTGTGAAATCATGATGCGACTCAATTGAAGGCCCCAGCGCTCGACCTACTACGTTCTCTGGTTTCTGTTCTTGAGGAACAATGGATTGTTACTCCTTCACAGACATTGAGGCACGTCGTCGAAATAGTCCCCAGCAGAAATTGATCCAAGAGAGTTCAAGCCGTCATGTACTAATGTCCATTAATATGTGTCCTCATCCTCTTTGTCAGATACTCCATTTGGTTTCAGCTTGGCTTGGGTTCTGCATTATCATTCAGCATCGGCTTTTATTGGTAACCTTAGGAAACAGCTTGCGCTTTGCATGCTGTGACTTGCCTTACTTCTTCCACATTGTCTTTAATTTCAAATCGCTATTACTTTTACACATTTTAGATTAAGGGAAATATTATTAGTAGTAGGTTCTGTTTCTTCATTTTGCTATCCTGACGTTAATCAAGAGATTCATTTGCAGGTCCTGTGGTTTGGCCTGTAGGTGCTGCAGACTGAGTAGGAGTATTTTTCAATTTCGTGGTGTCATGTGACCAAAAAGTGGCCTGTTGTTTTCGACACAGACACATCATGTTGATTAATCACCTGAAGATGGTAGGGGTCTGTCTTCTATTCTTTGGATCTGTTAACTGATAGCTAATTTGAAAAAAAGGTGTGGTCAGTTGGCGAAGATTTTGTAGCCAACCTGCCCCAGTCGACTCTTTTAAATGGCTTTACATTTTGGAGTAGCATAAGTAGAGTTAGGCATTGACAAATATTAACTGTGAAACCCAAAGCGTCTGTTCGTCACTAACAAGGACCAGAGAAATTTCGCTTTTAGTTATTCAGTAATGATGCAGAACATGATATTGCAAGCGATACATCACAAAGTAATGGAAACAATGGCGTTTTGGAACGTTTAAGAAGCTGTATACTGGCAACTAAGCATCGCCACGTAAGAAACTTCTGGCGTTGTGACAACTTATCTTGCTGTGCACTGTTAGAGGGAGACTCTTTTGGACTATGCCAATACAGCTAATCACCGTAAAATAGCACTCAACACTTCGACATCTGAAATAGAAGTAATGATATTGCAACATCTGGGACAAAATTCACAAGAGCTTTAAAGCGTAAATGAATGTCGATCAATGCAACTTTTTGAGTCCATTGCAAGAGAAACGAACTTTTATGCAGCAAAAACACTGGATACCAATTCAAGCAGTGACAACAGATGATGGTTTCTTCTTTCGAAGAATGCAGCTCTCGTTGTCTACATCTGAAAGAGACGACCAGACGAATCAGAAAATGGTCTAACACTTGATGCCATAAGCTGGGAACATTATCAGGAAAACAACCCCGGCCAACTGTGGGAGGGAATCTGCTGCATCTAGATGGGCAAAGTTTTGAATGTAACATATGTAATGTTGTTATTTATGTGGACCAGGATTTCGCGCAATACCATACCTACAAACTGTGAGTGAATATTTAAGACAAAGGAAAAACGATTCGTGGCACACCATAAACAATTATACTATGTGCAAATGATTTTGCTGTTATAAATATTTGGAGTAAGTACATTTCGTCACGTTTCATGAATAATCATGTACATGTGAAATCAAAAAAATAACGTACAAGGAATCGTATCTCAATGACAAAACTTTTTTCAAAATATCGTACAGGAAAGGGTAAATGATACGGCAGAATATATTAACAGTCACAGTTAAATAACTGAGATGTCCCTCTGAGTCCCAAGAGTTTGAAGAAATATATACTTTTAAAGTTTTCCGCAAAAGTAAGCTTCATTATAATAATAAGCAACGAATACCAGAAGAAATAGCAGAAAGTAAACACTCAGTTGTTTTAAGGAGGTGGGTTCTGCTTGGAATATAATTTTACAGTTTTCCACAAAATTGGGATTTGTTATCATAGAAACGAATACAAGAGATAACCCGTCAGCTATCTTAAGGCGATTGTTGCACTTTGGAACCAGTAAGACATCCAGATTTCAACCACCAATCATTTTATGTAATAAGTTTTAACTTAAAATCACATTTCTCCAGTACATAACTTCCATGTACTCATAATGCCTAAGGCAAATGATAGTCCCAAATCGCAATCGAAATTGGATCTAGTATTTAATAAATTTTCAAATGTGTGTGAATTCTTATGAGACTTAACTGCTAAGTCCCTAATCCTACACAATACTTAACCTTTATTATCCTAAGGAGAAACACAAGCACCCATGCCCGAGGGAGGGCTCGAACCTCCGCCAAGACCAGCCGCACACTCCATGACTTCAGCGCCTAAGACCGCACGGCTAATCCCATGCGGCAATCAAAACTACATGCCTCCTTATTGGTTTCGTTTCGAAACCACACATGAAGGCAGTAGTACAAAATCTAATTTAGGTTACAAGAGATTTAGGTACACTGATACTGGCACCATAAAAATCCTTCCAATCTCCTACAATCACGTAGCAACACATCCACGCCACTGTTGCTTTGAACACTGCAAGTGACCGCTCTAAAGTACTTCAATGTACCACTTGATGTCTCTGTCTTGAAACAGCATCTGTGGTTTCACTCCAAAGCCAATGGTACCTCAGAAAGTTAGTAAAATGGTTGGTTGAATTAGAAACCAATGGTGCTCACAGGGTTAAGAAACATAAGCACAGCTACAAGAGACAACATCCACTGGAATACGAACACGTGGAATGAAAATTTCAAGCAGCCACGTCTTTTTGCAATAAATAAAAGACATCGAACGCCTCTCAGGTGGTGTGTTTTTTATTCGATTTAGTTCACACTACCAAACCCACAAAATAGTGACTGTTCCTCCTGAAAGACACTATCAGTATAGCATCTAGTACACTGAACCTTACGGACATATTAGAGGTCCCAGGTACTTGCGCCACAGTCTTTGCCGCACGCCACGAGAAGCTGTTTCGAAGGACCGAGTTTGGGCTGCAGTCTTACAGCGGATGCTGGCAGCGGAAATTTCGCAACACCGACGGTTGCGCTCAGGCAGTTTCTCAGTCGATTTCCGCAGCACAGCGGAATGGAGGCTGCAGGAAGCGGCGCCATTGCAGCCACAACGTCGGGAAGCAGTGGCTGCCATTTCTCGGCTTCCCGCGCTTTGTCGGCGGCGTCTGCTATCCGATTGCCAGGCAGCCGTTAAAGCTAGGTGGAAGTTCTCCGTCTCGGTCATTCAGTTGCGCTTTGAGTCACGGACGTGGCACGCAGCGGAAGGCCACACCTCAGTTACAGTTCGGTGTACAATCCATGCGTATGCACATCACTAGTTTATCTCGTTTGTTAAATGATGCTACTTCAGAATGCTATTCAAACAAGCGATATATACTTGTCAGTCATTTATTGATCTCAATGGTAAATAGGCCAACGGAAACGGGTCTTTGCCTACTTTTTTTTTAATATTTTTTTTTAAACCTACGTAATCACATAGCTATTGGGCACTCAACCTATTCCCAAATTTAGTTACGCTCTTTTTCTTTCTTCTTCCTTCGACTATGTGCGACCCGTGGTCTAGGGGACACAGTCGGCCTTTGGCTGTGGAGCGGTGCGGTACGTCCCGGCCGCTCCGTGTCGCGTTTCCGGGTGTGTTGTTGTTTACCGCGCCGGCGCGCTAGTGTTACGTATTGCCGTCACGTTCCTGACACACGATGGCTCTTTCGTATCGGAAAGCCACGATCAAGCTGCAGTTCGACACTACGTACTCTAGACCCAAGGCCCACGAAGTAGAGCGTTTTTTACGCGATGTGGTACATGTTGATCCTAACGAGCTGATCGGTATCCACTTATCTGTTGTCTCCAGCGTCGTATATCTTAAGTTCACTGACGACGAAGCATGTGACAAACTTCTCAGACGCTCGACGGCAGGTTATCGGTTCTGCCACTCAGACGGAAACGTGGGTGTGGTGACGCTTGAACGTGCTGGATTGGGAATCCAAAATGTGCGCGTGTTTGAGCTCCCTTTTGAAGTTCCAGCGGATTTGGTCACCCTTGCTCTTCGACCCTATGGAACAGTTCTCGGCCACACGGCCGAAAAATGGAAGACCTTCGACACCTACCCTGTCCTTAACGGGGTGCGACAAGTCCGTATTGACCTGCATCGCCATATTCCTTCGTATCTCACGATCGCTGGTTGCAGGGCAATAATTATTTACGACGGTCAGCCGAGAACCTGCTCCGGTTGTGGCCAGACGGGACACATGCGTACCGAATGCCTGCAACGCCGTCTCGTGCAGACACCCTCGACCGACCAGATTCGTCCGTCGACACCGACCTCTCTGCCGATTACGTATGTTGCGGCGGCGAGACGGGAGACGCCAGCTGTATATGACGACCCCACTGTATTGGTGCGAGCTTTGGAGGACCCTGCAGTAGCTTCCACGGAGCCCCAAGCGTCTTTCAGTGCTGATGCTACTGATGTCCTTTCGTCGGACCCCGGCGCACCGTCACAACGGCTCGCCGACGGTGCGATGGAAGTTGAAGCACAGGATGCAGCGTCCTCCCCTTGCCCTACGTTGGAAACAGAGGCGCGGCAGCGTAAGCAGAAATCACCCAAGCGTCATAAGAAGCGGCACAAGACAACCGACGACGTAGAACAGCCCGAGGCGACACCGCTGGATGACGAGGTGCCTCAACCGCTCCACCGCGCCGACACAGGCGACCCTACCGTCTCACACGGTTCGACGTCTTCTCCCACTACCGCTGGGTCTGGACCACATGGGGATGCGGGAGATCACCGCAGCTCCGACACCGGGGATGCACCCTTGCCTCCGTCTGCCTCTCGAGATCCAGTGGTGTCAACGTCCCTGGGCGACTGGGCGCAGGAGATGGAGTTGCAGGATGCGTTTCAGAACCAAGACATGCACCGATGCCGATGGCAGCGTCTACGCGGCCGGCGACAGACGCCTAGGACGGCATGAGCACCTCTCGTCGCTGCCTAGCACTTCGCAAGACCGGCGCTCCACGTCACGACTACTGCCCCCCTGTCATACCATGGTCACCTCCCGAGACTTGATGGACCAGGCATACCGCCTCGCCACGATCAACGTCAATGGCATTACATCTGATGTCAAGACCCGTATGCTGAAGGATACGTTACGCGCTGCGGATCTGGACGTTGTTTTCCTTCAAGAAGTCCGATCAGGACTCTGTCTCGATGCCTACGGATATGACGCCTACACTATGCCTGCAGATGTGGGCGGCGGAGGTACGGCGATTCTACTGCGGGAAGGGATAATGGCCACTGATGTCTCCTATTTACCGTCGGCCCGGGGGGTCGCACTGACGATTGGTACAGTACGTCTGGTGAACTTATATGCTCCTTCAGGCACCGGCAAAAGGAGAGAACGGCGCACCTTTTTTGCCGAAGATATAGCCCCGCTCTTCCAGGGCAATACCGACCACTTGGTAGTAGGCGGCGATTTGAATTGTGTGCTCCGCCCATCCGACCAGGAGCCACACTATACCACCTGCCCGGCACTCCAGGCACTTGTACAGGACTTGGCCTTGTTGGACACCTGGATCATCCAACACGGCGACCGTCGAGCACACACCTACTTTACTAGTCACTCCGCGAGCCGTTTGGATCGAGTCTACGTCACCCGCGGCCTACGATCGGCCGTTGTCGACGCTGAGATGTGGCCGGCAGCGTTCACGGATCACCTCGCATATGTGTGTACTCTCACCCTTCCCCGCCAGCGCGTCCGCCGAAGTAGGGGTCCGTGGCGCCTCAATGTGGCCCTTCTTGATGAGATAAATTGCAGACGCGCAGTCGAGTCCACATGGAGCAATTGCCACCGGCGTTTACCCGCCTACCGTTCTGTACTTCAATGGTGGTTACGGTGTGCAAAACCCGCACTGTGCCGAACATTAGTCAGCTATGGACCCGACCGAGCGCGCTGGTATACTGCGACTACTGATTTTTATTATACTGCGCTCCGCGAACTGGCTGTACAACCGCCGTCGCCAGAGCGACAATCAGCAGTACAACGCGTCAAGGCACAATTGCTTCGTATCAACGCCGTACGTCTTGCGGGTGTGCGGGTGCGAGCGAGGACGACTGATGGTGTTCGTGGGGAACGACCTTCCCTCCACCATATCATTCAAGAACGCCGAAGACGCAAGAGGCAGCTCATTACCGAGGTTGAGACGGAGGACGGGCGACGCGTTGACGCACAAATGGATATCGTCCGAGCGTTCACACAGTCATATAAACTTCTTTACGAGAGGGAGTCCCACATGAATGTAGGGGTCAGGGAAGTCCTATCTGACCTACCAGTCTCTCGGAACCTACAAGATGATGCTACGCTCTTGTCGGCGGTGACTTTGGAAGAACTGCGAGAGGCTCTGTTGCGTGGCTCTCCCAACAAAACGCCTGGCCCTGACGGCCTCCCTCTTGAATTTTACAAGCGGTTCTTTGATCTCATGGGTCAAATTTGGGTCAGGATGTACAGTGAACTCCTGGACGCCGATTTTCAGGTACCATCTGACTTTACTGAGGGTCTCTTGATCCCTGTGCCCAAACCCGGCGGAGGCCGTCGCCCTCTTGATTTTCGCCCGTTGACAATGCTAAACACTGACTATAAGCTGTTGACACGCATGCTCCGTGAGAGGCTCAAACCTACGGTAATGGCGGCCATTCACTCTGATCAAACCTGCCTCGGGGGCGACACTAATGTGTTTACGACTTTAAGCACCTATAGAGACGTGGTGGCGCTCATGCAAACTTGCCGCCTCCAAGGCGCTCTTGTTGCGCTGGACTTCGACCATGCTTTCGACCGCGTTAACCATGGTTTCCTGCGTGCTGTTATGGAACACATCGGTGTCCCGCGTCTGACGACGTCTGTTGTGCTTCGATTGATCCATGGGGCTGTCACGAGGATTATGATCAACGGCTGTCGGTCCGCCCCCGTCCGTGTCAACAGGTCCGTCCGGCAGGGTTGTCCTCTTTCTGCCATGCTCTTCGCCGTTGCCCTCGAACCAGCTCTTCACGGACTACGGCGACGCTTAGAAGGACTTACCCTCCGTTCCGTAACCTTTCGATGTGGTGCATACGCCGACGATGTGATGTTCTTAGCACGGTCTGGTGACGAAATACACACGGCGTTTTCCTGGCTCCACCAGTATGGGGCGGTGGCAGGCAGTGTGCTCAACCTTCGGAAATCACGCTACATGGAGGTAGGACGAGGAATGCCTGCAGGTCTGGCCGTACCTCTGACAAAGGTCCCGATGCTCAAGTGTTTAGGGATATCACTCCATCGACAAATACAACGCACGGCGGCCTTTACGTATCGTATGGTCTTACGACGACTCCGTTTAGAGGCTCTTCTCAATAAATTCAGATCATTGAACATTTTGCAACGCGCCCAATACGTTAATGTGTACATGGCTTCTCACCTTAACCATTACGCCCATGTACTGCCGATAACGGACACGATGGCTTCCAGGATACAGGCAGTGTTTGGACACGTGGTGAACGATGGTGCTGTTTTCAAGATCCGTTTTGTTACGCTTACTTTACCCTTCGACAAAGGCGGTGTTGGACTCACTCACGTCAAGCACAGAGCGCTGGCACTGTATCTCCGTTCCATGAGGCGACTCTGGCTTTCACCAACAGCCAGTCTCCCCGGCCTACTGATTGAAGAAGTGGCCCCACGTACGCTGTACCCACCGGTACCAGTTGGACATTTATCGCCCTCGCTGTCACACATTAGAACGTTTTTCGTAGAGCATAGCTATGTGTTGCGGGTTATATCGGAGACACGGAATCCGACAGCGAAGACTTATTATAGTGCTCTCCAGCACTGGACTCCGGATAACGACATTGTACGGCGCCACCCTACGGTCGACTGGCCACGAGTATGGCGAGCCATCCACGCGCCGTTCCTGTCTACTTTCGTGCGGTCGACGTGATATGTGGTCGTTAACGAGAAACTTCCAACCCGACAACGGCTGCATGCCATTCACCTAATTGACGACCCTGTGTGCCCCCGTTGCACGACGTTAGACACGGACGAACATAGACTGAACTGTGGCCCCGCGCGTGAGTGCTGGAAACTGATCCGCCAGATCCTGGCTTTCCTGCTCCGCCGCCCCTACGTTTCGATTTTACCCCAAGAACTCTTTCATCCCGACGCTGTCTATTTCCCTATGACCCGGATGAATGCGGTTAATTGGGTACGAGGAATGGCGATACACTACATATACCGCGATGGAGACAAAGACGTCCTCGATTTATGGTACTATATGATCGACGAGTTTCTGGTCTTAACGAACAGACAGGATTACCGGAACCTTTTTGCGAACTATTTGGGTTCGTCATTCATGGACCCACCACCCAGCTGGGGTGTGCCGAGTGTGAGAAGACATTAACTTGTAGATGTGATCTTTCCACGATTCCCCTATGGTAACAGAAACAGTCTCTGACTGTGTGCAGCGGCCCCGGGCGCTCCAACGATTGGTGGCTGGTGATGTCCAATGCAATGACGACCGCCCGTTCCTGGCCGCCCGCCTAGCAATGTGACCGCGGAGAGCAAGATGGCCCTTTTTAGTTCACTTTATTGGCAACTTTTTGCGCATGGCTGCCTTGTTTTTTTTATGCATTCTCAAAAAAAAATGTAGTTAGTAGTTTGTGAAATAAGCATTGTAGGCTGTGATTATATTTTTGTTGAGCTTAATAATTAGTGTGTGTCGAAACACCATTTTCTTTAAGTATTCATTGACATATTTCTGTACATGTTATTTGCATAAGTGCCTTAGTACAACTTCAGTTTTGTGGCTTTTTCATCGCATTTCCATGAAAGTAACCAAAAAGATGGGAGGTTATTTTATGCACAGACAGATTTTTTTTCTTTTCTTTTTTTGTAATATTTTTATTTTCCATTTAAAGTGTAAAATTTGAGCTTAATTGTTATGTTCTGCACCACAAAGGTGAAGCTTTGTAAGACTTTTCCCAATAAGTTGTTTTCTTGTGTACTATTTTGTAATTGAATCTCATTTGTATTAAAAAATAAATTTTGTACTATAAAAAAAAAAGGGGTAGCGTCTTTGATTCATTATCAAAATGTATTCGGTCCCGGGTTCGATCCCCGCCACTGCCGAATATTTTGATAAACCATCAGCATTGGCGGCAGAGGACTTCCGGCATAAGAAGTCAGCCTCATTCTGCCAATAGCCTTGTCAAAGATGGCGGAGGAGCGGATAGAGGTTCAGGGCACTCTCTTGTCCGAGGGGTGGGAAATTGCCCCCAAAGGCGGAAGAATCTGCAATGATCAATGACATGAGGATGCAGAAGGCAATGGAAACCACTGCATTAAAGACACGTAACGTGTATCCACAGGACATGTGGCCTGTAGTTGATCTCTCCATTGGCAAAAAATTCTGGAATAGTCCCCCATTCGGATCTCCGGGAGGGGACTGCCAAGGGGAAGGTTACCACGAGAAGAAGATTGAATAATCAACGAAAGGATAATGTTCTACGAGTCGGAGCGTGGAATGTCAGAAGCTTAAACGTGGTAAGGAAATTGGAAAAGGGAAATGCAAAGGCTCAATCTACATATAGTAGAGGTCAGTGAAGTGAAGTGGAAGGAAGACAAGCATTTCTGGTCGCATGAGTATCGGGTAATACCAACAGCAGCAGAAAATGGTATAACAGGTGTAGGATTCGTTATGAATAGGAAGGTAGGGCAGAGGGTGTGTTACGGTGAACAGTTCAGTGACCGGGTTGTTCTAATCAGAATCGACAGCAGACCAACACCGACAACGATAGTTCAGGTATACATGCCGACGTCGCAAGCTGAAGATGAACAGATAGAGAAAGTGTACGAGGACATTGAAAGGGTATTGCAATATGTAAAGGGGGACAAAAATCTAATAGTCATGGGCGACTGGAATGCAGTTGTAAGGGATGGAGTAGAGGAAAAGGTTTCGGGAGAAATGGGCTTGGGAAAAGGAATGAAAGAGGAGAAAGACTAATTGAGTTCTGTAACAAATTTCAGCTAGTAATAGAGAATACCCTGTTCAAGAATCGCAAGAGGAGGAAGTTGTTGTTGTTGTTGTTGTGGTCTTCAGTCCTGAAACTGGTTTGATGCAGCTCTCCAAGCTACTCTATCCTGTGCAAGCTTCTTCATCTCCCAGTACCTACTGCAACCTACATCCTTCTGAATCTGCTTAGTGTAGTCATCTATTGGTCTCCCTCTACGATTTTTACCCTCCACACTGCCCTCCAATACTAAATTGGTGATCCCTTGTTGTCTCAGAACATGTCCTACCAACTGATCCCTTCTTCTGGTCAAGTTGTGCCACAAACTTCTCTTCTCCCCAATCCGATTCAGTACTTCCTCATTAGTCATGTGATCTACCCATCTAATCTTCAGCATTCTTCTGTCGCACCACATTTCGAAAGCTGCTATTCTCTTCTTGTCCAAACTATTTATCGTCCATGATTAACTTCCATACATGGCTACACTCCAAACAAATACTTTCACAAATGACTTCCTGATACTTAAATCTATACCCGATGTTAACAAACTTCTCTTCTTCAGAAACGCTTTCCTTGCCATTGTCAGTCTACATTTTATATCCTCTCTACTTCGACCATCATCAGTTATTTTGCTCCCAAAATAGCAAAACTCCTTTACTACTTTAAGTGTCTCACTTCCTAATCTAATTCCCTCAGCATCACCCGATTTTATTTGACTACATTCCATTATCCTCGTTTTGCTTTTGTTGATGTTCATCTTATATCCTCCTTTTAAGACACTGTCCATTCCGTTCAACTGCTCTTCCAAGTCCTTTGCTGTCTCTGACAGAATTACGATGTCATCGGCGAACCTCAAAGTTTTTATTTCTTCCCCATGTACTTCAATACCTACTCAGAATTTTTCTTTTGTTTCGTTTACTGCTTGCTCAATATACAGATTGAATAACATCGGGGATAGACTACAGACCTGTCTCACTCCCTTCCCAACCACTGCTTCCCTTTCATGTCCCTCGACTCTTATAACTGCCGTCTGGTTTCTGTACAAATTGTAAATAGCCTTTCGCTCCCTATATTTTACCCCTGCCACCTTCAGAATTTGAAAGAGAGTATTCCAGTCAACATTGTCAAAAGCTTTCTCTAAGTCTACAAATGCTAGAAACGTAGGTTTGCTCTTCCTTAATCTAGCTTCTAAGATAAGTTGTAGGGTCAGTATTGCCTCACGTGGTCCAGCGTTTCTACGGAATCCAAACTGATCTTCCCCGAGGTCGGCTTCTACTAGTTTTTCCATTCGTCTGTAAAGAACTCGCGTTAGTATTTTGCAGTTGTGACTTATTAAACTAATAGTTCGGTAATTTTTACATCTGTCAACACCTGCTTTCTTTGGGATTGGAATTATTATATTCTTCTTGAAGTCTGAGGGTATTTCGCCTGTCTCATACATCTTGCTCACCAGATGGTAGAGTTTTGTCAGGACTGGCTCTCCCAAGGCTGTCAGTAGTTCCAGTGGAATGTTGTCTACTCCAGGGGCCTTGTTTCGACTCAGGTCTTTCTGTGCTCTGTCAAACTCTTCACGCAGTATCGTATCTCCCATTTCATCTTCATCTACATCCTCTTCCATTTCCATAATATTGTCCTTAAGTACATCGCCCTTGTATAGACCCTTTATATACTCCTTCCACCTTTCTGCTTTCCCTTCTTTGGTTAGAACTGGGTTTCCATCTGAACTCTTAATATTCATACAAGTGGTCCTCTTTTCTCCAAAGGTCTCTTTAATTTTCCTGTAGGCAGTATCTATCTTACCCCTAGTGAGATAAGCCTCTACATCCTTACATTTGTCCTCTAGCCATCCCTGCTTAGCCATTTTGCACTTCCTGTCGATGTCATTTTTGAGACGTTTGTATTCCTTTTTGCCTGCTTCATTTACTGCATTTTTATATTTTCTCCTTTCATCAATTAAATTCAATATTTCTTCTGTTACCCAAGGATTTCTACTAGTCCTCGTCTTTTTACCTACTTGATCCTCTGCTGCCTTCACTACTTCATCCCTCAAAGCTACCCATTGTTCTTCTATTGTATTTCTTTCCCCCATTCCTGACAATTGCTCCCTTATGCTCTCCTTGAAACTCCGTTCAACCTCTGGTTCTTTTAGTTTATGCAGGTCCCATCTCCTTAAATTCCCACCTTTTTTGCAGTTTCTTCAGGTATACAGAAGGTATACTTAAAAAAGGCCGGGAGATACAGGAAGATTTCAATTAGATCACATCATGGTCAGACAGACATTCCGAAATCAGATACTTGATTGTAAGGCGTACCCAGGAGCAGATATAGACTTAGATCACAATATAGTAGTGATGAAGAGTAGGCTGAAGTTCAAGACATTAGTCAGTAAGAATCAATATGCTAAGAAGTGGGATATGGAAGTTCTAAGGAATGACTAGATACGTTTGAAGTTCTCTAATGCTATAGATACAACAATAAGGAATAGCGCAGTAGGCAGCACAGTTGAAGAGGAATGGAGATCTCTAAAAAGGGCCATCACAGAAGCTGGGAAGGAAAACATAGGTACAAAGAAGGTAGCTGTGAAGAAACCATGGGTAACAGAAGAAATACTTCAGTTGATTGATGAAAGGAGGAAGTACAAACATGTTTCGGGAAAATCAGGAATACAGAAATACAAGTCGCTTAGGAATGAATTAAATAGGAAGTGCAGGGAAGCTAAGACGAAATGGCTGCAGGAAAAATGTGAAGACATCGAAAAAGATATGATTGTCGGAAGGACATACTCAGCATACAGGAAAGTCAAAACAACCTTTGATGACATTAAAAGCAACGGTGGTAACATTAAGAGTGCAACGGGAATTCCACTGTTAAATGCAGAGGAGAGAGCAGATGGGTGGAGAGAATACTTTGAAAGCCTCTATGAGGGTGAAGATTTATCTGATGTGATAGAAGAAGAAACAGGAGTCGATTTAGAAGAGATAAGGGATCCAGTATTAGAATCGGAATTTAAAAGAGCTTTGGAGGACTTACGGTCAAATAAGGCAGAAGGGATAGATAACATTCCATCAGAATTTCTAAAATCATTAGGGGCAGTGGCAACAAAACGACTATTCATGTTGGTGTGTAGAATATATGAGTCTGGCGACATACCATCAGACTTTCAGAAAAGCATCATCCACACAATTCCGAAGACGGCAAGAGCTGACAAGTGAGAGAATTATCACACAATCAGCTTAACAGCTCATGCATCGAAGCTGCTTACAAGAATAATATACAAAAGAATGGAAAAGAAAATTGAGAATGTGCTAGGATAAGTAAAGGCACGAGAGAGGCAGTTCTGACGTTACGGCTAGTAATGGAAGCAAGGCTAAAGAAAAATCGAGACACGTTCATAGGATTTGTCGACCTGGAAAAAGCGTTTGACAATATAAAATGGTGCAAGCTGTTCGAAATTCTGAAAAAAGTAGGGGTAAGCTATAGGGAGAGACGGGTCATATACAATATGTACAACAACCAAGAGGGAATAATAAGAGTGGACGATCAAGAACGAAGTGCTCGTATTAAGAAGGGTGTAAGACAAGGCTGTAGCCTTTCGCCCCTTCTCTTCAATCTGTACATCGAGGAAGCAATGATGGAAATAAATGAAAGGTGTAGGAGTGGAATTAAAATACAAGATGAAAGGATATCAATGATACGATTCGCTGATGACATTGCTATCCTGAGTGAAAGTGAAGAAGAATTAAATGATCTGCTGAACGGAATGAAAAGTCTAATAAGTACACAGTATGGTTTGAGAGTAAATTGGAGAAAGATGAAGGTAATGAAAAGTAGTAGAAATGAGAAAAGCGAGAAACTTAACATCAGGATATATGGTCACGAAGTCAATGAAGTTAAGGAATTCTGCTACCCAGGCAGTAAAATAACCAATGATGGACGGAGCAAGGAGGACATCAAAAGCAGACTCGCTATGGCAAAAAAGGCATTTATGGCCAAGAGAAGTCTTAATTTGAGGAAGACATTTCTGAGGATGTACGTCTGGAGTACAGCATTGTATGGTAGTGAAACATGGACCGTGGGAAAACCGGAACAGACGAGAATCGAAGAATTTGAGATGTGGTGCTATAGACGAATGTTGAAAATTAGGTGGACTGATAAGGTAAGGAATGAGGAGGTTGTACGCAGAATCGGAGAGGAAAGGAATATGTGGAAAACACTGATAAGGAGAAGGGACATGATGATAGGACATCTGCTAAGACATGAGGGAATGACTTCCATGGTACTAGAGGGAGCTGTAGAGGGCAAAAACTGTAGAGGAAGACAGAGATTGGAATACGTCAAGCAAATAATTGAGGACGTAGGTTGCAAGTGCTACTCTGAGATAAAGAGGTTAGCACAGGAAAGGAATTCGTGGCGGGCCGCATCAAACCAGTCAGTAGACTGATGGCCAAAAAAGTGTTGTCACAATGTTATTTTGCCAAAAGGGAGCAACATTTGAATGCAAAGCCGTTTAAGTCTTAACTCTCAATTTGTCACCGAAATTCGGCAGGATGTCGGGAGCGACTGAAGAGACCAATCTGCCTGCAGCGATCGAAAGCGGGTCTCCCAGTGGGCGACAAGGAAGTGGACAAGTGGAGACGGTATAATGGGTAAACAAAATACGGGGTACTCCAGAGAGGGGGACCCGAAGACGTAATGGAAACAGGCATCAGGAGCTAACGGTATGATACGACAACGAAACGGTGGCGAAGCGGATATACTTCTGAGTCATGTGTTACTGTTCAGAATAACTTACAGGACGGGCGAGATCTGCGGTTGGCCAGAGAAAGAGTAGGTAGCGATTCACCAAAGCGAAGCTCTTTCTAGTAGCCTCGCTCCACTTCTGACTACTTGCCATTCCAACATTGGAGACTTAGACCTCATCTAATAACCAAATATGGACTGTCAGAATGAGGGTCAATAGTACACATTACGCAGTAATTTAATTGAATTGGTCGGTGGAGAAAGGAATCAAGTCACTTTTCGGTGATTTTCACTTTCTTACGTAAATGTACTAAACAAACCAAGACGCACTTTACTGTCATGGAACGAACTATGTTTGCCTTCTTCCTGTGGGAATAACACGAGGTCGATTCGTTAAATGCTCGATACAAAGGAAGAAAGTCAGTAACTTAGTTTCTATCTTCGCCGCACGTCGCGTCCCGCCTTCAGACTGTACTGGCGGTGAGCTTTGTAGTATGCCACCTTCATACTTGATGCCGATGGCTTGTAGCGCGAAGGCGCAGAAAGCGTAGCAAAACACTAACTTGGCGTCAACTTCGTGATGTGTCATGGATATTGTTCTTTATTGTTGTAAGTTATTGAATCACATTTTGCCAAATGTCTCCCAAACGGAAGCGAAATGAAAGTGAGAACAAGAAGATGAGAATCAAGGAGGCTGGAATTCACTGCTTCCATATAACGACTACAGTGGAAAAGGAGCCCTGGAAAATTTATCAATGCTGGTAAGGTATCAGTATTGACATTTCCCCATTCAACAAGTTCAGTCTATTATAAATTCCATAGCATGTGCCATATGCTTTGCGATTACTAAATAAATTGCAGATGTCAAATGGAATGTTTTCAACGTGTCAGTGACGAAAATCGCACTGAGATACTTTCAAACATTTTAAACATGGAAAAACTGATGGTCAGGATATTTATCTACAATGGTTAATAGCCGGTGACATTACGAAAAGAAGGCCAAAAGAATTCGTCATAGGAATATCAAGAAACAGCATTCCTTTGTTTACCATGCCATTGTCGGTGGTAGAAGAGTTCGTGTCTTCTTATGTGATTTTCTCACTCTTCATGCTGTACCACAGAAACGTGTATTTCGTACTTGTCACTTAACAGTTAGAGATAAAATTTCAAAGGACATGCGTTGAACGCATCCGTGCACAACCAAATTTCGGAAAATTTAATAAATTTCATACGTACCTACATCACATCTTTCCGACTCAAAAATGGTTCAAAATCATCTGAGCACTATGGGACTTAACATCTGAGTCATAAGCCCCTAGAACTTAGAACTACTTAAACCTAACTAACCTAAGGACATCACACACATCCATGCCCCATGCAGGATTTTAACCTGCGACCGTAGCGGTCGCACGGTTCCAGACTGAAGCGCCTAGGACCGTCAGCCACAACGGCCGGCTTCCCACTCAAAGAAAATCACTAAGCAGGGAAAGAAATGAAATACCTAGATGCACGCTTATATCTGAAAACTCTGCATAAAGTGTTCCTTACGAAGTATCCAGAAGTAAATGTGAAATACGACTTCTACGGGAAACAGTTTCGTGAAAATTTTAATTTTCCTTTCGGTCATCCCCCAAATTGGTGTGTGTGGGAAATGTGAGGAACTTGAGGCTGAGTTAAAAATCTATATACCTTAAACAGTAGTAAAAGAGCTGCAAAATTTGAGTTGGACATTCACAAGCAGAGCCGCAGGGCATTTTATAAATTCATTGCAATAAGTGAGCAAGAATGTATGAGTAGGGATGACATTGTGGGACTAACTCTCGACTTTATGGAAAACTTGCCTCTGAAAAACATCCCAGTGCAGGAAACATTCTAGTTACGTCAGCTGTGAGTTAACTGTTTTTGTATTTATGATATAAATTTCATGCGTTCCAGGGTGTGCTTGTATCCTGAACGTCAAGTGAAACAGGGAGCGAATGAGGTCTGTTCATATATGCAGCACTCTAAGAGTGATACAGAAGTACATGTGTTCTCAGATATAGTACCTGGTCAAAAAAAATACAGTTGAAAGGACGTGCCTTCCACTGACAGACACTGAAAAGTGTTAAAATATCACTCACAAATCTCCCGAAAGAGGTCACTCGTTTCTGTATTGTGAATGTGTATTTAGTATACTGAAGAGACAAATATCGAAATGTTACCGGGTTTACGCCCTAAAGAGAATTTACAAATCATAGCTAACACTGTTTCTGAAGTTACACTCGTTATGGTGGAAAGTTAAGAGATAATGGACTTTGAAAAGTGGTGGCCTTGTCATTACAAAAAAAGAAAAAAAAAAGAAAAAAGTTATGGGGAAACGGCACATCACAAGACGCCTCACCAGGAAAAACAAAATTTCTCTGTGGCAATGTTCAAAGAATTTCGTTATGAAGCAACGAAACCAGGAGTCGTTACTACCTACCCATTCATAAACAGTTATGTCAGCCACTCCCTTAATATGACAAAAACTAATCTTGCTTCGTTTAAAATTGGGTTGCAAAGCCTAAGTGATGGAAAAAGGTTAGAATCAATAAAAAAAACTCAAGGTATTCCGTAACTGGTTTAGTACATCCATGGAGAGGAGGCTGGGATTTTCTAAGAGAAGATATTGAAATGCCATACTACAAGTGATAACTCACTATGATAAATTATGAACTATCCATAACTTTGAATTCTATGCCGTAGTAGTTTTCATGTTCAGCTGAAGACAATTTTCCATTAGTAAATAAATAAATTTGACATTTAGGCCAGAAATGTGTAATTTTTATTTTATTATTCTCACCAAAAGAGCTAAATTGTCTTGTTGATGGAAGACAGGAAATATGTTATAAATTTTCTATTTTTATTTCAGAAGATAGATTTTAGAATACATAAAAATCTTTTCATGCCCTGTATATATGATTAGCCTGCAACAAATGTCGAATGTTTCAATGTAGGCTGTCAAATTATTTGACAATAAGACAGTTTCTTGTTTCTCCTGAAAACTAAGAAAAATTTACATAGTTCTTTTCTGCACCGACCGATTCAGTTACTTCTTGGTGCAATAGGACAAGCGGGAAAACCATTTTAACTTACAAAGAAGATAGACGTGAAATTCTGGCTATATTGAAACCGCAAATGAAAATGCAACAGGCAAAATCGATATTTGTTGTAATTACATGTGTGTGTGTGTGTGTGTGTGTGTGTGTGTGTGTGTGTGTGTGTGGTTTTTTCAGCTTTCGTGTTATTGTAAATAAGAGTAAGACAACGAAATGATACGTTCTACATCTCACAAAAAGATCACATTTACCTACAAAATATTTGAGCGACTCGCTTGTATCATTGACATAAATATCACTTGTTCATTCTCTTTAATACTCATGAAAATCTTATTTTAGGAAAAATCTGAAATCATGTAGCAATTGTTGCAATTATTCTGTTTCATTTATCCAGTTTATATCTTAAAGCTGACAAACGATTAACTCTTACAACTTATGCATAAAGAAAATGTTCTGGAAGAGGAACTAACATTGTATATGTTGTTTAAAGAACATACACCTAGATACAAAATGTTGACTGCGATAACTGAAGTATCGTTACTGGTCATTATTGTTCGTTTACTTCTGTTGATAAATATGGGTATATCTATGAACTTCAATACAACTACTTCTTAATTAAGGATTACTGGTGAGCCTTAAATGCATGATCTTATTTTCCCGAAGAGATTGAACGGTAGGAACGAAAGACCGCCTCTTCCTCCTATAATTTTATATTCCACAACTTCGTACTTGATCTTCCATTCCCATTTATTCTTCTTGTTCTTAGTTTATATTATATATTACCCCTATTTTCCATTATCTCCCACTTTCTTTCACGCAAATTTCGAACATATTGGATCATTTCACGGTGGTGTACGCATTGTTTTAAAGCTTATATGTCTTATTAACGTGCCTTGATTTTTCTTAACTGTGTCCACTGTCAAGGGCAAATTGTAAACTGCTTCCCTGGTTGCTTTAATTTCGGTAATGACAAACAGATCATCAACTTACTGATCCTGATATTTTTCTTCCTTTCTTCTGTATGGTATTTTGATCAACAACTTTGATTCATGAGCTGTTATGGTGATTGTGTGATAGCAATAGTTCTTATTTACTATTGTATGCTATTTTTATCAACAACTTTGATTCATTAGCTGTTATGGTGATTGTGTGATAGCCCTTGTTCTTATTTGTTCGTGTTGTCACTCACATTCTGTACTTAACACTTTTCGAAAAGTGTAGTGGTATGTCTCCAGAGGCATTGAATCTACAAATAAACTTGGACAATCGGTAGGTTGCCATCTTGAGCAGCTGTGTTCCAAATTCAGAAGGAATATATCCTGCGACTTGCAGCTTCTTTGATCGCAAGTCCATTAAAGATCTGCTCAAGCCTGACTCTAATACCTGCTCCCCTGTGTCTTCCAAATCGAATCTAATTTCCCTGTATATCACGTAGCAGTTCCTCTCTTTCATAGAGGTCCTCATTGTACTCTTTTGGCCTATCCGACATCTACTCTGTAATAATGGAACTCCTTAAACACTCTTAATGTTGACAACTTCGCCTTTAATGTAAGTAATTGCTATGTTGACTTGCGAATTTTGTGAAAAAGTCCTTCCGACGACCTTCCATACGACTTAAAAATTTGTGGATGGCAAATAGTGAATATTAGAGACGCTGATAAGTAAAGTCTATATTATTGGTAAGTATAGATGATGAATTTCCTGTTTTATTATCAGAAAACGCCAGAAAGTTGAACGTGGAAATGATGTCGTTGAAAGAAAGGCGTGTTTTACGTAGAGCCCAGTTCACCAGCAGAAATGAACATTGCTCTTAATCTGTCTCCTCTAAAATATTTGTCTCTGCCTAAAACACAGCGCAGAAGCAGCCATAACACCAAAACACAAGTTAAGCCATTTACAGCTAGACTGGGTACACTGCTGTCCCTTCCATAAATGATATGCGCTGACAGCAAAAAATTGCAACACCAAGAACTAAGAAATGTAGAGCAATTTTATTCCGGGAGTAAATTCGCCTAACATATTTAAAGGAGTAAAACTGCAAGACGACATATTATGTATGCATTAGATAAGACATTTTAAACGTGAAATGCTGGTACGTTGATAACTGATGCAACCACCACAATGTTGAAGCCAATAATCACACTTGCATGCATTGGGTTTCACAGGTGCCGGATGTCACTTCGTGGAATGGAGTTTCATGCCTGTTGCACTTGGTTGGTCAATACATGGACGGTTAATGCTTACTGTGGATGGCGCTGGACATATCGTCCGATGGTGCCCCACACGTGCTCGACTGGAAATAGATATTGTGATCGACTAGGGCAAGGCAACTCTGTAAAGCGTGTGGGGTTATAACAGCTGCAAGTGGGCGAGCGTTACCCTGTTGGAGAGCATCTAGTTGATTGATGTTCATGAAATCAGCACAAACGTTCGAATCACCAGACCGCCGTACAAATTTTCAGCCAGGGGGTATGGGACAACCACGAGATATCTCTTGCTGTCGTATGAAATCGCACTCCAGACCTTAATTCTAGGTGTAGCTCCTCAACAGGCCTCCTCCTGATCAAAACAAGGCCATCACCGACAAAGAGGCACAATCATCTTTCATCAGAAAACGCAGCAGGCCTCCACACCATTGAAGGCGCAAATGGCGGTGACTTGGGGAACGCACGCAACACTGCATCTCGCTCTGAGCCGTACTGGAAGTAACATATGTGTAACAGTTCGTCGTGTCAGGTGTTGCCAACTGCTATTAGCGCCGTACATTGAACACGATAGTCTTCCTCTTGGTAGGGCCCCGTGTCCATTCGGAGCCCGGTCTCCTTGTTACCGTACCAACTACCAGCAATAATGCACAGTGGCTACTTCCTTGCCAAGTTTTTCTGCCATGTCGTAGAAGAAACGTTTCTTATAGCCCCGTTACACTTTCTCTCCAGTCTCAGTGAGATGTTGATATTGACATCCTCATTTGCCTTGGAGGTTTTCTTGACAACCATCAATTCAATACAACAAAAATGCATCCTCAAATTGCACCACTCTTATGCGACTGGCGCGAAATCTCAATAGACATCATCAAATGTAGAAATATATCAGTCAACTATCGTTTATATCGCACTGCTCCTTCTTGGTTGTGGCAAATTTTCTTCCGTAAGTGGAGGTAAGATGCTGCAGTTGAATTGGCAGTCGTCAGTGTAAGTGTACGAATGCTATATTTAGTCAGGTCGAGAGCACGGCCATAGAGATGGAGCACAAGATCGGATTACCAATGGACGAGGAAGAAAATCGGCCGTGTTCGTTTCAAAGAAACCATCACGGTATTTTCGCTGAGCGGTTTTGTGGAAACTAATGTAAATGGCCGGGTGGAGACTTGAATCATATTCATCCCGTATGGGAGTGCAGTGTGCTAAAAACAGCGCGCCTCGCCCGGTCAGTCGAACTTGATCATTGGGAAACACTCAAAGAAGATATGCCACGTAAATAATGAAGACCATTTAATACAATTACATCGGCTAAATCTGAGTAAAAAGAAAATTTGACACTCTTTTCGAAATAGGGTAAACTCGTAACATTACGCCCATCTTTACGCCACGCTAACATTCGACAAAATAAAACTGTTCCTGATTGACAACACATAAAAGTGAATTCGAAGAGGTTTTACATAAAACTGTCATATTCATCAAAAGTATTTAGGAAGTGTGTATCAAAGGCTCTTAAATGGATGGATCAATGATTGCTAACATGTGAAGAGTTATTAACGTCGAAATATTTAATTGTAAACGGTTTTTTAATGTGATGAGTATGTCAACTAAAGTGAATATATGTGGCATACACGAATGTGAACATTGAATTTATCTTTTTTCGTACATAGTATATTTAGCAACAAACTTAGCCCACTGAGGGGAATTTGAAATGGAAGTAGGTAGGCGAGAATCAAACTAGTCTATAATTTAAATTATAATATTGAAACTAAATTAAATTCAATAATCCTCATACTATTACGATACTTTCTTCACTGAGTACTACTGGGATCATAAAGACATTTAATAATTTACTGTATTTTAATGAAGTAACACAAAACATTCTTCACTAGTGTTCGGCATCAGAGTCATCATTCTGTTTTATTAAGTGTTACATTCAAGTAATAGAAACAAATTTAGTACCCTGGTGGCACTCCGTACAAAAGCCATAATTCGGTTATTGTGTTAACAAAAAAACTAACATATCATTATTCGTTACAGTTGACGCAGATGGAGAAAGTAATATATAATTTGTAAGTAGTAATTGTGAAAAGAAAAGAGATACACAGGATGCCCCACCCTATTGTGCCACCTCATATATTTCCACAATGATGTATGTATGTCAGAGGCTCACACAATCAGCACAAATGCTCAATCCCTAACAGTAAACAAACGTAACTTTCCAGATAACAACATACTTTTCTTAAGCAGCACATGTGTTATTTTCCCTACGGAAATCGAAACTGGAGGTACAATTAGTGATTGTAGATAGTTTCACAATTCGGAACCTGGATATGTAGATTTTAAATAATGGAACATTGCCACAGTTTCTGACGCAACGCTGTAAAACCTTAACGCGGGTTACTTCCATTGTATGACAGGAACCATGACGCCATTGCCATCCTTCAAAGTCCACGTACTTCAGAAAGTATGACGTTTATAACAATGGAAACAAGTCTGTCACCAGTATTTGTACATCTGGGTTTCATATCTGTAGGAACAAAATTCTATGTGCCATTTACGAAAATGTAACTTTATGTTGCCCGCATCTCGTGGTCGTGCTGTCGCGTTCTCGCTTCCCACGCCCGGGTTCCCGGCTTCGATTCGCGGCGGGATCAGGGATGTTCTCTGCCTCGTGATGGCTTGGTGTTGTGGGCTGTCCTCAGGTTAGTTAGGTTTAAGTAGTTCTAAGTTCTAGGGGACTGATGACCATAGATGTTAAGTCCCATAGTGCTCAGAGCCATTTTTGTAACTTTATGTTGAAAATGTTTCTTTAAAATTATGAACCGTGCTTTTCTGTCCATTGCGTGAGCTACTGACACAGGTGTAACCCCGGACAATTTTGTTTTTCACATTTTGTGTCGTTTCGGATATATAGTAGGTGGGACAACGAGTGTATTTGCAATGTGACTATGGGGGTCATATTGACCGTGTGGTAGTAGACTTCATGATTTTTCTGATGGTTTGCCGGCTCTAGCGCCTGGAACTGATGGACCTCCGATTACTTACTGTGGACTGAGGTCGAACTCGGTGCTGGAAAATATATTATGCGTAATAGTCGCTCCAGAGTCTTATGGCTTTCCTCTATCATCAGCCCTTTGGTTTTTCCCTTGCTACCGGCAACGACCATTCGCTGGATTACAGGAACTAAGGACCAATTTGTCTCAAGGCTGGCGAAGCATCACAAGAACCAGTTAACAACGGCCGAACGACGATACCGAGACAAAAGCCAACAGGGAATGCGTCGCCACGTAAGCACGAAAGCTGCGGGTATTTTGAATCTAACTTAATTTTTGGAGGGGCATTAGCCTGATGCGACCTTGAAAACCACGCAAAAACTGGAACAGTTTGCCCGACTAGATCCCGAATACGGCTCGTGTCCCATACAAGTGATAAGTAGCGCAGTAGCTTAAATGGGACCACCATGTCTGCGAAATATGTGTAGGAGAATAATTATACGTTGTTATCGTAGATGGGGAAAGAAGATGCTTCATACTCAAACTTAGGTTGATCGTAGTATGAAGCTGCAATAATTTCGTGTGATTCATTAACCTTGTGCAAATCTTTCTGCCGGAAACCACTTAATTGATTTCCATGTCTCCGTCTGCGGAAGACAGACCTACAGTTCAATGTGGAATTCGAACTCGTGCCGTTTGTGGGGACTCATATCGTTGAAGGTGACGGCTAAGTTAAAAGAAAAACTGAAATATCTTTAGCCCGAAGGGAATTCGTTCCTGCGACTTGGCAATTTCCCGACGCATGCTTTACCACTAGACCTTCAGGCCTGACGTAATACGAAGTGACGAACTTCCATTGTCTCCTTAGACAAATCATTGGCTAAACAGACTGATATTCCACTGGATAGTGCTCTATGTGTAAAGAGTTACGAAATTTTCGACCCTCTCAGAGAAACCGAGATAAAGTTTCACGAAGTAATTCATGCACGCAAAGAGCAGGAGACGAGAATCCCGCAAGACTTGCGCGCAAATAAAGTGGAAACACTTGCTCTGACTTACGATATGCTGCGTGCAAGTCGATAAGCCGTTACTCGAAACTTCGAAGAGGTTTCTTTCACGGCGGGCACGCAAAACTCTACGAAATCATTTCCCTTCTAGCAAAGTTTGTTTTATGTGCTGCAGCTCCCCTTCGTTCCTGGGTAGTTTCTGGCGGAAGGAGTTCCCAGACGCAAATCCACCACGGACGAGATCGCTTACACACGACTTTTGGCTGTCGTTTAACTCTATGGTTGCCGATTCGAACATTAGCAGTGGAAGATATTTTCATCGGCAGTCTTAAGCCGACGTTGTGAGGGAGAGATGCTATAGTAAAATACATCATCACCAGATTTTATGAGTATTTATCCTGCGTCTCGGAATGATTACACATGAACGGGGTGTTCAAGAAGATCATGCTGTCTATTTCGGTGGTTACCAACCAGAGGGTGATTACCGCCTGCGGGGTAAAATGAAATTTTCTCAGTTGTAAGAACCAAACGATGCTATTCCGTTTCAGTGAGGAAACGAAATTATTATCAGATGGTAATCGAAATCATCACAATATTCTGAACATCTAGTACTGATTGTATAAGTTATCAATAATTACTTATTCTAAATTAGTTCCGTGAATGCTGTGGAGGTTTCAGGTTCCCCACATAGTCCACCCTCTATATAAATATGTTGCGCTTTGTACCGTGTATCGCTGATGCACACGTGAGACGGATACGTAACAAATGCTAAATATCTAAAGATAATGTCTTCTCCAAGTTGTAGAGAGTAGCTGAAATCGTCCAGAAGTTGTTTCACTATTCACTTCTATACAGATAAATGAATTAATTGACAGCTGGACTCACCTTTAACTACACTATATTATCAAAAGTACCCGGACACCTGGCTGAAAATGACATACCAGTTCGTGGCGTGCTCCATCGGTAATGCGGGAATTCAATATGGTGTTGGCCTACCCTTAGCCTTGTTGACAGCTTCTGCTCTCAGTCAGGTGCTGGAAGGTTTCTTGGGGAATGGCAGCCGATTCTTCACGGTAGCAACACATAGGAGAGGTATCAATGTCGGTTGACGTGACCTGGCGTGAAGCCGGCGTTCCAAAACACGCCAAAGGTGTTCTATAGGTTTCAGGTCATCACCCTATGCAGGCAAGTCCATTACAGGGATGTTATTGCCGTGTAACCCCTATGACACAGGCAATGCATTATGAACAAACGTTCGAACGTGTTGAAAGATGCCATGCTCGAATTGTTCTTCAACCGTGGGAAGCAAGAAATGCTCAAAACATCAATGTAGGCATGTGCTGTGACAATGCCACGCAAAACAACAAGGGGTGCAAGCCCCTCCATGAGAAAAACGACCACCCCATACACCACTGCCTCCGAATTTTAGTGTTGTCACGTTCTCCGGGCATTCGCCGTATCCACACACTGACATCGGATCGAAACAATGTGTACCGTGAAATGTCACTCCACATAACGTTTTCACACTGTTCAGTCGTCCACGGCTACGCACCTTACACCAAGCGAGGCTTTGTTTGGCATTTACCGGCGTGAAGTGTTGCTTATGAGCAGCCACTAGACCATGAAATCCAAGTTTTCTCTTCTACTGTCTAACTGGCATTGCAATTACAGTGTATCCTGATTCAGTTTGGATTTCCTGTGTGATGATCCCGATAGATGTCTGCCCATTACACATTAAGACCATCTTCAACTGTCGGCGATCTCTGACAGTTAACAGACGAGGTCGGTCTGTACGCTTTTCTGGTGTACGTGTCCCTTCACGTTTCCACACTACTATCACATCTGAAACAGTGGACCTAGAGATGTTTAGGAGTGTAGAAATCTCGCGCACAGACGTGACACCCAATCACCTGACCACGTTCGAAGTACGTGAGTTCCAAAGAGCATCCAGTTCTGCTGTATCACGATGTCTGACGACTACTGAGGTCGCTAATATGGAGTACCTGGCAGTACAATGCACCTAATGTAGAAAACGTATGTTTTTGGTGGTTCCGGATACTTTTGATCACATAGTGTGCATAAGGCCTACTATAATGCTGTAAACATTATTATTGTTGTTACTATTAGTGGCAGTGGTCCTCCAGTTTCTGCCAGTTTAGCAGTAAGGAGTGAAGTAATCAAGTGATTTAAGAATGTATACTGCACACATTTAAACTTCGTTGGTTTTAAGTAGGGCCACACTGTTCAGGTGAAGAAAGTGGCGCATTGGAAAGGAGTAATGCAGTGGAGGCATGCCTTGTAACAAATGTTCCATCACTGTGCAAAGTTAGCTTTCTTACCTGAGAAGAGGTTTTACTCAGAACACCTGCGAGGTGCCACGAGTTACTTCATCATTCATTCTAATTCATTGTAATACACAACACACACACACACAAGCCTAACACAGTTCTTCTTTCATCATTGTAAAAACAGAAGTGTTCCACGAAACTTCTTTCACTCTACAGTTTGGTTAAGCGCTAAAGTTGGTTATAATGCAGTGCAGGGAGCGTAACAGATGGCCAGTGGGGCGAGAGGGAGGGCGGGAGTATTAACTAATGTCAGATTGGTCTCTAAGGGTGTGGTCTATGCTACTCGACACCAGTAGACTAAGTGCTATGAACCGTTTAAACGATCCCCCTTTATGCACTACCCAATTACAGTCCCTTGCACTTACCAGTTACATTAAAACAAATATTGTCAAACACCACGTACAAAAGGGTCGCTCTGTAAGGACGAAGGAAAACCTTTTCGATTAAATGGCTGAGCAACCCAGCAGCGTCTGCCAGATTAACAATGTCACATGACTGTATCTTTGCTGTGTGCCTTGGTCAAATGATCAAGCCAAGTCCATTTCTCTGAAAATGGTTATAAATTTACTGTTTTTAGTAGTTGTAAATGAATGGCCATCCACATGGTAAGTTTTGGGAGAGGAAAAGTTACTCTCTCACCTATTTTAAACATATGGAAAATTATAAAAAAAATTTATTACAACCTGACGCATCTTGAGTGAGACTCTAGAAACTTCACGGCCTGAGAAGACATTGACCGATCTTGGTAGAGCGCTAAAAGCATGAGGTATTTTTAAGATTCTTAGCTCCTAGAAGCTGCCTGTTGGGAGGTGAAATCAATTGGCGGTGAACCCATCCCTTAGTAAATCTGGCCAGACAGATTCACAACCGTACAGCGTAGTCAGGGCAGCCCCTCGTTGAACCATGACTCCAACAGAATAATGCAGCCCTACTTTTTTGCTGCAGTGCCAGCAGAAGCCTGGGCTGGTGCAATAGTCTGAAGGAACATGTCTACTCAGTGGAGTCATAAGCCGGGCATTGTGTGCAGAGTGTAATAAAAATTTACCGGTTTTCGCGTTCACCAATAGTGCAGATAGGCCACTACGTTAGTATAAGAAAAATTCGAAGCGTGGGAAACGTTTGGATCTGTATTACTCCTCATAGCTAAGGCTAAAAATCTCTAAGGTACAGTCGATTTAGATGAAGATCTTTGTGCCTGTTCGCTTGTTGCCCTGGAAAGCCACATGACTTCGGAGCATCATATCTTCTCCCTCTGAAAAAAATTAAAAATAGGCAATAATTGTCTGTTTCCTTTTTTTCAGTGTATGTAAAAATCCTATTGTCTACAAAAAATGAAGAATTCCTGTAGGTTCAGAGCATTTGCTTGGTTGGAAAATAAGAATTTGAAGGTCACTTCCCATCAGAAAGCTCTCTGTTTCCTTCATTAGCGTATAAGGAGCAAAGGATTGAGATCGACGGCGTGTTTGCTGATTGGGATTAACGATCTCTCATTAAATTTTTTCAGGCTGAAGGATTCGATGCAGCCGAGATTCTTTACCGACTGAATCGTGTCTGTGATGGTGCTGTGAGGGAGGGGAGCAGAAAATCCAAAGTTGGCGTACGTACGTGCATGATGGAAGCGATCGAGGAAGATGTTATATGTGACAGATGAACTTGTGCAACACGTCCATAGAATAATGCTCGTGAGCCGTCTGTCAACAGTTTGGGGACTTTCTCAAGATCTGCCACTGATTTCAGGAAAGAAGAGTCTTTAACATTGACGCAGACGGGTTGTAATAAATTTGGTGGACAGTGTATACCAAACTGTCTACTCTACGTTCACAAAACTGAAAGAGTGGGTTGGGCTCCGGTAGTCCTTCAACTTCACCATGAAAATAGGAAGAAAATTCTGAAGAGAATAGTGGCTGTGGATGAGACAGGGGGGCAATACGTGATCTATACAACTAAGAAAAAGTCCAAACAATATATATAATTTGAGTCTCCGAATGAAATTTCATGAGAATAACTCGTGAGAATACCTTGACATCACAAGTCTCTTCGAAAGTTCGAATGTCCATCCAAAACTTTTGATTGGGATCATAACAACCGATTGCTTATCACAACGATTCATCCTCGTTAAATACAGCTTTCCATTTTCTGACATGATATATTACGGGTCATGGTGAAGGGCAGCAAGCATATTCCACATTTCTAGATTTCTGAAAAGCGTATGACGCGGTCCTCCATTGCAGACTGTTAATAAAGGGAAGAGCCTTGGGGAATACGCTCCCTGATTTAGGAGTGGCTCGAAGATTTCTTAAATAATAGAGACCAGTTCGTTGTCCTCGTTGGTGAGTATTCATCTGAGACAACAGTATTGTTAGGAGTGGCCCGAGGAGTATGAGACACCCGTTATTTTCCACAGAGTTAAAATTGTTGAACTATATGAAATAAAATCGTCATAACTTCAGAACGGTTTGCGTTAGGACCCTCAAACTACAAGGTTAGTCAAGTGAGAATTAGTATGCGCGTTTGGTTCGGTTTAGCGACGAAGCCCACTTTCTTTTGGATGGGTCCGTCAGCAAGCAAAATTGGCGAGTTTGGGAGACAGAGAAAACGCATTTCGCGATCGAAAAGTATGGTATGTAGTGTCCAAACACAGAAAAATCTATGCAGTTCTCCTTGGTGGCACGGTGACAGCTGAACTATTCGTGACGATTTTGGAAGACGATTTCATCCTTATTACTGAAAGCGGTTCCTATTTCAGAAAGATGTGGTTCATGCAAGACGGAGCTCGACCCCTTCAAAGAAAGAGAGTGTTTAATGTCCTGCAGGAGCACTTTGTCGACCGCATTCTGGCACTGGTGTACCCAGAGGCCACCAGCCTGGTCCTCTATTAGCCGATATGTTCTCCAGATCTGAACACATGCGACTCCTTTTTGTGGGACAATAACTTCAAAACCACTGCTGAGCTGAAACAGCCATTTCGGAGGTCATGGGCAGCCTCGATGTACCAACGCTTCAGAGGATCATCCAAACTTCTGCTATTCGTCTGCGCCACATCGTCGCTAATTATGTTAGACATAAAAAACATGTCATAACAGAGGTTCGAATATCTGTTGCGACGTTTACATGTTGAATAAAGTGAGTGCACGCCTTAGTTCGTGACTAATTAACGTTTATTTTTATATAGATCAGTAATTGTCTCCCCATTGCATAAAACACTCCGTCTTCAGGCCACGACGAGCCTGCCGAGACCACCCGACCGCCGTGTCATCCTCGGTGGAGGATGCGGCTAGGACGGGGCGTGGGGTCAGCTCAAATCTCTCTCGGTCGTAAGATGGTATTTTTGACCGAAGCCGCTACTATTCAGTGGAGTAGCTTCTCAATTGGCGTCACGAGGCTTAGTGCACCCCAAAAAAATGGCAACAGCGCATGGCGGCCTGGATAGTCACCCATCCAAGTGTCGACCACACCCGACGGTGATTAACCTTGGTGATCTCCCGGGAACCGGTGTAACCACTGCGGCAAGGACGTTGCCTCTCTCCCCGTTCATACGTAAATGATTTTACGGACGGTGTGGGCAGCAACCAGCGGTGTACGGTAAGGTGTCGAGAATAAGCGACTGTAGAATGACACAAGATGACTTAAACAAAATTTGTAGTTAGAGTATTGAATGGCAGGTAGAAAAAATCTAAGTTAATGCGGATGAGTAATAAAGGAAACCCTTAATGTTCGAATACAGTTTTAGTAGTGTCCTGTTTGACACAGTCATCTCTTTTAAATATTTATGCGCAACGTGGCAAAGCGATATTGTGACAGGGATCGCGATTTGTAGACTTTGATTTGTTGGGAGAATTTTAAGTAAGTGTGGTTCATCTGTAGAGGGAACCACATATAGGGGGCTAGTGCGACCTATTCTTGAGAGTATTTGGGATACCGACGAGGTCATTTTAAAGAAAGACATCCCAGCAGTTCAGAGGGGGGCTGCTAGATTTGTTATTGGTAGGTTCGAAAAAACATTCAAGAGTTACGTAAATGCATGGGAACTAAAATGGAAATCTTAAGAAGAACAATTACATTATTTATGTGTGCACTAGTGAGAAAATTAAGAGAATTGGCATTCAAAGCTGACAGCATAACGATCCTTCTACCACCAACATAGATTGCGCTCAAGGAACACGAAGATAATACACGAGATAATGTAGGTTGATTCTTACAAAGAAGAAAACAGCAACCTGCCACTATTAATACTGCTATTTATTTAAGTGAATAGCGCCGTAACCGGTTTCGAACTGAAAAGTTCATCTTCAGACGGCTGTTCATAATATTTATAAGACGCACTTTACATAGTTATCAGTTTTTGATATTTATGCTTCCACTGCAGCGAATATCAAAAACTGATAATTAAGTAAAGTGCGTCTTATAAATATTATGAACAGCCGTCTCAAGATGAACTTTTCAGTTCGAAACCGGTTACGGCGCTATTCGCTTAAATAAATAGCAGTATTAATAGTGGCTGGTTGCTGTTTTCTTCTTTGTAAGAATCAACCTATATTAATTGTATACAGCCACGGTCTCACCATGTCAGTTTTACACAAAATAGCTTTAATACACGAGAAATTACGGTGGAAAATAAAGCATGGGAAGGGAATGCAAGTGAAACATCCGTGACAGACACAGTAACTGACATTGATCCTGTGCCAACCTGTTCGTCCCAGAGTAGCTTGTGCATCCTATGTCTTCAGTTATTTGTTAAATCTATTTCCAATTTCTCCTTTTCTCTCCAGTTTTTACCCTCTACAGTCCCTCCAGTACCATGGAGGTTATTCCCTGACTTCATAACATATGACTTCCAATTCTGTTCCTTCTCCTGTTAAGCGTTTTCCAAATGTTGCTTCCTCACCGATTCTACTGAGAAAGACCTTATTCCTGACGTCCTCATTCCACCCGATTTTCATTATTCCTCTGTAAACCGCATCAAAAATTACTCTTCAGTTCCAGTTTTCGCCCAATCCATGATTCACTACCATATAATGCTGTGGACCCTACACATATTCTCAGAAATTTTCTCCTGAAATTAAGGCTTATGTTTGATACTTTTTTGGTGATAAATGCTCCCTTGCTGTGCCACTCTGCTTTTTGTACCCTTGTTGCTGCCTTCCTTATAGGTTATTTTGATTCCAAGATAGAAGAATTCCCGAATTTCACCTTCTTCCTAAAGCTTCTCACTATTTTAATTTGTACTACTTCTCATTAAATTCGTATTTTTTAGATTTATTATCAGTCCATATATTGTACTCATTAGACTCTCCATTTAGTTCATCAGATCTATTAATTCATCTTCACCTTTATAATAACAGTGATTATCTCCTTTTCCCTTGTTTTAATAAAACTATTTCGGAGCAAATGTAATATTCTGAATATAAATTGTGTTATTTGTGAGGAGGAAGTGATTCATGTCTATGAAAGATACAATCGCAATGCATGAAGTCTGAAGTAAACAGTTTAGTAGCTAAGTTATATTTCTAAAGCAATATCCATCTTTTGTCTGACATACTTGCTACCTTTCACTTCATCTTTACCCTTCCTCTCCTTGTACGGTTAACATGTATATGTAAATATAAGTGCGCATGAACAACAACAGTCGGCCGCAGTGGTCTCGTGGTTCTAGGCGCGCAGTCCGGAGCCGTGCGACTGCTACGGTCGCAGGTTCGAATCCTGCCTCGGGCATGGATGTGTGTGATGTCCTTAGGTTAGTTAGGTTTAAGTAGTTATAAGTTATAGGGGACTAATGACCACACCAGTTGAGTCCCATAGTGCGCACAGCCATTTGAACCATTTTGAACAACAATAACCACTAAACTTATTTTCCATAATGTAGTAGTTTTTTATTCGGTCTCTGCTGGCACTTATAAGACCACCAAGTGACCACCAAGTCTGCCGAGCGCCGTTAAACAGCCGGTTGCACTCACTTGTCAGTCCTTGTGAGGCGAACTGAGGAGCTACTTGATTGATAAGCAGCGGTTCCGGTCTCGTAAACTGACGTACGGCCTTGAGAGCGAAGTACTGACACGAGCATCCAGTGACGCCTGTGGTCGGAGGATGACATGGCGGTTGGGCCTTCATGACCTGTTCAGACGGAGTTTAGTTTTAGTTTTAATAGTTTCTAATTTTATAATAATAGCACAGTTTATATATTTTATTAACACGATTTGAAACGACATGTTTGGAAGTCTTACCTGCATGATCCGGCTTTTACGAAGTTTGCTTACCTACCGCTAGGGCTACCTCCCTGAGATATCTACGGATTGTTGTAATTATTCAGCACCTGCATGTTATTTATTTTACATAATCCAGTTTCCGAACGCAAGATATTTGAAGCTGACACGATGGCGAAAGTTAGAAACTAAACCAGTTATGCAGAAACATTCAATATTTCGTACAGAATGAAGATTTTCTATTCATCGTCAATTTAATTCTCCATCAGAGTTCAAAGTTTCAAGGTGAGGACAGTAGTGTCATCAGCGAATCTTACCATAGGTATCCTTTCGCTTTGAATTTTATTTGAACCATCACCCTGTCATCAATTCATTTTAGAGTCCTTCACTTCCTTCCGTTGTTGCTTCTTCGATGCATAGATTGAACAGTAGGGGTCATACTCCCTTTTTGTTCCAAAAACTACGTTCTTGAACTTCCAATTTTACTATTCCTTAGTCAACGATATTTCGTCGGTTTTGTCCTCCTATAAACATCATTTCTATGCCGACGACCTCCAGCTCTACCTAAGCGTCAGACCTGAAGACGTAAACACTGCAATCGCTCTGATGAATGATGATCTGTCTTCAGTAGTAACATGGGCGAAAAACCTGGGGCTTAAATTAAATGCAAAAAAGACGCAAGTAATCTTAATAGCCCATCAGAAATTAATAAGTTCAGATTTCCGCGAACGGCTAGCTCCTATTCTGCTCGAAGGTACTCCAATACCATATCAGAAAACAGTGAAGAACTTGGGTGTAACTTTGGACGAGAATCTCAACTGGGCGGAGAATACAGTCGCAGTGTGCCGAAAGACGTCTGCTTGTCTCTATGCTCTCAAAAAGTTTCGGAACGTATTCCCACAGGACTTGAAACGCCAGCTCGTGCAAGCACTCGTTCTACCGAACCTCCACTATTGTGATGTGATTCAACAAGGCATGAGTAGTGAAAACAAAAGACGGCTAGAGCTAACCATGAATGCCTGTGTGCGTTACACCTGCAACGTTCGCCGATATGATCATGTTAGTGCTTCATACTCCGAGCTAGGGTGGCTGCGGCCGGACAAACTGCATGACTACCACACTCTATGTCTACTTCACCGACTCCTCGTCGCGCAAGCACCCCAGTACCTAGCATCAGAGATTAAAAACTTGTCATGCCATCATAATCGAAACACGAGGTCACTCTTATCTGGTATTCTAACTGTGCCCACTCACAAAACAAAAACTTTTGCAAACTCCTTCTCAGTTGCCGCTGTTCGCCTCTGGAACAAACTGCCCCTTACCTTGAGGAAAATTCAATCTCCTGTAGCTTTTAAGAAGAAGTTGAAGCATTTCCTACTATCATCCGCATAAAATTCTCCACAAAATGTGCAAGGCCAATTCTCTAGTTAGCGTCTCCTATCTTGCTCCTGAGATGACTTCCTCTTCATCTATCTCTATTACCCACGCAGTCTTCTTTTCCTTTATATTTTCCATAATTATGTTTCATCATGTCTCTCTATTCTTCTCCTCCCTTCACCATGAGTCTCCCTCATACTCCCTGCTGCCAGCACTCCTATCTAAAATCTTTCTCTTCAATAATGTATTTTTCGAGGTGTACCCTTCTAATCGTTTATCTCACTTTTTGTATTAGATGTAGTTTAACATGCCTACTAAAACATATGAATGTAAAATAAGTAGAATGCCTGGTTAGATGTAAGAGAGGGCCTGATGGCCCTAATCTTGCCAGGTTAAATAAATAAATAAATAAATAAAATAACTCGTCTACCATGCCCACCCCAGACGACGTCCAGTGTTTTCCACAAGCGGTGCATGAGTCCAAACCCTTCCCGTACCCTCCCCCTTCCTCTCCCAACGTAGCCTACTCGTGGGAATTTGCAAATTTTGCTGGGAACGTCGAATTTTTTGGGGAATTTCTTTGTACCAGGGTTGCGCTGAATACCACTACTCCCATCCACGACATGGCGCGAAATTAAATAGGCAAAGCCCTCTCTGGGATTCAAACACTCCACCCTCCTCACATGGAAACCTAACAGATGTAGGAGAGGAACATTAAAATTGTGTACTTGGTATATGTCAGTTGGGACACCAATGTGGAGATCGGGCTAATTATGTAATTAATCATAAAGATCGTTCCCAATAACACAACTATATGCATAGCGCTACCCAAAAACAACCTAAAATCGCAATACAGTTTAAAAATTAACGACGCTTTATATCAGGTGTTACACCTACAAGGTGGAACGAAACAGCCTGGGCTGTAAGGTACTGTCTTCCTCTTCTTTTTCTTTTGGGAGGAAATATATTTAACTGACAACATGCTCGTGGTGGACACAGAGGAGTTTAATAAGTCTACCATCTGCATGCATACAGCAGTGCGTTGTATCTATAGCTGTTGTGCATCTTAATATTTTCGCGGCACAAAGACTGATCCATAAAATTTCGGGTGTGCAGTCACGTAAATTCGACTTCTTCTTCTAATATTTGGGCTGTATACGGTCCAGGTACCTTCACAGTGAGCCGATGCGACTCATACCTCAGCTCACTCTGAATATGGCTGGCCGGTATTCATCTGAAATAATAGAAGAAGAAGTCGAATTTATGTGGCTGCACACCCGAAATTTTATGGAACTCTATAGCTGTTTGATATCAGACTTCACTACAGACACCTGTTCGACAATCACCTTGCAGCCTACGTAATCAAATGTAATACACCCTACCACAACTGATGAAAAATGCATCACTGTTCTAATTATACAACGAAACTCCCGTGAAAAAACCAGCTCTTGTAGTGAACGGATCGTAATGCAATACACGTACTGAAGAAAATTGTTGTTCCAAAAGACTCCTGAGGAGGCAGTAGTTCAACGTATGTTCTCCTCGATGGTTGCTCACGAACTAACCAATTTGGAGGCTGGCTTACACTCTTCCGCTCCCTCCCTGCTTCCCTCCCTTCGGCTACAGAAGACACAGGGCTTTTTAATGGCCTTCTGCTATTACTGAGCACCTCACCGTTTTCTGTGGCCTACAACCATAACTGTAGCGGACGAGTCGGCGTGACATTAGTTCACGGTCACCTTGAGGCAATTGTCCTTCAACAACCACAAAAATTTAAACAGAACTTATCAATAAAAGAAAAGTGAAGATGCGTCACCCGACAGGCCGTGCCCTGGTAGGAACACAGGTGGCTAGTGCGACTACACACACACACACACTGGCCCATCCTCCACAATGCCCCAACTCAAGCAACCCTGGGTTCTGAGATGGAGAACACTTCTATTTAAAGTTAACACATCTCTTAGAATGAAGCATCTACATCTACATTTATACTCCGCAAGCCAACCAACGGTGTGTGGCGGAGGTCATTTTACGTGCCGCTGCCATTACCTCCCTTTCCTGTTCCAGTCACTTATAGTTGGCGGGAAGAACGACAGCCGGAGAGCCTCCGTGCGCGCTCGAATCTCTCTGATTTTACATTCTTGATCTCCTCGGGAGGTATAAGTAGGGGGAAGCAAAATATTCGATACCTCATCCAGAAACGCACCCTCTCGGAACCAGGACATCAAGCTACACCGCTATACAGAGCGTCTCTCTTGCAGAGTCAACCACTTGAGTTTGCCAAACATTTCTGTAACGCTATCACGCTTACCAAATAACCCTGTGACGAATCGCGCCGCTCTTCTTTGCATCTTCTCTATCTCCTCTGTCAACCCGACCTGGTACAGATCCCACACTGATGAGCAATACTCAAGTATAGGTCGAAAGAGTGTTTTGTAAGCCACCTCCTTTGTTAATGGAATACATTTTATAAGGACTCTCCCAATGAATCTCAACTTGGTACCTGCCTTACGAATAATTAATTTTACATGATCATTACACTCCAAATAGTTCCGTAAGCACACTACCAGATATATTGCAGAAGTAACTGCTATCAGTGTTTGTTCCGCTATCATATAATCATACAATAAAGGACCCTTCTTTCTATGTATTCGCAATACATTACATTTGTCTATGTCAAGGGTCAGTTGCCATTCCCAGCACGAAGTGCCTATCTGCTACAGATCTTCCTGCATTTCGCTGCAATTTTATAATGCTGCAACTTCTCTGTATACTACAGCATCATTCGCGAAAAGCCGCATTGAACTTCCGACAATTTTGAAAACGAAAACACAATGTCCTCCTTCCACGAAATAAGGCGCAGTCTATTTTATTTTAATGTATGACCAAAATCTATATAGTTTTTATGTTTAACTGCAGGATACAATTCGGATCCCATTATTTTGCGACACCCAACAAAGGGCACTGGAGCTCATTACATATGACCAAAATTCAGAAGCCTATACATGTCAACCGTGCGTAAAATTGCGAATGAAACCAACTATTATTCTGATGCGAATACCAATAATCACCTCCGAATGTCCTCCTTATTTCTAAACCATCATCGAAGCATAGAATGAGCGAGAATTGAAACTCTGAAGAAAAATATCTGTCTTACCCAAGTTCTACTAGCTTGATGAACAAATTACATGACCTGAAAAGATCTCTCGCGTTCAAATCAGTCTCCAAATAAACTATCACACATGTGTGTATTATAGACATTTCAGACCAGTAAAATACCGTTAGAGAATAGAATCTTTCGTGTCATTAGGTCACATGTTGTAAAAATACGCACTTATTTCATATTCCACAACACCATGCAACAACTGGAAAGGATGTTGTTGTTTTGTACACTACAACATGTTCCGTTTTACCAAAGTGAAGCTACATAACACCTGTGTCTATTAAAGAAGTCGTGAGAGCCGTTCTTCTAATAGAAACTCCTACTGGATGTTCTGTGTGTCTCTTTCTTCCGTTCCATCGAAACCAGTCACCGTCTGCGCTGTTATATTCGATATTTTTGCTCTACAACTCACCTCTACCAACATGACTATGAAGTTTGTATCAAACAGCAGATTATTACGTTCTGGTTTTGTTAGCAATTTGATCATCACACTTTGTTTCACACAATCTACTCATTTGACAGGCAAAAGCACTACCATTTCTAGTTACCACAATGAGCCATATTTCAAGTGTTCTCTGCTTTAGAATTTGAGGTTATGAAGTATTAAATGACACAGGTCTTTCGGTAACAGCTGTTTTTAAACAGGCAGTCGTGACGATAATAATAAAAACAGGCATAATTTGCAAGAATAGCTACGGCCGATTTCTGTCAGTCTTATGAACAAAATCGATGTAGTTTTTCGAGAACTATTTGCATCCAGTCATTCTACTCCTTGTATTAGAAATTCCCATAACATATTACTTCATCTTTCTCTGAAACATCGAACACTGTCTGTGTGTGACATCGAGCATCTTACACATACACTTGTCGTACCATTGGAGCATGCTGCCAGTGTTTTAATTTGCTTGCCCAAATTCATGTACAGTTTTGTCGACTGTACTGGAGGAAGACCGTATCCAACAGAATAACAATCACAACAGAGTGTTCTTGTATTGGTCTTTCATAAACAGGTTTATACTTGTTTTCAAGACTGTAACTCATTCAAGCAGTGTACAACTACACTACACGTTGCTTCTCTAACATGATTTCGCAGTCTGTATCAGCTGCTAAGGCGATATTAAGATGTTTAAATCAATTTTTACTCACAGAAAGCTAAACATCACATGGGCTAAACTATGCGGCTGCCACAACGTACAGGTTGTTAAAAATAAACCACAGAGGCGATGTTTCTCATCAAAAAAAATGTGGAACACATTGCAACATGTAGAAGGTGGAAGTGTCTGCAGCATTGCAGAGCATGACTCACGACCCGTCCTCACAGATTCAATTCCTACTGTACCTCGTCTCCTATCTTCCAAACTTCACAGAAGCCCTCCTGCAAACCTTGCAGAACTAGCAGTCCTGGAAGAAAGGAAATTGTGGAGAAATAACCACAGCCTGGGGGATGTTTTCAGAATGAAATTTTCACTCTGCAGCGGATTATGTGCTGATAAGAAACGTTCTTGCAGATTAAAACTATGTGCCAGACCAAGGCTCGGACTCCAGATCTTGAAAGACAAAAGTCGCGAGTTCGAGTCTTATTCTGGCACAAAGTTTTAATGTGGCAGGAAGTTTCATATCAGCGCACACTGCACTGCAGAGTCAAAACGTTTCTTCTAGCTTATCTAAATATATTCAGTGCATTGATTTTAGTTACGAATTTACGATGAAGACTGCCTATCTTTCTCCGTGTGGATATGCGTCAGTGTATCCCAGCATTCGCAGGATAAAGTCGCAGACTGTTATATCCCTCCCACATTGTCCTTGACCAATGTTCCCTGCAACACCAATCTTACCCACAGCATCCATCCAAAATCACAAGATCCTTCCAGATGCCTCCGTATCGAGGAGGGTAGCACCTCTTCAGTGTATGGTAGACAGGAGTGAGTTGAGTGACGGTGAAAGATGGTTAAGAATGAACGCGTGATCGTTACATGATGGAGCTGCTATTAATGAAGTTTGAAGGATTATTCCACTGTCTGGGGTCAGTATGAGGAAGGTACCAGCATGAGAGACATGGTTTCAGAGCATAAAAACACACTCCGAGGTTCCTGAACCTAAAAATACTGTGGTATCAAAGCCACAGGCTTTCCTAGTTTTATCCATGCAGAATGCAAAACTCTTAAATCTCTATTGCGTGATATATTTGTCCAACATCAGACATACAACACACCCACAAGTGACCTCCCAGTATCACCAAGGAGACAAACTTAAAAACGATAAAATTACTTCCTTTTACAGTTTTCTGATCTTCCAGGAAGACATACAACTATGTAAGCATATTAACAGTCACTAATTTTCGATTTAAATTGCTTGCACGATATTTTAGACAGTGCCACAGTCCCTCAAAGAGCCAAAAACTCTCCGCGGCTCATGGTCTTGCGGTAGCGTTTCCGCTTCCCGCGCACGGGATCCCGGGTTAGATTCCCGGCGGGGTCAGGGATTTTCTGTGCTTCGAGATTACTGGGTGTTGTGTGTTTTTCATCATCATTTCATCCTCATTCACTCGCAAGTCGCCGTAGTGGCGTTAAAGAACTTGTGGAGCGGCGACCGAACCACCTCGCGAGGGGTCTCCCGGCCACCAATGACATACGCTCATTATTGTTATTATTATTATTATCGCGAAACGATTCTCTAGGGAATTTACGCCTATTGAAATTAATCCTGCTAAAGCGCGTACTTCGTTGCCAGTTATATTACCGATGTTTCTCACAAAAATGGTCTACATTCTACAGTAATACTAATACAAATTTGCATTCTGCTGCTTATATCACGCCTGCATTTGTACTCTTAAGAGTCCACGATGATGGCACAAAATTATCCCACTTCTGCTATTTTGTTAGGTACATTTCGGTTGGAAGGATGGAGACAGTCCTCAATGATTATTATTCTAATGTACTGTACACAACAGTACATTAGTCAGACGTTATAGTACTGTACTCATATGCTACCAGTCGCTCACAACCAAATGGTCTACAGCTGCATTGCACTTGCTCTATTTCTTTTTTTTGTATTATTTTGTTTATGTGTGTGATGGTGGCCTTAAACCTCACTCAGTCCTGTCGCTGGTGTGTCCGACTTCGAACCTCATCCCAGACGTTCGGCATTGCGGATCAGCCTTTAGGCACCATCCCGGATACAATGCGCCGTGAATCCACCAGGGTCGGGTCTATTTGTTCACCAGACACGCCTCCTGCCCTGCTCTGGGGGCTTAGTATATAAGGCCGCCGTGCTACAAGCATTCGCAACTCTCAGGCGGCCTGAGATGACACAACTTACGCCACGTGCGCCACTTGATTTTGTGTCTGGCAGTCTGCACGATGACTACCCTCACTTGAGGTCCCCTTGGCTTACATGACACTGTGGAAATCGGCAGATGATTGTAATGTAAAATGCTATTCTCAGAGCGTGTTTCTTTGGGCATAGATTTGTTTTAGAAGGTAAGCATCTCACTCCCACAACTGTCTCATAACGAAAACTACAACATATATTTCGGAGGATGCAGCTCTCACTGCGGGTATCAGGTTATCTATCTGTTTCAGAATGATCAGAGGCTGTTTCTCGAAAGATAGCAGATGTGTCCAGTTTCCCAGCCTATTGCCAGCAAACGAAGGATGTTTGTCTGAGAACTTACTTTTTTCTCCCCACAGCTATTATCTGTTCATGAAACATGTGCACCAAAAGCAACTATTGTGTTGTTCTGTATCGTACACATGATTCCTATTTACAAAGGACTGTCTCCATCTTGCCAAGGGACACTTAGCACACAAAATAGCGGAATTGGGATGAATATGTCTCTCTTCTTCATAAATGCTTTCCTTTCCATTGCCAGTCTACATTTTATATCCTCTCTACTTCGACCATCATCAGTTATTTGCCTCCCCAAATAGCAAAACTCCTTTACTACTTTAAGTGTCTAATTTCCTAATCTAATTCCCTCAGCCTCACCCGACTTAATTCGACTACATTCCATTATCCTCGTTTTGCTTTTGTTGATGTTCATCTTATATCTCGTTTCAAGACATTATCCACTCCATTCAACTGTTCTTCCAAGTCCTTTGCTGTCTCTGACAGAATTACAATGTCATCGGCGAACCTCAATGATTTTATTTAAGTGTCAGGAAGTCATTTCTGGAAGTATTGGTATGGAGTGTAGCCATGTACGGAAGTGAAACATGGACGATAAATAGTTTGGACAAGAAGAGAATAGAATCTTTTGAAATGTGGTGCTACAGAAGAATGCTGAAGATTAGATGGGTAGATCATGTAACTAATTAGGAAGTATTGAATAGGATTGGGGAGAAGAGACGTTTGTGGCACAACTTGACCAGAAGAAGGGATCGGTTGGTAGGACATGTTCTGAGGCGTCGAAGGATCACCAATTTAGTATTGGAGGGCAGCGCGGAGGGTAAAAATCGTAGAGGGAGACCAAGAGATGACACCACTAAGCAGATTCAGAAGGATGTAGGTTGCAGTAAGTAGTGGGAGATGAAGAAGCTTGCACAGGATAGAGTAGCATGGAGAGCTGCATCAAATCAGTCTCAGGGCTGAAGACCACAACAACGGATGAATATGTGTCACCATCGCGGATCTTGAAGAGTGAGAAAGAAGGCATGATAAGCTCAGCAGAATTCCGTCGCTTGTTTCTATTACTTGAGAATCTAGACAACATTGCTACGTAACATTGGTAATGTAATTCGCATCGAATATGATATGCTCCTTAGCAGGATGAAAAAAATGAGCTTACATCCCCTACAAAATCTTTTTACCAGGAGTTTTCGCTCTTTGTAGGGCGGTGGCACTGTCGGAAATAACGTACAAGCACGTGAAATCGAGCGTTCACGATTGGTAATATACTTTCATATTTATGTGTACAGAGCTGTCAGTGGCCGACGGTTGCACGCGTAGCTTGCTAACTGTTCGTCTATAAATTACACTAACGAATATGTTATTACTAGGATAGAGAAAATATTCGAACTCTACAGCCTGATGTGGTTCTGTGAACATATCAGCGTTGGAAGATGTAAAGAAAAGTACCGAAGCTAATATGTTTAGCAATAAGAAAAAGAATATCGGAGCGTCAGTAGAAATCAGCTTCGTACTCTTGCTAGCTCCCTGTTTCAGATTCCTACGCAGCAGAATATAAGTATGATGACCGTAAAGAAATGTGCCAAGCTTTTAGTTTCCATCAATTGTGTCGCTATATGAGTCTGCAGACAAGCCCCCTTATGTTCGCAGCACTACATAGATTTGTTTGCAAATTTTGAGTTTCCAAATTGCGCATCTCGTGCTTCAACTAAGTATAAAGCGAGTGTTACTAAACTTTTTATGATCCTCATATCTAATATTCATGCATGTAATCGTCGGGAAGAGGGTAACTATAAGAATTTTCTGTAGGACTGTGTGTAGGACACGCAAATACCTTCGTATAAAATTAAACAACTCATGGCTATGTTGGCAATCTTGCTAAAAAACGTGGAAAAATTATAAAAAATGGAAAAAACGACATAAAATTGATGGAAATAGAGATAATCCTGCTACCATTACGACAAATTAATGGGAAAAACGTAGAACTGAGAGAAATGCGAGGAAATATGTAGAAGCGTGAAGAAACTTGCAAAATTACTTAAACTTACGGAAAATACATAAAATTAGTGCAAAAGTACTACGAAATGCGAGGACTTGGGTTGGGTTGGGAGTAACAGGAACTCAAGACCGAGAAAAGCTTAAAAATTATGGTACATTGTCTTTTAATCCTTCCCCTCTGCCTGTAAACTACGTTGGTTTTCGTTACACATACTCCAACAAAGGCAACTTAAGTGTTGCAGGTGCTATATTAAAACAGCCAAAACAAATCCAAAGAAATAACTATGTTCTCACACACGCAATCGAATATATATATTATTCAATTTCACAGACATTGTTATTCCTTCAGTATTAAGAAGATGAATCAATGCTTTTATCAAACTTAAGTCATTCGCTAGAACGTTCTGTAGCGGAGTGGATTGACGTCACATGCATCACCTTTAATAATGTAAGGGGTGGTGTACTCGAGAGCCGTGGTATTAGTACGAATTTGCTATGCCATCCTTCACTTCTTTGTGCAATAGGAAAGCTACCAGATCTGTGCTGGTGCTACTGCAAACAGCAGTAAGTCTGTTACACTTTCTTTGACTACTGATAGTGGTACCCATTTTATTTGTGTGTCTTGTAATTAGAAGAATATATCATTATGTCAGTTAATCAAAGTGTAATTTTGTTCGACTTTTGTGTGGAAAATGTTAAACTTCTAAAACTTGTACTTTTTATGAGAAAATATACACTTCATTATTTCCCCCAAAAAAGATTTTATAACTTTAACATATTATTTTACTTATTCATTCTTTTTAATAGACACCATTATTAATATTTCAAATAAAAAATACTTCATACACGATTATAGAATCAAAAATTCGTAGTCAGGGCTTTGGGTATCTCATACCCACCTCATAGCTGGTATAACAATTTCTCACCTGTCAATAAAACTCTTTTGGGTTAGAGACCGCATTGTCATTTATAAAATTCCAACGTTTCGGCGTCTGTTGCAAGACGCCTTCCTCAGGGTAAGTTTCTCACCTCATTCACTCTGGGTTAAATTCTCACTGTTTAAATTTTTTGATGATGGTTCTGAAATAACGAGGACATTTTGCAGAAACCTGTAGTTTTCGAATCGGAAGAATGGATGCTTTTTTTCCAAATTTCATGCAAAGTGGACGTTTATAGGCTTCTGAATTTTTGTTTATATGTAATCGGTGGCGGTACACTTTGTTGGGCGTCGCAAAATAATGAGATGTGAATTGTATCCTGCAGGATAACGTAAAAGTTTTACCAACTTTTTCATAAAGTAAAACAAAATGAGTTGTGCAGATTTTTGTGGAAAGAGGACATTTATTATCGTTGCCATTGTGTTTTGCTTGCTACAAGGTGCTTGACTGTAAGAGATACACTTATGTGAAATAAAAGTGTTCACCATTGTAGAACGGAGTCACCTGAGTTGGGACATTGTGGAGGACCGGCAGGTGTGTGTGTGTGTGTGTGTGTGTGTGTGTGTGTGTGTGTGTGTGTGTGTGTGAACGAGTGTGTGTGGGTTGGGATGGTGGGTGGGCAGTGTGAGGCAGCTGTATCCTGAATAGGGTCCGACCTGTGGGGTTGGATGCCCTTTTTTACATTCTACTGATTAGTTGTGTTAACATTTTTTTGTTGTTAGTGATAGACTATTGCCTCAAGGAGATTGCATGTTTTGGCATGCTCCCTGGTCTGCTGGGAGTGTGGCGGTAGCGCGGTAGGCCACGGAAAACTGTGAGGTGCTTGTCAGTAACAGTTGGCTGTTTGAAATGACTGTGTCCCACATAGGTGAAAAGAGTAAGAGAGGGGAAGGGAGGTAAGACCATGTCTAAGCTGCTTAGTTTGTGAGCGCCCATTAAAGAGAATGAATGCTAGGCTACCACCCCGTTTACAGTCTTTGGGAATGATGATTTTTCCCAGCACATTTGTTGCGTTATGAATCGTTCAATATAAGTGCTGTTTTTTCACGACATTTTCGAAGTGTAATTAGAACACCGAAGGTTTACCATCACTTACAGTTGCGTATATTGACTTTGATTGTCAGGATTGCAAGGTATTTGTCGAAAAGGTGCCTCTATCGATCTCTGGCAACAAATAACTGTAGAGATAGTATGCCTACAGATAAACTCCTCTCTGTCCAACACTAGCACATGTTGAATATATTTTCCACAAAAAAATTAAAATGAAGATAGTAGCTTGGACACCAACATTTTTGATGTCATCTTGTACGTGTAGGGCAGAATTTGAGTGCGTCTGTCTCTAATTTCGTGTCGTATTGTGAAATATTTCCACAACAGGGTAACACTAGTACGACATTCTCACTGTTTGAGCTATATTGCGGTTGTGTGCACTCTTTGTGTAGCGCTATGCATGTAGTAGTGGAATTAGCGCCGATCGTTATGACTAACTTCGTAATTAGGATTGATATCTTCTGCAGTTCCCGAAGTACATAGATCATATTGACCTAACGTCCCTCTCCTGTATCTGGTCAGTTTCCTTGTGTTGGGTAGTGCGCTTGCGCTTTCTGTCCAGAAGGACCAGATTTTGAGTCCCGGAAGTGGCACTGCCATTTCTGTAGTGGAGGCGGGGTTGGATTTCTGCACAGCCCAAGAAAATTCGAAATTCCCGCCAAAATTCGAAATTCACACCAATAATATTGGTGGGGTATACAAGGGGAGTGGAGGGGGGAGTATGGTTCTGGGACCCACGTACAGGTTGAGGAAAATGCATGACATCATTTGGGGAGTGGGCGTGGTCGTGGGTAGGGTTGGTAATTAACTGATCAGTTTAATTAATTTACATATTAATTTTATATCTATTTGATATCAAATATGAGATTCTGCCAGCCTCTCTCTACTACTTACAACATGAGTGCAAGAGCTTGTAAGGTGATTGTCCACTAAAGTGCGCGTAATTTATGTTGGCGGCCGAGTTTAGGTTCGTTTTGTGCATGTGACGTCACAAAACCCAGTCAGTCAATGAACAGAGAACGACGTTGCCAGATCTCCACTGCAGTGCACAGCATAGATGAGTGTCTTCAGTTTTAGAAACGTTGAAACGTCCCCTTAGAACAATTTATACACGACTGTACTTAAACTGACACACAATATTTTTCGCGCAACGCAATCTGACTTTCAATAATCCCTACAAAAGAATGGCCCTGACAAACATTAACCTATACGTTTCATAAATCACTTACCTCACAAAAATCTTCGTTACTCAAGCTACTGCAATACAGCGAGCGCCACTACTGCCACCTAAATAAAATATTCAAACTACTGAAGGCACTAACTACTGACAGGCATAGTTAGCAAATGAAAGATTGTAATACAGAACAAACAATGTATTTACCTTAATAGTCATAATATATATATCAGTTCATGACACCAATTCTTACAAATTTGAAAACTCCGCCATCTCTCTCCCCACGTCCACCACCGCTGGTGGCTCACCTCCAACTGCGCAACGCTACGCGCTGTTAGCATCCAGCTGCCGCTGCCCAACACTACAATGGCAGACAACAATGCAAACCAGCCACAGACTGCACACGGCACATCCTGTGATTTTTATACAGAGCGCTACGTGGCGGCGGCGTTACCAAAAAACGTAAACAGCCTACTTACAACGTTCGGTCATAAATAAAGTAATAGAACAAATCAGTGTCTTGATAGCAGACTTTCTTTTATAGATAGTTTGTAAAAAGCATTCTTTATGCCAATTGCTTCATATTCTATTAATTAATTAAACCAAACAAGCAATAAGACTCCTGATTCAGGCGATAGCAAGGAAAGGTGTTTGTATCAATCTCATGAACCGCTTTTTCGCAATAAAGAACAGTGGTAATTGTTTATTTCCTATTGTACTTCTACGAAGCGTGAGTAATTCATAGTTATACCAACAGTTTGTCAGTATTTTGCGTGCTGTGTTACACTCCTCCAGTAGTTCATTTGAATGGCGTTGTGAAGTCACACGAGCTGTGTTAGCGTAACGGTGAAGGTGTTTGCCTTCTGCGCCAAAGGTTATGAGTCCAAACATTGTGCGGTGCTTAATATTTTCATTATTTAAAAACAATATCGTAGTCCTTACTTCGCGAATTACATTCATTTGAATGCAACTTTTTGAAATTTCTAGTGCTTTGTCTCTTCATTAACGCTTTCTCTGCTGCAGACACGTACTCCCCGCATTCCGCGCTGTGCGCGATTTTGTCATCACTGCACTGCTCGCCTGTGCAGACACATGGTGTTCCCACTGCTTTGACACACACTTATTATTCGATTTCACAAAAACTATTTGGGCCAAAAATTTTATTTTTACACGTCTACTTTACTGATACCTTCCCCCCCATAAATGACTTAATCTTGTTGCGATGTTCAACGTAGTTGTTATGCAGCTTTAGATGTAGTAAACCATTGCACGAAATTTTGAATAGTTTTCAGAGGTAAAAGTCCATAGCGTATACTTTCCGTATGATCGATTTTAGTTGCCACAGTGCTGGGAATGAAATATGGACACGATACCTAAATTTCATATAAAATATACTGTATAACAATATCTCAGTTAATTTAACTACCACATAGGTGTCGTATGTAATATTGAGAAATTTTCCGTCTTTCGCGACTGTAATAAAAGTTTTATTTACACCGGACGCGTTTGGCTTCATTTTAAAATTTCAAATTTTTGGGCAAAATAGATTTTGTGGAATCGAATGATATGAGTATCAAAGCAGTGGGAACACCATGTGTCTGCACAGGCGAGCAGTGCAGTGACAAAATCGCGCACAGTGCATTCTGCAGGGAACAAGTCTTCGTAGCAGCGAAAGGGTTAATGCGGCCGTGGTGGCTTTACTTCATGAACTGCGCGCTCCGACCTAATCGTAAGCTTGTAAACTATGCTATACTATGGCGCCGCTGCTCTTGGCGCGTGCGTCTTGTGCAACTGGCAACGCAGCAATCTCCGGCGTCTGGGCGGGCATGCGCGATCCGCCAAGATAAAATAATTTAACTACAGTTTTTGTACTTATCTGCTTTCTCCGGAACTGTGTAGGCGATATTTTTCCTGAAGTGTGATGGTGTGCCACCAGTATCATAGATTTTGCACACCATTCTCAATAGCCGTTTAGTGGCCAATCCTACCAATGGTTTTAGGAATTCCAGTAGAGTGTTAGCTATGATTCTGTCTTATTTGTCTTCACGCCTTCTAAAGCTGTTTAAGTTCTGCGATACTGCACCCCCAGCTCCTCAATATTGACTCCAACTTCTTCTTTTACCAAGTCATCAGACACTTCGTCCCTCTAATAGAGGCCTTCAGTATACCTTTCTACTTATACATTCTCACCTCTGCAGTTAAGAATGTAGTTCCCGTTGTAACATTATTGGGGCCATCCTTGCTTTTTATTTTACAGAAAGTAGCTCAATTCCTATGCTGAGTTAGTCATTTTCGCGATCAATTCATTTTCCCTTTATACAAATTTTTCCTACAGCCATTTCCTCTTATTTATTTCGTTTCTATGTGATTTATATTGCTGTATTCCTGGCTTTCCCTGAACATACTTGAAGTATTTCTTCTGTTACCCAAAGTCTCTTCTCATTTCTGAAGATACAGAACTCCGTCGACTAATCGGCGAATAAAGTAATTAAATTAATTTAGTTCCTTTGTGGAAAAGGATGGAGGAAAGAATTAAATAGAAAGTTATGTTGAACCGTATATCAGTTACATGTGATAGAGGTCTTACCTCGTTTTCAGACCAAGTCCCGCTGCGCCTAAGGAATTAGCTGTTGGCAAATTCGTCCACTTTATCTTGAGAGGTCCCCAAAAATCAACAAATTTAGAGATCAGCGTCTCAAAATATTCGCTTTAGAATATTTGCTATTGTTTATCAGAGATAGACGACAAATCCTGAATGAATTTATGTAGTTTGTCAAACACCATTTGCTTCATCTGTGTTAGGGCATTTGATCTAGCTCTAATGAGAAGCATCTTATAACACTCCCTTTCGAATTTTTGGTATCGCTCTGCCAGAGACTGGTGACACACCTTGACTGAATTTGTGTTCATTCATCAACTGCTTCTTCTGTGTTATGGCCGTTACATCTAGCTCTCATTGTGTTCTTAGTACATAACTCTTTGTAAGAACGAAGCGCTGAGAAGCAAAGGTTTGCAACGTGCCACGATATAGGACAAGTAGAACTGCGAAATCTTAATAAGTGGTTTAAATGGCAGAGAGGTAGAGAGCGTCCTCTTTTGTGTGACCGAATAGGTCAGTGTTACGCAGTACTTAGTTGGTGCGGAACCGACGTATCAAGCGGAAGTGGGTACCCAACTGACACTATGCCTCGCTGACATCACAGGGTACAAACCAGCATCTGAGTGAGAATGATTGGTCTCCGGAGGTCGAGTCGGTTGTTCCGTGATATTGCACCATGTATATGAAACGCACTTCAACAATGTAGCGTATATGCATCCATTGGAGAGGAGAGGACCGTACACGGCAACGATAGGGTACTCAGAGCGAGATGACCCCGATCTTCTCTGCTTGGACCAAATGATCAGAACAGCTTTTTCCACAATTTGGACGTGACGTTGAAGCACTGCAACGGGTGTGGCCATGTCTACATTGACAGTTCAATGCCGTCCTCTGCGGGCTGAACAATTGGCACTAACGGTGCAGCATCGACGTCCTTTCACGAGAACCCACCAACGCCTCGCTCTCTGACACGTGAGCGCAGAAAGTTGTGTGATGAGTGGCAAAATTTAGTGCTTCTGGACGAATCCCGCTTCAGCTTGCTCTACTGTGATGGACGCGTACGCGTTCGAAGCCACAGTCTTGCAGACTGTACTGTTGAGCGGCATCGAAGAAACGCAAAGTGTGATGGTTTGGGGTGCTATTGCCTACAACACGCGACCTCACCTGGTACAGAATGAGGGCAATCTGAACCGCTACTGCTACACGGGAGGTTTTTGAGCTTGAGTCACTGAGCCTCCTACAGGTCGTTTCACGTGCCATATTTCAGCAGGACAACTCTCGGATGCATGTGGCGAGAAATGTGCAAGCTTTCATCGACAAACGACGAAAACACTGCTTCCTTGGCCTGAAGATTGACCTAACATGTCGTCCATAGAACGCGACGTGGTCAGTAGGCAATTTCTTCGCTCATGTTATCGTGCATCCACAGTTGATGCTGTGTGGAGTATTCTCCAACAGTATAATCAAGAGTTGGTTGATTCCACGCCACGACGTCTAATGGCACTTACTGTAGAATGTGGTGAAGCCACTTCGTACTGAACTTGCACAATCACAGTGCTTGTATATTTCTATAAATCTAACCATATCCACCTAATCAGTGGAATAAATTTCATTGTGATAAGATTTCTGTGTAGGCGCTTCACTTATTCGAATGGGTAACGTTTAATTTACAGAGCTGCAAATCATCCTAGGTTACGTTTAAGTTATGTTATTTTTATGCACTGATTGCTACTTGTTTTCTGATTTTTAAAAGTTCATAGCTTTCATTGAATAATTAGAGATTTTCGTAAATATTTATTGATAGATCAGAAACTCTCTGGCGTTTTACATGTTTCACGTGTAGTCAGAAGTTTCGGGTTTTCGTGTTTCGATTATTCGAATGGTTCAAATGGCTCTGATCACTGTGGAACCTAACATCTGAGGTCATCAGTCCCCTAGAACTTAGAACTACTTATTCCTAACTAACCTAAGGGCATCACACACATACATGCCCAAGGCAGGATTCGAACCTGATAGCGTAGCGGTCGCGCGGTTCCAGACTGAAGCGCCTAAAACAGCTCGGCCACACCGGCCGGCGTTTCGATTATTGTGTAACTTTTACCCAGTACTTCGTTTAATGAGTATCGTCAGTGAACTAAGTCTGAGCCCCCCCGTGCTAATCCATACATCAAATGGGCATCTGCCAACTCCGCATTTGTAAACATTGCACTGACTGCAAACCCACGTCCGTGGTGAACACTAACACGTTGATGCTACGTACTGATGTGCTTCATGCTAGTGCTGTAGAGTCGTATGTCAACACAAGCACCGAAGTCACCATTACCTTCCTTCAACTGGGCCAACTGGCGATGAATCTAGGAAGTACAGTACATACTGACGAAACTAAAATGAGATCTAACATGGAAGTTAAGCGTTCCGGACACATGTCCACATAACATCTTTTCTTTATTTGTGTGTGAAGAATGATTCCTGAAAGTTTGGCAGTACCTTTTTTTAACCCCCTGTATAAATATGAAACAAATAAAAAACTTGAACTATCTCGTCGGTGTTATCCGTGTTACAATTTACGGGAATTCTATCACGATCTTCGACACGAACAGAAGAAAAGTACATACTATATTTTTTCTTCCCTGAAGTATCAGTAATTAAATATATCACTTTCCTATGTTAATCCTCGACGATGATACGGTATCAGTATTTTGTAAGGGGAAAAGTTTTATCCACTGCTAAATAATAAGGAAGTTAGCGCCATTCTCTTATCAAAGGCACAGTTTCCAGAAATGGGACACCTCCCCTGAACAATGGTTTACTGAAATTGCTTTCTTCTAATACTCTACAGTCACTGTTGTGATTATACTCCGGAACGCCAGCTGGTAAAAGTATTCTGCATGCAACTCAAAGCAGCCAACAGGAATAGACCGAAATTGTAAAATATCGTTATAGCCGGAGTTTGACACTTATGTGCTTTCCATCGAAGCTGTGAAGACAGTTCGGTAGATTTAGTCCTTTGTTAGTCAGTATTCAGATGTTATCATATGGCCTTTGACATTTGAGCCATTGTTCTTCTAATAGCAATGTGTGCTTAGAAGGAAATAAAAGGAATTGCTACATATATTTGGCTCTTTAACCTTAAGGCTGGGTTAACATGTGCAGAGTGTTTGCGGAACGTCAGATGCGCAGTAGAGTTTGAAGAACTTCTTGCGTGTAAAGGTTTGACGGTAAAGCCTATGAGACTCCTGCATTTCTCTTATTGTTGACATATAACGTCGTGCCTCTTCCGAAACAACGCAGGAGAGAGATAAATCCTACTGCGCTTACAAGGGAATTCAAAGCGAGTACTTTGTAATCTGCACATTAGGACAACTCACACCAACTAATTACAAAAATACAATTTCCTAAATATTACTGGCGTGATTGATCGAGAGTTAAGTACTGAGAAACTTCTATAATATCCTCATTGTCGGTATACACATAAATATTTAATTTGTAAATTATATCACTTAGTGGTGACAACAAAATGAAATGAGAGGCTAACCAAAGCGAAAACTAGTTACATGATGTATTTTTTTTCATACAAGTCATCTGTTTCTTCGTAACATATGAAGTAGGCCACATGATTGCCTTTTACAACTGCGTTGTTGGACAGAGTACACTTACATGACGAAACACGTTTAGTAAGCACTGCTCTAAGACGGGTTGTCAGGAAGAATCAGCAGAAGAATATCAGTTTGTTTATTATGTTTCAGGAGATTTTACAGATGCAAATACGGGATTTAAGAATTAATGGCAAAATTCTCTCATCGGAGCACAAAAAAGGCGAATATATTCCAGTTTAAAAGAGTCGTTTGAAAAGTCTGCAACATGTGGCCTGGTTCTACCTTCCAAAGCATAATGAAATTTTTTTCCGTAAAATTGATCATGTTAACATATTCGCGTTCTTTTTTACATGCTGAAACCCCATTTTTAAGTCAGTTTTTTAAACACTAGCATTTCAACTTTTCTGTGCTCACATAAAATATATTTTTTCTTTAGTTCCCTTCTTGCCTTTGCCACAGCAGTTCATGTCACATATATGAAAAGAAATTTATGGGTTAGTATAATTTTTGTTGTTTACTTAAGTGAAATCCGAATAGTGCGTACTAATTTTACACCTCAGACCGGATTTTGCTTGCACTCACTACGAAATGGGTTCCCGGAACCCTTCTGACGGTAACGTAGCCTTGCACCAAATTTTTCTTGAGTTTTTTCGTACACAAATGTGGTAACCCAGAAAATCTGTACCACGAAAACGGATACAGATATTAAGAAAAATTTTCAGGTTCGAGATCCGACTCTTAAGAACATGTCGTCTAAGATTCAGCGTTCCTGTTTCGTTACCTAAAATCCTAGTTTTTGGGGTGTTTCTCGATAACGGATAAATGGTTTTTGGTAAGGGAAGGTATGCCACTAAAATCTCGGCCATTTTCGGGTGTTATTTATTATTTATGCTTCGTCTCACATCGGAATTTACGAGTGACTTTTACGTGTAGCAGTGGCTAACTTTGAACCTTTGTATCTCAAAAAATAAAAACTAAAAGAAGAAAATTTTCAAGGCTTTTGAAGGTTGTCTCAGGAAACATTGAACTATTGGTGCCGCCACTAATTCTCCGAAGTCTCACCGTATACACCATTAAACACAAGAAGAATCGACCGATATGTTCCATTTGCCTATGTTCGAGGAAGTGTGTAATATCAGACACTGACACTCTACTGTTATATAGTTATATTAAGAAATCATTCTGTTTGGTATAGAAATTTCCCCAATTCCAATGGCTATCCAGAACAGTTGACTCTACCTTTCTATAACGAAAATGTCTAGAGGTATTAGGCCTGCAAAATACCTTTTTTATATAGGGTGTTTTTCAATAAATGATAGGTTGGTAATTCATGCGTAGCGATCAAGATAGAACAATGAAATTTAAAAACTTACGTATGTAAAGGAAAAGCATATCACAGCTCAAATTCTTCAAAGAGACTGGATGAAATTGCTATAGGAACTAATCCGGGTACAGAAGAGCCAGCAGAAGAGAAAGCAGAACAGATTTAACTGAATCAAAACAGGCATTCAATAAAACTAAAACTATATAAGTGCCCAGATTAGATGTAATTAACGCAGAACTGACATCATATGGTGGAAAATTTCTATAATTCAGAATGCTCCATCTGCAACACGTGTTTCCATACAGGTGAAGTACTAGAATGGAGAGCCATTGGACAATGGTGCAAATGGTTCAAATGACTCTGAGTACTATGAGACTTAACATCTGAGGTCATCAGTCCCCCAGAACTAACATAGGGACATAACACACACCTATGTCCGAGGCAGGGTTCGAACCTGTGACAGTAGCGGTCGCGCTGTTACTTACTGAAACTCCTAGAACCGCTCGGCCCCATCGGCCGGGCATTGGACGACGAAATTCACATATACAGACGGTGATAGTATCGCGCAAACAAGGAATAAAAGGGCAGTGCGTGGGTGGTGCCATCATTTGCTTGGGTGATTTATGTATGAATGTGTCCGACGTGATTACGGCCTCACGACCCCAATTTCAAAGCGGAATGGTAGTTGGAGCCAGACGCATGGGACATCACATTTCGGAAGTCGTTGGAGAATTCAATATTTGAAAAGCCACAGCGTCACGATTATGCCGAGACTACCCAATTTTAGGTATTACCTCTGACCTCCCGCAACACAATGGACGAAAGCCTTCACTTAACGATCTAGAGCAGCAGCGTCTGCGCAAGGTTGCCAGTACTAAGAAACAGGCAACATTTCGTGAAATAACCGGAGAAATTAATGTTGGACGCACGACGAACATATTCGTTAGCGAAATCTGCCATTAGTTGCCTATGGCAGCAAACGACGGACGAGAGTACCCTTGATAACAGCACGATGTCACCTGCGCCACATCTCCTAGGCCATTACCGTCGCTCGGATCATGAGGAACCTAGACGACCATCATACTATGTCCTGGAAACGTAGTTCGATTTCAATTGGTATGGGCTGATGCCAGCATTCGAGTGTGACACAGAACGCACGAAGCCGTAGACCCAGTTTAAAAGGGTCGGCGATTCCATCCACATCTACATCTACATCGATACTCCGCGATCTACCTAACGGCGCATGGAGGAGGGTACCCCGTACCAATATTAGTCATTTACTTCCCTGTTCCAATCTCAGAGTGAGGGAAAAACTACTGTCTGATGTCTGTGAATGATCCCTTATTTTTACCATCTGATATTCGTGGTACTTATGCGCAATGTATATTGGAAGCAATAGAATAGTTTTGCAGTGAGCTTGAAATACCTGTTATCTAACTTTACCCAGTAGTACTCCTCGAAAAGAACGTCGCCTTTCTTCCAGAGACTCCCAGCTGAGTTCCTGAACATCTCCCTAACATCTGTTTGTTATTCGACCCTGCCAGTAACAAATGTAACAGCCCGCCAGAATTGTTTCAAAGTCTTCCTTTAATCCGATCAGATAAGTATTCAAGAATAGGTCGCACTGGAGTCCCACGTTTTTTCTCCTTTATAAATGAAGCACATTTTCCTCGAGTTCTCCCTACAGTACCAAGTCCCACATTAGCGTTTCTTGCCGCAATATCGCTTTGCAACGTTACACACATAAATTTAAAGACGCAACTGTGTCAAGCAGGACACTACTATCAGAAAATTCCAAGTTAGTTTTTCCTACTTACCCTCATTAACGTACATTTTATCTACATTTATAGCTACCTGGCATTCACCAAACTAACTAAAATTTTACCAAGTCATCTTGTATCCTTCTACAGTCACTCAACTTCGACACCTTTCCGCTCACTACTGCGTCATCAGCAAACAACCGCAAATTGCTGCCTACCCTATCCGCAAATCATTATCGGTATAGAATAATAACGATCCTACCACACTTCCCTTGGGCATTCCTGTCTTTGATGAATACTCACCGTTGAGGACAACATACTGGGTTCTAAAACGTATGAAGTCTTCGAGCCCCTAAGATATCTGGAACCTATTCAATACGCTAGTAACTTCTTAACACATAATGTTGTGTTCAGTGTTTACATAAAACTGAATGGGTCCTCTGGTCCTAATGAACCGATCTTTGATTGGAAATGGTTATGTTCGGCTACCTCATTTGCTGCCATTCATGGACGTCGCGTTTCAAAACTACAATGACATCTTTGTGGTTAAAAATGAGTTTGTCAGTGGGAAACGACTGGTCGCGACAAGTTTGAAGAACACTCTCAACATCTCTATTTAATGGTTTGGCCACCCAGATCGCCCGACATGACTCAAATAAAACATTTATGGGACATGAAGTAAGCTGAATACGTTCCCAAAATCCTGCAATGGTAACACTTTTGCTAAAGAAGCAGCACGGCTCAATATTTCTGCAGGAACTTCCAACGATTTGTTCAGTTCTTTCCACATCGGGCTGCTACACTACGCCATGCAAAAGGAGGTAAGACAATATATTAAGAAGTATCCTATGACTTGTCGCCTTGGTGTATATGAAGCAGAAAGCTGGCCATTTGGATCAAAAGACCTATGTCTGTCTGAAACATCGGAAATGAACTTCCTTAGATCATTGCAAGGCTACATAATAGAAGACAGAAAGCGAAATAAAAATATGAAGGAACTGGAGAATACCCTCAATCCCAAAAGTAATCCAATGAAAGAAGGATCAGAAAGGGTATGGATTGAATACATTACCTCAGTGTGTCCGTCAACGATCAATGGAATAGAAACTCTTTCGAAGAAGAGATGTAGGAAGGCCGAGGAAGAGTGGTGACAGCGGAAAAATCCATAAGGTCTAATCCTGGATTGGCAGAAAAATATATATTACATATATGTCTCCTTCTGCCTCTTTTCTCTGTCCATCTCCTCCTCAGCCTCCACTCTGTCCATATCGCCCATCCTCTCTGTCCACCCCTTACACCCTTGCTCCTATCTTACTTCACCATTTCCCTGCTGATATCCACCTGCCACTCTCTATTTTAATATAATCCTCTCCTTTCTTTTGGCAATCTCTCCCTGTGTCTCCTTCCATTTCCTACTTCTCCTTCTTCCTATCCCTCTTCTCTTTCTCTGTACTGTCAATCTCCTCCTCCTTCTCTCTCTCTCTCTCAGTGTTCATACCTTCTTAAATTTCTCTGTCCACTTCCCTCTTCTCCTGCTTTGTCGGTCCGTATGCTCCTTCCCCATTCTTTCTAAAACACCACATTGTCAGCCGTATCCCAATAGGAAGTTGTTGGTTCCTACTGTTACAGTTTTTCTCTCCAGTTAATAAGTAACATTTGTACCAAGTCTGGTGGAAATCGACCTGGGAGTTTAGGAAAAGATTTTTAATGGCGGCTTTGTATAGGTTCGCACGTGTCACATATATTTAACCTATTCATGCAGCTTAGTGTTTATGACGTCACGTCTCCTGAACTATGAATCGCGAAGAGACACAGTTTTGCAGCCACATTCATTGGTATTTGGAGGTACTGCGTGTGAAATGTTGTCAATAGAGCTAGTAGTATACAAGTAATAAATTAAAACGCCAAGCATGGTGCGACCGTTTTCGTCGCATCTTAGTTTTCGTGACTTATTATCTCCTGAACAGAGCGTCCTTCAATATATTTTTGATGGTGCAGTCAATGCTGTATGTGGATACTGTCTGAAAATTTTCTGTGAGTAGAGTTAGACTGAAAGCGTATTACGTCTCATCATTTTGTGGGGGAGTGTAAGCTAGAACAGCCCTCGTAAATGTGAAGTGAATAGTTAGTTGCAAGTCACTAAGTGCTCTAATTCTCAAATACTGGATTAATATACTGTAGATATTTGCGCGTCGGGACCTACGCTCCTTTTTAACCTGAGTTCCTTTGAGTGAGACGTGGCTCTTACCCCAGAATTCTCGTTTCCAAGTAATAAGTACTACGTGCATCAAATTTCGTTAAAATCGATTCAGTAGTTTATGAAGAGACGTCTAACATATACGCACAGATACAAAATATACTTTTACAATGTGTGCACATTAAATCGACTAAGACAAAAAAATCTATTGTTCAAATAGAAGGTGGTGCCATATTATTAACACTGAATGATTCGTTTTTCTGAAGTCACACAATTGCCATTCAGCTATATCAAAACTACCATTGTTGTTATCAGTTCACACATTTGCGACTGACTAATTTCAGAATCACCATAACATAGAAAATTCATTACAGTAATGGAGAGAGCAAGATACACACGCCGATAAACCACCTTGTACAATATTTACAAAAGTTTATTTTATAAAATAACTCTAATTAAAACGGCCAACTAAAAATCAGCAATAAAGGTCACCAGTAGAAACAACTGTTTTCCGTTAGGACATGTATGATGTAAACATTACAATCCATACAATTCCTATATGATATCTATCTGCTCATAAGCTTCAAAATAACCATTGGACTCGACCTCCAAAGCGCAGTGAACTGTCTAGTACAGGTTAATTATGATACATAGTGAATCCCACCCTCAGTAATGTAAAACACGCGTAAGAAACAAAGGTATCGGATATAAAACGAGGTAGTGACAGCTTTACTCACTAAATGATGGAAAAAACTTTCTTGGGTAAAGTAATCAGAAAACCAAGTGATGAAAGTGCAACAGAACCTAAATCAGAGGCCCCAACGAATAAAATACTAGTCTTAATTATAACGTAAATAATTTCTTTTAAAAATGTTTGAACAAATATCGAGCTTTAAGAGATTTAAACAGTTTTACCACAATACGAGTCCAAAAGCACCTTGCTTGGCATGAATCACGATTTACCTAAAATCTCTCTAAGGGTAACAGTTACCTAATCTTAGTAAATAGCATAGGTATGACATATATTGATATATTTACTTTATTTAATTTTAAAATAACTTTAAGCATGAATACTAGAAAGGCTAGGAATGTATATATATATAATAAGCCATCTGGGCACAGAGTGTATCATTGACAATATAGTTTTGAACAGAATACTATTCGACTACGTGACACCATACAAAATTTGAGTTATAAACAGTCTTGGATGCAATTTATTGTTTTATTAACAACGTGTTTCGCCAACGTGGGTCATCTTCAGATTATCTGTAGGCATAATGAAATAACCCAAAGAACGTATAGACCTAGCGAGGTACAATTCCATATGTGATTAAGGAATTGTTACTATCGTCGAAACCTTAAGGTTAGTAGCAATTCTTTACTGAGATCTAGAATCTTGCATGCTACGAACATGCCGTATTTTTATTTTTTTTAATTTTTTTAAATCGCTATACATAATATGAAGAATCCCCACGAAGGCGAAACGCTTTGTTAATAAGAGAATAAACTGTAGCCATGAATGTTTTTAATCCAAATATTATGCATACAATTGTTGCACTAGAGGGTCTAATGAGGCGGAAGATATTTTACTCTTAATTTAGATTTATCGGTGGTGTACACTAATAACAAAGGTGACAAGTGTTTGCATGTGAAACTGTAAAGCTCACCGTTTATTCGTTTGCACTCTCCTTCTCTTGCCGCGATGAAAACCGTCAGGCAGTACGGTGACTTTCGGCAAATTACCAGATGACACGGGCCGTACCCGTTGCAGCAATGGTTCTTTAACTAAAACTGCCACCCTATTCAAACGCACACACACTCGTTATCGCTTCATTCTAGCTGGGCCAGCAAACATAACGTCTCTCTATCAATGCTCAGTGTAAACTCCACTGCCCGTTCAGATCATGCTGCGAACATGCGCTATAAATGTTGCCGCCGAATTTCACGTCAGTGGGTGTTCTGCGTAAGACTTCCTGTAAATTGTGTGGAAGATAAGTATTTGATGGAAGTGGAAAGATGTTTACATATGGAAATGCAGCCTCATGCGTGTACCAGGGATTTGTGAAGGGACGTTTTCTAGCCAATATCAGTTATGAAGTCACTGACTGCACTTATCTGTAATTAGGATTTTTAGAAAAATGCACAGACGTTCTGTCCCCGTTAAAATTAAAAGTTGTGCAATTATAGCAACTTTTTCAGTGTTCTGAAATGTAAAATTGCACACGCCACAAATTGCACAAACTTGGTACCCTATGAAACAATATAATCTATATTACAGTATTGTACTCTGGCATGTGATACCGAGTGGCCAAAATGCGTTTCTGACGCAAGTACTTAGAACTTATTCTTACTCAAAAAAGATCCAGAGTGATGGAAACATGTAATCTAAATAGAAATGTGCAACTGAGACGGAACAATAAATGAGAATTATCTTACATCATCCTAGAATATTGCTCAAGAGTGTGAGACCCATAAAAAATAGGACTATCAAGGGATACTAAGCGTATGCAAAGAAGGGCAATATGAATGACAGCAGACATGTCAGCCACAAAGGTCATGGATATGCTGACAGATCTAAAACGACGGACTCCAACATTTACGTCAACTATTCCTCGAAAGTCTACGTAGAAAGAACTAGTGTAGAGAAAAGTAGGAATATACCACAGCGCCTAACGTATCGTTCCTCTGGGGACTGCGATGACTAAATAGAGAATTTACAAAGTGCGTAGTGGCATTTATGCAGTCACTCGCTCTCCGTTCCATAGGCGAATGGAACGGGAAGAAAAAGTAATGTGAGGTACAATAATATTTACCCTCTGTAGACGTATCATACGGGTGTGGAGAGTGTGTACGTAAATGCAGAACTGACGGGCAGGGTGAATTTCTTGCAGCTGAGGATGTCTGCTTCAAGTCTCTATAGTGACGTTATCCTGCTTGTAATCTGTCACATACGGTGCTCTGGAAAACCCGTGAAGATTTTTACGAGACTCAAATAGTACCTCTGAATAAAAATCCCCTTTTTTTGAAACGGGATTTGCACTAACATGTGTCTGCGAAAGTATGCTGATGTGGTGCCTTAAATCTCTCAACATCTAAGAGGTAGTTTAGCGTAATGAAGAGAAGAACTATTCATTCTTCTTCCCGTTCTCTTCGTTTATCTCTCGTAGCAAGTTGTGAGAACAGAACTACTTCCCTGACTCGTATCTTTTGACGTTCTATGTTGAATGTTCGTCAGTCAGTTGGTAATTGATGGTTGAAGACACAACATCTTTGTTGCACGTAGTCTCCTAAAATCAGTCCATAAATATCGGCCACTGATTGAAGCAGATATCCGGTGAAGTTAACGTCTCAGCCACCGTTAAGGCCTGAAGATAGTGTACTTCAGCATCGAAATTGGTAGCCATATAACGAATAGCTTCGTTAGGATGGCTTCAGGTATTCCATTTTATTGCATAAACAAAAGATCGTTGCCTGTTTTATTAGCGCACATGGGACGCTTTCGTGGCTAAGACAATATGTGGAAAATAAAGAGATAGTCGAGTGAAGTAATTAAAATAGTAAATTTCGTTAAAAGGTGCCCTTAGCTTCGAGACTATTTGAAGAACAAGATGACTTCATGAAGAGCATCCATAAATCATTACATCTGAAACTGACTGAGAATTTGTTGGTCATTGGAATCTAAACAGACTTCTGCTGGTAGATTGCAGCCCACTCTATGCACATGTGACCATCTGTATGATGTTCTGAACTTCCTTGCTTTTCGGAGATAGTCTCCTATTTCAACTCAATAAACTTTCATCCTTATATCGTCACTAGAGATGCTGTGCAGTGTTTGCACAATTCAAGGCAAAATCACACATAGCAGCCGAATACAGATATGATGTTTGGTACACATATGTAAGTTCTATTGAAACATCATTTCTTGTGTAATATATTATGATAGTGAAAGTCACATCTTTAACAATAATATCCTGCTGTAGCCTGGCAAAAATTTGATTGTATCGAAGAGTGAATACTATTACTTACTGTAGGAGACTGTAAAGTCGTGTATTTCACGGTACTCATTAATTGTTGCAGGCTTTGATTATCGAAAGAGCACGTCATAAATAGAGTCAGATATGTTTTACAACACTTAAAGGTATGAATTGGTGTGATCACTTAATATTGGAGGTAAAGAAAATTATAGGCCTCCCGTTGTCAGGGGAAACCGGTAACTAACACTGTCTAGTGATACAAGAATTGCTTGGGAAAAATTATTCAGAGCATTGCAAAGTATCTTCATGAGGAACTATAACAACAAGGAAGGCATATATACCGAATATGAAGGAGAGGAGTTCGGTAAATGTTTGTTTGACTGGCGTCCAGGTCTAAAAGAATTGGTCGAAAACAGTTAACGGTAGGCAATCGAAGAATAGCCTCCTGTATTTCGCTATGAATGCTCTTGAAATTTCCGTGAGAAAATATTCAGAGCAGAAACCACTAATATTTCAGCCTCAACCTATTAATCCCTTTTACCTAGTCAGACAAAAGAAAGTAACTGACACGTAAGTTTACAGGAATTTATTCTCCTCACCTTCTAATTGGAACCTGAAAGGAGAGACACCTGTAATTATTTTTGTTGTCATTGCTGTTGCGTTCAGTACCAAGCTTGACGCAGCTCTCTACCCTGGCATATGGTGTTCCTTGATCTCTGCACATGTATTGTCACTTAACTGGTTAGAATGTGTTTACTCAATTCAGGCCGTGGACTCTCATTACGAATTTCACTCTTCACTTTTCAGTCCGTTACGGATAACCTATAAAACTATGTATCTTTCCCACATATTGTGCTATTCGTCTCTTCTTTCCGCAATTATAGTCAGTAGCTCGTTATTAGTAACCGATTTCCTCATCAGATATACATCATTCTTCTGTAACACCACATTTCAAAGATACTGTTGTTGTCTAGATTGTTCATCGAACACATTTTATTTCCTTTTAAAGCTTAGCTCCAGAGAAATATTTTTAGACAAGGTTTCCAACACTAAAAATTATATTGGACGTTAAGGTTTTTCTCTTCCTGACAGAAGAACTTATCTTAAAATTAATCAAGGGAAGGAATTTAGTGTACGAAAATCACTGTGAATGCAATCATCTACATCGCATATTAAAATTTTGTTATTTACTATGACATTTAGGTTACTGTCAATAACAAACAACCAAAAGCTTAGAATTTATAAAAGAAAGTTGTGTGCCAGTACTACATTATTGGAAATCAGAATAAAGGCATCGATATTCGTAGGAAAATTAACATTGTCAGTTGGAATATTTGTGCACAGAATTTATCTAACATATGAGATTCAGTATACTGATAAATGCAATCAAATGGAACTGTATTTGATGTCCGTAGCATGGTATATAAGGAGACATCAACGAATCATGTGGCAGTGTTTGGAACTCAGTATTAAGGCAATCGGCTCTGTGTAGTGTTCGTGGGTGGGAGGTGCGCCTTCACTGCAGATAAGAGACACCATTAGTGACACTGCATGTTGTGTGCATAAATCATAATTGCGACAAAGCTAAGCAAAAGGCTTTATCATGAGATGAGAAAGCAAAAGTTAGTGTAAATAAGGAAATAGGACTCTCTAATTATCAAGTTGCCATGAAGTTGAACTATTAAAGTACATGATTGCCAATTCTTTTACGATTGGGAGCACGACATGGACAGAACATGAAATGTGGCTTAGTTAGAGAATTATTTCAGACATTTATGTGATTACTTATGAGGAAAGCTAGGGGCCAAATCGTTACGCTTCTCAACTTGTTACTGATTTACAGTTGACAGTAACTGCCAGACGTCCGTCACAGATTTTGTCAAATGACAAAATCTTGAATTGAAGAAACTACTCCAGACACGTGCTCCAATACCCAAACAAAACTAAGCTAGATTAGAGTTTGAGGAAAAACATATGTCAATGGTTTCACAATGGGATAAAGTGATCTTCAGTAATGGGAAGAAGTTAAATTTAGATGGGCCACATCGATTTCATTAATATTGACAAGGTCTGCGAGTTGAGCAGCGGATAGTAATGAGCATAAATGTTGGTAGTGGAAGTGTTATGATTAGGGTAGCATTCTGAGCTGAAGGTAAATCACACATTATTCTTGACTGAACACTACAACGACCTCTAACGTAGACACTGAGGTCCTTCAAACAGAACTTATTAGAGTGTTTGAGGACCTAGGGAACAAATGTCTAATGTACAACAAGATAATGCAATTGTGCATGTTCGTGTTAGAACTGAAAGTGGTTTCAACATAAAGATATCAATGTCTTGCACTGACTTGCGCGTAGACTGGATATGGACCCCATGGAAAAAGCCAATGAGGAATATTTGTAAGGCGTGTTTATTGCGACAGAAGGCAATCTGAGACCGTATGACAGCTGGTAAGTGCGGTACGAGAAGAGTGGGCGACAATGTCACTGTAAGAAGCACAAACCCTCACAACATCAGTGCCGAAGAGAATTTTTAGAGTAATGGCAAAGAACAGAGGTTAGGCGAAGTACTAAGAATGCAATAGTAGATAGATAGTGCCTTTATACCTACTTACACCGATGGAAAGCAAACGCTTGATTTTGTTACAAGTTTTACGAAACAAACGATGTAATTCGGTCATGACTGTTTATGTCTTATATGTAGCTTGTTGTTGTTGTTGTTGTGGTCTTCAGTCCTGAGACTGGTTTGATGCAGCTCTTCATGCTACTCTGTCCTGTGCAAGCTTCTTCATCTCCCAGCACTTACTGGAGCCTGCATACCTTCTAAATCTGTTTAGTGTACTCATCTCTTGGCCTCCCTCTACTAGTTTTACCCTCCACTCTGCCCTCCAATGCTTACTTTGTGATCCCCTGATGCCTCAGAACATGTCCTACCAACCGGTCCCTTCGTCTTGTCAAGTTGTGCCACAAACTTTTCCCCATTTCTATTCAATACCTCCCCATTAGTCATGTGATCTACCCATCTAATCTTGAGCTTTCTTCTGTAGCACTACATTTCGAAAGCTTCTATTCTCTTTTTGTCCAAACTATTTATCGTCCATGTTTCATTTCTAAACATGGCTACACTCCATACAAATAGTTTCAGAAACGACTTCCTGACACTTGAATCTATACTCAATATTAACAAATTTCTCTTCTTCAGAAACGCTTTCCTTGCAATTGCCAGTCTACATTTTATAGCGTCTATACTTCGACCATTATCAGTTACTTTGCTCCCCAAATAGCAAAAGTGCTTTACTACTTTAAATGTCTCATTTCCTAATCTAATTTCCTCAGCATAACCCGACTTAATTCGACCACATTCCATTATGCTCGTTTTCCTATACAGTATGCTACAGGTGTTATAGTATTACTTTCATAGGAACCCTGCCTTTTCACTGATACCACGAGATTTTTTATACATGTCGGCAGCTGTCGATGCCTCTTAAATAAAGAACTTTTAATAAGAAAGCCAGACTGTTTTATTCACGAAATATATAGATATTTCCAGTCTGCATCTTAAAGCCTAATTATTTCGGCCATAGTCGTTAGTTTGGTCCAAAAGTAACCACATAATTTCGGGAGACTTTGGATCATTGTCTAATATAGTTTCTATTTCTGGTTTAATATGACTATTTGCGGTACCCTAATATTAACTTTGATGATATTCATATTACATTCAATTTCTGCTACTGTCAATTAAAGTGTCCATGGGAAAAAGAGGTTAAGTAAAAAAAAAAGCCTCTTGCATCAGTTTTTGTTTTGTGGATAGAAGGGAGATAGTCTGAACGTTACAGCGGTTTAAAAGTATAGCATCCACGGGAAAAAGGAGGTAAGTCAATGTGAGGCTAGGAAAAAAGGGGGTTAGTCAGTTGGTAGCCCTGATTGCAGCTGTTGTTTACGTTCCATTGCCTATGACTATCAGGTGCTGAGTATGAGCTGTTGGAGAAGTTAAGTTAGTGCTTTGTGTGTTCTGTGAACTGTTTAGTTTGTTTTACGTAGACTATTAACAGAACTGTGGAAGTGAACATAGAAAATGAACATGAGGAAAGTATCAGCTTCAGCCAATTGTCACACTGAACGAAGAAAAGGAAGGGAACAGGTCGACTTTCCGATGTGAGACAGAATCTTTTATTATCCACTCCTGAATTAGGGCTATAGTGTAAATGTTCCCAGACAGTTAAAGATGTTTTCCGGAGAAGAGGCTAGGCAGTTTTTTCCCATCTGTCAAAACTGGAATAATGACATAAGCGTAACAAGAAACTGTTGTCATCAAAATGACACTGTTTTTTCAAAACCAATAAGTGAAAGTGCTAAAAAGCAGACCCAGAGCGGAAACGAATAAACAATGAATGAACATAGTTTACAAGGAAATTGTTTGGGCCTACAAAGTTTTCTTCTGTTTATACAGAGTTAGTTCTAGTCAATAATTTTCTATCACATGACTTTTAAGGCTTCTTCATAACTAATAAATTTTTCCACATTCATTTGTTACATTATTTAATGACATTTTAAATAACACTGGTAGTTAGTTTTCATTGTACCAGGTGTAACAAATTAGGGAGAGTTACTGACATTCCCCCTTTTATAATGACTAATCCCCTTTTCCCCTACAAAAAATTTAAGTTATTCGATATAATATGTTTTTAGGATGTTACAATACGTTTACATTAAAACCTTGTAGAGGTATCTAACGACTATAAGTAAAGCTACAGTAAACAGAAATTTCAAGAGGACTGGCTAAAAATTGAATCTGGTACAGCAGGTTTTTCATGAAAAGTTAAGAATTGACTTACCCCTTTTTCCAGTCGACCCTTCAGTTCTATTCACCAGACTGTACAGAATATTGGCCAATATTAGTTCCTTTATTTCATTTTTGTAAACGTATGGCAGTACCTCTTATACCTCAACGGCACACTTCAAATGATGGGTTATGTTATATGGGCGAGCAGGCGAGGAACCGCCGAGCCTATTATAAATTCACGTTAGCACCCCAGCTGCGACACCACGACGACGTTGCAGCCGTGCCCCTCAGGTGGTGGTTCACGGCGTAACGCGACACACGCCATGGAGGCGCGTCCATCAGTCATCGTTAGACGCGGTAACGATCCCCGGCTGCAGATGGAGCCGTCGCTCATTCCGGCAGTAGCAGCCGCGCCTGTCACCACGGCCACCACCGCCGCCGCCATGGCAATGTAACTGTTTTTGCTTCACTGCCGACGTGACACAACCAACCGTGCATCGGTTAATAGTAGAAAAGCTTAAAAGATAAATATTGTTTTATAAGAGAATTGTTTTATGAGTGTCACGTACTTTCACCTTGCTCTCCGTGTCGGTCTTCATCTGTTTCAGTTACTGAGTGACCGTTCCATAATATCAACGTGACTGGTTGAACACTCCGCCACATCTACAGTGGTGTCCAAAACTAAAGCAACAATCAGCAGTTTCCCCGTCCTGTTTTTGGTTCACGGTATAGTCACACGAACTGTCAACAGATGTCCGCACGATCGTGCTCTGCACGGAAGATGACATTTCGGTCAACGGAAAATCACGCAACGATTACGTCAGGGCATCTGTAAAAGAGAGTAGTGTTTTTGAGGTAGTCGAACATCCACAACCTCTGTGTACACAGTCACAGACAGTGCACTATGGCACAGAGAAGACACCTTCCAGACTCTGAAGTGGAGGGCAATGGGAAGAATGGATGCAGGACAGTCGCAAACTCGTGGGGCCCGATTGCTTCAAGTGAATCGCTCTTTTGTTTCTTGGATGTGACGACTGTTTATAGAGAGCGAAACTAGAACGGAGACCAGTGCAAGGCAGAGCACGTGTGATATCAGAAAGAGAAGACCATTATTTGTCTCTAAAAGTATGATGGCACCGAATTAGTATTAACAGCTGGCATTGGATATCGTGTTCTACCGGGTCAAACTATGTACAGAGGGCTTCGACAGAGTGGTCTTCATTGTCGCAGACCAGCAGCTGTATGTGTGTCTCTAACGCATCTTGTAAGTAGGCTGTTTAGGTTTTCTTATTGGTAACGCCACATAGCGATCTGTATGAAAAACCACTGGCTGTGCTGTGCGCAGTCTGTGGCTAGTTTGCATTGTTGTCTGCCATTGTAGTGTCGGGCAGCGGCAACTGGATGCTAACAGCGCTTAGCGTTGCGCAGTTGGAGGTGAGCCGCCAGCAGTGGTGGACGTGGGGAGAGAGATGGCGGAGTTTCGAAATTTGTAAGAATTGGTGTCATGAACTGTTATATATATATATATATATATATATATATATATATATATATATATATATATATATATTATGACTATAAAGGTAAAGACATTGTTTGTTCTCTATTAAAATCTTTCATTTGCTAACTGTGCCTATCAGTAGTTAGTGACTTCCGTAGTTTGAATCTTTTAGTTAGCTGGCAGTAGTGGCGCTCGCTGTATTGCAGTAGTTCGAGTAACGAAGATTTTTGTGAGGTAAGTTATTTGTGAAACACATAGGTTAATGTTAGTCAGGGCCATTCTCTTGTAGGGATTATTGAAAGTCAGATTGCGTTGCGCTAAAAACTATTGTGTGTCAGTTTAAGCACAGTCGTGTATAATTTTTCAAAGGGGACGTTTCAATCTTCACAGAAGGAACATCTAGGGTGGGCTAGTCAATAACCCACATGGAAAGTCGAAGAATGGACCAAATTTCTTTTCACAGATAAGCCCCTCTTTCGTCTGAAGTGATTCTCGACGGATTTGCATTTGAAGGCAATTTGTAACACGATTTCGAAACCTGAAAATTGTGGAAGGAGACTGATATCGAAGAGGCTCACTAATGGTTTCGGCAGGGTTTACGTTGACGTCGCTAACAGCTCTTCATAAAACCGTACAGGTGAATCGGAAAGGTTTAACTGCCGTCAGGTAACGTGACGAGGTTTTGAGATCTCTTGTACGGTGGTTGCGAGTTGCTGTGCGTCTCGACGTCGTCTCAATGGACGTTAGTGATCGCTCTCATATTGCACGAGTGTGTGATGTTTTCTTGGAAATGGAAGATATTACAAACATGACCTAGCCTTCTCGCTCCTCCGATTTGAATTTCACTGAGAATGTCAGGGTTGCACTAGGAAGACGGATTGCATCACGTCAACATCCTCAACATCCATAACTACTCTCCAGGACTTGCGAGCAGCTCCGCAGAAAGAAAAGGCGTTGTTGCCTCAACACGACTTTAATGACGTTATCCACATCCTGCTCTTTCGTTGTGAGGACTCCATTGCTGCAAGAGGTAGTCACGCTCGGCAGTGAGTACATTAACCTGTTGTCGGAATGTAAGTGCAGATCTGTTAAGTACAAAACAAAGAAGAAAATTTTCGTCTGCTGTTCTGAATGTTCCAGTTCTTTACATTCTGTTTTATTTAATTTTTTTCTACATTTCATACTGTTTTGTGGCAAAATAGAGGATCCTTTCCAAATTACCGTTTGTTGCTTAAATTTTGGACATCTGTGTTCATCTGCATCCCCAGAAACACTCCGCAAGTTACCATATGACATACGGTGGAGGATACCACGTGACACGACTAGTAATTTGCATTTCCGTTGCAGTACCACGCGGAGCGAAGGAAAAGTGACGTTGTATATGATTCTGTACGAGCCCAAGTTTCTCTTATCTTCTCTTCGCCACCCTTAAGTAAATTGTGTGTCGGCGGCAGCAGAATCGTTCTGCTGTTACCATGAAACGACTGTCCTCAAAATTTTCTGAATAGGGTTTTGGGAAAAGAAGTTCCCTCCAGAGATTCCCAACTGAGTTCACGGATCATCCACGTAATACTCTCACGTTGATCGATCCTAACGGTAATAAAACCAGCAGTACGCCTCTGAATTGCTTCGACGTCTTCCTTTATTGTTTCCTTGTGGTAATCCATAATACTCTAACAGTACTCAATACTGGTTCGCAGAAGTGTTCTATAAACGGTCTCCTTTGTAGATGAGCGACATTTTGCTATAATTCTCCCAATAAATCGAAGTCGACCTTACTCCTTCCTTACCATATAGCTTACGTCCTCTTTCTGTATCGCATCATTTTGTGACAGTAAGCCTAGGTATTTAATTAATGTGGCTGTATCAAGCAGCACACCACTATTATTGCATTCAGACATCATAGGATATGCATGAAATTACATTTACCTACACTTAGAGAAAGAAACCATTCGTCACATAAAATAGAAATTCTGTCTATGTCATGGTATAACGTTTTGCAGTTACTGAACGACGTTTCTACGTATCCCTCAGAGTCATTAGCGAATATCCGTAAATTGCTGCTCACGCTACCCATCAGTTCATTTACGTACACAGAGAATAGGATGGGTTGTATCCGACTAACCTGCTGCACGTCTGACGATAATCTTGTTTCTGATGAAAACTTGCCGTCGAGGACAACGTACTGGGTAGTATTACTTACTAACTGTTCGAGCCTCTCACACGTCTGGGAACCTAAACCGTATGCTTGGACCAACGTCAACGATCTACAGTTATCGTGTCAAACTTTCGCAGAAGTCTTGGAAAATAAAATGTGCTTGTTGCCCTTCATTCATGGTTCGCAGGATACGTGCAAGAAAACGCAAGCCTTATGTCTTTCACCATCCTAATCGTGTATCAGTATTCCGAATATATTTGTCATTACTACACAGTGTTTCTTAATTTATAACATTTGAAACTCATATGCGAGGGGTTTCAGAGGTGATGGTCAATATTCAGTGATATGACAGGAGTGATCATTCAAAATAAAAACACCAAGTAAACATGGGCTGTAAAGCGCATATCTTGAGAGCTATGAATGGTTCTTGATTTTCAGTAGAGCACTTGTTTTTCAAGGTAGTGAAAATGAACAACCGCGCATAGCTCTTCAGGTAGGCATTTTAGAGCCAAGATTACTGGACATTTTTTTCTTGATTTGTTCCATAAAAGCACTTCGCAAAATATGGAAAGCGAAGAACTTGCAGTAGAAGAGATTTGTCTCATAGTATCGAAAATCAAGAATGGCTCATAGCTCTTAAGGTATGTGTTTTAGAGCTCATGTTTACTTAACTTTTGTTTCGTATGATCATTCCTATCATACCCCCCGATACTGAAGATCATTCCTACGAAACCCCATACATACCTCGCGTTAGACTTTGAAAAAATCGCCACCCGCCTTAACCGAGAAAGTTTGCATAAGCTATCTGAGCATCTCGGATTTCTTGTGAGCTACACTGAATCTCTGATGAGTGGATATTTTCTGTTTCTGTTCCTGTTAACTCAGCGAATGATATTTGAACACGTTCTGTTATTTCGGCCAATAAAAATGCTCATGTGACATTTTGACTGCCATCGCCCAAACAGAAATGATAGTGAAGTCGGAACTATACACAGTGACAAGGTGGTTGAACGCAGGTTTGCAGCATAAATCGGGTAACGGCTCATCTCTTTCCCGTATTGTATCGGGAGAAAATCGTACAATTTTTGTCCACTCATTGCGCTGATGGATTTTAACCTAGTTTTGTTTTACAGAAAAAGCTGTCTCTGTAGTACGTCACTCGACAAATTTTCGGTAGAACGGACGTTCGGATCCCAGTCTAACCACCCACATTCAACTACCTTTCAGTTTCCCTAAATTGGTTTACATAAAAGCAGGATGTTACTTTCGAGAATGCTGCGTCCTTTCCCCATTCTGCCAGAGGCATACGTTGTGATCTATCTCTAAAGAAGTAATCTGTGGTGAGAAACTTAACTACCATCATTCTCCAGCTGATATTTCATCATGACTTCCCTCTGCTATTTATAACCTTCAAGCACGTTCACAGTTCGTTTTTTGTGGTTTCTCTATATCGTTTCAGAAAAAAAGCCGATATTATTTATGAAACAGGAGATTTCTTCCACACTCTGAAATTTCCGATGATCAGTATTGATGTCGTCATGTGTGGGAAAACTAAAGCCTAATAATAATTGAAGCAGTTATTATGTAAAGGTTATGAGTCCAATTTTTCACAAATTCAGATTTCAGTATTTCTGCATTCTCCATCTGTAGACACATGTATCTGTGTTGAGACGTCTCGATTTTCTGCCTTAGAAACCAAGAAAAACGTTGTCAAAATATTTATCTGTAACGAAAACGTCATGAACCCAAGACTCATGACGTTTTCATATTACATCTTCTCATTAGTTTTACGTTATATGTTTTAAATTACTGGAAGTAGCTTACGGTTTATGTCGCTATATTATCAACAATCATATTTAATCAGTACCGTTTTCGTGATCTACTGTTGGCACAGCACTATAAGACAAACCTTGTGTGGTTGTTGTCTAGTCTCTCATTAGTAGTGGCAATTTAATGAGAAAAGAGAGGGTGGACTCAAATGAAGGTAGCAGCTATAACAAGAGGAAACACTTATGGTATTATGATAAATACAAACACATCATAATAAAGAATGATATATTACGAGGAGAAGCTAAACAGGACAAAAGATTTCTGCAAAAGCAACGGGAAAAAATTGAAAGTAAGTATTAATTTAGAAACTGAATGGTGAGTACATCTTTTGTATATGTATAGTAAAACATAGGGCCTATGTTTCCCTTATTTATCGTAAACATTGCTTTCTTTTATTGCAGTTGTAAGCTTCGCCTTTTTTGATGCCATTGATGAGATCGACAGAGCCCAGATCCAGGAAATGTTCAAGGAAGTCGGTAGCAAGGATGCACAAGATGGATATCTACAAGGTCTTACGGAATTTAAGGAAATTACCCACAGACACCCAAGAAAAATAATCCAAGAAGTAGGGAGAAGAACTTGAAATATCATGTTCCAGTTCATTGAAAGAAACTACTGGTATGTAAAGCTGCTTTTATTAGTATTCGTGACCTGAAGACTGACAGGAGGATTCGAATATTAGGAGACCTCATCGTTTTAACAAAATCTCCTGTAGATAACAGGGGTAAGAGCATGGGCAGCAGAGTTTTAAAAGATGATGTTATTGGTAAAACAAAGGAACACATTGGATCATTTGAGGTTAAAGTTACTCACTATACAAAGAGAGATGTTAAGTGTTTGAAGGCCTTACTTAATTTAGACGTAAAATATGAATTTTATGTAACGATTTTCCACGAAAACTATAATTACAGGTTTGGTAGACCTCAAAAAGATGTTTGTGGTTTCTGTGAGGAACTTAAAACTAAACTAAAAAACACCTTTGTGGTTCAGCTGGAAGAGTGATTGTTGCTGAGCAACTGGTTAATAATCGAAGGACCAAAAATTTTTATGAAAAGATAAAGGCTGTACAGGAAAACTGATAGCAAAACGACGATGTCGAAGGCATATGTATGGATTTTATGCAGAACGTACCACTTCACTGTATTCCAGTGCAGGAAATGTTTTACCTATGTCAGTTCTGGGTCCCTACTTCCTGTGTTTATGATCTTAAGACTGGCAAACCTCATTTCTTTGTAGTCCATGACGGAATAGCCAAAAAGGGAGCTAATGAGATTTGTAGTATCTTGCTTGCTTTCTTTGAAGAACATTACTTTGGTAAAAATATTAATGAGATGCACATTTTCTTTTCTCCGATTGTTGCACAGGACAAAACTGTAACAATACAATAGTCTCATTCCTAATGGCGTTAGTAGCACTTGGTATGTTTGAAAAAAAAGTTTCAATACTTTCCTATCTGGGGTACTCTGTCCTACCTTGTGATAGGACGTTTGGAGGGATAAGAAGAAAGTTACGATTAACATAGACTTTACACTGTGAAAGGATATATTAAACTTATTCTTCACTCCGCCAATAAAAATAACTCATTCATTGTTGACTACCTTGAGAATAACAATATTGTTAAGATCTGGTGGACAGATCTTTTTAAACATAGTTCCCAGAGTTTTGAAACAATGGGAAAAGACAGTTCAATGAAATTCAACTTCAGTGTTTCACAGTACAATATGTTTGATTATGGCAGTCACAAACCTTAGCAAATATCAGACTCCCAACAAACTTAGTACATGGAGGGAAATGTCCTATAAACAAAGCTAAGGTAAACGATGTAAAAAAACAGGAAGACTACATCCCAGAGGAACAGAAAAGCCTTTATACTGATTTATTCACTTGGCCTACAACAGCTGAAGTAGATGAAAATGCAAGAAACATGATGGAAATGTTACAAATGCTTATCTGTAATGATGATTATGTTCAAATACTATTTGTAATTTGTGTTTATTAAGAAAATTTCTCACAATTATACAGTTGCAATATTTTTCATTTTAATTTGGTTCAAAATGTTTGTGTCCAAGACAAGAAAAAGTTAATTTGAAGACTATGAAAATACAAATTTAGCATTTGATGAGGTAAATTTAATGGTTTCCAGATACACCAGAGCATAAAATTGCAAGTACCTCAAATCTTCTATCACTGAAGCATTAAACAGTTTCCTTTGAATGTCTCTAAATCATGTTTAATGGAATGGTTGAGTTTATCTTATCATTCGTCATGGCTTCCCTCTTCGATCTGTAACCGTCGAATTCATTCACAATATAACTTAACGTCGAGCAAATTAACAATATTTCATATAAATGTATCCCAAACTGTAGATGCTAATGTAACAAGGGACGTTTCAGAGCTCTAAAAGCTAAAAGAGAATAAAGATTATTTAAAAATACAGAGGTATGTTTATTCTACTGTCAACCAGCATTAGTAGACTATTTTGACTGAGTTTAGCGTTTCATTGCAAAGTAATGCTGATAGTTACCGCTGATATACAGGCTGACACCCCACAAGACAATATCCACTTTTGGCTCCGCTAGTCATTTGAAAATTCCGTATCAGGATCTACAACTTTCAAAACAATGGTTAAATCTCTGAAGCCTTCCCCAGGTTAGTTGCGAGAAGTATTTTATATACAAAACTGAAGACTTACTTCTGCCAAACTGTAGAAATTGCACACATGTTATGGACTTTTCCACTAACCCATTAGTTGCAATAAAAACACTGGTTTCAGGTGGTAACGACTGCTTGTCAAACCCGGTGTTTTGGAACAGTGGAATATGTTGTAAGTAAATAACGCTGGTCATAAATAACGTATTGTCAGGCTTTAAAGAGTTGAAATATTAATTCTCCCGAGATCTAGGTTTAAAATCAGCTAAGTCCCAAAACGTCTGTGAACGGATATATATCTAAATGGCAACGAGTCCGAAGTTCTTGAATGTAAATGAACGTGAGTAAGAAGTCTCAAGCAGCCTGAAGCAGGTAAAACTTTCAAAACCAAAGCCGATTTGCATGTTGCGTCGAAACTTCCGTTGCTCGAGGACTCTGTACACACAAGTGAAGATGTCGCAAGAATGCAGAAAAGAAGCGAGTGGAATTGTATATCTATTGAAGAGGCCTCCGGGAGGCGAAACGGGCTTTTTAAAAGTTTTGTCAAGAGGTGGTGACCAGTTTTTCAACACATTAAATTTAATGTATTAAACTGTTCTCCAACTTAACAATCCACTGTGTGAACATCGATTCCATTATAAAGATGTTCTGGGATCCCAACAGTAATGGTGATTTTACAACCACCGCTACCTCCCTTGCCGTTAAACGAAGAAAACAAATGAACTGTCCATATAATGTCCTGTGTCTCTTAAGGGTCATCAGGCGCATTTCCGCTCGAGTCTCCACAGATATTTGCTATTTCGTTTTTACAATCGGTGACTGATGTTGATGAAGTTTGGTTTGTGGGGCGCTCAACTGCGCGGTCATCAACGCCCGTATAGAGTCCCGGTTTTTACACAGTCCTATTTTTTTCTCAATCCAGTCTAGTCACTGTCGCGAATAATGATGATGAAATGATGAGAACAAAACTAATACTCAGACCCCGGGCAGTGAAAATCGTCAACCCGGCTGGGAATCGAACCCGAGACCCCATGATACAGAGGCAGCAATGCTACCTACTAGGCCACGAACTGCGGACACAGTGGGTGTACTGTCGCTGCTGGTGTAGTGGCTATTCAAGTTTCTTTTTGCGGTCTCTGTTAACACTTTCGATACTGAATTGAAAGCTAGATCATGGTGCAAGGGCCATATCAAAAGTTCTACCCAGAGCACCTGCACTTCTGTAACAGTGGAACGATTCCCGAGTGTGAAGCGCCAAGTGTTCACACTTCTACGACAATTAATGTTTTGAGTAAGACCTTAAGATTGAAAACGGAGAGAGAAAATGTCAGAGGTAAAATCTTGGATTCAGAGTGCTCACAGTGTAAACATCTTTCCTTGGCTGAATGATGGCGTCGCCAACAGTCCTAAGTCATGCCGATGATAATTAGGCTTTATAACAATAACGGAGCAATAGAATACAGAATGCCCAAGGGAATCACTGTAACAGGGTGATACCACGCGGACTTCCTGAGAAGCGGATTGCTGTCAAAGATTTGCCACAGGAAGTCCGATATTTTCGTAGCTGGAAACTTCATTCAGCATGGTAACGCACTACCACATATTGCCGACCGCAGCGTGTTGTAGAAGTATTGATGAGAAATCTTTCCCCCTTCACCCTACGATTCTTACATCAGGCCATAAGGCTTTGATATGTTTCCAAAGCTAAGTAAACCACTGCGAGTAAAGCGTATTCAGATCACTGCGGAAACTCCTGATGTTGTGACCTATGTAACTAGGAACGTCAGCAGGGTTGGCGTATTAATTGGAGTACAAGACTTGCCAAAAATTTGGACCGCTGTTATTCAGAAGATTGGTGATTACACTGAAAGCCTGTAAACCATTTTACGGGGTAAAAGGATTCTAGAACTATAATTTTACGGTCTGCATAATTTTTTAAATGACCCTCATGGAAAAAATATTTACAAATATTAAACCCCGACTGGCTGCTCTATTTTTCGAAAAATCACCTTCCACTTTCGTGAATAAATATTGTTTAGTCCAATTTCCAGAAATAATGTGATCGGTTGCTTCGCCATGCGCTATGTTTCATGATATAAGATGTTAGATTTCAAGCGGTAAACTAATGCTTAAATTTTGAGAACAGAATATTAGAAATGCAAGGCAAGTGTCTGATTTCCAGGTCGTGTTCCTGTCCACAAAATTTGTTAACAGTTATTCTGGTTCCGTGTTATCACACACGTCGATGATCTCGTTGTACATCGAGTGCACAGGAATGTATGCGGGCTATCTGAGAGGGCAGCACTCGGCTTTGACAGGAAGCCTGGGTGTGGTTTATGGAGTGCTCTTCACCGAACAACACTCAGGCGTCGAGTGCCACAACATCAGAAGCCTGAAATATACTGCGACGACAAACAAGCAAACAAAGTCCCACTTAAGGTGTGCGTAGACATGCATGCGTAGACTGTTTAAAATTGTGTCCTCAGTGTTGCACAATGTGAATGTTGTGAATGCAGTTTCTGAATTAATTTCATTTCCTACAGATGATGCTGTAATTTACCGTCTAGTAAGGTCATCCGAAGACCAGTATCAGCTGCAAAGCGATTTAGAAAAGATTGCTGTATGGTGTGTCAGGTGGCAGTTGACGCTAAATAACGAAAAGTGTGAGATGATCCACATGAGTTCCAAAAGAAATCCGTTGGAATTCGATTACTCGATAAATAGTACAATTCTCAATGCTGTCAATTCAACTAAGTACCTGGGTGTTAAAATTACGAACAACTTCAGTTGGAAGGACCACATAGATAATATTGTCGGGAAGGCGAGCCAAAGGTTGCGTTTCATTGGCCGGACACTTAGAAGATGCAACAAGTCCACTAAAGAGACAGCTTACACTACACTCGTTCGTCCTCTGTTAGAATATTGCTGCGCGGTGTGGGATCCTTACCAGGTGGGATTGACGGAGGACATCGAGAGGGTGCAAAGAAGGGCAGCTCGTTTTGTATTATCGCGTTATAGAGGAGAGAGTGTGGCAGATATGATACACGAGTTGGGATGGAAGTCATTACAGCATAGACGTTTTTCGTCGCGGCGAGAGCTTTTTACGAAATTTCAGTCACCAACTTTCTCTTCCGAATGCGAAAATATTTTGTTGAGCCCAACCTACATAGGTAGGAATGATCATCAAAATAAAATAAGAGAAATCAGAGCTCGAACAGAAAGGTTTAGGTGTTCGTTTTTCCCGCTCGCTGTTCGGGAGTGGAATAGTAGAGAGATAGTATGATTGTGGTTCGATGAACCCTCTGCCAAGCACTTAAATGTGAATTGCAGAGTAGTCATGTAGATGTAGATGTAGATGTTAACTCTGTCTCTTAGTCGTATGAGACTTTGTGGTAAATTATGTGCTATTTCTCTTTAAGTCTGTTTTGTTGTTAATGATTACTGTTAATGTCAGCTTTTGACTACATCGGTAAAGTTAAATTCCAAACAATACTCCGAAACTCTTTTTGTCTTCTAACGGCTATTATAATTTTTATACTTTTTCCGTATTTATATGTATAAATTTCGAACGTTCGTTTTTGCTATATTCATTAACACATTTCATAATTATGTTAAGTGCCGGTTTTAAAAAATATTTTCTTCTTCGAGATGTGCTAAATGTAGTTTGTTCCTCAAGAGATCATGTCTCGTTACATGACGCGCTTTGGGCACATTTGGGCTTTAATTCATATGTTTGCCTTGAACGTCCAGCAACTTCTGTCACTAATGTTGAACGAGGGTGAGTCAAACAAAACCTTGAATTATATAATTTGTGGGCAAATGTAACAGACAAAAATTGCAGATGTGTCTTTCTTCGAGTTTTTCCCTATGACGTTTAATGCTTCCTCTCTTGCATTGCATTTTTTACCTCTTAATCACCTCTGCAGTGCTTTCCTCCACTGTTACTGCTTTAGAACCCCAAAATTGACTTTTCCTCCCAATGGTTGAGTGCAGAACCTTTTTGGTTTTGGCGAAGAGCTACAGCCCCAATCATTACGTTTAATACTACTGATAGTGCACCCGTCTTTCTGCTGCCGTCCAGAAATCCATCACCTTTGTCATGGAAATGAAGCACAAGCATACATGCGAGTATCTCACAATTCAGCAGTCAACTTTCGTGGCACCGAACGCGTTGAGACTTTATGTAGTTGTAGCACATGATGGGCAGTATTACGTGCTGAACCAATTATAATAGATAAAATAGTGATTATGTCCCTGAAATACGATTGCTCTCCTTCATATGCTCTTTCATTTCTGCAATGTTTCGTTTCGTTACCATACGGTGTATTCGATATAAGCGCCGAGCTTCTTTGCACGTGAGTTTCTTTCTGAAACACTCATACACTTGCTTAAGGGACACACAAATCTCCGTACTGTGCTTTCATTCTGTAATGAATTTCCAAACTTTTAAGAGATTCATGTTTCAGAAAAGTTCATTTTCTGCGATGCAGCAACAGGGTGCAGTAGACGGTAGCTTGTCGAAGCAAAAGCATAACTCCAGCCTGTTGCGAAATCGGTAGTAGAAAATTTAGGAATTTTGTCGTATTTTTAAGACATCCACTTTTATCAATCTCGTACTGATACCTACATACTTTGGCGTAACAAGCTTCATTTAAATTTCTTTGTTGAAATATGAATTTTCCGTACTTCTCGTTACCTTCCATGTTTTGGACTTGTGGTGCTTTGCAGATTGCATATTTTGTATAAAAGTAAATCGTCCAATAGGTCGTACTATTTGCTTATCTCTTCTTGCTGTTATAGCATCAATCACATCCTCGTTTTCTGTCCGTCTCCATAATTGCGGGAGATAAAGTACCTTTTACAGCATGTTTAGCTCTAAGAGTATAGAGCTAGCATAAGCTAATGTGACTGCTGTCTTTTCATTTACCATAATGTTTCTTCTAATTATTTCTATCATTTGCCCAAGATTGATATATGTGAGTACCATTGGCATATATTATAGAACAAAATCTTGGTGTGTGGAAAACGCATTCATACAAAACATTATATGCTGGAGATAAATATACTGTAAAAGACAATTTTTCTGTATTTCAAATTGGCATGTGCTGGATATTAGCCTAGCAAATGGTCACGCAGTTTGTAGTAAAAATGAAGTATTCTGTAGCATAATTATTAATTTAATATTATACTACCCTAAAAACTAATTAGGAACAACGTATATAGATTTTTTACATTTATTAGAGGAAGTAAAAATCAGCCCATTCGTCATGTGACACAAATTTCACAGCTGCACTCTTTCCCAGATAGAGGTTCCTCTAGGGTTTGACGCTAGACATCTTTTCTGTCAACGTTCGCAACTGATTTGCATCGTATTCAGTACACAGACAATGAAATCTGCTTTGCAAAAAATATGCATTTTCTTTCAGTAAAAGTAAAGAAACTGGTAGGTCTCTCAATATACAGACTTCTCAGTTTCAGAAAATTGTGTTACTTTGAATTGAAGACAGCCAAGGGGCTAATATTTCTAACGCCAATGTGTGCAACGTCCTGAATGAGACGGACATGTATCTATTCAAGTATCAGTAGGTACAAGACTTAACGGATGATGATTTACCCATCGCATAGGATGCTTCTAAGTTTTTATAACCAAATTGGAAACATCCATAAATTTTAAAGATAATTTTTATTTTCTGCTTTAGAAGGGAAGAAATATTTACAAGCTACAATACCCATGTCTGAGAGTTGGAATATCCTAAGGAAACTGGTGTGTTCTGCCACCAACAGAGACGTACCAGAAATGTTTCCCCTGGTATTGCTAGGACCATGAGAATGGGCCGTATATTCGGTAGGGGAAACTGCTGCTTCTTTCTAGAAGATATAATACCGGGAATGTTGAAGAATGTGCCGCGAGAAGCAGGCAACGATTACGGTTCGAACGTAACTGGGCCGCTCCATACTCTGCAGTTGATGTCAGGGAACATTCAGGCATTGTTCTGCTACAATTGTTGGATCGGGAGGCCACCACGTTCTTCCGACCTCACGCCTACAGATTTTCTTTTTTAGCGTGGGTGGAAGGGGAGATATAAAGCGTTTAGTGTAGGAGACGCCGGTAGATACCCAAGAAGAACTGGTTGACCTTGTGGCTGAAGCTGCAGAAATTATTAGTGAAGCATCTGGATGGTTCGGTAGGCCATAAAGAATCGACCTTCTGAATATACCAGAGATACTAACGTTTCATTGCTTTACAAATGAGCTAATGTGGGAAATGTATGACTTGAAGCACGTAAGCGAGAAAAGCTCTGAACTGCACGAGAGATTAAGTTTAAATTTTGTTGGAAGTCGTTATAGGCTCTCATTATGAAACACTGGATGCGTATACTCTAGGAAATTTGCACTCCATTCTTAGCGAAAGTCATTTCTCATGCATCTCAGTGTTTATGTTGTCATATCTGCTGAACTATCTGTCGTACAACGATAAAATTGTACATCAGCAGGTAATTTAGATACTGTCTGCAAAGTGTGTTGCGATTCGAGTTAGTAACAAGGAAGAAGTATATTAAAAGTCATACGCGATGGTGATGTTTTACTACAATAACAGCGGAAACCTAGTAAGCGACCTACTTCTGTTTGTTTAATTATATTTGTCATGAGTGTCATACAGGTAAAGTTTCACAAATATTAAAAATTATGTAGCAAGTTTCTTGGGAGTCGCTAAATACTCTGATTTTATGATGCTGTATAAATAGGGTGGTTTGTTTCTAAGTGTAATACTTAAGTTATTGTATTAAACCATTAACAGAAGATTATATCTCTTAAGGAGTAGATTGTGTCAGCATATAAAATTTTTAAAGTCGGTCATATAACTACGAAATATTACAAGTTAAACTTTTGTTGCCTCTGGAAGGCGTTAGGTAGGCAAACTGAAGCGGATTCTGGGTCCTGGAATAGTCGCTTTAATATAAACGGACAACATTTTCAGCACCATCTCTGAAACAATATTCACATAACTGCAGTTTGAACATCCTCTCTGAACATCATTACTGTCGAAAAGCTCATGGAATTCTAGCAGGAAATAGTACTGCTGTAGCGTATTGTTTAGAAGAGATAAAAAAGAGAGGATTTTTGAATAGCGTCAATAACTAGCTTTTGCAGCGCCGAAAGCTGCGGGACAAGCAGGAAGAGAATCACATAGGTTCTGGAAGGTACCAGCAGTCATGTGGAACTATGCCGACTCCAGAGCCAGTGGCCAGATGTGTTAGGTTGTTCGGTTGAGGCTGTATGATGCGTACAGCTATTTCGAGTTGATCTCATAGATTCTCTATTTGGTTTTAATCCGGAATGTTTGATTGCTAGGCAAGTATGATAAACTCATTCTATTGCACTTCGAACCACGTATGTTTACTGCGAGCTGTGTGACATATTCCATTGTCCTATTGGTAGATCCCATCGTGTATACGAAAAATAAACTGTATGTAGGAATGGTAACTGTCCCCATGGATAAGTTTCATACTTGTGCCGATCCATTGACCAGTAGGGATTACAGCATTACCCAAACCGTAACGCTCCTACGAACATTGAAAGGCGCTTGCTTCGAGACGTTCACGCCACACATGTCAGAGGCTACCTGTACAATGGAGCTTACAACGTAGTTTGTCTGAGAGGGATACCTTACACCACTCTATGTACGTCCAGTGAGCGAGAGACTTGCAAGAGGAATAAACCGAGCACCAATAACCCATCTGGTTTCATTAGTCTGAGTGAGAGCGCCTTCCTATGGATAAACTCTTTATTGATGCGTAAGGCCCTTCCCCATACTAAGAGGAGCAATCGTTACTTCTTGATTGTTGTCAGTGTGTTATCTGGGTTTGTTTGGCTGCCAGTTAGCCGAGGAGCTACAGCCTCCATTAACATCTATCACCTTGTTGTTGTTGTCTTCAGTCCTGAGACTGGTTTGATGCAGCTCTCCATGCTACTCTATCCTCTGCAAGCTTTTTCATCTCCCAGTACCTACTGCAACCTACATCCTTCTGAATCTGCTTAGTGTACTCATCTCTCGGTCTCCCTCTACGATTTTTACCCTCCACGCTGCCCTCCAATGCTAAATTTGTGATCCCTCGAGGCCTCAAAACATGTCCTACCAACCGATCCCTTCTTCTAGTCAAGTTGTGCCACAAACTTCTCTTCTCCCCAATCCTATTCAATACCTCCTCATTAGTTACGTGATCTATCCACCTTATCTTCAGTATTCTTCTTTAGCACCACATTTCGAAAGCTTCTATTCTCTTCTTGTCCAAACTAGTTATCGTCCATGTTTCACTTCCATTCATGGCTACACTCCAAACAAATACTTTCAGAAACGACTTCCTGATACATAAATCTATATTCGATGTTATCAAATTTCTCTTCTTCAGAAACGCATTCCTTGCCATTGCCAGTCTACATTTTATATCCTCTGTACTTCGACCATCATCAGTTATTTTACTTCCTAAATAGCAAAACTCCTTTACTACTTTAAGTGTCTCATTTCCTAATCTAATTCCCTCAGCATCACCCGATTTAATTTGACTACATTCCATTATCCTCGTTTTGCTTTTGTTAATGTTCATCTTATATCCTCCTTTCAAGACACTGTCCATTCCGTTCAACTGCTCTTCCAAGTCCTTTGCCGTCTCTGACAGAATTACAATGTCATCGGCGAACCTCAAAGTTTTTACTTCGTCTCCATGAATTTTAATACCTACTCCAAATTTTTCTTTTGTTTCCTTTACTGCTTGCTCAATATACAGATTGAATAACATCGGGGAGAGGCTACAACCCTGTCTCACTCCTTTCCCAACCACTGCTTCCCTTTCATGCCCCTCGACTCTTATGACTGCCATCTGGTTTCTGTACAAATTATAAATAGCCTTTCGCTCCCTGTATTTTACCCCTGCCCCCTTTAGAATTTGGAAAAGAGTATTCCAGTCTACATTGTCAAAAGCTTTCTCTAAGTCTACAAATGCTAGAAACGTAGGTTTGCCTTTTCTTAATCTTTCTTCTAAGATAAGTCGTAAGGTCAGTATTGCCTCATGTGTTCCAACATTTCGACGGAATCCAAACTGATCCTCCCCGAGGTCTGCATCTACTAGTTTTTCCATTCGTCTGTAAAGAATTCGCGTTAGTATTTTGCAGCCGTGGCTTATTAAACTGATAGTTCGGTAATTTTCACATCTGTCAGTACCTGCTTTCTTTGGGATTGGAATTATTATATTCTTCTTGAAGTCTGAGGGTATTTCGCCTGTCTCATACATCTTGCTCACCAGCTGGTAGAGTTTTCTCAGGACTGGTTGTCCCAAGGCCGTCAGTAGTTCTAATGGAATGTTGTCTACTCCGGGGGCCTTGTTTCGACACAGGTCTTTCAGTGCTCTGTCAAACTCTTCACGCAGTATCGTATCTCCCATTTCGTCTTCATCTACATCCTCTTCCATTTCCATAATATTGTCCTCAAGTACATCGCCCTTGTATAAACCTTCTATATACTCCTTCCACCTTTCTGCCTTTCCTTCTTTGCTTAGAACTGGGCTTCCATCTTAGCTCTTGATATTCATACACTTGGTTCTCTTCTCTCCAAAGGTCTCTTTAATTTTCCAGTAGGCAGTATCTATCTTACCCCTAGTGAGATAAGCTTCTACATCCTTAGATTTGTCCTCTAGCCATCCCTGTTTAGCCATTTTGCACTTCCTGTCGATCTCATTTTTGAGACGTTTGTATTCCTTTTTGCCTGCTTCATTTACTGCATTTTTATATTTTCTCCTTTCATCAATTAAATTCAATATTTCTTCTGTTACCCAAGGATTTCTAGCAGCCCTCGTCTTTTTACCTACTTTATCCTCTGCTGCCTTCACTACTACATCCCTCAGAGCTACCCATTCTTCTTCTACTGTATTTCTTTCCCCTATTCCTGTCAATTGTTCCCTTATGCTCTCCCTGAAACTCTGTACAACGTCTGGTTCTTTCAGTTTATCCAGGTCCCATCTCCTTAATTTCCCACATTTTTGCAGATTCTTCAGTTTTAATCTACAGGTCATAACCAATAGATTGTGGTCAGAGTCCACATCTGCCCCTGGAAATGTCTTACAATTTAAAACCTGGTTCCTAAATCTCTGTCTTACCATTATATAATCTATCTGATACCTTTTAGTATCTCCAGGGTTCTTCCACGTATACAACCTTCTTTCATGATTCTTAAACCAAGTGTTAGCTATGATTAAGTTGTGCTCTGTGCAAAATTCTACTAGGCGGCTTCCTCTTTCATTTCTTAGCCCCAATCCATATTCACCTACTATGTTTCCTTCTCTACCTTTTCCTACACTCGAATTCCAGTCACCCATTACTATTAAATTTTCGTCTCCCTTCACTATCTGAATAATTTCTTTTATTTCATCGTACATTTCTTCAATTTCTTCATCATCTGCAGAGCTAGTTGGCATATAAACTTGTACTACTGTAGTAGGTGTGGGCTTCGTATCTATCTTGGCCACAATAATGCGTTCACTATGCTGTTTGTAGTAGCTTACCCGCATTCCTATTTTCCTATTCATTATTAAACCTACTCCTGTATTACCCCTATTTGATTTTGTGTTTATAACCCTGTAGTCACCTGACCAGAAGTCTTGTTCCTCCTGCCACCGAACTTCACTAATTCCCACTATATCTAACTTTAACCTATCCATTTCCCTTTTTAAATTTTCTAACCTACCTGCCCGATTAAGGGATCTGACATTCCACGCTCCGATCCGTAGAACGCCAGTTTTCTTTCTCCTGATAACGACATCCTCCTGAGTAGTCCCCGCCCGGAGATCCGAATGGGGCAGTATTTTACCTCCGGAATATTTTACCCAAGAGGATGCCATCATCACTTAATCATACAGTAAAGCTGCATGTCCTCGGGAAAAATTACGGCTGTAGTTTCCCCTTGCTTTCAGCCGTTCGCAGTACCAGTACTGCAAGGCCGTTTTGGTTAATGTTGCAAGGCCAGATCAGTCAATCATCCAGACTGTTGCCCCTGCAACTACTGAAAAGGCTGCTGCCCCTTTTCAGGAACCACACGTTTTTCTGGCCTCTCAACAGATACCCCTCCGTTGTGGTTGCACCTACGGTACGGCCATCTGTATCGCTGAGGCACGCAAGCCTCCCCACCAACGGCAAGGTCCATGGATCACCTTAGCCACGTCATTTTTTTTTTGTTTGGCCCCTCGTCGCCCCCGACCCTCCTGGCCGTCCCCCCAATACCCTTGTGAGCTACAACAGTACCCCTTGCCTCCACCAGGTTTAGACAGTTCTGTTTCTGCAATGAAATACCACCACGCCGAATCGTCCTCAGGCACCTTTTGTGGAGAGAGTCAGTCGTAATCTTAAGGCTAAGTCTCCGAGCAAAAGGAATGGCACCCTCAGGTCCACCCAGCTTGAGGCATTCAAGGCTGTTCTCCGATCTACAACCTGTGGAGCATTAGTGACGTTTTACCCACATCGATCACTTCAGGTCTCCCGAGGCGAACTGGCAGCAGGCTAGGCAGGATATTGAATTGGTTCACCATCGCCAGGAATGGCACTGCAGTTGTGGCAGACGATCACTTCGGGCTAAGATGGGAGATAACGTCGTGGGGCGAAGGCAGACTGGTGCTGGTGTTATTAAGTTGACAATCCACTTGTTGGTCTGTTTACAAATGGTTCTGAGCACTATGGGACTTAACTTCTGAGGTCACCAGTCCCCTAGAACTTAGACCTACTTGTAAGTAACAAACCTAGGGACATCACACCCATCCATGCTAGAGGCAGGATTGGAACCTGCGACCATAGCAGTCCCGCTGTTCCAGACTGTTGCGCCTACAACCATTCCCACTCCAGCCGGCCCTTGTGAAGGACCATTGTCTCGAGGACATCCCGAACTAATGTCACGCCCAGTCGTCCGCTACAGCTATGGTAGTAGGCCGGAGAAAATCGAGAGGTGCACACTAATAACAGCAGGCCATTAAAAAAAACCTGTGTCCACTATAGGTGGAGGGAGGGAGGGAGCGAGAAAGGGAGGGGACGGGTGTAACCGGCATCCAAGTTGGTTAGTCCGTGAGCTACCATCGTGGAGAACAAGCGTCCTCAGGAGTCTTTTGGGACGACCATTTTCCCCAGTACACGTGTTGCATTATGATCCCTTCAGAGAAATCGAACCTGCGACCGAAGCGGTCTCGGGGTTCCAGACTGTAGCGCCTAGAACTGCCCGGCCATCTCGGCCGGATTGGTCTGTGTTCTATCATCAAGATTTTTGGGCTGATTAATTTGCTAACCAAGGAGTTAGCGGTTGGGAAACCTTCCCAATTAATCTTAGTCGCGTGAAGCTTGTTAATTAAGCTTTCCTTATAGCCAGGAGAGGATCTTCCAGTTTGAGCGGGGTAGGTTGAGCCATGGCGGCTTCGGAGAAAGTGCGAGTTCGGTCCTTCTGACGCCATTAGTGTACGCGCTCCATCGATTTTCGCACTCATGAAGTCATCTTCACTAGGTTGTAATTTGCTTCTGGGAGCTGTGTGCTGGTGAGGCGTGTGGGACACGGAGCTGAAGGGGTGTGCCTGAGTACTCGGCGTCCTACTATTTGCAGAAGAGCAATTGAAAGTGTTGACCGTAAGGCTGAGGGGCTTGCGATTTCCTGTAGCGTTGACCACTGGCGAAGTCCACGCAGGAAACACTAGCCAGTAGAAGATACGCAATTGACAGGTCTTTATGGAGAGAGCAGTGGTGGCGGGTTTTGTGGGCAGGCTCTGTACGATAAATGGCATGCGCTGGAACACAAACACGCCTTCACTTGCATGTTGACCATTCAAGAAGATGTATTTTCACCATTACTAGAGTTAGTATATACAAAGAATTCTGGTGAAAATGTAACAAAGGTAGCGATTTATTTTTTCCTGGATTGAAACTATCTCCAACTTAAAGAGAAACGTCATGAATTTCTCATTTTGAGTAAAAGATAACTGTGCGGCTGGTCCTGGTGGAGGTTCGAGACCTCCCTCGGGTATGGGTGTGTCCTTAGGATAATTTACGTTAAGTAGTGTGTGAGCTTAGGGATTCATGGCCTTAGCAGTTAAGTCCCATAAGACTCCATACACGCACGCATACACACACGCACACACACACAGTGAAAGATAAATTTCTATTGTAGCAATGTCAAAATTTTCTCCTTATACGAAAACACAGTGGAGTTTACACAATGTCACCCCATTAAAATGATGTGAAGACACAGTTGTGAGAGTTGTGAAACAGTGTTTTATTAATTTTATTAAGTGAGGAACCGAGGAAAAGTAAGATCAATAGAGTATGATAAAGCGCATCTTGGTACAAAAATAATTGTCTAATGTTGTCAATATGTTACCTAAATTTCATTCACAGCAACATATTATGTAATACCCAGCAAACGCAAAATTAAAGCGATACCTATTTTTCGTTTCAAACTTTTTCGAATTTTGCGTATTGTCAAGTTTGAGAAAGTCTGTAACCATTAAAGACATGATGAGCACATCATCATGAAACTGACATACAAAGAGATTTTATTTCATCTGACTGCTTTCAAGAGGCTCTCCACGAGTTCATCTTCTGCGCCAACCTCTTCATCTCACAGCAACACTTGCAACTTAAATGCTCAATTATTGGCTGGGGGTATGCCAATTTCTGTCTTCCTCTACAGTTTTTATTTTTGCTCTATACAGCTCCTTTCAAGCACAATAGAAGTCATTCCCTGATGTCTTAACAGACGTCCTGTAATGTTTTCCATATATTCCTTCCCTCCCCTATGCTGCTCAGAGCCTACCAATTTTTCACATTCATCTGTAGCATCACATATCAAATGCTTCGATAATCATCTGTTCATATTTTCCCACAGTCCATGTTTCGCTACCATACAATGCATTACTCCAAACGCACATTCTCAGAAATTACTTCCTCAAATTAAGTTTGATATTAGTGTACTTTTATTAGCCAGCAATGCCGTTTTTGCCAGTGCTGCTCTGCTTTTGATGTCCTTACTCTGTACATCGTTGGTTATTTTGCTGCCTGGGTAGCAGAAATCCTTAAATTCATCTATTTTGTGAGCGTCAATCCTGATATTCAGTTTCTCGCTTTTCTTATTCTTGTAACTTTTCATTACTTTCGTCTATGTTTGATTTACTCTGAACCATATTACGTACTCATTAGATTGTTTTTTCATTCAGAATATCATACAACTCTTCATCACTGTCAATCAGGACAGCAATATCATCAGCGAATCTTGTCATTGGTATCCCTCTACCTTGAATTTCAATTCCATTCCTAAATCATTTCTATGTTTCCATCAATGCATCTTTGATGTCTTAGCTTCCACACACTTCGTATTTATTTTGTTCCACTGCGATTTGTATTTCTGTATTCCTGATTATCCGTGAACATTTTTGTACTTCCTACTTTCATTAATGAACTAAAGTATTTCTTCTGTTACCCAAGGTATCTCCACAGCTTCTTTCTTTATACCTATGTTTTTCCTTCCACTTTCTGTGATTGCCCTTTTCAGAGATGCCCTTTCAACTGTGCTGCTCACTGAACTATTCCTTGTTGCTGTAGCTATAACCTTAGAGAGCTTCAAGTATGTCTTGTCATCCCGTAGAACTTCCGTATCCGACTTCTTTGCATATTGATTCTTCCTGACTAATCTCTTGAACTTCGACATACTCTTCATCATAACTATATTGTGATCTGAGTCTATACGTACCTCCTCCTAAACCGGATCATAATCCCATGTCTGACTTCGGAATCTCTGTCTGACAATGCTGTAATGTAACTAAAATATTCTAGTATCACAAAATCCTTTTAAAGTATACCTATTCCTCTTGTGATTACTGAGCAGAGAATTCGCTATTACTAGCCCAAGTTTATTACAGAAATTAATTAGTCTCTCCTCTTCATTCCTTACCTCAAGCATATATTCTCCGGTAACCTTTTCATCTACTCCTTCCCCTGCAACTGGATTCCAGTCCGACATCACTATTAAAGTTTCATCTCCCTTTATTTACTGTATTACCCATTGAATATCCTCATACATGTTGTCTATCTCTCCATCTTCAGCTGGCAACGTCGTTGTTGGTGTTGGTTCACTGTCAATTCTGACAAGAACAAACCTGTCACTTATCTGTTCACTGTAACACACTCTCTGCCCTGCTTTCCTATTCATAACTAATCCAACTCTCGTTGATCCTATTTTTACTGTTGTTGATATTACCCCATACTCGCTTCACCGAAAAACCTTGTCTTCTTTCCATTTCAATTCACTGATTCATTTTGAATCTACTTTGAGCCTTCGCGTTTCGCTTTTCAGTTTCTCTAGGTTCCCTAACACATTCAAGCTTCTGACGTTTCACGCCCAGTCTCGTAGGAGGTTATCCTTTTGGTGATTATTCACCCTTTTTATCATGGTCACCTCCCTCCTGGCAGTCCCCTCTGGGACTTCCGAATGGGAAACTATTCCAGAATTTTTGCCAGCGGAGAGATCATCAGGGCACTTTTTCAGTTAAATTCCACATGTCCTGAAGATACAAATTATGTGTCTTAATTACAGTGGTTTCCATTGCCTTTGCATCCTCAAGCTATTGATCATTGCTGACATGTCCTCCATTAGGTGTGTTTCCCACTCCAAGGACAAGAGAGTGCCCTGATTCTCTTTTCACCCTTCTGCCCTCTTTGACCAGGCCGTTGGCAGAATGAAAGAGAGTTCTTATCTGGAAGTCTTCGGCCGCCAAACCAGACCACTAATCAAAATTTAAGCGATAGTTAGTTTCGAAGCCTGGAAACACTACGTTTTATATGACTAATCGAAGACACTAACCCTAGACCACTGGTGAAAATTTATAACTAATCCATAAATGAGACTTTTAACTAATGGCCTCTGTAAAAATCATTCGCGAGAGATTGTAGGGCGTACACGTCGATTTTGTCATCGCAGCGTGTTGCCGACCTCCTTAAATCAAATGTAGTTTTCTCTTTCCCAACGAACAAATCAACTCGACCAGAGCTTTGGACGAAAACTGGTTACTACACATTGAACACAGGGCTGTAGCGGCGAATTTTGTGGGCAAGAAGCGGCTCTCGTCGTGGCAAACTTTTTTAAGAAGTGCATCAGTCGACAGTGGTGTGTTAAATACTCCGAAATTTATTGGAAAATTTGTTACTAGCTACGAGCAGGAGAGCAGTATTATTAGGCTCCTACCTGTAGTTCTGAAGCTATTGGCCTCCTAGATGTTTATTTGAAATTATGTTTGAAGACTTTTCAGTAAGTACTGTACTTAAAGGTTATTAACTGTGCTCCGGTTTGAGCCGGCCTGTTATCCGGTTACCTTATGCTTTTCAGTGACACCTTTTGGAACTGTGATTGTGAATCTGGAGGTTCCTGTAACCGCCAAATTGCAACTTGCACTTTTTAATACAGTACATGAAATCATTGTTTGCTATCAATGTATATTTGTTACAGCTGACTGTAATTTCTGTTTATTGTACACCTTATGGCGCTTCCTGGGGCCATTTTGGTATGTCACTAGAGTGGTGTCCGCTCAGCCTAAATGTACGCACGTGTGGGTCTTGTGTGTGTGCTATTTATATTTTCACACTCTTTTGCTCGGTGTTCAGTGGCGCTCATTTGTGTACATTTTAATTCGCCATCTGTAATTGGGTGCGTAACAAAATTATAGTGCATGTTAGTTAATATTTTTGAATTATTATGTAATTAGTTTTTTAAAGGACTGTGTACGTAGTCTCTTGTTACTGATAGCAAGTTTAACTTTCAATGTAATGAGCAGGGCACTCCAATACTGTCATTTTAAATGTTGGTTCATTTGAAAACAGTCTTTTATTGGATGTTTAACTATTGCTGTTATGCTAATTTGCTTGTTGCCGTGTGATGTTTGCTGTATGCTGACAGAGCTTCCGGACGGTTGAGGCATTGCTGTTCTCGTCCGGGGTAGGGACGCGGTTTCCTTCTGCTTCGGCCGCTTGTCGTCATCGCACGAGGTCTAGGTGTTGGCGAATCACACACGCTTCTGCAGATCTCCGGTTCTCCAGTTCAAGCCTCAAGTGGAGTAGTTTACTCGTATTCTTGCGGTACTGCGAAGCGCGAGGGATGTCACGCTATTAGGACGAAATGTACTACGTGTTTCTATTATTATAAGGTCCTTTTGCGCGAGGTATAAAAGCATTGGGGCAAACTGAGCACTGAGTTCCTTGATTTCTGAAGAAAGGTTTCATTGTCATTAATATTTTGATTGTGTCTTAGAGTCTGGTAGTTTATTTAAGTACTTATCTTGGTTTATCTATAACAGCGTTGTAGCCAATCAGTGAAGCACCTCTGTTTGCTTCAGTTTTTACACTTGGGTATCGTATGGTTAGTGCGGCAGTATCTTGTCCATATGAAAGTAAAATAAGCAGTGGACATGTAACTTAACGTTTGTTGAACTTGTATTCAGGTCCTGCTGTAGATTTAGCCCAAATTATTATGCTAGTCGTGAGGACAGGATACCACCGCAGGTTTCATTAGTTTTCTGTAATCGGGCCGCCATTGTGTTGCACAGTTGACACTTTGTTCGTGTACCATTGGTAATTTTATGTAACATACAAATGCCCTTATGCATTGTGATTTTAAATTACAAACCTTACCTGTTTGTATGTATTCTTCAAGAATATTGGTATTTGTTAGTTGTCTTATGATAGAATTGGTATTAAATAAAAAAATTAGTTTGGGAATGATAAATGACGCATCGAGTTGAGGAACACTTCCATGTGTTTTCCTCAAAACTAATTCTTCAGACAACTTTGTTACTGCGGCTCACTTGCGAACCACTGACTCTACCTTATACGATGTGTTCGTTATAAAAACTGCCAGAAACCGAGGTGCTGATGGATTTCCATATTTTATATTCCTATTAATGTGAGTAATCAAGCCCCAGCCATAAGAAAGGCTCATTCGAATAATTTTGAGTAATAACACTGTTACATAAACCACGGGACATTTTACTTACATATTTTCAATAAAAATTATACCTTATCATTTTGGCAGGGCTGTAAGTCGATTAATTTGGAGTGTATTTCAGAATAAAAACAGTCTTGGTTGCGAAACTATTTATTGACAATACTACGTTTCACCCATTTAGGCATAATCACATTATCTATAAAAACCAGAAACCAATCAATTTGTAAACATATAGAGGAAGGTACATGGTCCTATCTAGCACGACTACGCAGGCAAAATGAAATTAAAGTGCAGTAATAGAAACTTACGTACGAGTAGCTAGATATGAAATCCATCCAACGTATTGCCATATAAAATTGAAACTGAACGCTACATTAATTGAATATATGATCTATTCGACCTAAAAACACATAAAATGCAAGGAAGACATGGTTAATAGGAAAGAAACTCACCTTTTTATCATCGCAATGGTACTAAATGGTGCGGACAAATTTCATCGGCATATCACATGTTGCCAAGAACACACCACCTGGCACAGCCAAATAGGACTTAAAAAATAACGGAAGTTTGTGCCGTACGCAGCAATATGTTCTTTTAGCGTGCACACATAGATACTGCTGTCTCATGGTATGAAGTGCAGAGGACCGGCCGAGGTGGCTGAACGGTTCTAGGCGTTACAATCTGGAACAACGCGATCATTACGGTTGCAGGTTCGAATCCTGCCTCGGGCATGGATGTGTGTGATGTCCTTAGGTTAGTTAGGTCTGAGTAGTTCTAAGTTACAGGGGACTGATGACCTCAGAAGTTAAGTCCCGTAGTGCTCAGAGCCATTTGTACCATTTATTGAGGTGCAGAGGTGTCGCTCATGACCGGGCTATGGTACACTTACGTAAAGAATAAACTACGTACGCGAAGGAGCTCAAGAGTGTATAGATTATTGTCCTACTGTCTTTTTTCCTGACATCGTAGCCAAAATGAAAGTTATGAATCCTATGACACCGGCCCTTCGTGACCAAATTAAGAATCATAAACGTAGTCACGCGATTTGTCGATAATTAACGATGTAGGGAAGCCGAAAGACCCTGCTTCTGAATACTTGTTACCGTTATTACGGAAAATTTAGTATACGAAAATTTTTGCGATCTCTAATAAAAAAAAATCTGGTACAGCCACAGGTGGTAGACTTTACCAAATAACGTCAGTTTGCTCTCCTTGGATATCAAGAATGTGTATAGAAACGTACCTCTGGGAGAAACGATCTTCATCATACCAGCAAAGTTTCTCAAAAGTTGACGTCTGAGTGCAGACGAGAGAGCAGAACTGATCACCTTGATTCGGCTGCTTATGTCTTGCAATTAATTCGCTTTCAATGGCCAGAATTACAAACAGAATGATGGGCTGGCCTAGAGCAACTGTTTGGCATGGTGCCTCGCGGGTATTAATGTCAATGATCCAGAGTGTAAGCATTTTAGATGGAACACTGGTCTCTCTCAAGGCACAGTTTTACAGCCGACACATATATAACATTTATACTGCCTTCAGTGGCTCTATGTTTGACATAACGTTGCTAGCTGCTGAATTCAATGCCTTATACGAAAAAATGGTATACACTCACGAAGCGAATGACGGTGACAGGATGTTTAATTACTTAGACTTGCTACTTCAGCTTGTTGGGAGTATTTTTCAGTTCTACATCCATCGTAAACCCAAGACTAGCGATTCTATAATTCATGCTACTTCCTGTCACCCTCACCAGCATAAGATATTTCAAATCTATAGTGCACCGCATTTGTGAGATAGTCGGCCAGTCGTCCGCAGCTAAAACGTTAGGGTATCTGAAACTCATCGCTGTAAATGATGCTTACAATCCCACAATTGTTGACAAGCTGTGTAAAGAAAAAAATGTCAGTAGCTGAACAGAGAGGTCCCCCTGTATCACTGTTTAAGAGATCCAGATTTGTGACGATTCGGTTCATGGGGAACCTCTCCTATGATTTGGCTCAGCTTTTTGAGAACCAGGATGTGAGTGTTGTTTTCACTACTGGTTATGAACTTAAACGTAATAATATTCTTAATGAATTCCCCCGTAAGTATAAGTATCCAGGGAAGGAGGACGGACGGTGGAAGTTATTGTGAAATGTCGTATACATGCCAGGCCGCAAGGATGTTTAAGGATCAACGATCAACTGCTAGCAAAGAAAGGCTAGATTCAACAGAATTCTGCGTTCGCCGAACATCTTAAGTCAAGCTGGCACCAGTCTCCCACACTACTACACACAGGAATACTACACCTTGCTCTGAAAGCGAATAAGATGAATCTACTAGAGTAATGGGATACAGATTGTGATGTCCGGAATTAAGAAAAATAAAAAGGTGGTAATTTTTTGTTTTTTGTTTATTGAAAGGAAAGAAAGAAAAAAGGGTGAATAAAGGTGAAGGGAAGTGATTCTATTTTTACTGGAATGAACTTATTGATGGACATCACAAAAATTTATTTTACCTATATTTTTTTTTTTTACTCATCGAAGAAGACAACACAACACATATAAAAGAAATCATCACACTTATTATCCACAGAATGATCGTTTCACAAGACACTTTCTAGCTCGACTGACTCTTAAGACTGAACAAGACTCGACTGACTCTACTCTCTCTCTGGACCACAGCCTCTTCACGTCCCTCTGGACCAGAGACTTTAACTGTGATCAGCACGCCGATTATTTAATTAATCGTACAGCCGCTGGGCGCGCGCTTGGCGCGTCATTTAAATGGGGTTAAACGCACACCGCGAGAGGCGTGGGCTAGCGGTGTCTTACAGGTATCGCCACACGGCCCCCTCTTCTGGTGCGTAAGTTTTTCAAACGTCGCGGCAGTACCAGATTTGAGTTGACGAACAAGGTTGTGCAGTGTTTGCACCAGCATTATACAACATTTTCAAACATATGACAAGTACATACATATATAAAGAATTATAGCCTAAAGTACAAAGTTTAAGTAAATATACATCAATTGTTGCACATTACAAAATAGCCACTTTGAAATTGATCAATGGATGATTCATTTTTTTTTTTTTAGAGAGATGCCTGCATCGTTGGCAGTCCTGTTATTACAACAATAGCTGCTACCCTGTATTCACAGTTCTTATTATGTCGACCAGTGAGCACTATGCTTTGCCTCAGTTCAGTGTGGTGCGTCGTGCGAAGCACAGTAAAAGTCGCAGCACCACAACTTTGTTTACTTTACAGTTTGCACCTCAGGACAATAGGTAATGAATCTGCTTACGACAAAAGAACACAAAAGGTCATACAATTTGGTTTTAAGTTTTCGATGACAACACAGTACATGTCAGTATTGTTGGTGTTTAAGAGTGACTGTGCGTGCACGAGTGCAGTAATTTTGATAAAGTGGTCCATCCACCACGCACCGCGGCACTGCGTACAGCCTCGCGCTCGGGTCCGCTGTTGAGGTATAATAGGCGGTGACACGTCTGGCGGCGCCACCCCTTACGACGGACGCGACAGTACTGGTAGCCGCATCCGAAGACCGTACAACGCAGACTTCCAAGCACTTTCCAAGGTATGGATCACTGTGATACGCATCATTGCACTTTATCGTAGAATTTGAGATTAAACTTATCACTTTGTACGGAAAACACTTTTCTATCATATTTTTACTCTTGACTGGTTGATTTCTCTTTATCAACACTATTTGATTTTTTTTACACTGTTCAGAAGGGAGGTTCGACGTCCTGTTCCTTCTGAGAACACATTTTCACAGACACTTCACTTTTGAGCAAAATTACACTTTGCATCTTTTCTCCTTTTATATTATGTGCACATAGTAAGACTGTTTTGTGTGTAGCCTTCACAAGAGGACATTTAAGTTTTGATTAGGCAAGTTCAAAATTACATAGAAAAACAGGACATGTACATATACATAATATGATTACCTACTATAGACATGAAATTCAATATACATAATACAAATGAACTTCTTCGTAGCTAAGTTTGCTACATAGCCATTGAAACACTTTGCTAGTCGTGACCTGTGAAACTCTCCCAAAATTCATATTTATATAGAGAATACTAGTTGTTTACATCTTCAAAAAATGACAATTAGACATGTTTTGCTAGTCGTGTCCTGTGAAACTTTACAAAATTCAGATTTATATTGAGATTGCTAGTTGTTTACATTTACAAAATTTTACAAGTAGACATGACATGACATATTTATGTACACGAAATTTAGGTTGTGCCATCTATTTCTTGCTGTGCATGTGCACTAACGGAGTACAATCTCCTTCTTTACAGAATATTGAAATCTATGGCATCTGCCATCAAGAATTCTGCAAAACTCGACGAGAGACCCTAAGTGCTGCAAATTATGAATGGGCAAAAGATATAAAAGAATAGTGCAAAAACCTCACTACCCCACTATCCATCGTCCAGCAGTGGGCAAGGAGGTGGGAGTAGGATCAAGATAGAAGGATTGGTTTATATTCATATTTACAAAATCTTCATCAATACAGTAGTGTTTTCACACATGTGTGCGACGAATAGTGTATCTGTTTGCGTAACGTATGCATCATAAACTTTGCCATTGCGCAAGTGTCAGTGACTTTAAGCCAATTCATGTTGTATTCAGTTTCATCCTTTAAAGTTGATCCGAATTGCTGTTTAAGCAAAAAGAAATTCAGTGATCATTGTCAATCACTTCCTGTAAATCAGTCAAAGATTTTTGCAAGAATCAATGTGAGTACCGTATATGGTTTAATTCACTCGTTGAATCAGTCATGTTTAGGTAAATACGCGCTTAATGACACGGTAGTTTATATTCCTGAAAAAAATTCGGTCAGTAAACGTACTAATAAATGACTATAGGATCCTTCCATAAGAGGTGTACTTTAGTGAGTATCACGTAGTAAAATAAATATATGAATTTCCTGTAGGTAAAGGAAAATGAATGCGCTTTAGTTTCCATAAAGACAAGAAAATCGCTGTGTCCACGAAGACAGCTGCGTCGTACTGCTTCACACACAAATCTTCAAAAACTTATCCACTTTGCTGAAAGAGAAAGAAAAATCTCATACACTAAAGTATGTTTTCTTGTAATCGTGAATTGTACGTCGTACCGGTAGTCGTGTAGTTTTTGTTTTCTGGTCGAGAACATGAGCAGAGAGCGGGAGACTTCGTATTCTAGCAATTGTTTTATGAGAGTCGCATTTTTTAACTCTGGTCCAGACAGAACGACATAAAATTGCATAACTTATATACTATCCCACTTACACAAATACATATGTCCATGTCCTCACAGTATCAAGTAATGAGTGCTAGATTTCACCTAAATTACTTCACAGGTTAAAAACATTTTTTTTAAATAGTGTTAATGTTAGAGAGTTCATAAGTTCGTAACCATTAAACACGACCTTCGTAAATGTAGAATACGAATCTTACGAAGGCAGCCTGCATGCATTGTACTACACAATTAGCCTGTGTAAAGAATGAGATTCTATAACGGCAGTAATTTTTATTCTCTACGTAAGCAGATTATTTATTTCGCTGTGGCTGATAAACATTTTTCCTCCACAATTACCTATGTACAAAATTTACGTTTGTTACGATGGAGAGCACACAAACTCATTATGCCAAGCGTGAGATAATGGTTTTTTAAATAGGGCACATACCAAATAAGTTTTTCTTTCTCCTTTTTTATTGCCTACACGGCGAATCATTTCTCATTAACATATATCAGTATTCATACACACGTATCGTTTTCATTCATACAGCTTCATATAATTAATGTTCACCTTTCTTCTCATAGAACAGCTTCAATATAAATCGCAAATCATCAAATAATACTACGTGGTGGCATCATTGGCTCACACACAACGAAATCCTCATCATCATCATAAAAACTACCTTATAAACTAAAATTCACATTCATTCTTTCACACTCATTTCAGCACAATCATTCACTCATGCTGGCGTATAGTATAGCACTCTGGTGGCTCTCAAATTCATCACAGTTATTAAAATAATAAAATCTTTTTTCTTGTACATAGTTTCCTGTTCTAGAAAATGCCTGTTTAAGGAGTAAGTTTGGTCGCTAACTTCGTTGTCCTTGGGTAGTAGTCAAATTATTCGTAGCATAGTAAATATAACGTAGATTAAATAGTTCTTGGATTGCATGTAATGTTTAACGTAGATTTGCTATAGTTTAATGCGTTATGATTCTTTGCATTGACTAACAATTAACACTAACATTTTAGCTGTAACTAGCACATCCTTTCTCTTTCTCTTACTTTACATACTGCTTTAAGTGGTGGTGGGCGTAAAGTCCTTTAACTTTCTGTGTTGTAGGGTATGCTAATAAATAACATCCAGGGTGAGGAATATCGACGATCCGGTATGGACCTGAGTAAACTAATTGCCATTTCTTAAGCAAACGTTTTAGCCTCGTAGATTTGGGATGGGTTGTGAGCAATACCAAATAATCAATTTCGAACACACGTGTCGGTCTGACCCGTTTATCAAATTTTTTCTTCCGGAGCTCCGCAGTGTGTGCCAGGGTAATGGCAGCTTGCCTTACCTTTTTCCTGCAAAGAAATATCGTTCGAAGACAACTTAGGCAGGGCACTTGACCATGAGCTTTTTGTGGTTCGTCTGATAATAACTCGGCAGGTGAGAGTCCGGTTGAACTATGTGGCAAATTGTTCACAATGTACTCGAACGGAGCGAGGTATTCTATCCATTTGGAATGTTTTGTAGAAGAATGGATGCGCATAAATTGATTAAATTCTTTAAAAATTCGCTCAACGGGGTTACCCTGTGGGTGAAATCGGGAAGTAAGAACATGTTTAATATCGGAATCTTGCAGAAATGATTTCCACTTTGCACTCGTAATGTACGATGCATTGTCCGTTAGGACAGCGACAGGTTTTCCGACGCGGGCTAGGTAGTCGGCCGAAAAGCGTCGAATGATAGCCGCAACAGTGGCTGTGCGCAAGGCGTACAATTTCACATACTTAGTAAAAACGTCCAATATAGCCAAAATGTATTTAGCACCACCGCGGAATTGTGGATAGCGTCCGCCAATGTCTACGGAAATCAAATCAAGCGGTTGCTTTGGATGAATGGGATGCAATTCAATTGATGCATGTTTGTTCAAATATTTAGCCTTCTGGCAAATGATACATTTGCGAATGACCTGCAGGACTCTACGTCGCATATTAGGAAAATAGCAGAAGTGTAGGATCTTGGCGTCACATTTATTAATGCCATAATGTCCCCAGGTTTTGTGGGTGAACAAAATGAAGTCGTCAACATAAGCTTCCGGTAAACATACCAACCAACGCTCTGACACGAGATGGGAACGATGAAACAGTACACCATTGTTGATCTTGTAGTAATTTTGAAGATTAGAATTTGAATTCTGACATAATTTTGTTTTTACTGTAGACCACCTAGGATCGGCATCTTGTAACTGTGCAAAATCCCTGCAGATTCGGTGATAGTAGCGGTTGTAGGATTCGTCATACATTAACATGACCTGAAAGTCGGAAGTTTGCTCATGCAAATCTGAAAGATTTATCGCATCGTGCGGAAGACGAGAAAGAGCGTCCGCAACAATATTGGTTTCGCCGGAGATGTAAATAATTTCGAAATCGTATTCTTGTAACGACAAACACCAACGAGTGAGCCGGGAATGAAGTAATTTGCAAGACAGTAAAAATGATAAAGCTTGGTGGTCTGTATAGATGCGTGTATGTTTTCCCCAGAGAAAATATTGAAATTTTCGCATAGACCAAATAATTGCAAGGGTCTCGCGTTCCGTAACTGAATACGATCTCTCGCATTCAGTTAAGGTGCGACTGGCAAAACTGATAGGTTTTACTATTGTTCGATCATGTTCAACAGACAGTTGAAACAAAAAGGCCCCAAGTCCATAAGATGACGCATCGGTCGATAGGCAGAAGTCTTTTGACATGTCCGGATGACAGAGGAGTGGTGCGTGGATTAATGATTGTTTAATTTTTTCAAAATCGGCTTGACATTCTGTAGTCCATCGCCAAAGGGAATTTTTCTTTAGAAGATTTAGAAGATGTGGGCTGTTAAGAGCTTGCTGTGTCACGAACTTTCTGAAAAATGACGAAAGACCTAAAAATGCTTTAAGTTGTTTTTTGGTTCGGGGTGCAGGAAAGTTGCGAATTACTTCAGTCTTTTTAGAGTCCGGCCTGATGCCTTCCGGCGTGATGATGTGGCCAAGGAACTTAATCTGTTGTCGGGCGAACCTTGATTTTTCCAAATTGATTGTCACGCCTGCATCGGCGAATTTAATCAAAATTTGTCTTCCCAGGTGGTAGTCGCCACAACTAAATCATCCACATAGGGAGTGATTTGTGAAAGTAAATCTGGCCCGATGACGTCGTCAAGCGCCTCGATAAAGATTCCTGCACTTATTCGTAACCCGAATGGCAAAACACGGAATTGGTATGATCGTCCTTCGCACAAAAATGCGGTATATTTACGTGATTCAGGATGTAGAAGAACCTGGTAGTAGGACGATCGTAGGTCGATATTAGTCAGAAATTTGGCGTTGTGAAATTTCAGGAGTTGTTCGTCCAGATTTACAGGGCGAGTATTTACCGGTATAATAATTTTGTTGATTTCGCGTGCATCGAGAACAAGACGCACGCTTCCATCGGGTTTCGAAACTGACAACAAAGGGTTGCAATACGGCGAGTGCGAATTTTCTATGATTTTCCAACGTAGCATTCTGTTAATTTCCTGCATAACCGTTGGTTCTTTAGACCACGGTATATTGTAGTGTGTACGACAAAATGTTAGGTGGGGTTTGACATCCATCTTGTACACATACCCACGTATGATACCAGGTTTATCTTGAAAGACTACTGAAAATTGTTGAAGAAGGTGAAACAGATTCTGTTTTTGCAAATCAGTTAGATGGTAGGCTTTGGCACACTTTTCCCACAGAGTTTTACTATCAGCATTGTAAGAAGAATTGCAATTGTTTGTCATAGAAAAATTAGTGATGGGCACAGATTGTACTTTCAAGTGAAGTACGTCCCGATAAGAATTGTTGTTATTAATTGTTTTAGATAAAGGTATCAAAATTCTTTGCTTTTCAACCGTCAATTGACAGATACCATTCCCTAAGTCAATCACTGCTCGATACTGATTTAAGAAATCGATGCCGAAAAGACATGGAACTGTTAAATTATCCACAACAAGGAAATGATAACGAACATGCACGTTGGAAACAACAAAAGTTAGAAGAGCTTGTAATTTGACATTTTTTGATTTGTTTCCAGTGGCACCGATGATCGGCAGTTCTGCACTGGAAACGTCGGAAGTTTAGAACCTTTATCTAGATCCAAGTACAGGGAACTAGAAATCACGCTTGCTGACGCTCCAGTGTCGAATAACACTTCTACAATGGATTTCTCTAACAATAAAACAGCAGTTGCCTGAACCGTTACCTTTACTTTGTCGTTATTACTAGACTTATTATTCTCGGCAAGAAGGTCATGTTCCATAGTGTGTCCGTCTTGGAATCTCAAAAAACAATTTGCAAGATTATTTGCGCCCGTGCTCACGTTCTCGACCGGGGGTTGGGCGCTTACGCCGGTCTGCTCATGTTTTCCGCCGCGTTATTAGGCGACGCATTTTGGTCATCACTTACCTCAATAATATTTATCCTTTGTTCATGGACATGTTTGGTATTCGGTGGAGTTTGATTACCGCAGTCCTGATTATTAGCATTGTTTGTTGGTACAAAGTGTCGTACATTCGGAAACATGTAATTGTAGTTGTGTGGTGTATAGTTCGGGTTTCCCCACTGCGGGGGTGGATAACTGACTCTAGAATTTTGGCAATTTGAATTATTCTGCTGATATGGCGAATTTCTCTCAAAATAACCAGGTTTGTATCTTCCATCCTGACGTCTGTTTTGATTGTTGTTGTTTCGGTTACGGTTGTTGTTGCCTCTGGAGTACTGATTGTTGTTGAAACTATCATTGCGTCTGTTGCCATTACTATTACTTTTTCGGTAAAATTGACCATTACCAAAACTGTTGTAATTGTTGGAATTTCGGAATCGGGGATCGCAAGATTGCTGCGAATATTGTGTGAAGTTGGGCTGTTGTGATTTTTGCCCCTGATTTTGAGGAAGCGGGTTTGCATTCCACATGTTACCGCTGTTGTTATTTTGATTGAAATTATGGCAATTGTTTTGGTGAGAGTTGGAATTAGCATTATAAATATGTGGAGTGTTCCCTGAATCTCCTCTAAACACAAGGTGTACTTCATTCAAATAATCTAGAAATTTCTTGATGTTAATTTCCGGAACACCAATTAATTGTGTCCGGTAATGCAGGGGTAAATGACTTTTTAAGGTGTTAATCACATCGGCAAGATCGGCCGGTTTTGACCAATAAAGTGTTTTGTCCAGGTATCTTTCGAAATATTGACGCAAAGTTTATTTACGAGGGTTGTATGGTTCGGGATTGTGAACTTCACGTCGAAGTTGTTTTTGCTCATGTTCTGACCAGAATTCCTGCAGAAAAGCCTCTTCAAATTGCTTGAAAGTTAAATTTTGCCTCTTTATTTCAGCTCCCCATCTGGATGCTCGCCCCCTCAACAGATTACTTACAAAAAAAAATCTTTTCCGCATCTGACCAGTTGTGCGGAAACATTCCGTCAAAAGACCTAATAAAAACAATCGGGTGCACCGCTTGGGTATCATTCACGAAGTTGTTCAAATTTTGATTGAGCTTCCTCATCCCAACACCAATTAGAATTCCTTCCAGATAGTTCACACAAACGGGGTGTGGCCAAATTATCCAATCTAACAAAGCGTCTAAGAAAATTACAGAGACCAAGGAAACTACGAACATCACGTTTTGTAGTAGGAACAGCATAATTACGAATAGTGTCTAGTTTCTCTTGATCTGGAAGAATACCTTCTGTAGAAATAATATGACCAAGAAATTTCACCTGAGAACGACCAAATTCAGATTTTTCCAAGTTCATTGTAATGCCAACTCCAGCAAAAACACGTAATAATGAATCCAAAATTTTGTCATGCTCACTCCAAGAACGTTTAGCAATAACAATATCGTCAACATATGAAGTAATATTGTCACGAAGATAAACAGGTAAAATTTCGTTTAAGCTACGAATGAATGCTGCTGAAGATACAGTAAGTCCAAACGGTAATTTCCGAAATCACTTTTGGGTAAAATAGTCTTATCCGGTTATTCTTTACCGACTCTCTAGATAGATTGTTAGTTGAAGAGTTGTTTTGATAGATACAAAGAATAGTAAAAGAGTAGGCAGCGGTGCAGAAAACTAAAAGGGAAATAGCACCACCACAGCTCGGGGCCCTGTGCACGCTACGGCACATATTCACTTAGTGTAGCGAATCCCCAGAGGATCGGAACGGAACGTTGGAAAATAGGCATGTTTAATCATGTTACCGTCAACAATACCGGCAGGCACTATAGGGCCTGAACTATTGTTCCCTGGTGAAACTTCATGGCACAAGCGTGGTTGAGAATTACTGTTTTGTGCGATCACTGAGAGCGGCTCTGTTTGATGTTTTTCGCTCGCAAGTGATTCGCTGTTAGACTGTGGAACAAACTGCACAGCGAAATTAGGCGGTGAACTCGTTGTGAGTGGGGTTGTAGGCGGAACAGTAACTACGTTAGAATCGGGAGTTAATAACTGAGATATTTGGTTTTTTAAAGTGTTGGTCTCGGTTTGCACCAGCGACATGGCCTGGTGTAAAATCTCTTTTGTAGCGGTTTCTACCCTTTGCTCAATAAGCTTGTTGCAAATACCACATTCGTGCACTAATTTTTCTGCAATGTTTGCGTTACACTCTAAAGAAAGCGATTCTGTTTTTTCCTCCAAATGGGAAATTTTTTCTTCCATTTCTAATTGTTGTAAGCATACTACGCTAACTTGTTGAGTAATACCATCGATATCCATCGAAATTTTATTTTGTGAGTTAGTTTGATTTTGCACGAAATTCTGAACTAGATCATTGACCTGAGCCTGAGCGTTCGTGACCTGATCCAACTTGGTTTTACATGACTGCATTTCGGAATTTGTCACTGTTTGATATTTAACAAAGGAATTTTCGTGAGTGTTTACACGACATGACAATTCGTTGAAACTTTCGGTCAATTGTGTCGTTTTTGAATTAAGTTCTGAGATTTGGTTAGCCTGTTTTTCCAGAGTAGATCGATTTTGCTGTTTAATTCTTTTGTACTCTGCTCCTGTTTATCAAATCTAGTGTCTAGTTTATCAAACCTTTCATTAAGGATGCTATCCATACTTCGCGTAAGAAGTTGTATTAAAATTCCGTACTGATTCGGATCAATGTTTGGATCATTGTTCCTTTCACTAGAGTTGTGCAAATTAGGATCGGAGTGGGAAATCCCTAGTTGGACACGTCTACTATCGTTTTCCATAGGGTCAGGATTATTGGGTGTGTCACCTGATGAATTACTTTCGTTACTTAGTATTATTTGATGTGATACACCTGCAGTAAATTCCATAGATTCTGGGCTGGAAAAGCCTAGGAAAGGGGATGCTGATGATACAGTAGCATCACCGTTATCAGTTTGCTGTGGCGGTTGTTCCATTTTTGCCAATAATTAACAAACGTGAAATATGCAAATAGTACACCCAGAATGGCGATGGCTTGCAAAGTACAAAAGATAAATAAAATTTAAATAGTTAGACGGTAATAACTATTACTTGATAGAATTTCCAAAAATGTCTGAATTATTATTGTGGTTGTAACCGTATTCGCGTAGCTAATCTGAAAGTGGTGACATGACGTAACAAACAGGATTGACTCATAACAATGACTTCTGCATATCTTACTGTTGAATTTCAATGTTACAATAATAGAAATTCTATTGACAAAGGATATGATTCTTGTTTAGGGAAAGGCATGGGAAATGGGAATAAAAGTTAGCATAGGCGGGAGGCGCACGCTGGACAATGGCATAGCAGAACAATTGCTTTTGCACTACTCACTGCGCTGCGTTGAAGCTTGCAGAAATCTTGTTAATCTTGAAACAACGTTAGCTCTCGTTTTCATATTGGGCATGAAAGAGAAAATTACAGTTTTTTAGCCAATGTACAAGACAATAAATATTACTACACGTATGATTTTACTTTAATTTGCCCTTGTTAAGTTCATTCCAGTAAAATCCGAAGATTGGCGTCCTGTAAACGGTCGCCAGTGTGATGTCCAGAATTAAAAAAAAAAAAGGTGGTAATTTTTTGTTTTTTGATTATTGAAAGGAAAGAAAGAAAAAAGGTGAAGGGAAGTGGTTCTATTTTTACTGGAATGAACTTATTGATGGACATCACAAAAATTTATTATACCTATATTTTATTTTTTTTACTCATCGAAGAAGACAACACAACACATATAAAAGAAATCATCACACTTATTATCCACAGAATGATCGTTTCACAAGACACTTTCTAGCTCGACTGACTCTTAAGACTGAACAAGACTCGACTGACTGTACTCTCTCTCTGGACCACAGCCTCTTCACGTCCCTCTGGACCAGAGATTTTAACTGTGATCAGCACGCCGATTATCTAATTAATCGTACAGCCGCTGGGCGCGCACTTGGCGCGTCATTTAAATGGGGTTAAACGCACACCGCGAGAGGCGTGGGCTAGCGGTGTCTTACAGGTATCGCCACAAGATACATTTGTAAGTCACTATGAAAATGTGGAAATACTATATCATTCTGGTTTTTACATGAAGTTCCAGAGTTACTAAACAATAATTACTCGTACGACATATTATACAGAAAACAAATCAGAGGTCACCAGGCGACCATGATTCACACTCTTGTTTGAGTAGCCATAGTTGACTGCTTTTAGAATACACTGTAAAAGCAGGAACAAGTTGGTTGATGAAAAACTCTTCTCGATTTGTTTATTATTCGCAGTAAAATTTGATTTTAGTTGACAATGGACCGAGCAGTGTGAAGTTAAGTGAACTGAACGAGATCGTAACTTAGGGTTCGCAAGATTTGTATACTGTCATTAACAATATGCTACATTTGTCGAATATGCCGGCCAGAGTGGCCGGGCGGTTGTAGGCGCTACAGTCTGGATCCTCGTGACCGCGGTGGTCGCTGGTTCGAATCCTGCCTCGGGCATGGATGTGTGTGATGTCCTTTGGTTAGTTAAGTTTAAGTAGCTTTAAGTTCTAGGCGACTGATGACCTCGGATACAAAGTCACATTGTGCTCACAGCCATCTAAACCATTTGTCGACTACCCTCTAGTTGATGGAGAGTTTCCCGTGAACTATCGTAATATTCATGGTGAGTGAGTTAGTATATGAAGCAGTGTTTTCAGTGGCTAAGGCACAAGGGTAACCTGCATCCACAATTCTGGTCGGTGAAGAGTAATCGATCATAAACAAATTCTGGGGCCGTTTTGAACTAGTGTAGTCAAGGAATAAGCAAAAAACGCAGAACTGGGGCAGGACATGGTAATTAATATCGGTAGTACAGAAGTTTTCATAAGATGAAAATATGGGATACGTAGGGAATTACGAAATTCATTTCGTGTAAGGAAGGCAAGAAAAGTTTGTGAGGATTCTGTGTGTAGGTTTATAATTTATGACAAAACCACTGTGGGTTTTGGGGGTGAGCAGAGTAGGGGGGATGTATGAGGTGCATGATATAGTGAGAGCCTGTTACCTTTGTTTATCAGCTCAGAAATAAATTGCCTGTCCGCTACGATAAACGTATGTCGTTTACAGTAAGGTGTAACCATAGGGCTCATTGCTGTGTCCAACCATTGTGTGAAAGGATTGTGCTGCGTGCTGTATACAAAGGTGTTGTTGCTATTAACACACTGCTGGCAACTGTTTCAACAGTAGAAATTAAGTTCTGGTTATAATCTAGTTGGCGACGAGCACTGTTTAATAAACTTGGTAATTTGACTTAATGAATGAGCAGCACCCGGGCACTCTGTATACATTCCAGCATCCCGTCCATTCAGTTGCATTGTAATCCTGGATGTTACTGTGTGTTGCTGAGCGTAAATTCCACTCCAGGTTACATATTCAGTTACTGTTCATTTAAGGACTTACTGTCACTAAGACCTTCATTAGAAAGAACACTTACTTCGAAGTCGATTCGAACAATTACTGCTCGATAAGTCACATGAATATTCTGATAACCTACAAACGGAAACCCAAATAAAATAAAAAAATCAATGAAGTGGAAGGCCTTCTATTTCATTACCCCTGTTCTTAACATATGCAGCTTTTGATGAGTACAAACATTTGTTTACACCTTTCGTATTTCAAGTATCTGTCAATTTGCGAGACACTTCCACTGCATTTTGTCGACGGCCTTGCGGCAGTTGTAGCACCGGTTCCCGTCCGATCACCGAAGTTAAGGGCTGTCGGACTGGGCCAGCACTTGGATGGGTGACCAGCCGGTCTGCCGAGCGCTGTTGCCAAGCGGGGTGCACTCAGACAGTGTGAGGCAAGCTGAGGAGCTAGGTGATTGAGAAGTAGCACCTCTGGTCTCGTAAATTGACATATGGCCGGGAGAGTGGTGTGCTGACCACATGCCCCTTCATATTTGCATCCAGTGAGGCCTGTGGGCTGAGGATGACACCACGGTCGGTCGGTACTGTTGGACCTTCATGGCGTGTTGGGATGGAGCTTTTAGTTCCACTGTATTTTGAAGCGAGATATTTACTCCAGGATTCCTAGCCTGTTCAAGAAGCACATCGACTGTGGAAACCTATTCCTTCCTACCACGAGGATCATTGGAATTTGGCAACATTGTATATTAAAAACCCTATGATAGTCGATATTCTTCCTGTAGTGGCACAGAATTATCCTGCTAAATTCTCTTGCTATCACCTACATATTTCATGTAAACACAGCGTGTTTCAAAATGAATATACGGATTTTAAGGCTTTGCATCATTTACTATATTCAGCTTACAACTATACGTTAATACATCAAAAGAAAGAGCAACTCAGTTAGTATTTTTACAACTGTCTGAGCATCGTTCGTCAATCATCTAGTAGATAGGCATGATCTCCTGAAACCTTAATCAGCGAGTCTGGGGCAACTGTTGAAAAGACGCTGTTTCTAGAGTCGGGAAGATCAGCTGATAACGGAGGCACATACAATGACCCTTCATGAATCCGGAAAGTAAAAAATCACGTAGCGTCAGGTCATGTGTGAACATGGAGGTCACAGAAAACAAGCTCTGTCATCCAACGTGTTGTGGCCAATCCAATGGTCAGGTACAATGAATCACTGAGTTATGCCAGTGAGGGAACGTACCATCTTGCTGCCTAATGAAGTTCCGTGGTCATAGTCTTAGCGCTTAAAGATGAGAAACAAGTTACAGTTGCATCACTGAAAAATAAAGGCCTATAAATTTCCGACAGAGTACGGCACAACGAAAATATTAAACTTTTGTGAATCTCTTTGCAACTTTGCAACTGCAACTCTCACAGGGATTTGCTGACACTCAGAAAGAAATATGATTTTTTGTCACATTTCCACTAACGTCAAATGTCATCACTGAAGACGATACGAGCCAAAAAAACGTAATCATAATGCAGCAGTGTTTCGTTTCCACAGTTAGTACTCTTGGGGCAATGCGGGAAACACTCTCGTCCAACGGTTTCTCCAATCACTGTTGCGCGAAAGTATACAAACTAAACTGTTCGAATTACTCTTTCATCTGATATACAGTTTAAAATTTTAGGTTAACGCAACAAATGCTACAAAGCTTTAAAACCCCTATATTCATTGTGAAACACTCTGTATTTTGAACAATTTTTCCATTATGGTGGTCATCTATCGATGTTATATACGTCTTTTGTCCAGCAACGTTTCATTGCGAATTATTACGTCTGCCACAGATGGCCCCTGCCAGGCAGACTACACTCCGGACACCACTGTGTACCATATAACGTACACAAGCGCTTGCAGGCGCAACCAAGAGGAAAGCAATTATTCCAAACAAACAGAACTTGCTAGAGACTAATGTTAACCTTTTTCTGCTGAGGTCTCCTTACAGATACAGGGAAAGTTGGAGTACTTCGCCGGCCTCCGCCGGCTTTATAAGGCCAGCGCAGCAGCAGTACAGCGAGTTCCTAGCCAAGCTAGGAGCAGCTTCAGCGGACCTCACCGACGCTCTTGATCAATGGTCGTCTACATGTTATTTGTTTTCTTTGTGTGTATAGTGATTGTTAGAGAAGTGTAGTTCAGTTTCAAGTAACGACGTTATACTGAGTGTTCACAATACTTAGTATTCTTCACGAATTATCTATCTTACCCATAATCACCACTTTGACGAAGGCGTATATGTTGCAGTAGATCGCAAGGCAGGTGGAAAGGATGTTAACCACCAAACCTCTAGTCTCACTAGAGATTAAAATTTTAAATCTACTGTGAAAGAGCTGCAGCAGTTTTGGTTGTTGAATGTGGAAAATAATTGCAGTTAAAATCGTACTACCCGACACGAGAAAGCTATTATTCGACTTAATTTCTTCGATAACAAATGGTTCAAATGGCTCTGAGCACTATGGGACTTAACTTCTAAGGTCATCAGTCCCCAAAATCTTTGAACTACTTAAACCTAACTAACCTAAGGACATCACACACATCCATGCCCAAGGGAGGATTCGAATCTGCGACCGTAGCGGTCGTGTGGTTCCAGACTGTAGCGCCTAGAAACGCTTGGCCGCCCCGGCCGGCTCTTCGATAACTCTCAACCTGTTCACGACACACTCTAGCTTCACTCTTCCCCCTTCTAATTATTCAACACAAACCTGAGTATCGAATACCAATTTCCTTATACGTTTTGCCCGCAATGGTGCGTTACAGACTTACTACTAATCACGTCACATTCTCTGAGAATACTTGTTGTTACTGATTTACTTGTTACTGAATGTTGTTGTTTCAATGTGGTCACACTGTATATACAGTAGAAAACATTTCACGCTGAAGACGAAACTAAACATGAAATAATGTCGTGTTTGCCAATGTGAGATCTCAAACGTCTGCTGTAGATCAGGGCTCAAGGCACGATCCGTCAGTATCACCTGCGCTGCCGCTGACTAGCGTCAGACGGCTAAACGAAGCTGATTGAGACATTTTTCTAATCGGGTCAGGCACAAACGAGTTCTTCACGGAAACGTTTTCCCGAGGATTTGCAGTTACTGGCGTAACAAAATGAAGAATATTGTTTCTGACCATCCAACAGTTTGATTCTATTAGCGAACCGCCGAGTTGTAGTTTACTAAGTAAATGACGAATTGGTTTTAGTAACTCAGCTTTCATTTTCACTGCGCGATGTTTTCCGTAGAGAGTAGGTTAAATTGAAGGAACACTTCCTGTGGAAAATTTCGCATTCTACAGTGTTGTCAGTTTGTGGAGATGGCCATTGATTTTATTTCACCGATTACAAAATGAAGTTGAATGTGTACACTGTTGAGGCAGCTGGTTAATGGCGGTTCGATAGAGTTAGAAATGACTGAACAGACTGTAACCCACTACAGGAAGTCAGGATGTCAGAATTGGTTCAAATGGATCAAATGGCTCGGAGCACCATGGGACTTAACATCTATGATCATCAGTCCCCTAGAACTTAGAACTACTTAAACCTATGTAACCTAAGGACATCACACAACACCCAGTCATCACGAGGCAGTGGAAATCCCTGACCCCGCCGGGAATCGAACACGGGAACCCGGGCGCAGCAAGCGAGAACGCTACCGCACCACCACGATCTGATATCAGATTTCTCATCCAGTGTGGCGTACGAGTGGTACTACAAATCGAGACGCAGTCACTTCTGGAGTTATGTGGCCTGATTTTTAATACTAGGTTAGTGTCCATGGGTTGAGGCTAAGGCTGGTTGGTCCTATTTACCCCCTGATTACACGAAATACAGAACATACGATTCGTCAGTGGTTCAAGGCACACATTATACATGGTGTCCCTTCGCTACAGAATGACCAAAGCCTCGGAAACATTTCTTACAGTGGCACTTTTGTTTTAGTTAGAGGACGAAACACGGCACTTATTCTATCTTTTATGTCTGCTTGAGTTATTTAATATACTGGTTCTTGTTTCATTGGATTTCATCCCTTCGTGACTACATACTATCATCATTTCGTTATTTGCTCAAAGTTCCAAACTTCTCAGGTAAAGAATGTGTCAGAGTTCCAATTGTGGCTCTTCATAAAAGTTTTTATAATTCCTGTCAGCCTTTGGCTTGAACACACCTAACTGGCGATGGAAATTTATTTTGATTTTTAACGTGTTTTCTTTCTTTGTCAATAACGATATGCAGCGCTTTCGATTCCCAGATAGACATAGACCTTTTCTTCACACCGTTCCAAGTTCAAACATGGCGCTCATTGTTACTGGTGGAAGAGGATTATGTAGCTAACTTCCTTCGTTTGTAGTCAAGAACAATACATGCGAGATTCTATTCCCAGCAATCACCGTACCCTTAGCTACGTCACATCGAGTGGAAACGTGTGCATATTTCACTTCTGGCGTAAGAACCGATATTTAATGACCATTCGTGCCTAGGAAAGAACGGCGGCACATGCAGGTTTCGATACCCGGGAAGCCAGGCATTAATTTCTCGCAGCTCCAAACATCTCGCTACTGCTGAGAAAATGCGATATCTGACCTTTGTGTGTGCTTACATAACAATCGTGTTAGGTGCTGCGTTCGATTCGCTGTCCAACACATACATTACGTCACTTCATGTTTGTTCCTTGGGTATGAAACCATATTATCTGCCCATTAATAACTTTCATTTTCAATGTCGCGTTGTTTTAGATAACAAGTACGATAGGCGATTTTCGAACTATGCACAGAACGATGCACCGGCATATGGATAGTGAAATTACCAGTGATACGTTATTGATGGTGAAGCTTCGATGGAGCGCTTGATGCTGTTAAGCAAGAGTTTATGTAGCTACCTAGTTCATTATTCGGTTCATGCAAATGCACTCACTTAGTGAATGAGGATTATTAGGTGCTTGGAAAACCCTTTAGTAAGCTAGTATACTTCGCGTAATCATAGAGATTTAGGTGTCCAGACATTCTTGAAAGAGTGAGAGTAAGAATTACGGATGAGTTACAGGCATTGTTTTCTTTTTTCAGATATTAGTAAATGTGAAAATAGTCTAAAAATTTCACTGTGATAAGTTTGAGTTTACAAGCGTCCGAGCTGTTCCCTGATATTTTTGGTATTGTGGTATCAATTTACACCAGGAGTTAATTTCCACACAGAGCAGTGTTTTCTATTGGTCATTTGTGTTAACCGTTTTGTACAGTCAAGCGTCTGTCCTGTAACGACATTAGATCACCTGCAAGATATGTGGGCTGCATGGAAGTAAGATAAAACGCAATTCAGGTGGTTCAGATACTGTTGAGCATGACAGTACTTTCTATCAGAACAGGTCGACATAGGTAATTAAGTGAAATTGAGCTGCGGTACAGATGTAGTGTTGACACCTCCGGACATTTCATCAGGTATATATTGCAGGAGTCACTTGTGCTCAAGTCCACTGGTAGCAGAATTGTGCACACCTAACGTATAGGAAGCACTAGGTTCCACCAACGGTACAGTGAAATTACGATATGGAATTAACTAAAGGACGTGCCATAGCATACTGTATGGATAGCCAGACTAAGAAATCTTCGATCTTCTTTCTTGCGCTCTTCCTTCTCTCTTTGGCTGCATAAATAAAAACAAATATTTCGATGTGCAGCATGCAAAAAATACGTTTTCTTTTAAACAACTGCAATTTATATACAGCTGTTGCGAAAATGGCCACTGCAAGAAACGGGTGGAATGAATGAATTGAATGAAGCGTAATGGTAGAACATCAAGCTTATTAGCCACTTGGTCCACTGGGTAGAAGACAGAGAGAGAGAAAAAGAGAGGGTGAGAATGTGTTTAGTACATATTTTCTACACAAAGTTTGGTTTTAGCTCACCTGTTTCAACAGAAACATCATCGAATCCATAAATTCCATAGAAGTTCCTGCGCTTTTTTTAAACGTTGGTTTCTAGGTACTGGCTAACGTTTTATTGCTTCTATAGCAGAACTGTATTACCTACTTGCTAGTGTGTTTTCGAGCCATCGTTTCCTATGCTCACAGTCCCAGAAGAGGGCTGTAAACTTAGCCATAACGACTAAGGCCACAGGTTTGCTCTGAAATAAACGTGGTTTCTTAGTTGTGAACTAAAATTAATTGTGCATAATTAATTTGTTCTACAAACAGGCGTTTCTAGGAAAAAAAGGAGACAAATTTGGTCCTCAATGAATCACAATTCAGGGTAAATTTTGTCAGATTAAAAATATATAACAGTAGTTAAAATATGTTTCACTCTCTCTTATTTACTTGGCCGAACTCTTTGTCGGCGTCTATGACGGCGAATATTACCACAAATTTGTGTGATACTACGAGCTTCGTTGATACAGATTAGGCTAAACTGAAATTACCACGAATTCCAACCACAAAACACGTCGGAGTCTGATCGCAGTTGCATTTTCCCAGAGAGGGTAAAACTGCGGTAATTGCGCGTTTATCGGTCGTTCCGAATCTGTAAAGCGATCTCGTCGCAAAACCGGGGTTGTTGCCGGCAGCGACAAGGTAATGGGGAGGACGTCCCATAAAGCGACGCGTGTAACGCCCTGCGGATGCGCCTGGCGGCCGCCGGCGTTGGCATTACATTACATAGAATTAACGCCGCCTGTATCACATTATACGCGATTAGCACGTAATCAGATAATGAGCTATAGGCGCCCTCCGTCAGAACCCCGACGTTCTGAAACCCTTCTCCGATTCTGATCAGTTGCGAGCGGCAATTTGTCTATCGAAACAGTAGAAAATAATGGGAACTCGCTCTCTAAAAGTGGTCACCGGTTTCACAACAAAATACTGCAGTTACTTAGAAATTATTTCTTGCCATAAATTTAACCAAGTAATTTCGTTTTATTACAAAGCGCCGTGCACAGATTGAAGGAGATAACAGAGTCGAAACATTTGAATATGATGATAAGATTTTGGAAATAATAGTGGGTAAATGAAAGCTTTCGAATGCCACTAGTGACAGGGGCAATGCACACGCACCTTAAGTTTACCAAATATAGTGTTCAGTAGAAGAGTTGTGTTTAACAGTAGAGAAGGTGAACGGCTTTTAAAGTATTCACTCAAGTGTCCGCGTGCTTAGCTGGGCGTAACAAGTTTGCCTACCATGCAGGGGCCCGGGATCCATTCCCGGTCGGGTTGGGGATTTTCTCCGCTCGTGCACTGGATGTTGTGCTGTCCCAATCATCCTTTAATCTTCAACACCGATACGCAAGTCCCTCACTTCGGCGTCACATGAAATAAGAATTTCAACTCGGCTGCGAAATTCCCCAGTTGGTGCCTCTGGAGAAACAGTGCCACAGAGTAATTTTATTTCATTGGTGCACTCAAGAGCCCATGTTTACTAGACTTTCTTCTTGTTCCATTCCGTACTGCCACCTTTCAAAATATGGGTAGTAAAGAGCTTGCTGAAGAAGAGTAGCTTCACAGTATCCAAGATCAAGAAGTACTCATATTTTTTAAGGTATGCGTTATAAAATCGATGTTTGTTGGACTTTTTTGCTGCTCATGATTTTTCCTGTAAATAACTGTTGTGCCCATGAAAAGTGACCATTTCTTCTGGGACACCCACTATATTAGTGTATGAACAAATCAGTTATATCGGCGCAAACGACTTGACACAGTTTTGGTATTTTGGTGTTATATCCGAAGATGGACACTGTCAGCAAAAGTCGCAGCTATTAGAACGAGATCGGGACTGTTTTGCTCTTAAAATAATAAAACTAGGTCACTGAATCTTTACCTGAAAAAGAAAATGGATGAATAGATCGCATTTAAGCAAAACTTTTGTTTTGTCACGTTCAAAATATAGTATTTTATACATCTTCGGCAACTGCATTTTTGTTTACTGAAATAATCAGCAGTCATTTGCTAAATACAAATGTTATTCCGTTACGGTTTCAGGCACATAATGCCGTTCTTCATGAGGTTATAGCTACCACATTGTTTGCAACCGTCACATATAATAAATGCATGCAGCATACTGTGGTGCTCACCTACTCGTTGCTGACGCTTACAAATAATGAGATAATGATGACATTCTGAAGAACAGATAAGTTGCCTCAAATCGGCAATGAAACAAAATTTCTTTTGAAAAAGTGGTTGCTGATTTTTCAACAAACATTCATAATAAGTAATGTAAAAATAAATGTGTGTAAATCAGTTTAGGTTCTTTACTTTTAATATACTAAATCATTTTAATGTAAAATACAATACAATGAAGTTCAACATTCCATTTTGCAGGGAGGCGAATACGGATGATTCCGTATCAATCTGGGTACTTACCTGCACGCTTCAGAAGGAAGACCTGTAGTAAATATCGATGAGTAAAAATAAACACTATTCAAATTTTCTGCCAGTTTCTATTACGCTATTAGAATCCAATAATACGTTTAGACAGCTACATGAAATACTCAATCACTTTCACTTATACAATTCAACAAATTTTCGTCTTTTAATTTCTTGGATAAGTATTCAAAAATTGTTCAAATGGCTCTGAGCACTATGGGACTTAACACCGAAGGTCATCAGTCCCCAAGAACTTAGAACTACTTAAACCTAACTAACCTAAAGACATCACACACATCCATGCCCGAGGCAGGTTTCGAAACTGCGATCGTAGCGGACGCTCGGTTCCAGACTGTAGCGCCTAGAACCACTCGGCCAGTCCGTCCGGCGATAAGAATTCGTCACAATCATCGTCTTAAGGTTTTCCCTGCAGTGCCTGTAGCGTGATTCCGGGCTTTTTACCTAACATACCTCAGCCGAGATTCTCTGTCTTTACGCACTTTCCGACGCGCAGAAAATATATCATTAGCTTTCTTACCACAAGTATGTAGTGATTTCAATGCGCCAGTAATATGGTTATCATAGTCATCATCATTATCAATGTCATCGCGTCTGCTCGACACATCAGACACCATAGGCCACTTCCGTATTTCATTTTTACCATTAGTTTTATTCTTCTTTCAGCCTGTTCGTTTAATCTCCTACGTACAGCTTTGTCATTCTCGTTCTTCAGCCGCATCTGTTGTCTCTGTTCACTCCTTAATTTCTTCTACATTCCAGTTTCCTTCTCATGTTCTCTGTTATCACCATTTCACCAATCTTCATTACACAGTAACGCGAAATAATATTTCAAAATAAATTATGTGCACTGACACAAAGAATAACTTATTTCCGTAATATATTCAAACAAAGGAAATCACTGTCCGCTGTATATAAGATTTAAATGGCCTGTTGCATCTGTTTCGCGCTCACGTATTCCACAGCTTGTTTTACACTCAAGAGCGAAAGGAAATGGTACACCTGCCTAATATCGCGTAGCTTCCCCGAGAGCACGCTCAAGTTCCGCAGCACGACGTGAGATGGACTCCCTAATATGTGAAGTAGTGCTGGAAGAAATAGACACCATGAATTCTTCAGATCTGTCCGTCAATCCATAAGAGTGCGAGCGATGGAGACCTCTCCTGAACAGCATCCCAGATACGCTCAATAATGTTAATGTCTGAGGAGTTCGGTGGCCATCGGAAGTGTTTGTACACAGAACAGTGTTCCTGTAGCCACTCTGTAGCAATTCTGGACGTGTGGCATGTCACATTGTCCTCTTGGAATTGCCGCAGTACGTCAGAATGCGCAATAGACATGAATGGATGCAGGTAATCACACATACGTGTCCCCTGTCAGAGTCGTATCTAGACATATTAGGGGTCCCATATCACTCCAACTGCACTCGCCTCACACCATTACAGAGTCTCTATCAGCTCCAAAAGACCCCTGTTTACATGAACGGCCCATGGATTCATAAGGTGGTCTCCATATACGTAAACATCTGTCCACTCGATACAATTTGAAACGAGTCCGACCAAGTAACAGATTTCCAATCATCAACATACCACTGTCTTTGTTGACGGGCCCAGGCGATGCGTAAAGCTTTGTGTCATGCAGATTTCAAAGTTACACGAGTGGGCCTTCGGCTCCGAAAGCCAATATCGGCGATATTTTGTTGAATCTTTTGCACGCTGACATTTGTTAATGGCTCAGCATTGAAATATGCAGCAATTTGAGGAACAGTTGCACTTCTGCCACGTTGAACGCTTCTCTTCAATCGTCGTTGGTCCCGTTCTTGCAGGATCTTTTTCCGGCCGCAGCGATATCGATGATTTGATGTTTCCCGTATTCTTGATATTCACGGTACACTCGTGAAATGATCTTACGGGGAAAATCCTCATTTCATGGTTACCTCGTAGATGCTGTGTCCGATCCCTCGTGCACCAACAGACACTTATTGTCTTATATCTTCTTTTCCGACAGCAGCGCCATATTCTGCCTGTTAACATATCTCTATATTTCTTTGGCGCTTCAGTGTATGTGCCTCATACTCACAATAACGCATACAACAGCTCAAATGGTAACAGTAGTCGGAAGTCATCGTATTTCTAGCAGGCTTCAGATTTTCAAATGCCTACGGTTACACTCTCTCTCGCTCACTCTCTCTCTCTCGCTCTGTCTCTCGTCCTTTATTACTTTATTTAGTTTTTTAGTCCTCAGTCTTCTGACTGGATTGATGCAGCCCGCAACTACTGCAGTCGTTTCCCAGGCTTTACGCGTCAGATTAGCACATGCAACTTGTGTCTTCAATTATTTACTGGGTGGTTGCATTCCAATGTTCATCTTCCTCTACAATTTTTCAACCTCTAAATCTCCCTGTACAACCGTGGAAGTGGCTTCCTGAGTCTTAAAAGATGTCATCCTGTCGAAACTAATGGTTTATCTTTTCCGTATGTTCCTTTTCTTGCAGATTCTGTGGAGAACCTCCTTACTTGTTAGCCAATCAGTCCACCGAATTTTCATTATTCTTCCGCAGACCTCGATTCTCTTCTCTTCCAGTTTTCCTATAGTCCGTGTTTTACTACCACATAATAGTGAACTCAAAAGGTATATTCTCAGGAATTTGTTCCTGAAATTGAGGCCTACGTTTCATACCAGCGAAGTGTTAGAATGCCTTTATCTCTTCCTTGCTTAGTCCTTGTTGAGTTATTTTGCTTCCAGGATTGCAGAGTTCCTTGCCTTCTTCCACTTCATAATCACCAGTTTTGATGTTGTGGTTCTCACTGTTTTCATTTCTGCTAATTCTCATTACTTTCGTCTTTGTTCGGTTTACTTATATTGTCATTGTATACTCACTAGACCTTACATTGCATTCAACCAGATTCCGTAATTCTTCTTCACTTTCACTGAGGAATGCAATATCATCTGGCAGTCTTATGAGTTATGCCTCATAACATTGTATTTTAATCCCAGACATAAAACTTTATTTTATTTTCGTCATTGGTCCTTCGATGTATAGAATAAACAGTAGATGCGAAAGACTATATCCCTGTCTCACACCTTTTTTAATCCCAGGACTTTGTTCTTATTTTTCTAGTGTTAATATTGCCTCATGGTTCATATACATATTGCATGTTACCGTTGCACTTCAACAGAACTGCCTACTGGGCTATTTATAATCGTTGTATCTATAGCCTCAAATATCTTCAAGTGTATCTTCCCATTCCTTAGTATTACTGTATATAACCTTTGTTTATCGATTCTTCCTGCCTAGTCTCTTAAACGTCAGCCTGGACTTCATCATTACTAAATATTGATCTAAGTCTACATCTGCTACTGTGTACACCCTACAGTCCAAAATCTGATTTTAGAATGTCTGCCTGACCATGACGTGATGTAAGTGGATACTCACAGCAATTTCCGAGTACACCCCCTCCTTATGTTGATTCTTAGACTGAGTATTCGATTATTTGCTGAAATTTATTGCATAACTTTTTTGCATTCCTCCTTTCTCATCACTAGTACCAAGCCCATGATATTCCGCAGTCCATCCTTGTTCTCCTTCCATTACAATTGCTTTCCAATGCCACACAACTATTAGATTTTCATCTCCTATTACGTACTGAATCATCTGTTCAGTGTCCTCATACATTTCCTATATCTCTCCATCTTCAGCTTCGTACGTCGGTATGCGTACCAGAGCTATTTATGTTAGTGTCGGTTTGCTGTCGACTCTGATAAGAACAGCCGTACTATTTAACTGTTCACAGTATCACGCTCTCTGCCCTACCTTCCTAATCACAACAATTCTGATGCTGTTACATTTTTTTCTGCTGGTGTTGATATTACCCTGTACTCACCACACCAGAAATCCTTACTTTCCTTCTATTTCACTTCACTGACCCCAAGGATTACAATCGTTAGTATTAACGTTTTTAGATTTTCTAGCGCCCCTAACACATTAAAACGTCTTACATTTCAGGCACTGACTCTTAGAACATTACACTTTCGTTTGTAATTCAATGTTTTTCTCAAGGTTATCTCCCATCGGCAGTCCCTTCCCGCGCGTCCAAATGGGATTAAGGTCTGAAATGTTTTGTCAATTCATGGTTCATCATGAAGCATTTTCAATTACGGGCAACATGTCCTCAGGATACGTATTCTGTGTCCTTAATGGAATGGTTTCGGTAGTCTTATGGACCCTCATGACGGTGATAAAAGCCGATTCTTCCTCCTTTTAGTGGCAGATTCCCACCTAAAGTGCAAGAGAGTGCCCCGATCGTCTGCCCGCTCCTCCACTCTCTTTGACAAGGCCGTTGACAAAATGAGGGCGACTTCTTATTCCGCTAGTCTTCCGTTTCCATTGCTAGAGACTTTTATTTACAATTTAACCTGGGGCGTGGTGGAACCCGCTGTCGAGGACGTTTCCCCTAGACCACAGATGCTAGACGAGATGCGATTACTTACTCATAGGTAACATCTCATACGTATTACACAAGTTGACAGCTGTAAGGGAAAGTTGGATAAACTTGAGCAGTGAGTGGCAGTTACTCACTGAAAACGAACCATTGACCTTGTCGCCAGATCACATAAATTTCAGACTTTTTTATTGTAAAACTGTACAGTACATTTAATCTTTCTCGTTCACTGCGCACTGCATTGCATAATGATCATTCTCTATTTGGGCTTCGCCATTTTTCTCCAACAAAGTATATCACATTTGCTGATTTACCCAGCGCTGTCAAGCATGTTATCCATTCTTCTTTTAACAGATCGTCTAACTTAGTTTCTTATAACAAGGAGGTATTTATGTTCCACTGCTTCCTGGTATTAAATCCATGCAAGCCACCACACTGTAAATGTAGGAGAAATATTCGGAAATTTTCTCTTCCAGATTTTTCCACATATGGAGTGTCATCTGTGCTACAGACGCTTGTAGCTGCGTACTGCGTATGTATACGGGACAAATGCAGGGTGTTCCCATGCATCCTTTAAATGAAAGTTTTTAACTAACTGTTTTAGTTCAATAGAAAAATTAAAATTTTGCTACTTATGTTTCAGATTCAGTCCACATTTAAAATCATCGACTATGAGTTGGTTTGGATTTATTCCCTAATAAATATGCAAGTTCATCTTTAAAAAAACTTTGCTCCTGAAGATGCGTACAAATTAAGAGGAGATAGACGAAGGAGTTTAGAACCAATCCCCTTCCTAATTCGTCTTTGTATTTCGGTTACTGGAATGCATTCTCCTATTAAAATGGAGGCCCTTACACTTGTTCCATGTGACAGATTTATAACAGGACAACCCACAAATGAAATGATATGATCGTATGGTATCATTGGCCAGGAGATTCTATCTAGGGTTGTTCGGCCGACGGGAGCAAATCTTTTTATTCAACGACTCTTCGAAGACTTGCATCTCGATGACGATCAAATTATGATAACAACAGAACCCCTAGTTCCTCAGTGGATAAGATCCCCGAACAGGCCATGAATCGAACCCGAAAGCCCAGCGAGGTAGCCAGCAGCGCCGAACACTTTCTTATTCATTGTACTCATCATTGTTCCTTGAATTTGATCTGAGCGGACTTCGCATGACACCCGCTCAACAACGTCACTTATTCCTTCTCTCAAGATTTTTTAATTTTTCTTTCCTCTTACTTCTTCATTTTTTTTTTGGCCCAATAGACTCTGTTTTCGGTTCTGACCTTATTAACTAATGTTTTGCTTACTGACTGAATGAGACAGTATCATCGTACTTTCAGTGTTGTAGCTGTTTTCACACTGAACTGCTTACTTACTTGCTGGTTACCTTGATAATTAGTACCGGAAACTTTCACATAATTGTCTAACAGAACGTAACACTTCATTTAAGATTACATAAAGCACTATATTCCTTTGCGGGATTTTGAGATTTTGAGACTTTATTGTTGAAGAGGTTTTTCGAGCTTAGCAATACAGGTATTATGAAGCGAGCTGTAGTTAGGCTATCTGAGCTCGCTCCGTACCACACTCAAACTTCCATGTGTCGCCAAGCAAGTGTCTACAATCTTATATCCTTTTTGAATATTCCCGTACAGTGGAGACATTTTACTTGAAAGATTGGCGAATAAATATGATATTCCAAAGGCTGTGTTATTCAGAATTACGACGCAGCGTTCCTTCGCATACGCGTGCCTGTCAGAAGGTACACTGCATCGTAATTCTGAACAGCAAGGCACTGCAATCTGGTATCATTTTCTGCTTTGTCGCTCACGAAATCAACATAACTCTAAAGCTTCAGAGGGATATCAGGACATGTTACCACTCAGAATAAACGACATGGGTGAACATTAACGCACAATGTCGACCACGGCTAACAGCAATAGCTCAAAGTTCTAAGTTTTTCCCTGGTAAGATTCGAAAGGAGAATGTTTAACATAATGTTCTCAGCGAAACAATTTTGATCTGTGAACTATGTCAGAGGCACCAAAGTCAATGCACTCGGACTCACATCATGTTAAGGTAATTTTCAGATTAACCCTGCGATGAGTGCGTGAGAAATACTGTAATGCCAATTCAGTTTTCTTTCCGTAAGTGAGTTTAAATGGTTCAAATGGCTCTGAGCACTATGGGACTTAACATCTGAGGTCATCAGTCCCCTAGAACTTCGAACTACTGAAGCCTGACTATCCTACGGACATCACACACATCCATGTCCGAGGCAGGATTCTTACCTGTGACCTTAGCGGTCGCGTGGTTCCAGACGGTAGCGCCTAGGACCTCTCGACCACAGCGGCCGGCCATAATTAAGTTAGCGCGCCAAGCACACAACAGTGGTGCTGCATATGCTTCGATGACATCGTCAGGTGACAACTTTCCCTGCAGTCGCATTATAAGACACTTCATAATACCTGTGCGTCATCATCATCCTTCGTGACAGTGGACAGATTGGACCGTGTAAAAATTGGGAATTGTGCTGCTTACAGCGCAGTTGAGCGTCCCACAAACCAAACATCATCATAATATTCATCCCATATTGTTGGTGTTGAGAACGATTTGTATCTTTCAAATTAGCTATAGTTTCTCGTAAACAAAATCTCACATCTTTATTTTAATTCTCGTTGAAGTTGGTTAATAATCTCGTAGATAATTCCGGTCTTCCTGGAGGAAGGACATTCAAAGTGGTAACAATCTTCATTTAATCTTACAACTCCACCGAGGGCATCTTATCTCATAGCGACTTTGCATACAAAATGTGATAGGTCCGTTTAAACTTGGGATCGTGTGAGGCTGCAGTGGCGAAGCGAAACTCAGACACCAAAGGTACTGCTAGAAGCACGCCATCAATTCGTGAGTTTAGCTAGATACTAAAACTTCGGCAGTTAGCTTTTGCCTTCCTCGCCTCCTTTTTGTTGTGTCGACGACTGAGTGAATACGACAGGGCATCCCTGACTACCTTTGAGGTACCGTTTCTTCACAGTATTAATCCAGTTTAGTACTTTCATTGAATTAAGGTTTTGATTAAGTGCTGTGCTTTTTGTCTGATTACTGTAAAATCATTTATGGAATAGAAGAAAGCATAATATGAAACTATTCGAATGGATGTAAGTAGTGCTTAAGCGTTGTGTGTAATAAGATTACATTGCTTTTCTAACGACAACGAGTTGAACTTTAATCGTGCCTTAAGGACAGCTTGGATTGCTCAACGGAAGAGCACACTGAGTGGAGATGTACGTTTGAATCCGAGTTATCTGTTGTATAAATTCCCTATTAAATATCAGTTATCAAATTTCTACAAACCATATAAAATTTCATCTTCATTTTCTGTCATATACATCAGTGTGGATTCTGTTCTGAAACGTTTCAGCATTTCGTGAAAGTGAATATCATGTTAGTTACGTCACAGTCCGAATGATGATTACTGTTTTATCATTCCCAGTAGTCATCGATACATGGGCAACCAAAAACCACATAGTTCATATAATCTGAGGTAGCCCATGTACGATATTTATTTTGAAGTTACCTTTATTAGATGTTTATTATTTTCTGCCAAACTTGCAATTAGTTGAAGTACAAATTAACATTGACCCGTATATCCCGATGTTAAACAATTTTTCCGACTCCACATTATAACAACCTTATCATTCAAAAAATTATTATTCGTATTCCCCTGCCCACCGCCATTATCAGCCCGCAAAAATGTGTACTAGACGTTAAAAGTTAATCAGAATTATAGTGTTACATCTAACCAAATAATCTTCCCAATATAGTGTTTAATACTCTGTTGGGCATAAAAGCTGTGTATATGTGCTTGCTTAAAATACTGTATATTGTTAAATGTTTTGTGATTGTTTGGGGTGCATTCACTATAACGCACAGTAACGCAATCTTGCACAATGTGCAGCAATTTTACTCTCGAGGTCCTGTAACTCTAAATTATCTGTGTACAGTTCGGGAAGTAATATGGAGACACAAGTTTAATATACAGAATCTGTGTGATTTACACATAAATAAGATTGAACAAATATCTAAAAACTTCTAAATCTCCGCATACCACTTCCCACTGTCATTACAACAAAAGACAATAAATGCACTATTTAAATTTATTTTCGTTCTTAAATTTTGTTATCTTCACTTCATCTCATCTGCAGATTATAGGAATAAAAATGAAAAAAAGACAGCGTCTCCTATTAGAAGAAAGTAAGAGGTAGAATACTAAAATACAAGCTGTCAAATTCTTTCAAGTAAGACCTAAAATCCTATTTCAGCAAGCTTCAGCATGACAGTTACATGTCACGAAATGATTTTGTATGTCGGACATAACCTATTTATAATTAATAAACTGACAAACTCAGAGTAACTGATATACGAAAGAGATTTGTGTTTACAGCGCCCCGAGACGTCATTTTCCAAGGAAGAGAAAGGAAGGACAGGAGACACCAAATCAGCTGCAGGCGTCAAGGACAAGATGGAAAGAACAGCCAATACGAAATGTCAATGGACCAGCCATGTTGCCGGAAAATATGACCACCAACGGACTTGGGCGTTGAGGGAATGAAATCCAGCAGACAGATCACAAAGAAGTCCACAAGAGCCGCGGAATAGAGTCTTAAGGAAGAACATTGAAGTCAACTACTTGAATACAGCATAACACCGTTGCTCATGGACGAAGTTGTGGAAATATGTAAGCTAAGACATATATTGAAGGTGATGTGATAATGACGAATGCCATGATGATCGTGATGTTACACTAGGCGTACTTGCTGTATTATTAGTTTTCCCAGTATAGCTTCCAGCATTCTTAAAACCATAGACCGACTTCTATATTCTCTGATACAACGTACCAATTTGATCATAAGTATGCTACAGGAGAATCTACCTCAGTAAGTAGTTTGTTACATTCAAAATTCGCACAATATAAGTTCACTTTCATCTGATGTGACAACATATCCTTCCATGGTACTGAACAGAAACAAGCAATCGAAGTATAAGAACCGTTGCAAGAACTTTTTAATCATACTTTTAAGCCACATGCTAATTATTTATTAGTCAATCAGTATTCCAATAGTAATTCTGTACTGGCACTAATCACATTTAAGCTGCCATTCATGGACTTTATTAATGTATTTTGCTGACAGGTTAGTCCGGAACTCCGATTACATAAACAGTTACTATAATAAAGATTAAACATATCTTTATAAATGTCTATATCCTACATGTTACAACGGTTAAAAGTATCCTGTGAATAGCTCACATGTTATGTGTGAACGTGAATATTTAGTGCCAGAAGAAATATCTAAAATTTATAACTGGCGTATTTATGTTGAAAGCGCCTACCTTTTTAGGATTGGCTATGTAAGCTACTCGAGCTGTAAGGCATAAGCACAATACTGAAGTACCAGTTATCAGACTTGGTGTTTTCAATTCACTAGCAACGGTTAGAAACATTCTCTTACTATAGTACGCACAAGTAAATATACGTAAGTAATCTCCTAACATCAGAAAGCGCCTGGGCCATAACAGACGGCACAAAGCGATGTTGCAGACCAGAGATTTACCATAGCAGCATACGCTTCAGGTCTGGATAGCCAGAAATAGTATAATCGAAAAGAAAGCTGTAGGTCCGGGCTTCCCAACTTTTCAGCTGGCAGACCCCATCTTCAGTCGAAAATCCATGGTAGACCTATCCTTAGTTAAGAGCACAGTAACTTTAAATTTCAAAGCGAAACCTCCGGGAACTGAAAACTTCTTAATGCTCGTGCCACGTTCCCAATTCGTCTAGCATGCAAGAAACAATATCATGAACACACGGCTTTATGAGATTTTCTGCAATGGTATGAGCTTTGCCTGTTTTTGCCACTCGATAACTAACCAAGAAAGAAGCTTTTAATGAATTTTTATTAATTGTTTTTACATGAGTTTTCATGCAATGCTGAGAAGCAGCTAGTTCAGCACTCTTCCTTTTGAAAAAATCGATGTTTTTAGCCTGGAAATCCGGGTGTGTACCTTGAAAATGATGGTAAAATTTAACTGGAACCATTGAACTGTTCGGAAGGATTCGCGCACAATTTACACACTGAGCTTTACCATTCATTGTCTCCATAAAGTCAATTTCTAAATAGCTTTCGCTGTACTTATGCTACTCAGTTATTCCACTTCCGCAGGATATTGCAACATTTTTATTCAATAATTTTAGTCATTATTTTACACGATTTGGTGAAATGTGGCTGCGGACCCACGTTGGGAAGCCCTGCTTTAGATAATACATAAACGCTGTGCTGACGATACTGTAAGTAGTCCTACGACTCAGCGAAATAAATACTATGGAAAAGTTTCTGCGATACTAACCTAACATGATCACTACTCCCTAATGAAGATTATGAATAATACACCTATGTGTTGAATCTCATCCATGACACAGACATTTAAGACGTGTAGTAGTATTGCCGATTTAATGGAGTGCCGTTCATAATTTTAAAGTAGTGAATCAAGGAAATAACATTTTTGCATGGTGTGAATCTTATCTATTAGTCCCACTAATCTAAATATCTGTTATCGAATAACGTAAAGAGCATATTATGAAAAGTACAGCACTGATCTGATAGTCATTAGAGAAACATAGTTTCCTGTATTCATGATTAAAACCGTGATCCTTGTTCTATGAGCAGTACGAGATAAAATAAATGTTCTTGCAGTAGACGACATGTAAAAACAGGGACAATTATTTCTGAGGCTTACATTAGACGAGTATAGCGATTTGCCAGAGTTTTATTCGTGACCTATTAGTATAGAAGTACTGTTTTAGGCGAGTTGTGTGTGGAGACACCAACAGCAACTATGTTGTATGCACAGACTATAGCAAGTAATTTTTTTTTCATTCACAAGTAGAGAGAATTTTAACTTGTACCTCTGTGGTAGTAATGGAAACACTATAACTTGCCGGCACCACGGCTGATTACTATAAACTAAATCGAAATTTAATTTACGACCATTGCTGTCTTTTCGTTGTGCCCCCGATGGCATTTCTGTTCAGTGCCTTCCCCAATTAAAACAGCACCATGGCCGCAATGAACAGCAAAAAGAGTTGCGCGCAATGTTTACTCATAATTTGTCCCATGCAGCCCATTTCATTTTATGTGCGTTCTCCAGCGCAGCAGCAATATTCTGAGGAATTTATCGCCCGGCTGCGTAGAACATTGCCGAAATGTGTTCCCGTAAATTAATCTCAGAATGGCAATTAACAGGTGCCTGACTCAAATTCAGGACCTGTAGTCCATCTCTTTTATTGCCCACCATGCAATAAAGGTCCAGCCAGATACAGGAATACTATTATTTGTAACACGTACTGAAAGCTGAGCATCGAGAACTGGAGAACCGAAATTCATAACAGAATTGGAAACATCCTATACTTCATATCCCAAAATCCCTACTGAACGGAGTGTTCACAAATTTTGTCCGAACTGAAGAGAAGTTTATGTGATTTCAAGTTTCCAAAATGTTAGAGGATAACCAGGTGAATTAATAACGAGGTAAACTGACACGTAGCACAGTGAATACCTAATATTAAGAAGGACATCATAGTTTCGAGTTAGATAAACTTAATTAAAGAGATAAGGAAAAACTTCTATTGCTGCTGCTAAAAATAGTGTACATATGTTATACATAACAGTTGCCTAATACTAAGTTTTGCTATCGAAGGATCATTTGATGTAGTGTTTGGAATGGAATATTTGTGTGGAACACAAAATGTAAATGACTTAATGTAGTCACAAACTGTCCAAAGAGTTTTTCACGGCGAGATTGTATGTAATATTTACTTTTTCTATGATAATCTCGAATGTGAGTTTTCAACAGCCTGTATCATCGATGTACTGTCTTGTAGTAAGCATTGGATAAACCACATACCTTACCCATATGGCATAAGTGACTGATCGGTTACGAATGAGAAAGTATAAGGTTTCGGGCTAGCTCTTACACCTTTGTAGCCATAGATTTTAAATATAAGCTGATATTTTATCAAAAAATCAATTTCTGGTAAAAGTGAATCAAGTTATTTAGTTTAAAATATTAGAAGCCAAGATAGCTTGATGTGTAATACCTTATACCAAGACCTGTTCCGACAGCAATACAGCTACACATCAGTTTCCTCAAGGTACTGAAAACATGCTCCACACTGGTTTGTCAAATACTGGAGCATGTTCTCTGTATTTCAAACGGTTCGAATGGCTCTAAGCACTATGGTACTTAACATGTGAGGTCATCAGTCCCCTTGACTTAGAACTACTTAAACCTGACTAACCTTTAGACATCACACACATCCATGCCCGAGGCAGGATTCGAACCTGCGACCGTAGCAGCAGCATGGTTTAGGGCTGACTCGCCTGGAACCGCTCGGCCACAGTTGCCGTCCTCTCTGTATTTCTACGAGACTGATGTGTAAGTATAATTCTAGGAAATCTGAAGATCTGAGAACGAGAACTAATTATTGCCGAAATTGGTCATGAAATAACGAATAGGAAATGCTTTAAGTTCGTACCGTAAAGCCTAGGTAACACTAATGGATAAATTTCTTAACTTTTCCACGTGAATTGTACATTTTGTCATTCGCTATAAAGGTATGTCGTATGGTTGTTTTCCAGACATTACGAACGATTTATTTTGCCTACTGTCCTACCTAGACTCGGTTAATTTTTATGTGATCACCTAAATATGGGATTCAGTGTCCCCGAAACCGGATATTGTACGGGCTTTATCGAAGAGAATAAACTTGTAATTTACAACAACAGTTAATTTTATTCATCATGAAGAACCCAATACGCTAAATTGGAAGGTGAATCTGCAATAGAATCCGAAGTACAAGGGGCAGTCAAGTGAAGACGAGACAGATGGGATAACAGTAAGTAACTTGTTTATTACTTCAAACGCATACAGCATGACTATTATTACATTTATCAGTGAGTTAGATAATCCGCTTGTTGCCTTTCTAGAAAACTGTTTGCAGTTGCCTACGGAACCAAGACTTTACAATGCGCGCATCTCTTCATCCAAAGCAACACAATGACCAAAATGCGTCTCCGCAGGGCTCTGATTTTTATGGTGGTCACCTAAATTTCAGCCGTTTTGGATGCGCAGTTGTTGTTTGATAGTTGTCTTAGTGATTTCATTCGAGTGTTTTTGTGAAAATGTACACTATCAACTATCGAGCAGTCATTATATTTCCTGTTTTTTGTTTTTGAAAGGCAGTACGCCTACGCAAATTAAACACGAGCTAGATGCTGCACTATCGTTTACTATCGCTACATGTTGGGTCGTTGAACTTACATGTAGCCTCATCAGCTTTGATGTCGGTGAACTTTCTTGAGGCTCAAAAACTGAAACCGTTGACGATGTCAATGCTCAAGATAATAATATAATGCTAGACAACCGTAGAATCAACGTGAGAGAGATAGCAGAGGCTAGGAGCATATCTAAAGAACGCGTTTGTTACACATTGATTTAATATTTCGGGACGGGAAAGCTGACCGCACACTGGGTTCTACAACTGCTCGCTCTGCGCTTTCCCGCGCTTAGCGGTTGCCATGGAGAAAATCAACAAGTTGCGGTTCCAGCGGTTTGACCATCCTCCTTACTCATCAGATCTACTCCCAAGTGACGTTTTTGTTCCCTCGGCAAAAAGTAATGCTTTGGGGATAGAAGTTGGCGTCTAATGGAGAATCCATCACTTCCGTAAACAACTATTTTATGGAAAAAGACACTATATTTTGCGTGGGTTAATGAGATTGAAGCATCATTGGTACGAGTGTATACACGTACAAGGACATTGTGTTTCAAATAAAGACAAATATGAAGAAAAAATGTCTTAGTTCTTTGTTAAGTCGGGAACTTTTCAGACGAGCCTCGTATTCGTTGAAGATGTAGCCACCAATGTGACGTCACCTTCATTAATGGAAGAAAGAGGTTATGATGGGACGTGTACAGAGAATGCGGCTCACACAGAGACGTACAGTTATTTCTCTCTCTCTCTGAATATGGAATGGAGTAGGAGGGAAAATGCATTGGACCGTGACTTGAGGTGAATATGAGGACATGTGAAGGTAGAGGTGATGGGAATGTAGGACCCATACGAGCGAATTTCCGTAACTGTTGATGCAGACCGCTTTCTAAAATTGTTACAATATTCCGCTCTCCGTCACACCTTTCTCCTCTCTTCGACCTCCATGACTCGGGAAGTGCGTCACGTAGTCTCATATGGACTGATACATCAGAAACGTCTTCGCAGCATTCTAGTGCAGTGGATCTCGTCCGTTCGTAGGAGCCTGTGGGTTCCACAGCCGGAATACGCAGAATCTCAGTCAATGTAACTCATCACATTCAGGTGCTAGGAATCAAGCCCGTTATACGTCACGTAGCAGATGCTAAGCCGACTATCCTCGCTGTACGTGCCGAACGTACTGTGGAAACATCTAGGCCTCGATTCACCTCTACGGCGCGCCACACTGCAGAGGGTAGTGCCATGTTGAGAACCGGCGCTGTCAGAGAAGGCGCCCGGATAGCGCAGTCGCTGCTCGTTGGAAACGAAGGCCATAGTGAGTACAGGTTTTACTTTCACATCTTATCTACTTCAAAATAATTTTTGAAATTAGAAGTTTGGAAATAAATATTTAAATGTATGGTGTAAGTATATTTGTTAAACATCTTATTCTATTTTCATTTTTTTATTTTTATTTTTATCATAGCATTATCGATTCTCCACTTAAGTTTCACAGCTAAGATAATAGAGTGAATAGAACGTGGCGATACACAGTGTTAAAATCTCTGAACTGTATATGTAATATGACGAAACAAGGTTACAAACACACTAACTAAAATGTTACACAGTTGTGCTTGAGAAAAATTCATTTTTAATTCTTTATTTTGTAACAACCTTCTCTGAATATGTTTCCCAAGGAATATTAAGCCTCTTTTGTGAAGAGTTTCGAATTTCGCCTGAAACATTCTAATTTTCGTTTTTTCGCCATACTACTTGCATATTCACATTGCAAATAATAATTTCTTAAGCGTATGCGGTAATTAATTTCAGTTCATAATAACCACCTGTACACCTATAAGGCATAGGAGCAAAATGCCGAACCTAATGTACCAAAATAACAAACTGAAGGTATCGGATATCAGCTTATATACAAACGAAATAGTCACGTAATGAGTACATGGTCCGTAATTACAGTATGATTATAATTAAAGTTAAACTTTCAAATCGCTGCAGAAACATCACCACTGGTCAGAATGACGTTATATTGCAACGGAATGTTATCTAAGAAGGGGGGAATACGTATGGCAGAAGAAAAATAACTAGTTACAGAATACAGCAATAGATGGCGGTGTATGCATCATAATTTAATTGTGGGCGACTACAAATTACAAATGAATCGTAGAATTCCTAAGGTGTACGTTTGGTGTTAAACAAACTGTACCACTGTAACGCCGCTTCCTTTGGGCGCAAAAATGAAAATATAAAATAGTACCCGAAACCAAATAAAAGTCCCAGAATCCAAGTCCCACTGGACTATCATCACTTGAATAGTAGCAAGTACATATAAAAAAGAAATACAATGTAAAATGACATAATTATTTAAAAAGGGAAAAACGAAACAGAATACATTAAGTTTAAATTAAAATAATAGTAGATCGCAAAGTAGTGGACTTATAGAGCACGGAATAGAACGAGAGAACCTAGAGAATACTCCTGGTGACTACTCTTTGAGGACATTGCGTAATACATAAGAAAAAAAATTCATACATTGCTGCTTCAGGACGTATCTCAACGTATGCTCTTGTACGTAGGCGCGACGATACTGTTTTTGTGCATTTTTGGAAATTTTGAGATCTGCTAGGAATTATTGAACTTGAAATAGGTAGATCAGCATTCCTGAATATATCATTACGTAAAGCCAAGGGAGGAAGAGATCCGAACTTGTCTTAAATTGATTATCATGCGGGGAAGACTGAATTTTACTCCAAAGTAATAGACTGTTACCAGTTTACTGACACATGAAGTGAACATTCATATTGAATCGTGAGATAGTACGGAAGTTTTGTTAAAGTAACAAATGAAATCTGGATCTTTTTGCAAACTCTTTGACGGAAGCGTAACTAACTCCACCCAGCTTATGTAAAAGTTACTTCCTTGATACAGCGACGCACGGATGCACGCCAAGCCCTTAGGATCCTACGCAGTGCCGTAGGGGACCGCACCGCCACTTCCCCGCAAATTAGGGACACTGTTGCTCCTGGGGTATCGGCAAGGACCATACGCAACCGTCTCCATGAAGCTCGGCTACGGTCCCGCACACCGTTAGGCCGTCTTCCGCTCACGCCCCAACATCGTGCAGCCCGCCTCCAGTGGTGTCGCGACAGGCGTGAATGGAGGGACTAATGGAGACGTGTCGCCTTCAGCGATGAGAGTCGCTTCTGCCTTGGTGCCAATGATGGTCGTATGCGTGTTTGGCGCCGTGCAGGTGAGCGCCACAATCAGGACTGCATACGACCGAGGCACACAGGGCCAACACCCCGCATCATGGAGTGAGGAGCGATCTCCTACACTGGCCGTACACCTCTGGTGATCGTCGAGGGGACACTGAATAGTTCACGGTATATCCAAACCGTCATCGAACCCATCGTTCTACCATTCCTAGACCGGCAAGGGAACTTGCTGTTCCAACAGGACAATGCACGTCCGCATGTATCCCGTGCCACCCAACGTGCTCTAGAAGGTGTAAGTCAACTACCCTGGCCAGCAAGATCTCCGGATCTGTCCCCCATTGAGCATGTTTGGGACTGGATGAAGCGTCGTCTCACGCGGTCTGCGCGTCTAGCACGAACGCTGGTCCAACTGAGGCGCCAGGTGGAAATGGCATGGCAAGCCGTTCCACAGGACTACATCCAGGATCTCTACGGTCGTCTCCATGGGAGAATAGCAGCCTGCATTGCTGCGAAAGGTGGATATACACTGTACTAGTGCCGACATTGTGCATGCTCTGTTGCTTGTGTCTATGTGCCTGTGGTTCAGGCAGTGTGATCATGTGATGTATCTGACCCCAGGAATGTGTCAATAAAGTTTCCCCTTCCTGGGACAATGAATTCACGTTGTTCGTATTTCAATTTCCAGGAGTGTATTAAGCTTACGTAAACTGAAAACTATAGGAGAGAAAGTATTGCCGTACATGGACGGTAGCCATAATTAGTACAAGGATAGCCATTGGTGAGCAACTACGTGTAGCTGTGCTCGTACGCGTCGGGGAGCACATAGTCATTTGAATTGGTCTGTGTCACTGACACGCACTCGGCGTGAATACAGTGCAGCAAGACACATCTTTTTAAGTAATGTTCCTCGTAAGACAATAAAAATGGCTCTGAGCACGATGGGTCTTAACATCTATGGTCATCAGTCCCTTAGAACTTAGAACCACTTAAACCTAACTAACCTAAGGACATCACACAACACTCAGTCATCACGAGGCAGAGAAAATCCCTGATCCCGCCGGGAATCGAATCCGGGAACCCGGGCGCGGGAAGCGAGGACGCTACCGCACAACCACGAGCTGCGGACCATAAGACAATATTAGCGCTAGTTAGTCGGAGCACGAATTTCACCAACGAAAATTTCCAATATGTCTTAAGACGAGAAGTTACTCAACTCAGTTTGAATGGGTGTATAGGTGTGGTACTGTTAGTTACTTAAGCCCATCCAGCAGGTCAAGGTCACATCACATCGTATTTGAAAAATCGGTTTTAACTGTCCTGAGGCCAAAAACCGCATAAAAAGGATCAATCAAATTCAAATTCGATTATTAATATCCGTGTGACTGGCGCAAAACATGATCAATATGCTGTCCACCGTTTTCTGCAAGAATTTGAAATCGAGGAAGAATATGTTCTACAACTGATCGCAGTGTTTCCGGGGTCATGTTCAGAATATGTTGCGCAACAATGCCTGCCTTCAAGGCAGCTAAGCTTGCATTCGTAACACTGACCACATCTTTCTGATAGCCACACTGCCAGAAGTCACACAGATTAAGATGAGGTGATCCGAACTGTCAGGCTGTAGCGAAATGGCGGCTGATAATTCAGGCATTTCCGAAATGGGTCTTCATCAGCTGGATCCCATTCACACATCCACCATGTTGGAGAACTGGAATGACGTAGTTGCGCAAAAGGTACTCACTACGTTTACCTATGACGGTACATGAGATAGGACCGCAAGCATGGTGACTTCGAAAAAATATGTCCCTGTTATAAATGATGCCGTAAATCCGCACTACACAGTGACATTTACAGGATGAGGAGGTACTGTTTGATTTGAGTATGAATTTTTCGTTGCCCTTATTCCAGAATTCTGTGTGTTGAAATATCCTGTCAGATGGAAGTGAGCTTCCTCTGTCCACAAAACATTCCATCGTCGATCATTGTCCACTTCCATGCGAGCACTTGCTGGCAGGTGAACAGGAAGCAACTCGTGAACATGGATATTTTCAAATGGATAGCAGAGAAAGATGTTTCGTAGGATTTTATCCATCGTGCTCACTGGTATGCCCAATCTTCAGGAAATTATTCGTGTACTAAGTACTGATAGTATGCCGAGTTCGGATCGATCATCTATTTATTATTATGCTGTAAAGATGGGGGTGATATTTTGATTTTAACTACTGACGACGGCTTTGGCACGATTACTTTATGCAAATCCACTGCTAACAAATTATACACCGTCGTGAATGTTCAAGATCCCATACATGATAGCAATAGATACGACAAAGAAAAAGTATAACGTTTCTGAGACCGACTAGATGACGGTGCGCAAACCATTCTAGAAATCGCCATGTCCTACATTTGGGCTACTTCACTGCCCAGATAGGAAAGGCAAATCTGTTGGAACCTACGCAGCATATAACAGATTTAACGAAACTGTCATCACACTAATAGAACTATCCCAAGCAAACAAGATCCTGAAATCGACAGCCTTTTAAAAGTCACCTAGAAAACAAAACACATGGTTCTCAACAAACCCACATCTGGGTGAATTCAGTCTCGAACATGTGGCAGTCAAACTGATATTATCTTATAAATACAAGATGTGTAAATCTTCAGAGCAGCCTACCTAGATTCTGATTACCATCTTTCCAAAATAAAACTTTATATCATCCTCAACAGAAAAAACCGAAACAACCCCATAAGAAGATAATACGATCCAGAAAAGATAATAAACTCCAAGAAGATTCCCCTCACAACTGTAGACATGTCAAACCAAAATTAGGATTAAACGAATGGAAGCCTAACAAGTAAACCTGTACAGTTAGCTTCCATTACACCATATACAAATTACGTGACTGTTGAACAGATCAATGTGACATACTCCTTGAACTAAAAATAAAAGCATGGCTACAGAAGCAGCCAAAGTGAAATGAACGGCTCAGACACAATTCACTAAAAGTAAGAAAATTAGTGACCAAAAATATAAGAGCAATAAGGAAGTAAACGATGACCAACTCCTCTTTCAGATCAACGACAGCCTAATCAAAAACACAAGGAAGTTTTATATGACTTTTAAACAAAAACTAACCAAATACAGCCCACCGACACTACATACTCAAGATAAAAACGGAAATAATACAAACATAACAACAGGAACTACTGAAAAATATTGGCAGAATATTTCAGGAAACATGACAACTGCACAGAACCCATATGAAAACAGGACCTTAAATTGCCAATTCAACCCTCAAAAACTACAAGGTATCCTGAGAAAACGAAATCAGAGCTGCGAAAAATGTCAACAAAATTCCATAGATAAAATCTGGATGAGTGAAAGAGTCTTAGATGAACGGAAAACAGGCACCAACCACCCATTCCAAAAAGAAAGAATCGCAAATAGATCTCTGTAATTACAGAGGGATCTTGCTACTAGATGTAAGACGCATTTAAAGTCCTATTAAACAGATGAGAATCCCAATTACACCAACAACTTGAAGAATAAAAAGCGGGCTTCACGAAAGGAAGATCAAATCCTTAACTTCAAAACCATGATTACCTATGAAAAATTAACGACAAGATCATATGCTACCACTTTCTCTAAATTTCAGAACGTGTACGGCTCAACATATCGTGAATCCTTCATCATTAAACCTAGACAACAAAATCACAAACCTAATCAGAAAAACCCTTACTCTCCCCACTGCTATTTACACTGCACGCTAAGGAAAGAAGTCAGAGAGTGGAACACGAAGATCCATAGCGGAATGCGATTAGAAACATATAGCATAGGTATCAAATTCGTCTGTCTAATCTGATGTGGCCCTACCAGCTTAGACCTGGGAAGAAGCCAAAGATCGGACACTTGAACCACGGGAACAAGCAGAAAAAATTATCTCAAAACCTGTTCCGGAAAGATCAAGATAATGACAAACATAAAAAACCCAAAACATTTAAAAGGAGATGACAAAAAGTAGATATCTTCAAACAACTCAAATACATTGGAAAATTCATCAGTCAAAGTTCTCTCGACCAAAAGGCAATGGAACAGAATGTAAACTTTCACGGCCGGAACTGTCATGATTAATAAAATTCTTTTCCGGGCTATTATGCCGTGGTCTGATGGATTTCGCATTGTAACCCAACGTTTCGTCCCCATCTGCGGAGGACATCTTCAAGGGGGTTCGTGGCTTCTGTTAACTTCCGAAACACACACTGGGGACGAAACGTTGGGTTACAATGCGAAATCCATCAGACCACGGCATAATAGTCCGGAAAAGAATTTTATTAATCAATGGAACAAAAGTTAAATTGAACTGGGCTTAAAAACACACATAAACAAACATGTAAAATGCAGAAATAATGAAAGCTGAACCCCTGTAGGCATCCCATACAAAGTACGCTACCAGCCAAGGCCCAATTGAAAGGCTGAAGATCAAGAAGGGAAGATGTGGAAAAAATCCTTGGTCCTAGATTCCACAACAGTAAACTAATACTCGTCATAAATGAAACCCTACACCAAACAACCGAAAAACTCTCCGACACAATGCGGAGAAAAAATAATTCATTTTTATTGATACCTTCTCAAAACGAACCGAAATGGATTTAAAAAAAATTGTACTTCCAGAATAAAAAGCCAGCAACATGGATTTAAGGAATGTAAGGATTTAAAGTTACTCCAAATTACATAAAGTATTTCGTAGATAAAACTATTAAAAGGAAGAGGAAGAAAGAGAGTTTCCAATTCAAAATTAAAACCAAATTAACAGTCCAAATTTCTGAAGAAGGAAGGAAACTGAAGGTAGAAAAAATGAAATGTACTACACTAATATAAAAGCAGAGAACATTAAAAACTGATTCAATTAGCGTACCCAAAATTCGGGTGAAACGGAAGAATAAGAATGAGGGGAAGGTAGGCTTCACTTAGCACTATTACAGGAGCAATTTTGAATATGACTACACGATTGTGTGATGGTATGCAGAAGCTATTGTAACAAGGAACTTATTCAGCGTAATTGTGTTGATAAAGTGGAGATAAAATTTATCTTATTGTAACGTTACACGTATCTAGCCGAACGATTTGACTGACTGGAAGTGGTGTGAAGGAATTTGAAATCGTTGTACAGCTAAAATATAGCGAACCCAGTGCTCAGGGCAGACAGCGACAGATCCAATTAGGCGACTGGTAAGGGTAGCCCTGGTTCTAAGACGAGCAGTAACGCCGAAAATTGGTAACGCCAAAAGACGTGAACTAGGAGGCTGTTGTTCTCATTTCCTTTGTATAAGAAATGGCTAAGTGTCAGGTAAGTTGAAAAATGTCTCCTACAGCTCCTCAAGAATCTATAATATTCTATATCAAGTATTAAAGTAATTCTGAATACATCTGCCATCTTAGAACAGTGAAGCACATCCAATGACACAAGAGTGTTTCAGTATCTTTAAAGATACTAAAGTGAATGTTCCAAAGTGAGTAAACATTTTCATAATGAAACTCTGAATTATCAACTGTTTAACGCTTTATGGAATTTCAACGTACAATATCTCACTCGGATGATAGCATTGCACTTCAGATATCATCTCTGAAAGCTACATATCTGTATTAATTTTATTTTTAACGTTTCTATATCTTTTCGTCTTGCAAATGTTTGTCAGATCATCGTATCTTTCACAGTTACAAAAGAACTGAATACGGCAAAAGTACTACACATCGTAACACTTTCATGTATTTAATTAATGAACAGTGTACTATTTTGCCAGTAACTTGATGATTGTGAAAAGACATTTCTGGCAAAAACGCCAAAATAATTCTTTAGACAATATTTGACAACAATTTGTTGTTACTTACAGTGACAGCACTAGCACAAGAATACAGACTTATTTATAAATGGACAACCTATATGCATATTTATTGTGTGTTGTTAACAAAGATTTAATGTTTGTAATATATTTTGATTTAATATTGTCGTTATATGTTTGTTTGGTATGGTAGGTCATCAAAATGAGTCAAATCACGTCTGCAGACCATAAGATCGATATATTTTTGGTTTAGATGGCCTTCACCCAATGGGAAAGTAGGCAGTAGCGGAACACTACGACACTCAAGTGGAGAGCTTCTGTCCGCTACTGTTATACCATAACCATTGTTAAACCAATTATGATATAAAACAGCGCAGTGTTACCCTCTGAGAGGAATTTTACTATGTTGACCGTGTTGTGCCTAACGGAGGTGGCTAATCGGAAGTGAAAGTCAGAATTAAGTAAATATTTTAACTGTAACAAACAATGTTTTACCTGTCTATACTGTTCCAAGGATAAAAAAACCGGTCGGCAGCCTAATTAGGCCAGAGAGAGATTGACATTTTTGTTCAAGAAAATAACTATGAGTAACTTTAAGGGACAAACTCAACCTATACTTTGAATCACGCCAGTGCTATGAATTCTGGCATCTGTTAAGTTTAAGGTTGGAGCTAACAGATCAGAACGAACTATTTCCATAAAAATAACCTTATAACACTACACACTATTACTTTCAGGACTTAATCAAAATGAACGGTTTTTGTAACACTACTATTATCATTCACTGCACAATCATTAACTGGACGTAGGTTCAGTATTAATTTTCAAACATTTTCCTAGCTGACATAAAATTATAAATGTAGTTCACTGCAAAATTACGAACTGGTCATAGGTTAAGTCTCTCTCATCTAAATACTTTTCTATTTAGAATGAAAGTTAAATGGAATCCACTAAAAGATCACTTTTAACTGTGTTTTGAACAAATAAATTATTCTTTTCATAAATAGTAGTCTTTCTATTGTCTGTTATTTATCAAGACCATAAAGGATGAACTGTGTATGATATTACACTATTAACATGCACTTTCAATACATAAAGGAAACCAGTGCTTAGCAAGCATGAGTAATAACTTTCCACAGTTTCACTTTTCCGCTTTTACTACAGTGAGATACAAAATTAACATATTTGTAACATACTAACTCACCTTTTGCGATTTACAACAGGCAGCAATGTGGTCATTTACTAAGCAAAACTTTATAACCTCAGTCTCAAGAACTTTTAATTTTGAAGTTGGCAACAACATATTATTAAGCAGTTTTAATAGGAAAATTATTTTCAGTAAACATCATTTACATTGGTTTACTCTCTTGCCACATTAACTTTAACTTTCTTTCAATAAAGGACACTCGGTAAGCACCTGAGCGTGGGAGGGACCCAAAGAGGATATGTGACTGAGGATAAATCAAGATAGGTACAAAAGTTCATTTAAAAATTACCTTGTATTTGGGTCCACTAAACATCCAATTAGCTGATCCTTCACTGTACAATACTATAGTGTTCTATTACAGTTATTGCCCAGTGTGGTGGCGATTGCATGTTGGTAGGAGGATGTCCATGTAGAATTGCTGGACTCTGTCATTTCTTGATGGCGATGATAGATACCAATTTCAGAATAGTTCCAGCTCTTTTTCCTTCCATCCGAGGCAGCGAAAAGCGCCAAGAAAAGCCTCTCTCAAACCCAACACAGTACACAACTTTTACATGAGCAGTTGACAGTTTGGTAGCTTGTCCCCGACTGATTCGTGGTTCCATTTTTCTACCTAGGCTAACCAAAACTTGTGCGAGCTACACAATTCCGTACCCGAGGCAACCACAACACCTTTTACATACAAAGTAACTAAGAACCCTAAGTGAAGGTCAGCAGTTTACATAACAGCAAACAAACATTTTAAATGTAACAGAACAATTACATATACTGACATTTCTACAAGAAATTATTTAAACTAAATTACAATTATTTACAGTAAGTTTTGTCACCTTCCAATTGAGACAGTGATTTAAACGACAGACGTACTACATTACATAGAATCAAACCATGACATCAACGTTTTTACACAGAAAAGAATAACCTCTCTCGATGTATCGATTCAAAACAACAACATTTATAGAAACTCAACGATGTAACATAAAAAAGGCAAAATAAATCAGTTGAGTATTAGAGCTATGGTGTTACAATTGAACAGCTACTACCGTACTTCAAATTTTGGAGGGACTTATTTTGCTAGAGGTTTGAACGTGCTCCAGAGTAGGACTGTACCTTTTTCTGCCTATATTAAAGAACAGAGGATACACAGTATGATTTACTATTCTTTTTATCACATGTGATAATTTATAAATCAACATGTTAAACTCAGAATATGTCATGGGTTGTGATTATGGAATGGTCTTAGTCTTCGCTTACCTTTGCTTACAATTTAGTTTGGAGATTTTTCTACCCTTGTTATAACGCCCTCAACATAGTTTTATTCCTTTTTCAAAGGATATTTTCTGTCTGTAATTTAACTGAATAATGTAGAACCATTTCCTCTTTATTTGAGATGTTTTTGATAAACACTGTTCAACATAATTCTCAGTTGTCTAGATCAGTTTCGAAGTTAGAATGGAACACTTGCTACTAAATTTTTCATTTAATTTTTGTATTCAGTTTCTGTGTATTTTATAAGCTCGCAGTTATATTCAGTGCATAGACTATTCAACTCCAGGGTCATACATACAGGTTATTATTCGTAGCGAATTAGCTGTGGTGCTTAAAACCTGACGTGAGCAGCCTTACCCTGTGTCAACATTGAGTTATTCTTGACAACAGAGGCGTACATAGCCAAAACACCTAAGATACGAGTAACTACAGGTGAAGACGCAACTGGTTTGCTTGTATGGAATGCTGTTCAGAAGAGCAATTACCTACCAGTAACCCTTAGATAGTCACAATATAAAGATGAAATGTAAATTAATCATGTGAAACTGTTATAAAATGACAATCATTTACGAACTTAAAACGCAAAAGCTGCGACATTGCATGGCTCTATTGTGCCTTACGTACTCAATAATTTGCTTCTATGAACTATGGTATAAAACAAAAATATCTTTAAAGTGTGTTGCGAAGAACCATCATACACGCTGATGAGAAAGAATATAATTTATGTGTAGTACTGAAATATGTTTGTCTAGATCTGATATTTAACTGAGTTACATTGCAAGGTCATAGGTTATTTTAAGTGAGAGATATGCCATCATAAATGTGAAATGCAGGAACATTAACGACCGATGAAGCCACCAGAATGTTGGAAGCAACTATGCGAATATCCATGCATATTATTGTACATGTGACAGATGTCAGTTTGTGGGATGTGCCTGTTGCACGTGGTCAGTAAATACAGGGACGGTTAATGCTGTTCCAGGATGACGCTGCAGTTGGTCGACTGGAGACGTATCAGACTATCAAGCAGGCGCAGTGTCTATCACGCAGACAGGTTCGTTGCAGGCCTTCAACCAGCCTTCCTCTACCCAAAACATGGCCCTCATTTGCAACGCGTCAGAACCAGATTTCATTAGAAAACACCAGAGACCTCCTCCCTAGCCTTCAATGAGCTCTTGCTTGGCGTCTCTGAAGTCGCAAATGGCGGGATGGTTTAGATCCTGTGAAATGCACGTTACACGACTTCTCTCTAGGAGGTACCCTTGAAGTAAGAGATTTGTAACAGCTAGTTGTAACACTTTTGTGCTAGCTTCTGTTCTTATCGCTGCTACAAATGCAGTACGACGCGCCAGAGTTGTACATCAAGCACGATGGTCTTCACTCTCGGTAGTGCCACGTCGCCAGCTGGAGCCTGGTCTTCATGCTACCGTACATTCAAGTGACCAACTCTGCCAGCAGTCAAATATAGTGCCTACTTTCCTGTCAAGTCTTTCCGCAGAATCGCAGAAGGAACATCCGATTTTTCGTAGCCCTAGTAAATGACCTTGTTCAAATTCTGTGGGATGTTGATAATGGGGTCTTTGTCGTCTTAAAGTCATTCTAGACTAACATCAGTTTACCATGTCTAGTCTCAAAGATATCTAACGCTCACGATGGTTGCAATGTGTATATATAGCAAACCTGATTTTCATCCTCATGGTGGCGCTGCTATCCCTAGTGAATTATGACAGGGGCAAAATTTTAATACACATAGTATTTAAGGTGTAGAAACACGCCTATCAACATTATACAATTATAATGTAATAAAACCACATTACACAATTAAACATTATTCCGCATTATGACATAGAGAAGACAATTAATGAAAATATAAACAAATTTCCATATACGTTGATTGCTGGATCCGTTACCTACACTGGGTATGGAATTTGGGGAAACTTACACAAGATACAAAATTTAAGGCTCCGCTTACTTAAAAAAATAAAATAATTATAAACTATGAACCCGTGAACTGCGCCATGTGAAGTAATGTTGGAGCTTCACTGAAATTACCCTTCACTTAGAAAATATAGGTGAGTTGCATTACAATGAATGAAATGGAAATGAAGTTCATCAAATAAACACTGAAACTACGATAAAGTTCGTAGAACTACTACACCATATGAACGCGTATACTGCGCCGGTGGTAGGTTCTGGTGCAACTTCTGTACATGTATTGAATGCACATCACATCTGTATCAATGAACCAAACTACAGTTAATATGTTTTACAAAGATTCATCATATGGAAGCATGACACATCCCACGCGATACACACAATTAAACGCTCTTCACTACGAGATACAAAAGATAAAGTTGAAACGTCTTTATGCATTCAGTGCTGTAGGCCAATACAATAATTTACATTGATTTAGGTACGTACATGGAAAACTGAGAAAACACTACTAATTATAACAAAGACATGACAGTGTGAAAACACATAGTTCACACAGAAAGTAAAATCCCCCAAAAATGCTGGGAGAAAAGCCTTTTCGATAAAGCTTTAGCCAATCACTTATCGTTATTTAAAATTCCTCTATTATAGACTACACATAGATTATCTGCTGAGAGAAGATAAAAGTTGATGTTATGTTAAATGCCGTACGACACCCACAGTTTAAATACCGATAAAGATTTGGGCCGGATGAAATGGAGAGCAATATTTAGGAAATAATTCTGGGAACAGACTCTACTGTCGAATATGGAAGACAGCTGTGCTAATCACGTTGTGTGTGAAAGTAGACCCTTCATCCCGTAATGTAACTGTGTAGTGTTATATAATTTTTTTTTTTGCAATGATGCTAAATAAAGTCTCTCTACACATATTTGTGGTATAATATACTACCATCTAATATATTAGCACGATGATAAGCATTCATTTATTAAATAAACAGCTAATGTACCAATCATGTAAACTGGCATTAGCGATAGCATACGAATTTCATACTGCACCTAGCTCAATCGTCATTGCACGGCCTTCCAAAGTGTACTTTACAACTGTGAATATGGTATATAAAATTTTAAATGAATATGAGGAAGCCTTTGTGGCTTATTTTTGTGGCCGCACCATTCAAATACAGTATACGGGAGAGCATTAATGAAATCGATAAACATTAGGAACGGATTCCTGACTGAAATTGGAGGATGAAAGGTCGTACGAATATGTATCCGGAAATGCATCGTTGCCGTGGTAGATTGCGCTGACTATTGGCGGTTCCACTGGCCATGTTCTGTGTGTGTCTTGTGTGTTACAGGCTGTGTGACTGACGCAGCGTACTGTAAAGCTCCAGAATGATCCGGTTTTCATGGTAGAAACAAGCTTAGATGGCGGTTATGTGCGGCGAAGTAGATATAAACGGTCGAGAGGCAGCATGGCCATACTAAAACAAGAATTCTCATAGTCAAGAACCACAACACATTTGAATCAAATTTTCGGCGTTTGTATGAACATGGAACACGATATCATATACACAATGGTCTAGGCGTAGTGTCTTTGCTTAGTAATAAAAAGGTTCTCTGGTCTCGTTTCGAAAACCGCCACCGCTTAAATTTTCACTAATAAACGGATTGGCGGCAAAAGACTTCCAGCATATCAAGTCAGGCTCATTCTGCCAATGGGTTTAACAAAAGAGCGCTGAGAACGGACACAGGTTCTGGTCACTCTCTTTTCTTAGGGATGGAAAACTGTCCCTAAAGATGAAAGCATCAGCAATGATCAACGACATGAGGATGCAGAAATCAATGGAAGCCACTGCATTAAAGACACATAATGTGTATCCACAGGACATGTGGCTTGTAAGTGAAAAAGTGTCATGATGACCTCTCTATTGGCAAAGGATTCCGGAGTAGTTCCCCATTCGGATCTGTGGAAGGGGATTGCTAAGAGGGAGGAGTTCAAGTGAAAGAGATTGAATAGTCAAATAAATATAACGTTTTACAAATCGGGCGTGGAATGTCAGAAGCTTGAATGTTGTAGGGAAGGTAGAAAATCTGAAAATGGAAATGCAAAGGCCAACTCGAGGTATAGTAGATGTCAGTAAAGTGAACTGGAAACAAGACAAGGATTTCTGGTTAGATGAGTATAGGGCAATATCAACAGCAGCAGAAAATGGTATAATGGTAGTAGAATTCCGAACCAACACAGACAACAATATTTCAGCTATACACGCCGACGTCGCAAGCTCAAGATAGAGAATGTATATGACGATATTGAACGGGTAATACAGTACATAAAGGGAGACGAAAATCTAGTTGCCATGGGGGACTAGAATGAAGCTGTAGTGGAAGGAGTAGAACGAAAGGTTATAGGAGAATATGCTCTTGGGACAATGAATTGGAGGGGGGAAACACTGAGATCCGTTATAAATTTCAGCCAGTAACAGCGAATACTCTGTTCAAGAATCACAAGATAATGTATACATGAAAAAGGCAAGGTGATATAGGAAGATTTCAGTTAGATTACTTCATGGGCAGACAGGAGCAGATATAGACTCAGATTGCAAAACAGTACTGACGAAGAGGAGGTCGAAGTTCAAGAGATTAGTAAAGAAAAATCAATATGCAAAGAAGTGGATTAAGGAAATACTAAGGAATGATTAGGTAAGCCTGCAGTACACTTTGGCTTTAGATAGAGCAATAAGTATTATCTCAGTAGGCGGTAACGTTGAAGAGGAATGGACGTATCTAAAAAAGGCAATCACGGTATGTGGAAAGGAAACTGCGAAGAAACCAGAGGTATCATAAGAAATAGTTCGGTTGATCGATGAAAGAAGGAAGTTCAAAAATTTTGAGGGAAATTCAGGAATACAAAAATAAAACTCACCTAGGAATAAAATAAAGAGGATGTGTGGGAAAGCTAAGACCAAATGGCTGCATGAAAATTGTGAAGAAATCGAAAAAGAAATGACTGTCGGAAAGACTGAATCAGCATGCAGGACGGTCAAAACAACCTTCGGTGTCAATAGAAGCCAGAGTGTCAACACAAAAACTGCTACGGGAATTCCACTGTTAATTGCTGAGGAGAGGGTGGATACATGGAAAGAGAACATTGAAATCCTCTAACAGGGTGAATAATGGTGATGTGGTAGAAGAAGAAACACGAGTCGATCTAGAAGAGATAGGAGATGCAGAATTAGAATGAGAATTAAAGTGGTATTTGGAGGGCTTAAGACCAAATAAGGTAGAACAGAACGATAACATTCCAACAGAATTTCTATAATTTCTAAAATGATTCGGAGAAGTAGTTACGAAATTACTTTTCATGTTGATGAATGGAATGACTGTGTCTGGTGACATACCATCGGATATTAAAAAAATATAATCCACACAATGCCGAAGATTGCAAGAGCTGACAAGTTACAGGATTATTGCACAGTTAGCTTAACAGATTATGCATCGATGTCGTCAACAAGGATAATATACAGAAGAATGGATAAGAAAACTGAGGAATGTCAAACGACGAAGATGTGCTAAAGGACGATCAGTTTGGCTTCAGGAGAGGTAAGTGCACCAGAGAGGCAATTATGTCGTTGCGGTTGGTGATGAAAGAAAACCTAAAGGGAAATCAAGACACGTTCATGTGATTTGTTGACCTGGAATAAGCGTTCGACAGTGACAGAGGTGATATATGTTCGAAATTGTGACAAAAATGTGTGTAAGCTATAGCGAAAGAGGACGTAGAAGTGCCAAGAGGGAATAATAAGAATGAACGACCAAGAACGAAGTGCTCGGATTAAAAAAGGTGTAAGACAGGGATGTAGTCTTTCCCCCAACTCATCAATCTACTCATTAGAAGCAATGATGAAAATAAAATAAAGTTTCAGGAATACAATTAAAACTCAAGGTAAAAGAATATCAAAGATAGGATTCGCTTATGACATTGTTATCCTGAATAGAATTGAAGAAGTATTACGTGATATGCTGAACGGACTGAACAAATTAATGAGTAAAGAATATGAACTGGGAGTAAATCGAGGAAAGACGAATATAATGAGAAATGGAAGAAATGAGAACAGCGAGAACCTAAACATTAGGACTGATGGTCACTAGGTAGATGAAGTTAAGAAATTATGTTACCTAGGCAGCAAAATAAACATTGACGGACGGAGCAGGAAGCACATCAACAGCAGATTAGCACTGGCAAAAAGGGCATTTCTGGTGAAGAGCAAAGTACTAGTATCCAACATAGGCCTTAATTTGAGGAAGAAACTTCTGAGAATGTACATCTGGAGGACAGTTTTGGATGTTAGTGAAATATGTACTGTGGATAAACCGGAACAGGCGAATGTTGATAATTAGGTGGATTGGTAATGGAAGGAAAGGGAAGGTTCTGTGCAGAATCGGAGAGGAAAGGAATATGTGGAGAATACTGAGACGGAAAAGGGACAGGATTATAGGTCATCGGTTAAGATATCAGGGAATGACTTCCATAGTAGTAGAGGCAGCTATAGAGCCAGCTATAGAGGAAGACAGACATTGGAATACATCTTAGGAAATAAATGAAGACGTAGGTTGATAGTGCTAAAGAATTGATACAGGACAGGAATTCGCGACGTGCAGGGAGGCGGCTGACTGTGCTTGCACAGTAGCAACCCAGGGTCTACAGAATATTGAGACAAACACTGATACAAACTCGAGGTAAGTGGCCCGCCAACGTGGTGTAAGCCAAAGTACGATTATGTGGCTGCTAAATGACAGTTTTGTGTGAACGCGTGAACTGCTTCCCATGGCGGCGACTTTGAGCATCTGTTTTGACGTGGCTCTGATGCAGCTCTGCACTGCGTTCTGAGACCATTTGTCGTCTTGCACGCACACCATCGATTTCCAGACACACTTTGGTAGGATATTTTATCCTTCCTCTTCTAGTCAGGAATTCATCCCTGCAGTTTGTCGGTTTTATTAATGTTCACCAAATGTACCAATTCGATATGATTAATGAACTGTGTACTCATGTAAATATGTAAATTTATTTCTGATGTGTTTGTAACTATGGTATACTTCGTACGACATTTTTCCCTCTGTGTCTTATAGCTGTTACGAACGATAACTAAGTGCCTCATGTATTAAATATTTTTTGTTACCCGTAACGTGAATAAAATATGTAAATTCGTTGCGCTACTGCTGATCTCTTTTTGGCGCTACAGTCATTTCCCCAGAGTTTATTTCATGATCCTGTTTATAGAGAACTTTTCCATCGACAGGAAAAAGCTTCTCTGAGTACTGTGAACCAACAAAGTTACATGCCAAATAAACAGTAACTATTTTATGTGTTTATTAACCTCTTCCCTTTCATTTATTTCAAACAACTGCAGTCTCTTTCCCCAGTATTGCATTATTTATGATCTTCCAATGCTTCAATTCGGAACTCCTCCCTACTCGTCACGAGATTCACTGCAGGAGAGAAAAGAAATACGCTGCTTCGGTACATAAAATTTGTCATATCATGTCAAGAGAAATAATTCTCTGACAGTGTGGTATATAAATCGGTTTCAGAGACCTTCTGATTATTTTAGACATGTGCCCTCATCGAAGTATAGTAAGAGCAATGCTAGTAAAATATCAAGTCAAAATTACGACACCGACGAAATGAACTTATGTTGCTTTAAAGCTCTCAACTATTTCACAATAACATGTCAGTCTACGACGTATCTTTGAGTTCCAAGTTGCTTCTGCGACAGGCAGCCTTGTAAGTGATTCTTGAAATTTGCGCCGCGTAAATAATATTCCTTGAATTTTCTTTAAAGCAGCTGGATGACGTCGATTTCTTTCTACGATGTTTCGGCTGACAACCAAAGAGCCATCTGCAGGCGAGTGCCTCGAATTGGAGACACATGAGCAAAGACAGGCGCTACAAGAGCGTCCTCTGTCGCATATCGCGCCTAGGAGGATACGGAAATGTGCACTGGTAAGCCAGGACATTATGACAACCTACCTAATAGACGGCATGTCCACCCTTGGTACGGATAACATCGGTGAAACGTCGTGAATGGAAACAATGAACTCTTGATAGATCGATGGAGAGTGGTGGCAACACGTCTGCACACTAAAGTTACCTCATTCTCGCAAATTCCGGGAATGGGGAAGATGAGCTCTGACGTCACGCTGAGAGTGTTCGATCGGATCCAGATCTCGCGAATTGGGTGGGGCCAGCAAGTAAGTTTTAACAGCTCACTGTGTTCCTGGAACCACTCCATTACACGTCTGGGGTTGTGACAAGGCGCATTATCTTGTTGAAAAATGCCACTGCCGTCGGTCGATGTGATCGTCATGAAGGAGTACGATACGCCTTGGCTGTCATGGTGATGTTACGAACTGCAGTGGACCCTTGGATGGCCACATGACTGTTCAACAGAGCATTATTGAGCCGACGTCAATGTGTCTCCGTCCTTTAGGAGTGAAGGAGCTGTCTCCTGGGAAGACGAGAGATTGGTGCCCTCCCTTCGGCATGATGAATGAGGTTTCGGGATTAATCAGACCATGCAGCCCTCTGCCACTGCGCCAAAGTCCAGTGCCAATGGTTTCGTACGAATTCAGTCGTAGCAGTCGATGTGGTACAGGCAACGGTCGTCGACTGCGGAGGCCCAAAGTTTGAAGTGTTCGGTGCTCTGGGTTTTCAGACACTCTTCTAATTTACCGCCGATCGAGTTTGTTGTTATTTCACCGCATTTCGCCGCCTGTCCTATTTTTCCAATCTGACCAGCCTACGACGTCCGACATTTGTCATGAGGGGTGGCCGCCCAGCCCCGGAACGTCTGGACATCGTTTCACTTTGGTTTCGCCACGTATTGAGACGCTACCCACACCAAGTCTCAGACACCTGCTAAGCCGCGCAGTTTCCGAAAAGCTCGTGCCGAGCATATGGGCCACTCCAATGTGCCTTTGGTATGAATTAGACACATATCGTGCCTTCCCCATTCTACGCGAGGGTAGCACTCTCACTGATACTGGGCACCGTGAGTGTGTCCGACTGTCAGTCACTCCTCGCCAGATGATGCTGCTACAGCATGGACAGGTATATATCGATAGTAGGTTGGTGGCCTCCCCACGCCGCACCACTTCTGCTAGCTGCTCTCTGGCTTCCTTGGTCTCTGGTCCAAACAAGCGTAAGCTGTTACACTGCAGTTCCGTTGACGAAACATCGACTGGCAAGGATTCAGTCAAGACATCTATATTTGTTTCACATCTAGCGATGAACGTAGCAAACGCTGAGCATAATCGTCTTGCCGTCGTTGTGGAGGCTTCTGGGACCCGCTTCTATCACATTCTGAATATTGACTGGGAGTCGATTGTTGTTGTAGAAAGCCAATGGTGGTAAAGAAGTGATCCGCCTACTGAGTAATCGTATCTCGAAGTTGTGTGTGAGTACATTTATGTACCGACGGCACACTGATTTAACGTACCGGCGGTTAGAATAACCCTACCCCTCGTTTCTCAAAAATTATATCGAGCATGCTACTAAACAGTTTCCTGACATGTGGGTAACGTTTCATCTGCCAATATGCTATTCCCCTATAGACCTCAAAACTTATGAAACTTATGAAATTATCTTCACTATCGTGGATGACGAAATATGTCAAATACTGTCCTAACAGCCACATCACTGTGTTGTTCTAGGTGACGGGAAAATGTTTCGTGTCCGGCCAGAGCAGGATGTCGGTGCAGTGCCTGTCAGTGGAGCTGCGGGTAGTGAGGCCCAGTCTTTGGTGCATCCATTTCCAGTTAATGAGATGTCCGCCAGAAGTAAAGATATGGCGTAAGGCATCGACCTGATCACAATGGACGCATTTATCACTGTCACATAAACTGATTCGATGCAGCCATACATTAGTGGGGAGAACATTATTTATCACTATATACCACGTGGATGTCACCTCAGTAGTACCCGGCCGGAGTGGCCGTGCGGTTCTAGGCGCTACAGTCTGGAGTCGAGCGACCGCTACGGTCGCAGGTTCGAAACCTGCCTCAAGCATGGATGTCTGTGATGTCCTTAGGTTAGTTAGGTTTAATTGGTTCTACGTTCTATGCGACTGATGACCTCAGCAGTTAAGTCGCATAGTACTCAGAGCCATTTGAATCATTTGAACCACCTCAGAAGTGTGGGCGTCTAAATTTATGTTGTCCCAATCTGCTTTCCAATGAACACTCGGGTACTGAAATTCAATGACATTCCGGACCGTGGGTGATGTCCATCTGGTTAATGACATGTGCGCCATCGGTAAATTAAAGTTGAGATAGTACCCATCTATGTAACTTACATGGAGGAAAAACTGCTTGACATGGCGTAGTTGGCAATTAATTTTACCGGCTTCAATGGTTGGGTGCAAATCCCTAGCTTGTAATGTTCGAAAAAGCCAACTTGTTACGCTAGGAAGTTCCTTGTTCAACAGGTGGGTGATCCGTTTAATGTATAACGCCGTACACTTTCGGTTGATGTCAGGCACGTTGAGTCCGCCTGTCAGGAAGACATAAGCGTGGAGAATTTCACTTTAAACAGTTGCCCTTTCCAGACAAACCTGTTAGAGATTTGCATTACGCATTTGGCCTGCATCCTGTAGACGGGAAAAATTTGGGCGGTATAGTATGCTTTACTGAATATGTAACTACGGAGGAGTCATATTCGTTGGAGAATATCAAGGGACAGCCAATTGTTTTCATAGATGGCACCTTGCATTTTATTTGTGTCCAGCTTCCAATTTTTTGCTTTAATTTTTAGCGAGCATTTGTCGATAATCATCCCCAGAGTTTTATGGTATTCAAGGTCTTTCGTCCCAGGGACAACAACTGCATTAAACCTACGAATATTGACAAATGTGGGTTTATCGGTGTTGATGTTTGCACCTGAAACACGACAGTACTCGTCAAGTTCGGTTTTGAGGTTTGATACTTCGTCGGAGTTGCGCAGTAGCACTCCGACGTCATCGGCGTAATAATAAACTACTAAGGACGCCCCGGCTATTGACAGGCCTGCAAGTTTGCCATGAATAGAGCGTAACAGTGGCTCGTGCGATAAAATAAATAACATAATAGACAGAGGGCTCCCCTGTGGCACTCCTCTTGGAACCTCGATGGGCTGAGTAAGCTGTCCATTGAAGCTGGCTGCGGTTGTAACGCCTGTTACGAACTGATGCCCAACATTAATAACCCGTGTATCAAAACCACACTGATGGTGTAGCTGTTGGAGGTAATCGTGGCGGACGCCATCAAATGCCTTGCTGAAGTCGATAAACAGCTATGCGAGATTCAAGTTAGTGACTGACACTTCGGATAGAACATCTCTGTATTCAGACAGGGGCGACCAGGTAAACATGATTGATGGTTTTTAATCACTTGCTTCATTAATGGTGACAACCGGATGTTTAGTGCTCTGGCGAAACTTTTGTAATCTGAATTGAGTGAAGTAATCGGTCAGTAGTTATCTAAGATTTCCCGGCGTTTGCTTTCCGGTATCAGGACAATTCGACCTTCCTTCATGTCGGCTGACACTTCACTCCCTCGCATCACTTCATTGAGCTTGTCAGATTATGGGCCGGAAACACACATAAAATTCCTTTGGCAATCCGTCAGGGCCTGGGGATTTATACGTTGGGGAGCCAGAAATCATGTCAAGGACCTCATCTGGAGCAAAATCTAGCACGACCGCCGAGTTCTCTGCATGCGTGATTTCCTCGGGCAGAGTACCGGTGAACCCGCCTATGTCATCACCATGAGTCTCGTTTTGCGAGTACAGATCCGTGAATTACCTGTAAACTTAAGTAAGAGTGTCGGATCAAACGGATTCCATCATCTGTTTCCAGCTCCTCGATAAAAGCTCGCTTGTGACGTGCACGATGTTTGATGAGGTGATACAGCGACGGAAGTTCGTCAACTTGGAGCGTTTTCGCTTTAGATCTGATCTTCAGTCCTTCAAGCTGCTTGCCCATGATACTTATAAGCTTCGCCTTTATTTTTTTGATGTTCGTGAGCTGCGTGTTGGAGGGTGACACATTTGCATACAACTATCGCAGAAGAGTCTGGTAGAAATAAATTGAGCGCTTGACATCTTGAGCCTGTTCCAAATGTAATCTCATTTTCCGTCTGACCACAACATTCCACCAGGCTATCTTCTCGGATATCTGTAACATTGCTTTAGACAATCCACCCATGCCGCTGAGATGACATCTCGGAACGCGTCATCTGCGAGAAGAGAAACATTGAGGCTCCACAGATTCCTGTGCCAGTGAGTGTGCTGTTTAACCAGATTGATCGTGACACAGAGGACACAGTGGTTCGAGAAACCAGCCGAAATGACACCGGCGTCCCGGACATGTCGGCAAAAGTTCTCAGAGATCTGCCAACGCTCCAGATGGCTACATGCGGTGGAAGTAAGGTACGTGTACCTCAGTAGGGTAGGATATTTTAGTTCCCACGCATCCTTCAGTTGCATGAGACGCAACAGATCATGTAGTTCCCGACAGTAATTAAAATTTGGCGACTGATCTTTCTTGTTGATCACACAGTTAAAAATTACCACTAATCACTGGGATGCGTTGCGGCGTAACAAATAGATGACGTACTGTTTAAAGAATGTAGCTCTTTCCGATTTGAGAATCGTTCCAGACAGAGCATATACACTCCTGGAAATGGAAAAAAGAGCACATTGACACCGGTGTGTCAGACCCACCATCTTGCTCCGGACACTGCGAGAGGGCTGTACAAGCAATGATCACACGCACGGCACAGCGGACACACCACGAACCGCGGTGTTGGCCGTCGAATGGCGCTAGCTGCGCAGCATTTGTGCACCGCCGCCGTCAGTGTCAGCCAGTTTGCCGTGGCATACGGAGCTCCATCGCAGTCTTTAACACTGGTAGCATGCCGCGACAGCGTGGACGTGAACCGTATGTGCAGTTGACGGACTTTGAGTGAGGGCGTATAATGGGCATGCGGGAGGCCGGGTGGACGTACCGCCGAATTGCTCAACACGTGGGGCATGAGGTCTCCACAGTACATCGATATTGTTGCCAGTGGTCGGCGGAAGGTGCACGTGCCCGTCGACCTGGGACCGGACCGCAGCGACGCACGGATGCGCGCCAAGACCGTAGGATCCTACGCAGTGCCGTAGGGGACCGCACCGCCACTTCCCAGCAAATTAGGGACACTGTTGCTCCTGGGGTATCGGCGAGGACCATACGCAACCGTCTCCATGAAGCTGGGCTACGGTCCCGCACACCGGTAGGCCGTCTTCCGCTCACGCCCCAACATCGTGCAGCCCGCCTCCAGTGGTGTCGCGACAGGCGTGAATGGAGGGACGAATGGAGACGTGTCGTCTTCAGCGATGAGAGTCGCTTCTGCCTTGATGCCAATGATGGGCGTATGCGTGTTTGGCGCCGTGCAGGTGAGCGCCACAATCAGGACTGCATACGACCGAGGCACACAGGGCCAACACCCGGCATCATGGTGTGGGGAGCGATCTCCTACACTGGCCATACACCTCTGGTGATCGTCGAGGAGACACTGAATAGTGCACGGTACATCCAAACCGTCATCGAACCCATCGTTCTAAAATTCCTAGACCGGCAAGGGAACTTGCTGTTCCTACAGGACAATGCACGTCCGCATGTATCCCGTGCCACCGAACGTGCTCTAGAAGGTGTAAGTCAACTACCCTGGCCAGCAAGATCTCCGGATCTGTCCCCCATTGAGCATGTTTGGGACTGGATGAAGCGTCGTCTCACGCGGTCTGCATGTCCAGCACGAACGCTGGTCCAACTGAGGCATCAGGTGGAAATGGCATGGCAAGCCGTTCCACAGGACTACATCCAGCATCTCTACGATCGTATCCATGGGAGAATAGCAGCCTGCATTGCTGCGAAAGGTGGATGTACGCTGTACTAGTGCCGACATTGTGCATGCTCTGTTGCCTGTGTCTATGTGCCTGTGGTTCTGTCAGTGTGATCATGTGATGTATCTGACCCCAGGAATGTGTCAATAAAGTTTCCCCTTCCTGGGACAATAAATTCAGGGTGTTCTTATTTGAATTTCCAGGAGTGTATGTTGACGATGGTATGGTAAAAGATTTGGCAAGCTATGCCTCTACCGGACTCCAAAAGTTCGATATTGCTCACGGCGATTCCATCTCGCGAGAGAATGCCCGTACCCGTATCCTCGTCCTTCGCGGTGTTAACGATTGTTGCAAAACCCGAAACATGAAAACTGAAGAGAGACAGTTCCTGTAGGAGCACGACATCAGCTTCGGACACCATAGATAAACTGCCATAGCACTGCTAATTTTAAACCTGTCCTAACTCTCTGACAATTCAGAGAAAGAAATTTATAAGCTTGATTCATGATCGTCAGATGTGGGCTGTTGCTGGTAACCGTTTGAAGCACAGTCCATGTCACTGTCAGACTTCGAGACTACATCTGCAGTTGTTTATGGGTTTTTGCGTTGTTTTTACTTCTTGACGTACATCTAGCCACGGAGTCAGTTGGTTTGACTTTGTTTTTTCGTCATATAATTGTCCGGAGTGTCATAGAGGCGGGCGGAGCTGGTGAGTCATGAGTGCAATCAATTAGTAGAATTCCGCTGTCTTTATTTCTTGACGTACATCTAGCCACGGAGTCAGTTGGTTTGACTTTGTTTTTTCGTCATATAATTGTCCGGAGTGTCATAGAGGCGGGCGGAGCTGGTGAGTCATGAGTGCAATCAATTAGTAGAATTCCTTGCTTCGGAAAGGGCGACGGCAAGTTCAAAGACGCGACGTCAGTAGGCCCAATGTGTTTGGTTGGATCCGCACTGGTTGTTGGTAAATAGCATTCCGGTTGTTTGCGTTGTTTGGAAGCAATTCGGAGTTGGCTGGTGTTTAGGTTATGCTCCACATCACGTGCTTGTCCTCTTTGTGGACGATTATCAGCTGACTGGCTTCCACCTCGTGTGTGTTGCAGCGATCCGAGAAGCGTATTCGCAACGGATTGCTGTAAACACTCGGCTGAACTCGTATTTACAATGGCAGCGGCTGGAAGAGCATTTTGAAGTTGGTGGTGCAATTCCGAGCTGTCAGCCAGAGGTGTTTCTTGTGGGTAAACCCGTGTTTCCGTGTTATCCGTCTGATTTTTTACGGTATGACTACCGGAGCCACTATCGTCACTAGTACGGCGTCTTTTATTACCGACAGGTAAAGCAACGCTGGCCGCTAACGGGTGATTGGCCGCGTCTTTCTGAGCTAAGGGTAGAAAGTATGCTGTACCGAGATTGTTCTCCTCCGAGACAGATCTAATGGGTTTAGATTCAATCAGAGAAAGTGTCTCGTTTCGTGTTAGGTCACCAGCCAATATTAATCGCTGTCGTTGTTGCAGCAAGCCGGCCATTAGAAGCCGACCGGTTCTAGGTGCTTCAGGCTGGAACCATGCCGCCGCTACAGTCGCAGGTTCGAATCCTTCCTCCGGCATGGATGTGTGTGATGTCCTTAGGTTGGTTAGGTTTAAGTAGTTTTAAGTTCTAGGGGACTGATGATGGTTCAAATGGCTCTGAGCACTATGCGACTCAACTGCTGTGGACATTAGTCCCCTAGAACTTAGAACTTCTTAAACCTAACTAACCTAAGGACATCACACACATCCATGCCCGAGGCAGGATTCGAACCTGCGACCGTAGCAGTCCCATGGTTCCAGACTGCGCGCCTAGAACCGCGAGACCACCGCGGCCGGCGGGACTGATGACCTCAGATGTTATGTCCTATAGTGCTGAGAGCCATTTGAATCGTTTTTGAACATTATAACCGCAAACCATCATATTGGATGGAGTATTTACTGTAATCACCATGTCAACGGAACGAACCCCACTGTAACATTGCAGTTTGTGCGGGCTCGACCATGTGTAGTTTCTAATCTGCAGTATTTGGCAAGAATATCTCCTAGAAAACAATTCTCTACCTCAGGCAGCTAATTGAACACTCTCCCGTGTTTATATTCGACGTCAGCGTTAGTGACTGAAACTGTTCTCACAGACTGATCACGGTGTCGAAACTCTGCCTTCCCACCAGTATTCACCAAATTTTCTTCCAGCGTTAACGGATGTAAAAACTTCACAAAGAAACAGTGTGCAGCCATGTCAAAATATGCTGTGTGGATTTGGTCCGACGTTATTCCAATAATATCTACGATACAGTCATGGATTTCGAGAGAACTCGGTTGTATGTTCCTTGAAGATTTCTCAAATTCAAAACACCGGGTAATCTTATGGGGTACACTGAGAGCCATACCTGAACTGCATGAGCGACCGAGAACGCTGTAAGGTAATTAACAAGTGTTCGGACGACGGTACGGAGGATACACTGAGTAAATCACAAGTCACAATCCAGGAATTTCTCTAAATACGGCTTGCGGCGCGACAACTAGCGGAAGTACCGGCAAGTCCGATCGCTAGCGCGTCCCAAGCCGAACTGCGTATCATAGCCACTATACCACAGTGACTGTGCTACTCAACATCTTCTGCAACATTACTCCCTCCTTAAGAGAACAGCGTCTAGTCCTGGAACGAGTCTTCGGTCCTGCATATTCCGACTCCCGATGACTGATATTCGCCCTGGCGGTGATCTTAGAATTTCCTTTGCCGCTACGCCCTCCGTCACCTTTCCGCTTGTTGCCTGTCACTGGAGCTTCGAATTTACTTGGTTTGCAGGATCCTTATAGGACCTCATTCGAAGTACGTGGACCGCATCTTTCATCATCTTGGGTCAGGGTCGAAATCTGCAACTTCGTAAGTAACATCGGACAACTGTCTTACAACCTTATGAGGTCCAAAGTAACACCTGAGGAGCTTCTCAGAGTGACCAACCTTCCGAACAGGACTGAAGATCCACACGAGGTCCCCAGGCTGGTAGACAACAGGGCGGTGCCTCGCCTCATAACTTCGGCGGTCGTTTTATTGAGCCTGCGGAATCAAGCTAACTGCCGAGATTCCCCAGCTCTTTTTAACACCTGGTCGATTTAGTCGTCGTCCACGTCATCAGGATGTAACGAAAACACAGTGTCAATCGTCGTCGGTGCCTCACGCCCATGCACCAGAAAAATGGCGTAATTTCTGAGGTGTCTTGTTTAGCGGTGTTGTAGGCAAACGTTACGAAGGTAGCACCTCATCCCAATTGTTCTGCTCAACACTGACGAACATTGATAGCATTTCAGCCAAGGGCACATTAAAGAGCTCAGGAAGCCCGTTAGTTTGCGGATTGTAGCAGTCGTCATGTGATGAGTAATGTTGAGTAATTTTATCTCTGTCACATGATTAGACTGAAAAACTATCCCTCGATCCGTGATAAACGACCTTGGGGAACTGTGTTTTAATACAATGTCTTCCACTGTGAATTTGGCTACCTCGAAAGCTTCGGCTGTTCACACGGCTTTTGTAATGGTGCAGCGTGTCAGAAATTCAGTGCAAACGATAATCCATCTATTGCCACTAGCAGACGTTGGAAATCATCCGAGGGGGGTCAATCCCAACACCCTGGAAAGGCGTTTCGGCTGGTGGAATTGGTATGAGTCGGCCAGGTGGTTTCCCAGGAACTGCCTTTCTCCACTGGCAATCTCGACACATAGTGACGGATACTCCTACATAAACCTGGCGCTAAATATTTCTTGCAAATCCTATCGTATGTCTTAATAAATCCTAAATATCCGGCCTCAATTGTGCCATGGAATTTCTGTAGATCATCTAAGCGCATGTGTTTAGGAATCACTGGTAGCCACCTCTTTCCAAACGGACCAAAGTTTTAGTTGCGAAGTAATCCTTATATTGTCCATGTTATAAGAACAAAAGCCAAGGAAGCTTCCCACATCTCCAATTTTTTGGAAATAGGAAATTCCGTTATAGATCTCACCTTTTCTGGGTCTGACCCCACACTTTCGTTTGACACAAGGTGCCCATGTATTTTGATTTCTTTTGCTCCAAACTGACACTTTCTTGGATTACGTTTCAGTCCGCCTTATTGGAGACACTTAAGAATGACCCTCAGTCTCTTTATGCGTTCATCAAATGTCTCTGAAAACACTATAATGTCATCTAAATAACAAAGACACATCTTCCACTTCAGGTGACTTAGAAGATTATCCATTATCCACTCAAACGTTGTTAATGCATTACACAAACCAAATGGTATTACCTTAAACTCGTACAGGCCATCAGTCGTGATTAATGCAGTTTCGTCAAGATCAGCCTCATCTACTTCGATTTGCCAATATCTCGAGTACATGTCCATAGTTTAGAAAAACTTAGACCCCTTCAGACAGTAGAAGGGTATCGTCAATTCGTGGAAGAGTTTAAACGTCAATTTTATTAATCTTACTAAGCTTTCTGTAATCAACACAAAAGTACCAACTACCATCCTTCTCTCGTGAGGAGAACCACTGGTGACGATCATGGGCTCTGAGAATTCTGGATGATTTATTCTTCATCATTTTCTCTACCTCGTCGTAAATTATTCGACATTCCGTCGCTGACACTCGGTATGCTCTCTGGCTTATTGGTTGATGGTTTCCAGTGCTAATCCGGTGCTTCACCGTCGATTTGTCTAATTTGCTCTTCACCTGAGGATTGAAGTATTGAGAGAACTCTTGAAGAATGGCAAGTAGATTGTTCTGTCGTTCCGCAGTGATATCTGGTGATAGTCGAGCTAGAAGATCTTGTCTCGTAGTGGTAACGCAAATTTCGCCCACATACTCAGCATCAGAGGTTTCTATAACGCTCAGCTGTTCTCTAATTAACGCCTCAGCGTTTGCTACGCACAAGCGTCGTGGAAGGATCTGCGCTGCTCGACGACAGTTCACTATCCACAATTCACTGAATCCGTTTTTAACCGAGACGACAGAGGCTGGCAGGACCAAGTTATTCTTAAGTGGTACGCTTCTCTTATGTTCCACTACAAGATCCATTGGTTGATGCATAGCATGACACATGACAATTACCTTTCTAGCTCTGACTGCAGGAATGGTCACTTCATCCAGCACACATACTCTCCACACACTCGGATATTCATCTTCATGTCCACAGTACCTCATCTAGACTATCATAATCTATAATTGCCTGAAAAGCTCTCAAAAGTCTAATCTGAGAATCATGTCATGACTACATGTTGTAAGACGATGAATTGTCTGTGCTGTGAATGGGCACTTATACCCGCATGAATGAGACAGCTGGCGGTAGGTTTTACATATTTCCCACTACCCACCTTCAGCAGAGATGTTTTGCTGTCGACGAATACGGTTTTCAGGAACTGGTGACCGTATTCCTCGGAAATGACTGAATACGAGGTTCCAGACTCCACAAGATCTTGGGCTGGTTGACTATTCATGAGGATATCGACGCAGTTTCCTATCATTTTTGTAGTGATTTGTAGGATTTTCCACTTCGGCGGCCTCACCTGTAAGGAAGGTCTCACTATTTAGTTTTCCAGGTTGCGGTGGTTAAGTGATAGGCTAGAGCGATGGAGACTTTGATCGGCTTGTTGGGGAGCGTCCTCTCCAGCGGATAGCTTGCGGTGACGGTGACATACGTCGTCCTGCACCCACGTCTTCTTGTTCATCTTCGTCGTCCCGGAGCTAGCGTCGGCTAAGATCGGTCTGCTGTCTTCTGGCGCAGGCATCATCAAATATCCGCCACCTTTGTCGAAAATAGCGCACCACATGACATTTGAAACATACTGGTTGGTTATCCTAGGTCATCGAGACGTCAGACTTCCTTGGTGCCCAAACAGGTTCCTTACGTGACATTGTAGGAATGCAACTTCGCCTGGGTCTTCACTTTTTCACCGTTTTGAAGGGAAATGGAAGACGCGAGATTGGGTTGAATGTTTGTACCTCTTCCTCCATAATGACCTCTTGAAGTGTCTCGGTTTTTTGCACGCCGTGGAAACCAAGTGACTTCTGAACATCCTCCCTCACTATCTGACGAAGAACACTTGTGAAATCATCGATAAGACCATTGGAAGCCGTTCAGACTCCTTGCGTGTAATTCTTTTTTGATGCATTGTCTCGATATACTGGCACCATCTTATGTAGTCGTATGCTGTCGAAACCTCCTTCAGGAGTAGGGCTTGATGCGTGTCCTCTGCAACACCCTTCAGGAGGTGTGCAACCTTATCTTCCTACTTCATTCTGGGATCCACTATTTTACACAACTCCAAGGCGTCTTGAATGTATGATGCTTTAGTTCCTCCTGGACGCTGTGCTTTGCAATTTAATTTATATCCAGCCTTGCACTTCTGTCGTTGTGTGTCGCCGAAATACTTGCGCAATTCCGCCTGGAATACTTCCCAGCTTGTGAACTTCTCCCCGTTGATCTCATACCATTTCTTGGTAGCTCCCGCCAAGTAGAAAAATACGTTATCCAAACACACGGTGTCGTCTTAAATTTGTTAAATTTGGGTATACTTTCATATACCTTCAGCCATTTGTTTGGCTCTTGGTCATAATCACCAGAGAACCTGGAAGGATGTCGCATGTGCTGACACACAGTTGCTGTCATCGTAACGTCTTCTTCTTCTTCTGTCTCCCATAGGTTGCGATCTGTTCAATATGGCCCGAACTCGGCTTTCTGACCACGTAAACGGCGGCTCTGTTGTAGGCTGATGGGAATCACTGTGTCGTCGATAATGGGCGTTGCCCTCCGCGGTGGTCTCGCGGTTCTAGGCGCGCAGTCCGGAACCGTGCGACTGCTACGGTCGCAGGTTCGAATCCTGCCTCGGGCATGGATGTCTGTGATGTCCTTAGGTTAGTTAGGTTTAAGTATTTCTAGGTTCTAGGGGACTGATGACATCAGCAGTTGAGTCTCATAGTGCTAAGAGCCATTTTTTTGATTATGTGCGCTGTCACAAGTTCAAATACCCAGCGTCTCCACCAGAAGAGAGAAGGTGTAATTAGATGAATGACGAACACTAATTGCAATATTTTCAACATTTCGCGGCCCTGTCAGCATCGGTATAAATCAGTTGCGATGTTTGGAAACTAAGGCTGTTTGTTTTTAAAATTAAAATTAAACACTAACTTCACTTAACGAAGGTTCATTTAGCACTTGCACATACAAGAGCATGGAGCGAACTGCCTCCAGCCAGAACACATACGGTATATATACAGTTACAGAGCTTTCCAGTACAATGATTCTTGACATTTGTGAATGCTTGTAGAATGTACTCGAACACAATATACTTATTAAAATTTTACAGTTGAGGTGTGTTTTGAACCCACAACCCTCCATGCAACAATCTACTACCATAATCACTAAGATGGCTCTGAGCACTGTGTGACTTAACATCTATGGTCATCAGTCTAATCACTAAGATCCTCTGCTATACCCGCATGACAGGACAAATAGTTTAATTTGTGGAAAGTGTCCAAAATGATTGGCTGTCAGTTACACTCGAATGTACTACTTTAGTCATTTGACAAACAATACATATGTAAAGAAAACATTAAAAACAGAGCAAGCCAAACATTAATTTTAGAACCTAATTCCCAGCTAAATGCGTCATTCAATCTCATGCCTCAAGGGCTAAACAACTTTAATTTAAAACTGGTTGAAGGCTGATAACTTAAGGCTCGAAACAGGAATTTGAATTTTAAAAAGCAGAAGGCTCTATCGCGCTCCGAAGTTTCCAAGGGTCGGCATGGAATTCGAACACTAACGCTCGCTTAGGTGAGACAGGCAGTCGGCCCAACAATTCTCAAACCGACGGCAACCCAACCGACAGACAGTCAACGGACCAAGTATCAGGATAACTTCCGCTCCACCCGACCAGCACACAACAGGGCAATGAAACAAAGCAGAATGTATCGGCACCTACAACGAAATACAAATTCAGCTGTCAAACTACAGGCCGTGCTGGACAGCCACAACACGACGAGGCAAAGACACTGCCTGAATTTACCTAACGCCCAGGGCACGAAACCGGAACGTTAACGGGCAAAAGGCAGAAGATTCAGCTGGTGCACTTCAATTAAAAAATAATGAAGTTATGTTAAACTCCACAGGAGGGAGGCTAGAATCTCGCCAATTTGCTCGCGATAATGCCCCAAAAGCCTACAACGAAATCCAAACGACACACAATGTGAGTTGTTGGGGCTGGCTGGTAGATTGAGTAAAGTATATCTCCGCCTCTTGTGGATCTTGAATTGAGTATTCCCTATAACCAATTTTCTTACTCGTCTTTCATTCCTAGAGTCAAACCCGTATTGATAAGATTTCCATCTGCCTTAAGGTACTGCATTACCTGTTCAATACACTCATATACCTCCTCTATCTCTTCATCTTGCACTTGCGATGTCGGCATGTACATCTGAACTACTGTTGTTGTTGTCGGCTTACTGCAAATTCTGATAAGCACAACGCTATCACACTAACTCATTCTCTGTCCTACCTTCCTATTAATAATGAATCCCACTACAGTTATATCATGTTCTTCTGCTATTGGTATTACCTTATACTCATCCGATCAGAAATTCTGCGACTAAAAATAGCTTACAGTCCGGCTGATGTGTAGTGTTTAACGACGTCCTGCCATGTCTAATGGTGTAATTATAATATCCATAAACGGACTGGCGATCAAGTAAGTCTGATAGACTCCAAAGCAAAGTCTCGTCTGCATAGAGTTTTCTTTCTCTAATTGTAAATTACGTGGAGATTCTTAACACTGACTCCAACAAAGAGGATGAAAGTGTTATACAGAAACGTTATATTAAAGCAGACGAAACGTATTTTTCAAAATTTAGGACATCAAACAGAGATACTGGCGAATTTGGTGTGGTCTGCAGAAACAATGTTATTCCACAAGTGTTACGACCTAAACCATTCCCTATTAAGGAAATTACTCCTCAAAGAACAGTTAATGTGTTTTGTGCACGAAAAAGAAAACTGTAAATGGAGTAAACTGGGGTCTATGGCGAAGATAGTTGTCATAAGGGAAGACTATAAACAGCTATTGGAAAAAGGAGGAGCTGCTGCAGATGTGCTTTCAACGGTTACATATGGCTTTAAACACAGTATATGGAGAAATGTGGCTACGACTGGGAAATATAAAGTATTTGCGTGTAGAGTAAATAGCTCTGGAATTTGGTCATGTGTTGGAGGGCTCGCCGAAATCAAGAAATCATTTTCAATAAACTTCATTCCATTTTTGACCCACTTGAAGGAGGGATACATTATCCTAAATGTGGCGACCTGGATGTTGTGCTCCTAGAAACTGATCAGTCATTTGCGGAGTTTAAAAGCGATGTATCATTTACATTTAATGAACACTTCTTTGCAAAAGTTGTAAACATTATGTTATATACATAAATTTCGCTGGAATAAGTACTAGAAGGGCTGTTGGTGTAGAAGACTGTTGGCATTCATAGAAGAAGATGTGGAGTGCTTTACAAATTGTTTCACGGAGAAAATAAGAGGTAAAATTAAAATTTCCGAATTCTCTCGTATATAAAGGTTGCAAGAAGATACAGAGCTAACTGTTAAAGCCATAAAGGAGACAGTTTACAGGAACAAAAGTAGATATTTACAAAAATTCGAGGAGATACCTTCTTTGCACACATCAAATTACTGACTCTAGAATTACGTAAATTGCTGATTAAGATGTAGAATTAAGTTATAAGTTAAAAATTAATCTTGATTTTATTAAAACTACACCCAGCAAATAAAAAGAAAAGATTATCTCCTGCATGTACGTATAAGCAAAAATATGTAAAATTTTGTATGGGAATATTTGCTAGTTTTATTCGTTAAGCTGTCGAAAATTCTAAGACATTTCCTATCTCCTGCGACTTACGTGCGAGTGTTTCAGATGGAGGAAGTGTATATTTGGATGACATTGAAATGTAAGCGAAACTATTGACAGCTGCTCCCCCTATACCATAATGTATAGAACAGTCTGTGGTTAAACCATAGTTACGCGTGAACAGTAACATAGATTTGACAGCTCGGTACACAGCCGCTGCACACCATTCACGTAAGCCCACATCTGTTCGCGTACCATGACTGATACACTAAGCAAATGGACCAATCATATAGATGCTGCTAGAATCGTATATGTTGGCGTACTCCATTCGAAAATATAACGGGAAAAGTAATCTCAGGGAAAGACGAGTTATTTGTTCTGTAAACATAAGATTCAATTAGAGTGTGTGACGTTGGGATAGAAGGTTATTCGATAATACTGACGCACAGTGCTCCTGCTTGCTGCGTATTTACTTTATATGTAGAATGTTTAAATGTGATAGATTTGACTGCAAGCACGTGGGAAGCTCTATGGTGGGAATGATAATTGACCTGAACGTAGCTGTATCTGCTGTACATTTATAAGACTAGAAATCGAATACACGGTCATCGGAAGCCTTAACTGCAGTTAAATACCTAGCAGTACTCACCTGGTTCGAGCTGAAGGAGAATACATATGTCGGGTTAGTCGGTGAACTAAAACAGAAGTATGAGTCGGACTCAAATACATTTGGTTGGATTTTTATGGGGCTGTAATCCAACCACGGAGAAGTGATAGTGGAAAAGGCAAGCGACCGTAAATCCCGTCGGTATTTCAACTCAGAGACTGTGGCGCTACAATTCGGATCGATTGGTAAGACTTCCTAAAATAACTGCTGTTGCTACAATGAACACTGCCATTAATTTGGTCTGGCTTATACTCATTGGTTAATTGGCTACCCAGGTATAACACTTACATAAGGTTGTAAGTACTGAGTTTGTTTCTGAATAAATAACTACCACAGTCCTAATGCGTATTACCCATATGTATATAGTGTGCTGTATGTGGTACAAAATCCAATGTCGAACAGCGCGTGGTGGTAATAATAACAAATGATATTTCAAGTCCGAAATATTCTGCCTAGTCTTGCAATAGCTGTGAATTATGGTTGAGATAAGAGGCTGTTGCCCCAATGTAGATCATTCAATGGACAGTGTATTGGAAGCTGTGTGGTACTACTAGATTCGTTTTATGGAGGCGTACTCTAGTCGAAAAAAGGGCACTGTTTTTCTCACCAGAAACTATGCTATCAACGAAGACTTTGGCCTCATTACACTGTGGTATTTCCAGCGTTGAGTCAGAGCAAGACGATTAGGAAAGTTAGGACACGTAGAGGGAGATATCAGACAATTATACGATATCGATGAATTGTTTTTTTGTTTACCAATTTTTTTGGATAGCCGTCATACACTTAGCACGGTTGTAGTTTTCTAATTGGTCGTTAGTGTGCTGTTTTTCTCGTTGTGATGGCCTCCTACTTAGCCACTGACGGGTGGTGGACAAGACAGCCTAACTAATGGAACAGTGCCATTGGAACGTGAGTAGATTTCGAGAGAACTAGCAGTGGTCTGTGACTCGGTGGGCACATTTCTTATTCGTCAAAATCAGGTGGATTCAAATGCTATACAGGGTGTTACAAAAAGGTACGGCCAAACTTTCAGGAAACATTCCTCACACACAAAGAAAGAAAATATGTTATGTGGGCATGTGTCCGGAAACGCTTACTTTCCATGTTAGCCAGCTTCAAATGTCGATTCTCTAAGATTTCTCAAGTTTTCCAGGAATAGAAGTGTGCTTTCCTTCCGTCGATACACATTTGAGTTCCCGAAGCAGCCATCTACCAATTTGGCGGGAACCAATAGGAAACCTCGCGCAGTACCGAATTTGAAAGAACCCCAGGTCTGCAGGATCATGTACGTTTAGGAGGGTATGGTCAGCTCACATGCATTACGCTACTGTTCACAGCGTTTGACTAACCGGCGTATTGTTCAACATCGTGGTACTTACCTCAGCAAAAATTAAACGCATAGTCCTTTTTAGATAGATAGCTTGTGAGATTCTAGAAACATTATTTCCTGCCCGACACGGTGAGCGGTGGCTTGTCGGCCGGGAGCGGCACAGGCCTGACGAGCAGGAAGAGGTTCACAACCAAGTAGGCTCGGTGGTGGTGGCAGCTTTTCGCATGTGACCTAGTGGCAGTGGTGTGGACTGCATCGGATGCTTTGCAGGGTCAGAGGAGAAAGTGAGACATCGTACTGCCCCCGTAAACGGTCTCACCAGGATTTGTTCTGGAGCTGTATACCAGAATTCTAAGTGACGTACTTCGACCGGCAGAAGACAAACGACAGATAGAATTTATGTAGCACTGGATATATTCAGCTGTCTGATAATGGTTACCACCCAATCTGGGATCGGAGGAAGTGCCTCATGATGGCCCCCAGGGATGTCACAGAAGTGAGTGTAACGGCTGCCTGAAAAGCATAATCTGACTGCAGAAAAAAATTTTCTAACGGTGCAAAGGGACTCTCATGATCAGTGTAAATAACTAGTCAACGAATTTTATATCAGTGACGTGTCACTGGGCAGGTGGAAGTGAGGGCGTGAGTGTCACGAATATAATTCGCGAGTTGGAGTGTTAATTAGAAAAAAATGGTAGAAATGGCTCTGAGCACTATGCGACTTAACTTCTGAGGTCATCAGTCGCCTAGAACTTAGAACTAATTTAACCTAACTAACCTAAGGACATCACACATATCCATGCCCGAGGCAGGATTCGAACCTGCGGCCGTAGTGGTCGCGCGGCTCCAGACTGTAGCGCCTAGAACCGCTCGGCCACTCCGACTGGCCACTTCAGTTGAGAAATCGTGTTGAACCTCACGAGTGCAGTAGGTGGTGTAGCACTTAGCAGCCCCATCAGTCAAACAAATCAGTAACAGGTTGCACTGTGCATGCTTGAGCACTGTCCTGCAAAATGATTGTCAGGTCCTGCAGAAAGTGTCATCACTTCTGTCTCTATGTTGTTCATTTTTGGAACTCAACCTGCGACGAGCTTAGAGACACAAGTGATGACACTTTCTGCAGGATCTGACCATCATTTTGCAGGACAATGCTCAAGAACGTACAGTGCAAGCTGTTACTGATTTAATAAAATTGTCTCGGGCTTGTAGCCGCGTCAGGTGGTTAATATCCCACGAGCTTTCAACCAAGCTCTCCTCAGTCTTTGTCAAGTGGTAACACTGAATGCAATGCATTCATACATGACGTACCTCTACGGGGAGGAACCTTCGTGTTAAGAAGGCTAACTTGTTAAGCTCTCTAGTCTTCCTGTTACGCTGACGAGATGAGAATACGATTCCACGATTTGCTTTGGTGAGCCATCACATCAACACCTGGGCAGCCAGAAGAATCCACCGTCGTGCCAGATCTGCCCTGTTGCGGGAATGGATACACTTCACTAGGAGGCAGCTGGATTTAAATGGTCGCGAGCTGCTGGATATACATCTGCAATTGACAGAGGTGCTTTCGCAAGTAGACTGGGAGTGGATCGACTCAGCCACCACAGCACAACAGGTGTCAACGCAAAAAAAGACCGCAGAGAAACAGAAAGGGACATTCACGCGGCTATCTCAACAACTGTGCAGAACGGAAATCAACAGAACGAACTGTTATCAACATGACGGAGAACTAGATCGACGCGGGTGCCATTTCGGCGCTGAAGAAACGTCTTAACTTCGCACCAGAGCCTCGGAGCATCCCTGTCTGTGATGTTATAAGTGGAGCTGGACAAGCAATCCGTAAGATGCCTAGTGAGAGTACTGACGAAATTCGTCGCGAAACAGGTCGCATCATTTCAAAATGTAAACCACCGAGGTCTAACTTGACTACGGCTGAACGCAATGGTCTTCACGCACTCCGCAACGACCCCCTCATCGTGGTTCTGCCAGCTGACAAGGGAAATGCGTCCATCATTCTGAAGAAAGCTTACTACGACGCCAGAATTCAATTGATTCTTGAAGAGAATACATACCGTGAACTGCCCCGGGACCCGACGACAAGATATTGAGGAAGGCATCAGAGCTTCTAAAACAGCCAACATTGGAAGAGGGCATTATTAAGAATCTCCTCCCTCAGGCGCCGAGACCACCGAAGCTTTGAGGACTACCAAATATCCACAAACCAGATTCTCCTCTTTGTCCCATTGTTAACACCACTGAGTCACCCACTTATAGATTGGCAAAACACCTGGGCAGCCTCCTGGCACCACATGTGGGTCGTTGTGTGCATCACATCAAGAACACTAATGACTTTATCAATACAATTGAACAACTGCGTCTTAGTCAAGGAGATATAATGGCTAGTTTTGATGTGCTCTCCCTGTTTACACGTGTTCAGGTCAAAGACTGTGTAGATCTCCTCTCCCAGTTATTTGAGAGCACAATTGTGGGTCTGTTTAAGCACACGTTTACATCGTCGTACTTCCTACATGGCGGCCAGTATTGCGAGCAGTTGGACGGCGTGGCTATGGGAAGCCCATTACCTCCATCCACAGCCAAACGTTTTATGGAAAAATTTGAAGACATCGCCTTGGACACGGCTCCAGCTAAGTCAAGTTGTTTTTATCGTTACGTCGATGACACTTTTATCGTCTGGCCCCATGCTCGTGTAAAAGTGGAAAAATGTGTGAACATCTGAACAGCGTTCAGGGCCACATCATGTTTATTCAGGAAGTCGAGACAGATCATTGCCTTTCATTGACGTCCTCGTTTGACGGAAAACCAATGGGCACCTCAGCCATAGTGTCTACAGGAAACCAACCCCCGCACATGGGTATCTGCACGCTCTCAGCCACCACCATCCGGCACAATAACGTGGCGTTCTGAATACCCTCGTCCATAGTGCTAAAGTCGTCTCAGAAAGTCTGCCACTAGAACTGAGCCACCCCCGAAAAGTTTTCCGGGAAAACAGGTGCAGCTACGGACAGGTGTCACCGACTATATCTGGTGTGACACAGCTAGAAAAACACCAATAAAGAGGTGAACACCACCGAAGAAGAAAGCAAGAAAGATGTGGTTTTGCCTTTCTGTGGTACAGTGTCGGGAAAGATTAGCCGGTTCCTGAAGAGATATAACATTTCATCGGTGTTCACACCCCCAGCAAAAATTCATCAGCTCATAAGGCCTCTAAAGCACGATCTAGGGCATAGAAAGCCTGGGATGTGCAAGTTACCATGCCAGTGTGGCTGTTACTACGTCGGTTAAACAGTACGCACTGTGGAGCGAAGCAGGACGGAACACGAGGGGTGCTGACGCCTACGCTATCCAGAAAAATCAGCCGTGGCAGAACACACCTTAGAAATTGGACACCGAGTACTATTCGACGAAACATCTTTCCTTATGGAGACGAAGGGATTTTGGGATAGCATCATAAAAGAAGCTACTGAAATAATAACCTCTGAAGACTCCAACAACAAGGACGTCGGTTTGCAGCTCAGCAGATCTTGGGACCCGGCTATCGCGATGTTAAAACGGACTGGACGGACGCGGGATGAAAGCATTACCGTATATGGCGATGAACAGAGCACCAGTGACGTCACAGGGAGCAGTGCGGCTATATAACGACGCGGCAACAGCGACACAGCTGTCAGTCTTACCACCTGAAAGTGAACGGGGAGAGCTCGGTCGAAAGCTCGTGTGATTTCAACCACCTGATACGGCTGGAAGACTGAGAAATTTTTTATTAATTCGTATCGCAGCGAAACAATACATTCGTACATGTGACTGATTTGTTCGACTGATGGGGCTGCTAAGTGCTGTATCACCTACTGCACTCCCCCGATTTAAGCCTCCGTAAGCTTAACTCGATCTCTAAACTGAAGGAAACACTTCACGGCTTTCTCTTCAGAACTGCTACAGCCGGCCGTCGTGACCGAATGGTTCTAGGTCCTTCAGTCTGGAACCGCGCTGCTGTTCCGGTCACAGGTTTGAATCCTGCTTCGGTCATGGATGTGTGTGATGTCCTTAGGTTGGTTAGATTTAAGTAGTTTTAAGTCTAGGGGACTGATGACCTCAGATGTTAATTCCCATAGCGCTGGGAGCCATTTGACTCATTTTGAACTGCTACAAATTCGCGGTCAATAGACCGCGTCGCTTGAACTGTCAACACAACTGGCACTGATAAGTATATCCGACGCCTTCCACATCGCTGGCCACGGGATGTACACAATTGTGGTGACTACTGTGAAGGACAGTAAAACGTTGAAACGCGTATCTATTTTGTACCAGCTGTAAGCAAATAGTTGCCACTAATAAAGTTCCAAACCTTTTGTATCTACAATTACATGTATACTCTGCAAATCACATTTAAGTGCCTGGCAGAAGGTTCATCGAACCACAATTCTCTGTTATTCCAATCTCGTATAGCGGACGGAAATAACGAACACCTATACCTTTCCGTACTAACTTTGATTTCCCTTATTTTATCCTTGTTATCGTCCCTCCCTACGTAGGTCGGTGTCAAAAAAATATTTTGGCATTCGGAGGAGAACGATGGTGAATGGAATTTCCTGAGAAGATTCCGTCACTACGAAAAACTCCTTTCTTTAATGATGTCAATCCAAAATCCTATATCATTTCAGTGACACTCTTTCCCATATTTCGCGATAATACAAAACGTGCTACCCTTCTTTGAATTTTCTCGGTGTACTCCGTCAGTCCTATCTGGCAAGGCTCCCTCGCCATGCACAAGTATTCTAAAAGAGGATGGAGAAGCGAAGGGTAGGCAGTCACCATTGTAGACCTGTCACATTTTCTAACTGTCCTGCCAATAAAACTCAGTCTTCGGATAGCCTTCCTCACAACATTTTATATGTTCTCCTTCTAATTTAAGTTTTTCGTAATGGTAATTCCTAGGAATTTAGATGAATTTGACTGCTTTATCGTGCTACTGAAGTTTAGCGAATTACTTTTAGCACTCATGTGAATGACCTCACACGTTGCGCTATTTAGGGTCAACTGCTAATTTTCGCACCTTTCAGATATATTATATAAATATTTTTTGAATCTGTTTTGATCCTCTGATGACTTCATTAGTCAATAAACGACAGCGTCATCTTCAAAACAACCTAAGACGGCTGCTCAGATGGTCTCCCAAATCGTTTATATAGATAAGAAACAGCAAAGGCTCTATAACACTACCCTGGGGAACGCGAAAAATGACTATTAGTCTATGACTTTCCGTCTATTTCTATTAACTACGACCTGTATAAAAGCAACTGACAAATCCATTGACATAACTGAGACGAAATTTCATAAGCAAGCAATTTCACTGCAATCCACTTGTGTTGTACAGTGTCAAAAGCTTTCCGGGAATACAGAAATACCGAATAGATCTGAAATCCCTTGTCAATAGCTCTCAACTCATTATGCGAATAAAGGGCTACTTGTGATGCACAAGAACGATGTTTTCTAAACCCCTGTTAACTCTGTGTCAATAGTTTTCTTCAAGGTAATTCATAATGTTTGAACACAATATGTGTTCCAGAATCCTGCTGCATACCGACGTTAATGATAAGGGCGTGTAATTTAGTGGATTACTCTTACTAACTTTCTTGATTATTGGCGTGATCTCTGCAACTTTCAAGTCTTTGGGAGCGTATATATCGTCGAGCGAACGGTTGTATATGATTGTTAAGTATGGAGCAAAGGCATTTTCATACTCTGAAAGGAACCTACTTTATATACAGTCTGGAAGTTGCTTCACTACTCTGTGGATATTTACTTCTATGTTACTCAAGTTGGCAGCTGCTCTTGATCCGAATTCTGAAATATTTACATTTACTTCGTCTTCTTTTGTAAAGGCATATGGGAAGGCTATGTTTAGTAACTGTTCTTAGGTAGCACTGTCTTCGATAGTATCTCCATTTCTATCGCTCAGAGAAGGAACTGAGTGTTTCTTGCCACTAACGTAGTTCCCATACGACGACAATCTCTCCGAATTTTCTGTCACGTTTCGAGACAAAGTTTCGTTGTAGAAACTGTTACAAGCTTCTCTCATTGAAGTCCGAACTAAATTTCGAGCTTCTGTAAAAATCGTCGATCTTGGGGATTTTGGGTCTGTTTAAAATTAGGCATTCTAGTTTCGTTGTTTCTGTAACATTGATCTGAGCCCTTATGTGTACCATGGAGGATCAGCTCCATCGTTTGTTAATTTTTTTGGTATAAATCACTCAATTGCTACCGATACTATTTCTTTGAATTGAAGCCACATCCGGTCTACTCTTATATTATTAATTTCTACGGAGGGGAGATTGTCTCTCATAAAGACGTCAAGTCAAATTTTATCTGCTTTTCTGAATAGGTTTATTTTTCGTCTATCTTCTGAAGATTTGGGGGGTTACAATTTTCAGTCTCTCTACGATAATCTGTGTTCATTAATCCCTGTATCAAATCTGATTTAGTTAAAATAACTAAAGGTGCATCTTCTGTTTTGAACACAGAGCGTGTGCGTGATATCAGAAACCAGGACCATAGGAAACAGCTATAAAACTTGAGGTATCGAATTCCAAAAATTTTTTACTTCAGCATCTAAAAATGTGCCTTTAGGCTGTTGTTTACAAAGCTAAATAATCTGTGATCATACATGTCTCCAGAACCTTTTATTTTTTAAGCTGAGGGATCTTTTTGAAACAGTTCAGCGTCCTTGTGATGTGGAGGCATAGATTCGTCATAAGTGAAAAAGAAATTTGTTGTTGGTTGGCTTCTTAATGCTGAGGCGAATTAACAGAAAGATAGAAAACATTAATCATTATGATATAATGTGAATTTGAATTGATTATTTCCCTATTACAGCTCGGTTTTGAAATCATTATATTCAACAAAATCCAACCGTAAGGGTACAGGACAAAGTGCCTCAGAGACTCACTTGCAAAAATACTTTTGGTCAGATATTGTTTTACATCTATTGATAAGCGACACCCACATTAAATTCTTGCTATCTCATATGTTCCTGTGGCCGACCAGTTATTTCAGCTATGTGGCTTCTCATTTTGCTGGAATAATGAAACGATTTTTTGTGGCAGTGGGCTACTGAAGCAGAAGAGAATTGCGTGGAATATGGTGTAAATTTTAAACGATTTATTCTGTACCCATTATATCTGCACACTGGTAAGAATTTTCTATATTCATTACCCCTACGCAACTTAACGTAGCACAAAGGGCAGTCACATGGACTGTAAACCACACGTCCATTTCTCTAAGTAACTTCGTTGCCATAACGCCAACAGAGCAAAATTACTGCCCAATTAGAAGAAAAATTATTCCCAATTGTGACATCTAATTATTCACTCAGGCGTGTGGTTAGCATTTTGCAGGACGTGACATGTTTATTCTTGCTGGTAAACATTTTCAGTGACAGCGTAATTGTGTTTCTAACGGCTGCGAGCTGACCAGAGAAATGTCTGTGCGCTGGATTGTGTTTGATGAAGTGCCTCATCAATGAGGGAAATGATATACTGTAGTTCCAAATAGCAAGCGTTCCCCTTATTTGACTTGCCCAATTGCCTGCGCACTTAATTTGCCGACATCCCGTGAACGATTAGACTATCTCTGAATCGCAGAACTCCAGCCCCTCTCCAGTTTTTTAGCGGCAACACGTACTGTACAACACAAAGATTTACTTTGAATACCTGCTACCCAAACCATTGGCATTTAATTATGGTTCTTCCTTTCTGCATTGCTATTCGTATTTTCTTCAACAAGCGATAAAAGGAAACCCCGAAATTTCGTAGTCATTATCTTCTAAAGCAAGTGGTTGTAGTTCGCCTGTTTTCCTTAAAATATCACCCCGTAGCTGCTGTTTTGTACCTCGATAAGTTTTCAGAGTGTAAACAATGAAATTTTTGTAAGGTTTCCCATGAGAATTCTACACCCTTTTCATCTTACAGCTATATAAACTTATATGTTATCGGGTGACGTCATCGAAATGGCGATCCGTAAATTTAAGGTTAGTTACTTTCTCACGTCAGAATCGTCCCATTTTAGGTGTGCTACAGGTCTCTTAACTCAATGTGGTGTCATAAGTCTTGCTAGTTCTCTTCAAATTGCTCTAACTGCTACATAGAAAGTTTAGTTTTCCTCACATACTGCCACCGTGCCCGAACTAAGGTGCGACGAATTTGTGTTTTTCTAAGCATGTGACAACATGATTGTTAGTCTACTTGAGAACTAATTTCTCTGATGTATAAGTCATGCGGTAGTTACGTTATCTCATGTGATTTTTCCGTCAATGCTTAAGAGAAAAAGACATGGCTTCTGAGGACAGAGGAAGGGCACCGAAGCCATGCAACTTTCAATGTCGCCCAAGAGCCAGCTAGTTTTGTTCTGTAATGCCAGTGGCAGCTGACACACAGGAAGTGAGAGAGAGACCGCAATGTTTCATTCGTAGCGTCGCAGACACGATGTAAGCTTCCAGAGACATCAGCCAGTCAAGAAACCGTTAAGCAATATTTGTAAACAAAATATACTTACTCAACAGCTATTTCACTCCTGTGTCACCAAGTGGTAAAGAAGAAAGTACTAAAACCATGATAGACAATGGACTACAAAATACATAGTATCCGTGGCTACAACATAAGCTTAGGACACTGTCTCGTAATATGTATAAAGATACGACAAAGGCCTCACTGAAGCGAGAACAACTCTTCAAGGAGAACATTCGAAACAAACGTGCCGTAAATGTCGCATTATAATTACCCAATATTTGGATGAATGTAGAAGAACCGAAATGTTTTAGCACATGACTTAAACACATCAGGGAGTAATGTCGATGGTTCCAGAGAGATCCGTAGAGAGGTAATTGAGGAAATTCAGCATGGATTCTGAGAGGAAGAAAAAGCACAAGAGTTGAAATCGAGTGTTAATGCAACGGAAGAGATTGACTGTGAAACGTATCACAGGATACACTTAGTGGTAGCTAAAAAGAGTTAAGCGTTCTATTCTTTACAACTTGTGTTCATTTATAAAATATCATATCTAACTGCACTTGATGCTCAGAAAAATAACAGGGAAATATGGAGTAATGGCAAGTTATGTCACTGAGAGATACTAACTATGAACCTATGACTCCTCCTTCACTGGTTAGCAAGAAAATGTCACAGTCTGATAGTAGCTGTAGAAATGTATGGGTCTTACGTCGGTGTCTCATGATATGTCAGTTTATTGGGAGCCATTTCTTCACGAGTTTGGTATCTGTGATTGTCAATGGAATTGGTTAGCCGAATGCTTGCGTCCCTAGTTCAAACATACCTGCAGTCATTTTCGTCCTATTCGCTACTAGAAAATATAAACGGTACACCAGCCATTTTAAGAACCTGACTTCCGAGATAGGTTTCTCTTAGGCCTTTCCTCAGCATTAGAACGTATTTGAACAGATCATATGTTGTTGTTGTGGACTTCAGTCCTGAGACTGGTTTGATGCAGCTCTCCATGCTACTCTATCCTGTGCAAGCTTCTTCTTCTTCTCCCAGAACCCACTGCAACCTACATCCTTCTGAATCTGCTTGGTCTCCCTCTACGATTTTTACCCTCTACGGTGCCCTCCAATACTAAATTGGTGATCCCTTGATGCCTTAGAACATGTCCAACCAACCGATCCCTTCTTCTGGTCAAGTTGTGCCACAAACTTCTCTTCTCCCCAATCCTATTCAATACCTCGTCATTAGTTATGTGATCTACCCATCTAATCTTCAGCATTCTTCTGTAGCACAACATTTCGAAAGCTTCTATTCTCCTCTTGTCCAAACTATTTATCGTCCATGTTTCACTTCCATACATGGCTACACTCCATACAAATACTTTCAGAAATGACTTCCTGACCCTTAAATCTAGACTCGATGTTAACAAATTTCTCTTCTTCAGAAACGCTTTCCTTGCCATTGCCAGTCTACATTTTATATCGTCTCTACTTCGACCATTATCAGTTATTTTGCTCCCCAAATAGCAAAACTCCTTTACTACTTTAAGTGTCTCATTTCCTAATCTAATTCCCTCATCATCACCCGACTTCATTCGACTACATTCCATTATCCTCGATTTGCTCTTGTTGATGTTCATCATATATCCTACTTTCAAGACACTATCCATTCCGTTCAACTGCTCTTCCAAGTCCTTTGCTGTCTCAGACAGAATTACAATGTCATCGGCGAACCTCAAAGTTTTTATTTCTTCTCCATGGATTTTAATACCTACTCCAAACTTTTCTTTTGTTTCCTTTACTGCTTGCTCAATATTCAGATTGGGGAGAGACTACAACCCTGTCTCACACCCTTCCCAACCACTGCCTCCCTTTCATGTCCCTCGACTCTTATAACTGCCATCTGGTTTCTTTTCAAACTGCAAATAGCCTGTCGCTCCCTATATCTTACCCTGCCACCTTCAGAATTTTAAAGAGAGTATTCCAGTCAACATTGTCAAAAGCTTTCTCTAAGTCTACAAATGCTAGAAACGTAGGTTTGTCCTTCCTTAATCTAGCTTCTAAGATAAGTCTAGGGTCAGTATTGCCTCACGTGTTCCAACATTTCTACGAAATCTAAACTGATCTTCCCCAAGGTCTGCTGCTACTAGTTTTTCCATCCGTCTGTAAAGAATTCGCGTTAGTATTTTGCAGCTGTGACTTATTAAACTGATAGTTCGGTAATTTTCACATCTGTCAACACCTGCTTTCTTTGGGATTGGAATTATTATATTCTTCTTGAAGTCTGAGGGTATTTCGCCTGTCTCATACATCTTGCTCACCAGATGGTAGAGTTTTGTCAGGACTGGCTTTCCCAAGGACGTCAGTAGTTCCAAAGGAATGTTGTCTACTCCGGGGGCCTTGTTTCGACACAGGTCTTTCAATGCTCTGTCAAACTCTTAACGTAGTATCGTATCTCCCATTTCGTCTTCATCTACGTCCTCTTCCATTTCCATAATATTGTCCTCAAGTACATCGCCCTTGTATAAACCCTCTATATACTACTTCCACCTTTCTGCTTTCCCTTCTTTGCTTAGAACTGGGTTTCCATCTGAGCTCTTGATGTTCATACAAGTGGTTCTCTTTTCTCCAAAGGTCTCTTTAATTTTCCTGTAGGCAGTATCTATCTTAACCCTAGTGAGATAAGCCTCTACATCGTTACATTTGTCCTCTAGCCATCCCTGCTTAGCCATCTTGCACTTCCTGTCGATCTCATTTTTGAGACGTCTGTATTCCTTTTTGCCTGCTTCATTTAATGCATTTTTATATTTTCTCCTTTCATCAATTAAATTCAATATTTCTTCTGTTACCCAAGGATTTCTATTAGTCAACGTCTTTTTACCTACTTGATTCTCTGCTGCTTTCACTACTTCATCCCTCAAAGCTACCCATTCTTTTTCTGCTGTATTTCTTTTCCCCATTGCTGTCAATTGCTCCCTTATGTTCTCCCTCAAACTCTGTACAACCTCTGGTTCTTTTAGTTTATCCAGGTCCCATCTCCTTAAATTCCCACCTTTTTTGCAGTTTATTCAGTTTTAATCTACAGGTCATAACCAATAGATTGTGGTCACAGTCCACATCTGCCCCTGGAAAGGTCTTACAATTTAAGACCTGGTTCCTAAATCTCTGTCTTACCATTATATAATCAATCTGATACCTTTTAGTATCTCCAGGCTTCTTCCATGTATACACCCTTCTTTTATGATTCTTGAACCAAGTGTTACCTATGATTAAGTTGTGCTCTGTGCAAAATTCTACCAGGTGGCTTCCTCTTTAATTTCTTTGCCCCAGTCCATAATCACCTATTACGTTTCCTTCTCTCCCTTTTCCTACTACTGAATTCCAGTCACCTGTGACTATTAAATTTTCATCTCCGTTCACTACCTGAATAATTTCTTTTATTTCATCATACATTTCTTCAATTTCCTCGTCATCTGCAGAGCTAGTTGGCATATAAATTTTTACTAGTGTAGTAGGCGTGGGCTTCGTATCTATCTTGGCCACAATAATGCGTTCACTATGCTGTTTGTAGTAGCGTACCCGCATTCCTATTTTCCTATTCATTATTAAACCTACTCCTGCATTGCCCCTATTTGATTTTGTGTTTATAACCCTGTGGTCACCTGACCAGCAGTCTTGTTCCTCCTGCCACCGAACTTCACTAATTCCCACTATATCTAACTTTAACCTATCCATTTCCCTTTTTAAATTTTCTAACCTACCGATTAAGGGATCTGACATTCCACGCTCCGATCCTTGAACGCCAGTTTTCTTTCTGCTGATAACGATATCCTCTTGAGTAGTCCCCGCCCGGAGATCCGAATGGTGGACTATTTTACCTCCGGAATATTTTACCCAAGAGGACGCCATCATCATTTAATCATACAGTAAAGCTGCATGCCCTCGGGAAAAATTACAGCCGTAGTTTCCCCTTGCTTTCAGCCGTTCGCAGTACCAGCACAGCAAGGCCGTTTTGGTTAATGTTACAAAGCCAGATCAGTCAATCATACAGACTGTTGCCCCTGCAACTACTGAAAAGGCTGCTGCCCCTCTTCAGGAACCACACGTTTGTCTGGCCTCTCAACAGATACCCCTCCGTTGTGGTTGCACCTACGGTACGGCTATCTGTATCGCTGAGGCACGCAAGCCTCCCCACCAACGGCAAGGTCCATGGTTCATGGGGGGACAGATCATATAAAATAATTATTTTACAGTAAAAGTTTAATTTATCACTGCAATGTAGCTTTCCAGAATATATTCTAAGGTTTATGGCAAAGAAAAGACACAGATGGTTAGTATTAACTATATGTATAAACTGTTAGTTATCTCTGGATTACTTATTATTAGTTTTCAATGTGATGAAATTCTAATTTACAGTGTAAGATTTCTTAATCTTATCTGGGACGCTAGAGTAAGTGTCATCTCTTCGTGTCATTCATGACAATATTTACTCCCCTTACGCCATATTGACTTGTTGATATTACCCTATATTCGTCTGACCAGAAAACTCTATCTTATTCGCATTTCGCTTAGCTGGCTCGCACTGCAAAATAAGTCTTTGCAACTCCATTTTCAGATTTTATAGCTTCCACACCACATTCAGGTTTCTGACAACTTAATTCGGTTGATACAGTATTTCCTTGGTCATTCGATCTGTTTCTCATGAATACGTCACCTTTGGCTGTCTCGGAGACCCGAATGGGTGACTAATACGGAACGTTTGCCAATGATCATGATACAGAATAACTGAGCAAATAAATATAAAAAATGGAATGTTGTTAATAGCAATAAATATCCGAAATCCGATGCTACTCGTCACGTCAGATGTTCTTTCACAAAGGAAATTATTATTTGCATTATTTATTTGCTATTTCTTTTAGTCTGTTGCTTATACACTTCAACATTTAGAATGTTGCACATGAACTGGCTCGAACATAGCACATAGTTCCAAATTTATTAGTAATAACGAAGCATTATTCTGTTTACGGGTAGAAAATCTACTTATAATGCCACATACAAGGAAAATAATAATAATAACCAAAAATGTTACTACCTACCTTTCGGCCATCTGGTGTGCACATATCTCTATTCATCCGGAATCCGGAATGCCCATGCTACAAGTTTTGCAATTTATAGTTCTGGACGAGTATACAACGGTAAATTACACAGCACTACACTACACAAAACATGGGGAAGACCAACGAATATTATTTCAGCTTAATTCACGTACACTGAAAAATTACTGAAATATACGAGGGCTATCCACAAAGTACATTACGTTTTCGTTTGTGTCCGTTAGGGGCGGGGCTAGCGCGGCCATCTTGGTGTCATGGCATTCCGCCGCTCAGTCGGCATCCTGCCGTGGTAGTGCTGTACTCCGTTGAGGTACTGTGACAGTTTGAAATGTCAGCGTTAATAGAAAAGGCCGCGAAGTGTGAAGTGCGTGCTGTAATAAGGTTTCTGACTGCAAAAAAACAGCACACCGATAGAAATCTATCGGCAGCTTTGTGAAAAGTATGGGGACAACATAATTGCTGAAGGTGGAGTGCATCAGTGGGTCATAAAATTTACAAATATCCGAACTAACGTTCACGACGAAGAGCGAAGTGGAAGACTCAGCATAGTGACTGCCGAACTTGTCGAAAAAGTCGATGTTGCGGTCCGTGAAAAGAGTAATTTCACAATAACGGAAATGTTTATGAGTTTTTCACAAATTTCACGAAGTTTGTTGCAAGATGGATAGCAAAATTCTTGACACAGATTCAGAAAAATCAGCGAATGGCTGCAGCGTTTATGTTTTTGGACGCTTACGAGAACGATTGCCACTCGTTGCTCTATCGCATCGTTACTGGTGACGACACATGGGTTAAGCATGTGAACTGCGAGACAAAATTGCAGTCAATGCAGTGGGAGCACACAAATTAACCCCCAAAAACCCAAGAAATGCATGCAGACAATGTCGGCAAGGAAGGTGATGGCGACTGTCTTTTGGGACAGAAAAGGTGTCGTTTTTGTGGATTTCCTGGAAAGAGGTAGTACAATAAACTCTCAAAGGTGTTGCCAAACTCTGCACAACCTCAGAAGAGCAATACAAAACAAGCGCTGGGGAAAAATAGGCTCAAAGATCTTGCTGATTGACCGATGACCTCAACAGTTTGGTCCCATAAGATCTTACTACGTATCTTGCTGATTCACGACAACGCCCGGGCCCATACGGCAAATGCCAGTCGTGAAGTTCTCGAATCTTTTAAGTGGGAGTTGTTTCCTCATCCGCCGTAAGTCCCGACCTGGCACCAAGCGACTTCCACTTATTCCCAGCAACGAAGAGGTGGTTGGCTATGCAGCGTTTCGATGACGACGCACAGCTTGACGTGGTTGAAGGCGCAGGCGACCGAATTTTACGACGAAGGAATTTCCTTGGTCGTCCATCGCTACGATAAGTGCCTTAATTTAAATGGCAGCTATGTAGAAAAGTAGTATTTAAGTGTGGCTTTCATCTGTATATAAGAAAAAAAATTGCCAATATTTTATTTATTTTTAATTCCAAAACGTAATGTACTTTGTGGATAGCCCTCGTATATTAGTGTCAGTGACATTGAGAAACAGCTGATATAGTTTCAATATAACAAAGCTTAAGAGCCCAACATGGTCCCCACCAAATTCTGTACTGGATTTTCGGCTGAGTTAGCCCTTCTTCTAGCTATTATCTACCGTAGATCCCTCGAATAAAAAGGCGTACCCAGTGAATGGAAGAGAGCGTATGTCTCACCCGTCTACAAGAAGTGTACCAGAAGTGATGCACAAAACTACTGCCCAATATCCTTGACAGCCATATGTTGTGAAAGCTTAGAAAAAGTTCCGATCTCAAACGCAATTAGGCCTATCGAAGAGAATGACCTCCTCGATGGCAACCAGCATGGATTCCGAAATCATAGACCGTGTGAAAAAAATTCGCACTTTTCTCACATGACGTTCTGAAGGCCATGGATCAATGCACTCAGATAGTTGCGGTATTTCTAGTTTTCCCAAAAGCTTTTGAGTTCCTACCACATCATATTGAGCATCTACCGAAATTTTTTATTAGAATGAGGATCTTTAGTAGAGACAACGCTGCGTTGATATACATTTTTTCCCTTTATGGTTTACGTTCTCCTATTTCTTTCCTGGTTTATTTTCATCATTCGTTGAAAAGGTCATTTCAGAATGAGTTTCGGTAAGTTAATTCTTGGTATATTAATGCTTCTGTTTACATAAAGTAGTTGTTATGAATGTAACAGCCATATTCTATTATTCTGATGTTATATATTTTATTTGTTGGCATACCATTTGAATTCATTTTCTATGGACGGATTATCGTGATAGTGTGATTTTGTATGAAACTGTAAATCGATGTAACAGAAATTTTGAGTTATGTGAAATGAGTATTATGAGCGACATAGAATCATATAGATGGATGGATAGAGAACGCATCAACAAACAGTAGGGAGAGAGAAGAAGAGAGTGGTGGTGCTGTCGTATCTCGCGTATGCAACTACGAGGGTCAGTCAAAAAGTAATGCCTCCTATTTTTTTTCTACGTTTAATTGTCAGGAAATTCAAATGCAATTACATAGGTTGAAAACCACAACATTGAGGATCATTTTGTCATTTTTCAATGTAATCTCCGCCCATCTCTACAGTTTTGGTCCATCTTTGAACAAGGGCATGTATCCAAGCACGGTAAAAATCACAGCTCTGCTTCCTAAGCCATTGACGCACGGATGTTTTGACGGCCTCTTCATCTTCAAAATGAATCCCACGATGAGCTTCTTTTAGTGGCCCGAACAGATGGAAGTCTGATGGTGCCAGGTCAGGGCTGTATAGGGGATGAGGCAAAACTTCCCATCCAATTCTGACAATCTCGTCAGAGGTGTGACGACTGGTGTGTGGTCTTGGAACCCACCGTGCACAAACTTTTGAGTACCCCAATTGTTTAATAATCGTGATCACACTGCCTTTACTAAGAGAAATAATGCGACACACTTCATCTGCAGTCACCCGACGGTCACCACGAATGATGTCATCAACTTGCTGAATGTTGTGTGGAGTCACTGCACTCACCGGCCTGCCGCTCCGCTTTTCGTCAGTCAACGGTGTTTGCCCTTCAGCTTCCTTACAACGACGAACCCATCGTCTGACAGTGCTGACATCCACTGTCACAACACCATACACCTTCTTCAGTCTTTCATGAATGCGTATGGGCGTTTCACCTTCTGCATTCAAGAATTCAATCACACAACGCTGTCTCAAACGAACATCGATGTCGGCCATCTTACAAACTTCTGCTGTGCTGCCACCTGTTGACACAGAAAGTTACTACTGCAGTGGATTGCAGAAGAAGGTTTGAGGAATGGCGCCAAATTCTAATTTGTCACTTAACTTAATTTTTGTAAGTAGAAAAAAAATGGGAGGCATTACTTTTTGACCGACCCTCGTACATATTGTGTTCGTGGTTGATGAAAAGCATCAGTGCTTAGACAGTGCCACATATAGCTCGGTGTGCAAGCACCGCGATTCATGAACAAGTGACTTAAGTGTCATGTTGCTCACTTGCCAGAAGAGCATTTTTACTCATTAAATATAAAACTCTGGTGTACAGACCGATAAACTGAGTGCACACTTGAAGATACTGTTTTGGACCCACGCACTCTTTATTGTATGTCACGGAGTGTGGAATGAAACAGAAAATATAGTAACAAATTTTCGTGTCGTATACTGACATGAAGAAGTTTAACTGCAGACTTACAGTGTGATGGTAACGACGCCGGCCGGTGTGGTCGAGCTGTTCTAGGTGCTTCAGTCTGGAACAGCGCGACCGCTTCAGTCGCAGGTTCGAATCTTGCCTCGGGCATGGATGTGTGTGATGTCCTTAGGTTAGTTAGGTTTAATTAGTTATAAGTTGTAGGTGACTGATGACCTCAGGTGTTAAGTCCCACAGTGTTCAGAGCCATTTGAACCGCGTGATTGAAGTGGTTGCATGGACAACTGCTTACATCACTTATTATTTGGTTTAAAGAATGGACTAGTGATTCACAGTACAATCTTCTAGTATTTTCACAGTGTAGATGGATACACTGTGAAAAGTTCCTCATCGCGATCATAAGCCAGAAACCTGAAAACTGTTGCTAAGCTGAGCAACAGACATATTTACATCGGACTACGTCGTACGTTACTGAAAGGAAGGCTTTTTCATTTTCGTCGTTATACGCAGATTGGAATTAATTCTGCAAACACCGAGATTACCTGTCACATTCGCAACTGGAGCTCACGATAAAGTAGATCAACAAGACGACATAACATTTTTGATTACACACTGAAGGAATGACGACGCAGATGTGGCCTACTCTCCGACAACATGAGCTACATCTATAGGCGGAACGTTGGCTAAGGGTCACATTGGACAGCATTCCCCTAACCAGTGATTTAAAAACTCTTCATATTGAAATAAGTTCTCTTGGCCATTCATTTTACTAAACTGCGAATTGTCTTGTAGTAATACTATACAGTTTTATTTTCAGTAACTTCCAGAACAGTAACTAGAACTTCGTTTCATTCATTTCATTATTTCTTTTCATAAAAATAATAATTTTGCTAACTGTCATTTTTGCTACCAGTAGTTACTAAAACTAAAGAGGTGAGAGTTAAATAGTTTTGGTTTCTTTTCAGTTTCAGCCACTCTTACCTTATTTATTTAGTCTGTAAGTATTCACCTACATTTTCACGTTTCTTTTTGTTGTGCATTTAACGTTGACCTGCTGATGAATTTTGCAGACTATGCATTATCCGCCATTGCATTAGTGGGTAGAAACACATCGTATGTTGTTCAGCTTGTTTAGGAGATCGGTTTATCAGTGGTTTTTTTTTTGGGGGTAATGGTGATCCCTTGTAATATTACAGTTTTTCGGTAATAACTTGCATATGTGAACCTAAGTTTCAATCACGCTGAAGAAAAGTCGAGTATTCCTGGGTTCAGTTAACTTCAAATTTCTGGGTTCAGGTAATTTAGGGGAGAAGGATCAGGGCTTTGTCAGTTTGTGTAAATGAACGTCATAGATTGTACTTCAACATCATCGGTTGGAATTTAGTCCATGTTCGAGGAGCTGCTGTTTCGGAGGATACAGTTACATTTTGCGCTAACCAGTGATATGCTATCGCCACAAGAGTTATCGACAGATGTGGAACAAGCATCATGTGTGCCCAAGGGAAGAGTGTTGGGACTTATTTGCTGTTAACGTTCTGTTTTACTGATCTTGCAGACAGCATTAACAGTACCCTCAGATTTTCAACAGACGATGCTGTTATCTGTAGTGAAGGGCAGTTTGACAGAAGATAAGCAAACATTAGGTAAGCCCCTTATAAGATTTCCAGTGTTATAATGATTGGCATGTTTCTTTAAATGTTCGGAATTGTAGAAATGCGTAATTAACTGGGAAAATACAATCAGTCCACAAAAGAGACAGCATTAAAAAACACTCGTACAACATGTTAGTGTTCTCTTCATATCGAATAGAGTTAGCAATGTATATTGAACAGGTGCAAGGAAGGACTGCATAAATGGTCATTGGTTAGTTCGACCCATGGGAAAGTGTCACGTAGAGGCTGACAGAACCGAACTGGAAACATTCCCTTGGCTGTGGCTAAGCCATGTCCCCGCAATATCCTTTGTTCCCGGAGTGCTAGTTCTGCATGGTTCGCAGAAGAGCGTCTGTGAAGTTTGGAAGGTAGGAGACGAGGTACTGGTAGAACTGATTCTGTGAGGACGGCTCGCGGGTCGTGCTTGGGTAGCTCAAATGGTAAAGCTTTCGTCTCCAAAACAAAGGTCCCGAGTTCGAGTCCCGGTCCGGCACACAGTTTTAATGTGACACAAAGTTTCGAACTGGCAGAAGATTGAAAAGAGACGCAAACTATCCCTTGGAAACCTACTCAGGAAAACTGTAGAAGCAACTCTTAAGTAATGAATCTAGGAATGTAACACAACCTCCATCGTATAGTTCACATGAGCATCAGAAACGAGAGACCAGACTAATTACAGCACGCACAGGAACATTTAAGCAATAATTCTTTCTCGATCCATACGTGAATCTAACGGGAAAACGAGATAGTAATTGTTAGAATGGGACGTACGCTCGGCTATACACTTCACAGTGGTTTTCAGAAAGTAGAGTTACTTGTAAATAGATCAGGGTGGAAACCACTAATGTGGCACTCGAAAAAAACCTATGAGTGTGTGTGCCTTTTAATTGACACTTGAGAGCAGTGTTGCGCTCAAGAACGTCCTCTCTTCTTTTCGAGAAAGTTGAAACATTGGAAATATTTCAAGCGATAGCAAAGCGATTCTAATTCCAACCAGTTCCCTTCGTGCTGAGGTCCACCAAGCAAACTTCTGCTAACAAAACAGTGGAAACACCTAAATTACTGACAATGAAGGATCCTTAACTTGATTACTATCACTACTGACAAAAGCTCACACGAAGTGAAATTACTGACTTTATTATACGGCTACAAAATATAAATACAGTTGTGTGGGTTAAAACTCAGATGCAGCATTCGAGATGTATCAACAGTTCCTTAATACTTACGTAAGCAAGATCTTTGCAAATGTGAGACATCATTAGCCACACACATCTAGCACCGCCGCGCGGGATTAGCCGTGCGGTCTAGGGCGCTGCAGTCATGGACAGTGTGGGTGGTCCCAGCGGAGGTTCGAGTTCCCCCTCGGGAATGGGTGTGTGTGTTTGTCCTTAGGATAATTTAGGTTAAGTAGTGTGTAAGCTTAGGGACTGATGACCTTAGAAGTTAAGTCCCATAAGATTACACACACATTTGAAAATTTGAACATCTAGTACTGAATAAGAGAAACATTGCCGGATATTATGCTTATTATGGCAAGCGGAAGAGGAAGTGTACAGTTTCTCATAGCACCACTTAGAAAGGATGGTGATGGATCTGCGACACCAATCATACTTTAGTAGTCAGAGACTCTGGTTTCTACACTGCTTGGAAAGATAACATCTGACAAGGATACGACAAGGTAACTGAATTGTTGCAAATTTTATACTTACAATAAGTAAAGTTCAGTAGTCGAATACCAATCATCCAAGCACCTTTATGAGGATAAAACAGTAACGGATTTTTCAGAGTTCCCGCGGTACAATGTTTGTAGGGGATCGATTCCCATCTGATGGTAAGTTTTAAACAAAGGTGCATGTTCTACGAACATTATTGTGAAAAATATATATAGATGGAAAGAAATCTGTAGCGCTGAAGACTAGTAATGGCTGGTTCTAGGACCGTTTAGGTCTCTTTCTTTTCTTTCCGTTCAGTTCGAATACCTACCCCATCTGAAAATAAAATTCACAGATTCACTCAACAAATGCTAAATAACAGGCGGCTGATTGTTATTTTTATGGTACCCAAGTCTTATTTTCAATTACACACTGCACACAAAGATCCAAATTTCATTGCAAATACAAATTCTTAATTACTGCCATTTTCTAAACTATTGTTGATAAAAACATTTTGAATTTAAAAAAAAGAAATAAAATTTTATTCATTCTTTTGTAATTATGAAAGTGTTCATAGAAGATGCACTTTTTTTTAAACGTCTACATTCTCTGCTAATCAAACCCTGATTGCCCAGACGACGAATCTGAAAATTACCGAAGAGCCATACAGACTGTTCAAGATATACTTTCGGTGCAGAATATTAAAGTTACTCGGAATATTGTAAGTCCACTTTCTCTTCAACGTTGTAGAGTTGTATTAAAATGTAATGTCTATTTAACATTTGAGTTCCAAACTTCACGTACCACCAACATACGAAATTAAAAAAATTTGTTTGTTTTGTGTGTCCCTTGGGAGAATTGTTTGAAATGTTTACTATCGCTTTATACAAACAATTATTCCTACTGGCAAGAGGCTACATCCGACCTGAACTCCCTGTATTAAAACAGTCTAGATTGAGCCGATGAATCTGAGAGTAAGAGATGCGTCTTCATGCACACCATTAGCGGGTGTGAATCTACATCTACATCTGCATACATACTCCGCTAGCCACCAAGTGGTGTGTGGCGGAGGGCAGAACTCTCGCAAAAGTCTACAGTTATATTCCCCCTTCCGTTTAGCATGTCTTCTTGTCTATGTGTAAGTGTATCTCACTCACTTCAATTATTGTATGAGATTTGTAACGTTCTCACGATGGCTAAATGTACCAGTCACGAATCTTGATGCTTTTCTTTCCACCTTCTCAATCTCTTGAATGAAACCCAAGTGGTAAGGGTCCCATACAGACGAACAATACTCTAAGACTGGAGTAACTAACATATTGTTAGCAATTTCCTTTGTTGAAGGACTGCATCGCTTCAGGATTCTACCAATAAACCGCACTCTAGTGTGCGCCTTGCCCGTTACTTGTGTAATCTGATCATTCCATTTGAGATCATTTCGAATAGACATCCCCAGATACTTGACGGATGTTACCTCTTCCAACAATGATGACTGTTGCAATGATAACAATGCAAATCTCAATGAGAAGTAAAACATCCACACGACTGCGTTAGTTTTATTTGTGTTTGTCGTTATTACCAGGCCCGGTAAGGTGTGAAAAGCGCCAGATGATCAGTGATTACTATGAAGGACATGGAAATACCGTGTACTCTTGTGAAACAGTGTTTTCTACATTTACCAGAGTTTAAAAATGGTCTCATTGTGGGCCTCCATTTGATCAATTGATAAGGCCGGAAATTATCCAGATTTGCTTGTCATTCGGACGTGACGGGCTCCTGATGTTGGAGTGCATGGTCACCTGAGTGCAGTTGTGCTTGTTATCAAGTTTCCGGCCGACCATGCCTAAACTTCACACGAGAGGATCGACATACTCTGCACCAGGCACATTATAATCCATTTATTCTGCAGCTGCCACCCTAGAGCAAATAAGGGCCTGTAGCAACATTTACTCATATCACACCATTGGTTAGAGAGTAGCAGTAGCTGCGCTGTGGAATCACAGTGCTATTTGTGTTATGACAAGTTAATATCAAAACTAGTACAACATTGTGCAAAAGATGACAAGCCCATGTGTTGGTGAAGCCCCTTATGGGGATGAGGCGCCGTGTTGAGTAGTTATTGCGTCAAAACGCCCCTGGAAACAATATTGTCGCTTCCTGTGGGGCGAGAGAAGTAGCCTATTATTTGGTAGCAAATAGTTTCCTAACCCGCTGATCGGTCAAATTTTATAGGTAGAAGCTATAGTGTAATTGGTGGTGAGAGCCGTGCGACATTGGCCACAGGTAGGGATCATGCACTTAAGATCACTGTACAGCAATTCGCTGCAAGTGTTAATTATTTTTCATTCGAAATGTTAATTGCAGTTCCAGGGTACATTGATAGTGTTGGCTAGCGACGGTCAAAGTGAACGGTCATATGTGAGTTGGCTGTAACCAATTGTTCAGAAATATTGCGCTAGAGTAGAGTGTGATATTATTCAAAAGCATTACATCATTGTAAGCGTCATTGGATTTGTTTGGCAACACATTAAGCGAATGATATTTTACGTAAGCATTTGTGTGATTATATTGTGTGGAAAGACTTACAATCTGTAATGAAACAAACAGAATTTCTCCTTATGCAAAGTGACTCCTCATCTTCTTCATTCCTAACATAGCCGCATCATTTAATAAATGAAGACGTTATTGGGCACTATCTTCTCCAATGATGTTCTCATCGACAGATGTCATCTCTCGAAGATTCCAAGTGAGGGTAAAACTGTTGCATGGTCTGTCTGGTGTGTACAAATGTGTATCATTACTTTGTTCTAACTAGCTACCGAGTCACGCCCTAATGTACATACTGCACATGGCATCCATGGTGGGAATGAATTCCTTTTTTAGTAGTAAAAAATTATAAGGGAGATGAACAGTGAATGTGCAATGATGGTGACATGAGATGGTAATCTGGTAAACAGAGTTCTAGTGAGGATGTACAGTGACGTTTGCTAATAGAAACGGTAAATATGATTAAAATTTCATGGAAGTGGCACTGACAGTTTCCAGAGCGTAATTTCATGTCAACAACCATTTTTTGTAAGACTTTGCAATGAGAGGGCGATAAAATATATTTTGATGTGTGATTTAATGGAAAAGAACTGGCATCAATAAAAGAGTAATTCAGCACCTCATTGCAACTTTACTCATCGCAAGGAGGGATCTACATGACACAGCAGGAGGAAGCAGGCAGGTGTAGGTGCATAGCTTACGAGTCGCTGCTTCACGGCAGAAAGTCTTCACATTAGTGTAAGGCTATGGGAGGAAAAATTCCAAAGCTAGCCCACTGTGTGCGGGACGTATGTGCTCACGCTACCTACTCAGCAACAGGGGGCGAATCATCGTAAAATACGGTGGGCTAGGCTGATCTCTTTCTTAAATGTCTCCGAGCATCGTGTGGTGTAAACAAGCAGAATACGGAGCTGAGGTCGACAACCGCTACATAAGGCAATAAGTGCCTGGCGCAGTTGTTAGATAGGTTACTGCTGTTACAATGGCAGGTTGTGATAATTTAAGTCAGTCTAAACGTGGTGTTATGGTCCACGCACGAGCGTGGGGACACAGCACCTCAAAGGCAGCGATGAAGTAGGGGTATTCCCGTACGACCATTTCACGAGTATACTGGGAAAATCAGGAACCCGGTAAAACATGAAATTCCGACATCGCTGCGGCCGGAAAAAGATCCCGCAAGAACCTGACCTACGACGACGTGATAGACGTGCAACCCTTCCGCAAACTGCTGCATATTTAAATGCTGGGCGATCAAGAAGTGTCAGTGTGCGAATCATTCAACGATAGATCATAGATATGGGCTTTCGGAGACGAAGGCTCAATCGTGTAACTTTGATGACTGCACGAAAAAAAGCTGTACGCCTCGCCTGGGACCGTCAACCCCGGCATTGGACTGTTGACGACTATAAACATATTTCCTGGTCGGACAAGTCTCGTTCAAAATTTTAATGGTACAGGCGTGTGCGTTTGTGGTAGTATGGGACCCGTGATACGTCTAGGTACGATTCTGACAGGTAACACGTCCACAAGCTTCCTGTCTGTTCACCTGCATCCAATCATGTACATTGTGAATTCCGATGGGCTTGGGCAATTCCAGGCCATTACGACACAATTGCTACAGAGTGACTCCTGAAACACTTTTCAGAATTTGAACACTTCCGCTGGCCATCAAACTCACCCAACATGAACACTATTGAGCATATCTGGGGTGCCTTGCAACTTACTGTTAAAGTACTCTTACGCTTTTTTGCGCAGCCCTGCAGGATTAATGGTGTTAATTACCTCCAGCACTACTGCAGACTTGTCTCGAGTCCGTGCTACATCGTCTGAGTGCTCGCGCGGGCCCTACAATACATTAGGCAGTTGTAACTACATCTACATCTACATCTACATCTACATCTACATCCATACTCCGCAAGTGGATGGTACCTTGAGTACATCTATCGGTTCTCCCTTCTATTCCAGTCTCGTTCGTGGGAAGAATGATTTTCGGTATGCATCTGGGTGGGCTCTAATCTCTCTTATTTTATCCTCATGGTCTCTTCGCGAGATATACGTAGGAGGGAGCAATATAGTGCTTGACTCCTCGGCGAATGTATGTTCTCGAAACTTCAACAAAAAGCCCGTACCGAGCTACTGAGTGTCTCTCCTGCCGAGTCTTCCACTGGAGTTTATCAGTCATCTCCGTAACGCTTTCGAGATTACTAAATGTTCCTGTAACGAAGCGCGCTGTTCTCCGTTGGATCTTCTCTATCTCTTCTAACAAAACTATCTGGTACGGATCCCACACTGCTGAGCAGTATTCAAGCAGTGGGCGAACAAGCGTACTGTAACATACTTGCTTTGTTTTCGGATTGCATTTCCTCAGGATTCTTCCAATGAATCTCAGTCTGGCATCTGCTTTACCGACGATCAACTCCATTTTAAATCACTCCTAATGCGTACTCTCAGATAATATATGGAATTAACTGCTTCCAATTGCTGACCTGCTATATTGTAGCTAAATGATATGGGATCTTTCTTTCTATGTATTCGCAGCATATTACACTTGTCTACATTGAGATTCAGTTGCCATAACCCTGCACCATGACTCAATTCGCTGCAGATTCTCCTGCATTTCAGTACAATTTTCCATCGTTAACAACTTCTCGATGTACCACAGCATCATCCGCAAAAAGCCTCAGTGAACTTCCGATGTCATCCACAAGGTTACTTATGCATATTGTGAATAGCAACGGTCCTACGACACTCCTGTGCGGCACACCTGAAATCACTCTTACTTCGCAAGACTTCTCTCCATTGTGAATGACATGCTGCGTTCTGTTATCTAGGAACTCTGCAATCCAAGCACACAATTGGTCTGATAGTCCATATGCTCTTACTTTGTTCATTAAATGACTGTGGGGAACTGTATCGAACGCCTTGCGGAAGTCAAGAAACATGGCATCTACCTGGGAACCGGTGTCTATGGCCCCTCAGTCTCGTGGACGAATAGCGCGAGCTGGGTTTCACACGATCGTCTTTTTCGAAACTCATGCTGATTCCTACAGAGTAGATTTCTAGTTTCCATAAAAGTATATACAGGGTGTTACAAAAAGATACGGCAAACGTTCAGGAAACATTCCTCACATACAAAGAAAGAAAAGATGTTATGGGGGACATGTGTCTGGAAACGCTTACTTTCCACGTTAGAGCTCATTTTATTACTGCCCTTCAAATGACATTACTCATGGAATGGAAACACACAGCAACAGGACGTATCAGTGTGACTTCAAACACTTTGTTACACGAAATGTTCAAAATGTCCTCCGCTAGCGAGTATACATGCATCCACCCTCCGTCGCATGGAATCCCTGATTTGCTGATGCAATCCTCGAGAATGGCGTATTGTAACACAGCCGTCCACAATACGGGCACGAAGAGTCTCTACATTTGGTACTGGGGTTGCGTAGATAAGACCTTTCAAATGCCGCCATAAATGAAAGTCAAGAGGGTTGAGGTCAGGAGAGCGTGGAGGCCATGGAATTGGTCCGCCTCTACCAATCCATCGGTCACCGAATCTGTTGTTCAGAAGCGTACGAACACTTCGACTGAAACGTTTAGGAGCTCCATCGTGCACGAACCACATGTTGTGTCGTACTTGTAAAGGCACATGTTCTAGCAGCACAGGTAGAGTTTCCCGTATAAAATCATGATAACGTGCTCCATTGAGCGTAGGTGGAGGAAACTAAAACGAGCTCTAACATGGATATTAAGCGTATCCGGACACATGTCCACATAACATCTTTTCTTTATTTGTGTGTGAGGAATGTTTCCTGAAAGTTTGGCCGTACCTTTTTGTAACACCCTATATACTCGAACATAGTACGTGTTCCAAAATTCTACAACTCATCGACGTTAGAGATATAGGTCTATAGTTCTGCACATCTGTTCGACGTCCCTTCTTGAAAACGAGGATGACCAGTGCCCTTTTCCAATCATTTGGAACGCTACGCTCTTCTAGAGACCTACGGTACACAGCTCCAAGAAGATTCTTTTGCTCTTCAGCCTATTTGTGAGTCTGAAAGTTTCATACTCTGTTACACTGAGGGAACATACATCCGGTGTCATTCAGACAACAGTTAGAGGGAGTATTTTCTAAACAGGGGAATGACTGCATAAGACTGTTTGATTAATTAATAGTGTAGAAGTTTAGGCTTTCACTTCCGGTACGTTGGAAAAGTATTGCAGTGCAGTTTATTAGGGCACTTGTGGGAATCAGTACTGGTCAAGCAGTGTCCAAAACTGCATAATAAGAGACCAATGGGAAAGTCATAATTTCAATAATAGAGGATGCAGGAAGGGTAAACTGTTTTAATGATACTTAGAAAGAGAACTCTACTATGACAATCCACTTAAGGTGTTAGATCTAACATAAAATACAGTGATTAAGTTACCAGTGCCAGTGCAGGAAAACTTAACTGGACTTCCAAACAGACGTGAACACTATTTTGCAAGATTTAGATTAGATGGACTTCCTGGCAGGTAATTATCGGAGTTTGGGTGGTAAGATATAGAACGATGTACAAAGATGCGGAGAATTACCGACCGTCGTCGATATTACAGAGTACCTGACGGCTCAACACAAAAGTTTTGTCTCAAGGGCAGATAGTGTTGAGGATCAGTGGACAAAGTTCAAAACCATGGTACAATATGCGTTAGATGAGTATGTGCCAAGCAAGATCGTAAGAGACGGGAAAGAGCCACCGTGGTACGACAACCGAGTTAGAAAACTGCTGCGGAAGCAAAGGGAACTTCACAGCAAACATAAACATAGCCAAAGCCTTGCAGACAAACAAAAATTACGCGAAGCGAAATGTAGTGTGAGGAGGGCTATGCGAGAGGCTTTCAATGAATTCGAAAGTAAAGTTCTATGTACTGACTTGGCAGAAAATCGTAAGAAATTTTGGTCCTATGTCAAAGCGGTAGGTGGATCAAAACAAAATGTCCAGACACTCTGTGACCAAAATGGTACAGAAACAGAGGATGACAGACTAAAGGCCGAAATACTAAATGTCTTCTTCCAAAGCTGTTTCACAGAGGAAGACTGCACTGTGCTTCCTTCTCTAGATTGTCGCACAGTTGACAAAATGGTAGATATCGTAGTAGACCACAGAGGGATAGAGAAACAATTAAAATCGCTCAAAAGAGGAAAGACCGCTGGTCCTAATGGGATACCAGTTCGATTTTACACAGAGTACGCGAAGGAACTTGCCCCCTTCTTGCAGCGGTGTACCGTAGGTCTCTAGAAGAGCGAAGCGTTCCAAAGGATTGGAAAAGGGCTCAGGTCATCCCCGTTTTCAAGAAGCGACGTCGAACAGATGTGCAGAACTATAGACCTATATCTCTAACGTCGATCAGTTGTAGAATTTTGGAACACGTATTGTGTTCGAGTATAATGTCTTTTCTGGAGACTAGAAATCTACTCTGTAGGAATCAGCATGGGTTTCGAAAAAGACGGTCGTGTGAAACCCAGCTCGCGCTATTCGTCCACGAGACTCAGAGGGCCTTAGACACGGGTTCACAGGTAGATGCCGTGTTTCTTGACTCCCGCAAGGCGTTTGACACAGTTCCCCACAGTCGTTTAATGAACAAAGTAAGAGCATACGGACTATCAGATCAATTGTGTGATTGGATTGAGGAGTTCCTAGATAACAGAATGCAACATGTCATTCTCAATGGAGAGAAGTCTTCCGAAGTAAGAGTGATTTCAGGTGTGCCGCAGGGGAGTGTCATAGGACCGTTGCTATTCACAATATACATAAATGACCTGGTAGATGACATTGGAAGTTCACTGAAGCTTTTTGCAGATGATGCTGTGGTGTTTCGAGAGGTTGCAACAATGGAAAATTGTACTGAAATGCAGGAGGATCTGCAGCGAATTGACGCATGGTGCACGGAATGGCAATTGAATCTCAATGTAGACAAGTGTAATGTGATACATAGAAAGATAGGTCCCTTATCATTTAGCTACAAAATAGCAGGTCAGCAACTGGAAGCAGTTAATTCCATAAATTATCTGGGAGTACGCATTAGGAGTGATTTAAAATGGAATGATCATATAAAGTTGATCGTTGGTAAAGCAGATGCCAGACTGAGATTCATTGGAAGAATCCTAAGGAAATGCAATCCGACGACAAAGGAGGTAGGTTACAGTACGCTTGTTCGCCCAATGCTTGAATACTGCTCAGTACTGTGGAATCCGCACCAGGTAGGGTTGATAGAAGAGATAGAGAAGATCCAACGGAGAGCAGCGCGCTTCGTTACAGGATCATTTAGTAATTGCGAAAGCGTTACGGAGATGATATATAAACTCCAGCGGAAGACTCTGCAGGAGAGACGCTCAGTAGCTCGTTACGGGCTTTTGTTAAAGTTTCGAGAACATCCCTTCACCGAAGAGTCAAGCAGTATATTGCTCCCTCCTACCTATATCTCGCGAAGAGATCATGAGGATAAAATCAGAGAGATTAGAGCCCACACAGAAGCATACCGACAATCCTTCTTTCCACGTACAATACGAGACTGGAATAGATGGGAGAACCGATAGAGGTACTCAGGGTACCCTCCGCCACACACCGTCAGGTGGCTTGCGGAGTATGGATGTAGATGTAGATGTAGATGTAGATGTAGATGTAGATATGACACCAGCGCAAATAGACGCACAATGAGGGCAGTAAGATAGGTCCCAGTATGCCTATCAGTGTCTGCACAAGTACTGTTAGAGTCCTTCCAGAAGTTGATAGATCTAATAATGGCAAAGAATAAGAATCTAGAGATTAACCTAGTCACAGTGATGGAAATTATGAACATGAGGTTTCACTCAGGAAGCTCACAGGTTGTCTGTGTAAGGTCCGATCACGAACTACAAACAGAAAATGGCCAAAGGTAAATATTATAAGGTGTAATTCCACGCAATTTATTAAAGAGGAATTGATGGACGTGGATAGGCGAGAAGATTCTGACGTCAGGTCACTCTCCTGGTAATAAATAACGGAACTTCCTGCAACCTCACACAGTACCTCTCATGCGACACTGTAGTGGTCCTATTGTGCAATAGCACAATATTAGTCCACGTATGACTCGTGTCTCTACGAACTGCCAGCCTGATGTTGAGGTACTACAGTGGCTAGCAAGATCCATATATCTGTCCTCGACACAGAATGTGTATAATCAGTTCGGATACGAACTCTGTCCCATTGCAGTATACAGGAAGATTTTTTGTTAAGCAAATGGTTTTGGCATTTTACCCTTCATAACTGGAATAGACTTTTATTCTATTCAGCTTTCATTCCGCAATGCCGACCGCAAACATGGATTACTGTAATGCATTGGCCCATATGAAGTCAGCTATACTCAGTCCATAGTTATTTGAAGTAAATGAGTAAGTTTCTTTGCGGTGACATTCACTTACGATAAACGTTTCTGGCGTAGAGGTGTATCACGTTTTATAATAGACTGATATTTCGGCTAATGGATTGACCAAAAGGAAGGCCACTGAAACGGAATCTGAAACGTCAGTCAAATCGATTTTTCGATGTAACTACGATGCGGCCTTAGACCCAGAAAATTTCCATAGTATTATGTTTGAGTTGGTGACACGGAAAGACGAACATTTCCAATAAATGTAATTTTCCACAGTTAACGTATTTCAGGCATAAATATTAATGAAAATCAGTTACAACAGTGGAAATACCTTTGCTTTTGTGCCAAAGGGCAGTTCATATCGGTAAATCAATTCAACAATAAAAATATCCCTTAAAAAGGCAGTTAAATATGGACACGTGCTTACTTGAATGAATCCTTTGGACATATTCGGCTTTGAATAATTTTCAAAAATAAATATTTTGCTTTTTGAAAATATCTTATATTTTGCTGCATAATACTTGCAGTACCATAACATATTACATAATTCATACAGTATCACATGTGATGTCATGGAAAAAATTATTAACTGGCAACTATTAAACTGATAATCAGTGTTTTACGGAAAGCTGTTACTGTTCTGTTAGGAAATTTTGGAAATTTGTGGTAAGGACTATGGGACCAAACTGCTGAGGTCATCGGTCCCTAGGAATACGCACTATCTACTGTAACTTAAACTAACTCACGCTAGGGACAACATGCACATTCATGCCCGAGGGAGGACTTGAACCTCCGACGGGGGTAGCAGCACCAACTATGACAAGACGCCTCAAACCGCATCGCTACCACATGCGGCTTCTGATAGCGATGTTTCACAATTATTAAAATATTTCAAATCACCATGACAGGATAAAATGTTGTATTGTTAGAACGGTTCTTTGAGGAACGTACTTGAAACATACAAGCCAGAAGCAATTTCTTAGCAGTCGTAAGCTATTTCCTGTACTTCTGTGTTGAACGGTATGAGAATATCGTCAATGTAGGATCCATACACATCGAAGACCTTTCTTTTTCTCGCCTGATAATGGATGACTAAGAAATATTTCAACCCGTGGTTCAGAAAAGAGTTGAGTAATGGTCCACCAGCGTCTCTAAATAGACTTCCGCTTTCACACTTCTTCCCGCGACCTCTAATGTGTGTTGCATCCGTGTCGCCATAGCTTCGAAATTGTAAATCAAAATTCGTTTCATTCCACTTATGTCTTCTAAAAGGCGTCTCTTGTTTTCGAAACTTCACGAAGTGTACTTACTTCACTCTCTGATTGGCAGAAAGTATGTTCCTCTTTTGTTACAATTGTTGGCCTTATGCGTAGAAGTTTCTCTATACTGCCGAAAACGAAGTCATCAGGGAAGTAACAGCGCTCTCGTAATAATAATTATTAATGTTAGTACCGTGCAATAATATCACAAGTGCGTACAGAAGCACAAACGTATGCTACCACCTTCTCAGCGCGCCAAAGTCTCGCCGTGACTCGAATGAAAATCACGTGACCGGCATCAGCATCTCCTAGTGGCCACGACGGACTAGTTATTATTTGCAAGAAATGTGTTCGTGGACAGGTTGGCGTTTTCTCTGAACCATGTATTGTTTACAGGCTTGTATTGTAGCACGTGTTCAACAATAAACTGTGTGATGTGTTTAGATTCTGCTTGTCCTGTATGTACCGTGCCTTTCCGTATCTCATTGTTTCTAATTGTAGAGACGTTAGCTTTATGTGACACATCCCCCTCTTAATGCTACTTTTTGAAATGGACTGGTTTTGATTTTTCTGTTATTCTCTATCTGTATATTTACATGTGTGTTGAATGTAAAAGGAAGAAAATTAGGTGAAATGAACGGACAAGGACGTTCCTGCTACGCCTGGCGTCTTTTCATGTACTTATTTACTGTTTGTATAGAATGGGTTTTACACAAACAAAGAACTTGAGCGAATTATTGGAAACACTGCGACAGCTCAATTAAGATAAAAGGCTAAATTCAAACGCGACTACTCACGTCGATACTTGTTCGGACTGCTCGTTCTCAAAGGGAATATTTGAGAGGTATCGCCTGTGCGCGTCTCGCCGACTGCCCTGATTGCAGACTATGGAACTCTGGCTGCATTGAGCCGCTAGACAACTGAGAAACGATGAGAGATCGGTATGCAAGACCAGGAAGCGGTGGTATCAGAGCGCTAATGAAATATTCATCCCGCTGCGAATCACGTAGCTGAGCTATCCCGTATGCGCGGCCTCACGTCCGCGTGGACCCTCCGCCGGCTTCGCACAGTAGCGGCGGTCGGCCTGCGAAATGCGGACCGCGGCCACATCTGTCACAGACCGAATGTCGATGCCCGTTTGGTGGTCGGCGCACGGCACGCCGCCACTTTAGCTGCGGTAAAGTGTTGTATCTCGCTGGGCGCTAATGTCTGTGTGTGTGTGTATATGTGCACTCGCGCTTATATGCGCTCGTATTTATCAGCTTGGCTGCCTGCTCGTTCTCAGTTAATAATTAATGGCATGTTCCGAATTTGTAAAGTAATAAACTACTGACACACGTTATAAAATAAACCGAATTTCACATTTCAGTGGATGCCGCAAAGCGCACAAAGGATTCTACTGCAGCAGCGCTCACCATTTGATCACTCCTCCCGAGTGTATTTTCTGAAGCCGTGCATTTCGACTTTTTCCTGTAAAAAGTCTGTTGGAGCATACTTTCGTGACATATTAAACAACCAAAATCATATCAGACTGAAATTTTCGTAATCTGGATCAAAACGGATAACTTCATAATCTGAAAAGGAATGATGATACGATTATCATCCAAGAGATTTCTCATAATTTAAATGGCTCTGAGCACTATCGGACTTAACTTCTGAGGTCATCAGTCCCCTAGAACGTAGAACTAATGTTTGAACAACTTCAGGACTTTAATTTCCTAGGGACCAATATGACGTTGTATCCAGGATAAGTATGTATAAATTAAATCACAGATATGTCAGAATATATGTGCCACTGCAAATGGAAAATGAAAAATTGCATGATGAGTCAAAAAAACGAAATTATATGAATTGATAATGGTATCTGTTGTAATGCATGGCAACGAATCCTGAGTTATGAAGAGGATATCAGCGCACACTCCGCTGCAGAGTGAAAATCTCATTCAGGAATGATATTAGCAGTAATTAGGCAGCAGAAACGAAAATTTTGTGAGCAGTCAAACAAAGCACTAAGTAGGAAAAGTTTCCGTATGAAAAAGTCGGACATGAATTGAATATTTTGTAGTAAATCACCAAATAGGAAAGAGTAATATAAACTGGAAAACTTGAAAACAATGGAAGAAACTGGAATTCCAAGTATGACATAGTGATACAAACTGAAAGAAAAGAGGGACATAGGACTACCGGTTGAAATGAGGAACTAAGGCCACAACGGGTCTGCATACCTAATCTCTGAAAGGCAGAACATTGACTGCGTCAACACAACAAGCAGATACGTCCAGAATATTGGCCTTTTGTTGAAAGATTGTTTGAATAGAGGAAAAAAATTTTCAAACGAAATGTTACTAGATTATAAAACTTCTTGAGAGATTTGTAAACCTTTATAAACGTACAGCACCAAGTGAACATTATTGATGTATTGTTCCCATATACCGTTTTCATAACAAGGATATATTGTCATACCAAATGCAAAGAAGATGGATAATAAGTATTAATAATAATGATGTGATTTTTGAACACATTGATGCTCAGAGTGTTCGTGTAAACTTACATAAATAATATCATAATGACAAGTATTAATATTCAATATTTCTTTGCGGAAACTTAATCAACATCTGACAATAGCTACAGAGCCTTTTCCGTATTCGTACCTGGCAGCGAAAAACAAATTAACTTTTTGCAAAATATCATCTTGAAAACAACAATAAATTCATGAAACTTCCATGAGTATGGTCTTATCAATTTTATGCTGAGGAGATTTAATGTTCTTTAAATAGTTGGTAACCTAAAATATTTATATTTTGGAGTTTTACAGTAATCGGATATATAATAGGCTACTCTGATTGGACTGTTACTACATGTTAAATTTTTTTGGAATTTCACTTGTGTGATTTTGCAACCTAGAATTAATTCACTGGTCATTTGAATACTGGCAGTGTTCTAACAGTTATTGCTTCAAGGTCAAACACATTATTAAAAATACGCTGTTACCAACGATTGTTGGGTTTCAGTAAGTTTATTTATGTGTAAGGTCTCCCAGTGCTTCTAGTTAGTATCTCCCAAATACTCAATCTCAAATATTTCTGGATGTGTCATAATACCTACATTCTAGACAGTGTCGTTAGATCCACTCAGCAGCACGGCACATAACGCGATTTTGAAAAATTCTCTATCGCGAAACGTCGATGCTGTGGCAACTGTAAAGACGAATGTTGTTTTCGCCTGTGGCTGTACGCAGCTGAAGGCTGGCAACAATGCTGTTGGGTGTCAGTATCTTCTTGTACTGACTCGACTGTAGCCAAAAGCAATTCCATCTTCTGTGCCTGTGTATCCGATTTACCAGCGTGTAATTCATCTGTGGAGATCTGTATGTTGATAGGATATAAAATTCGTTAGATCTGTTGATGATTAAATTAAAATTTTTCCTCATCCCAGTGATATTACCACGGTTTGAATTATACATAAAGTAACACTTAAGAGTCGTGTAACGTATTCCGCTTTGTAATTTTGTCTTTTCGACTGCATATTCCTTAACGTTACGTATCTGCTTCTTAGTTGCTACGTTTATGACAATAAAGATCTCCTGATCTCTTGTAGCTACACGAGTGCTCCCGGAAGACTTTATTTGTGGGGCTGGTCGAAATTCAGGAAATCTTAAGAGTAATATCTTACCTTTGTACATTCCATCTGCTGAATATCGTAAGCGAAACTCAGGCACGGAATTTAGATTACCTGTTTCCAAAGTCAGATCAAAGACTCTGGCAAACGCGCAATAAAATGGTGTCTCTTCCACAAAGGAACTGCTTAATGAAGTGCAGAACAACTTTGTGCAATACTTCCTTTATTAATGGTGGGGCTAGCGGACAGATAACTAAATTTAGCTCCTTCGGACGTTAACTGCTTGTAATACAGGAGAGAAACAGGAATGGTATCTATATGCAGAAAAATGGAGTGATGGAGAAACGTCCCACAACAACTGTAACTCTTAAGATACAATATACTGCGTTGCTCTCAGTACAAGTAGTGTCTTTCACTTTATTTGACAGAAATCAGTAAAAACTATGTTAGTTATACAGGTTGGCAATAGAGTTACGATGAAAGTAATGAAGTAAACTTCGTCAGACAGTTACAGGCAACCTATAGGGCGTGAGTTGAAGAAACTAAATTCACTATGTAGTCCATTTGTTTTCTGCCGCTGTAATCTTGATGGTTACTAAGGTTGCACGTTCTACCTGTCCAGGTAGGCTTAGCAGATAACAGGACCCACGCCTATGTAACAAATGAAGTACCAGCAGGTAGAGGACCGAGGTCTCCCAACGTCATCGAAGGGGTGGTTTGTTGGCTCTTATCTCAGTATGCGGCTGATCGTTTTGTAAAGTCCCATGTTTTCCAACGCGATAGCTATTAGATTGGTTGGAATCTGAGGGAAACTTCTGCTTCTCATAGGCTACGCCTTCGTATTCCAGATACTGTTAGAAGGTGGTGTACTGTGATGGAGGTACAATATTACGAGTTGCAATACCCTTATCAAACTTATTTCTATTGATGAGGCAGATGTTATCGAGATCCGCAACCAAGAACAGACAGCAGGTGACTACATTCATAGCCATAAAATAGTTTCTGGTCTGACGAGGAAAACTAGAGAAGATGTATATGAGGGACTGCCGAAATTATTATATAATAAACTGAACGGAGAACACACGGAAAACGTAACCAGTAAAATTGTCAGCATGTAACATAAATATATTTCGGAAGCTAGGTGGAACATTTTGCCGGAATCACCTACTAATGTTCAGGAGTTTCATATTCTTAACACGTTAAGTGTGAAAACTACAGTTGGGATCCATTTGTGTTTACGTAATGATGCTGCCAAAAACAGTGATATTGTGCAATGCTGAAAACCGCAAAATACCTTGTGTGATACAATATTGAAGACACGCTGAAAAGTAGTGCCTACGAAATTTTTGTGTGAAAATTTTAAAACTTTTAAATGAAACGAAACTTATTAACGTTCTATACCACTGTTCTTCATGTCTACATATTTGTTTCTCCTCATAGTCGTTCTGACTGCGAACACGTTTTTCCCGGCGAGAAACCAGTATGTTCAAATGGCTCTGACTACTATGGGACTTAACATCTGTGGTCATCAGTCCCCTATAACTTAGAACTACTTAAACCTAACTAACCTAAGGACAGCACACACATCCATGCCCGAGGCAGGATTCGAACCTGCGACCGTAGCAATCGCGCGACTCCGGACTGAGCGTCTACAACCGCGACACCACCGCGGCCAAACCAGTATGTTGATACCGTCACTGTGTAATGTTTGACTTCATTAACGGAACCACAACCTCGCCTCTGATTGCACCGTTTGATCATTATAAAAGTGAAGTTATGGAAGACGTTCCTTTGGAAACAGATGAAAATCGAATTGGACCAAATAAGGACTATGTGGAAGATGATCGATGATAAGGAATCCAAGACACCAGATAGCAGCAGATTTCGCAGCGCTCGTGTGTGGTCTGGCATCGTCATGCGGAAGGAGAGAGTGCTCCATATGTGGGCAACACTTCGAATTCGAAACTCGATTACAGCATGCTGTTTCTGCCTTAGCCTTATAGTTAGGTTACTCCCCACCATGTAACACGTTTCAGTTGGGAGCCCTCTAGCGGCAGAGAGTTGCACACATGTAAACCTGACTAAAAAAGATGTTAATTGTTAATAAGTTTCTTTTATTTAAAAAGATTTAACAGTCTTTATATACAACGTATGGCGGCATCACTTTTCAACATGTCTTCGTATGTTGAGGGAACTTTCAAATATTGGAAAAAAGAAGTAATTTCAATCCATGGGCTCGTTAATAGGCTTTACATTCCAGTTGTGTCTTCTCTGTTGAACGCTAAGGAAATTTAATGTTATCAGTATATCTTGTCACCAGTTGTTCATAACGTGTTGAGTATTGTGTATTTAAATCGGGGACCTACAAACGATGGAGAAGCTTCGTCCCGCCGTAGCCCTCACTGGTTTACAACCCCACAACAGGACAGAGCAGTCCACCACCAACCTCACTGTCGCCCAATACCGAACCCAGGGGTATTGTTTGGTTCGGCCCCAGCGAACCCCTCCCTCCCCGACCCCCACACCCCAACCACATGGAAATGTCTCATACCCGTCGAGTGTAACCCGAAATATTGTTTGCGTGGTAGAGTTAAAAAAATGGCTCTCAGCACTATGGGACTCAACTGCTGTGGTCATTAGTCCCCTAGAACTTAGAAATACTTAAACCTAACCAACCTAAGAACATCACACACATCCATGCCCGAGGCAGGATTCGAACCTGCGACCGTAGGAGTCGCACGGTTCCGGACTGCGCGCCTAGAAGCGCGAGACCACTGCGGCCGGCGTGGTAGAGTAATTATGCGTGAGCGTATGTGGAGACAGTGTTTGCACAGCAATCCGACATTGTGTGACTGAAGCGGAATACGGGGAACTAGCCCGCATTCGCCGAGATACGAGATAGATGGAAAACCACGTTAAAAACCATCCACAGGCTGGCCGGGACACCGGACCTCGATAGTAATCCCCGGTAACTGGCACGACTTTCCGCTCGCGAAGCAGCGCGTTAGATCGCGCCGCTAGGAGGGCGGGCTACGATAATCTAAGTTTGTAATTATCTCCATCAATGAAGTTCTCGACTTTAAAGAAAACCAAAGCTTTAAGTGAAATGTGGATCTAAGGTTGCAACTTTCATCGACCACAGAGCCGGTAACTACCACTACAGAAAAGAAATGGGAATGATTGGTCTTACGTATCGGGTTCGTCAATGGCCGATCCTGATAGTGTTCTTGACCTTTTTTGTTGTGGACGTATGTCATCGACGCCTGCATCCGGAAGACTGCAGACATTTTTGCGACTACTTATTGCATAGATATATACACTCCTGGAAATTGAAAAAAGAACACATTGACACCGGTGTGTCAGACCCACCATACTTGCTCCGGACACTGCGAGAGGGCTCTACAAGCAATGATCACACGCACGGCACAGCGGACACACCAGGAACCGCGGTGTTGGCCGTCGAATGGCGCTAGCTGCGCAGCATTTGTGCACCGCCGCCGTCAGTGCCAGCCAGTTTGCCGTGGCATACGGAGCTCCATCGCAGTCTTTAACACTGGTAGCACGCCGCTACAGCGTGGACGTGAACCGTATGTGCAGTTGACGGACTTTGAGCGAGGGCGTATAGTGGGCATGCGGGAGGCCGGGTGGACGTACCGCCGAATTGCTCAACACGTGGGGCGTGAGGACTCCACAGTACATCGATGTTGTCGCCAGTGGTCGGCGGAAGGTGCACGTGCCCGTCGACCTGGGACCGGACCGCAGCGACGCACGGATGCACGCCAGGACCGTAGGATCCTACGCAGTGCCGTAGGGGGCCGCACCGCCACTTCCCAGCAAATTAGGGACACTGTTGCTCCTGGGGTATCGGCGAGGACCATTCGCAACCGTCTCCATGAAGCTGGGCTACGGTCCCGCACACCGTTAGGCCGTCTTCCGCTCACGCCCCAACATCGTGCAGCCCGGCTCCAGTGGTGTCGCGACAGGCGTGAATGGAGGGACGAATGGAGACGTGTTGTCTTCAGCGATGAGAGTCGCTTCTGCCTTGGTGCCAATGATGGTCGTATGCATGTTTGGCGCCCTGCAGGTAAGCGCCACAATCAGGAATGCATACGACCAAGGCACACAGGGCCAACACCCGGCATTATGGTGTGGGGAGCGATCTCCTACACTGGCCGTACACCTCTGGTGATCGTCGAGGGGACACTGAATAGTGCATGGTGCATCCGAACCGTAATCGAACCCATCGTTCTACCATTCCTAGACCGGCAAGGGAACTTGCTGTTCCAACAGGACAATGCACGTCAGTAACTTCCTGTATGAGACAGGTCGCCTCTTTGTGGTACAACCTGGGTGACGCTAAACCATCTGTTCCAAAAACCACTAATTCACAATTAACAATTAGAGGACAATCTTCCTTTAATCTCGCTATCAGAGTTGTTTTTCATAACAGCTACGACATGAAGTATACATCTAGCTGCCTGCTTGAACTGGTTGAATGGAACGAATCCTGACGGTGGGAGGCGTGGTTCCGACTCCCCAGGCGGACCCTTAAGGGTCTGTGAGTCATCGATCCTGTTTTTACGATCGCAGGAGGTGTGGATCCTGCCCCCGTTACTAGTAAGTGATGACATATAAGGGGTCTGACACTGTATGATTTGCATCCGTCATATGAAGTGTCGAAAAAGTGATATAAACAACTGTAAAATTTATATCTTCTTCAGTAAGTCATTTGATTATCTATTAAAGATTAGTTCCTTTTTTTGGTAGTCCTGCATTGGTAAGGGCTCAATATCTCACTAGGAAGTCATGTGACACGCTTTTATCTTCTGCAGAGCAAAATTATCATTAATTTACTATGACAAACATATATATATATATATATATATATATATATATATATATATATATATATATATATATATATATATCGTTTACGGACGTTATTGATATCGCCAAACGTGTAATAGAATTCTCAGTTGAGAAACTCTTCAAGAACACAAACTGTGATATGCTAAGTGAAATGTTTCTATCTGAATGGAACAATAGTTTTATTGCACTGTAGTTACAGAACTTTTGGAAAATGACACAGTAAGAAAATCATATGATTATTATTTAAGTTTTCCTTGTCACGTTTCTTATAAACTCACTTAAAACTGCTTACTTTAACCAATGCAGTTAAATCCAGAGGTCTGGTTAAGTTTCAAATGTCTAATATATATATTGTTTGGGTCGTGCGCCGACGTTAAATTTCGGGTAATTCCTGCAGATTTGGATTCCCTCTGGCCACAGGGCACGCAGCGTTATTGTAGCGGGTAGAGGGCAAGTCGGAGCAGAAGGTAGTTAACAGCTGCGGAGACCTGGAGGCTATGAGCGCAAGTGAGGCGGTGTGTTGTGGGCAAGCGTCTGCCATGGCCCATGCGCAAGAGTGGTGCCTTTGCCCACTGCGGGTTTGGCGGGGGCGAGTGTTGGTCGCATCCGTGAACATGGCTCGTTAAATGCTACTTCGGCAAAAAAAAAAAGGTTAAAATGGCTCTGAGCACTATGGGACTTAACACCTATGGTCATCAGTCCCCTAGAACTTAAAACTACTTAAACCTAACTAACCTAAGGACAACACACAACACCCAGCCATCACGAGGCAGAGAAAATCCCTGACCCCGCCGGGAATCGAACCTGGGAAACCGGGCGCGGGAAGCGAGAACGCTACCGCACGACCCCGAGATGCGGGCCTACTTCTGCAGGAGGCACAGTATTCGGCTGTTGAAGCTGCAAGCAGTTCGTATCTGCTGTAGTGCCGCGTTGGAGTACGGTGTGAGCTTTGCAGTACTGGACGAGGTGGCGTCTGCTGGATGATTCCTGTTGGTTTCTGACTACGAGTAATCTTCGTTATTTCCTTCTCTTGGCGCTATCTAAGTAAGCGTTTGTGAAACGGTGATGAATTTTATGCGAAATCACGGTGAGCATCCGATTAGTCTGAACATCACTTGATGTCGCCTGGTGCCTATTTTGACTCCATATCCGGTTTCCTGTTGTTATGTATCTAAATGTGTTATTTATGAATGTTTTGTCTGGTACTGCTTGATTCCAGTTCTGTCATTGTGTGTGGGCTTGTGGCTGTCACTATTCGAAACTGATTTCAGAATCCAAGGGTACAGAATGCAGATGCAGTTCTTCTGATTTACGAATTGTACTGCCGGCCGGTGTGTCCGAGCGGTTCTAGGCGCTTCAGTGTGAACCCTGAGACCACTGTGATCCCAGGTTTGAATCCTGCCTCTGGCACGGATGTGTGTGACGTTCTTATGTTAGTTGCGTTTAAGTAGTTCTACGTTCTAGGGGACTGATGACCTCAGATTTTAAGTCCCACAGTGCTCAGAGGTATTTGAAGGAATTATACTTTACAGTCAGCGAAACCTGTTGAATGTAGCTACAGTATTTCTGAGCATGTCTGTAGTTACCTACTGGCTACTATCACGAGCTCGAGCTGTTTACTAAATTGCTTGTATCCATGAAAAAGAAACTATGGAAGAATTTCTGCACTTTTGGCATGTTAATATTTACTAAATAATTATCGAGTTCTCTCTGTGTTACACGATAGGTGATTGTATCTTTTGATTAACTATGATGCTGTTAAAGATGCCTGAATACCATGACTTAAATTTTTAATGAAGGTTTCTAGTATTGTGGTAGTGGCAATCGCCGTCCTGTGTTAGTAGAGGAGGAGGAATTATTGTTATTGGCGTCTCCTCCTCTACCACCTGTATCACCATAAATGGCGTTTTGATAATTACTGGCAATAGCCAATGGATGATATCTGAGATATAATCATTTGATCATGTGTTTGCTATTTGTAATGTAAATGTATTTTTTTCCTTCATTTAATATTCTTTACTATAAGGTAGTGATTTTATACAGTTGCCCTGTTGAGGTGTTTGCCCTCACTCGGTTACTGAAAGTTAGTCTTTTAAGTTAATGTTATTTTTGGATGTTGGCTTTAAAAAATAAATTCATTAGCGTTTTTAGAAACGTTACTAAATTCATTATGGTTCAGTACCTTTTCACTCAACAATTTCCTTTGGCAGTTCATATACATATACAGTATACAGACAAAGCCAGGACTCCAATCACTGTTTCCTGCTCGCTTGCCAGATGCACTAACAACAACGTACTATGGCGCATTGGTGTTGGACAACTGCATGGACTACCTTAGCAAGCCTCGGTTCTCTATCCAGGTTCTCATTTACTCCTCAGTCCACTTGGTAGTCCCTGAACTCCACTGCTAGATAGGCTCGACGCCTGCATTCGAACACTACTTCAGCATTCAATGAAATAGAGAATCCTGCCTGAAACCCAGGCCTAGATGCTCTACCGAATGAAACTATGTGGTTCCAGTTAACTTTCCAGCTTTCAAAGATCTATGATGTATATATACATACGGAAATGATGAAAGAAAATTTGTACCAAGGCAGGAAATCGAATCCGGGTCTACTACCCACTATGCAGATGGGCTGACCTTTTCAAGTCTAGAATGTTTATGATGAATATGTGCAATATGCAGCGGCGAATGATTCCCCATTTCTTTCGTTGCTGCGGTGCAATTCCACTGGAGTTGGAGAGCCCCCAGAAAGCTATTCGAGATTAGTAGAAATTCCAAGCGGCCTGGTTGTGAATGGGTATCTGGATTGTGTAGGTAGGCGTGCTACGGCGTTCTAAACAGTTGTGTTAAGCCACTGAGCCTGGATGGCGTAGTGCTTAGGGTATGTGCCTAGAGTGCAGGAAATCATGGTTCATATAATGTTGTTGTGTTACAGAAAGAGAGAAAGCGGAGACAAAGGATCAGTGGACTGTGCTGTGGGAAGGCTTTTAGGTCAGGCAGCCTGTCAAACGCCAAACCTCCTAAATTGCGCTGTAGCTGGTCGCTGAACAGCATCACAACTGGCACCGAAAAGAACATACTCACTGTTTGAAAAAAGGAGCTCGCGCTGTTCGTTTATTCGTTTTCAATGGCTCCGAAAAGCGTCAACATAGCTTTTAGTAGGAGTACCCTGTGTAATCTCGGGTCTTTTGCCATGAAAGACGTAATTGGGCTTATTTGTAGGATGTCGGGTAAGTCAACGTAAATGATAAACTACTAGTGCAAATTAGGAGTCAGTCTGTCGGTACTGATTGCTTTTGAACAGCACTGGTTGAGATTCCATAGCATATTTTAAGAGCTGGTGCTCAAATAAGGTAAGTCATTGAATGTAATCAAGGCTTTTGTTCACTATGGGCATAAATACACTCCTGGAAATGGAAAAAAGAACACATTGACACCGGTGCGTCAGACCCACCATACTTGCTCCGGACACTGCGAGAGGGCTCTACAAGCAATGATCACACGCACGGCACAGCGGACACACCAGGAACCGCGGTGTTGGCCGTCGAATGGCGCTAGCTGCGCAGCATTTGTGCACCGCCGCCGTCAGTGTTAGCCAGTTTTCCGTGGCATACGGAGCTCCATCGCAGTCTTTAACACTGGTAGCTAGCCGCGACAGCGTGGACGTGAACCGTATGTGCAGTTCACGGACTTTCTGCGAGGGCGTATAGTGGGCATGCGGGAGGCCGGGTGGACGTACCGCCGAATTGCTCAACACGTGGGGCGTGAGGTCTCCACAGTACATCGATGTTGTCGCCAGTGGTCGGCGGATGGTGCACGTGCCCGTCGACCTGGGGCCGGACCGCAGCGACGCACGGATGCACGCCAAGACCGTAGGATCCTACGCAGTGCCGTAGGGGAACGCACCCCCACTTTCCAGCAAATTAGGGACACTGTTGCTCCTGGGGTATCGGCGAGGACCATTCGCAACCGTCTCCATGAAGCTGGGCTACGGTCCCGCACACCGTTAGGCCGTCTTCCGCTCACGCCCTAACATCGTGCAGCCCGCCTCCAGTGGTGTCGCGACAGGCGTGAATGGAGGGACGAATGGAGACGTGTCGTCTTCAGCGATGAGAGTCGCTTCTGCCTTGGTGCTAATGATGGTCGTATGTGTGTTTTGCGCCGTGCAGGTGAGCGCCACAATTAGGACTGCATACGACCGAGGCACACAGGGCCAACACCCTGATCATGGTGTGGGGAGCGATCTCCTACACTGGCCGTACACCTCTGGTGATCGTCGAGGGGACACTGAATAGTGCACGGTACATCCAAACCGTCATCGAACCCATCGTTCTACCTTTCCTAGACCGGCAAGGGAACTTGCTGTTCCAACAGGACAATGCACGTCCGCATGTATCCCGTGCCACCCAACGTGCTCTAGAAGGTGTAAGTCAACTACCCTGGCCAGCAAGATCTTCGGATCTGTCCCCCATTGAGCATGTTTGGGACTGGATGAAGCGTCGTCTCACGTGGTCTGCACGTCCAGCACGGACGCTGGTTCAACTGAGGCGCCAGGTGGAAATGGCATGGCAAGCCGTTCCACAGGACTACATCCAGCATCTCTACGATCGTCTCCATGGGAGAATAGCAGCCTGCATTGCTGCGAAAGGTGGATATACACTGTACTAGTGCCGACGTTGTGCATGCTCTGTTGCCTGTGTCTATGTGCCTGTTGTTCTGTCAGTGTGATCATGTGATGTATCTGACCCCAGGAATGTGTCAATAAAGTTTCCCCTTCCTGGGACAATGAATTCACGGTGTTCTTATTTCAATTTCCACGAGTGTATGTTGTAACCCCTAAGGTATTGTACACTGTTGACTGTATTTTTTCAAATTAATTATTCTTTCAGGGCAGCTGGTGTGTAAGATGTTTAGAATCGGCATTTTCAACATTTTTTTTTTTCTAGTGTGGCGGTAGTGGATCTGTGACGTGTGTGAAATCTAATGTAACATAAAAAAATGGTTCAGACGGCTCCGAGCACTGTGGGATTTAACATCTGTCGTCATGAGTCCCCTAGATCTTAGAACTACTGGAACCTAACTAACCTAAGGACATCACACACATCCATGCCCGAGGCGGAATTCGAACATGCGACCTTAGCGGTCACTCTGTTCCAAACTGATGCGCCTAGGACCGCACGGCCACACCGGCCGGCTACTGTAACATAGCTGGGGAGAAAGATAGTACAGACGCCAACGTCTGAGAGGAAGACTTTTGGTTGTTTATGACAATAACAGACTCAAAGTGGCGCTTCAAGTAGCTCTTCTTGTAGTCGGATACATTACTTTCCAACTTTTGCGATTCTGCTTTTTAGAGATGGCCATTCCTCTTCAACTGAACTGGGTTCTAAGTCATTCCTCATCGCAGTATTTATAGCCTTAGAGAAACTAAAGTGTATCTCCTATTTCATTAGTACTTCTGTATTCCGCCTCGTTCAACATTGATTTCTCCTGACCAGTCTCTTAAACTTGAGCCTGCTCTTTATTACTGCTAAATAGTGAATTGTGTCTGTACTTGCTCCTGGGGTAAGCCTTACACCCCGATACGTGGTTTCAGTATCTCTGCCTTTCCGTGAAGTATACTAACTGAAGTCTTCCTTTCAGTATCCTCATATGCTTTCTTTGTCTCTTCATCTTCGACTTGCGACATAGTCATGTGTACCTGAACTATCGTCATCGGTGACAGTTTGCTGCCGATTCGAATAAGAACAATCCTCACTGAAATGTTCACAGTAATTCACTTTCGGCACTACCTCTTTATTCGTAAAGAATCCTGTTCCTGTTAAACAACTTTTTGTTGCTGTTGGTATTACCTTATACGCATATCAGCAAATTACCAGAAAATTCGAAAAGACAGGTTTTCCTGGAGGGCAGTTTGACAATTGGTGGAAAGCAAAAGGTCCGAATCTGTAGACGATGTTCCCACTATACTGCAAGAGGTGTTGAGTGGTGGAGGGAACATGCAAAACAAGGGAATTTCCCGAACGTTGGATACGCCTTTGAGCACGTTGTATAAAATCCTACGAAACAACCTGGAATGCTATCCATACAAAGCCACGCCTGTTCAGGAGTTGCTTCCTGCTGCCTGTTAGCAAGATAAACATTCGCTCGAGTATTTCTTATTGGAATACAAATGGACAATGAATATCCAAGGAACGTTCTGTGGACTTAAAAAGCCTATTTCCAACGACATATCGATACGCAGAATTGCAGGATATGAGCAACGGAGAATCCGCGTGCAACTCAACCGGTACCGCTTCGTTCTGCGAAGTGACTGTGTGGTGCGGATTGACTGCGTCATTTATCGTAGGGCCGTTTGTTTTCGAGAAAATGAGACCTGCAGTTTCCGTTGGTTATGAAGCCACTCGCAGACGCTATGAGTGTTTTTCCCTCTATTTTTTACCCACTATTCGAAACCTTCAACAGTGTGGATGTGCGAAGAGGATAATTTTTTTGCAATAAAGCACTCTTCCGCAGATTTCGTAGTCGGTGAAGAGGCAGATAAAGAGGTATTTAGAAAATTCCAGAAGAATCAGCCATCATTTCCCTAGACCCTGGTCGTTCAGATCACCTGATCTCATTTCGTGTGACCTCTCGCTGTGGAGATATTTTAAAGATGTTATGTTCACGGTTCCAGATGCGAATGTATCTGAGATGATGGCACTCATAGCACAGCACATTCTGAACGTCAATCCCAAGACACGCCTAGCTATTGTGGAAAACGATGTATCTCGATTTTAGCTTATGATTTTGCTTTTATGCGTTTTGTGGCCGCACAACTGTTAAACACCAATGTCATTTTGATTTTTATACGGATTTTGGCACAAGTAAATTACGCCCATGACATCTTGTTCTTCATGCTGTTCCTCGCCTTAAAAAACTTAAAAGCCGAGTTTTCCAACGCGAAGTGGTACGACCTTGCCGTGGTAGATGTTCTTACCTAATAGTACCACAAATTTGTTCTGCTGCACTGGTACAGGTTGTAAATAATATTTCCTATATTATATGCAGCTTAAAATATGCTTATATAATGGACGTGTGTAAAATATGCGGAATGTCTTGTTAGATGAAAGAGATCTGATTCTCCCAAACCAGGCGGGGTGAGTAAATGAATAAATGAATAACATATCTACTACTGACAATCAAATGTGTAGGTCGCTTAAGACACAAATGGGAAAATGACACATGTCTTTGTGTAAACACTGCAAACACCAAATTTAAAGACGTCTGGTTGGTACTGAATGTCAGTATGAAATGATATCAGCGATAAATCAGGCAGCCTGTGTGATTTTGATTTCATTGCAGTAGAAGCTGTCTCAAGTGGTACTCAGGTGGCTCTATATCTCTGTAGGAATACGAAGAAACTGGGTGCTGTGCAGTATGCAGGTTCCCTCGGTATGTGTATGCACTTAGATAGAGTAACGAATTCCTGCAAAAGGTTACTGAAACACATATCATACTGCTTCATCGGAATCTGATAAAAGCGTGGCACAACATAATTTGCCTTTCCTTCGTCATCAGAATTCATGGCTGTAATACGAGGGTTATTTGTGAAGTAAGGAATGATCGGTCGCGAAATGGAAACCACAGTGAAAATCTGATGAAGTTTGGCGCAGGTGTGTTGGGCAGTGTCTCTAGTATGCTCGTCGATCTCATCACATAGTTCTCTTTTAGTTCTGAGCAGACAGGGAGCACACAAAGATACCTAGAACAGGAGTGTGTCTCGCCAAGTACGAGGGCCTAGTGAGAAATTTCGCCTGAAGCTATGCAGCCAACATCACATAACTGTCGTGCGGTTTCTTCTTCAAGACAATTCTCAGCCGCTTTCTGCTGGGGTAATGAAGTTGCTCCTGGACCGTTTTCAATTGGTAGTGTTTGATTACCCACAATACAGCCTGTAGTTGTCTCCCTCTGAGTTTCATCTCTGCTCACATGAACCGCTGGCTATGAGGACAACATTTTGGCACAGACAACGAGCTGTAGGCCAGCGTAGAGAATTGGTGGAAGCACTCGCGACTGCCTTCTATAACGAGGGTATGGGAAAGTTGGTACAACGCTACGACAAACGCCTAAGTCGGATCGGCGACTGTGCAGATAAGTAGCAGGAAGTTGTAGCTAAGTGTTGCAAACAAAAAGGTTTTGATTTTCACTGTGGTTTCCATTTCATGACATATCGATCGTATCGTATTACACATGCGTGTTGGAGCAGAGTTACTCAAGTAACCAACTGATATAGCTTCATGTTAGGCCTAGCCTCTGTTCCACCTGAACCCGTAACTGTTGTGGAAGTGTCACAATGTAATATTGGAAGTAATGAAAGTGGCATTAAATTAGTTGTGGTTACAAAATACACATGCTCAAGCCACAATGCAGCCCACAATTTTGGTGCACCAAAATTTACTAGATATGTACGACAAGAAAGAGTTCCGCAGACAGAGAAAAGGACCACTGTACAGTTACAACCATTGTGCGGGTAATTAGAGGACTGAATTCCACATGTTGTCGATCATTAACGTTGCTTGCCTTTTGTAAATGATACCCATCTGCCGACGTCAGTTAAAAATATAATTACTGCGACCTTTAATTTGTTGGTGAACATAATCTTATATTCAGTTTCCTGCTTACCGCTTCTCACTCACGTTATAGCAAAAACATAGTGTTAGGCGGTGTTGCGATATTGTGAACTAGTATAACTGTACACCTATCGTAATATAGCAATCTGTTATTCATACATATGCAGTTGGCGTACGTGTAATTCCAAAATGGAGTTCGCTTCAATTTTCTCTGCATACAGAGCACAATGCTGGTGCACGCACAAGTCTTTTGGAGTACACCGTTCGTCGTAAATTGTTGTACATAGCTCTGCAGCAAACTACCCCTACATGTTCGCATGTTGTCGCCTGCAGTTCAGTTGGCATATGACCATCAGGATTAGATTGTCAGTCAGTGAAAAACTGTTGGTTCTTCGGGTGAGTCACGTTTTTGATACATTATGTTAATGGCCGCCTCCATAAATCGTTTCACTGGGGTGAACATCAGCTTGAACCGGGCAGCGCGTCAAGGATCCAGGTTGGTGGAAGCAGTATTATACTGCGGAAGACATTCTTCTGCACTTGCAAGAGATCTAGGGTAGTAATCGAAAACACATTGACAGCTGCGAACTACCAGCATCCCTTCATCCTTGATGCCTTCCTCGATCGCGATGTCATCATTCGGGACTATAATTCCCATGTCTTGGAGTTAGAACCGTAGTTCAGCGTTTTAAGGAGCCTTGTAGTGAACTCACGTTCATGTCTCAGCGACCACATTCGCCTAAATTAAATCCTATGTAACCCATCTGGGTTACTATTGCACGCCATAACAACGTGTGCAAATTTGCATCCCTTTATTTGCGCCGATTACATGACCTGTGCATAGACATCTGATGTCACATGCCTCCACAAACCTACAAGCAAACTCTCTGATCCCTGACACGCAGAGTCAGTGATGTATTTCGTTTCAAAGACAGACTATCAAGTTATTAAGCATCTGGTCATAATGTTTGTGGTGTTATGGCTTATCAGTATGCACACACACACACACACACACACACACACACACACACACACACTCACACACACACGCACACACCCACACACGAGCACGCGCGAGCGTTGTATATAGACAGGGTGTGTCCGATTGGCCACATCTATATTCATGGACCTAATAAAATATAAAATTAATTCTGTTTTTTTGATGAATGGGGAACTCTAAAAGTATTTTTTTTAGCTTTTCATTTATGAACTTCTCGAGATGCACAATATATGTCAATGTGGATTCAGTTTCTTCCCACACTGCAACGAGAATGTTTTGAGTTACGCCTTCCACAGCTGCTGTTATGCGATGTCTCCATTCATTCATTGTTGTCGGTAACGGAGGAACATAAACAGAGTCTTTTATAAACCCCCACAAGAAATAATCACATGCAGTCAGGTCCCGTAACCCTGGAGTCCAGTAGTGTAAGCCTGAAGCATTTGGTGCAGTGCGACCGATCCATCATCCAGTAATCTTTTGATTTAAAACTTCCCGCACTTCTGCATGCCAGTGTGGCAATGCCCCATCCTGTTGGTAAATGAAGTCGTTCGAATCACTGTCCAACTGTGTGAAAAGAAAGTTCTGAAGCATATCGGGACATAAGCGTACTGCAGCAGTGTTCTCGAGAAAGAAAAATGGACCATACTCCTTTTCCCGTGAAATAGCCCAAAAATTTGAGAAGTTCTCATCATGTTGTACAAATTCATGGAGTTTTTTCCGTACCCCATATTCTGACATTATGACGGTTCACCTTGTTTAAAGAGAATGTTGCCTCTGCAATAAACACTAAGCGTTGAAGAAAACTGTCAACTTCCATCTGGCCAAGAAAGAAATTACAGAACCCCGCGTGTCGTTGATTGTCACCTTTACGAAGAGCTTGCAGCAGCTGAATTTTGTGTGGTTTCGTGCATAAACGCCGTTGGAAATTTCGCCAGACAGATATTGGGAGCATGTTGAGATTCTGAGCTGCACAGGGAACGGATTTCTGTGGAGTCTTTCCGAAACTACGGCGGATGCGTTCGACATCTGTGTCAGACACTTGGGGACGGCCCGGCGATTTGCCTTTACACAAACAACCTATTTCCTTGACTTGTTCATGCCATCGTCTGATTCTCTGCGCTGTAGGAGGATCCACGCCATATCTAGTAATAAAGTCACGCTGTACAGTTATAAGTGACCGCACTGCGCCAAACGTAGAACACAACACGCGTTCTGTTGTCCCGCACCATTTTCGCTAAAACCGAAGTGGGTGCACGGTGCTGCTACCTGGCGGAAACCATGTAAAACCCGAGGGTTTGCTCTTTCCAAAATTAAGTTGTTCACTCAAATATCTCAATTAATATAATAGTTGTGACTTTTTTTTATTCGGATGATTCTCTTGGATACACCCTGAATAACAACAACAATTACATTGCAGAATGGGATGTGTCTATTATTAGCGTTATCGTCTCATCTGTGGCCTCTGTTGGCAATGGATTGGTCACGTCAATGGGGAGAAGAGTGGTACTACAAAAACTGTGTTATAAGACAAATATTAGTGGAAGGACCGACACTGAGTTTGTAGCACAAGTGAAAACTATTTAATCAGTAAAAAGTGAACATTTATTATTTTCGTTTAAGAAAGAAAATGAATACTGACACTTCGTTCTATCAGTTGTTTAGCAAAGATAATTTCTAGTTCTCTATCATTTAAGAAAATAGATTTGTCCATGATTCGGCCATTTATTTCCTAGCTAGTTGCGAAAGGAGTTTTAATACATCTGATGCACAAGGAACTATTATCTACATCAGCATAAAATGTCTTTTTGGTTTTATGTTATAAAGTTTATGAAGCGTCAGTCTCTCTGGGTTGCTTTCGTTGATCCAAAATATATTATCTTGACGAATGAGAATTCCCGATCCCAGATTCAGACGGCAGCGGACGTTATTGATAGTAAAGTAGCTGTACCGTTGTGCATTTTTGTGAGGTTGACAGCGTCAATAAACTACGAGCCCTAGTAAAAATGAAGGTAAAATGCAGTTTAGACCGTATACGTACACCAACTGTGCGTGTATGAATGACAGATTTCAGTATTACTCTAGGTTTACAGATATGCTAGTTCACAACATCGCAACACAGGCTACCCATTACTTTCTGGCCATAATGTGATTAAAAACCGATGAGTAGCGAAAATTATGTTAGAAGAGATATAACTCCAAATCACCAACGAATAAACCATCACAATATCTATATTCTTCGCAGACGGCAGCAGATGGGAATCATTTACGAAGAGTAATGAATGACAGCGTTCCAAATGGACATAGAGATTTATCCTGACAACGGCTCTGTTAAAGGCGTTTCAAAAATAGTCTTAAAACTTTGGGTAAGAATTCCTTACACTAAAACAAGAAACAATGTCACGTAAATGTAGGTTCTAAAATGCATACTTCTATACTGTGAAACGCATCTCTTCTACTGCAACCTCTTTGCTTTCCAGATTATCGAAGGAGGTAGTATGGACCTAAATAAGAAAAAAACAGTTTGGTAAACATGGACATAATGGAACAATTTTAACCACCATAGATCTCTGAGTTTCATGCCATTAATGCACCATTCATGTGAAATAGATTATTGGACAGTTTTCAGATGTATTATACTGGCAATGTGTGTGTCATATTTAAAAATACTTTTTTTTCACGTTGAATTTTTAAAAAGTGGCACATACTTCGCCAATACCACTTATTCGAAAATGGCCTAAAGCAGAAAGTGTACACTAATGTAATTGGTACGCATGGTGGATTAAAGTAATGTTACTGGCAATCCAAGGTGGTTAAAATGGTTACATCATTTTGACGATACCTTGAGGCCGTGCACTCGTACGTGAAGGATATAACATGCTTTAAGAGCTGGGAGCACTTGTTCATCTTCGCTTAAGCGAAACACGGCTCTCAAGTTCAACATGTACACATAGCTCTTAATGTGTCAATTTGTGAGCCATGTCTAATCAGCACTTTTTCCTTTTTTTGATTCACACAAAATAAGGAAAACATAGGTCACTCATTTGAAGAGACGTGTTTCATAATATCGAAGATGAACAAGTGCTAATATCTCTTAAAGTATGCATTTTAGAGTCTATGTTTGAATTAGCTAGACGTTTTCGCCAAAGTTTGTAAGAGTATTGTGGGACGCCCCGTACAGTTGCATCTTTTTTCACGGCCAGAGTCAAATATCGACAGAGTTTCTTGGCTATGGTGCCGTGCCTTATTGGAAAAAAATGGCTGTAAAGAAAATCGACATAGCAACCATTATTCTTGCTGTCGTTTTCCGGGTCTACGGGTGCGCGTTGTTGCACGGGCTGCGCTACATTATTTCATAACTCCTCTACTGAATTTGAGGCCACAATCTTGAAATTGTAGATGATACATTGTAGCACAGTTCCATCGACAAACAAAAATAATAATAATAATAATCTCAGTAATAATAATTGTGCAATATATTTACGCTTAGTAAGAGCATTGTAACTGCTATAGAATGATAAATACCAAATGAGACGAAAAAAGGCATAAAATATTAGTTTAAAAAGATAGACACGTTTAATGATTTGAGGTATACCGAAACAGATAAAGCATTGGAATTAAGAATGTTGTTGTTGTCTTCAGTCCTGAGACTGGTTTGATGCAGCTCTCCATGCTACTCTATCCTGTGCAAGCTGCTTTATCTCCCAGTACCTACTGCAACCTACATCCTTTTCAATCTGCTTAGTGTACTCATCTCTCGGTCTCCCTCTACTATTTTTACCCTCAACGCTGCCCTATAACGCTAAATTTGTGATCCCTTGATGCCTCAAAACATGTCCTACCAACCGATCCCTTCTTCTAGTCAAGTTGTGCCACAAACTTCTCTTCTCCCCAATCATATTCAATACCTCCTCATTAGTTACGTGATCTATCCACCTTCTCTTCAGTATTCTTCTGTAGCACCACATTTCGAAAGCTTCTATTCTCTTCTTGTCCAAACTAGTAATCGTCCATGTTTCACTTCCATACATGGCTACACTCCAAACAAATACTTTCAGAAACGACTTCCTGATACATAAATCTATATTCGATGTTAACCAATTTCTCTTTTTCAAAAACGCTTTCCTTGCCATTGCCAGTCCACATTTTATATCCTCTCTACTTCGACCATCATCAGTTACTTTTACTTCATAAATAGCAAAACTCCTTTACTACTTTAAGTGTTTGATTTCCTAATCTAATTCCCTCAGCATCACCCGATTTAATTTGACTACATTCCATTATCCTCGTTTTGCTTTTGTTGATGTTCATCTTATATCCTCCTTTCAAGACACTGTCCATTCCGTTCAACTGCTCTTCCAAGTCCTTTGCCGTCTCTGACAGAATTACAATGTCATCGACGAACCTCAAAGTTTTTACTTCGTCTCCATGAATTTTAATACCTACTCCAAATTTTTCTTTTGTTTCATTTACTGCTTGCTCAATATTCAGATTGAATAACATTGGGGAGAGACTACAACCCTGTCTCACACCCTTCCCAACCACTGCCTCCCTTTCATGTCCCTCGACTCTTATAACTGCCATCTGGTTTCTGTTCAAATTGCAAATAGCCTGTCGCTCCCTATATCTTACCCCTGCCACCTGTAGAATTTGAAAAAGAGTATTCCAGTCAACATTGCCAAAAGCTTTCTCTAAGTCTACAAATGCTAGAAACGTAGGTTTGCCTTTTCTTAATCTTTCTTCTAAGATAGGTCGTAAGGTCAGTATTGCCTCACGTGTTCCAACATTTCAACGGAATCCAAACTGATCCTCCCCGAGGTCCGCATCTACTAGTTTTTCCATTCGTCTGTAAAGAATTCGCGTTAGTATTTTGCAGCTGTGACTTATTAAACTGATAGTTCGGTAATTTTCACATCTGTCAGCACCTGCTTTCTTTGGGATTGGAATTATTATATTCTTCTTGAAGTCTGAAGGTATTTAGCCTGTCTCATACATCTTGCTCACCAGCTGGTAGAGTTTTGTCATGACTGGCTCTCCCAAGGCCGTCAGTAGTTCTAATGGAATGATGTCTACTCCGGGGGCCTTGTTTCGACTCAGGTCTTTCAGTGCTCTGTCAAACTCTTCACGCAGTATCGTATCTCCCATTTCGTCTTCATCTACATCATCTTCCATTTCCATAATATTGTCCTCAAGTACATCCCCCTTGTATAAACCTTCTATATACTCCTTCCACCTTTCTGCCTTCCCTTCTTTGCTTAGAACTGGGTTGCCATCTGAGCTCTTGATATTCATGCACGTGGTTCTCTTCTCTCCAAAGGTCTCTTTAATTTTCCTGTAGACAGTATCTAACTTACCCCTAGTGAGATAAGCTTCTACATCCTTACATTTGTCCTGTAGCCATCCCTGTTTAGCCATTTTGCACTTCCTGTCGATCTCATTTTTGAGACGTCTGTATTTCTTTTTGCCTGCTTCATTTAGTGCATTTTTATATTTTCTCCTTTCATCAATTAAATTCAATATTTCTTCTGTTACCCAAGGATTTCTAGCAGCCCTCGTCTTTTTCCTACTTTATCCTCTGCTGCCTTCACTACTTCATCCCTCAGAGCTACCCATTCTTCTTCTACTGTATTTCTTTCCCCTACTCCTGTCAATTGTCCCCTTATGCTCTCCCTGAAACTCTGTACAACCTCTGGTTCTTTCAGTTTATCCAGGTCCCATCTCCTTAATTTCTCACATTTTTGCAGTTTCTTCAGTTTTAATCTACAGGTCATAACCAATAGATTGTAGTCCGAGTCCACATCTGCCCCTGAAATGTCTTACAACTTAAAACCTGGTTCCTAAATCTCTGTTTTACCATTATATAATCTATTTGATACCTTTTAGTATCTCCAGGGTTCTTCCACGTATACAACCTTATTTCATGATTCTTAAACCAAGTGTTAGCTATGAATTAGAATTAACAATAAAGATAAGAAATACATATTATAAACCAGTTGGGCAGTAGGAAGAAACAGACTATGACGCAAAAGAATTTAGAGAATTAAATGGAAAGTACAAGATTGTAAAATCCGATCATCACTAAATCCGATGTACATTAGAAAGCTAAGACCTTTAATTCACCTTCAGACAGCAAACCTTCGACCTCGAACATTTGAAAAACATGTATTCTGGTCTGTTGTTAACTGTTAGCCCTAACTTTTATCCCATTTTATATTGTTGCACGTGTGCTTTACCGAGTGGCTTTCTTTGCTTTAACGAAATACTTCATTCCGTAAGGTGACTACACCCACCTATACGACGCTTAGCTCTCAGTACTAGAGAAGAGTGACGAATATTTTATCCTAGGACAGATTTAATACAGGCGTAAGTTGGCGTTAGTTGCTATCAGAACATAAAGCATGTATTCGAAAGCGGGTAGCCAGTGATATTATAACAGGTATTCTACAACTTATTACAAATGTTACTTCTTTAAGTAGGCCATAAGCAGTTCGTTTTTCGGCAATGGATTCGATTACTTGAAACTAATTTATTATTCAACAACCTATATTGCATTAATCTTCCACATTTCACTGCGAAATTATTGTACATGATTGCCATCTATTTAATGAGGCATAAAGAAAAATAAGTCTATTGTACAATTATTATTACTGAGATTATTATTAATATTGTTTGTCGATGAAACGGAACTGTGTTACAATGTATCATCAACAATTTCTAGATTGTGGCCTCATATTCTGTAGAGGAGTTATGAAAAAATAGGTCTATGTAGCACAATGCAATAATGATAGAAATTATTTTATAAGGGGTTCCTCAGCTGCATTTCGGTGACTATCTGCTGACAAAATTGCTTAGGTAATACTCTGTATTTAGTGTTAATCATTCTCTACATAATTATTTTATTATCAACATTACTTTATGTCATGCACTAATACTTTGTAGATCTCGCGAAGTCCATTGTGTATGACTAGACAAAATCACTACGTATCAAACAAACGGTAACAAGAAATTGTAATACGCTCAAAAATAAATTTTACCTTTATATCATTATGTGATGTAAACACTGCAAGATGTATATGTTTCTGAATGATATGTGATATGTAAGACCGGTTTTTCATTATAACAAGTTTGTTGTAATCTAATTTTAAAAGCTATCCAAGACGGACATGCTTCTGTTCTCATATTTGCTTCTAGTGCGGCACTTCACGGTTATTGACCAACCTCATTGCAGTTTATAGCTGCAACGTGCTCTGATGAGGCACAAAGAACAGAGATACTAAAATGAACGTTTTGTTAATGTGAGACAGTGTATTTTCCTTACAAATCTACTACATTTAATCGCTGTCCTCTATTAATGTGTATAAATGCACATTAGGAATCCAAGTATCATTGCAGTTCTGGTTCATTTCCTTGTTTGAAAATAACAGAGAAGCAGCTTCCTCTGCAAGACGAGCTAAGGTCGGAGAGTTAATGGATAAGTCTGTAAGTGACAGTGATGAGATGGAAATCTCATTAAAGCCCATCATGAGTGGATACTAGTTAATTTGCTCTCCGTTACTCGACATAAAAGTCGTTAGACTGACTGCAGAAGGATGAGTGCAAGCTACCAACTCAGAGGAATTGGTCTTTCAGCACTTATCATTGGGTACATTTCAGTTAAGATGGGCTATAAACATGGCGTCCCAACTCTCCTTTCAATCCTATGTCCTATGTCCAAGTTATTGATTATAATCTTAAATTATTAACTTCCCTCAATTGAAATTTTGTTTATCGTAAGCGCCCTGCCGGTAATGAATGAATAAAACCTCTTCGTACTGTGAAAGGAAACAGTTTTTATGTGAAGTTTCCCAAAGTACTATAAAAAGTACTAAATTAATTTATAAAAGAAAGCTGAGACCCGCACAGTCACCAAATTTAATTTTCGAACACACGTATATGGCAACGGACTGGCCACTTAAGGATTTTTCGCGTAATCGTGTGTGGCGCAAGATCAAGTTTGTTTCTTAGTTGTTTTATATTGTATACGTAATACTACCCAAAACGATGTTTTCACATGTCAAAGAATGGTACACAGTGTTTCATTGGGAACCACTTTATCTCACAAATTTCAGTTGTTTCTTTCAGTTGCCGGGCAGGTCTCCGTTCAACAGACTGATGTGTCGCTTTCTGTATTGTGAAAAATACACATCCTGTCGTGGAATCTATCGTATTAACAACTTATAGAACAAAAAAGAAAAAAAAAAACTTGTACGGGCGGGAAAATAAAAATGGCCCGGCGAACGGAGGGTAGAAAGAAAAACAGCTGAGAAAAGGAAATGTAGTACTAACCTGACTAAAATAGATGTTGGAAGTGACCGTCATTCATTTGATCCACGTCAGCTACCTGCTGAATGCAGATCGAAACTGGACCTGAGGAGTGGCCGCTGTCTTGTACAAAAATTTTCTGTTCCAGTTCTTCGAGACAGCGAGGGCTGTTGCGACACACATTAGGCTGGAGGGTTCGCCACACAAAGTAATCGCACACTGACAGATCAAGTGACCGGGGGGGTCAGCTACGGTCACGACCAATCTGACCTCTGCTAACAACTCTGTCAGGAGTGAATCTTGTGTCAATGTGCTCCAAGGTTTGGCCGGCTGTATGCGCAGTTGCACCATCCTGTTGGAAGTAACTGTAGGACTTTTCCTCGTCATTTAGTGCTGCCACAAATTAACATCCAATAGGATCCAATCGTACGGGCGACTTTTATTTACCTCTCGCTGCACTTCTTTGGGCGTACTGAAGAAGGCATAAACTGGAAAAATCCTACGGTGTACTGACAAAAAAGGCGTCTGTATTCAATTACATTAACCATCAACATAATAATACCACAATGCAATTTAAAGTACTTTACCGATTTGTATTCATCGATTCCTGAACTCTATTATTCTAGGTTAAAGGAAGTTAATTACTGTAATGTGTGGAGTCTATATATATACTTTAAACACCACTTTAAATTACAACCTAATGCTATGTTTATTCACTGAGTAGAGTATATGGGAGATACAGACACCAAATGAAGGGTAAAAAGTTGTTATAATTTTTCTTTAACGAATTTACCGCAGGCTAAGGAGACTGTGAAATGCACAACCCCTGAGAAATAGAACGATCGAGCTGTGTAAGTCACATTTTACATATCCACTCTTCTTAGTATGTCCTTCACACATGCTGTTGTTGTTGTTATCTTCAGTCCTGAGACAGCTTTGATGCAGCTCTCCATGCTACTCTGTCCTGTGCAAGCTTCTTCATCTCCCAGTACCTACTGCCACCTACATCCTTCTGAATATGCTTAGTGTATTCATCTCTTGGCCTCCCTCTACGATTTTTGCCCTCCACGCTGCCCTCCAATGCTAAATTTGTGATCCCTTGATGCCTCAGGACATGTCCTACCAACCGATCCCTTCTTCTAGTCAAGTTGTGCCACATACTTCTCTTCTCCCCAATCCTATTCAATACCTCCTCATTAGTTACGTGATCTATCCACCTTATCTTCAGCCTTCTTCTGTAGCACCACATTTCAAAAGCTTCTATTCTCTTCTTGTCCAAACTAGTTATCGTCCATGTTTCACTTCCATACATGGCTACACACCATACAAATATCTTCAGAAACGACTTCCGGATACATAAATCTACATTTGATGTTAACCAATTTCTCTTTTTCAAAAACGCTTTCCTTGCCATTGTCAGTCCACATTTTATATCCTCTCTACTTCGACCATCATCAGTTATTTTACTTCCTAAATACCAAAACTCGTTTACTACTTTAAGTGTCTCATTTCCTAATCTAATTCCCTCAGCATCACCCGATTTAATTAGACTACATTCCATTATCCTCGTTTTGCTTTTGTTGATGTTCATCTTATATCCTCCTTTCAAGATACTGTCCATTCCGTTCAACTGCTCTTCCAGATCCTTTGCTGTCTCTGACAGAATTACAATATCATCGGCGAACCTCAAAGTTTTTACTTCTTCTCCATGAATTTTAATACCTACTCCGAATTTTTCTTTTGTTTCCTTTACTGCTTGCTCAATACACAGATTGAATAACATCGGTGAGAGGCTACAACCCTGTCTCACTCCTTTCCCAACCACTTCTTCCATTTCATGCACCTCGACTCTTATGACTGCCATCTGGTTTCTGTACAAATTGTAAATCGCCTTCACATATTACTGTAATAATAGTAATAATAATAATAATAATAATAATAATAGTAATAATAATAGGGATAATAAAAATCGAAGATGTAAATCCAAGTCATCCGAAAATCCACAATTTACTTTTACGTATTCTGTAAACACAAAGTAACTTTAAAACATGTATTGAGTCTCTGAACAGGTTAAATAACGAAGAATTTGTTCAATAAAATTCAACAAATATTAAACGTAAAGTTAATAACTGAGTCACACGCCATTTCTTCCCAAATGACCAAACTGTATCTCACATTATCTGACACATCAAGCTGTGTCACAGTAAAGCATGTCTGAATATTAACAGTTGCTCTAGCCGTTGATGGAGCTTCTACAAAATATGTGCGTGCTTTCGCAACTTCCATTTGCTTTCTTGTGTATTGCATCACATTGATGTGTGAAGTATGCACTTTGAAGACAAACATTGATTGTGTTCTAGCTTTCATCGAAATTTTCGTCTAGTTCACGGAAAGAATTGGTGTTAGAATATAAGTGGCAAAATATTAATCCTGATCATGTTGAGCCGCAGCTGATATTGATGGTACTGATTAATGAAAATCACCAAATGTGTTAAAAGAGTTAGCAGGTATCCATCTAGTTACGATTTTTGAATACCCACTATACTTCGGCGAATAACGGTTCCGCCATCGTGAGGTGGTTCTGATGCAATGTTCGTCCGCTCTCTGCCGCTGGTATTTATCTCTCGCGGTTCCAGTTGCGATTCAGTGCGTCGATGGAGCGCTGCGTGTTCGGTTGTGGGGGAAGCGGCTGCATGGTAATTGATGGGAGAGGGGGCAGTATCTCTTCGACATCCGTGGAGGACTGACCTCGTGTCCGCTTGCACCGTTGCTCATCGATATAGCTTAGTATTGGCTCCCATACCTAACTGGGTTGGTAATCAGTGTCCCTGTTGCCGAAGTTGACCGTTACGCGAATTTCTGTGTCCTCTTACGCAGCCCCAGTAGTTACTTGTGGAGGCCAGTAGTTTTGTCTCATCATAATTTGTTGCGTGTCCAGTGCATACACAAGGTTTCCTGCTGTTGGTTATGTGGCGAGTGGAGACATACGCGGCAGCGAGTATAAGGGCGTGGCAGATCCCCGCCCGGCAGAGAATGCTCTGTCGGCGGCCCCACCCCCTCCCCCTCCCACTTCCCCATCTATAATGGACCAGCACTTGCACCCGGCTACCGAGACGGGCGCTGATAGGAGATTGAGACGGCGTTAAGCGGACGCGGCTTCTGCGGCTGAAGTGAGGATCGCCGCTTGGCTGAGCTTGCTCCTTCGACGGCTTGATAATACCATTCACCTGCGGCGTATCTGCCTTCGCATGCGGACCACGAGAAAAATAGTAATAGAGGAACGAAATGTTGTCATGCAGCAACAGCCCGAGCTGTGGAAGCTATTGGTTCGGCGGGGGGGCTTGAGCTTGCTCTGCCATCGGCGCCATCCTGTCTGCCACCTACGACTGACTGACACCCTCACTACGTCGATCGCGAGTGCGGAAAGCGTACACAGATTTACCTGTGCGCACACGCGACCCGTGAAACCGTACACACTCGGTCGATGTGCATCACTCAGCCATGCACCCCTTGGCAACCAGCGGACACCTCTACTGCCAACAAGGAGACGCGGAAGTCGCTCTAGCCGCCTGGAAGTCACAGCTATCGGCCGCGCCAGAGACAGAAACGCAAGGGGTGCGCGTTGCCGCGCACTCGCGGGTTGCCAAGAAACCAGGAGTAGCGAGCCAAGGGAGGCAGCCATGCAGAACAACACTGCCTGACGACTCGTAGCGAAGCCCGAATCAGCGACCCAGGACTCTGCAGGTGCAATGGCGTAATTAAAAAGAGTACTCCCTAAGAGCGTGCCACAAGTAGAAAGCACACAACAATCATGCAAACGCCGATCTGTGTCCGACAAAGACGACACTAAATCACAGGCCACTAGCAGCAAGTCGCGGCCAAAGAAAAAGTTGAGAAGCAAGCCGTTGTACCTACTCCAAGCCTGGAGGATAAAGTGGTATTCATCGCACCAAGCAGGAAGCACACTGCCAAGGTCCAATTACTATAGTCGGTGCTACCGCTGCAACGGAAAACCGATTCAGTGACACTCCTGAATTGGCTGGCGCTGAGCCGTCACTGTGGAGGGAACCTCCTCCCCCTGCGCCAGTCGTCGGCCGATGAGGAGGTAATTCAAGGATATTCTGCGGCTGACTTCAATTCAGCAACAGTCACAGTTACCTGAAATGACCTCTTCAAGGTCAAACTTGGCTGCAGCAAAGACCACAAGAAACTCACGGTCTTGATGAAAATGGAGGGGCTACGCTGTTACACCCATAACGTAGCCGCTCAGACTCCTCAAGGTGGTTGTCGGCCTCCTCCCGATGACGATTTAACCGAGTAACCTCAAAGAAGAACTGGAGACGCTGGGCTACCGTGTCCGATCGGCGAACCTGATAAAGCTCGCCCTGGATGCACAGGGACATGAACCAGCTCTGCGTCGCCCAGGTCGACAACATTGAAAACCGCAAGATTTAGCAGCTAGAGTGCATGGTCCGAGTGCGAGTACCCGTCGAGCCACTTCGAGCAAAGCGGAGGCGGGCTTTGTGTTACTTGTGCCACGGTCTCGACCGCATCACACCCCGCTGCGTCCGCACCAGTGTGCACTCTTATGAGAGAAGATTTTTTACTATGTTTCAACTGCAATGAATCACACGTGGCGATCCACAGCGGTTGCAAGGAGTTCAGGAAGTGCAGCAAAAACCAGTGACGAAAGCCTGCGCCGTCTAAGAAAGTGAAGCCAGGAACCAGTTCCGCGGATACCGTGAGGGGGTAAGCAGACACAGAAGGTGCAGCCAGTTTCAAGGATTGCCGTCAGGAAGAGGCTCCCACAGCACCAGGCGAAACCAACAAGCAGCAATCAGCTACAGTGGCCAAGAGGCAGTCAGCCATTGAAGCTGGACTACCAGCAGCTCCACAAACAGTACACAGAGGGCGAGGACGGCTCGCTGAGCTTCCTCCTGACCCCGCTGCACCGCGACCCGTGAAACTTGCCGGACAACAGCCAGCAGCCGCAGTCCAGCCGCAGAGCGCTGACCCAGCCACAGATGACGCTACCATGGCTACTGCGATCGCTGAACGAGATCCTGCAGCAACAGCAGTCACGGCGGCTCTGCCGGCCAGCACCGTCGCTAAGAAGAATCAGCATGGATAATCGACTCATTCATGGACTCACGGTTTGCGCCTTCAATGCAAACAGGCTTTTGCCCCAGCAGGATGAGTTTCCCCAGTTACTTCAGGAAGATGAGATAGACATATGTCCCGTGTAAGAAACTCACCTTAAAGCAGTCTAAAACATGCGGTCCGCAAACTACTACTGTTACCGGAACGACAGGCTAATGGCTAGCGGCGGCACCGCCATTTACATCAAAAAATCGTTGCAGCACCATGTGATACACCTGCCAAAGCTGGACACCATGGAGGCGACGGGAGTGGCCGTCAACACCACTGTCAGACAGATCACATTTATCGTGGCATAACGACTTGGCGCACTGCGGACACTTAGGAATAGCCTTATCATTGCGAGTGACTTAACGCTAAGCACACGGCAATGGAACTCACGCCTCACAAATGTCAGCGGTCGTCTCCTTCAGCGCACCGCCCACCAAAACGTCAGCAGTATACTGGGGGCATTCGATCCGATGATCTACACTGCCAGAGGAGAGTGAGACGTGCTCCACCTCGCCATTCTCAAAGGCGTCGAAAACCACACGTCCGCCGCAGCACGCTACGCCTCGATGTCGGACCATCTGCCGATCATCTAAGAGGTCTTCATCGTAGGCAGAGGGTTAACGTCCCGTCACCGCTGTGACCAAAAAATTAACAAAGAGCCCTTCCAGCACGAAGTTCCCGTCCTGTTGGAGAACATGGCAAACTCTGACGCCACACCTGCCCACGTCGCATAGAGTTCTTCAATCGTCAGCTTCTACTAGTAGCTGAAATAGCCACACCAGGACGTCCACGTCAGCAGCAGGACCTCTCCCGGAATTCCCGCCCCCCACTGTGGAAGGACTTCCGCCAGTGGCAGCTCACATGTCAGACCGCGCCAAACGTAGTCCAAACCGTATGTGGCGAGACATCAAGGCAGCGGTCGAGAAGTGTAGAAATCGGGATTGGGCTCACCTGTTAGTCACGCGTAATCCAAAAAATAGTATCTTCCTTCGTCGGTGGCAACGCATCCCGCTGTTACAGATTGTCTAGGACGTCGACTGCAGCCCAGACGAGATTGCCAGTATACTGGCAGACACCTTTGCCGAAAACTTTACACGTATTAACGATGTTGTCGTCCTAGCTCACATGCGCCGTGTGGAAGAAGAGCTACCTATGAACCTGGAGGGAACATAACGATGAAATCATTCGCATTGTTGAAGATGAGGTGACGGAACAGCTGTGGTCGCTTAACACCAAGACGGCAGTAGGAGAAGATGGCGTCGACGATCTCCTCCTGTGTCATCTGCTGGTGGAAGTCCATCGGCTCCTGACGACCATTTACAATATCCTTCGATGTCGTGTCTTCCCATCCGTATGGAAACATGCGGAAATCTTGGCAGTACCGAAGACAAATACGTATGCTCGTCTGGCCACCTGTTGCAGAGCCATCAGCCTGCTTCCGTCCTGCTGCGCCACGTCGATGAAAAGTCGAACATCCTTGACGATCACTCTGTGTTCAGAAGACGACATTCCACCACCACCCACCAGCTACTGCGACAGGTAGAAGAAGCCATTCGCGGCCTGGTGACCCGAGGGTACCTTAAAGGGGTGCTGCTCCGCGTATTCAGGGCTTTCGACTCCGTGTGGCACAACGGCCTCGTTTACAGACTTTGTGTGTACGGCGTACCGACGTCATACTGAATCCTGATCCGCTCCCACCTCTCCGGACCGCCATTCCACATCCGCACAACCTACGGAAGATCGACACAACGACCGATACGAGCGAGAGTGCCGCAGGTGTCGGTGCTTCGCCACCTGCAGTACTTTCTTTTGCACTGCCGACGCTTCGCTGATGGCGCGCATGAAGGTGGCGCTATATGCCGATGACAGGGCGCTTCTCTCACGCACTATGAACACTGCAGGAATGAGTCGACTTCTTCAAACTTGGCTGAAACGCTCTTGGTGCGTGGTCAACCAAATGGCGACTGAAGTACAACGCCGCCAACAGCTAGGGGGGTGTTCAAGAGGAACATGCTGCTTCCAGAACTGCCACCGGACATCATCATGGGAGGCCTCATAACCTGGAGCAAGACCGGCCGCTGTCTCATGGTTATCATCGACCAGCCGTTAACTTGGATGCCGCAGATCGGGGACGTAAGGAGTAGAGAAATAGAGCACCCTTACGCCATGTATTCTCTACTCAACACGTCGCCGTCGCTTCCTCCACGCCATGGCCTAACACTGCATCTGACAGTGATGAGGCTAGTGATAGAATACGCAGCAGTAGCGTGACGAAATTAGGCCGATATCAACATTGGAATGCTGCAGAGGGTGCCGGACAGAGCACTCAAGCTTTGCGCCTACCGGGAAGATACAGCACGCAACTATTACACCAATACAGTCGCACACCGCTGCTACGTGACAGATTCAGACAAACAACAAAGAGTAACTCTCTGCGATGGAGCTCACTGGGCCATCAAATTCACTGCAGGCCGACCACGCGTTGGCCTGACATTTTCGGAAGTAGCCATCTCCTATTACAGCCTGAGGACGAACAAAAGCAAACGAATCAAGAAGAAAATCCACAAAGAGTGGCAAAACTACACCAACAAAAGAGTGTCACACGAGTAGCTCACCAAACGCTTAGTCTGCGCAGCAGTCAAGCCCAGGATACGCTTTTCATTTTCAGTGATCAGCAGATTGTCCACTGCATCAAAACCACCTGATGATGGCGAAACGGTTATTCGCCGAAATATCGTGAGCTTTCGACGATCGTACACGGCTGGAAAACTGAGAATCCTTCAGACGGCATATAAGCTGGGAGAGCGTCAGATCACACATAACCAGCCTCTGCGTGAAGGATATATACTATCTAATGAAGAAACTGGAAAAACTTCGAAACTAGAAAGGACATTTGCTAATTTCTCTCGCCTTCTTGTTGAGGTGCAGGCACAAAGCGATCATACCTACGTTCCCCAATATCGTGCATCACATATGCACACCAGCAGCGAATCATGTCAAGCGAAGTATCAGCTTGACCCTGGTCAGAACAGGAATCGCGGCACCAGACAACAACTCAACAAGAACGTCAAGGAACTGCTGTTGCCTCACCCGCGATTATCGTTCGCGCTCGAAGGAAACACGTGACATTTGTTGTATGGTATAACCTGGACATAAACAGAGTGGTCGCACTCGAAATCCATGGAGAACCAGATCACTAAGTTTGTACAGCTAACTGGCAGGCCGCAAGAAGACACAGAGACCACACGACGTAACGTTACCAAAATGATGATAAAACCACCAGGCGACACAGCTATAGTAGTACTTGTAAAAGGGGCTTAGCTCTTCAGTAGAACAAGCAGTTCGAGTGCTACTAGGCGACAAGGCTTAAGAAATGAGAAGGGAAACGTGTAGGATTCTTTCGACAGTAACACAGGCCAGAAGCAACATTTCCAGAGGGGAAAGAAATGGGCTACGCAACCTCACAGAAAATACAGAGATAGTCGTTCTCCCCGTCGACAAGGGGAACGCTACTGTCATTCATGAGAGACACGAATATGAACATAAGCTCCAGCATATCAAAAAAATTAAACAGGTGCTACTGCGAGGATGCAACAAAGCACCTCCAACTTCCTGAAAAGTGGTACTCCCGAGGATAAGGGCTCGAAGGGACTGCTTCAACGCTCGGCGGCGGCACGGAGGATTCTTTTTCCCTTATCAATCTTGCGACTGGTTTGATGTGGCCAGCCACGAATTCCTCTCCTGTGCTAACCTTTTCTTCTCAGAGTTGCACTAGCAACCTACGTCATCAATTATTTGCTGGACGTACTCCAATCTCTGTCTTTCTCTGCAGTTTCTGCCCTCTACAGCTACCTCTCTCCCTCTAGTACTGTCGATGTCATTCCCTCACGTCTTAATAGATGTCCTATCATTTTGTCCCTTCTTCTTATCACTGCTTTCCACATACTCCTCTCCTCTCCGATTCTACGCACAACCTCCTCATTCATTACCCTAACAATCTTCCTAATTGTCAACATTGGTCTGTAGCGCCACATCTCAAATGTTTCGATTCTCTTCTGTTCCGGTTTTCCCACAGTCCGTGTTTCACTACCAAACAATGCTGTAATACAGACGTACATTATCAGAAATATCCTCCTCAAATTAAGGCCTATTTTGGACACTAGTAGACGTGCCTTGACAAGAATGCCATTTTTGCCATTTCTAGTCTGCTTCTGATGTCCTCCCTGGTCCGCCCGTCATTGGTTATTTTATTGCCAAGGTAGCAGAATTTCTTAACTTCACCTACTCCGTGACTATCAGTCCTACGTTAAGATTCTCGCTGTTCTTATTTCTGCTGCTTTTAATTACCTCCGTCTTTCCTTCGATTTGCTCTCAACCCGTAATCGGTACTCGTTAGACAATTCATTACTTTCAGCAAATCATGTAATTCTTCTTCACTTTCACCCAGGATAGCAATGTCATTGAATTATAATTCCACTCCTAAACATTCTTTTTATTTTCATCAATGCTTCCTCGATGTACACAATGAACAGCATGGGCGAAAGGCTACGTACATCTCTTACACCCTTTTTATCATGAGCACATCGTTCTTGGTCATCTACTCTTATTATTCCCTCTTTGCTGTTGTACCTATTGTAACCTATTGTATATACCCGTCTCCCCCGGTAGCTTATCCCTACTAATCGCAGAATTTTGAACACCTTGCAGCAATTTATAACGTCGAACACTTTTTCTAGGTCGACAATTCCTGTGACCGAGTTTTGATTTTTCTGTAGTCTTGTTTCCATTACCAACAGCAACGTCAGAATTGCCTCTCTCGCGCATTTCCCTTTCCTAAAGTCAAACTGATCGTCATCCAGCGCATTCTCAAATTTCTTTTCCATTCTTCTATACATTGCTCTTGTCGGCAACTTGGATGTATGAACTGTTAAGCTGGTTGTGCGATAATTATCGCACTTGTCAGCTCTTGCCGTCTTTGGAATTGTATGGATGATACTTTTCCGAAAGTCTGGTGGAAGGTCGCCAGACTCCTACAGTCTACACATTAACGTCAATAGTTGTTTTGTTGCCACTTCCCCTAATGCTTTTAAAAATTATGATGGAGTACTATTTATCCCTAATGTCTTATTTGATCGTAAGTCCTCGAATGCTCTGCTAAATTCTGATTCTAGTACTGAATCTCTTCTAAATCGACTCCTGTTTCCTCTTCTATTACATCTGACAAATCTTCCCCGACCCCCCCCCCCCCTACCTTCTTTGTACCGATGTTTCCCTTCCTAACCTTTGTGATTCCCCTTTTTGGAGATGTCCATTCCTCTTCAATTGTACTGTCTGCTGAGATATTTCTTATTGTTATATTTATAGCCTTAGAGAACTTCAAGCGTATCTTGTCATTCCTTACTTATTGTGTATCCCACTTCTATACTTATTGATTCTTTCTGACTACTTTCTTAAACTTGAGCCTAGTCTTCATCACTACTAAATTGTGATCGGAATCCATGTCTTCTCCTGGGTATACCTTTCAATCCAGTATCTCATTTCGAAATCTCTGTCCACGAATGGTGCAATCTATGTGAAATCTTCTCGTATGACCCCGCCTATTCCATGTATACATCCTCGTCTTGTGTTTCTTGAACAGGATATTCGCTATTACTGGCTGAAACTTGTTACCGAACCTAATTAGTCTTCCTCATCTCTCATTCTCACTCAAGCCCATATTCTCTTGCAACCTTTTCTTCTACTCCTTCCATTAAGACTGCATTCCAGTTTCCCATGACAAACAGATTTTCATATCCCCTTGCATACAGTAATATCCTCATATACTTTCTCTGTCTCCTCATCTTCAGCTTGTGGCGTAGGCACGTTTACCTGAACTATAGTTATCGGTATTTGTTTGCTGTCGATTCTGGATAAGAATAACCCTATCGCTGGCTGTTCACATTAACACACTCCCCGGCCTACTTTTCTATTCACAGCGAATCCTACCCCCGTTATACCATTTTCTGCTGCTGTTGATACTACCCTATACTCATCTGACCAGTAATCCTTGTCTTGTTTACACTTACGTCAATGACCCCTACTATATCTATAGTGAGCCTTTGCATTTCGCTTTTCAGATTTTCTACTTTCCCTACCACTTTCAATCTTGCGACATTCTTCGCCCCGACTCTTAGAATGTTATTATTTGACTGATTATTGAATATTTTTCTCATGGTAACCTCCACGTTGGCAGTCCCCTCCCGGAGATCCGAATCGGGGACTATTCAAGAATCTGTTGACAATGAGAGATCATCATGACACTTCTTCAGTTACAGGCCACATATCCTCTGGATACAAGTTACGTGTCTTTAATGCAGTGGTTTCCATTCGCTTTTGGATCCTCATGCCGTTGATCTTTGTTGTTTCCTCTGCCTTTAGAGGCAGTTTCCCACCCCTAGGAAAAAGGATTGCCCTGAACCTCTATCCGCACTTCCGCCCCCTTTGACAAGGCCGTTTGCAGGATGAGGGTGATTTCTTATGCCGGATGTCTTCGGCCGCCAGTGCTGATTATTAGTCAAAATTTAAGCAGTGGCGGGATTCCTACCCGGTACCTTAGAAGTTTTGTTTATTAATCAAAGACGCTACCCCCCTTTTTTGGTCTCATCTCATTTAGTTCTATATTGATCGTGGAATTTGTTTGGGGTGGATGTCCGATGACACCCATTTAGGTGCTTCGATGATCCTTTCACTCAGTTTTTTTTATTCAGAGAGTATCTAACCCTCAGACCGAACATGCTGAGCTACCGTGCTTGCCCCCTAGACCACGAAAGATTTATGGCCTACCGAAGAAGCACAAAGATAAGATGCGACCGATAGCGACATAGGGGTACCGACGTACGCTCTGGCACAGCATCTGGCCTTGGTGGGCAAACGTGCGCACCACATCCAGTTTAAAATAGCTCCGAGCACTATGGGACATAACATCTGAGGTCATTAGTCACCGACGTACCCTCTGGCACAGCATCTGGCCTTCGTGGGCAAACGTGCGCACCACATCCAGTTAAATATACACTCCTGGAAATTGAAATAAGAACACCGTGAATTCATTGTCCCGGGAAGGGGAAACTTTATTGACACATTCCTGTGGTCAGATACATCACATGATCACACTGACAGAACCACAGGCACATTGACACAGGCAACAGAGCATGCACAATGTCGGCACTAGTACAGTGTATATCCACCTTTCGCAGCAATGCAGGCTGCTATTCTCCCATGGAGACGGTCGTAGAGATGCTGGATGTAGTCCTGTGGAACTGCTTGCCATGCCATTTCCACCTGGCGCCTCAGTTGGATCAGTGTTCGTGCTGGACGTGCAAACCGCATGAGACGACGCTTCATCCAATCCCAAACATGCTCAATGGGGGACAGATCTGGAGATCTTGCTGGCCAGGGTAGTTGACTTACACCTTCTAGAGCACGTTGGGTGGCACGGGATACATGCGGACGTGCATTGTCCTGTTGGAATAGCGAGTTCCCTTGCCGGTCTAGGAATGGTAGAACGATGAGTTCGATGACGGTTTGGATGTACCGTGCACTATTCAGTGTCCCCTCGACGATCACCAGAGGTGTACGGCCAGTGTTGGAGATCGCTCCCCACACCATGATGCCGGATGTTGGCCCTGTGTGCCTAGGTCGTATGCAGTCCTGATTGTGACCCTCACCTGCACGGCGCCAAACACGCATAGGACCATCATTGGCACCAAGGCAGAAGCGACTCTCATCGCTGAAGACGACACATCTCCATTCGTCCCTCCATTCACGCCTGTCGCGACACCACTGGAGGCGGGGTGCACGATGTTGGGGCGTGAGCGGAAGACGGCCTAACGGTGTGCGGGACTGTAGCCCAGCTTCATGGAGACGGTTGCGAATGGTCCTCGCCGACATCCCAGGAGCAACAGTGTCCCTAACTTGCTGGGAAGTGGCGGTGCGGTCCCCTACGGCACTGCGTCTACGGTCTTGGCGTGCATCAGTGCGTCGCTGCGGTCCGGTCCCAGGTCGACGGGCACGCGCACCATCCGCCGACCACTGGCGACAACATCGATGTACTGTGGAGACCTCACGCCCCACGTGTTGAGCAATTCGGTGGTACGTCCACCTGGCCTCCCGCATGCCCACTATACGCCCTCGCTCAAAGTCCGTCAACTGCACATACGGTTCACGTCCACACTGTCGCGGAATGCTACCAGTGTTAAAGACTGCGATGGAGCTCCGTATGCCACGGCAAACTGGCTGACACTGACGGCGGCGATGCACAAATGCTGCGCAGCTAGCGCCATTCGACGGCCAACACCGCGGTTCCTGGTGTGTCCGCTGTGGCGTGCGTGTGATCATTGCTTGTACAGCCCTCTCGCAGTGTCCGGAGCAAGTATGGTGGGTCTGACACACCAGTGTCAATGTGTTCTTTTTCCATTTCCAGGAGTGTAGCTCCGAGCACTATGGGAAATAACATCTGAGGTCAATAGTCCCCTAGAACTTAGAACTACTTATACCTAACTAACCTAAGGACATCACACACATCCACGACCGAGGCAGGATTCGAACCTGCGACCGTAGTGGTCGCGCAGTTTCAGACTGAAGCGTCTATAACCGCTCGGCCACACCGGCCGGCCGCAACACATCCAGAATTCGACGCCTATAGTAGCCAACTTTACAAGAATCCGACATAATGGTCAGCTTTGTTGTTGTGTCGTTATTTATACAAACCCCCCTCCCCCTGTGAGATTCTATCGACTTAATCAGTAATAAATTCGGTGCAGAAGTGACACAACTTTTCAGGCATGTGTTAATATTGACCTACTTTGTCTTTATCGGCCAGTACTGCAAGCAGATCGACAGAATGGCCATGGGGAGCCCTCTTCCGATGGAAGCCTACCTATTCATGGACAGTTTCGAAGAAGTAGCCCTGAAAGATGCCGAACTGAAGACTCTATGTTTCTTCCGATATGTGGACGACACTTTTGTAATCTTGCCACGAGGAGAGGACCAACTACAAATATCCCTAAAATATCTGAATTCCATCCAGAATAACAAAGCGTTCACCATGGAAATCGAGAAAAATGTACAACTACCTTTTCTTGATGTCCTAGTGCAGTGCAGCACGTACGGTCTCGGACGAACAAAACCTATCAACGGAACTCAAACACCTGGAGATTGCGTTTCGCAAGAAAGGCTACGGCAGCCACCAAATCGAAAGGGCCTTTCAACAAGAGAAGTGCAGCACTGGCCGGATGAAGAACAAACGGAAGAAGAGAAAAGAGGCCTCGCGTTTCTACCTCTTGCAGGCAACGTGTCGTCCGAAGTAGGGAAACTACTGAGGCAACACAAGATCGACACAGTCTTCCGACCACTGATTAAGCCGCACATCTTACTAGAAACGAAGAAAGACGATGTCGGCTTCAGGAAAGCGGGTGCATACAGAATTCTGTTCGTAGTGGCAAATCCAACCTTAAAAAACAGTTCGTACGCTAAAAGATCGAACACTATACACAACAGTGCAAACCAAGTCAATTTTCCCTAGCAGAACATTGCATAAACATTGGACACGCAGCGAATTAAGCCAATAGTACAGGCCTACACAAATAAGTACTGGGACTCCACTTCAAAGAGACAATAGAAATTTGAGTAACAGCCTACTTCGGCAAAAGAGACTCTTGTTATCAACTCAGTAACGTCTGGGAACCAATACTAAGCTCTGTTAAGGAGCAGCGGTACAAGCGGGCACGAGATCATTCCGCCACGGCCGCCGAAGAGATACTGCGACTCCCTCTCCCCATTACATACAGGAGCCTATGTCGTCGGCGCACAGAATCACACCTCCACCCGCGAGGGATAAATACTTGCTGCAGAGAGTGGACAGTTGACTGCATCAGCGCCACCTGATGATGCTGGAATGGTTACTCACTGAAGTATTGTCGGAATTCGACGATCGTATCCGGTTGGACAATCGAGAACCCTTAAAATGGCATATACACTGGGAAAGCCTCAGATCACGTATCACCTCGGCTTTATTTTCATATGCTTATTGAGCTACGCCCGGTTTCGTTCAAAGAAATGATATCGGTCCTAATACAACAAGTGAGTAAAAATAGGGCTGAGGTCATATTCATTGCTCACTGGCAAAGTAGTGTTCCATTTGTGGCTTAATATATCAGTACATGTACTAATCTTAGTTTTCAGACGGTCGTGAATCTGTATTAGTTGTGGTTAGTTTGCGGACAAATGACAAAGACAAAGTGAGGCGTTGCCTATAATGTCATAAATTTAAAGTCATGTACTGGTACTGTTTAAGAAAGTAGTTCGTATTGAGAGCTTTAAAAATGCGTTGAGTATTGTTGATTGTACCTAACGTTCAGAAATCCTCTCCGAAACTATCCTGAGATTTAGTGATGCCACAGAATTTGTCGTATCACATGAGCTATACTTTTAGTCACGTTATGCCACAAATGTCTTTTCACACCAGTTCTTTTCAATACCTTCTCGTTAGTTATGCCATCTGGCCATCTAATGTTCAGAATTCTACTAGAAAAATGAATACCAAAAGCATTTTTCGCCTCTGAACTACTTAACATCCAAGTTTCACTTCTGTATATGTCAATACTGCAGACCAGTTCTTTACCCTAAGTTATTACTTAAATAGCGATTTTCTACCACAGTACCACAACAGAATAGCGTTATGAAAGTCGTGTCAGCTGTAACAGTACACCAAAATTGGTAATGTGGACGAAATCAATGTTCGTGTAAATAAAATGTGCATACACCAAAAATTGCATGGCATGTTCAAAGCAAGAAAGTAATGGAGAATAAAAGTGTTTCTGGTCACAGTAGAGTGTTTCCCATAGAAGTTGAGAACAAATAGGAAGAGTAAATTCTTACATGTCAGACGTCAGAAAAGATATTGCTACAGCGCAGAATAGTAAGAGGTAGAAATGACAATAAAGTTATTAAAACTCATTTTCACTAAAGAGCCAAAAAAAGTGGTACACCTGGCTAATATAGTGTAGGACCCCCGCGAGTTGCAGAAGTGCCGTAGCCCAACGTGGCGTGGACTTGACTAATGTCAGAAGTAATGCTGAACGGAATTGACACCAACCATGAATAATGAAGAGCTGTCCATAAGAGTACAGTGGGGTGGAGATCTCATCTGAAAAGCATATTGCAACGCAAGCAAGATACGCTCACTAATGTTCATGTCTGTGGTGTATGTGGCCAGCGGAAGTGTTAAGCTCACAAGAGTGTTCCTGGAGCCACTCTGTAGCAGTTCTTGACTTGTTTAGTGTCGCATTATCCTGCAGGAATTGCTAAAGTCTGTAGGAACGCACAATGAATATGAATGGATGCAGGTGATCAGACAGGATGCTTACGTACGTGTCACGTGTCAGAATTGTATCCAGACGGACCAGGAGTCCCGTATCATTTCAGCTACGCACGCCCCACACCATTACAGCCATTACAGTCCCCTACTGAAAAGAGGGACGTATGGATTCATGAAATTGTCTCCATACCCGTGCACGTTCATCCGCTCGGTACAATTTGAAATGAGACTCGTATGACCAGGTAACATGTTTCCAGTCACCAAGAGCGGAAATTTCATGTTAAGAGAGCAAAGCTGTAGCGTGAGACGTCTGTGCAGTACGTGACTTATGGCAGTGGCACTAGTAGCTCTGATGTTGTGAATCTTTTGGCAAGTTGTAGAGCGGACAGTGGTCAAGTGTTGAACATGGAATAAGGTGGCAGAACTTTTAGCATAGTGCATACTTACGAGGATTTTACAAAGAAAATTGTTATGAATCTGATGGAAGCACTTAGAAACGCAGCATTTATGGAACAGAGAAAGTGTATCTGTATTATGCATATGTGTGTAAGGTAATAATTGTTGTTGGTGATTGCCTTGTAAGACATTTCTAACGAAAGGAAAGTTTGGTTTTCCGTGTTTTATGTTCTTGTAAAATAATAATTTAAGACTCAGCGTTGTCATTATAATAAACGGATCACTGTTTTCATTACAAGAAAGAAGTTTTTCTTAGTATGAGAAAATCATCCAAATATTCCTCCTACTGTATCAGATTAAGTCTCGCGCGAGTTCCTCAGGCTGTGCTATTGTTGGTGATTATGCTGTAACTTTTCAGGTGAGTTTGTTTTCATAATTCTCATTACACATATCCACTGCATAAATCCTAAGTATTTTCTTTGTGATTCAAATCTGTAATAGGTCTATGGCCAGTTTCTTAGTGTTTCATACTGTGGCAACACAAATGATCTCTTTCTTTCTTCGAACGGGACAACACAACATTCGACCAGAGATTATATTCTTCCCGGACGGGATGTACTACCCACGTACTAATACGAATGCCATAATGTGTCTTCGAGGCCAGACGGTGCTCTGTTTGTTCAGGGATGGTACAAAGAATGTAATGGGCTTTTTGGCCTTTTTACAGGTACATCTAAATATCGTGAGCAATTTGAAATACCGACGGTATTACTCTAACTTCCTATGGAGTGTGTTTCAAGAGCCTCCGCATAGCTCGAACGTCCAGGGTAGGAGACGTTAAATTATCGATGCGAAGAAAGAATGAACGGAAGATAAGCATCGGTAGATACCATATACTTAGGAAAAGACATATCCGGATGACAGAAAAGTGAGGGGGTGTGGGAGGAGGCTGGAAATATAGTTCTCCATTGTGATATACGATTTTTTATTTATGAAATGCGAGAATAATATTCAATTTACTAGCTCACAAGCATTTCAGAGTTATTATTTTAGTTATAGCAATGAAGTGGCTCTTACCGAAATTTAACTTCACTTTTATGTCATACCTGAACCGAGAGTTGCTTTAGTCTGTGAAAGACATTAATTGAAATCTGAAGCGTAATCGGAGAAGTATCTCCTTTAGAGGTAATTTTATTGTATTTTTCATTTCTAATCTATATTTAACTTGCCAAAGTTTATTACTTATTACAATGTTAATTTTATGTCAGTCTGCTTTATAGCTATCCTATTCTGCTTATAAGTTAATCTCATTTTGTCTTTTCTATTGTACCTGTTTGAATGCAATGAAAAGGTGGTAGTGTACTTATCTGAAAAAAAAAAGAATCGTAAGACGACCGCTCACGATAAGCGGGAAATTCGGGCTCGAATCCCGGACCGGCACAAATTTTCACAGTCGTCGTTCCATTGTGATGGTTGTTCTTATTCGCCGTTGTGAATTCATTTAATGTACAAAATTGCAACTGATTTCGAAAGCAGCTACCATTTTTGTAAATGAACGCCTTCCAACTATGCGGATAAGGGATTGCTTCAATTAACACTTTCTCATGGCCATGAGAGTAGCTCAGATAGATAGATCGCAACGTAGAAGGTGAGAGGAGAGGCATCTCATGCATTAAACGACCTTTTTGCAATCGAAAAAGTTTCCTTCACGTACTCAAAGTGAAATCATAAAAGGGAACTGTGCAGGGGGTCTCAAACTTCTTGCGTCAAATTCCTCTTGGGTGAAACTGAAAGAGGCGATAGAGTGTCCAGCCAATGGCCTTGCCTCAGTGGTAACACCGGTTCCGGCCTCAGACCACCGAAGTTAATCCTTGTCAATCTTGATAGCACTTGGATAGGTGACCGTCCCGTCAGCCTAGCGGAGTGCACTCAGCCCTCGTGAGTCCATTTGAGGAGCTACCTGACTGAGAAATAGCGGCTCTGGTCACGTAAACTGACAATGGCCTCGATATCTGCATCCAGTGACGCTTATAGATAGATAATGGCGCGGCTTTCGGTCAGTACCGTTGGGCCTTCCAGGGCCTATTCTGAAGGAATTTAGGAGACAGTGGGTCCACTACCGATTGTTCTGAGATTGGGAAGCAATGGTAGGAAATGGATATTTATTGTGTTAGTGTATACGGCATAACAATAACGTGGATCTGAGCAACAGATCATAGCGGCGACTACCACTTGCTGTGAGATGTTTTGCCACTGTTCCTGGATACTGCATCCCCTGTCGTCCGCAATTCGATGAAGTTTCAACATAACAGCGCGCCAGCCCGCTTCGATATTAATGTCCGCCAGCGAAGAAAATCCCCATCTCGGCAGGGAATCCATCCCTGGCTCGTTTTATGGCAATCAGAAGCCTTGAACACTCAGCACAGGAGGCGGACACTACATGGATTAGCTTTAGTGCAGTGGCAGGGTAAGTATGTTCACTCTATCACACAAGCAAATATACAAATATGCATTTTGACGTAGAGCAATTTTGTTGCATAATAGTGCCTGGCACACTATGTATTGTGCCACTAATTCAACAAAGCGGAGCTCAGTGGTGAGAAGCAATAACATTCAAAACAGAAACACTAGTCTATTCTCATTCCGTGAAAAGATTGAATTAAGCTGAATGAAATTCTTCAAAACCTGCTAACATAGTCCCACATCTTAACACTGGAAAGTAAGTCCTATAGCACAGTAAGCGCTACGGCCAGAATTCGCAGTGCAGGACTTTCTCCTCTGGGGTTACGTTAAGACAATGGCGTTTGGAAACCTTATAGAATGAATGAAGACCTGCTTGGTAAAGTCGTCTGTTGCCGAGTATAACAGACTCCACGGATGTTTGAGAGAGTGCTGCAAACATCACGCATCATTGCCATTCACGCATTCAGACTAGCAGTTGTCATTTCCAAAATTTACTACGAATTACGTTGTTATCTAGCTTTCGCTTTGTATGTTCATACTAGAGTAAAAGTGCCTTTCCTACCATTGATTCTCTGTCTCAATACAATGCGTTGTGGCCCCACTGTTTCACCCAAAAGGTTTGAGAGATGTTGTAGAGAATATTTCATCCAGCTGACAGGGAAAAAACAGGCGAATTTACTATGACGAGTCAGCCTCCCTCACACCCTGAAAATTACTGTTGTGACAACAGAGTTGCAACGTGTTGGCGACACTGGTGGCAGGAAGAATGCGTTTTCGTTGCTTGAAGTGTGCATGACCAAATGCGTACATCCAATGTAACTGAGGATCGCGTCACGCCTCCTTGGCAGTTTGATCCACCATTTGATTCCTTTTACACTAATGTTCTCTGACGTTCAGCAGAACTATACCTCCTTTCACATCTTTTCTAAGAGGAGAACGGCATCCTAGATGTCCTGGATTACTTTATCTGTAGGGTACACATGTTGTAGAGGGTGAGAGACACTCAGGGATTTGGAGTAAACGAATTCCGCTGACACGACACATCTCATCTGCTGCAGCGCCCTTAAGAGCACGTTCAATATAGAATCGAAAACAGTGAAGTCTTGAGGCAAGCTGTCTGGAACAACAACAGAGCTGCCAACAGAATCCCTTTGGTTAAATACATCCTAGAATAGAGCTGCATAATTGGGTTGCTCACTTAAAACGCGGGAAATGTCTTACTAAAAAGAATCCAGTGGCGCAACCTCTCATGTACTGCAGTAAATCAAAAATTACTCTGGCCATCGTCAGCACACAAGGTGGAAACTCTGTTGTCATAAGAGCATTGGGGTCTACATAGAGTGTGAGCTGGAGTCACCTGATGTGGAGCAGGACCAATCAGTTCGACGCCCCAAATCTGTTATTTCCACTGAGTCAAAAAATAAAGTACATCGCTATTGTGCTACCATCTTACTGAAGACTTCAGCATTCAGACTAAATGTGCTGTAAAAAATAAGACAAAGAGGGGTTCCGATCACGAGACGTTGCATTCACACGACGTGCTGTTCAGTTCCACACCACGGGCGTAGACACTGCATAAAAACTCGAAGACAAGACTTCCTCCAGAACTGCCTCAGTCTACGGTGCTGCCAAATTGTGCAGACAGCCGGCCGGTCACTGAGGCTTCAGTCCGGAACCGCGCGACCACAGCGGTCTCATGTTCGAATCCTGCCTCGGGCATGGTTGTGTCTGATGTCCTTAAGTTAGTTAGGTTTACTTAGTTCTACGTTATAGATGACTGATGAGCTCAGAAGTCAAGTCCCATAGCGCTCGGAGCCATTTGAACCATTTTTTGCAGACAGCCAGACTTACAGGATTATCAGAGCGGCCATGTTATCTTCCCCAGGTCGTGACCGCCATGGACTTACGCTATGCGACGGCCAGCTACCAACAGAGTTTTATGATAAACAGTGGCTTCAAAAAAGGCGACTTCAAAAAGATACACAAATCATCTACAGTAGAATTATATTTAAGTATATATAGTAAAAAAGCGAATCACCACAGCCTATGTACCATATTATGCCATGTAAGGCTAGGCCACGCGCGACCGCGGTCATACCGTTTATTGCTCGTCATCTTGTGTTGGGGGTTACATTGCTTCGTTTTTATGTTAATTCGATTTACTGGCGTGACTAGTTTGCTGGTTTGCTTGCCCGTGAGTGGCATCAGCAGCGCTTATCGTTAAGTGCACTGTCGTATTATCTCTGGAGCGACCGCTAGTATTTCGGGGTCGTCGTGTATCGGGAGGTTAGTTGGGGCGGAGCGCCAGTGAGTTGCGGACAGCCAGTACTTGCCGACCGCTAGCCACACACATGAACTATCCGACTGAAGGAGATTGGAGTGGGAACGACCTGCGGTTGGCCGTTCGGTTGGTGGTCTCATTGTACCGCGTGTATTCGGTCTTTTGAACATTTCTGGACCTCGTCACTTGGTTATCTTGCCGCACGTGGCTCGCTTCCTTCCTCGCGCAGAGATGTCGTCGCCGATGGGTAAGAGTTACCTCTGCATGGGGAAGGGGGGGGGGGGGGGGTCCGAGGCAGTGTGCCCAGGTCGCCATGTCTCTGAGTCCCGAAGGGACATCGAGTTGTGTCAGGTTGGAGATGCAGTAAGCTCGTGACAGCGAAGACTCGCCCGAACTTTGCCGGCAATCTTAACTTGAGTGGGGACGACCGTGCTTAGTCGTTCGGTCGGTCATCTCACATCTCATCGGACGACGTGTATTTGGTCGCCGACCGCTTACACAAACTCTGTGTGTGTGACTAGTCATATCTCCTTTTGTTCCGCGGTGATTGCTTTAGTATCGTCGCAGATCTTGGTGCAAGTGTTTACGTGCAACTGAGTGTAGCTTCTGTGATTTCCGGTGAGCAGATGAATGTTGTCTGCGTACTGGAGTAACCAGTCGGTCGGTTGCGACAGAGGGATTTGTTTATGTTCAGGTCGTGTTGCCACCCGATTATACAGTGTTACGCTTGACTGCCTGACTCACGTAAACTGTTGCTTTAGTTTCCTCCACAGGTCGACTCTTGGAAAACTTTTGGGCACCACTGTTCAGCTGTTTGTGATTGTGATTTTCTTTTGTCGCAAGTACTGTGCCACGCCTTCAGCCGTGTATTAATTTTGTCTGTTCTACGCTCAGTATATGGCCTTCAGCCGAACCGTATGAGAAGTATTTTAAAATTATTCCTTCAGCCGTGTTTTATTAAAAATTCTTGTTTTCTCTGTATTTAGGCCTTCAGCAGCGTTTGTTTTAAAATCTGTGGCTTTCAGCCGTACTGTGTAAATGCTTATCTTAAGACTTGTCTTTAACTATTTTCAAGAATTTTTTGGGCCTTCAGCCATCAAGATATTTCACGTTTTCTTGAGATGGTTTTCAGTTCTGCTGTGTAAATACTTGTCTTTAAAGGTTGCCTTTTATTATGTTGAAATATTATTAGGCTTTCAGCCAAGGAATTAATTAAAATTTTCCTTAATATGGCTTCCAGCCGAATTTTATTATTGAGAAGTTACTTGGACACTCAGCCGTGAATTGATCCTTGTTGTTTTAAAGAGATAACTGTGCACTGGTTTTCGAGGAATAAAGTTATGTGCTGTTGTGTAACTAACATTACCTGATCTTGGCCCCTTTTCACAACCTGATCCGCACTGCTCTGCGAAACCAGATTTAGGCAATTTGCTAAGTTGGCATCTGCATTCAATCATGCACTATAGACTGAATCACCTAAAATATGCACCGCAAATATTGTGGCAATGAAAAGTGTTATTGATATATGGCTTTCGCAAAATGCATTGATAGGCGACGGTTCGTGTTGTTATCCAGTGAACACGTTATAATAACACTTAGAAAGTGTAGACCATCTAGGCAATTATTTATCAACCTCTTCATCCAGTTCCGGTGAATGTGGTAGTGTAATACCTAGACAACGTAACAGAAGGAAACAAGTGAGGAGGGAACAACCTGGGTAGGAGGGGAATTAGTGATGCTGTTGCAGTTTATCCGCACTTTAACTCCTGCGCTACCGCAAGAGGAAGTGCATGAATCAGGCAAGTATACTACACATTCTCCATCAATGTAGGTTCCATCCGTATCATATCTCTCTTCATGAAGAAATGCATGGAGGCGGTTATGAGAATCGAATTAACTTATGTACATGGGAATTAAGAGAGGAACCTCCAGATGTATCATGTATCTTGTTTAATGGTGATGACATGATTACCAATCATTGCCAGACAGGCGGCCAAAACATGCACTGCAGACCTATCGACAACCCTTGTTGGCTTCGTCATACGGAACGGCAGCGTCCATGGAGTGTAAACGTGTGGTGGTTCGATTTTCGTAGACTGAACACTGACCGTGCACAACTTTCGCAGTCTCCTAATAGACCATCGTGCACGGATGCTAAATTAATTTGCTCTGCAGACAAAGTAAACCTGTGGTACCAACATCATGGCTGTCCAGCCCATACCGAACCAAGTACTACATTATGTCTTCACTAATTATTGAATTGGATGCAAAGGGTCCATACCTTAGTTGGCCTGTTCCCCGGATTCAAATCACGCAGATTTTTTCTTCGGGAGAAGCTGAAAGACGCTGTCACGGACATGATACAGGACTTGAGATGGAACTCATTAAAACTAAGGTGTTTTCAGTTACGGCGGTGTATCCTCACTAATTTTCAATCGCCAGTTCTCTCCTCCGTTTCAACAGGCATCATATTAAAATACGGAAATCACAGTTCGCACGGAAATAGTTAAGTGTTTGTTTTTTCGCACGGTATTCGAGAGTAGAATAATAGAGAATTAGTCTGAAGGTGTTCGATGAACGCTTTGTCAGGCACTAAAGTTAGATTTGCAGATCTAGACGTAGATGTCTGCATGGAGATACCAACTACACCCGATGATAAACGACGATCTATTACTGCTGCTGCACGGATATCATCGTTGAAATGTTAGCACGTGTGCAACATTCGTTCCATGTCAGACTGGAAGCGTGTATTACTGCCGACGATGGCCATTTGAACACAAGCTGTGAATGTCAATTGTTATGTTATTGGTCAAAATCAACATGACTAACGAATGCACTTGGGTTGTTCTTTAGTGCGTGCTACCACAGATAATGTACAAGTGTCGGAATGGGAACTTTTCAAAACTAGATATCTCGTAAACGACTCGCATTAGAATCCTGCAACAACAACATCGACATTATACTTGACGCAGTTTAGACTTTTGATAGGTGTTTTTCCGTGTAAAAACGTATATGTTTCCACAAAGATACAGTTTCTATGAATTATTTAAATATGTCTAGATTATCTAATAGTGCGAGCCCTTGAATACCAATCCATTCGGTGAAAACTGCCCATCAACAGCACCTCCCATTTCCGCAAATTTTCCGTGATTCTTCCTGTGTGTATATATTTATTTTACTAACAGTACAGAATAACCCATCACCTCGAAACGTAAAGTGGATGGGGTACTACTATAATAGCAAAGACTGCCTTTGTTAAAGTATGATTGGTATATAGTTGTTAATGCTATTTAAATTACATAAAGAACGTAATACATAAAATTGTTTTTGAGGGTACAGAGAAATTAATGCTTCACATTTGTTAAATTTGTTCTATTTAATTTTTTTCTGTCTAGTTCAGGAGGACGTAATTTACAACTTATATAATGCAAACTTCAAATAAGCGTGGTAAAAATGAGTTGCAATATTAGAGGGAAATGATGTATACAATGTGTCATCGAGGAGGGGGAGCCTCAGAATGAAAGTTCTTCGAGCCTTCTCCTCCCCAGCGACATTATCTTGTTACAACGGACTTGGTACGTGGTATCGACGTTAGTGTCGGTGCTTTGTTAGTTTTGTGATTGTTACTACCAGTTGTGTGGTTTGTGGCTGTGTTAGCAGTGTCATGTGGTGTTGGTTTGTCTCCCTTACGTGTTGATACCTTTTGAGTCTTGTTCACGTAGTGTGTTGGTGCCTTCCTCAGGTTCGGAATCTGAGGTCGTGTTCGTGTCCCTATCTGGTAACCGGGAGACCTCAGCAGTGCCTTACCTCCTTGAAGACACGCAGACGGGACGAGGTCCTTCTTCATCTTCACGTAGGACACAATTCTCTGATGCGTGGCTTATTCCTATGATGTGAGGACCTTACAACGTGGGGCGCTTGTGGTATACGGATAATGGTGCGTCACATTTTAAACCACCGTAAAGTGAGTGGGGTGCTATTAAATACACGGTATTCTGACAAGAGTGCTGTAGCTGATTTACCGACCGATTTGCCCTCTATTTTAACTGACAACGAACGGTATGTGGTACGAATTTTAAAATTTCGGGTTGCTGACACATCCGTGTCTTACTTCTGTTTTAATTGACGGCTTTAGAACATATGATAATTTTAACGCTGTCTTCCAGGATGTCAGCTAGCGTGATTGTGCGAATGATAATGGGTGACATACTGAGAGTGTGACTGACATTTTATCTCGGATTGCTTCTGACTTCTTTCATTTTGTATGCCCAAGCGCATTCGTTTCCAAAAACTTTGGTATGGGTGCTAATGAGCGCTCCAAATATATACACATAAACAAACACACTCGCACACAGGCACTCATATGTAACACCCTGGCAATTACGCCAAAAAAGAGAAAATTAAAGAGGCCGCCGCAGCTTAAGTGGGGCAGTAATAATAGATGTATGCAAAGAGCGTCGATGGTGGCATCAAACAGACTCTTCGAAAGCTACAGACACGCCAGTTTTTCAGGATAGTGCTGTAATGTTTTTTGTCTTTGGTTGAATGTGCAGAACATTAGTAGATCTCAGTAATGGAACTGTTTTTATTCTGCAAGCCAAATAAAGAAAAATTAAGCTACATATTTTTTCTTTTTATTGATAAAACTTTTATCGATCACATGGCGACATGTATCTGCCGATGCGCAACCGTGAAGAACGAGGGACCAAAATATAATTGTATCCATGGGAGTTATGGATTTGAGAATCTGATGAGGTACCATGTTAAACGCCATTCCAAATTCACTACATATACACCTAAATTGTTACTCTATTAAACAGAAGATCGGCAACAGTAAGAAAGCGATTGTAATTTCACTGTCCAAACGGAAAGGAGGGAGCGCATATGTCGGGAGAATATATTGAAGGGTGAGGAATTGCCATATTGCATAACAGAGGAAGTCTATGTGGAGGAGATAGGGGATGCGTTATTAGAATCAGAATCTGATACAGGTTTGGAAAACTTGAGAGTAGGGCAGAAGGGAGAGATAACATTCCATAGACATTTCTAAAATAATAATGGAAGTGCCAATCAAGCGAGTTCTCAGTCTATTAAGACCGGTTTACCTAACATCAGATTTTCGGAAACCATCCCCTCCATTCCTAAGAGAGCAAAGGGAACTATTTAACAATCAGCTGAACAGGTAACGCACGCGTTAAAGTTGCTGACAGAACAATGGAAAAGAAAGCTGAGGCTCAATTAGATGACGATGAGTTTGACTGAGGTAAGACCACGAGAGAGGCAATTCTGACGTTGCTCTTCGTAATGGAAGCAAGACCGAAGAAAAATGAAGAAACGTTCATAGGATCTGCCGATCAGGAAAAAATGTTCGACATCGTAATATGGGGCAAAATATTTAACGACATGTCTAAGACATAGGTCTAGCATGCAATATATAGAAAAACCATGGGGAAGTAATGAGAATGGAATACCAAGGACGAAACGGTCAGATTAAACCGACTGTAAGACATGTATGTGGTATTTAGCCCTACAGTTCAGTCTATACGGAGAAAGCAATTAGGGATATAAAACAAAAGTTGAAGAGTGAGATTAAACATCGAGTGTAAAATTAGCAAATATTCGCTGAAGACATTGTTATCGTCAGTGACAGTGAAGAAGAATTATAGGAGCTGTTGAATAAAAAGAACGGTGTAATGATTACAGATTATGGATTGACAGTAAACCGAAGATAGAGGAAATTAATGCAAGGTATCAGAAATGAGAATAGCGAGGAAGTTCACGTGGAAATTGGCGTCATAACTAGCTACAGATAAGGTGTTTTGACAAGTTAGGGTATTATACAGTGAGAGCGAAATAACCTGCGACGGAATGATACAAGGAGGACATAAGAAGCAGATTAGTAGAGACAAAGAGGACATTCCTGCGAAATAACCTATGACGGAATGATACAAGGAGGACATAATAAGCGGACTAGTACAATCAAAGAAGGCATTCCTGACCAGTGACGTGTACTTGTATCGACACTGGGTCTAACGGTCACAGGGTTTAGGTGCCAAGTCGACAACGCAAAACTGAGGAATCTTGACTGTGTTCCTAACCAAAATAAGGCCATTGTCAAGGGAAGAGGCGGTGTTACATGTGCTCTCGGGCTGTAACTAAGCTTTTGCCCTGTGTGTTTATGAAGCACTGAAACTGGTGTCTGCCGATCCGCCTATGTGCAGAGTGTGGAATGTTGCTTGTATGAAAAGCGGGGTAGGGAAGAAGCCGGAGGCGCGGGCTCTTCCCTTTCTCACATGCGTGCCAAACGGCTGAGCATCGGATCGGAATCCGATACGGGCACCGCCCCCACACCCCCCGCCCTCCCACACACCCACCCACCACGAGCCACGCCGCGCCCTCATTTGCGCGACATCGGAACGCACCGCGGTAATAGCACGGTGCCGTAGGCAGAGGCTCGCAGCAGGTAGCGTGCCAAAAGGTCTCTCGCAGGTGCGTCGTCGTATCGCGAAGGCGAAAATGCTACTTTTCGTGTAGAATGTATTTTTGTGTGCGATATAATATTCTCAATCATTCATCCTCGTCAAGACGTTTTGACCAATCTACAGTTTGGACATTAATACGAGCACTCAATAAAAACTTAGACTCCCTTATCCAGAAATCCGCTCAGTAAATTTGTCTTCTTTGTGGTCCATGGTTGACCTGGAAGTACAGCCTTTCTTCGCTACTACTCAAGGCGATGGAGGATGGCGGGCCGCTCGCCCAGGCCACCCTGTATCCCACGGAAAGAACCCCGACACTCATTTGGTAGCTGGCTGAGTTAATCTGGGACCGAAGTGTAGAGCTCCCCTGGTCAGAGTGGCCGAGCAGTTCTAGGCACTACAGTCTGGAACCGCGCGATCGCTATGGTCGCAGGTTCGAATCCTTCCTCAGGCATGGATGTGTGTGATGTCCTTAGGTTAGTTAGGTTTAAGAAGTTCTAAGTTCTAGGGGACTCATGACCTCAGAAGTCAAGTCCCATAGTGGTCAGTGCCATTTGAACCATTTTTTGTAGAGCTCCACCAGCTAGCCCACTCAACCAAAACTTTAAAAATAACGATCAAAAACCTGGATTAATGTTTCTTTATCGGAGTAAATAGTATATGACTATGAACTGCTGAAATATTTTGTTGCTTCATGCTGTCACCTTCACCCTAGGTAAAATCAATAGTGACAGCACCATACTGAACTCTGTATATGACAGAGAGTCTTCTAGCTACAACGTCGGTAGTGCATCACGACTCCATCACAGCTGGCAATGTGTCAGCTAGGGCTGGTTCATTTATCGATGAGTGCTGGAAGCGGATGGAGCACTAAAATGTATCCTTTCATTGAACCAAACAGTGCTTCGGAATTGCTAAATATGTACGGCGAGCGGCTATGCATTACCCGCCATAAGCTTGGAAATACCGAGTGGTTATGTACAGTGAAAACGAAAAATATTATAAAATTGCATCTCACTATTTAGTAAATATTTAATGCTACTATTAGATTTTAGAGCCCTCAAAGTAGCCAACCTTTACTTTAAGCAATACTGTGCAAGCTCTCAGCTTATGATGGATCAGATTTACCGGGGCTTCAGTTGTAATTAGTATCCATTTTTGCTGCAGGACCTCCCACAAATGTGTCCCACCCATGATTCTCCGTTTCCATATCCTCCTGTCCAATTCATCCTATAGCAGCTCGACTGAGTCACAGCCAGGTAGCTGGAGAGGCTATTACGAGTTCTTCAAAATTTTCTGAATCTCTAGAGACTTCAAATAGTTCTGACACAAGCAAGATGAAATTTCCAGGTCGTTGTCTTGCTGCAAGTCAAAGTCTTTCCCAATCATACACAAAACAAATATCTTCGCATATCGCTCAACAATGCTATGATCACAAGAATGGTATGATAAACCTTTTGGTTCATGTTTCCATCTACTTTCTTCACATTTCCGACTTTATTACCTCCTGAAGATCCACATATCACTAGGGAGCCCCATCCATGTTTTAAAGTAGGAAATTCACACTGAGGAGCCAAGCGTTCATGGATTAAAAGGCATACGAATCGACAGTGTTTGCTTACAAATACTTAGAGGCTCGATTCACAATGCAATAGAACTCTTTCCCAGTCGCCTGCCGTCCAGTTTTGAAGCATCGTAGCCCTTCAAGTCTATTCTTCTTATTCACAGGGTGCAAAATTTGTTTCCTTGTTGGTTGTTTCCTTGATGCTGCACAATCCTTGGAAGTTGTTTACTGTCAGCCGTTGTTTCGCTGTTGACTCACTCACTGGCAATCCCTAGTTGCGTTTAATTCAGCAGTCAATTCGTGGACAGTTTTGAATCTGTTACGTTTAGTTGTCAGTAGCCAAAACGGCAATTCATCTCGGTGCGTAGTACGCGTGAGTTTAGCGACATATCATCTGACTTTCGGAAATATATCATCCACACAGTTCCGAAGACGACAAGAGCTGACATGTGCAAGAATTATAGCACAATAAGCTTAACAGCTAATGTATCCAGGTTACTTACAAGAATAATATACAGAAGAATGGAAAAGAAAATTTGAGCCTGGACGTGATGACGATCAGTATGGCTTTGGGAAAAGTAAAGGCAATTCTGACGTTGCTGTTAATAATGGAAGCAAGACACATTCATACGATTTGCCGACCTGGGAAAAGCGTTCGACAGTTTAAAATGGTGCAAGATGTTCGGAATTCTGAACAAATAGGAGTAAGCTATAGGGAGAGAGGGGTCATATACATAAATACAAGAACCAAGACGGAATAATAAAAGTGGATGGCCAAGAAAGAAATGCTCGTATTAAAAAGGATGTGTGACAAGGGTGTAACCTTTTGCCCCTACTGTTCAATCGTACATCGAGGAAGCAGTATTGAAAATATAGGAAAGGTTCAGGAGTGGAATAAAAATTCAACATGAAAGGAAATCAGCGATAAGATTCGCTGCTAATACTGCTGTCCTGAGTGAAAGTGAAGAAGAATTATATGATCTGAAGAATGGAATGAACAGTCGGATCAGTACATAGTATGGACTGAAAGTAAATCGAAGAAAGAAGAATGTAATGAGAAGTAGTTAGAATGAGAACAGCGAGAACCGTAACATCAGGATTGAGGGTAACAAGTTAAGGAATTATGCTACCTAGGCAGTAAAGTAACCAATGATGGAAGGAGCAAGAAGGACGTCAGGAGCAGACTACCTATATCAAAAAAGGCATTCCTGGCCAAAATACATCTATTAATTTCAAATATGGGCCTTAATTTGTGGAAAAAAGTTCTAAAAATATACATCATTGTACATTTTGTACATTGTACATTGTACAGTACAGCATTGTAATGTAGTGAAACGCGGACTATGGGAAAACCGGAACAGAAGAGACTCGAAACATTTGAGATGTCGTGCTACAGACTAATGCTGAAAAATAGCTGGACTGATAAGGCAAGGTACGAGGAGATTCTACGCAGAATCGGAGAGGAAAGGAATATGAGGAAAACACAGATAAGGAGAACGGACAGGATGATAAGACATCTGCTAAAACATGAGGGAACGACTTCCATGGTACTAGAGGTAGCTGTAGAGGGGAAAAACTGTAGAGGAAGACAGAAATTGGAATACATCCACCAAATAATTGAGGTCATAGGTTGCAAGTGCTACTCTGAGATGAAGAAGTTAGCACAGGAGAGGAATTCGTGGTGGCCTTCATCAAACCTGTCAGAAGGCGAGGTGCTGCTCAGCGATGATGATCGTCATATGAACTTGTCTCCAGATGTAGGCTTGTGGTCTTCACAGCTTCGCTGATGGATATCTCCAGTTTCTTTGATAGTAGTCGGACAGTATGGCTTCAAACTGCAAAGTGATTACTTTTACCCTTGAATCATACGGAATTAGGCGTTTCTGGTCCATTTTACATTTCTTCGATTGCATACATTACCGCCTTTCACGATGTGTCCTTTCTTTAAACAAACGGAGGTACAGTTAACAGAACTGGAAACAACGTACCTCTACATAATCGTGCCGACCGCTGATGTACTTAGTGGGAGTGCTTGGACAAGTAAAGTCAGTTTATACGTTTAAAACTGAGCAATATCAGGGTTTACCAATATGAATATACACTATGTGCTCAAAAGGATCTGGACACCTGTCTGAAAATGACTTAAGCGTTAGTGGCGCCCTACATCGATAACGTTGGAATTCAGTATGGTGTTGGCCCACCCTTAGCCTTGATGACAGCTTTCACTCTCGCAGGCATACGTTCAATCAGGTTCTGGAATGTTTTTTGGGGAATGGGAGAATGAAACAGCATTCTTCATGGAATGAAGTACTGAGGAGAGGTGTTGATGTCAGTCGGTGTGGCCTGACACGAAGTCGGCGTTCCAAAGGATCCCTAAGGTGTTCTATAGGATTCAACTCAGGACTCAGTGCAGGTCAGTCTATTAGAGGATGTTACTAGATACACTCTAGTAACCATTCCGCCACAGGCCGTGCATTCTGAACAGGTATTCAAATCGTGTTGAAAGAGGCAGTCGCCATCCTCGAATTGCTCTTCAACAGTGGGAAGCAAGAATGTGTTTGAAACATCATTGTACGCCTCTACTGTGATAGTGCCACACAAAACAAGAGTGGGTGCAAACCCCCTCCATGTAAAACACGACCACGCCATAACACCACGGCATCCGAATTTTACTGTTGGCACTACACACGCTGGCAGATGACTTTCATCGGTTATTCGACATACCCACTCACTGCCATAGGATCGCTATGTTGTATACCGTGATTCGCCACTCCACACAACGTTTTTCCACTGTTAAATCGTCCACTATCACGCTCCTTACACCAAGCGAGGCACCGTTTGCCTTTTACCGTTGTGGTGTGGGGATTGTGAGCAGCTGCTCTGCCATGAAATCCAAGTTTTCTTGCCTCCGCCTAATTGTCATATTAATTGCAGTGGATCCTGATGCAGTTTGGCATTGCTGTGTGATGGTCTGGACAGATGTCTGCCTATTACACATTATGGTTCAAATGGCTCTGAGCACTATGGGATTTAAAATCTATGGTCATCAGTCTCCTAGAACTTAGAACTAGTTAAACCTAACTAACGTAAGCACAACACACAACACCCAGCCATCACGAGGCAGAGAAAGTCCCTGACCCCGCCGGGAATCGAACCCGGGAACCCGGGCGCGGGAAGCGAGAACGCTACTGCACGACCACGAGATGCGGGCTGATTACACATTCTGACCCTCTTCATCTGTCGGCCGTCTCTGTAAGTCAACAGACGAATTCGGTCTGTACGTTTTTGTGCTGTACGCGCCCCTTCATGTTTCCACTTCACCATTACATTGCAAACAGTGGACCTATGGAAATTTTAAATTGCGGAAAGCTCGCCTACACAGTTATGACTCAAGTGATACCGAATCACCTGACCACGTTCCGAGTCCGTGGGTTCAGCGGAGCACACCATTCTGCTCTCTTATGATGTCTAATGACTACTGAAGTCGCTGTTACGGAGAACCTGACAGTTGGGGGCAGCAGAATGCACCCAATATGAAAAAGCATGTGTATGGGGTTCTCAGGGTACTTTTGATCACATAGTGTATGTATACAATAATAATTTGTGCAATACTGTAAGTATAATTATTAATCGTTATTTTAGCATACTATTCTCTATTATAGCCAATAACTCATATACATCACTTCCATCATCCTCCATTGTTGTAGGCAGCATGGAGTTTTGAAGATTGTGGACGGCACTCTACATCGTAGATAGACCTACCTCCGTCCCCGTCTCGTCCTCCCTCCCTTCCTTTTTTTCCATCTCCTCCTCCTCCTTCTCTCTGTCTCTCTCTATCAACTCCACCCCAAGTCTCTGACTTTCTGCTCCCCCCTACTTCCATTTTTTGCCCAGTCCTATACCTCTCTATCTGACATTGAGCTTGTTTATTGTTACTGCAAGTTAATTCTTGACTTTGAACTGAACTCTCTTAAAATGAATTACAAAATCAGCAGGGATCATGGATATACATATGAATCAGAACTATTTCGCTGGTAGACCTGTGAGGATAGTGGCTTCAGTCATAGGATTTATCAGGACTGAAAAGTTTCACACGAGTCAGTCTCCATATCAGTATTATAAGTCAGTGAGCCATAAATAAAATCCAAATGTGTGAGGAAAGTGTAATCCACGTCCGTCTGAATGTCCATTAGAGTATCCTGAAAAAATCTGAAGTCCTTGGATGAAGACCTTTTCGAAATTTTTAGTAATTATGTTCCACAGTTTTATTATATATATTTCTTAATATGGTGCTTCCATATTAAAAAAATAGACAGCCTATGACTTGAAAGTCGCTCCTTGTTTGCTTCCGGATTATAAAGCCAACTCGATTCGATATTTCGTCGATCCAGATGGTCGCTATCTTCAGGAGAATGCTACTTTTGCTGATAAGTCCCTCTGAGAACTTGATATATCGTTTTCACCCAATTAACATTTATTTCAAGAACAATATACTGATCTGTTAATTTCCAGATTAATAACAACAAGAAAACCATCAGAATTTTACTAACATGAAAAGAGCCAGTCTACGAGAATCTTACCAATATAAGCAAAAGGAAGCAATATTCCATAAACACAAAGAATCTGAATTTATTTACAGTAAGAATGAAATTTGAATCGTTCATTAAAGGGAAACTACATATGCCAAATATACAGCACGTCCGATTTTATAAAGAACAGCTAGTAGAGAATCCGAACATTCTTCTTTTATGAACAGTAAGAGAATCAACGGCTTGATTATAAGTTACTAAAGTTCATTAGTTAATCCCGCTAAACTCCACAGCCTGAATCATCGGCGGTAGTCGCTCAACACAGGTATAGCTCCAAGGAACAAGACAACTACTCACCTTTTGCTAATTATGACAGACGACGCGGCAAAGCGCTCCCACCGCAGTAACTTAAACGTCGGAAGTTAGGCTTGGTGCCGCCAAGGTAGAGGCCCAGAAATAACGGCTGAAAACACCGAGGTAGACTCGCGTGTTTCACTATCAAATGTGAACATAAATCACACGTGAGGCACTATCCGCAAACAATTACAGAATATCACTTAACAAATGATGAGACTCGCTTTAGCAAGATAAATACGACTAGTAACTTCAGCTAAAGTGAGATTAAGTAAAGCAGAGAGTTTCACTTAGCAGTGGCCTTACGTAATTCAGTTATGACTAAAGCCAGTGAACGTAGATTATAATAAATACACTTTACTAAATCATAATTACATTTCAAATACATACCCAGCACCTGATACATTTTCATGATATTGCCACCAGGTACAGTGCCACTCACTGGTGTTCCCACTTCAATCAATAACATCGCACCCCAAGCGGGTGCAAACAACCGGCTTACCAGTTAACCATTGGCCACTCTCAAGCCAAGCCACACTGCAGAACAAAGAAATACATATTATTCACTGAACAAGACACAGGAATACTGCGCCAGTTTTCCTTCAAAGAATAAAACATCAGGCCCAGAATATTAATATGCAGTATGTTACGGTGCCCTCTCTCAGCTATCAGTTACCCTTTTAACTCCTTTTCAAATAACAGGAGCTCCCTGTCACCAAAGATCCAGAGCACGACCTTCGTCACCTTCCTTAGCGGCTGCCCAACATTCGAGAAGTCGCTCGGCAATCCGGCTGGGTACATGCGTTGTCAAACCCCCAAATCGGCCCAACCAAACCCCACCGCCAGGCACTGCAACCCCAGCCCTCCTCTTTCCGTCACGGGCCTTTCACAACAGCCTGCCTCGGCGCTGAGCCTCCACAAATCAACCAGAAAACTAAAGATAAGTACAAGGGAGGTGAGTATCGATACTAGTGCCAGAAGTAGTCAGGCCAGCAAACCGATCCGCCACGGCTCATAGGCTAGTGAGCACTACTTGAAAATTAATGGTGTGTCTCAAAATATCTACGTATGGCACCGACACTTTCAAGCGATATACTTCACAAGGTACAATAAACACTACACTGACAAATGCACTTACACTAGCCAATTTTCAATACTGTGACACCGGTAGTGAACAGGAAAGCGAGCGTACCCCACAGGTTTGACAATTAGTAAGCCTTACAGTTCCCCCAAGTTCAGCTGTATGTATAGAAACGTCTCACAGGATCATCAGCCAAATTCATTACAACAACACCCGAAAACATCGTATCTCTGCACTGCTTGCGCAGGCTCTTCCATACCCTCACGCAGGCCGCCGCCAGATATTCTTGCGTTGGCCCTTGTATTGAAACAATTGAATAATATAACCAGCGCACGGCATAATCGCCTTAGTGCACCCGCGATCGAAAGGCGTATCACGAGCTGAAATCGACCGTGCGAAACAGGAAGCCTCATCCCAACCCAAATGCACGTTAGCTCAGCTTGTTCGACCAGGGGCTAACTGCTGTCTGTAGTAACAAAAACTGAGTGAACGCTTCAACGATAACTTTGACTGGGTGTCGTAGAGCGCCCGCTCCGAAAAAAGAGATAGAAAAAGGGGGGTCGCGTCTTTGAACAGTAATGAGAACGTCCTCAGTAACTGACTCGAATTTCATCACCGCTTACATTTTGATTAATAATTAACATTAGCAGCCGAAGAATTCCGGCATAAGAAGTCACCCTTACTCTGCCAACGGTCTTGTCAGAGAGTGCGGGTGAGCGGTCAGATGTTCGTTCAGAGCACTCACTTGTCCTTGGAGTGGGGAACTGACCCTAAAGGTTGAAGAATCCAGCAATTATCAACGCCATTGAGATGCAGAAGAAAATGTAACCCACTGCATTAAAGACACATAGCGTGTATCCACAGCACATGTATCCTGTAATTGAAAATGATCTCTCCACTGGCAAAAGATACCGGAGTACTCCCTCAATCGGATCTCCAGCAGGGGAATGCTAAGGGAGAAATGAGCAAGAGAAAGGCTGATTAATCAACGACACAATAACTTTCTACTAGTCGGGACGTGGAATATCTGAAGCTAGAAAATCTGAAACGCCAAATGCCAAGGCTCAATTCACGTATACTAGTTGTCAGTGAAGCGGAATGGGAAGAAGAAAGGGATATCTGGTCAGATGAGGATAGGGTAATATCAAAAGCAGCAGAAAATGGTATAACGGGAGTAGGATTCGTCATGAACACGACCGGGCAGAGAATGTGTTACTGTGGTCAGTTCGGCGATGGGGTTGTTCTTATCAGAATCGAAAACGAAAACGGAACTTGGGACAAGGAAAGAGTCAGGAGAAAGGTTAAATGAGTTCTGTAATTAATTTCAGCTCGCAATATTGGAAGAGATGAGGAGCTACACATGAAAAAGGCAGCGTGATACGGTAGGATTTCAGTTAGGTTACATGATGGCCAGGCAAATATTCCGAAATCAGATATTGGATTGTAATGCTTAAGCAAGAGCAGATATGAACTCAGATCACAATGTAGCAGTGCCAAAGACTTGGCTGAATTTTAAGGGATTAGTCAGCAGGAATCAAAATACGCAAGAAAGAGGGATATAGAGGTTCTAAGGAACGAAGAGATATGCTTGAAGTCCTCTAAGGCTGTTGATGCAGCAATAAGGCTCAGCATTCAGTACAGGTGAAGAGAAATGGACATCTTTAAAATGTTCTTTCACAAAAATTGCGGAGGGAGAAAGCTTCAAAGAAGATGACTGAGAAGAAACCATGGGCTACAGAAGAAATACTTCAGTTGATTGATGAAAGAAGGAAGTACAAAATCGTACTGTGAACTTCAGGATCACAGATATACAAGTCACTTTTGGATGAAACAGTTAGGTAGTACTGAGAAGCTAAGGTGAAGTAGACACATGAAAAATGTGAAGAAATCGAAAAAGAAATGATTGATGGAAGGACTGACTCCGCATATAGGAAAGTCTAAACAGCCTTCAGTGATATTAAAAGCAGGTGCGGAAACATTAAGAGTGCAATGGTTATTCCACTGTTAAATGCAGAAGAGATACTGGATAGGTGGAAAGAGTATGTTGAATGCCTCTGTGAGGGGGAAGACTTGTCTGATTTGACGGAAGACGAAACAGAAGTCGATTTAGAAGATATGGGGAATCCAGAATTAGAATTTAAGAGATCTTTGAAGGCCTTAAGATCAAACAAGACAGAAGGGATAGATAACATTCCATCACAGTTTGTAAAACCATTTGGAGAAGTTGCAACAAAATGACTATTCAAGTTGGTATGTAGAAGGTATAACTCTGGCGACATACTATACGACCTTCGGAAAAAGATCATCCACACAATTCCAAAGACTGCAAGAGCCGTCAATTGCGAAAACTATCGCACAATTAGCTTAACAGGTCATGCATACAAGTTCCTGATAAGAATAATATACAGAAGAATGGAAAAGAAAACAGCATGCGTTAGATGGCTACCAGTTTCGCTTTAGGAAATGTAACGGAACCAGAGAGGACATTCCGACGATGAAAATGATAATGGAAGCAAGACAATTTCATAGGATTTGTCTACATGGAAAAAGCGTCCCATAATGTAAAATGGTGCAAGAGGTTAGAAATTTTGAGAAAAATAGGGGTAAGCTTCAGGGAGAGATGGATGGAAGAGCGAGGAGGAAATGATAAGATGCGCAACCATCAACGAAATACTCGTATTGAAAAGAGTGTTAGAGTCGTAGTCTTGAGCCGCCATGTTCAATCTGCACATCGCAGAAACAGTAACAAAAATAAAAGCAAGGTTAGGGAGTGGAATTAAAGGTCATGGTGAAGGGATATAAATGATATGATTCGCTGATGACATTGCTACCCTGAGAGAATATGAAGAAGAATAGCAGGATATGTTGAATGTAATGAACAGTCTAGTGAGTACTTAATATGGACTGAGAGTAAATCGAACAAAGTCGTAAGCAATCAGAAGTAGCAGAAATGAGAACAGCGAGACACTTATCATCCAGATTGATGACCACGAAATAGAAGTTAAGAAATTCTGCTACCTAGGCAGGAAAATAACCAATGACGGACGGAGCAAGGGTGACATCGAAAGCAGACGATCGTAGCAAAAACAGCGTTCCTGGTTATGAGAAGTCTACTAGTATCAAAGATAGGTCCTCATTTGAGGAAGATGTTTCTGAAATTGCAAGTTTGGAGCACAGCATTGTTTCTTAGAGAGACGTAGACTGTGGAAAAACCGTAGCAGAATCATTTGGTGCTACAGACGAATGTTAAAAATTTGGTGAACTAATACAGTGAGGAATGAGGACCTACTGCGCAGACTCGGAGTGGAAAGGAACATTTGGAAAACACTGATAAGGAGAAGGGAGAGATTGAGAGGACATCTGTTAAAAAATCAGGGAATGGCTTGCATGGTACTAGAGAGAGCTGTAGAGAGAAAAAACTACAGAGGAAGACAGAGATTTGAATATGTGCAGCAAATAACTGCTGACATAGGTTGAAAGTGCTGCTCAGAGATGAAGAGGTTAGCACAGGAAAGTAATTCGTGGCGGGCCGCATCAAACCAGTCAGTAGACTGATGACAAAAAGAAAAAATTAAAAAACCTGAAGGACACGACATAGCCTGTGCAGTGTGTCACAATGAATCACGCACGTTTCACACCACTCACACTTAGTACTCTCTTCACTGGGCAGTGTTTTATACTCAGAACACCACTATTCTATATAAACACTACTGGCCATTACCATTGCTACACCACGAAGATGACGTGCTACAGATGCGAAATTTAACCGACAGGAAGAAGATGCTGTAATACGCAAATGATTAGCTTTTCAGAGCATTCACACAAGGTTGGCGCCGTTGGCGACTCCTACAACGTGTTGACACGAGGAAAGTTTAAAACAGATATCTCGTACACAAACAGCAGCTGACCGGCGTTGCCTGGTGAAACGTTGTTGTGATGCCTTGTGTAAGAAGGAGAAATGTGTACCATCATAACTGCTGACATAGGTTGAAAGTGCTGCTCAGAGATGAAGAGGTTGGCGCAGCAGAGGAATTCGTGGGAGGCCGAATCAAATCAGTCAGGGGACTGATGACTCACTAGAGAGAAAGAAACAGTGAATCTAAGGGATAAGACAGAACTGCCGACCATGTCGCCAAACCAAACGGCATGTGACTGTATTAAAAAACATTCCAGTCTATACAAAATGTAGTCAGTGTCTTCGACTTCTCCCTCAACAGCACTGGGTGGTAATCTTAATTATTTCGAGTAGTGTAAAATACGGTGAACCAGAGAGCCACGTGAAAATATTATGAGACCACTAACAGTGTCTATTTGTGGACAGCTTTCTGGTTTAGAACGCGATGCTCTACCAGGGGACAGTGGCGTACCTCTCCACCCTTTGGCACCAGAAGCAAAGGGGAAGCTTAAGACGAGACTGAAAGTCTTGTTACCCCGTTGGTTAACAACTGACGGATGATTTTGTGCATCTTTCTCATCATGGGTTGTGACAAAATGAAAGTTTAAGGACTGACAGGTTTCTGATCAAGAAGCTAGAAACGTTATTTTGTCCTCTAACTGACTTCAGTCTGTGTGGCTCAATAGTGCCCTATCAAATATCATACATACCCAACTAAATACCACAATTCGTCTTATCACTGGCAGAATCAGATCTACTTCCATACACTAGATACCTGAACTAAATCATATCCCCCCGCCAGATATCAGACGTAAGATGTTCTCTTAAGAGAATTCAACAAAATAATAGACAATCCAGAACTACAGATACACTATGACATCAGCAACACAAATGCTAATCGCCTGCGTTCGAGGAAACCACCAACAAGAGGCTGCATTAACTTGAGGAACAGCAACTACTAAACTACCATTGGGTGGCAGAATGGACTTAACAACAAATGCTGCTCAGCATTGCCTCCTGTGAAGAAGACCCCGCTACCTGGTTGCAACCTGCCTCACAGTCAATGGTCCACACTAAACCGAATCCGAACCAACCATGGGAATTGTGCAGCCTCCCACTTCTAGCGCAACATAACTTCAACGCCTGAGTCACTGTGGCGCTACAGAACTGACGCTCCAGCACATCATCACCGAATGTAGGCCAAGGAAGTATAGGGGAAGTACTAGTGACTTTGATCTCGTGACTTCACAAACTATAGACGTCATTCGTAATCTAGTCATACGAGTGTAAATTTCAATCATGATAGATGTTGTATCTCTAGCCATACGCAAAATAAGTAAATTAGTCCGGGTAACACCCAAATATGTCCAACTGTTTCCATACCTGCATCCAGACGGACATGAAACTCACCCTCCATCCCTTGACAGCATTCACTGTGTTGAGGAACTTGCATTGACATTAATGAAACTTTCGGTAAGACTTAAAATTGAAATGAACCACTTTGTTAACGTAATTCAAAACACAGCCCATTCTCTGGAGCCGGCCGGGGTGACCGAGATGTTCTAGGCGCTACAGTCTGGAACCGCGTGACCGCTACGGTCGCAGGTTCGAATCCTGCCTTGGGCATGGATGTGTGAGATGTCCTTAGGTTAGTTAGGTTTAAGTAGTTATAAGTTCTAGGGGACTGATGACCTTACAAGTTAAGTCCCATAGTGCTCAGAGCCATTTGAACCATTTTTAACCCATTCTCTGGAAGAAATCACATCCCAACGCGCTTCGGTACTCATCCCCTTGATCTAAATGAACATCATAAGCCAATGTAATTATTCCGTTTTAAGACTTAATTTCACATGACTATCATCGGCAGTGAGCTGCATCTACTGATCTACACACGCAGTAAATAACTTATTAGACTTAGGGATCTCTCGACAGCCTCCTATACCAGTAGTAGTCCACTAGGGAAATGTTGCATAATAAGGCGGCTGGTGGTTCGTCATTAATCGTTCCCGCGTCAGGTGAAAAGTGTGAGCGCTCACTAACCTGCACCTTCGTCGTTTCTTAACCAGGGAGTGCAGGCTGTTAAAATAGTCTGCTTCGGCTCGTTGTCAATTACGCCCCTCTTTCTCCTTAGTAGGTACGTAGTAAGGGACGTTCTTCATTACACCGAAAACAAGTGGTCGGATCTTTGTAACTGGGTGATTCTTTTCCTTTTAACCATACCTCTATATTACTTCCCACGATTTCTGCGAGGCAGCCCTCACTTCTCATCACTAATGCGTGCATCACCTATATTCGAGACCAATTGATCATGATCCATCAAAGTCACAGAAATACTTGAAACCAGATTACGAGAGCCAAAAAATGTTTCAAATGGCTCTGAGCACTATGGAACTTAACATATGATGTCATCAGTCACCTAGAACTCAGAATTACTTAAACGTAACTAATCTAAGGACGTCACCCACATCCATTCCCTAGGCAGGATTCGAACCTGCAACCATAGCAGTCACTCGGTTCCGGACTGAAGATCGTAGAACCGCTCCGCCACCGCAGCCGGCCTGTACGAGAACAGTCTCCCTGTCTCATCCCCCGAAAGATATTCACTGCTTCGGCTTCCGAGACAGGGAAGCACAAGGCCGCCATCTATGTCTTGATTGCCTCAATATATACTGGGTCAAAACTTCAGCAAGCTCTTGCACACGTTACAAGAACCGTTTAGCTAATTCGCAGCAAAATCTGCGACCACTCTCCGCGCTCAATGTAGCCTGCTGTTAACTCACTTAAATTTTCACTAAGGCATGGATAGATGACTTGAAATACTACAGTAACAGTAACCCGAAAACTAACAGCTTAATTTTTGCAACCAAGTCGTTAACCACAGAAATACCATTATTAGAGCTCAATCGAATCAACGGACAAATTACAGATATCCTCTGGATTACGCCCCATAGGGTGTTAGGCAAATTATTAAATAGTTTCCAGCTCCCTGAAGACTGTGATCGAGTGATCGACTAAGTCCGAGAAACCTGGGTCCGATCAGTCACCTCTTCGTTTCCCCCATTACCTGACCATAGCATCGAACTTGCAAGAGGTTGCAACTCACTAACCTTGTGAAGTAAATGGTCTACACTCTTCTTACACTTCTACCGACCCAAGATCCCTTACTGCTTACACGGTTAGCCATATGATCCAACTGAGATTGCAGTCTCAACATCGGAGAATGAATGGTATGAGGGTAACGGAATTAATGAACATACGCATACACACCGGCAAGGTAGCTACTATATAGTGAACTTGTAACGAGAGACGCGATCATGTAATAACTCAAAACTAAACATTGATAATGAAGACATACTACCAAAGACGAAATTACATTCAAACTTATTTACACACTGAAAATGGCTGGTGCTTTGGTCAAGCTACAGCGGAAGTAAGATTTCACTCACCTAGGCTACTGAGCAATACCAACACATTCAAGCAATATACTTCCCCAGGTACAATAAGCGTTACACTGGCAGACGGACTTACACTAGGCAATCCTGGTTACTGTGACACTGGTAGTGAACAGTATGGCGACCGAAGCCAATGGGTTTGATAACTAGGTATTTCCAAACGCGAGCTTCACTAAGCCTTGCAATTCTAGAAGTGCGCTAGTATGTAGCCAGACGCGCCACAGGTTGTGTGAATACTCAAAGAACTACATGTGGCTCAACTCTGTGGGGTACAAAACATCGGCTGCTGTCGCCAGCAGCCGCCAGCCAAGTTCACTACAGCTTAACAAGCAGAGCTACTCGTCACATGGCCAGCTAACGCCCTCAGTCCGCAAACACCGACTGTCCACGCTGCTCGTGCAGAACCTCACAATCTCTGTCTTCCTACCGGTGCGACCTCCAGAGGTCAACCTGACGCCGGAGATGCTTGATACGGTGGTTAGATTGAAACAGACACATAAATAATCGATACATGTGACTTCTGAAATTTTCCCGGCGTATTTGTTCTTCTAATAATTTCCGGGTATGCAGCCGGATCCCGTCGACATTCTGCCACGATATTTCGGCCCAGAGACGTCCGGCCATCATCAGGTGAGTACACAACTACTGAAGAGCCCAGGTGCAGTCGCGGTATTTATACCGATTCTCGCGCACGTGTTGACATGCGCGGCATAGCCGAGTTGTACGTGCTGCCCTCGGTGGTGAAAGTAAAAGATCATCTAGTCATTGAGTATCGATTGACGCTGTCTATTCCGCTGTGAGCTTAGCAGCTCGGATTTATTAGTCAGCTTTGATGTGGTCTCACTATTTACCAAAGTGCCTTTAATGGAATCGTTACATCTTATTGGTAACTTATTCAGTGCAGAAATGACGGCCTTGTTTGAACATATACTCTCCTCAACGTACTTTCTATTCGATGACGAATTCTTTGAACAAACAGACGGCGTCGCCATGGGGAGCCCTTTGTACCCTGTGGTAGCTAATCTCTTTATGGAGGACTTTGAGGAGAAAGCACTTGAGTCTGCTGTCTTAAAGCCTACGGTCTTCTGGCGGTACGTAGATGATACTTTCGTTGTATGGCCTCATGACAGACAGGAACTGGAGAAATTCCTTCATCATTTAAACTCTTTACATGAGAACATCAAATTCACGATGGAGATTGAAAAAGATGGCACTTTACCATTTCTAGACGTGCTAGTAAGCCGTAAAAATGATGGGTCATTAGGACATTCTGTGTACAGGAAACCGACTCACACAGATCTGTATCTCCAGGCGTCAAGCTGCCACCACCCAGCACAAACAGCCGGTGTTCTCAGTACCTTAATACATCGAGCGCATGTAATATCGGACGATGAAAACCTCCACGCAGAATTAGAACACTTGGAGAAGGTTTTTAAAGAGAAAGGCTACACTTCACGCCAAATAAGAAAGGCCATGCGCAACTGTCATAACAGGAAGCAACGCACTGAGGACGCTGATGACGACTTTAAATCAACTTCGTTTCTTCCATACGCCGGGAATGTGTCGTCGAAAATAGGCCGATTACTGAAGAAGAATAAAATCAAGGTTATCTTCCGTCCACCAGCAAAGAACCGGGCCCTGATTGGATCCGTTAAAGACGATTTACAACTGAAGAAAGCAGGCGTCTACAAAATTCCCTGTGAATGTGGCTCTGCATATATTGGCCAGACGACAATAACTGTCCATGAACGATGTACAGAACATGAAAGATACACCCGTCTGCGGCAACCGTCAAAATCGGCAGTAGCAGAGCACTGTATTTCATTGGGACATTCAATGGAATACAATGGAACAAAAATTTTTGCTCCGGTTTCCGGATTTTGGGATTCCGTAATCAAGGAATCAGTGGAAATACGTCTTGCCGATAATCTTATAAATCGTGATAACGGCTTTCAACTGGATAAAACTTGGAATCCTGTTATTAAAATTATACATTCACAGTGGAATAGACAGCGTCAATCGATACTCAATGACTAGATGATCTTTTACTTTCACCACCGAGGGCAGCACGTACAACTCGGCTATGCCGCGCATGTCAACACGTGCGCGAGAATCGGTATAAATACCGCGACTGCACCTGGGCTCTTCAGTAGTTGTGTACTCACCTGATGATGGCCGGACGTCTCTGGGCCGAAATATCGTGGCAAAATGTCGACGGGATCCGGCTGCATACCCGGAAATTATTAGAAGAAAAAAAATCGATACATCCACCACACCGCACAATTACATCCGTTCTACCAGAAATCCTCTCACTGTATGTAGTATCAAGTTTAGTATTTTGTACCTTTGCTACTACTTTCAAACATTTAGTAATGCAAGCTCCGACTCGTAGAACGTTATGCCGTCGTTAATTATTCCATCATTTTCTCGTGGTCACCACGCCATTGGTAGTCTTCTCATGGAGCTTCGAATGCGAGACTGATATAGGACCTTTTGTCAATGGAATTATCATTATGACATTTTTTCAGTTTCTGGCCACATGTCGTGTCAACAAGCAACGTGTGACTTTAATGCAATAGTTTGCACTGCCTTCAGCACCTTCATGGCGTTGATCATTGCTGATTGTCTGCACTTTAAGGTCAGTTTGCCACCTAATGGAGTCGAGAGTGCCCTGAATTTCTGTCCACCCCTCCGCCCTCTTTGACAAGACCCCTGGTGGAACGAGAATGACTCCTAATGCCAGAATTCTTCGGCCGCCAATAATGATGATATTTGTTAAAAATTCAGTCAGTGGCTGCTCTCGAAAACGGAACACAGGTCATTCTTACTAGTAGTCAGAGACACTAGCCCCACACCATGGGTGACGGCACACGGATAGTGATATAAATCTATATATCTCAGTGGTTACAAGGACTGATTTTATATACGTTTAATATGAGTACGGTAAGATCGTGTAAGTTCACAGCCCGTAAGGTGGCGAACTCAACTTGCTTTGCTTACTTGAGCTCCTGGATGCCATATGGGAAATAAACAGAACAGCTTACTCCAGCCAAAAACAAGTATTTGTTTTTCGAAAAACTGCTTTATGTGGGGTACGTGGTATTCTTAAAAATAAAGTCAATATTGGCTTTAGTGAGTTAGATACTATTACGATAACACGGATACGAGATTTGTTAATAACGACAAGATCAGTAGCACCCATTTCTTGAACAGAATGCAAAGGAACAATTTTTAAAAATTGAATTATCCTTAATTATTGCTGAAAATAGCGTGCAGCAATCCCAAATATGATGTGTTCTAACAATCGAACTATCGACCCTCAAGTTTGGGAGTCGTTTTAGAGTAATTAATTATGAGGTTCTACGGTTGCATGTAACATACAGAAATTAAATCGTAATAAGCTAATGCTTAAAATATTGTGCTCTTCAATACAACAGTTGTATGGAATAAATAATGGAGGTGCACTAACTACAGCAGTGCAACGCGTATAATTACTGCTTTTATCTCCCATGAATTGTGGCTTGGTGTTTGTCTCCCAAAACATCTATTGTTTGCAACAAATGAAAATTTAGATTTTCCCCAAAAAGAAGGACAATTTGGATATACTATCCTGTCATCAAGTATGCCGTAACACCTGGAAAACAGGTTCAAGTAGGTCAAGGTGGACGAAAGAAATAGATCATGTCTTTCGCAAAGACACATGAGTACACCTCTCTGTTGAAACATTAATTTCTTTAAGATGAGACCAATTTATTTCACCATCCGTTCAGAATTGGCATTAGAACTCCAACTCTTATAATCCCATAGAAGAGATGATAAACAACGAAACTTCATTTCTTAAAAACTCTACTATTCATTTACTCTCAAAATGATAGAAATTCGCAACGACATCATCTCCGACAGTCAAAATTAACCTCTTAAGCGTAATGAAAAGTGTTACTTTGACTATGGTAGACTTTCATATAGCCGACTACGAGAAGGATGAAGTTCTCAGAACTTGAAAGACTTTCTCTTACCTTGGTTTTAAAGTATGTTGATTTTCCCCATCAAATGTAGAACGACTGTTATAGCTAAATAGAAAGATTACGTTTTTATGGTTATTGTGTCCAACCCTTCAAGAAATTCTTCCAGACTTGATTAGGTAGCTTGATAACGCCAAAGACTAGTATGAGAGTTCGCACAGAAGTGACTTTCACAAAGAACAGTATAATTACCCCGCATAAATAGTTATCTGTTAGTTCAGATGTGATAGTATAGAATTTTTCAAACAGCTTTCTCATAAATCTATGAAATATCTCTTTGTAAATTGTGGAAATTTGTTGTATGGTGTCATTCATGCACCTCAGTACTTCAAGGAAAGAAAAATGAATCCTTCTGTAACTTGTCAATTGTGCAATGTAATATACGTGCTTCCAATTGTCTCAGAAAAAAGTTACGTTTGCGTAGCCACCAATTATACAATTATCCATTCCAACGGAGACTGCAAATTATTGAAAACATTTTATAATATGGTTGTCTTCGCATCATTTTGCTTTTTATTCACGCGCGTATTCGATATTTGGAGGCAAGCGGGGAGAGAGAACGAACATTTGAAAAAAGCAATTATCAATTTCTGTGCTCCACTGCAACAGTTGTTGCATTTCATTAACATTGTTTTCTGTTCGATACCTGTTTAACTAAAACACGGATTCATAATTAAAAGGGGAAGTGCATGTAGCAGTTTCATTCTGTGGCAGCACTGACGCATTACAACAAAAAACAGATGCGCCGCCAAAATGGGGACGTTTTTAGGAAAAGGTAGCACTACACGTACGCTAATGAAACCATGCGTTGCTGGTAATTAATGGCGTGAGCAGGAATAAAAAGAAAATATTTTATTCTCATATTTGTAAAAGGCTGAAATTTAAAGCTGTGTATTATTAATAGTCTTATGTTTATTACAAACAGTGCCAGCAAAACCTTACCAGGGCTATTTAATATTCAATTTTACTACAGTACTTCGGACATACCGTAGTTTACGGCGACAGAGGAACAAATCAGTGTACTTCATTAACTGTGTTTGGAATGAAGTTTTTCTTGTTTTCACTTTCAGATAAGCTTGAGGGTACGAGTATATTACTCTGAGACATACACAACATCCAGCCACAAATTTTTTCAAAGTATTTCAAGACTTGAGCACATCTTAAGGTGGCATATCATTCTGGTAAAAAATGCAAGCAGCTTTCCCTGCAGAGAAACCGTAAGTTCTCACCGGCCTCATCGTCGCTGTGGGCGAGGAGCTTTACGTGCTCAGGATCCGGATGGCTATGGCGGCTGCAGCTTAGCTAGATGCCTGACAAATGGAAGGGAAGGGTCCTTTTCTCATTTACTAAGCCTGTCCTTATCCTGCACAGATCACAAACACGTATCGCGGGGATACTGAAGCAAAGGGGAGTCAGACGAACTCGAAGGCTAAACCCTTGAATGAAAATCGGGTAGATGTAACCGTAGGCTTCAGCGGCCGTTGTCAATGTCAATAAAATTCTTCTGGGTTAGAGACCGCATTGTCATTTATAAAATTCCAACGTTTCGGCGTCTGTTGCAAGACGCCTTCCTCGGGGTGTGTTGCAACAGACGCCAAAACGTTGGAATTTTATAAATGACAATGCGGTCTCTAACCCAGAAGAATTTTACTGACAAAATCGGGTAGATTAGAGATACCGACACATCGAGACATGGGCCGGTTACCATCAGGCACAGAAATACATGATTAAAGAAACAGGAGAAAAAGACTTTCCTCACTTTAAGATGAAAAAGGTGGTGTCCAGGAATGTCACAACGTCGAGAGAAGCCAGCAGACTGGAGCAGGTTACAAAGGAGGCGCCGAGGTACCTACAGATAGGACACATTTGGACTTACTGACTTGGCTAGATTTTTGACACACACACACACACACAGAGAGAGAGAGAGAGAGAGAGAGAGAGAGAGAGAGAGAGAGAGAGAGAGAGAGAAAGATACACATAGGACCCAATTTAGAGGATACAGAGCACAGAAATTGCGTTGGACGTTTCGTTAACTAAGGGAGCAAGTGAGAGCCTTATAGAATGAAGGCAAGCTCACAAAAACTGCTGACGATACACTTGAAGTCAAAGATTTCTAATGTCACAGTTATCCAGTTCTATGGTCCTACAGCATGCGCGGATGTTGAATAGAAAGAGGTGTTTTACCACTCCTTAAATGGACCGTTAAAAGACGCAATAAGAAAGACGTTTTGATTATTATGGAAGACCTAAATGCAAAAGCTGGAAACAACAATGAACACCTATCGCATATAATGGGAGTCCATGGTATTGGAGAAAATCATGAAAGTGGGGATATGTTTTCAAACATCTCCACAACTCACTATTCAGTGAAGGTACAGTTTGTAGGCACAAGACTTTCCCTGAGGTAACATGGGTAATACTGTTCGCAGAATGGAAATTCAAATTGATCATACAGCACTGAGCCAAAAATGAAGAAGGTCGTTAATGCATGTACGGAATCAATGTGGAGCTGATGTTGGCGATATTCACCACGTTACTATCACAAATTTTAGATTGTCATCATGCCTGAAAACTCGTTGGTGAAAGAAAAAAAAGATATAGGAGAAAAGTCAGACTATCGGCTAAACAAGAAGAATGCCATGTTGAGCCAAGTACCAAAGAAAAATGATAAAAATAATGATGACGATACATGGGATTAGATGAAGTGTTTCTACTGCAATTCGAGTGAACAGGTCTTTGAGTTTAAATCCACTAGAAGAACGACTGGATGTTTGGGAGTACACGAAATTTGATCAGCTGTAGAAAGAGAATGAAGGCGAAGTTAAATATGAGCGTAACAAGGCAACAGAAAATCTAATACGAGTTGAGTATGCAGCTGCTTACTGAGGGTGAGGAATGATAACAGAAGTGAGGGATGAACAAGTTCCGAAAGCAAAGGAAGTGACAGTGCTTAAAGCAGATTTCGAAACTAACGTAAATCATCTGCATCTATTGTTTGAGAAGATAAGGGCAGAAGAGAAAATTCCAAGGTACTGGAAAGAGGTATTAATTATTTTGCAAAGAAAAAAAGGGAACACTATGACCTCTTATAAATGGAGAGCCAGGAACCTCCTCCCTGTACCAAGTGAAGTTGTCTACAGATTAATGATAAACTATATTAAGGACGCTGTGGGGTTACGGCTAAAAAAAGAGCAACCTGGTTTCAGAAAACACTAACCTCGAACTCCTCTACACTCTACGCATAACACTTTAAAAGAGATCAGAATTGTAGAGCACACCTTACCTTACTTTTACTAATTCGGAGAAGGCATTTCACTTCCTTTGTTACGGAGTTATTTAGCAAATCTTGGGAGAAAGGGGGATACCATTAAATACTATCAATGTTATTAAGGCAGTGCTTGAGGAATGTTATTGTTGGCTGCCGCGAAACTGAAAAATTACTGAATATATCCAAACAAATGCTTAGTTGAGGCAGGGATGCATTGTGCACCCTACTTTGCTCCTGTCTGTGCTGTACAGCGTAATAAAAAGAACTGTTTACTGTAGGAGAAAACGTATTCAGTGAGGAATGCGAGAGAGGGACCAGTCCGGCATCTGTCTAGTGCGATTGAGGGAAATCAAGAAAAAGCCTAAATCAGGATAACAGGTTCGAACCGTCGTCCTCCCGAATGTTCCAAAAGGGAAGGGTAGCAGGTAGTGGCGAGAAAGGTGGGCGAACATTTTCCTGGTGTGCCACCCAAAGAATTTAGGACTATTTTTATTATTTTTATTTTGTGGCCACATTATGGCACCGAGTTGAACAAAATGATGCAGATCGATACAAGTAAACGCGTATCATCCGAAGCATATAGACCAAAAGTGTTGTGGTTCCTAATGACGAGTTGTTTTAAGAATTGTGTAATACTACGCGAAGGGTATAATAATAAAACCCACATTGTTGTAAGTATTGGTTAGCCAGTCTTCTATAAAGAATGAAACCAAAAGGCATTCCGCAACAATTAGGTGAATAGGTAGCAAATTCTTCAATAACTGTAAATGGCTCACAGAATACAGGGGGATTGTAATTAAAGTTAAACTTTCAAACCGCTGTAGAAATAACAGCACTGGTCAGAACGACGTCAAATTACAACGGAATATTAGCGGAGAAGTGGGAAAACGTATAGCAAAGGAAAAATAAATAGTTACAAAATGTATCACTAGATGGCGCTGTAAGCATCATAATGTAATAGTGGTCGACAACAAATGACTAATGATTCACTCAACAATAGCTAAGGTGTACGTTTGACGTTAAAAAAACTGTTCTACTCAGTGTGGATGGGTTTACATGTGTGATGTTAGATACGTAAGCCCATCAACCACGGTAAGGTCACATCACAACGGATGGCAAAAATCGGTTTTTAAGGATCCAGAGGCCAAAAACCGCATAAAAGGCGTCAATCAAAATCAAATCGAATTATTAATTTCCTTGTGAATGACGCGAAACATGTTCAGCACTCAGTCCTCTTTTCTTTACAACAAGTTGAAACTGAGAAACAGCTTGTTCCACAACTGATCGAAGTATTTCCGGGGTTACGTTGAGAATGCGTCGCGCAATGTAGTGAAGTTTACAATCGGAACACTGAACACATGTTTCAGATAGCCCCACAGCCAAAAGACACACGGATTAAGATGAGGTGATCGGGACAGCCAGGCTGCAGGGAATTGGCGGTTGATAATTGTACCATTTCCGAAATGGCGCTTCGGCAGCTGCTTAACAGGATTTGCAATGTGCGGTGGTGCGCCATCTTGCATGATACCATCCATACATCCACGCTGTTGGACAGCTGGAATAAAGTGGCTGCGCAATAGACACGCTTAGTAGTTACCAGTGACGGTAAAGGTAACAGGACCAAAAGCACCTTTGTCTTCGAAAAAATATGGCACTAAGACAAATGATGCCGTAAACCTGCACCACACAGTGACCTTTTTGAGGGTGAAGTGGTACTGGTTGGTTTGCGTGTGGATTTTCCGGTGGCCATATTCCACGATTATGTGTGTTGATATATCCTGTCATATGGGAGTGACCATCGTCTGTCCACAAAAACTTCCACTCCCATGCTAGCAAGAAATTCTAAAGGAAAGGTGTCTCTTACTGGCAGGTCAACAGGAAGCAAAGCGTGCACATGGGTAATTTTGAATGGCTAGAAAAGAAGGATGTTTTATAGGATTTTAGGCACCGTGCTGACGGGTACGTCCAATGTTGGGGCAAGTCTGTGTGCACGACACGTTTGCACACCACCACTCGTCTCATCCTGCATTGCTGCGACCACTGCTTCCACTGACAACGAATCAATTCGTTTCCTCCGTCGATAAGGTTGCAAACCAAAATAACCTATCTTTTCGAATTTCCGAATCATTTTCTTCCAACTCACGACAGCCATCGGACCAACGCCTTTTTATACGAGTAATTACTTCAGTGACAGGAATTTCTGCACAGCGACGTGTGCACAGTCATCATTCTTCAAATACAGCTCTACAATCAGAGCGCGATCCAGCATTTTTTCACTTCAATGATCCCCCGACTCTTTCTGTTACCATTGTCCGACAGTTAAATACTTACTATCGTAAGGGAAATTGAAGTAGACAACGATTTTTCTGCTATTGATATTATGCGCCCGTACAGTAGGATAAAAAAAAAAACAGAAATAAATAGAAGGTCGACACACAATTACCCAGAAAAAGACGTAATAAAGAAAAACTGAAAACTAATCCAATGAAATCAATGTAATTTTACGGAATAATGACCCAACAAATAGAAAAATGTTTTACGAATTCTAAGGTTAGATGTGGTTTGTGTGTTAAAAACACCCTGATAACTGAAATAAACTCCGCCCGAACAGGCCATGAAGGCCCAAATGCACCGACCGGCCGACCTCAACCCACAGGCGTCTTTGGATTGGGATATGGAGAGACATGTGGTCAGCACACTGCTCTCCCGGCTGTATGTCAGTTTACGAGACCGAACAACACTCTGAAACTCCGTGTAAAACACAATTTGAGTAATAATTCTGATAAATTTGATGGTTCTGGGGTTAACAAGATCGCTTGTAGAACTTGTGAGCAATTTTATATCGGTCACGCTGGCCGCTCTCTTAAAATAAGATTCAAGGAGCATTTGCAAGCATGTAACATAACCGCATTGAGAATGCATTTGGCAGAAACTGGCCACACTAAAAGGAATATTGAGAGTTGTATGCATATTCTGCAGAAGGTGGAAAAGGATCTTGCTCTCGATGTGTTAGAGAAGCTGTAGATTTACGTGGGCAAAAAGCGTGACTCCACAAGTGTACTCAATAAACTGAGCAATTCTGTGCACAATTTCAAATTGTTTTGCTTGATAACATATTACAATAGGCACTTTTTTTATTGTATTCCCAATTCCCCATCTGGTGTGGGTTGGCAGCAGCATAGTCGCTGGTGTTCAGCTGAAAGACGTTACAAGTAGACAGGAAAACATTGAAAGCAATATAATGAAGAAAACATGGAAACAAAAAAAGCAGAACATAAAAGAGGAAACAATACAAAACAGCGACTGTAAAACGGAGTTCAAAAACCAAAAAAGTATTGTAGACACAAAAACACACACTGTAAGAAGTAAAAGAAACCAGGAAAGATACGGTCAGATCTTAAAAAGTAGCCGAAAGTTTGAAACAGCCACTTAATGGACGGCGCAGCATGGTACAATCACTGACTAAATATGGGTCAAGCACAAAATTAAAACCATATCACCAGTGACACAACACTAATGCAGCACACTTGAGGATGAATAAAATGCTGTGATGATCTGCCAGGGGCGGGGGGAGAGTGAGTTGTGAAAGGAGGCGTGAGGGAGGGGGATGAAGAGGGGGAGCGCATGAGGGGGACCAGGGAAGGAAGTGAGGGGGGAGGAAAAGAGCTGAGGAGGGGGTGGAGGCAGGGACTCAGTGAGTGGAGGAGGAAAATCAGCTCTGTGAGGACGAGGGGGGAGGAAAAGGGCACCCTGGAGAGGGGGAGGGGATCAAGGCCACGCTACAGTTGGTAGGAAGGGTAGATGTAATGGCCAAGTTCAAAATCCAAAAGGGGGAGGTGCTGGAAATTGCCCTGATGAAGGAGTGTGTGAATGTGGAGAGATTGAGGGATACAGCAATAGAGATGTAGTAACAGGCATGGGATGGAGAGAAAGGAGGAAACCATAGAGTGGAGGGGGGGATCAAGATTTTGGACAGTGTTAAGAATGCGGAGATGTCAGAGGAAAAGAAGGAGATGGGGGAACGGGATGAGGTCACACAGGAGGCACGTGGGGGAAGCAACACAGATATAGAAATCGTAATGGAGTACATGACATTCTAGGAAACGCCTTGTAAAAGCGGGAGGGGGGTGGGGGGTGGCGATCCAGCCAATGGTGACATAATAGAGGATAGGATGGATGGAGGAAGGATAAAATCACCATGTCTAACCAGACAGGAGTTTCAGGAAGCAGAGGCAGGAATGGGCATTTTGCTGGATGGCCAGGAGATTGGATTCTAGGTGAGGAATCTCAGGGTGGGGGTGAGCTAGGAGGGACAACCACAAATGGTTAGGTAGATACAATGGATATGGAAGGAGTGGGTGGTGTGGCCTGTGATGATTGCTTGCAATAGCCGCTTTTTCTTTTCTTTCATTGTGTTTCCATGCCACATCTGGGATGGGCTAGCATAAGCATATGAATGGCTCTTCACCAGAAATAGAATAATTGTACAAAGAAGACATTTCAGATAACAGAATGGAGAAAATATGGTGTGTTGCTGTTGTCCTGAGACTGGTTTGATGCAGCTCTCCATGCTGCTCTATTCTATGCTCTGTATTCTATGTACCTACTGCAACCTACATCCTTCTGAATCTGCTTAGTGTATTAATCTCTTGGTCTCCCTCTACGATTTTTACGCTCCACGCTGCCCTCCAATACTAAATTGGTGATCCCTTAATGCGTCAGAAAATGTCCTACCAACCGATCCCTTCTTCTGGTCAAGTTGTGCCACAAACTTCTCTTCTCCTCAATCCTATTCAATACTTCCTTATTAGTTATGTGATCTACCCATCTAATCTTCAGCATTCTTCTGTAGCACCACATTTCCAAAGCTTCTATTCTCTTCTTGTCCAAACAATTTATCGTCCATGTTTCACTTCCACACATGGCTACATTCCATACAAATACTTCCAGAAATGACTTCCTGACACTTAAATCTATTCTCGATGTTAACAAATTTATCTTATTCATAAACGCTTTCCTTGCCTTTGCCAGTCTACATTTTATATCCTATCTACTTCGACCATAAGCAGTTGTTTTGCTCCCCAAATAGCAAAACCCCTTTACTACTTTAAGTGTCTCATTTCCTAATCTAATTCCCTCAGCATCACCCGACTTAATTCTTCTACATTTCATTATCCTCGTTTTGCTTTTGTTGATGTTCATCTTACATCCTCCTTTCAAGACACTGTCCATTCCGTTCAATTGCTCTTCCAAGTCCTTTGCTGTCTCTGACTGAATTACAATGTCATCGGTGAACCTCAAAGTTTTTATTTCTTCTCCATGGATTTTAATACCTACTCCGAATTTTTCTTTTGTTTCCTTTACTGCTTGCTCAATATACAGATTGAATAACATCGGGGAGACGCTACAACCCTGTCTTACTCCCTTCCCAAGCATTGCTTCCCTGTCATGTCACTTCGCTCCCTGTATTTTACCCCTGCCACGTTTAGAATTTGAAAGAGAGTATTCCAGCCATATTGTCAAAAGCTTTCTCAAAGTCTAGAAATGCTAGAAACGTAGTTTTGCCCTTCCTTAATCTTTCTTCTAAGGTAAGTCGTAAGGTCAGTATTGCCTCACTTGTTCCAGTATTTCTACGGATTCCAAACTGATCTTCCCCGATGTCGGCTTCTACTAGTTTTTCCATTCGTCAGTAATGAATTCATGTTTGTATTTTGCAGCTGTGGCTTATTAAACTGATTGTTCGGTAATTTTCACATCTGTCAACACCTGCTTTCTTTGAGATTGGAATTATTATATTCTTCTTGAAGTGTGAGGGTATTTCGCCTGTTTCATACATCTTGCTCACCAGATGGTGGAGTTTTGTCAGGAGTGGCTCTCTCAAGGCCGTCAGTAGTTCCAATGAAATGTTGTCTACACCGGGGCCTTGTTTGGACTCAGGTCTATCAGTGCTTTATATGGCGTACATAGATATAAAAATGAGGAACAGTATGTAACAGAACAGACAAAAATGGGGGCGACTGTAAAATGGAGATAAAAACTGTAAAAAAGTAGCACACACAGAAAACCACACACAGGGCCACTTAAAGAATACAAAGTGAAGTAATACTGATACATAAGAGTATCAATGGATGGCGTAGCACATAACAATCACTAACAGTAACACTATATGCAATACCTGCACACAATTAAAATCACAGCTTTTGATGCACAGGAGAACAGCACCAAGCACAGCACCAACATAGCACACTGGTTATGATGAGCGCACTGAGAGGATCTTCCAGGGGCATAGAGATGAGGAAGTAGGTAGAAAGGAAGGGAGTGGTGAGAGGGGGGAGAAGGGAAGAAGGGAGATAGGGGAGGACAGGGTGGGAGATGGGGGGATGTGCTGAGGAGAACCAGGGAGGGAAGGACGTGTGAGGGAAGCAGTCGAGATGGAGGACCTGCTGGGAGTCGGGGGGAGGGGGGAAGGAGGAAATTCCGCTCTAGGAGAAGGATGGGAGAGGGAAAGGGGGCCTGGGGAGTGGGGGAGGGAGCGACCAGGCCAGGTTACAGTTGGAAAGAATGGTAGAGGTCATGACGAATTTCAGCATCCTGGGCTAGCTGGACAAAGCGGATTAGGTTGTGGAAAGGGGTCAAAAAAAAGTTCTTCTTAGTGGCACTCAACATACGAACTTTATTTATCAATACACAATATTACAACAAGGATGCAAAACACTCACAACTTTAATCGACCTTCTTTGATTAACATTATATCGGCTGAAGGCCACATTCAAAATCTAAGACACAAGGTTTAAGCAAAATTGAAATACGGGGTTCTTCTGGAGGTTTTACCCAAGAATATTTCCTAAATCTCTAATCTAATCGGCTGAAGGCTTCAGCAATTTAATTTTAAGGGAACTAGGATGGAAGTCGAGTATTAAGCAATATGAGGAGTTTCAATTAAAAGACAGAAGGCCTTATCTTAAAAACATTTCATGCAAATTGAGCTGAATCCCACCCCCCTCCCCCCATTCAAAAGCATAAGAATCTCTTGTCTTAAGGGCAAGAGAAGAAGATTAACTTAAGAGATATTAAAATTTGGCGGTAGTCCTAGAAGAAAGGGATCCAACTTTAAAGGGAAGAAGGTTGTATCTTAAAACACTTCATATAAAATAAAGAGTAAAAATCTCATGCCTTGAGGGCAAGACTAGAACATTAATTTAAGAGAGATTGCTAAACATATCAACAAAATATGTTTGTCGGCTTAAGGCCTAGAAACAGTTTCAATCTAAAAGGCAGAAGGCCTTGTGTTAGAACATCTCCAATAAAGTTCGGCTGAAGGCCCCATATAAAAATATAACAATCTCACGCCTTAATGGCAAGATAAGAACATTAATTTAAGAGATATTGATATTCGGCTGAAAACCACACATCAACCAAACAACCAAAATCAAAACAGGGAAATTACTACATAATACACAAGGAATTGCGCTCAGAAGTTTACAAGGGTCGGCCTAGGATTGTAACAATAATGCCCATTTAGGTGAGACAGGCAGTCTGTCCAGTGACTTCTTAATCTGGAGGCAATTCAAACCGACAGACAGCTGACCGACCAATCAACCAAATCAGTTGTGCTCCACACAACCAGCAAAACGACTACTAGATTTCAATACATGACACAGAGAATATTGGCGCCCAGAACGACTATCAAACCTCAGCTTCCGAACTACACGCCAAGCTGGATGGCAACAACACAACGAGAAAAATACACTGCCTAAAATTACGTCAACGACCAGGACAGGTAACTGGAACGTCTATGGCCATAAGGCAGAAAATACCGCTTTTGAACTTCTATACCAATGTATAAATGAAGTTAAATTTCACAGGAAGACGGCTGGGATCTTAGCCGACTTACATACACACGTTGTTGCTTGCAGGAATTCCCCAAAAGCGACAACCAGGATCAAACGAAGAAATGTAAACACCTGAGGCTAGATAGTAATTTATGTAAGGACTCAACTTTCATGTCCAAGATCGGTGGGTGACGAACTTCATAGCACTCGCAAGCACCACCTCACACTCCAACCGCGTGTGCACCCTGCCAGTGGCTCCAGCTTGACTCTGCATGACGGTGGCTTGCTTGCTGCTAAAAGCCAACCGACCGACTGGACTGCTGGTCCGTCTGTGGCTGCTGATCCGTCGCGACTGGACTGCTGGTGCGTCTCCCACTCACTTACTACCCAACACAAGATGATCCAGAAATACTGTCGGTCCCTCCAGAGATGGTACGAGAGTGTGCTTAAAGATACAGGCTGCTGGTGCTATACAACGGCAAGAAAGGCAAGAAGTTAGAGACGCCAGTAAATAGAATAACAAAATGAGGCGGCACTACCGTAGTCGAAGATGTCAAACAATTAATGGGATGGAAACGAGCCATGTACATGTCAGGGGAGGTGATGGAAATTGTCCTAATGAAGGAGATGGACAGTGTGGAGGTGGAGAGAAGGGCAGATCGAGCGATAGAGCCGCAGACATGGGCGGGTTATGGAGAGGAGGAAAACCAGGAGGTGCGGGGGATTCAGCCTGTGAGCTGTGTAAAGTATGCGGAGATGCTGGAAGAAAGGAAATGGAGGGGGAAGGGGAAGAGGTCATACAGGAGTAGTGTTGGGGAAGGCAAGGCACAGCACATGGCGTTCATGGATTTTGTGGCCCATATTAAAGTCGGGAGGGGGGGAGGGAGGGTGGAGATCGAGGCAATGCTGGCATAGCATCGGATAGGACAGATGAGTGAAGGATGCACCACCCATGTCCGGCCCAACAGGAGTTTCAGAAGGAAGAGGTGGGAATGGGCTTTCTGCTAGGTGGTCTGAAGACGAGACATTTAGGTGAGGTAACGGTCGAGGTTGACGCCAAGGTATCCCAGGGTGGGAGTGAGCTACATGGAACAATGAAAAATGGTGAGATAGGAAAGAGCAATTCATGTGGCCTATGATGGCTGCCTAGGTTTTGGGGGGGTTTAGACAAGGGAACCACTGGTTACACTAAGTTGTGAACTGGTGAAGGTGGGATTGGAGGGTGTATTGGGACCATAGAAGGGTAGGTTAGAGAGCCAGGAATGGGGTCTTATCAGCATATTGGAGAAGGGGGAGAAGTGGGTGTTGCTTGGGTGTATCGGCGGTGTACAAGAGATAGAGGAGAGAGGAGAGGACAGAGCCCTGGGGGCTCCCTGCCGCCGTTGGATAAGCAGCTGCAGCAGCAAGTCGTATAACCCTAGCTTACTTATTTGTTAGATAGTTTAATTAATTTCTTTGCGTGTTTTTGGGTACTTGCATTGTTTAATTCATATATTTCGGGCGTATTATAGTATTTGACAGTTGTAGCATCGCGCTTCAGTGTTTACTTCGTAGATTCTTATTTAAATTGCGTGTGAGTTTCGTATAGGAGGTGCAATTTCGAGTTTTAGTTACTGTAATCGTAAATTCAGCAGATTGTAGCGCAGTCGTTAGGCATTTGTACAGGTTAGTTGATACATTCTTTGCGTGTTCCGCTTGCGTTATCTAGGCACGGACTCGTGTTTCGGTAACTGTTGTTAAACATCGATTAGAATGGACAGGGACTGCGATTGCTGTGTTCGGATGAGGGCTGACTTGGCATCCCTTCGCTCACAGCTGCAATCGGCGCTGACTTCGGTCGCGCAGCTTGAGGCTGTTGCCAATGGGCACCACTGTGGGGAGCCGGACTCGGGTATCACGGGGATGTCAACCTCGTCCCGTCTGTCCCCAGATCGGTCCGCCACTGTGGTTGCCCCGGTTGCTGCCCGCAGTGGGGCTGAGCCCTCGCCTGTGGTTGATTGGGAGGTCGTTCCAAGGCGTGGCAGGCAGCGAAAGGCGTCCCCGGAGGCTGATCAGAAAGCCTCCCCGGTGCGTCTGACAAAGCGGTTTCAGGCACTGTCTCTAGCTGAGCCAGATGCAGCCGCCTGCCCTGTTTCAGAGGATCATTCTCAGCCTTCAAGGTCCGGGCAATCGCAGAGGGTGGGCTTACTGGTAGTTGGGAGCTCCAATGTTAGGCGCATAATGGGGCCCCTTAGGGATACGGCGGCTAAGGAGGGGAAGAAATCCAGTGTGTACTCCGTGTGCATTCCGGGAGGAGTCATTCCTGATGTGGAAAGGGTCCTTCCGGATGCCATGAAGAGCACAGGGTGCAGCCAGCTGCAGGTGGTGGCACATGTCGGCACTAATGACGTGTGTCGCTTTGGATCTGAGAAAATTCTCTCTGGATTCCAGCGGCTATCTGATTTGGTGAAGGCTGCCGGTCTTGCTTACGAGATGAAGGCAGAGCTCACCATCTGCAGCATCGATGACAGAACCGACTGCGGACCTTTGGTGCAGAGCCGGGTGGAGGGTCTGAATCAGAGGCTCAGACGGTTTTGCGACCGTATTGGCTGCAGATTCCTAGACTTGCGCCATAGGGTGGTGGGGTTTCGGGTTCCGCTCAATAGGTCAGGAGTTCACTACACTCAGCTGGCGGCTACACGGGTAGCGGAGGCTGTGTGGCGTGGATTGGGCGGTTTTTTAGGTTAGAAGGCCTCGGGAAAGTGCGGGATGGGCTGCAATGTCAAAGGGTGCTTGGCAATTACAGGACGTGCTTGGATCAAGGAACAGTCTGAATTTTAGTTGTAAATTGTTGTAGTTGCGCAGGAAAATTCCCTGAGCTTCAAGCGCTAATAGAAAGCACAGAAGCTGATATCGTTATAGGTACAGAAAGCTGGCTAAAGCCTGAAATAAGTTCTGCAGAAATTTTTACGAAGTCTCAGACGGTGTTCAGAAAGATAGACTAGGCAGAATTGGTGGTGGAGTGTTTGTGTCTGTCAGTAGTGGTTTATCTTGTAGTGAAGTCGAAGTAGATACTCCGTGCGAATTGGTGTGGGTGGAGGTTATACTTAACAGCCGAATTAAGTTAATAATTGGCTCCTTCTACCGACCCCCAGACTCTGATGATACAGTTGCGGAACAGTTCAGAGAAAGTTTGAGTCTCGTAACAAATAAATACCCCACTCATACGGTTATAGTTGGTGGGGACTTCAACCTACCCTCGGTATGTTGGCAAAAATACTTGTTCAGAACCGGTGGTAGGCAGAAAACGTCTTCCGAGATTGTCCTAAATTCATTCTCCGAAAATTATTTCGAGCAGTTAGTCCACTAACCAACGCGAATTGTAAATGGTTGCGAAAACACACTTGACCTCTTGGCCACAAACAGTCCAGAGCTGATAGAGAGCATCATGACTGATACAGGGATTAGTGATCACAAGGTTATTGTAGCTAGGCTCAATACCATTTCTTCCAAATCCATCAGAAACAAACGCAAACTAATTTTATTTAAAAAAGCGTATAAAGTGCCACTAGATGCCTTCCTAAAAGACAATTTCAATTCCTTCCGAACTGACTATGCAAATGTAGACGAGATGTGGCTCAAATTCAAAGATATAGTAGCAACAGCAATTGAGATATTCATACCTCATAAATTGGTAAGAGATGGAACGGATCCCCCGTGGTACACAAAAAAGGTCCGAACGCTGTAGTAGAGGCAACGGAAAAAGCATGCGAAGTTCAGAAGAACGCGAAATCCTGAAGATGGGCTAAAATTTACAGACGCGCGAAATTTGCAACGTACTTCGATGCGAGACGCCTTTAATAGGTTCCACAACAAAACATTGTCTCGAAATTTGGTAGAAAATCCGAAGAAATTCTGGTCGTATGTAAAGTACACAAGCGGCAAGACGCAGTCAATACCTTCGCTGCGCAGTGCCGATGGTACTGTTATCGACGACTGTGCCGCTAAAGCGGAGTTATTGAACGCAGTTTTCCGAAATTCCTTCTCCAGGGAAGACGAATGGAATATTCCAGAATTTGAAACACGAACATCTGCTAGCATGAGTTTCTTAGAAGTAGACACCTTAGGGGTTGCGAAGCAACTCAAACCGCTTGATACGGGCAAGTCTTCAGGTCCAGATTGTATACCGATTAGGTTCCTTTCAGATTACGCTGATACTATAGCTCCCTACTTAGCACTCATATACAACCGCTCGCTCACCGATAGATCTGTACCTACAGATTGGAAAATTGCGCAGGTCGCACCAGTGTTCAAGAAGGGTAGTATGAGTAATCCATTTAACTAGAGACCTATATCATTGACGTCGGTTTGCAGTAGGGTTTTGGAGCATATACTGTATTCAAACATTATGAATCACCTCGAAGGGAACGATCTATTGACACGTAATCAGCATGGCTTCAGAAAACATCGCTCTTGTGCAACGCAGCTAGCTCTATATTCGCACGAAGTAATGGCCGCTATCGACAGGGGATCTCAAGTTGATTCCGTATTTCTAGATTTCCGGAAAGCTTTTGACACCGTTCCTCACAAGCGACTTCTAATCAAGCTGTGGAGCTATGGGGTATCGTCTCAGTTGTGCGACTGGATTCGTGATTTCCTGTCAGGAAGGTCGCAGTTCGTAGTAATAGACGGCAAATCATCGAGTAAAACTGAAGTGATATCAGGTGTTCCCCAGGGAAGCGTCCTGGGACCTCTACTGTTCCTGATCTATATAAATGACCTGGGTGACAATCTGAGCAGTTCTCTTAGACTGTTCGCAGATGATGCTGTAATTTACCGTCTAGTAAGGTCATCCGAAGACCAGTATCAGCTGCAAAGCGATTTAGAAAAGATTGCGGTATGGTGTGTCAGGTGGCAGTTGACGTTAAATAACGAAAAGTGTGAGATGATCCACATGAGTTCCAAAAGAAATCCGTTGGAATTCGATTACTCGATAAATAGTACAATTCTCAAGGCTGTCAATTCAACTAAGTACCTGGGTGTTAAAATTACGAACAACTTCAGTTGGAAGGACCAGATAGATAATATTGTCGGGATGGCGAGCCAAAGGTTGCGTTTCATTGGTAGGACACATAGAAGATGCAACAAGTCCACTAAAGAGACAGCTTACACTACACTCGTTCGTCCTCTGTTAGAATATTGCTGCGCGGTGTGGGATCCTTATCAGGTGTGATTGACGGAGGACATCGAGAGGGTGCAAAGAAGGGCAGCTCGTTTTGTATTATCGCGTTATAGGGGAGAGAGTGTGGCAGATATGATACACGAGTTGGGATGGAAGTCATTACAGCATAGACGTTTTTCGTCGCGGCGAGACCTTTTTACGAAATTTCAGTCACCAACTTTCTCTTCCGAATGCGAAAATATTTTGTTGAGCCCAACCTACATAGGTAGGAATGATCATCAAAATAAAATAAGAGAAATCAGAGCTCGAACAGAAAGGTTTAGGTGTTCGTTTTTCCCGCTCGCTGTTCGGGAGTGGAATAGTAGAGAGATAGTATGATTGTGGTTCGATGAACCCTCTGCCAAGCACTTAAATGTGAATTGCAGAGTAGTCATGTAGATGTAGATGTAGATGTAGGGATGCCAGCATTGTATAAAAGATACAGGAGTTGGTGTTTTGGCGGGGTGACATAGGAAGGGCGGCGTGAGAGGAAGGAAGCGAGCAGTCAGACAAAATTGATAGACAGGGCATACGTTTGTAGTTGAAAGAGGCATTTTGGGGTCGAAGGAAAAAAATGGTGAAGTGGCAGGTGTTCAGCTGGAGGGAGAGAAGGTGGATGAGGTTAAAGAGTTGTCTTTAGCAGAGAAGGAGAGTTGGAAGCCACACTGGTTGAGGGGGAGGAGGTGGTGTTGAGTAAAGTGGTGATGAATACAATGGGAGAGGATCCATTCAAAGACCTTACTGAAGATGGAGGTGAGGCAGATGGGGCGATAGGAAGAAGCGACAGAAGGTGATTTGCTGAGTTTGATGAATAAGAGGACATGGCAAGTTTTCCACCATTTGGGGTAGAAGCCAGAAGATGTTATAGACATCGGGAAGGACAGTCAGGAAGGAGAAGGAGCTTTGTGTAAGGTGGTGGTAGTTCACACAATCGTGACTAGGGGCCATGTTGCGTTTCGACTGGAGGATAAGTATAATGTTTTTTGCTATGACTGGAGTGTTGGTGTCAGAGGGGGGGGGGGGGGGGGGGGCAACTGCCCCTAGTAATAGAGGCTAGCAGCAAGTGAAGCGACCGACGTATCGGCGCGTTGCGTGACGGTGGCGAAAAGAGAATAATCAAAGTTAGGATCATCAGGGACAGACAAGACCTTTGAAAGGTGGGAGGCAATGTGGTTGGCCTTACTGAGGTTGTCGGGTAGGGTACGGTCATTATGGAGATGGGGGTAATGGGGGGCAGACTGGGAGGCAGTAGGGCAATGGAAGGCAGACCAGTACTTGGAGGAGTTGATAGGAGGGGGAGGGGGGGTGGAGTCGTGTGCAGGTCAGTGCCAGTCCCGGCGTCTCTTTGCTGTAGTAAGGTTCTGTACGTGTCGTATTTGCCAGTGGCATAGGAGGGTATCCCTGCCATGTGTGCGCAGGAAGGAGCGATAGAGGCGGCAGGATTCGCGGAAGAGGAGGACAGCCCGCGGAGAGACAGTGGGACAGTGGGATTGCATTGGTTTTAGAATGAACATGGGCCTCCACTGCATCAGTAAATACCTTCTGAAGGAGGACGAGATGTAGATGATGATGTCAGGATGGTGATAAGTAAGAGGGTAGCTTTCGAATCGGGTAGCGATGGAGTCCCAGTAGACACAACGGTACTCATGGACGATCCTTGGGAGTGTGTGCAGGGCGGGGAGCCGGCGGGGGTTGGGGAGCAGACGTTGTGGTGAGAAGGACGGGGAGGAGGTCTGTACCCGTGGGGTCAAGGATGTTGACGGTGATACGCCCAAGGAGGTTGGCGGAGGCAATGACAACATCGAAAATAGCCACTTGATGCCTCGCTTATTTATATGTAGCCTTGTTACTGATTTATGTCACAAACAGTATGCATTTGCCTTACTTCTATAAATTTGTCGGTCTAATCCGGTAACTGATTATGTCTCACCTATTCATGGGTTGTTTGACGAGACTCTGTTTTTTTATTTATTGACTGTTAAAATTTTGTGTATACCTTTTCTGTGGGAGACGTATCACGACGTACGAACAGCCCTCTGGCGGTAAAGTTCTTAACGATCGCTGCGCGCCTGCGTAACGTCCTGGCTGCAGAGCCAACAGAAGGCGTTGGTTGTTGATCTGTCTTTTGTTCCATGCAGCTATTTTGTCATAGACAATTTATCTTTCATAGGTAATTTATGGGTTCTTATAGGAAAGTTTTTTAGTATATTCTATTTTTAACCGTACAATCACCATAAAAGTGTCAAAATCTGTTTTAATTATATACTTCCCTTAAATAATTTTATGTCTTTTATCTGAACACAGTTGGTTTCTATTGCAGTGATCAATATTTAAAAGTCAGTTACATGTATTTTACCTACTGTATTTTCGTCATATTATGTTTATTACGGAAATGAAAAATATATCCAAGCCCACAGTAGCAACATCTGTGAAGCAAATTGGCAAACATACCTCTGGTAGCTACTGCACTTCCGTGTGTGTTGTACAGTAACGTCAGTTGCAAAATAACTTCGTCGACAATGTGACCTGTTTTACACCATATTTTAGTTCAACGTGACGATGCTCTACTGAATGTATTTAGGTGTTTTGACCATGCCATTACGGCTTTATCACGTTAGGACATGGTGTACGACAGGTACGCTTTACCTTACCTTATCTGTACATTCCCAGTTTGTATCACAGTATATTTTTATAGTAAATACTGTATTGTTTTGAAAGATATGCTGACCGCTAGCTGTATATTTTTTATATTGTAGATCTGAAGACGGTTATTACTGACTGTGATCAAAGACTGGAATAATAAACATTTGACTGTACCTGGATCACTGCTAGTTGTGCGATCTCCAGCGATCATCTAGATACAAGTTCCTCGAGCGTGGAATAAAATTAGGACGAACGCTACACATCAGTTATTGGGTCGGGAGAAACAACAAGATACTCCAGGCAACTCAGATATTTCACAGTGTCATTTCCACATCGATAGCGACCTGAAGAAAGATATGCACGAAGGTCGGATGCAGTCAAGTGAGGGCAGTAGTGGGAGCGCTTGTGGATTCGTCAGCGATCGACTACTTTCGGTGAAATAGGAACTGATCGTCCCCTCCCGCAGTGGGATAAATGTCTCAGTGTGTTTGTTGAATACTTTTATGGAAACGTTCAATGGACCCGTCGCGGTGGGTGTTCGGTTTTCATATGACTTCCCTCGTATCTCAAGCTCATACTATGTGATGACGCCGAAAGGGATAACACGACGCTTTTCTCCAGCGCCAGAGGTCCCGGTCACTGATATGCGTGGCACTGGAGCCAACAGAGGACGAATGCCACTGACACGTGAGCGCCACCGTGGCCCAGGTGGAGTGGGTTGTGGTCGACCGAGTAGTCAGTTCTTTGAGTGACACTGCAGTTCGGGGCGGAGCCAAGACCGAGGGCCCAAAGGATCTAGTGTGTAAGATGGTACCGAACCTGGTGATTGTTACCATGGATTCAGGCTGCCGTGTGGACAAACAACCTATTGGAGTGGTTTCCAGCTTTTCAAGCCTGACGCACAGAGTAGCAGTAGAAGCGAGGACGGCTTCGGCAGATCATAAGGAGCACAACCTTGTATGCTATTGCTGTTAGTTGTGGCTCCTTATTAGCCTTGTGTCTGAGCAGTTTCACCGTGTCGGCCGAAGTGGCCGAGCGGTTCTACACGTCTCAGTCTGGACCCGCGCGACCGCTACGGTCGCAGGTTCGAATCCTGCCTCGGGCATGGATGTGTTTGAAGTTCTTAGGTTAGTTAGGTTTAAGTAGTTCTAAGTTCTAGGGGACGGATGACCACCACTTTGAAGTTTCACCGTGTAACGTGACAACATGCATTATGTGCAGTCACTTGTAAACAACTTCACCAACGGAAGTCTTGGAGTGCTGAGTGATGGCTTGTTAGCTTTTATAGCATGCGGGACGAGCTGCAGCACGTGTTGTGCGAATAACAAGGTAGAATTCTATCAGTACACTTCTAGGCATGAATAAGCATCTTGAGTGAAGTTTATTAGTTTGCTACTGCTTCGCGTTCTCGCTTCCCGCGCCCGTGTTCCCGGGTTCGATTCCCCCTCGTGATGACTGGTGAAGTACTTAGGTTAGTTAGGTTTAAGTAGTTCTAAGATCCAGGGGACTGATGACCATAGATGTTAAGTCCCATAGTGCTCAGAGCCATTTGAACCATTTTTTCTACTGCTTCGAAAGTGTTGTTTGCTTAGTTGTTTTAGAAACTGAGTCTGTATTCCGTTCATGTCGCTGAACCAGCGATTCACTCATGCGTATTAAGATTATTGCTGTCATTTTCGGTTTCAATCTTCAGTGAATTGCCTGGTACCTTATTGAATAACTATTGGTGCCATTGGTAAATCGAGTGACAAGGAGGTTTCAGTCCAAGACGAGACTGTACTGATGAAATTATTAGTTTTAAATGGATAATCAGACATTAATATGTCAAGAACATGAGGCTAATGATAATCTTTGTCGGTTTTTATAGAAAAGGCCTATCATGGTTCCTTCTTGAATCTTTGCTGCCTGTTCTTACAGGAAGTGGCTCACCTCAGAAATTTGTCAACTTCTTTGACAGGCTTCGAAAGATTAAACCTGGAGTAAGTTTCAGAAATGAGTTCTCTGAAGTTTTTGTGGTTCGAACCGGCCATTGACAAGGTAATTGATTCTCTCCAATACTGTTTATTTGTGTGCTGGAGAAAGTAAGGCGTGGATAGAACAAAATATGTGAACCATCTTTTACGATCTGAAGAAAGATTCTACTAAAATATCTTGCAATTTTTGATAATTAATCGCTGTTAGTAAACGCAGTCGATTAAGCAAAGTTGCGGATAATTATCTACTCTTGGAATAGTATTTTATAAAACAAATGGTTTAAAGAAGTATTGATTGATATGCATTAATTGAACATTACCAAGCAACACATTGAGCATAGAGAAGAGAAGCTGCTTCTGAAGAACAAATACATTCGACTGACGTTCAGAACATCACAACGGAAGAAATATTTCATATATCTGCAGAAGAACGAGCCGCCAGATAATCCCGAATAAAGTATGTTTGAGAAAGGAAGGATTGTTGACTTCTATGATGGTAACTTATTCATTGAACGCTGTGTTGTATACTGTTTGATTTTAGTGATCCAATGTGGGCGTAAGCTATGTAAATAAGTTAATTAATGAATAGGTGGATGTTCCTAGATGTTCTCCTAATTATCGATTGACGGTAGTAATAGTAGAGTAAGATGTGATTAGAGGCTATACCTCCGATGTAGTATTTGAAGTATAATCTGGCTTCGTAGATTTTTCAGTTGCCATGTATAATGTGGGCAGATTGAACTACTTTTTGAAATTTTATGTCGCTACCCGTTTGCTTATTCTACGGCCACACGGAACTTGTTCTGCATTAAAATGATATTTTGTGTTTGATTATGGTAGCCATACTTACGTTTTCGTGCTACAGAATATCTTATTACATTACTGTAAGAGATTTCTGTTTTCTTAGCAGACGTTTTTTATTCTACAACTCCGTCCCGATCTCCACCTAATCCCCATGCTAAAACGTACCTCACAAAGAATTATTACATTCTCCATTAAGGTGGTAGGGTATAATCCTTTTTTCTACATCCACATCACATTTCGCCAGCCGCCAAGTAGTGTGTGGTGGAGGGTACTTCTTGTACCAGTAACTAATCCCCAACGCCTGATGCCACTCTCGAATAGCGCGTGGAAAGAATGATTGTGAGTAAGCATCTGTACTGGCACTAATATCTCGAATTTTCTCCTCGTAGTCGTGGGGGGGGGGGGGAAGTACCATGTTTTTTGACGATTCTTGGAAAGCTCCCTCTCTAAGTTTCTCCACGATGGATAGCGCCTTGCCGCGTGGGATTAGCCGAGCGGTCTCAGACGCTGTAGTCATGGACTGTGCGGCTGGTCCCGGCTGAGGTTCCAGTCCTCCCTCGGAGATGGGTGTATGTGTTTGTCCTTAGGATAATTTAGTTTAAGTAGTGTGTAAGCATAGGGACTGATGACCTTAGCAGTTAAGTCCCATACGATTTCACACACATTTGAACATTTGACAGCGCCTCTATTGTATTGTTTGCCGGTGGAGTGTGTTAAGCATATCGGCAACACTCTCACGCCGACAAAATGATCCCGTGACGAAATGCAACGCACTTCGTTGGATCGTCTACATTTCTTCTGTCAGTCCTACCCAGTAACGATCCCATACTGATGAACAGAACTCAAAACTCTGTGTAACAACCGCCTCCTAAGCCAGTAACTTTGTGGATGAGTTAAATTTCTTCAAGATTCTCTCTATGAATCACAATGTGAAAGTTACTCTCCGAAATGTTTCCGAAGATACTGTTTCCAGCAGGTTCTCTTCAGCAGTATAATTGTACAGTGGTGCTTTCTTTCCATAAGTATGCGTAATAAATTACATTTACTCAAGTCCAGGGTCAATTTTCATAGCCTGCACCATTCACCTGTCGCTTTCGGGACATTCTACATACTGATACTGACTTCTGGCGTTACTACTTTGTTATAGACCACCGCATCTACGAAAGTTTTTAAAGGCCATCCAGCACTTTCTATTACGTCACTCTTTTACATTGTAAATAGTAACTGCCCCATTGCAATTTTTGGGGGTTCTCCGGAGATTATCATTCCACCTGACGATTTTGTCCCGGTAACAGCGACATATTGAGATATGTCGGCAGGAAAGTCTTAAATCAGTCGCAATTCTTCTCCATTTCTCGATAAGCTTCATTCTGTATTCACTAAACGGCAGTGCGATATAATCTCAAATGCCTTTCCCAATTAAAGGCCGAAGGGTTATAATGCCCAGATATTATCAGGAGCAGATAGTTTGCTGACCCAGAGAGTGTAGAGCAACAAAATCATCACAAGTCACCATTGGTGGCGGCATATTTATTCAATCAAGAAATCGATAATATCTAGTAACGTTATCACAGATCCAGAATGTGAGTTAATGTGGATGAAGTTAACAATCAAAGACCGGTCAAAAACGATAATCGGATGCCTTTATAGACCACCTGATTCAGGAGCTGCTGAGCACTGCATAGAGAACTTAGATAATAATTTTCCTAGTCATGATCTTGTAGTGGGAGGGAGAGGGGGTGACGTCATGTTGTCAGTTATGGATTCAGAGAGCTAGGCTATCGAAACTGGTACTAGAGGGAGGGATTCGTGTGATACTATTCAGAACGTCTTTTCCGAAAATTGCTTTGACAGTTAGGAAACCCAACTCGTTGAAGGTAACGTCTTAAGCCGTCGGCACACGGACCGTGCTGTCTATCGTTAACGTTGAGCGTGCCTAGTTCAACGTGGTGCTGAACGCTCAGGAACGATGCGACTTGTGCATACGGTACGTGGGCCCCAACGTGGTATACGCGATTGCAACGCACTCCAGCGGCAGTTGAGAGATGTTTCTAGTTCGTAAATCACACAGTTTACTCAACGAGCGCGCTTAAAATTCCCACGTTAGTTCTATTAAAATGCCGATTTCCTTCATCGTCCACAAAAAGGAAAGTACCATGTCTAGTCAATAAGGGCACAGGCTTACAAAAGTTCCATTACAAGGAGTGCGGTACAAATTTGGAATACTTCTCCGCATAAGAAAAAATTTATTTCATCATCCCCAAATTTTAGTAAAATCCCAAGGTTAGCCTTACTTGATCACTGTTCCTACGGGTAGCAGAACCTTTGCAACATGTGAATTACGAAGCGTAAAAGTGAAAGGAACAAAATATGTTTATACAAGTAGCGCAAGCTATGCTGTAGATAAAGCAAATCGAACAGTCACCCCTCAAAAAAAGGAGAACAAATGTTATAGCATATACTTACATTAAACTAATAATGCAGTGTCAGAAGCTAATAAGAAAAACTGGAAGATTTAGGACGCGAACCACCGCCCCATCAAAGGTCTATCACCATATATAAACGCTACTCACTACGCGAAAGCAACAACGGACTCCTAGAATTTAATCATAGGCTAAAATAGTTAACCGTAGATAATTATGTTACTAATTGATATTTAATTATAACAAATTGTACCAAGAACAATGAGTTTTGTGTGGATATTCAGTGTGTCGCTGCCTTCAAATAGCCTACTCTCATTACACGAAAGTTACAGTAATTGTTTTGCCATGAATATGAGGTTTCTCATTATTTTATTGGATCGAATCATACAACTAACAACGGGTTTTCCAGTGAGTCTCAATTTTCTGCTACTCAGAAACGGCATATATACATATAGGCTTGAAACCAATGCCAGTATGGCGCCACACAACTCTGTACTGAAAGGAGACGGCGTTTGTGTTACGTAGGTTAAGATGTGCCAGTTCATTGGTCAACCCTCAGACGCAAGCTCAGAATATCTGACATGCCAGATATTGCTGAGCACGTTCGTAAACACTCCCGAACGTTAAGATGCATGGTCCATGTGCCGACGGCTTTAGATTTCCTTCCAACAAACTTGTCGAATCGTTTAAAGTAAAGGAAGATAACAATAATTATATGGCTACGGTAGCAGCAATGAGGAGGAGGAGGAGGAGATTAGTGTTTAACGTCCCGTCGACCACGAGGTCATTAGAGACGGAGCACAAGCTCGGATTAGGGAAGGATGGGGAAGGCAATCGGCCGTGCCCTTTGAAAGGAACCATTCCGGCATTTGCCTGAAGAGATCTAGGGAAATCACGTAAAACCTAAATCAGGATGGCCCGACGCGGGATTGCGGAACAGTTCAGAGAAAGTTTGAGTCTCGTAACAAATAAATACCCCACTCATACGGTTATAGTTGGTGGGGACTTCAACCTACCCTCGGTATGTTGGCAAAAATACTTGTTCAAAACCGGTGGTAGGCAGAAAACGTCTTCCGAGATTGTCCTAAATGCGTTCTCCGAAAATTATTTCGAGCAGTTAGTCCACGAACCCACGCGAATTGTAAATGGCTGCGAAAACACACTTGACCTCTTGGCCACAAACAATCCAGAGCTGATAGAGAGCATCATGACTGATACAGGGATTAGTGATCAGAAGGTCATTGTAGCTAGGCTCAATACCATTTCTTCCAAATCGATCAGAAACAAACGCAAAATAATTTTATTTAAAAAAGTGGATAAAGTGCCACTAGAAGCCTTCCTAAAAGACAATTTCCATTCCTTCCGAACTGACTATGCGAATGTAGACGAGATGTGGCTCAAATTCAAAGATATAGTAGCAACAGCAATTGAGATATTCATACCTCATAAATTGGTAAGAGATGGAACGGATCCCCCGTGGTACACAAAAAAGGTCCTAACGCTGTTGCAGAAGCAACGGAAAAAGCTTGCGAAGTTCAGAAGAACGCGAAATCCTGAAGATGGGCTAAAATTTACAGACGCGCGAAATTTGGCACGTACTTCGATGCGAGATGCCTTTAATAGGTTCCACAACGAGACATTGTCTCGAAATTTGGTAGAAAATCCGAAGAAATTCTGGTCGTATGTAAAGTACACAAGCGGCAAGACGCAGTCAATACCATCGCTGCGCAGTGCCGATGGTACTGTTATCGACGACTGTGCCGCTAAGGCGGAGTTATTGAACGCAGTTTTCCGAAATTCCTTCACCAGGGAAGACGAATGGTATATTCCAGAATTTGAAACACGAACATCTGCTAGCATGAGTTTCTTAGAAGTAGACACCTTAGGGGTTGCGAAGCAACTCAAATCGCTTGATACGGGCAAGTCTTCAGGTCCAGATTGTATACCGATCAGGTTCCTTTCAGATTACTTTGATACTATAGCTCCCTACTTAGCACTCATATACAACCGCTCGCTCACCGATAGATCTGTACCTACAGATTGGAAAATTGCGCAGGTCGCACCAGTGTTCAAGAAGGGTAGTAGGAGTAATCCATTTAACTAGAGACCTATATCATTGACGTCGGTTTGCAGTAGGGTTTTGGAGCATATACTGTATTCAAACATTATGAATCACCTCGAAGGGAACGATCTATTGACACGTAATCAGCATGGCTTCAGAAAACATCGCTCTTGTGCAACGCAGCTAGCTCTATATTCGCACGAAGTAATGGCCGCTATCGACAGGGGATCTCAAGTTGATTCCGTATTTCTAGATTTCCGGAAAGCTTTTGACACCGTTCCTCACAAGCGACTTCTAATCAAGCTGTGGAGCTATGGGGTATCGTCTCAGTTGTGCGACTGGATTCGTGATTTCCTGTCAGGAAGGTCGCAGTTCGTAGTAATAGACGGCAAATCATCGAGTAAAACTGAAGTGATATCAGGTGTTCCCCAGGGAAGCGTCCTGGGACCTCTACTGTTCCTGATCTATATAAATGACCTGGGTGACAATCTGAGCAGTTCTTTTAGACTGTTCGCAGATGATGCTGTAATTTACCGTCTAGTAAGGTCATCCGAAGACCAGTATCAGCTGCAAAGCGATTTAGAAAAGATTGCTGTATGGTGTGTCAGGTGGCAGTTGACGCTAAATAACGAAAAGTGTGAGATGATCCACATGAGTTCCAAAAGAAATCCTTTGGAATTCGATTACTCGATAAATAGTACAATTCTCAAGGCTGTCAATTCAACTAAGTACCTGGGTGTTAAAATTACAAACAACTTCAGTTGGAAGGACCACATAGATAATATTGTCGGGAAGGCGAGCCAAAGGTTGCGTTTCATTGGCAGGACACTTAGAAGATGCAACAAGTCCACTAAAGAGACAGCTTACACTACACTCGTTCGTCCTCTGTTAGAATATTGCTGCGCGGTGTGGGATCCTTATCAGGTGTGATTGACGGAGGACATCGAGAGGGTGCAAAGAAGGGCAGCTCGTTTTGTATTATCGCGTTATAGGGGAGAGAGTGTGGCAGATATGATACACGAGTTGGGATGGAAGTCATTACAGCATAGACGTTTTTCGTCGCGGCGAGACCTTTTTACGAAATTTCAGTCACCAACTTTCTCTTCCGAATGCGAAAATATTTTGTTGAGCCCAACCTACATAGGTAGGAATGATCATCAAAATAAAATAAGAGAAATCAGAGCTCGAACAGAAAGGTTTAGGTGTTCGTTTTTCCCGCTCGCTGTTCAGGAGTGGAATAGTAGAGAGATAGTATGATTGTGGTTCGATGAACCCTCTGCCAAGCACTTAAATGTGAATTGCAGAGTAGTCATGTAGATGTAGATGTAGATGAACCGTCGTCCTCCCGAATGCGAGTCCAGTGTGCTAACCACTGCGCCACCTCGCTCTGTCCTCCAGCAATGATAATGGGCCTTACAAAGAACAGTAAGATGGGTAGGAAGTTATTTCTGCTCAGCAAGAGCGACAGGATCTAAATCGTAGAATATTTGAGTAAGCAATATCAAATAGTGAAGAGGACGAAGATATGAAGCGCAAATGGAAAAACATTCAAATTCATTTTTGAGATTATGTGAAACATTTTCCCAGATTAACATCTATTTCCCACATTAGTCCCTCATAAATACATAAATTACATATTTTTTTGCTCCCAAAATGCGTTTTTACACAGCGGCACACAGTCTACTAAAAATCTGTAAACGACCATACAGCGTAACGCCGCAGATATGCGAATACCTCGAAGAACTGTTGACTAAGAGGACCGGGTTCATCATACCGGACAGTTATGGTCAAATGAAAGGCAATTTAACATCTTCTGTACCTCAAAAAAAAAAAAAAATGGTTCAAATGGCTCTGAGCACTATGGGACTTAACATCTGTGGTCATCAGTCCCCTAGAACTTAGAACTACTTAAACCTAAGGACATCACACAACTACTTAAACCTGACTAACCTACGGACATGACACACATCCATTCCCGAGGCAGGATTCGAACCTGCGACCGTAGCAGTCACGCGGTTCCTGACTGAGCGCCTTAACGGCGAGACCACCGCGGCCGACTGTACCTCAATACACCGTGTCAGGAACAGTCATGTTCTACTCATACGTACAAGATTTACGAGACGGAGTCAACAGTGGGGTCCGAGAGAAATCACGTACGCGAGCACACCAGCTGGCAGAGAGGCGAGGGCGTGGGCACCTGTCATGCGTGTTACAGTGCCCAGACGTAAGGACCAAAGGGTTGGGTCCCTGCGCGGGCTGTAAACGGCTTTATCCGTCACGTGCCTGTCCAGAGATATTTGCCGACCGACACGCTTGTCAGCGTGGCAGGTCAGTAGGTGGCCGAGTTCCAGAGGAAACGTCGAAACGACTCCTTTGTGAGCGCGTCAGCTGAACACGACCGGCTGACGGACGCTTAACAATACTACCCGTAGTAACATGAGTAGGTGATGCGCTATAGCTAGACAAGGTGAGCAGACTTTCAACAGTTTGATTCATTTATTTAAGAAATCATACAGCTGTAAAGACATACCAGTTACTGTAAACTTAGAAATATTATAACTTTTATTCTATTAAACTCCACAGAGCTGAGCAATGGCTCAAAAGAAAAGTAACTCAGCGTAGATTACTAATCTAATACCAAAAATTTAAAATTAATTCTTATTTATTTATTATTTAATTTTTTCTGTATTTTATACCTAACTGTAATAGAAATATTGTAAATAAGCCCACCGCTGCACAATAAAGCAAATCTTTACAGTAGTTCCCCTCAATTTGACTCAAAAAATTGGTATTGAGCGAAATCCTAATAACATCTGCACATGGAATCTGGTTATCTACCCTTTCTTGGTATATGAGAATGTAAAAACTGTGTACTAATTATATGCATATACACTCCTGGAAATTGAAATAAGAACACCGTGAATTCATTGTCCCAGGAAGTGAAAAATTTATTGACACATTCCTGGGGTCAGATACATCACATGATCACACTGACAGAACCACAGGCACATAGACACAGTGTATTTGATTTGCCACTTCTTTGTCACTCTGCGGCTTTGTGACGAAATGTCAAGTTAGGCAAGTGTTGTTGAAGATGTAATGCAATGTTTGCTTTGCTTGTCGTTGCCATTGCTCTGCTTTACGTCAACGCCACTAGCACTGGAGCACTGTTCCGAGTTACTCGTCGACGGACCAGATAAAGAACGGTCCGTATCATCATACTGTGCTCACCATTGGATTCCTCCAGTCCCAATTTCTGTTGCCATTAGCAGCCAATATTGTTGTTTCGTGGTAGACAATATGTGGGGCGTTGAAAGCAGTAAACATCACTCGTCTTTTGCGATCTCGATCCCAAGGGGTTCTTTGTAAGCTCAACGATTCCTCGAAGTTTTCCTCTTGTTGACGTTTTTATTGGCAGACTAAAGTTACAATGCCAACCGCCACCAACGGCTGATCGCCGTTTCGTTACAAAGGCACCGTGTGAAGGGTGGAAATTTCCTACTTGGCGTGGACTGGCCTCTGTGAAACGAGAATTGGCGTCTTTCTCACATTTTCACTGTCAAGGCTGTTCCTAGCGTTCGCCTCACATTGTTCCACAATTTTTATGGTTTACCAATTTTCCCTAGCAGCAGCCACAATTTTTTTGGTTTACCAATTTTCCCTAGCAGCAGCCACACTACACGTATTTGTAACAGCTATCTCTGTGTGAGGTATGTACAATCCCATGTTCGTGCTCCGTCTAAGAATCTGCTACCTATCTTGATCTAAAAGCAATATCCTTTGTATATAATCCGTTCCAGTGCCTGTGGGGGTGCTTGAATTCTCAACAAGTTCTTGCGATTCTAGGCAGCTAAAAAGGGCTGCCGCCAGCCAGAAGGAAGAGTCATATGTTTCTACATGTGCATTCTTTACGCTCTTACGTCAACGCTCTCTCTCAGTGGATAGTGAAATCCATCAGTTTTCGACACGCTTCTCATTGTCTGTCAGGCTATTCTCATGGTATCCCTTCTTAAGCAAGGCTACCGTATTAATCGGGCTACCCCCTGCATGCATGGAAACTGTGTCTCTGGCACTCACTGTATGGGGTACGACTTCCCCTTGAGTTCTGCCTTTCGCACTGTGAGTCGTTGAAAGTGACCACCAGCGGAGATATCGTGCTCATAATAAATACTTTGGTATGGTAAAGACTGCAGAAAATTTCGCCATTGCCGATCCCAAGTCCGGGGCCTTATCCTGCAGGTGATGAGGGAGTAAGAGGAGAGGTGCAACAACCTTGTTAAAAGAAAAGAAAACCAACGATCCATTTGACAACGGATGGTAACCATCCTAAGAGGGCCTCTGCCTAGGGTTGCAGGTAAAACGCCAAAATCCAGACAGCTGTAGCCGTCACCGTTGCTCTGGTCAACGATTTTCCGTTCTGTGGTTATGTGACATACTTCGGTATTCACCATAAAAACATAAAAATAAACGAATAATCATTAGATATGTTAGTAAGGCTGGGTAATAAACCTGATCATCGGATTACACGGGACCAGGCTTCTCATGAAGAAACGAATGGGAGATTCTCAAAAATCCTCGAAAATAAGAGAATATTTTACATGGGAACACTTAACACGAAAACAATAATGAAATCAAGTAAATAGAAACAACTGAAAAACATCATGGATAAATATAGTATTAAAATTCTAGCAATACAGGAAACACGATTCACAGATGAGAACCACCTTGACTTGGAAAGTACAGAATATACGGTGGGAATTCAGTCGTAACCACTCTGAGGAAAACAATCTCAAACTCTTCGTAACAAAATGATGTTGGACTCTGTAATTGATATCAGTCCTAAATCATTGAAAAATGCCAAGCACTCACGATACCATCTGTAAACAATGCCTGTACACTAATCAAAGTACACCCCCTACAAACAACTACAACAAGAAAAATCCACAGATGGTAAACATATGGGAAGATCCCCACAATCACATAAAAGCTGCACTAGGAGATTTAATGCACAATTAGGCAGGGGAAGAAAATTCGAAGACATAACAGGAATATACAAGGTCGACAAGCAGACAAGAATGGAATGAACGTGATAAACGTCTGCAGGAATTATGACCTCAAAATAATATATACCCAATTCCAGACACCACACAAGAAACTAAGAACTTGGAAATACGCCAAGCCCTATGAGATTTTCGGACAGACAACATTGCGATATCCACGAAAAACATCAGAGAAATTATGAATGTAGAAACAAAGACGGAATTTTTCGAATTTCATCGTCACCAACTCCAAATTAAAGAGAAATTACATCCAATAGACAAATCTAGAGAAACAACTGAACTTCCAAAACAGACCCAGAGAACCTACAATTATACAAGGAAGCAATTAAAGAAAAAAGCTAAGAAAATAGACACGATATACTGGACAAACTATAAGAAAAAATGAAGGAACTGATAAAATTCCGGAAACCACACAGAAAAGTGAGACATAAATGGTCGATACGACATGTGAAGATCCATAAAAGACAGAATGCAATAATGGAAAAAATTTAAAAGTCATAGAACATCCGAAAAATGGCAATAATTCAACAGGATACAGAAGATCATTTCGAAAATAATTCGTACAGAAAAAAAGAAGTTACGAAAACAACAGAATGAAAGAGTTTGAAGTACATATCCAAAAACGCATGAAAATTTTACAGAACATCGAGAGAAAATTTTACAGGAAACCAACCAACGAGCTTATCGTTCAAGACTAGACGGGACACTGCAGACAAACGCGAAAAAGAACTGTGAAGTATTAGCTCAATACTTTGACACACTACTGAACTTTGATAAACCGATGCAGATCCCACAGTTCGAATAGATATAACCCAAGCTCGATTTTGAAACGCCAACAAAGAAGGAGATTGTGGAAATAATAAACTAATTGTAAAATAAAAAAGCACCTGGAGAAAGTGAGCTGACAGCGGAAATCTGGAAATCACACCACGGACACATCACATTCAAAATACTCAGAGACTTGTAAAGCATCTGGGATATAAAAGAGGTACCAAAAGAGTGAAAGACAGCACTAATACACACTCTCCACAAGAAAGGAGATGAAACGGAATGAGTTCACTACTGGCTGTGGCAGCCAAAATTCTATCAAAAGCCCTGTTAGATCGGCTACAGGCTCAAACAGATCAACAGATTTACTTGGAGGGTTCAGGAATTGAACAGATGTGTTGCTTAGAAACAATATTAACATCATAAAGTCCTGAAACACATTGGCAGCATTCGCCGACTACGACCCAATATAGACTGCGAGAAGTGATGATGAATCACAACACAAGAAAGCTAATGCAGGGATCATTAACAAATACAATATCCAAAATGAAGTTTATGAGAAAGATCTCTGAACCATTCGAAGTCAAGACAGGAGAGAGGCAGGGAGATGGCCTGTCAGCCATTCTATTTAACTCGGTTTTGGAGAAAGTTATCAGGTTCAAATGGCTCGGAGCACTATGGGACTTAACATCTGAGGTCATCAGTCACCTAGAACTTAGAACTACTTAAACCTAAGGACATCACACACATCCATGCCCTAGGCAGGATTCGATCCTGTGACCGTAGCGGTCGCGCGGTTCCAGACTGGAGCTCCTAGAACCGCTCGGCCACACCGGGCGGCAGTTATCAGGAGATGGAAGCAACAAAGGAGTCAGTGGGACAAAAATGGGGAGACACAATGAGACAACCATCAATATGATATGTCTGACCTTGGCCAATAACGTAGCCATCATAATAAATAAAAGAAAGGAAGTCAAGGAACTTCTGGAGACACTACACGAAACCTCAGCCAGAGCAGGACTACAAATCTCATATGAGAAAATGCAGTACGTCAACACAGAATCCAAAGTTACTTACCAGTAACAAAGTATGGAAAGATAACATAATAGGATGTGGGAAAACAAGAGAGGAAAATACTAAGTAAGATCTATAGGCCTTTTCAGAAGAGGGCAGTTGGATGAAGAGACCAACAAAATTACTGTACAAACAGGCAGAGACGATTGCAAACAACATACGTAAATGTAGGGCAAAATTCTACGGACAGACATATAGGATGGACTAAAATATATTGACGTACATATTTTGTAATATAAAACTAACACAGTGAAAACGAAATGGGTACAGGATATCATGGAAGATCTCAAGAAACTAAACATCTGCACAGAAGACATGTCAGAAAGCAAAAAAATATGGAGAAAAATCAGAAAACAGACATTTCAGTAAACATCCAAGAGAAGGAAACAGGAAAGAAGTGGACAGTAGATAGGAAGAAGAAACATAGTTTATATATAAAGAATTTTGGGAAGAAAAAAGAAAAAGACAGAAAATACACCCTGTAAATTAATTGTGCTTTATCACTCTCTTTAATGGGGAATTATTGTAACTACAAATCTTTTTTGTTTTATAACAGTTAAGGACGTCTATAGTGCTTTGCTCAGGTAGAAAGTCTCAGTCCTGATAAAGAGATGCAGTATTAAGTCCTAGTAATAGATCACAGTCTTAGTCTCCTTCTTCCCTCTTTGCCTCTACTCTCCTTCTCCCATGTGCTAATATCACTACCCCCCCCCCCCCCCCCCTGTCCTCCTCTCACACTTTCCCAACTCATTTTCTAGTGCAATGGAATCAGGAGTTGGTGACCATTTAATTTTTTGTTTTATTATTTACATTATCAGATTCCATATGTCGACAGGAAAACATCGTTCTTGGAAGATCGCTAAGAATTGCAGAAAGGCTTGTACAAATGTTTATCTTGTTGTTATGAGTGTTAGCTCGTTGTAAATACGGATAACTGTGGGATAATGCACATAAGAAAGAAAAGAGCTGGATTACAAGAAAAGAAGTGACGAAAGTACGTCATATTATTTGTTTAGCGATAACACTAAGAAGTGCCGTAGCATGGACGGACACACATAATCTTGGGCGACTGGAAGATTTATTGTCTCGGTAGCTCTGGAACATGTAGTCAATCAGTACAGAAACTCTCATGCAAGGCCACAGTGCTAAAAATCCTGGAATAGTGTTGCAGATAACGAAACACATCTATTGATTTTGGAGATGTGTGTGTGAATCGCAGTTTTTTAGCACGGCCTGTATACAAGTGTAACAGAGATGTTACGGTAACTTAAAACAAAAATCTTCTGAATAAAAATACTCCCTCGTGTAACCCAATCGACTAAGAGTATATAATATTTATTCCGGGAAGATTGTGCGAGTACTAATACTAACATACCATCTGGCTAAGTTTATTAGGACATCAAATTAAGAGGGTTAGTGGCACGTAGGGTAAGTAAGTCTTCACTTCAATATAGGTAAAGAAATGGACTGCAACTCGCTGATTTTCATCCCAAACTCCGTCGGCTTAACAATGTACATGCCGGCCGCGGTGGTTTAGGCGCGTAGTCTGGAATCGTGCGACTGCTACGGTCGCAGGTTCGAATCCTGCCTCGGGCATGGATGTGTGTGATGTCCTTAGGTTAGTTAGGTTTAAGTAGTTCCAAGTTCTTGGGGACTGATGACCACAGCAGTTGAGTCCCATAGTGCTCAGAGCCATTTGAACTATTTTTTTGAACAATGTACATGGGTATGTGGAATTCAGATTTAGTAGCTATTACAGAGATTGTAAGTGGTTCAGGTTATATTCAAACAAGATTTTCGGGAAATGTTGACATACAACAGGGAACGTATTTCCTGTTCGTCAGAGTATTTAAATTCTTTTAGATTGAGGTCTAGGTCCATAAGAGTTGCTGAGCAGTGACAGCATCTACCGATATTGCACGTGGTGGCAGTCTTTGACTGTTGCCAAGCAGAACCTTCGTGTATGGTCACACAGAGGGCATGGGTGGCGAGTTCCAAGCCTTTTGCAGACGTACCGGCCACGCGTGGTGGAGTCTTCGTCTGGTGATCTAGAGGCAAACTTCCGCCTGGCAATGGGAGTTCTATCTCCACTGAGAACACACAATCAGAGCGGGCCGAATGCGCAACGTCAACGTCTGATCTGACCGAGCGCGGGGACAGGAGACGAAATGGCCAGCTGTACGTCGGAAGAAGGATGCGGGATGCGGCAGTGCGGTACGGCCTTGGGGTACCAGTACCACTTGGGGCAGTCCTTCTTCACACAAAAGAATTAAACGTAGTGATGGCGTTAGACAGCCGGCCGCGGTGACCGAGAGTTTCTAGACGTTTAATCCTACTGCTACCGTCTCAGGTTCGAATCCTACCTCGGGCATGGATGTGTGTGCTGTCATTAGGTTAGTTAGGTTTAAGTACTAAGTTCTAGGAGACTGATGACCTCAGATGTTAAGTCACGTAGTGCTCAGAGCCATTTTGATGGCATTAAAAAACACTACCTCGTGTTGCGAGCTTGTGCCACAAAGCCGAGCTGTTCAGTGCTACATGCTGAATTGCCGAAAACAGTTTCCTTATGAATCGCAGTAGCTTATTACCAGATGTTTATTAGCGTTTTCAACATAATTCAAAATAATGTAATGTTCTATGACTGCATGTTAAATGGTTTCGCCCTTTCTCTGTTCTTATTTCGGGACGGAATTAAATGTCTTTATTTGATCCTATAAATTGTTAATATATTATTCTGTGAAGCAAGGTGGAACGGGAGAATAATTTAGTGCATTTCATTCAAAGGATTTTTATTTTAATGTAAACCCTTCTAACTCACCATAGTTGCCGCTCCACCTTTGTTTCATACTATTTCCTTAGGTTTTGCTCTACAGATCTCAACTGCAACTTTCAATCCAGCTGCATTATTCTTGTGCTAGGACTTGCTATAGTTGGTGACCGATTAAAGAATTAACAGCTATTGCCGTCAGTTGAAGCACTATTATTAGTTTTGTAAATGACAACCGCCTTTGCTTCCTGCACAGTAATTTATTTCTCCCATACACCTTTCTCCATTTTTTCATCTTCAGTAGGATCAAGTCAGCTCATCACCAAAGCTGTCAACGACTCCCTGACAGCTATTACATTCATATACAGCACTCTACAACTCACGCTGAATAAACACCAATAACCGCCCCCCACCCCCGTGAAACCCGCACACACACGCACACACACACACACACACACACACACACACACACACACACACACACACACACACACACACACACAGATAGAAACATCATCAATAGACCTGAGTTTACAGTAAATAAGGGGTTAGGTTGGCAACTCGTAAGTGAAAACAACCAAACAAGATAAGACCCATAGTGAACTCGCAATATTCACGTCTTAAAGAGCACAGTTTTCGAAGAAATGACTACAAGTTGTGGCAAAAGAGTAATAGTGCACAACGAAAATACTTGTAAACAAGATGAACAGTGTGAAGGAAAACGTTCGGAACATCAAAATGAGTTTATGTTTCGTAAATGAAGTGGTGGTGCAACCTCCATACCAGATGAGACTAAACGCAGATGCCAACCAAAAGAGCGAAGAATTTTAAGTAATCATTTACAAAAAGGAACGGGACGTGGACTATTTTATAATCGAAAACTAACACATATAAAACAGAACTGTATCGTTCCGGATCCCAGTGGAGATGCATTAGAACAAACAAACAAAAAAATAGTGGTAAAGGTGAAAGGCGCCTGTGAGAAATTAATTTCAGTGCAGGAAGCAAAGGTGTTTTTCTTTACAAAACAAATATTTTCTTCCCTGCTGCGAAAGATGGCCAATCAAACTTCTTAAAAGCACTAATGTCTTCATCTGGTATTGTTCATATTTGCATGGATTAAATTATTTTTTAGTATCTTGAAACCGCGGACAATGTAACACATAATTCTGAAAAATTTGTAAGAGCCACCTTCTTTTATCAACCGATTATTCTGAGTTTGCTAAATGTATTTTGTTTATAAATTTAAAGACTACCAGTGACTGCGCTATTTGGGCAGATTCTAGAGAGTGGCGCGTCCAATACTATAGAGTTATCCTAGATTTCCGTCCTGTCCACATTTTCAATGCCGTAAAAGTAAATTAATCTAGTGTTTGCCAACATTGGTATTTGTACACATAACTGGTATGTTTCAATAAATTTTCTTGTAGTGTGAACGATGTTTAATAGTTAGCAGACTCCAAAAAATGTTCAAATTTATGTGAAATCTTATGGGACTAAACTGCTAAGGTCATCAGTCCCTAAGCTTACACACTACTTAACCTAAATTACGCTAAGGACAAACACACACACCCATGCCCGAGGGAGAACTCGAACCTCCGCCGGGACCAGCCTCACAGTCCATGACTGCAGCGCCTGAGACCGCTCAGCTAATCCCGCACGCCCAGCAGACTCCCCAAAGCAATTTGCATCACGTTCATTTCAATGGGGTGCTACTGTATAGCCTTAAATTTCTCAGTAACTTACATCCGCGAGAACCAAATTTGTCAGGAATGTATCAAGCGGTTTAAATTATAGAGCAGCTACTCTCAGAGATCCAGTATAGGCTGTAATTGCCCGCGGCTCGTGGTCTTGTGGTAGCGTTCTCGCTTCACGCGCAAGGGGTCCCAGGTTCGATTAGCGGTGGGGTTCTAAACATTCATGGTGGGGTCTGATTGTACTGTATCATGTCTCCCTACCACTTTCGCGCAACGACGCTCTGAGCGTGTTTTTTAGGGAATTGACTAGTTTGAACCTGGGACCTGTTGCTGGTAAGGAGACGCCAGACCACACATGACATGTAGAATTCAGAAGAGTTCAGTGAGACTAGCGGTGATATAACCAGATACTAAATGATCTCAGCGTCAGCTCCACTGCACTCCCTGTAAGCGAATCTTAATACTAACTAAATTTAGTGGAAAGGGTTCAAGGCGTTCCTATTTTTAGTTAGCTGGTAAAATAACGTCGAAAAAGCAGTTAAGTTTACCATTGGAAATTTTATTCTACTCGCAAAACATCGTTTATAAATTGCACTATTGGTAAAAGGAAATGTTTCAATACGGGATGGTAAAAACCAACTGCGTTCAACAAAAATGTGAACGAATATTACCTGAATGGGTTTCCAAGTTCTACAATAGATCGACGTATGACCTATGCCATATCACATCTATAATCTAGGTTTAAATTAAGTTTCACAAAAGAGAAAACTATCAAAATGGTCTACAGTGACCCTCAATTATCTTTAATTACTTGTCTAACTTGTCGTAAATTACAGTGGCTGATGTGGCTTCTTAATAACTATATAACAGAAAAATCATCGCGTTTCAGATCTTTACTTCAAGTGGTAAATGTGAACACCATGAGCTTTAAGTTACGATCGACACTAGTATAACGCAAAAAGGGGGGTGTAACAGATGAGACTTCTCCAGTTCTGAGTGAAGTCTTATGCGCTCAAAAATGCGGCATCGCGTGCGTTCATTACCATGTCGGTGTTTAGGCAGCGTCAGGGCGGCGGCGGGCAGCACAGCTCCGCTCACATTGCCATCTTGGAAGCAACTCTCCCCTAATTTCTCCTTACTACAATTTACCGAAGTTGCTTAAAAAAACTATCTGGCTGTGTTTTCATCTGACCAATCAGGGTCTCAATATTAACCTAAAGCTCCGCCTACAAAGATTCTGTCTATCCAATGAAAAAGTTATACCTTTCGTGGTGGGTCAATGTTTTTAAAGTTTGCAACGTAACAGAGACGCTAAATAGTCTCACGCAAAGACCTGCCGCTGGTTTGGTCCTTTTAGCGTTATCGTAAGATCTATACTGTTATTCTGGAGGGCTCTATCTTTTAACATGGGCTGGGGGATGGTCCTTGACGTACCTGAGACGCAAAAAAGTCTCACGCTAAAACTTGCGGGCGGTAGTGGCCCTTTTTGTGTTATCGTAAGAGCTATACTGTTTTTCTGGAGTGCTCTAGCTTTTAACATGGGCTGGGGGGGGGGGGTGGTCCTTGACGTAACAGGGACGCGAAAAAGTCTCATGCTAAAAAGTGCGGGTGGTAGACTTAGAGGAAGGCTGGCGACGGGGTGTCCAGTCCGTCCCTTATCGTAGGGCCTTCTAGCTTAACACGGTTCTGCTCTCGGCTTCTGTCCTCGTTTCTCCCCTCGGAACTGCATCTGCCTTACGGTGAGAAGGTACGACATGCATTTAGGCATTCTTGTGTTAGTCTGTGGCATTCCATTTGCTCACTCGATACTTGTATTACTTTGGCTAATTTAATGTCACGATTTATTCGGAGCTATGTGACATACTAGTAAATTTGCTTATTATGTCAGGGTTTTCATGGAAGGTGTTGACTTTGACTGACACCTTACGGGGTTAGCGATTTTCTTTGCCTAGACATGATTGGCTGCTGTATCTCTTTCATCATCATTGCATCCTCATCCACTCGCAAGTCGCCGTAGTGGCGTTAAAGAACTTGTGGAACGGCGCCCGAACCGCCCCTCGAGGGGTCTCAAGGCAACCAATGCCGTATGGCACCGAAACAACGATAGTTAGATGTATTAATTCGTCAGTGCGGAACCGATTTACCCTAAAAAAATAGTCTGGTACTGCGGTCCAACAATTTGGATGGTCGCCAGAGGTCACGGACGTAGATGAGGGCCGCTAGGCGGCGCCCGTGCAAATCGAGAGCACTGTGCGCGGCCCGCGCACGAGGCTCCAGTCTTTCGCCATACAGGGGGGCCATAGAAAGCCGGCAATGCAGAGGCTTAGAAGTCAGTCGTGTTCCCACTACACTCTGTTACCATATGTCCTACTTATCGTTGTTCGGTTCTTGACCTTGCTACATCTACGCTCTCAATGTTGTTTACCCTTCGGACTAGCTCCGTCAATAGATGTTGTCTCGTTTGTTGTACATTCCGATTGTTGTCTCCTTTGTTGTCCATTCCTACGGTCTTTCTGCGGTTTTGGCGACTCGCCGTCGAGGTCGATAAGCCTGCGTCTCCGAGTTTTGTCGGATTTCGGTTACTAGAACTTATTTCTAATTTTGACCACCAGGTGAAAACCTGGTACCGTGAGCGCATAAAGACGCCTCGAAATGTTTCCTTACATAACAGATTACGAATGTGACGTAAGAAGAAAAGATTTAACAAGTGAGAAAGTCCTAATGTTTGCTAGGAGCTTGCAGAGCACGTGGCTCCGGGAGTAAGAGGAGCAGGCCTATTTAAGGATACAATAGAACAACCGCCTATTTACTTTCAATATTTGCCCAAACATAAAAGCAGAATAGCACGCAACACTGGTATCACACTGGTATTAGGATTACAGAGACTGATTATTTGTCGATAAACTTTAATTATAACAAATGTAACAATTAAGTTAGAAATTAAACTGACAATATTAGACCGTAAAGTTAAACGTACAATAAAGGCGTTAGTGCTAATGAAAAGTAGAATTCTTATGTATGACTGCCTCAGTGTAAAACAAATTCATTCTTGCAATACGAACGAATAGGCGCAGCTAATGAAATTACACCTTAATTTGAAATTGTTTCAAGAAGAAAAAAAATCTTACAACTCCTTAAAAAAACCACATGAATACAACCAATCCCCTGTGAAGGGGAATTTAAGCATGACACAATTTCACAGTATTTAAACCGACTTATTTTAGAGAAAAATGGAAAAACATAATCCGTCAAACACCAGTTTTAGTTTGTCTGTTCCGCAGCCTGATGGGCTACATTCTCTCAATTAAAATACATTATTTATAACCAAAAAGTTTTCTTAAGGAAGAAACTTTCTCACCAACATTGTGTCGTTGATCTACTACCGGTTGAGAGAGCATAGGCCGGTGGCCGAGCGGTTCTAGGCTCTTCAGTCCGGAACCGCGCGACTGCTACGGTAGCAGGTTCGAATTCTGCCTCGGGCATGGATGTGTGTGATGCCCTTCGGTTAGTAAAGATTAAGTAGTTCTACGTTCTAGGGGACTAATGACCTCAGATGTTAAGTCCCATAGTACTCAGAGCCATTTGAACCATTTTTTAGAGAGCATAGGCCATACTGACTGCGCCCGACGGGATCAACACTTCAAGTACCCTCGGACACGACGCAGGCAAACAAGCTGTACTCTACAACACATGGCAAAACCAATAAATATATAGCAAATATGTTGTCTCTCTTGTGATGCTGTCAAAATTTTACCCAGCGCTAATCTAAATAGGAAGCACTGAATTAACCTATAAGAAGAATCAACTGTTTCGGTAAATACCTTAAAGCATATACTGTGGTTCATACAGAAACTTTCAGACAAGCAGGTGTAATTAGATTAGGACTAGTTCGATTCATCCTTTCCGCTTTAAATAGCCACAGTGCAAGTGGACAGAGTCGTAATATTTAATTTCACAACCCATCTTACAGAAGCATAGGAATGGGGGACTGGAATGCAGTTGTAGGGGAAGGTGCAGAAGAAAAGGTTACAAGGAAAATATGGGCTTGGGACAAGGAATGAGAATGAGAAGGCTACAGAAAAAGCAATATGGAATAGCTCAGTAAGCAATAGGCCTACCGTTGAAGAGGAATGGACATCTCTGAAAAGAGCGATAACAGAAGATGGGAACGAAAACATAGGTACAGAGAAGGTAACTGCGAAGAAACAATTGGCAACAGAAAAAATACTTGTGTTGATTTATGAAAGGAGGAAGTACAAAAATGTTTCGGGAAAAAAGGCGCTGTGAAACGCAATAAATAGGAGGTGCAGGGAAGCTAAGACGAAATGGCTGTACGAAAAATGTGAAGACTTCGAAAAAGAAATGATTGTCGGAAGGACAGACTAAGTATACAGGAACGTCAAAACTATCGTCGGTGAGATAACATTAAAACTGCAACGGGAATTCCACTGTTAAATGCAGAGGAGAGAGCCGATAGGTGGAAAGAATACACTGACAGCCTCTATGAGGGGGAAGACTTGTCTGCTGTGATAGAAAAAGAAACAGGAGTCGATTTAGAAGATATAGGGGTTCTAGTATTACAATCTGAATTTAATAGAGCTTTTTAGGACTTCAAGGCAAACGAGGCAGAAGGAATAGAAAAGATTCAATAGGAATTTCTAATAGCATTGAGGGAAGTGTCAACAAAACGACTATTCACATTTGTGTAGAAAGTACGAGTCTGACGACATACCATTTGACTTTCGGGAAAGCATAACCCACACCATTCTGAAGACGGCAAGAGCTGACTGCGAGAATTATCGCAGAATTAGCTTAACAGCTGATGCATCCAAGTTGCTTACAAGAAAAATATACAGAAGATTTGAAAACAAAACTGATGATAGGCGATATGACAATCAGTTTTGCTTAAGGAAAAGTATGAGGCTATTCTGACGTTGAAGTTAATAATGGAAACAGGACTAAAGAAAAATCAAGATACGTTCATAGGACCTATGGACCTGGAATAAGGGTTACGCTCTGTAAAATGGCGCAAGATGTTTGAATTTCCGAAAAAACTATGGGTAAGCTATAGGGGTTGACGGATCATATACAATCTGTACACGAGAGAAGAGGGAATAACAAGAGGGGACGAATATGAACAAAGTACCCGTATTAAAACGGTGTTAGACAGAATGTAGCCTTTCGCCCCTACTGTTCAATCAGTACATCGAGGAAGCAATGACGGAAATAAAAGAAATATTCAGGAGTGGAATAAAAATTGAAGGTAAAAGGATATCAGTGATACGATTCGCCTTTTGACATTGCTGTCCTTGGTAAAAGTGAAGAAGAATTACATGATCTGCCGAACGGAATGAACAGTCTAACTCGTACACTGTACGGACTGAAAGTAAATCGAAGAAAGACGAGGGTAATGAGGAGAATTAGAAATGAGAACAGCGAGAAACTGAATATGAGGATTGATGGTCACGAAGTAGATGAGGTTAAGGAATTTTGCTACCTAGGCAGTAAAATTACCAATGACGGACGAAGCAAGGAGGACGTCATAAACAGACTATCTATGGCATAAAAGGCATTCCAGGCCAAGAGAAGGCTACTAATATCAAATACCGGCCTAATTTGAGAAAAAAAACTCCGAGAAAATACGTCTGGGGTACAGCATTGTATGGTAGTGAAACATGGACTGTGGAATGTTTAAAATTAGGTGGACTTTTAAGTAAGGGATGAGGAGGTTCTACGCAGAATTGGAGAAGAAAGGAATATGTGGAAAACACTGATAAGGAGAAGGGACAGGACGGTAGGACATCTGTTAAGAGGAGGGTATGTCTTCCATGGTACTAGAGGGAGCTGTAGGGGGGCAAAACTATAGGGAAGACAGAGATTTCAATGCATCCAGCAAATAATTTACGACGTAGGTTACAAGTGCTTCCTGAGATGAAGAGGTTAGAACAGGAGAGGAATTCTCTGCGGGCAGCATCAAACCACCAGAAGACTGATGACCGAAAAAAAGTATGAAGCATCTTGGGATAGAGCACGGCCTGTTAATATTATACTGGATAAATTCTGTGATCCGAATGAGCTGAAGTTACGCAGACAGCTTTGCCTGGAATCACAACTGTTGTGGTCGTATGACGTCATGTTGTTCCAGTTGAGCGGTGATGCTGCTGAGGAGAATTCGTTTCAGTACCTTCCACATGGTAGGCAATAAGCTTATCATGCATTGTTGTCTGGTTGAGATCAATCTTCTCCAGGCACCTTTCATGTGCCAGGAACGTACTCCAGTAAACGACAGCTGTTAATGACACTGGTAAGCAGTACCAGAGGCTTTAGAGGGAGATGTTTGAGTTGAACATTGCCGATGTAGTTCTGGTCAGGTGAATTGTTCTTAGTTTTGCGGATAATTTTCTGGACCTCTTGGGGCGTCGTTAGAAGATGGAGATGCTGCTTCGGTCGCAGCAGGAAATCAGTGACTAGTTGCAGTAGTCCTCTTTTTGCTGAAGCTGTTAGGCAAGATTGTGGAGTCAAAATCTGCCGGTCAGAAACAGTCGCATAAAGCTCAATCTTCGCCAGTGCATTATACAGAAGGCCTTCAGGACACTGAATAACATGTTTGGCTGGAGTGCATTGTGGGATTCGTCTGAGATGCCGTTCTTCTTTCATGTTGAGGAGATGCTGTGCCATTTTGTACTTCCAACAGCCCTGTCTTCATTCTACTGTTCGACTTCGGATTCATCGAGAAAGGCGGTTCATATCGTGCCTGTCGGCCGATTTTCGATATTGTTTCCAGCGTAGTTAGTTCCAGGTCTTTTGAATTTTTAGTTGTTGCAACAGCGGTTTACGTTCGGTTCCGGCAGGACTAGCATTGCGGACGACAGTTCACTAGCCGTCCGAATTTTCATGGTAAACATTTTAATGGCACCGTCAATGCGTTCATACGCGTCCAGAGTCATGGTCGGACGGACGCTATTATTAACTGAGCTGGTCCTACTTGAGTAATCTCGTGATGCGAGATCGGGGAGGAAGTCCCTCTTGTTCAATGTGACCGGCAAAGAGTCTGTGCGAAGGTCGTTTATAGTCTGACTATTCAGTACTAGTCAGTACATAGGCCGTTATGTACCGAAAATAGATTATCCTGGTCGGCTGTGGTGGACCTCGACTGCTGCATCCAACTCTAGTTCCAAATCATTTAGGATGTGGCCCTTGAGGTTGGTGATAAGCGAATTCCAGGCCTTATTCTTGACATTCAAATCACCGCCGAGTAGTACGTTGTCGTACGTATAGAATATCTGGCAGAGGTCATCCGGGATAAGATCCTTGTTCGAGGGGAGATACGCCGCGACGAGAGTAGCTTACCCAGCCGCCATGTTGGAATGCGACAGCTGTCGCTTCCAAAGATATCATAGGCGATGAAACTTCCACAGAGTGAGTAAGCGTGCTCTTGATGAAGGCTCCATCGCCCATTCTCTGCGGCGCGTCTCTGAGATAGGTACGACGCTTATTCGGTGAGTGGTGATGAGATCTTCAAGTTCTACCTTACAGTTCTTCAACCACAGCATTCCACATGCTAAAACGGAGATGAGTATATGTTGCCTGTGAGCCGCCTTAAGGTGAGAGGAACGCTTTAATAAGACCTTCCGGTAGGGGCCGTGTAGATGTTCGCTGTGAGCTCAAAAGCTGGCAGCGCTTATAAAGGGGTAGTCTGTCCTTCGGTTTATAATCTTCGTCCCACACCCTGGTGTCAAAGACATAATGAAGATTTTAGGTCATTGCCCTTTTCTTCTACCAGAATGATGACGTAAATAGGAAGAAGTCACAGGTCCTTCGATAGGTCCTCTCGTTTTTCATATTGATAGACAGTGGCTGAAGGAAAACCTTTCTCTCGGATTTCCTTCGCCAATTCCTCCACCGGGACCATCGCTAGAATGTCCTTAAAAAAAAAATTTCTCCTACTTGTCTAGAAGGGGCTGCCTTGTGATAAAGTCAAGTTTATGTTATTGGAATAAAGCGATGGCTTTCTCTTTTTCAGAGAAAGTTTCAGTGTTACTTGATCATGTTTCCTTGGTATACAGCCTTCAGTATATCCTGTGTGGTTTTAGCGCCGTGTTTAGTTCGAGGTACTTATCAGTGTAGTGAATTGTGACTGGAGGTTCTCTCAATGGTCTTGGGGCGTCAAACACCACGGTTTTCTGTTGCGATGTCCGAATGCTCCTGACCTTTCTGTGTGTCTTCATTTTAGGCATTCGGTTGCATGACGGGCTGCAAGCGATTGAATTTTTCTAGTGTCTTAATACTGTTTGATTCCTGTGGCACCGAGGCAGGTTTATATTGCCAGTTATACTGCACAGTAATGAAAGTTTCATCGTCGGCTATTTCCTGCATCGGCGCGTCATTCTTGAAACCAGTGCCGTCATGTACCATAGTTTCAATCAGCTCACATTCATCGGCAGGGACGGCATCGATGACGAAAGAGCGTTCCTCTCCCTTGTGATGATATGTTTCACGTTGGGTCGTTTAGTGACTGGTGGTAGTCGTTGGAAAACGGTTTTGGTGAGTTGCTCCATAGCCTCAGTCCGAAAGCAGAGAGCCGACTGGATGTCAGTAGCATCTCGTTCAGCTGGTTATGGGCTAAACTCTGCTGCTGATTGCGAAACAGGGAGTCGTAATTTCTCTTTCTGTCGTGGGGCCCTGGCTCCCCCTCATACACTAAGCTAGCCACCCCCTAACAGCCCTGGATAGCCCAGACTATCGTGCCTGTATCGTGCCTGTATGGTGTTAAGGTGGAAACAATCCTAGTGAATGATAGCCAAGTTGAGCTTACAAATCTGCTGCGCGGCAAACGGACAGACTCAATAAGGAAATACGCTCCTGGTGGAAGGCAAATTCCTGTAGAAGCGGAAGGTGCTGAGATACGTTTCCCTAATAGCTTTGATGAGTCCGTCTTAGGCTGAAGGGTCTATACATGACCCTCTTCATGATTCTGACTTAGATTTGACTTAACGTTCCCACTTTTTGAACCTCAATGCTGGGCGCAAACTGTAAACTACAACAAAAAGACAGATAGAAAGAAAGAATGGCTGAGCAGCTGAGTGTCTATAGTGGCTCTAATACATGTTATCTTTATTTCACTAAGATTTTTGGTAATTATTTTAGTATCACACGCATATTCAATACATTTATGTGCAATATGTCATTATATACATCCTTTCGTCCTCTCAGCTGATGAATGAAAAGCATGAATGAGAGTGTGGGAGTAAAAGTAATCTGCAGCGGTCGCAGAATAGCCAGCCCTCTAAAGCGCATACCACGTAGCAGAAAGGTTTCTGTTCGCCTTGGACCAAACTCTCGTAAAAGTTGGCACCACACAGTAGGGAGCTCTCTGGGCACTTCAGGTGGAACGGGTCATATGGTTCCGGTAAGAATTCGCTCGGCAGTGTTCCGTGAGACGCGAAACAGCTGACACCGACTAAGTGTGAGTGTGAATATTTATAGTTATTCATTATTTTATTTTTGTACATTTCTGCTCCAGTAAAAATTGGCGTCTTGCTTTCGACGCTCATTGCTCGTATACGGAAATTTTGTGGCTAATCTATGAAAATTATAAGCAGTTGCAATTGCCATGCGTGCTAGCCATCCATCTACTTTATCCTTGTCCAGACATGACATGTGGACCTGTGATGTACGTTCTCAGTGCAGTCTGATGTAGTTCGTTGGTGACCTCATGATTACGGTATAACTGACCAGATTTCTGGAACTTCACTAATTTAAATTTCAGTTCGAAATCTAGTTTCCACATGTACGAGTAAGTTAGAAAGCTTTCGTAGCCGTTGTCACTGAAGATTAAATCTTCTGTATTGTTGGGATGCGTCATATTTCCTTTAGAAGGTCAGAGAGTGGGTTCGAAATATCGACTTTGCTACAATGATTAATATTTTATTTTTATCAGTGCATTCTTGTTCACTTTCCTCGTACACTCAAGCCAAGGGAAGGACTGTTTGCAACCCCTGTGTATACTGAGGAAATTCTTATAATTCTTATATTCGTCCTGAATCTCTACGTATGCATGAGTGTCGCCATTGAAAGATTCCTCTGACCCTTCCATAACGAATGATTAATTCTGCTGGAGCCTCCAAGACGCAGTTGTAAATGTAATTCTGTAGCTCAGCCGAGATTGTTATGAAGAACAACAACAATCAGCCATTTATTAGTTGTTTAGTGTATTAGTTTTTTCAGTTGCGTCTGGAGTAAACGTGATATTTTTACCAGCGCATATGCTTATGAACTCCCTCGAAACTTCCATTATTAACTGCTTCTGGTATCTGTTGTGCAACAGATGAATAAGGACAAGTCATTTTTTAAAAATAAATGTGCAGATCCGGCAATTCAGTTCATTTAAACAACGAAGGTTAGTCTTTCATGTATATCAACATACCGTCTTCCCGCTTCCCATGTTAATAGATACCTCATTCTTATGGACACCTTCGTCACGAGCACATTTCCTAAACCTGATCCTTCAAGAATAGATACCCTTCATGGCTGTTCCTTTCAAAGTTGACTGAGCAATCGCGCCACGGCAAAGCAAAGGCTGTAGGAGAGTCGACACGCGGCTGGCTCCAGAGACGAAGAGAAGGTGCTACGGCTCAACATTCACTTCACATTTAGTTGCCGCTTATACAGTTTGTTCAGTATGAGCACCGAAGACATAGACAATATGCTGAAGAGTGCCAGACCTGCACCTTATGGCTAAATTGAAACTAATTTCTTTCCATCATGTATAAGTTCCCATTAACACATTAGCAGGTCTACGAAGTTTCGCTAACATACGACAATTGCTGCCCACACTTCGACTATAACCACACATTATGTGGAAAGCCACCAGTCTGCAAATATGACATCATGGAACGACGAAAAATGCCTTCCTTACTTTAGGGGCCGACATATTTCGCAGCAGACGTTAAATCATGGGGCGGTTAGAGAAACGTTTTTGTTTTGATATACCTTTCGATAAAAGAGTGAAAAATGCTAGATGTGCAGTAAATGACGTGCCTTTTTATGTTAGTTTTTTTTCATAAACAAAGTTTTACTTAACAGTTTTTTAAAGCAGCACTATTTTCGGACATCGTGAACCATTTATCCAATATTATCCAGGTGACGGGCATTGCCCAGGTACACACAGTATCTGTTCTAGTGTTGTAATAACCTATCTCCTCATTCCCCCCATAACAGCCCATCTTTTCCTTTACCGCTTTCGGTCCAGCTCCTTCTCTTTCCCCATATCGGCTCCTCTTGGTCCTCTCTCTGTCACCTACTCATACCACCTGTCTTGGTCACTGTGCTCCACCCTTCTGGCCATGTACTCTTCCCCGCTCTAATTCCATGGACTCTGCCTCCTCTCTTTCTTAATCTTCTCATCCTCCTCCTCTCTGTCAATTTCTTCCTCCACCTTTGTCATGTTCGTTTCCGCCTCTTTCCTTTTTCTGTCCGTATCCTCCTCGCCCTCTCTCTGTCCAATTCCTGTTCCCCTCCGTCTGAGCATCTCCTCCTCCTCCTATTTGTGCCCATCTCTTTCTTAACCCTACCTGTCTGTCCGTGTTCCCTCCGCCTTCTCATCCCTCGTTACCCACTCGCTTCAATAGGATGCTGGTGTTTCTTACCCCCACCGTATTTCTTTCCCGGTTTGGTACGTGTACCACATTGTGTTGAAATCATTCCAGAGGTTTAAGATGTGCTTTCACTCATGGCTTTGTCCACATGCGCAAATCATTTAAATTTCACACGTATTTATATAAATATTTCACCTTTAACTCTATCTAATTTCGCCCCGCAGTTCCATTTTCATCCTCCTTAGAGTTTATGACCCCTTATATCCTGAAAATGTGTTGTAAAATCATATAACTTTTCTGATACATTAAGCGGTGTACGTGAATACTGTCTGCAAAATATGACACAAATACACTTAGTAGTAAAGAAATACTAAATTAAAACGTTAAGCATCATGCGGCACGTCTACTACCCAAACAGTGAAAACACAATGAACGATAATTTTCTTTTCCTTCCATCATTTTTCAGGGGTCGTCAGAGGGAAACACTTTCGTAAAGAATTGAAATTACGTGTAGAGTATGTTGCAAGTCTCTAAGCGCACTCATTCTCAAACACTGGCCTACCGGAGTATGGGTATTCGCGCGCCGTGGGCTACTCTGCATTTTCATCCCCCCTCCCACTCCTTTCATAACACCACAGCGTTGACTTTCTGACAGTAAGTGACGTGTGAGCCAAGATTGGTTGGAATCGTTTTACGGGTTCGGGGGGGGGGGGGGGGGGATGTTGTTTCGGGAAGGAGACCAGACAGCGAGGTCATCGGTCTAATAGGGTTAGGGAAGGATGGGGAAGGTAGTCGGCCGTGTCCTTTCGGAGGAACCATCCCGGCATTTGCCTCGAGTGATTTAGGGAAATCACGGCAAACCTAAATCGAGATGGCCGGACGCGGGTTTGAACCGTCGTCCCCCCGAATGCGAGTCCAGTGCCTAACCACTGGGTCATCTCGCTTGCTTACTTGTTTAGGAGAAAACGTGATACGTACATAAATACATACTATATATAAATGTACAACTATTTTTTAATATGATGAATTGGTGTTTCTTAATTAGGAAGTGAGTGTACGACGCATTGTATGAGGAATCTTACATTTCTTGCATTTTCTTCGTTTGATTGTTGTTGTTGTTTTTGTTGAGGTTGTAGCAGTCATCACACCGGTGACTGGTTGTGCAGTTCCCCAAGTCCAAGTCGTACAAATCTTATTATAGCTAGAATCGTGTCGTCACTAGACGTCACACGCCCATGACAAGTTGAAGGGTTGCGTGAGCAGTTCCGCGGCGTACTGCGGCAAGAGGTCGCTAGCAACACGAACCGGTGGTACACCAGCGCCGTCCGCAGCGATGTGTGAGGCCGCTGTGTACTAGAGACGGAGTGCCTAGTAGCAGACAGACGGAGCGTCCAATACCTCAGAGAGAATAACACTCGCCACCATTAACCCTAGTGGAACTATCAAACAAGAAGCATTGCTAGGGGTACTAGGCTTCAGATGGATGGGAAGGTGATGTTTACTGGAAGCAGTGCGCATGTCCGGTATGGAGTCCGTAAAGCTGTCTTTGCTGTGCGCTTCTTGGAGGATGAGAAAAGGATTAGAGCTGTGTGAGTGCGCCTGCCGTTTCTCCATGCTCCGGGTCGTGTTAAAAGTCATCCTATTGTACGTTCGGCATCGCATTTGCAGGGGATAGAAGGCAGAACTGTATGACGGGCATATGCTATCGCTCTGTCACAGTGAGGCTGCACTAACCTACTCGTACTGATGCAAATGCTTGTTAGATTTAGTTTGAGCAGCACCCTTACGTTGGATTATAGATGTACGTAATGGCTCTCACAGCAATGAACTGTTTTTGTATTGCCATTACTTATGTACAGTTGTGGACAAAACGAGCGAGATCCCTCTCCTTTTCGTTATACTGATCCGCACAGCTTTAAAGTCTGCTACACAGCATAACAGGCCAGGCGACGAAATGCTACCAACATACTACGCACTGGCGTGAAATTGAAAAACTATCCGAAATTTGTCAGACTGCTTTCAGTCGTGTGTAAGACTATATTAATGATGATTAGTGTGTTAACCACAGCACCTACATATAAGATATAAATGAAAGAAGAAACACTAATTAGTACGAACTTTAAATGAAAATGAATTTCAGCTTATTGAGATAAGGTAACTGATTTAGTAAGACAAAGTAACCCAGATCGTTACGAATTAGCAAAATATTATGCGCATTCGTCGGCGAAATGGTCTGTGTAAACGTTCAGACCAGTCGTACTGGATTACCGTTGCTGACCTACCATGAGAGTGTGCAAATTTAGCAAATTCGTGAAGATTCATAACGAAATTCGGTTAAAAATCATTCAGTGATACACCTAACTCAATTCAGTTATTGACAGAAGCGGAAAAAGTAGGCAGTAACATGTATGAAATTCTACATGTGTTTCATATTGGCATCCACAGGGTGCCGGTACAGAATAATTGTGGCAATAAAACGTATTGGGGGCGCCACAATTTCTTAAAATTCCTTTACTGTTAGTCTATCTGCCTCCATTGAGATTAGAACCTAAAACAAACCAGACGTCCCTTGCAGTGGCAAACACCTTTCACTATGCTATCAGACAACCCAGGCAAACAGCCCTGTGTTATTACAGCAGACATGAATAAGCCGGCAATTTCACAATGAAAATGGCAAAATGATCTGCAGTTTCTGTTGCATAGAGCTTTCTGGACTCAAAAACATGTATTTTCTTCCCTTGGGTCTCCGCTTATGTGACAACCATTTCGGATGTAATTAACGAGTAAATTTAGTAAGATAATTCTGCACCAGCACAGAAACTAAACGGCGACGCAGCTGCCAAACGTATTCAAATTTTTCGAATTCTCTATTAGACGTGCCACATCCAGAACACGCTCACTAGCCGAAGTGTTTCTTAAGGTAGGTAGCAATGGGAATGCCCGCACATCTAAAACGCGGTAGCAGCAATAGTGGGATCTGGATTACCAAGTGTATAGGCAAATGGATTTTATTTGCATTCCTGTAAAAGTGATTAGGATCGAAAGCGTAGCTACGATTAATATGCTGATGGATCGACCGCAAATGGAATAAAGAGTAGGGGAAATTATTATGCGGGCCTCATATTCGGTAACTGTGGTACTATTTTCGTTGTTAGCATTTCGTCACGTAAATCGCTAATAATGGAACCCAACTACTCTCACTTTCTTGACGGTCTATCTGTCTACCAAACCGTTAAAACCCGTTTACCTCGAGTGTTTCGCACTTCCTGCGGTGTACGGTCCCTTGGTGGTGTGCCGGCCGCGGTGGTCTCGCGGTTCTAGGCGCTCAGTCCGGTACCGTGCGCTGCTACGGTCGCTGGTTCGAATTCTGCCTCGAGCATGGATGTGTGTGATGTCCTTAGGTTAGTTAGGTTTAAGTAGTTCTACGTTCTAAGGGACTGGTGACCTCAGATGTTAAGTCCAATAGTGCTCAGAGCCATTTGAACCATTTGAACCTTGGTGGTGTAAAACAGTGAGCTATGTCAACGCCATATATGGCCGTTTATGTAAAGAAAATGTACGCGAAAGGTCAAAAAATGGCTCTCAGAACTATGCCACCAAACTGCTTAGGTCATCAGTCCCCAAGATCTAGAACTATTTAAACCTACTTAACCTAACTAACACACATCCATGCCCGGGGATGGATTCGAACTGACGGCGCAAGCAGCCGCGCAGTCCGCGCTTGAGCCCACGGCTAACCCGAGCCTACAAGCTGTTAATATCATCTGGTGTTACTAAAAAGCTATTCACTCCTGGTAAATAATTTTCTGCGCAGGTCATTTAAGAAAGAGTAACTAAAATGTATTTGATGTTACGGAAGAGAAAGGACACCTAATTCATTTCCCCTTGTCTTTATTCATGATGTTAGATTCTCAATCTGAGCGTATGTACTATCCATAATCACACTTTAGATCCAAGTCATAGTCATAGATATGCGAATACAACACATTGGTATTTCGTTTCCCACGAAGTGGTGGCAGACGATGCTATGCTGTCTTCGAAGCGCAAGTTTCTCCAGTTGGTAGCACTTCGTTGCCTTGCCTGTTATTCAGAAGTAAAACTGATAATTTGAAATTCTGTAAACTGAAATTTTAAGTAGTGAATAAATGAGCTGTTAAAGGTAAGTGTTCACTGACAGATCAGTGCAGTCTTTTCTCTCTTACCACAACCACTACAAGAATTATTGAACCCAACAGTTATTTTAATCTGCATATTGAATTCAAAACTGTACCTCTCTCTACAATATACTGCCACAAATTCTTCCACAAGGAGATTGAATATCATTTGATCCATCATGATGTGTCCCATGAATGTTCCCCTCCTTCATTCGTGATCTGCCACTAAGAACTTTCTCCTCGATTCCCAGACATTCCAACCAGATGGGCTGATCTAGCTATCCAGTGTTCAGCATTCTTCTCTGAACCTCCATTTCCAAATCTTCTAATGTAGTCAATAATCTACTAGCCTCTGAACCCATGTCGCTGGGATTCATGTATACAAGCGGAGTGCCTCTGGAGAATCATAGGTACCCCTACAGCAATTATTATACAATAGCGTCAAAGCGCAGTACGATCACTTTATTGCATGTTAATCGCTTCCTAAGTAATGTAGCTGATAATTATATCTTTATTTGCCGCTCTTATATGGTGCTGCGCTGTTGTCTGCATATGGCGACATATTCCATTGGTAAAGAAGGTTCTATATTCGTCGAGGGTTAATTTCCAGTGGACAACTCTTACTAAAGTCATTTGTGATCCTACACTGCCTTTGAGGACAGGGGAAGAAAATGTGGTTCAGCTGCAGTCAGAGTAACGAGGTGGGACCATCTTACGTCGACAAGGTGTTGGTGGAACCTCTCATAATAAAATCACAGTGAAATCTTGTCTGAGCCGATTATCATCTACTCCCAAATAATCTGCAGTCCAGACAAATACTTTCCAAAAGACTTATTAATCCTTTTCCAGTAAGATTTCCTTGCTGATGGTAGTTTACATTGTGTACCTTCTTTGCTTCTGACGTCGCTATCTTTCTGCCAAGCAGCATATCTCGTCTAACACTGCTAGAATCTAATCGCCAAATCAAGATATCTCTGGTGCACATGACTATCAGTGAAATATTGCAGAGAATATAATGGTTTTACTGTTGAAAGCTGCCTGTTTTATTCGCAAAATTCTATAACTTGTACTCGACAGTAATCTTTGTGGCCGTATCTGCACTCTCTTGTCGTCTAACATATACCGACTGCTGCATCTGCCACGCTAGATATTTCAGCCTAGAGTGACCTCAGCCTTCGAGAAACGAGGGCACTGACGAGCTATACATGACTTGCGGCGTCTGAATGGAAACAAAGTCTTCATCTGCATGTCTATTATATTGGAGACGGCACATGAGCGAAGGAGTGCTTTTTCCTGTGTGTAATGTACTTAGCTGCTAAGAAGGAGAGAGAGAGAGAGAGAGAGAGAGAGAGAGACAGAGAGACAGAGAGAGAGAGAGAGAGGGATGTATGAAAGCAGCTATGGGCTTATACTGATGAAGTGATAATCAGATTTATATGCACCTCTTCTCTTTGCATCTACACTGGAACTCGAGGTAATGTTTTCTACAACTATCTGGATGTTGAGGCATATTGGAATAGTGGCATTTATTGGGCACTGAAGTCAAATGAATAGCTCAGTCATACTTATGGCTGCGATAAATATGGGGCCGTATATGTACTGTGTTTGAGTCATGATAAGATTTAGCATGCTAGAATTTCATTCTCCAAAAGGTTCTTTTATATTTTATATGTTTCCCAAATATTCATTGTGGATCAGATGTTCATATGACTCTGCTCAGTTCACCACGTGGTTCATGTACTATTAATCTCACTGTCCTGTGTAAAATCTTTGTATACTTGGGATCCAATAATGCTTGCAGCGCTAAAGAGACTCTCATAATTTACGTTTCATTCCCTCAGCGATATTGTACATCGAAATTTACGATTTCGGTAGGAAATGCGCTATGTACTGAGACACGTTATAGAACGTGTCCGATTCAGCACCGCCGCGCGGTCTAGGGCGTCTTGCCACGGTCCGCACGGCTCCCCCCGTCGGTGGTTCGACTCCTCCCTCAGGCAAGGGTATGTGTGTCGTCCTTAGCGTAAGTTAATTTAAGTTAGATTAAGTAGTCTATAAGCTTAAGGAACGATGACCTGAGCAGTTTGCTCTCAGAAGACCTTGAAACGTCCGCTTAGAAAAATTATGAATTACTGTGCTGGTATACTTCTTACTTTATTTGATTTTCAAACAGATGAGCAAAACTGAACGTGCTCAGACATTTCTCTCTTTACTTATTCTGATCAACACTAAACTGACACACAAATTTTTTTTTTTTTTTTTAGTGCACCGCGATCTGACCTTCAGTAATCCCTAGAAAAGAATGGCCCTGACTATCAATAATCTATATCTTTCATGAATCACTTACCTAACAGAAATCTTCGTTACTCGAACTACTGCAATACAGCTAGCGCCAATACTACCTGCTAAATAAAATATTCTAACTACGGAAGGCACTAACTACTGACAGGCATAGTTAGGAAATGAAAGATTTTGATAAAGAACAAACAATGTATTTAGCTTAATAGTGTTCAAAAGTAACTGGCGACCGTTGGTTATTTCATTAATGACATGATTCTAAAACTTTTTCCCAGATTTTCCACTAACTACTGTTAATTAAAAGTATTTAAAGTTAACCAAACTTTGTTTCTAATCGTCATTGCTAAAATACTGAGCAGTGGCGATTAAGTTATTAACTTCACCTACATCTTTCGGATTTGCATTATTCTACGAAGTAGATGCGTTTCCCCCACAAATTAGGGACATTAGGTACACGGTCATGTGTTGTTGCTGTTGTGGAATTCAGTCCTATGACTGGTTTGATGCAGCTCTCCATGCTACTCCAAACTGTGAAAGCTTCTTCATCTCCCAGTACGTATTGCAGCCTACATCCTTCTGAATATGCTTAGTTTATTCATTTCTTGGTCTCCCTCTACGATTTTTACCCTCCACGCTGGCCTCCAATACTACATTTGCGATCCCTTGATGCGTCAGAACATGCCCTACAACCGATGCCTCCTTCTACTCAAGTTGTGCCATAAACCCCTCTTCTCCCCAGTCTTATTCAGTACCTACTCATTAGTTATGTTATCTACCCATTTAATCTTCAGCATTCTTCTGTAGCACCACATTTCAAAAGCCTCTATTCTCTTCTTGTCCAAAATAGTTATCCATGTTTCACTTCCATACATGGCTACACTCCATACATTTACTTTCACAAACGACTTCCTAACACTTAAATCTACACTCGATGTTAACAAATTTCTCTTCTTCAGAAACGCTTTCCTTGCCATTGCGAATCTACATTTTATATCGTCTCTACTTCGACCATCGTCAGTTATTTTGCTCCCCAAATAGCAAAAGTGCTTTACTACTTTAAATGTCTCACTTCCTAATCTAATTCCATCAGCATCACCCGACTTAATTCGACTACATTCCATTATCCTCATTTTGCTTTTGTTGATGTTCATCTTTTATCGTCCTTTTAAGACCCTGTCCATTCCGTTCAACTGCTCTTCGGGTCCTTTGCTGTCTCTGACAGAATTACAATGTCATCGGCGAACCTCAAAGTTTTATTTCTTCTAAATGGATTTTAATACCTACTCCGAATTTTTCTTTTGTTCGCTTTACTGCTTGCTCAATATACATATTTAACAACGTCTGGGAGAGGCTACAACCCTGTCTCACTCCCTTTCCAACCACTGCTTCCCTTTCGTGTCCCTCGACTCTTATAACTGCCATCTGGTTTCTGTACAAATTGTAAATAGCCTTTCGCACCCTGTATTTTCCTCCTGCCAACTTCAGATTTTGAAAGAGAGTATTCCAGTCAACTTTGTCAAAAGCTTTCTATAAGCCTACAAATGCTAGATACGTAGCTTTGCGTTTTCTTAATCAAGCTTCTAAAATAAGTCGTAGGGTCAGTATTGCCTCACGTGTTCCCATGTTTCTACGGAATCCAAACTGATTATCCCCAAGGTCGGCTTCTACCAGTTTTTCCATTCGTCTATAAAGGATTCGCGTTAGTATTTTGCAGCCGTGACTTATGAAACTGGTAGTTCTGTAATTTTCACATCTGTCAACGTCTGCTCTCTTAGGGATTGGAATTATTATATTCTTCTTGAAGTCTGAGGGTATTTCGCCGGTCTCATACATTTTGCTCACCACATGGTAGAGTTTCGTCAGGACTGGCTCACCCAAGGCTGTCAGTAGTTCTAATGGAATATTGTCTACTCCCGGGGCCTTGTTTCGACTCAGGTCTTTCAATGCTCTGTCAAACTCTTCACGCAGTATCATATCTCCCCCTACTTGATCCTCTGCTGCCTTCACTATTTCATCCCTCAAAGCTACCCATTCTTCTTCTACTGTATTTCTTTCCCCCATTCTTGCCAGTCCTGTTCCCTTATGCTCTCCCTGAAACTCTATACAACCTCTGGTTTAGTCAATTTATCCAGGTCCCATCTCCTTAAATTCCCACATTTTCGCAGTTTCTTCAGTTTTAATCTACAGTTCATAACCAATAGATTGTAGTCAGAGTCAACATCTGACCCTGGAAGTGTCTTACATTTTAAAACCTGGTTCCTAAATCTCTGTCTTACCATTATAGAATCTAGCTGAAACCTGTCAGTATCTCCAGTATCTGTTTCATGTATACAACCTTCTTTCATGATTCCTGAACCAAGTGTCAGCTATGATTAAGTTGTGCTCTGTGCAAAATTCCACCAGGCGGCTTCCTCTTTTATTTCTTACCCCCAAGCCATATTCACCTACTTCGTATCCTTCTCTCCCTTTTCCTACTACCGAATTCCAGTCACTCATGACTATTATATTTTCGTCTCCCATCACTATCTGAATAATTTGTTTTATTTCATCATACATTTCTTCAATTTCTGCGTCATCTGCAGAGATACTTATCATATAGACTTGCACTACTGCCGTAGGCGTAGGCTTCGTGTCTATCTTGGCCACAATAAAGCGTTCGCTGTGCTGTTTGTAGTAGCTTACCCGTACTCCTATTTTTTATTCATTATTAAACCTACTCCTGCATTACCCCTATTTTATTTTGTATTTATAACCCTGTATTCACCTGACCAGAAGTCTTGTTCCACCTGCCACCGAACTTCACTAATTCCCACTATATCCAAGTTTAACCTATCCATTTCCCTTTTTAAACTTTCTAACGAACCTGCCCGATTAAGGGATCTGACATTCCACGCTCCGATCCGTAGAACGCCAGTTTTCTTTCTCCTGATAACGACGTCCTCTTGAGTAGTCCCCGCCCGGAGATCCGAATGGGGCACTATTTTATCTCCGGAATATTTTACCCAAGAAGACGCCGTCATCGTTTATCCATACAGTAAAGCTGCATGCCCTCGGGAAAAATTACGGCCGTAGTTTCTCCTTGCTTTCAGCCGTTCGCAATACCAACACAGCAAGCCCGTTTTGGTTAGTGTTACAAGGCCTGATCAGTCAATCGTCCAGACTGTTCAGCCTGCAACTACTGAAAAGGCTGCTGCCCCTCTTCAGGAACCATACGTTTGTCTGGCCTCTCAACAGATACCCCTCTGTTGTGATTGCACCTACGGTACGGCTATCTGTGTCGCTGGGGCATGCAAGCCTCCCCACCAACGGCAAGGTCTACGGTTCATGTTCATAACATCCGGTCTTAGAAATTTCCATTTTCTGACGGACACACATCCAGATCGTCCGCTCTCAAAACTCTGTCATCTCTCTCCCCACATCCACCACTGCTGGTTGCTCACCTCGAACTCCACAATACTACGCGTTGTTCACATCCAAGTGCCCAACACAACAATAGTGAATATTCCAACAATCCGAACCAGTGACAGACTGCACACAGCATAGTGATTTTCATACAGAGCGCTACGTGGCGTTACCAACATAAGAACCTAAATATCGTACTTACATCCTTACCACAAATTTCCTAAAAGAAAGTTTCCTAATGAGACATGGCGTTCCAACAGGTGGCGGTGGGATACGTAGGCTTCAAAATGATGTTTGTAAAGGAGGTGCGTTACAAGCACAGCGCTGTCGTTGAGTTTCGTTCGACAGATAATGTCTAAGCAGACCTGGCAGTGAACAAAAGCACATTGAGGTGTTGGATGAAGCTTCTGTCATCATCGCATCAAAGTCGCGCGAACGTGTCCCATCTCCCGGGCGTCGGCCGTCCGCACATGTCCATGGCACCTAGAATATTGGAAAGTGCAGACACTCTCATTCGTGCTGATCGACGAATCAAACATCTCGCTGCTCGAGTGCACGTCTTTGTCGGTGGTGCTGACACACTGGTCCACAATAGACCACAAGTTGGGGTACGCATATGTGTCTGCCCGCTGGGATCCTCGGCGCCTAACTGAACACTATAAACAGCAACGAAAGACTATCCGTGCGGAATTTCTTGTGCGTTACGACGCTGATCGTGACAACACCGTCACAGGCGATTAAATATGTGTCAATCGCTTCGAAAAGGAAACAAAACGTCAATCCATGGATTGTCGCCCCACCACCTTTCCTCGGAAGGAAACGTTCAAAGCCGCAGGGTCAACCACTAAAGTCATGGTAGAGGTCTTCTAGACCACTGAAGGTTTAGTTCCGTTTGATGAACTCCATCATGGTGCAACGATCGGTTCAGAAGTGTACTGTGCTATCCTCCGGACATTTAAGAAATGACTTCCGAGTCTTATTCGCCACAAAAATGGAAACGAACGTCTCCGTCTCCAAGGCAACTCAAGCCATCACATAAGTCTATGCACACGACAGGAACTTACAAACATAATTGGAGCGTTCTTCCTCATCCATCCTAGAGCCTGGATCTCGCTGCTTCCATCTATCTGGCCAATTAAAGGAAGAGCTTTCTCGGAAGCAGCAGGTTGGTGACGGGGAGGTTGTAGACGCAGGAAGACGTTGGCTGCGGCGTTAACCATTGGAATGGTACCACGAGGATGTGTAGGCCTCACGGAAGGACGCCATACGTCAGTCTAACTGAGAGAGATTAGGTTGAAAAACAGGGGTTTCATAGCCGCAAGAGTGGGGAATAATAAGTTGTACTGGAATTCTGAAAACATCCAAACTACTTTCAGAAAAATATGTGTTTTAATACTTATTGAACACTCTTCGTATTTTAGTGTGATGGCCTAAGGTACTCCGTCGTCAGGCCACAAGTGGCCTATCGGGACCATCCGACCACAATATCATCCTCAGGTGAGGATGTGGATAGGAGGGGCGTGTGGTCAGCACACCGCTCTCCAGATGGTTACGATGGTTTTCTTTGACCGGAGCCGCTACTATTCAGTCGAGTAGCTCCTGAATTGGCATCACGAGGCTGAGTGCACCCCGAAAAATGGCAACAGCGCATGGCGGCCTGGATGGTCAGCCATCAAGTGCCGGCCATGCCCGACAGCACTTAACTTCGGTGATCTGACAGGACCCCGGTGTATCCACTGCGGCAAGGCCGTTGCCCGGTACGAGGCCTAGCACCAGGGTATTTAATATAATGGTAGACATCATCTTGTGCGTTTAACTCAATCGATGGTTCAGTCACAACCACTTCTTCTCACACATGATTTGTTCAGAAAGGAAAAAAATCTTCATTTAAGTAAAGTATTTCCGGATCACGAAAGGTAAGTTTTGGTCGAGTACGCCAGGACACTGCTACCTCATTAACTTTATAATGTGTTTCGTGATTGCGTTAAACTATCAGTTTATATCAACCAGGTGTACAGGCATGCTACCGATTTGACGATCACATATTTATAACCTGCTGATAATGCTAAATCTAAATGTTGCTGGTGCGATCCAAATTAAGGGACACGAATGGGAAAGTTAATCAATGATCGCTACCAAATCATTTTTAATACAAGACATGTATTTGGTGTAGAAATATGCACCATCTGCCGTTATACTTGAAAACTTTGTTTAGGTGTGAATAAAATTTTCTAAAATAACGGTTGATAGTACATATTTCTGCAGTATTTTGACCGGCCGCTTTTCCCCACTCCGTATTGTTATGATGGATTTACCATTAAGCAAAGAATATATGTTGTGCGAAGTTGTTACTGATAAGTGATCCAGGTACCTTACTATTCGTCATAAATGTAAAATGTATACAGTGTTGTTTAATGATACACTGCCCTGAAATGTTACGTAATGAACGTGTTTCGCTGTTTTCGAAAAAGTGTGTAGGTCTTCACGGCAGCGAAAGGTGATACAATTAACAAAAATCACATCAACTGAGAAGACGCTCCGGTTGCGAAGCTGTGATAAGGGCCAGGCCGCATGCAACCACATTTGTTTCAGCTGCTCCGCGCCTCGGCTTCAATCCCCAATACCAGGCCAGCCGCTGGGCCACGCTGTAATTGCCAGTAATTGGCTGCTAGCGGGCTAACTTCAAATAATGGCGACGCCTACACCCACCCCAACCCCTCTGATAAACTCTGACGATTACAAAAAACCGGAGCGCTAAACGAAAAATCTGCGCCGTTTCACGTTGAGCCGTTAACGACGGTGAAAAACGACAGAGGTTTCTCTCTTTTTTTATCGTTCCATGGGGAGACGCTTATAATTACCACTGGTTTCGTATGATCAAATCAAACTCTCGCACTCATGAAGTAGTCACAGGAAGCACTGTCATGTCGGTATAAAGATGTAATACAAGAATGGAAAACTGGCAGCAGAAATTTTAAGCTGGTGAAACGGATAATAATTCTAAGTCATCGCGCCTCAATACTTATTTGCCATGCGTGGTATAAGAGATTCAGCTTTGTAAAGGTTTCCGAAGTACTTTTGGTCATTATCACTGTTTGTCGATCTGCAGAAAATTCTTTCAACTATAATTACTGCTTAGCCTAATGATTTTCGTAGATGACAGTGATCCAGCACAATAGTAAAAAAACTGGTGAACGTCATTTTAATTGACGTTCTCGTGAACCGCACCTTGTAGGTAGGTCAAAAAACAAAACCTAATCCCGCGGTGCAGAAACAGAAAAGAAGCCCAGAAAATACCAGGCACTAATGCCCATATTTTCTCCGTAAGTGAAAAACCTTACCCATGGAACATCAAACGCTGCAGATTTAAGATACCGCCATTCATACATTACCGAAAATAGTCCCAGTTTCACGTACCACATGAACGTCAATATTTTGTATATTGTAATTTATTCCCTTTGTACTTAGATGTAAGAAAGACTGGTCTTGCAGAAGAAAATCCACAGTGAAGATGAAAGTGATAAACTATGGTGTAACCGAGGAAAACGACTTCTACTTACCAAAACCGAGAACGTCTCAGTAGTAGAAGACGTGAAAGAGTTTTCCTACGTTGGACATCCTAAGACAGGGAGGTATCTAAGTCAAAACCCTTCAATGAAAGAGGCATTAAAAGAAGTCTACCAGTATAAATCATTTATGTTGATATGAGAAAGAAATTTGTGACGTATACATCTGAAGTACAAAATACGTTGTCATGGATGAAGCCATGAATAGGAAAAATAATTAAATAAGGCGAAGAATAAAGTATATAAAACCAAGCGTAGAAGATGTTTGCTGCATAAGTTACACGGACATGAAAAAATCTAAAACAAGGCAGGAAATGACGAGGAGTAATGAAACCAGTGGAAAGACTGATATTGTATCCCCAATGTGGCATGTATTTTATGTTCAGATATTGGAAACACATTTGATGATGCCTTCATAAGCTTCGAAACATAACACATTGTCGTAGCTAGTGTAAAAGAGAAAAGAGAGGGAATGAAAATCATTTATAAAGCATACGTGAGTTTCAGGATAACACTACGTTAATTATAAATGTAGATGCAGAGTGTATCTGTCAAGGAAAAATTACTTTAGCACCTTAACCCTTTGAACGCCAATAACACGTAAGTGCCCGTTTTAAAATTTTTTAAAAAAAAGACCTTTGTCTACCTAATAAGCAGGGAATAGAAGAATACATCGCAAAAAGCAAATAACCAATGGTTTTAGGGACGAGGTTTCACTTTGGATTATTATGTTTTAACATATTACATAATTAACTTTTACTATGGTAGTCAACAGCGTGAAGCAAAGCAAGCGCTGTATCATGTATAAGAAATCAGAGGCGAGCGAGTGCACGGGACTTACCCTAGTTCAATGCTAGTAGCGTCACGTCATCGTAACGCGCCTGCATATAGTATTGCACCACATTTAACATAAAAGTAAAAATTAAGATTTGTGTGTAAAACTTTGTTAAAGTATAGTTCTATGTAATAATGTTTCAGGTAACAAATCTTAATGTTATAAAATTAGTAGTTTACGTAAAATTCACGTTTTGAAAGAAAAATAGGAGGCGCTAAATAATGACGCTAGGAAGCCAAAATTGGGTGAGAAGGTGCAGTAAGAAGTCATTAATGAGTGGTGCTGGTTTCCAAAACCATAAAACTAAAATTGACTCCAGAATCCGCGTTTTTCGGAAAAATCAGAGGCGCAAAATAATAGAGCTACAATATTGAAAATTGGTAGGATGCTTCAGTTCACCCTAATAATAATAATGGAAATACCACAATCAGTTACCTCTTCTAGTTTTTTAGTAATTTAGTAAAAACTACTTTTGTGAGTAAAATGTACATAAGCATTATAGATTAAGTACTTTAAATTTTAATGATAAAACAAATTCTTTAAGACCAATGATCAGATAGGACAATTAACAAAGCTACACCAAGTTTTAGTCTTGTAGCATAATTAACAGCTGATACAAGTCTTGATAAAGCTATAGTTCAGAGGTAACAATCTACCGTTAGTTCCATTGTAAAAATTCTAGAGAGTAAAGTTTTAATTTTAGCGGGCTGAGATTTACTACGTGCTTCTGTACTGCTCAGATGTATGTATACAAAAATTGAGAAGTTTGTAAAGCTATTATTAAATGTGATATTTAAGATTATGTGCCTGAGATAGCGATCATTTGGAGGCTGCAGGCATTTGCATAGGAACGGAAAGAACAGATGCTCTCTTGGCGGTACGCGCCGGAGCTATATAAAAAGAGCGGCAGAGGCAGTAGGAAGCTCACTCCGCATTAGACCAACGCCTAGTCCACGCGAGCTTAACGTCCGATCGCGCCTCGCCTCGGGTGACGTCATAGCGGGCTGTGACACGCGCGTACTTAGCAATGTAAACGGACATTGAAAATCGCGAGGACTGTACACCGTCCTGGATCGTTTAGACTTCGGTAACAAACTGTTATTGTGCCGTCCGTGTGAAGTATAATTCCGCGTGGCAAGTGGTGACTAACTCCACTTTTAAGGCGAGCATTAATCTTTTTTTTTTTTTAACATTATTGCGAACTATTAATAGAGCACCGTTAGTTAGAGTAATGAACTATTCGGGAGGAACTTGCTGTAGAAGTCGCCTCTGAACTATTAAACGATTGGCTGAATTACCAATATTTAATGTCTTTAGCATTTTCAGAAGTTTCGAGTAATTTGTGTGAGCCTTTAAGATAATAAAATCTTGTTTGGAACTTTAAATTTTATTGAAGCAGCCCTAATCCCGTGAAGAACTATGGATATTTTTCGTTTAGCTGGGCTGTACAGGAATGTGGCCGTGCAGACTGGGAACTAAGGTCAGTAAGTTTCCCTTCGCTTTCTGACTGGCCACCAAATTAGTTGCCAGGCTCGCGTGATTTAAGGTGGCAATGTTCAACTTTCATTCAACATTAAACAACGACTTCTTCGCCGTCCCACATATGTTGCATCGGCAATAGTCTGTTACGTGAAATGAACATTCAAACAACTCATTCGACGACTTCTTCGCCGCCCCACATATGGTGCTTATCGGCCGGGAAAACTGAATTAAAAGCAAATAAAAGTGCTCGATGTGTGAAAGCGATTGGTATAAATTAACGAACTCGGTAGGCAATAACAGGACACTGAATTGAACTAGTGTGGGAACAGTGTTACCAGTAAAGGCGGGTGTAGTGTATAAACAATAAGTGTCTACCGCTGTACGTTGGTTAGTGACGATGGTGAGGAAGGCGACGATGCTGGATCGCGGCTGCCGACGGCGCTGAGACTAAAGGAAGACGGTGCGTCATCGCGGAGCTGCGCTGATCTGCGAGACAGCTGCCGGCTGCGCCGAGCGGTCAACGGTGCCTTGCTGCCCCCCCCCCCCCCCTGGAGCTATTGCAGTAGGCGATTCCTGTGGCGGTACTCGACGCTACAGCTGCTGCTGCTGCCTTCAATACGTCGCGACGCGTCGCATCACGATTGCTGGTACACCGCGACGACATCATTCGTCGAAATCAAGCATTTAAGTCAAAGACTTTTAAAATATTTATTAACTGCTGCTAACAAACTAAAAGATATGGAAAGTAGTGTACATTTCAGAAGGGAACCGGTCTCTGACCAAGAATCCTCAGGATCAGGAATTGAGTTTAATGAGGATGGTTCCATTAATCCCTCAAATATTGAACTAGAACGTAATTTGTCACCAGTAAATTATGACTTTAATTTAAATGAGAGTGCAGGGATGCAATCAATAAGTGAAATAGAAGTCAAAAGGGAGCCAGTAGAGTTGCTAACTTTGTCAGGTAGTGAAACTGAGCTCAATATATCTCCAGCTCAGTCAAGTCAAGAGATACAAAGTATCAAGGTAGAAGCTCCGGATTGGATGCAAATACTGTTTGCCAAACTCGAATCAAACCAAAATAAAATTGAGGCTAAAATTGAAAATAGTAATAAAGAGTTGGAGAATAAAATTGAGGTTAGTAATAAAGGGTTGGAAAATAAAATTGAGGCTAAAATTGAGGATAGTAATAAAGAACTAAAAGAAGAACTGCAATCAAAATGGAATAGTTTGAATTATAAGATAGATGCTATTCATCATGACATTCAAGTAAAAGTAGGGCAACAGTTAACTAAAATGCATAGTACTTTCAAATGTGAAATAGATCAAATTCAAAAAAATTATCAAGAGGCAGATGAACTTTTGGAAGTGAGGTTGTCCGAAAGATTGAGCAAGGAGTCCAAACTTTGCTCTGACAAAGTTAAAGAGGTACAAATTAAAGTAGATACTTGTCAGAAAAACATTGAGAAAGTAAAAGAAACCTGTACCGAAATTCGTGGTGCAGTGGAACAAAGATGTTCTGCCAGGATAGAAGCAGTAGAGTCACAAGTAGAGGAATTAAATACTAACATTGCTAACCTAGAAAATAGAGTAACCTCTGTTAATTCTAGTCATTCTACTGTACAGCATGTGACTTCAGTTGACGCCGCTTTTATAGGGTGTCGACAGTTTTTGCGCTTTGATCCTGATAAGTACATTCACCCTCTTGAATTTTGGAATGACTTTGAGGATGTTCTCCCCAACACTTGGTCAGAAAGAGAAAAAATTTCATTTATAAGAAGTCATTTGTCAGGTGATGCTTTGCGATGGTCAGCGGATGTAATGATCAAATGTAAAACTTTATCTGAATTTAAGTCTGCATTTCTCAACGAATACTGGTCACATAACAAACAAAATGATGTGTTAAGGGAATTCTGGAGTGGTAAGAAGTTTTTCCCAGGGCGTGAATCAGTAAAGGATTTCGCTAGGAAGTGGGTTTCAAGACTGTCACATGTGACAGAAAAGATGAAGCCAGATATGATCATTATGGGTTTAGAAGGTAAGCTGCCGTGGTACTGGCAGAAGAGGATCATTTCCGCCCCTAGAGATAATATAGACAAATTTATTGAATATCTGGAAAGAGTGGAAAGAGTAGCTGCTGCTGAGGAGCAGGTGCAGCAGAATAACAAATCTTCTAACAATCACGTACAAAATAATGGAAACGTGAACGTTAGAAATATGGAAGTTAGGCACACCAAAACAAACTATCGAAACCAAAGCCGTGGCAGAGGAAGAGGGGGTAGATACTCACCACGCTTTCGTAACAACTACTATGACGAAAGTGGAGAAGTAAATACTATGCCATTAAGACAAGAAGGGAGTCATGATGCTACTATATCTAGTGGTGTCACAGATGAACACAACAGGCCGCGTGTGGGAAACTAAATCCCGTCTATGAGGAAACTGGCGCTCACCAGGCGGTAACAGTAACACAGCCAGTAACGGAAACACAGACAATCAGCCAACATACACAGACAGACAACATGGATGACGAAATAAATACAGATAATACCAGTGATGTGTTAAGCCACTCTCACAAAATAGTGGATAGTATTTTGGATACACTAGAAAAATGGGTCAAGGAAGAACAGGAACTCAAGGTAGATAATGGGGAAGAAATAGATAATGGGTTTGAGTCTGATGGGAATAATGATGAAGTAAAAGCTTACATCTTCGATGAAAATGGCAATCTAAAAGCTGAAGTAGAAGTATCAGAAGTAGAATCAGTACTGCAAAACTTTAGAGAGGAGGAAATGATGAATGAAGGGGGTAGAAATAGTAACGAGGTGAAAGAATCTAGTAGCTGTGTAAACGTGCCACAAATGGTTGAAGGTGACGACATTCTTATGAACAGCAATATTGCGCAGGGACGCAGTTGCTCAGAGGTAGAGGATACTTTGGCTGATGTGCAGGAAACAAAAGTAGAAAAAGTCGTCAGATGCTTCGATTTAAAGTTAGTGGACAGATTAGAGAAAGCAGCTAAGATTATAGAGCATGATGAGCCCCAGGATGTAAATGTAAATGTAATTGCAACTGATCAGAATTACTTTAGCTGGAAGAACATAGAACGAGATTTATTAGACGAGGTGTGTGAGCAACCTGTTCAATGTAAAATAACTCACCCTGTTATCAAAGTAAACATATCAGGAGTCACTGTGCGTTGTCTGCTTGTGCTGGTCAAAACAAAAGAAAAATGAAAGAAAATTTCTGCAGAAACTAAAAAGTTTATGCATGTATATCATGGACCATTTAGAATAGTAAGTAAACCTCATGCAAATGCCTATCGTTTGGAATATCCAAAGAGTAAGAGAGAACTAGGTCTAAGAAATATTGTGGATCTAAAGGAATTTAAAATTAACAGTAATTAATTACTGTAGGGAGTCTGCCACTCTTTGGCGGATACACGGTTTGGCGTACCGTGCAGTCCCAGCTGGGTGAAACTTTATTTCCTTTTCAAGTTTCATTCCCTTCTTCTGGTCTATCATAACAGGTAAGAATCACATATGTCTTCATGTTGTATATATGCTATTAGGTTTTAAGTATTCTTAGTAAGGATCTACCTAGTGAATGGCAAAACAAAAGTCTGAGTACCAATAAGAGGCAAACATGGCTAAAATAAATAAATTAAAATATTTCATGTAATTGTAAAGGGTTAGAAACTACAACTAAGAGAGACACTTTGCAGTATACGAAGTACAGTATGAATATGAATAATCCATGAGATTATGCAGAAGGTAGTACGTTGCTAGAAATAAGGTTGTCTGAAGGAAAACAGCGTAAGAAGGTAATGCTCATAGAGGCAAGCAATGGCGTTTTAGAATTAAATAAATGGAGATGTGTGGAAGTGGTGTGAGGATCGCACCAAATATATAGAAACAGGACGTCAATAGGCTGACAAAAGGAAAATGGAGAAAGAAGTGGAGAAATGAAGTATTTTGAATCTGGAAGAAAAGGGAGAAAATGAATAAGGTGAAGAAGTGAAGTAAGTAAATTGAAGTAAATGATGTAGGATTAAAGAATAATTCCCTCACGTCTCGTGAAATGGTGAAAAACGCTAAATCTTGCTTGAGGCAAATAAATAGTTAAACAGACAACAGAAACACACAAATATTGGAAAATGCAGAAATTTAGAATCGGTATACTGAAAATAACTAATTTCTTTAGTAATTCATACAATAAAGCAAAGTGCTGGTCAGCAAATGACTTCTTTGAGGAACTAATCCATACGATAATTAAGCCAGAGTACATTAAAACTAAAAGGTTACTCAATTTTCTAAGTTGAAGCAAGATCTTAATATATTAATTTGCTAAAAGAATTTTCACTATTTAGGAACCTAAAAGATTATTTATGAAAGAAGAAAGTAGGAGCTATTGTATCAGATACGACTTAGTGCTAAATGTCTTTCTGACAACTTCACAATTAGTAAAATAGTGCCAGAATATAAATTATAAAATGTACTTTGTCCTACCTTAGATATAAGTTGAAAACAGAAACTTAGACTGTATTGTCTGTTTCTCAGGGACATGCAGGCTGCATGAATGACTGACAACAAGCGGTAGGGAGATTGGAAGTAGAGACGCAAACCACAGTGAATACAATTTCCTCCCACAATTTTCTCAATCAGTGAAATTAAATGAGTGTTACAATAGGACACCCACCACAGTGCCGAGTATTATAGTAAAAGAAAAATGTGAGTGCGTTGCAGTGATAAAAGTCGTGTGTATTTTCTTTTTCAGGAAGAGACTGATTTAAAAAAAAAAAAATAACTATTTTGTAACCATTGAAAAATTTATATTTCCATGTAAATGTATGTAAATAATTTGTGAATGTCTTCTGTACTAGGTTTTCTATGTGTATATGAGTATGGTTATTTTGTGTATGTAGTAATAAGGAACTTCCTAAGAAGAAGCAACTTAAGTTGAAAGAGGTATACTAAAGTAATCCATCGCTTGTTTGTTCTTTTAGAAATTTAATTTTGTTCAAAAATAGATTTTCACGAAAATTAAAAAGGGGGTGATGAAGCAAAGCAAGCGCTGTATCATGTATAAGAAATCAGAGGCGAGCGAGTGCACGGGACTTACCCTAGTTCACTGCTAGTAGCGTCACGTCATCGTAACGCGCCTGCATATAGTATTGCACCACATTTAACATAAAAGTAAAAATTAAGATTTGTGTGTAAAACTTTGTTAAAGTATAGTTCTATGTAATAATGTTTCAGGTAACAAATCTTAATGTTATAAAATTAGTAGTTTACGTAAAATTCACATTTTGAAAGAAAAATAGGAGGCGCTAAATAATGACGCTAGGAAGCCAAAATTTGGTGAGAAGGTGCAGTAAGAAGTCATTAATGAGTGGTGCTGGTTTCCAAAACCATAAAACTAAAATTGACTCCAGAATCCGCGTTTTTCGGAAAAATCAGAGGCGCGAAATAATAGAGCTACAATATTGAAAATTGGTAGGATGCTTCAGTTCACCCTAATAATAATAATGGAAATACCACAATCAGTTACCTCTTCTAGTTTTTTAGTAATTTAGTAAAAACTACTTTTGTGAGTAAAATGTACATAAGCATTATAGATTAAGTACTTTAAATTTTAATGATAAAACAAATTCTTTAAGACCAATGATCAGATAGGACAATTAACAAAGCTACACCAAGTTTTAGTCTTGTAGCATAATTAACAGCTGATACAAGTCTTGATAAAGCTATAGTTCAGAGGTAACAATCTACCGTTAGTTCCATTGTAAAAATTCTAGAGAGTAAAGTTTTAATTTTAGCGGGCTGAGATTTTCTACGTGCTTCTGTACTGCTCAGATGTATGTATACAAAAATTGAGAAGTTTGTAAAGCTATTATTAAATGTGATATTTAAGATTATGTGCCTGAGATAGCGATCATTTGGAGGCTGCAGGCATTTGCATAGGAACGGAAAGAACAGATGCTCTCTTGGCGGTACGCGCCGGAGCTATATAAAAAGAGCGGCAGAGGCAGTAGGAAGCTCACTCCGCATTAGACCAACGCCTAGTCCACGCGAGCTTAACGTCCGATCGCGCCTCGCCTCGGGTGACGTCATAGCGGGCTGTGACACGCGCGTACATAGCAATGTAAACGGACATTGAAAATCGCGAGGACTGTACACCGTCCTGGATCGTTTAGACTTCGGTAACAAACTGTTATTGTGCCGTCCGTGTGAAGTATAATTCCGCGTGGCAAGTGGTGACTAACTCCACTTTTAAGGCGAGCATTAATCTTTTTTTTTTAACATTATTGCGAACTATTAATAGAGCACCGTTAGTTAGAGTAATGAAATATTCGGGAGGAACTTGCTGTAGAAGTCGCCTCTGAACTATTAAACGATTGGCTGAATTACCAATATTTAATGTCTTTAGCATTTTCAGAAGTTTCGAGTAATTTGTGTGAGCCTTTAAGATAATAAAATCTTGTTTGGAACTTTAAATTTTATTGAAGCAGCCCTAATCCCATGAAGAACTATGGATATTTTTCGTTTAGCTGGGCTGTACAGGAATGTGGCCGTGCAGACTGGGAACTAAGGTCAGTAAGTTTCCCTTCGCTTTCTGACTGGCCACCAAATTAGTTGCCAGGCTCGCGTGATTTAAGGTGGCAATGTTCAACTTTCATTCAACATTAAACAACGACTTCTTCGCCGTCCCACATATGTTGCATCGGCAATAGTCTGTTACGTGAAATGAACATTCAAACAACTCATTCGACAACTTCTTCGCCGCCCCACAAGCGGGTAGAAGAAGAATGCGACAAAAAGTAAACAGTAGATTATTTTACTTTAGAATCATGGCGCATACTGTTTTGAACCACCCATCATTTCATTTGATATAGTCAATAATCAATACAGAGTAATGAAAATGATACATTGGTGTGGGTAGCATATTTAACTGATTAACAATGTAAGATCACAGGTTAATCTAAGCATAAGTTAACCCCTTGAAAATGAGAAATGCTGGTACATTAATAACAGATGTAACCACCAGAATATTGAATGCACATCAAAGAATGAACCAACCATCAACAGCTGTTTAATAAATGAAGAGGGATCAAGAAAACAAAATGCCAACGCACATGCATTCTGTTGTAAAGGTGCCGGATGTTTATTTGTGGGATGGTTTAATACTGTATGTGAATGATGTTGGTGTTGTGTCTGATGGTGTCCTATATGTGCTTCATTGTGGATAGATCTGGTGTTCGGCAGATCAAGGCGACGTGTCGTCACTCTGTAGAGGGTGTTGAGCTAAAACAGCGGTAAGTGGGCGCTCGGTATCCTGTTGGAAAACATCTCTCGAAAGCTGTTCATGAAAGACACCACAGCAGGTCGGAATCACCAGACTAACCTACAGATTTCTTGTCAGTGAGTGTTGGATATCTGCCAGAGTGCTCTCCCTGTCATACGATATCGCACACCAAGTGTAGCTCCAGTGTGTCTAGCTCGTGGACAGTTTTTTTACAGGCCTTCAGGTGGCCTCTGTCTAACTGATACACCGACGTCAGTTGCACCTACGTAGAAGTACCTTTCGTCAGAAAACACAACAGCCCTTCCCTCCAAGGACGTCTCGTTTGAAAAACATGAAGTTGCAAATGGAGGAGGTTTGGAGTCAGTGGTATGCACGATACATGGCGTTTGGTTCGGATATATCCTTGAAGTCACAAATTTTTAAGACTTCTTTGTGTCACTGTTGTGTCAACAGCTGCTCAAACTGCTGCCGCAGATGCAATATTACGCGTCATATACGTATGTCGAACGCGATGGTCTAACCTCTCGGTGGCACGGTGTGATCGTCCAGAGCCCGGTCTGTTTGTGACCGTGCACTTACTTGGTTGACCACCGCTGCCAGCAGTCATGTACTGTGGCTAAATTCGTGCCAAGTCTTTCTGCAGCATCGAAGAAGGAACATCTTGCTTTTGTGACGCTATTAAACTCAGTGAGTTGTTGATAACTATGTCTTTGTCGTCTTAAAAGCATTCTTGACTAACAGCTCACCAAGTCGAATCTCAGAGGTGACTAACTCTCACGAGCGTAACAGCGTGTATTTAAAGCAAACATGATTTTTATCCCCATAGTGGTGCTTCTAGGGCCACTCCTATGCTACTGGAATGAAATCTGAATAGACATCATGTTTCATCCAACTTTCCTTTATGTCGCACAACTACCTCTTAGCGTAGCGATTCTCTTTCCCCTCAGTGCATTTCAAAACAATTTCTTATTTATCCTAGACACAATCATGTATAAAAGTTTCCATGAGTTCATAACGTCTGAAACATATTATATTCTTAAATAACAGTCAAACATGGGCCAAAAGTTTAATACATTTTTATTAAAACCTGATACACCTCAAGCTTTCATTTCGAAACCGCTCATAAAAGCCGGAGTACAAAAGCAAATTTGTGATACGGTAACGTTAGGTACAACGTCAATTATCTTCTCAATGTAGGAAAAAAGTCACATTCTCCAACAACAACGCAGCACATTCTCTGCGTCGACTGTTACTTTCGTCACTTTTAACGCCAAAATGCGCTACATAGACGTACCTCAGTGTGGCACTGGATGGCTGTGTCTTGGTATAACGTCACAGTTACATTAAAATATAATAAAACTGTGGTTTTGGCAGAAAACACTGGTACTCAAAGGGTTACTGTGTATGTGGTCTGAGTTATCGAAAGAGGAACACTCTATAATAATAAATATTCACAATGATGCCAAATGTCTGATGTCTAGACTACATATAAATCAAAATCTGTTTACATACTCGGCAAACTGCCGTACGGTGCGTGGCAGAGAGTACCTTGTATCAAGAATAGTCGTTTCCTTTCCGATTCCGTTCACAAAGAGAACGACGGAAAGCGATTGTCGATATCCCTGCGTACTAGCCCTAATGTGTTTTATCTTCGTGATCCTCACGAGCAATATGCGATGGTGGCAGTAGAATCGTTCTGCAATCAGCTTCAAATGCCAGTGCTCTCAATTTCCGCAATAGAGCTCCTCGAAAAGAACGTGGCCTTCCGTTCAGAGATTTCCTTTCGAGTTCCAGAAGAATCCCCGTCATACTTGCATGTTGTTCGATCCTAGTGATAACAAATCTAGCAGTCTGAATCTGAGTTACTTCTATGTCTTCCTTGAATATGACATGCTTCGTGCCCCAAACACTCCATCGGTATTGAAGATTGGGCGCACTAATGTCATACACCCTAAATTCTCCCAATAAACTGAAGTCGATTGTTCGTCTTCCCCACTGCAATTGTTACATGCTCGTTCTACTTCATATTGCTTTCCGAAGTGACGCCTATGTATTTAATCGAAGTGACTGTTTCAAGCAGCACGCTGTTAAAGCTGTATTCGAATATTACGGGTTTGTTTTTCCTGCTCATCTGTCTTAACGTACCTTTTTCTGCACTTAGTTCTCATTCATCACAGATTTTGTCTAAGTTATCTTGTATCCTCCTGTAGTCACTCCACAACAACGCCTTTTCGCTAAACACAGCATCATGATCAAGAATCCGCAGATTACTGTTCACAATGCCCATCAAATCGTTTACGTACATAGAAAATGATATCGGTCCTATTGCACTTCCCAGGGGCACTCCTGACGATACCTTTGTCTGTGATGAACAGTCGCCGTCGAGGACTACGTCACAGGTTTGTTATTTAAGAAGTGTTCGAGCTACGTCTGGGAATGTATGCATGCTCATATTTCCGTAAACTGCCTGCTGTGGGATACTTTGTCAAACGCTTCTCAGAAATCTTGGCGTATGGAACCAGCCTGTTGCCCATCAACCATGGTTCGCAGGATATCCTGTGAAAAAACGGCTATTTTAGTTTTGTAGGAGCAAAGCTTTTTAAAATCGTGCTGATTCGTGGATGCATGATTTGATCTTATCAGAACTAGAAGGAAGTCTGTGTATGTGATTTATGTGTACATACAAACAAATTGTTAGATTCCAGCGAAAACTGGGATGATTTATTCAAGAGAAAAAGCTTCAGAAATTGAACAAATCATAAAGCGTAAGTACACTTTTCGCTCATATGCAAGCAATTATTCGGCTTGGCTATGACTGACAGAGTTCTTGGATGTCCTCATGAGGGACATCGTGTCATATTCTGTCGACTTGGCAAGTTGGAGAGCCCTGCCCATAATGCTTCAAACGTGCTCAACTGTGGAGAGACCTGGGGAACTTCCTGGCCAAAGTACAGTTTGACAAGAACGAAGACAAGCGGTAGGAACACTCACTGTGCACGGGGAAGCGTTACCTTGCAGAAATGTAAGTTCACCATGGGTTACCGTGAAAGCAACGAATTTGAGCGTAGATTGTCTTTGACAATGTAAGGGTGCCGCGAATGACAACCAAAGAAGTCCTGCTGTGAAAAGAAATGCCACCCAGACAATTAGCCCGGCTTTCGGGTCGTACAGCTGTGCCGGTATCTCCAGGTACATCTTCGTCCTCGAAACTCATTGACTGGAATAGAACTGTCATCAGTGATGTATCCTGCTTCGAACTAAGCCCCGATAATTAGCCAAGGCTGTGTGAAAAAACCCCAGCTGTGATGGTGTACCATCGTGACTGTTGACTGCAACAGTCTCGAGAACAACTTGCGATGGTGTAGGGTGCCATTTGTTCTCCGTCATGGGAAGCTATCTTGGACTTAAATATCAGCAAGATACCATCCGCACAAGGTGAAAGTTTCTACCGCTTTTCTTCGTGCTTGCAGAAACCTGCCTTGACCGGGTATCTCCCAAACTAAGAACGTTTCGAACATAACGGCCAGGGCCCTACAACCAGCTCTGTATTTTGAAGATCCACGATATCACTCAGGAGGAAATTCAACAACACTCTAATTAACTGCCGAGCCAAATAATTGCTTTATAACGACTAGAGGTGGACTAGTGGAAAATGACTGAAGTAAATCTGTAAACGTCTTTCTTCTGAATAAACCATCCATTTTTTCTCAAATTGAAATCGTTTGTTTGTTCATGTAAGTCATGTCAAGGGGTCTTTATTTTAAGGAATGTATATCAATTTGAACTGAGACTATGTTCAATAATTCTGCAGCAAACAGACGTTAAAGATATTATTATATGCAATTCTTGTCGTCCGATGTTTTACACTTCATATACATAGGAGTCAACTGCGCTATTTGCCAATGGCTTGGGACTCAGCGATAATGCAAGCTATACAATGCTGTAGAGTAGATTATCAGAAGCACTTGTTAAGAACATAGTACTATTAAACGTAGTGTATGGGTTAACTTTTAAAGAGAGCCACTTCTTACAGTGCTATTTGTGTCTTTAAATAGCGCTGTTAATGCTCTAGAACCGACAGGTTTCATCTTCAGGCAGCTCGGTAACGTCAAGATGCATTTTACATTAGCTTTAACATTTTATTTCTCCAAATAATTTATTTCATTTCATTGGGATGGTGGTGAAAAATCCGCTGCATTACATGCAAGCGCTACCTGCTTGTGATCATGCAGCAGCGAAGACTGCACGAAGCACTTTCTTTATGTATATGTATACACATAATCTAAGGCAATCTGTGTATAAAAAGCGCACAAAATGATCTGTACGCTGTACACAGTTATTGAGTTCCAGGGGTAAGTGCATACCTATAAAGGAAAACCAAAATTTTCAGTTACATTAACAACTATTAAAAGTATATTTGCCTTCGATATTTTAAGTAAAAGTTAATTTATACCACATGTGGAAATATTCATAATTTTAAATAAAATTTTAACATCAAAATTCTTAAATATTACTGTGGTAAGAATTTGGAACATATAAGGATGCGAATATAGTAGGACAATTCATTTTCTTTTGATTTCTTCCTTCATTTTTCGCATGAAAAGGAAATGGAACAGTTCAGGTGCTGTTTTACTTTCTGTATATGTTCTGTAATTAAAATATAAGGAATTGTTTCTTTTATTTTATGTTGTTCCGTGCTTAAAATATTTCTAAGATCGTAAACTGTAATTTTAATTAAAAGTTTAAAATATTGTAATCTGTTTAACACTCTGCGACAGGTGAGCTTTTTTAATCTGTCGAAAGGTCATTTCGTATAACGTATCAAAGGAGCCTGTGGAGAAGAGCAGAGACTGATTTTTGTAGTGCGAGAGCGACATGTCTGTAGCAGTTGTTTTCAGACTGTGTTTTCGGTGCATAACGTAGACCATGTCAATACACATCGCTGACTGCCGAGTTGGAAGGTCATATTAAAGTAATTTCTGTTGTGGACTGTCATCTCTCAAAGTAAAATTGAATATTGCGATGTGCAGACAGGAAGTTATGTGTTTGCTGGTATCAGGGCAGAGTTTGTACGGTGAAGTTAAAGCTTTCTGCTAACGACTAAAATTTCACGAAACAATAGTTTGAAAGCTATCAAATTTATACGGTGCAGTATCATGTTTATCAAGAGTAGAGAAGACTGATAAGAACAAATGTACTGAAGAACTTTCACCAAAAAGTAAAATCTGAAAAAATATTAGAAAAAGCGTAACGTTCGAATAGTAAAGAGAAATATGTAAGCGCAGTGACGTCAGTAAACATCACATGTTACAGGGTGTAGCGCCGGCTACAAATACTTCAATCGACGAAGAAACTGTGAAAGAACGCACTTTATATTGCTTCTACGGGACGTATCATAATTAATTGTGTAAAAGCTGGTGGTGGTGTGTTGGGGCTTATGGGCGCTCAACATCGAGGTCATCAGCGCCCTGACACACATTAAAAGGAATGAATGTGGACAGACCTAAGAAAACTAAGGCACACACTCAAATAAAGCAGGAAAAGTAGGAAAATGCTACATAAGAATGTAAAACCTAAGGAAAGGGAAACATAGCAACAAGAATGTCACAGGAAATTGTTATTGGCTGGCCACTGACATAAAATATGGGCGAGCTTGTCACACAGTGAGCAAATTAAAATCCTCTCCCTAAAATCTTTGTAAAAACATTTGACATGTCACAGAACTTTAAAACTTTAGCCACGTTCGTCCGAGTGTTGCCTAAAGGAGATGGCAGGTACGCTGGCACGTCAGCCGAGGCCCGCTGGTCAGAAAATAAAACGCAATCCAATATAACGTGGCGCACAGTGACCTGGACGCCGCAAGCACCACACATTGGAGGGTCCTCTCGCCGGAGGAGGTAGCCATGCGTCATAGGGCTGTGGCCTATTCGAAGCCGAGTGAGGAGAACCTCGTCCCGTCGATGGGGCTGAAACGAAGTACACCACACACGCGTTGTGGGCTTGACTATACGGAGCTTATTGTCGGTCACTTCCAGTCACTTATCCTCCCACCGACGCATGACCCGTGAACTCAACAGCGAGGTGAGTGTGTGCAAGGGGATAGCACACTGAGATACGTGTGGGGCGAGACACGCCTCCTATGCTGCGAGATCTGCCCTTTCATTCTCAGCAACGCCGACAATCCCGGAACCTAGAAGAAAGCTACAACCTTTCCCAGTCCCTGTAGTCAGAGGAGGGCATCCTGGATGGTCTGGACAATTCTGTCTGCCGGATACAAACGTTGCAATGAGTGAGGGGCACTGAGTGAATCGGAACAGAAAAGAAATTTAGGAGAAGAAGAATGTCTCATGTGCTCCAGTGCCCGCAAGATCTCAGACAATCCTGCATCAAAGACAGTAAAAGTCTGAGGCAGTCGGACCTTGCGGACACGATCCGGAAAAACAACTGAGCAACTAACAGAATCCCTTGTGTCGACACATCCGTAAAAATAGCTACATAGTCGTGGTGCTCAGATAAAATAGCAGAAAATGCTACATTAAAAACGGTGGCAGGAGTGCAATCTCTGTAAACTGTACTGTGGTGTAAAAGCAAAAAGCTGAAACTACACTATATTAGAAGCAAAGAATTCTAAGTAAACATGGGCTCTATAATGCCAAGCTGAAGAGCTGTGAGCACTTCTTCATCTTCGAGACTGTGAAATATGTCTTTTCTACGGAACAAGTTCTCGTAGCTCTAAGGATATGCACGTTAGAGCCCATGTCTACTGAGACTGTTTTGCTGCTACTATGGTGTACTTTCTGCTCTATGTGTTAATGCTATTATTACTGCTACACTTAGTATATAAAAAAGGCCATTTTCAAGAGGTCAGTTATAACTGGCGTCCTTGACATGCATTACTCTACGGAAAGTTAACGGCCGCCCATACGGGATGAGAACGCACCGTTTCCCACAACTAAGTATTTCTTCACTCGATAATGCGTCAGTTTGCTCTTCTGTCACAAAATTATCTTCAAAAACACTTATGTAACAAACGTATAACTTCTTACAACATTAACTGAATTTTCGGACGGTGCTTAGCAGAACATGATAATAATTTTAAACAGGAAACAATTCCTAACGTTATGCAAAATTTCCCGCTTTGTAAGTCTTGGAATCTTTGTTTTTAATATATATATTAAAAACAAAGATTCCAAGACTTACCAAGCGGGAAATTCTGGGAGACAAGCACAATAAAATAACACACAAACACGCATACAAAATTTCGGCTTTCGCAACCGGTGGCTGCTTCGTCAGGAAAGAGGGAAGGAGAAGGAAAGATGAAAGGATGTGGGTTTTAAGGGAGAGGGTAAGGAGCCATTCCAATCCCGGGAGCGGAAAGACTTACCTTAGGGGCAAAAAAGGGATAGGTATATACTCGCACACACACACACATATATATATATATATATATATATATATATATATATATATATATATATATATACTTCCCTCATTCGCTCGCTGTGTTTCTGTTTCCGGTCCTCTGTCTATGCTTCTTGTCGGCTTCGTGTCTTCGGCTTCATCTTGATTACCTTTTTGGTTGCTCATATTTCTTTCATCTTCCGGCTGTGATCTCGCTTGCGTTATTCGGTCTATTTTACGCCTGTTCGTTTGTCTCAGTGTATCTCATTTCTTTTCTTAATGATGCTTCTGAACTTTATTCTGTCGTTTATTGTGTCTGCTGTTATGTTGAGTTAGTTCAGGACGTTTTTCACCTCTGCCACCCATTTGTTGTTTCTAGTGGTTACCCAGACAAAGATCTGTTTGGTCAGGCTGTGTGATGGCATTCTGTATAGGTGTCCACAGAATTGTAGTCTGCGGTTTCTAATCTTTTCTGTGATTGTCTCCGTATGTTTGTATAGTTCCTCTGTAGGTTTCTTGATCCATATTCCATTGTTGTTAATTGCGCCCAATATTTTTCTAAGTATTTTCCGTTCTACTTTTTCTAGATATCTGATAAGTGTATGCCCTAGGCTTAGTGTGGTCGCTGCTGCATATAGTGCCTCGTGGAGCACCAACGTGTCGTAGTGGCCTAATTTGGCTTTTTGTGAGATACACTTCTTGTTGTAATGATTCCACACTACTTTGTGTGCCTTGTCCAGTTTAGTTTTTCTTTCCACGTTTGAGTCTCTGTTATGTCCGCTCATTTGTAGTGTTTCACCAAGGTATTTGAAGTTAGACGTTTTGTAAATCGTGCCGTACTTTTGTTCAAAGATGAGAGTTTCTTTGTGCTCTTAAACTGTGTCATTTCGTAAGAGATCTGTAATCCCAATTTGGAAGCAATTTCATGTAGTTTTACAATAGCGTCTTTTGTTTTGTTTATACCTTTCATGACAATCGCCAAATTGTCTGCAAAAGTCAGGCATTTAATCTGTAGGTTTCCTAGGGTTATCCCCTGTTGTGAAATTTCCCATTCTTCTATTACCTTATCTAACACTAGACTGAACAAGAGAGGTGAGAGACCATCGCCCTGTTAGACACCTGTGCGAATTTCAAAGGGCTCCGATAGTTCGCCACAAATCATTACTTTGGAGGTCATGTTGGTCACGGTCAGCTCTATGATAATTGGTGTTTTGTTTTCTACTTTGTATTCTGCTAGAATTTTGAAGAGAGTTTTACGGTCGATAGAGTCGTGCGCCTTTTTGAAGTCTACAAAGGTAATGCTTAGGTTTTGTTTGTGTTGTAAAATCATTTTCAGGTTCCAAATTTGTTCCCCAAAAGACCGCCCTTTACGGAAGCCTGCTTGGTATTCCCCAATTAAGTGGTAGGTCTGGTATTCTAGTCTGTTTAGTAAAGCTTTAGAGAGGACCTTGTGTGTGACCGGTAGTAGGGATATTCCTCTGTATTTGCTCGGGTCAGTCCTGTCACTTTTTTTGTATAGTGTGTGTATCAGGGCAGTTTTCCAGTAGTCAGGAATTTTCATGGTCTTCCAAATATCTTCCAAGATCCTGCACATGTCTTTGGCGAGTTCTGGGTCTTGTAACTTTCAGATTTCGGCAATGTTACAGTCTTCTCTTTGTACTCTACGATTACCGAGTGGCTTACTTCTTTCTTTAACTTTTTCTAGAGCAGGAGGTTTACTATCTAGATTGTACGTGCTCGTTTCTGTCATAATTTCTTCCGTGTTGAGAAGTTTTTCAAAGTACTTTGCCAGAATGTCACAATTGTTTTTGGTATTGGTTTCTAGGGTTCCATCCGGTTTTCTGAAGCACAAGTTGGGTGGTTGATATCCAGTCATATTTTCTCTGAACGTTCTGTAGAAGTTTCTTGTATTGTTCTTCGTGAAGTCCGGTTCGATCTCCATCAGTCGCCGTTTGTCATACTGTCGTTTTTCCGTGCGAATGATTTTGCTTGATTGTTTCTGTGTTTTCAGGAAGTTCATCCAATTGTCTTGGGATTTATGCCTACAAAATGTTTTCATGCACTGATTCGTTGGTCAATAGCTTGGTCAGAAGTGTGGTTCCACCAATGGTGTTTCCTTGTGCGTCTTGCTTGTGATAGTTTCATGGCCTCTCGGATTCTTCCTGAAAGTTGTGTCCAGTCTGTCGTTTTCTCCATTTTAATTTTGTCTAATATTTGTGTCTAGTTTAAAGTAAGGTATTCTGAATCTGGTCTAACAATTTTATTCTTCTAGAGCTTTTTCTTGGGCAAAAGACGAATCGTGATCTGTAGTAGGTGGAGGTCTGAGTCGAAGTAGCCTTACGTGTGTCTATGTTAAAAATTTCTTTTTGTGAGTCTTTCTGGACTGTTACATGGTCGATTTGTAGTTCTTAATTTCCACTGGGGAATTTCCATGTAGTAAGTTTCCATGTTGGTTTCTTGAATTTTGAAGAATTAATGGCGAGGTCGTGGCTTTTGCAAAAGTCTATCAGGTGTTTCACATTTTTGTTTGTGTCCGTGTGTCCCGTGGTATGTCTGTATATCTTTTCTTTACCGAGTTTAGCGTTAAAGTCTCTCAGTATTATTTTCCTGACAATTTCTTCCACTGTCGCCCAGAAGTCATCAATTTCGTCTGTGCTGTAGCCATTAGTCGGTGCATGTGCGTTCATTATTGTGTAGGATTTGTTGACTGATTTCACTGTGATGGTGCTAGTTCTTTCGTTTGCTGACGAATAGTCGATTATGCTGTCCGTGATGGACCTGTGTAACGCAAATCCTGTGCCAAAAAGCCGAAGGTTTTTCGGTTGTCTCGATGGTTTTCCTTTCTATATTCTAAAGTTCTCCGTGTTGAAATGTTTGTGCGTGCGTGTGTGTGTGTGTGTGTGTGTGTGTGTGTGTGTGTGTGTGTGTGTATGTGTGTGTGGGCGTGTGAAGTGTTTACATACACAGGTATGTAACAACAATTATAGTATTACAAAGAAAATGTCCATTACAAAAGATTGAAACAAAGTATAAGCGGGTTTATAGCTGAGAACAGGTTACCCCTTCCGAAAAGCATGACTGCAGCTCAGTGAGTTAAAAAATATACAAACATACATTCACATGGTCAAATTTGACATAAGCAAAAAATATCTTGCCATGGATCAGATTTATTTGAATTGCTAGCACATGGTCATTATGCATTGTGAGACCTAACTGAGGTTATTATTAATTAGTTAATTAAAATTAAAATAAATCAGTCATACTATAGCTAAATTCTCTGCATTCTGGAAGGAAATCTTATCTGTACATTGAAAAACAAATACATACTGTCTACATTAATCTCGAACATTATGCCTCAAAAGAAAAACTAACTACTAAATTACAAAAAGAAGCAAAATATCCCAAATATGGTTCATAGTTTTAATGTAAAACCGTCCAATCAATGTTACTCGACATGAATAGTATCTTCAATCTTCAGAATTTTCAGTCATCGTGAAATTCTTTCAACAAGTGACGAGGATACATTCCTTTCACCATTTCATTCTTCACATCTTTCAAAACATAGGCCCGTGGATGAGGTATTTTTGTAATCACAAATGGTCCTTGTTACAATAATTGCCATTTTCTCCCTCCTCTGTATAAGTAAAGCCTCAGGATGAGTTTTTACTAAAACTTGGTCTTTTAATTTATACGTTTTTATTCTTCCTAGTCGATTGTCAAAACAGAATTTTCTTTTCTTCGCCTTGCCCATTATAATGATTAAGGCTTGGTATACATTATTGTGTAAAGACATACCGTAAATTGCTACTTTAGGGATTGGTCGAATCCAGTCATTCTGCTCCTGTTTTCAAAACATCAGTTTGTACGGAGTGCCCTCTGTCGTATTGTGTGTCACATTGTTCACAATTTCATGAAAGTCGTCAAGATAATAGATCCATTTGGTTTGCTGGTTGTGTCAATACGTTCTCATGAACCGGTTTAATCAACGAAATATTCGTTCCACCGGATTTGCAGACGCTTGGCACACTGATGTTAGAATTTGTTTTCTACCAGAGCTGTTTAGTGTTTGCCTCCAACGACATCCAGTGATCGTTGACCCATTGTCACAAAGAATAGCCTCTGGTTTGCCTACATTGACTACATAATCATTCACCAGTTTTTTGGATGTGGATGCACCAGTAGCTGATTTTAACGAATAAAGTTTAACGTATTTGTTGATTACATACAGAAAAATTACAATATATTTGTATCCTCCTCTTGATGGCGGTAGATGACCACAAACATCGACAGAAATGATCATTAGCGGTTTAGTATGTATAGCAGTTCACCACTGACCATTAAAATTGCTACACCGCGAAGATGACGTGCTACACACGCGAAATGTAACCGAAAGGAGGAAGATGCTGTGATATGCAAATGGTTAGCTTTCCTGAGCATTCACACAAGGTTTGCGCCAGTGGTGGAACCTACAACGAGCTGACATGCGGAAAGTTTCCAACCGATTTCTCATACACAAACAGTAGTTGACCGGAGTTGCCTGGTGAAACGTTGTTGTGATGCCTCGTGTAAGGAGAAGGAATGAGCACCATCACGTTTCCCACTTTGATAAAGGTCGAATTGCAGCCTATCGCGATTGCGGTGTATCGTATCGCGACTTTATTGCTAGCGTTGATCGAGGACCAATTTCTGTTAGCACAATAAGGTTATAGGGAAGGCCGTGCTGGATCCCAACGGCCTCTTATCACTAGCAGTCGAGATGACAGGCATCTTATCCGCATGGCTGTAACGTATCATGCAGTCACGTCTACATCACTGAGTCAACAGATGGGGACGTTCGCAAGGCAACAACCATTTGCACGAACAATTCGACGACGTTCGCAGCAGCATGGGCTATCAGCTCGGAGACCATGCTGCAGTTACCCCTGACGCTGCATCACAGACAGGAGCGCCTGCGATGATGTACTCAGCGACTAACCGAGGTGCACGAATGGCAAAATGTCATTTTCTTCGGATGAATCAAGGTTCTGTTTACAGCATCATGATGGTAGCATCCGTGTTAGGCGACATCGCGGTGAACGCACATTGGAAGTGTGTATTCGTCATCGCCATACTGATGTATCACCCGGCGTGATGGTATGGGGTGCCATTGGTTACACATCTCGGTCTCTTCTTGTTCGCATTGACGGCACTTTGAACAGTGGACGTTACATTTCAGATGTGTTACGACCCGTGGCTCTACCCTTCATTCGAATCCTGCGAAACCCTACATTTCAGCAGGATAATCCACGATTGCATGTTGCAGGTCCTGTACGGGCCTTTCTGGATACAGAAAATTTTCGTTTGCTGCCCTGGCTAGCACATTCTCCAGATCTCTCACCAATTGAAAACGTCTGGTCAACGGTGGCCGAGCAACTGGCTCGTCACAATACGTCAGTCACTACTCTTGATGAACTGTGGTATCGTGTTGTAGCTGCATGGACAGCTGTACCTGTACACGCCATCCAAGCTCTGTTTGACTCAATGCCCATTCGTATCAAGGCCGTTGTTACAGCCAGAGGTGGTTGTTCTGCGTACTGATTTCTCAGGATCTATGCACCCAAATTGCGTGAAAATATAATCACATGAAAGTTGTAGTATAATATATTTGTCCAATGAATACCCGTTTGTCATCTGCATTTCTTCTTGGTGTAACAATTTTAATGGCCAGTAGTGTATGTAGGAAATACAGCACACAAAAATTTCTTGATTTGGCTGGCTGACAAATTTTACATTTATTTATCTGTCGGTGCACTTTCCTGCGAATATTTGGGAACTGACAATAGGCTAGAATCTTCTGAGAACATTTTAATACTCCAAAATTAAGTCATCCTCATTCTTATCAGGTATGCAAACCTTCCAGTTAAGTGAATCAAGATGCCCTTTAAAAAATAAGAGGTCGTTCTCAAATTTGTACAATCGCTTCAGATCTTCGTTTCCCGGTTTCCTAAAGCTTCTTTTATTGAAAGCCAACTAGGGTCTTCATTTTGTAGTTTTCCCATGTTCTTACATGTTTTCAGACAATATTTCTTACATATTTTATCAGTCATTAACAGAACTATGAATCCGGACGAATTGTCCGTGATGTTTTTTTGACAAATCACCTTCTGGCATTCTTGACCATGCATCGGCGATGACATTATCCTGTCCGCTTATGGATTTAAATTCAAACTGAAACTCTTAGAGTGAGATCGTCCATCTTGCTAGTCTGGAATGTAATAATTTACACGCTTGCAGAAAACTTAACGCTTTGTGGTCACAGCATACTGTTGTCAAAAAAATGGCTCTGAGCACTATGGGACTTAACTTCTCAGGTCATCATTCCCGTAGAACTTAGAACTACTTAAACCTAACTAAACTAAGCACACAACCATGCCCGAGGCAGGATTCGAACCTGTTACCCTAGCGGTCTCGTGGTTCCAGACTGTAGCGCCTAGAACCGCTCGGTCACTCCGGCCGGCTATAATGTTGTCCATGCTCGGTATAAGTAATAGTGAAATTTTTTAAATGACCAGACCTAAGCCAATGCTTTCTTTTCGGTAATTGTATACATTCTTTCACAAGCAGTTAGGAATCGCCTAGCCGAATCTATTTGACAGAAACATGGTTTTCCATCTATCGTTTTCACTTGGAAGAGGCAGGAACCGATTCCAATATACGAAGCATCCGCCTTTAAACCAAATTATTGGCTCATAACTGGATGATATAATGATTGTGTGCCATGTTTTATTGCTTCAAATGCATTGTGGCATTGTTGCGTCCACAGCTATTGAGTATTTTTGCGCAACAAGCTGTGAAACGGTTACGCAGTAATAGAGTGGTCATAAATGAGACGCCTGAATAGAGGCAACTCCTACGAATCCCTCAATTGCTTTTAGTTGTTGGAACTGCCAAGTTTTTGATTGCCTTTCTCGGAATCCGATAAGATTTCTTTTTCATTTACAAGATGACCCAGAAATTTAATTTTATCTCGAGCAAAATGGGACTTCCGCAGACTTGCAATTAGGCCTGCTTCCTTGAAAAATTCCAACACTCTCCTCATTAAATGGACGTGCTCCTTCCATGTAATCGTAGCGATGAGCATGTCGTCCACAAACAAAGTTAAACTGCTTCGAAGTGCAGTTCCTAATGCGTGATCTAGAGCATTTACAAAAGCTCCCGAGCTTACGCTTAGCCCGAAAGGTAGAACCTTAAATTGGTAGCTTCTACCTTCGTATACAACCGCGGTATACTTCCCTGATTGTTCGTCTAGCACCACCTGCCAAAGTGAACTCCTGGGATCAATATTAGATAAGTATTTCATCCCTTCGAACTTTTGAATTAAGTCATCGATATTTCGCGGGTGAGTTCGCACGGGTACGATAATCATATTTATATCCCGTGCGTCCACCAAGAGACGAACATTTTCTCCCTTTTTCGGACAACTTGAAGAAGACTGCAGTATGCATTCGTCGAAGGTTCGATCAGCTCCCATTCACGTATCTGTAGGATATCTGCATTTGTGTGGAATCACATCTAAATGACAAGTGTATCCCTTGATTAGACCAGGATTTTCTTCAAAGACTTTATGGTAGACCTGTTGAAGATCGTATAAATGCTTTCTTTGCTGGTGCTACAATATTCAGGTTCTTTAACTTTTTCATATACCACAACTTCAGCTTTTAAGACTGGTTGCAAATAATTAATTTGGTATTCCATAACTGGTTCGCAATGTACCCAATGGATTTGCAGTTTTCGTCCATGGAACTACTTTCCATGGCTACTACTTTCCCTGAGAAGATGGACCTGATGTTTTTGGTCTTTTATTGTAAATCTGGCACGGTCCAGAGAAAAACTGATATTCCAATTCCTATCCCTAAATTCATCAATTCCCAATATACAGTCCTCAACCAATTTTTTTATTAGAAGGAACGTGCAACTTACAGCTACTTTTCCTATACCTAAGTGTAGTTGAGTCTGCACTTTACTCTGAGAAGACCTATCACCAGTAGGGCCTACAATCCTACAAAACCGAACAGGGAAAATTGGTGGGTGTACTTTCTGAAGTATTCTTTGAAATAACTTCTCAGAAACGACATTTATTGCTGATCCTGTGTCTAAAGTAACTTATAGAGTAACGCCTTCAATTTCCGCCTGAATTTTGGCAACTGGTTCAGTTGTATGTTTCTCTTGACAAGGCCTACCTAACCAACACAATAGCAACAACAAACCGTTTGATAAACGGACTAAAGAGAATAGAGGGTATGGAAACAAACCTTATGTACACAAGTCACCAAACCCACAGATGAATTTTTTTTCAGAAAGACGTGAAATCTTGTAATGAAAATCCAAACCCGAGTAATCATGACCAATAAGGTGAACAATCATATAAATGGAAATGGAGGAAAAATAACAAGAAGAGGCAAGCATAATATCAACAGGGGAATTATCAGCCAAAACGCTGATATCAGAAACAAATAAAAATGTTGAAACGTGTGTGAGTTCCCAAGTTACTAAACAGCTTAGGCCATAGGTCCCCAGACTTATACATTACATAAACGACCTTAAACTAACATGCTAAGAACAACACACACACCTATGCTCGAGGGAGGACTCGAAACTCCGGCGGGAGCAGCAACAAACCTAAGAGTATCACAACCAACCAAAAACTTCGGATTCGGAGTCAAACGTCAATGCAAATAAGTGGCGAAACCAAACACCTGTGATACCTGACGTAGCGGAGCAAATATCTACCAGTAATGGACAATCGTCAAACTAGACTCGACTGTCAGAAGCCCCGACGGGAGCAGTAGACGAAGTTTTGAGAGGCGAAAATTCAAGAGCCATATTTTTCCGGTATAATGATGATAGGTTACTAATAGAAGAAAATGCAACAGTTTGTGTCGACGTCGTGAGCGCAGTAATTACTGCTAGCGGCTTAGCCGTAACCGACATTTCACTGGCTAAGCCTGTATGAAATTCCGTGGCACTAGTTGACGATATATTTACGTTACTCATTTGATTGTGTGCCATCGCAATCTTGTGTAATTGCTTATTGACTCTGAACATAGACCTAGTTAACACCATGAAAATAAGCAACTGACAGTTTATCTACTAAATACTTCCCACAAGAGTGAATATTAATTTCTACGTATGCAAAGAAATGTTAATTTCATAATGCTGTTAATAAGCAGTTTACAGTGTAACGAGAACACAGTACATAGATAACACGTAAAATACTGTCTTAAGATATCTACTGAAATAACGAAGGTCTATTAAAAGTAATACAGAAACTACTCATTTATCCATTAAAATCAATAAGCAAAAGGTCATTACAATACATAAATGCTCAAGAAAACAAGTAATTAAATCCCTTGTTTTTTTTATGTTTTAGCCTGGCTGCTAGGACGGCTTACACGTTCTCCTCACAAGATACTCCCGCACATTCAGGACGGCTTACACGTTCTCCTCACAAGATACTCCCGCACATTCAGTTTGCAGGAAACATACAAGGAACCATAATGAAGTTACGCCTTCTGGCTATACATACATGCACAAAAATGAAACATTAATTACTAAATTAATAAGATAACTAATTTCACATAAAAATTAGAACTATGTCTGTCACGAAGTATGTTACAGTTATCCGAAATCACAAAAAATATTTGACTGTTAGTGAATTACCTGCCACCCTTTAAAGTAGTATTAAAGTGTTGTCGCAGCAGGCGTCGATTTCTACTTCACAAGACTGACAACTGCTAATAAACTACTTCTTAACAAGAACAAAGACTTCCTATACTAAGAATAATTATCTCAACCTTAACCGCCACATAGTGATAAAGAATACCGTTGCCACTCTATCCCGTCACGTCAATGAACGCTGCTTTCTCTCGTATTGCATGACACATGGTAACGTCATAACATTTGTCTGGAATAATTACTGTGATTAAATGGGAAGCAAAGTTTTTTTTTATGTGCAGTACATTTAATAAGTGACAAAAATAAATGTCTATTGACAATTTTTATTTAGTTTTTTCAGTGAACGCTACTTTCATTGCGGGGAAAAGGAAATTTGAGCTAACGTTCTGTGTTATACGTTAGTTGATTTCCAGTAGGGTAATCCTGTCGAATTTTTAACAATATGTAGAACATCACATTCCACATCATTCGAGCCGTACCTGTTAAAACGTTATCGGCGAAGCGTGAATCTTTCTTTCCCGAAGTCCAGCTTCTCTCATGTTCAGGTAACCAACCTGTAGCCGCTCTGGGTGACTTCCAGTACGTGCTTTTTTACAGTGCTATTACGGGCTTTTATAGAAACTTCTCTGTGACAAATGGTGCAATTTGTGTTTACTATTGAAAAAAATAATGTGCTGTTGGCATAATAAAATACAAATCTGTAGCTGCGAGACTAACTTGTTTACGAGGTTATCTGTAACTACTAACTGGTTCCTATTGGCCAGTGTACGGAAATGAGATATTGTTACATATTTTCTTTTCTCGTGCTATGTTATCAGTCGGGACAAAGCTGTAACCATTACAGGAAACGATATTTTTCTTAGTCTGTAGTTGTGTTAGGAGGACAGATTCAGATAATGGATCAGATATGAGGCCATGCACCATCAAACAGAAAGCCTCTAGTATGGAGGGATCTTAGTGTTGGGAAATTGCATTGATTGTATCGACGTTTATAGGAGCAAACAATTAAGTGAGAAAAACACGTAGCTTACACATATGTACAGTGTCTTGCTGATTTAAAAGCGAACTGTAGTTTCACACCACAAAAAATCGCCCGTTAAATCGTGAGAGAAGAAGCTGTGCTGCATTTTCATAACAAAGTTACTACCCTTGAATGTCTCCGTATCTCCCCTGACGTCATTAAATACGTCGGCGCTGCAATCCAGGATGTTCTGGAATGCGTAATGTGTGTTTTGTTTTCTCTTTGGTTTTCTCCTTCTGGACACTACTTAAGAGCGTCACTTCCGGCGATGTGAGTCTTGGTTTTCCGCTCTGGAGCGCTAGAAGTTGTGCCTGGAGGTATGGGCGTAGGTTGTGTTATGCAGCCTCTCAGTGGCTGTTACGTGGAGCGTTGGCTGCTCACGGTGCCGTGATATGATCTGAGCAGTGTGTCGGCTCCGGACTGGTAGATAAACTACTGGCCATTAAAACTGCTACACCAAGAAGAAATGCACATAATAAACGGGTATTCATTGCACAGATAAATTATACTAGAACTGACAGGTGACTACATTTTCAAGCAATTTGGGTACATGAATCCTGAGGTATCAGAATCCAGAACAACCGCCACTGGCCGTAATAACGGCTTTGATACGAATGGGCATTGAGTCAAACAGAGCTTGGATGGCGTGTACAGGTACAGCCGTCCATGCAGCTACAACACGATACCACAGTTCATCAAGAGTAGTGACTGACGTATTGTGACGAGCCAGCTCCTCGGCCACCATTGACCAGACGTTTTCAATTGGTGAAGGACCTGGAGAATGTGTTGTTCAGGGCAGCAGTCGAACATTTTCTGTATCTAGAAACGCCCGTACAGGACCTGCAACATGCGGTCGGGCATTATCCTGCTGAAATGTAGGGTTTCGCAGGGATCGAATGAAGGGTAGAGCCACGGGTCGTAACACATCGGAAATGTAACGTCCACTGTTCCAAGTGCCGTCAATGCGAACAAGAGGTTACATAGACGTGTAACCAGTGCGCCCCATACCATCACGCCGGGTGATACACCAGTATGGCGATGACGAATACACACTTCCAATATGCTTTCACCGCGATGTCGCCAAACACGGATGCGACCATCATGATGCTGTAAACAGAACCTGGATTCATCAGAGAAAATGGCGTTTTGGCATTCGTGTGCACAGGTTCGTCGTTGAGTACAACATCGCAGGCGCTCCTGTCTGTGATGCAGCGTCAAGGGTAACCGCAGCCATGGCCACCGAGCTGATAGTCCATGCTGCTGCAAACGTCGTTGAACTGTTCGTACAGATGGTTGTTGTCTTGCGAACGTCCCCATCTGCTCACTCAGGAATCGAGACATGGCTGCATGATTCGTTACAGCCATGCGGATAAGATGCCTGTCATCTTGACTGCTAGCGATACGAGGCCGTTGGGATCCAGCACGGCGGACCGTATTACCCACCTGAACCCACCGATTCCATATTCTGCTAACAGTCATTGGATGTCGACCAACGCGAGCAGCAATGTCGCGATACGATAAACCGCAATCGCGATAGACAATCCGACCTTTGTCAAAGGGGAAACGTGATGGTACACATTTCTCCTTCTTACACAAGGCATCACAACAACGTTTCACCAGACAACGCTGGTCAGCTGCTGTTTGTGTACGAGAAATCTGTTTTAAACTTTCCTCGTGTCAACACGTTGCAGGAGTCGCCAACGGCGCCAACCTTGTGTGAATGCTCTGAAAAGTTAATCATTTGCGTATTACAGCATCTTCTTCCTGTCGGTTAAATTTCGCATATGTAGCACGTCATCTTCGTGGTGTAGCAATAGTAATGGCCAGTAGTGTTTATATAGAATAGTGGTGTTCAGAGTATAAAACACTGCCCAGTGAAGAGAGTACTAAGTGTGAGTGGTGTGAAACGTGCGTGATTCATTGTGACACACTGCGCAGGCTATGTCGTGTCCTTCAGGTTTTGTAATTTTTTCTTTTTGTCATCGGTCTACTGACTGGTTTGATGCGGCCCGCCACGAATTCCTTTCCTGTGCTAACCTCTTCATCTCAGAGCAGCACTTGCAACCTACGTCCTCAATTATTTGCTTGACGTATTCCAATCTCTGTCTTCCTCTACAGTTTTTACCCTCTACAGCTCCCTCTAGTACCATGGACGTCATTCCCTCATGTCTTAGCAGATGTCCTATCATTCTGTCCCTTCTCCTTATCAGTGTTTTCCACATATTCCTTTCCTCTCCGATTCTGCGTAGAACCTCCTCATTCCTTACCCTATCAGTCCACCTAATTTTCAACATTCGTCTACAGCACCACATCTCAAATGCTTCGATTCTCTTCTGTTCCGGTTTTCCCACAGTCCATGTTTCACTACCATACAATGCTGTACTCCAGACGTACATCCTCAGAAATTTCTTCCTCAAATTAAGGCCGGTGTTTGACATTAGTAGACTTCTCTTGGCCAGAAATGCCTTTTATGCCATAGCGAGTCTGCTTTTGATGTCTTCCTTGCTTCGTCCGTCATTGGTTACTATACTGCCTAGGTAGCAGAATTAATTAACTTCATTGACTTCGTGACCATCAATCCTGATGTTAAGTTTCTGTTCTCATTTCTACTACTTTTCATTACCTTCGTCTCTCTCCGATTTACTCTCAAACCATACTGTGTACTCATTAGACTGTTCATTCCGTTCAGCAGATCATTTAATTCTTCTTCACTTTCACTCAGGATAGCAATGTCATCAGCGAATCGTATCATTGATATCCTTTCACCTTGTATTTTAATTCCACTCCTGAACCTTTCTTTTATTTCCATCACTGCTTCCTCGATGTACAGATTGAATAGTAGGGGTGAAAGGCTAGAGCCTTGTCTTACACCCTTCTTAATACGAGCACTTCGTTCTTGATCGTCCAATCTTATTATTCCCTCTTGGTTGTTGTACATATTGTATATGACCCGTCTCTCCCTATAGCTTACTGCTACTTTTTTCAGAATCTTGAACAGCTTGCAATATTTTATATTGTCTAACGCTTTTTCCAGGTCGACAAATCCTATGAATGTGTCTTGATTTTTCTTTAGCCTTGCTTCCATTATTAGCCGTGTCAGAATTGCCTCTCCCATGCCTTGACTTTTCCTAAAGCCAAACTCATCTTCACCTAGCGCATTCTCAATTTTCTTTTCCATTCTTCTGTATATTATTCTTGTAAGCAGCTTCGTTGCATGAGCTTGTGCACGAGATTGTGCGATAATTCTCGCACTTGTCAGCTCTTGCCGTCTTGTGGATCATGCTTTTCTGAAAGTCAGATGGTATGTCGCCAGACTCATATATTCTTCACACGAACGTGAATAGTCGTTTTGTTGCCATTTCCCCTAACGATTTTAGAAATTCTGATGGAATGTTATCAATCCCTTCTGCCTTATTTGACCGTAAGTCCTCCAAAGCTATTTTAAAATACGATTCTAATACTGGATCCCCTGTCTCTTCTAAATTGACTCCTGTTTCTTCTTCTATCACATCAGACAAATCTTCACCCTCATAGAGGCTTTCAATGTATTCTTTCCACCTATCTGCTCTCTCCTCTGCATTTAACAGTGGAATTTCCGTTGCACTCTTAACGTTACCACCGTTTCTGTAATCCTGATTTTCCCGTACATGTTTGTACTTCCTCCCTTCATCAGTCAACTGAAGTATTTCTTCTGGTATCCATGGTTTCTTCGCAGCTACCTTCTTTGTACCTATGTTTTCCTTTCCAATGTCTGTGATGGCCCTTTTTAGAGACGTCCATTCCACTTCAACTGTGTTGCCTTCTGCGCTATTCCTTATTGCTGTATCTATAGCTTCGTCGTATCTCGTCATTCCTTAGAACTTCGTATCCAACTTCTTAGCGTATTGATTCTTCCTGACTAATATCTTGAACTTCAGCCTACTCTTCATCACTACTATATTGTGATCTGAGTCTATGTCTGCTCCTGGGTACGCCTTACAATCCAGTATCAGATTTCGCAATGTCTGTCTGATCTAATTGAAGTCGTCCCGTATCTCCCGGCCTCTTCCAAGTATACCTCCTCCTCTTGTGATTCTTGAACAGGGTATTCGCTATTACTAGCTGAAACTTTTTACAGAACTCAATTAGTCTTTCTCCGCTTTCATTCCTTGTCCCAAGCCCATATTCTCCTGTAAACTTTTGTTCTACTCCTTCCCCTACAACTGCATTCAAGTCGCCCATGACTATTAGATTTTCGTCGCCTTTTACATATTGCATTACCCTTTCAATATCCTACACTTAGAACAACTTAAACCCAACCAACAACCTAAGGACATCCCACATATCCCTGCCCGAGGCAGGACTCGAACCTGCGACCATAGCAGCAGTGCGGTTCTGGAATGAAGCGCCTAGAACCACTCGGCTACCACTGCCCGCTAGTGAACTTAAACAAAAATATTTACGACACTAGTATTGTTGTGGGTAGAGGTTGTGGTCTGAGGTATTAATTATTAGGTGCATAAATTTTAAAGTAGAATAATTATTGAAACTCGTTGTAGTCGGGCTCAGTAGCACATAAATAAGAATTATTAGGGATTATTTCTTTCTTTCAACTAACATTGTTATTCTAGCGGCTACGTTTTGATACGTTTTTCAATGACACGTACACACCACCACAGCATTAAACAGAGTCCCATTAGCCTTTAAAACCTGTGGGGATTCTGTCCCGGTAAAATCGTATTACCTTTGTGGGGAATTACGTTTGTCATTCATATTCATTGGGGCCGTTTATTTGTTTAATAAAATGTAAAGATCTTTACTTAACTTGTTTCGCTCTATGTACTTGTGTAAAGCTTGTATAAAGGCTTTAACTATACTTGTTATTGGTAAGCCGGTTACGTAAAAGATTTTGTAAAAGTTGTGTGGGAATATGCGTAATAAATCTTTCTGAACTACAATCCTGTGTTAGTGTTTTCTTGTGATTGATCTTGGTGAGTGTTGAAGAATTATAGATTTCACGTCCCAAGATTATTGTAAAATAATCTTGAAACTTTCGGAAGATGGCTTGGACGTAATATTGCTAGAGGTGTCAGGGCTAGTAGCGAAGTATTTATTCCGCTGGTATTGGCTCATTGGATAGCAAGGTAATGCAGACAACTGAAACAAAAACGTCTGCTTCTTCGATTTAGTCTTCTCGGGTTATCAGCTGCGAAGACTTCATCATCCGCATTCGTCGAAAGAGTCTAAATTCGCATAAATCTACCTTCCTTACCATCTCCGAAGTTTTTGTATGTCATGTTCACCAGCTCACAGGCAATATGTTGCTTTAAGGTGAACATTGAGTGTCTACAGTAGAAAGTCAATATTCGCTATCAATCGAAGGATAAACATACACAGGTAGTGGTTATTAAAAAATGGTGGGAAGAAATGGTGAATAAAACGGGGGTTTTAAAATCGTAAATGACCGTGAAAGAGGGAAAGAATCAAAAGCAAATCGGACTTCGTGTTACAGAAATGATATCGGACTTCGTGATTCGGAAAGCTATTGTGGTCCTTGTGGCGTTTTTGAGCAAAAGTTAAAGCAATTTCCACTACAAAAGTTATTGAAAAGAAACAGAGAATAACAAAATTTAACTGACAGGGGGAAATGGCGTAGATAAGAGTTCATCCTTTACCAGGTTACTTGTCTTCTTTCGTGCGGCGTCCAGGTCTTCCAAAATCTCCTTCATTTCTGCGTGAAAAGTCTGCTCCGAAATCTTGCAATAAGTTTCATTGTCTAGGAATTTCTAATGTACCTAAAACCGTCTTGATATTAAATGCAATTTATTTTAGTTGTTTCTCTCTCCATCCGCCGGATTTCATAACAACTTCCACAATATCTATACATTATTAAGTTTTTTCGTCTTAATCAGATCACGTCTGCCTTAAGCTTCGGCTATCAAGAGACAATAAAGAAACGGATAGAAAACAAAAAAGAGTTACTCTCTGACGTCGAGCGCTCATACCGCTGCGACGGTATAATTTTTATCTGAGGGAACGAGTGTAGCGAGGCGAAATACAAAGTCCCGCTACAGCAGTAAACGTATGTTGACGCTAGAAAATCAGTAGATACGGCAGTTCTATATATTTGGATCATTTCGTGTTTATGGATTAATGCCATGTGGTGTGGCAAAGACTGGAATTTTTATTGCGTGATGTGAAATGCAACGCCTACTACAAGCCTCCAAACAGCAAATTCCCTGAGAAATAATTGTTCAAAATACAGGCAATGTAACAATCCTGTATGCATTGAATTTCACTGTGAACATTCTAGATGGTAATTATAATTGTTTGTTTGTGCAAAGGAGGTAGCTAAGCTATGATCATATGAGCACATTTCAAATATTTAAACAAGGAGTACAATGTTCACAGCATTCGGCCGAGCGGTTCTAGGTCCTACAGTCTGGAACCGCGCGACCGCTACGGAAGCAGGTTCGAATCCTGCCTCGGGCATGGTTGTTTGTGATGTCCTTAGGTTAGTTAGGTTTAAGAAGTTCTAAGTTCTAGGGGACTGATGACATCAGAAGTTAAGTCCCATAGTGCTCAGAGCCATTTGAACAATTTTTCTTTTTGTACACAGCATTAAATCATTCTTTGACAACTTAAAAATTTTCCTACAAGCGATCCGATCACCAAGAGAGGTTGAAATAAGTGTTAAATGCATCACATCCTGGTGGAGAAAAATCAACCAAAAATCTATCTGCTCGCTTTAAAGAAAACAGGGAGAACTGGCTTAGGGAATGAGTAAATCGTACACGAAGGATATTGGTCTTAGGTCGAACTGCTTAATCCACTCACAAATAGTTTGGTTCAAATGGTTCAAATGTCTCTGAGCACTATGGGACTTAACATCTGACATCATCCGTCCCCTCGACGTAGAGCTACGTAAACCTAACTAACATAAGGACATCACACACATCCATGGCCGAGGCAGGATTCGAAGTTGCATCCGCAGCAGCAGCGCGGTTCCGGACTGAAGCGCTTAGAATCGCTTGGCCACAAAGTTCGGCAAGAGTTTGTGAGGCTTTACATACTCTTTGCTTACTCACAGGACTCTAGCACTGAACGAAAATCAGCTTAGTACTAATATCGCTTCTATTGTGTCATGGAAATGGAAATGCTGTGTGGCTAGGACCTCCCGTCGGGCAGACCGTTCGCCTGGTGCAAGTCTTTCGAGTTGACGCCACTTTGGCGACTTGCGTGTCGATATTGTGCTATAATAATCAGTTATAACTTGAGTTCATGCTTCATTTGGTCAAATGTGAATGAATCAAATGCATTATGCTTTCGAACAACTTTTTATGGTAGTGAAATAATTCAGCTGACAGTATATGTTTGAAGGTGAAGGCTTCCAATTTGTAAACAGTTTCAGGTACTAAAAATACAAAAAATACAGTCAGGATTAACTCGATCCCTCTCCCCCTCACACCCCACTGCCCTCCCACCTTTCCCATCTTAAACCTCTCAGCACCGCAATAAAGCCCAATTCATCCTTCAACAAACACTTTAATCCGGGTAGTATCTGCTAGCCGGATGATTACGACGTCAGCCGACCATATACGTACAAGATGTCACTTTCAAGCTGAATGACCATACGTACTTCATCATAATAGGAGCACTCTATGACAGTCTGACTTTTATAAGGAATTAATATTTTATTTAGTTAATCGAGACCACTGGATTAGCCGAAGTTATGACAAAATAATTTTTTCCTTTTCTCTCCGTCTTCACCGCTTCGTGATGCTAAAAACTCTGTTGTTTAAGAAACTATGTGTATTATTCTCAGCATTGTGCGACGTGTATTTTCTTTTTCTAAGGATGGAATACTTTCTAATGGCGCTTCCTTTGGAAAGGAACACAGCCATTTAAATGACAACCACATGTTTGTGCGGGTAAGTATTTCACTCCTATCAGACTTAGCCTCTTGTCTTACTTCCATCCCACCTGCAACGATTCTGAACGTCGTACGCAGAGTACTTCTCTTCATTGTGCGGCCATTTGGCGCCAGTTGATCATGACGCAACTATGTTTTGTCACCAGGGAAACACCATTCCGTTTCCGGGTCAGTAGTTAGTTTAATCCAGTCAAGTCAGTAACACAACAAGCAACGTATAAAACCAGTGGCTAACGATACATACAGTTCGATATAAATAATTTCGTACATTTTCATAGAAAATAATAGTTGTTTCATATTTAATTATTCTTATTACATATACTTGAATTAATGTTGAAACATTTTATTTAAATATTTGTAAATTCATTGCTAGTAACTGTCCCAAAGACGTACCACCGATTAATACCGACAAAGTTGTGAACAATATTATTTTATGTTACACTCGTAACTCTGTTAGTCTTGTTGTCGACATTATGGAAGGCAGAGTATGTGTAAATTGGCAGTCTTGGCGGGTGTGTGATGTAAAATGGATAGCCCTGACGGAAGAGATATTGTAAATGGGGAGAATATATTTATATAATGCAGTCGAAGGCAGAAGTGTCTTTTGGTAACAGTTCAGTGCGTGTAAATATTATTGAGTACAGTTGTTTCATATTTCAGAAAAGTTTTTTTCTTGTATAATCATTGGAAGCCACCTGAATAATGCAAAGCTTCCTGTAGTTAATATTTCTTCATGTCACAGAAGATAACGCGGCCACCTGCGATATAAGATATAATATTTTATAATTCTAGATCTGGATAAGCATTGCTATAAAACTGACATGAAATAAATGATCAACGCCTGAATCGAAAACAGATCAATGAAAGTTAAAATTTGGAGTCCCCCATTACATAAGCTGTTCCGGCGAAATTCTGGATAACACTGATTGCATAGCAGTATTTAATATTGTAAAATCTGCCAAGTATTGTGCGTTAAAGTCTTCCTAAAGCGATTTTGCAAGTCCGAGGTTGACAGCGCAGCTATAGCCTTTAATAGACACGGTTTTGCGCATTGCCATTTGTACATTTTTGTGGGTAAAGTGTGATAAACATTAGCTTTGTTATTTGAAGGTCTAACATGAAATCAGATTAACTCTGTGTAAGATAATTCAAATGTGAGCGACGTTGAACCAGGTTTACTGCACGTCGTAGGTCTTTCAGTTGTCAACTGCTGGTTTCTGTACAGCAAGCAATACTGTAAAAACTAGGCTACGAGAAAGGGAATTATGGATCTTCTTAACTTCAGTAAATCTCTCCTGTGGCATTACAGTTTATCGAGACAGACAGAGGAGGACGGAAGAATGTAGGGCACTGTTAGATTCGTTAAGCACCTCCATAAAGGCAAAATAAAAAAATTCTCGTCAAAGTTCCAGTCTGGATACATCATAAACACATCAAAAAAAGTTTAGCATCACCTCGGTTCCGAGAGTTCCGGAACCTGTACAGAATATAGGAACAGAGATCAACATAAACCTCATTTTCGTCATTTTTATTGCTCATGAAAACTACACATTGCATGTTGTACCAAAATAAACTGCGACCTTCAGAGGTGGTGGTCCAGATTGCTGCACAAGCCGGTACCTCTAATACCCAGTAGCATGTACTCTTGCATTCATGCATGCCTGTATTCGTCGAGGCATGCTATCCACAAGTACATCAAGGCACTGTTGTTCCATATGGTCTCACTCCTCAACGGCGATTCGGCGGAGATCCCTCAGAGTAGTTGGAGGGTCACGTCGTCCATAAACAGCCCGTTTTAATTTATCCCAGGCATGTTCGATGGCGTTCATGTCTGGAGAACATGATAGCCACTCTAGTCGAGCGATGTTGTTTTCCTGAAGGAATTCATACACAATATATGCACTATGGGAGCGCGAAGTGTTGTGCATGAAGAGGAATGACTCACCATTATGCTGCCAAAATGGTTGCGCTATCGGTCGGAGGATGGCATTCACGTATCGAACAACTGTAACGTCGCCTTCCATGATCTCCAGCGGCGCACATCGGCCTCGCATAATGCCACCCCAAAACAGCAGGGAACCTCCACAATGCTGCACTCGCTGGACAGTGCGACTAATGCGTTCAGCCTGACCGGATTACTTCCCAACACGTCTCCGACGATTGTCTAGTTGAAGGCATATGCGGCGCTCGTCTATGAAGCGTACTTGACGCCACTCCTGAGCGATCCATTCGGCATGTTGTTGGACCCATCTGTACCACACTGCATGATGTCGTGGTTGCAAAATTGGACCTCGCCATGGACGTCAGAAGTGAAGTAGCGCATTATTCATCCTATTGAGCACAGTTTGAGTGGTAACATGACGCCCTGTGGCTGCACGAAAGGCATTATTCAACATGGAGGCGTTGCTGTCAGGGTTCCTCCAAGAAATAATCCGTAGGTAGCGGACATCCAATGCAGTAGTAGCACTTGGGTGGCCTGAGAGGGGAATGTCATCTCTCTGTATCTCCTCCATGTCCGAACAACATTGCTTTGGTCCACTCCGAGACGCCTGGGCACTTCCTATGTTGAGAGCCCTTTCTACGACCAAGTAACAATGCCGACGCGATGGAATCACTGTATTGACCGTCTAGGCATGGTTGAACTACAGACAACACGAGCCATGTACATCCTTCCTGGTGGTATGAGTGGAACTGATCTGCTGTCGGATCCCCTCCGTGTAATAGGCGCTGCTCGTGCATGGTTGTTTACATCTTTGGGCGGGTTTAGTGACATCTCTGAACAGTCAAAGGGACTGTGTCTGTGATACAATATCCTCAGTCAACGTCTGCCTTCAGGAAATCTGGGAACCAGGGTGATGCAAATTTTTTTCGATGTATGTACGTAGTGTATGATGATCACCCCAGTGTGGCTGGTGTTTTTGTCACCACGAATTTGTCAATATGAGAATTGTACTAGCAGAACTAGAACCATATTCTTAAAATTCATCTCTGTCAAAGGAGAAGGATTGTTTCGATCTCTGTCACGAAAAGGTAATCCGTCTCCACCACGTTTTCGTTGTATATTCCTAATGAATTTTTGTGCCAAAATAAGAGTTTTTAAACTGTGTACCTTTTTGATCATGCCTGACAAATAGAAGTGCCATAAGCATTAACCTTTAATTATAACTGTTATCTACAGTGTCAAATGTTGCAGTAAGTCAGAGGACAATAAAGCACAAATAGAACAAGGCCAGCACGAGCGTATTAGTGATTTTTTAAATATTTTTATTGCCATTTCGTACAACACTTGTACAATATTTTTAGAATTTTTTTTCTTAGCATATTCCGCAAAATATTCAGAGAATTCAACTTTATGTACCGTTTATTTTTAATTGTTTAGAGTGGAAATAGGTGGATGGGAAGGACCTGACTTTGCGACATTTCACAGGAATCAAAATATGAACTCTGAAACAGTAACGCTTAGAGACATAAAAAAGTAGACAACTGGAATGCTGCCGTCAGTCGCGAGACGATATTGACCAATACAAGTGCTTTTGTCCTCTTTGAGAAGGTAGACTGTTTCGTGTGTTCGCAGCACCCATTTCAACTGGCTGCGACAAGGTAATATAACATGGCCCCAACACAGCGCTGTCTGTCTCCCGAGCAGCAAAGCGACCACTTTCATTACTCGACACAGGCCTGCTACACAAAGGCACACGCACACGTCTATACACACACGCGCGCGTAAGTGGGAGGCATGCTTCAACACATGCTCGTGCGTCGCTACGCAGCACGAGGAGGCGCACACCTCACTTTAATGGGAGAAAGCCATTAGGCTACGCTTCGCCAGTCGTCATTACTTCTTAATAACTGCATGGCTTGCGGTGGCCGAGTCGCTAATAATTTATTAAGCCACAGCGAGTCGACTTGGGATTCAATTATTCAGCAGCGTTCCTCTGTTACTGCGGCTGTCGTCAGCGGGACTCCTGGTCTTCTGCTGTAGCTGTTGTTGTTATTGTTGAAGTTCACGCCTAGCTGCAGGTCGACTGTTTCATGGTTTATTTCCAAACTATAGCATCAATGCTACTTCATAGCTTCAGGAAAGCTGTCACATAAAAACATTCCGAGACTTTTTATTTAGTCATCAACTTTCTGACTGATTTCATATGGCCTGCAACCCACGTCTTTAGTTATTTTCCGGATAAATGGTAGTCTCTGTTTCTCTCTACAGTTTTTGCCGTCTACAGCTTCTAACAGTATCATGGTAGTTGCTGCGTGAAGTCTTAATAGTTTTTCTATCTTCTTGTGACTTTTTCATTTACTCCTGTCCTCACGTAATCTCTGGATAACCGGTTCATTTCTCATCTTGCCAGTCCACCTAATTTCAACATTATTCCATATCACTACATCTCAGTTGCTTAGCTTTTATTCTTTTCGGTTCCCCACCATTCGCGTTTGACCACCGTATAATGCTGTGTTTGAGACATACATTTTCAGAAATATGTTCCTCAAATTAAGGCTATGTAAAAAGTTGCACTGAATGTAACAACTGTACTGAATGTACCACGGATACGGTAATCTTCTGGGCCTACCGTTGTGTTTTAGCCATGCAGAATCACTTATATATTGTCAATACTCCTCGCAGAGCATGGTATTACCTATTACAGTTAATTCCAGTTCCTTTGCGCCACAATCCTAGAATAACAAAACATTTTCATAACTCCCGTTACAAAGAGGGTGGGAGGGGGAGGGGGGGAGAGGCGGTGGATTGGTACTTTATACGCAATTTAAAACAAATTTAGATCAAAAAGAAATTCGTCAGTTCTTGTTGACCTAAAGGAACAAAATCTTTTTACACAAATACTGTGTGTAAGTTGACTACGAAACCCGAAAATACCTCTCAACACACTCTTACGAACGTTAAAGCGCTTTCAATACCGTAGACAACCAATGTGGGGTGCGGCGACGTATTTCTTGCCCACCATAAAAAATTCGTTAATTGCTGCTGACGTTTACTCACAATGTATTTCTTAAAGAGATATTGATGAGCATCAGAGGTACTGAATTTGAAAATATTGGATACGGGGTTCACACTAGAAAGTGACTTCTAATACCAAGGTTTAAGTTTTGGTGTTAAGTTTTACTGAAAAACTTGAAACATTTGTAGAATCCAATGAAACTCATTAAAAACAAAGAACACTTTTTCAGAATTTTAGAACATAAAGTAACTGACTATATTACAGTACTTTTAAGATGTTAGTGAAAACTATACGTCCGCATCACCTCTTCGTATTGCGGAGGGTTAAGAGACCAAGTATAACCACGATCTCTCTATATTGCGATGCAATGACGCCCACAGCGAGTAGTAATGACAAAACGTAAGTAGCTCGCCACAGCTAAAATACACCAATAAACCCAGAAGGGGCCGCAGTAATCGTAGCCCAAAAGCTTGTTTCTCCGTCATAGCTTTTTCATCTTACGACGCGGTGTCATGCTCAGAAAACTTTTCTATCAACTGACTTCTTCCGTAAGCCTATACCACTGTAGTATGTGTTAGTTTTTTATCTATTCATATATCAATTTCATAACGTCTGTACCCGCGCTGATAACCATGCGTTTCAGAACACCACTTACACGATGAGGAGGTATGCTGTCTACGGTTCGGATCCGCCCGGCGGATGAGCGACGTACATCGGTATGTGTCGATGAGCTTTTTAGGCAGTTCCCACATCCCACTAGGTTACACGATTCCTGGCATTTGAAGAGTTTCACACACTTTGAAATGAATAACTATTGCGCAGACAGTTGGGGCGCACACATTCTGTAACGGTGTGACAACAGGACACAAACAGCGACAAACCCATTAATAAATATGTTGGCCCTTCGTTGGTACAGGGCAAAGGCACAAGAAAGAGAATAATTTCATAATATCATATATGTCACCTTACTGAAAACGAAAACGATTTCGAAACAAATTTTCCAATTCACATAGACAGTAATACAGGCGTATTCATAAATACTGATCTTGAATTTTATTTTTCTTCGTGTTAACAGAAACTAGGACGCATTACCTGTGAAGCTGGTTGTCTGATCTTTTATTTCTCACCGTTACCCTGTTCGGGATTTTATGGATAGAATTCTTCAGGATGTCCAGTGTCATAAATTCTTCACAATAATTTCAATGGTCGTTCAGTTTCCACTTCCTCCAAAGATATTAGAAATCCTGAAGGAATGTCGAGCACGCATTCAGTCTTATGGGATCCTTCAAAGCCTCTAACAACCTCTGAATCTGATCTGGATACAATTCCTTCTTTGTCCCACTGTCATGGACTGTCAAAGTAATAAAAGTTGTCTACGTTCTACTTGAACCATAATGGTGTACTTCTTCTGTGTTATTTCCAATATGTCCCCATTGATTTTGTGTCATAGTAGGGGAGATTTATGATGCTCGACTTAAAGAGTCCCTTTCTACAACTTCGATCTTGTGATTTTTCTCGGTAATCGTGCAGTACATCGAACCGTTGAGTGTAAATGGCACAGTAATGGCTTTGCACTAAGGTGATAAAAGCCATGGTATACTGATATGCATGTATACAGATGGAGGCAGTATGGCGTACGCAAGATATAAATGGCCATTACCTTGACGTAGATAACATTTGTACTCAGGTGATTCATGTGAAAAGCTTTTTCCTCGTGAGTATGGCCGCACAACGGGAATTACCAGGCTATGAAAGCGGAACGGTAGACTTCCAAGTATCGGACATTTCATTTCGGAAATTGTTAGGGAATACAATGTCAGGGAATCCATGTTGTCAAGAACGTGCCAAGAATACCAAATTTCAGGCGTTACCTCTCATTACGCGCAAGGCCTACACTGAACGACCGTGAGTATCGTCTTTTGTGTAGAGATGTCTGTGGTAACTGACGAGCATCGCTGTGTGAAACAACAGCAGAAATCAATGTGAGACTCACGACGAACACATCCTTAGGGGCAATGCGTTCAATTTTGGCGTAATGGGTTAGGCAGACGACAACCAACGCGAGTGTCTTTGATAACAGCACGACAACGCCGGCAACGCCTCTACTGGGCTCGTGACCAAATCGCTTAGACCCAAGACAACTGGAAAACCATCAACTCAGGTAGGGTTCAACTGTGGCTCAGACCCCACGAAGCCATGATACCAAGTTGTCAACAAGATAATATGCGAGCTGGCGATGGCTTCACAATGTTGTAGGCTACATTTACATGTCATCTGGTCCAACTGGATCGAACAATGAGTGGAAATGGTCTTGCTCGGCGGTTTGGTGACCATTTGCTGCCATTCATGGACTTCATGTTACTAAACATTAGGGGCATTAAATGCAGCAGCCACTTTGACTACTCACATGCGGCAAGACCCTTTCTTTGATTCCACACGCATAGATAAGAAAATAAAGTGAAAGAGTACAAGCATTATTTACTATTATCAAAGACAGAGAGAGAGAGAGATACAATCCCCAGCACATAGTAAATCATCACTCTGAGTACTCCAACAAACATTTAACATCGTGCTATCTTGCATTCATTCTTTTTTTTTTTTTCTTTGACTGACATGAAGATATATTCCACTTTTGAAATAGAGATTTACGGCTGGATCTCTTCTGCCATAACTTTACGCAGAGATGTGTAGAATTTAGTTTCTACAGAGGATATCGTACTAGAAATAACTTAGTAGCAATAGGGTCCACAGCCGAGATGATCTTCAAGAAAGAAGTAAGTTTCCTGCAGGAGCTGGTTTTTATATGAATTCCATTTTTATTTGTGTACGACGATGTATCTGCTCTGTGCTACTACCAGGCCAAAAGCTCAACTCGTTAACGACATTTTGGTTGATAATTGCAAAACAGCCAGAACGTCGTTGTACGCAAAATAAGAATAAAGCGGAAATTAAAGGCAGACAATGCATGAAACTCATTTCGTTCAAGAGGTATTGTATATTTTTGTAATTAGTTTCTTGACGTAAGACTTTGGTACAACATTTTTACCCATCAGTTTCCCTTTTCAAAAACTACATTTACGCACGTATCTCAAGACCGATTCGTATAACACTACACTTCCATCGTTTTGTGTTCGATGTTACATTTTCTACATCATTGTTCTGAATTTATTTAGGATACTAGAGAGTGTTACTTCCCTCTGTGTTGAGTAAGAGTACGGAATACACTTACAGTTCTCTCGTGTACGTGGTATATTTGTTCCCGACTGAAACACATAGGGCTATAATTCTCTCTGTGCTTGAAATACTGTTTCCTCACATCCACAGGAATGAAACAAAACGTTTCGAGCTGTGACCAGTTTGTCAACTCATCGCTACTCTGGCGGATACATTTAAATCACCGCTAAATGCACGAGCCACAATAAAAAGGCGATAAAAGGGAAACTGCTCGTTAACTACGTATGTGGTTATGCCACAGTGACGGACATGATACTCTAGATTATTTGCTTCTGGTGACATGGACTGCGAAGTGAATTTTGTAATTTGCCATTTATGCATCTTCCGCTTTGGGTCACAAAACACGACTCTTTTAACTCCTCTTCCGGTTTTTCCTTTGGTCCTATCTACGTATAAAGAATCCCTATTAAAGTACAAAAGTAGCAGAATTTGATTTAATTTAAATTATTCTTCAGCTAACACATTGATATTTAGCTTACATAATCATACAAAACAATATTATAAAACGAATGTCAATAAATGTTCTAGTTTAAATCTCCTGTGACCTATGCTAGTGCTCCACACACAATTCGAATTGGTCTTTAGAACCAGTAATCCATAATAAGAGCTCTGATCACTAATGACGGAAGACTACTCCACGCTACAAGTGCAATAAATAAAAAGCTAAGAGAAGAGTTTGAAAACAAATGAGAGACTGAGTGGCAGCGAATTAAACCTTGGAGAACGCAAAACCATATTCTCCCTAGATACGCCAACGGGTAAAGACAAAGAAATCTCTATCATCACATTCTTCGACCATGTAAGGAGGTCAATGGCAAAGTGAGGGATTATTATAAACAGATCATAGTAAATGACAGTGGAATGTCCACATATAACGAAAGAGACCACACTGTTTACCACTTGCTTTTTTACTGCAGGACACTCTCAGGAAGCAAAATAACTGATAAAGGAGGAGGGCAACACATTATTTTTCACAACCTTTGTAAGTCCATAACATTCTCACTTGTTTGAGACTCCCTTGGTGTCAACTTCATACATACCCTGTAAAAATGGATGTATGCTGAAAGGCCAAGAAATTAGTAGTCTTCACTCATACAGATATTGACACAGTTATTACAGAATATCATAGAACAGAATGGACATATCCATAATTCAGTGTTCATTTCAGATTTTAAATATCTCAAGGACTCAGTTAACATAATTATCGTGTTTTGTTTGCTTGTGAAGTAAGGCGTCTGATGTATTTTTTTTTATTTTTTATTTTTTGATCATCTAAAATAAGATTTAAATTTCACCTTCATACAAGTAATATTAAATTTTAATGAGGTAAGGTTAACAAATAAATAAACAGAAAGGGCTCAGGCATCCCCAGTAGTGCACTGTGCGTCTCTTGGAACTTGAAGACTATATCAAAACTGCTTCAAACTTTTAATTCGTTTATTTTCCTTTTATAACACATATCAGTACGGAGTTAATACAGGCCCTCAAATAAAATAGAAAAAAAATTTCACTCCCAATATATCCAAAGACTTGGCCACTCTTGTTAACGCTAAGCTCGATTCCGAGGTGGCCAGTTCAAATCTCAGTGGTGGAGGAAACTTCCATTGCCAGTATTTTTCCAACGAGTGGATGAGAGATAGTGGCTATAGTGCCTAACTAACGCCACAGGCTTCCACCTTCTTCCTTCCATGTGCGCATAAAACTCAGACACAACGCAGCACTATTCAAGCAGTTGCCACAGACATCCTCTGGACGTAGATAGTCATTTGATACTTCACAACATGGCCGTATAAAATCACTTCTGATAGTAGGATTTTGCTAATGACTGCAACATTAGGGTCCTGTATCGGCTCCCAGCGATCTTTTACTGAAAACTGGACTGACTTGAGTTTTGACTGCAGAAATTCGTCAGCCCTCAGTATCTTAAACCTGAACGAAGAGTTTCCATGATTCCTTTGAACAAAGAACAAGGATATTACGGCAGTCTGGCTGTTGTAACTTCCTGAATGAACGTATAAACTCTCTGATTAGAGAGTACATTTTTAATGAAAATCTGTGGCCAAGAAATACAGGAGACAGGCGGTCCCGCTGCAGACATGAATCTTATAAAAGGTACTAAAGCCCAAAACTTGTGAACGTGACAACCGTTATGTCTGGTCACGTAACATCCACTCGCACGGATATTTACCGAGGCCCGGCAAAACTCAGTTTGACAGTGAACAAAAGCAACTATGCTGAAGAAAGAAAGTATGGGTAGAGTGATTGTTGACCTGCTGCAAAATGTCTAACGTGATGACCCGTGGCGGATAGCAACAAATTCCAAACCGTGGAGAAGGTGTCCTAAAGAAGCACTAGGTCCCCTTGGTCCGAATGCCATGAAGGAAATGCGCAGGTGAGCTTTCGAGTTCTCATTACTGTTTTAATTTTGTCGTTTGAAGCACTATCGTACTCTGCCTCGGCTGAACTGTACACAATAATTCTGCCCTAACCCTCTTCTTCTCATTCCAGTGTGCCACTAACCTGGAACTTCTGTGAGTAGGAATCATAGTAGATCTTATCCAGCACCGTTCCACCGTAGTATTAATAAATGGAACAAGTCATACATTTTCTCGCAGTCATATTATACTGCTAAATGCTTGAGTTTAATTTTTGAGTACTGGCTGCATGTTGCGAATGGATATTTATTTTAAGGACTAGTTACTAGCAAATGTGTTTGACTGCTGAATCGTTTCTAAGTAAGTAGCTCATTCTGTATTGATAGAATTCGTTTCTCTTACTGTTAATGAGATATCGACTATGTCAATAATGAACCTCGTCATTTATAATGTCAAAATAGACGGCTGGTCGAAGCCTAGTCTCACACATTGATATGAATTCGAAAGAGATTCAAGATCTAACTGCTAGGTCCTTTTATACATCGTGTATAAAGATGTAGGGCGCAAATTGCATGACACATTCCTCTAACGTAGATGAAGAAATTATGTTATGTGAACATGAATCTGGAAACACTTCGTTTCCAGGTTAAAACTCATTTTCCCCAACTCATCAGCCAGGAGAAATACATAATTACATTTATCAGCAGACGTCAATCCTCACACAACTGTTTAAGCAAGACATCAACAAAGATTTTCTATGTGTGTTCGAGCCGGTAATGTTGATGATTGTTTGGTAGGGCTTCACTTTATTCCATACAGACTCAACAGACAAATTTATCATAATTTCGTACAGATGTACTGGTAGAGACAGACCAATTGCCTGATCTCCACGCTCCCCGTTTCTAAGCCCACTGGACTTTTATTTGTGGGGGCATAGGGAGCTCTTGTGTATGGAACCCCAGCACTAGGTATTTAGTGTCTCCCTGCCAGTATTATGAAAGGCTGTGAAACCGTACGCAGGGCTTCAGAGATACAACAGCACATCCGAGATTCACATGAATACGTAACTGCGATTTGAACTAAGATTATATCTCCTGAGCAGGAATGAATATATAGTATGCAATGATGACCAAAGCAGTGATATTATTTTATTGATAATTTTTTGAGAACAGTACAGCTGTGCTTGTAAATATCTCTGAAGAAAAAACTGCAGCCACACCTTCTGATGGAGGCTTTATTTCTCTGTAGTTGGTTTCAGGTCTGAGCCCATCGGAAGTCGGCAGCAAGGATTTATTGTACAATCAGTAGCAGTTCATTCCATGCTGAGAAATTGATAATTTCTTACTGTAGAGACATACCCAGTAGAACGGAAAAAATTACATTGCTTGCCTAGGATAAACTACAGGAACTTAATACAGCTTAACCGATAGCTCACAATAATGCCAATATAAATAGGCAATAATGTCAACACCAATAAGCTTCACAGCAGAACTGAAAATGTACATAATAAAAAATAGCTCCTTGTAAATAACAAACCCAACTTTAACCCAGTCATATCTGCAAACTCTATGCAACTTGTCTGCATACAAACCAGAGGTAGAGTCTCTTATTAGATTGTAAACTTATTCATATTATATTTATGTATGCAGGTTATTTTACCCAGAGATAACAAAACAAAAGATAAGTTAATTTGTAACTTAAATCTCAAAAAGTAGCTAGTTATTGAAGCTGGTAATTAGAGTCATAACTGTTGTGTGTGCATGTATCTTAATTGACCAAATTGGTTGGAGTTTCAACATTAGATACAGATAACATATCGATGCTCTCAAGCTAAAATACTCAAGTAAATTAACTTACGCTGCTTACATGACCCAACGCAATAACACAGAGAACAACATTCAAGAAAAGCAGAGTGCAGACGAATTTTTTGGAAGAAACATGAACATGCAGCCATCTCCACAAAAAATCTGATTCTGTGTTGAATAATCAAATGTATCAATAAAATTTTATCCTATTTTAGTAACCCTGCACCGATAGGAATATGTATACATTTGTACTTTTTTTGTTTTTACATCGGCATCACTCCTACAAGTGAAATGTGTACCACCCAATACGAACTAAGAAAGTGAATCTCCCCATAATATGCATCACTATTTTTAAAAGTTGAGCATAAATCATTCATTAGAGCCCAGACACAGGAAAATAACACTGCCGTAATATACATCATAGCTGTAGACTTATCCGAGTACCTAATCATAGTGTTCATTGGTGCAAACAATCAAATCATCATCTGACTTGAAGTCAAATGTAAACATATGTGTCCATCATTTAGTCTTCAGTCAGTCACACAATCAGCATTCTTCATATAATTGTTCTATAATGCCTAAAGTAAAACATTTACTCTAGAAAGCAATAGTAAACATCTTGAATATAACGTATAATATTACGTACAAGTAAATTATGGATCCATTACATTGTATCACACACATTTACGAGGAGTCCAGTTTTCTTTCTGGCGATGGCCCTACGTCTTATAATAGTTACAGAAAACCAAACTGATCTAAAGTGTGGCTAATAGCAGTTATTTCTTTTGAGACATTTTCTTCATAGTGAATTGTCACTTGAGAATGTCATAACAGGCTAAATTAGCATCGCAAATAAAAAATCTTAACTACAGTACAGCCTGAAAACGTGGACAGTACCAAAACAATGCATCTCTGTGGAGAAACGTTAATAAGAAATAGCTGGTACTTTTGATGACATACATCAGGTCAGTGAGAAGGTTTTGAAGCACTGATTGGAAGTTTCAATACTCCAGATGTAATATTAGCGACAGTGCTGCGTTACTCCTCCATATATTTTCGCCAATCGACCAATGAGAACTTCTGGACGGAATCAATTTAACGACTTATTGGAATAATGATTTACTTATTCGTTCCGTAACATCTTATATTATATAAGTTGAAAGGTTTAATTAACACGTATTAATTATGTCACACGCGTGATGTTGATTACTGTTGCAACTTGCCTTCCTCCTAAAATTTCAAGCTACACTTTGAGCAACGTTCCGTTCCCCACAACACATGAGGAACCTCCTTACACTGAAACTCGAGGCACACAGCAAATGGCCCGCTATTGATTCAATCTCTAGGTTGCAATTATCTTTTGGTTTTATAGAAACATACACCTCAAAGCCATTACATTTCAATGGTGCTGGCGATGAACTAGGACTGATTAATTTGTCATCACCTGGACATGCAAATCACAAACTGCAACAAAGATAATCCATAAAACATTGCCAGCAGGCGAATACTACTTTCATTGCTCGATACGGCTAAACGAGCTGTTGCTAAATGATTATCGATACACAGTATATAGCAAAACTAAATAAAAAGTCTATAAAATTCCAAGAAACACTAAATAATTTAGTGTTTGGGAATACGACATCTTTGCAATATGTCAAACATTCCCTGTGGCACAGTGATTTGTAATTAACATGGCACGATTTGTGAGAGTCGCCCACTCCCGGGCTGAAAACCTCTACTGTTTCGTCAGGATGGGTATGACGAATATGTGTAGCGGCGCGAGTAGAGATAAAACGAGATTAAATATTATTTGTTTTGTTCCTCAGAATACGCCTATCGCCGTGTCTGGCATGGCAGCTGGTTGCTTCGAAAGCTAAAGCAGAATCTACTGTATCGAGGCACAGAGCTGCCGAAGATCGCTCCTTCAGCCCTGAGCGCTGACTTGTGACTGGGCGTTTGGCGGCGTTGGCCCTGTAAGAGCTCTCCATAGGCAGGTATGCTGTATATGAGGCTGTGACCATGGTCTCTAATGCCGTCTTGAAAATACTATGACCATCTCAGATCACTCCTTATACTGTTCCATTAGACAGACTGTGACCCCGGGTGAGGCAATATTATATTGCAAGCTGATCCTACCCCACACGCTTGGTAGGCCAGCTAACCCGAATAACGCTGAAGTACCAGAGCAGTTGGAGATCTGAACTGGAACTGTGTTGCTAGGCTCATGGGCTACCCATCAACGGCAGCACTAGTGCTGGATCCTGGGTTATAGTCATCCATAGCTATGGGTCGGTGGTCACCATATTAAGCACGAACAGTATCACCTGACTGACTCTTGACTAGTGGGATGGAGTACTTATCGTGTAGAGGTGTGGCTTTATGCATGACATAATTTGACGAAACTGGTTTCAACATTGCAAGTTGCCAGATTTCTTCATTGTCACTGGGTTAGCTTATTCAGTCTCTTTCAATTTTATTAACAGGGTCATCAAATGCTTGATAGGTGCTGTGGGGCACTACCTAGTATTTCTTACATAATGTTGCGAGAGTAATGGTGGTAGGCCGGCCTGCATTTGTCTTACACTTTTGTGATGAGCTTGCTGACACTCACAAATGTTGAAATTGCTCTCTTGGTGACTGACTGATGGTGTCTGTGTGTTAACGCCTAGTGGACGGCAAGTGGCTATACATCCATGTACTTGAGCAGTGCTGGGCTGAAGGGACTTGACGAATTTTCTCTCTACAATTCGCTTTCTATCTTGATATGTATCAAATTATACAATACTTATCTCATTTTAAGTGCTTATAAATACCTCCAAATTCCATCAGTGGACTAATCAGTAACATGTATGAGCAGGTATTATCATATTATGCTTTCAAGGATCACTCCAGTTATTACTTCTTTGTAGCGGAGATCCATGTGATACGCTTGTGCTCAGGATCCATCAGATATCGACTGCACAGGATCCGTATCGTACCTCACATTCAACTTTAGTACTATCAGTAGTTATAGCGTGCTGATCCAGCATTGGAACATTTTAAAAACAAAACCCATTATGCTGATGATAATACTTTAACGTCTCATTTTAACCAACAGATATAAAGTTCTTGACACTTATGCGAGCTGTAGCAATCCAAGTATGTGTGATAGTACCCTAGACAGAGGTAACAGATTCATGTGCTGGTGGTTCATTAAATTATCATTGGCAGTTCCTAGATGGCAAGGGGACCAGAGTTAGTTTATAAAGTTCAGGATTACCACATTGTATACCATTGTCCTGGATTAAATTTAAAATCTCTGTGCCGTACACTGTGGGCAAGTGACATTGTCAGTGACGATCCGTGCGTCGGTGTATTGGTGTTATTCACGAAAAGTAGGCCGTGTGTCAGCTAAAAATTTCACCGTCTCTTTCTTTCATTCCCTACTAATGTGACACATTACTATACACCTTTTAACAGGTGTGTACATTGCTTTGTACTTACAGTGATGTAGAATCTGATTCTTAATATTTGACAATTCTTTTATAGAAATGGTAAGCCCAGAAAGTCTTCAATTCTTCTCCAAGAAGTATATATTCTGGAGCCACATATTGAGGAATAATTCTAAAGAAAAAATTTCACTACGTTGCACCGTTTACGAGTTTGGAAATGGAGTTAGCAAGTAAGTTGGCAGCCTGATACAGTGTCTGTTGTTCTCATAGCGTAGACGATTTCGAACGAGATTTCTCAGGCGTTGGCTAGATCCTTACTACCATCTCATGTCCAGGTCTTGTACCTTTCTCTCATTTGGTTTTGGGAAACCAAACGAAGAACACGTTTGGTGACATCATCTCTGGAATTTGCGAGCGCAATGGCCCAATTGGCCAACTTCATCGCTACTTAAATTGGAAATGGAGCAACGTATGGATTATTTTTTCCTAACAACTATTTCTAAGCATTAACTACCCGGTAACCTCTTTACAAGCATTACAGACCATTTCTGAGTACCCTACATAATGCGTTTGAATTACGACGGTTCTTTGAAAACTCCTCGGAATCACCGCGAAAGGTCAGCGCTAGCGCAACGAGTTGTTCACGTGATACTCATTGGACTGTTGCCTTTAAACACATGCCACTTCAGCGCTTTCGGGAGAGAGATGCAGCGGTGACGTGGCTCTGTATTTCCCACGTCGTGATTTGTGAAATTGGAAAAATAGAGATTCGAGCAGTGATTGAGTACTTCGTAAAGAAAGGTATGAAAGCAAAGCACATTCATCCCGATTTCCAAAATACACTGGGAAACTCTCTCCCTTCATATTCAACTGTTGACATGTGGATAAATTTATTTAAATTAGCTCGGGAGAGCTTAAATTCTGATCCACGCAGTGGTCGGCCAAGATGCGTCACTACTCCAAAAGTTATTGGAAAAGTGGACAAAATGGTCGTGGAGGATCGCCGACTGAAAGAGCGTGAAATTACACAAGCTTGCCAGATGTCATTTGAAAGGGTATATCACATTTTATCTGAAGAATTAGAAATGAAAAGATTATCTGCAAGATGGGAGCCGAGACTATGGCGCTGGATCAAAAACGCATGAGAATGGACATATCGGAACAATGTTTAGCCCGTTTTTGGAGAAACGATTAATATTTTTGTAACCAAAGATAAACCTTCGGAGCACTGTTATACTTCAGAGACAAAACAATAGTCAAAGCAATGGAAACATGCTGATTCTCCGTCACAAAAGAAAGCAAAGACAATTCCTTTGGCGGGAAAAGTCATGGCATCAGTGTTCTGTGATGCAAAAAGGATTCTGTGTGCAGAGTAACTCCCCACTGGGCCACAATTGCTGGATATCACTATTCTAACCTCTTGGATATATTTCAACAAAAGATTCGCCAAAAAACGCCTGCTTTAGCAAAGAAGAAAGTCATCTTCCATAAAGACAATGGGTGCCTCACACATGTGCCGGTGTCATGGCAACATTACAGGAACTAAGGTATAAATTGTTGTCAGACCCACGTTATTCACGTGATATGTCTCTCTCAGACTCCCAACTATTCCCAGAACTGAAAATCTTTCTTGGTGGACGAAAATTCACTTCAAACGAAGAATTGATAGCCGGAGTTGACAAGTATTTTGCAGGACTGGTGGAAACTTGTTTTCGAGATGGGATCAAACCACTGGAACATAGTTTGAGCTAGTGCATTAATCTACATGGAGACGACACTGAAAAATAAAAAAAAGTTTCAGTGAGGTAAGTACTTTTCTTTTTAATTATGAGAAGATTTCAAATCACACTCGTATTTAGTAAATGTGATGTGCTTACCTGCGAATCTACAAATTCGCAACTTACAGTCATATTTCATCCGTAAATATGTACTGAGTTTTGTATGACCCTAGTGATATTTTGATAGTATGAGATGATAATGTGGTTAAGACAATGGAGGCCCGTTCGGAAGGTGAGATGTTCATATCACTTTTGGAAATATAGATGTAGAGTCTCTGTGATGTCACTAAATCATTTGTGACAAATATGTTTTCCTTTTTCAGTACTCACGATAGATTTTCATACCAAGCTTTGTCAAGTCTTTCATTGTATTCCTTTTTGAAGACAATTACATTGACAGTGTCTTGATCTATATTATTTCTACCTTTTTTCCTGAATTCTCTTACTCGAATACAACCGTGAGCTACGTGTGCGGTCCCTGGAACTTCTAAAGCTATGTTATAAGGCTGCGAACGCTCTACCTGGGGCATCACAATATCACCAAAGAGCTTCAAATCTTCCACCTCTACGCTAAAATTGTAAATTCAGTTATAGATTCAATGCAGCACGTTAAACACACGGAAAAAGCATTTCGAGGCAATGGTCGGGAGAAACTAAGCATGACGTCCAAAGCTAATAGCCTTATGTGTTTCAAAGAGTACGACAAACTACAGCCGATTCCACCCGGGCTTACATTTCATTTGCAACTCAGATGGTTTATACAATATGGGGAACGAGCATGCAGTATATTAGGTTTACCTCCGCTTGCCTTGCTTAAATTTCCCTAAGGGGTAAAAATGTGGCTTACTATTAAACAAATGAAGATTAGTGATCTCTGCAGAAAACTCTGCACAAAATTCAAAAGGCTTCGCAGCAAGAGAAGATTCTCATAAAAGCACAGATTCACGGTCAGTTTCAGACAACACTTCGCATTTCTTTCCACAACCCTTCCTTTAGAGTAAACCTACTCGTGCGATTGGGTGCTGACACGTTAAGCGTAGTTGGATAATCAGTATCGTTTTTAGAAGAGGGAAAAGTACCGGTAGTTCAGACACTTTAAGTACGAGGCATCATGTAAACCCGTTACTTGTTGTCGAATTACCATGATAACTACTGGCAGCCGTTTCCAGTACCTCAATACACAATGAAAGATTTTATGCTGTGCGCTAAGTTTAGCCATCTCATCCTGAATCTACAATAAGAGTGACAATTAATATAATTGTGGCGGCTGCCACTTCCCGAAACACTTTTCCTGATATGGTGCTGTGTTTTATTGTAAATAACCGATGTTTGGTATCTGTTGTACACTTTATTATAAGTGTGAATGACTCCCAGTATAGTTTTGTCTTCTAGAGCTCCTATTGGTGTACCACACACAGTCTCAGAAAAATGAGCTTACATAGTGGCAGGCCTGACTGTGGACAGTTTACCAACAATATTAATTTCTATATCTTCATCCAAACGCTCCTACATTACGCGTGCCTTAAGAAAACAAGAAGTTAAGCAGCAAAGTGAAAACACTTGTTGCTTCTCTTATCATGGATATCCAGATTACCAGATTAAATATTCAGTTTGGTATGTAAACATGTCTTCAGGCCACTCAGAGGCTTTCTTCTAATATTTTGTGCGATAGCCGTCTGCAGCCGATATATGCAAGAGTGCCATATCTCATTTCTGAATGAAAATTACGAACTCTGACGTGACGCAGACGGGAGAAAGAATAGCCTGTCACGTTGCCGTGCAATGACATACATCACTGCTCCGAAAATTGTGCGGCGTAAATTCCGTTAAATTAGACATATTGTTCAACAGTAGTTAAATTTCAATTAAAATTCATTTTTTGTAAAATTACAAGCAGCTCGTTCTGGCTTCGTCCGGGAAGTTTTAAGTGTCTATGGCCGGAATAACTTTGTCATAGCACCAAACAAATTATGTTCGCAGACTGATCTCATAAGTCCTTCTATAGTAAAAATTAGGAAAATCCCTAGAGTAGAACACGAGAGTATCATTCAAATACCGACGGGAAAACGCAGCAGGGGATTACGCTGTAGTTACAAGGTGAGGCCGCTGTACCCAGGATGAATAAACGTATCGAGTTGCTGTTTTTGGTTAATTTCTAACGTTCGTAAGTAGTTCCTTTAAAGTCACCGAATTATGACTCCGAATACGTTGTTCTCAAATGGAACTATACGCTTTCTTTTGTAGCATTTGAAATAACCTTTCTAAGAGAACTTCATATACATAACTTGTATGAGACTTCATCTAGTATTATCGGAATAACGGCGCTGGGGACCACGGTGCTTGTGTTTACCTGTGCGCTCGATCTCATCAGTATGTGATGTTCTGTGGTACTAATCATACAAATTGCTCTTAATTTCATTAATGCATTCATCCGATGTATACGTAGAGTCGAATAAATGTTACGTCAAATGTCGCCAAACTATTAGAGCAGCGATCTGGTTCTATTCTGCAGAGAGTCCAAATCATACCTAGCACTTGTGATCTGTTTTTTCAAACATTATAAAAATCACATATAGAAACCAGAAGTGTGGAAAATGATATACGCCAAGGAGAATAATGAGAAACTCATGAAACAAATGAAATTAACTTTTTACGTGCAGTAACACAAAACACAAAACAGCATCTTGGAAGCACGAGAGAGATCGACCCAACAAGTGTCCTACGAACACTACATTGCATGTCATTTCATCCTCTTCAGATTTTACTGCATCTACAACTTCGTAACAATAACTTACAAAATTCATTAAAATTCTCCGAATGTTATCTACGAAAAGAGCAAAGTGATGCGCCATATTTATGCAAACTTTGGGCAAATCTGTCAAGGCAATTTGCGTTAATAAGCAGTTGAAAATACATGCTGAGTCAAAGAAGTGGATAAAAACTACACTCTTAGTCTGTCTGGGTGTAGCGCGCCTTTTTCAACACGTATACCATTCCATTGGAAATAAGGCAATCAATGGTGTACCAATATGACTGACGTCCATCCCATTCTGTACATGTAATGACACACTCTCTTAAGAGAACATCTGGAGAGCATTGGAACAGTCATTCAGGGAAAGCAAAATGCTCTGCATACTCATCCAACTTAAAACTTCTATACTTCTATCTGTGGAGAAAATTAAAACAAATGGTCTGCTGGGAAATAACAACAGGCAGCTCGAAGCCGTGAATTACTTTATAAGACGGGCCTGTGCTGCCATAATTCTATTCGAAATTCTGTGTGCAGCATTGTTTCTAAATAATCAATTTACAGCATTAAGAAATGCTCAAGATAAGATGTTTGAGCTCTTGGAACGACAGTCTTGACCATAAACCCTAGAACCTGACGTAAGCTACGTGCTTGCTTACATCTGGTATAAACAACAGAAGCTTGAACCTCTTCTCCCAACGGAGAACAGCGATTTTCGTCTACATCTGATCAGGTTCCATACACCTTAAACCATAGACGTTATCTGGGGAGTTTCTTTCAAATGCCACTGAGAAACTTTTATAGTTACATTGAAAAGAAGGCTAACAAAGTTGGTGTCGTAATTCGGTGACTACAAACGATAGAAATTACTTACGAACCTCAGGAAACTTGCCGTATTGTCCACTTTGGCTTGACGAAAGCAACACCACGATGTGTTTATTTATGCACTTTTCTGTGGAAGCGCTGACCGCTCCATTTTGAGACCATTATTAAAATTACTAATTTCGAAAGTTTCGTACTGTTTCTTCAGATTGGCTATTCTGTCGAAACTAGTATTTAGAATAAATGTCTTAAAATCAAGCGATCTTGGCTTTCACTAAACATAAAAACAGAGCAACATTTATAAGTTACACAGAGTGATTTTTCCAGCGTGTACAAACTTTAGGGACTGATCGATGAGGGAATACGGAACAAAAAAGTCTATTGAACTTATTTCCGGAAATGCATGGCTTCCACGGTAGAGATTCTTTATTCAGTCATACATTGTCACACAGACTGCGCTATAATACGTATTGTACCATGCAGCTGCAGTTACAGTACATGTAGAAAATGGTTTCGGTGCTCCTCAAAGCATTCGTTTAAGTGCCGTGGCATGTTCTGCTTCACACGTTCACATCGGCCAGGCTGTATTCGAACAGTGTCAAAGGCAGCACGAATAGCTGCTCCATTGTCTCCACATCTGGAATGGGCTCTGCTTATCGATACCTCTGAATACAAGATACCTAGGAGGTGGCCGCATAACCAGATCTTGCGTTGAGATCCTGTGAATGAGCATGACATGCAACTAGACCACTTCATCTGATCCATCGACCAGTGGAGACACGATGGAGATACATCCGGACGTTAATGGCAAAGTGGGCTGGAGCACCATCCTGCAGCAGCCACATAACCCTTCGAAACATCAATGGCTTTTCTTCGAGCAGAGGAGGCAAAGTTACGCGCAAGAAACGACGATTGTTCCGGCCGGTTAGGTGGCGTGGGAGGAAGAGTGCTCCCAAAATTCAGCCGCCAGTTTTCCTGGCCCACACATTCCGGCAACACCGATGCTGATGATTCGCTATCCCCGTATCATGTGTGTTCCGCTTACTATCCCACAGATTACTGTTATTAAAGGTGAAGAAACCACACCACGCTGAGTTGGGCTCATCTGTCAGTATGATGGATGACACAAATCCCGGAGTCGTGGTGGGCGGTTGGAGAAACTACTGCCAAAAGCACTCTTGATGTGGAAAGTGTGTCGCTAGTAAGCCATTCATACGCTGTAAGTGATATGGGTAGTAACCATTGGCACGGAGAATGTTCCTCACATCGTCTAGTGTATCCTGTACACGCGGGCCAAATGCCTGGTACTCAGATGGCGGTCGCCTTTCTCAGTATTAATCACCATCTCCTCCAAGTCAGGTGTTAGAACATTTGGGTTATATCCTTCATGATTTCCTTCTGCCTGAAATGACTGTGCCTCAAAATGTGAAACATTGACGCAATTACTGAATGCTGTGTTTGTTGTAGGCGCGGGGCCCGCATCTCATGGTAGTGCGGTAGCGTTCTCGCTTCCCACGCCCGGGTTCCCGGGATCGATTCCCGGCGGGGTCAAGGATTTTCTCTGCCTCGTGATGGCTGGGTGTTGTGTGATGTCCTTAGGTTAGTTAGCTTTAAGTAGTTCTAAGTTATAGGGGACTGATGTCCATATATGTTAAGTCCCATAGTGCTCAGAGACATTTGAACCTTTTTTTTTTTTTTTTTTTTTGTGGGCGGGGCAAGCCTCGTGATACAACCTTGCTGTCCGCCACCCGTTTCCATTTGCCTCTCCCTAAGTAAACACAATATCGACAAGCTTTCGATTCGAGTGGAAAACCATTGTGTACAACGCTGTAACACATCCACTATAGCCGGCCGCGGTGGGCTAGCGGTTCTAGGCGCACAGTCCGGAACCGCGCGACTGCTACGGTCGCAGGTTCGAATCCTGCCTCGGGCATGGATGTGTGTGATGTCCTTAGGTTAGTTAGGTTTAAGTAGTTCTAAGTTCTAGGGGACTGATGACCACAGATGTTAAGTCCCATAGTGCTCAAAGCCATTTGAACCATTTGAACATCCACTATAACGTGAGTCGGCAAGAGATATGAATCGGAGACTACATTACTAAGGCAGAAGACGGCGTTGGGACACGACATGTGAGGAGAGAGGAAAGCGTGCTTGCCGTCATCGTGGCTGCGTGGTACAGCGCCTATTATCCTGCAGCCTCTGTAACAAAGTACGATTGAATAAATGGTCTCTGGCATGTAAACCATGCATTTCCAGTCGTCAGTTGATTAGCGATTTCACCTAGTGGCACTACTGTGGAATTCGGGATATTCCCATGTTGTCCCGCCTCAGTTACACCAGTCGTAAACATTTAGAAACATGTCTGCACGATTACGTATGAAAAACAATACTGACTCCGAGTTGGGGTATATACTTTCAACCGCGTTAGTAGAAGGCGTCGGGGAGGAGGGTGTAATGGGGTGGGAACGGGAAGGGAATTCGGCCAAGTCTTAAATTAAAGACACCACATCCGTTCTAACAACGCGTACCCCTCGACGAGGCGGGACAAAGGGAGAAGGAAAAAGAAAATTGCATATACTCTGAAGGGAAAAAATGCCAAGACGAAGTAGGGGTTGTACAACATTAATGAAAGTTGGTAAGCGCTTTTCTACTTGTCAAAGATGTCCTTTAAAATTTCGCTTCAGGCGCATAAGAGAGCTGCCAATAGCGTCACTTTGAGGTCGCAAATCAAGTTTGCTCTAAACACTCTCTGTAAGGGTCTTGGTCGTTTGTTACCTTTGACATTCGACACGGTGAGATGATGGTAGTCAAGAATGCCTTTAAAGCGACAAAGATATCGTTATCCACATCCAAGTGAGTTTGACCGAGATTATGTAATAGGAATACGAGAAATATTACGTTGCTTCTGCGATATTGCTGAAAGACTTGGCAGGAATGTAGCCACTACACATGAGTACTGGCAGGAGTGATCACGAGAATGTACGGTTGTAACGGCGAATTGGTGCTACCGAGAGAGAAGGCCATGGTATTCTGTGTATATCATTTGTGCGTCATAGTGCATCTGCAGCAGCAATTTGAGCAGCAGTTGTCACCACAGTGAAACGATGAACTGTTATGAATCGGTTACTTCCTGTACATTAGCGAGCCAGACACTATGTAGCGTAAATTCCATTAACCCCCAGACCTCGGCCGTGTAAGACTTCAGTGGTCTCAAGTGAGAGCTCACTTGACGGCAGTTCGGATTGAGGGGGCCAGTTGAATGCCAGCTACCACTCTGGACGAACACCTGAATCTATGGCTTGGGGTAAGATTTTTTAAGGCTGCAAATTCGTTAGTCAATCTGCCGATTCGACCACTTATGCTGTACCATCTTCCTCTATCTGGCGATTCGATATGTTGTGCTGCCATTCACGAATGCATTCTAGGGGGCCGTTTTCTAGCAAGATAACGCTCGTCCACATACCGTTGCTCAAACCAATATGCTCTACAGAGTGTCGACATGTTGTCTTGGTCCGTTCAAGCAGCATTCGTGTCTACAATCGAGCACATATGGGACATAATCACACGACAACTGAAGCGTCATCGACAACCAGAATTAACCGTCCCTGTATTAACCGGCCACGTACAACAAGCCTAGAACTGCATCCCACAAAACTGACATCCAGTACCTGCAAAGCACAAGGCATGCAGTTTTCCTGTTTGCATTCAACATTTTTGCAGTTACCCCTTTTACTAATGTACCAGTATTTCACATTTACAATGGCTTACCTATCAGTAAATTAAATTGTAACTCTGCAATGATAATCACTTAACTATTGTACCTAGTTGAATTATGCTACCTAGAAATATTTAGCCTCTAAATTTCATTACTCTACATTAATATTTTTTTAAATATTTCCCCGTCAGTGTAGGTTATGGTCAAGATTCGCTGCAAATTTGAGTTGTTGCTGCTGTTGATGGTACATTACTACTTTTCCCGCCAGATATCATCTCCGCTACAGCTGACCAGCTCGTAGCTCCCACCGTTGCCATGAGATGTCACTGCAAATGGCACTTTAATATGGAGCAGGTAAAAGTAAATGTCACTCACCATTGACATGGTGATAAATAACATACACAGACCTTTATGGTGAATCAGCCTCCTTGTTAACGAAAAACACATCAAATTCCCTACAGTAGTACAGTAGTTCCTAGGATCAGCCTTCACTTACAGACTGGAAAACGCGACAGAAGACCTTAAATTAGTGATATGTGCAGAAGTAATCACAATCTAAATACGAACCGAGTACATAAAGAAACAATAATTTAAGAAGCAAATTGCGACTTTTCGGGATCGATAATGATTTTTGGTACAGCACCATGTTTACTATTACACCATCCGACAGCTCTTTGTGTAGTTCTCTGTCTAAACTCCTTTCATTTCTGAATATTTTAATGCGAAAGAAAAAATTTTTAGAAAACGGAATGAATTTCGTTTGTACGCATGCGGATTTTGGCAATACGAATCTTCGTGACTCATGTGGAATTAATAACATTTCATGTGAAAATAATCAACAATGGCGGCCGAAGACATCCAGTACAAGAATTCATCCTCATTCTACCAACTGCCTTATCAATGAGGGTTGAGGAGTGGACTGAGGTCCGGGGCACTCTTGTCACAGGGGTAGGAAACTGCGACTAAGGCGGAAGAGTCAGCAAAGATCACCGGCATGTGGATGCAGAAGGCAATGGAAACCACTGCATTAAAGACAGGCAACTCGTAACCACAGGACATGTGGCCTGTAATTGAATAAGTGTCATGATAATCGCTCCGTTGTCAAAAAATTCCGGAATAGTCCCCCACTCGGTTCACCTTGAGGAGACTGCCAAGGGGGAGGTTACAATGAGTAAAACATTGAATAATCAATGGAAAGAGAACGTTCTACGAGTCGGGGCCTGGAATGTCACAAGCATTAACGTGGTAGGGAAACTAGAAAATCTGAGAGGGCAAATGTAAGGGCTAAGTCTATATGTAGTAGGAATCAGTGCAGTGAAGAGGAAAGAAAACAAGAATCACAAGCGAAGGAGGTATACTTGCAAAAGACCGAATGATAGGGGAAGATTTCAGTCAGATTACATCACGGTAAGACAGAGATTCTGAAATCATATACTGGATTGTTGGTCGTACCCAGGAGCAAACGTAGACTCAGACCACTTTATAGTAGTGAAGAAGCGTAGGTTGAAACTAAAGACATTTGGCAGGAAGAATCAATCCGCAAAGAAGTGGGATACGGTATACTAAGGAATGACGAGATACTACTGAATTTCTGTAAGGCTATAGATACGGCAATAAGGAATAGATCACTAGGTAGAACAGTTGAAGAGGAATGGATATCTCTAAAAAGGACCAACACAGGATCTGGGAAGGAAAACTTAGGTACAAAGAAGGTAAGTGCGAAGAAACCGTGGGTAACAGAAGAAGTACTTCAATTGACCGACGAAAGAAGGAAGTAAAAAATGTTCCGTGAAACTCAGGAAGACAGCAATACAAGCAGCTGAGGAATGAAATAAGTAGGAAGTACACGGAAACTAAGACGAAATGGCTGTAGGGAAAATGTGAAGACATCGAAAAAGAAATTACTGTCGGAAGGACAGGCTCAGGGTAAAGGAAAGTCGAAACAACTTTCGGTGAAGGGTGAAAACATAAAGAGTGCAACGGGAACCCCACTGATAAATGCTGAGGAGAGAGCGAATAGGATAAAAGAATACATTGAAAGCCTCTATGAGGGGGAAGATATGTCTGATGTGATAGAAGAAGAAGTAGGAGACGATTTACATGAGATATAGGATCCAGTATTAAAATCAGCATTTAAAAGATCTTTGGACGACTTAAGATCAAAGAAGGAAGAAGGGATGGATAACACTCCATAAACATTTCTTAAATCATTTTGGTCAAGTGGCAATAAAACAACTATTCACGTTTGTGTGTAGAATGTATGAGTCTGGCGACATATCATCTGAGTATCGGAAAAGCATCATCCAAACAATTCCGAAGACGGCAAGAGTTGACAAGTGCGAGAATTTTGTCTCAATCAGCTTAACAAATCATGCATGCCAGTTGCTTCTAACATTAATACATAGAAGAATGGAAGTGAAAACTGAGGATGCGCTACATGCCGATCAGTTTGACTTTAGGAAAGGTAAAACCACGAGGGAGGCAATTCTGATGTTGCGGTTAATAATGGAAGCAGGACTAAAGAAAAAACAAGAGACGTTCATAGGGTTTGTCGACATGAAAAAAGCGTTCGACAGTGTTACATGGTGCTAGATTGTCGAAATTCTGATAAAAGTAGGGGTAAGCTATAGGGAGAGACGGGTAATGTACAATATGTACACTAGCCAAAAGGGAATAATTAGACTGGACGACCAAGAATAAAGTGCCAGTATTCAAATGGGTATAAGACAAGGTCGTAGCCTCTCGCCCATAGTGTTCAATCTGTACATCGAGGAAGCAATTATGGAAATAAAAAAAGGTTCTTGAGTGGAATTAATATTCAAGGTGAAAAATATCAATGACCGATTAGCTGACGACATTGCTATCCTGAGTGAAAGTTAAGAAGATTTACATGATCTGGTGAACGGAATGAACAGACTAATGAGTATATAGTATGAATTGAGAGTAAATCGATGAAAGACGAAGGTAATGAGAAGTAGTAGAAAAGAGAACAACGAGAAAATTAGCATTAGTATTCATGACCACGAAATAATTAACGAATTCTGCTACCTATCCAGTAAAATAACTAACGACGGACTGAGTAAGGACATCAAAAGCTGACTAGCAATGGAAAAAAAAGGCATTCGTGGCCAAGAAAAGTCTACTAATGTCAGTTATCGGCCTCAATATGAGGAAGAAATTGCTGAGAATGTACGTCTGGACGACAGCGTTGTATGGTAGTGAAACATGGACTCTGATAAAACCGGAACAGAAGAGAATCGAAGCTTTTGAGATGTGGTACTACTGACGAATGTTGAAAAGTAGGTGGACTGATAAGGTAAGGAATGAGGCGGTTCTGCGCAAAATCGCAGAGGAATGTAATATGTGGAAAACACAAGTAAGGAGAAGGTACAGAATGATATTAGATCTGTTAAGACATGAGGGAATGACTTTCACGGTGCTAGAAGGAAGAGTAGAGGGTAGATTTGAATGCATCCAGCAAATAATTGAGGACGAAAGTTGCAAGAGCTACTCTGAGATGATAGAGTAGTACCATAATAAATACGAACTTGATAATAATTTCATGTGTATGCAAATGAATATAAAGTAGATTCAATCTAATTTTAAACGCTTTCTGCAAGTAGACTGCACTCTCCGAACGCCCGATTTTTTTAGAAATGAACATTTCAGAATTGACTTTCAACTCGAGTTACGTGGCCTCTGTGTGGTAGGTATTAGGTAACGGTTTCATCAACGGCGCTTTACACTGCCTAGCACGTATCTGCTACTACAGAGTGAAGGGACGTCGGAATGAAGCATATCGAGGTAGCCAGACTTTCAATAAGTGAAAGAGAGAATGCAGGCGACCTACCCCGCCCCGCCGCATTATGAAGCATTTACATACAACGATACAATCGCCAACGTCTATATAATTGGCCACATTTCTGGTACGATTTTCTGGAATATGTTGTACTCTATAGAATGAATAGCAGCAATTACTGATGCGAATGAAATTAGATTCGGCAGTGCGGAACAGTATTACAATTCGTATAATTGTCTACTCCCGCTCTCTTGACAAGCGCTCACGGAGCTACTGAACGGCAGCTTTTGGCACGAGTTGGATACTAGTCTCTTGCGAGCCACTTCCTGTGGGATTCAATAGAATGCAGCAAAATGCTCTACCATATAGAGAAACCTCAGTTTCTGGAATGTAATTAGTTTCGTACCAGTCGCTAATGACCTTAGTCCCTTAATTCCGAGATCAGATGCGACCGTGGAGTGTGAGTGAACAACATTTTATAATGCAATTTGCTGACATCGTTACAAATGAGTTGTAAATCGTTTTTCTTACTCTCGTTAAACCATATTAATAATAATTTTCCTCCTATCCACATTTTGATGTGATAAAATAATCAGTTAATATGATATAAATAATGTATCATTGGGTCATCATTTTTATCGAAATAAATACGAATGGGCATATAATATGACGAACAGTGTACCGCATCTATTATCTTTTTGCTTGATCGCTAATTGTTCTTTAATAACACCACCTTCTATCGTAACCAGCCTCGATCATAGTGAATGGAATAAAAGCGTCTTAACATGCTATTAACCTAACAGAATAGTATGATTTTTAGTTGAAGTATTTCGGGCCTAAATTTCCCAGTTTTTCAGTTTAGGCGTGCTAGCCATTCTGTGTAGGCACACCGCGAAATCTATGTGGCGTTGTGTAATTATTTTGAGAAAAGCTACATTTCTCTAATCGTACTGTACAACTACGATTGTGCTCCCAGTAGCATGTAGCTACGTTTTTCTAAATGTGTTCTTCATACGCCTTTAATAGTAACAGTAATAATAATAATAATAATAATAATAATAATAAATAATACAGTTCATTCACATAACCCCCCCTCCCCTGTGCTTGGATGTACAGTCGATTAGACAAGAGTGAAAAGAAATACACGAGCACAATGACAATCACTGCCCTTTATCCTCAGAGAGCGCAAAGGGCTGTGTGCGGACCGGCGGTTTCATCGATCCTGTAACACGTTAGCTTTCGTGTTGAGTACGCACCAGGCGATATTGAGGCATTCAGGTTCTCTCTTAAATCCAACATCCATTGTGAGTCAACTTTAAAAATTTCTTAGTAGTTGAGCATATATAATGACAATAATGACGTTTAAAATATCGAATACAATACATACAGTAACTAATGCAGGGAATTTAAGAAAATCATGTTTTGTTTTCATTGTGTAAAGCAATTTCCTCGCTGTAATCTGTTAAAATGCCATCCCACAGAAATGTGTGGCAGTAGTATAGAAGGAGTCAATGTGAAGAGGTTGATTGTTCCGAGGAAGATAGACAAACTACAGGGTATCATTAGGAGTGAGACAGAAGGAACGAAGCCTAAATAGTGAAGTATGAAAAATATGCAGATAAATCATGTGACTGAGGTACTTATTCTCTGTTGGCAGTATGGCGGGAGGGAAGCTACGCCGATAATAACATACAGTTTTATTCTGAATGTCTAATGGCTCTACACAAGACGCAGGTTACGGTGTGGATAGATCTACGGTTGGTATGACAAATGGAGAATGCTTCACTTAGCTGCTTAAGAATTTTTCAGCTAGTTTGATTGTGGCCTATATTTTTCGGAAAATGATGCATATGTATAGATATTTGCATAACACCTCGAACTACCATCCACAACAGAAGGCGGGTGTCACCAAAGTCTGTTCAACACACCCTATTTTTATGACAGTGTACCAGGACGACGAATTCATAATCTGAAGCAGGCTTCCTAGAAAAATATTGTTCACGATAGTAAATAGAGTTCTTCGGCCAAATATCAGTAGTCTGAGTGGCAGGAATGGAACACATCGATAATATCAGACCCGTTCTTAGACCGACGAAGAAAATGTCAAGCATAAAAGCCAACCTCTGTCGAATTTCGGGATACGCAAAATTCTGTGAGCGTGTAGCAAGTTGTACATCGGAACTTCCAACAACAGCAGCAGGAAGAAAAGAATCTATGCCGACCAGCGAAAACAAGAAATTCAGCTATATCAGGATGTGCTCTTCAGTAAGAAAAGTGTGTTTTCCGAAACCAAAATTTTATTTACAGCGAAGAACTAATATAATTGAATACATGGAGCAGAAGTCTTGGAATATAAAATTTGGGATAGTTTCAGATGGAAAGAAGAAGCAATGGAACATATCATGAGTAGCTCAACAGAATCTATAGATAAGTTTTATCTCGATCAGGCGATGGTTCGAAAGATAAGTTCCGCCTCTGACAGGGAGTATATCTACTGACCACTTGGGAACTTCTAATAAGCCATTTTTTGGAAAAATGTGGACATTTTATGGTAAGTTCCTATTGGACCAAACTGGTGAGGTCATCGGTCCCTAGGCTTACACACTACTTAATCTAACTTAAACTGACTTACGCAAAGGACATACCGTGGACTACACGGTGCGGGAAGCCTTTTTTCACAGCACTTATGTCTATCTCCGACTTCGGATCCATCAGCCAGCAAGACTCTGCGGAAGTAGAAGCACCTCTGGAGATGCCCGATGACGAAATTTTAGGAACGAGAGAAACTCATGGATGACCCTGAAAGCTGACCAGCAGCTAGGACAACCGCTCATGAAAGCCTGCATTGAAAATAAGATTCACTGTTATGCAGTGTTCGATACATAATGCTGGATGTAACCGATGACAGGTATCGGGTTTTTGAGGAGAGATACAAAGGACATCTGTGTCAATGAAGGAAAGACAGCGTACGGAAGACGACGTCGCCTGCTGGTCCCACCCACACTCATTACATGCAGGGAGGAGTGAAGTAAACATACAACCCAATTTTGCATATTCATCTTAAGCACCATAGTTTTCAGGAATCATCCAGAGTTTTCACTGCATGTGTCTTGTCCAGCTGCCTCACGGTGGTAAACATTTCACAGGACTAAAGATGGCGCTAATTTTCGCTTAATTTGTGGTGGAATATTTTTCTCAGTTTTTGAGCTGCAGATAGGCAGATCTGCATGAAGCAACAGTTAGTTCTTCGCAGTTTAGATACTCATGCAAGATTATACTGTAGTCTTTTGCAAATTTTTGAAACGGTCTTTTGCAATTATTAACTCTCGCAGGGAGGGGGTCGGAGCGGATGTACTTTATGCTCATCTTTCCAAAATGTTTTGATCATTTTAAATTTTGTGGTTAAAAGTCAACATGACTTATCTAAATAGGCATTTTTAAAACTTTTGTGGTGGTAATGAAATTGAAAGACTGTGCTAAAAATACTATCATATTCTGAATCCAACTTACACATCATTACCTCTTTTTAAAAATGTGTTGTTAGTATTAGTCAGCAACAGGTAACGAACAGTTTTTTGTTTTTTTTTGTTTTTTTTTTAGGCTGAGGCATAGAGTACAGTTGCGGAAAATCTGTTGGCGTTGATAAGGTTAAGATGTACTGGAGCAAGCTACATGTAACTTACCATTTGCGTACCAGAACTACCAAAAAACATTCGAATACGATGGTGTAAAACTTCTCAACTCTGTAAATGTCTTGCTGAATTTTCTTATTCTATAATGGACGACAACGGCTCAGCAGTATAAAAACCTGCGTCGGGTGTGGGCCAAAGACTTAGAAAATACTTTGGGACGCACATATGGCTGTCCAACATAAGTGAGCATGTGGGTGGTGATTTCAATCCTGTGCTTCAGTAAACTATTTGCATAGCGTTGCTTACTGGCCACTTTCGTGGTGTTCTCAGTGATAGCACCTGGGTTGGATCCGCAACGGATATAAACGCGTGTGCAGCTCACTCAGTAACTGCTGGAGTTTGACTCTTTCGATGTAACTTCACGTAGTACAGCATTCCGTGCCTCAAAGCCAGAGCGTTTAATTAATCCGACTCGTTCTACTAACAACATCTGGCCGACGCCTTTGTGTGGGTCAGCATTATGGTAACAAGAATCTAAGACAAATACCCGTTTAACTGCAAGACGGTATCACTTTCAGGAGTCGTCTTTGATTCGAAATCAAAAACGTCTTCCGTCCCGAGTTCGAGACCAGCCGCTGTTTAAATTTTGATAAATAATCAGCATTGACGGCCGAAGACTTCCGGCATAAGAAGTCACCCTCATTATGCCAGTTGCCTTGTCAAAGAGGCCACCGGAGCAGACACAGGTTCAGGGCACTGTCTCTTCCTATGGGTGGGTGATCATTGAGTTGTTTGGGGGAAGAGACCAAACAACAAGGTCATCAGTCTCATTGGATTCGGGAAGAAAGGGAAAGGAAATCGGTCCTTTGAAAGGACCCATCCCGGCATGTGCCTGGAGCGATTTATGGAAATCGCGGAAAACTAAAATAAGGATGGCAGGACACGGGGTTGAACCGTCGTCCTCCCGAATGCGAGTCCAGTATGCTAACAACTGCGCCACCTCGCTCGACCCTAGGGATGGGAAACTGCTCTTAAGGGCCGAAGAATCAGCTCTGATGGACGATATGAGGATGCAGAAGGCAATGAAAACCACTGCATTAAAGACACGTAACTTGTACACACAGGACATGTGGCCTGTAATTGAATAAGTGTTATGATGAACTCTCCATTGGCAAAAGATTCCGGGATAGTCCCCCATTCGGATCTTCGGCAGGGGGCTACCAAGGGAGAGGTTACCACGAGAAAAAGATTGAATAATCAGCCGAAGGATAACGTTCTACGAGTCGGGGCGTGGAATGTCACAAGCTTGAACGAGGTAGGGAAACTAGAAAATGTGAAAAGGGATATGCAATTGCTCAAACTAGGTGTAGTAGCAGTCAGTGAAGTGGAAGGAAGACAAGAGCTTCTGGTCAGATGAGTATAGAGTAACATGAAAAGCAACAAACGATGGTATAACGGGGGTAGGTTTCGTTATGAATAGGAAGATATGGTAGAGAGTGTGTTACAGTGAACAGTTCAGTGATCGAGTTGTTCTTATCAGAATCGACAGCAAACCAACGCCGACAATAATAGTTCAGCTATACATGCCGACGTCGCATGCTGAAGATGAAGATGTAGAGAAAGTGTACGAGGACTTTGAAAGTGTAGTACTGTATGTAAAGTGATATGAAAATCTAATGGTCGTGGGAGACAGGAATGTAGTTGTAGGGGAAGGCTGTTTTGAACGGCCGGTGTCGGTTGGTCACAGCCAGTGTGCTCCCTGCCGCCGTTGGATAAGCAGCTACCAGCAGAAAGCCGTATACTCCTAGCTCACTTATTTGTTATAGTTTAATTCTTAATTTCTTTGCGTGTTTTTGGTACTTGCATTGTTTAATTCATAAATTTCTGGCGTATTATAGTATTTGAGAGTAGTATCATCGCATTGTAGTACCTTAATAGTGTAAAATCGCGTAGTCTCCTTGTGCCTCCAAGCAGTGCGTCAGCAGGGCGCTAGTAGCAGCATTACTGCATTCACTAGTCAATCTTGTATTTTAATAACGGTTTAAATTTTGTGTCGATTTGTTTGTGTTATCTGTTTTTAGCATGGATAGGGACTGCAACTGCTGTGTTCGGATGCAGGATGAGTTGGCATCCCTTCGCTCCCAGCTTCAGGCAGTGTTGGCTTAAGTCACACAGCTTGAGGTTGTTGCCAATGGGCATCACTGTGGGGGTCCGGATGGGGGTTTGTCGGGGACGGCCAGCTCGTCCCACGCATCCCACGATCGGACTACGACTGTGGCTGCCCAGGGCACTGTCCACATTGAGGCTGATCCCTCACCTGTGCTAGAGTGGGAGGTCGTCTCGAGGTGTGACAGGGGGGGAAAGACATTCCGGAGGGCTGAACGGAAGGCCTCTCTAGTTTGTCTGACGAACCGGTTTCAGGCTCTGTCTCAGGCTGATACTGGTCTTTGGCCGGACATGGCTGCTTGTCCTGTTCCAGAGGTTACCCCTCAGTCTGCAAGATCCGGGCAGTCGCAGAGGGTGGGCTTACTGGTAGTTGGGAGCTCCAACGTCAGGCGAGTAATAGGGCCCCTTAGGGATATGGCAGCAAAGAAGGGGAAGAAAACCAATGGTGTGCATAGTGGAGGGAGTCATTCCAGGTGTGGAAAGGGTCCTTCCGGATGCCTTGAAGGGTAAACGGTGCACCCACCTGCAAGTGGTCGCACATGTCGGCGCCATTGATGTGTGTCGCTATGGATTGGAGGAAATCCTCTATGGCTTCCGGTGACTATCTGATTTGGTGAAGACTGCCAGTCTCGCTAGCGGGATGAAAGCAGAGCTCACCATCTGCAACATCGTCGACAGGACTGACTGCGGACCTTTGGTACAGAGCCGAGTGGAGGATCTGAATCAGAGGCTGAGACGGTTCTGTGACCGTGTGGGCTACAGATTCCTTGACTTGCGCCATAGGGTGGTGGGGTTTCGGGTTCCGCTGGATAGATCAGGTGTCCACTACACGCAGCAAGCGGCTACACGGGCAGCAGGGATTGTGTGGCGTGGATTTGTCGGTTTTTTAGGTTAGATGGCCTCGGGCAAGTACAGAAAGGGCAACAGTCTCAAAGGGCGCGGAGCAAAGTCAGGACATGCGGGGACCAAGCAGCAAACGGTATTGTAATTGTAGACCCGTGGTCTAGGGGTAGTGTCTTTGATTCATAATCAAAACTACTTCGGTTCCAGGTTCGATCCCCGCCACTGCCTAAAGATTGATAAATAATCAGCATTGGCGGCCGAAGACTTCCGGCATAAGAAGTCAGCCTCATTCTGCCAACGGCCATGTCAAAGAGGGCGGAGGAACGGATAGAAGTTCAGGGCACTCTCTTGTCCTAGGGGTGGGAAATTGCGCCTAAAGGCGGAAGAATCAGCAATGATTAACGACATGAGGATGCAGAAGGCAATGGAAACAACTGCTTTAAAGACATGTAACGTGTATTTGCAAGACATGTGGCTTGTAGTTGAAGAAGTGTCACGATGATCTCTCCATTGGCAAAAGATTCCGGAATAGTCCCCCATTCGGATCTCTGGGAGGGGACTGCCAAGGGGGAGGTTACCATGAGAAAAAGATTGAATAATCAACGAAAGGACATGTTCTACGAATCGGGGCGTGGAATGTCAGAAACTTGAATGTGGTAGGGAAACTAGAAAATCTGAAAAGGGAAATGGAAAGGCTCAATCTAGATATAGTAGGGGTCAGGGAAGTGAAGTGGAAGGAAGTCAAGGATTTCTGGTCAGATGAGTATCTGGTAATATCAACAGCAGTCGAAAATGGTATAACAGGTGTAGGGTTCGTTATGAATAGGAAGGTAGGGCAGAGGGTCTGTTACTGTGAACAGTTCAGTGACCGGGTTGTTGTATTCAGAATCGACAGCAGATCATCACCGACAACGATAGTTCAAGTATACATGCCGACGTCGCAGGCTGAAGATGAACAGATAGAGAAAGTGTATGAGGATATTGAAAGGGTAATGCAGTATGTAAATGGGGACGAAAATGTAATAGTCATGGGCGACTGGAATGCAGTTGTAGGGGAAGGAGTAGAAGACAAGGTTACAGAGAATATGGGCTTGGGACAAGGACTGAAAGAGGAGATAGGCTAATTGAGTTCTGTAACAAGTTTCAGCTAGTAATAGCGAATACCCTGTTCAAGAATCACAAGAGGAGGTGGTACACTTGGAAAAGGCCGGGAGATACGGGATGATTTCAATTAGATCACATCATGGTCAGACAGAAGTTCCGAAATGAGATACTGGATTATAAGGCGTACCCAGGAGCAGATATAGACTCAGATCACAATATAGTAGTGATAAAGAGTAGGCTGAAGTCCAAGACATTAGGAAGAATCAATACGCAAAGAAGTGGGATATGGAAGTTCTAAGGAATGAAGAGATACGTTGGAAGTTCTCTAACGCTATAGATAAAGCAATAAGGAATAGCGCAGTAGGCAACACATTTGAAGAGGAATAGACATCTGTAAAAATGGCCATCTCAGAAGTTGGGAAGGAAAACATTGGTACAAAGAAGGTAGCTGTGAAGAAACCATGGGTAACAGAAGAAATACTTCAGTTGATTGATGAAAGGAGGAAGTACAAACATATTCCGGGAAAATCGTGAATACAGAAATACAAGTCGCTGAGGAATGAAATAAATACGAAGTGCAGGGAAACTAAGACGAAATGGCTGAAGGAATAATGTGAAGACATCGAAAAAGATATGATTGTTGGTAGGACAGACTCAGCATACAGGAAAGGCAAAATAACCTTTGGGGACATTAAAAGCAACGGTTTTAACATTAAGAGTGCAACGGGAATTCCACTGTAAAACGCAGAGGAGAGAGCAGATAGGTGGAAAGAATACATTGAAAGCCTCTACGAGGGTGAAGATTTGTCTGATGTGATAGAAGAAGAAACATGAGTCGATTTAGAAGAGATTGGGGATCCAGTATTAGAAACGGAATTTAAAAGAGCTTTTGAGGACTTAAGGTCTAATAAGGCAGAAGGGATAGATAAAATTCCATCAGAATTCCTAAAATCATTAGGGGAAGGGGCAACAAAACGACTATTCACGTTGGTGTGTAGAATATATGAGTCTGGCGACATACCATCTGACTATCAGAAAAGCATCATCCACACAATTCCGAAGACGACAAGAACTGACAAGTGCGAGAATTATCGCACCATCAGTTTAACAGCTCATGCACCGAAGCTACTTACAAGAATAATATACAGAAGAATGGAAAAGAAAATTGAGAATGCGCTAGGTGACGATCAGTTTGGCTTTAGGAAAAGTAAAGGCACGAGAGAGGCCATTCTAACATTACGGCTAATAATGGAAGCAAGGCTAAAGAAAAATCAAGACACGTTCATAGGATTTGTCGACCTGGAAAAAGCGTTAGACAATATAAAATGGTGCAAGCTGTTCAAGATTCTGAAAAAAGTAGGGTTAAGCTATAGGGTGAGACGAGTCATATACAATATGTACAACAACCAAGAGAGAATAATAAGAGTGGACGATCAGGAACGAAGTGCTCGTATTAAGAAGGGTGTAAGGCAAGGCTGTAGCCTTTCGCCCCTACTCTTCAATCTGTACATCGAGGAAGCAATGATGGAAATAAAAGAAAGTTTCAGGAGTGGAATTAAAATACAAGGTGAAAGGATATCAATGATACGATTTGCTGATGACATTGCTATCCTGAGTGAAAGTGAAGAAGAATTAAAAGATCTGCTGAACGGAATGAACAGTCAAATGAGTACACAGTATGGTTTAAGAGTAAATCGGAGAAAGACGAAGGTAATGAGAAGTAGTAGAAATGAGAACAGCGAGAAACTTAACATCAGGATCGATGGTCACGAGATCAATGAAGTTAAGGAATTCTGCTACCTAGGCAGTAAAATAACCAATGACGGACGGAGCAAGGAGGGCATCAAAAGCAGACTCGCTGTGGCAAAAAAGGCATTTCTGGCCAAGAGAAGTCTACCAATATGAAATACCGGCCTTAATTTGAGGAAGAAATTTCTGAGGATGTACGTCTGGAGTACAGCATTGTATGCTAGTGAAACATGGACTGTGGGAAAACAGGAACAGAAGAGAATCGAAGCATTTGAGATGTGGTGCTATAGACGAATGTTGAGAATTAGGTGGAATGATAAGGTAAGGAATGAGGAGGTTCTACGCAGAATCGGAGAGGAAAGGAATATGTGGAAAACACTGATAAGGAGACGGGACAGGATGTGAGGACACATGCTAAGACATGAGGGAATGACTTCCATGGTACTAGAGGGAGCTGTAGAGGACAAAAACTTTAGAGGAAGACAGAGACTGGAATATATCCAGCAAATAATTGTGGACGTAGGTTGCAAGTGCTACTCTGAGATGAAGAGGTTAGCACAGGAAAGGAATTCGTGGCGGGGCGCATCAAACCAGTCGGTAGACTGACCACCAAAAAAAAAAAAAATATTTAACTGTCGAAGCTGCATTGGTAAAGTACCGGAACTTCATGCGCTGATAGAAAGCACCGAAGCTGAAATCGTTACAGGTGCAGAATGCCGGCTGAAGCCAGAGATAAATTCTGCCGAAATTTTTACAAAGGCACAGGCGGTGTTTAGAAAGGATAGATTGCATGCAACCAGTGGTGCCGTGTTTGCCGCTGTTAGTAGTATATTATCCTGTAGCGAAGTAGTAGTGGATAGTTCCTGCGAATCACACTCCTGGAAATGGAAATAAGAACACATTGACACCGGTGAGTCAGACCCACCATACTTGCTCCGGACACTGCGAGAGGGCTGTACAAGCAATGATCACACGCACGGCACAGCGGACACACCAGGAACCGCGGTGTTGGCCGTCGAATGGCGCTAGCTGCGCGGCATTTGTGCACCGCCGCCGTCAGTGTCAGCCAGTTTGCTGTGGCATACGGAGCTCCGTCGCAGTCTTTAACACTGGTAGCATGCCGCGACAGCGTGGACGTGTGCAGTTGACGGACTTTGAGCAAGGGCGTATAGTGGGTATGCGGGAGGCCGGGTGGACGTACCGCCGAATTGCTCAACACGTGGGGCGTGAGTTCTCCACAGTACATCGATGTTGTCGCCAGTGGTCGGCAGAAGGTGCACGTGCCCGTCGATCTGGGACCGGGCCGCAGCGACGCACGGATGCACGCCAAGACCGTAGGATCCTACGCAGTGCCGTAGGGGACCGCACCGCAACTTCCCAGCAAATTAGGGACACTGTTGCTCCTGGGGTATCGGCGAGGACCATTCGCAGCCGTCTCCATGAAGCTGGGCTACGGTCCCGCATACCGTTAGGCTGTCTTCCGCTCACGCCCCAACTTCGTGCAGCCCGCCTTCAGTGGTGTCGCGACAGTCGTGAATGGAGGGACGGATGGAGACGTGTCGTCTTCAGCGATGAGAGTCGCTTCTGCCTTGGTGCCAATGATGGTCGTATGCGTGTTTGGCGCCGTGCAGGTGAGCGCCACAATCAGGACTGCATACGACCGAGGCACACAGGGCCTACACCCGACATCATGGTGTGGGGAGCGATCTCCTACACTGGCCGTACACCTCTGGTGATCGTCGAGGGGACACTGAATAGTGCACGGTACATCCAAACCGTAATCGAACCCATCGTTCTACCATTCCTAAACCGGCAAGGGAACTTGCTGTTCCAACAGGACAATGCACGTCCGCATGTATCCCGTTCCATCCAACGTGCTCTAGAAGGTGTAAGTCAACTACCGTGGCCAGCAAGATCTCCGGATCTGTCCCCCACTGAGCATGTTTGGGACTGGATGAAGTGTCGTCTCATGCGGTCTGCACGTCCAGCACGAACGCTGGTCCAACTGAGGCGCCAGGTGGAAATGGCATGGCAAGCCGTTCCACAGGACTACGATCGTCTCCATGGGAGAATAGCAGCCCGCATTGCTGCGAAAGGTGGATATACACTGTGCTAGTGCCGACATTGTGCATGCTCTGTTGCCTGTGTCTATGTGCCTGTGGTTCTGTCAGTGTGATCATGTGATGTATCTGACCCCAGGAATGTGTCAATAAAGTTTCCTCTTCCTGGGACAATGAATTCACGGTGTTCTTATTTCAATTTCCAGGAGTGTATTATTGGTGGAGGTTACACTCAACAACCGAGCTAGGTTAATAATTAGCTCCTTTTACCGACCTCCCGGCTCAGCAGCATTAGTGGCAGAACAACTGAGAGAAAATTTGTAATACATTTCACATAAAATGTATCAGCATGTTATAGTCTTAGGTGGAGATTCAATTAACCAGATTTAGGCTTGGACCCTCTGATGTTTAGTACGGGTCTAGGGACAGAGCATCGAGTGACATAGTACTGAGTGCACTATCCGAAAATTACCTCGAGCAATTAAACAGAGAACCCACTCATGGAGATAACACCTTGGACCTACTTATAACAAACAAACCCGAACTTTTCGACTCTGTAAGTGCAGAACAGGAAATCAGTGATCATAAGGCAGTTGCAGCATCCCTGAATATGGAAGTTAATAGGAATATAAAAAAAGAGAGGAAGCTTTATCCGTTTAGCAAGACTAATAGAAGGCAGTTTTCAGACAACCTAACAGATCAAAACGAAAATTTCTGTTCCGACCCTGACAGTGTTGAGTGTTTTTGGAATAAGTTCAAGGTAATGCGTATTAGACAGGTACGTGCTGAGTAAATCTGTGAGGGACGGAAAAACCCACCGTGGTTCAACAACAAAGTTAGCAAACTACTGCGAAAGCAAAGAGAGCTTCACTCCAAGTTTAAACGCAGCCAAAACCTCTCAGACAAACAGAAGCTGAACGATGTCAAAGTCAGCGTAAGGAGGGCGATGCGTGAAGCGTTCAGTGAATTCAAAAGTTAAATTATATGTACCGACTTGACAGAAAATCCTAGGAAGTTCTGCTCTTACGTTAAATCAGTAAGTGGCTCGAAACAGCTTATCCAGACACTCCGGGATGATGATGGCATTGAAACAGAGGATGACACGCGTAAATCGTAAATACTAAACCACTTTTTCTGAAGCTGTTTCACAGAGGAAGACCGCACTGCAGTTCCTTCTCTAAATCCTCGCACAAACAAATAAATGGCTGACATCGAAATAAGTATCCAAGGAATAGAAAAGCAACTGGAATCACTCAACAGAGGAATGTCCACTGGACCTGACGGGATACCAATTCGATTCTACACAGAATACGCAAAAGAACTTGCCCCCCTTCTAACAGCCGTGTATCGCAAGTCTCTAGAGAAACGGAACGTTCCAAATGATTGGAAATAGCACAGGTAGTCCCATTCTTCAAGAAGGGTCGTCGAGCAAAACTATAGACCTATATCTCTGACGTCGATCTGTTGTAGAATTCTAGAACATGTTTTTTGCTTGAGTATGATGTCGTTTTTGGAAACCCAGAATCTACTGTGTGGGAATCAACATGGATTCCAGAAAAAGCGATAGTGTGCGACCGAACTCGCTTTATTTGTTCATGAGACCCAGAAAATATTAGATACAAACTCCCAGGTAGATGCTATTTTCCTTGACTTCCGGAAGGCGTTCGATACAGTTCCGCAATGTCGCCTGATAAAGTAAGAGCCTACAGAATATCATACCATCTGTGTGGCTGGATTTAAGAGTTTTTAGCAAACAGAACACAGCATGTTGTTATCAAAGGAGAGACGTCTACAGACGTTAAAGTAACGTCTGGCGTGCCACAGGGGAGTATTATGGGACCATTGCTTTTCACCATATAAATAAATGACCTAGTAGATAATGTCGGAAGTTCCATGCGGCTCTTCGCGGATGATGCTGTAGTACACAGAGAAGTTGCAGCACTAGAAAATTGTAGCGAAATGCAGGAAGATCTGCAGCGGATAGGCACTTGGTGCACGGATTAGCAACTGACCCTTAGCATAGACAAATGTAATGTATTGCGAATACATAGAAAGAAGGATCCTTTATTGTATGATTATATGATAGCGGAACAAACACTGGCAGCAGTCACTTTTGTAAAATATCTTGGAGTAAGCGTGCGGAACGATTTGAAGTGGAGTGATCATATAAAATTAATTGCTGGTAAGGCGGCTACCAGGTTGAAATTCATTGGGAGAGTCCATAGGAAATGTAGTCCATCAACAAAGGAGGTGGGTTACAAAACACTCGTTCGGCCTATACTTGAGTATTGCTCATCAGTTTGGGATCCGTACCAGATCGGGTTGACGGAGGAGATAGAGAAGATCCAAAGAAGAGCGGCGCGTTTCGTCACAGGGTTATTTGGTAACCGTGATAGCGTTACGAAGATGTTAAGTAAACTCAAGTGACAGACTGTGCAAGACAGGCGACCTGCATCGCGGTGTAGCTTGCTCGCCGGGTTTCGAGGGGGTGCGTTTCTGGATGAGGTATCGAATATATTGCTTCCCCCTACTTATACCTCCAGAGGAGATCACGAATGTAATATTAGATAGATTCGAGCGCACACGGAGGATTTCAGACTGTCGTTCTTCCCGCGAACCATACGCGACTGGAACAGAAAAGGGAGGTAACGACAGTGGCAAATAAAGTGAGCTCCGCCACACATCGTTGGGTGGCTAGCGGAGTATAAATGTAGATGTAGAAAGGATATCTACATCTACATCTACATGTACATACATACTCAGCAATCCACCAACGGTGCGTGGAGGAGGGTTCCTCGTACCACACCTAGTATCTTCTCTCCCTGTTCCACTCCCAAACCGATCGAGGGAAGAATGACTGCCTATATGCCTCTGTAGGAGCCATAATCTCTCTTATCTTACCTTGGTAGTCTTTCCGCGAAATATAAGTTGGCGGCAGTAAAATTGTACTGCAGACAGCCTCAAATGCTGGTTCTCTAAATTTTCTCAGTAGCGATTCACGAATAGAACGCCTCCTTTCCTCCAGACACTCCCACCCGAGTTCCTGAAGCATTTCCGTAACAATCGCGTGGTGCTCAAACCTACCAGTAACAAATCTAGCCACCCGCCTCTGAATTGCTTCTATGTCCTCCCTCAATCCGACCTGATTGGAATCCCAGACGCTCGAGCAGTACTCAAGAATAGGTCGTATTAGTGTTTTATAAGCGGTCTCCTTTACAGATGAACCATATCTTCCCAAAATTCTACCAATGATCCGAAGACGACTATCCGCTTTCCCCACAACTGCCAGTAAATGCTAGTTCCACTTCATACCGCTCTGCAATATTACGCCCAAATATTTAATCGACGTGACTGTGTCAAGCGCTACACTACTAACGGAGTATTCAAGCATTACGGGAATCTTTTTCATATCCATCTGCATTAATTTACATTTATCTATATTTAGTGTTAGCTACCATTCTTTACACCAATCACAAATCCTGTCCAAGTCATCTTGTATCCTTCTAAAATCACTCGACGACAACTTCCTGTACACCACAGCATCATCAGCAAACATCCGCACATTGCTATCCACCTTATCCAAAGGATCATTTTTCTAGACAGAAAACAACAGCGGGTGTACCACACTTTCCTGGGGCACTCCAGGTGATAGCCTCACCATCGAGGACAACGAACTGGGTTCTATTACTTAAGAAGTCTTCGAGCCACTCACATATTTGGGAACCAGTCCCATATGCTCGAACCTTAGCTAGGAGTCTGTAGTGCGGCACCGAGTCAAACGCTTTCCGGAAGTCAAGGAATATGGCATCTGTCTGATAATCTTCATCCATAGTTCGCAAGAAATTATGTGAAAAAAGGAGGAGTTGCGTTTCGCAGGAGCGATGCTTTCTAAAGCCGAGCTCATGCATGGACAGCAGCTTCTCTGTCTCAAGGAAATTCATTATATTCGAACTGAGAATATGTTCGAGAATCCTGCAACAAACCGATGTTAAGGATATTGGTCTGAAATTTTTAGGACCCGTCTTTCTACCCTTCTTATATACAGGCGTCATCTGCCGTTTTTTTCAGTCGCTTGGGACTTTACGTTGGGCAAGACATTCGAGATAAATGCAAGCTAAGTAAGGAACCAATGCAGTAGAGTACTCTCTGTAAAACCGAATAGGAATCCCATGAGGACCTGGCGATTTATTTATTTTCAACCCATTCAGCTGCTTCACAACCCCATGGATGTCTATCACTAAGTCCTCCATACAAGAGAATACTGGCTTTGGACAAGGAATGAGCGAGAAGTAATACTACCTGAGTTCTGTAACAAGATTCAGCTAGTAATAGCGAATACACTGTTCAAGATTCACAAGAGGATGAGGTAAACTTGGAAAAGGCAGGGTGATACGGGAAGATTTCTGTTAGATTACATCATGGTCAGACAGAGCTTGCGAAATCAGATACTGGACTGTAAGACGTAAATAGGAGAAGATACAGACTCAGATCACAATATAGTATTGTGGAAGACATTAGTCAGGAAGAATCAATACGGAAGTAAGTGGAATACGGAAGTACAAAGAAATTACGAGATACGGTTGAAGTTCTCAAAGGCTATAGATACAGCAATACGGAATAGCTCAGTAGGCAGTACTGTTAAAGAAGAATGGACTTCTCTAAAAAGGGCCGTACAGAAGTTGGGAAGGAAAACATGGACACAAAGAAAGTAACAGAAGAAATACCTCAGTGGAATAATGAAAGGACGAAGGTGGAAGTACAAAAATGTTCCGAGAAACTCAGGAGTGACATAAATAGGAAGTGCAGGGAAGCTAAGACGAAATGGCTGCACGTAAAACGTGAAGACATCGAAAAAGAAGTGATTGTCAGAAGGACATACTCAACATACAGGCACGTCAAAAGAACCTTCGGTAACATTAAAAGCAAGGGTGGTAACATTAAGAGTGGAACGGGAATTCCAATGTTAAATGTTGAGGAGAGAGCGGATACGTGGAAAAAATGCAGTGAAATTCTTTGTGAAGGGGAAGATTTGTCTCATGTGATAGAAGAAGAAACAAAAGTCGTTTTACAAGAGATAGGAGATGCAGTATTAGAATCAGAATTTAAAAGAGTTTAGGAGGACTTAAGGTCAAATATGGCAGAGCGGATGGACAACATTCCATAAGAATTTCTAAAATCATTGGGAAAAGCGACAACAAAACGACCATTCACGTTGGTGTGTAGAATATATGAGTGTGGAGAGGTATCATCTGAGTTTCAGAAAAGCATCATCCACTCAATTCCGAAGATGGCAAGAGCTTACAAGAATGAGAGTCACCGCACAATCTACTTTACAGCTCATGCATCCAAGATGCTTACAAGAATCGAAAGAAAATTGAGAATGCGCTAGATGATGATCAGCGTGACTTTAGGAAAGGTAAAGTAACGAGGGAGGCAATTCCGTCGTTACGGCTAATAATGGAAGCAAACTAAAGAAAAATCGAGATACTTTCATAGTATTTGTCGATCAGGATAAAACGTTCGACAGTGTAAAATGGTGCAAGATGTTCCAAATCCTGAGAATAGTAGGGGTAAGGTACAGGGAGAGACAGGTCCTATGCATATGTAGAACCGCCAGATAGAATAATAAGAGTGGACTTCGAAGAAAGAAGTGCCTGTACTAAAAAGTGTGTAAGACAAGGATGTAGCCTTCCGCCACTGTTGTTCAGTCGGTACATCGAGGGAGCAATGCCGCTTAGTGGCCGCGTGGTTTGAGACGTCATGTCACTAACTTGGCGGTAGGAGGTTCGAGTACTCCCTCGGGAATGTTTGTGTGTGTGTGTGTTGCTATTAGCATGGGTTAGCTTAGGTTAGTTTAAGTAGTGTGTAAGTCTAGGGACCGATAACCTATGCCGTTTGGTACGATAGGAATTCACACATATTTGAAAATTTTTTGAGGAACCAATATTGGAAATATAAGAAACATTCAGGAGTGAAATTAAAATTCAAGGTGGAAGGATGTCAATGATACGATTTGCAGTTGAGATTGCTATCCTGTGGGAAAGTGTTTAAGAATTACATGATCTGCTGCACGGAATGAACTGTCTAATGAGTACACGGTATGGACTGAGAGTAAATCGAAGAAAGACGAAGGTAATGAGAAGTACTAGAAATCGGAATAGCGAGAAACGTAACATCAGGACTGATGGTCACGAAGTAGATGACGGAATTCTGCTACCTAGACAGTAAAATAACCAATGACGGACGGATCGAGGATGACACCGAAAGCCGACTAGGTATGCTAAAGAGGCATTCCTGGCCAAGAGAAGTCTACTACTATTAAATATTTTCCTTAATTTGAGGAAAAAATATCTGAGAATGTAAGTGTGGAGTACAGCATTCGATCGTAGTGCAACAAGGACTATGGGAAAACCGGAACAGAAGAGAATCGTAGCATTTGAGATGTTTTGCTACAGACGAATGTTGAAAATTCTGTGGACTGATGAGGAATGAAGAGGTTCTGCGCAGAATTGGAGGGGAAAGGAATATGTGGAAAACACTGAGAAGTAGAAGGGACAGGATGACGGGACATCTCTTAAGACATGAGGGAATGACTTTCATGGTACTAGAGGGAGCTGTAGAGGCCAAAAACTGTAGAGGAAGACAGATAATGGAATACATCCAGCAAATAATGGAGGATATAGTTCGCAAGTGGTACTCTGAGATGAAGAGGTTAGCACAGAAGAGCACTGACATCCTCTCTTCAGCTTGTGTGCTTGTACCGTGAAGTGGGAGATGTTAAAGTGGTGCGATTTTCAAATTTATTTCACATCCAAATGGTACACTTCCACACATAAGGTCGTTATCAAAACTTCATCTGCTAAGCCCCTCTGCAAGCACTAGACGCCTGTAATAGGAATTTTGATTCATACTGTGTGTGCTTAATGTATATGCTTCCGGTCCTTCACTGGTCTGACATTTCGTTGCTAACAAAACTGCTTGATAAACCCATCAGTCTACTTAATAGGCGCGTGTGTTTTAAAATTTCTTCCTTTTATGATGAAACATGTTACTGAAATAGGCTGTTCACAGCAGGATGTGGGTGCGCAGAGTTAAACAGAAATATCTCTGCTCCAGAGGTGTATACATTTTCAAATCCTTGCTCATTACGATTAGCGTATTAATGAAACAGAGGATTTGTTTTGGTTGTTTCACAGGCGTGAAGTAATGTTTCTGTTTGTACGAAGTTTTTAAAATTCTTCTTGTTAAGTAACTGCTGTTCATAGGACCAGAGCTTTGCTTCAAAGACGTTTAAATATTTTTATACAGATATAAATGAAAGATAAATTTCTTTTCCACGTTTCATCGCCGATTATGTAAGGTTTTAATATATTAATACAGATTTTTCCATCTGGCAGTTGATTTTGTTGTGTGCAGACAGATGAATATATTAACACAATTTTTTTTCCCACTTAGTTTACAGTATCTTTGTGCTTGGCTTTCCAGTTCCATCTGTTATTTGTTTAAAATTTTTGTTTATTTTCTAAGCTAATGTGTATTCTGTACCTTGTCTGCTTGACAGACGTACAGTATATGCATGGGTATTTCTGAAAACCTAAAGATCGGTTTCCTAAATTTGCCTCTATGTTCAAATAACATCTGTCAATTTTTTAATTAAAAAGATTGATCTTCTTTATACATTAATAAATAATTTTTCTTGTAATATTATTTATTTTTGCTCAGCACCAGTTTGCTCAGCACCAGTTCCAAAAAATAGGTTGTTATTTTTAAAGACAGGTTTGTATTTTTACAGGATGCCAATACACCATATTATTCCTCACTCTTTCTGCTACTGATCCGTAATTTTTAACATTATCTCCGTTAAATGCGGCAGCCTTACGCCACTTTACTGGGAGGTATGCTCACATGGTATCACTTCACTGATCGACGTCAGAGTCAACGCCTTGCGGCATTAATAACTTCCCCATCATCTATGTACTGCTTCCCACGGAGTGCATCCTTCATTGGGCCAAAAAGGTGAGAGGTGTGAGATTCAGGCTGTGGGGAATAAGGACAAACAGTCCCATGAAGTTTTGTCAGGTCCTCTGGGGTGAACAGATTGTGTGAGTAGTCCTGGAGAATTAGAAGTTGGTTCGTATTTCTGTGCCGACGTACACGCCGAATTCGTTTCTCCAGTTTCCTGACAGTAGCAGACTAAACTTCCAAGCTGATCGTTACTGCATGAGGGAGGACGTCGAACAGAATTCCAGAAGCCCGTCGCCCTGACTTTGCCGGTTCAGCGTACGGCTTTGAACTTTTTCTCCTGAGGAGAAGCGGTGTGGCACCATTCCATCCACTTCTATTTGGTTTTCGGTTCCTAGTAGTGAACGCACGTTTCATTGCCTTAGACGATGTTCGACAAAGAAAAGTCCGGTCAGCTTTGTAAAGCGCAAGCAACTCGGCAGAAAAGGCAATTCGTTGCTCTTTATGGTCTGCTGTTAGGCGGCTAGGAGACCAGTAAGCATACACCTTTGAGTAACCTAAATGGTGGACGAGTGTGTCAGCATTACAGACAAAGGCGTCCAGCTATGCAGCAAGGTGTTTCATTGCGGTCCGGCGATCACAACGAATGATACCGTCCACACGTTCCAGCGTTGCTATGTGAGATCGGTCGGCAGGCGAGAGATGCAAAGTTTGCGCGATGTTTCTGCGATGATGACAGACGTCTTCCCCAAAGACTCAATGTGCTTTTGTTCACTGTCAGGCCTCTGTAGACATAGTTCAAGCTTCTATGAATATCTGTGATACTGTAGGTATCCAGCAAAAGAAACTCAGCTGTCTGCTTGGAACACACCTCCTTTACGGACGCCATATTGAAAGCAGGCGTAGCGCCGCCACCTGTTGGAACTCCATGAAACTGCAGGGACTGAAGCGGAAATATTCCACAATTACCAGCGAGAAATTTTAAATTTTTGCAGCCGGAATCGGTCAATAAAAATGTGTTGCATTACATATGAAATGCCCATCTGTTCGACAGACTTTATCGATGCACCAAAGTATCCGGCAATAGGATAAGGGCAACATATTCCCGTCTCACTGGCCTAGGATGTATATTCTCAATGAAATATGCCATTTCCAGCGAACAGAATAGAAGGTCATCGCACTGATCGATGGGGCTCAGTTAGATTTTAATATAATGGCGGATCGTCCACCAGACGACCACGAACCCTCTAGGGATCTCGTCGACTGCATCCTTAATGCCAATGGTATCAAAATGATGAAGACTGAACTGAACACCTTCATTCATGACTACCATCTGGATATTCTCCATGTTACTGAAACACACATTAAGCCGACCGATGAGTTTCGCCTATGCAAGTTTGTCTGCTATCGGACTGACCGGCTCAATTGCCGTGGTGGATGCACAGCTGTGATCCTCTGCAGGGCGTTCGTCCACAACCAAGACGCTCTTCAGCCACTGGACTGCATAGAGGTCACAGCTGTCACTTTCTCCACCGGTCTTGGTGCCATCACTTTTGCTGCTGCTTAGGTGAGCATTAAAAATGCTCTTTGAGGCAGACCTCCACAAGCTGAAGTCATTTGACAAGCTTATCGTAGGAGCTGATTTCAAGTGGTTGACTACCTCACAGCGAAAATCCAGCAAACGGTGACAGTCTCCACTTCCCAAGTTCCTAATCCCACTGGATGATTAACCTCCATTTTTGCTTGAACTGAAAATTCAGAAGAACCGCTACCATGGCCAGTGGAAACAGTACTGTGACCCTCAGGACAAGCATCACATGAAACATCTCTAACGGGAGTTCAGTAGCCAACTAGCGGATTCTATGTCCGAACACTGGGAGGATAGGTCTACCTTTTTCCTCAAGCACAAATCGGATTGGGCTGTCGTCCAAGCCCTGCATCATACCACACTGTGGACCCACCACCCCATCCTGGCAGATACTGGTCTCATGTCGTAACCCTGTCTGATACGTTTGAGGCCCAAAACCAACTGCTCATCTTGGACCCCACGCTTGATGAACTCCAGAATGACCAAGATATTCAGAGGGCTGTGGCCACCTTCCGAAACAGACCACTACTAATAGCCGCTCGTCTTATATCTTCGTCAGAAGTGCTCCGAATCCTTTAGAGGAAACGTGGTCATTTGGCCCTGGCCTGGATGGGACCGTCAACGAACGTCTCCATCGGCTACCACATAACCCCTGGTCTTAATCACCAGGATATTGAACTGGTGTCTTCAGAGTGAACTTTTCCCTCTGCAGTGGAAACAGGCAAAGCTCATTGCGATCCCAAAGCCCTCTAAGGACCTTACAGTCCCTACCAACAAGAGGCCCATCAACCTTTTGAACACAATGGTGGAGGTCCTTGAGTCTCTATCGCATTTCCTAGCCTCTGGTAGCAGCCAGAACGATCCGTAGCAAACACTTTGGGTTTACTTTACACCTGTCTGTTGAACTGCAAGTTCTCTAAACCACAGAGCACAACAGCCAGGGTTTTCACTCCACCAACATGTCGATGGCAGTGGTCTACTTGGACGTGCAGAATGCTTATGATAAGATTTGGCAGGACAACCTGGTGTAATAAGACGCTGACGCAAACGACCCTACCTGACATATATGTCAAGATTGTGGATGATTTCCTCCACCAGAGGACCTTCCTCATTGCTCAGTGGAGTAAGCGCTCAAGTGTAACATTGCTCTCCTCCAACGGCAGGTGGACACAATTGTCACCTGATGGAGCTCCAAAAACATGACAGTGCATTTCACTATGCGGCGTTCTATCCTCAGCCACAACATCTCCATCGGGGGCGTCCAGGTCCCGTGGGCCCGGGATACCAAGTATCTCGGAGTCTGGTTGGATAAGAAACTTTTCTTACACCGCCGCACAGAATACATCACCCATAAAGAGTTAAAGTTGACAAATGCCTAGTACCCTCTATTTTGCAGCCGAGAGCTGAATTTAGATACCAAGCTCCAGCTGTGTCACTCCATTGTACTACCCTCGCTAACATATGGTTCCTAGGCGTGGGCCACGATTAGTAAGTCCCGGATGGTGACGCTCCAGCGCCTACAGGATAAAGTACTCAGGTGGTGTCTTCGTGCCCTCGGCTCACCAGGATTGTCACTCGGCATGACCATTCGCCATAAGGCTCGATAACTATACAGTACAGTGGGAGCCCTCCGTGAGACAGTCAGTGGACTATAAAGCATTGGCACCATAATTCCATGGCGCTGGCACCGACACCCATTTCCGCTCTCCATCCTGTAGGACTCAGATTCGGCCTATGACTGACGATAGGCCCAATACGACCCTCGTTTTTATACCCGTTTTGTACAATCACTAGCAGTGGTCTTTCCTCGTATAGCCACTTTTTTCCTTCACCGTAGGGTTGGCGCATTACTTCACCCCTTCTTTGTACCTCCACCCTCGGAGGGTGGCATGGGGCTTAAAAGTTCAAAGTGCTAAGCTCGGTTGTTGTTCAGCCGTTGCTTTGAGTGTCCTCTCACTTGTCCACCAAGACAGTTGGACCGAATCTGAATCGGTGACGGTATATAGTAGTAAACTGCCCCTAAAAAAAGATCAAATAAAAGAAGAAAAGAATAGAAGACTCTGAACTATGCCAGTGTCATATATATAGGCCAAGCCCTCTATATACAGGTAACATCCATTAAAAGGTATAAAAACGGCACTCCGGCGGCCTCCCAGTTCTTTCTATTAACGAAAAAGCTGCCACGTATAGCACGCACCAATAAATATGCAACACAAGCCTAACGGATTTAGACACTTCTTATGTTCTTTTTAGAGTACAATTACACACATGAACAAATGCCAAAGAAGTAGATACCGAGGATCAGCAATGTATGTCCACAATTAATGGAAGGAAAAAAGTCGAACAGAAATGTAAGAACTTTAACTGTTAGGACATACTGGAAAACATGCAGAATAGGGACGTTGAAATTCAATTCAGAACTTTGTGACATCGTGCTGAAAACAGAAAAGTCTCTCCCAAATTAAAGCTGAGTGGAATTCATCTTTCAGGCACTCCCAAATGCCGTACCTGCAGTCTACTGATAGTAAATGTTAGAGATTCGTTTCAAGCAACGTGAAATTAATATTGGAGAGTGTTCAGAAAATAGCACTTAGCACTAAACGGAACTACGCCGAGTATCTTCACGTCAGCTCTGGAGACCAAACCCTACCCAAAATTAAAAACTAACGATTTGAACTGGATGAGAATTCACACAAACTTTTACACCCTACCAAGAGAAAGCAAAAGTAGACAAAATTTTTCGAGGTATACAACATCACAACACTATAAGCTTAGAAAAATGAAAAACTGCAAGGAGAAATACACGAAGTGCCTAATTACGACAATTATACGATGTGGACTCGAATACATGTTATGTGGTTTTTGAAGGAACGCATTATGTTTATTATACTTTATTTGATGGCAGTAGAAAAAAAAAATTCTGCTGTGTGTTACTGAAGGAAAGAAAGTCACACAGACAAATACAAGCACACGCATATGCGCACACAGGGCCGCTTTTGCCTTCAGTACCTGGTGTTTCATGGTCTCACCTAAGAAATTGGAGAGTCAAAACACGAATAATAATTTTATGTGAATCAATATATGCTTTTCAAACCATCGCTTATTTGGCATGAACGGGAGTGAGACAAAATGGTCATAGTACACACTGCAACCATGTCGTAGCTGTTGTTAGAACACCGGATATTAAGGATTCTATGAAAGAAATGTTGGATACGCCATTGAATGGTATGAGACGTCTGGCACGAGCTGTGAGTACAGGTCAGATGAGCTATCGGAACACATTGCAGTAAAATGCATTAAACGAGTGATGCCCTCAGGAGTGGTAAACTTAATGAGCAATAGGCAGTGATTTCTGTATCAAAATTCTGACCATATAGTCATTCATCAATTTATCCATACATTCATACAAACACACACACACACACACACACACACACACACACACACACACATACAACACATTGGTGACTTACGTGGCCTACTTTATTCGCAGTTTTTACTTTAGTGTAGTATACCAAGGAAGCCGTGTAGCGGTACTGACAAATAAACCTACCAACTAATGCCTTATATTTTAATCGGCTATGAATATGTTGTAGCGTAGAGCAAAGTTGGAGCCACATATTCTTTTATAAGTGCCCATACGGTCGTTAAATTGATGAAATACCTCCTCGAAATAAAGACAGAATTTAACATTTTTGGATGAATACCGGTGAAACGTTAACAAATGTCATAAAATCATGTTTATGACAATTGTCATGAAATTACAACCGTTCGATGTACTTAGTGTGCCAAACTAAAATGCATTCAGCATATTTTTGAACCACACAGTTCTGCACTTCCTCATTATTGAACAGATTTACAATAAACGTACAACAAAATTGCACAAACAATTTCAAATATAACTTAATTATATCTTAAAGGGTTGCAATCTTGAAACAGACAGGTGTACTGATGCAGCGTATGATATTTCGCAGTTCATGAAGTTAAAATATATATATGGACAGTCAATAGATGTAGAAGATACGTTTGAAATATATTTATTTAGGAAAGAGTTGGTAAGAAACTCAACATGACGAATGACACTGAAGAGAACGCACATTGGGCGTAGGCACAGCATATACAGGTACTTGTAACTTATTTCTGACAAATGAGTTTTTGGAAATTCAACGTACATGAATGAATTTGGTATTAACGATGCTATACGTTTTGTTGTTGGCAGATATCGATATGGGGAACAAAGTAGTGGGAAGAGGGGGAGAGGATGTTCGAAAAAATGATTTCCCGTAAAATTTTGGTGCTCCATTGCAACATACATTAAAAACCATTGAACGTTTATTTTAAGTTTTTTTTAAATATCTATCACGTTTCCATGGTATTAGTTCAGAAATATTGAAAACAACTTTCTCCAGTGGGTGTCTCACCAAGTTAATGGCCATATGGGAATGTATAAAAAATACGTCTCTCTTATTCGCTCCACGCTATAACACACTCACAGCCGACCAAAATCGAAGGCTATCCTTTGGGAGGCTATACTTGTGAGAAATCAACGGGGTACACACTGTCGAAATTTGTGTGTTATGCCATCAGAAACCAGTCCTACATTTATCAGTCTTAATGGAAATGTTTACCTCAAAACGGGTATTAGGTGATCGAACTTCTCATTTGAATCCTGTCCTAGTCATCATTAGTATAAGCTGTCACTCCCATGGGCACCAATCGACTCTAGTATTCAAAGTCATGCCTTGCCTGTAACATGTGCTGTGTCAGCCCTGGTTTGGGCTGTTATGGAAGTACACCTCTTTCCAGCGGACCAAAGATACGCCAGATGCATGACAGATCCGAGGACCGAGAAGATCGGCCAAGACCCCGCGTCTTTATGCAAGTATTTTTCGTGGGAACATCAGTGTTGGTTCTTGCGCTGGAATACACCATCTGGTACCCTGCTTGTGAATAGTATGACTAGAGGGTTGTACATTTCTTGACACATGCTGAAGAGCATTCGACTGTCCTCCAAGATTACAAATCAGTAATGGGGGCCATACCCACTAACTTCCCACTCATGGTTCGAGGATCTAAAGAGGGCCTCGAGGTTCACTGCTTCGTGAAACCCTTCACTAGTTTCCCTACGGACGCGATGGCTTTGATCCGACCACAACAAACAGAAGTGAGGCTCATCGTTGAATACCACATGACGCACTGCCAGTCGCAGTTGACTCTGGCTCTGGACGATGCAAGTTTTCTCTGGTACGGTGACAGCGGTAATCCATATATGACAATACAAACTTCCACATAGCTCCCAGTAGTCTATTTGCAGTTATTCGTGGTAACACTCTACAAGTAACACCTGGTGTAGTCCCTTTGCATGGAACAGTGCCTGCTCGTTTTACCACACATTTGCCCTGAGTTCAGAATGGCGAAGAGGGACGAAACGGTAAGCTTACAGACAGTGAGAGTACAGCATAGATGACCTGTGGGGGAGAATTACTCCGGTGTGTCGGCATCGTGAAGTGTTGTATTAAAATCAATAGGGTTAACTCAGCCGGATCCAACAATCACATTCGCAAATTTTTGTAACCTAAGTAGTATACGCCACGCGAATAAATTGTCACAAGTTACAACTCTGTTGCCTTACTTCTAAACAACAAATAACAAACGCTATAGAAGGATCGTGGACACAAACCCAGAAGCAAAACAGTAAGCAAAAGAGAATTGTTTAAGCAATAGTTTCAACAATGCAAATGTTATAGCAACATAAAGCGCCACCTGGCTATACATTTAAAAGCTATTCATATTACCCCATTGTTGGCAATAGAACGGACGGCAGACGGAGCGAAATCCATGGAAGTATGGTTGTAACAACCGAACTTCTACGTATCTCGCTCCGTTTTCCGCGCCAGCAGCCGTAATGGTGGAGATAAGCCAGAAACGGGTCTTAGAAAAGGGCCAAAACTGGTTGCTATCAAATAAAAACTTTTAAATCGCGATCAAGACTGTTTTTTATTGATTTCTAGATATTTAAAATGTTCAGCGACAAAAAATTCTAAGGAAACTTCTTTCACCTAAATCTTAACCTACCGATAGGCGCATGTATGACTCACAAACACTACAACAATGTTAGTTACCTTTTCGTGGAAAGCCGGATGGAGGGAAATCCCCCCTTTGCTCTAGTCTCTTCATTCGACCCCAACCTGCTTGAGTCCTGGTCGCTGCCAGTTACGGTAAACAGCGAGCTAGTAACATGTGTTTCGTATCATCACAGTAAGTTTTTAACTTTTCATTATCCATTATTGTTAAATGTTTAATGCTTATTGGTAACTTAAAGTAGTGTACATGGTAAATTTATATGTGTCTCGAATCGACAATGAAAGTAAACTAAACTGTATTTGTCGGATACACGCGACCTTCAATGCTTGTATCGTGTTATTTGTTCAGTTTGGTTTCATATTTATGTCTTAGGTACTAAGGGGACAAAGAAATGTACAATTTAAGCCATACTTTGGACGCTGAAGCTGTGATAAATGCAGTTCTGTATGATACTGACGATGAGAATGGTCAGGACAACAGTTTTATAGAGGGCACTGATACTGATGAAGAAGAACACGTATCGGAAAGAGATACTGATACAGAACTGAGTGCTTAGTCCAGCTCAGAAGACGACGAAGATAAGAGCACCAAATCGACATTTCAAGTTGTTCAAAGGAAAAATAAACAAATAATCGAGATTTAGTCATGGCAAAAACGCCAAGCACACAGGCAAACACGAGGTAAACTAAATATTTTACTCGTTTGCCCAGACTAATCGGGCCTGCGAAAATCGTGACTAATATTCTAGATTCATGGAAATGTCTCATTTCTGGCACAGTGATTCAATGTATTGTAGAAAATACAAACAAATTTATTCTTACAATACAAGATAACTATTCCCGTTCAAGGGACGCTTAAAAGACTGACACAGTGGAAGTGAAAGCCTTATTCGGGCTGCTTTAACTCGCTGGGATCTCGACGACTTATGGCGGGTGGATGACTTCCTTGCCGTCATGAGTATATAGATATTTCAGGTTTTAATGCGAGCTATTCGTTTTGATGACGTGGAAAGAAAAGGAGAACGAAGAAAAACTGACCGCTTAGCTCCTATAAGAATTACGTTTGAAGAACTCGTTGTGAACTGCCAAAAACGCTATTCACTTGGTGAAGAACTCGAGGGTTTTCGAGGTAAATGCGGTTTCATACAGTATATGCCAAAACAAGGGAATATGGCATAAAAATTTATGCTATAGTCGACTATCGGCTATTTTATACATATACTATGGAAATATACCTTGTAACCCAACCAGAAGGTCCGTTTAGTATAAGTAAAAAGCCCTCCGACGTTGTGGAAAGGTTAACAGCACCCATTTTCTACATTGGAGGGAATATCACGGCCGACAGTTGGTTTACGGACTACGATGTGGTAAAGGAATTGGCATTAAAGAAATCATACGTTAGCAGTTACGTAAAAATAAGCCTCAGATTCCTCCCGAATTCACAGCGACCAGAATATGAGAGCCCCACTCAAGACTGTTTGGTTTTCGCAAACAGGCCACTTTTGTTTCATACGTGCCAAAAAGTACAAGAACGTTTTGTTGATATCCAGCCTTCTCAACGATGGAAAAATCGATGAAGGAACAAATGATCTCAACAAATGAGAAATTAGAACTCTTTATAATCACACAAAAGGAGACGTTGGCACTGTCGACAAACTTTGTGGGTCTTTCAAAGAGAAAAAAACAGAGTGATGACCTCTGGTGATAGTTTTTTCGATTATGAACGCTGCTGCCATAAATTGATCTATAATCTGGAAAGGAAACACCAGCAATAATCTCAAGAGAAGAAAACCTCTCATATATCTTTCGAACGAACTTGTGAAGGAAAATGTAGAAGTAGAAATACTAAAGTTACTCGATACCTCCATGCAAAAGTTTTTTAAATGAGTCACACACAGATGATGAGCACCAATAGCTGCAAAGAAGTAGAGAAGAAGATCTATATCAGGAGTATATGAAGAAAAGATGTAGGCCATGTTTAGTCAGTAAGAATACGGAAAACACCCATTTCAAATGTAAATTTGTGTACAATCTTTAAGAAATGCTTGCAATGATTGTATTTCAGCTTCTAAATAATCACCCGTTTCTGATGTGAGAAATATAGGCGGTATATTTTGCTTATATCATTCAAGAAATGATTGTATTTCAGTTTCCAAATAACGTTTGTGTATTGACAAACCAAACTTTCAAGCACAGTCCTGTGTAAATTTGACATTCCTACACGAAAAAATAAGTATCAGTACCTCGAGAAGCTGAGTGAAGAAAATGTGTGTTTTGAAACATAACTTTATTTTTCGATAGATTTTGTACCTTAATTTTGTTTGTATAACCCATAAATAATACATAATATGACTTTTATGATTAAAATAGATGTTGAAAAACACATAATGTTTATTAACATCAAGTGGTATCTACGAGATACGCGCGACCACCCTTTTCCGACTAGAGGGCGCGCGTATTGGAAGGTTAAATGTCTGGGTTCTACAGCATAAAAAAAAAAAAACGTTATCGCTCTCGTTCTTGTTTTACACCGATATTTGAATAGAAGCTAGGAAAAAAAAACTTGGTCTGACCGCTGAAAGGGGCGGTTATCGAAAAATTTCCCGCTAACCGATACCGAACAATCTAAAATATTACACTGAATAACCATATTAAACTCTAGACAAGTTTGTCATATAAATGGGAGCCTGCGGCCCTAGAAATCTAGAAAACCTAAAGATACAGTTATGTACCACAGTTTCAGTCGAACTAGTGGCACACCTGTTCAAATGCAGCTTAAATCTCTTTGCAAGTTGACAGCATGGTCACTATTTCATCTATTGAAGTGTTCAGCATTAAGCTCCATCAGCCATGTGTCAGAAGCATCTACCATATGCAAGTAACCGATGAAGACCCTGTAAGTTCTACCGGTTGCGCCACTCGTTCACCTGAGTTGCATCAGTATCACGCGGCAACATCTGTCAACCAACATTACGGATGTCAAGGCCGGCTGTTTGCAGGATGCACAGTCAACCACAAACAGCAACTGCTAGTCTATTATAGAGAGCCAAGTACAGAGCCCCACTCTAGCTCTAGCCTTTAGAGGCTAACTGACGACAGAAACTGGGTTCGGTCGCAAGTTACTTGCCTGCGCACTGGCGTTCCGTTCCTTATCCTCATCAATCAAAAGGCTTCGGACTAAGGGATTCGTCGACGTGGAATGGCAGATGGCCCTAATAACTTGCCAACGTTGTTCTCGTTTTTCTATCGTTATACACTAGCGTTTGAATAACAATTCCACTGGACGCTGTTCTGACTGAAGAAAAGGCAGTCTTAGCAAGTGCAGCATTTATTTCTGTGCAAGAAGCTGACCATCAGAGAAAGGAGAAGAAGACATGACGCTGGTGTTTAACATCTCTTTTAGAAAGCGTGGAGCAATGTGATGTAACAAATTTAATGTCTATAGTAAAGCTGTACTAGACCATGGGCTATTTCATAATTCTTTCCTAATGAAAGCTACAGATTTCGAATTGTTATTTAATTGTGTAGGATACAAAATTTCCAAAGATGCCTACTCTTTAAGGTGAGCTGTACCTATAAGCAGTGAGATTAATGAGCACTCCCACCTCGGTGTCTCTGTCTTTGTAGTTCATGGCGAAAGTGTGTCAATAAAGATTACATTTTTGCGAGACAAACAGCAACTGTAACCATTTCTGGACAGCTACAAGCCGCTCTCAGTATGTATTATTGATCGATTTCGCTGTTTACTTTAGGAACCCACTACTGTGCCCTAAAGCGTAAATTCCAGAGTTTGTAATGACGCTCTTGTTAACGTAAAGAAACAAACATGCGACTTGGCGTCCACACTAGGACACGGGCCCGAAGCTCAACCAAATGCTAACGCTCTGATGTTACCCCCAGATAGACGGAATTGTAACCAAGGCCAACCGCTCCGTTGGTTCCGACTTGCAGCCGGCACACACTAAGCAAATATAGGCCCACGAAGTGGTTGGCTCTCCTTTACTGGCCTCCTGTGTAGCAGCATTAAGTCAACAAGCGCTGACCAACCACAGCGTGCGGTGCTGGCTTAGCCGCTCGTCCACGAGGCACTCGCCGATTAGCACACTGCATCGACCAGCCATCCGAGCCGGGCGGCGGCTTCTATAATCGTCCATGTCTCGCCTCATGACGACGCGCCGAAGCAGCACAGCCTCGAACTCGCCGCATACTTTAGTAATCGATAGTGGACCGCTTCAGTAATGATGGCCAATAGCCCTCCTTACTATTAAAGCACACGTGCCTAAAGGCGGTGACACTAATTTGATAATATGGTTCGTTGTAAAATACATCTACTTTTAGTTGCATCCCAAGAACCTACCATAAGGTCGTTATACTACTGTAATAAGGAAACTATCGCTCTTGGCAACAAAAGATGTTGCTCAATTCTTGATTTCAAAAAGTCGTTGGAAAGAAAAGATTCGTATGGAAGACTACTTTGTGTCACTTTATGACTTGTAGGTGGTACAGTGAAGATCAAGCTAACTCATGTGACTGCGAAGAACTGGTAGCAAAATTCGGTGTCCATTATAGAACTAATCCATGGACTATGACACAACCATAGCTTCGCCATAGTCTATCTTCTACGAATGCTAGTCCACCAAGGTGTGCAGAGGCAGCTTCTGTGTAGTTTGAAACGTGCGAGACTGTCTCCATCAAAGCTTTGAAGATTGGTCGTGAAATGTACTTATACGAGGTGTGGCTGCAAGGTTTTAAGAAGAGATCTGTTGCTGCTTATTCGTTTGGTGGGCAGGTACATGAAGGGTGGGTACTGAGTCATTGCCTAGTCCTTGAATGACCCCTGACAGGAAACTGAGTTTTCTTTATTCAGTTCGTTGAGGCAGCAGGTTAAGTACGGGTCTGATAGGGCTTGCTGGGTGGTTTTGTCTGGGTGAAAATGGACGTAAAAATGTAGCAACGATTTAGTATTAAATTTTGTTTTGAAACCGGGATATCAGCTTTTGAGACTTACGAACTATTAAAAACAGCTTTTGGACATAATTATATGAGCCAGTCAAAGGTTTTTGTCTGGTTCAACAGATTTAAAAATGGCCGCGACTCATCTGAAGATGAACCACGGTCCAGACGTCCTTCCACCTCGAAAACGAATGAGAATGTTGTCATAGTTCGAGACTTAGTGCTCCCTGATCATAGACTTACAATTAGGGAGATTGCTGATGAACTTAAATTTCTATGCAGTTCAATCAGTTTCAACTAAGATCTGAACATGCGTCCAGTGTGTGCAAAATTCATACCTGAAGTGTTGTCAAGTGCCCAGAGACAATACCGAGTTGAAGTGTGCTACGAAATGATTAATAGGAATAAAACTGAAAGATATTTGTTAAAGAGGGTAATTACAGGTGACGAATCATGGGTATATGGATATGATCCTAAAAACAAAGTGCAGTGTTCTCAGTGGAAGACTCCAGGTTCACCACGACCGAAAAAAGCACCGCAAAGTTGCTCGAAGAAGAAGTCAATGTTGGTGATTTTTTTAGATTATAACGGTATTGTGCATTATGGATTTACCCCTGGACTACAGACGATTAATCAGGAATGATAATAGTATGGCCTTAAGCATTTGTGCGAAAATTTGAGGAAAAAAACCCTTCTTTGTGGGAAGACAGACAATGACCATGTTCCGGCTCATCATTGAATTTTTGACCAAATTCAAAATTCCTGTGCTTCCACAACCGCCATATTTCCCTGACCTGGCCCCTGTGGACTTCTACCTGTTCGATAAACTGAAATTTTCAGTGAAATGGAAGCGATTTGACTAAACTGAAGACATCCAAGCAAATACGGAAAGCGTCCTTAACACACTTCAGAAAAAAAAAATTCCAGCAATGTTTCCAAAAAGTGAAAACACAGTTGAAGTCGGTGTGTTCAGTCAGAAGGGGACTACTGTGAAGGAGACGCATCACAGTAGCATGTAAGTACCACCATTGTACCATTACAAGCCCATTGATAAAAACTTTCCAATCACACCACGTATACATCAGTGGTTACGCGTAGTGCCAGTGAAAGCAGTGAAAGACTAATTCCCGAATCTCTTAAAAAAGGATATAAAAATCGCTTGACACCTTCCTAAGAGACAACTTCACTCATTCCCAAATATGAAAACACATAGCAGATGTGACTCAAATTCAGAGAAGTAGTACTGACACCGAATGAGGCATTCATACCAAATTCATTAATAAGAGACAGATAGAATCGCTCATCGTACAAAAATCTGGTCAAAACGCTGTCACAGAAACAACTAAACGATGGTGTCAACTTTAAACGATCGAAACATCTCTAAGATTGTCGACGTCCAATTGAAGCAGGCAAATTAGTGTGGAGAGCAATGTGAGATGCTTTAATAGTTTCTATAATGAATTTCTGCGTCCTACTGGTAAAAAACCGCGGCGCGGAGTGGCTGCGAGGTTGGAGGCGTCATGTCACGGACTGCGTGGTCCCTCGCATCGGAGGTTCGAGTCCTCCCTCGCGGAATGGGTGCATGTGTCGTTCTTAGCATAAGTTAGTTTAAGCAGTGTGTAAGACTAGGTTCTGATGACCTCAGCAGTTTGATCCCTTAGGAATTCACACACACACACACACACACACACACACATATGGTAAAAAAAACCAAAGGCATTTGCTTGCCGGAGTGGCTGAGCACTTCTAGGCGCTTCAGTCTGGAACTGCGTGACCGCTACGGTCGCAGGTTTAAATCCTGCCTCAAGCATGGATGTGTGTGCTGTCCTTAGGTTATTGAGGTTTAAGTAGTTCTATGTTCTAGGGTACTGATGACCTCAATGTTAAGTCCCATAGCGCTCATAGTCATTTGAACCATTTGAACCCAAAGACATTTCAGTTGCATTTAAAGTACACTGGCAGCAACACAAAATCAATACCTCTAGTTCATGGTAGCAGTGGAAATGTTACGTATGACAGTGTCACTAAAGGGGAGCTACGTAACCCCTTTTCTTATGAAATTCTATCACCAAAGTGTACGACGTAAATATTCCAGAATTATTATCAAGAAGAGCTGTCAACATTATTGACACATAAGTAGATATTCTCGGCGTAGTGAAGCAACTAAAATCACTTGATAAAAGCGAAGCTTCTTGTTCAGACTGCGTACCGCTCGATCGATAGAAGGTCCGTATCTAAATACTATTAAGGTGCTCAGGTCACACCGGTATTCGAGAACGGAAGTCGAGTCATCCCCTGAATTTCAGACCCATGTCGGTGAAGTCCATTTTTATTAGCATTTACGGTCATATTTTGTATTCTAACATTAAGTATTACCTCAAAGAAAATGATCTATTGACTCAAAGCACGGTTACTGACAGTGCCTTCTTGTGAAACACCACTAGCTCTTTTTTCGCATTAACTAATGAATGCTATTGACACCATGTCACAAATTTGATATCTGGCGTTTTCTAAGGGCGTGCTATAGGCTCTCTGCCGTTCCCTATATACTCGTATATGACCGATGTTGGAGACGTTCTGAGTAGTCTCCTTAGGTTGTTTGGTGCTGTTTAACGTCTAGTAAAGTCATCAGAAGATCAAATCCTCCTACAAAATGGTTATATGAACCAATGATTGGCGTTTTATTGGAAGAACACTTAAAACATGCAATTGGATCTGCTAGAAAGATTTCCTACACTGCGCTTGTCCGTCCCTTTTGGAATATTGGAGTACGATGTTGGATCCTTATCAGATAACACTGACGGAGCGTATCCACGCTTGTTCTTACTCTGTTTCCGGGATTTTGGAAGGCCCTCCGGCAGTGGATTGACTCCGCCTCGTGAATTAACGGCAAAGGCCGGTGTGAGGGCCAACCTTCGTGACTTGGTTAACCGGCGATTTCTTACATCCGACGATGAATACCGGACTGGTACCCCATGACCCCCTCAGTTAAAAGATTCGCAAACACTTAGAGATACGTTTGCACTTTTCATGTGGATAACAATAGACGGAGACCATTGAGGTGACGAGCGAGGTAGCCGCGTGGTCTCAGGCGCGTAGCCACGGTTCGCGCAGCTGCCCCGTCCGAGGTTCGAGTCCTCCCTCGGGCATGGGTGTGTGGGTTGTCCTTAGCGTATATTACGTTAAGGTAGATTCAGTAGTGATTCAGTAGTGTATAGGCCAAGGGACGATGCCTGAGTAGTTTGGTCCCATAGTCTTTACCACAAATTCCCAAATTTTCATTGATGTACACGTATTCCGTCCTGGGGAAGCAAAGGGTTGGTAACAGGAGGAGCATGCGGTCACCCTCCACCATTAGCAAATGTCCCGACTATTAGCCCGCCGAACACGTGAAGGTACATGATAAAGGGTAGGTTGTCGGTAGATGTCAAAAGAGTTCGAAAGACAGCTCGTTCTGCATTAACATGGCATATGGGGAAGTGTTAGCGATATTATACGAACGTTGAGGTTGCAATAATTGAAACAGGCACATTTTTTCTTGTGGTGGCATCTTTTGACGAAATTTTAATCAGCTGTCAGAAATATTCCGTACTAACAGCATAAATTTTTCACCACAAAGAAATAGCGTAGCTTATCCTCTCTCACTCATCATTTTCCTCCACTTGTCTGCAGGTTTCTCTCTCTCTCTATCTCTCTCTGTCTTTCTCTCTATCTCTCTCTCTCTCTCTCTCTCTCTCTGTCTCACTCTGTCTGTCTCTCTCTCTCTCTCTCTCTCTCTCTCTCTCTCTCTCTCTCTGTGTGTGTGTGTGTGTGTGTGAGAGAGAGAGAGAGAGAGAGAGAGAGAGAGAGAGAGAGAGATAAAAGCCCCTGCTCTCTACCATGCACACGTTTATTCGCACACGTATTCATAAGTCCATTGCATAATCGGTACTGCCATTATTATGAGGTACATGAGAGTTCAGTTCTATTTTGCTGGTATTTCAGTGTGTCATTTCTCTTTACATAGCGGAATTTGTTTTTGTCTAGAGACTGGCACATCACAGCATACAAATAGATCTCAGTGACATCCTGACAATTCTGTATGTCCCTAGTTCACCGTATTTAAAATGTGTGATACTAACAGACACAACAGTATAAATATTGGACCGTGTCACACACGGGGAGGCAATACCTACACACCCTTTACAACTTATATTACGGTGCTAGAGTTCTATTGCCGCCAATTTGCAGGAAGCGTCCACTTCGAGTGGCAACGGCCCTTGGGAATGTGTAGGGTGAGCGTACGACGGAGACAATCTTCCTACCGAAGTAACAGCAGCTTTCTCCGAGATTGCCTCTTCACCTCCAGGGGTTACTAGCTCTTCAGTTTCATTTTCGATACGAAATCTATGTTAGAGAATCGTAAGGCTGTTTGCTACTCACACGTTATGTTACATACCTGATACATATTAAACACCAATTTCATTCATTTACCACTATAAATTCGTTTAACTTTCGTTAAAATATTGTTCAAGCATCCTTTTCTTCTTTCGGACACTGGTGCCTCCTTTACGATTTACAATCCTTCTTTGTTTCCTGTTCCGAGCTGACAATTTCCTGATTGAAATGAACCAAGTCTCCATTATCTCATAGCTTCTCTAACGCTCAGAGCATGATGTAATAACTCGACGCAGCGCCATAATTCAATTACACTCCTATTCTGAAAGAGTTATATACTAACGAAACACTTCAAACATTGTGACGCTAAGCAAGTCGCTGTCCAATTATTTGACGTGTAAGTTGTTTATATCAGTTCTTTAACGTTGGGTCGTCGGCAAGTGGAACACTTTAGTCTGAAAACCGAAGGAATCAATTTATTTAATATCAGGAAACCCGTTCACATCAGACGCAGGTCCAACAGGAACCAAATTTAAAAATAATTTTACCGAACTAAATACCAAATAAAATGTCCAACTGTAATTGAGTATTTTCTTGTTTGCCTCTGTGCTGAATACACCGCCCATAGGCAGCTATATCTTCCACCAGAAAATTGTAAAAATTATTCTGCACGTCCAAGAGAAATAAATACGATATCAACACAGGGAAATGCTGGGAGGTGGAATATTTAGAAGGAGAATATAATGCAAATATAAATACAGTATTACAGAAATGAAACAGTAAATGGGTGAAGGTGGAGTGGGAACAGCGATATCGGCAGAAGAATTTGCTAGTTGACTGGAAGGCGTAAGTAAGAGCAAGACACTTGGAATAGGCAACAATCCCTTGGGACAATTAACAAGTTCATGACCCTTACACGTGATACGTACGATACATGAGGAGCGTGAAATAAATGGCACTAGATTATTGTTATTGTTTTTGTGGTCTGTAACCTGAAGACTCGTTTCATGAAGCTCTCCATGCTGTCAACCAACTCTGGTTCCATGAAAGACTTTCGTGTGCAGCTGTCATACACAATGCGAACGGGGAGGCACATAGCAATCAGTTTAACTTTTATTAGTCTTGCATATTTAAATTTTACCTGTATAAAGCCACCTTTAGTATATTTGAGCTACAATCCAACAAACTCGAGCATGCGTCGCCATATGACATTACTGATGTACTGCCAATTCACCAGTAAGATCTTTTGCTGTCATGTAGTGCATCGAGTTTCTTTGATTGTATCTCAAATGCACTTAAAAGTGCCTATTTGTAGCCCAAAACGAGATATGTAAGGGTAATAAAATATTAAACGATTCCGAGTGACTGCTGCGTACCTGTCCTTCTCCAACCTGTTCAACCCTCTGCATTTCTACATAACTATTGTAACCTAACCCCCTTTATGCCAGCTTCGTGTATTCAAGCCTGGGTCACCGGTTAGCATAACACACACACACACACACACACACACACACACATACACACACACACACACACGCGCGCGCGCGCACACACACACACACATTCCCTATGTCATCAAACTGATGAGTTCTTTATATCGCAGGATGTGTCCTATCAGCCGATTTCGTCTTTTAGTTAGATTGTGTTATAAATTTCTTTTCTTCCCAAACTCGGTTAAGTACCTGAGCATCTGCTATAAAGTCAACGAATTCAGTCTTTAGAATTGTTTCACATCATATTATTTCTGAATCTTCTATTGTCCTCTTGTTGTAACTGCCTATGTTCCACGTTTTACTACCATAGAAGGCATCACCCCAGACAAATACCTTCATAAAAGTCTTCACAACATTTGAATTTTTATTGGATCTTAACAAACTCTCTATTTTTTTGAAATTATTTTCCTACTATTTTCAGTCCGCGTTTTTTACTATCGCTGCTTCGGCCGTCATTTGTAATTTTTCTGTCCAAATACCAAATTTCCGTCTACTACTTATGGTATAACATTTCGTAACCTGATTCCTTCAGCATCACCCGAATTCATTCCCTTATCCTGGTTTAACTTTTTGTGTTCATGTAAACTTTTCAAGCTGCAATCCATCCGCTCAAATGCTGTTCCAATTTGCTTAATGTACATACTGCAAAGCTCTGCCTTAGTCTAGAAATCTGTTTACTCTCTTGTCATCTACGGTTTCCTTTTCAATGTAGCCAAGTATACATAGTGGTAGGTTGTGACTGTATCTATAAATGCTACCATGTAGTTTTTCCTTTCCTCAACCTATCTTCCAGGATAAGTCGTACGGTTAGTAATGACTCATGTGTTCATACATTTCTCCGGAATAAAACAAATTTTACCCAAAGCCAGCTTTGAAAAGATTTTCATTGGTCTGTAGGTAATATGTAACAATATATTTAATGTATGATGTATTAAATTGAAGGTTCAGTGGTTTTCACACTTTTCTGAATCTGCCTTCTATGAAATTGGAATTATGTCGTTCTACCTGTCCCCTACATCTTTCACCGTAGATGGAGTAATTTGGTCATGACTGACTCTCCCAAGGATATTAAAAATTCTGAGTGAATGTCCTCTTTACCAGCCTCCATTCATTCACTCAATGAGGTTCTTTAGTGTTCTGTAAATTTATTCTGCCCGTAGAATATGCCCCAGCTCATCTTCAATTACTTTCTGTCTGCTTTATACGATGTTTCCCTCATCCATGATTTCCTTTGACACGCCCACTGTATATTCCTCCTAATTTCCATATTTGTGTAGTACTGGCTTACCACTGAGCTCTTTACTTACACAGAGCTGCTTCTCTTTTCTCCAAAAGCCTTTTTAGTTTTCATAGACATCACCCGAACAGCGAGAAAATTAACATCAGGATTGATGGTCACGAAGTCAATGAAGTTAAGGAATTCTGCTACCTAGGCAGTAAAATAACCAATGACGGACGGAGCAAGGAAGACATCAAAAGCAGACTCACTATGGCAAAAATGACATTTGTGGCCAAGAGAAGTCTACTAACATCAAATACCGGCCTTAATTTGAGGAAGAAATTTCTGAGGATGTACGTCTGGAGTACAGCATTGTATGGTAGTGAAACATGGAGTGTGGGAAAACCGGAACAGAAGAGAATCGAAGAATTTGAGATGTGGTCATATAGACGAATGTTGAAAATTAGGTGGACTGATAAGGTAAGGAATGAGGAGGTTCTACTCAGAATCGGAGGGGAAAGGAATATGCGGAAAACACTGATAAGGACAACGGACAGGATGATAGGACATCTGCTAAGACATGAGGGAATGACTTCCATGGTACCAGAAGGGGCTGTAGAGGGCTAAAACTGTAGAGGAAAACAGAGATTGGAATACGTCAAGCAAATAATTGAGGACGTAGGTTGCAAGTGCTACTCTGAGATGAAGAGGTTAGCACAGGAAAGGAATTCGTGGCGGGCCGCATCAAACTAGTCAGTAGACTGATGACCAAAAAAAAAAAAAGTCACCCATCATTCCCTCATCAATACACCTCTATATTCTTACATCTACCCTCTATCTACTATTTCACAGCCGCTTTGGACTTTCTGTCAATCTCATGTTTATATGTCTGTATTCTCCTTTGTCTTCGACATTTTCTGAATTTTTATGATGTCTTCTTTTGTCAATAAAACGCTGTGTCTCCTGTGCAGTATTCTACAATGAGCCGCAGTAGTGCAAGCGTTCTCCATTTAGACGCGTATAATACCAACAATAAGTGAAAATCTGTCTGTCGCTTTATCTGCGACTGAGCCTGTGTGATTATTCAGTCCATTGCTCCAGACATTGTTACACCTAAGTGTTTGTATTAGTTAACAGATTCCTATGCGAACAACGAAAACTTGTCACAGTGTACTACGTTCATAATTTTCGTGAAGTAGCAATTTTGCACTTTCTTCATATCTTATTTACTCGATACTCGTGCAATTTTCTCAGCTAGTTTTCTGTGGTGAATAGCTGCTTCATCTGGGAAGTTTTACGGTAGTGTTAATACAAACTGTGATCAGACGGTGTTCCAATATGCATCCATCGGTCAGAGTTCCCACACTTTCACTTGGACGGTATATTTTAATAATTCTTTGACCCGAGGGAACGTCTTCTATACTTTGATGGGTACTAACAGTAAAAGGAAAGAAAATAAAAACAAAAACAAGAGAAGCTTTTTTTAATCTGTGTTTTAACGTGTCCTAAGATGCCCAAAAAGAAAGATGGAGAAGAATACCCAGTAAGACTATGGTTCCGTGATGATATACTAATGATGAGTTACGCCGTTGACTGTTTTGTTTTTCGCCTTGGGACTTCGGTAGAACGTTTGTCTGTCCTCGCTGGATACTATGGAGGTTGTTGTCATTTCACGGCCCTAGACGACGGAAAGGGTGTGCAATGCACCAGGTTGAACTAAAAACATAAATATCACATCGAAGCAACAACTGTGTGAAAAAGCGAAGCCTGAGCTCTTTCACATCTTGCTCGCTGGTTAAGCTTTGGTGATTCCAGTCACTCGCCGTCTTACGAGGGAAACTCCAAATCGCCTCTCCCCCTCACCCTCAGATTTAGTGGTAAGATACCCCAACGATCAACACGCCAAAAATTAGATTGAGCATGGAACCGGGAAGAAAGTGTACTGAAGCGTGAAGAAAAGCCAAATTAAAACAGTGAACGACCCACATCAAGAAATGCACAGCGAAGGCAACGCTAAAGGTATGGCGTAGTGGTTACGTGGTCACGGTATTGAGTTGTTGAGAGGACTACATGAGTTCAAACTCCCTCGTGCCATATATTTTGACTTTTTTTCTCACAAAATTATGAACTGTCCATCTGCTCTTGAAATGTTTGTTCTCTTTCTGTAACCTTGACAGTTGTCAGTCTATATACTCAAATGAAAACAGGAACGAAACAAGTGTGAACTATGCTACGACAAAGGAAATCAGGAGACAAAACATCCAAAATGCTACGCAAGTTAAAAAAAAAATTTACAGAGCACAGGGAAAACTTTGATTGGTTTGATGCGGCCCGCCACGAATTCCTTTCCTGTGCTAACCTCTTCATCTCAGAGTAGCACTTGCAACCTACGTCCTCAATTATTTGCTTGACGTGTTCCAATATCTGTCTTCCTCTACAGTGTTTGCCCTCTACAGCTCCCTCTAGTACCATGGAAGTCATTCTCTCATGTCTTAGCAGATGTCCTATCATCCTCTCGCTTCTCCTTGTCAGTGTTTTTCACATATTTCTTTTCTCTCCTCCTCATTCCTTACCTTACCAGAATTCCTTAACGTCATTGACATCATGACCATCAATACTGATGTTAAGTTTCTCGCTGTTCTCCTTTCTACTACTTCTCATTACCTTCGTCTTTCTCCGATTTACTCTCAAACCAAACTGTGTACTCATTAGACTGTCCATTCCGTTCAGCAGATCATTTAATTCTTCTTCACTTCCACTCAGGATAGTAATGTCATCAGCGAATCGTATCATTGATATCCTTTCACCTTGTATTTTAATTCCACTCCTGAACCTTTATTTTATTTCCGTCATTGCATCCTTGATGTACAGATTGAAGAGTAGGGGCGAAAGGCTACAGCCTTGTCTTACTCCCTTCTTAATACGAGCACTTCGTTCTTCATCGTCCACTCTTACTATTCACTCTTGGTTGTTGTACATATTGTATATGACCCGTCTCTCCCTATAGCTTACTGCTACTTTTTTCAGAATCTTGAAAAGCTTGCACCATTTTATACTGTCGAACGCTTTTTCCAGGTCGACAAATCCTATGAACGTGTCTTGATTTTTCTTTAGCCTTGCTTCCATTATTAGCCGTAACGTCAGAATTGCCTCTCTCGTGCCTTTACTTTCCCTAAAGCCAAACAGGTCGTCACCTAGCGCATTCTCAACTTTCTTTTCCATTCTTCTGTATATTATTCTTGTAAGCAGCTTCGATGCATGAGCTGTTAAAATGATTGTGCGATACTTCTCGCACTTGTCAGCTCTTGCCGTCATCGGAATTGTCTGGATGGTGCTTTGCCGAAAGTCAGATGGTATGTCGCCAGACTCATATATTCTACACACCAACGTGAATAGTCGTTTTGCTGCCACTTCCCCTAATGATTTTAGAAAATCTGAGGGAATGTTATGTAACCCTTCTGCCTTATTTGACCGTAAGTCCTCCAAAGCTCTTCTAAATTCCGATTCTAATTCTGGATCCCCTATCTCTTCTAAATCGACTCCTGTTTCTTCTTCTATCACATCAGTCAAATCTTCACCCTCACAGAGGCTTTCAATGTATTCTTTCCACCTATCTGCTCTCTCCTTTGCATTTAACAGTGGAATTCCCGTTGCACTCTTAATGTTACCACCGTTGCTTTAAATGTCACCAAAGGTTGTTTTTACTTTCCTGTATGGTGTGTCTGTCCTTGCGACAATCATAACTTTCTCGATGTCTTCACATTTTTCCTGCAGCCATTTCGTCTTAGCTTCCCTGCACTTCCTATTTATTTCATTCCTGAGCGACTTGTATTTCTGTATTCCTGATTTTCCCGAACATTGTTGTACTTCTTCCTTTCATCAATCAACTGAAGTATTTCTTCTGTTACCCATGGTTTCTTCGAAGCTAAATTCTTTGTACCTATGTTTTCCTTCCCAACTTCTGTGATGGCCCTTTTTAGAGACTCCATTCCTCTTCAAATGTGTTGCCTACTGCGCTATTCCTTATTGCTGTATCTATAGCGCTAGAGAACTTCAAACGTATCTCGTCATTCCTTAGAACTTCTGTATCCCTCTTCTTATCGTATTGATTCTTCCTGACAAATGTCTTGAACTTCAGCCTACTCTTCATGACTACTATATTGAGATCTGAGTCTATATCTGCTCCTGGGTACGCCTTACAATCCAGTATCTGATGATTTCGGAATCTCTGTCTGACTATGATGTAATCTAATTGAAATCTTCCCGTATCTCCCGGCCTTTTCCAAGTATACCTCCTTCTCTTGTGATTCTTGAACAGGGTATTCGCTATTACTAGCTGAAACTTCTTACAGAACTCAATTAGCCTTTCTCCTCTTTCATTCCTTGTCCCAAGCCCATATTCTCCTGTAACCTTCTACTCCTTCCCCTACAACTGCATTCCAGTCGCCCATGGCTATTAGATTTTCGTCCCCCTTTACATACTGCATTACCCTTTCAATATCCTCATACACTTTCTCTATCTGTTCATCTTCAGCTTGCGACGTCGGCATGTATACCTGAACTATCGTTGTCGGTGATGGTCTGCTGTCGATTCTGATTAGAAGAACCCGGTCACTGAACTGTTCACAGTAACGGGCCCTCTGCCCTACCTTCCTATTCATAACGAATCCTAAACCTGTTATACCATTTCTGCTGCTGTTGATATTACCCGATACTCATCTGATCAGAAATCCTTGTCTTCCTACCACTAAACTTCACTGACCCCTACTACACTCCTGGAAATGGAAATAAGAACACCGTGAATTCATTGTCCCAGGAAGGGAAAACTTTATTGAGACATTCCTGGTGTCAGATACATCACATGATCACACTGACAGAACCACAGGCACATACACACAGGCAACAGAGCTTGCACAATGTCGGCACTAGTACAGTGTATATCCACCTTTCGCAGCAATGCAGGCTGCTATTCTCCCATGGAGACGATCGTAGAGATGCTGGATGTAGTCCTGTGGAACGGCTTGCCATGCCATTTCCTCCTGGCGCCTCAGTTGGACCAGCGTTCGTGCTGGACGTGCAGACCGCGTAAGACGACGCTTCATCTAGTCCCAAACATGCTCAATAGGGGACAGATCCGGAGACCTTGCTGGGCAGGATAGTTGACTTACACCTTCTAGAGCACGTTGGGTGGCACGGGATACATGCGGACGTGCATTGTCCTGTTGGAACAGCAAGTTCCCTTGCCGGTCTAGGAATGGTAGAACGATGGGTTCGATGACGGTTTGGATGTACCGTGCACTATTCAGTCTCCCCTCGACGATCACCAGAGGTGTACGGCCAGTGTAGGAGATCGCTCCCCACACCATGATGCCGGGTGTTGGCCCTGTGTGCCTCGGTCGTATGCAGTCCTGATTGTGGCGCTCACCTGCACGGCACCAAACACGCATACGACCATCATTGGCACCAAGGCAGAAGCGACTCTCATCACTGAAGACGACAGGTCTCCATTCGTCCCTCCATTCACGCCTGTCGCAACACCACTGGAGGCGGGCTGAACGATGTTGGGGCGTGAGCGGAAGACGGCCTAACTGTGTGCGGGACCGTAGCCCAGCTTCATGGAGACGGTTGCGAATGGTCCTCGCCGATACCCCAGAAGCAACAGTGTCCCTAATTTGCTGGGAAGTGGCTGTGCGGTCCCCTATGGCACTGCGTAGGATCCTACGGTCTTGGCGTGCATCCGTGCGTCGCTGCGGTCCGGTCCCAGGTCGACGGGCACGTGCACCTTCCGCCGACCACTGGCGACAACATCGATGTACTATGGAGACCTCACGCCCCACGTGTTGAGCAATTCGGTGGTACGTCCACCCGGCCTCCCGCATGCCCACTATACGCCCTCGCTCAAAGTCCGTCAACTGCACATACGGTTCACGTCCACGCTGTCGCGGCATGCTACAGTGTTAAAGACTGCGATGGAGCTCCGTATGCCACGGCAAACTGGCTGACACTAACGGCGGCAGTGGACAAATGCTGCGGAGCTAGCGCCATTCGACGGGCAACACCGCGGTTCCTGGTGTGTCCGCTGTGCCGTGCGTGTGATCATTGCTTGTACAGCCCTCTCGCAGTGTCCGGAGCAAGTATGGTGGGTCCGACACACCGGTGTCAATGTGTTCTTTTTTCTATTTCCAGGAGTGTATATCTAGATTGAGCCTTTGCATTTCCCTTTTCAGATTTTGTAGTTTCCCTACCACATTCAAGCTTCTGACATTCCACGCCCCGTCTCTTAGAACATTATCCTTTCGTCGATTATTCAATCTTTTTCCCATGGTAACCTCCCCCTTGGCAGTCCCCTCCCGGAGATCCGAATGGGGGACTATTCTGGAATCTTTTGCCAATGGAGAGATCATCATGACACTTCTTCAACTATAGACCACATGTCCTGTGGTTATACGTTACGTGTCTTCATTGCAGTGGTTTCCATTGCCTTCTGCATCCTCATGTCGTTGATCATTGCTGATTCTTCGGCCATTAGGGGCAATTTCCCACCCTTATGACAAGAGAGTGCCCTGAACCTTTATCCTCTCCTCCGCTTTCTATGACAAGGCCGTTGGCAGAATGAGGCTGACTTCTTATGCCGGAAGTCTTCGGCCGCCAATGCTGATTATTTATCAAAATTTTGGCAGGGGCGGGGATAGTACCCGGGACCGAAGACATTTTCATCAGGAATCAAAGACGCTACCCTTAGACCACGGGTACAATTTCACAAATTGCAGCTTATTTGACAAACTATTTGTTTTTGATCATTTCCTTGGGAATGATCACTTTCACTTTCATGGGCACACCTAAATCGGGCAAGGAGGCAGGCGAACAAGTTAGGTGTGTCGGTTAGAGATTCCTATCACATGACACACGCAGTATCACTAAAGCCGTGCATGACACACCAGACGCGGAGAATTCGGTTGATTTGTGGCCTTTTCATTAAACGTTTGCGGTTCCCATTCGAAAGCCTCTTCGTTTCGGCTGCTAATAGAGTGATTAGGCAGAATCAACATTAACCCTCGCCTTTCACTGCTGCAAAAGGACTTCACACTTCACAGAACAAAACGACTCAGACACATGTGATTAGAGCGAACAGCGAAAAAAGAAAATAAAGTGTTGGGACGAAGGAGCTTCGAACACTGGTCGCCAGCTTTAAATTGCAACACCGTGGCCTTTTATTCACGATACCGCAACTGGTCCAAGTTTCTCTATGTTGCACTTGTTTTGGTTGAACCGTTCACTGTTTCTATTTTGCTTTTTTCCAAAGTTCAACACACCTTCTTCCTGCTTTCATGCTTGATCAGTGTTCAGTTTTTGACTGGATGTTGACTGGGCCCTCTTACCTCTAAATCTGAGGGGGTTGAGATGGGGAGTTTCCCTTGCTAGTGGCGAACGAAGTCCTTCATAAACGAGGGTGTAAATTACCTCAAATTTGAGCCATAGCCCATTTTCGAGAGGTGTTACGACTGCTCCATGAAGTAAATCAAATCGCGTTTTCTTTCCACATACATGCAATGGAAATTTAGGAGGTTTTATGTAATTTTAGAAGCGTCTGCAGTAAACTGATTCCTCGGGAGAAATAAATAAGTTAGTGTAGAGTTTAAGATCTTTCTTGAGGTCACTAGCTTATCAGAAACATAGTGATCTGTAATGCGTAACTTAACTATGTTGCAGTTGCGAGCACATTTCAGTTCTACAGTCAAAAAGAAGGTGCATCCCTCGCCATCTCTTGTGTATTGACAGTACGAGCCTGACGCGTATGTGCAAGGTCTGCACCCGGCGGATAGGATCGCATACGCCGCTAATTATGCAACCCATCGTATCTGGATCTATGTTGTGACCACAGCAGTGCGCTCTTCTAAGCCGCGGAGTCTTATCTCTCTGGTTTAAGCGGATATGAGAGGCTACACTCGGGAGACTGTTACGTCGCCCACCTTGCCGTGCGATGTGTAGAACAAATGTGCACGCTGCTTTATTGTTTAGGGGTCTTGGCTATTTGTACGTCTAAGTGGGTCTATTATGGACAGAGGCTACATAGTGCCTTGATGACGCATTTCACGCACCGTTCACCAACTGACAATTCTTACTTGTCTTCGTAGCTCTTGTGCATTTTGCTTGATTATTGGTCACGAAACTGGAATTTTGTATGTTTGAACTCATTTACTGTTCAATCTACTATGAATCAAGGGCTGAGCTGCCCATTTCGTAAATGGAGGATATAAAAAAGCAAATTAAGCAGGGGAAGTTAACACCTATCAAACATCCATTTCCAAGAGCAAAATACAAAGTTTGGGATAATTTTTACGTACTGACTACTCAAGACATCTCTTTTATTCCTGGGCTTATTCAACGCATGAAATGCAAGCACACATTATCATATAAGTCCTAATCGGGCAACATAAATTTGAATGGGTACGGTGAATCCAAATTGTGTGAGGACAACCATGTACCCTCTAGAAGAAGAACATGTTAAACACAGGTAAAGAAGGACATGAAAATATTTAGGAATACTCTCTTAGCCTTCATGTTAGTTTTCAGAATCTGGATGTGCATCATTATTTTCATTTCTCGATGAATGTTACCGATGGTAATTTTGAGCTCTGTACTCCTTTGGCAGTTCTGTATCTGTACTACTGGATGTGCTTCATCGTTTCAAGATGCCACTCTGCAGTGAGTGAGAACAGACGTGCGTCCATTCCAACCTGTGGAGGGGAGAGGTTTCGTTGAACCCATCCGAGAGGCTGTCACCGTGTGAGTTAATGCCGAAAAGGTAAACAGCAAAGTACATGTACCTCACCCTAAGACAGTTGCTCGTAGACTCGACAACACTGCAAAATCTACATCGATTTTCGTCCTTCTGGAAATTATTGCAGCTATCAGACAAAGTGGGTGTTCAGTCAGTGCAGATATGAGAACAGATGATTTTTTTAAACCTACACCACATTACAGTGTTAGTTCCTTCCGTTAACGATAAGTGGTCCCTTATGGGCCAAGTAGATTTCATTCAGTTATTTCCAGACAATCCCGAGACAGTAGAAGTTATTTAACACGTTGATACATCTTCACTTGTCCCTACACGGAATAGACGAAGATGACATGTGCAAGCTGCTGTGGGCGAAGGGTAAGGGATTTATTATAGTGGTGAGCCTTAAAGAGGTACGAAAGGCAGTCACGTATTGCCCATGTATTGGTGACAGTCTTGAGCCACATATTCGATATAGATCACTGGCCAGCATAAACCTTTAGCTAATTTATTGAACAAATATCTATTTGCAAAATTTTGTAGAATATATGAAACGTGCAGGACTCACGTTAAAAATAAGGATTTCTCTTCACCCGGAGTATGAAATACGTTGGGACTCAAACGCAATCATACTGTAGTTAGTATTATCTCAAATGTAATTTATTATATCAAAACTGCAACATCGTAAAAATGTATGGAATAGACAAGGATCTCATCCGAAATTTGGTATGTCTTGTAAAACCGTTTGACAATGAAAGACCAAAACTGCAAGAGGAGAAATGTCCTGCAGCATAGCACTGTCTCCTAAGTTATGCGACAATAACACTTGTCTAGCATTCTCAGGGGTGTTGACGAGTTTTAAATAACGAAAAATCTGGCAACGAAAGCTTCGCAGTACATGTGTCAAGTGCTTAACCTGGGAATGAGTCACAAAATCGCTATGTTTCTCACTCCCCCTTTCCAAAATATGAGAATGCTTCCCTCTCTAGCAGAAAAGTAAGAAGTACGATCAGCTGCTACAAATCATTATACGAGACTTACAGATAATGCACTGAAAACGAGGGAAGGAGCAGAGAATTCAAGAGTAGCAGGACTGATTACGATACCTGGCGTGACGATATCGATAATGCCCATGCTATGACGATGTGTCTATGTGTCAACTAACTCACATATCAGACTTCGACGATGATCGACTGCCTGACTCAAGGGAAAAAAATCACCAGTACTCCCACAACTATCACAAGTTGCTGCGTGTAAAAGACCGTGCAATATGACAGCGAATATTATTCAGGAAAAAATAAGGAATGAATCGTGAACATGTTGATGAACTTTTTTTCTTTAGCAGTATTTGTAAACATGCAGGTAACTGATTTCATACTCGTGATAAATTGTAATTTAAAATGTGCGTGGGTGTAAAGTTTGGAAGGTAGGAGACGAGGTACTGGCAGAAGTAAAGCTGTGAATACCGGGCGTGAGTCTTGCTTCGGTAGCTCATCTGGTGGAGCACTTGCCCGCGAAAGGCAAAGGTCCCGAGTTCGAGTCTCGGTCGGGCACACAGTTTTAATCTGCCAGGAAGTTTTAGAAAAAGTTTATTTTAGTCAAGTACAGGAATTGAAATTTTAAGTCATATAATAAAACTGTAGGAATAAATCATCAAACGCTCTCTTAAAAAGATGACGAGACCTGCTACACGACAGAATACTGCATTCAGAGCTGCATACACACAGTCTCAGCATTCATTTTATGAATGAAAAACCAAAAAAATCTCAGACAAAGCTCGAAATTGATGACAGCGTAGTGTTTGGGTTTGTGGTGGTACTGTAGCAGATCAGCAATGGGGCTCCGACTGTCAATGTTCCCTGGCAGATCACCCACCTCAGTATTTTCTGTCCCAGGCGGCGGTCCTCGTCTCTTCTGTTGCTGTTACGTAGCCTAGCATGAAACTGCTTAACAAAAGGGGCAATAGGGAAGCTACACATAATGAATGTCGGCGTCATCTGGCGAAACATGTATTCAGAAATGAACACCTGTATTCTGAGGCAGCCTTGTCACAACATTGCTACACACGGAATTTAACCACCGGGCCAGCACAAAGGATGTAGGAGAAGTTAAAAGTACACAAGGTCACATACAAATCTGTCTTAAGTATGAAGACGAGTCACCCGAGGGAGATCAGAAATGACACCGAAGTTATCACTACAGGCACAGAAACTAACCACATGTCTCTTGAACAGCAACAGCATTTGGTCGAAACAGTTTACTACGTTATATGCCGCCTGCAGCGTTAATACAGGGTGTTTCAAAAATGACCGGCATATTTGAAACGGCAATAAAAAATAAACGAGCAGCGATAGAAATACACCGTTTGTTGCAATATGCTTGGGACAACAGTACATTTTCAGGCGGACAAACTTTCGAAATTACAATAGTTACAATTTTCAACAACATATGGCGCTGTGGTCTGGGAAACTCTATAGTACGATATTTTCCACATGTCCACCATGCGTAGCAATAATATGGCGTAGTCTCTGAATGAGGGCAACGCGCAGCTAGTGCAGCAGGTGATCTACATCTACATCTACATCCGTACTCCGCAAGCCACCTGACGGTGTGTGGCGGAGGGTACCCTGAGTACCTCTATCGGTTCTCCCTTCTATTCCAGTCTCGTATTGTACGTGGAAAGAAGGATTGTCGGTATGCTTCTGTGTGGGCTCTAATCTCTCTGATTTTATCCTCATGGTCTCTTCGCGAGATATACGTAGGAGGGAGCAATATACTGCTTGACTCTTCGGTGAAGGTATGTTCTCGAAACTTCAACAAAAGCCCGTACCGAGCTACTGAGCGTCTCTCCTGCAGAGTCTTCCACTGGAGTTTATCTATCATCTCCGTAACGCTTTCGCAATTACTAAATGATCCTGTAACGAAGCGCGCTGCTCTCCGTTGGATCTTCTCTATCTCTTCTATCAACCCTACCTGGTGCGGATCCCACACTGCTGAGCAGTATTCAAGCATTGGGCGAACAAGCGTACTGTAACCTACTTCCTTTGTTGTCGGATTGCATTTCCTTAGGATTCTTCCAATGAATCTCAGTCTGGCATCTGCTTTACCGACGATCAACTTTATATGATCATTCCATTTTAAATCACTCCTAATACGTACTCCCAGATAATTTATGGAATTAACTGCTTCCAGTTGCTGACCTGCTATTTTGTAGCTAAATGATAAGGGACCTATCTTTCTATGTATTCGCATCACATTACACTTCGCTACATTGAGATTCAATTGCCATTCCGTGCACCATGCGTCAATTCGCTGCAGATCCTCCTGCATTTCAGTACAATTTTCCATTGTTGCAACCTCTCGATACACCACAGCATCATCTGCAAAAAGCCTCAGTGAACTTCCGATGTCATCCACCAGGTCATTTATGTATATTGTGAATAGCAACGGTCCTATGACACTCCCCTGCGGCACACCTGAAATCACTCTTACTTCGGAAGACTTCTCTCCATTGAGAATGACGTGCTGCGTTCTGTTATCTAGGAACTCCTCAATCCAATCACACAATTGATCTGATAGTCCGTATGCTCTTACTTTGTTCATTAAACGACTATGGGGAACTGTGTCAAACGCCTTGCGGAAGTCAAGAAACACGGCATCTACCTGTGAACCCGTGTCTAAGGCCCTCTGAGAATCGTGGACGAATAGCGCGAGCTGGGTTTCACACGATCGTCTTTTTCGAAACCCATGCTGATTCCTACAGAGTAGATTTCTAGTCTCCAGAAAAGACATTATACTCGAACATAATACGTGTTCCAAAATTCTACAACTGATCGACGTTAGAGATATAGGTCTATAGTTCTGCACATCTGTTCGACGTCCCTTCTTGAGAACGGGGATGACCTGTGCCCTTTTCCAATCCTTTGGAACGCTTCGCTCTTCTAGAGACCTACGGTACACCGCTGCAAGAAGGGGGGCAAGTTCCTTCGCGTACTCTGTGTAAAATCGAACTGGTATCCCATCAGGACCACCGGCGTTTCCTCTTTTGAGCGATTTTAATTGTTTCTCTATCCCTCTGTCGTCTACTTCGATATCTACCATTTTGTCAACTGTGCGACAATCTAGAGAAGGAAGCACAGTGCAGTCTTCCTCTGTGAAACAGCTTTGGAAGAAGACATTTAGTAATTCGGCCTTTAGTCTGTCATCCTCTGTTTCAGTACCATTTTGGTCACAGAGTGTCTGGACATTTTGTTTTGATCCACCTACCGCTTTGACATAGGACCAAAATTTCTTAGGATTTTCTGCCAAGTCAGTACATAGAACGTTACTTTCGAATTCATTGAAAGCCTCTCGCATAGCCCTCCTCACACTACATTTCGCTTCGCGTAATTTTTGTTTGTCTGCAAGGCTTTGGCTATGTTTATGTTTGCTGTGAAGTTCCCTTTGCTTCCGCAGCAGTTTTCTAACTCGGTTGTTGTACCACGGTGGCTCTTTTCCATCTCTTACGATCTTGCTTGGCACATACTCATCTAACGCATATTGTACCATGGTTTTGAACTTTGTCCACTGATCCTCAACACTATCTGCACTTGAGACAAAACTTTTGTGTTGAGCCGTCAGGTACTCTGTAATCTGCTTTTTGTCACTTTTGCTAAACAGAAAAATCTTCCTACCTTTTTTAATATTTCTATTTACGGCTGAAATCATCGACGCAGTAACTGCTTTATGATCGCTGATTCCCTGTTCTGCATTAACTGATTCAAATAGTTCGGGTCTGTTTGTCACCAGAAGGTCTAATATATTATCGCCACGAGTCGGTTTTCTGTTTAACTGCTCAAGGTAGTTTTCAGATAAAGCACTTAAAAATATTTCACTGGATTCTTTGTCCCTGCCACCCGTTATGAACGTTTGAGTCTCCCAGTCTATATCCGGCAAATTAAAATCTCCACCCAGAACTATAACATGGTGGGGAAATCTACTCGAAATATTTTCCAAATTATTCTTCAGGTGCTGAGCCACAACAGCTGCTGAGCCCGGGGGCCTATAGAGACATCCAATTACCATGTCTGAGCCTGCTTTAACCGTGACCTTCACCCAAATCATTTCACAATTCGAATCTCCGTCAATTTCCTTCGATACTATTGCACTTCTTATCGCTATAAACACGCCTCCCCCTTCACTGTCCAGCCTATCTCTGCGGTATACATTCCAATCAGAGTTTAGGATTTCATTACTGTTTACGTCTGGTTTCAGCCAACTTTCTGTTCCTAGTACTATATGGGCGTTGTGACCGTTTATTAATGAGAGCAGTTCTGGGACCTTTCTATAGACGCTTCTGCAGTTTACTATTAGCACATTAATATTGTTTTTCCTTGTTGCATTTTGCCTACTCCTGCCTTGCCGCATCTCAGGAGGCGTGTTGTCGGGCCTAGGGAGGGAAGTCTCTAACCTAAAAAAACCCCATGTGCACTCCACACGTACTCCGCTACCCTCGTAGCCGCTTCCGGCGTGTAGTGCACGCCTGACCTATTCAGGGGGACCCTACATTTCTCCACCCGATAGCGGAGGTCGAGAAATTTGCACCCCAGCTCTCCGCAGAATCGTCTGAGCCTCTGGTTTAAGCCTTCCACTCGGCTCCAAACCAGAGGACCGCGATCGGTTCTGGGAACGATACTACAAATAGTTAGCTCTGATTCCACCCCGCGAGCGAGGCTTTCCACCTTCACCAACTCCGCCAACCGCCTGTACGAACTGAGGATGACCTCTGAACCCAGACGGCAAGAGTCATTGGTGCCGACATGAGCAACAATTTGCAGTCGGGTGCACCCAGTGCTCTCTATCGCCGCCGGTAGGGCCTCCTCCACATCTCGGATGAGACCCCCCGGCAAGCAGACAGAGTGAACACTGGCCTTCTTCCCCGACCTTTCCGCTATTTCTCTAAGGGGCTCCATCACCCGCCTAACGTTGGTGCTCCCAATAACTAATAAACCCCTCCCCCCGTGTGCCTGCTCGGACCTTGCTGAAGGAGCAGCCACATGTCCACTCACAGGCAGAGCGGGCGATGCCACACGGCCAGCCTCCACATTGACCCTCCGCCTCGTGCGCCGCGAACGCCGCTGTACCCGCCACTCCCCTTGGGGAGAGGGTGGCCCAACCGCGCCCGGTACCCGCGAAGATGTCTCGACAGCAGGGACAGTGGGTGAAGCATCTAACACCTGGGGTGCACCATGCGACGCACCAGACTCCCCACTGCCGCTACACTCCGAGGCAGCAGCCTGAAGACGGCTGACCGTGGCCATCAACACGCTCAGCTGTTCGCGAAGAGTGGCCAGCTCCTCCTGCGTCCGTACACAGCAGCCACACATCCTAGCCATCCTAAGAAATCAATTTACTATAGAGTGTTAATCAGCTTTTAACTAGACTGCTAATTCACTAAAGGCGGTTGATTATTGACTAAACTGTGATTGCTAACCACTTCTTGTAGAAACATGGAAAATAGCACTACCTGTCTCTGGACGGTATTGAAAACAAACACTAGCACTACGAGCACTATGGCTGACTAAAGGGACTCTCTGACTGTATTCGAAACACACACGAGATCTATGGAACACTTAATAGCACTCTACTATTAAAGCTTCCTAAAAGCAAAGACACGCAGAAGAAGAAGTGACAAGTAAGAAAAATACAGATAATACTTAAATTAAGGTAGCTCGCTGCACAGCAGACGTGAAGCAGACGGCGGTTAGGACGACACTGACACTACTGGCACTATGGCTGACTAAAGGGACTCTCTCTGACTGTATTCAAAACAAACACGAGATCTATGGAACACTTAATAGCACTCTACTATTAAAGCTTCCTAAAAGCAAAAACACGCAGAAGAAGAAGTGACAAGTAAGAAAAATACAGATAATACAGCGGCCTCGGGTTTCCGTTCGCCGTGTTGCAGCTGCGGTCCAAATGACGCCAACGTCCACGTATCGTCTCATGCGCCAGAGTTTACACCTCTATCCATACAAAATTCAAACGCGGCAACCCCTCAGCGCCGCTACCATTGCTGCACGAGAGACATTCGCTAACGATATGGTGCACAGGATTGATGACGGCGATATGCATGTGGGCAGCATTTGATTTTACTGACGAAGCTTATTTTTACGTGGACGGCTTCGTCAGTAAACAGAACTGGCGCATATGGGGAACCGAAAAGCCCCATGTTGCAGTCCCATCGTCGCTGCATCTTCAAAATGTACTGGTCTGGTCCGCCATTTCTTCCAAAGGAATCATTGGCCCATTTTTCAGATCCGAAACGGTTACTGCATCACGCATTCTGGTCATTCTTCGTGAATTTGTGGCGGTACAAACTGCCTTAGACGAGACTGCGAACACCTCGTGGCTTATGCAAGATGGTGCCCGGCCACATCGCACGGCCGACGTCTTTAATTTCCTGAATGAATATTTCGATGATCGTGTGATTGCTTTGGGCTATCCGAAACATACAGGAGGCGGCGTGGATTGGCCTCCCTATTCGCCAGACATGAACCCCTGTGACTTCTTTCTGTGGGGACACTTGAAAGACCAGGTGTACCGCCAGAATCCAGAAACAATTGAACAGCTGAAGCAGTACATCTCATCAGCATGGGAAGCCATTCCGCCAGACACGTTGTCAAATATTTCGGGTAATTTCATTCAGAGACTACGCCATATTATTGCTACGCATGGTGGATATGTGGAAAATATCGTATTATAGAGTTTCCCAGACCGCAGCGCCATCTGTTGTTGACAATTGTAACTACTGTAATTTAGAAAGTTTGTCCGCCTGAAAATGTACTGTTGTACCAAGCATATTGCAACAAACGGTGTATTTCTATCGCTGCTCGTTTAGTTTGTATTGCCGTTTCAGATATACCGGTCATTTTTGAAACACCCTGTATCTTGCTGTGCAGACATACTACCAACGCAGTCGCAACCACTGTTATTGTGGAGTGCTTCAGAAACCTCACGAGTCATTCCAGAAAGGCTAAACCTAAGCTATGGGAAACACTAGCCATTAAAGGGCTGTAACTGCCGTATGTTGAAATTCACGATGTTGACTCCTCTTGAAATTGTAATGGGGCTGGAGAACTGCTCTCCTGGTTATTTATAAGCTCGGACGATGAGCTACAGTGCGTCTCTGCGGTACACGAAAACGTCCTTGTGGCCAGCCCAACAAAGGTGAGAGGTGGAACCGTACCTGCTGTTCTGGCCTGCCAGAGTGTTAAGACTTCCGCTTCTCACTGTGGATGCCCTGAACTAGCGAGAATTCTCAAAAAACAGGAGAAGCCTGTGAGCCTGCACCACCGTGTGGTTTGAAGGACGATTTAAAAGAACAGACAGAACAGTAAACTAAATTTCGCCATCTAGGTTAGTTCAGATGGCTCTGAGCACTATTTGACTTAACGTCTGAGGTCATCAGTCCCATAGAACTTAGGACGACTTAAACCTAAGTAATCTAAGGACATCACACAACCATGCCCCAGGCAGGACTCGAACATTCTTCTGTAACGTTCGCGCGGTTCCAGACTGTAGCGCTTAGAACCGCTCGGCCACCCCGGCCGGCTGACATCTGGGGCGTTGCCTATATTAATTGAATGGGGAAACCTAAAATTACCCTGCCTCTCTAACTGATGCTCCTCTACATAGACAACACAACGGTAGTGTCTGTGGACTTGGCAAAATTAATTTAGTGGAGTTACGCATCAGTTTACCCGGAATTTTATATGGAGCTCGAACCATTGGTCAGAAGTAAAGGAATAATTTTAATTCTCTTCATTTGCAGTGAACAGATGCTGGGGCCTTGCCATGTGCTCGACAAAGTCACTGCGTTAAAGCTGCGCTTTCAATGATCTAGCTAAAGAACAACTTGATATTCTCAATACTCTATAAACACTAATGGCCTTCAAAATTGCACACCACGAAGATGACGTGCTACAGACGCTACATTTACCCGCCAGGAAGAAGAAGCTCTGATATGCAAGTGATTAGCTTTTCAGAGCATCCACACAGGTTTGGCGCCGGTGATGACACCTACAGCGTGCTGACACGAGGAAAGTTTACACCGATTTCTCATGCACAAACTGCAGTTGACCGGCGTTACGTTGGTGAAACGTTGTTGTGATGCCTCGTGTAAGGAGGAGAATTGCGTATCATCACGTTGCCGACTTTGATAAAGGTCGGATTGTAGCCTATCGCAATTGCGGTTTATCGTATCGCCACATTGCCACTCTTGTTGATCGAGATCCAATGACTGTTAGCAGAATATGGAATCGGTGGGCTCAGGAGGTTAATACGGAACGTCGTGCTGGATCTCAACGGCATTGTATCACTAGCAGTCGAGATGACGGGCATCTTATCCGCATGGCTGTCACGGATCGTGCAGCCACGTCTCCAGTCAACAGATGGGGACGGTTGCAAGACAACAACCACCTGCACGAACAGTTCGACGACGTTTGCAGCAGCATGGACTATCAGCTCGGAGACAATGGTTGTGGTCACCCTTGACACTACATGACATTCAGCGACAAACCTGGGTGCACGAATGGCAAAACGTCATTTATTCGGATGAATCCAGGTTCTGTTTACAGCATCATGATGGTCGCAGTGTATTTGTCATTGCCATACTGGCGTATCACCCAGCGTGATGGTATGGTGTGCCATTGGTTACAAGTCTCGGTCACCTCTTGTTCGCATTGACGTCACTTTGAATAGTGGACGTGACATTTCAGATGTGTTACGACCCGTGGCTCTACCCCTCATTCGATCCCTGCGCAACCCTACATTTCAGCAGGATAATGCACGACCGCATGTTGCTGGCTCCTCACAATACGACAGTCAGTACTCTTGATGAACTGTGGTATCGTGTTGAAGCTGCATGGGCAGCTGTACCTGTACACGCAATCCAAGCTCTGTCTGACTCAATGCCCAGGCGTATCAGTGCCGTTATTACGGCCAGAGGTGGTTGTTCTGGGTACAGATTTCTTAGGATCTATGCACCCAAATTGCGTTAAAATGTATCACATGTCAGCTCAGTTTGTCCAATGAATACCCGTTTATCATATGCAATTCTTCTTGGTGTAGCAATTTTAATGGCCAGTAGTGTACCTTGCTCGACGTCGGTATCTGGGCCATCGACCACGTAAGAGTGGCCGTCTAGAACCTCATCGTCTCAGTAGCGACTCTCATTCAGGATGCAGAACTTTGATAGTTTCCTAAGAGATCCCACTGGTGGTGGTTCCGAACTAGAATCATATCGCCTTCCTCAACAATTTGAGCGCTTGGCTGTGCGAACATAGCGCGGCTTCCGGAGAGCTTCCCTCCTCCCGATACTAGTTAGGGTGTTTGAGAATTTTGTTTGCGTTCCTCTTCCTGAGATGAAGGTAATTGCGCAGCGGCGCTAATGGGCATAGTTACAGGTCTCTCTGGCTGAAGTTCGGCCCGCGCGTAACCGATAGAATAGTGGATTAAATTGTTAATGACCGTTTCCGTTTGCAGGATGTATTTTGTACGTCGTTCCGAACAGTGAATCCTTGCCAGTTTCCCCACTTTGTGGAGACATCTTTCAACTGGTTCCGCTGCTGTGTAGCACACGCATGTCCGGTGAATAGTGATTCCTCGCTGCTACTTTTGGGCATTCCTGGAGCAAGACGTGACTGTGGGCCATTGTGTGGAACGATCCCCATGTGGTTACTAAACGGATCAGCATAACGGCGCAAATACCTCGCGAGAAGAATAGCAGAATTGGTTCTCACGGGAAAGAACTTAATATACTTCATATTGGCAAAAAGAAACCGAGCTCCACCTTTGCCTACAGGAAGATTTCGCATTATATTTACTGACAGTAGTTCTCGAGGTGTAGACGCAGAAACTCGATGCATTAATCCCGTGATTCTTCCCCCCTCAGGCTTACCCTTCTGGCACATAACGCAATTGTATATTGCCTGACAGAAACTGACTATGATTTTGAACTTCACGTATTTTTCAGCATAGCAAGACATTTTATAGCGACGTAGAGTCCATATAACAGTTGGGTCCATTTTTGAGGCACGCGTGTGGCTTCCACCTCTCGCTGGCTCCATGCAACATCCGGTAGTAAAAACAAAGAGCTTCGCTCGCACGAACATATAGTAATTTACTCTTAATATCTCGAAGCTTAGGTTCATAAAACTGGTGCGGAAGAATATTCCAGAGTTTACGCCTCATTTTCATTTTGCCGTTTTTAATCCAGTGGATGTCAATTTCCTCTCTCTCTCTGGTAGGTCCAGAACTTTCTCGGGCATCCCGAGAGGAAGGCGGGGCAACACGCGCTGAAAATGTTATCCTTGCCGCACTTGAATTGAACGCTATATGTCAACCTTAGAGCTCAGTATTCAGTCACTATCGTTACTTAATGTCCCAAAATATACTGTCAGAACCGCTGGAAACTCCAGACCACACCGCTAATGACTCTTATTCTGTCACGCCACACCTCCTCTACCAATCACCCAATGTTCGACTCGCAAAGCAATTAACCCTGTGTATCTTACGTTCTCCCTCCCCACTGTCCAGATATAAATGCGATTGTATGGCATGATGTGAACTATCTACAGCATAATGACTGAAATATAAGTTCATGCTCTTTAATCCAATGAAAGAGTGCGTTCTTTTTCAACAGCCCTGTCCTGAGGATACTGTTCTCAGTATAATACCGATATTTGAAAAAAGTGCTCTGAGAGCTGCTACTTAGGGAAAGGGAGGATTCGGTGTGGACTGGGTCGTAATCAGTTACCGTTGGTTGCTCAGGTTTTTTTTTTTTAAATCACCTACATTTTATTTGGAAACAATTGCAAATAAAGTTGACAATAATTAACAGTTATCAAATTTGACTGTTAAGACACAACGTCTAATTAAAAAAATTCGTAAACAAAGTTGCACTCATGGCTTAACGCCTTATTGACCAGAAATTCAAACTATTTGTCGGCTGAAAGCCCCAATAGTACTAACTCAAAAAACAATTTGACGGCTGAAGTCCTGGATAGCAATTTCTTAAGAACCAGTTAAACTAAAATATTTTTTTAAAAAATTACAATCATCATAATTTCGCTGTTAAGAGACAATGTCTAATTAAAAATTCTTAAGACCAATTGCATTCAGTGCTGGAGGTCTTATTGACCTGAAATTCAAATTATTTGTGGCCTGAAGGACCCAATAGTTATAACTCAAAAAGCAGTTGAACAGCTGAATGCCTGAATGACAACATTTGAGAAGTCATTAAACTTCTTCAAGAGACATTTACAGAACAATCATCAATATTTCAGTGTTAAGATATTTTGTCTAATTAAAATATCTTAAGACAAGTTGCACTCACAGCTGTTGGCTTTACTAATTAAACCTCTTTGTCAGCTGAAGGCCCATACAGTAATAACTGTAAATGAAAATATATTTAAAAATAAAAGTATCATCACAATCCGACCAAATCAACGGAGAAGTGGACCTCGGACAGTGCTCCAAAGATCGACCTGGGAAAGTCGCTCAACTTCGTAAACGATGAGACAGGCAGTCAAGAGTTGTATTCACTTAACCCGATCGCAGTTCAATCTAATGACAGTTTAAACGCAGACCAGCACTCACGCAAAATCTACCTAACGTCTGATCACCAATACAACGATGGAATAACCCAGGCAAGATGGAACCAGCGAACAGCACTCCGTCTTCAGAATCCTGTGTTTAGAACATCTAGAAGCAGAAGTAACCACTACGACCAAAGTAGTCCAAAAGAAACAAAATATCTGATCGACAGTCAAGGAGGTTGTCGAACAACATGCCTTATCGCAAACCAGCGTGAAGGCGAGGAACGGTACACTGCCGCGAAAATACGCAAACCTCCAAGGCAGGTAACTGGGGCGTTAGCGGCCACTAATCAGAAAAATACTGATGGCTGAAATTCACCAATAATAAGAAAGGAATTCAATTATTAATAATAAGTAGTGGAAGACAGCTAATTAATTTCGCCAACTCCAAACACTCCACAGTGACCCGGCGAGCAGCAATGTGCGAACAGCGTGATCTTAAAATAGTGGAATTTTCACTACTGAGTTCATGTACACTCAACTCAAACGTCCTGGGTCTGGTTCCTGCAACTACAGCCCCCCCCCCCCCCCCCCCGCCCCCGATCCGGCAATGCCTGCATGCCGCCAGCTGTCCCAGCATATCCTCACGCTGCCGGATATCACTTCTGCTCCATTTCAACCAAACTCTCATACACTCCGACCCGGAAAAAAACTTGACATCCCTCCAAAGATAGTACCACCATACTAGGTATCGATAACAGGTGCTGCGGCCATTCACGAACACACAACGCTAGCAAACGTATTGGTGCCAGTAAACACAAGAAGAAACTGAGACCCCACTATCCTTATTAGACGATACCAACCTACCAACGGCCCCAAAGCGAGCCGCAACATGAATCATGCTTGTCAGTCCAAGGAATGCCTTTAACTATCGCGGGTTCCTGGGGGCGGAAAACATGCGGATGGATTCTAATTTTGTCCTCTACGCACACTTACCTTCACTGCTAATGACATGACCATAGAATTCTATTGCCTGTAATGCAAATCTACATTTTCCTAACCTCAGGGTATGCCAAAAGAAGCTACTGCTTGTAATAAATGTCGCAGGATTTTGCAGTGTTCCCGGAAACTCTTTGAGGTGGCTCTGCTGTCATACACATTAATTGAGACCTATCTGGAAAGGTATGAACACAGATCCGAATACAGAGCACAGATGAAGATCGCTACACTCATATTTAGGCCAAACGGTAGGACTGTGTACTCATAGCTCATTTATTAGGAACGCCGTATACTTAGTCGATTGTTCTGAAAGCGGTATTTGGCAGAAAGACGAGGTCATATCCAGTGTGGTGAAAAATTTAGCATCCTCAATCCTCACTAGGTAGTCTTCAACGATTTCGGTCAGGTCTCCTTCTGTAATTAAAATATTGTTGAGACACCTGGCGTCTAGCACCAAGTGAGTACGCCTTCCCGATTAGTTTACTGCTAACACTGCAGTCTTAGAAGAACTGTTGAAGCCGCGCGGAGTGGCCGGACGCTTTTGAGGCGCCATTTCACAGATTGCGCGGCCCCTCCCGTCGGAAGTTCGAGTCCTCCCTGGGCATGGGAATGTGTTTGTGTGGTGTTGTTCTTGGCATAATATAGTTTAAGTAGTGTGTAAGTCCCAGGGACCGACGACCTCAGCTGTTCGGTCCCTTAAGAATTCACACACACTTTCACATTCTTGAATTTTTGGAACACTCTTGAATATTTTCTCAGTCTCCCTTTCTATGACTTTCCGTTTCGTCAGCGGAAAGAGGTAGGGGCGTGAATAACATTTTGCTCCTTATTTTACTCTTAGATGACAGGTGTAGCTGGTTAATGTTTCGGGTCGATCTTGAAACAGAGAGGTGAACGGTTTCAAACGTGCAAACAGTGGGGCCTGCTGTTCCTAGGACAGACTTACCTTTCCTAATCCTTTTCTCCAAGTCGTCCTCGAATACTCCCTCACTGATGGGCCACAAGGCTGCTGCAGGTCATCCATCTGGATTGGTAGCGGCTGTGCCAACTGAGCACCCAGGGAGACCCATTCCCCTCTGTGTAATGCTAGTGGTTCACAGAATAGCAGAGTGTGTCTACACCTGTGCACTGAAATGCTCACGTTTTCGTGTTCACAATTATGGCACTGATGCGACTCAACCAGCCTTCACCCGGTATTATAGGTACTGACAGCTGAGCCACAACTAGAGCACCTCAGAGCACAGGCTCGTTTACTGGCTTGGGTAACGCATGAGAGCCGCCCTTATCCTTACTGCTGTCACTGGGAAAATTTCCTGTCTACTCCCCTCTCCGATCAAGTCAAACTACACCTGCAAAGTAGCCGAGATGGTAGCACTTGGGTCACTGAGTATCTGTTGTGTAGAACCAAAGCAGCCTAATGTTATGCGTGGACTCTGATAACAATATTGTGACAAGATAAATTCTTCCTCCAACAAATCTTCCAAAGGAATCTGTGTGCAATTACCCTCCCTTCCAGAATCACTATACACAGTCAAAAGGAGTAGTAGGACAGTGCCAGTTAGTTTTCCGACCCGTCTTCTGCAGCGGAAGCGGCTGCTGCCCCGTGTATATCGTCGTCATTGTTGTGAGGCGGAACAAGGCTCCCGTTGTTTGAGCGTTTCCTTCCTCACGAATTACAGCACTGTGCTGACATGACATTCCAGTCATAGTGAATATCCGAGTGGCAATTCTCGCCTAGTTCTCTAAATGACTGACAATTGGCCTCTCGAGACCTTTAGGTACTAAATTAATGATGCTGTGATCGGGTATTAGCGCGACTCGTTCCTATAATAGATATTCGACGACGACGATTTCTCTGCTCCTGGGGATCGTCGACAGTATTTCCCAACAGTGTTCTTTACTGACAGTTGGGGCAGTTAATAATTGTCGACTCACCCATTCTGGCAACTTGTGTTCATAGAATCATTTCCTCTGGAACCATGCGTGGCTCCAAGTCCCATTCAGTCGGATTTTCGCATTGAAGAAACTCACGCAGACTTCCGCCAGTGGGACAGCCCCATCATCAGAGATCGCGCAAATGACTGCTGACGTACATGATCCAGTTCTCAGGCAGGAACTTAATGCTGAATTAGTGATGAAGTCCCATACTCCTTGACAGATCGTAGGGGAATGATGCGGGAACCTGCGCCCTGTACTATTCAAGGTCCTAGTGGATGTGGTTTGCCATTATCTTCCTCCGACTATAATGGAGATGAATGATGATGATGGAGATGACATCAAGAGGCAAGTGAAAATCACTGACCCCGCGAGCAATCACACCCAGGATCCCGTGTTCGGGCCGCGAGAACGCTGCTGCGAGATCACGAGCTCCGGAAATCTGCATAGTGTTGTCAGGTGATTTGTCACTAAAGGTTCGTCTCAGGGAATTTAGTAATTGCCGTTGACTGATGTTGCCAGACTCGTACCAATCTCCGAAATTCTCAAGGACGCCCACCAAAACGCTCCCATTTAGAAGGAATGTAAGGACTGGTCTGTTGCACAAACAGATGGCTGTAGCTTCCATGGCACTGTAGTAATTCCTCTGTAACCGAATTCAAAATACTAGTTCCTACCGGAACTGTAGTGTTCTTGGTGGAAGTTATCAATCTCATGTTATTCGATCGTTTTGCCGCAGAAGCCATGGTTACTGGTATAGCTCGACTAGCACCTACTCCCTTCGCCGTCGACCAAAGTGCGGTTGGAGCGGCTGACTCTTCTGACAGGCCACCGTTCTGTGTCCGTGCGATGCCACAGCTTACGTTCCCCTGCCCTGTACTTCATGGACGACATCGCTCACATCACAGACTCAAAAGTCTGCTGGGAAGGCATTGCACTAGCAATCTTATCAGTTCTTTTTGATTCTAGGTATAGGTCAAACTCCGCATATGGCGCAAAATCTTGTCAACAATCCTAGTTTCAAATCCTCTGAATTTTTCCTCTGCTGACTAGGGAGAGATTTCAGAGTACTGAACATTTTGGTGTGACCATAAATGAGTGTACTGGAATGTCTCACACGTCCGCTCGGCGTTTCAGGTTTAGTTTCTTGCTCTTCAGTTTTTCAAGCGACTTTTACCTCTTGCTCGTCAACCCCAACGAACTTTACATCGTTTCCTCCATCTTAACCCCTTTGAACTTTACATCGTTTCCTCCATCTTAATCCCTTTGAACTTTACATCGTTTCCTCCATCTTATCCCAGCGCTGGCAGTGGAGGCGCTGGAACTGTGGCCAGCGGATCTTGCCTGACAGCCAGGCCACCAGAGTGGCGGGGTGGCGCATTCCCCTGGGTCGCAGGACCCGACCGTTAGCCTGGCCAGGCTCCATACAAAGACTGGGTTCCGCTACTTCTCGGAGAAGGGGATGAGCGTCACACAAGGCGTCCAGCCTCAGTCTGTCTCTGTCTGCTGGATCACCTCTTATGTTCAACAAGAAATCCGTCACTTAAAATTGTTGCTGCTTGCTACGAAAAAAAGATGAGACCCACACCCTCTCTGAATAACATTTTAAATATTGATCGCCACATACAGAGTCAGAGTAGGGGAAAGAACTGGCACTCCTGTCATCGCTACTGTTCGGCCAAGAGTAGTCATCAACAGTAGGACAAAAAATATCGTTGCTGTTAAACATAGTCAATCCTGTCACGGTCGCCACGCCTGCACATCAGTAATGGAGCCCTGACTGACAATGTTTTCTAGCAGATCATTCACCTGAGGATGTTCTGCCCCAGCTGACGGACTTGGTCTGTTCTGCCAGTGTTTAATAGGCTACTAATAAACTGGTTAACGAAAGGGACAGTAGGAAAGCCACAGACAGTGAAAGTCCGAATAATCTGGCTCAACATATGTTCAGAATTGAGCGCATGAATTCAGAGATAGCCCTGTCATATGTATTCATACATTGTTACACACAGAATATAGCCACTGGGTGAGCATACCTTTTGTAGGACAAGTTGAAAGTACACAAGATCACTCACAAACCCGTCTTTCGTGCTATGACCCGTCCCCAGAGAGAGCACAGAAATGTAATGGCGAGTACCACTACAGCCACAGAAACTAAGCATAACTCACGCTAACAGCGACAGCGTTTGTCCAAAACAGCTTACTGCGTTACATGGCGCCTGCAGTGTTAATCTGTTGCTGCACAGCCGGCCGGATTGACCGAGCGGTTCTAGGCGTTACAGTGTGGAACCGCGCGACCGCTGCAGTCACAGGTTAGAATCCTGCTTCGGGCATGGATGTGTGTGACGTTCTTAGGTTAGGTCTAAGTAGTTCTAAGTTCTAGGGGCCGATGACCTCAGACGTTAAGTCCCATAGTGCTCAGAGCCATTTTTGTTGCTGCACAGACATAGCACTATCGCAGTCGTAAGCATTGTAAAAGCTGAGAGCTTCAGAAACATCACGAGAGGTTCCCTGGTGACTAAACTTATGCTGTTCCCACAGCCAAGGGAAACACTAGCCATTACAATGCAAAACTGCCGTACACTGAACGTCGTGATGTTCACTCCTCTAGAAAGTCCAATGGAAGGGGGCTGGTGAGCTGCTCTTCTGGTTATTTATAGGCTCTGTTGATGAACTACAGTGCACCTCCGTGGTAGGAAAAAAACATACTTCCAGCCAACCAAAAAGGGATGAGAGGTGGGAACGTTTCTGCTGTTGTGGCCTCCTATAGTGGCAGAGTTCCGTCCCTCGCGTTCGGTGCCTTGAAATGGCGGGAATTCTCAGAAGGCTGGAGAACCGTGTGTACTTCCGTCACCACGTGGATCCAACAACGATTTGAAAATATGGCCGGAAAATTAAGGCAGATTTTGCCATCCTAGGCGTTTTCTACATTAATTAAGCCGGAGAATGCTACAATAAACCTGTCGCCTCTAGCTGATTGTCCTCTATGGACAAAATGCTTCGGTATTATATTTGGAAAATTAACTTAACGGTGTTAATTCAATGATCAAATTTGATGAATTTTTAAGTAATTATTCCAGTGGTCGGAGTTAGCTATCAGTTTACCCGGGATTTTATATGGAGTTAGAATCTGTGATCAGACAAGCGAGGACGGCTCTGGATTGGTGCTGAGGCCTTTTCACGTGCTTTACAAAGTCACAGCATTACAACAGTACACAGCAGATTGTAAAGGATTCCAGGAAGGCTATATCCCACGGCAATAGCACCGCGTTGATGATAAATGTAACTGTTCGATGTAAACTTGTCTTACAAATAGGTTTTTTAACTCTTAACCTTTTTCCAGACTGAATTTTCTATCAACTGTAACACCACGTGAGTGTCCAGACACGATCTCCGACCCAACGGAGTACAATGCTGAATTCATGTGTTTCAACATTTCGTGGACAAGGAACGAGAACTTCATTTAAATTCCTTAAAGCGTTTATTGATGATACTCTCATTAATGCAACTGTTGACAGAACCATTTATAAACGCTTTGAGAAAACTGAATTGTTTCCAGTCTTCTAGTTTACATTATATCCTTCGCATGCAGCAACCACCGAGTCCCCTATTGCTTCGAAACGAGGATTACTACAGTTTCAGCTATATAATTGGTTAAGTCCAAAAATGGGTCATATGGCTCTGAGCACTATGGGACTTAACATCTGTGGTCATCAGTCCCCTAGAACTTAGAACTACTTAAACCTAACTAGCCTAAGGACATCACACACATCCATGCCCGAGGCAGGATTCGAACCTGCTACCGAAGCAGTCGCGCGATTCCGGACTGAGCGCCTAGAACCGCTAGACCACCGCGGCCGGCAATTGGATAAGTTTTTATCTTATTCCATGCGAAATGGAAGCATGCGCTTCATCGGAATGTGTGAAGCTCTCAGCGTTTTTTAGTTGACAGACGAATATTGCTCGTATAAAACCAAGCCACACATGGTTACATTACCAATATGTGTATATATACATCGTAAAATGTGGGTAAAAATACGATCAACGTTGTAAAATTAAAAAATGAAGGAAAATACGTATAAAGTTTAGGAAAGCTGACAAAATTAGGGAAATTTGGGGCGAATCTTTTAGATTAGTATTAAGTGTGTTAAACTGTGATTACTTTAAACTTTACGTTCAGCTTAGCTAAATAGAATTGGGATTCTAGAGAGGAGCAGATGTTGTGGCGGTTCATTTATCGCACATTTAACCATTTAAACGTTGTTATCTCGGTCTGTATCAGTTGTTCGGTGTAAATAATCTGCGTACGATTTCGATACAGTTAGTTTCGTCTGCGTGTGACCTAGAGCGCTAGCTTCTGCAATCTTAAACAGCAGACATGCCCCACACCACGGCCTGCAGACGACTTCCAACACATATGTGATAAATCATGTTCGCCGAACCGACGGGAAAGCAATTTCGGTATATTCACGTAGACCAACGAAATGTCTACGGGGTAGGTACATAGTAACTTTTTTCTTTCGAATGTAGTAGTTGTAGATCGTCACCATAGTGAGTAGATGCAGAAAACTTGCAGTATGGATGTGTGTCAGCTGTTGATATATATTTTCTCCACTGGGGTGTAAACAACGTTGCATTCCACGACTTATATATGGTAAGCAACACAACTTTAATGTTATTGCATATTTAAGTGCGGAACGGCGTAACCTTAGGAGTGTGTATTTATGTTCTACAACAATTTCTCTCTGCTGGGTACCTCCTTAGTATGAACTCCAAACATTAGAACAATACTCCACAATTGACAGCACAAGTGATTTACGTAAAATGTTTCAAACTCCTTCCGTTTGGAGCTCCATCATGTATAAATCATATGTTTTATCTACTTTTTTGCCATCTCTTATTTCACGTCAATACTCTGAAGCGTATCAGGTTCGTATCTACAGTATTCGTGGAACGGCAGTCACGGTACTGGAATGAGAGTACGGGACTGTCACTAGCGTCGATCGGTTGTGCTGGTTTTCCGAAATAAAATACCGAAGTGTCAAGAGTACGCCAAACTCAGCTCGTTATCTTCCTTCACTGGACGTCGAATGTAGAGGGTACACTGCCCTCCTACATCTGGTCGGCTCCAAATAAAATCGGAGACGATGTTGAAGGGAGGGTTGGTTGACGACTGTGGAAGAGGTAAAAATTGCGGCTAAGAAAATTAATTTCTGCACCTCCTCTCTGCTGCTGGCTATTTCTCACACAACGAAATAGTTTTTGGAACATCAGATGTAGGAAGCGTAACAGGGTTCACGATGTCCCCACACGTGTATAAGAGTCACAAAGTAATGGATCGGTCAGTTTAGCAATGACACAGAGTTGAGAACCATGCTGCAATGTCACTGGCCGATAGGATCACGGGATCAACATAACGAGAAATTTTCTTGACATGAGAAGTCGTCAGGAACTGCGCTTCTTAACTCGTGCCATTGGGTTGCTCATTCATCATCGAAAACTGTATCGTAGAGTGATGTCATAGTTTTTCTGAGTTGGATGGTACGAAATGCAAAGGCTCGATCTAGATATAGAAGGGATCAGTGAGATGAAATGCAGAGCAGACAATGATTTCTGGTCAGATGAGTATAGGGTATTATCAACAGCAGCTGAAAATCGTATTACGGGAGTAGAGTTCACTGTGAATAGAAGTTAAGGCAGAGAGTATGTTACTGAGAACAGTTCAGTGATAGGGATGTTCTTATCTGAACTGACAGCAAACCAATATCGAGAACGATAGTTCGGGTATACATGTCGAAGTCGCAAGCTGAAGATGAAGAGGTAGATAAAGTATATGACAGTATTGAAAGGGTAATACAGTACTTAACAGGAGTTGAAAATCTCATAGCCATGGTGGACTGGAATGCTGCTGTAGGGAACGAGTAGAACAAAAGGTTACTAATGAATTTGGGCTTGGGACAAGGAATGAGACAGGAGAAAGACTAATTGAGTTCTGTAATCAATTTCTGCTGGTAATACCAAATACTATCTGCCAGAATCACAAGACGAGGAAATATACTTCGTAAACGCCAGGTGATATGGGAAGATTTGAATTAGATTATGTGTTGGTCAGACAGATATTCGCAAATCAGATAATGGTTTCTAAGGTGTACCCAGGAGCAGATATAGCTTCAGATTACAATTTAATAGTGATGAAGAGCAGACTGAAATTCAAGAGATAATAGTCAGAAAAATTAGTAAACAAAGATATGGGATGCGGGGGTACTAACGAAGGACGAGATCCTCTAAGGCTACAGTCACAGCAATAAGTAACAGGTGACTAGGGAGTACAGTTGAAAGGTAATGTTGTTGTTGTGGTCTTCAGTCCTGTGACTGGTTTCATGCAGCTCTCCATGCTACTCTATCCTGTGCAAGCTTCTTCAACGCCCAGTACCTACTGCAACCTACATCCTTCTCAATTTGCTTAGTGTATTCATCTGTTGGTCTCCCTCTACGATTTTTACCCTCCATGCTTCCCTCCAATGCTAAATTGGTAATCCCTTGATGCCTCATAACATGTCCTACCAACCGATCCCTTCTTCTAGTCAAGTTGTGCCACAAACTTCTCTTCTCCCCAATCCTATACAATACTTCCCCATTAGTTATGTGATCTACCCATCTAATCTTCAGCATTCTTCTGTAGCACCACATTTCAAAGGCTTCTATTCTATTCTGATCCAAACTATTTATCGTCCATGTTTCACTTCCATACATGGCTACACACCATACAAATACTTTCAGAAAAGACTTCCTGACACTTAAATCTATACTCGATGTTAACAAATTTCTCTTCTTCAGAAAGGCTTTCCTTGCCATTGCCAGTCTACATTTTATATCCTCTCTACTTCGACCGTCATCAGTTGTTTTTCTCCCCAAATAGCAAAACTCCTTTACTACTTTAAGTGTCTCATTTCCTAATCTAATTCTCTCAGCATCACCTGACTTAATTCGACTACATTCCATTATCCTCGTTTTGCTTTTGTTGATGTTCATCTTATATCCTCCTTTCAAGACACTGTCCATTCCGTTCGACTGCTCTTCCAAGTCCTTTGCTGTCTCTGATCGAATTACAATGTCATCGGCGAACCTCAAACTTTTTATTTGTTCTCCGTGGATTTTAATACCTACTCCGAATTTTTCTTTTGTTCCCTTTACTCCTTGGAATATCTAAAAAGGTACAAAGAAGGTAACTGAACAAACCATGGATAACAAAAGAAATAATTCAGTTGATCGATCAAAGTAGACAGCACAAAAACCTTCTGGGAAAGTCAGGATTGGTTCAAATGGCTCTGAGTACTATGGGACTTAAAACCTATGGTCATCAGTCCCCTAGAACTTAGAACTACTTAAACCTAACTAACCTAAGAACATCACACAACACCCAGCCATCACGAGGCAGAGAAAATCTCATACCCCGCTGGGAATCGACCCTTGGAATCCGGACGTGGAAGCGAGAACGCTACCGCACAACCACGAGATGCGGGCGGAACTCAGAAATACAGAAATACAAGTAGCTGGAGAATGAAATAAAAAGAAGTGCAGGACAGCTAAGACGAAATGGCTGCATGAAAAATGTCAAGAAATTGAAAAAGAAGTGATTGTCGGAAGGGTTGATTTGGCATGTAGTAAAATCGAAACAACCATCGGTGTAGTTTCAGGCAAGGGTGGTAAAATTAAGAGTGCAACAAGAATTCCACTGTTTAATGCATAGATGAGAGTGGATGGGTAAAAAAGGTACAGTGAAGGTGTCTATGAGGGGTAAGTTTTGTCTGATGTGATAGAAAGAGAAACAAGAGTGGATTTAGAACGTATTGGGGATCCAGTATTAGAACCAGACTTTCAAAGAGCTTTCCAGGGCGGAAGATCAAATAAAGCAGAAGGGATAGATAACATTCTAACAGATTTCTAAAATCGATGGGGGAAGTGACAACAAAAGGATTATTTACGACGGTGTGTAGAATGTATGAGTCTGGCGACACACCATTTGACTTTGCGATAAATATCATCCACACAATTCCGAAGACATCAAACTTAACAGCTCACACATCAAAGTGGCTGTGAAAAAAAAGGAAATTAAGGATGTGTTGGATGTCGATCCGTTTGGCTTTGGAAAAATAAAGGCAGCAGAGAGGCAATTCTGACTTTGAGGTTGATAATGGATGTAATTGTAAAGAAAAATCAAGACACGTGTATAAGATTTGTCGACTTGGGAACATCGTTCGATAACGTAAGACGGTGCAAGAATTTCGGAATGCTGAGAAAAGTAGGGGTAAACTATAGATAGACATGGGAAATACACGACTTGTACAAGAGCCAAGAGGGACAACAAGAGTGGACGACCAAGAACGAAGTGCTCGGATTAAACAGGATGTAAGACAGGGATGTATTCCTTCACTCGTACTCTTCAGGCTGCACATAGAATAAGCAATCAAGAAAATAAAAGAAAGTTTCAGGAGTGGAATTAAAACTCAGAGTAAAAGGAGATCAATGCGCGTTACGCAGATGAGTGATAATGAAGAAGACTTACGTGATCTACTGAATAGAATGGAGAATCACATGAGCAAAGAATATGGAATGAGTGTAAATCAAAGGAAGACGAAAGGAGTGAGATGTAACTGAAATGAGAACAACGAGAAGCTTCATATTAGGATTGAATGTCACGAAGTAGGTGAAGTTAATGATACATACTACCTAAGCAGCAAAATAACCAACGATGGATGGAGCACGGAGGGCATGAAAAGATTAATAGCACTGACAAAGTGGGCATTTCTGGCCAGGAGAACTCTGCCAGTATCAAACATAAACCTTAATTTGATAAAGCAACTTCTGAGAACGTACGTTTGGACCACAGCATTGTATGTTAGTGAAATGTGGACGGTGGAAAAACTAAACAAACGTGAATCGAAGTATTCGTGACACAGTGTGTAACACCACAGCTTGTGCTGTATGGATTTATTTTGCTTTTGTTTCATTTACTATTACATCGTTAAGCTTCTGTAAATGTGCTTGATTGAATCGATAACACAAAATTGTATACTACTTTCTCTGTAACAACTTTGATGTCATGATTTGATTCTATGCAATGTACTGTATCTGTCATTTAAATTCTTTGTCCCATTTGGAGGGAACAAATCTTACTGTATATAATTGTAATTTCTGTGTGAATAATTTTTTTTGTAGAAATATCAATATGTGCAAATATTCTGTTTTATTGAATGAATTTGGTAGCTGTTATGTAAACTGCTGATCCTCACTTAGGGTTCTTAGTTAGTTTGTATGTAAAAGCTGTTGTGGTTCCCCTCGGGAACGGAACTGTGTAGCGCGCGCAAATTGTGGTTGGCCCATGTAGAAAAGGGGGAACAAGAGTCAGTCGTGGACGAGCTACGAGTCGGGGACGAGCTACCAAACTGTGCACAGCCATGTAAATGTTGCATATTGTTCTGGTCCCGAGAGAGGAATTTTCTGCTCTTTTCCAATGCCCCGGGTGGATGGATAAATAGCTGGAACTATTCTGGAATTTGTGTCTATCATCGCCACCAAGAAATGACAGAGTCCAGCAATTCTACCTGCATTTCCACCTACCGACATGCAATCGCCACCACATTGCGCAATAACTGTAATGGAGTACTATAATAATGTACAGTGAAGGATCAGCTAAATGGATGTGTTAGTGTGCTCAAATATAAGGTAATTTATAACTGCATTTATGTACCTACCTTGATTTTTCTCCTTATCATAACACCTCTCAGATTCCTCTCCGTTTGAACTAAAGTGATTTACGAGTGTCCCTACTGAAAGAACATTAACAGTGTTTTTGACAATTAATGCCTCTTGAACATAAAAGAAGAAAGTTAATGAAAGTAATTTTCCTAATAAAACTGATTATTAATGTATTGTTGCCAACTTCAAATTAAGAGTTCGTAAGACTGAGGCTTATAAAGTTTTGCTTCGTAAATGATCTCATTACTGCCTGTTGTAAATCACAGAAGGTGAGTCAGTATCTTACATACATGTTAATTTTGTGTTTCAATGTAGCAAAAGTGGAAAACTGCAGTGTGGAACGTTATATACTCAAGTTTGCTAAGTGTTTGTCTCTCCTGTGTATTAGAAGTGCTTATTAATAATATAACAGGATCCACGGTTTGTCTATTGGGTTAATGCTTGGTAACAAGTAACGGAAAGACCACTAATTAGCAAAACCTTAATTTCTTTAATCAAATGATAGTGAGGAGCAGCCTGTAAGTGGATTCAAATTAATTTTCATTTTAAATAGTAACGTACTTAACTGAGAGACACTTAACCTATATCCAATTAATGATTCTGCAGTTAATAGTAATAACGTTATAAAGACCATTCAGTTTGTGTAAGCCCTGAAAGTAATAGCGTGTTTCAGTATCTGTTATAATTTTGCAAATAGTTTGTGCTGCTTTAACTGTTAGTTTCAGTCTTACCGTACACATATGTATGTGTCAAGAGTTTACTGCACTCGCGTGTGACAAAGTATTGGTTGTGTTTATCCATTCAAGTTACTAATAACTATTTTCTTGAACGAGAATGTTAATCATTCCTTTGCCTAGTTAGACTGGCGACCGTTTTCTTTACCTGTTAAACAGTGCAGATAGGCAAAATTTTGTTTGTTACTGTTCAAATATTTCCGTAATTCTGACATTCATTTCCGATAAGCCACCTCCGTTAGGTACAACACGGTCAACACAACAAAATTCCTCCCAGAAGGTAACACTGCTCTGTTGCGTTATACCATAATTGCTTTAATAATATTGTTTTATTTCAGAACCTGCTTTAAGGTTATGGTTCAGCAGTGACAGATGGTAGTGTTATACGTGGTGCAGCGTGGCAGGACGTTGTTCGTTCTGCACCTATAGACGGAAAAAATTATAAGTAGCTAGCATTTTACAAACATAGAGTGAACATAAAACGTCCAGCGGCCCGAACCTGTACCTTATTTGACAGAACAGATAGTGAAAGTTCAGTTTAAATTGAACATAAAAGGTATCAATACTTAATAATAGCTAAAATGGACAGGAAACTAGAAATAAATCTAGACACGCGAGATAAGGATGCAATCGAGAGCAGTTCAGGCAGCACAGCAACAAATGGCATTACGCGCGAATTAAATTACGTACGTTATCACGCGGAGGCAAGTAAACAGATAGACGCTATGAACGTGGCGCCTACTAAGCAAGACAATGTAGGCGATGTTGTCGAAGACAGTGGCTATGCGGATGAATCGCGGGATATGTTTGAATCACCAAAAACTGAAAGGGAAGTAGGACTCGAACACAAAAATGTAGCAGAACCTAAAAGTGAAAAGCACCAGATCTGACTGATTTACTTAGAATACTGAATGCGCAATTTGCAGCGCAAAATGACAATATTAAGGCACAAATTGCAGCACACAGTGACAATATTAATGCACAAATCGAAATTCAGGGTTCCAGACTTAGTAAACAAATTGAAGAAGTTAACTCAAGGGTAGGAACAGTGAGCAATGAAATCAAAAGTATTACAAGCGAAATTACTGTCATCAATGGAAATATTGCCAATGTACAAGGACAAATTGATGACATTAACAAAAGATTTGACACTGAAGTAATTAAAATTCAAGTCCAAATAGAACCCTTAGTCTCTACTAAAGTGGATGAAAAGGTATTCGGTATCAAATCCGAAATACAAACAGAATGTAATGCGGAATTTGCACAGATTAAACAGTCTGTAACAGAAACAAGTAGAGAATTAACAAAACAGATTGTTACTTGCGAAAAGAAGTGTGAACATAACACTTAACAAATACAAGGCAAAATGTACGACTTGGAAAGAAAAATACAATCAGAACTTACACATTTTACTGAAAAAATGCCTTTCAGTAAAATCTTAGAGGGCGAGGAAAAATTCGACCCTGCAAAGAGGCTTAACGGATGGCACCCCCTTGATTTTGTAAAGAATTGCGAAAGACATTTCCCCCATATATTTATCTGACCAGGAAAAACTTAATGTGTTAATCAGTGCCTTAACGGGAGAAGCAAAAAGGTGGGGGCTGAATCTGGATACTGACCAGATGTCTTTTGAAAACTTTAAGCAAAAATTTATTGACGAATAGTGGTCGGAACAAAAACAAGACCAGTTGTGGAGTCAATTTCTAATGGCCAGGCTGTATGATGTCAGAGGTAGGCAAACCATGAAAGAGTTTTGCGAATCATGGTACAGGAAGTTGATACATCTGAAGGCTAGGAGGACTGAAGCCTAGATCGTTTGGGTTCTTTGGCAGAAACTGCCTGAGGATTCTAAACGATATGTTGGGAGTACCCGCAAAAGTTTTTCTGCGTTTTTGGAAAGGGTAGAGGATGAAGATCACTGGCGAAGAAATCGCGAATCTCGTCCTCGTAATAATAACAATTATTCGCGCGAAAGCAATGACCAAAACGAACGACCTGAAAACAATAGGTATCATGTAAATACGATACAAAGAGGTCGTGCGAGAGGCAGGGGAAATTACAGTACGCGCGCCAGAGAATACATGGCGCGAAATTTCCAACATACAGACGAAATGGAAAACTGAAAACCGCGTGTGTTAGGGGCCGGATTCACGCGGAAACCGGTTTAGGGCCCAAAGAAAAGATGACAAATCATAATTTCGAGAAGGGAAGATGTAAAATACGGGGCAGGAAGGTTAAGGACGCGCCTATGGAAGACGGGCGCGGAGTGATATATAGTGGCGTTCCCAGTGCGAGTCACGTGACCGTTCGTGCTCAGGCCAGCGCTTGCTGGAGCACTGTACATTGCACTTGACAGCACACACAAATGGCAGACGTCAGAACAAGATGGCTGCCGAAGAGGGAAACAGAAGAGGTGGGATCGGACACTTCCGTTGGACGGTTTCAGTTACAGACGAATGTAAAACTGAAAATGAAGTTAATATGTCATGTGATAAAGATAACTCGATATCGAAATCGTGCGAAAAGGCACCATTAAAGAATGAAAGGTAGCCAGAGAAGGCGAGTGAAAAGGAGAATATTTGTACTGTTAATGGTGGGTATGAGGTAAAAAACGTAGATGTGGGAGAGATTATGATGAATAAAGAGGAAAGGGGGGTAGAATATACCACGCAAAAGACGTGTGCACAGTTAACAATAGGTGAAAGTGATGTAAAGGAGAACGTTAGTAAACAAGACATAAACAGTGTAGATGAAATTATTGTTAATGGAAAAGTGTTTAATGATTTTAATGCAGAAGGGCCTAGTAGGAATTTCGCACGATTACCTGAGATTGATAACAAAGGGGAAAATGAAATGAAGGTTATCGAAGTATATGATGATTATACTAAGTATGAAGTTAAGGCTGAAATCGTTCAAAGTGATACAACAGAAGTGCCTGAGTCTCGAAACGATGTGCAGTGTGTAGAAAATGAGTCTAAAAACGAAGTGGCTGAAACATCTAGTGATAATCTGCCTCAGTGTTTAAAGGTTGCTTTCCTGCTCGAATCTGATGACGAAAATGAAATCAATGATAGTTCAGATGATGAAGGATATATTAACACAGATAGGAATGAATATACTAACTTTCCCTATTGTTCAAAAGTCGAGTACTTAAGTGAATCTGATAGTGAGGAGGAGATTAGTGATGACTGCAGTGAAGATGAATTTTCAGGTGTAAACAAAACTGATTATACATTTACGGAAAGAGGGTATGAGAAAATTAGTGACCTTTTTTCAAAGCAAGATACAGAAAGCAGAACTGGACCAAAACCGAAGGAATCACTATGGAATATAGCACAGGGGCATAATTTGCAGGAACCTCCAGATGATACTATACTGGGGCAATACTTAACAAATGTTTTGAAAGAGTGTGAATTACAGGAACAGAAAGAACTTCCGGTTAACACCATATCAAGGCAAGCTTTAACTAATGTTTTAAATGGGTGTGAATTCCAGGAACAAAAAGGGCCACCTGATAAAATAATAGCAGAACAGGAGGTGTTGAACCTTGCTAAACACTTTGAAATTCCAAAACCTAAAAAACCAACTGATGAAACAAAACGTTGGCAAGATCTGAATGGGTTAGTGAAAGATGTAGAAGATAGGAGGCCTAAAAAGCCACCAGACTTAGTAACTGTTTTATGAACCATAAAAGACTCTCTTGTTAATAAAGAGACTGGGGGCAGGTAGCTGAATGTATATACACTGTTAATATAATGCATGACTTAATTTTTATTGTATCTGAGTGTTACCTGAAAGTGGATTATTGTTTTGTTGATCTTGAGACCTGGGGCAGGCTGTTGTTTATTTTGTTGTATAACTTTGCTTAGAAACTGTTTATTTTCAATTGAAAACTTATTGTTGCCAGTCTTATTATGAAGATAGGGGCAAGTAGTATGACAGATTTAAAAACCTTATGAATAATGATGCTTATGGCAACTTTATGCAAGTGCAAAGAGCTCAAGAAGTAATTAATTCCTAATATACTTCATGTTCAGAAAGGGCTTATGTTCGCACTATATTGTTTACTGGAAAGTACATGTCCTCAGTGAGGGTTGTAAAAAAACCCTCAGGGGACAATGCAGTCTTTGAATTGTCAGGTGCCTGATGAGCACCAGGGACCCGAGTCGTTGCCAGCACTACTTCCGTTTCTTTTCGTGCTGCCAACATTCCTCTTCATCATGCAGAACTTTTACTATCTTCTTTCCTTCTTCTCTATCAGAGTAAACTGAAAAGTGTAGAAATAATGTAAGATACTGTGTTTTGTTTGTGGACAAGTAAATGAATAATTAAATTGGGTACACTAGAAAATGACCAAGAATAATGAAAGTATAGTGGATATTGTAAAGGAAAAATGTAATGGAAAAGTTAAAGGAAAAATATAAGTATGAGAAAAGGTAAGAATTCTGAAAACAAAGCAAATGAATACTATAATATGACTAAATGTAAATGCTTTTGAAAAGAGGGCTAAATATGATGTTGAAGAACTGTATATGTGTTGAAAACTGAGGAGAGAAACCTGACTAATGTATGTGAAATAGATGTGAGATGTATATGTCTTGTGCCACAAAAGTTGGCAGAAATCATTTGCAATAGAATAAAAAATTATTGTCCTGATCTTGACATATGTGATGATATAAATATGTGTAAATATTATTAAATTGAATATGGATTATAATAGAAATATTGATGAGTAAGAAGGTGGGGAGAAAAACCATAAATCTGGGACTCCCAAATAACTCCTGAACATGGTCATTATACCAAAAATGTCATATAAATTTTACTCGATTAATGATGTGTATATTACCTGATGTTGTCATGGTGTAAAGAAAAATTTAATATTACCAGTGTCTAATTCTTGTTTCAAAGTTACAGGTTTTATGTTTTATACCATTAATGCCAATTTTACCAAAGATGTGACATAATGATGAAAAAACTTAAAGATGATGACAATAAACACTCAAAAAATATCTTGTTGGGCAGCAAGATAAGACAAAAGAATAAAAATGGTGTGGTCCTGAAGTTGAGGACAACAAAATATGCTATGTGAGCAGTAGCCAAAGGACTTGCCATTGTGGGGCAAGAAATTGATAAGTGGTCATGAACTGCCAAACCAAGAGGTTGGGGCAGTCTATTAATTTAAAAATGTTTCTTTTAGTTTTCTTTATCTAAATTGTGTTTTTGTGTCTAAATGTTTACATACAAAAACTGCCAAACCAATAATGGGTAGTATGAGTAACACAGACTGCTAGTGCTGAGGCAAGCAGTTACGTAAGTTAGATTTTTTGATCAGTGTGTTATGGACTGACTATTCTTACAGAAGGCAGTGAAAAAATTATTATAATATATATATGTATTCTTATTTAAATGGATGTAGATGTTTAGTTTTTTTTGGAATTACTTAAAGTTTTGGACTGCCTTGTTTTAAAACACAGCAGTGAGGATTAAAGATAGGTTCTGAATAGGTTAGTGTGTTTATATGCAACAAACATTTTGGACTGATATTAATGATGAGCAGCTATAAAGTTACAATTTTTGAAAAAAAAAAACTTGAAAAGTTGCTTTTGTATTTAAATAATTAGTTGAAAAAGTTCTCATAGCTGTATACCTAAATATTTCTTTATATGTGGATGCAAACTGAAAATTTTAATATTTTATTCATTGCTGAACCTTGTACAAAATACTATGATCATTAACATGCTTGTTTGTTTATGAATATTTACTTTCTTTAAAAATATTGAAAGACAAATTTCTGCTTTGTTATTTTAGAATGTTCTGTGCTATTCTATATGTGAATTATTTTTTTTATTTGAAGGCTATATCTATTCTACTAACATGCAGATTTATTTAGTGTATTGTTTGTCTATTATTTAAACTGTATGTGTATGAAATGAACATGCTTAAAGATATCTTGTGTAATGATGAAAATTAGTCTCCTTAAACCATTCCTGTAAATATTTTAATTTTGAAAATGTTTTGGGAGAAATGTATGAATTTCCTTAGTGTATATACTGTACATATGTAATATGTAATGTTTTTTTCTCTCCCAACTGAAGCTGGATAGAATTATTTTTTTTCTGTAGCCAACACCACTTAGGTGATATAGATGTTTCCTTGAAGCGTTCCTTACAGGAAACTTCAACGAAACATGGGGCATGTGTAACACCACAGCTCTTGTGCTGTAAGGATTTATTTTGCTTTTGTTTCATTTAGTATTACATCGTTAAGCTTCTCTAAATGTGCTTGATTGAATCGATAACACAAAATTGTATACTCCTTTCTCTGTAACAACTTTGATGTCATGATTTGATTCTATGCAATGTACTGTATCTGTCATTTAAATTCTTTGTCCCATTTGGAGGGAACAAATCTTACTGTATATAATTGTAATTTCTGTGTGAATAATTTTTCTGTAGAAATATCAATATGTGCAAATATTCTGTTTTATTGAATGAATTTGGTTACTGTTATGTAAACTGCTGATCCTCACTTAGGGTTCTTAGTTTGTATGTAAATGCTGTTGTGGTTCCCTTCTGGAACGGAGCTGTGTTGCACGCGCAAATTGTGGTTGGCCCATGTAGAAAAGGTGGAACAAGAGTCAGTCGTGGACGAGCTACGAGTCGGGGACGAGCTACCAAACTGTGCACAGCCATGTAAATGTTGCATATTGTGCTGGTCCCGAGAGAGGAATTTTCTGCTCTTTTCCAATGCCTCGGATGGATGGATAAATAGCTGGAACTATTCTGGAATTTGTGTCTATCATCGCCACCAAGAAATGACAGAGTCCAGCAATTCTACCGGCAATTCCACCTACCGACATGCAATCGCCACCACATTGCGCAATCACTGTAATGGAGTACTATAATAATGTACAGTGAAGGATCAGCTAAATGGATGTGTTAGTGTGCTCAAATATAAGGTAATTTATAATTGTATTTATGTACCTACCTTGATTTTTCTCCTTATCATAACACCTCTCAGGTTCCTCTCCGTTTGAACTAAAGTGATTTACGAGTGTCCCTACTGAAAGAACATTAACAGTGTTTTTGATAATTAATGCCTCTTGAACATAAAAGAAGAAAGTTAATGAAAGTAATTTTCCTAATAAAACTGCTTATTAATGTATTGTTGTCAACTTCAAATTAAGAGTTCGTAAGACTGAGGCTTATAAAGTTTTGCTTCGTAAATGATCTCATTACTGCCTGTTGTAAATCACAGAAGGTGAGTCAGTATCTTACATATATGTTAATTTTGCGTCTCAATGTAGTAAAATTGGAAAACTGCAGTGTGGAACGTTATATACTCAAGTTTGCTAAGTGTTTGTCTCTCCTGTGTATTAGAAGTGCTTATTAATAATATAACAGGATCCACGGTTTGTCTATTGGGTTAATGCTTGGTAACAAGTAACGGAAAGACCACTAATTAGCAAAACCTTAATTTCTTTAATCAAATGATAGTGAGGAGCAACCTGTAAGTGGATTCAAATTAACTTTCATTTTAAATAGTAACGTACTTAACTGAGAGACACTTAACCTATATCCAATTAATGATTCTGCAGTTAATAGTAATAACGTTATAAAGACCATTCAGTTTGTGTAAGCCCTGAAAGTAATAGCGTGTTTCAGTATCTGCTATAATTTTGCAAATAGTTTGTGCTGCTTTAACTGTTAGTTTCAGTCTTACCGTACACATATGTATGTGTCAAGAGTTTACTGCACTCTCGTGTGACAATGTATAGGTAGTGTTTATCCATTCAAGTTACTAATAACTATTTTCTTGAACGAGAATGTTAATCATTCTCTTGCCTAGTTAGACTGGCGACCGTTTTCTTTACCTGTTAAACAGTGCAGATAGGCAAAATTTTGTTTCTTACTGTTCAAATATTTCCGTAATTCTGACATTCATTTCCGATAAGCCACCTCCGTTAGGTACAACACGGTCAACACAACGAAATTCCTCCCAGAGTGTAATACTGCTCTGTTGCGTTATACCATAATTGCTTTAATAATATTGTTTTATTTCACAACCTGTTTTAAGGTTATGGTTCAGCAGTGACAGACGGTAGTGTTATAAGTACTGCAGGAGAATTTTGAAAATTAGGTGGAGTGATAAGGAGGTTCTGCGAAGAATCGTAGAGGAAAGGAATATGTGGAAAACACTGACATGGAGAAGAACATCTGTTAAAACATAGTAGTAGAGGGAGCTGTAGGGGGCGAAAACTGAACAGGAAGACAGAGATTTGAATACATCCAGCAAATAATGGAGGACGTCGGTTGCAAGTGCTACTCTGTGATAAGATGTCTGGCACAGGTGAGGAATTTGTGGCGGGCTGCATCGAACCAATCAGAAGACTGATGACTCAAAAAATAAAAATTACGAAATAACGAAGAGGGAGAAATGCGAATTCTAGCTTGCTGTCAGATGGAAAAAGTTCTGTGTTTTCTTTTCGATATGTGAATAGATGGTGACAAGCCATTTTTCCGTATTGATATTTATGAGTCTGAAATGTATGTATTTTTCACATGCGTGACAATTTATTTGCAAGGCTCCCACAGACACTAATTTTGAGTTCTTAGTCTATGGGACTCTGTTGATATGTACTGCGGAAGCGGAATGGTTATTCCAAACGTAGTGAATAGTGACTAACGGCCACCAGTCACTGCACCTGCTTCAGTCACAGCCTCTCCCGTCTGGCGAGTTCTGCATCTTCCCACAACGATATGTAGCCGAGGGCTGTAGCATGCCATTGACCATTCTGTGGAGAATAGTAACTTTTTTCGCTATTTCTCCATGTGCCAGTATTCCCTAAATATACACTATGTTGGATTTTTGCTGCCTTGAAACAGTATTCATTGTCAGCCCGACATCAAGCATAACAGAGCACAGCCAGCAGATTCTTCTCTTCATGTACCAGCAGCGAGAGGATAGAACAGCCCTGGAAACCAGAACGAGTACTTATGTGAGGGTCCAGCTGTAGACTGGAATCAAATATATTGTGGTCAACTCAACACTGAACAAAGGAGAGCATCTGCAATGAATGGAACTCTTTGTGTACAGTCACTGAGGACATCAAAAGCAGATTAGCACTGGCAAAAAGGGCACTCCTGACCAAGAGAAGTCTACTAGTGTCAAACGTTGCCCTTAATTTCAGAAAGAAATTACTGTGAATACATCTCTGGATCACAGCATTGTGTGGTAGTGAAACATGGACTCTGGGTAAACTGGAACAGAAGAGAAAGGAAGCATTTTAGATGTGATGCTATGGGTGAATGTTAAAAATCAGGTGGACTGATAAGGTAAGGTAAGGTAAGGTAAGAGATTCTGCAACAAATTGGAGAAGAAAGAAATATGAGGAAAATACTGAAAAGAAGAAGGGGCAGGATGATAGGATATCTATTATGACATGAGGTAATGATATCCGTTGTACTAGAGAGAGCTGTAGAGGGCAAAAACTGTGGAGGAAGAAATAGATTGGATTACATCCAGCAAATAATTGAGAACGTAGGTTGCTAGTGCTACTCGGAGATATAAGGATTGTCACAAAAGAGGCATTCATGGCACACTGTATCAAACCAGTCAGAAGACCGATGACCCATAATAATGGTCGTTGATGCTTCATGAGGAATTTTTCATTTTGCTCTTTGGGGTATAAAGGTTTGCTAGCAATATGCATATGTATTCTGTTTTGCGATAACCTATTTGCATTCACTCAAGACATGCCTCATTTGGAAAAACCTTCATGTAGGCATGTTTTTCTCTGTTCTAAACTTTTCTTATCCATTTTGGAAATTGTTTTACTGATTCAAAAATGGCTTGGTTCAAATGGCTGTGAACACTATGGGACTTAACTGCTGAGGTCATCAGTCCCCTAGAACTTAGAACTACTTAAACCTCACTAACCTAAGGACATCACACACATCCATGCTCGAGGCAGGATTCGAACCTGCTAACGTAGCGGTCGCGCGGTTACGAATTGTAGCGCCTGGAACCTCTCGGCCAGTCTGGCCGGCTTTGACAGATTCATCTTGTGTTCCTAGGTTAGGTTGAAACACATCAAAAGGTGATGGTATTTTCCACTCATACACCACTTTGTATTGTGACAGAGCAGTCCCTGTTACACTTTTGAATTATATGTGCTCTCTACAAAACTTAAATACGTACATGTCTACATGTTGGCTATTTGCATAATGGCTTAACATGTTTGAAATTCTGTAGAAATCTCTGTCTGATTGCCCATTCGCTTGCAGATTGGATGGGCTGATTTGAAGCTTCTTGATTGACTGTAAATGGTGTAATTATTTCACCAGACTGACCACAAATTTAGCCTACAATTATCATCACTGACATTCCAAATTTGAGTAACCAATTGTTTCCTCACGATCGTGAGTGTGTATGGGTTACAAGCTGAAGTTCAATTGAAGGGTCTTAAAATATAAGCTCCTACCATCTGCAACCGTTTTTCAGCTTATGGTAGTCTCTGTAACTCTATTTTATGATGACTTAAACCTGCAGTTGATGCACATTCTACATAGTTTACTGTTTACATAACTATGTTGCTTTTTCAACTAAAACCATTCTGAAAGTCATTTCTCAGTTGTCTTCCTACCCTTTGTAACCTTTGTAATGTATGGTCAAGTACATGTTGTGAGACTTTGGTTCTGAGCGTCTGTGGAAGTGGATAGTAAGTCCTCATATCTTACAAACAACAGAGATTGCTTTTGATATAGTTGACATTGTCAGGTGGCTGTGCCTTTTCCTACTCTGCTTGATTCTTACCAAAAGCTTGTAACGTCGCTGCTGCATAATAAAACTCACTCAGCTTGAGTGCCCATCTCGTAAATGGCCTGATAGGGTCTTTTTGGCCTTGCAGCTACTTTAAGGGGCAAAATCTGTTACCAATTGAACGTTCTTACTATACCATTAACAACACAAATTAGAAATTCCACATATTATTGCCAATATCTCTTTTTCGGTTGTTGAGCAATTTCGCTCAGCCTTGTCAAACTGTATAAATGTGTATGACACTAGATGTTCCACCAGGTCTTCCTTAGCACTGTAATTCCGACCAATAAAACAGTGTAATGCATGTTACTAGCATCATAAGAGAGTGTGAATTCCTTCTTTAAATCAAGGAATTGTTTACAATGGTTCAAATGGCTCTGAGCACTATGGGACTTAACATCTGAGGTCATCAGTCCCCTAGAATTTAGAAGTACTTAAACCTAACTAACCTACGAACATCACATCCATCCATGCCTGAGGCAGGATTCGAGCCTGCGACCGTAGCGGTCGCGCGGTTCAAGACTGAAGCGCCTAGAACCGTTCGGCCACTGCGATCGGCATCAAGGAATTCTATCACAGGATCTGATATCAGTATTGCCTTCAATTTCAGAAAAGATTCCTGACACTCTGCTGTCCATTGATCCTTAAATCCCTTCATGCATTTATGATAACAGTTACGTAAGCCAATAAATGATAGCAACAGTTCTGTAGTCCACACTGCTTCATAATTGTACACTGCTGATGTGATATGAGAATCCAGTCTTACTCCTTCTTCACTGGTAAATAAAAAAATTAATAAACTGTTGTTTTAGCATAATGACACTTTCCTTCACTAAATGTAAGATGTACCATTCTCAGTTTGTTGGACACTTCATCTAAACATTTAACATTCTCTTAAAATAAAGTATTATCTCATCAATATGAACTATTAACATATTTGGTTTCAACCCATGAATCTCTCCATCTAACAAGCGTTAGCACTTAGCAACAGCATTTTATAATGCAGATTAGATCCTGCAGCATTGATATTGACGATAGCGACCTGAGGATGCTGTGAGTTCTGTTTTAGTCCTCTTTCTGGATACGCTTTAAGTTGGTGATATCCTCTTCGAAGAACCATTGTGTAAAAGTATTTACATCGTCCCAAATTGTTAGGGATTTGTGATATGTGGGATTGGATACATCTCTGTTATAGTGTGTGTATTCAGGAAACTGTAGTCACAACACTGTCTTTACTTGCTGATTCCATCGAATGACATTATTGGTATAATGACAATACTGGCTGATCAGGAATTGTCGCTATGATTGATAACAGCTTCAGTTAGCTGTTGATCTGTAATGTCGTGTACCAGCTGTTATAGCCAGATTGCTACTCTGTATGACGTCTTGTAGACGTATTTTCGACTGCAGGAATGCGACGTTATATTATGATTGTTGCTATCAATGTACCATAAGAGCTGAAGAAGTCATAGTCTGTTACAAATATGTCTCCATGGCTTCCATTTCACTGTTTTTAAAGTGATGAACCTTAGTACATCGAGTAAATGTATTGACTGTTTGCTTGAAGCTATGAAAATCTGTTGATTTACCAATAAAATCCTCAACGATTATACCCAAATTTTCTGTTTTTCACCCTTCAGGAAGCTCGTGCCGACCATCCCAAAATCATCCAGGCCTCTTATGTTGTGTAGACATTCTATGCTTCTATGTATAAGACAATGCCTTTTATTTAAAAGCTTAGTAGTTCAGTAGTGGCTGAACCACACATAAAATTCTTTGTCTTATGTCAACATCCACAGTTACCTAGATCAGCTTTCCTTTACCTGTTGGTACTTGGGTATGCAAAACTGTCTTTCATGCACATATTGCAGTTTAGTTACTGATATCTTCACAATTCGTATAACATGTGATGCTGAAACATTTGCAATCCTTATACCCATCAGAAGCGAATTCCCTCTAGGTTCGACTGTACATCGCCAAAATGAATTTTGGCCGATTGAGTAAGCCAAGAGTCGTAGTTAATCCCCGTGTCAGAGCTTGCAACACTTCAGTGTATTCAAGAAAGCCCTTAGCTCCTGTCTTAAGGCCGAGCAGTGTTGTTCCGAGTGGTACCACATGATAATTTTCTTCTCCACATAATCTGCATCCAGGAATGAAACTTCCTGGTAGATTAAAACTGTGCACCAGGTCGCATCTCAAGTCGGAACATTGGTCTTTCGTAGGCAAGTGCACTACCCACTGAATACCCATGCATGACACCCAATCCGTCCTCACAGCTTCAGTTCTGTCAGTACCTCGTCTCCTAGATTTCAACCTTCACAGAACTTGTCAACCGAATCTTGCAAGACTAACACTTCTGGAATAAGGAATATTGCGGACACGGGGTGTAGCCACAACCTGCGGAATTTTTCCGGGTTGAAATATTCGCTCTGCAGCGGAGTTTGAGCTGATATGAAATTTGTGGCAGATTTTGTGAGCGTCCGAGACTCAATTCGTGACCTTTGTCTTTTGCTGGCAAGTTCTCTACCAACAGAGCTACCCAGGCAGGACTCCCGAACCATCCTCACAGCTTCACTTCTGCCAGCACCACATCTTCTACCTTTCAAACTTCACAGAACTTTTCAAACGAAACTCACAAGAATAGTAATTCTGGCAGAAAGAATATTCTAGAGACGTTACTTATTCACAGCCTGGGAGTATTTTAAAAATGATATTTTCACTCTGCAGGGGATCTGTGCTGATATGAAACTTTCAGATGTGTCAGTCTTGCAAGTTTCGCAGAAGAACGTCTCCGAAATTGGGGAGGTAACTGACAAGGTACTGGCAGCTGCGAAGTTTCATGTCAGCGTACAGTTCCTTGTAGAGTGAAAATATCATTGCGCATACTGGAACGTGTCATCCCCTCCTGCCCACGGGTTCCTGACTGACAGATACATGCGCTCCATTGCCTTCCAAAATTTATGTTCCCTTTCCTGTACTAAGCTCATGAAGTAGCAGGATGTCTCAGCAAACGTGGTAGCGGTATTTCCGTTTACTGTGAGTGTTTCCTGATGGAATAAATCATTTCAGCTGTCGTTCTATACCTGCTTCTGTTTGTTTCATTTGACATGTTTCTTGCTTCTAAGTTCGTTTACACCCAACGATAACATTCTGTTTCGAAAGCAAAGATTGGTCCAGTTACTTTGGTATCTGTGTCACTTTCTTGAATTGTGTGGCAAGGCAAATCACTGCAGCTAAAATCAGCCTTATTTTCCATACGGACGCTAAGAGAAAATTCCGCAGGAGACCGCTTGTCTGAGCATGACTCGATCCGTTTCTTTATTTCGTGTCAACTCATACTTCTGTGCATTCACATTCAGAATTTATCAGGAAAGGCTTCGAAAGTTTCATTGGCTTTCAGCACTAATCAACTCACTAATCCACTCAACTTCTCTCCAAAAATGTTAGATTGTTTACGCTACATCTGCCGTAAACCCTCTGCTAATTGTTGGAATGTGCGAGCGTTTCTGTGAGTCTCGTGATACGTCATTTACGTTTTTTCACAAGTTAGACATAGAATCGCCATCTGTAGATATATTTAGTCTAATAATGTTTGGCTGTTGCTTAAATTTTATTTGTGATTACTGTCACGTCCTCTGTAGTAGTTGCTGAAGGATGACAGGAGAAGGAGGGTAGACTCACTACTGCCTTCACCTCATGTCAAGCCGAATGTGACTGTTGCGCAGCTTACAAAGCTTCTAGTTACTTTCTAAACTCGACCTCAAAACCACTTTGGTTGTATATTATCCTCTAACAATTTCAGTTACTGCTTCATTAGAGTCGCTATAGCATCACTGTTATTATTCAAACTCATGGTAACATTTAGCCTTACAACACTAATAGGAAGGAAACACTTCCTCTTTTAAAAGCAATAGAATAATCTCAACAAACATAGTTACACCCAACAAATAATCTTACACAATCTTTACATATGATAATTACATAGCAACAATCAGCACTATGGTGTGCTGCATGACCACAGCGCCTACAAGTGGAGGAAATTATTGGTGCCATTTTACTACATAGTGCACTACGTCCAGTTCAGTTATAGCTTTCCCACCTCACGAGTACGAAATAAGGTTCCCTTCAACTTCCCCTATATTTGGATACATCTACTCGTTCCACAGGTTTGGCAGAAGTTACTTTACACGTTGCATGCCAAACTCTACGTGCAATCCCAGTCATAACAAAACAATAAAGGACAGCAGTTGCAGTTGTAGCTGTGTTCTTAGACGTCATTAAGGAATGCAGAAGGCTGTCTCAAATGCTGTGACATCCTTTCCTGGTTCATCAGTCACTCCAGGACAACTATATCTGATTGGCGTCACTGGAGGACTACTTCTGGTACCAAGCAGTAGAGGTGCCGAGAGGTGATTATGTTGTACGGATGATGTAGAAGAAATCGTAGATCGTCTTTTGGCAGTAATAAAAAATGATTAGCAAGTTAATATCCATTAATTTAGATATACAGCTGCGTGACATCTCGTCAGCCACAGCAGACGCTTATTACTAGTGATACGGTCACATTCTAGTGACTCCTGTTGTCGGCTTGACTGGCATTACTGCGTATCATGGTATTCATGCACGCAGGCAGACATCTCCAGCCCACAAGCGATACTTTAACCTGAGGTTACGAGAGTATGCCTTCAAACTGCGTTATCGCATCCTCTATCCTACATCGGAGGTTGTCGATGACCGGGAGTGATCCATTGGGATGTACCGTGGAGTCGGCTGATCCTGTAGACACCAGACAGGTAAACCGTGGCTCTCGAAATAGCCTGCGCAGAGCATCAGGAGCAGAATCACCGAATGGCCATCTAAGACAGCGGTGACACTGATGTTATTGCAATAAGTAGCATGAGATTTACTGGTTTTAGAAGACCCTCATTCTACTCAGTAGCGTTGTGGTTTTACAGCCAGTACGAAGTCTCACAAATGGCGGGTCATTGTTACTTGAATGGTGCAATCTCGGGAATGTCAAGCAGATCTTTCACAAGAACAGCTGTAACATATAATACACGGATATCACTATATTCTAATAATATTTGAATCAAGTGCTTCAGACAAACACCTGAATTCATCTGGTCGTTAGAGCTGAAGCTGGAGAATTGCAGTTTTACTAAGACTGGCTGAAGGTAATGACATGAGGCCCTGTTCGAGAGGTCCTCTTGGAGCCTGCATCTTTACTAGCTCTTAACTGAAATTTCAAGCCTCTGAAAGATGTTGCTGCATTCGAAATACTGCTCGTAGATCCACATAACAAGGGCCTATAAATCTCTATCTCTCGCTCTCTCTCTCTCTCTCTCTCTCTCTCTCTCTCTCTCTCTCTCTCTCTCTCACACACACACACACACACACATACACACACACTGTGGACATTCTACTGAATGTGCTGGAGATTGGTGCCAAAGCAGCAATGTGGGCTCATGTTGATGACAGACAAACACTGTTGGCTGTTTCTCTCTGCTACGTAGTTATGTAGCCTGGGATTATGTTACTGTGAACTTAAGGTATACGCTAACTTCTTCTTTCAAAAACATGGTTCAAATGGCTCTGAGCACCATGGGACTTAATTTCTGAGTTCATCAGTCCCCTAGAACTACTTAAACCTAACTAACCTAAGGACCTCACACACATTGTAACCTGTGACCGTAGCGGCCGCGCGGCTCCAGACTGTAGCGCCTAGAACCGCTCGGCCAGATCAGCCGGCTCTTCGTTCATAATTACAGATTATGTTCAAGCTAATTCTGACGTGGACAAATTATTGGCACTTTTATGGTGAGTACTCCCATAACCGAGGTAGTCAAGGATTTAGTGTTCCAAGAGGCATCGTATCAAAGAATTGCACTGTATACAGGGAAACAGGCCAAAACATCACCCGCTAAGCATTGAGTTATTGTGGCAGTCAGTAACTGAAGATGATTGTGACGAAAAAGACCAACGGCTTTGCCGCTGTGGTAGCACCTGTTACCGTCGGATTACCGAAGTTAAGCGTTGTAGGGTTTGGCTTGTGCTTGGATTGGTCAGCGTGCAAGTCTGCCGAGAGCTATTGGCAATCTGGGTGCACTCAGCCCTTATGAGGCCAATTGAGGAGCTACTTGATTGAGGAGTAGCAGCTCCGGTCATGAAAACTGACAACGGCCACGGCCAGGTGAGCGGTGTGCTGTTCATATGCCCCTCCATATTGCCATTCAGTGACGCTCTCGGTTGAAGATGACAAGGTGGTGTATAGTTATCGTTGGGCCTTCCGAGACTTGTTCTGACGGAGTTATGACGGAAAATAAGAAGACGGCAGCCGCAGAGTCACTGCAGACCTTAATGTCCAACTTGCGATCGTTGTCAGCATCAAATCGATAGGAACAGATCTCGATAAGCTGAGATTTGGTGGGTGATTTGGAATTTGTTAGACATTTTGTAAACATCATGAGCTACTCTTGAGTTGTTTATAAGCCAAACAGTTATTGGAGTTCATAGCCTGTCAGCATTGACCTATGACGTAAATGACTGTAACTGGAAAATTTGGTTCTGAAGCCATAAAACCTCGCCTAGGGCGCAATGGCAGAATGTCATTTGGTCGGAGAAGTGTGGTTTCAATCCGTTTTAAACTTCAGGCAGGATTCCCGTCTCAAGGGTGTACCGTGATGAGAATTCGGTGATGATTTGCTCAGCAGTGTCGTGATGTGTCAGGCCTTACGGGTATCCTTGAATGCCATGTAAATTCCCAAGATTAAGTGAACGTTGTGGCTGATCCAGTCGACGCCGTAATACAGTCTTGGCTCCAAAATGGTGATACTGTGTTAAAAGACGGCAGAAACCGTTCACACAGCTCGCATCGCGCACTACAGGCTTTGTCAGCGCGAGGTTGAACTGTAGCACCTTCCCTGGCCACGACAGTCACCATATCTCAGTATTATAGAGTCATTGTGGTCTACTGTAGATAGGATGGCTCATGCCCGTTATCCATCTCCATCATCGTTACCTGAAATTGCCATATTTTGCGGGAATATTGGTATAAAGTTTCCCTGATAACAATATGTGACCTTTATTTATCCTTTCCGAGACGACTGGAAATTGTTTTGAATTCCAGTAGTTTTTCTGCACCGTAATAGATATTACAGTGCTGTCTGCTTTTGGTGTTTCCTTCAATTTCTCCACATCTTTCTATATATGTGTGTGTGTGTGTGGGGGGGGGGGGGGGGTAAGAGAGTGTGATTGTTAGTGTGTGAGCAGCTATGCTAGTATGCATCTTGTTTAGTGTATGTGTGTACCTAACTTCTGAAATTTAGGCCAACAACGGAGTGTCAGAGAACAGTGTCAAGGTGATCGATCGTGAGCCCATCACGTATTATAGAGGGAGGGAGTTGGAGGATTCTGCTTAAACGCGGCTTTGCCTTATCTCAAGCGCCTCAACGCGTCAGAGCCGATTCCGGAGTGGGATGTAAGCCGACAAGAGGCTCTTCGTTAGATAAGTACTTTGGCGCCTCTTGGACCGTATCAGCTGATTATAACACTTCCATAATGATGTCGCCCTCCCCAGTTCGGCAAATCCGCAGATTTTTGAGCCCTCTGAAGCGTTATCGGCTAGCGACGCAAATGGGAGAGAGGAACGGGAAAGTTGGCAAACGAGGATCTGTGAGCACCGCCCGATTGTCTGCACCGTGTCTAACCTAATAAAAAAGATGCTTCAAGTACATTTTCTCGTTAATGTGTTACATGAAAATCGCGTTTTACATCTTGTATAGTTCTTTTCGATCTCAGTAAGAATGTGTATAGCAAAACGTAGAAATAAAAAGACAGACTGATTAGATTCGTCAGGATGTAACCCTTTTCCGAAATTACATAAAAATATCTATGATTATAGTACTTCACGGATAGGAACTAGATGGGGGCGAATGTCGTGAGAGTTTGTAAATAACACGCTACAGTGGAAACGAAATACTGTTGTTTTACATACAAATAAAAGCATACATTAAACATCAACTGAATATTTCGATTTTGCTTCAGTTGCATGTAACAATGTTGCTGCGGAGTGCTAGGAGAAGGTGTTTCTCGACTAACGAGTAACGCTGTTTTAGTAATGTTATAACATAAATGAAAGAAAAATGACAGTCGCTTGTGCCAATATTGAGCAGCATTTCAGACAGCAAATTTACATGTGGGAATTTAAAATTCGTCACAAAGTAACAGTCTAGTCGAGGAACACATGCGCAGAATTATTCGTTTGTAAGCTAATTAATAAATTTTAATAGTAAGTGTTCTTTTACTTTGGTTTTATCATCGTGTCTTAATGCACATACGGAAAAGAAATAATGACCACAGGAAACATTAATAGGTAATGCTAAAATACTCAGTCAGTCTGTGTGTAAATATGACTAAAGAATAACCGGAAAAAATAGTGTATTCAGGTCTTCGTAACCCAGTAGAATTTCGTATCTTAATTAATGTGTAACGATACAGTATTCTTCGTGTTAATACAGTTGATATGTCCTACATTACCAAGGCGAAAGAAGTTCGATTAGATCACCGTGAATATTAATTACGAAAAATAATATGAGTTTATGAGTTTACAATTTCAGACTAACTTTTAAAGGTGACTTTAAGGCAGAACAGGCCTAACGTGGTCGAACGCAGGAAGAAAAGCTAGAGGTACTGTTTTTATTGTTAGTGCAGTCTTCAGTCTCAAACCTGTGGTTAGAAGCAGTTCTCCACGCCAGTCTATCCTGTGCAAACCCTTCGCCTCTAAATGACTAATTCAACCTAAATACATTTTAATCTGCTTATTGTACTCCTCCCTTAGCCTCTCTCGTATTTCACGCACACAATTATCTGACCAGTCGAACTGATGATTCCTTGGTACATTAAGATCCGTCCTATACGATGACCCTTTGTTTTATTCAAGTTGTACTTTAAATTACATTTTTCCCCAATTCGATTACCTCCTCAATAGATACGGCATGTACCCATCAAATCGTCACGCACACAATTATCTGACCTGTCGAACTGATGATTCCTTGGTACATTAAGATCCGTCCTATACGATGACCCTTTCTTTTATTCAAGTTGTACTTTAAATTACATTTTTCCCCAATTCGACTACCTCCTCAATAGATACTGCATGTACCCATCAAATCCTCAGCATTATTCTGTAGCACCATATTTCTAACCTTCCTACATTTTCTTGTCTAAATCCCTTATCGACTACATTCATCATCTATACAAAGTAACACTCACCGCCAATATCTTTAAAAAATACTTCCGAAGACATAAATGAAGGGCTTATTTCAATTGTGGTAATAGTCCATTTTTGTTCATTTTGAGATACAGAGTCATAGAGTTAAATGAGCGCTGAAAAGTCTGCAGTTGAGGTACCGGAAATATTCAAGCATATAGCTTCTTGCTAGAGATAAACCTTTCTTTCTGTTTGTTTGCATCATTCATTTCAGAAGCATTATAGGGAGAAATGTGAAGGTAATGGACTCGTACAACTGCTGAAATAAGCCCTCCACATGTACATTAGATGCTACCGAAAATCAATCACATATTATATTCAGAACTATCAAACCTGCTGGAGAAAACAATCTCAACCAAAGAACTCAAAAAAGATCCAAAATTTGATGCTGTGCCGCCCCCCAAAAGGTTTAAAATTGCTAGGTCGACCAAGGAAGAGGATGATACGAGAATTTCTTGAGGAGATCGTAACATGTGAAGAGGCCTAACAGCAAGAAGGAAGATTATTATGATGCTGATGATGACAATGATGATGTGAACGAATTCGTTTCTTTAGATATTCTTTTCTTGTTATGACTGATCTTCGTTTTGTCTACCCCTCCTCCCCTCCTCCTCCCTCTGTGTTTGCAGCCATCAGTTACTTTTCGCACAGATAGCGAAACTCACCTACTACCTGTACTATCTTATTCCTCAGTAGCACCTGATGTAATTGAAATACATTTCTTTGCCCTTGTTTTTCTTACTCTGATATTCATCACTTAAATTCTTTTCTAAGCATTATTCATTCAGTTCATAGGCTTTTCTAAGTTCTTTGCTAAGACGTCATCAGCAAACCTCAGCGTGTTTATTTCACTTCCAAATTTCTCCTTGGTTTCCTTTACTGATTGCTCATTATATAGACTGAAGGAAATTCAGGACACGTTGCACCCCCGTCACTTCTTTCCCGATCACATATTCCATGTCATATTGCTCTTAAAACATCTGTCTGGCTTCTATACAAGTTGTAAAAAGCTTCCACTGGACTCAATAGTTCTATGAGACTGTTAAATCACCATTGTCAAAAGATTTCAACGAATATACAAATGCTATTGACACAGGATTCCCTTTCTTTAGTCTTTTTCATAAAATATGTCGTAGGTTCAGTACGGCCTCAAGTGTTGTTACATTTGTATAGAATCCAAAATGATATTCCCCGAAGTCGGCTTCTACCAGATTTTCCACACTTGTGCAGGAGTGAATGATTAAACTGCCAATTCAGTCATACTGAGTTGTGTAATGCTTCTTGAAGTCTGCAGGTATTTCATATTCTTCAAAGAAGCATAATTCCAGGAGGAATGGTTATTGTCATGGCTGCCTCTACAAAGCATCTCGGAAACTCTGTAGGAACATTGTTTACGCCAATGGCCTTGTTTCAGGTTAAGACCGTAAGTGATCGTTCGAATTCTTTTACTGCTTCATCTTCCACCTTACCTTCATCTACTTCTTTTATGCTTTCTATATTACTTCCAAGTTAATTTCCCTAATAGAGATCTCCTATATATTTCTTCCATCTTGCACCTCTCCTTTAAATACTTACTACTGACTTGCTATATTAGTTGATAATCTACATCTACATCAATTCTCTGCAAATCGTGTCTGCATAATCATGCACTTGGTCGCAGGTGTTCCCCCTTTTTGAGGAAATCGGGAATAATTTCGGCCTCCTTCAGTAACCCTGTGTCGGATGTCCTGCCAACCACAACAAAGGGGTTAATTCCCATCGTATAGACGGTTTCTTCAGTGACCAACATCTATGAACCTATTTCCGTAGACGGTAAACGATGTAATCTCCCCAACCGTCAGCTCCAAGTACCAACAATCGGCTAATCTTTCTTGTTATATCAATGGAAACGGTTACTACAACAGACATATTTAGCAAGCAGTTTCACCTAAGCAACGAAAATAGAAGACATCCGAAGAAGACAAGAATAAAATTGCGATTTTACTTTTCTGTTGCTCAGTAAGAGGGAATATTAACCGGCTCCTGAAGAAATGTGAAATCATGAAAGTCTTCAGGTTACAGAGAAGTTTCGGCAACTAATGAAGCATGTGAAAAATGATGTAGGCCTCCAAACACCTGAAATATTCAAAATACCATGATGGTGTGGGGGGTTTGGTGCGGTCAGACTGTCCAAACTACTGAACAGCTTCGCATACAGCATGAAACGTTTTTCCACCTACGCTATCCTGAAAAATCAGCTGTTGCGGTGCATGAACAGGAAAACGACCACAATACTGCATTCGACGATACGTCTACTATTAAGCGGACCAAAGGCTTCTAAGATAGCGTAATTAATGCTTGAAGCAGTAGAGATCAAGACATAATATTACACCCTCAGAAAAGACTGTGGCTTGTAGCTGAGTACGACCTGGATCGTGTGATCGGAGAGCTGAGGAGAGCGCGGCGGTCACGCCACCTAATCATTGCCATATATAGCGGGACGCAAGGCACTAGTGACGTCACTGACGGCGGTGCGGCATTCTGGCAGCAGTTGACCACTCGATAATGGCAGAGGAGATGTGTATCGAACGTTCAAGGATAGTGGCCGAGTGGTTTGAGGCGTAATGTCACGGACTGCGCGGCCATTCCCGCCGGAGGACCGAGTCCTCCCTAGGGCATGCGTGTTTGTGTAGTTCGTAGTATAACTTAGTTTAGGTAGTGTGGAAGGCTAGAAATTCACATACATTTTAACACTTTCTATATCCTGCCAAACGTATGTAAGAAGGATACACCTTCAAGATGGGAGCACCATCGGATAGCTGATCTATAGACTAGCGAATGAGAGAAGCAGAGAAAGACCGCTCTTTTGTCCGCCTGAAACCCAGTGATGCCACGGTCACAGCGTTTATGTCAAGCAAATCCACACGGGTTGGTATCTACCCACCGCAAGCTACCACCATCCAGCATAGAAATGGTCTGTTCTGGGTACCTTAGCATATCGATCTGTTACCGTGTGAGACGCTGAAAAACTTGCGAGGGAACTGAGCCATTTATACAAAGTTCTCAAGGTAAACGGATACATAAGACAAATTCGAAAACAATTTCATCTAGACCACGAAACAGAAGACATCCACAGAAGATTGCGTTTTTACCTTTTTGTGGCTCAATAACAGGAAAGATTATCCGTCTCCTGAAGAAACGCCAAATCGATAAGGTCCTTAGATCCCAGCAAGAATCCGGTAACTAATGAAGCCTGTGAAAGACAATGTAGGCCTCAGAACACGTGTAATATGCCAAATTCCCTGTGGTATATGTTGGTAAGAGTATCTACACTATCTACGCCATTCCGGAAAATAAGCTGCAGCGGTGCACACACTGGAAACCGGATACCGAATTGCGTTCGATGATACTTTTATTTTTAAACGGACCAATGGCTTTGAACTTCATATCCTTACATGATCTGAGTTGAGACCGGCGTGTACCAGGTCGGTTTCTATGCTAAGATTATTTACAGTATCCACGAAAGCACATGAAGCAGTAGAGATCACACTATCAGACAGCACCCTCCCTAAATACTGTGGATTGCTAATGAGTACGGCCTGTGATCCTTTGATCGGGGAGTTGCAGAGGGCGTGGCGGTAACGCCACCAAAACACAGCAATACATTGCGGGAGACTAGGCACCAGTGACGTCACTGACGACGGCGAGACTATATAAGCACGGTAGCGGCATTTAGGCAACAGTTGACCACTTGGCAGTGGCAGAGGAGAACTCTGCAGACAGCTTGTGGGCAGACCGACCTGACGTGCCTTGAAGCCACAGAATATACTACACTCCTGGAAATTGAAATAGGAACACCGTGAATTAATTGTCCCAGGAAGGGGAAACTTTATTGACACATTCCTGGGATCAGATACATCACATGATCACACTGACACAACCACAGGCACATAGACACAGGCAACAGAGCATGCACAATGTCGGCACTAGTACAGTGTATATCCACCTTTCGCAGCAATCCAGGCTGCTATTCTCCCATGGAGACGATCGTAGAGATGCTGGATGTAGTCCTGTGTAACGGCTTGCCATGCCATTTCCACCTGGCGCCTCAGTTGGACCAGCGTTCGTGCTGGACGAGCAGACCGCGTGATACGGCGCTTCATCCAGTCCCAAACATGTTCAATGGGGGACAGATCCGGAGATCTTGCTGGCCAGGGTAGTTGACTTACACCTTCTAGAGCACGTTGGGTGGCACGGGATACATGCGGACGTGCATTGTCCTGTTGGAACAGCAAGTTCCCTTGCCGGTCTAGGAATGGTAGAACGATGGGTTCGATGACGGTTTGGATGTACCGTGCACTATTCAGTGTCCCTTCGACGATCACCAGAGGTGTACGGCCAGTGTAGGAGATCGCTCCCCACACCATGATGCCGGGTGTTGGCCCTGTGTGACTCGGTCGTATGCAGTCCTGATTGTGGCACTCACCTGCACGGCGCCAAACACGCATACGACCATCATTGGCACCAAGGCAGAAGCGACTCTCATCGCTGAAGACGACACGTCTCCATTCGTCCCTCTATTCACGACTGTCGCGACACCACTGGAGGCGGGCTGCACGATGTTGGGGCGTGAGCGGAAGAAGGCCTAACGGTGTGCGGGACCGTTGCCCAGCTTCATGGAGACGGTTGCGAATGGTCCTCGCCGATACCCCAGGAGCAACAGTGTCCCTAATTTGCTGGGAAGTGGCGGTGCGGTCCCCTACGGCACTGCATAGGATCCTACGATCTTGGCGTGCATCCGTGCGTCGCTGCCGTCCGGTCCTAGGTTGACGGGCACGTGCACCTTCCGCCGACCACTGGCGACAATATCGATGTACTGTGGAGACCTCACGCCCCACGTGTTGAGCAATTCGGCGGTACGTCCACCCGGCCTCCCGCATGCCCACTATACGCCCTCGCTCAAAGTCCGTCAACTGCACATAAAGTTCACGTCCACGCTGTCGCGGCATGCTACCAGTGTTAAAGACTGCAATGGAGCTCCGTATGCCACGGCAAACTGGCTGACACTGACGGCGGCGGTGCACAAATGCTGCGCAGCTAGCGCCATTCGACGGCCAACACCGCGGTTCCTGGTGTGTCCGCTGTGCCGTGCGTGTGCTCATTGCTTGTACAGCCCTCTCGCAGTGTCCGGAGCAAGTATGGTGGGTCTGACACACCGGTGTCAATGTGTTCTTTTTTCCATTTCCAGGAGTGTATTAATGGAGATCGCTGAGATAGCATGTATTCGAACATTGTATTTTCATTTTCTCAAAACTGGAAATCTGCTGGAGATCTCCAAACCGCGCTTGATACTTCAGCTGCCTCTCGTTTCGTTTGATGGTGGGACAAAGAGCGATGGGTATAACATAACCCATTCTTACTTCTTCTAATCAAACTTGCTTCTTACTTGTAAAATAGCGAATAAAATTATGGCTGTCAATCTAGGAGAGGAATTTTATCGTCGTAGAGAAAGAGGAATAATGATACCTAACATAATAGTTCATTATTCAGACAATTATAAGGCAGTAAGGGGATTTACATTGTATACAGAGTATTTATTAATAATTAGAACTTTCGAAAATATAATTTTCATATACATACTCTTAAACCGAACACCCAATCATTCAGCCGAATCTAGGTGTTCATCACACTGTGATGACGCTGACACTACTGTCATTACTCTCGTTGGTAGCACTGATGCTTGAAGTGAAAGTGTCAGTACAGTTATTTAATGACAAATGGTTCAAATCTTTCTTTAAATGGCTCTGAGCACTATGGGACTTAACATCTGAGGTCATGAGTCCCCGACACTTAGAACTACATAAACCTAACTAACGTAAGGACATCCATGCTCGAGGCAGGATTCGAAGCTGCAACCGTGGCAGCAGCGCGGTTCCAGAATGAAGCACATAGAACTGCTCGGACACAGCGGCTGGCAGTAAATGACATGATCATATCCTAGAACGAATAAAAAACTTTTGTTCCGTCATGTTTTTTCGATGATGTAATGCGCAACATTAAGGGATCTCTTCGGAAGTTAACAATCCTAACAGTTTCGTCGCTGAGTGCCTCGAACGGCCAGAACACGAAATTGTTAATTATTACTTATGCGTTATGGTCCATATCAATTCCTTTGTATTTAAATGGTAGCGATACGTTTACAGACAATTACCTACGTAAGGTAATGTTTCCTTTTGCTCTATCACTTTTCATGACACAATAATAAACGACTTTGGGCAACAATGGCCATTTCCAGATGGCGGACAAACCTTCAATTCGTGAACATTTGTTGAACAAGTGTGGCACGTGGCGTCTCGAGATAGTCATTGTGGGCTGAATTCCGTCAGTATTCTTTCTTAAAATGTGGCTGTGTCGATAGTGAACAGAGCCATATAATAAGCCAGTTGCCGATCTCCTTAAACGAAATGTCGCTATATCTAATGGGTCTGCCAAAACTTGTCAAAATCTATAATTGCGTAGGCTTCCGCGGCCAGAGTCAGTCGACATAAAGGTATTCTGGGTTTGGTACCGCGTCATAATGTAAAGCTACTGCTGCTATAGAAAAACCAACGTTTCGGTCACGACTGCAGCTGCCTTCTCCTGGGTCTAAAGTGCGTTTTAGGTAAGCAGTGTCCTTTATATTTTGTTGTTAGTGTTCACTGCGCATGCCATTTCGTCATAATTTTAAAAAGGTAGTTGGTTTATTGGTCACTAGAGGAAGAAGGAGAGGGAACTTTAATTTAATAGGTCATTGCAGTGGAGGGAGAACGTGACCTCTGTTGTCCCTCCAACGCAATAACCTATTAAAATAAAGTTCCCTCTCCAACTTCCTTAAGTGACCAATAAACCAACTACCTTTTTAAAATTATGACGTAATGGCATGCACTGTGAACACTAACGACAAAATATAAAGGACACTGCATAACTACAAAGCATCATTAGACCCAGAAGAAGGCCGCAGCAATCGTGGCCGAAACGTTGGCTTTTCTATAACAGCAGTAGCTTTACATTATGACGCGGTACCAAAGCCAGAAAACTTTTTCGTCGACTGACTCTGGCTGCGGAAGCCTACGCAATTTTACTATCAAGCTGTATGGGCAGGAAACACACAGCAATATCCGCAAACTGGAAACATTCAGGATGGAGAAAGGGAAACTTCTCAACGATTTTATCTACTTGAAGAGGTGTCGGGATCAGGTCATTGTACCTAAATTTCTTCAGTTCACATTTAACATCGACACTCACAAAGCAAGAAGCATCTACAAGCGAGCCAGTAAATCTCTTCTGATAGAGCGTATCAGCAGGTGCGGAAATAACTTGACTTCAACAACAAACAGTTGCTGCAAATACATCTTCTGCTGTCATCTACGTTATCGCCCACCGACTGGAATAACGTCGACAGAATCACTCACCTACAAGCGTATGCAGCTAGTGAAACCGCCGCCATTCGCCAGAAGAAAAAAATTGAGCAGCTAGCAAAGACGACACGGAACACTACGCCTCGATTGAATACATCTCGAACAGTGGTGAACCTTTCTTCTCTTCCCATCAGCAACACACCTACAGAAGCACTAACTAAAGGACTAAACTATGCCGTCACACCTGGGCGGATTCCCACGCAAGAAATTATCGAATCCGTGGAAACAGCGCTCCGGCAGACATCTGCGATAGAAGCTGCGAAAATTAGACAGAAAACCGTTCGAGTTCTACCACGTGCCAAACCACAGAAACACAACCTTAACAGAGAGGAAAGAGCAGCTATCAGGAAACTGAAGAACAACGACGAAATTGTGATATTAACAGCAGATAAAGGCAATGCTACTGTCATCTTAGACACCTTGCAGTATGAAGACAAGATGAAAGAATTATGAATGATCCCATCTACAAAGAACTAAGGGCAGACCCTACGGCGAAGATAATTCGAAAGACGCAATCCGCAATTAAGGACTCGAGAATTGACACTGACACAGCCAAGGGTCTTATTCCCAGAGTTCCAATCTCTCCTAGTATTTACGGTGTTCTGAAGATACACAGGAAAGTTGTTCTTTGAGGCCAATAGTGAATGGGATCAATTCGCCTACTTACAATTTGGCAAAGTACCTAGCCTGTCAACTAAGACGTCTAGTTGGCAAGACGGACTCCTATGTGAAAAACTCGACACACTTTATAGAATGCCTAAAGAGAGGAACAATTTTACCCACGGACATCATGGTCAGCTTTGCGTGAAATCATTGTTTACGAACGTGACAATAGATGAAGCTATCCACGTCCTTCAGGAGCATGGCCCGAAAGACATATGCGACCTGGTTGAGTTGTACCTGACTTCAACGTACTTCAAATGGCAAGGAAAATACTACGAGCAGACCGACGGCGTAGCAAAGGGTCTCCGCTGGCAGCCGACATATTCATGGAAGCCTTTTGAAGCAACGGCCCCCGGTTCAGCTCCTTTACGACCACGTTGCTGGTTTACATATGTGGACGACATGTTCGCTATATGGCCACTTGGTGAAACGGAGCTACACAAGTTCCACGAATGTCTGAACAGTATGCACGGGAAGATACAGTTCACGCTCGAAGCAGAACAGAAGGGTGCTATCCCATTTCAAGACGTCGAAGTGTACAGGAGAACGGAGGGCACACTGGGGCACAGAGTATATCGTAAGCCCACACATACTGACAGTTATCTGCACGCCTAATCCTAACACCACCCAACGCACAAGAACTCTGTCATTCGCTCTTCGGCAATCCACGCGCAGTACCTTAGTGATGCTCAATACATCACACCTGAGCTTAAAAGATTACGCACAACGGTTTTAGTCAATGGCTACACCCACAAGTCGATAAACACAGCCTTGCCGACGAACCCAAGCAAGAAAGATAAGCAGGAAATAGACAAACTGCAACCAAAAGTACTCTTACCCTATGTGAAAAACGTTACTGACCGAATAGGCCAACACCTTCGCCGCGTTGGGGTACAGCCTGTCTTCTATAGTGGTCGTAGGATCCAGGACGTGCTAGGCTCCACCAAGGACAAGGTGGATGCATTACACACTGCAGGCGTTTACAAGGTGGAATGCGAATGTGGAGAGGCATACATCGGCGAGACTGGTAGGCCAATAGCAACGCTCATTCGGGAGCATGTGCGTTATAGTCATCTAAGGCAACACAACAAATCCGCAGTGGCAGAACACCACCATGACTGAGGAAAAGAAATAAAATTCAGCGAAGCCTGTGTGTTGGCCAAGCAGCCAATTATGATGAAACGCAAAATCAGAGAGGCCATCGAAATACTCAAACACCCTAACAACATGAACAGGGAGGATGGACTCAGGCTTGCCCCATCTGGGCTGCCAGCAATCAGAGCCCAACCGACCGCACTGCCAACACGAGGCACGAGCACTACCGGCGAGTAACTGCCGCAGCGCGGCCGACGTCCAGCAGTTGGTAAACAACAGCAAACTTCTCATTCGACGGTGACCACCAGTCATGGCACATAACACAAGAGCCAATGGGCAACAGAGGTCACGTTCTCCCTCCACCGCAATTACCTATTAAAATAAAGTTCCCTCTCCTTCATCCTTAAGTGACCAATAAACTAACTACCTTTTTAAAATTATGACGTAACTGCATGCGTAGTGAACGCTAACAACAAAATATAAAGGACAGTGCATAGCTGGAATGCACCATTAGACCCAGAAGAAGGCCGCTGCAATCGTGGCCGAAACGTTGGCTTTTCTATAGCAGCAATAGCTTTACATTATGACGTGGTATCAAATCCAGAAAAATTTTATGTCGACTCGTCGGTTTCGTCTATCCGTCGTATGTGGGGATTAAAAATTATCACCTACCTCGACAATTCGATGCTTGGCGTCTTTTCTACGTCAGATGAAAAGGCGACATTGTCAGTAGCTATTGTTGACGATGAGAGCACTTAAAATGCAAACTACTTCCCTGACCTAAAATTCGCACGGTATTCGCCTAGCTAAGAGGGCGACACCAAACTTTCCCACTGGATAACATTTTTCGGGAAGGATTCGCTCACTGTTCAATAATATTGATCTGATTTTTCAGAGAGAATAGTGAAGACTACGTAGAAATTACACGATGGAGTTTTTCAGAACATTTGTAGCATGTGAAGCGTAGGAAACACAAAAGTGGGATATCAGACTTGACCAGCGTCATAACTGGTTTTATAAAGAAAAATTCAAGACATTGAAAGAAATCAAGTTGAGTAACGAAAACTTAATAAGCGATTTGAAGGAAATTTTGAACAGAGGACTATTGTCCGAATTTTCATAGTAAACAATAGAGTAAAAACTGGACAAATGGGTGACCAAAGTAACCTGAATATAGTCTGTTGTGCAAATGAAACAGGGCTAATTCGTTGAAACTATTTGTATCTAACGAAAAAATTTACTTTATGATATGACGGAAATCTGAACTATTTCAACAACTGCTGGTCGCTGTGTAAATGTAGTGTTTTTGCATGAAAATTGACAATGATGTGATATTTAAATTAAAATAACAAACGTTTCCAAATGAATAAGTTTTGAAATAACCAATCAATCGTATTTTGGCATGATTTTTGTAAAAATAAGAAATAAAATACATCAGAGATAAATTTGATACATCTTTTAATTATGATCGAAATCATGTACACCATTTCAGGCGTCAATTGAAACACTGTATAGCTTAGAATTTTTTTGAGGTTATTTGTCTTTTGAATTACGTAGACTGTCAAGTCGCATTTGGTGTACATAATTTCGTGCATAATTCAAACGAGCCTAAAATATTTCTCTAATGTGTTTTATTTCTTATGGTTTGACCAACCATTTCACCAACCATTTGAGACATTTTTTTCTTCAATTTAGGTTTTACATAACACATGACAAGCTGTAATGATAACTAACAAATTACTAACACATTAACACTTATCCATGAAAATGTAAATTATAAAAATCGTCTCAGGGAACGATTCCACAGGACATCTAGCCATATGGAAATGTATCAAAATTGGAAAGGCAAGTGTTGTACTGGCGGGTATGAAGATCTGGCAACTGTTGTTGCCTCTTGCTTCTACATGTCTTGGAGATTAGCTGAATAGCTGCCTCCTACATTATTTCCTGCATAGTTCTTAAGTAACTGTGAGCTGACTACGGTCTCTGGGTGCTCGGCGCCCGAGTTGTGCTTGTGACCGCCTAGGGAAAAGCGAGGGCCCGCTGTGTGCAGCAGGTGCTGGAGCGCAGGCGGCCCGGCAGAGGGCAGGCCGGTCGCTGGCGAGCGTCGCCGCAGTTCGGCAGCCGGCAGTTGCGACCGAGGCGTCGCGTCGACAGGCGGGCGATGGGAGAGGTAGGCTGACCCGCCTCGCACATGCTCCGCGTCCTGGGGCCGCCGCGATCCATCACACCGCGCTGCCGGTTAGCAAGTGACGTACGGTCAGATAGTTCCAAACGGAACTAGTATAGTAAAATGAACTTTAAAATACGCTGATTTGTCAGTGAACTGCCTACTAAGACCAATTTCTCAAAGAAATTTAGCTCACTTGACAGACAGAACACTGTTTCTGTAACGACTTATGACTAAGGATTCAGTTGTGTTGAAGGAAATTCCACGTCCCATATCTCATGAACAATTATGTAGACGAGCCAAACGGTGCACATCAGCTATTTTATTCTACGAAACCCAAGTGACTGTTACAAGACTGCGGATAATATTTTTGTAATCTATCCAGCTTGTGATTGATCATATGCGTAGGCCGACAGTCATATCTGTTTACTATAGTACGCTGCATCTTTTTCAATTATTCGGTAGAGAAGATAACAAACCCAAAGTCGTAATGTGTTTGCGTATGATAAGCGTCTCGTTCCCGTAAATATTATCTTATTGAATACGCCTGCGTGTGAAAATATCCTACCTAACGACTTTTTGTGTGACACTGACTCTGTGGTATGTGTTGAGACATGGAGAGCCGTCTTCTAATGTTGCTGACGCTGCAGCTGCTGGTGCTACCCCCCGCACTGGATGGTGAGTTCTGAATGAATTTAACCAGAGTTTCGCTCACATTACTGGCAGCAGATTGGTTATAATTTGATGATATTTCTTGCTTTCGAAACTTTCTTTGTGTTGAACTGTTACAGGTTAATAACCTATGACTGGATATGGATGACAGCACTGACAAATGTTTAATATTACACGTAATTACGAACCTCGTCCTACAAAATTACTTCACAGTGAGCAGAAAGGATTTGTGATGTGTCTCGCTATCATAGGCGCGTCTTTAACGTTATAACCGAACACTCGTGCATTCAGTGATTTGTTCACTGAAAATGATATTTACTGCATTCACAGTAGTATCATGATTCACTCAATGATTCCTACACTGTTAGTAACAACTGCAGCTTTCAGTTACTTCGTTTTAATGCTTTAGCAATTGCCATGTGCAAAATATTCCCACAAAAATTTTACTTCAAAATAGAAAACAAGAAATAAGTCACCCCAGCAGTCCGTATGGAAGAAAACACATTATAGTACTATATTACCCTTGTTTCCTATATAAGCCTTCATAACTATATGAGATCGTCGTATGGGTAGTCTGCTTCTCATAATATCCTGTTTCACTTGTGGGATTTTTTACGACAATCTTCATACATCCAATGTAAATTCTTGCCATAGTACACTTGCTATATCCACTCTGTCTTCATAGGTGATCTATAAATTAATTATTACTTTCTAATACGTACTTCTAAATTGTAGTGTCTTCTGTCCTAGCCACTAGTACTAATTCCACTACCTATAGTGATTAGAAAATCGTAAAAAATGAAATGTACTGTATATTCGGCACTAGCCACATGTTGTTTAAAATTTTCTTTAGAAAAGAGATTTTTCTATTAATGTTAAATTTACATTTACAATTCCAACGATTGTGCTACCTGTCTTTGTTATAGCTCTGATTTTAGCACATTTTATAGTACTGCCTCATAGTTAAATCATGAACGTGAAGTATAACGGTTCTCTCTGTGGAACATGTACTAATTCTTCTTTCCACAAGGAGCTGTATGGTTTATTGGAGAGTTATTGGCACTGTTGCATGGAACACCTTTGCCACCAGGTGGTGTGTTTACTGAATTGTGACTGTCTCAGGTCGATGCATAGCGGAAGATCAATGTATTGCCGAAAAGATTATTTTCTCAGAGATCAACTGTCTCCTTGGTCAGTATTAGTATTCCTCCAAGCAGTATCTTAGTTTTTCAGATTGAGATGACTTCTCTGTCTCTAGTCCTTAATAAGGAGTTCGTTGTACTTTTAAACAATCCACCAAACTCCAAACTACTCAGCATCTTTCCATAATCTTGTCGCCTTCATCTCAAAATTTGATTTTAATTTCTTTTCGATATTCTTTTAGGAGTAGCTTCTTCTCAGTATGCCTGTGGAAGTAATTTTTCGAGGGTAGTATTTCTTCCAATATTATTTAGTTATACTGTACAAATATAAAAATTATTTTACTTAAAATGCTTCCTTTACTAAATATTCTCTCCGATTGGTCGCAATACCGTAAAAACTGTCTTTACTAATTTCTTGCAGAAGGTCATGATGCCACTATTTATTATGTCGAGTTCCTTGTTGTTTCCACCAGGTTAATTACTCTCTGAAATACCATTCTGCGATTAGTCATTAGGCGGTATCGACCCCTCATTCCATAGGTAAATAAATTATTACACGATAACATACTTGATGAAGTAAATTTTGCGTAGTAAAATAGTAAATAATAATGTACAATTTCTTGCTTTAACCACTTTCCGAGACTGCATGGCCTATGTGAGCAGCTTCCCCTTTTTTCTCACAGCAGTTATGACGACATTTTATGTAGAACCGTTGTGTAGGCAGGATGCTGGAAATACGCGGTGATTATAATTAACGTTGAACTTTCGATACGCTGTACAAATAACAACACTTCTCAGAGTGACGCCACATCGCAACGTAATATTATCGGAGAAGGGGGAGACCGTATGGCAGAAGAAAAAAAAGATTGAGAAAATTGATCAACAGATGGCGCTGTATGAATCAGAATACGTAAATGAAGACACTTGTCTTGCGCACGACCCAAGGAAGGTGGTATAAACACGTCGGGTACACGCCTTTTCCTCCTTTCTCGTCTGCGACGTTTGCCACGACTGTCTCAAATGCAGGATAGCTCTTTGCTTGTAAATCAGTGTTACAAGAATGATGACTCTACATACCCTGCAGAAGATCCGGACACTGAAGAGTTAGTAAAAAGGCAGTGATCAGATGACTGCCGTGGGTCTGGAGAAAATAATCTGGAATTTGGAAAAGAGGGGTTTATTTGGTGCGCAATCTGTTAGAGGGCGGAAACGAACTGAATCGACGTCAGTGGAAGAAGTGGCCACAGCAGTGCCGGAGGAGACGAGTGGTGGTGTGGAAACGTGTGGTGCACGGAGAATTGCCCGAACACTGGACATACCTATGAGCACAGTGCGTAAGATCCTAAGAAACATCCTTCTATGCTGTCCATTCAAAATTACCCATATGTACGAGTTGCTTCCTGTTGACCTGCCAGCAAAAGAAACCTTTGCTTTAGAATCTCTTGCTCCCATGTATGTGGACAATGATTTGCCATAAAAGATTTTGTGGACAGACGAAGGCCACTTCCATCTCACAAGAAATGTCAAAACACGTAATTGTGGAAAATGGGCAACGCAAAACTCACACGCAAATCAACCAATACCACTTCATCCTGAAAAGGTCTCTGTGTGGTGCGGGTTTACGGCATCATTTGTCATAGGGCCATATTTTTTCGAAGAGACAGGTTCTTCCGGTCCTGTTACCTGTACCATGACTGGTAAGCACTATGAGTGTCTACTGCGCTACCACGTCATTCCAGCTCTCCAATGTGAGGATGGGAACATTTTTATGCAAGATGGCTCACATCAGCACATTGCAAATCCAGTTAAGCAGCTGCTGAAGCGCCATTTCGGAAAAGCTAGAATTATCAGCGACTATTTCCCAACAGCTTGGCCTTCCAGATCATCTGATGTTAATCTGTGTGACTTCTGGTGGTGGGGCTATCTGAAAGATTGTGTTCAGTTTTCCGACTGCAGACTTAGCCGCATTGAAGGCACGCATTGCGCAACACATTCTGAACTTGACCCCGGAAGTATTTCGAACAGTTGTGGAACATACTGTTTCCCGATTTTAACTTGTTGCAGGGAACGGTAAACAGCATACTGAAAACGTTTTGCACCAGTGACACGGAAATTAATAATCCAATTTGACTTTTATAAATTATTTTTATACGGTTTTTGATTCAGGACAGTTAAAAACCAATTTGATTGATGATTTTTATTCTGTTTTTGGCCTAAGGGCAATTAAAATTCGACTTTTCCCGTCCGATGTGATATCACCTTGCCATGTTGGATGGGCTTACGTAACTAACAGAATTGCACCTGTGCACCCATACACACTGAGTAGTACAGTTGGTTTAATTTCATATTTACATTTTGGCATTCTTGTATGATTCATTTGTCTTTTATAGTCGACCACTATTAAATTATATTGTTTAGAGCACCATCTGTTGCTACGTTTTGTAACCATTTATTTTTCTTCTGGAATACGTTTTACCCCTTCTCCGATAATATTCCGTGGCAGTTTTATGTCCTTCTATCCAGTGGTGTTATGTATACATATTTTTGAAATTTTACCTACAATTACAATACATCGGCTCTCCTGCTTTCCGGTCACATGGATGTCGTGTAACCGTGCTTACTCTGATAAACGAACATACACTTTACACTAATGGTGTAGGCACAATATCAGTAGCCAACCTGTAATATTGGATAAGTGCCTTTCGTGAGAGTGGTTTAGTGGTTGAGAAAGAGAATAGATTCGAATTCATGAAGGCAGCGTTTATGATCGCCGTCTGGTTAGCAAGACTGGCATTTGCTTTTGTTTCCCACAATCAATTGAGGAACTTTAAGGCTTCGTTCCTTTGAAAATGATAGACGATTTCCGTACTTTTTCGTGCTCAATCTCACTTTTTCCCCCGTCATTACTAACAAAGTCGCCGAAGGGGCATTAAATCTTTCTTCGAACATGTCCTTAAATTGTAACCTGCGGATCTGTAAAATTAGTCACGCATTCTATTCCGCTATTTAAAGGTAAGGGTTCAGGTACTTTAGAACCATACTTTTTTGTTTGCTTCTAGAATATCTTACTATTTCAATATTCGAAAGCATGACAGTGCTGCAAATATTATTTCTCTGGTCACTCAACCGCTATGCCTAAGAAAATTGTTGAGGTGTGTTAAGGATTGGACGCTTTTATCCTAATTAACATACGTAACTTTGAGTTCTTTCTTTCAAAATCATACTCAACATTGCCGTACAAGCCGGAGTCCCGTTTCTAAGGACATGGCAACATTGATGTCCAACTTCCGTTCACTAAGCGGAATGTCAGTAACGAACAATCTTACCATCTTCTCTCTCTCTATCTCTCTCTCTCTCTCTCTCTCTCTCTCTCTCTGCAAACATAGCCAGGCAAAGGAAACGTCCATTGTGTGGTAAACTTCTGAACTTTCTGTAAACAATACTATGCGTAAGCATGCCGTTTCATGCGTCTCTGTTCCAAGATGACTCAAAACGAATTTTTTTTTCGGCCAGTAATGAAATTTTTTGAGCCTGCAGTTAGGCCGGAGTTAATAAGGTACGTACATTTCTTTTGTTAGGATGTGTTTTTCTCCTAATGTCTAAATGTCACTTCGTTATTGTGCTTTTACAGTTCTCCAACTTCAACTAAAGTGAACATAGTGAATGGGAACTGTGTAAACGTTGACTTCGTACATCTAGATGTCATTATTCATATTGCAATTAGCCCCTTGTCTGAATTCTTTTGTCGGTTTGTGAATGAATCTAATATCCAGTTCATTATGGCTGATCCGTGACATTAACGAGATAATATAATGATTTGTCATAGAAAATTATACGCACATACTCGTTAGGGAATAAGAGCGAGCTATAACTATAGACATAGTGACTAAGCTTCTTTTATATTGTTTAAAGTACGTGTAAACTGCTTGAGCTACTAAGAATACAAAGAAAAGTCGATGTGATTCTTCTGTGAGCTACAAATCTTCTGTCGTAACACATCAGGAAACAATTTACGGAAAAATAATAATTCGCAGAATATGTATTTTAGTACAGAGACTGAAGATGAATTGTTACAATTTCCAAGTATTTATACGTACTTTTGTCGATCATAGTAACTCTTTTCCACAAAAAAACCATAATATAAATTCATTACACCCTACCAGTCCAGGAGAAACAGTATAACAACATAATTCTCAATCTTCTTCAATACTTTGTTTCTATAATTTACCTTGTGAGACATAGCTTTGGTTAATACTTTCATGTAATTCAGGAAAACAATGAAAGAAATATATTTCGTCTACATGAAAATAACGTTACTGGTTTAATAATGTTGCAGTTTTATTATCTTCCTGGGTTCCAGATAATTTATCGAATCGTTGAGGACTATTTTTTACGTGCAGTGTGCGATAGAATTGGTCCTAATGCCTGTAAGTCTTACAGACTGAACCATCTGACTGAACCGAGTTCCTAAGAATGTTTTAAATATTCTGTTTAGGCTCTACCTACTGAAATAGCAATCAGTATTGCGACGGTTTATGTACCGATAACTGTACCTGAGGATGACGAGCAGTTGCTTTGTTTAAATATAGTGTAGTTAACATGCCAACAACATACATACCTCTTAAACATAATGTATGTAGTTGTTTCAAGTAGGCACGTTGACTTGAATGCCTGTAATGGCATGTGGAAAAATCCTTTGAGGTTTGTTTTAATGTTTGCACTCTGCATGTGGTGTGAAATCTTGTGTCACCTGTTCAAACCTGTTGTGACTCTCCATTTCTGTTACAGAATTTCGTGAACACATATTTTCATTAGTACAAACAGGGAGGCCACTACTAGTGAGCCTTGGAGCTAGTTAATTACATGAGACACACGTTATATGCACGATGTACGAAGATTTATCCCGAATAGAATCCTATTCAGTGAAGTTCATTATTGTTATGGAAAGCACTTGAGCAATAGAAATTGGCATTCTACAATATGAATTATTCTAAATTGTATTCCAAGGGACATAACATATTAAAAATAAGTGATGTGCCGCAGTATATTGATAAATGAAGGCGTATTTTTTCAATTTGAGTCTTATATTAAGAAAAATTATTGTATCTGTTAAGAAAGAAAAAGTACGTGTAAGCCGACTGTATTTTCAAACTACTCCAAGTTTCAAAAACAGTACTGTACTAGGTAGTTTGCCGTTAATCCTCACTGTCAGCTTACTGTGTTTTGTCATTTTGTGGAGTGGGGCTTCTCAATTCCATTTACCATGGAAGTGTCAATAATCAGTACTAATATTACAAATGCAAAAGTAGCTTTGTCTGTTACGTTTTGACGACTAAACCGCTGAACCTTTTGGCTAAAATTTGATATTAAGATAGCTTGAACGCTGAAGAATGACATAAGCTACTGTAGAAAGTGTGTAGTAAACATATTTATTGATTTGAAGAATTTAATGTCAAATATGGAACAATAACTACTCTTTGAAAAATTTGCAGTTTACCATATTTGGGAAAATGCTTTTACTGTTTGATATATTCTACATAATACGATTCAAACGTAAAGAACGAAACTTTTATACAATCCTCTGTATGTTTCATCCATACTTCCGTTCTAACATAAGCCACAAACCTGGCACTTTCTAGTCGCAGAATGTCGTGCATAAGCAGCTTGTTCTGATCTGGTTAGCATTGATGTTACACCCTACTGGATTCCGGGGTTCAGTTCCCTACCGTGTGGGTTTCTTCTCTATTCACGTGTGTTAGTATGCTTTGTCCTCATTAGTTTCTTATCAACAATATCCAAGTCAGCACACTGCGTCAAACGAAAAGACGTCCCAAGCTCCCGATCACCTAAACCGGGGTCTCTCTGTCAATAAAACCATGCACGTACTTCATTTAATTTTACTGATACGCAAGCCCAGTCATGGTGGTAGCTAGAATATAATACCTGTGTATTCCTCAGCAATTGGTCTGAGCAAGGCCATAGGCTACTTTAGAAATTCTTACCTTTTTGAGCATTACTGACAGTTTTAATATGATTCCAGAATGAGATTTTCACTCTGCAGCGGAGTGTGCGCTGATATGAAACTTCCTGGCAGATTAAAACTGTGTGCCCGACCGAGACTCGAACTCGGGACCTTTGCCTTTCGAGTTTTAATCTGCCAGGAAGTTTCATATCAGCGCACACTCCGCTGCAGAGTGAAAATCTCATTCTGGAAACATCCCCCAGGCTGTGGCTAAGCCATGTCTCCGCAATATCCTTTCTTTCAGGAGTGCTAGTTCTGCATGTCTCGCAGGAGAGCTTCTGTAAAGTTTGGAAGGTAGGAGACGAGGTACTGGCAGAAGTAAAGCTGTGAGTACCGAGCGTGAGTCGTGCTTCGGTAGCTCAGTTGGTAGAGCACTTGCCCGCGAAAGGCAAAAGTCCCGAGTTCGAGTCTCGGTCGGGCACACAGTTTTAATCTGCCAGGAAATTTCAGTTTTAATATGGTATGCTGTAGTGGTATGCAGACGGCACTGGCACAATGGTCGGCCACTGTCTGTGTTAGTACATTATCCAGTGATAGTGCAAATCCGATGTTACTGTGAGCGTGGCTTATGTTATTGAGTTCCTAAGTCGCCTGGAATTGCTGGAGACATTTGTGGAGATGTAACAAATAAAATGGGCCGTTAAGGCCGAGATCTACATTTAAAACTAAAACTGTAAGCCTCCCAATTGTAAATCTGATGTAACACATTATTTTAAGAGAGCTCAAGCTGCGAAAGTTACTCGAATCCGAAAGACCTCAGAGCAACATAACGTCCGACAGAACTTGGATGCATAGCGTCAGGTAGCGTTAAGAGCTACAGTCGCAAACACGTCACAATTTTGACGCTGTGGTTATAGCTTCCAAGATATTTGCAGACACAACGACGGCATCATTTATAGCAGGGATCCCCAAACTATTTTGGACAAATGACCCCTTTTCCAAAATTAACTGTTACCTCAGACCCCAATGGCCAAATTACCTACTTTTAACATCAACCTCCTTATTCATACTACTTTTATACCTACATATTTAAAATATGTTCTACGTTGTGTTTACCACTTCTTCACTTAATTTAGCTACGTAATAACTTTGTAATCTCTTGAAATAAATTAGTACTTATATGAGTTATTATCGTTCAAGCTCCAACGAATTTCAAAACTCAAATGAACTATCAACCTAAGTGCAAGCTCGTTAAGCAGTAAAATATCAGGAACATGTTTGGACTTGATCATGAATTCGTTCTTGTTAAATCGCGTAAGCAAGAAATAGAGAGCAAGTCAAAACGCGTCTGAAAGACGTACGCTCGAACTTATTATCTTGCACAGACTTGTCCACACAGACTTGCCGAGTTTTTCATCTTGTTCGAACTTGAGACTTTAAATTACTACAACAATGCTATTTCCTACAAAAATATTGATTATTCTTAGTACACATAACACAACATAATCAGTAGAGTACCTACCTGTCTTGAAAGTTTTAAATGAGAATTTCTGTTAATTTAATAGGGGTAGATTTTTGGACCTCGTTGACCCCCAAAATCAGTTTTCGTTTATGCAGTCCCCTAGGAAACTGATATCGACCCCTTGGGGTCGATATCGACCACATTTAGAATCCCTTCTGTTTGCCAAACAGAGACGAAACTTTACATGTGGAACGAGGAGGCTTCTGGTCAGCCTGAATTTAATTATGATATATTAATTATGTTAGTAATGAATTAGTCATAAAAGGGAGGTTTATCGAAATGTAGACACAATAACGGATTAAAGTGAAAAGGTGAAACTTGGTATGTGATGCTCTCGTGGCGAAATCTCAAATCTATATTAGGGGAGCCAGAGAAACCCTTAAAATCTCTAGTTCCACACGAATGTAATGAGTCGAGGCATTTTTCAAATATAATTGGAGAATATAATGCATGCTTTCAGATTCGAAATACAGCAAAATAGCAGAAACACATTCTACAGAACAGCGCTGCATATGTTTTTGTTTCTACATGCGTTTGTACGCTACTATATATTCAGACGTCTTATACAATTATTAGCTTACTAGCTCACAGTCACTCTCCGTAACAAAACTATTGATATATGAACGAAGCAGCGGGTAACAGTAAGTGACAAATAAAGCGAGAGTATCGGTGGCTCATGAACTGAACATAACACTCATATAAGCTAATTGACGCAACGATTCCTTTGAAAAAGAGCATGTGCTCCGTCTAAAATGAACTCGTCGCTCAGGATGAAGATAAATCTTAACCTTTCTTTCTGTCTTTTCATTCCGTTAAGTGTCACAAAGTCAACAGCCTTGCCCCAGTGGGAACACCGGTTCCCGTCTGACCACCGAAGTTAAGCGCTGTCGGGGTGGGCTAGAAATTGGATAGGTGATCATCCGGCCTGCCGAGCGCTATTGGCAGTCGGGGTGCACTTAGCCATTGTGAGGCAAACTGAGAGCTACTTGACTGAGAAGTAGTGGCAATGGTCTCGTAAACTGACATACGGCAGGGCGAGTGGTGTGCTGACCACAGGCCCCTCAGTAACCGCATCCAGTAACGCCTGTGAGCTGAGGGTGTGTACCGTTGGGCCTCCATGGCCTGTTCGCATGTTGTTAAGTTTTAAGAGTCATAAAGCAGTAAATTCATGTACCTGCGGAAGAAGGTATTGGTCAGAGACATTATCTGAGGCTGTAATCTGAAAGAATAAGCAATGTTTATACATAAGTAAAAGTAAGTCACAGTGCACTTACATGTTGTGCTAGCAGCTGGTGTTACTTTAGTACTTGAGCCTTACTCGTAACACTATTTTGCTACATCGGGACTAAATTGAGTCTTATCGGCATGTCGGGAAAAGACTGTCCGTAACGGTGAGTTTCGCGGTAGATCGGAATGAATGGCAGCTCTAGTTGTGGGTCAGCTGCCATTCACATCACCTATCTATCTACTTATCTACATGGATGCCCTGCAAATCATATTTAAGTGCCTGGAACAGGGTTCATCGAACCACCTTCAGATTTTCGCATTATTCTAATCTCCTACAGCTTTCGGAAACAACGAACACCTATATCTTCCGGTACGAGCTGTGATTTCCCTTATTTTATCGTGGCCATCGTTGGTTCCTATGTAGGACGACGTCAACAAAATATTTTCATATTAAGAGGAGCAAGCTGGTGATTTGAATTTCGTGAGAAGAATCCGTGGCAACGATAAAAGCCTTTGTTTTGATGATGTCCAGGCCAAATCCTGTCATTTCAGTCACACTCTCTCCCATATTTTGCAATAATACAAAACGTGCTGCCCTTCTTTGAACTTTTTCCATACACTCCGTCAGTCCAATCTGGTAAGGATCCTCCACAGTTCTTCCTGCATTTCGCCTGTGTTCTGGAGCATTGCTATTTTTATGTATACAACAGCTACGCGAATATCCTCTTGCGACTTTCAGAGGTGTCTGCTAGGGCTTTTACGTATACTGCGACCAGTTATGGTCCTCCACTGAGGTACGCTGTTTTCTCGATCTCATGGAGGACTAGGACTGCTGAGAAAAAAAAAAATTTGGGAATCCGAAGTATCGATATTTAAAAACTATGATGAGCCATAATAAATCGAGAAACATTATTTATATCGACGTACTGGCCTACAAAAATATCAGATGCGAATTGTTAATATGTGATCTGTTTGCTAGAAATTCTTCAGTACAATCAAACAGTTGTCTGGTATTGGATACCATCGTACTTTATTCATTAGGCGGCAATGAGCAACTGTACTGAACACATTTCGGAAGTCAAAGAACGCATCTAATTTCGATCCTGTATCTACTGTTTACTCGATCTCATGGAGGACGACGACTGCTGAGATTTTTAAAAATTTCCCGAATCCGATCCATCGATATTTAAAAACTATGATCGGCCATAATAAATCGATAAACATTATTTATATCGACGTACTGGCCTATAAAAATATCATATTCTCATTCTAAATATACTGCCAGTTTTAGAGCGATATATTTAAATATTGATTTACTGTTAGATATTCTGCACTGGCGTCGTTAGGCGTCGGCCACGTCGACAATCACTGACGGCCTCGCGCCCGAGAGCCCTCGCAAAAAAGTTGCTGAAGCTGTTAAAATTTTAGCTAATTACTTTATGTTATCAAATCATCCGGTCACCCACCAGAAATATACATTTTAGTTGCATTGTGCTGCCACCTACTGTCTGGCACTCCATATCAGTGACCTCAGTAGTCATTAGACATCGTAAGAGAGCAGAATAGAGCGCTCCGCGGAACTCACGCACTTGAACGCCGTCAAGAGACTGGGTGTCACTTGTGACACGTCTGACCGCCAGATTTGCACAAACCTCAACAGAGCTAGGTCCACCGTTTCTGATGTGACAGTGAAGTGGAAACGTGAAGGGTCACTTACAGACTTCGTCTGTTGACTGACAGAGACCGCCGACACTTGAAGAGGGTTGTAATGGGTAATAGAAAGAGATCTATCCAAACCATCACACAGGAATTCTAAACTGCATCAGTATCCACTGCAAGTACTATGACAGTTAGGTGGGAGATGAGGAAACTTGGATTTCATGGTCGAGTTGCTGCTCATAAGCCACACATCATGCCAGTAAATGCCAAACGACGCCTCTCTTGATGTAAGGAGTGTAAACATTGGACAATTTAACCATGGAAAAACGTTCCGTAGAATGGCGAATCACGGTACACAGTTTGGTTATCCGATGTCAGGGTGAGGGTACAGCGAATGCACGGTGAATTTGATCACGTGATTTGCCAGCGTGTTTAGTGGCAACAGTAAAATTCTGATTCGGTAGTGTTATGGTGTGATCGTGATTTTCGTGGAGGGGGCTTGTACCCCTTGTTGTGCGTGGCTCTATCACAGCACAGACCTACATTGATGATTTATGCACATTCCTGCTTCGCTCTGTTAAAGAGCAATTCGGGGATCGCGATTTCATCTTTCAACACGATCGAGTATCTCTTCACAATGAACAACCTCTGGCGAAGTGGTTATATGACAATAACATCCCTGTAATCGACTGACCTGCACAGAGTCATCAATCCTATAGAAAACTTCTGCTATGTTTTGGAACACCGGCTTCGTGCCAGGCCTCACCGACCTACATCGTCACCTCTCTACTGTGCTGCACTCCGTGAAGAAAGGGCTGTCGTAGCCCAAGAAACCTTGCGACACCTTTTTGAACATACGTCTGCGAGAATGGATACTGCCACCTATTCAATGGGTGGGCCAACACCATACTGAAATCAAGAATTACCGATGGAAAGGCGCCACGAACTTGTAAGTCATTTCAGCCAGGTGTCCGGTTACTTTTTATCACACAGTGAACCTGGACCCATCTCTTTATTACTGGTTCATTGCGTCTTGTTTCACAGTCATCATCTGCAGCTTGTCAAATAATAATTCAATGCAATTTTGCTAGAAATGGAGTTTCGTGGATCTAGAAACGATTCGGAATTTGCAAAAAACGCTTACATGTACGCTGGAAATTAATTTCTTTATTGATAGCAATAGAATTTGGTGCTTGTCTGTTCTTATGAGAATTTTACTCCCAATTCAAGGCTGTTATTATATACAAACATACTCAATTTTGTAACTAATAACAGAACTTTAGGTCAATAAAAGAAGCAGCTCCTGCATTACGAACATAGTACACAATTGTCGTAATACACTCCTGGAAAATGAAATAAGAACACCGTGAATTCATTGTCCCAGGAAGGGGAAACTGTATTGACACATTCCTGGGGTCAGATACATCACATGATCACACTGACACAACCACAGGCATATAGACACAGGCAACAGAGCATGCACAATGTCGGCACTAGCACAGAGTATATACACCTTTCGCAGCAATGCAGGCTGCTATTCTCCCATGGAGACGATTGTAGAGATGCTGGATGTAGTCCTGTGGAACGGCTTGCCATGCCATTTCCACCTGGCGCCTCAGTTGAACCAGTGTTCGTGCTGGACGTGCAGACCGCGTGAGACGACGCTTCATCCAGTCCCAAACATGCTCAATGGGGGACAGATCCGGAGATCTTGCTGGCCAGGGTAGTTGACTTACACCTTCGAGAGCACGTTGGGTGGCACGGGATACATGCGGAAGTGCATTGTCCTGTTGGAACATCAAGTTCCCTTGCCGGTCTACGAATTGTAGAACGATGGGTTTGATGACGGTTTGGATGTACCGTGCACTAATCAGTGTCCCCTCGACAGTCACCAGAGGTGTACGGCCAGTGTAGGAGATCGCTCCCCACACGATGATGCCGAGTGTTGGCCCTGTGTGCCTCGGTCGTATACAGGCCTGATTGTGGCGCTCACCTGCACGGCACCAAACACGCATACGACCATCATTGGCACCAAGGCAGAAGCGACTCTCATCGCTGAAGACGACACGTCTCCATTCGTCCCTCCATTCACGCCTGTCGCGACACCACTGGAGGCGGGCTGCACGATGTTGGGGCGTGAGCGGAAGACGGCCTAACGGTGCGCGGGACCGTAGCCCAGCTTCATGGAGACGGTTGCGAATGCTCCTCGCCGATACCCCAGGAGCAACAGTGTCCCTAATTTGCTGGGAAGTGGCGGTGTGGTCCCCTACGGAACTGCGTAGGATCCTACGGTCTTGGCGTGCATCCGTGTGTCGCTGCGGTCCGGTCCCAGGTCGACGGGCACGTGCACCTTCCGCCGACCACTGGCGACAACATCGATGTACTGTGGAGACCTCACGCCCCACGTGTTGAGCAATTCGGCGGTACGTCCACCCGACCTCCCGCATGCCCACTATACGCCCTCGCTCAAAGTCCGACAACTGCACATACGGTTCACGTCCACGCTGTCGCGACATGATACCAGTGTTAAAGACTGCGATGGAGCTCCGTATGCCACGGCAAACTGGCTGACACTGACGGCGGCGGTGCACAAATGCCGCGCAGCTAGCGCCATTCGACGGCCAACACCGCGGTTCCTGGTGTGTCCGCTGTGCGGTGCGTTTGATCATTGCTTGTACAGCCCTCTCGCAGTGTCCGGAGCAAGAATGGTGGGTCTGACACACCGGTGTCAATGTGTTCTTTTTTCCATTTCCAGGAGTGTACATTAAAAACGATGTAGTTAATTCAATTTATTTCCTAATTCCCATGTTGCAATAAATAAATGACTGTAACTGTGTCTGGAGCAGAATTTGTTATTTTATAGTAAACAAAACGTTGCCCATAACATAACAGCAATAACGACGTTGTTTATTCGCTGTGTCAGAAATCAGATAGGTACGGTCTATAGTTGATTTGCAATATTGTAATTATTTGAGAGTTGTATAAATCCATGTGCAATCGAATTTGAAGAGACGTATTACCATTATTGTAGTAAATTTACCTAAGGTATGAAGGGAATATGAACAGTTTTCCTAATGCTATTTTACAACTTGGTTCAGGATTATCCTGTGCAACTGGTACGAAGTTTTACAATAGTTTTTTCACTTTCTTAGTATGTTCACGATTGTTTACTCTTTAAAGGGGTTTATACTGCATTGAGGATTTATAAGAAACTAAAGTGTTGTGACAGATCATTACTAGAAGTATGCTCGGTAACGCTCTCGCTTCCCCACAAGCTCTCACGTTGTGTCATATAGTATGCTAAGCTATAGCTTGTGTTTCAGTCAGACCCAGGAAACAATTTTAAAGTTTTACGTGCATATTACGCAAAATTATGTCAACGGTTTTGACCCTAAGGCTGGTCGAAAGAGCCTATGTGAAATTTAGAAATTATCGAGGGAAACTGACAAATATATAGGCTGTCTTTCAAGCATATCCGAGGACTTCAAGCGACGTGAAAACTGTATACGAATCACAAGAGACCTGGTTTCATTAAAGGGATACTTTTACTTCAACAACTATTCCTGGTAAAGTGCGCTGTCAAATCAATATTTTAAGTTCATAAATAATTCGATGAATTGTTCAGCCGATATTAACAGTATTAGGCCAACCACTGTAAGAAATTAAGGAGTCTATTGCTTAAATTGCTAGTAGACTTCTTTTGTCCTGGAATGCCGTCTTTGCCTGTGCTACCTTACTTTAATTTCCTTCATGCTTCGACCGCCATTTAGCTGGTTACGTGGCATAATTCCTTAACATGATCTACTTCATGATCTGCAATTTTGATAAGTTTTTCGCTACTCTCATTACTGCTTATCTTACTTTCGCCCTTCTCCGGTGTACTTACAATTGACAGTATGTGCTCAATAGACTGTTCATTTCATCCAACAGATTGTTGTTAGTCCCCTCCACTTCCATTGGGGAGAATAGCAAATCATCAGTAAATCTTCCCAAATATTGATCACATTCTGGAACAAAATTTTGTTCCCCTCATTGCTTCTCCGATAGATTGAGCATTGGGGTGGGGGTGGGGTGGGGTGTGTGTGTGGAGGCCTGAATTAATGTTTTTTCTTTTTGTGAATATGAGGTCCCCATCCTTGGCATTCCATTCATAATGCTCCCTCTTCATTCTTGTACATTTATCTGTTGTATAAATAAAAATGTAGGCCTAGATCTCCGAAAATTCTTCGCCGATTGCTTTGAAATTTTGACACAACTTTCCATTGGAATGCGTTAATGTTTTGATGCACTGTCTGGAGAGCCATGTTGTAGTACACAAATAAAAATTTTACACGTTTCTCCAGTCTTAGGAAAGGCATAGGCTGTATTTTTATATAATATATAAATGTATGCATCATGTATATTACAGAAATGTTGTTAGGGAAAATCTCGAAAACTTCTTGACCAATTTATTTCAAATTTGTACAGATCCCTCACACAAACATTTACAAGGACATATATATATTTCCCTTATTTCTTCTTGTTTTAAAGTGAGTTTTATTCTCATCTTCGCAGTCGGTTTGTACAGAATACAGGGAAGCTGTATTTATGATATAACGGCTTATCATTAGAAAACTACAACGGAATATGAATCGTCAGAAACTTTGCAACCTTGCACGTTCGCTGATTAAAACTATGCAAAATACGATCATTGAAACTAATATTTTCACAGATTCAACAGCAGGCATGGTCTCTTCATACCCCATATATGAACGATTTCAACCGATTTCATTAATTTTAAGGAACTTCAGTCCTCAGGGTCTCGTTTTCAGTAACGGTAAACAAGGCTCAGGATCAGAGAGAGATAGGAGAAGGAGACGAGTGTAGAATGGTGAGAGGTAATGGACGTAGAGGCGGATGCAGGAGTAGATGCACACGGAGAGGGGAGGAGGAGATGAACGAGAGAGGAGGAGGAAGAGGAGGAGGAAGAGGAAGAGGGAGAGGAAGAGGAGGAAGTGATGCACACATAGAGATTGGCGGGCGGGGGGTGGGGGGGGGGGGTGGGAAACGTCATGGACAAAGACACAAAGTAACGGGGGACAAAGAGAAGGAAAGAGGGAAGGGAAGATGGAGATTAGAACGTGTATTCAATTCCCACCCAAACCGAGCAACTACGAAGCATTACCCCGTTCGATAGTCTCTCCATCCATTTTTCTCCTGCTTTTCTCAGGCTTTCAAAAATTCTACACAATTTTGTAACACGGAACGCTTTTTACAGGTCTGTATATTCTTGCTTATTCTTACCTCTAATTTCCATTTTCAATCGCAATACTAGATCTGGCTCTCTGGTGCTTTTGCCTTTCCGGAAGCAAACTGATCGTAATGTAACAGGTCTTAAATTCTCTCTTTCTTCTATCTGTTTAGTATTTAACTTTAAAGCGTGAGCTAAAAGTCGAATGCGCGATAGTTCTCGAATTTAAAGTGCCTTTTCCGCCTTCGGGAACGTGTGGATAACAGTATTCCTAATGTCTACTGGTATTTCTCTAAATTCATAGATTGCGTGTACCAACATGAACAATCACATTTTTACCACTTCACTTAGTGATTTCAGAAATTTCTAAGAAATATTATCTATCCCTTCCGTCTTCTCTGATAGCAATTCTCGCAATGCTCTTAAACTCAGGCTCTGATAACTTATGATTTCCATATCGTCTGCAATTTCTTCCTTGATCACGTCATCAGAGAAGTTCTTACCGTCGCCAATCCGAGGCCTTCAGTGTTCTATCCACTCTATTCACTGCATATGGCTGTAGAACTCCTATTACGCTCTTAATATTGGTGCCCTTGCTTTAATTTCAGAGACCTGTGTTTCGTCATATCTGTATGATAAATAAATCATCCTGAAGACCATTTCCTTTTCAATTTCTTCTTTCTGTCCTCCAGCCATTTCGACTTCCTATCCTATTCATACACATCAAAAAAAAGTTTAGCATCACCTCGGTTCCTAGAGTTCCGGGGCCTGTACAGAGAACTGGAATACAGATCTACATAAAAATCATTTCCGCCCCTTTTACTGCATATGAAAACCACACGTCGCATGTTGTACCATCATACAGCAGGATCTTCAGAGGTTGTGGTCCAGATTGCTAGACCACAACCCAGTAGCACGTCCTCTTGCGTTTATGCATGGCTGTATTCGTCGTGGCATACTATCCACAAGTTCATCAAGGCTAAGTTGGTCCAGATGGCCCCACTCCTCAACCGCTATCCGGCAAGCATCCCTCAGTGGATGGTGGGTCACGTGGACCACAAAAATGACTTTTCAGTTTATCCCACGCTTATTCGATAGAGTTCATGTCTGGAGAAAATGCTCGCCACGCTAGTCGAGCGACGTCGTTATCCTGAAGGATGTAATTCACTAGATGTGCACGATGGGGGGCGCGAATTGTCTTCTATGACCACCAGTGGCGTACGTCGGCTCCACGTAATGCCACACCAAAACACTCGGTGGACAGTGTGCCTAAGGCGTTCAGCTTGACCGGATTGCCTTCAAACACGTCTACGACGATTGTCTGGTTGAAGGCATATGCCACACTCATCGGTGAAGAGAACGTGATGCCAATCCTGAGCGGTATATTCGGCATGTTGTTGGGCCCATACCCCGCTGCCTGGTGTCGTGGATACAAAGATGGACCTCACCATGGGCGTCGGGAAATAAGTTGCGCATCGTGCATCCTACTGCGCAAAGTTTGAGTCCTAATACCATGTCCTGTGGCTGTACGAAAAGTATTATCAACATGGTGGCGTTGCTGTCAGGATTCCTCGGAGCCATAATCTGCAGGTAGCGGTCATCCACTGCAGCAGTAGCCTTTGTGCGGCTGACCGAGGCATCTGATCGAGAGTTCGATTCTATCTCCTCCATGTCCGAACAACATCGCTTTGGTTCACTCAAAGAAGCCTGGACACTGCCCTTATTGAAAGCCCTTCCTGCCACAAAGTGACAGTGTGGAAGCGATCAAACGGCGGTATTGACCGTCTAGGCATGGTTAACTACAGACAAAACGAGCCGTGTACCTCCTTCCTGGTGGAGTGACTGGAACAGATAGGCTGTCGGACGCTCTCAGTCTAATAGGCGCTGGTCATGCATTGTTGTTTACATCTTTGAGACGTTTCTGAACAGTTAAAGAGAATGTGTCTATGATACAATATCCCCAGTCAACGTCTATCTTCAGGAGTTCTGGGGATCGGGGTGATGGAAAACTTATGCTGATTTGTTTAGTTTTCTGCTAAATGACATGTTTTAATCTATGTCAGAATTTCCATTAACGTTTTTGCACCTCCTTCTTTAATCTATCAACTGAAGTATTCATTTGTTACCCAGGGTGTCTTCTCTGTAACCTTCCTTGCGCCTAAATGATGTGGGAAAAAATACAGAAACGCCAAAAGCGTAATACGATATCACCGTGCTTAATAGGTTGTAGGAAAACCATTGGCATTCAAAATGCTTCTAGTCGTGCCGGATCTGACAAATTCAGGCCAGTCATGGTTTTTAAGGGAATCGAACCAAATTCTTTTTCCAAAATGTGACGTTTTCATGTAACGACGATTGTGATGGATGGCGCTCACACATTCTTCTCACCGAAGTAGGTGACAACAGCTCAAAAACATTGAGATCAGGTTACTGTAGTGGCCAAGGGAGATGCGATGATTCACTCTCGTGCCCACATAACCATTCCTGGACGATGCGAGTTGTGGGAACAGGACCTCTTTCGCCCTGGAACATAACATCATCATCGGAGGATACACATTGCATCATGGAATTGAATTGATGAGACAAATGGGTCACGTAACCCTTGCCAGTAATGTGACGTCGTAAAGAGCCCATGGGGATCATACAGCCGCCTGCTTCACGCTTGGTACATAGACACGGCCAGAAAGTGGAAAAAATGTAAAACAAAACTCATTCGCCTAAATGACTTTCTTCCATTGCTCCATAGTCCAGGTTTTATCTCACGAATCACGTTTTCCAATCGCGGGCATTTGCTTCACTGATGAGCGGTTTTGGAATTCTAGTTCACCTTGCTGTTTTTTTTTTCTTGTGGTGATCCCTTCGTGGTGCTGTCAGGGTTCGCTGGTGTTACATTTAGGTTTGTAGTGTCTCTTGCAGCTTTATCGTCTTAATCTTTGTCATATTCATCTTCAGTGACCGTCTTTCACGGTCACTCAGCCACATGCTTTCGACTACTTTGTAACGTACCCAATCATGTGTTTCCACGTTTCCTGTATTGAGTCTAAGTCTTCCGTATGGTTCCTCTTCGGCTATCTTTGTTACGGAAGCATTCACTGTACGGACACCTATAATTTGCCTACCTTCAGAGATAATGCACACGAACTTCTCAGAACACTGCTGGGACGACGGCTGACAGTTGCAACGTATTGAGCACTTTGAACAGGTACTGTTCCTAGAGAAATAGTACGATGTTGCAAAAGTTCGTTGAGTTTCTCCATAAGTTTAATAAGCGTGACAGATACGCGTAACAGAGACCAGTCATTAATAATAAATTCTTCCTCACTATTTCCAATATCCTTTAACGATAGAGGAACATCTCGATAGCCTGCCGGTGTGGCTGAGCAGTTCTAGGTGCTTCAGACTGGAGCCGCACGACCGCTACTGTCGAAGGTAAATCCTGCCTCGGGCATGGATGTGTGTGTGATGTCCTTAGGTTAGTTAGGTTTAAGTAGTTCTAAGTTATAGGTAATTGAGGACCTCAGATGTTAAGTCCCATTGTGCTCAGAGCCATTTGAACCACTTGAAATTGTCCATTCCATGACTATAGGGATCGCGTGGCTTTGAGAACTCGTTGACACATATTCGAAGCACATCTTTCATATCGAAGGAAGTTTTTTGAAAGGTGTTCGTTAGGGAGCAGGAAAGCTGAATACCTTAGGGTGCAGGATCAAGTGAATAAATTAGGTGCGAAAAAACTTCCTAGTCTATGTCCTGTATAGTGTTTTTTGTCAGTCTAGCAGTATGACGGTTGGCGTTGTTGTGGAACAGCAACACTTTGAGCTGTATTTCTGGTCTTTGTTTTTGTACTGCGTATGAATGACACCACAGTTGTTGACAATAAATAGCGTTAGTGATGGTTACACCTCGAGGAAGCAGTTCACAGTACTCCACACCATTGCTGTCCCATAAGATGCACATTTTGTGAACGCCTGCAGATGTTGTACAGGGAGTTACTGCTTTGTTTGAGCTTAACCATTCCTTTCCGGACACCCGTCTCACTCAGTTACTGACCGGGCGCTGAAGACCTTGCTGTCGTGCCCCCAAAACCCCTCTACTACTACTACATTCCTTACTTTTCCATATGTTAGTATATGGACAACACTTCTCGGCATCAGTAAAGACACGGTATAGGAATGGAAGATGATGTTCAGGACCCAGGACGAGCAAGAAGAGAAGAAATACGGCTAACCTCTGAATTTTTTGATTATGGCTTGGAGAATGAGGTATCCATACAAATGTCGCACGATTGTGGAATTATCACACTTCATCAGATTTGCCAGTTATCGAGTACACCGACTAGATTGTTATGGATTAACCCGTTTAAACGATCTTCGCTAAAACCCGAAGATCTTCTTGAGCCCGTAAGGCTAGTAATGTCAAACTGATCATTCTAAAAACGACAAAACCATTTTCTTGCGACGCTCAGTCCAGTGGCACTATTAGCATACACGTCGCAAATATTTCTGGCTGCCCCTGTGTTGTAACCCCTGACTGAACCCAAACATAAGAATATGTAGGAAACATTCCAATTTCTCCTCTTGTAAATTCAGTATCCAGCGTCCACAGCTCCACTCTCCGTCTCCAAATGAACGTATGACAACATGTAGACTCAGCCGACCAGTGTGGCCAAGCGGTTTTAGGCGCTTCAGTCTAAAACCGCGCGACCGCTACACTAGCAGGTTCGAATCCTGTCTCGGGCATGGATGTGTGTGATGTCCTTAGGTTAGTTAGGTCTAAGTAGTTCTGAGTTCTAGTGGACTGTTAACCTCAGATGTTAATTCCCAGGCGGCCGTGGTGGTTGTGCGGTTCTAGGCGCTCCAGTCCGGAGCCGCGCTGCTGCTACGGTCGCAGCTTCGAATCCCGCCTCGGCCATGGGTGTGTGTGATGTCCTTAGGTTCGTTAGGTTTAAGTAGTTCTAAGTTCTAGGGGACTGATAACCACAGCAGTTGAGTCCCATAGTGCTGAGAGCCATTTGAACCATTATTTTTGTTAATTCCCATAGTGCTCAGAGCCATTTGAACCATTATTTTCGTAGACTGAAATACCAGCAACAAGCTAGAAATAAAAAACTGCAATCGACAATAAGCCCACAGTTACTACAATATCAACATACAAAATAAAATCAATATGATCTTATGCACCAATCTAATAGAACAGCACAGACTGCTACCCTGCGAGTTTGTCCAACTTCTGTGATAATTCTTTATAAGTTGTCCATTCCTTTTCAACTTAACCAGGGACTCTGGTATTCATTATCGCAGGAACTACAACCACGGAGTCCTACAAACGCATCTCATCATTCCTCATGTCTTCGATATCTCGCGTGTGGTGTCACCGATAGACACCACACTTGCTACGTGGTACCCTTTAAATCGGCCGCGGTCCGTTAGTATACGTCGGACCCGCGTGTCGCCACTATCAGTATTGCAGACCGAGCGCCGCCACACGACAGGTCTAGAGAGACTCCCTAGCACTCGCCCCAGTTGTACAGCCGACTTTGCTATCGATGGCTCACTGCCTACAGACGCTCTCATTTGCAGAGATGACAGTTTCGCATAGCTTTTAGCTACGTCATTTGCTACGACCTAGCAAGGCGCCAAATTCAGTTACTATGTATGCTGAACAGATAATATTGTTAAGCATGTACCGTCAAGAGCGATGTTCATCATTAAAGGATTAAAGTTAAGAATCTATCTATTACGTCCGCTATCTGAACTCTAATTCCTTGTCATGTTCCAGACTTCACGTCAGTATACTTCTTCCCTCCTCACGCCAGCCTGCGTGAGCTAAAACGCGTGCAGTACTGCCTCCTCTGGTAACACTGCGTTGGCTCTTCTGCCAACCCAACATCGCTTCCTCACGAAGATTCTCAAATAGGTCAATCTAATCATTACCATTTTTTAATTTTGATATATATCTGACCTCGTGTACGTCGCACAGTATAGTTTCCGATTTCACAATCTTTGTGTGGCCGTCATATAAACAATATTCCCGTTTCTCCAGACTTTTTCCACGTGTATCTCCCCTCTTTGTGGTTTCTTAACATTGTATTCACTCATTTTTATGTTTTATATATTGCAAGACACAATCAGCCTTCTTTCTGTCTTCTCAGTACAACCAAACTCGTTTTATGCTGTCATCTACATTTTTCCCCAGTACCATGTTCCGAGACCCCGTATGATCATTAAATTACCATCTCCTATTACATAACGATTTACGCTTTTAATGTCCTCATATACTCTCTCCATGATTTACTGCCAATAATCCTTTTTTTTCCTTTCCTGTGCTAACCTCTTCATCTCAGAGTAGCACGTGCAACCTAGGTCCTCAATTATTTGCTAGACGTATTTCAATCTCTGTCTTCCTCTACAGTTTTTGCCCTCTACAGCTCCCTCTAGTACCATGAAAGTCATTCCCTCATGTCTTAGCAGATGTCCTATCATCCTGTCCCTTCTCCTTGTCAGTGTTTTCCACATATCCCTTTCCTCTCCGATTCTGCGTAGAACCACCTAATTCCTTACCTTATCAGTCAATCTAATTTTCAACATTTGTCTATAGCACCACATCTCAAATGCTTCCATTCTCTTCTGTTCCGGTTTTCCCACAGTCCATGTTTCACTACCATACAATGCTGTACTCCAGACGTACATCCTCAGAAATTTCTTCCTCAAATTTAGGCCGGTGTTTGATATTAGTAGACTTCTCTTGGCCAGAAATGCCTTTTTTGCCATAGCGAGTCTGCTTTTGATGTCCTCCTTGCTCCGTCCGTCATTGGTTATTTTACTGCCTAGGTAGCAGAATTCCTTAACTTCATTGACTTCGTGACCATCAATCCTGATGTTAAGTTTCTCGCTGTTCTCAAGTCTACTACTTCTCATTATCTTCGTCTTTCTCCGATTTACTCTCAAACCATACTGTGTACTCTTTAGACTGTCCATTCCGTTCAGCAGATCATTTAATTCTTCTTCACTTTCACTCAGGATAGCAATGTCATCAGCGAATCGTATCATTGATATCCTTTCACCTTGTATTTTAATTCCACTTCTGAAACTTTCTTTTATTTCCATCATTGCTTCCTCGATGTACAGATTGAAGAGTAGGGGCGAAAGACTACAGCCTTCTCTTACTCCCTTCCTAATACGAGCACTTCGTTCTTGATCGTCCACTCTTATTATTCCCTCTTGGTTGTTTTAATATTGTATATGACCCGTCTCTCCCTATAGCTTACTCCTACGTTTTTCAGAATCTTGAACATCTTGCACCATTTTATATTGTCGAACGCTTTTTCCAGGTCGACAAATACTATGAACGTGTCTTGATTCTTCTTTAGCCTTAATTCCATTATTAGCCGTAACGTCAAGATTGCCTCTCTCGTGCCTTTACTTTTCCTAAAGCCAAACTGATCGTCACCTAGCGCACTCTCAATTTTCTTTTCCATTCTTCTGTATATTATTCTTGTAAGCACCTTCGATGCATGAGCTGTTAGGTTGATTGTGCGATAATTCTCGCACTTGTCAGCTCTTGCCGTGTTCGGAATTGTGTGGATGATGCTTTTCCGAAAGTCATATGGTATATCGCCAGACTCATATATTCTACTCACCAACGTGAATAATCGTTTTTTTGCCACTACCCCTAATGATTTTAGAAATTCTGATGGAATTTTATCTATCCCTTCTGCCTTATTTGACCGTAAGTCCTCCAAAGCTCATTTAAATTCCGATTCTAATACTGGATCCCCTATCTCTTCTAAATCGACTCTTGTTTCTTCATCTATCACATCAGACAAATCTTCACCCTCATAGAGGCTTTCAATGTATTCTTTCCATCTATCTGCTCTCTCCTCTGCATTTAACAGTGGAATTCCCGTTGCACTCTTAATGTTACCACCGTTGCTTTTAATGTCACCAAAGGTTGTTTTGACTTCCCTGTATGCTGAGTCTGTCCTTCTGACAATCATTTCTTTTTCGATTCCTTCACATTTTTCCTGCAGCCATTTCGTCTTAGCTTCCCTGCACTTCCTATTTATTTCATTCCTCAGCGACTTGTATTTCTGTATTCCTGATTTTCCCGGAACATGTTTGTACTTCCTCCTTTCATCAATCAACTGAAGTGACTGCTAGGGTCGCAGGTTTGAATCCTGCCTCGGGCATGGATGTGTGTGATGTCCTTAGGTTAGTTAGGTTTAAGTAGTTCTACGTTCTAGGGGACTGATGACCACAGATGTTAAGTCCAATACTGCTCAGAGCCATTTGAACCATTTTTTGAATCAACTGAAGTATTTCTTCTGTTACTCATGGTTCCTTCGCAGCTACCTTCTTTGTAACTATGTTTTCCTTCCCAACTTCTGTGATGGCCCTTTTTAGAGACGTCCATTCGTCTTCAACTATTTTGCCTACTGCGCTACTCCTTATTGTTGTATCTATAGCGTTAGAGAACTTCAAACGTACCTCGTCATTCCTTAGAACTTCCGTATCCCACTTCTTAGCGTATTGATTCCTCCTGTCTAATGTCTTGAACTTCAGCCTACTCTGCATCACTACTATATTGTGATCTGAGTCTGTATCTGCTCCTGGGTACGCCTTACAATCCAGCATCTGATTTCGGAATCTCTGTCTGACCATGATGTAATCTAATTGAAATCTTCCCCTATCTCCCGGTCTTTTCCACGTATACCTCCTCCTCTTGTGATTCTTGAACAGGGTATTCGCTATTACTAGCAGAAGCTTCTTACAGAACTCAATTAGTCTTTCTCCTCTTTCATTCCTTGTCCCAAGCCCATATTCTCCTGTAACCTTTTCCTCTACTCCTTCCCCTACAACTGCATTCCAGTCGCCCATGACTATTAGATTTTCGTCCCCCTTTACATACTGCATTACCCTTTCAATATCCTCATACACTTTCTCTATCTGTTCATCTTCAGCTTGCGACGTCGGCATGTATACCTGAACTATCGTTGTCGGTGTTGGTCTGCTGTCGATTCTGATTAGAACAACCCGGTCACTGAACTGTTCACAGTAACAGACCCTCTGCCCTACCATCCTATGCATAACGAATCCTACACCTGTTATACCATTGTCTGCTGCTGTTGATATTACCCGACACTCAACTGACCAGAAATCCTTGTCTTCCTTCCACTTCACTTCACTGACCCCTACTATATCTAGATTGAGCCTTTGCATTTCTTTTTTCAGATTTTCTTGTTTTCCTACCACCTTCAAGCTTCTGACATTCCACGCCACGACTCGTAGAACATTATCCTTTAGTTGATTATTTAATCTTTTTCTCATGGTGACCTCCCCCTTGGCAGCCCCCTCCCGGAGATCCGAATGGGGGACTATTCCGGAATCGCTAGCCAATGGAGAGATCATCATGACACTTCTTCAACTACAGGCCATATGTCCTGTGGATACACGTTACGTGTCTTTAATGCAGTGGTTTCCATTGCCTTCTGCATCCTCATGTCGTTGATCACTGCTGATTCTTCCGCCTTCAGGGGCAATTTTCCACCCCTAAGACAAGAGAGTGCCCTTAACCTCTATCCGCTCCTCCTCCCTCTTTGACAAGGCCGTTGGCAGAATGAGGCTGACTTCTTATGCCGGAAGTCTTCGTCCGCCAATGCTGATTATTTATCAAAATTTAGGCAGTGGCGGGGATCGAAGCCGTTTTGATTATGAATCAAAGACGCTACCCCTAGACCACGGGTTGCGTGAAGTGTTTAAAGTAACACACGGTCGTCCCTGCCCTACTATTCGTAACGAATCCTTTAATACCATTGTTTGCGAGTGATAATATTACTCTGTATTCTTCAGGCCAGAAATCCTTTGCTATTTCTGTAAAACCCCAAATATAGAACCCATAATGACCTTTTGCTGCAAATGAAATAGCAAAATTAATCATCCTGACAGCGACGGCAGCTTCTGACAGCAAAATTTACACTCTTGTCAGTTTGATTAACAGGGATGTTGTATAAATACAAGTGCTTATCATAATGAAAAGATTGAATGAAAGAATACCATATGATACAAAACAGAAACTTTAAGGAAAGAATTCAATTATTATTTACGAAGGTTAATAGCCCAGACCATAAATCGACCAAAGATAATATTTATCCTAGAAGAGAGTTGTAGCCGCATCGAGCTGTAATTTCGCTGTGACTACTAAGTAACTCGGCAATGGAGATGTTCACTTGTCTTTTGTATTTGACAACAGTAGTACGCATGTTATGCGCTGCTCGATTGTTTTGAAACTGACTTGAAGTTTAAAGTTTTACGGTATAGCCTGGAAATATTAGTCAGAAGTCGGACTACAGTAGGATCATTTTTACCGTTAGACAAATAGCGGGATATTGATGTATGTGACAGATATCGTGTGATTAATGTTTTGGGATGGGACTTAGCCTGTGTGATACTTAGTCACGAACATCAGAGGACACAGAAAGAGAATTGAGTAGGCCACAACTAAACCCAATCACGAAGAGATTACAATTTTGCCGTATTGTCAGGAGTTATCGTCAAAGTAATGATTACTGATGTTAACGGACATAATTACCTTCATGTCCTATCAGTATGTGTGCTTAGCGTAGGGACAAACAATAATTACGAAAGACAATAAACCTTAACTCAACTTAAATTCTTCGTGTCGCCTACATCATTTAATGGACATTTAAAGAGTATTTGTGAAATTGACTAAGTATTCGGATAACGTAACACTGCCAAGTGAATTAGTGATAATTGAAATGTGAACAGCAATTACTTTACACCAAAATTACGACGCATTTCGAACATTGCTCAAGGGTATGTTATCTATTGAGTTACGTCGTGCAAATATTGAATACGCGACGTAGCGACGTCTTGACGACGGAATTAACAACTTAATATCCTGGCAAAATTCACAGTAGGGTCTCGGCATGGGTGATGGAATGATGATTCAATACACTATTTTTTAACGTTTGAATAACCATTCACGAACCATTCATAAGAACTATAGTCAGCAAACTGAAGGGTCTGTCTCGAAAACGCAAGGGACCTTTAGTTATTTCAGGTCAATGGCGGCATTGTGTTATCGAGTGGTGCAGTCGCTACATTTATAAGTAAAGGAGATCGACCGACAACGAACACAATTGCTTTCATTATAAGCAAGGCGGTGCACACACTAAGGCGTGCTGCCCCATCGAGACAATATCGAGATACAGAATCTGAAAATAACCAAATTACGCGAGGAGGTTTTTTCCCCAATAGTTCCAGATTGGCATTGTGATCGAAGGACGCCGTTCCGCGTCATCTCGACTGGGACACCCATCACCATCGAGCTGAGAGAGAACAGGATGACAACTCCGACAACCTCCACTGTATTTAGACCGAGACCTTTCTAATAATTCCTCCCATCCCTACCGTTCTCACACTACTGACATTCTCACATGCTGACTACTAATATACTTCCTTGGTTATTCCCTCTTTTCCTCAAGATTTCCGCCCCCTCGTCGAGCTACTCCTCGCTAACTGTGTTCACGACTAATGCGGAATCTTTCGCCAGTCGACGGATCATCGTGACACGTATCAAGTAAAATGCATATACCCTGTGAATACACAAAAGGTATCATAAATACAGTAGTTTCCAATACCTTCTGATTCTCTTTAGGGTTCATCATTGACGAATCCTCTGCCATTGGCAGAACGACGGTGAATCCTTATACCGAAATCCTTATACCATTGTTGATGATTTTTATTCAGAACTTATTAAGAGGCTAAGATCTACCCAGAACTGAGGACATGTAGATTTCCAATCAAAGACGATCACGCTGGCTCACGAATATCTACTTCCTCATAAAATGCAGAAAATTACAAGATCAAAGCAGTATACCTCATGAACATAGACGGCCTCTGACGAGCCTTGACACCCTCACTGAATCTAATAAAGTTCTAAAGCACTCGTAAGATGTCAAATGACACATCTACCCTGCACCTGAATCATCGGAATCTCTACGTCTTTCCACTCCGCCAAAATCGGCGGGAGATCCAACGCCGAATGAGATGTAACTCAAATAAAACATCTGTTGATATGAAATCAATTTTTTTACACAATATATCTGTCGACAGATTCCCAAGTTAAATTCTGATGTACGCATTGCTTACACAGTAGTATTTCAATTGACCATTCCAAAGTCACAGTCTTTGCCCACTCATAGCACAAACGTGCACATTCCTACTACGAGCGGCTATTGCGTAGCTCTCAAATGGTTCAAATGGCTCTGAGCACTATGGGACTTAACATCTGAGGTCATAAGTCCCCTAGAACTTAGAATTACTTAAACCTAACAAACCTAAGGACAGCACACACATCTATTCCCGAGGCAGGATTCGAACCTGCGACCATAGAGGTCGCGCGGTTTCAGACTGAAGCGCCTAGAACAGTTCGGCCACACAGGCCAGCTGTGCAGCTCTCAATATCGTATTTTAAGATGTGACAGTTAGTGCTGATTAGTTCTTACTAATTCGTCTGTGACTATGCATCATCCATACTTACACATTTTTAACAGTATTTTAGACCTTCCAAATTCACAGATTGGGGAAATCTGTAGATTTTGCCTTAAACCAGTATTCCATTTCAATAATAACGTCATCTGTGTTGTCAAAATCGCGACCAAGTAACAAGAGAAGTAACGTGGTGCAAGAGTGGGCGAATAAAGCAGCTGCAGCCAGATCTTAAGGCCACATTAACTCGTTTTGTCAGCTGCAACTTGACATGAATGAGCCGGTGCAGTGTCAGCCAATAGACAAACGCCTCTGGAGAGCATATCGGCACGTTACTGGTCCACAAGGTTGCTATAACACATGTCAGTGATGGTTATCATTAGCAAGGTAATCTATCGGCGTGGTTGCACGCCGGTCCCGAAAAACTGAATGCATGACTTTCCCAAGTGACTTTGGCACTTAGATTGCCTGTCAGGGACATGTGAACGGCTAGATAACTCCTTTTCCGTGTCACAATAGTGTCACAATGCTGGCAGTCATTTCCGTAAACAGACGGCAGATCGTCATTATTTTCTGGGGCATTTTTACTCGTTGAGTGCAGAAAGTTTCTCCTACAACAAACCTCAGTTTTCTCCGCCTTACACTTCAGAGACTTCTGTCAATCCCTATTCAAACAATACCACCACTCGCAACGTAGATTAGAAATGAGATTAATAATGTTGCTCACGCAGCATATGTTCGCTTTATCGAGCAACAACTAAGTTATTGACTGTGGATGATATCGTCAGAATAGAAATAATGAAGTCACTGTAAAAAAGTTATTAATATGGTACTTATCTTCAATGGATTCCCACGTAGATTTCGTCGAAGTCTTTATGGCTCATCTTGTTGATTGTACGGTGATTCCAGTTTGACTGCTAGAAGGTCCATATCTGTTTTTTTAGCAATATTTGAAGACCTAACAAATGCGTTTTTCAGGATATTTTTAATTATTAGACAATTCCAGATCAGAACAATGGCATGGCAGAAATAATTTTTGACTTGGTGTTCACGATCCACATTTTAAATAAATTTCTTGTAAATTTACATATATTTCTTCTTAATTGTCAGATCATCCAGAAAACAGTTTTGTATCAATCTTCATATATTTAATTTCCACTTTAACCAAACACATGGCTTAACTGTTCTTTTACTAAGCTAAATAACAACTTAACCTCTGCAAAGTGAAACAGAGACTGCTCTGTGCGCATTCGCATCAAAACGGTTACAAGTAAGTCAAAGATTATGACTGCCTCACAGAAACGAATACACACAAGAACCATATCACTGTAATATATCGATACACCGGAGTACCTATACATTAATAAAACCAAATGTGAATATTGTCACAAAAAGATGTCTGTTACTTCGCAGAAAAGTAGTTCGATATTACTGGTATCGAGAACTGGGGTTTGGAGTGCTGTAATGGCCACGTAAATAAAGAACCATTACACTGTGAAAAAGAAAAATATTGTAATGGGCAGAGTTAACTGAAGGTTTCAAGAAAATTCTCTGACGGGCAAATGACAAGACTGGAAAATCAGTACCGCTAAATAGTTTGTGGGAGATAATCAGAACATTACGATACGTTTTCGTAATTATTTCCTAATTCTTCATCATTTCAACTAATTACGACTGTTCTTCATCCGCATGACATGCTGCTTAGATTTTAGATTTCAATCTGCCTCCATATTCTTGGACAAATGTTTCTAGAAAGCGTTTCATGTTGTAGACCATGAAACTATTAGGTTATTAGTTTCACACAGACAGCCAACATTAGTATCTACTATGGACAATATCAAAGTAATAAATGCTTCCTTTATTGCAATAGAATCATTTCTGGAGTACATCAATTTTTTTCCGCTATCTTTTCTAGTAGGTTAACAGAATATCGTATAATTATGACCACGAATTTTCTTAGGAATGTATCTCCATTTTAAGAAGGGCTGGAGACAAAATCAAAGGACAACGTTACTACTCTTAGAGACAAAATGTGTTTACATAAGGCTTTTTGATATTTTCTCGTTCCGTATTGGGCACATTACTATGTATTTTACACTATCCACGGCAACTATTAAGAACATTAGAGGTTAATTCTGGCTATTGCTTCTCCATGAGAGAGGGGTCTCACATTAATTCTCAATACTAGGATATCAGAGTATTTTCCTTCCTACACCGATTATCGTAAGTGGAAGGTCATACAAAATCTCGGTTAATAGCTGTTACTACTTCATGGCCTTTTCCTCATACCTGATATATTAAGCGTATTTTCACCGACGGAACTGAACGAATGTAGATAATTCTGTACGGCGCTCTGTATTCACTTTCTGTGCAGGATTTGAAAAGGCGAACAGTTGTATAAACGAACGGTATCTAAATATCAAAACTTCTGTAGACGTTATGGTTAAATCGACATAAAGGTGATTTTGTTAGTATACAGATAATAGAAGTAATGCTTCTGCATGAGCAGTTTAATTATACGAAACCCGTGAAATCGTGAATCGAATAACGGTGATCTCTAATAAGTACCATTTCTCCCATATGTCATGTAATATAAGTTTCTCTATATTGAAAGAAGGAAATAATGTTATATCTGTGTGGAACCTATTATTTATCTCCTCTTCGCTTCATTACCATTTAGTTCTCCAAAAATACACTCCTGGAAATGGAAAAAAGAACACATTGACACCGGTGTGTCAGACAAACCATACTTGCTCCGGACACTGCGAGAGGGCTGTACAAGCAATGATCACACGCACGGCACAGCGGACACACCAGGAACCGCGTTGTTGGCCGTCGAATGGCGCTAGCTGCGCAGCATTTGTGCACCGCCGCCGTCAGTGTCAGACAGTTTGCCGTGGCATACGGAGCTTCATCGCAGTCTTTCACACTGGTAGCATGCCGCGACAGCGTGGACGTGAACCGTATGTGCAATTGACGGACTTTGAGCTAGGGCGTATAGTGGGCATGCGGGAGGCCGGGTGGACGTACCGCCGAATTGCTCAACACGTGGGGCGTGAGGTCTCCACAGTACATCGATGTTGTCGCCAGTGGTCGGCGGAAGGTGCACGTGCCCGTCGACCTGGGACCGGACCGCAGCGACGCACGGATGCACGCCAAGACCGTAGGATCCTACGCAGTGCCGTAGGGGACAGCACCAGCCACTTCCCAGCAAATTAGGGACGCTGTTGCTCCTGGGGTATCGGCGAGGACCATTCGCAACCGTCTCCATGAAGCTAAGCTACGGTCCCGCACACCGTTAGGCCGTCTTCCGCTCACGCCCCAACATCGTGCAACCCGCCTCCAGTGGTGTCGCGACAGGCGTGAATGGAGGGACGAATGGAGACGTGTCGTCTTCAGCGATGAGAGTCGCTTCTGCCTTGGTGCCAATAATGGTCGTATGCGTGTTTGGCGCCGTGCAGGTGAGCGCCACAATCAGAACTGCATGCGACCGAGGCACACAGGGCCAACACCCGGCATCATGGTGTGGGGAGCGATCTCGTACACTGGCCGTACACCTCTGGTGATCGTCGAGGGGACACTGAATAGTGCACAGTACATCCAAACCGTCATCGAACCCATCGTTCTACCATTCCTAGACCGGCAAGGGAACTTGCTGTTCCAACAGGACAATGCACGTCCGCATGTATCCCGTGCCACCCAACGTGCTCTAGAAGGCGTAAGTCAACTACCCTGACCAGCAAGATCTCCGGATCAGTCCCCCATTGAGCATGTTTGGGACTGGATGAAGCGTCGACTCACGCGGTCTGCACGTCCAGCACGAACGCTGGTCCAACTGAGACGCCAGGTGGAAATGGCATGGCAAGCCGTTCCACAGGACTACATCCAGCATCTCTACGATCGTCTCCATGGTAGAATAGCAGCCTGCATTGCTGCGAAAGGTGGATATACACTGTACTAGTGCCGACATTGTGCGTGCTCTGTTGCCTGTGTCTATGTGCCTGTGGTTGTGTCAGTGTGATCATGTGATGTATCTGACCCCAGGAATGTGTCAATAAAGTTTCCCCTTCCTGGGACAATGAATTCACGGTGTTCTTATTTCAATTTCCAGTAGTGTAGATGTAAGCCATTTTGCAGCATCGCGCAGACGCACTATGATATACACCTTACCTTCTCTCTCTCTTTCTCTCTCTCTCTCTCTCTCTATATCTCTATCTCCCACACACCCGCGTGCACAAACACACACACACACACACACACACACACACACACACAGAGAGAGAGAGAGAGAGAGAGAGAGAGAGAGAGAGAGAGAGAGGAACACAAGCGCACGTGCATTCAAGCTTAGATACGTCTGCACGTGAGCGGAAGTACTTTTGTGTGTGCGTATGTGTGTGTGTGTGTGTGTGTGTGTGTTTTGTGAGAGCGATCGCCTGAACATCCAAATACACATTCTCGCTCTTAGATACTGGTGATATTGCACGTCCGATTGTACCTGTATTATTCTCCTTAACTTCGTTCAGCGTCATAGCGGTGAAGAAAGTTTCTTTTACTGTATGTCGATGAGACGTGAAACCTCTGCTTTTAATGAATCACTTAAACTTGCCTTTCGCTCTGGCAAGCAAAACCTTGCTTGGTGTCAAGACTTCTCTAGGAAGAGAATCTGATTTCTGTGTTTACCTTACTCGCCGCTTACGTTTACGTGGAATATTTGGAAATACTATTATGTGTACTATGATTTGTAGTTACGATTTCAGACGCCTCGGTAGGTAGCTGTGACCTATTTTGTGGTACTTGGCGTCCGTCTAAGAAGGGGGTAGAGAAAACACAGTAAGTTAGTTGTAGAAACGATCGGTATTGTAACTGTAAATTGTCGTAGCTGTGTTTCGAAGGAAACTGAGCTCCAAGCCCCAATAGAAAGCACTTAAGCTCAAATATTTATAGGTAAAGAAACCTGGAGAAAGCCGGAAATAAGCTCAGAAGAAATTTTTCTAACGACCTAACAGTGTGCAGGAACGACAGATTAAATACAGTTGGTGGTGGAGTACTTACTGCTATCAGAAGTAGATTGCCTTATAGTGAAATTGTAGTAGGTAGTTACTGCGAAATAGTATGGGTGGGAGGTTATACTTGACAATCAGACTAAACTATTTATTGTGTCGTTTTACCGAGTACCCGACGGGACAGATTGCTGTTGCAGAAAAAGCGAAAAAAGCATGCAAAATTTAAAAGGTATATTTGCTGAACAGTTTAAAGAAAATTTGAGTATTATTTCAAATATTTACCCCACTCATACTATAATAGTCGATGGAGACTTATATCTACCCTCGATATGCTGGAAAAGTTATACGTCATCCGAAATTGTACTGAATGCTTTGTCAGAAAATTATTTTGAATAATTAGTTCATGAGCCGACTCGAAGCGTAAATGGTTGCGGAAGTACAGTTAACCTCTTAGCAAAAAATAATCCACGACAAATAGTGACTATCGTGACAAATCCAGGGATTTGCGACCACAAAGCAGAAGCTGCTAGGCTCTATACCGTAAGTCCTACAACCATCAAAAAGAAACGCAAAGTACAGCTATTTAAACAAGCTGATAAAACTGCTCTTAATGCCTTATTAAGATACAGTCTGCACTGCTTCCGATATGATCATGTAAGCGTAGAAAAGTTGTATAATGATTCCAAAGAGATAGTATCGACAGCAGTTGAGAGATATATGCCACATAAATTAAGAAGTAATGGTACTGATCCCCCATGGTACACAAAACGGTGAGATTGCTGTTGCAAAAGCAGCGGAAAAAGCAGGCCAAATTTAAAAGAAAGGAAAATCCCCAAGACTAGCAAAGTTTTGCAGAAGCTCGAAATATAGTGAATACTTCAATGCGAGATGCTTTCAATAATTTCCACAACGAAACCCAAAGAGATTCTGGTCATACAGAAAGCACACCAGTGGCAAAATGCAATCAATACCTTCACTCCGTGATAACAAAGATGAAGTCACTGATGACAGTGCCACTAAAGCGGAGTTATTTAACACAATTTTCCGAAACTCCTTCACCAAAGAAGACGAAGTACATATTCCTGAATTCCAATCAAGAACCACATCCACGATGAGAATCATAGATACCCTCGATGTCGCAAAGGCGCTTAAATCACTTAATAAAAGCAAGGCTTCCGGTCCAATTTGTATACCATTCACGTTCCTCTCACAGTACGCTGATACAATAGCTCCATATTTAGCAGTTATATACAACCGCTCATCACAGAAAGATCCGTACCTAAAGACTGGAAAATTGCTCAAGTCACACCATTACCCAAAAAGGGAAGTAGGAGAAATCAGTTGAATTACAGGCTGATGTCACTAACGTTGTTTTGCTGCAGGATTTTTGAACATATACTGTTTTCGAACATTATGAAGTACCTCGAAGAAAACGATTTATTGACACGTAGTCAGCACGGATTCCGAAAATATCGTTCTTGGTAAACACAACTAGCTCTTTGTACCCATTAAGTAATGAGTGCTATAGACATGGGATGCCAAACTGATTGCATATTTTTAGATTTCCAGAAGGTTTTCGACACCGATCCTCACAAGCGTCTTCTAACCAAACTTCGTACCAATGGAATATCGCCTCAGTTGTTCTGCTAGATTCGTGATTTCCTGTCAGAATGGTCACAGTTCGTCGTAATAGATGGAAAGTCATCGAATAAAACAGAAATAATATCTGGCGTTCCCCAAGGAAGTGTTATAGGCCCTCTATTGTTCGTGATCTATATTAACGACATAGGAGACAATCTCAGTGGCTGTCTCAGATTTTTTGCAGATGATGCTGCCGTTTACCGTCTTGTTTAGTCATAAGGTGACCAAAACGAATTGCAAAATGATTTAGATAAGATATCTGTATAGTACGAAATGTAGCAATTGATGCTGAATAAAGAAAAGTGTGGAGTTATTCACATGAGTACTAAAGGAAAACCGCTAAATTTTGATTACGCGATAAGTCACAAATCCGAAGGCTGTAAATTCAACTAAATAGTAAGGAATTAAATTTACGAATAACCTAAATTTGAACCATCAGATAGATAATTTTGGGGGTAGAGCCAAACAAAGACTGCGATTCATTAGCAGAACACTTATAAGGTGGAACAGGTCTGCTAAAGAGACTACTTACACTACGCCTGTCCGTCCTAATCGGGAGTATTGCTGTGCGGTGTGGGATCGGAACCAGGTGGGACTGACGGATGACATCGAAAAAGAACAAAGAAGGACAGCTCATTTTGTATTACCGCGTAGGTGGGGAGATGGTGTCACAGACATGATACGTGAATTGGAGTGGCAATCATTAAAACAAAGGCGATTTTCGTTGTGACGGGATTTTTTGATGAAATTTAAATCACCATTTTTCTCATCCGATTTTGAAAACATTCTGTTGACCCCCCACCTACATAGGGAGAAATGATGATCACGATACAATAAGAGATATTAGTGCTGGCACAGAAAAATTTAAGTCCTCGTTTTTCCCGCCAGCTGTTCGAGAGTGGAACGGTAGAGAGAGACAGCTTGAAGGTGCTTCTTTGAACCCTCTGCCTGGATATTTATTGTGATTTTTACTGGAAATGGTAATATTATAGGGAGACCAACACCGATATTAAGGAATCACCATAACCGCGAAAGGCATGCCCCAGCTTCCATAAGAACTGCGAACTAAAAGTATTTCCTGTTCTCCCTTTCAATGTGTCTTTTTTATGGGTCCACTATGTTTGTGGGCGAATCCGCAATGACTACTTTTCAATAGATGTATATCGCTTCTTTTGGTACATTCTTCATCAAAGAACATTTGTCTGCTCTGCATAATCCATACACCAGCTGGTTATAATTAAGCTGGGTGTGTTCGAAACGCAGCAGTGCGGACTGTATACATAGTTGAGCGCTCAAATATCGTAGCTCAGTCTATTAATCTGCGAACTCACGGAATTTGCTTAAAACATAGTAGTATCGCTTTCTACCGCCACGTGACAATATGGTACTGTAAGGAATCAGCAACAGGGAAGGAATGATGAATTATAATAACGGTTGTTCTGGAAAGCTTACAGGATATTACCATAACGTACAACATGCCTTCAGTATAGGGTCCCGGGAGAGTAACATGCTGCATCCGTACCATGGCATGGTCGGCAGTTGCTCGCACCATGTCGGCTGTACTCAGAGCGATATGACGTCATACGTTAACCACCAGCTCAGGAAAAGTCCGGATGCATCCCTGATAGACACTGTCTTTCAGATGTCCCCACAACCAGAAGTCAGATAGATTTGCGTCCGAGGATTTGGAAGGTCGCACACCTTGACGTTGTCTAAATGGTGCTGTCGTTAGCGATGGTTTCTCGAAGCAAATACGTCACTCGGCAAGAGACATGTGGGGTCGCCCTCTCTTGAGCGAAAATAGTGATGTGGTGGCGCTCCCAGGTGCATGAAGAAACTGACGTGGACACAGTTTCATTCTTGCAAAGCAGGTTCTCTTGCGTAGAGATGTCACACTATACCAACATGTCTGCAAGGTGTCATCACGTAGAAGAAAAATGGATCGAGAATGAAGGAGCTGGTGTAACCACGCCACAGTCACATAAACTGAGTGCAGTGGATATTGCTGCAGAACACGTGGCGGAGTAGAACCCCTTATGCGAAAGTCCCATGCATCCACAGGGTCCTGTAGAGCAAAATTTGCCTCCTTCGTCCAAACGATATTCCCTGGCCACATTTAAGCCATTTCCATGCGTGGAGAGACGAGTGGTAAATTCATAGCTTTGACGTGTATCTTGGGGCTTCTTTCTGTACACATTCTGAATCTTGTAGCGATGTCAGTGTATAATGCGTAGCAAAACATTTCGAACTGCTGACCAGGGACAAGATAATTCCTGTGACACAGCTCAAGTATTCAAAACGTGAGTCATGTGCTGGACTGTCGGCTATAGGTACAGCAACTGCACCAACAACTGCCCCTGGAATGGGCACCTATCCTATTCCCGCTGCAACTCTTAATTCGGCTGTTTCTTCAAATTTATTGATCGTATTCATTGCTGCTTCTCTCACCGATATTCCCGCAACGCAGAACACCAACTTGGTTTCCTATTGGAATTCTCAACCTCCTTAAGCCTTTACACCAATAGACAGTCCACAAAAGAATGCAACACGTGTTGTTAAGTGACGAACAGCATGCTGACGTGAAAAGAGGAAACATTTCACATTCTGACTCCTTCGCTTTATTTTCACCTGGCGACAAAAAGTGACACTGGTACTTTTTCAGTGTACTTCCAGATCACACCAATTACAGAACATACCTACGATGTTTCAGCATCCTGAAATGTATAAAGACCACACTGAAGCATACGGAAAGCTGTCAGTTAAAAATATAACCGCGTGGTATATCATTACAAGAAAGATATTTTCTGGGTAGCAGAGGTCATCACTATTCACATTACATAATTTTCCGGGGAAAATAAGCAACAAACAGACGTCACAACATTTACAAATTGATCAAATGTTGAAAAGACACGGTATCTTTTAATGATAATCAAAGGACATGCCGAATTACAAGATTTTTCAATGCGGAAGTTACTTTGAACTCAGCAGTGCAAAGTAAAATTGTAGCACAATGATTTTCGCACCGGGATATCAATGTTGTCACAAGTAATTAGTACATTCTACTGGTTTCTTCCCTTATTACCAATCCTGAAACACTTTATAGACCACAACGGTACCAAAGCTCATTTCCGTTCCTGGATGGCCTAATCCAGCCTGTCTTATCTCGTTGCTATCAAAATTGACCGAATCCTTCACATCCCATCTGACTTCATCGTTCTGAATCAGATTTCGAATTCTTTCAGTTCCTTTCCTCCCGATAATCACGGCCAGGCCTGCGTTCACATCACTCTTATCCCAATTCAAGTACAATGCATCATTGATACCCATGGTCTGGGGGTAGCGTCTTTGATTTATAATCAAAACGTCTGCGGTCCCGAGTTCGATCCACGCCACTGTCTAAATTTTGATAAATAATCAGCATTGGCGGCCGAAGACTTCCGGCATAAGAAGTCAGCCTCAGGGCACTCCTTTGTCCTAGGGGTGGGAAATTGCCCCTAAAGGCGGAAGAATCAGCAATGATCAACCACATGAGGATGCAGAAGGCAATGGAAACCACTGCATTAAAGACACGTAACGTGTATCCACAGGACATGTGACCTGTAGTTGAAGAAGTGTCATGATGATCTCTCCATTGGAAAAGATTCCGGAATAGTCTCCCATTCGGATCTCCGGGAGGGAACTGCCAAGGGGAGGTTACCATGGGAAAAAGATTGAATAATCAACGAAAGGATAACGTTCTACGAGTCAGGGCGTGGAATGTCGGAAGCTTGAACGTGGTAGGGAAACTAGAAAATCTGAAAAGGGAAATGCAAAGGCTCAATTTAGGTATAGTAGGTGTCAGTGAAGTGAAGTGGAAGGAAGACAAGGTTTTCTGGTCAGATGAGTATCGGGTAATATCAACAGCAGCAGAGAATGGTATAACAGGTGTAGGATTCGTTATGAATAGGAAGGTAGGGCAGAGGGTGTGTTACTGTGAACAGTTCAGTGACCGGGTTGTTCTAATCAGACATTAGTCAGGAAGAATCAATACGCTAATTAGTGGGATACGGAAGTTCTAAGGAATGACGAGATACGTTTGAAGTTCTCTAACGCTATAGATAGAGCAATAAGGAATAGCGCAGAAGGCAACACAGTTGAAGAGGAATGGACGTCTCTAAAAAGGGCCATCACAGAAGTTGGGAAGGAAAACATAGGTACAAAGAAGGTAGCTTTGAAGAAACCATGGGTAACACAAGATATACTTCAGTTGACTGATGAAAGGAGGAAGTACAAACATGTTCCGGGAAAATCTGGAATACTGAAATACAAACCGCTGAGGAATGAAATAAATAGAAAGTGCAGGGAAGCTAAGACAAAATGTCTGCAGGAAAAATGTGAAGACATCGAAAAAGGTATGATTGTCGGAATGACAGACTCAGCATACAGGAAAGTCAAAACAACCTTTGGTGACATTAAAAGCAACGGTGGTAACATTAAGAGTGCAACGGGAATTCCGCTATTAAATGCAGAGGAGAGAGCAGATAGGTGGAAAGAATACATTGAAAGCCTCTATGAGGATGAAGATTTATCTGATGTGATAGAAGAAGAAACAGGAGTCGATTTAGAAGAGATAGGAGATCCAGTATTAGAATCGGAATTTAAAGGAGCTTTGGAGGACTTACGGTCAAATAAGGCAGAAGGGATAGATAACATTCCATCAGAATTTCTAAAATCATTAGGGGAAGTGGCAACTAAACGACTATTCATGTTGGTGTGTAGAATATATGAGCCTGGCGACATACCATCTGACTTTCGGAAAAGCATCTTCCACACAATTCCGAAGACGGCAAGAGCTGACAAGTGAGAGAATTATCACACAATCAGCTTAACAGCTCATGCATCGAAGCTGCTTACAAGAATAATATACAGAAGAATGGAAAAGAAAATTGAGAATGTGCTAGGAAAAGTAAAGGCACGAGAGAGGCAATCCTGACGTTACAGCTAATAATGGAAGCAAGGCTAAAGAAAAATCAAGACACGTTCATAGGATTTGTCGACCTGGAAAAAGCGTTCGACAATATAAAATGGTGCAAGCTGTTCGAGATTCTGAAAATCGTAGGGGTAAGCTATAGGGAGAGACGAGTCATATACAATATGTACAACAACCAAGAGGGAATAATAAGAGTGGACGATCAAGAACGAAGTGCTCGTATTAAGAAGGAAGCAATGATGGAAATAAAAGAAAGGTTCAGGAATGGAATTAAATTACAAGGTGAAAGGATATCAATGATACGATTCGCTGATGACATTGCTATCCTGAATGAAAGTGAAGACGAATTAAATGATCTGCTGAACGGAACGAACAGTCTAATGAGTGCACAGTATAGTTTGAGAGTAAATCGGAGAAAGACGAAGATAATGAGAAGTAGTAGAAATGAGAACAGGGAGAAACTTAACATCAGGATCGATGGTCACGAAGTCAGTAAAGTTAAGGAATTCTGCTACCTAGGCAGTAAAATAACCATTGACGGACGGAGCAAGGAGGACATCAGAAGCAGACTTGCTATGGGAAAAAAGGCATTTCTGGCCATGAGAAGTCTACTAATATCAAATACCGGCCTAAATTTGAGGAAGAAATTTCTGGGGATATACGTCTGGAGTACAGCATTGTGTGGTAGTGAAACATGGAGTGTGGGAAAACCGGAACCGAAGAGAATCTAAGCATTTGAGATGTGGTGCTATAGACAAATGTTGAAAATTAGGTGGAATGATAAGGTAAGGAATGTGGAGGTTCCACGCAGAATCGGAGAGGAAAGGAATATGTGGGAAACACAATCAGCTTAACAGCTCATGCATCGAAGCTGCTTACAAGAATAATATACAGAAGAATGGAAAAGAAAATTGAGAATGTGCTAGGAAAAGTAAAGGAGAAGGGGCAGGATGATAGGACATCTGCTAAGACATGAGGGAATGACTTTCATGGTACTAGAGGGAGCTGTAGAGGGCAAAAACTGTAGAGGAAGACAGAGATTGGAATAAGTCCAGCAAATAATTGAGGAAGTAGGTTGCAAGTGCTACTCTGAGATGAAGAGGTTAGCACAGGAAAGAAATTCGTGGTGGGACGCATCAAACCAGTCAGACTGACGAGGAAAAAAAAACACCATTCGACATGTTAGCCCTCCTGTTACAAATTTATCGTTTTCCGGTGCGGACAATGTAACAAAATTCAATAAAGTCCTTAATTTATATCTTGATGTCAAAAATCAGGTTATTGACTTTTAATACACGAGAAAACTGTTTTCAACATTTGCTATGAAAACCCATTGTTCATAAAAATATAAAAATGGAAAAATTACTTTCACTTTCATTCGTTATAAACCTTTATTAACATTTTTAAGTATGACTCTTACTGAACAGTGGTTGTTTTTCCAGAACATGACGGGTGAAGGTATGAAGGTATGGTTGACACAGAGTGGTCATGCCTGCAGGACAGACTGCCGGCTGGGGTGGCCGAACGGTTCTAGGCGCTACAGTCTGGAACCGCCGGACCGCTACGGTCGCAGTTTCGAATCCGGCCTCGGGCATGGATGTGTGTGATGTCCTTAGGTTAGTTAGGTTTAAGTAGTTCAAAGTTCTAGGGGACTGATGACCTCAGCAGTTAAGTCCCATAGTGCTCAGAGCCATTTTTGAAGCAGCAGGACAGACTGTCTATGAGTGGTAAACGTTTCCATCCCATGATGTCAGCGAATATTAACAACCCTGACTTGCCTTACAGCCCACACTCTTTGCCACATTCGTGCGTCTCCTCGTGACATTATCAAATTATCTTTTGCGAAAACTCTGGTTATAATATTCGACAAAGGAAACGAGTGATACAATAACGACAAAGTTTCAGTCAGACCTTTAGCTAGGCTACAAGGGTCAGTGATTTAAGGCAGTTGCTCACCATGGTGTGGAGATCTGGCTTCGAAATTCACAAGCTGTCTCTTTCATTGTTACTATACACTCATCAAAGTTCTGGACTCCCATTTCACTGCATTTTACTGTTATTTCATACCGTGTTACATGTGTTGGGACATATAAGAGAATCAAGGGCAATGCTTTCATTAATCTGGCTCTTTACGTTTGAACTGCCTTCCAGTGCAAGTTTTTATTTCACGTGGAATGTATATTACATGGAAAGTAAAGCATTTATCAACCCATTTATACGGCGTTTTTTGGCGTCATAGAATTTAATTCATTTCACCACCAATCATTCCATTCATTTCACCTTGATGATTTGAAATTAATATTTGTACCACTCTTCCAAATAACAAATTCCCACTGTGGAATCGTACCCATTGCTTGCTTTCGACTGCGTTTTGAAAGCCTGAAGCCGATGTCAAAATCCTGATGCTATCATAAACCATAGATGCGCCTTCACTGTTCAGTCAAAACCGATTAACAGTTCTATAAGAACTGTGTGTACCATGAAATACCACTATTAGCGTCGAGTAATACCAAAAGTTAGCATCATCTGTCCTGATACGGAACCAGATTCTCAAAGACTTCAGTGCATGAAATTTCAAGTTATTGAGGATGATATGATGAACCGGAGTAAATATCATCAGCTGCAGTACGTAAAGTTCTCTATTTAATATATGAGCCATTTCGAAGCTTTGCAGTCCATTGTAACATTGCAACAAGTAGTGACTGTGCCGATCGTCGTATGGTAGGTAACAACGTCAGCACTGTCATGTTTCGGTGCATTTGTAGGTAGAAAGAAACATTCTGAAACTAATCATAATTGGATACCTTGTAGCTAATGGATGATGATTAGTTTCAGTTAAAATTTTTTGCACGATTCCAACGAAATCAATGAAGATAATAATATTCTAAGAAATATCGCTTTCTACTTCAGTAAAAGTTGCAAGATAGCTTTTTGAGTTGTGAATTCCTACGGGTCTCCGAAAACCTATGAATTTGTCACAGAGCTTCTTGAACCTGTATGTCCTCTTTCTAGTTTTATCGATAGAGCTTTGCGAATTTGTTATAGAGACTCTTCATTTGAATTTTGGGAAAAGTCTCTAAGATGTGGCTAAGCTGTTCCTCGGCAATACCCTTTCTTCCAGAAGTACTAATTCCCCAAGGTATGTACGAGAACTTCTATGAAGTTAGGAAATTCGGAGAAGACGTATTGATGGAAATGAAGTTGTGAGAGTGAGTCGTAAGTCCGCCTTTGATAGCTCAGCACTTGCCTGCCGAAACCGAATCTCCTAGATCAGGGCCCCCGTGCAGCACCGAGGTCTATTTTACTAGGAAGCTTCACTCTTCATTTGTTCCAAAACTCTTTTTAGGTTACTTGTTCTCTTAGAAGCGTGTCCGTATCAGCAATAGATCTGAGCACCGCAGCTCTAAGTTCTAGTAACGTCTATGTACAATGGTAGCAAGTATTTACTAGTAGAGCGAAGTTAGTGCCGGATAACTTTATAGAAATTTTCTGAACAAAATTGTTATCTTCCTTGTGAGAAACGGAAACCCTCTAAACCAGTAGACAGATCACCGTTCTGATTTATTTAGTAAACCGAATAGTTTCATGTACTGATACAGAAGCTGATATTATTATTATTTTCCTGTGTCCACACTACAAAAGTGCCATTACTGTGTAAATGGATTGACAGACATTAATGACGATTTACCCCTGTCTGATAATTTCAGTCTATTGGTAAAATGCAGCATAAAAGTAAGTACAGGTTAGCGAAGGGTAGAAAGAGTCCACATTCAACCTTTAGCCTATAAGAAATAAGAAATCTATAAGTGGGATCTCCGTGAACAGTGATACTGCTTAGAATGTGATTAACAAGAACGAATCGTTTAATCCCAGCGATTTCAGCTTGCATATAAATTCTTCCGGTTTTGTCTTTATGATAAGTATAGTTATGCACAAATCGTCTTAATAATGAGGCGAGGTATTAGGTAGCTTTGGAAGACAGAGATCAATTGCAACTCACAGGTCATCAAAGCGTGAAACTAATCTGAAGATTTCGTTGTCAATAAAACTTCGGTAGAACTACAAATTATGTCAGTACTCACAAAAACTCTTGAGGCTGGGTCGCTGAAACTACAAATTACATCAACATTCTCCAGAACTATTGAGGGAGGGAACAGAAGGCTGATACTGCCTCCTACTGGCATCGACTAAGTTTCATTTTTACTGTCATATCACACTTACAGAAAAGGAAGCTACTAAATCACTTGGGTGGCTATTTTCCTATAAATTCTGCCAATTAGTAGCAAGATTAATGTGTAAGCTGTTCTACTACAAATAATCTTACTTGTAGGCCAATCTCTTCCTTTCTTGCTATATCAAATACGATTTTGTCCATCTTCCGACCAGTCGCAAAATGAAAACCACAGAGAAAATCCAATTAAGTGTTGGGCAGATGTATTTCTCAGCGTCTCTTGTGCGCCTGTCTATCGTGTAACATTACAATTGTCAGTTCTCAGTGCACTGTGAGCACGTAGAGATGCCTCGAAAATAATGTCTCCCTTCAAGTGTAAAGTCCAGTTGAGGCGTTCCGCCTGATTTTATGTAGCCCACATAACATAACCGTCATGCATATCCTTCTTCATGACGTTTCTCCACCGTGATTATAGACACTAGGAAGACGACCATGAAGCATTTTCAGTGGGAAGTGTTTGATCACTTACTACACATCCCAGCCTTTCTACGACTTTCATCTCTTTCCCACTAGACACTACCTGGACAGAAATCTGACAGGGAGAACGAGGTGCCGACCAGCGTAAGAAATTGGCAACAATCGCGGATAGCCTTCTATGATTACTGGGTATTGAATCGTTGGTACCAAGTTACAGTAATTGTCTTAAGTCTAAGCAGCACGTATAGAGAGAAATTTAAGCAAGGTGTAGCTAAATGTTGCAAAAAAAAGTTTGTATTTACGCTGCAGTTTCCATTTCACAACCGAACGGAGAGTGGAACAGTAGCACTTGTAAATCACGTCAATCATTAACAAAAACAATATTTAAAATTGTGGTGTGGTAAACTCTAGCAGCACATCGTTCCTGCAGTTTAAGGTAAAATGTTTCCTGTAGTGGATAGATTTTGATGGAACACCAACGCTGCAAGGCTACTATAAAAAAAAAAAACTCAGCTGAGTACTGGTGACACACGTCTATGGTGGAAAATTGCCTCAAAGGATAATACTAAGCCCAGGAGAGTTGTGTGATTTTAGAGTCAAATAAAGAGACAAACTAATCCTTTGGGGTATTAGGAAATTTCGGGGGTTTCCTGTAGTTAAACATGTCTGTCGTCTGACGAGAGAACTCCGCGGCAGTGCCCAAGAAATTTCAGACCATCTGACAATGAATCTTATCCGTCATTATCAAATGAATCGGTTGAAGGGTTAATGGAGTAGATCTATGTAGCCGAATTTTCGGATCACTTCGACTGTTGTGTTTGCTATGTACGTGTGTGTTTCAGAAAATAATTTAGACCTGTCATCCCACTCTAAGGCCATTGTGAAACAGGAGTGGCTTATTGTCAGAAGAGAGTACATGTTCCGAGTAACCCTTCTGACGTAGTTCTGCTGTTGTAAGGGTAACAGGTACACAACATGATGCGAGTAAAATGGCGCTTCACCTGGTAATGCATTCCAAAATTGAGGTATGCGAGCCACTAGGATTCTCGTGATGGAAACCTCTCAATTTCACATAGATTCGCCCCAAAATTCGGGCTTTACGTAGACTAAATACAATGACGCGTTCAGTCGTAGTGCCAGAAGAACACCTTAGAGGAAGAGATTATCCAACGACGAGGACGTTCACATTGCGGTTCTCGAACGGCTCCTTCACCAATGAGCGTGTTTAAATTGCCGAGGAACTGAACTGCTGGTAGAGCGTTCCGACTGTTCTTTACGAGACTTGGTGACTGTGTTTAAAAATAGTGTCATGTGTCCGTGTCACTTTCATGTGTTTCGCAGTTTTCACCAAGATTAGAATACTTAGCATAAATATGTGAAACTTATTTGTTCAATAACCCTCTCACATCTTCTGCTACACCCTCTTTAATTTCTTGAATAAATACTGCATTCCGCATGGCTCTACATATAACAGGCAAGGCAAATTCCCAAACGCCATAAACTGTCTTGATGAAACTTTGCGAGTGTGTAGAGTTGGGAAAATAAAGCAATATGTATTTCCTTGTTCGTGCCCAATTCCAATTTTAAGAATAAAACACACCTTGAAAGCTAGTTTGGCGTATTATGTTTAGAGAAAGTATCTTTGAAATAATGATGTATAACAATGTTTCTCACAGACAATGTTCTTTAGAACTGTATACTGGAATTTTTTAGTATGTTAAAATTTTGGAAAATACGCCACTCCCATTAATTATTTATGAAAAATAGAAACTTTTGTTACAGCATTAATTAAAGAAGCTTGCAAGCTTCATAAATCTATATGTAATAAAACTGGTTTCAAAAACACCATTGTTTTGAAAATAAGTGCATAATCTGCTGTCAGAGAATTTTCAACATACCTGATTAAAATATCTACACATTCTTTATTAGTCTACCAGTTTATTTTGCTTGTATTTGTTTTTTTTTACACTTTCACATAGGAGTTTATTGTAAACTTAAAATAGTAAGTAATCATTTGCAATAAAGATCATCTGTAAAAACAAGGTTAAAAATAATTTTTACAACATACACTTATAATGAACGAAGTAAAGTCACATAATATACACGACCGAGAACAGAATGTACAACAAAATTCAGCAGGATTTTAAGTTGGCACGGGCGACCCCTGAAATATCCTCATGTGTATCAGACATATTTCATTACATTGGTAAGCCTCGTCGAAGAGAACTTGTTATGTACTAGTGACTGCGGGATGTAGATTGATTATGTTGTTTCTCAAGTACAGATGTACATCATAAACATTCAAAAGAACTGGATCTGAAATACTTCTCGAGAAGTTGTTCCAGCATCGAAAGCTGTTTTCATCTCACTGTTTGACAGCCCCAAGAATCTGAAAATAACTGATGTTGCTCCCTCACTACGAAGATAACCTCTTTGAGATGTCTTTTGTGCTGGTCAGACGTTGTATTTTTTCGATTTGCTGCCAAAAGTACATTTAGGGCCTGAAAATTGATTTTAGAATTCTTTCTCTAAACTCACCTTTAGTTTTTTTTAACTATGAAAAGGCGGGTGGTCAGTGTGAGAAAACAATTTTGACCATCATACCCCAGGAAAGTGAAATTGTCAACCTGGTGATTTCAAATAGCTTGGCGGCATAAGTACAGTCGTAAAATGTATACTGCTTTCGATGATGGAAGAATTTTAGCACCCGATTTTCAGACCTAGTTGTGTTGAATGTTTATGACATTAGTGTACAGCTTATTTTCAACAGTCGTATTTCAGACACTTTCTTTATTACACATGGATGTATATGTATTAAGACCTTCTTTAACTGATGCTGTAAAGAAAGATTTTATTTTTCAGAATTAATTAATGGTGGTGTGGTATTTCGCAAAACTTCAGATTATTGAAAATGCAGATATACAGTTTCCAAGAAGGTTAATTACATATTACTTTCCTATTAGAAACATTTTTTGTACATAGTCGTTTTGAATATATTCCTTCCAAACCTAATACGCCAAATTAACCTTCGGTATGCGTTTCACTCTTAAAGTGGAATTAGGCTGAAAAAAGTATTGGTTTATTTTTCTCCGTCTAAACACAAGCCAATCTTCATCAAGATCCCTTATTGACATTTGGGAATGTTCCGTTGTGAGCCAGATCCAGTACTTTTAACTGCTGGATATGAGAAGTTTGTCACATAAACGGTGTGGCAATTTTCCGTGCTGTAATTGCATGAATACACGGTGTTAACTAATGAGAAAAATTATACGGAAAAGTTGTCCATATTCAAAAACTGGTATTTCGCACGAACTTCTTATCTGTACTTGAAACACCAAAGCTGCAAGCAAACGTTTGCTTATCTTCACATATGTTATCATGAAAACATGCACTAATTGTGTCTATGTAAATAATTTCGTAACTCTGAGAATCTAACTTAGTCGTGTCCTTGGCGCTCTTATTGTTTCGCTCTCCCCTTTACTGGAACTTTCACCGTCTAAATTCTGATTCTCGTACGCTGTTTATTTACGGCGTTGGTGCTGCAGGATCTTTCTCTTTGTACCCGCCATTAATTTTTGTTCTCTTTATCTTTTCGCTCCTTCTAGAGGCCGGTGACTTCAGCGTTCACTGTTCGCTCTCTTATTTAGCTGTTGTTTGTCGGCGCTATTTGATCTCGTTGCTGTGCCAGTTACTTTGACTTTCCAGACGCTTCCTTACCTTCTCCGACTTCCCTACATCATCCTTTATGAGTTGTCACAGCTACGCTGCTTCCTTTCCTCGTTTTATGAAGTTACTGACTCACAACCGAGTTAATATATGATTACCGCTAGATTCACTTGGCCTAGACGGCTTGTTATAGTTAAAATGTGTTTTTGAAATCCTATGGGACTTAACTACTAAGGTCATCAGTCCCTAAGCTTACACACTACTTAACATAAATTATCTTAAGGACAAACACACACACCCATGCCCGAGGGAGGACTCGAACCTCCACCGGGACCAACCTGTTATACTTAAACGCGAAGAATTCACAGCGTATCAAGCTAATAATTATTGTACTTTTCAGAAAAAAATATCTAATCTAGAAATGCGTCACAGTACGGAAACACAAAGAACTGATATTAGGCAGAAGATAAAATTGAATGTTTACCTGCAAAACGATATTTACGGCTACATATTAAGTACTAGAACCAAACACTTCTGATATTGCATCAACCAAGACAAGATAAAATTATAGCCGTACAAAACAAAATCTAATGGCCAATTTTACATTCAACCACTGCCACTGTTTGTCATAAATAATCGCATTGAACCATCAGATGCTACAAGTTCCGGGCAGGCGCATATCTTCAGAAAATAACGGATGAACACTACATGGTGCTGAACAAAGGTTACTCGGTGTCATATAAAGAATTTGTTGCAGCATACGTGACGTACAAGAGCATGTCAAAACAATTATGTATTGCACGCTGTGGCTCTACATCTAAGTCTACAAACATACTGCGCGGCCACCGTAAGGTTCGTGACGGAGGATATCCTTACCACTACGAGTCACTTCTTTCCCTGTTCCACATCCGCATAGGATGAGGGAATACAACTTTCTACATACCTCCGTATGAGTTCTGATTTCTCGTATATAATCTTCATATTCTTTAAGTGAAATGTATGTTGGCAGCAGTAGAACCGTTTTGCAGTCAGCTCCAAATGCCAGTTCTTTAAATTTTCTCGATAGTGGTCTCCAAAAGGAACATCTCCTTTTCTCCAGGGAATCCCATTTGAGTTATCGAACCATCACCGTAATACTTGCATCTTTCTTGGACCTACTGGTAACAGATCTAGCATCCCGCCTTTGAATTGCTTTTACGTATTCCTTTACTATAACCTGGTGCTGATTCCTAACAATCGAACAGTACTCAGTAACATGTCGCACTAGCGTAGTACCTGCGATCTTCTTTATAAGTGAATAGCACTTATCTAAAATTCTTCCAATAAACCGAAGTTGACATATCGGTTCCAGTTCCACTTCTTTCTCACTCTCACTTCCTCTCTTTTTATTTTTAATCATCAGCCTTCTGACTGGTTTGATGCGACACACCACCAATTCCTCTCTCGTGCCAAGCTCTTCATCTCAGAGTAACATTTGCCACCTAGATCCTCAGTTTCGATGTCCTACCATCCTGTCGCTTCCCTTCATCAGTATTCTCTAGATATTTCTTTTCCTCGCCGATTCTGCGGAGAACCTTCTCATTCCTTGCCTTATCAGTCCACCTAACTTTTATCATTCGTCTGTAGCACCACATCTCAAATGTTTCGGGTCTCTTCTTTTCCGGTTTTCCCGCAGTCTATGTTTCACTACTAAACAGTACTGTATACCGAACGTACATTTTCAGAAATTTATTCCGCAAATTAAGCCCTACGTTTGACACTAGTAGACGTCTCTTGGCCAGGAATGCCATTTTTGCCACTGCTAGTCTGCTTCAGATGTCCTTCTTGCCATGTCCATCATGGGTTACTTTGATGCCTAGGTAGCAGAATTCCTTATCTCCATCTATTTCGTGATTACCCATCCTCATGTTTAGTTAATCACTAGTCTCATTTTTGCTACTTCTCCTTACCTTAGTCTTTCTTCAGCTTACTTTCAAACCATATTTTTACTCATTATCAGCAGATTATGTAGGTCTTTTTCACTGTGAACAGAAACGCCATCAGGACATCTTTCATCGATATACTTTCACGCTGCTTCTTATTTACACTCTGGAACCTTTCTTTTATTTCTGTCATTGCTACTTCGTTGTACAAACTGAGCAGTGAGAGCGGAAGGCCGTATACCTGTATTCCATCCTTTAACCCAAGCACTTCATACTTGGTCATCCACTATTATTACACACTCTTGGCTCTAGCACATATTGTATTTTATCGGTCTCTCCCAATGTTTCTCAGTATTTCGAACATCTTGAACCATCTTACACGTCTAACGCTTTTTCCAGGTCGACAAATTCTATGAACGTGTCTTAATTGTTCCTTAGTTTGGCCTCCATTATCAATGGCGACATTGGAATTGCCTCTCTGGTGCCCTTACCTTTGCTAAAGCCAATGTAATCGTCATCTAACACATCTTCAATTTTCTATTCCTTACGCCTGTTTATTATTCTTGTCAGCAACTTGGATTTAAGAACTGATAAGCTGATTTTCTAATGATTCTCGCGCTTCTCGGCTCTTGCTTTCTGGACTTTTTCCTCCGTAAGTCAGGTGGTATATCACCGGACAGTCTAAGCACCATTTGAAAAGTCGTTTTGTTGCCATTTCCCCATATGTTTCTAATATTGGGTCTCTATATCGACTCCTGTTTCTTCCCTTGTCACGTCATTACAGTTGTCTTCCTTTGATAGATACCTTCAATGTAATCTTTCCACCTACCCGCTCTCTCCTCTGGTTTTAAGAGTGACATTCTCATTACACTCTTAATATTACCAACCTTGCTTTGATTTCATTAAAGATCGTTCTGACTTTCCTTTATGCCGAGTCACTACTTCCTACGATCATTTCGTTATCCACTTCGTCAAATTTTTCGTGCAGGTGTTTCACCATAGTTTCCCTGTATTTGCTGTTTATTTCATGGCTGCATTCCACTATTTCCTTGAACATTTTTGTACTTCCCTCTTTCATTGGCCAACTGAGGTGTTTCTTCTTTTAAGCATCGTTTCTTCACAGTTCCCTTTTCTGAACCGACGGTTTTCTTTCCAACGTATGTGGCTGCCATTCTTAGAGATTCCCATTCCTCTTTCAATGAACTACCTATTGATCTATTCGTTCTCGCAGTGTCTATAGCCGTAGATGACTTCAAGCGTACCTCTTCATTCATCTGTATGCCACTTCTATGTGTACTGGTTCTTCCTGCCTATTCTATTAAACTTCATCCTACTCTTCATTACTACTAGATTGTGATCTGAGTCATATCTGCTACTTGGTACGCCTTACCATCTGTTTTCTGAACCACTCCCTTGCCATGATATAATCTAATTGTAATCTTCCCGTGTTTTCAAGTCTTTTCCCAGTATAAGTCTTCCGCTTGTAATTCTTGAACAGAAAATTCGTTTTGAAACGTTACGCTCATATTTTTAAGGGGAAGACACTACTAATGCTGTATTCATCAATTACGGTTTTGTCTTCCACAATCATCTTCATGAACATTTATTTTCCTGTACCTCGAGCTACCTGTCACTTATCACACCGACAACAAATTTTGTCTAAATCATTTTGTGAGCTGCTATTGTCACTCAGTGATGATACCTTCCCGTACATCACAGCATGATCAGTAAACAGCTGCAAATTGCTGTTACAGGCGTGAACCGCGCGTCCTCTACGGGGGCACGTTCGAATCCTGCCTCGGGCATGGATGTGTGTGATGTCCTTAGGTTAGTTAGGTTTAAGTAGTTCTAAGTTCTAGGGGACTGATGACCTCAGATGTTGAGTCCCCTAATTTCTCAGAGCCATTTCAGCCAATGTCGTTACCCTGACGGAAGTCAGTAATAAGATGTGCACGATAGGGGCACGAATAGTCGTCCATGACGACGAATGTTTCGCCAATATGCTGCCGAAATGGTTGCACTATCGGTCGGAGGATGGCAGTCACGTATCGTACAGACGTTACGGTGCCTTCCATGACCACCAGCGGCGTACGTCGGCCCCACAAAATGACACCCCAAAACAGCAGGGCATCTCCACCTTGCTGCACTCGCTGGACAGTGTGTCTAAGACGTTCAGCTTGACCGGGATGCCTACAAGCACGTCTCCGACGATTGTACGGTTGAAACCGTATCTGACACTCATCGGTGAAGAGAACGTGAAGACAATTCTGTACTGTTCACTCGAAATGTTGTTGGGCCTATCTGTACCATGCTGCATGTTGTCGTTGTTGCAAAGATGGACCTCGCCACGCAGCCGATTGCGCACAGTTTGAGTCGCAACACGACGTCCTGTGGCTGCACGAAAAGCATTATCCGACGTGGTGGCGCTGCCGTCAAGGTTCCTCCGTGCCATAATCCGTAGGTACCGGTCAACGACTGGACGGCCTGAGCGAGGCATGTTATCGACAGTGCCTGTGTCTCTGTATCGCCTCCACGACAGAACAACATCTCTTTGATTCACTCTGAGACTCCTGGACATTTCCCTTGTAGAGAATCCATCCTGGCCCAAAGGAACAATGTGGTCGCCATAGTACCGCGGAATTGATAGTGAGTGCATGGTTGATCTACAGACAACACGAGCAGTGTACCTCTTTCGTGCTGGAATGACTGGAACTAATCGGCTGTCCCACTCTAATAGGAGCTGCTCATGCATGGTTGTTTACGTCTTTGGGCGGGTTTACTGACATGTCAGAACAGTCAAAGAGACTGGGTCTGTGATGCAATATCCACAGTCAACGTATATCTTCAGGAGTTCTAAGAATCGGGGTTATGCAAAACTTTTTTTGATATGTGTATAATGTGATATAAGGGTAAGAGATGCTTTCTGAAACAGCGCTGATTCGTGGACACAGGCTTTTCGCTCTCAAGCAAATGTGTAACGTTCTAATCGAGGTTGCTTTCTTTAAATTTCCAGAACTTGTTGTCCGTCAATAAATATAGATTATAAAACTTTTTGACGGTTTTATGAAGCAATTCATTTAAATACATCGTAGCTGCCTATCACTTCCTATTGAAAAATTTGTTACTTCCATGTAATGTTTTATCTCCGAGTTTTCCGTTCACGCGTAATTAAGACATCCTTTAGATTAAATCTGTATATTCACCATGTAATGTCCAACTCACGTTGTCCCTGCCATAGTGGTTATTGTACGCTATACATATCTCCTTGCAGATACTAACTTATGTGACCGTTAAGGATACTAGTTGCTTAACTGTTAGATGACATTTACTTGCAAGACTGATTCATAGTACCGTATACTTGTCAAGGAAAATAATGAAAAATGGAATAGTTAATGAGTCATAATGTTCGATGAAAGTAGCGTAAGATAAAGTTACTAATACCAAATTTCTCAATATATCCGTACGTGGTTAATCGAGAAAACCGAAAACGAGAAATAAACGACGTGGTGTATGCTTTAGCTACTAACGTAGATGATGCAAATTTGAGCGTGTGCTAACTATGTACGTCTTATGGGAGCTCCAGATGCACCAAAAGAATTTGTTCTACAAGTTTCGGCTTTTATACCATTATCAAGTTTTCGTAAATGTCTACTAAGACAGACAACAAGTGTGAAATCAAGCACTTGCAGTTATATATAGAAGTATTAAGAATAAATGTGAAACAAAAGTGTATGTAACCAGTTGGCATTACGTTAAGTACACAGGTGTCCACTATTAAAGCAACAAACTGAAATTTGCAAGGTTGGGAAACAATGTAAAGGGGCAGAACGTAACCTACCGCAACGTGCATGAATGTAGACAAAATATTTCCTCGATCCTCCCAAATTACGGAATTACACACACATTTCGACAATTGGGTAATGTGCTCAGCATGGGGAGTGACAACATCTGTCAACAATACAGGCCTGACTGCGTCGGGGCATGCTATGAATGATGTCGGTCTCTTGTTTCCCTAGTGCATCCCACACATGTTCTATGGAACTGAAATAAGAACGTGAAGGCCACACCATGCGTGCAGTATCTTCCGTTTCCAAGAAAACATCAACCCGTTCATTATGAGGTCGAGCATTATCGTCCATCAATACTAAGTCTGGACCCACAGTGTCTCGAAACAACCGCGCATGAGGTCCCACGATCTTGTTATGACAGCTGACGCCAGGTACACCTTGCCGATTCACCCATAACATTTCGCGAAGAGCTGCTCGAGCGGTCAACATCTGTGCCCACATCTTTGGGGATCTTCATTGATATCGGTCTCTTTTTCACAATGTTTTGGTTCTGAAGTCATGTTCCACGTTCCCTCCTGGTGCGACACCGTCAAGAACCACTCTCCGGACCAAATCGGGACTCATCTGTGAAAATCACACTCGACCACTTTTCGACCATCAACGTAGCATGATGCCGTCACCACCGTCAACGTTCCCTTCTGTGGAAACGCATCAGCCGTACACTTACAGGTCTCCAACAATAAAGGACACTCTGCCGAAGCCTTCTGACTACCTTTTGCCTCGATGTAAACCATCTAGTGGACGCTGGAAAGTCAGACGCCAGTTGCAATGTAATTCTAAGGCAGTACTGTCTTGCCCTTATAACCTCTCTTTCTGATTAGGCTTTGCCCTGGTCTTCATCATCCAGTTTCGGTCTGTATAAACGTTCGCCAGATCTGAGAAACAACATTAAGGTATCGGGCCACATCAAATTGCGACAGGTTTGATTCCATTCTTTCTATGGTCCTCCGCCGCAGAGAGTCGGGTAGGTGTCTTCTCTCTGCCATACTGCATCGTCTGTGACTGTGTATCCAGTGATTGTGGATATGGGACTATCTGTTAAAGCACTAACCCATTTGGTAGTCACCCGGATCTCACCGTTGGAGTGGTCGTCCATTGGCAGGTATGGCAACTTCCATGCAGAACACGACCATAAGGGAATCTGTTGAAATTTGTATGATTTAATCGTGAATTAGACACAGGAAGGGGAAATAGTGTTTTGTTGCTTTAATTTTGGACACCGGTGTATATTCTGACAATCGTAAAAACAGGAACCGTTTTTATAGCTGAAGTACAGAGAACAGATAACTGGATGAGGAAGAACTATTTGAGCAATAAGGACCGAAGAGAGGAAGAGATGGCCAGAAGAGTGCACAGAAATCGGAGTAGACGGTTTTTGGGAAAAAATATATATTATAAATTACTATAACCAAATTATGGTATATTACTAAAACAGATCACATATTTGAAAATAATGAAACGAAAGAAGAAGTCCTACACGTCATTGTAATGGCAAGGAACGTGACTGGGGAATGGAGCGTTGGGTGTTTTCAACGGTGGGTCGGTTTTTCTTTTATTTTCTTTTAAACCTTCCTCTAATTTCATCAGTGAGACCGTGGATGCCATTTAGGAACGCTCGACGTCCTCCACGTGGTCCACTTACTGGGTTTGAAGACCTGACCGAGCTGGACGAGGGGTGTGTCGTTGGCAATGACGGCACGCATTCCTCTGCCGCTGAGAGTCTGAGGCCATTGACAAAGACAAGCACTCTGATTCTGAAACGACCAGAGTAAGCAGTTTGATCTCACTTCAAGCAACAACATCACAGGCTGATGACATTTAGAATCACGCCAAAACATTCCGTTAGCAAATACCCTAAAACTTAATTGGAAATGCTTTAAAGAAAACTACTGGTCTCAGTATATTTTAAAGGCGAAGCACCATAAAACGTTGTTACGAAAAAAGGATTCACAGTCTAGTAGCTACACATTTTGCATTTCGACACGTTTCCATTTAGTAACAACGTTAATTACTCAGCCGTTCTAAGCTACACACAAACCTACTTAAGCTAGACGGCTGACAATTTGTTATTTGTGACAAGACTCAATTGACTTCGAACTATGCCATAAGGTTCTTGTGATAACCTGTGACTCAGCTAATGGGACTATTAGTTACTTCAACTGGATTTTCAGTTCAAAGCGTGAAGCCAACCCTTTCATAACTAGACAGGCACTAGCCTGCCTAACAGTACAACCCGGCATACAGCGACAGCTTTAGTAGTATTCAGTGCACTAGACTAATTTGTTAGTATTGCAACAAAGCAGTTCACGGTATAGTACTTTGCAGATGAAAGATTAAGATCGCCAGTGAGGAACGTAGACCACTCACGTCCATTGGTCTCTACACAACACAGTTACCAAGCACCAGGCATCATTATTGAACCTCGAAACATTTCTCAATATTCCAACAAGAGCGGCACGTCACGCTGGAAACATCTCATAGCGATCCAAAACGATGACACTAATAGTAGTGCCTAAAGCTGCGAGCGAAATACACGCTCACTGCTGCAGAAGATAAGAGCGACAAATATTAATTACAATTCCTAAACACAGTTCGCACAGAAATAAACAACACACATTCCTAATCACCAACCATACGCCGTTTCCTAAGATATTCACAGAGCAGCCAGGGTATTTCAGAACAGGTGATTACGATCACAAACACACTCCACTCACCGCGAAACCACAATGACGTCATCTTGCTAGTCGCCCTCGGGGTAGCCGCGTGGTGTAGGGCGTATTGTCACGGTCCGGGAGGATCCCCACGTCGGAGGTTCGAATCCTCCCTCGGGTATGGGGGTATGTATTGTCCTTAGTGTATGTTAGATTAAGTAGTGCCTAAGCTTAGAGACCGATAACCTCTGCAGTTTGGTCCCATTAGACCTTACCACTAATTTCCTGCTTATTTCCTCTTGCTAGTCCCTTCGAGAAACAACTCTCACTAGAACTGGCTGAAAGTAAGAAATCTGTCTTCTGCTCCTAACATTCGACAAGTTAGTTGCCACGTTGGTACAAATGGACAGATTACACACATCAAAAATAATTTTTCCATCACCCATTTCCCAGAACTCCTAACGATAGACGCTGATTGTGGATATTGTACCATAGACACAGTCCCTCTGACCGTTCAGAGTTGTCACTAAACTCGCCGGTATATGTAAAAAACCATGCACGATAACCGCCTATTACACGGAGGGGGCCAGACAACCGATCAGTTACAGTCAATCCACCAGGAGGGAACCACACAGTTCGTGTTGTCTGAAGTTCTACCATACCTAGACGGTCTGTACCACAGTTCGATCGCGTCCGCATTGTCACTTTGTGCGAGGAAGGGCCCTCTGCAAGGGAAGTGTCTAGGCGTCTCGGAGTGAAAAAGGCGATATTGTTCGGATGTGGAGGAGACACAGAGACACAGGAACTGTCGATGACATGGCTCGCTCAGGCCTTTCAAGGGTTACTACTGCAGAGGATGACGCCACCAACGGATTATGGCTCGGAGGAACACTGACAGCAACGCCACCATGTTGAATAATGCTCTGCGAGCAGCCACAGGACGTTTCGTCAATTCCGACGTCCACGGCGAAGTCCATTTTTGCAAGCACGGCACCATGCAGCGCGGTACAGATGGACCCAACAACATTCCGAATAGACCGCTCACGTTCTCTTCACTGATTTGGTTTCAACCGCACAATCATTGGAGACGTGTTTGTAGGCATCCCGGTCAAGCTGAACGCCCTAGACACACTGTCCAAAGAGTGCAACACGGTGGAGGTGACCTGCTGTTTTGGGATGGCTTTATGTGGGGCCGGCGTGCGCCAATGGTGGTCACTGAAGGTACCGTAACGGTTGTACTATACGTGAAAGCCATCGACCGACCAATAGCGCAGCCATATAGATAGCATATTAGCGAGACATTCGTCTTCATGGACGACAATTCGCGCCCCCATTGTGCACATCTTGTGACGACTTCCTTCAGGATAACGACTATGGGACTTAACTTCTGAGACCACCTGTCCCCTAGATCTACTTAAACCTAATTAACCTAATGCCATCACACAAATCCATGCCCGAGGCAGGATTCGAACCTGAGACCGTAGCAGTCACGCGGTTCCAGACTATAGCGCCTAGAACCACGTGGGTCACTCTCGCCGGCTCTTTCTTGAGCAGTAAAAAGGGCGGAAATGATGTTTATGTTGATCTCTATCCAACTTTTTTAGACGTTTCCAAACTCTCGGAACAGAGGTGATGCAAAACTTTTCTTGGTGTGTGTACTTGCAGCACTTCAGCTACTGAGAAGAGCACTAATCATTACGAAGCTCCACTGTACTCCCGTACCGCTAGCTATGCACCACGGCAGGCCATGAGACAGACCACCTCCCTTGCTTACGGAAGTGCTAAGGGAGTTTCAGCCTAACGCTTTTAGCGTCCATCACACAATGCTCAGAGTGTTGTACATATGTGAAAACGTAGGAAGCACAGCAGGCTAGCTGTAACAAGTGGCTGAATGTCTGCGGATACATCTCTCCACGCAGAAAACCGTGTTCGGCTAGCGATATTGTATGCTTATCTGTTTACGAACCTGGAAAATACAGAAAACAATGATGTTTGATGTAACGTACAGAAAAAGATGCAAAATAAGCATGGAGACTCTTTTACACAAAAACACATAAAAGACAATTTGATTGGTAAGGACTTAGATTTTCTTAAATATTTATCTGCTCATCGAGAACTTTGCTCTTTTTGTGATGCACCTAATGACAGATTTCAGTATCTTCCAGTACGTTTACTTGCGCTAATTTTTCCATTTTATAATAATCGATGAGTTTATTGATTATGCTCGTGACTGTGTATCCTGAAAACGCTACTTCTTTTTTTTCTTCTTTTTAAAATTAAATCTGAGCAGTTGTAATGGGAACACACTGAAAGTATTTGCTTTTTGTACAAAATTTTGACCCATAAATAAAAGTTAGAAGATTAACGCTATCTGACTGCAGTCTGAAAGAAATGACTTGCACAGTGCAAAAAGTCATTTGAGGGAATTGGAACATATCTGTAAGTTAATGCTACATCTCGAGCAACACACTCTAACCACTAGATATGATCTGAAATTACATCTGAATCCTCTCTTATAAATGGGTTCGTACAGTGCTTCTCTTTTACACTGGAAAAATTATTTTCTCTTATGTCGATTGAAAAACGTTATACCAGTCCTCCGGAGAATTCTCCTTATGCGGCCGGCTATTTTAGTAACAAGCGATAGTCTTAGAGAACGTATCTGAGGTTCGTTGGTCTTCTTGTTTGCACTATCAATGTTGTGGCTTAGTTAAGAGGCCCTGTTTATGAAAAGGTCACCACGTTCGTTGCTCAGCATCTGAAGAAGGAAATTTAAATCTGATGACAAGTCCTTATTATCACTGATACCAAGTTCTAGCAAAAACAATGTTTGGAATGATTGCTACCGGGTTGGGTGGTGGTGTTCGTTCCTGTCACGTCTACGCATCAACTCACCTTACTGCGCAGATTCTATACAACAGACTGGCCCATGTGCATCAATACACCACTGCTTAACTGAAGAAAGTTTCTCAAGCCAGGTTCAATAAAAAAAGCAATCTATTTTCTGATAGGCTGATAGGTTTCATTAGTCCTACGTCTAGGGGTCTGATGACCTCAGATATTAAGTCCCATAGTGCTCAGAGCCGTTTGACCATACTTTACATACCACCCCAAGACTGACCATCTCAGGAATAGACAGCGTGATTTTTTCCTGCATGTACAAGCTCAAGGGATTGATCGATGAGACTATACGGAACAAAATACATCTAATGTCCGGTAATGCATGATTTTTATGCTAGAGACCATTTATTCAGCGTTACATTGTTACCGAGGCTGCTGTCTAATTCGCGTTGTACCATGCAGCAACAGTTTTGGAATGTGACGAAAATGGTATTTACGAGCCTTGGCATGTTCTGTCTCATATGTTGACTTCGGCCAGGCTGCATCCGAATAGTGTCAAAGGCAGCATGGAAACGCTGCTCCATAGTATCCACATCTGGAATGGGCTCTGCATACATGATATTCAGATGGCCACATAAGAAGAAATCGAGTGGATTGAAGGCCACTGAATGCGCAGTGCATGCAGCTGAACCCCCTCGTCCAATCCATCGACTAGGCAAAACACCACTGAGATGAATCAGGACGTTAACAGCGAACTGGGCTGGAGCAACATTACGTAGTAGCCACATAACCCTTCGAATCATCAATGGCACTTCTTCCAGCACGGGAGGAAAAGTCGGCCGCAAGACTGGTCCCAAAATATGGCCGCCCATTATCCTGGCCCTCACATTCCAGCGGCACTGATGCTGGCGATTTGTTGTTATCGGCTAGCTGCGCGGTCATACAAGATGGTTGAGCGGGAAGGCGTGCCGATCCCTGGCACGAATGAGCTTGACAGATTAGTGTCGAGGTCCGGTGCGTCGGCCAGCGTGTAGATGGTTTTAAAGTCGGTTTTCCATCTGCCTCGGCAAATGCGGGCTGGTTCACCTTATTCTGCCTGTTACACTGTGTCGGCGATTGCTGAGCAAGCACACTTTCCACATACACATACAACATAGTTATTCTACCATGCCAACATTTGTGGTTACACTCGTCTGGTGTGAGACGTTCCGCAGGGAGCGAAACCACACTGTAACCCAGGGTTAGGTGCGGGGTGGCGATGGGGTAGGTGGACTGCTGCGGCCTGTTGTGGGATGTAAACCACTGAGGGCTACGGCGGGACGATGCCTCTCGTCGTTTCTAGGTCCCCGGTTTAGTACATACGTAAATACGTACATGCATACTTTCCTACATAAGTCTAAGATATCGTGGCCTCATCTTTGAATAAGATGGATGAAATCCATGAATCGTGGTTGCCTGGTGAACAAACCAGGGATAAAACTGCTCCCTACATGGAACGTTTGTCACTACTAGGCTCTGCATACGCTGTAAGTGATAAAGGTAGTGACAGTTGTCGTGGATAATGAGGGTACTAAGATTTGGCGTGGAGAATATACCACATGGTCGTCTGGCCTCCCCTCTACTGGCATACCAACTGCCTGGTACTGACAAGGCGCTCGCCTTCCGCAGTGTTCATCACATTTTCCTCCAATTCTGGTGTCCGAACATATAGAATGCGACCTTTATGATTTCTTGCTGCCTGAGACGACTCTGTCTCATACAAAGGGCGAAACACTGTTGCAGACATTGAATGCTACGGTTGTTGCTGGCAGTAATAGATATACTGATACAATCTTGTTGCCCGTCGCACGTTTCCATTTGCCTTTCCGTAAGTAAACACCATGTCGGCAAGCTCCCGATTTCAATAGGGAACCATTGTGTACAAAGCTCTATCACATCCACCGCAAGGTGAGCCAGCAAGAGACGTGAATAGGACACAACATTATCCATGACTAAGGCAGGAGAGGGCGCTAGGGTCTGACGTATGAGGAACAGTACCACCCTCTAGGAGGAAACCATACACACTGTAACTGTGCCTGCATGGTACAGCGCTTATTGGACCCAGTATTTGTAACTAGGTATCAGTAAATAAATCGTCTCTAGCACGGAAACCATTTACGGACATCATTTCATTAAACGTTTCTTGTTCCGTATCCTTTCATCGATAAATCCTTGGAGTTCCTGGACGATGGAAAAAATCACCTTGTATAACTCACGTAAGTTGTGCAGAGTCACATATCAGCCAGGCACCTGTTTTGCACAGTTCAGAGTGCTCTAAGAGTATGTTCAAGGGATTGGCTAATAATAATGATCATGTAAAGCGTTGTTTCCATACAATATGAAGCAATTTAGCTCCATGGTCTCCTATTGGTGTTTCGTTTCCAATTCAATTGGTAGTACAATTCTGCCGATATGCACAGCCCCTCCTATAATGTGTCGATTTGGTTACCCTACTTCTTATTTCGGTCACAGTGTCTGAGTGGGGCATCCACTGGAGGGATGGCTCTTATCGCTCAAATAACTTGTTTCAGGTTATATCGGTTCTTGTCCACACCATTTTAAGTGTTAAACTCGCAGAAAATAACCGGGTCCTGAAATAACTGGGATTAGGTTTTTTATTCATGTAATAAGTGTAGAATGAAGAAATTAAACCAAATAGCCAAACAAAAGCGAACTTAGTTCACCCACCGTCCGATACTTCTCTCGAAAAGTGATACGTTGCTGAATACTACAAAAAGAATCACCAGTTTTCTCCTATTCAATCAAATTTTCTTCTACACTGCTCATAAATCTTGTTGTGCTCTCGAATCATACCACTATCCTCGCATTACGAGTAGTCAGCGTTATACGGTGCAATCTTAGTCTCAATAAATCTGCTTTTGGTGTGAATTTGTGCGTTTTCTAGCGCTACAAGCAGATGAAGACCAATTTTGTAGACACAGGCAGCGTATCAACTACTTTCTGTTTTTATTGTGTACTATGAAGGAGTTGTTCTTAAGTTCTTGATTTATTACTCTTAATTTTGTTCCCTTTTATAACTTCGTAGATATGATAGCCTATATTTAATTTTTTTAAACAAATGAATCGTTGTACTTCATTGCTAAGTCAAATACATGCAGAGTTGGTTTTGGTGCCATTCGACGATACAGTTAATATCTGGCGACGACAGCCTCAAACTAAGGTATAGACCAGGAAGGGACCAGTCTTCCGCTATGCACATACATAAGCCTCTTAAGCCACTACATGCGGCAGCAGGGACGGTATTGCCTCAGCGTTCGTGTATAAATTGTTATGCCGTCTGTTTCTTGCTCGTTTCTGTCGCATTACCCATTTTTGTAATAATACAATATTTCAAGCTATTGCAAATTTAACGAATACACATTTATTCTTTCTAAAAAAGGTTTCTTTAAAAACTAAAAATTATCACACTGCTGCTATGGATAACTGATATTTCAGTTTATTTTTTGCTCAGTTACTTGTAAAAAAAGGAAAATACCTTTGATAGACAAGACCAAAAAAGTCCCTGTGAATACAGGTTACTCGAAAATAAAAACAAATATCGGTTTTAACCGTTCGGCTTTTCCCATCCCTAACCCACTGTGAGTTTGCGTTCCCCGCTGCTTCACCCATGTGCGTGGCGGGCGAGTCGCTGCGGCCCCTGCTGTGCTGTAGTCGCTTTTGAAGCGCACTGACCGTTAACATTGACGAGCTACGCCACCGATCGGTAGTCGGCACCCTCAGTTTACTCGCCGTTGATCACAAATCTGCAGAGTTGAACACTTTTGGTTTACGGAGTGTATCTGCCCGGATACTTTGACGTCCAGAGTGTGGAGCATGGCGGAGAACATTCAATGCAGATTTTTCATCCTGCAACCTTGTTCCATTTGCGAATTGAGTCTGAGAATATAAAGACGCACCCTTCGTTTCACGGTTTCGCCTTGTGGTAATTAAACTAGATACTGCATACTTAAAATAGAACATTTTCGAAGTTTGCGTGGAGAAATAATACTTTATACAAGCATACCAGCGTTTTGTAAAAATGGTATGCGATTTTTTGCTGGTATTATGGGAATACAGGATGATACAACTATGCTTAGTAACACATTAATATGCATAGCGGATTATTTTCTACTGTGCATAGTAATTATCAATCGCAGCATGGACGTCGTTAGCAGGTTTTTGGTTCTCGTTAAGACTGTAGCCCTCAGTGAAAGCATGGAAATTATGAGACTTACGTGACTTCATTAATGTAAAATAAAACGCCATGCTACATCTGATGGTATAGTTTTATTACTTACCCTTTTGGCTTTCTGTGTCCTAATCGGAAGCTCTTTGTAACAGCTGCAAGAGGTGGAAGGACCTCTTGGAGACGGAACATTGGTCATCTGCAGGAATTCCGGAAGCCCTCCTATTCGACCTGTAACGAAATAACTTTGTAGAAGTCAATTGCAATATATTTTCTATACTTGTGCACGATAATTGGAAATTATTAAGTTTCGAGGAAATAGTGACGAAGAAAATGTCAGTTTTCTTCCCCAAAAAATCCACACAACATCTTCAACAGAAATAGACTTTCGACGATATCGCAAAATGGAGTCTTATGCTGACAGAGAATTCATTGTAGGAGTCTTACATCAGCATCCGATTGAAATCATAAGTACCCCCTAAAATTTCTCGCCAATTTGAAAAATATGCTTTCGGAAAAACTTCTTAAAACTGTAGGTTAGTTTTTTTTAGTCAACGCACATCTAGTGAGCACTCTGGACCATATACAAATCCTTCCAGATTCTAAATGAGGTGTACCACCGTTGTCTTGCTCTGGTTGTTTTGGCAATTTGTGTCATCGACTGCCTTGCTATGCTGTATGTCCGCTTTTGGGCAGAAGATATAACAGGCTGGCCCGATTTCAAATTCCAGCGCTTCCATAACTTCCATTATGCTTGTTAGGCCGTCGTTGGGACGACATATTACCACGTCCGCCGCGATGCCAACTATTTCTTCCCCGCTGTAAATGGCTTTCAGAGACACCTTTTCAGAAATGGCCCTGTAATTCGATAATGGAGTTCCTGTCGATCATAAGATGAACGCCGTAATTATGTAAACAAACCAGAGAAAACTTTAAGCCAAAAAAGGTGAATTTTACAGCTTTCATAGAGAATTACCCTCTTAAGTCATTCTAACCATATACAATTGACGGCTACATAAGCGGACCACTGTCTAAGAGTATCCAAAACACATACAAATACAAAGTTTAGCTGAGCATTCTTTCAATAACCAGTCAGGAGGTGTGGGAGAGACGCCACGTGACTGCCTGCACAAAGACCTTTCTGATTCACGATCTTTTGTGTATTGTCCCAGGTCCCGAGTATATGACTGTAGGGCATCTGCTTCAGGCTAACGTCCAACACCTATTAGCTTCTTTTTCCTTGTATCATTCCGCATACGCTATGAAATCCATCCCTGTTCTGTAACAGCAATAAACGCAGACATATTTTCATTTTATTCAAGATTTTTTGGTCATATCTGACACAACCACTTTTTCCAAACTGCCACATCGTAATCGCCACCCTGTATAAACTGCCCTGTTAAATTACAAGCCTTCTTTCAGGAGTGGTAGTTCTGCTAAGTTCCCGCAGAGGAGCTTCTGTGAAATTTGGTAGGTAAGGAACGAGATAATGGCTGAATTGAAGGTGTGAAGATGTGTCGTGAGATGCTTGAGTAGCTCAGTTAGCGGATGGGAGTGGTATCGTGCTGCTTTAATCCAGCGACCTGGAGGCCGGGTGTGATGGAGTGTCTGAGGCTGGGAGTACTGTTCCCAACAACACGACTACCGTTACTGCGCCGGTGCCCCAGGAATACCCAGCAAAAGAAGTACCCAAACAATAACTGGTGACAGATAAGGCACATTATACGGAACGCTACCTCCCAACGTCTGTACGCTCAACATGGTATGCGGTGGTAAATAGGAAGTTCGCAACGAACAAAATGCGGCATAGGATTCATTTGGCAAACACTCCATTATGTTTCCGCTGTACAAGAGTGGACACCAGTGGACATCGTTTTGCATGTAGTGGGGGCGGCTCCGGTGTGGCACTTGGCACGACAGACATTGCCGTTCCTGTTACGCACCACCTCTCACATAATTTCATCGGACAAAAGACTTTTCCCGAAAGAATCTTATTTTCCGGTCCATGAAACAGATGCATTGATATGGGTTCGCGGAATGGTTGAAGGCTACGTAGACAATCAATCGGAAAAGGACAAAATGGATTTTTAGAATTTTCTCCTGGATGGACGCGCGAAACTGCAACTGCATAAGAAATATAGGCAGGACTTCGCTAATTATCTGCGGCGGATATTTACCGGCCCGCCGGCCAGATGGAGTGTGACGGGTGAGAAATTAGGTGGACAAAGTAAGCCGAGACAGACATCGATCACACTTACCGGAGCCTCAGTTGTTTTCGAGAAGACGATTCAGTCTTAAGCCAACGTTCGGAGAACGCATCGATATATGGCTCTATTCCTCTATCGACCATCGGGTGGTTACCAGTAGTTGCCCCCCACTTGAATTTCGTTTCATTGCTAGAGCAGCATGTTTCTTTTGTGTTTGTACTATCAGCGATGTCGTCATGTCATTTTTATTTGGACATTTTCCATTTTATTCATTTCCTTACTTAATTAATTTTTAATTAGCCACTATTTGTCAAAATTTGGACGCTGTCGACAAGAAAAATTTGGTAGAGTAATTGCCATCGAAAGGCAAAGGTCGCGAGATCCAGTCTCAGTCCGGCACGAAGTTTTAATCTGCCAAGAAGTTTCATATCAGCGCTCACTCTGCTGCGGAACGAAAATCTCGTTCTTGAAATATATCTACCCTATTCAGTGAGCTTCATAGGATCTTTAGCTCTACGTTTTGTCTATGTAAGGATGTAGGCTTACACGTCAAAATTAATTTCAATAGAATCCTTTGGAGCATTAGCCTTTCATTTTGAAACATTAAAAGCAACTATGAAACCTACGTTTTGACCGTACTTTTACCTCTCGTCTTCTCACTGACTGTAACTGCTGAATATGATTCTCTCTGCAGTCCAATTACATAATAAGTCAAATGGCTTAGGAAAGGAATACATACAGGGGGAATCTCCTAAAACTATGAATTCGGAGATGCGATTTCACGGAATGGATTGGTAGTCATGCGCTTATACTGTTAGCCAATCAACAGATTCTAATAGTACTTATAAATTGTAATTTTTCTGAAACATACACTCCTTCAAATGGAACAATGACTCTTGACATCAACAAACTAAAAGTAGGGTAAATTAGAATTTCAGTGGTGTTTGTTGAAGGATTCATGTGCGAGTGGTTTATGAGATATCGTACTTTGAAATGTTTCCACACTTACACAATTCCTGTGGTAGCACATACTAAAGAATAACACAATTACAAACACTAGTTATGTGGTTTCTGACATGTAACGAGAGAACTGACTATCACAGGTTGTTCTTAAACCGACCACCGACTGTAGCAACTCACGCTTCCAGTCTGGTATGGAATGTCAGCTGCACACGTGCTAGCTTTTTATCGAAGATGCTAGAGGAGACTGCTGTAATAAGTAGTTGCATATCACCAAGGCGTATTTGGTATGTCTCAGTAGACAGCGCCTTTCAACTTTCTCCTCATAAAACACACGCATCAAATCCGAGGACCGGGCTGGCCAAAGTAGAGATCCCCTGCCTCCAATCCAAAGGCTGGAGTAAGAAAACGTTAAAATTTGTGTGAATTCCTAAGGGACCAAACTGCTAAGGTCATCAGTCCCAAGTAATATAACTTAAACTAACCTATGCTAACAAAAACGCACCCACCCACGCCCGAGGGAGGACTGGAACATCCGACGGGAGGGGTCGCGCATTCCGTGACAAGACGCCTCAAATCGTGCGGCCACTCCACGTGGCGGCTGGAGTAATTCTTGAAGACATGCTGTAGGACTTCCTATAGTATAAGATGGACAGTCGATCATGTTCGTGCCACATGTTGCCCTTTTTGCAGAGGAACGTCTCCTGGCATCCGTGGAAGATGGTCTGGTAGGAGACTGCGATACCTATGAGTGTTGAGGGATTCATCTATGAAAATTGGGCATATGAGCTGATGGTTCACTATTCTACACCACACGTTCACCTTCCAGTGACGCTGAAGTTTCACCTGACGAAGCCAACGGGTATTGTCAACAGACCAATAACGCAGGCTTCGTCAGTTTACCTGGCAGTGATTGGTAAATATGGGTGCGTCACCAGACAATATAAGTGATACATCTGGAGTATTCTGCTTATGGCCTATAAATAGAAGTTACAATGATTCTCGTAATCGCCTGTAGGTAGCTCTTGATTGGGCGAAATGTGATAGAGATGGAACGTATGTCGATAGAGAGTGTGTAAAGCACTTGGTTGACTCATGCGAGTTCCTCGTGCGATTGCGTGGGAACTTAAGTGCGGATCAACTGCAAAATCAGTCGTCACGTGTTTCCTTCTCTTTCACTACAACTTTCACGTGACTGGTTGAAGAGGCTGATAATTATCTAGAAGGCTGACGTGTATTGGGACATGTGTTCTTCTTGCAATCCCCGTACTCCATTGGTAAGTCCCATCGTCCACTCACAACCTACTGCTACGGTAGAAGTATCACACACTAACTGACTAGCAAGTCGTCATTCGCTGAAGAGACACACAACCACACTGTAACCAAAAATAGCAACATCGTACCTTGCAACTAAGTGGTTTGAATGGCACAAGCAAGTATGTTTGTGTGGAAACGTTTCAAAATATGGTAGTCGTAAACTACTTGCACTAGAATCCCGCAACAAACACCACTAACATTCGAGTTTACCGTGCTTATGGTTTGTTAGTGTCAATAGGCATTGTTCCATTTGAAAAAGTTTATTTTTTGCACAAAAAATGTTCTTTTTATTACTACAGTCTGTTGACTGGCTAACAACACGAGCCCCTGACTACCAAAACATTCTGTGAAAAAACGTGGTGCACGTATTAGGATAGGGTTTTCGAGTCATTGAAGAAGAATGTACAAAGCTAAGTGACCTTGAAATGCACCCACATTGCCACACTCGGCCCCCAACAAAAATAAATGTAGTATGTTGTTCATAGTACTCAGACCTGCTGTAAAAAAATTTGGGTCTACATAAATTGTTTCCCTCGTTCGACTTCTTTGTGGTCTTCATCGATGTCTCTTATTACTCCACCGGCGTAGTCGATCCCTTACGATTTGTAAAACTAATGTCTGAAATATTGACATTTATCTAAATTTTAACGAAGAATTTTTTGAGTTTTAATAGCAGAAAGCAAGCAAATACATCGTTGTATTCGTCAGGGCTTGTGACCACAAAGCTACTGCGTTTGTAAAAATTAAGTCTGGATCGAACTATCAACGCAGTTACTTGTAGCGAAATGTTCAAATGTTTCTAAGCACTATGGGACTTAACATCTGAGGTCATCAGTTCCCTGGACTTAGAACTACTTAAACCTAACTCAAATAAGGATATCTCACGCATCCATGCCCGAGGCAGGATTCGAACCGGCGACCTTAGCAGCAGTGAGGTTCCGGACTGAAGTGCCTAGAACCCCTGGGGCACAGCGGCCGGCTAGCGAAAGATTACGAAATTTGTTTTCTTCTTTAATTACACTGACAGGCACGTTTACATTAATTACTTGAACAAAATAGCCCAATGAATAGGGACCGAAGATTCAAATGGTTCAAATGGCTCTGAGCGCTATGGGACTTAACAGCTATGGTCATCAGTCCTCTAGAACTTAGAACTACTTAAACGTAACTAACCTAAGTACCTCACAAAACTCCCAGTCATCACGAGACAGAGTAAATCCCTGACGCCGCCGGGAATCGAACCCGGGAACACGTGCGTGGGGGGACCGAAGAAGGTCGAATATCGGGTACATTTAGTGTAGTCGGAAATTTTTATACAGTGGTAGGAGGGAGTGTTAAAAACAACATAGCACACGTCATATCTGGTGAGGGCTGAGTGTGGGGTGGAAGAGCGTTTGAAGGTCATTTTATATGTTTTCCTGAACAAATACAGAACAGTCGGGTCTGTCGAAAATGTACCCAGATTACAAGTTAACTAGTAGCTAAATGACAAATGAAAGAGACGAATTTATAAAGAAAATTTTGAACACGGAATTTGAAGTAAAAGCAAAAATCAGGGAAAATGAATATTCCCGTAATAATCTTATTCATCATTGCCTTGAGGTAAAATGTGTAATAGTAATTACAAATAGTAATTACAATATAAAACATCTTGGTCAATTACAGTTATGTTTTGTACAATCTACTTTCTCATTCCTCTGGCAAACCTGTCCGCTTAATATTGCCTACAGTCTCTGAACTGGATTATTACTGATTGATTTAGTTATTGGCAATACAAGCTAAAGTACAATTAACATACATGAATAGTATAATCTTAAAAAACAATTCGTCCTAAAACACTAAATGTACGAATCAATACTTACATTTTCAATCCGTTAAAGGGCTTCCTCTCTCATTTAAAGATGTCTTCGATTTCCAGGATAAGCTCCTCCGCTACAGCTCGTTACGACGTGTTTGATAGTGTCATATGTATAGTCACAATTACATTGAGAAGATTAGGCATTTTCCCATTATTGGAGGCTTTCTGCACAAATGTCACTGTTTGTACGAACCCAGTTAATTTTCTTCGAAGTATGTCGCGGTAATTACATGCCGGATGATCGTGTACCAGGTATTTTGAGAGATTGATGTTCATCACTGACAATGCTACTTCACATTTCGGACAACTCCAGTTCATGTCCAAATCCACTGCTTGCTCCGAGCGAGGTGGGGCAGTGGTTAGCTCGTTGGACTTGCATTCGGGAGGACGGCCGTTGAAACACGCTTGCGGTCACACTGATTTAGGTTTTACGTGATTTCCCTAAGTCTCTATAGTCAACTGCCGGAATGGTTCTTGTGAAACGTCACGGCCGATTTCCTTCCTCATACTTCCATAATCCGAGCTTGCGCCACGTCTCTAATGACCTCGTTGTCGACGGGGCGTTAAACACGAAACTCCTCATCGCCCTCCACTGCTTGCAGCGATTCAAGCAGTACAATGGCGATCGCCAGGAAATTAGTAGGTTCATTTCGAGTATAGGCACGTCAGAGAAAACGTGACATTGAGGCATTTTTATTAGTTTTCCGAGTTCCTTGAAAACTGCATTGTGTATTCGCAAATGTGTCGCCGCAGTTAAGCCGGATAGTTGAAAGTTGTCGACACTGTTACAGAGAGATCACATGTACACAAGTTGACCGGAACTGGTGCCAAAACCGAACTTCATTACTTCTGTGTGTATTAATCTTGAAAACGACCTAAATATTATTACCAGCCTAAAAATTCAGAAAGAATGAGAGTTTCACACTGCAGCGGAGTGTGTGCTGTTTTGAAACTTCCTACCAGATTATATCTCTGTGTCGCACCGAGACGCGAACTCGGGACTTTACCTTTCGCAGGCAAATGCTCTGCAATCTGAGCTACCCAAATACGACTAACGTTCACTCCTCACAGCTTCAATTCTGGCAGTAGTCTGCTACTGTCCAGACTTCACAGAAGCTCTGCTGAGAACCTTGCAGAACAAGCACGCCTGGAAGAAAGGATATATCGGAGACATGGTTTAGCCACAGCCTGGGGGATGTTTCCAGAATGAGATTTTCACTCCGCAGTAGAGTGTGCGCTGATTTGAAACTTCCTGGCAGATTAAAACTTTGTGGTGGACCGAGACTAAAAAACTCAGGACCTTAGCCTTTCGCGGACAGTTGCTCTAAGAACTGAGCTACCCAAGCACGACGCACGCACCCTCCTCACAGCGTCATTTCTTCCAGTACCTCATCTCCTACCCTCCAAAATTTTTTCTGGATAGAAGTTATTAAATACGTTGCAAGATCTGTTGATCGGTTATACATAACACGTATTGAGAATTATGAACATAAACGCTTAATGTTTTTGAACTCTTTAACTTTAATGACTCCCCGCATAAACCATGGAACTTGCCGTGGCTGAGGAGGCTTGCACGCCTCAGCGATACAAGAAGCCGTACCGCAGGTGCAGGTGATCCCTGAAGAGGGGCAGCAGCCACTTCACTAGTTGCAGGGGCAACAGTCTGGATGATTGACTGATTTGGCCTTGTAACACTAACCAAAACGTCCTTGCTGTGCTGGTACTGCGAACGGCTGAAGGCTAGGGAAACTACAGCCGTAATATTTCCCGAGGACAGGCGGCGTTACTGTATGGTTAAACGATGATGGCGTCCTCTTGTGTAAAATACTCCGCAGGTAAAGTAGTCCACCATTCGGATCTCCAGGCGGGGACTACTCAAGAGCACGTAGTTATCAGGAGAAAGAAAACTGGCGTTCTACGGATCGGAGCATGAGATGTCAGATCAATTAATCGGACAGGTAGGTTAGAAATTTTAAAAAAGAAAATGGGTAGGTTAAAGTTAGGTATAGTAGGAATTAGCGAAGTTCGGTGATTGGAGGAACAAGAATTTCGGTGAGGTGAAAAAAGGGTTATAAGTCCAAAATCAGTGATTTTCTCTGCCTCGTGATGACAGGGTGTTGTGTGCTGTCCTTAGGTTACTTAGGTTAGCTAGTTCTAAGTTCTAGGGGACTGATGACAATAGATGCTAAGTCTCTTAGTACTCAGAGCCATTTGAACTACTTTTTATAAGTCCTAAATCAAATAGGGTTTGTGCAACTGTAGGTTTACTAACAAATAAAAAAATAGGAGTGCGGATAAGCTACTACAAACAGCGTAGTGAACGCATTATTGTGGCCAAGATAGACACGAAGCCTACGCCCACTACAGTAGTTGAAGTTTATATGCCAACTAGTACTGCAGATGACGAAGAAATTGACGAAATGTATGATGAAATAAAAGAAATTATTCACATAGTGAAGGGAGACAAAATTTTAATAGTCATGGGTGAAGGGAATTCGATAGTAGGACAAGGGAGAGAAGGAAACGTAGAAGGTGAATATGGATTGGGGCTAAGGAATGAAAGAGGAGGCCGCCTGGTAAAATTTTGCACAGAGAATAACTTAATCATAGCTAACACTTGGTTCAAAAGTCATGAAAGAAGGTTGTATACATGGAAGAAGCCTGGAGATACTAGAAGGTATCAGATATAATGGTAGGACAGAGATTTAGGAACCAAATTTTAAAGACATTTATAGGCGCAGATGCGGACTCTGACCACGGTGAAAAAATGAAATGAAATGTCGTGTGGCTTGGGCCTCCCGTCGGGTAGAACGTTCGCCTGGTGCAGGTCTTTCGATTTGACGCCACTTCGGCAACCTGCGCGTCTATGGGGATGAAATGATGATGATTAGGACAACACAACACCCAGTCCCTGAACGGAGAAAATCTCCGACCCAGCCGGGAATCGAACCCGGGCTCTTAGGATTCACAGTCTGTCACGCTGGCCACTCAGCTACCGGGGGCGGAATCTATTGGTTATGAACTGTAAATTAAAACTGAAGAAATTGCAAAAAGTCGAGATTTTAAGGAGATGGGACCTGGATAAACTGACTAAACCAGAGCTTGTACAGAGTTTCAGGGCAAGCGTAAGGGAACAGTGGACAGGAATGGGGGAAAGAAATACAGTAGAAGAAGAATGGGTAGCTTTGAGGGATGACGTATTGAAGGCAGCAGAGGATCAAGTTGGTACAATGAGTTGGGCTAGTAGAAATCCTTGGGTAACAGAAGAAATATTGAAACTAATTGATGAAAGGAGATAATATAAAACTGCAGTAAATGAAGAAGGCAAAAAGGAATACAACCGTCTCAAAAATGAGATCGAAAGGGAAGTGCAAGGTGGCTAACCAGGGATGGCTAGAGGACAAATGATGTAGAGCCTTATCTCACCTGGGGTAAGATAGATACTGCCTACAGGAAAATTAAAGAGACCTTTGGAGAAAAGAGAACCACTAGTATGAATATAAAGAGCTCAGATGGAAACCCAGTTCTAAGCAAAGAAGGGAAAGCAGAAAAAGGAAGAAACATATAGAGGGTCTATACAAGGGCGATGTTCATGAGGACAATATTATCGAAATGGAAGAGGATATAGATGAAGATTAAATGGGAGATATGACATTGATTGAAGTGTTTGACAGAGCACTGAAAGACCTAAGTCGAAACAAGGCCCTGGAAGTAGACAACATTCCATTAGAACTACTGACAGCCTTGGGACAGCCAGTCCTGACCAAACTCTACCATCTAGTGAGCAAGATGTATGAGACTGGCGAAATACCCTCAGACTTCAAGAAGAATATAACAGTTCCAATCCCAAAAAAAGCAGATGTTGATGGATGTGAAAATTACCGAACTATCACTTTAATAAGACACGGCTGCAAAATACTAACGGCGAATAGAAAAACTGGTAGAAGCCGACCTCGGGGTAGATCAGTAGGGATTCCGTAGAAATACTGGAACACGTGATGCTATACTGCCTCTACGGCTTATCTTAGAAAATAGATTAAGGAAAGGCAGATCTACGTCTCTAGCATTTATAGACTTAGAGAAAGCTTTTGAACGTGTTCACTGGAATAACCTCTTTCTAATTCTGAAACTGGCAGAGGTAAAATACTGGGAGCGAAAGGCTATTTACAATTTGTGTAGAAACCAGATGGCAGGTATAAGAGTCGGGGGACAAGAAAGAAGTGAGACAGTGTTGTAGCCTCTCCCCCATTTTATTCAATCGGTATATTGAGCAAGCAGTGAAGGGAACAAAATTCGGTATAGGTATTAAAATCCATGGAGATAAAAAAAAACTTTGAGGTTCACGCCGACGACATTGTAATTCTGTCAGAAAAGGACTTGCAAGAACAGTTGAACAGAATGGACAGTGTCTTGAAAGGAGAATATAAGATGAGCATCAAGAAAAGCAAAACGAGGAAAATGGAATGTAGTCAAATTACTTGGGGTTTAGATTAGGAAGTGAGACACTTAAAGTAGTAATGGAGTTTTGCTATTTGAGGAGCAAAATTACTGATGATGGTGCAAGTAGAGAGGATATAAAATGTAGACTGGCAATGGCAAGGAAAGCGTTTCTGAAGAAGAGAAATTTGGTAATATCGAGTGTAGATTTATGTGTCAGGAAGTAGTTTCTAAAAGTATTTTATGGAGTGTAGCCATATATGGAAATGAAACAAGAACGATAAATAGTTATGACAAGAAGAGAATAGAAGCTTTCGAAATGTGGTGCTACAGAAGAATGCTGAAGCTTAGATGGGTAGATCACATAACTAATGAGGAGGTATTGAATAGAATTGGGGAGAAGAGGAGCTTGTGGCACAACTTGACTAGAAGAAGGGATCGGTTTGGTAGGACATGTTCTGAGACTTTGAGGGATCACCAATTTAGAATTAGAGGGCAGCATGGAGGGTAAAAATCGTAGAGGGAGAGGGAGCTGATTCAGAAGGATGTAGGCTTCAATAGGTACTATGAAATGAAGAAACGTGCATAGTATAGAGTAGCATGGAGAGCTGCATCAAACGTCTCAGGACTGTAGTTCACAACAACAAACAACAACTTTATTGACAGGTCAGGTCTTAGAAAAACTTACTGAAGTTTGCATTGTAGCAAAAACCGAAAAAAGTACATAATACATACTAAAACTGGAGGTCCAGAGTGGAATTATACCGCAATTTGATACTGATAACCAATGTTAAATGGTAATATGAATGGCTAGCAAAGTTGGTATTTGGTGTCGTCTGTTTGCTAAAGACACCGCTGCTAACTCTCAGACCTTCTATACCTTAAATATTAACTTTCAAGAGGCATCGGTGCCAATAAAAAATGCAGCTCGCTTTATTTATAACAAGCATAGTTGTTTCAGTATCTCTGTAGCAAAAATTTATTTGGAGACCGATTATTGAAAAAAATAATCACATTGCGTAAGGTCTCTCCCTAAAAACCTTGATTGGATATCGTAACTTGAAAAATACCTTACGTGATGTGCCTAGCAAATCTGTGACATTATCAGTCAGTAAATGAGGAGAGATGGGATGAACTTCGCCATCAATGATAAAATCCACTACAGTTGTATAAAGTATTTATTTCCAAAAACAAAAGGTTTTAGTACTTTTGTTCCAGCTTAGGATGCATAATAAAATGTACTTTAATCAGGGATGGATGACTGAGGTTAAATTAAGTTCAATATATTTAGAATATTGCATCTCTGGTACATATTTTAACGTAGTTTAACCTCAGCTACGCATCCTTAATGTACTCATATTGTAATATGCACCTCAAGATGGGACAATGGCCTTAAAATACGGCCGTCTTTTCGTTTTAAATAAATAAATAATTTCAATCATTGATGATGAATATCTGCAGTTGTGGGTTCCCTTCAAGGGATACGTGGATGAATTTATCTTTACAATTGATGCATTCAGTCAAATATTCGTTTTTGCGTTATCAGTTTTGGAAGATTACCTTAAATTTTTGAATTTAAGCAATAAGAATATCATTATTGGCAATCGTGTAACATACACCTTAGGGATTAGCGGCGGTATTAAATTGCTGTAACAGCTAACTTTGTCTTCAGGTGATATGAAAGCCATTGTGTCTATCTGGATAAAGGATGTTTCATCCTAAACCATAATCCAATAACCAAATAGCGAGATGTGGTAGTGGTAGGTATAAGACTCGGATTTGTCAGGGCATCGAGTCCGAAATACATCCGATCATCCATCGTTATCCTTATGCCAAACTCATAGATTGCTGGTTCTTGATTGTAATCTAATCGTGCCAACACTGAAATTACTCCTGTTAGCTAGTGCTCTATCTCACTTAATTAACGATTGTATTGGAGATCTTGTTATTATTTTACTCTGGAATATTATATAGTAGAGGTTACATAGGCTCGAAATGGCAGGCGCCTATAAAATGTCGGGAGCGTCTGTATAACGTTTTCCGAGATACTGTAAAAATTTCGTTTTGTTGCGTTCCAAGTTTTATCATTGTTACATATGGACACGAAAGTGTCTCCTACGGAATATAAGCATGTGTAACCAACAGATGCTATAATTTTGTGAGCATTGTAAACGACGATGATCAGAGGTAGAACTCTTATATTACGACTTTTTCACACACACTCTTTTTGTCGTTATTCCAGTTGATGGTGGTTGAAATCAACCGCTCAGGAATGAATGAAATATATACAACTGATGGCAAATAAAAATGCTTTTATATGTATCAGATGAACATTTATAAAACGGAGAAACTGGAGGGAATGGAGTAAAAAAGGTTCTATGAACATGTGTCCGTAAACGCATCATTAACACGGTAGACGGCGTTGACGAATGTAACAAATGGCAGTTCCACTAACCACACCGCTTTGTGTTCCTTGTGTGCTCTAGACTATGTATTAACGCAGCGTACTATAAGTAGCAGAATGGTACGATATTCATGCCGGAATCTGGCCGAAATGGAGTTTGTGAACGAACAATAAGATGAAAAATGGTCAAGAAGGTAGCACAGCTATACTGAAACAAGTACCCCCAGATACACCAAACACAGCCGGCCGCAGTAGCCGAGCAGTTCTAGGCGCTCCAGTCCGGAACCGCGATGCTGCTACGGTCGCATGTTCGAATCCTGCCTCGGGCATGGATGAGTGCGATGTCCTTTGGTTAGTTAGGTTTAACTAGTTCTAAGTCTAGGGGATGATGACCACAGATCTTAAGTCCTATAGTGCTTAGAGCCATTTGAATTTACACCAAACACATCACACAACATTTCAAGTCCTCTTGTGCGATTGTAAAATCACAGTTCCTTTCAGACCAACGAACATGCAGGGACGTGGTGGACTGTGCCAACACCAGATTTGGACGACCGGATTCTGCAAGACATTGAGATTAACGGTAGTATAAGCTCCAGGCAAGTGACCCCCAACATGGCGCCGGGAAGTTGAACCCCATATCTCCTGATTTAGTTTTTTGGACCTTACCCAGGAGAGCTTGAGGAATGCGAAGACGATTCGTTTAGGAAGCATATGGTCAATTTCACTCTCCAATCCGATCCACGTTCTCATCTCTAGTGACGTAGTCGACGGCGATCTAAGTTCTCATCTCTAGTGACGTAGTCGACGGGAAGTTAAACCTTATGTCTTAGCTGTCGACAATCAAATAATGGAAATTTTACTGACTGCGTCCTTCGAAGTGAAATATCTAAACAGTTCCTGTTCAGATCGACTCCGGACTATACCGCAAGTACAAAATTAATAGGTTACCCCATTAGTCGTTTAGTTATCGCATACATTTTGACTTAATTTTGAAACATCTTCTAATTTTTTTATTCGTATGCTACCTTCAAGTTTCTGAAATTTTTACGTGTTCTGATGTTTAGTGATTAAGTATTCACTAGTTTTTAAATCAATAACCTGGACGGATGTCAAATGCCCTTACACAAGTAGTCTATAACTTTATCCTCAAAAAATTAAATGAAACGCATAAAAATTATCGGTACATAAATATATTAAGATTTATACTGACCTTTCTGAGCATTACCCTTGGTTTTGACGCTCTTACTTGAAAATGTATTTACGACTGATTACGGGCGTCTACGTCTCGCGAGGAAGTCTGCATTGTACTGCGCTCGGCAAGTACAATGGATATTTGTAGTTTTGCGGAGAATATTAACGTGAGTGAACAAATTACTGAGGGCGATAGGAAGCTATTTGTCGGTCTTTATTTCTGTAAATTGTTGTGTTCCGAAATTGCTGCCATTGATGGGAGAAATACTGAAATTATTAAACGAAGTGTCGAACAGATTGGTGTCGACGGGTATTACATCACAACAGACTGGGAGATATTACGTTAGCGCGGAATGAGGGGGATGTCATCCTCTTGTCAATGGAGCTCCTTCACAAAGGATGGCACTCACAGGTCGCCAATACCTGCAGTTCTGTGGAATGCTTGCACATAATACTATTGTCGCTTCAACATATAATGTGTCTATCAGCTCAGCGCCATGCCGAATACCAACAGGTCGTAATTCATGACGAATTTTGTTTCAATTTTCATTTCAGTGGCTCCTGAATGTACAAATGGCCAATATAGGGGATCATGAACTTCTAATTGTTACCATTCTCGGAATCAACTTCACGCAAAATGTAGTGGTTCCCCACATTAAAAGGACGTTGACATCTACTCCGCTTAATTTCAAATATATTACCAAGCCTGCTCAATCGTCCGATCTTCCACTCTCGGTATGTTTTAACATTTTCGTGAAATAAACATGTAGTTGTCGTAGGAACGCCATTATAATCGAATTGTGAACTGCGTAAAAAGTGTCTGAAATAACTTTCTCGGACGACGGGCATTCAGAGCTGAGAGTCAGTCGAGACTTTTGCTACACATTATCGGATTGCATGAAAGGATTTGGTATCGTTGTATATAAATACCTTCATCTGGGTATCATCGTCAGTCATGTGTAGAGCTCATTTCGGTGACTTTTAATAAGTCCGTAATGGTGTTTAAATGATACTACAACGAGCTGCTAATCATACGACAGCTGTTGTGTACCTCCTTGGATACCCAATGAATTCCTACATTGATGTACGAGAAATAATGTCAGCAAACTTCATTATGATAATGCTAAATGTTTTGTGAGGTCATTATTAGTTCCCATGCTGAAATACGGAGAAAGAGGGCTTGTGACACTTGCACTTCTAAAATGGTTCGTTTAATTAAAACATCTAGCAGTACCTCTATACACAGTGGCAGGAAAATAAAGTGCTGTGGACTTACAGCTGTTGACCTGAATAAAATATATATTTACAGTAAGGCACAAACATACAGTTTTCAAAATAATGTCGCTTTTCTTGAGTAATAGTAACTTCTAAAACTACTAATTTCTAACACATTTCTCATGCTAGATTCACATGCCGTCTCTGTATAGAAGGGAACCAGATACATCCGTCAATATAATTGCTTCATTTGCTGCTCTTTTATATGGTGGTATAAGCCCATCGATAATGTGAAATGGTAAAGCTAAAGAGAATGTAGTAGCTGAAAAGTAGTCTTAGTAGCTGAAAAGAAGTCTGTGAACAGGTCGATTCTTAGAATCATTGTCTGTGAATGTGCAATCTCCATGAAAATAGTTTCTAGCATCAGTCCATTCAGAAATCAACGGCGTACTAGCATAAAGTATACTGTAAACAGAGCTTTCACCTTTTTGTCCTCTAAAGGTATGTTTTATATACTAGAAAATCTGAGTATTGAAGACGACACAAATTCAGCATGTTAATCTGCGATGTTGTAATATTTTTATGATTCCTTTGCCCTCTTATCAGTAGGAATAATTTTAGTAAAAACATTTGCTACTTCAATTTTGCATTTATTGAATGTTCGTGACTGTCAGTATACTGGCGACAGTCACATCTTGGATGACTCATTCATTCATTCTTTTATTGAAGCTATCACTTTCCATGAACTGAGTTACAAATTTTATCCATATTTGTCCGGTTGTGTGTGTAAGATTAGGGACCAATGACCTCATCAGTTTTGTCAGATAAGACCTAAATTCTTGTCTGTGCAAAACTTAAATCACAGCACCTAGTGTGCCTGTTAACAAGTTGCTTTGTCTAGAGTGTTGGTAGTCAACCTGTTCCGTATCGTGATCAGCGCTGGCGGTGCAGGTCCTAAAAATATTTTCGAAACAGTTAGACAAAGAATTTGGCAGTTAATTGTTAGTAAATTCTTTAACGTATTGTAAATTTGTTTTATACATGTTATAATGCAAAATTACTATCATACCTTAGAAACCATAGTTACTGTGGAGCCAGTGGGCGGTTAGAAAATGTTACTGCTAACAGTGATGCAGAAGGGGTAATAGATAGAAAAGGTTAACTACCCATGAAGCCGACCGATGTCCAACAACTCGTAGACTTTGAGCGTGAGCACTCGCACCTGCTCAGGGTGTTGCTCGCGAGCAGAGCAATTGCGTCATGGTGGGGAGTAAGAGGAGATGAACTCACACACGGTGACTGAGATAACATTGAACCACTGCCAACTGTGAAATGAAGAAGGCTCAGCGGGGCACCTAGGCAACCACTACTACTCGGTGTTGTGTACTATCGGCAGTGTCTTCGCATTTCAGTCTGCAGTTGGACAAAATTTTCAGTTTCGCTTTGTTGCGGTTAACAACAATGGTAATCTTGCGCGGCACACATGATATGGCAAACGACGTTCAGATTGTTAATCTTTGTAAAGAGTTAGTCACGGAGGAGCGAGCCATTTCTATCAGTTACGTAAACAGTGAACATGAGATGAGGAAGAGTACCTGAAGCTGTCAGTAGCAATGAATAACATAATATCCTAGACATTACCGGTGATTCAGTGTCATCTCGGAGAATCAGTGCTTTCCCAACACGATACTTTGATGTCGTAGCTCAGTGTCTTCGTCAGATGCATACTGAGACTGGTCGCTTTGCTCTCCGGGTCCCATATTTATGCCTCGGCGTGACTGGTGTTCACTATTTCTCAGGACACTCCTGATCAAGACGCCGAGTTACGACCCCGAAATTTCATGTCAGCAAGACGCCGGCCACCGGCAATACGCCCTATTCTACAAGATGACAACAAACAACGCTCAAAGTAACTTGAATAAAATGTAGAAAATACAGATTTATCGTGGAACTTTCCAGTTTCTGTGTCTAGACACGGAGCGTCAACGATGTTGTGAATAAATCTGGATTCTAGCACAACTGAGTGAGAAATTGAAAGAATATAACTCTATAGGCTTTCGCGGCCAGAGTCAGTTGACATAGAAGTTATCTGAGTACGGTACCGCGACATGTTGTATAAAACTACTGCTCGAGAAGGCCAACGTTTCGACCACGGTAGCAGCGGCCTTCTAGGTCCGCTGGTGCGTTCTAGCTATTCAGTGTCCCTTATATCATTACTGTACACTGCGCATGCCATTACGTCGTAAATTTAAAAAGATAGTTCATTTCATTGGTCACTTAAGGAAGAAGGAAAGAGAGCTTTATTTTAATTGGTTATTGGCATTAAAGGGAGAGCACGACTTCTGTTGTCCATTGTTTCTTGTACGTGTTATGTGCCATGATTGAAGGTCACCGTCGAATGAGAAGTTGGCTTCTGTTTACCAGTGCTGGACGTCGCCCTTGCGGTGGCAGTTAGTCGCCGGTAGTGCTCGCGCGTCGAGTTGGCAGCGCGGTCTGTGGCTCTCTGACTGCTGGCAGTCAACATGGGACAAGTCACAGTCCGGCTTTAGCCGCCGTGCAATGCGGACGTGTTGTTGTTTCCGTCTGCGGAGCGCGCGCGCTCGCTATTGTTTACTTTTCAGCGGCTGTCACTTACGTGTCGCTTACGTGTACTAGAACCATGGCCAACCGTTTAGAAAATCAACACTACGTTTCAACTTCTGAAACGACTACGCACGACCAAAGGCCTCGGAAGTGGAACGCTTCCTACGCGTCGTTGCTAAGATCGAAGCTTCCGACATCTTTGGCTTCCATTTGTCCATATATGAAGCAGTACGGTGTACGTCAAAGTCGTCAACGACGCAGTGTGTGAATGAACACTTCGGGACACCAAACACGGATTACGCTTTTGCCACGCCAATTGAAATGTCGGTGCGGTCACCTTCGACCATGCAGGCTTGGGAATGTGCACCATACGTGTTTTCGAACTCCCGTTCGATCTCCCGGCAGCTTTCGGCCCCTTTGCCACTGCCGAACGCTGGGCGAATTTCAAACGTACCCCGTTCATAACGGTGTACGACAGATAACCATCGTCTTCAGCGACGATTCACCCAACTGCGAGCCGCTACCGATGCACCTCCGGCTCCGACCACGGTTTCACCGGTCACCTACGCATCGGCGCTCTCATCTCCTCCCACCGGCCGCCGCCCGTCAGGCCATGCACCGGGGACCCTTCCTGCGGCTAGAATACAGCTGGGGTGGGCATGTCACGCTCACAGCCTGACGCTGCTCCGGCGCCCACTACTAACACTGACGACTTCCGATCGCTACCCGCACGACCATACGGGCGCCCATTCACTTCCGACAGAAAGAGACGAACACGCAAACATCGTTCACCGAAGAGGCGCAAGAGGAGGCGCCGTAAGATCTCGGAACGGAACGGATCACCACCAAATGATGCTCCAGCGGCCGTCCGACCCGACGAGGCCTCAGAGAACCTGCACGACGATACGAATGACGACAACATGACGCCGACTGTGGCTGCGGCGGTGTCTACTCTGCTGGCTCGACAAGGTGCTCCTGAACCAATGGACTTTACCGTTGTGACTGACACCGAGACGTCCTCCGGGAAGTGGAACGTACGATCATCACAACGGCAGCGCCTTCACTGGCGTGGAGTGAGGACGTCTATGAACGTCCGGACCACACGCTGGGGACAGTGTTACCCCGACGGTAGCCTCGTTACGTCTCTGATAACGCCATCAGGTGGCGTACCGCACGACTCGACGTAGCCTCGCCCCTCTTCATCCTCCGCTGGTGGAGTTCCCCTCCATGGCAGGGCACAGCTCAAAACCTACCGAGTAGCGACGATCAACACCATTAGTTCACCCGTGAAACTTCAACTGCTGCGAAAGATGATATGGGCGTTGGACGTCGACATCGCACTACTACATGAAGTACACTTGGCTACACTTCCAGACGTCGCGGGATATAGCACTTATCCTTCTCCTGGTGACCACCTGGGACACGGCGTAGCCATCTACGCCCGAGAAGGCATTCCAGTGGCCGATATCGCATACCTTCCATCCGCCACAGACATAGCCGTCACCGTCATGGGGACGCGTATTGTCAACATTTACGCTCCGTCAGGCTCCAGCCGCAGACGTGTCAGGGCACTCTACTATTCAGAAGAAATCACCTGTTTGTTTCTTGGACGCTGCGACAATTTCTTGGTTGGGGTTGATTTTAATTGTGTCTTGCACCCCAAGGATCAAGTGCCCGACTACAACACCTGTCAAGAACTGCGTCTTGTCGTCCGAGATCTGTTGCTCTCTGACACTTGGGAAGTTCGACAAGGCGACGCGCCTGGACATACTTACCAGACGAGTCACTCCTCGAGCCGCTTTGATATGATTTACGTCTCTCGTGAACTCACACCTGCAGTCCAAGATGCAGAACTTCGGCCCTTGGTCTTTTCGGACCACTGTGCCTACATCTGCAACATTCTCCACCCCCAAGCAAGTGGTCTGGCGTAGTTGTGTACCGTGGAAGCTAAACTCCTCCCATCATCATGATCCCGAATGTTTTCATCTTGTTACCGAGACATGGGCCACCTGTGAACGTCGGTTACCTGAGTACTGCACGACGAAGACCTGCTGGTTCGACTGTGCCCAACTTGCCATTCGACGTACCCATCCACAAAACGACACCGGTTGTGACGACAGCACATTACCGTCCCCTTACTCTACTTAACGCAGACTATAAGGATTTTACACGCCTACTGGTGACTTGATGCCACAAAGTCCTGCCTAGCACCTCCGGGTGGCTCAGTAAATACGCAAACGGCCACAGGAGAATGTCGTGATTGAATTGCAATAACAACGGCGTGGTGAATCCATGCCTCGCTGGTTGCCATTGATTTTGACAGTGGCTTCGACAAGGTGCGACATCGTTTTGTGTTCTCAGTCATGAACCGAATGGGTTTTCCACTAATATTGATCGATGTCATCCGGCGCCTGTACGGCACCGCCGAATGTCTGATTCAGGTTAATGGCCGTGTGGGGGGACCAGTGACGATCCGGCGTTCCGTAAGGCAAGGTGGCTCACTTTCGACCCTGCCGCAGTGGGATAAGCAGCTGCCAGCAGCAAGTCGTATACTCTTAGCTTACTTATTTGTTACATAGTTTAATTCTTAATTTCTTTGCGTGTTTTTGGGTACTTGCGTAATTCATAAATTTCGGGCGTATTACAATATTTGAGAGTTGTAGCAACGCGCATGAGTGTTTACTTCGTAGATTCTTACTTAAATTGCGTGTGAGTTTCGTATAGGAGGTGTAATTTCGAGTTTTAATTACTGTAATCGTAAATTCAGGCAGAGTGTAGCGCAGGCGTTAGGCATTTGTACAGGTTAGTTCATACATTCTTTGCGTGTTTCCTTTGCGTAATCTAGGCACGGACTCGTGTTTCAGTAACTGTTGTTCAATATCGATTAGAATGGACAGAGACTGTGATTGCTGTGTTCGGATGGGGGCTGAGTTGGCATCCCTTCGCTCACAGCTGCAAGCGGCGCTGACTTCGGTTGCGCAGCTTGAGGCTGTCGCCAATTGGCACTACTGTGGGGAGCCGGACTAGGGTATCAAGTGGACGTCAACCTCGTCCTAGCTGCCCCCAGATCAGTCTGCCGTTGTGGCTGCCCCGGTTGCTGCCGGCAGTGGGGCTGAGCCTCGCCTGTGATTGATAGGGAGGTCGTTCCAAGATGTGACACGCAGCTAAAGACGTCCCCGGAGGCTGATCAGAAAGCCTCCCCGGTGTATCTGACAAACAGGTTTCAGGCACTGTCTCTGGCTGAGCCAGATTCAGCTGCCTGCCCTGTCTCAGAGGATGATTCTCAGCCTTCAAGGTCCGGGCAATCGCAAAGGGTGGGCTTATTGGTAGTTGGGTGCTCCAATGTTAGGCGCGTAATGGGGCCCCTTAGGGATATGGCGGCTAAGAAGGGGACGAAATCCAGTGTGCACTCCGTGTGCATTCCGGGTGGAGTCATTCTTGATGTGGAAAGGGTCCTTCCGGATGCCATGAAGAGCACAGGGTGCAGCCAGCAGCAGATGGTGGCACATGTCGGCAATAATGACGTATGTCGCTTTGGATCTGAGGAAATTCTCTCTGGATTGCAGTGGCTAACTGATTCGGTGAAGGCTCCCGGTCTTGCTTACGAGATGAAGGCAGAGCTCACCACCTGCAGCATCGTTGACAGAACCGACTGCGGACCTTTGGTCTGAATCAGCGGTTCAGACGGTTTTGCGACAGTGTTGACTGCAGATTCCTTGACTTGCGCCATAGGGTGGTGGGATTTCGGGTTCCGCTGAATAGGTCAGGAGTTCACTACACTCAGCTGGCGGCTACACGGGTAGAGCAATCTGTGTGGCGTGGACTGGACGGTTTTTTAGGTTAGGCCTCGAGGAAAGTAGGTGGTGGGCTGCAATATCAAAGGGTGCATGGCAAATACAGGACGTGCTTGGATCAAGGAACTGTCGCAATTGTAGTCGTAAATTGTTGTAGTTGTGCTGGGAACGTCCCTGAGCTTCAAGCGCTAATAGAAAGCACAGAAGCTGAAATCGATATAGGTACAGAAAGCTGGCTAAAGCCTGATATAAGTTCTGCAGAAATTTGTACGAAGTCTCAGACGGTGTTCAGGAAAGGTAGATTAGGCAGTATTGGTGATGGAGTGTTTGTGTCTATCAGTAGTGGTTTATCTTGTTGTGAAGTTGAAAATACTCTTGACCTCTTAGCCACAAATAATCCAGAGCTATTAGAGGGATTAGTGATCACAAGGTCGTTGTAGCTAGGCTCAATACCGTTTCTTCCAAATCCACCAGAAAAAACGCAAAATAATTTTATTTAAAAAAGCGGATAAAGTGTCACTAGAAACCTTCCTAAGAGACAACCTCCATTCCTTCCGAACTGACTGTGCAAATGTAGACGAGATGTGGCTCAAATTCAAAGATATGGTAACAACCGTAATTGAGAGATTGATACCTCATAAATTCGAAAGAAATTGAACTGATCCCCCATGGTACACAAAACAGGTCCGAACGCTATTGCAGAGGCAACGGAAAAAACATGCGAAGTTCAGAAGAGTTCGAGATCCCGAAGATTGTCTAAAATTTACAGACGCGCGAAATTTGGCACGGACTTCAATGCGAGAAGCATTTAATAGGTTCCAAAACGAAACGTTGTCTCGAAATTTGGTAAAAAATCCGAAGAAAATCTGGTCGTATGTAAAGTACACAAGCGGCAAGACGCAGTCAATACCTTTGCTGCGCAGTGCCGATGATACTGTTACCGGCGACTGTTATTGAACGCAGTTTTCCGAAATTCCTTCGCCAGGGAAGACGAATGGAATATTCCAGAATTTTAAACACGAACAGCTGCTAGCATGAGTTTCTTAGAAGTAGATACCTTAGGGGTTGCGAAACAACTCAAATCGCTTGATACGGGCAAGTCTTCACGATTGTATACCGATTAGGTTCCTTTCAGATTACTTAGCAATTATGTACAACCGCTAGCTCACCGGCAGATCTGTACCTATAGATTGGAAAATTACGCAGATCGCACCAGAGTCTAAGAAGGGTAGTAGGAGTAATCCATCGAACTACAGACCTATATAATAGATGTCGGTTTGCAGTAGGGTTTCGGAGCAAATATTGTATGTAAACATTATGAATCACCTCTAAGGGAACAATCTATTAATACGTAGCATGGTTTCAGGAAACATCGTTCTTGTGCAACTCAGCTAACTCTTTATTCGCACGAGGTAATGGCCGCTATCGACAGAGGATCTCAGGTTTATTCCGTGTTTCTGGATTTCCGGAAACCTCACAAGCGACTTCTGCTGAAGCTGCGGGCCTATGGGGTACCGTCTCAGTTGTGCGACTGGATTCGTGATTTCCTGTCAAGAAGGTCGCAGTTCGTAGTAATAGACGGCAAATCATAGAGTAAAACTGAAGTGATATCAGGTGTTCCCCAGGGAAGCGTCCTGGGACCTCTGCTGTTCCTGATCTATATAAATTTCCTGGGTGACAATCTGAGCAGTTCCCTTAGGTTGTTCACAGATGATGCTGTAATTTACCGTCTAGTAAGGTCATACGAAGACCAGTATCAGTTGCAAAGGGATTTAGAAAGATTGCTGTATGGTGTGGCAGGTGGCAGTTGACGCTAAATAACGAAAAGTGTGAGGTGATCCACATGAATTCCAAAAGAAATCCGTTGTAATTTGATTACTCGATAAATAGTATAATTCTCAAGGCTATCGATACAACTAAGTACCTGGGTGTTAAAATTACGAACGACTTCAGTTGGAAAGACCACATAGATAATATTGTGGGGAAGGCGAGACAAAGATTGCGTTTCATTGGCAGGACACTTAAAGATGCAAGAAGTTCACTAAAGAGACAGCTTACACTACACTGGTTCGTCCTCTGTTAGAATATTGCTGCGCGGTGTGGCATCCTTACCAGGTGGGATTGACGGAGGACATCGAAAGGATGCAAAAAAAGTGCAGCTCATTTTGTATTATCACGTAATAGGGGAGAGAGTGTGGCAGATATGATACACGAGTTGGGATGGAAGTCATTAGAGCAAAGACGATTTTCGTCGCGTTGAGATCTATTTACGAAATTTCAGTCACAAACTTTATCTTCCGAATGCGAAAATATTTTGTTGAGCTCAACCTACATGAGGTAGGAATGATAATCAAAATAAAATAAGATAAATCAGAGCTCGAACAGAAATGTTTAGGTGTTCGTTTTATCCGCTCTCTGTTCGGGAGTGGAATGGTAGAGAGATCGTATGGTTGTGGTTCGATGAACCCTCTGCCAAACACTTAAATGTGAATTGCAGAATAGCCATGTAGATGTAGATGTACTCTATGCCATAAGACTGGAGCCACTCGTCGGGAGTCTGACGAGCCACCGTTCTGGTCTCACTTTGCGACAGCACAGTTTTCGATGTCGTGCGTCTGCGGGCGACGTCCTCCTCTTGGTCTGCTCACGGAGTGAAACGTAAACGGTACTTGATTAGGTATCCAACATACGGAACTGAAGCGGGCAGTAACATGAATGTGGCTAAATCCACGGTGATGTCCATTGGACACGGTCTCACACACAATTTTGCATCTCTCCCGTGTGTACAAAAACTACGATACCTTGGAGTCATTTTCACCTCCACCATGCGCTGCACCGCTGCCATCAATTTTCGGCGTGCACTCAAAATTATTCGCACGACGATGAGACAAAAGCTCCGCCGACTCTATTTTTTATAACGTGTCCAATACCTCAGTCAACATGTGGCGTCCAGAATGGTCCACATCGCACAGGTCCTCCCGCTGCCGTCAACTAATGGACGCAGCCTCCAGACTGCTCTTGGATACTTTCTTACAGCCGGTACGCTCTTTAAGGTCCGCTACGACACGGTCACCCTTCTACCACGAGCGGGAGGCCCCGGCCTTGTCAATGTGTGCCCCCGAGCGGCGTCCTTGTACATGTCCACCATGCACAAGCAGTGGCGCGGGGCACCTCCATTATGTGGAACTTGCTGGAAACTCTTGTGCCCGCGACCATAACCCCATCAGTACCAGTCGGGCACATGAATAACCATCTGACGCACATTTCTGATTTCATCGCCTACTTCAGTTATGATCACTCACACTTACCGACCACTCGTTCTCCTCGACCTAAGGATTTTTACACCCCATTGATTCGTTCCATATCCAGCAACAATATCAAACTCGGACATCCGTCCAATCGGTGGCCCATAGTTGGGCGTCATATGCACCAGCCTTTTCTTCCGTCCAACGTCCGGGTGACATGGTACCTCGTCGTAAGCGGAAAATTCGCCAGAAATCAACGTCTTCACGTCATCGCAGTAACAGAATTTCTGCTTAGTTCCATTTGCCACCTCATGGATGACTATGTCCACCAACTAACTTGCGCTTCCAGGAGTGACGTCTGGAAACTTGGCCGATAGTTCGTTGCCTGTTACCTCCGCGTACCGCCGCACTCGATTAACCCATGGACATATATCCATCCTGAGGATACTTATTTCCCCACAACCAAAAATCATGTGATTGTAAGGGTCAAGGTATGGACGATCACCTATACGTATAACGATGGCGACAAATCACGCCTTGATTTCTTGCAGTACTAACAAACCGCCCACAGTGAAGCTGAGCACCGACCGCGCTACAGCGCCTTCTTCGCCAATTAAATACACGTTATCTTTACGTCACTCACGCTCAGTCGAATGAGGCCACACCTCAACAGCACTCCTGCCCCCCTGCTGGCAGACTCTCACGCTACTCTCTATTTTGTAACCCACAGTGGAGTAGGTGCATAGACATGCGCCTTCTTTCTTTTATTCACTATACCAGAACACGCTGGTTTTCCCCCATCTCCACTGTCTATTGCTGCACACCTCTTATCTTACACCGGTATTACTATTCTTTTTTCCCTACACCTTGTCAATAAAAATTTAAAAAAATTATTCGCCTTGTACGAGTGTAACGTGTTATTTCCTCCGGAAGGATGGCAATTCTGTTGCATTTAAGCTGGTGCCAATAAAGATATTTTGTTCATTTACCCTGTTCCTGGATTTAGAAAATAAATAAGTAAATAAATCAACAAGCTACTTTGAGGGAGTGATTCAGGTATGGGGGGAGGGAAGCATCGCGACCAGGCCTCGGGTTCCGAACCCTGCCCGCCTTGTCTCCTACTGCTCGTAACTAACCATTCTACTCTTTTTTTTACACAATGAAAAAAATTCCATTTTATTTGTGTTCTTAGGGTGTGTAGGTATTTCGATGGCCTCTGATTTTGCATCTCGTCTTAACCGGCTGCTTGGCTAACACACAGGCTTCCCACAATATTATTTCTTTTCCGCAATCTTGCTGATGTTCTGCCAATGCAGATTTCTTATGTTGCCCTAGACGAATATACCGCTCGTGTTCCAGAATGCACGTTGCTATTCGCTTGAAAGTCTGCCGATGAATGCCTTTCCACATTCGCATTCCACCTTAAACACGCATGCGATGTATAATGCATCTACCTTGTCCTTAGTGGAGTGTAACGCATGCTGGATCCTACGACCGCTATAGAAGACAGACTGCACCCCAACCCGGCGAAGTGTTTGTCTATTTCGTGAGTAACATTTTTCACATAACTGCACTGGTAGCTGCAGTGTTTTTCTATTTCTTGCTTATCTTGCTTACTTGTATTCGCCGACTAGGCTGTATGATGTCGACTTAAGGCTGTAGTCATTGCCTAGAAACGTTGTGTGTAGCATTTTAAGCTTAAGTGTTATGTTTTGAGCATCACTTTTTAGGTGCTACGCACGGATTGCCCAGTAACAGATGATCGAGTTCTTCTGAAATGAGTGGTGGTAGTATTGAACGTGCAGATACTTGTCGGTATGTGTAAGCTTGTGACATGCTTTGTGTCCCAGTGTGTCCTCCGTTGTCCTGTATACTTCGACGTCTAAAAGTAGTCGCTTCAAAGGATTCCATGGATATGATGGCTGCTAGCGGCGGTAAGGGAGACCTCATTGCTACTCCATCAGTCTGCTCGTAGAATTTTCGTTGCCATTTGAAGTACGCTGAATTCGCATATGCCTGGTGGGACATGCTCCTGAAGGATGTGGATACTTTCATCTAGTGGCAAGTTCAAATGGTTCAAATGGCTCTGAGAACTATAGGACTTAACATCTATGGTCATTAGTACCCTAGAACTTAGAACTACTTAAACCTAACTAACCTAAGGACATCACACAACACCCAGTCATCACGAGGCAGAGAAAATCCCTGACCCCGCCGGGAATCGAACCCGGGAACCCGGGCGAGATAAGCGAGAACGCTACCGCACGACCACGAGCTGCGGACCTGGCAAGTCCGTAAGTACTTACAGTACCCAATGAAACCTAACGTGTTCTATGCATCACTCACCAACGAAATGTCACTTTGAAAGTGGATTTTAAAATCTGATTTGTGCTGAAGCAAAAGTTTCTGGTGCACCACTTGATAATGGCCCAAAAGCAAAAATTTTAGTTTCGAAGTAAATAACTTCTAGTCAACGACGAACATGATGTCATTTAAAAAATTTCGCGCAGGATCTACTTCCTGTGTTAAACAGGGTGGTCAGCCTGCCGTTGTGGCCGAGCGGTTCTAGGCGCTTCAGTCTTGAACCGCGCGACCACTACGGTCGCAGGTTCGAATACTGCATCGTGCATGGATGTGTGTGATTTCCTTAGGTTAGTTAGGTTTAAGTAGTTTTAAGTTCTAGGGGACTGTCGACCTCAGATGTTAAGTCCTATGGTGCTCAGAGCAATTTGAACCATTCTGAAACAAGGGGTCAGGCGCAGTATTAAGGTCGCATTCAATCTACGTTTGTGAACAACTGTTTTCGACAATGAGGAACAGTTATACGCGTTTGAGAAACATATTATCAGGTGGGAGCCCTGCTCGCTATATCTACAATGCAAAATGATGCTCTTGTTCAAGGGAAATAACAACAAGAAAGTTGATGGTGTGCGAGTTGATTAAAAATGATTACATGAGTGTCATCTGATTAAGGACCATGGGAAATACGTTGCTACGTCGCAATTAAATTATGTGGCAGCATTGAATTTTTAGTTCATTTCATTTACAGTAGTGTGAACTCGTTGACAGTGGATTGCGCAGTTCTGGTTGGAAAAGTGATTTGCCTGAGAAATGGCGGTGTCCTCTCTAAAGGGACTATCCATCCCTATAGTTTGATGTGGCAATGGAGGGGAGGGTGTATGGTGCCTGTTGCTGAAGCACATCTTAAATCAGGAAGTATTTAATGGGCATTGTCTATAGAATTATTTTGACACCTTTCTTATACCTATCATTTGAGTTCATCAGCTCATCACAATTTCCTCTCTATTTTTATTTGTAAATGTATCTTCTGCTCGGGGTCTACTCGCGAAATACGTGGGCTGTCAAGCCCTGGTGGAGACAAAGCACTATGATTTTCTGACACCATGAGTCATGTGTGTTGCCAGAAGTATAATTATACGGTCCACAGCATGGTTGGAAACTAATATGTCCTCACAACTCATTGCGTAGCAACTGATTCTCTCAGCAACAGTAAGTGACACATGAAGCCTTTTAAAAAATCCTAGTCACTGTATTTGTTCAGTATATTAGGTAAAAATAGTTGTACGTACTGTTAAAAATGCGATTGAAATAAACTTTGATGTGCGTGGTAGCGATATTGCCTCTAACATACGTTCAGAGAACACTGTAATGCAATTCAGTGAGACGTAACTATTTCCATATATTCGCGTCTGTGTGATTTATTTTCCCACATTCTTGCAGATGTACAAGGTTCGGTCGATGCCCCGCAATGAAATAGTATTTCATACCTCTACTTGAGTTCGTATACTGCGGTTTCATCCTTTCTCGGTTGTCAGGGGATAACTAGTAAACACGAAGGCCAGTGTCTTCCTCTCTGTACAATGTCACGTCTCACCAGTGGTTGCAATTTAATCGTAACTGTACGTACATCAGTCCTGGGATGGATCATGTGAAAACAGTTAAAGTACATTTACATAGCGCAGATGACACATTCAACTGTACTTGTAGGTCTTATTTGCCATCGATTTCAGTGTTGTATTACCCATCTATGACACCGGTGATGACTCAGATACAGGGAAACCATCAATATACGCTTGAGGCTAAAACTTGTACGTGTCCAATGTAGTTCACCTTGTCTCGGGCCTATGGTGTTGCCGGCTGCACCACTAGACCGTTTCCTAACAATGGACTTCAGTCAAAATGAATACTGGTACTGTATATCACCTCGGTAATAGGCTAGTAGCAATAGGCACTTACGAAAGTAAAAATCAATAATGAATTCATATCTTTACAAATGAAAACAGAGTTGAAATTGTGATGAGCTGATGAACTGCAATGATACGTTATAGAAAGATGTCATAATAATTTTGCAGAAAACGGCCATTATATACTTTCTCATTTATGATCTACTTCAGTTGGTGTCATTATATAACAATTTTTCAGTGGATTACACACAGTAATACGTGCATAATGCTTCAGTTCTGCATTACGAGGCTGTCTCCTATTTTCGTTCAACATAAGTGGAAATTGCGGGTTGAAAGACGACAACAATTCCAAATGCTTTCCATGTTTTCTGTGGTAAACAGCAGTACACACTTACCAAGGTTTTTGGAAATAAAATACACAGTTCTATAAAATCCATTATAGGTTCAAAATAAACATTTACTACTGAAGCAGTATGTGGTTCGAACAATTATGTTCATTCTCAGAATAATATAAAATGAGCGCTAATAATCTCGTTAAATACTCCATTACGCTTAATGTAAGCTAAAAATCTGTCTTAAGAAATATTTAAATATTTCCTAAAATTCTAACTAATGTTGACTACCTTAAATAACTATGAAACTTAAGTCAGTCTAATTTTTATAAACATTGGAAATAGGAAAAATTCATTCTACTGGTTACTGTGGGGAGCCATGGTGTCCAAAAGAAAATTGTATTAAATCTGCTGCATATGGGTTGTCTACAAAACGAGTAAACCATCTGTCTCCAATTTTGAGGTTCTCCAGATTTCACTGAATGACGCTTTGCGATTTGAATCATATCATCACTGCTCATATGGTTACGATACGCTACAAGTGGTATTACACATTTAATATGTAATTTGATTTATAGTGTCTCCAGCTTTGGTCTGTGTATTGATTGGTATTGTTTTGTTCAGGGTGTGCCGAATCCGTAGCACAGGACTTGATTTCCATGCTTTTTGAAATTAAGAGGTTTGATATGGCTGCAAAGAAAGACTGTGTCTTAGGCATGAGTTCTGTTGTGTCGACCCTCTTAATACAGTAACAAGACATAACCGAACTGTTTTCTGATATTAAAGTTGCTCGTAATATCAATAGCAAGAAATATTAATGAGTTGTCTCAATCTCGATTCAGAGTCATGGAAGAAATATCCCGCTACAGCACTTTCCGTCGTGGGTAAAATTCTGTCAATGTAAACATTATAGCTTAGGGCCTTTCCGCAGAAGTAACAAACACAGTTGTAACGTAAAGCTACAACACGGAATTCTGTTTGAAGCGAATAACAGATATCGACTTACATACCTCCAATGCACGTTCATGGAAATTGTCTAGCAGTTTGTACACAATGTCCACTTTGCTGTTTAGATGTTTCCACGAAAGGGCCAGTCGTTGCCCTCTGTACACGCCGCCGAATAAGCTTTCAGGATGTAACGATTTCCTGGAAAGGGAAAATGCGTGCAGTTGATAGTCATGGAGCTGCGCACGTCAAATCATTTATTAGTGGGGGTAATTATATGAATTATTTCATGTTTCTCAGTGGGCAGCTGGTGCTCTCACGGTGTATCTAAGAGTTCGAGTGACGCATATTGTTATGTATTGGGTTAGAACATTAAATTATTTAACTAGACAAGAAACCGTAGACCTTAGTTCCCAACATAAATTTTAGTTTGTTACCTCTGCCCTTTCCTGAAAAAAAGGGATAAAACAGACAAACAGACAGACAAATAAGTGATCCTACTAGGGTTACGATTTTACTCATTTAAGTACAGAACCAGAAAAATGCAACCATTTCTTGCATTATTTAATTAGGTCGGGTGATGCTGAAGGAATTATATTAGGAAATAAGACACTTGTACTAGAAAAGTTGTTTTGCTATTTGGGGAGCAAAATAACTGATGATGGTCGAAGTAGAGAGGATATGAAATTTAGACTGGCAATGGCAAGGAAAGCGTCTCTGAAGAAGAGAAATTTGTTAACATCGAGTATAAATTTAAGTTTCAGGAAGTCGTTTCTGAAAGTATTTGTGTGGAGTGTAGCTCAGGTATACGAGTATCAGATTTTCATTTTCCTTTACTGCTTGAACTACCCGTCTAATACCCGCGTATATTACCCCTATTTCTTCCGATGTCGGATAATATACCTGAGCTACTATTACAATGGCGTCGGCCAAACTCAAACTTTTTATTGCCGGCCGCGGTGGTCTAGCGGTTCAGGCGATCAGTCCGGAACCGTGCCACTGCTACGGTCACAGATTCGAATCCTGCCTCGGGCATGGATGTGTGTGATGTCCTTCGGTTAGTTAGGTTTAAGTAGTTCTAAGTTCTAGGGCACTGATGACTACAGATGTTAAGTCCCATAGTGCTCAGAGCCATTTGAATCATTTGAACCAAACTTTTTATTTCTTCTCCATGGAATTTAATACCCACTCCGAATTTTTCTATGTTTCCTTTACTGCTTGCTCAATATACAGATTGAAGAACATCGGCGAGAGGCTAAAACCCTGTTTCATTTCCTTCCCAAACTCTCCTTCCCTTTCATGTCCCCTCAACTGTTATAACTCCCATCTGGTTACTGTACAAATTGTAAATAGCCTTTCACTCCTCCCTGTATTCTACCTCTGCCACCTTTAGAATTTGAAAGAGACTATTCCAGTCAACATTGCCGAAAGCTTTCTCTAAGTCTACAAATGCTAGAAACGTAGATTTGGCTTTCCTTAATCTATTTTCTAAGATAAGTCGTCGGGTCAGTATTGCCTCACGTGTTTCAACATTTCCGTGGAATCCAAAGTGATCTTCCCCGAGGTGGGCTTCTACCACTGTTTCCATTCGTCTGTAAACAATTCGCGTTACTATTTTGCAGCTGTGACTTATTAAACTGTTAGATCGGTAATTTTCACATCTGTCAACACCTATTCCTTTTTTTTGGTGGGGGGGGGGCAATTGGAGTTATTATATTCTTCTTGAAGTCTAAGGGTATTTCGCTTGTCTCATACATCTTGCTCACCAGATGGTAGAGTTTTGGGAGGGCTGCCTCTCCCAAGGGTATCAGTAGTTCTAATGGAATGTTGTCTACTCCAGGGGCCTTGTTTCGACACAGGTCTTTCAGTGCTCTGTCAAACTCTTCACGCAGTATTATTTCTCTTATTTCATCTTCATCTACATTCTCTTCCATTTCTATAATATTGTCCTTAAGAACATCGCCCTTTGTATAGACCCTCTATATACTCCTTACAACTTTCTGCTTTCCCTTCTTTGCTTAGAACTGGGTTTCCATCTGAGCTCTTGATGTTCATACAAGTGATTCTCTTTTCTCCAGAGGTCTCTTTAAATTTTCCTGTAGGCAGTATCTACCTTACCCCTACTGAGATAAACCTCTACATCCTTACATTTGTCCTCTAGCTATCCCTGCTTAGCCATTTTACACTTCCTGTCGATCTCTTTTTTCAGAAGTTTGTATTCATTTATGACCGCTTCATTTACTGCACTTATATATTTTCTCCTTTCATCAACTAAATTCAGTATTTCTTCTGTTACCTACTTGATCATATGCTTTCTTCAGTACTTCATCCCTCAAAGCTACCCATTCTTCTTCTACTGTATTTCTTTCTCCCATTCCTGTCAATTGTTCCCTTATGCTCTCCCTGAAACTCTGTACAACATTTTTGCCGTTTCTTCAGTTTTAATCTACAGTTCGTAACCAATAGATCGTGGTCAGAGTCCACATCTGCCCCTGGAAATGTCTTACAATTGAAAACCTGGTTCCTAAATCTCTGTCTTACCATTTTATAATCTATCTGATACCTCCTAGTATCTCCAGGATACTTCCATGTATACAACCTTTTCTTATGATTCTTGAACCAAGTGTTAGCTATGATTAAATTATGCTGTGTGCAAAATTCTACCAGACGGCTTCCTCTTTCATTCATTACCATCCATATTCTCCTACTATGTTTCCTTCTATCCCTTTTCCTACTCTCGAATTCCATTCACCCATGACTGTTAAATTTTTGTCTCCCTTCACTACCTGAATAATTTTTTTTATTTGATAATACATTTCATCGATTCCTTCATCATCTGAAGCGCTAGTTGGCATATAAACTTGTACTACTGTAGTACGCATGGGCTTCTTGGCCACAATAATGCGTTCACTATGCTGTTTCTAGTAGGTTACCCGCACTCCTTTTTTTTATTCATTATTAAACCTACTCCTGCATTACCCCTATTTGATTTTGTATTTATAACCCTGTGTTCACCTGACCAAATGTCTTGTTCCTCTTGCCACCGAACGTCACTAATTCTCATAACATCTAACTTTAACCTATCCATTTCATTTTTTAAATTTTCTAACCTATCTGCCCGATTAAGGGATCTGAATTTCCACTCTCCGATCCATAGAACCCCAGTTTTCTCTATCGTGATAACGGCGTCCTCTTGAGTAGTCCCCACCCGGAGATCCGAATGGGGGACTATCTTACCTTCAGAATATTTTACTCAAGAGGATGCCATCGTCATTTAACCGAAGGCTGCATGCATATTTAAAATAGTAGTGTGATTTAACAATTTCCGGCCGGGGTGTCCAAGTGGTTCTAGGACCTACAGGCTTGAACCGAGGGACCGCTACGGTCGCAGGTTCGAATCCTGCCTCGGGCATGGATGTATGTGATGTCCTTAGGTTAGTTAGGTGTAAGTAGTCCTAAGTTATAGAGGACTGATGACCTCAGAAGCTAAGTCCCATAGTGCTCAGATCCATTTGAACCATTTGATTTAACAATTGCACAACGATAATACACATATGATTATTGGTATAGCCTAGACGGTTTTAGTGTGAAACAAATGATAAAAACACTACGAGAAAAATACACGACATACTGCATACAAATTTCGTCCTGTAATCACCTAGGGCAACCTCTTCTTGTTACTTTCGTTCCTCTCTGTCTTAAGCTGTCAGAAAAGTCATTCACTAGACTGGGTCCGCTATTATGGACAAATCATCACCGGCACTTATATTGCAGTTGCTATGATTAGACGATACTATTCGTCTCATTTGTTTATATAGAATGAATTAGATTTTTTTAGAATACTATGCAATGATCCCTTGTTTATCTTCCAGGCTTTAGAGTTCTGTTTTTCGATCACTGCGATCACACGAAGCCCTTCGTTTGTGATTTGGAACTGTAAGTTATTCGCAGCATATGAAATTTGATTATATCCACAACCAGTGTTACAGTATGTTATCAATTCATTTTCGTTACTATGAATTACAGGTGGTGGCAATGCAAGCATTCATAAGAAAAACGCTCTTAGGAAGTGTAATATTAAAATAATTGTTATTTACACAGAATGTTAACAGCGACTGGTGAAGTTAAACAAGTGAATCGTTTGCAGTGAATGACATTTTTTGGTCTGCAGTCTGAAAAAGTAGAAATCCTTTTGACAGCTGCAGAACAGGAAACCTCTGAAACAGTTTTTTAGCTCTTTATATATGATGTTGGAGTTAAACCGGTGGATCTGGATATTATTTATAACTTTACTTTAAACCCAAATCAAAATTACATTAATATGAACGGAACTCATTGTCCTATATTATACCTGCGTCAGTGGAAAATTGCTCTTGACAGTTCGCGTGTTGGCTGTACTGTAGCAGCGATGTTATAACAGCGGCCTCTATGAACATAGCAGCCGATACAGTTTTCCGTTCCTACTCGTAAATGTAATCCATTGAGCAAGAACAGTTTGTATAAGAATTCTTCTCTTAGTTACTGTCACAATGGTAGCGAGTAAACAAGCACATAATAATGGAGATATAAACGTATCAAATAGCTCGCTTTCGACAGAAAGACAAAAAATCTGCAGTTAATGTTAACAGATACCTTGAAAACAATAGGGTATATAGGTCACCTAATAAATAATAACAGAGACAATAACTTCTTGTTCACCAATTTATAATGACAACGCTGCAAAAAATAACCGGTATTCATAGCTTTTGACCCACTAGTTGTAGGTATCAAAGGCCTAATTCCGTCCGTCTTCACATCGTCACTGCTGATGTCGGAATCGGCACCAAAATATTCATCATCATCGTTATCATTGTCATTACCTGTTCGTGGTCACTGATGATAACTTCCATTGTCTGTGCTACTTGAATACGTTTTCTAACGTGTCCGACATTTTTCCTCCGTGACGCTACAGTAGCAGGAGTGAAAGAACTCCACACACAAGCCTTTCCATATCTTTTGTTGTTAAGGACATGGTATTGTTTCCTTATGTCTTATCTCTCTCCATAGGATTGAAATGACAGTGAGAAGGTAGATTGCTCCTCGCCAGTTTCGTCACGTATATAGGAGTCATAGGTTATTTTCTTTAACAGTGAATATAAATGAAGCTTTGTTATACTCATATCCGCAGTAATATTTCGTGCCTGTAACCACTGTACCATAACTTCTTTGTGACCATATGGAGCATTTCTCATTTCTGTTGTTGTTAGAACAGGAATATATTTTAAAAGTTTCCTGAACAACTCAAAAAATCGAGTGTGGTCTGTATCTTCGTGGTATTGTATTGTATTGCATTGTATTGTATTGTATCGAACTGGGGACCTACAAATGACGGAAAGGCTTGGTCCCCGTCGCAGCCCTCAGTGGTTCACATTACCACTACCGGCTACAGCAGTCCGTCCACTCACCCCACCGCCACCACACACTGAACCAAGGGTTAATGTGCGGTTCGCCCCCCAGTGAAGCCCCTTGAGAACGTCTCACGCCAAACCAGTGGAACCCCAAATGTTTGCGTGGTAGAATAATTATGATGTACGCGTACGTGGAGACAGTGTTTGCGCAGCAGTCACCGACATAGTGTAACTGAGGCAGAATAAAGGGAACCAGCCTGCATTCACCGAGAAAGATGGAAAACCGCCGTAAAAACCATCCACAGACTGGCCGTCACACCGGGCGTGTTCGCGCAGGGGACAGGCACGCCTTCCCGCCCAGAAAGCAGTGCGTTAGACCGCACGGCTAACCGGATGGACTATCTTTGTACTAGTCACCAGCCTTTTTAAAACGAAAAATTAAAAACTGTATCAGGAATAAAAGCACTTGAAGAGCCTGCATGGACCACAATTGTTCTAACCACTCTTCCACTACTGTCTGGGGAGTCTCCTGTCCAGCATTTAGCGACAGCTTCCTTCACGTTGACCTACATTTCGTCTGGCCATATTACGGAATGAACACCTTTGGAAACTATTTTGTTCAAGGATGTGTTTCGAGCAGTAACAAATTACACCTTTCCCTACAGTACTTTCCTGCTTCTGAAAATCTGTCTATCTTAACAACACAAGTAATTTTGCTACCGTAGAAGATCTTTTCTGCAGTAGTAAGAATAAATATGCAAGCCAATTGCTTCAGTCTGGAAAGAATCTAAGTCGCTGACAGGGTGACGCAGATTTTTATTTTTTCCAAGGGACGCTAAAGTATATTATCTAATCCATATGGCTCGGATCGTTACAGCTCACGTCTGTTTCAGCTTTAGCAATAGCCCTTACCTGCTACTGTTCTTGCTCTGTTTCCAAGAGCTACTAAAAATCGTCCCACAGCTTTATCACCAGGAACTAACAACAGTCCATGAATACTTACTTCGTTAAAGTCACGAGCTTTCCCTAACTTCAGTGCCCGTCCGTTTAGGGACACATTTGGTCCCGAAGGTGGCATTTTCTATCTGAAGTTTCTAAATCACAACGTAACAAAGCTCGGTACAACGCACGTATACCGTACGAACAGTACATAATGAACGTTTTACATTCACACGAAACGGAGCCAACGGCACTGCAGCTTCTAGATCACGGTCGGCAGCAATTACTGCTCTGGAATAGAATCGCACCCCTTCTCTAGCGACCCTGAGTCCCCGTTTTCACTTGTTAAATTGTTATTCTGCGAACCTGAAATGCATAAGTCAAGTGCAAAGCTTCAGTGGCCTGGGTATAGATGTTTGTGCTTGTACTAAATACACTGGCAGTCGTCTACACCACGTCTTTCAAGAACGAGCCTCACCGTCCGCAGACAGTTCAAGATTCACATCAGATGAGAAAACATAGTCGGTCTTCTTCCGCTTGTCTAATGGGTAATTGGCTATATTGCAGAATACGTTGGGCAGCTAGGAGACCGACGATTTACTTTCTGGTTTGGTTCAGAATTTTCCAGGGAAAGTTACTGGGTATTTTCCTGTCATTTACATCATACACTGAAGAGCCAAAGAAACTGGTACAGCTGCCTAATGGAGAGTAGGGCCCCTGCGAGCACTAAGTAGTTTCGCAACGCGACTTGGCATGGACTCGACTAATGTCTAAAGTAGTGCTGGAAGGAACTGCCAGCAGGGCTCTCCATAAATTCGTAAGAGTACGAGGGGGTGGAAATCTCTTCTGAACAGCACGTTGTAAGGCATCCCAGATATGCTCTATAATATTCGTGTCTGGGGAGTTTTGTGGGCAGGACAAGTGTTCAAACTCGGAAGAGTGTTCCCGGAGCCACACTGTAGAAATTATGAACGTGTAGGGTGACGCGTTATCCGGGTGGAATTGCACAATTCGGTCAGAATTCACAGCGGACATGAATCGATGCAAGTGGTCACATAGGATGATTAACTGTCAGCTGTCAGAGTAGTATGCAGCCGTATCACGGGTCCCGCATCACTCCAACTGCACACGCCCCACACCATTACAGAGCCTCCATCATCTGACATGCTGTTTCCATAGATTCATTAGGTTGTCTCTACACCTGCACACGTTCATCCGCTCTGTAAGATTTGAAACGAGACTTGTCCGACTAGGCAACATGATTTCAGTCATTAACATTACAATGTCGGTGTTGTGTGGCCCAAGTGAGGCGTAAAGCTTTGGGTCGCGCAGTCATGAAGGATACACGAGCGGACCTTCGGCTCCGAAAGCCCATATCGAAGATGTTTCTTTGAGAGATTCGCGCGCAGCCTCTTGCTGATCTGCGACAGTTTACCGAATGGTTGCTCTTCTGTTACGTTGAACGATTGTCTTTAGTCGTCGTTGGTCCCGGTCCCTCATGATCTTTTCTCCGGCTGCACAGAAGTCGGATATTTGGTTTTTTTCCGGATTCCTGATATGCACTGTTCATTCATGAGATGGCCATACAGGAAAATCCCCACTTCATCGTTACCTCGGAGGTTCTGTGTCCCATCACTCGTGCGCTGACTCTAACACCATGTTCACACTCAAAATATCTTCGTAACCTGCCCTCGTAGCAGCAGTCACTGATCTGACAACTGCGCCAAACACTTCTTGTCTTATATAGTCGTGGCCGACCGCAGCGCCGTATTGTGCGTGTTTACACACCTATGTATTTGAATAAGCATGCCTGTCGCAGTTTCTTTGGCGCTTTAGTGTATAGTCTGAGTTATTCTCACTCAAGGGATGACACAGTCATAGAAAATTTAAGGTTTTGTGTCCAGGAAATTCGTTCAAAGACAAACTTCAACTTACTTCGCCATTTGCGTTACGAATTCTGTATCTTGGGATAACAAGGGAGCGCTGTTTGGCAGTTTTATGCTCTCTTAGCAATGAAGTGTTCGCCCATCAGGCGGAAAGAGTGCGTTATTTTTAGGTTATAATCTAGATGGAGGAGAGAGTTTCACTTCTGCCAAAGTGGCGACGCAGGCAGATGAACAGTCAGTAAATAAATCCTACGTCTACGTTTTCCGCATAAGTTGTCTGTCGATACCAAAATTTCGTACGTTCTAGAAATGAAAGTGAGAAAACTTGCTAAATTGTTCACATGTTAGTGCCTGCTGTGTCTGTTTCTGTGAGTTTTATTGCCTTACTTGTGGTACGTAATGATTTTTTAATCAGATATTTTATGTGTCTACCACTACTGCTACATTTGCATACTTTCTTGTTAGTCTTGTAACGCTACTTTGACTATAGACTGAAAGGAGACGCGAACCGATTTGATGTCGAAAATGCGTGTTATTCTGCTAATTTGTGACACTCTGTTTCGTTAAAAAGACATTTTTCAAAACAATAATGGTTCAAATGGCTCTGAGCACTATGGGACATAACTTCTGAGATGATCAGTCCCCTAGAACTACTTAAACCTAACTAACCTAAGGACATGACACACATCCATGCCCGAGGCAGGATTCGAAACTGCGACCTTAGCGGTCGCGCTGTTCGTGACTGTAGCGTCTAGAACCACTCGGCCCCCCCGGCCGGTGACATTTTTCATGCTAAGCTATATTTCATTTGTGTTAGTACTGTGCATAAGAAAAAGTATCTCTTGGTTACTTTACTGAAAACAGCACTTAACCATAAGAGAGAAATCAGCAGCAATACAGTCTCCTACGTTATGTAAAACAGTCTGATATGGTAAGGACCTAGGTTCTGAGCTGTAAGACACTGGTTACCAATTAGACAAAGTCCAAAGTTAACTATCAGTTTACTTACACAATTAAAAATATAATTACAACACAATTTTCCATATGTCTGTAAAAGGCATGAACAAATATCTATAAAGCTGTAATACTGCCACCATTTAATTTGTTTTCTTAAATTTGCAATTAGTAATGAGAACCGATTAATTTAAAGTTTACTCTCCTTTAAGAAACAACAGACAGCATAAAGTCACGTAATATTTCTGGGTTAACAACTTCATAAGATGCCATGCACTCGCGGCCGTTAATGGCTAGAACAACACGGAATAGTTACGCTTAGTGCGAATAGTTTATAGAATGTTTAAACAAACTTAGAAGTATATAAAAACTGAAGTGTAAGAAACCATTCAGTTATGCAAAGTACTAGAATTATAATAAAGAACATGGAAATGGTGATACCACTAATACACAAACAGAGGAGCTGCTGCCGATGCGCATACAGATGTTCATTGAATTATGGCCAGTGTGTTACTGATACTATTCTTTAACCACTATAACATGTCGCTTTGTGTATATATACTTACATTGTTAAGCATTAGAGTGACAAGATTTTAAACACTCGGAGACCTATTAGCCCAAGTGGAAGCAATCACACATAGCTTGCACAGTTAACTAAACTTGTACATTTGCAGAAATTTTAATTTACAAGCCGAAGAGGTTGATCACAGCGGCTACTCCAAGTCAAAAAGGAAGCCAAACAAAACAATCAGTTACCTATGAGCACCGTAATCAAAATTGTAAAGTAATGAAGCGCTTACCAAAAAAACTGAATTTGCCATATAAATATTGTAACTAAATTACATCATGTATACATCATAGCTGGTAGTAACCCAATATTTAAATGTAACTGGGCAAGCGTTGATCCGAAGGTAACGGTAAACATTTGCCATGACGTTTGAAGAAAATAATCAATAAGACTTTGTGCCTCACAGGGAAACGCACAATAACTTATGAGATTTAATAGCCCTAACCAGCTCTGCCTATCTCGCTCAAATTTATTACAAGTGAAAAGATTTCAGCTGGCTCACAGTAGCTAATTCACTAAACATACACTACGTGATCGAACGTATCCGGACACCTGTCTGAAAATGACTTACAAGTTCGTGGCGCTCTCCATCGCTAATGCTGGAATTCAGTATGATTTCGGCACACCCTTACCATTGATGTCAGCTTCCATACTTGTAGGCATACGTTCACTCACTTGCTGGAATGTTTCTTGGGAAATGGCAGCCAATGCTTCATGGAGTGATGCGCTGAGGAGAGGTATCGATGTCGGTCGGTGAGGCCTGGCACCAAATCGAAGTTCCAAAACATCTCAAAGGTGTTCTGTAGGATACAGGTCAGTACTCTGTGCACATCAGTTCATTACAGAGATGTTATTATCGGGTAATCACTCCGCCAAATGCCGCCCATTATGAACAGGTGCTCGGTCGTGATGAAAGATTCAATCGACATCTCCGAATTGCTCTTCAACAGTGGGAAGCAAGAAGGTGCTTAAAACATCAATGTAGGTCTGTGCTGTTATAGTGCCACGCAAAACAGCCAGGGATGCAAGCTCCCTCCATGAAAAACACGAACACACCATAACTCTGTGCACATCAGTTCATTACAGGGATGTTATTATCGGGTAATCACTCCGCCAAATGCCGCTCATTATGAGCAGGTGCTCGGTCGTGATGAAAGATTCAATCGACATCTCCGAATGGCTCTTCAACAGTGGGAAACAAGTAGGTGCTTAAAACATCAATGTAGGTCTGTGCTGTTGAAGTGCCACGCAAAACAGCAAGGGCTGCAAGCCCCCTCCATAAAACACACGACCACACCATAACACCACCGCCTCCGAATTTTACTTGTTGGCACTATATACTCTGCCAGGCGACGTTCAACGGTCACCGTGAGATCGGATCGCCACATTCTGTACCATGATTTGTCACTCTACCAAACCTTTTCCACTGTTCAGTCGTCCAATGTTTACTCTCCTTATACCAAGCAAGGCGTGGGTTGCTTTTACCGGTGGTTTGGCGTTTACCAGCTTGATGTCCGGCTTATGAGCAGCCAGACCATGAAATCCAAGTTTTCTCACCTCCCGTCTAACTGTCATAATACTTGCAGTAGATCATGATGCAGTGTCGAATTCCTGTGTGATGGCCTGGATAGATGTCTGCCTTAAAGTTTTAAACATGGATGCGTAGTCAGCGACCTTTTTACAAAATTAATGTTAAATCAATTATAGCCCTCGGCTACAAAATTTAAGTCTTTTGACCGGATTTCGACACTTCTATAAGTGCCTTAATCGGAATTTAAACATTAAAATTCTCTTATAATAGAAGCAGCAGAGGCCGTGCCGCAGTGGATACACCGGTTCCTGAGAGAACACCCAATTTAAGCGCTGACGGGCGTGGACAGTACTTGGATAGGTGACCATCAGGGCTGCCATGTACTGTTGCTATTTTTCGGGTTGCACTCAGCCTCGTGATGTCAACTAAGGAGCTACTCAACCGAATAGAAGCGTCTCTGGCCAAAGAAAACCATCAAAACGTCCGGAACAATAGTGTGCTGACCACATGCCACTCCTGCCGGCAACCTCACTTGAGAATGAGACGGTGGTCAGATGCTCCGGATGGGCCACTTGTGGCCTGAAGACGGAATGCCTACTACGAAAGTACAAAGTTATGGAAATTTTTTCTGTTATATAAAAGTGTAAGTACTGACAGAAGGTGGACGGCAAAAAACAAATTTTGGGTGCAAGTCCATTTTTTTCTTGAAAGATCTGATTACAGGTCACGAGCCTAAAGCGGTTCACGGTATCAACATTTTGCTCAGCAAGAAGGCAGGGCATAGATTACGTATCCTCGAAGAGTTAGAAATTTTTAAACATCTTTATCGAAATGACAGCCTCATTCTCAGTGATCAGCTATGATTACGTAATAAAAGCTTCTTCAACGCTATGTAGCCGTTACTTGATATTTGATTTCTGGTTTCCTTATGCAGTTACCGAAATGTTATTTCCATCTGAGTCAATTCATAAGTTTTCGTTTATTAAGTGGTATATATTTACTGCTTTTTATGTTATATCTTTTTTCTACAGGCTGTGTCATTCAGCCCTCTCTGTATTTTTATAATGGTGTTTTCATAGTTTATACTATACTTCTAAGCTCTGATGTAGACAAAATGTTACCTTATCTGCTGCTGTCAAACAAAATATTGCCTTTTACGTCATCTACTGAATGATGTTCATTATAATATTCGTCTGTATTTATTTGAATGTTAAGTAACCAGTTTATACTTGCGGCTACTATATGGACTCTTGGTATAATGTTCACCTGCCCGCTGTTCCTAACCTGGGCGCCTCAGTGTGTTGCTACCTGTGTCCCTGTATGTACGAGCAGCCTATATTGGCTGGCTTCCATGTACTCTATTTTATTTTTTTTTGCGACTAAAGCCATTGTCGCTTGATATTTGTCTCATATGTGACTTGTAAGTACTATTTCTTTCTTGTACTGTTAGTCAGTACTTAAACTTTTATACAAAAATTTTCCCATAATTTTTTACTTACGTTATACACCAATTTGAATATTTAATGTCTGATGAAGGCACTAATAGAAGTGTCTAAACCTGGTCAAGCGAGGCTGTAATTGCTTTAACATTAAGATGTCTGCCTATTGCAACCTGCGACCCTCTTCAAGAGTTGGTGGTCTCTGTTGGTCAACAGACGAGGTCGGCCTGTACGCTTTTGTGCTGTACATATCTATTCATGTTTTCACTTCACTAATACATTGGAGATAATGGACCTATGGTTGTTTAGGAGTGTGGAAATCTCGCGTACAGACGTATGACGCAAGTAACACCTAAGCACCTGACCACGTTCGAAGTCGCGGAACGCCCCATCCTGTTCACTCGGGATGTTCAAAATGGTTCAAATGGCTCTGAGCACTATGGGACTTAACATCTATGGTCATCAGTCCCCTAGTACTTAGAACTACTTAAACCTAACTCAACACCCAGTCATCACGAGGCAAAGAAAATCCCTGACCCCGCTGGGAATCGAACCCAGGAACCCGTGCCCCGCGCTACCGCACGACCACGGGCTGCGGACACTCTCGGGATGTGTAATGACTACTAAGGCCGCAGATATGAAGTATTTGGCAGTAGGTGGCAGCACAGTGCACCTAACATGAAAATGTGTGTTTTTAGGGTTTTCCGGATACTTTTGAGCACACTGTGTGTGTATCTTATTGCGCTGTGGATAATCTCGTCAAGATACAAGCATTCAAGATTTAAAATCCACTAGTAGCGCCAGTGTGCTGCCGCCGGAGCTACCAGTAACAATGAAGGCCCAGATAGAAGTTCAGTACTGTCGTCAGTCATATACACTGGTTACTACTGTAACTTAAGTAACAAGAAATTTCCTTACCAGTACATTATTAAGAAAGGAAAAACTCTACATCTGTAATTGCGTTTTTGCAGCAACTAACAAGCATACGTTGGCCCTTGTCTGTGCACAAGCCGTCGATTTCCTAAATATCTCCTCCTGTTGGTTTGGAGGTTAGAATAGGCCAGAGGTATTGATGCCTGTCTTAACAGGGGAGTAAAATGAGTCTCACACGTTTCGGCCTCTATGTGATGGTCCCCTGAGGGTTTTGACCTCCATCTTTCTAAATTTTCCCTAAAAGCGAACTAACTGTCGAAGGGTGCCTTACATGGTGCATCTCGTCCAGTGTGCATTGAGATCTTCAGTATAGTTTCGTCGCATGGTAGTCCCACTCATTCACATCTCTTGTGCGGGGCACCTTCCTGGGTGCGTTCTCCTCCATGCACTATACAGTGTCGCTTTCTGCGACGACGATGACCGTGTTCTTAATACTTCATATCCAGCACAGTAGTCAGTTCGTTGTGGTGGAGCCGCCATGTACACTGTTGGTTGTAGCCCCCTGACAACACAGAGATCGCTCTGTTGATGCCTGCGCTGTTAACTCCCCACGTATGACAAGGAACAGATGCAGAGCTCCCTGGGACATCGGGTCTCGCAGCACTGGTCATCCTGCCAGGTGGCGCTTGCTTAGGCTGGGTGGCACCCTTGGGCAGGGCCCCTGGTCGGAGTGGGTGGCATCAGAGCGGATGAAACGCCATGAAGCGTGGTTCTCATCTCTTGCTGTTGGTCTGCCAACAGCAGTCTCTAAGCGGGAAATGTCTTACTTCAATGCTAAGAAATATGACCCCATATCGTTCCTCTCCATGACCACACCATGGAAGGAACCCCAGGCTAATGATGGCAGAGAAACCTATTCGCCACGGTACGTCGTATGAATGAGAGCTGATGGGGAATCGTTCATGCCAATGAAGCCTCATATTTTTGTGAAGCATTTGGAAGACAAATTGGGGAGGTGAACGGCTTGTCCAAAATGTGCTCTGGGACAGTCTTGATAAAAACAGCATCCTCTGCCCATACATGGGCATTACTCGCTTGTGACAAGTTAGGGGATTTTTCTGTTACCCTCACACCCCATAGATATACACTGCTCAGGCAAAAATTTGGTAGCAGTGACCCTGAGGCGTAAACTGCCTCATTGAATATTCCACGCCTTCCCAGACTCATGATGACGTCATCCCCAGTGGGATAGCGGCAGGTTTCTCCACCGCATGGCTGAGCTATGGATACTGTTAAGCATTTCACCTGCTTTCTGTATTGCCCTCCAGGAAACCTGGTTCCCAGCAATGCAGACCTCTACACTCCATGGCTCTAAGGGATACTACAGGAACTGTAGTGACTATAATCGTGCGTTTAGTTGGAGTTGGCGTTTATATCCTAAACGGTCTGTAATGAACCTTTGCCCCTTCAAACACCTCTTGAAGCTGTCGCTGTCTGTATAAGCTGGTCAGTATAAGGACGACTCAGGAAATAACTGTCTGCAATGTATATCTTCTTCAAAATGGTGCAGTATCCCTGAATATATTAACTGCGCTGATTGGCCAACTCCCTAAAACTCTTGTAGTTTTGAAAGATTTTAACGCCCATAATCCCTTGTGGGGCGGCACCTTGCTTACTGGCCGAGGCAGAGATGTCCAAACTTTACTGTCTCAGTTCGACCAGTGCCACACATTTCCGAGTGGCTTATGGTAGTTAGTCGGCCATTAATATATCAGTTTGCACCCCAGGATTTCTCCCATCTATCCCCTGGAGAGTACATGGTGACCTGTGTGGTAGTGACCACATCCTCACCTTCCTTTCATTGCCACTGCATCAGGCCCACGGTCATCTGCCCAGATCGGCTTTTAACTAGGCGGACTGGGGAACTATCAGCCGGCCGCTGTGACCGAGCGGTTCTAGGCGCTTCAGTCCGGAAACGCACTGCTGCTGTGGTCGCAGGTTGGAATCCTGCCTCGGGCATTGATATGTGTGATGTCCTTAGCTTAGTTAAGTTTAGGTAGTTCTAAGTCTGGGGAACTGATGACCTCTCATGATAAGTCCGAAAGTGCTAAGAGCCATTTGAACCATGTTTGGAAAACTTTCACCTCTGCTGTTACCGTTGAATCTCCCTCACACGGTAACATCGATGTGATGGTTGAGCAGGTGACTACAACAATCGTTTCCGTAGCAGAAAACACGATCTCTCACTCTTTATGGTGCCCCCGATGAAAGGCAGTCCCATGGTAGTTGCCGGAAGTCGCTGAAACAATTAATGAGCGTCTACGAGCTCTACAGCGGCATAAGCGGCACCCTTCCTTGGTGCACCTCATAGCCTTTAAATGGCTACAGGCCCACGTACGCTAACTTATAAAACGACGTAAGCAGGCGTGTTGGGAGAGATGTGTCTCGACCATTGGTTATCAAATGTCACCTTCCCAAGTCTGGAGCTGGCCGCGGTGGTCTTGCGGTTCTAGGCGCGCAGTCCGGTACCGTGCGACTGCTACGGTCGCAGGTTCCAATCCTGCCTCGGGCATGGATGTGTGTGATGTCCTTAGGTTAGTTAGGTTTAAGTAGCTCTAAGTTCTAGGGGACTAATGACCACAGCAGTTGAGTCCCATAGTGCTCAGAGCCATTTGAACTATTTTTTGAAACCAAGTCGGGACAAAGATCAAACGTGTTTCGGGTACCAGACTCGAACAGGTGCTCCTAGTGCTAACATCAATGGCATGTTATCTTCCCACGTAAACGCAACTGCCAAGCACTTTGCTGAGCACTTTGCTCGAGCCTCTGCGTCGGAAAATTGCCCCTTTTCCAAACCTCCCCCTCCCCCGTCCGAGAATTTTGCACTCACAAACATCGGGTGGAAGGGAGAGTCCTCTCCTTCAGTATACGCCACAGTGAATCCTATAACACATCATTCACAAAGGGGGAGCTCCTCAGTGCCCTTGCACATTGTCCCGACGCAGCTCCTGGGGCAGATCGAATCCACAGTCAGACGACTAAACATCTCTCATCTAACTACAAGCGACATCTCCTCGACATCTTTAACCGGATCTGGTGCGATGGCGTATTTCCATCGCAATGGTGGGAAACGACCATCATTCCGGTAGTCAAACGTGGTAAAAACAGTTCTGATGTGGATAGTTGTCGGCCTATAAGACTCACAAAGGTTCTTTCTAAGCTGTTGGAACATATGGTGTGTCAGCGGCCGGGCGCGGTGGTCTCGCGGTTCTAGGTGAGCAGTCCAGAACCGGGCGACTGCTACGGTGGCAGGTTCGAATCCTGCCTCGGGCATGGATGTGTGTGATGTCCTTAGGTTAGTTAGCTTTAAGTAGTTCTACGTTCTAGGGGACTGATGACCACAGCAGTTGAGTCCCATAGTGCTCAGAGCCATTTGAACCATTTTTTTTGTGTGTCAGCGTTTGGGTTGGGTCCTGGAGTCATGTGGCCTACTGGCTCCATATCACGGCGGCTTCCGCCCGTGTCGCTCTACCACTGATAATCTTGTGTCCCTCGAGTGTGCCATCCGAACAGCCTTTTCCAGACGCCAAGACCTAGTTGCCATCTTTTTTTGATTAACGAAATGCGTATGACACCACCTGGCGACATCATATCCGTGCCTCGTTAATTATACGAGTGGACCGCTGCCGATTTTTATCGAACATTTCCTGTCGCTTCGTACTTTCAGTGTCCAAGTTGGTGTCTACCATAGCTCGCCCCGTTTCCAGGAGAATGGGGTCCCACAGGGCTCTGTATTTAGTGTACCTCTAATTTCAGTGGCCATTAATGGTCTAGCAGCAATCCATATCACTTTCTCTGTATGCAGACGACTTCTGCATTTTGTACTTCTCCACCATTACTGGTATTGCTGAGTGGCGCCTACAGGGAGCCATCCACAAGACACAGTCACGGGCTCTAGGCCACAGTTTCCAGTTTACGGCCGCAAAATCGTGTGATATGAACTTCTGTTGGCGCCGTACTGGTCACCCAAAACTAGAACTTTACCTAAATGACGATCCACTAACTGTAGTGGAGACATATCGATTCATAGAACTGGTTGTCAACACCCGACTGACTTGGCTTCCTCACTTTCGTCAGCTTAAGCAAATGTGCTGGCAGCACCACAATACTATCCACTGCCTGAGCAACACCAACTGCGATGCAGATCGTTCTAATCTTGTGCAGCTATAAAAGTCCTTGTTCAATCCAGCCTTGACTATGAGAGACTGGTTTATGGTTCGGCGGCGCCCTGAGCATTGCGTTAACTCGACACAGTGCACGACTGTGGCGTTTGCATAGCGACAGGAGCTTATGGGACGAGTCCGGTGGCCGGCCGTGGTGGTCTCGCGGTTGAAGGCGCGAAGTCGGGAACCGTGCGACTGATACGGTCGCAGGTTCGAATCCTGCCTCGGGCATGGATGTGTGTGTTGTTAGGTTAGTTCAGTTTAAGTAGTTCTAAGTTCTAGGGGGACTGATGACCACAACAGTTTAGTCCCAAAGTGCTCAGAGCCATTTGAACCATCGAGTCCGGTGACCTGCGTCCTTGTGGAGGCCGGAGTCCCTCCATTGCAGGTTAGATGTGCACAACTGCTCGCCAGTTATGTTGTACACGTTCCTAGTTCTCCTGCGCATCCGAATCACCGTCTCCATTTCCCACCCACGGCGGTTCATCTCCCGCAAACTGTCCAATCCCTTCTTTCCGAACTGGAGTTCTTGTTTTTACCACCTATATTTGAGGTCCATTCTCGTACACCTCCATGGTGTACACCTAGACCGTGGCGTCGCCGGGACCTATCACATTGCCCTAAGTACCCAGTTAACATCACGGCTCTCTGCTGCCACTTCCTCTTGATTCTTGGCATGTACTGAGGACAAGAACTGGTTTAGACCGATGGCTGGCTGATGGCCAGGTGGACCTCACGTATCTCCAGGAAGTACATATTGAACATCATTACTTACACGATGGCTGCAATGTTTCCACTGCCGAGCTGGTGGCTGTATTGAGCACATTCGTTCATGCCTTGGGAAGTCGTTTCTTTCGTGTACTGTCTCCTTGAGCAGCCTACAAGCTATTGACCAGTGCTACCCTCGTCATCCTTTAGTAACGACCATCCAGGAGTCCATCTATGACTTGGAACGTTCCAGTCGTTCAGGGTGTTTGTTTGGATCCCAGGTCACGTCGGAATCCTAGGCAACGAACTTGCAGACAGGCTGGCCAAACAGGCTACGCGAAACCGCTTATGGAGCTCGACTTATTTGCAACTGACCTGGTTCAGTACAACGCTACAAGGTTTTGACTCTTTGGGAGACGAAATGCATAACCGCAGCAAGCACAATGAACTAAATGACATTAAGGAGACTACGAATGTGTGGCAGTCTTCCATGCGGGCCTCTCGCAGGGTCTCTATGGTTCTCTGCCGGCTCCGAATTGGCCAGCTTGGGTGACACATGGCTACCTTCTCCACCATGATGCTCTACCTCAGTATCGGTGCAGCGCCCTGCTGAAAGTGACCTATATCAAGGTGAGCTGTCATTATTTGGCTGCCCTGCGACGGACTTCTCGGTTACCGGATTTGTTGCCATTAATTTTAGCTGACAATGTCTCACCGGGTAATTTAGTTTTAGGTTGTATGTGTGACGGTTGGTAATATCATTCTATATAACTTTTTAGAGCATGTCCGTTCTACCTTTGTGTTCCCCACTGTAGTGTTTTTAGCGTGGATGTTTTAATGTGTCGCAAAGTTTCTGGCTTTTCCTTTCCATTCTCGTGGTCGGCCAGCCACGGTCATCTGCTCTACTGTTTACGCCTTCTACCTGTTTCTTGCTTCTCTCTGTGGTTTTCTTTTCCTGTTTTGTCTGTAGTAGCTTTGGTTGTCCTTCTGTCGTTCTTCTGGTTCTTACTTTCTCTTGTTATAGTGCTGTAAGTTTCCTTTCTTTTCTTCTTTCATTCGTGTAATTATTTTGCTGGGAACACGGTACCGATGACCTCGCAGTTTGGTCCCTTCCTCCTCCTCTTTTAAACCAACAAACTAATCCAAAATATCGGTGATCCTCAACTGACACGCCCTCTCAAATGTTACTGAAAAGTTGTCAAATATAGAACTGTTTACAATTGGAACATACATAGAATGGAACATTATTCCACTAGGTAATTAAATAGAAACTTTCACACCATACTAACCTAAACTGATTTCAGTGACATAGGATTGTTTTATCACCTTTATATACCTCGTGAACATACAAAAATATCACGATTATACTTGCCAGAACAGAAGTAAATGACTCAGTCGATCCCAAGGTAAATCGGAAATGTCATAGCTAATTATCAATAATTGGTAACAGCCCGGGAAAGCACAAAAGCCATCTCAAATGGAGGACACACTAAGTTTTAGCACACGCTAGTTCGTGGCTATGTATATGGAATGTTGTCACTGAAGAAAGAAATATTTGATCACCGTCCACCAGACGGCTCAATCGTTCCTTAAGTACAACGGCTGCACACAGCCTTTTCACGTTGCAACTACGGTGCCCAACAGCTTCTGGTTGAAGCGCCGTGGCTTGCGCCTCTGTTAGGCTTCTCAAAGCTACTCGGCACCGGGCTCCATGCACTGTACCTTTGCTCGCTCGCACTAGCGGAGCCTACACCTTTCTCAGTTCTTTTCTTTCTTTATTGTTATTTCTATTCCGTGAATTGGTCATGGCAGGTAGCTGACAAAAACCACTCTTCCGACAAAGTTTACAAAGGCTGTACTTAAAAATCGTTAAAACACATAAAAGGTGAAAATATGAGATTGTATAAGAAATACGTAGGTGTACGAAAGCGAAGATTTTTACATAGAAACAAATCATAATAAACGAGTAATTGTAAAACACACATAGGTGAAAATACCGATGGTTTTTAAAACTGATTTGCCGATTTTGTATTATAGTTAAAGTAGCTCATACTTGAACATGAGCAAATGACATGGTATAATGGTGATTCTAGGTGGCACACAAAAAGATTGTCATGATGGAGGTGTGATGATGAGTAAGACTATGGGGCCCTGTAGTGCCGCAGGTAGCGCCTCGAAGTTAGCAAGTTGAATGAAGAAGGAAGGAAAAAGTTAGAGGAGCGTTGCGATTAGGGGTGGAAAGAGTGGCGTGTCCCATGGCGGATTTCGTTGTTGGAGAATGGGAGTTGATCAAAATTCCGGTGGGAGAGGATGGATAAGGTACGGAGGTGCATGGAAGGTGGAATACCAGGGTGCCTGTGGTAAGAAATTGGGTGATGGAATTTATTATCGAACGCGAAGGCGCTCTAGGAAGAGAGAAAGTTGTGAGTACATGAGTTGGAACAGTATGCGGGTTGGTGAAGGTAGACGGACGCCGAAGGCGAGGTGGAGTGTGCGTATCTCCAGGAGTTCAAGGTAGTTGTAGAATTTACGGGAGGCACAAATCCAGGCAACGTTAGCCTATCACTGAAACGTTAATAGGCGATATGCCAGCCAAACAAATAAACATACTTAAAACAACCTTGGGCTTCAAGAGAAGACGTGGACTCGTGTCTGCAGACAAAAACGACGTAAGCAGATTATATCCGCTGCAGTATTGGAATGTGGAAGCTACTAAGGTAAACTCATCGACGCCGCAAATGAACATTCAGTGGATCTCAATACGCAGTTTCAAAGGCCTACGCAGTAACGTTCCCTTATGGGAATAGGCACAAAGATGTGGTGAATCAATGGAAAAAATTCAAATGCATCGTTCAATAGGCCCTAGACAAGTATGTTCTATTTTTTTTTTTTTTTGGTCATCAGTCTACTGACTGGTTTGATGCGGCCCGCCACGAATTCCTTTCCTGTGCTAACCTCTTCATCTCAGAGTAGCACTTGCAACCTACGTCCTCAATTATTTGCTTGACGTATTCCAATCTCTGTCTTCCTCTACAGTTTTTGCCCTCTACAGCTCCCTCTAGTACCATGGAAGTCATTCCCTCATGTCTTAGCAGATGTCCTATCATCCTGTCCCTTCTCCTTATCAGTGTTCTCCTCATATTCCCTTCCTCTCCGATTCTGTGTAGAACCTCCTCATTCCTTACCTTATCAGTCTACCTAATTTTCAACATTCGTCTGTAGCACCACTTCTCAAATGCTTCGATTCTCTTGTGTTCCGGTTTCCCACAGTCCATGTTTCACTACCATACAATGCTGTACTCCAGACGTACATCCTCAGAAATTACTTCCTCAAATTAAGGCCGGTATTTGATATTAGTAGACTTCTCTCGGCCAGAAATGCCTTTTTTTGCCATAGCGAGTCTGCTTTTGATGTCCTTCTTGCTCCGTCCGTCATTGGTTATTTTACTGCCTAAGTAGGAGAATTCCTTAACTTCATTAACTTCGTGACCATCAATCCTGATGTTAAGTTTCTCGTTGTTCTCATTTCTACTACTTCTCATTACCTTCGACTTTCTCCGATTTACTCTCAAACCATACTGTGTACTCATTAGACTTCATTCCGTTCAGCAGATCATTTAATTCTTCTTCACTTTCACTCAGGATAGCAATGTCATCAGTGAATCGTATCATTGATATCCTTTCACCTTGTATTTTAGTTCCACTCCTGAACCTTTCTTTTATTTCCATCATTGCTTCCTCGATGTAAGGATTGAAGAGTAGGGGCGAAAGGCTACAGCCTTGTCTTCCTCCCTTGTTAATACGAGCACTTCGTTCTTGATCGTCCACTCTTATTATTCCCTCTTGGTTATTGTACATACTGTATATGACCCGCCTCTCCCTATAGCTTACCCCTACTTTTTTCGGAATCTCGAACAGCTTGCACCATTTTATATTGTCGAACGCTTTTTCCAGGTCGACAAATCCTACGTTCTTAGTAAGCTTTTAAGGGACGGGAGAGATCCATCATGGTTTAATAGCCTCATTTGAAAAGCGCTACGTAAACAACGAGCACTTCATCTCAGATTGAAGATAAGTATAAACCTAGCTGACAAACAAAACCTGAACGAAGTGAAAATGAGCGTAAGGAGGGCAATGGGAGAAACGTTCTATGATTTTGAAAGTAAGACCTTGTTAACCGACCTGAGTAAAAACCGGAAGAGATTTTGGTCTTACGCAAAATCAGTAAGTGGGTGAAAATCATCTATTCATTCTCTCAGCCACCACACCGGAACCGAAACGGAAGATAACAGAGAGAAGGCCGAAACACTGAATTTGGTCCTCCGAAGTTGTTTCACCGCGGAAGATCTTAACACTGTCCTTCCTTTCAATGGTCGTGCGAAAGCCGAAATGGCAGATATTGAACTAACCGATCGAGGAACTGAAAAGCAGCTACAATCGTTTAGTATCGGGAAGGCTTCAAGACCAGATGCGATGTCTATAAAATGCTATAACTATTATGCGAAAGAACTCGCTCCTGGCGGTAATTTATCGTAGATCGCTTAAGCGACTAGAATAAAAAAAAAACAACGCAGCTCATTCCCGTTCTTAAGAATGGCCTAATGACAAACCCACATAATTACAGACCTACATCGTTGACGTCAATATGTTATAGAATTATAGAACATATTTAATGCTCAAGAATTATGACGTCCTTGGCAAATGAACATCTCCTCTATAAAAATCAACATGGATTCTACGACAGCCAGCTCGTTCTGTTCCTCCATGAGATCCACAGCGCAGTGGACAACGACGTTCAGGTTGACGCCGCGTTCTTTGACTTCAGTAAGGCATTTGACAACGCCCCCATTGCCGCTTAATGAAAAAAATCGAGCTTACGGAGTATCGGAACAGACCTGAGACTGGATTAAAGACATTCTTGCAGATAGAACTCAACGCGTTGCTCTTGACGGAACTAAATAGACAGATGTTAAGTTAACATCCACAGTACCACAGGGAAGCGTGATAGGATATTTGCTGTTTACAATGTATGTGAATGATCAAGTAGAAACCGCTATTCGCAGATGATGCAGTTGTCTGTACCAAAGTAGCAACGCCTTAAGATGGTAGGAATCTGCAGAATGACATGCAGAGAATTGATGAATTGTGCCGACTCTGGCATTTGACACTGGACGTAAATAAATGTAATATACTGTGCATACACACGAAAAGAAATCCAGTACTGTGCAGTTACACTATTCATGACAAACAGCCATAGACAGCGTCTGTGGTAAAATATCTAGGTGTAACTATCCTGAGCGACCTTAAGTGGAATGACCAAATAAAATAGATAGTGGGGAAAGCAGACACCGCATTCAGATTCATCGGAAGAATCTTAAGAAATATAACTCATCCACGAAAGAGGTGGCTTATAACGCCCTTGTACGCCAGATTCTTGAGTATTGTTCATCTATCTGGGATCCGTATCAGATAGGACTGAGAGAGAAGATAGATAAGATCGATCGAAGAGCGGCTCGTTTCGTCACGGGATCGTTTAGCTAGCGAGAGAAAGTGACGGTGATGCTAAACAGACTCCACCGGTAGACGCTATAAGAGGGGCGTTGTGCATTACGGAGAGATTTACTGTTGAAATTTCGGAACAGCATTTTTCAGGCGGAGTGGGACCACGTACTACTTCCCCAACATATATCTCGCGTATTGAATACGAGTAGAAAATTCGAGAACTTAGAGCCAGTACAGAGGCTTACCGACAATCGTTCTTCCCTTGCATTATTCGCCATTGGAACAGGATTGGAACAGGATTGGAGGGATCAGATAGTGGTACCGAAAGTACCCTCCGCCACACATCATTAGGTGACTTGAGGAGTACAATGTAGATGCAGATGGGTCATCCAATTTTATACGTAGAGGACATACATCACTACAACAAGATTTTTGATGTAACTTACAAATGACAACGGAAGTTTGTGTTTTACCGTGTTACTTATTGTTTAATCGATGCATCACTTGATATATTCTAGCCACTAGTAGCACTTTTCACATAGGACCTCAGTTACTCCGTGATATTTGTTTCTGGTGTAGCAAATCCCATTCTGTTCACCTTTTAAGTACCGGAAACTTTATGATTTTGATATGTGGTGCTAGAGAAAAATGCTGAAGTTTGGACGGGCGGATGACATAACTAATTATGAGGTACTGAACAGAATTGTGGGGAGGGGGAAGATATTTGTAGCACATCTTGATTAAAATAAGCGATTGGTTGATAGGATTCATTGTGAGACATCTATTAGTACCGGAGGGAACCGTGGGAAATAAAAATGTCTGACGGAGACAAGAGTATTCAGAAGTATGTAGGCTGCAGTAGTTGTCGGAAGATGAAGAGGCTTGCACAGGATAGAGTAACGTGGAGACCTGCGTCACAGTAGTCTGTAGACAGGTAGGCTGTCAAATATTTTGCATTCGATGTATCTTCGGACATTTCTATGTACGACGACCTGATGTCCATGATAATAGATGATAAAATCGGTGACTGAATACGTTTTACAACATGGGATTCCTAGGGTACAGCGAACAGTCTTTGTTATTTTTTCTTAATCTCTATTAATGTTTGTTATTTGTTACGTAATTTCTTATGTTTATACGTCGTATGGTGGAGCTGAGTATTAACATAACTATTAAGTTTTCTCGTAAAATTTAGTTTTCTAGCCAAGGTAAACTTCACTGGTCATACACACACACACACACAAACACACACACACACACACACACACACACACATTGGATCACGACACATTCCCTTACTGCGTGTTCCCCACCTCCCCCACCCCAATACGATTTGCGCAGTGACGTCACGGCCCTCCTATAGCAATTCCGATCAGTTGCAGGTAAGAGTGAGAGACAATGTGGGTCGTGTAACCTAACTAGTACCTATACGTTCAATCTATGAGAGATAGTCTACTAAGACTGCCATTTTCTTTTATTTGTGTCACATTGCTCCTTACATTACGCTCAACAGATCAATGTTCTTCAGTGAAGAAAAAGTAGTTTCACAAATGTATGTTGGTTAGAAAAAACTATTTTGTTTTAAGAGCAAGGTCTGCTAGTTTTGTGTACTGATAAAAAAATGGTTTTAAGAGCAAAGTCTGCTAGTTTTGGTACCGATATTGTGGCATTACTGCTAAATTTGCTTCATGTCCTACTGTCTGGAGAGTATGAAAGAGTCATTTTTTTAAACTGCACGCTTCTTACTGAAGAGTACTCCTAACTCTATCAAGATTAATTTTCGTTGGTTTTTTTTTTAAAGAAAATGATGTCCGGCTCTAGAGACTTAAAATCTTGAAACCAACTATGAGACTCATTCGAGTCTTTACGAGTAATCGAAGTAAACCTCGAAAATTTGTCTTCCAAGAATTCGTGGTTCAGTTTAGAGCAATGCTAGGCATAACACAAATTTCCCTTGTTTATTTGCAATATAAGCAATGTAAGAATCCAAAAACATCTGCAGCCATATCACAAATGAATATACGACTACATCAAATACCAGGTGAAGCAGGTTGGATTACGGAGTTTCTCATTTCTTAACGGTTTATAGTGCCTAGCTATGTAAATGCTTTGCAATACTATGTCCTGCTCTGGTAAAAAGCCTTTCCGTGAACCTGGACAATGGCGTAGGATCAATGCAAGCCTCATGACTTTCGTATCTGTCACGTTGCACGCTGCTCGGCAAATAGCAACAGACGTCCAGGAAGTAAACCCCCTTTTAGTAGAGCGGGTGTAGTGCCGTAAAGAAAAACTAACTCAGCAGGTTCTGGAACTGGGAATTACGCTGCTACCTCTTCGGCTTCAGCAGCGCTTCTAAATGAACTTAAAAAACGAATATAAATGGTAAAAATGAGATATATGTTGTATAAAATGAATTTTTGTGGAAACGAAACTGTAATGTGTAGAAATTCGTCACAAAATTTGTGCAGCAAACGACCAAATTTATTGAAGGAACTTGTACTTTCGTTCCTTGATAACGGAAATATAATCGCGTTTCGTCATAATTCAGCTGTTAGTAATCTTAAGACAGCTTTGTTGAAATATGTTTCAGAAATGTTACGTGCTCATTGAGTTCTGAATGTCGCAGCTACTATGATGTGCCAAAAATTACAACCAGGAGGGTGGATGCCTTCTGGTAGTATTGCGCACGTGATGCAGTAAGGAAGGGATGCAAGCGGAAGAGAAGCGAATGGGCAGTCTTTATAGCTAAGATACGGGCTCCAAATGCGTATATCCACTGATACAAGCGGTTAAGACAAAGGGCACACTGTTGTGTAGCTATGGCTGGAAACGAGAATCTCTGCAACGGCGAAGCTGGCCGCCTGTTAACGTTTTACCGTCGTGAGCAGCTACGGCAAGTTGTTGAAGGATGGTGAAATAACTGGAGGCCACATGGTATTGGACGACCACGTCTCATCACGAAACGTAGAGGTCGGAGGATCCTCCACTGTATAATTCGAGACAGGCATTATCTCTGTGGCAGATCTAACTACATAGTTAAATAGTGGTGCAGGAAGAAGGGTTTCGGAGCACAGCGTCTCAAACCCATTGTGGAACATCGAGCTCAACATTACACGACCCCTATGTGCGCCTGCGCGTGTGTGTGTGTGTGTGTGGAAGGGGGGGGGGGGGGGGGGGAGAGACCGAACGATATCGTGATTTACTCAAATCATTGCAATGCTACTGAATCATTGACGTTTCACATTGGATCAATAGAAACGTATTGGCTATCAAATAACTAGCATTTCTTATTACACCAGGCCGATGGTTCAGTTCTTACACCCGGACATTCAGGCGAATGGCTGCATACAACGTGCACTGCGGTTCAGATACAGGCCGGTGAGGGCAGAATTATTATATGGGGTACGTTGACCTCGGCTTCCATCGGATCTGTGGTGGTAATTGTACTACTTGACCATTAGTGCCCACGAACTTCGTCGCTTCATGCTTCGACCCCCTACGGTTATGACATCTTCCATGAGGATACCTGTCCAAGCTAGAAGATCAGGATCGTACTACAGTCGTTTTAGCCGCATTACAGTGAACTCAAGTTGACGTCTCGGTGAGCAAATGTGCCTGTCTGCACCCATTAGAACACACATCTAGCGCCAGCTGCGTTCCCGTAAACCATCAACCCATAAATGGAGGGAACTGCTTGACTTGTGCCCAGACATCTGGTGCCACGTGCTTCTGGAATCCTGGAGTCCATGCCAGGCTCAATCTATTTTGTATTGTGTTTCAAAAGTGGAACAACATGCTATTAAACAGGCGGTTCAAATGGTTCAAATGGCTCTCAGCACTAAGGGACTTAACTACTGAGGTTATCAGACCCCTAGAATTTAGAACTACTTAAACCTAACTAACCTAAGGACATCACACACATCCATGCCCGAGGCAGGATTCGAACCTGCGACCGTGGGGGTCGCATGGTTCAAGACTGTAGCGCCTAGAACCGCTCGGCTACTCCGCCCGACATTAAAAAGGCGGTCATAACCTATTCTGCTCATCGGCGTAAATGGACGATCGCTTCTGTGAACTATCTTTGCCGATGTGAGGCAGAATAAGTAGACACAACACAACCGGGGACGATGTTGAGGAATGGAATTATGATATACACGTCAAGTCAATATTGCAAATCTGAGAGGATTTGGGGGCTACACATCATTAGCAAATGGAGGAAAACAAGATCGTCAAAGTTTGTGAGCTACACGTATTAAAGCTACACCTGTCTTCTACCTGCAATTCAATTAAGGTACGAATTACGATAAACCCACAAGATATTTCAAGTTCCAAGCTATTAGCTTCCCAGTGGAATACAGGGAACCTACGGATATTGATTTAAGAAATCTAGTTCTTAAGGAGTTTCTGTCGCACACGTAGGTTTTACGTCTGTCGTTAGTAACGCAGTATCGGAGAAAGTTCAAAACTATAAAGCAAGGCTAGCTACTTCGTACGAGTTCCGTCACTTTCCCTTTTACAGAGTGAGTCGCAAATGGAGCGCGGGCAAAACAACTGATGGTAGGCCACGTTGTGAGCTCAGTTCGAATTTTAACTTCTAGGTCTTTTCTCGAGACACACGCAAGCCACAGCACTGCATTGCTTTATTCTTCTTGAAATTGTAGCCTTCCATCTGACATTATGAAACTACACCGTGACGCATAAAGCTGCAGGACTTGAACCTCCTTTACTCATTGCCGTTACTAAACGAAAATGCGATGAAATGCTCTATTCTTCTCTGAATCGCTGCTGTCTCTACCAGCCATTTATGGTGAAGGCGGGAAACTGACCAACAGTACACAGTTTCGGTCGAATGAGGCCCTGGCACATTGCCTCCTTAGTGGGGTGACGAAAACTTCTGAAAATGCGGATCGTCTTCACTGGAAGACTTAGAACCGTTCTGTGGCCGTTTATAATCTCCCTCCCTAGCTCGCTCCGCGGGGTATGCGGTAGTGATGTGCGGCAGTACCGCCCCCCGTGACGGAGCCTAGGAATTTGGTCGGTATCAATAGCTAGTAAACATTTAGGATTTCTCCTTTCCAAATATACATGAGGCAGGTGAAACGTCATTGCTGGCCTCCACTGGTGCCTAACTAATCATCATTTAACCGAGTCTCAACAGTCTTTTCCATTTTTCAGCATATTATTCTTGTTATCAACTGGGATGCATGAGCTGTTAAGCTGATTGTACCACAATTCAGGTACTTGCTGACTTGGAATCATGTGCATGATATTTCCCGAAAGTTTTATGGCATATCGCCAGTCTCATAAATTATGCACACATACGAGAATAATCGATTTTGTTACCACTTCCGTCACTGCTTTTAGAAACGTTGATGCAGTTTTTGTGTCTTATTTGATCTTGTCTTCCACTGCTTAAATTTGAATTATAATGTTGCAGTTTATCTCTCCTCCATATCGAATGTTGTTTCTTCTTCTATCACTTCATCATGCAAGTTCTCACTTTCACATACGCCTTGGATATAACCTTTCCACCTATCTGCTGTGTCCTCTCCATTTAACAGTGGATTTCCCATTACTGGCTAAAGGTCACCACCCTTGCTTTTAATTTTACCGATAGCTACCTTTTTTATATGCTGAGTTAGTTCCACCGATAACTCTTCCTTTTTTCCGTATCTTCACATTTTTCATGTAGTCCTTTCGCCTTAAGGTCCCTGCACGTCCGGTTTATTTCGTTCCCCATTGTATTGTATCTCTGTACTTCTGAAATTCCGTAAATATCTTTCTACTACCCTCTATCATCTATCAACTGTAATATTTCTTCTGTTACCCATGGTTTCTTCCGCGTTACCTGCCTTGTACTTACCTTTTCTCGACCACCCTCTGTGGTTGCTCTCTCTAGAAATGTCCATTTCTCTTCAACTCAACTGCCTAATAAGCTATTTGTTATCGTATTATTGTATCCTCAGAGAACTTCAAGTTTATCTTTTCATTCCATAGTATTTCCGTATCTCATTTGTTTCTGCACTGGTTGTTCCTCGTTACACTTTTAAGCTTCAGCCTTCTCTTCATCAGTACTGATGTTTAATCTTAACCTATAAATGCTCCAGGGTACGCATTGCAGTATAAAATAAAATGTGATTCCGCAGTCTCTCCCTGATTATGATGTAATCTGGCTGAAATACTTCTGTAACGTCGGACATTTCCACGTGATTATTGAGCTGATTACTCACTGTTACTTGCTGAAATATATTTTATAACTCAATTAGTCTTTCTCCTCTGGTTACTAATACCAATACCGTTTGCTTCCGTAACAATTTCTTCTGTTCCTTCCCCTACAACTGTGTTCCCATCCCCATGATTATTACATTTTCGTTTTCCTTTGCGTACTGAATTAATGTTCGACATCAACGTACACATTATCTCCTCATCTTGTGGTTGCGAGTATATTAGCAGTGTTCGTTAGCTCTTGTTTCTGCGAGAACAAACCTTTCACTAAAGTGTTCACATTAACTCACTCTCTGCCCCACGTTCCAAATCATAACGAATCCTACTACCATTTACCATTTTCTGATGTTGAATGTACTACCCTTTACTCATCTGATCAGATACTCTTCCAATTTCACTTCACTGACGCCCACTATATCTGCTCTGACCCTAAACATTTCCAATTTTGCATTCTCTACCTTCCCTGCCACCTTCAAACTTCTGACATTTCACGTTCCGACTAGTAGAACATTATCCTTTCTGAGATGCTCTGCTAAGCCCGCACGACAGGACAGGTAGTTTAAGTTGTGTAAAGGGGCCGAAATAAGCAGCTGTCAGTTACATTCGAACATACAACCTTTTATTTGATCAAACAATATAAGAGCCAAAAAAAATTAAAAACACAGATTTAGTTTTGCAACTTAATTAGCCGCTGAATGCGCTGTATAATCTCATGCGTTAAGGGCAAGACAATTTTAGTTTTAAAACGGCTGAAAGCTCAACAAAAATCAGAAATTTCTCTCTCGGAATCCAATTGGGGGCTAGCCCGGAATGTTTTGCTAATGGAGACGTCATCATAACACTTTTTCAATTACTGGTCACATGTCTTGTGCATACACATTACCTAGCTTTAATGCAGTTCCTTAATTAGGCTGATGGCCCCAAGAATCTGACAGTTTAAGAGCAAAACAGCTGAAATGTAAAATTGGCTGAAGGGCCAACACTTAAGACTCAATAACATTAATCTTAATAATGCCAAAGGCTTTACGTAAAACACTTCTTAAATTAGGTTGATAACCCAAACCATCTGACGCCTTAACGGCAAAACCACATCAATTCTAAAAATCGGCTACAAGCCATAAAAGTACAAACAACAAGAACAAACAAGAAATGGCAGTATACCCAAGAGCACTCAGAAGTTCCGATGGTCTGCCTGGAATTCAAACACTAACGCTCGCTTAGGTGAGACAGGCGGTAAGGGCCATCCATTGTCGATCGACTACAATCCAACTGACAGACAGTCAACGGACCCACCGACAAGATAACTCCACTTCACACGACCAGCTCACAACAGGGAGTTCAATGGAACAACGTAGAAGGTATTGGCGCCCAGAACTAATTATGCATTGAGCCGTCAAACTGCCAAACATGGTGGACAACGACAACACGATGAAGAAAATACACTGCCTTAATTTACGTCAGCGGCCAGGGCAGGTAGCCGGAACGTTAACGGCCACAAGTCAGAAGATTTCGCTGGTGCACTTGAATTCATATAACCAAGTACAGTTAAACTACACCGGAGCGTTGCTCGCGGGAATATCACAACAGCCGACAACGAACTCGTAAACGACACAATGTGCACAGTCGTTACTTGCTGGTAGGTTAAGTCAAAACTGAACTTTCATGTTCCGGAATCGGTGAGCCACGAACCTCTTAGCGCAGGCCAGGGTGGCCGAGCGGTTCCAGGCGCTACAGGATGGAACCGCGTGACCGCTACGGTCGCAGGTTCGAATCCTGCCTCGAGCACGGATGTGTGTGGTGTCCTTAGGTTAGTTAGGTTTAAGTAGTTCTAAGTTCTAGGGGATTGATGACCTCAGAAGTTAAGTCCCATAGTGCTCAGACCCATTTGAACCATTTTGAATCTCTTAGCAATGTGAACAGCACAACTCACTCCGACACTGCATAGAGGCCGCCAGCTGGCCCGGCTGAACCGTATGCCGCGGAGATTTCCTCCCTGCTCCACGCCAACCGACGAACTGTCCGCTCACTGCCTAGCTGGAAACTACACTCCTAGAAATTGAAATAAGAACACCGTGAATTCATTGTCCCAGGAAGGGGAAACTTTATTGACACATTCCTGGGGTCAGATACATCACATGATCACACTGACAGAACCACAGGCACATAGACACAGGCAACAGAGCATGCACAATGTCGGCACTAGTACAGTGTATATCCACCTTTCGCAGCAATGCAGGCTGCTATTCTCCCATGGAGACGATCGTAGAGATGCTGGATGTAGTCCGATGGAATGGCTTGCCATGCCATTTGCACCTGGCGCCTCAGTTGGACCAGCGTTCGTGCTGGACGTGCAGACCGCGTGAGACGACGCTTCATCCAGTCCCAAACATGCTCAATGGGGGACAGATCCGGAGATCTTACTGGCCATGGTAGTTGACTTACACCTTCTAGAGCACGTTGGGTGGCACGGGATACATGCGGACGTGCATTGTCCTGTTAGAACAGCAACTTCCCTTGCCGGTCTAGGAATGGTAGAACGATGGGTTCTATGACGGTTTGGATGTACCTTGCACTATTCAGTGTCCCCTCGACGATCACCAGAGGTGTACGGCCAGTGTAGGAGATCGCTCCCCACACCATGATGCCGGGTGTTGGCCCTGTGTGCCTCTGTCGTATGCAGTCCTGATTGTGGCGCTCACCTGCACGGCGTCAAACACGCATACTACCATCATTGGCACCAAGGCAGAAGCGACTCTCATCGCTGAAGACGACACGTCTCCATTCGTCCCTCCATTCATGTCTGTCGCGACACCACTGGAGGCGGGCTGCACGATGTTGGGGCGTGAGCGGAAGACGGCCTAACGGTGTGCGGGACCGTAGCCCAGCTTCATGGAGACGGTTGCGAATGGTCCTCGCCGATACCCCAGGAGCAACACTTTCCCTAATTTGCTGGGAAGTGGCGGTGCGGTCCCCTACGGCACTGCGTAGGATCCTACGGTCTTGGAGTGCATCCCTGCGTCCCTGCGGTCCGGTCCCAGGTCGACGGGCAGGTGCACCTTCCGCCGACCACTGGCGACAACATCGATGTACTGTGAAGACCTCATGCCCCACGTGTTGAGCAATTAGGCGGTACGTCCACCCGGCCTCCAGCATGCCCATTATACGCCCTCGCTCAAAGTCCGTCAACTGCACATACGGTTCACGTTCACGCTGTCGCGGCATGCTACCAGTGTTAAAGACTGCGATGGAGCTCCGTATGCCATGGCAAACTGGCTGACACTGACGGCGGCGGTGCATAAATGCTGCGCAGCAAGCGCTATTCGACGGCCAACACCGCGGTTCCCGGTGTGTCCGCTGTGCCGTGCGTGTGATCATTGCTTGTACAGCCCTCTCGCAGTGTCCGGAGCAAGTATGGTGAATCTGACACACCGGTGTCATTATTTTCTTTTTTCCATTTCCAGGAGTGTATAAGCGCCGGGCGCCGGGCCGATGATAATCTAAGGTGCGAATATCGAGACACACCGCTGCTGCTACCCGCATAAAGAGTGGATAACAGCATAGTCGCGATAACCGTTGGAGGCGGAACAAAAAATAGCAACCAAGGTTTAATCCAAAGGATAGCATGAGCCAGCCACAGCTCACTTTCATTGGTAATTCAGTCTTTCTCCCATAGTCACTTCCCTCTTCACACTTCCCTCTCTGAATCCGAATGGGGGCTAGACCGGAATGTTTTGCTAACACTTTTGCAATTACTGGTCACATGTCTTGTGCATACACATTACGTAGCTTTAATGCAGTTTTTCCATAGCTTTCAGCAACATTATGTCGTTGATCAAAGCTGTTTTTCTAGCCTTTTAGGGATAGTTTCTCACTCCAAGGGCAAGAGAGTGCCCCGAAACTCAGTCCGCTCCTCCGCCCTCTTTGACAAGGGTTTTGACAGAACGGGGACGATTTCTTATGCCCGAAGTCTTCGCCCGCCAGATAAGTCGTTTTTGCTGATACCTTTTGACTAGGTTTTTTCTCTAGACAAGTGTTCTTACCTCAGATTGATACAGTTACCCTTCTCCATAACCCTGAAAGCTTCTAACTTCAGCACGCATCACGCTGTATGTGTACGTATTATTGGCAAAGGAATCCCAGTGCAAAGAAATGCTTAATGTATGGTAACGGAATTTCAGGAAAAAACATTTTCCAAGTTAACGAATTTAAGTGATTAACGTCGCAGATTCAAAAGTTACTCTACGCAAGAGTAAAGTCACTGACAATGTGAAATACTGGGACGTGAGTAACTGGTGTAACCGCCAGATTGTCGAACACAAGCATGCAGAATTGCATGTGTTGTGTTGTATGTTGGATGTCAGTTTTAGGAATGCAGTTTCCTACCTGTTCCACTTGTCTGGTCAATACGTGGAATGTCAGTGCTGTTTGTTCATGACCTGGAGCTGTCGTCGGGAGACTGGAGACTGGAGAAACATTTCGATACTTTGTAGAGCATGCTGAGTTACAACAACAGTGCCTGATAGGTGTCATTCTATTGGAGAGTACCCGTGGAATGGTATTTATGGATGGCAGTAAAAAAGGTCGAATCATCAGTCTGACGCACAGATTTTCATTAAGGAAGAGTAGGGTAACGACGAGAATGCTCCTACTGTCATACCGAGCGAGGTGGCGCAGTGGTTAGCACACTGGACTCGCATACGGGAGGACGACGGTTCAATCCCGTCTCCGGCCATCCTGATTAAGGTTTTCCGTGATTTCCCTAAATCGTTTCAGGCAAATGCTGGGATGGTTCCTTTGAAAGGGCACGCCCGATTTCCTTCCCAATCCTTCCCTAACCCGAGCTTGCGCTCCGTCTCTAATGACCTCGTTGTCGACGGGACGTTAAACACTAACCACCACTACCACCTCCTATTGTCATAGGAAATCGCACCTTCGATCATAACTCCCAATACAGGTACAGTGTGTCTAGCCTGCAGACAGTTTGGTTGCAGCCTTCAGCTAGACTACTTGCCACCAACACTTAGCCATCACTGGCACCGAGCAGAACTGACTATCATCAGAAAAAACAATAGACCTCCGCCTCGTCCGCCAATGATATCTGTCTCGGCACCACAGAAGTTTCAAACGGCGTTGGTTTGGGGTCAGTGAAATAAAGCTCGGAGCTGTCTTTGAGGTAAATCTCCCCTCTCGGTAGTACCAAGTGGCCATCTGGAGTCCTGTTTTCTTGCGGTCTTACCTTCCCTTGACCAAGTCGGCCAGATGTAACGTGCGGTTGCTATATTCCTTGTACTTCTGTGTGCTATATCTAGGATGAACATTCAGCTTCCCTTAGTCCAGTTACATGACCTCGTTCAAACACAGTGACGTTTTGAAAATGGCACATTGGTCCTCATTAGTGCTTTCTTCATTACCTTCAACTCTCTGATAGCGAAAGGCTATTTGCAATTTGTACAGAAACCCGGTGGCAGTTATAAGAGTCGAGGGACATGAATGGGGAGCCGTGGTTGAGAAGGGAGTGAGACAGGGTTGTAGTCTCTCCCCGATGTTATTCAATCTGTATATTGAGCAAACAGTGAAGGAAACAAAAGAAAAATTCGGAGTAGGTATTAAAATCCATGGAGAAGAAATAAAAACTTTGAGGTTCGCTGATGACATTGTAATTCTGTCAGAGACAGTGAAGGATTTGGAAGAGCAGTTGAACGGAATGGATAGTGTATTGAAAGGAGGATATAAGAGGAACATCAACAAAACCAAAACGAGGATAATGGAATATAGTCGAATTAAATCGGGTGATGCTGAGGGAATTAGATTAGGAAATGAGACAGTTAAAGTAGTAAAGGAGTTTTGCTATTTGAGGAGAAAAATAACTGATGATGGTCGAAGTAGAGAGGATATAAAATATAGACTGTAATTGCAAGGAAAGCCTTTCTGAAGAAGAGAAATTTGTTAACATCGATTTAAGTGTCAGGAAGTCGTTTCTGAAAGTATTTGTATGGAGTGTGGCCATGTAAGGAAGTGAAACATGGACGATCAATAGTTTAGACAAGAAGAGAATAGAATGTGGCGCTACAGAAGAGTGCTGAAGATTAGATGGGGAGACCACGTAACTAATGAGGAAATATTGAATTGGATTGGGGAGAAAAGAAGTTTGTGGCACAACTTGACTAGAAGAAGGGATCGGTTGGTAGCATATGTTCTGAGGCATCAAGGGATCACCAATTTATTATTGGAGGGCAGGGTGGAGGGCACAAATCGTAGAAGGAGACCAAAAGGTGAATACACTAAGCAGATTCAAAAGGATGTAGGTTGCGCTAGGTACTGGGAGATGAAGAAGCTTGCACAGGATAGAGTAGCATGGAGAGCTGCATCAAACCAGTCTCAGGAGTGAAGACCAAAACAACAACTATTGCTAATCAAGCGACTGACGTGAAATCTCAATAAACTTCATCTGTCGGATGTAGAAACACACCTATCAATTTCCAATTGTTTCCCAAAACTCCCTCTTGACGCTGGGATTTTTCCCCGTCAGGGTATGTATAAGAATGAAATTAGCTGCATCTTCCATGAAAGAATAGATAGCAGTTTTAGTCAGACACTTAATCGCCTTCATCATTTGAGATAATAGCTTTTCGATCATCCAGTGACAGAAGGCAACTGTTTATTCACATGTAGATTGAGAGAATGTCAGTGTCACCACCTCAGTGGCTGATAACACGCAGGTCAGCTTTCTTTACAAGTGCAATATCAAGCAGGAACAAATTCTTAATTTTCCCCTAGTTTTGAGTGTGTTCAACATTTTCGTCTGAGTTCTTTATTTACTCACACATTCATCGGGTAAGAGGATATGTGACTTCATTATTATGACTTTATTACTGTGTGTGCAGAGAGCTAGGAAACTCACCTTTCCTTCCACTCGGGAAAATTTAGAAAATTTGGACAGCCCAACACCGACCGACCGTTGTGGGTTGCAGAAGTTAATCTAAACTTCGAGTGCCCATTTACATGCCTGAACTGTGTGTGTGTGTGTGTGTGTGTGTGTGTGTGTGTGTGTGTGTATCCACACGCATGTGTCCTTTACATATCTGCTACGTGCCTGTGTGCAGTCGTACGTCCGTGTGTGCATGGGTATGCGTATGTGTGTGTGTGAGAGAGAGAGAGAGACAAAGAGAAAGAGAGAGAGAGCCAGACAGTGTGTCCGCGTGTTTGGAGAAGTGGAGGAAGGCTTCTGGTCTGCCACAGGCATTCCGCTCGCCATGTTTGTCTGGTCAGCAGTCGCAGCAGACTACATATTATTTAAACTTTGCGTGCTCTGGTGGATGAAACGCAATCTGTTGACCGCCGAGGACCATCAAGTAGAGCGGCTATAAATGTTGCGGTACCCGCAGTTGATCATTCCGAAGCCCCGTGTGAGGTAAACAGGTTTATATTTAATGTCAGTGGCTGCGTATATTCTGTCTGCAAATAAATACTAGACAGAAATACTTCGGTTTTGTGTCATTAAAGCTATCCACAGATCGGAATGCGAATTCTGGGTGGCATTATGAAATATGCGGCAGTACCACTTTAAAACTAGCAGCTGCCCGTTATTCACTTTAAAATATCGGATCTAACTTGTGGATAATTTATCCGCAGAGTTAACTTGGTGTTCAGAATTAGAACGTCCACTACGAAATACAGAACAGACATTAAGTATGCTTAATGTGTAAAACCTCCTGCAGAAATTCAACAACGAACTCGCGATTCAATAAATGCCTGCCTAACATTTTCCAATGTTCACTACTTTACCTTATCAGTATTCCTAGGATCTTGACAGTAAATATAACGAATGTTCCTAAATTGCGAAACATACAAGATAAGCCCTACTATTCCCGGAGATTGTCAGATATTAATTTCTGTAGAACTGTTTTCTACAAGTAATTTGCTTTATTATTCTATATCTCAGAGACATATCTTCAAAATTGTTTCCCAATTGTCGAGCATGACTCTTAAACCACATTCTCAGTTTATCGGTAACAAAACCTCGTCGTCAGACTGTTCCGATACTGCCCAGAGCCTATTAACTGGAGCTTTTCCAGGCTAGTTGAAAAGATTCCAAAAATTTTACCCTATAGCATTTCTATGAATTATTAGTGCGGTTTCGGTATTTCATTACTTTATGAATACTGTCACACGTCGTTTTGTCAGTATCTGTGTATAAGTCATCATAGTGTTCATTTCACTACGTGGATAACAGTCACTACCGAGCGCCTCCATAACCTGGTGCACTTCTTTTAGGTGGACCCGTCTTGGGCAACTTGGAGGCTCCTAACCCACTGTACTAATTCTGCTGGGGCAAGGAGATACACAGTCTAATGTGGAATCCGAACCATGTATCATTCATCGCGAATCTTCATATCATTGAGAGCAGGAGGTTAGGTTAAGCACAGTATGAAATTTTTTATTGTCCGACCGGGTTACGATACTACGAACTTCTGGTGTCCATACGCCAATTACGCAGTGACTCGTAGCTTCGTACGCTTCCGCGGCCAGTGTCATAATGATTAAAATACTTGCGGATGCTGTACCTCGTCATTTTATAAACTAATTCAGTTGTAAAATATAAATTCGTCACTTTGACGGTACTACTGCGGCCTTCCTCGGGAAAAAGGCTTACCCTGAGGAAGGCCGTTGTAGTACGGTCGAAACATCGGTGTTCATCATCATATCCAGCTCTAGTTTAGGTATCATTATATGTTCCAGTTGCAAGTAGTACGCAGCTGATTTTTTTTTTACCTGTGCTCAGGATGCACGACAATCCTTTCCCTTAAGATGCATATTTGTATATAAATTTTGGTATTACACTACTGCCCATTAAAATTGCTACACCACTGAGATGACGTGCTACAAATGCGAAATTTAACCCAAAGGAAGAAGATGCTGTGATATTCAAATGAATAGCTTTTGAGAGCATTCACACAAGGTTGGTGCCGGTGGCGACGCCTACAACGTGCTAACATGAGGAAAGTTTCCAACCATTTTCTCATACACAAATAGCAGTTGACCGGCGTTGCCTGGTGAAACGTTGTTCTGATGCCTCGTGTAAGGAGGAGAAATGCGTACCATCACGTTTCCGACTTTGATAAAGGTCGGATTGTAGTTCATCGCGAATGCTGTTTATCGTATCACGACATTGCTGCTCGCGTTGGTCGAGATCTCATAACTGTTAGCAGAATATGGAATCGGTGGGTCCAGGACGGTAATACGGAACGCCGTGCTGGATCCCGACGGTCTCGTATCACTAGCAGTCGAGATAACATGCATCTTATCCGCATGGCTGTAACTGATCGTGCGTCCCCGTCTCGATCCCTCAGTCAACAGATGGAGACGTTTGCAGGAGAACAACCGTCTGCACGAATAGTTCGACGACGTTTGCAACAGCATTGACTATCAACTCGGAGACCCTGGCTGCGGCTACCCTTGACACTGTATCACAGACAGGAGCGCCTGCGATGGTGTACTCAACGACGAACCTGGGTGCACGAATCGCAAAACGTCATTCTTTCGGATGAATGCAGGTTCTGTTTACAGCATCATGATGGTCGCATTCCTGTGTAGCGACATCGAGGTGAACGCACATTCGTAGCGTGTATTCGTCATCGCCATACCGGCTTATCACCCGGCGTGATGGTATGGAGTGACATTGGTTACACGTCTCGGTCACCTCTTGTTCGCATTGAAGGCACCTTGAACAGTGGACGTTACATTTCAGATGTGTTACGACCCGTGGCTGTGCCCCTCAATCGATCCCAGCGAAACCCTACATTTCAGCAGGATAAAGCACGACCGCATGTTGCAAGTCTTGCACGGGCCTTTCTGGATACATAAAACGTTCGACTGCTGCCCTGGATAGCTCATTTTCCAGATCTCTCACAGTTTTTGCGCTCTTCAGTTCACCATAATACAGTAGGAGTTAATCTCTCATGTCTTACCACATTTCCGATTACCTTGTCCCTTCTCCGTATGAGTGTTTCCCACATATTCCATTCCTCTCCGATTCTGCGCAGAACCTCCTTATTTCTTACGTAACCACTCCACCTAATTTTCAACATTCTTCTGTAGCATTACATCTCAAATAATTCTGTTCTCTTACGTTCTTGTTTTCCCGCTATCCATGTGTCACTACCTCACAATTCTGTGCTCCACAGGTACATTATCAGAAAGACCTTCTTCAAATTACGGCCTATGTCTAGACCAGTAGACTTCAGTTTGCCAAGAATTCCTGTTTCGCCATGGCTAGTCTTCTTTTGAGTCCTGCTTGCACCATTCCTCATTGATTAATTTGCTGCCTAGGAAGTAGAATTCTTTAACTTCACCTGCTTCGTAAGCTATCAATCCTGATGTTCAGTTTACCGGTGTCCTCATTTCTGGTACTTCTCATAACTTTTATCGTCTTCGTTTTATTGCCAGGTACTCCATATCAGGGACCTCAGTAGTCATTAGCCATCGTGAGAGAGCAGAATGGTGCACTCCGAGGAACGTGGTCAGATGATCGGATGTCACTTGTGTCATACGTCTGTGCGAGAGGTTTCCACACTACTAAAAATCCCTAGGTCCACTATTTCCGTTGTGTTAGTGAAGTGGAAACGTGAAGGGACACGTACAGCACAAAGCGTACATTCCGACTTCGTCTGTTGACTGACAGAGAATGCCAACAGTTGAAGAAGGTCGTAATGTGTACGAGGCAGACATCTATCCAGATCACCACATAGGAGTTCAAAAATGCATCAGGATCTACTGCAAGTACTATAACAGTTAGCCGGGCGTTGAGAAAACTTGGATTTCGTGGTCGATACCGTGCTCATAAGCTGCACATCAAGCCGGTAAATGCCAAACCACGCTTCGCTTGTTATAAGGAGAGTAAACAATGGACGATTGAACAGTGGGAAAACGTTGTGTGGAGTGACTAATCACGGTACACAATGTTACAAAGAGATGCCAGGGAGTGGGTATGACGAATGCCCTGTGAACGTCTCAGCTAGCGTGTATAGTGCCAACATTAAAATTGGGAGGCGATGGTGTTATGATATATTTGTGTTTTGCTTGCACCCTTTGTTGTTTTACCTGGCACTATCACAGCACATGCCTACATTGATGTTTTAAGCACCCTATTACGTCCCACTGTTGAAGAGCAATTCTGGGATGGCACTTGCATCTTTCAACACGACCTGTGATGAAGTGGTTACGCTACAATAACATCCCTGTAATGGACTGGCCTGCAAAGAGTCCTGACCCAAATCCTATAGAATACCAGGCCTCACCGACCTACGTCGATACCCCTCGTCAGTGCAGCACTCCTTAAACATAGGCCTGCCATTCTTCAAGAAACATTCCAGCACCTGACTGAACGGATTCCTGCGATAGTGGAAGCTGTCATTAAGGTGCCAACACCACACTGAATTCCAGAATTACCGATGAAGGGTTTCACGAAAGTGTAGCCATTTTCAGCGAGGTGTCCGGATGCTTTTGATCACACAGTGTATATTTCGGAAAGTCAGGTGGTACGTCTTCACTCATGTATTCTACAGAACAACGTGTACAGTTGTTTTGTTCGCACTTCCCCAACGATTTTACAAATTTCAATGGAATGTTACCTATTCCTTCTGCCTTACTCGATCTTAAGTCCTCCAAAGTTCTCTTAGAATCTGATTCCAATTATGGAACCCCTATCTCTTTTAAAATAATACCAGTTTCTCCTTATAGCACATCAGACAAATCTATCCCCTCATAAACGCCTTCAGTGTACATTTTTCACCGTCAGCTCTCTCCCTTGCATTTAAGAGTGGAACTCCCATAGCACTCTTAGTATCACCACCCTTGCTTTTAATTTCACCGAAAGCTGTTTTGACTTTCCTGTACGCTGAAACAACCCTTCTGACAATCATTTCTTTTCGGATTTCTTCTCATTTGTCATGCTGGCATTTCGTCTTAGCTTTCTTGCACTTCTTACGTATATCATTCCTCAGCAATTTGCATTTCTGTATTCCTGAATTTCCATGCAAATTTTTGTACATTTTCCTTTCACCGATCACATCTGCTATCCCGTTTCCTGACATAGTTGTTATAGTCTATAATAAAGGTATTTTATATAATGACGCGGTGCAACACCCAGAATTTGTGTAGCTATGAAGTGACTCATTTTCGCCTTAGCAGTTTAGATCATACAGTCCCATGAAACTGAGAAAAATATCTGTAAATAATAGTCCCATTGATTATTAGCATGTTTTTTAACTGCAGATTTTCATCTTCGTTTGATAATATAATTACAGATGTTCAACAGTTAAGCCATCAGAAATAAAAAGAAAGAACAAGAGCGTGTTCCCCTTCTTAGTATTCAATATTTGTGAACTAGTTTTCTGTTCTTCTTTCTTGAAAGAAGAAAGGAATAATCACTCGTTCACCATGCGATCATAGAGGTAGACTACGATATCCAATACAGAAGGAAGGGACATTACTTGCCCGGGTTCATTTTAAAGGCCACCTTGCATCTCCTGAGTATATTTAGCTAAACCACCTGAAAAGCAACTGAAGGTGCCTGGATAGGTATTTCAACTCCTCGAACCTCGGTAATACACTCCTCGAAATGGAAAACAGAACACATTGACACCGGTGTGTCAGACCCACCATACTTGCTCCGGACACTGCGAGAGGGCTGCACAAGCAATGATGACACGCACGGCACAGTGGACACACCAGGAACCGAGGTGTTGGCCGTCGAATGGCGCTAGCTGCGTAGCATTTGTGCACCGCCGCCGTCAGGGTCAGCCAGATTGCCGTGGCATACGGAGCTCCATCGCAGTCTTTAACACTGGTAGCATGCCGTGACAGCGTGGACGTGAACCGTATGTGCAGTTGACGGACTTTGAGCGAGGGCATATAGTGGGCATGCGGGAGGCCGGGTGGACGTAGCACCGAATTGCTCAACACGTGGGGCGTGAGGTCTCCACAGTACATCGATGTTGTCGCCAGTGGTCGGCGGAAGGTGCACGTGCCCGTCGACCTGGGACTGGACCGCAGCGACGCACGGATGCACGCCAAGACCGTAGGATCCTACGCAGTGCCGTAGGGGATCGCACCGCCACTTCCCAGCAAATTAGGGACACAGTTGCTCCTGGTGTATCGGCGAGGACCATTCGCAACCGTCTCCATGAAGCTGGGCTACGGTCCCGCACACCGTTAGGCCGTCTTCCGCTCACGCCCCAACATCGTGCAGCCCGCCTCCAGTGGTGTCGCGACAGGCGTGAATGGACGGACGAATGGAGATGTGTCGTCTTCAGCGATGAGAGTTGCTTCTGCCTTGGTGCCAATGATAGTCGTATGCGTGTTTGGCGCCGTGCAGGTTAGCGCCACAATCAGGACTGCATACGACCGAGGCACACAGGGCCAACACCCGGCATCATGGTGTGGGGAGCGATCTCCTACACTGGCCATACACCTCTGGTGATCGTCGAGGGGCACTGAATAGTGCACAGTACATCCAAACCGTCATCGAACCCATCGTTCTACCATTCCTCTACCGGCAAGGGAACTTGCTGTTCCAACAGGACAATGCACGTCCGCATGTATCCCGTGCCACCCAACGTGCTCTAGAAGGTGTAAGTCAACTACCCTGCCCAGCAAGATCTCCGGATCTGTCCCCCATTGAGCATGTTTGGGACTGGATGAAGCGTCGTCTCACGCGGTCTGCACGTCCAGCACGAACGCTGGTCCAACTGAGGCGCCAGGTGGAAATGGCATGGCAAGCCGTTCCACAGGACTACATCCAGCATCTCTACGATCGTCTCCATGGGAGAATAGCAGCCTGCATTGCTGCGAAAGGTGGATATACATTGTACTAGTGCCGACATTGTGCATGCTCTGTTGCCTGTGTGTATGTGCCTGTGGTTCTGTCAGTGTGATGTATCTGACCCCAGGAATGTGTCAATAAAGTTTCCCCTTCCTGGGACAATCAATTCACGGTGTTCTTATTTCAATTTCCAGGAGTGTATGTTCTACATCTACATCTTAGGCCGCAGGCCACCTTACGATGTGTCGTGGCTATGCAGGACGCTGTCTTTTCTGAATCAGAAAGTGTGCCTTTCTGAATTTATTTATGTTTTATTATTTCGTAAGAACGTTATACACACCGTGCCTTTCTAAGAATCAGACACTGGCAACAAAGTACCACAAGGATATGAAGGCCTACGTTAATATCATAATCAACAAAATACCCCCTGATGCGAGAAAAAGGATCCCTAGGCCGTATGATTCATAACTGCGTCCCGATGCATCCACCCACCAAAATACGATTTCATGTAGGGGAAAAATAGTTATATAGTTTGTTAGTCAGTCACATGTTCAAAAGATCATATGAACGATTCTTTTGTAGGAAGTACGTAGAATGTGTCAGTTTACAGCACAGATAAACATGATTTTTGTTAACCTTAATGAAAATATTAATATTTTTAGTTGTAACCAGGGAATTAGGTAGAAAAACAAGTTTCCTCAATATTTCTTATCGACATGCCTATTTTTAAGGTGAAATTCTTCATTAGAATAGAAGAAACGATACAGCTTGCTTTCCTGGCTGTCAGATGTTTAGTGCTATTGTGTAAATGATCAAGAAGTTTTCTTGCTGCATATTCAGCTCCTTTCTGAGCTACTGACGGGTTTAAGAATAGGTAATAAGGGTCATTATTCCTTCTTCCGTTGTAGGTCTGAGCATCAATATTCTGCTGGATTATTTATGAAGAATTTCAGTAAATGTATTGTAACGATGCAGCTAAACTGCTACTTCCTGGAAAAGGTACTTACATGACTTCCATGTGTGAACATCACATAATATTCTTACTGTTAGCTTTTTTGCAATCAATACCTTCTTTCTAAATGATGAGTTACCCTAAAAATTATTCCGTAAAACATTATTAAGTGGAAATGTGCACATTATGTCAGGAGGTTGTTGTGTTTTTTTCCAAGATTAGCAAATATACGAGGAGTACAATTGGCTTAACGTAATTGTTTGAGAAGGTCAGTAATATGTTTCTTCCAGTTCAAGTTTGCATCAATATGTACAACTAAATATCTGAAGCATTGTGCGCTGTTTATTGACTCACGCCCATGTACTACATCAGTTGTTGCTATGAGTCTCCTTGTTGGACAGAACTGAACGTAGTGTGTTTTTCCAAAATTTAGTTAGCATACATTTTCGGAGAACCGCTTAACAGTTCTCTGGAAAATATAATTTACAAACTCTTCATTTTTTTAATGTCTAATTGGAGTTGTTATAACTCTAGTATTTTCTGCAAAAAGTACCAATTTTACTTATCGAATGTTATACTTACGATGGTTCATACATATTAGGAATAGGAGTGGACGCAAAATTTAACCCTCTGGGTTTTCTCCCCATTTACTAAAATTGACAACCTTTTTGGCACCGAATTATTCAGCACAACCTTTCGCATTCTATTTCTTAAGAATGATTCAAAACGCTGTGCATAAAACAATAAATTCGGAAAAACTATTTCTAAGAAAGTACCGCAATCTATACAAACGCCTTGGAAAGGTAACAGATGTACCAACTCTGATATATTGTTGTGCATCTTCAGGTTTTGGCGGCACAAAGACTGTTCCATGAAGTTTCGGGTGTGCAGCAGCAAGAAATTTCCCTCTTCTTCTAATATTTCGGCTGTATAACGTTCAGCCATCTTCAGAGTGAGCCGCAACTCTGAACGTTATACAGCCGAAATATTGGAAGGAGATTTCTTGCGGCTGCACACCCGAAACTTAATGGAACACTGATATATTGTTAGTCAAGGCTTGTGCTCTTGGAAGGGTTGAGTGTATGAACAGCATTCTGAGTCGTGCGTCCCTTATGGAATCCCAACTGTGACACGCTAAGTAAATCGTTTCCACTGAAATGTGGTACTACTCTTGAGTACGTTACATTCTCGAATATTTTGGAATAGGGTGTTAGCATAGGAACTGGAAAATAATTGTTCAAGTCTGTCTCTCAACCATCCTTATGAAGTGGTTAACAATGGCGTGCTTTAACCAGACTGGAAAAATATCTTGTGACAGTGATCCAAAGCATATATAACTAAGGCCATAATTTATTGTGTTGGAACGACTTTTCAGAATTCTGTCTGAAAATAAATCAACCGCACATGAGCATTTATTCTGAATGATGTCTGTGCTACCTATCGCTGCTCTAAGTTTTGTGGAATGACATTTTAACGTATGTTCTTTTTTCTTCAACCGAACCACTTAATCCTCTTTTGCTGCTGCATTTACAGAGGGAATTATCAGTTTTAACTTTGTTGTTTTGTGTTTATGGAATGTTGTACACTAATTGTTAGTTTTGTCTCCCATTTGACAATGTTTCATTCTGGTTTAATGTTATTATCTGCGTAATTCATTTCTACCAGGACTTGCCTATTTCTGGAGACTTTAATGACTCTTCTTACAATGATACGGTATCTTCTGCAGCACGCATGTCGGATCATTACATATGCTGACCTTACGTAAAATTTCGTCTTGCTCTTAAATGAGGTTCTAATTTCCTTAATTATCCATAGCTTACTTGTTTCTTTAATGGAAATTGTTGATTTTCTATTAGGAAAACTATTGAAATACACATTAACGGCTCTGTCTACGCATACCTCATCCCATACCATCCCTTCCAGAGTCCCTTAAAACAATGTGTCTTGTTCTGATTAATAAGCCCCATTGCTTTGTATGAATCAGCCTTAGGATTGTAAGCTTCCATACCGTTTATTTTCAATAGTGCATCATGATCAGGTACTCCATTAGCTATTGGTTACACATTAATTGTTTCAGCCAGAACACTCTCTATAAAAATGTTATAAAACAGCGTCCTACTGTTTTCCTAAACATGAGTTGGAAAACTGTCTACTTATATTAGGCTGAAACACCCGTATTATAATTGTAATTCATATTTCCTTTCCGTATCCTTTAATCTACATTGAAATCTCCATAAATTACTATCCGTTTCTTATTGTCTGACTGGTAGCTCAATACTGCATCTGGAATAAATAGTTGAAAATTTCCTGCAAAGGATTTGTAGGCTGTTACAATTATGAGAGAAATATTCTACAGGAACAACGTTAAGCATATGCTTCGAGGGTCTGAGCAACGGAAAATCTATTTGTTTCAATATATTTTATTTTGTTTTAGTCTTTTAAGTTTGTTGCTACTCCTCTTTTTCCATGTTAACCTTACACGAAAATGATGCAAGTCTATAACCCCCCATATTTCACTTCTCCATCCCTGTTGTTATGAGGTGTACAGAGATACACAGAACATCTACTACTTCAGAATTTCTATATCTTATTGGCACACAATATGCTCATCTATCTTTTTTTCCAGTCCTCCATGGCTCTGACGAAACAAATTAATTTCATATTTCTGGAAAATGTTACACAAATTGTGGTTTTCTATTGCTCTAATTTTTTCAGTAGTCTGCACCTGACTCCAACATAAAAATTCTGCCCCCATGATGCCAATAATCATAGCGATTTTGTCCAGTGTGCTTGATACCCCCTTTTATACATTCCGCGACGTTTTCAGCTAATATTTCCTTCTGCTCTCCTGTTCAGGTGCAGCTCTTGATTAGTGTGCCCCTTAGCAGCAACAGCCACGGACTTTGTTTCAGTCAAAAGCAATTCTCTCTGTTCTTTGTTCACAAGGTTAACAGAATCGTTAACCCAGGGCTCTTGCTGCTCCTGTTTCTTCGAGTTATTTTGAATACTATACTGTAAAATTCTAGGCCGACTATTTATCCCTGTCTCCAGCCCAGACTATCCTCACGTTACCCCTGCCATCAAAGTCTCTGACAAGGCACCTATGTGGTCTCCCACTCGGCTATGCTGGGCGCCAGATTTCACGACGCTAGTGACCTGATATTCAACCCCTGAACTTTTCCTTTGCTAATTGGCGTCTGCCGTGCCGCTTCCCTAATATCAAGATTCCTTTCTCTCCATATTACTTTTCTACTGACGTTGCCGTAAAATAGTTACGAGTCTGCTGCAACCTATTATACTCAAAAACTGGTTGAGTCTCTTCTCCTACTACTGGTAACAAACGCAGTTTTCCCCTTTTGCCTATTACTACTCACCTTCTCCCAGCTCCCATTGTCTCTTTTCCCCTTCAAAGTATCTAGACCAGAATATACCATTACTAAGTCTGCCTGGAAGGCACACTTTTTCTTTTCTGTTCCACGATTTTTTTGTCCCGACTACATAATCTATAACTGTATGGAAGAGCCCTATCTGAAACCTTTTAGCTCCCCTGCTGCATTTTCAATGGAAAACATCAACCACAGCTGCGAGATGTTTATCTTATACCAATTGCCGGCCGCGGTGGTCTCGCGGTTCTAGGCGCTCAGTCCGGAACCTCGCGACTGCTACTGTCGCAGCTTCGAATCCTGCCTCGGGCATGGATGTGTGTGATGTCCTTAGGCTAGTTAGGTTTAATTAGTTCTAAGTCGTAGGGAACTGCTGACCACAGATGTTAATTCCCATAGTGCTCAAAGCCATTTCAACCAATTAAGCTACGGCAACATCCAGATTTGTCATATATGACGCAGGTCTTATAATAAGCTAAAAGGCACTACAACACACTTAAACTATAATAAAATAATAATCAGTAAAAGACTTATACTTTGGTGAGCTGTGCAGCTAATTCCTAGGTGTTAAGTGCACCTGGAGTAACATGACCGAAGTTCCTTGAATGTAGGTAGTACAAAATATAAAGTGAAGGGAAACTATGAAAGCACAATATTTTCTAAGAATACTGTTGAAACGTCGCTATCAGGAAATTATGCAAAGCACTAATGGATTCAAAACGACAGCGAACCGAAGTTAACCCTAGCTTGTAACATAACACCGCTTTTCAATTAACGTAGGTTTCAAATAACAGAAGACGCGAAATGAATGAAATCTCTTGAAAGTACGATATGTATGTCAACGGTATTAGAAAGACACAATCCGGAAATAATGGAGAGCACTGTACTGTATTCAGAACAACAGATAACACTCCGCCACTGCTGTATCATCGCTGCTGCTAGTAATAAAATCTTATTGTGTTTCAGGTAGCATCTGGTCTCATAGCTACTTCACGGACGTCCTTGTGGAGCAGCCAACTCATGTAGCGGGTCCTGAGTTCGACACCACAGTGCCCAATAACCTAACTGGTCTTGTCGGCAAGACAGCGCAGCTGCACTGTCGTGTCAAGAACCTGGGCAACAGAACGGTGAGGGACTTCCTGGCTGTTCCATGTTCTTCCGAGATTCCATAGTTTATGTTTTACATTAATACGGATACAGAGCCGTGGAAGCAGTGCATGACGATTTATTCAGTGCGGTCGGAAACAGTCTGAAACGTTTGTAATTCTGTTGCAGGGGAGATTGTCCTGGGAAATAATTGTTAAGAATAAATTCGACGTGTTGTTCAGTTTCTGGACAATTTATCATTGAAATAATACAGTCAGTTCGTCCCTCACACAAATTCAAGAAGCCTACCAGAGACAGTGTCGCCAAACTTGTTCTTCGTTTGAAGTCCTAAAACCGAACGAACGTAGCTTCTGTTCACCTACTTTAAGTCTATCACTTGCGAACAGTTTCATTTTATGGGGTGATAAGCATTTTAACAAGTGGTAACCCATGAACCCAAAGATATATGCACATTACAACAATGTAACCCTTGCAAATGTTTCAGTTTACTCATGTAACGACCTGATTGGCTATCTTCCATGCTAAATCACCCGGAAACGCCGCATCGTATCGCATTTTCTTCTTTACAATTAGTTCTCAGCACGATCTCCCTCTGAAGCCCATGTATAGTGGCACATTCCCGAAAATCATTTTTCCCATATTACATAACAAACGAAATCCACTGGTTATCTTGTCATCTTGGAAGCACAATAACTGAAGACTTGAGATGTCATCTTGAAGTGAAAACTCGAAATGCCATAGCGAAGGACGCATTCAACAGAAAGACGAGACTGTTACCAGGCAAATAAGATTAAGTTCTAAGGAAAGGGCTTGGGAAATGTTTCGTCAGGAGTGTGGCACTATACAGGGCTGAAACATGGACGCTGAGACAAGAGGATGAAAAAAGGTTAGAAGCATTTGAGATCTGGATGTTGAGGAGAATGGAGAGAATAAGCTGGATGGAAAGAGTGAGTAATGAAAGGCTATTGGAAAGGGATGGTGAGAGAAGATGTCTGCTGAAGGTTATAAGAGAAAGGAAAAAGAACTGGTGGAGACATTCATTCAGAAGGGATTGCTTGTTAGCAGATGCTGGTTTGTGGGAGAAGACTGCGAGGAAGATAGACGCCATAAAGGGAAGAGAACATTATGCCGACCTAAAGCGGATGGCAGAAGACCGGACAGCCTGGAGAACTTCCATGTGGAAACCTGCCCTTTGGCAGAACACTAATGATGATGATGTCATAGTTAGTAAATACAGATACAAATAACCTCATTTCAGTAATCCGGTGGTAGCGCAACATAAGCGTATGGAGGTGAAAGCTTAAGGCAGCAGAGTCGACAACCACTAAATCACAGTCTGTTATAAAAAAAAAAAAAAAATTAGGAATGTTTCAACTCCGTTTTGATACAAAACCAACGAAAATGTGTTAACAGTGTAGTTAAAAAAAAAATCTTTACGTAAAGGCAGATGAAGTACTCGACGGCAAACAAAATAATTTCAGCATGCAGAGTCTCGTGGTGATAACATTGAATAAAATGTTCTCGCGTTTCCAACCGCGTCAATAGCTTAAAGCTACACGAGTTTCCGGCCAAGCAGTCCTTGGCTATTGTCAGGTGGTATGACTGCCAGTGGGCTGTTGGTGCGCCCTTATAAACGCTAGCTGCTGGCTGTAACGTCACTGTTGCCCATGGCGTTGCCATATATGGGCATCTTTTGAGTCGGCGTTCGATGTGCCCTCTTCAACCGAGAGATCGCCGGATCCCACACAGTGCTGAGCTGCAAGCCGCCGTCTCTATTCAGGGTGTTTGCAGTAATTTTTATTTCAATAGCTTCCTTTGTTAAACTGTCCCAGAAACCGTTAGTGCGAGCCACGACAGATGTATGATAAACATTATGTGGTGACCGTTTTCTAACGTATGCTCAGCTAACGCAGAGTTCTCTGGATAGCGTAGCCGATAATACCTCTCATGTTCTCGGAACAACGCCTCTTAAAGATGCGTGTCAAGAAGGCAAATCTGTTAAGTTCTCTAGCCTTCCTGCTGCGCTGCCGCGACGGGAAGACCATTCCAAGATTTTCTGTGGTATCCCATCATATTAGCACTGCTGCCATTAGGAGGATATTTCGTAGTGCCAGCTTTACATTATTACGAGAATGGATTCACAACAGAAGTCAACATCTAGATGCAAATGGACGTGCTCTTATGGCCTTGCAGCTGCAGTCATCAAGAACACTCACAGCTTTGGACTGGGAATGGGTCGACGCTGCCACGGTTTCTCAACAGACATTAGCACAGAAACGAACTACAGAGAAGCAGAAAGGAAAGTTCGGCCACCTTTCGCAACAAAAACATGGTGCAGACCACAGATCTTCAGAACGCACCGTCATCAACTTGACGGCGAGATATATAGATGCGTGTGCAAAGTCGGCACTTACGAAAAGACTTCAACTCGCACCTTCACCGCGGGACGTTCCTGTCTGTGATATAATAAGCGGTGTTTAACAGGCAGTCCACAAGCTCCCACGTGAAACAGCGGAGGAAATACGGCAAAGTAACTAGCATCCAACATGACCAGGGCTGGACGCAACGGCCTTCGAGCTTTACGTAATGATGAAAGAATTGTGGTACTCCCTGCTGACAAGGGCAATGCCGCCGTAATTATGGAGTTGGAGAACTATGATACGAAGATCTGTGCTCTACTGAAGGAAGATACTTATCGGAAGCTTCCACCCGACCCGACATCAAGAACATTAATAAAAACATCAGAACTTCTTAAGCGATCGTCAGTGTAAGACACTGTGGTTAAGAATATTCTGCCACAGGCGCCTAGACCACCTACTGCTTATGGTTTACCGAAGGTACACAAGGACTGGATGCCATTACGCCTTATTGTGTACACAATGGGTTCTCCAACATACAAGCTGGCGAAGTACTTGGCCAAGCTCCTCGCTCCACATGTGAGACATTAGGAACATCATATCAAAAACTCAGCAAAATTTATCGACAGAATCAACCGTCTACGCCTTAGTGAGGATGATATCATGCTCATTTCTGATGTAGTGGCGATGTTTACGAATGTGCCTGTCAAAAACGCTTTGGAACAAATTTCGCAGTACTTTGTAAGTGACGTGGTCGACCTATTTAGACACACTCTTACGTCCTCCTATTTCGTATACAACGGCCAGTATTACGATCACAGACGGCTTGGCAATGAGTAGCCCGTTGGCTCCAGTTGTAGCAAACCTCTTCATGGAGAATTTTGAGGATATTGCCATAGATAGTGCGCATTTGAAGCCGAAGTGTTTCTTTCGATACGTTGACGACATGTTGGTCAATTGGCCACACGAACGCGAGAAACTAGACGAGCTTTTGGAACACCTCAATGGCATCAAAAGTAACAGCCACTTCACCATGGAGGTGATGACACAGCTTGTGAGGTCTCACAAGCAGTGTCATCCAAGCCCCAAAGGTTGAAGACCTCTGAAAAAGACATCAAGCAGGTTGCATTCTTACCTTTTTGTGGTTCAACAACAGGGAAGATTAGTCGGCTCCTGAAGAGGCACTAAATAGACACAATCTTCAGGCTACCGGCAAAGATCCGGCAACTAATGAAATATTCCGAGATAAAAATCTGTTATTGCACTGCGGCCACAATCACCTCAGAAACCTTTTCACATAAATGACCTGAGGGTAAATGATTGTTTCGGCACAGCACTGCACTCTTATACCTGGTGTTCGCTGTACTACCACCATCTGTATGTGAGCATGTCGTCGGCAGGAGTTGCCGTGCGGTTCTAGGCGCTGAAGTCTGGAACCGAGCAACCCCTACGGTCGCAGATTCGAATCCTGTCTCGCGCATGGATGTGTGTGACGTCCTAAGGTTAGTTAGGTTTAATTAGTTCTAAGTTCTAGGCGACTGATGACCTCAGAAGTTGAGTCGCATAGTGCTCAGAGCCATTTAAACCAATGCTCAGCTCTGTGGAGTTAATAAAATAAAAGTTATAATATTTATATGTTTACGATAACTGGTACGTCCGTACAGCTGAGCATATCGCTATCCCATGACGTGTGCCATCTCAGTTTATGATACACCTGCTGGTAGAAAATCTGGCATCTGTATTCGTAATTAACACACTTCTGCAGACGGTTACGTTTAGAGAAGCAGTGCATCATTATATTTCTTGTAAAATGTTTGTTAGTTGGACAACATTCAAAAATTAAAACAGTGAGGGGAAAGAGGGAGGGGAACAAGAGTCCACCAGGTAGAAAAAAATATTATTTGGACCGATCCATAAAAATGAATATACAACTGACTGTAAGTTTGCTGTATTTTCTGCCCTTCTAATACATGAAATACATTTATTTGTAGAAAACATTGCACTGTAGTGTTAGCGAGATATATCAAAATGATGCAACTTCATACGATTTCTCCTCCAGCGGCATATTCATTCACAGTTGTGAGGGAAACGGAACTCAGGGCTTCTGCAAGAAAGCTTGTATCAAATTTACATGAGTGGCAATAATCCTCACTCAGATTGTCTGTCAGACATTTTATGGCATTAGAGTACTTAATTGTAGTTACAGAGTAACAGGGAAAAAGTAGCCTGTTTCATTTTCGCTTTTCTACAAGTTTTGAAATCATTTAAAAAACATACAGATCTCAACCGCCGAGTAAACATTGAATTAAATTCATTGGTGAAAAGTGAATATTTGTGTCAGGCTGGAACTCGATTACCGATTTCCCACATTACGTGAGCAGTCATTTTTAACTGTTACTTCTATCCTGACCGGCTTCCACCCTCTCCCTTCCCCTAACTGCAGTTCTTAACTTGTCGTGTACTATAGTCCGATTAAAATAGTTGGCACTTGATATCTGTCACTATTACTCGTAGTGTTACTATCTGTGGTGTCACCGCCAGACACCACACTTGGTTGGTGGTAGCCTTTAAATCGACCGCGGTCCGTTAGTATACGTCGGGCCCGCGTGTCGCCACTATCAGTGACTGCAGACCGAGCGCAGCCACACGGTAGGTAAGGCCTAGAGAGGTTCCCTAGCACTCGCCCAGTTGTACAGCCGACTAGCGATGGTTCACTGACTACATACGCTCTCATTGAAATATTCCCTTAGAAAAATTATACATAACTGTGCTTAAACTGACAAACATTATTTTTTTTTTTTTAGCTCAACGCAATCTGACTTTCAATAATCCCTACAAGAGAATGGCCCTGACTAAATTAACCTATACGTTTCACAAATCACTTACCTCACAAAAATCTTCATTACTCAAACTACTGCAATACAGCGAACGCCACTACTGCCAGCTAAATAAAAGATTCAAACTATGGAAGGCACTAACTACTGATAGGCATAGTTAGCAAATGAAAGATTTTGATAGAGAACAAACAATGTATTTACCTTACTAGTGGTCAAAAGTCATAATATATATAGCACTTCATGACATCCAGTCTTACAAATTTCAAAACTCCGCCATCTCTCTCCCCACATCCATCACTGCTGGCGGCTCACCTCCAACTGCAGAACGTTACGCGCTGTTAGCATCCAGCCGCCCAACAATACAATGGCGAGTATTACAACAATGCCAACCAGCCACCGACTGCACACGGCACAGCCAGTGATCTTCATACAGAGCGCTACTTGGCGTTACCAATAAAAAAACCTAAACAGCCTACTTACATAGCCCCCATGCTCCCCACAAAAAAATTTACAATTTGTTTTGGGCAGTGGCCAATACAGATTTGAAATTTTTTTCATAATTACAATGACAAAGAAGTGAAATGCACACACGTATCGATACACTGTTGGTCAAAAGCTAAAATTTTCTCACAGTCCATAAAGACAGTCCTGATCATTCATCAAAGTAAAATTGCAGTGTTTTTCTCAAACTCTGAGTAGTAAAGGAAAATGTACATGGAAGTAGTGGATTTCCATGCAATCAGAAGATTCCAGGTTCAGATCCTGGCAGGGTCGCCATATGAAACATTCCCTTAGAAATATTATACATGACTGTGCTTAAACTGACACACAATATTTTATTTTTTTTAGCGCAACGCAATCTGACTTTCAATAATCCCTACAAGAGAATGGCCCTGACTAAATTAACCTATACGTTTCACAAATCACTTAGCTCACAAATATCTTCGTTACTCAAACTACTGCAATACAGCGAACGCCACTACTGCCAGCTAAATAAAAGATTTAAACTACGGAAGGCACTAACTACTGATAGGCATAGTTAGCAAATGAAAGATTTTGATAGAGAACAAACAATGTATTTACCTTACTAGTGGTCAAAAGTCATAATATATATAGCACTTCATGACATCCAGTCTTACAAATTTCAAAACTCCGCCATCTCTCTCCCCACATCCATCACTGCTGGCGGCTCACCTCCAACTGCAGAACGCTACGCGCTGTTAGCATCCAGCCGCCCAACACTACAATGGCGAGTATTACCACAATGCCAACCAGCCACTGACTGCACACGGCACAGCCAGTGATCTTCATTCAGAGCATTGGCGTTACCAATAAAAAAAAACCTAAACAGCCTACTTACATCATTTGCCGAGACGACAGTTTAGCACAGCGTTCAGCTACGTCATTTGCTACGACCTAGCAAGGCGCCATATTCAATTACTATTCTGAGCAGGTAATACTGTGAATCATGTACTGTCAAGAGCGACGTTCATCATTAATGGGTGAAAGTTAAGTATCAAACTAATTACGTCCGCTTTCTGAATTCTAATTCCTTGTCATGTTCCAGACCTCACGTCAGTATAGTTCTTCCCTCCCCACGCCAGCCTGCGTGAGCTAAAACGCGTGCTTTTCGGCCTCCTCTCGTAACACGGTGTTGGCTTTTCTGCGAACACAACACTATGTAACGCGGAGCAGTGTCAGAGGTGGCCGCTGCAAGTCCTGAAATGCGTGATGCTCTGTCGCCAATGGAATTTAAGTCACCAACGACCAAACCGCTGCAGTCGACGCATTTTTAGCTTGGAATTTAAACTCATATCCTAAGCTAATCTCAACATCGCGATGTGCAATGTGTCCGAGAAACCGGCAGTGAAAAATCTGCAGCAGAACTGAAATCTCCATCGCTTCGTTCACGGAGTTTAATGATAACCTCCACGGGCAAACCCACGACAGAGAACAATCAGGTTCGGTGCAAAAGGGAGACTGTAAGTTGTCGCTATCATTGGTTACATGAAACAATCCTCACACTAGCTACACGAGCTGTCGCGCTACCAACCGATGAGCAGTCCTCGCTGGCACTCAGCGACACAGGCAGATTCCATACGAAAAAGGAATGATAGGTAGGAAAATAAGATTAACTAAAGGAGTCAGTACAGTGATCAAAATGAGATTGAACGAGGAATAGAAATAAAAAACACTTAAACCAATTAATTATATAAAAATAATAAGCACATTCATCCGGTCAGATTTAGAAATAAAAAGTCAGTGTATTTGACAGCATACGAACCACCATTCCTTTACAAGTCAGGTTAATATGCCAAGCATTGCACTATGTCACAACAACGAGTTGAACAGTAATATTTACGAATGCGCTGACCCAGTCTCAACGATTAATTGCAGCCTTCAAAAATTCGGCTCCACGTTATGTTCTGCCAAGCTCACCTAATGTAAGCCGACCTCTGTGAGTATGACTGCTGTGTACGTGACGCCAATCGCGCCTTGTGAGAAAGGATACAGCACTGTTTCGTTACAATTGTGTGTGTGTATGTGTAACATGTAGTTCATTAGCATCGTTGTGTACGTGTTGTTTTGGGTGTGGGTATCACGTTTCATGAAATACGAAATAAAAGTACCGGACCCACGACTCTGGATTCAAACACATCACGAAAAAAATTGGGACAAGGAAATTGAAGTGAACTGAACAATTTTGGCCGTTTCGAACCGGCGAACGGTTCGCTAATGACATCCAGCGCTCTGGTAGGAAAAAACCAGCTCCAAGGTGTGAAGCGTTAATTGTCCATTAATTTTAATCGGGTTAAACAGGCGTAGCAACGAAAGGTGTTACCACAGTGGTAACTCCATTTCCTGTCAGATCACCGAAATTAAACGTTGTCGGGCTTGTCTAGCAATTCGATGGGTCACTATTCGGGTCTGCGAAGTGCTGTTGCCAAGCGGGGCGCACACAACGCTTGTGGGACCAATTGAAGAGCTACTCGATTGAGAAGTAGCGGCACCGGTCATGAAAACACCACGTGCCTCTCCGTATCCGCATCTGATGACGCCTAAGGTCTGAGGATGACACGGCGACCGGTCGGTCACGTTGCGCCTTCAAGGCCTATTCGGACAGTGATTGTTTCTTATACACATGTAGCGTCCACTGCTGCTAGCAGCTTTACGTGACTCTCGCTCGAGTTTGGACACAGTGTACACCCGCACTGAAGTTATCGTTATTGTCAAGGTGCCTGTATTGTGTATTATTATATGTGTGGTGTCTGTTCTGAAGGGACATGTTCACCAAAACAAGTACTGCATTTATAATAATTTTTAGAACGTGCACGTCTTTGATGGACAGTCAGCACAAACATAGTGTTGAGTGTCTTCTCCCGAATATGCAGCAATGTTTTGTCTTTAGCTACTTATCCACAAACGCAAAGCAGGTTTGTTATGTTTTTTACTAACTGTAGGTAGCAACTTCGATCCGCCAACAGATCAGTCAATGTGCTCATTGTAATTGTCTGTATCAAAATACTGTAACCATCCGATTGCTAAAATTACTCTGGCAGTTATGGCCTTACTACTCGCTTTCAGTTTATATATTTCTGCTGAGCAAAGCACGGGCAGCTTTGCCATTCTTCAAATCGCTCTGCTGTTGTATTTCAGTTATTTCTTTCGTCTTCATTTTAGGTTCTTCAAGTTTCCTTTTCACAGGGTGTGCACCTGTTCTCATTCAAAGTACCATTACCGTACATTGCCATTACAACCTAACGTGAGCAGATTCTGTTTATTAGATTTAGAAATCAAATCTATCAAATGGTACAATGAGTAATAGGTTTTAATAACAGACTGGCATAAAACAAATCAGTAATTAATGCTGGTTTATCTTCTTAATTCGTGTCCGTTCAAAATGATAAGAAACTGACCTGTTTTATTTGCCTCACACTCACTCACTGCGGAGCTCAAATGGTGCCTGTCTTCGTTTTCTTGTTTGATGCTAATAGGAACCAGAAGAAAAAAGCGGTACGGAAGTTGTCACTGTTATCGCTAGCTTCAAATCGGGAATGCGCAATGTTACCCAGCTACCCTATACATGCGTGGCGCCTAAAATAATCAATTATCTTCGAAAAACTATCATCTCGACTTTTTTGTGTATCCTTACAGTATGGAGTCCATTACATAACGAAGCATGTATTGCCATTAAGGTGAAGTGGGCAGTATTGGGATTCTAATTTATCATCTAAATCTACATACGCTGCAAATCGCACATAAGTGCCTGGCAAATAATTATCTATTATCCCAGTCTTGAACAGCGCGCATAAGAAACGAATACTATATATTCCGGCGCGAGCTCTGATTTCCGTTATTTTATTATGATATTACTTTCTCCCTCTGCTGGTCGCCGTGAACAAATTATTTTCACATTTGGAGGAGAAAGTTACTGATTGAATTTTCGTGAGACGATTCCGCCTCCACCAAATAAGCTTCTGTTTTCTGTCCACCCCAAATTCTGTGTCATGTCAGTGACTCATTCTCCCCTATTTCACGATAATACAAAACATGCACCTCTTCTTTGATTTTTCTCGATGTACTCTTTTAGTGCTATCTGGTAAGGGTCCCACGCCGCGCAGCAGTACTTCAAAAGAGGTCAGACCAGCGTAGTGTGGGCAATAAAACGCAATCTTTGCTTTACCTTCCCCACAACGTTTTCTATGTGTTCTTTCCTATTTAAGTTATACATAATTGTAATTCCTTGGAATTTAGTTGACTTTATGGCTTTTAGATTTGGTTGACTTATCGTGTAACCGAGGTTTAACGGATTCCTTTTAACACTCATGTGGATGACCCCACACTCTTCATTATACAGTGACAATTTTCAATCTTCGTACGATACAAATATATTTTCTGAGTCGTTTTGCGATGTGTTTTGATCTTCTCATGACTTCGCTAGACGGTAAACGACAGCGTCATCTGCAAAAAACCTAAGACGGCTGCTCAGATTGTCTCCTAAACCGTTTATATGGATAAGGGAGAGCAGAGTTCCTGCAACACTACCTAGGGGAAACAAAGATATCACTTTGGTTTTACTCGATGACTTTCAGTCATTTAGTATTAACTGTGACCTCTCTTTCTGGTAGTTACGAATCCAGTTACCTAACTGAGACGATATTCCATAAATACACAAATTTCACTACAAGTCGGTTGTGTGGTACAATGTCAAAAGCTTTCAGAAAATCTAGAAATATGTTAATATATTGGTCCTTAACGAACGATATAACTTTCACGTCGCAGGGTCGAAGTAAGTTCTTATGAATTTCTTCGTTTTTGTAGACAGTGTGTGCGGTTTAACATGTTGTTGTTGTTGTCTTCAGTCCTGAGACTGGTTTGATGCAGCTCTCCATGCTACTCTATCCTGTGCAAGCTGCTTCATCTCCCAGTACCTACTGCAACCTAACATCCTTCTGAATCTGCTTAGTGTACTCATCTCTCGGTCTCCCTCTACGATTTTTACCCTCCACGCTGCCCTCCAATGCTAAATTTGTGATCCCTTGATGCCTCAAAACATGTACTACCAACCGATCCCTTCTTCTAGTCAAGTTGTGCCACAAACTTCTCTTCTCCCCAATCCTATTCAATACCTCCTCATTAGTTACGTGATCTATCCACCTTATCTTCAGTATTCTTCTGTAGCACCACATTTCGAAAGCTTCTATTCTCTTCTTGTCCAAACTAGTTATCGTCCATGTTTCACCTCCATACATGGCTACACTCCAAACAAATACTTTCAGAAACGACTTCCTGATACATAAATCTATATTCGATGTTAACAAATTTCTCTTCTTCAGAAACGCTTTCCTTGCCATTGCCAGTCTACATTTTATATCCTCTCTACTTCGACCATCATCAGTTATTTTACTTCCTAAATAGCAAAACTCCTTTACTACTTTAACTGTCTCATTTCCTAATCTAATTCCCTCAGCATCACCCGATTTAATTTGACTACATTCCATTATCCTCGTTTTGCTTTTGTTAATGTTCATCTTATATCCTCCTTTCAAGACACTGTCCATTCCGTTCAACTGCTCTTCCAAGTCCTTTGCCGTCTCTGACAGAATTACAATGTCATCTGCGAACCTCAAAGTTTTTACTTCGTCTCCATGAATTTTAATACCTTCTCCAAATTTTTCTTTTGTTTCCTTTACTGCTTGCTCAATATACAGATTGAATAACATCGGGGAGAGGCTACAACCCTGTCTCACTCCTTTCCCAACCACTGCTTCCCTTTCATGCCCCTCGACTCTTATGACTGCCATCTGGTTTCTGTACAAATTATAAATAGCCTTTCGCTCCCTGTATTTTACCCCTGCCCCCTTTAGAATTTGAAAAAGTGTATTCCAGTCAACATTGTCAAAAGCTTCCTCTAAGTCTACAAATGCTAGAAACGTAGGTTTGCGTTTTCTTAATCTTTCTTCTAAGATAAGTCGTAAGGTCAGTATTGCCTCACGTGTTCCAACATTTCGACGGAATTCAAACTGATCCTCCCCGAGGTCTGCATCTACCAGTTTTTCCATTCGTCTGTAAAGAATTCGCGTTAGTATTTTGCAGCCGTGGCTTATTAAACTGATAGTTCGGTAATTTTCACATCTGTCAGCACCTGCTTTCTTTGGGATTGGAATTATTATATTCTTCTTGAAGTCTGAGGGTATTTGGCCTGTCTCATACATCTTGCTCACCAGCTGGTAGCGTTTTCTCAGGACTGGTTGTCCCAAGGCCGTCAGTAGTTCTAATGGAATGTTGTCTACTCCGGGGGCCTTGTTTCGACTCAGGTCTTTCAGTGCTCTGTCAAACTCTTCACGCAGTATCGTATCTCCCATTTCGTCTTCATCTACATCCTCTTCCATTTCCATAATATTGTCCTCAAGTACATCGCCCTTGTATAAACCTTCTATATACTCCTTCCACCTTTCTGCCTTCCCTTCTTTGCTTAGAACTGGGCTGCCATCTGAGCTCTTGATATTCATACACTTGGTTCTCTTCTCTCCAAAGGTCTCTTTAATTTTCCTGTAGGCAGTATCTATCTTACCCTTAGTGAGATAAGCTTCTACATCTTTACATTTGTCCTCTAGCCATCCCTGTTTAGCCATTTTTCACTTCCTGTTGATCTCATTTTTGAGACGTTTGTATTCCTTTTTGCCTGCTTCATTTACTGCATTTTTATATTTTCTCCTTTCATCAATTAAATTCAATATTTCTTCTGTTACCCAAGGATTTCTAGCAGCCCTCGTCTTTGTACCTATTTTATCCTCTGCTGCCTTCACTACTACATCCCTCAGAGCTACCCATTCTTCTTCTACTGTATTTCTTTCCCCTATTCCTGTCAATTGTTCCCTTATGCTCTCCCTGAAACTCTGTACAACATCTGGTTCTTTCAGTTTATCCAGGTCCCATCTCCTTAATTTCCCACATTTTTGCAGTTTCTTCAGTTTTAATCTACAGGTCATAACCAATAGATTGTGGTCAGAGTCCACATCTGCCCCTGGAAATGTCTTACAACTTAAAACCTGGTTCCTAAATCTCTGTCTTACCATTATATAATCTATCTGATACCTTTTAGTATCTCCAGGGTTCTTCCACGTATACAACCTTCTTTCATGATTCTTAAACCAAGTTTTAGCTATGATTAATTGTGGTCTGTGCAAAATTCTACTAGGCGGCTTCCTCTTTCATTTCTTAGCCCCAATCCATATTCACCTACTATGTTTCCTTCTCTCCCTTTTCCTACACTCGAATTCCAGTCACCCATGACTATTAAATTTTCGTCTCCCTTCGCTATCTGAATAATTTCTTTTATTTCATGGTACATTTCTTCAATTTCTTCATCATCTGCAGAGCTAGTTGGCATATAAACTTGTACTACTGTAGTAGGTGTGGGCTTCGTATCTATCTTGGCCACAATAATGCGTTCACTATGCTGTTTGTAGTAGCTTACCCGCATTCCTATTTTCCTATTCATTATTAAACCTACTCCTGCATTACCCCTATTTGATTTTGTGTTTATAACCCTGTAGTCACCTGACCAGAAGTCTTGTTCCTCCTGCCACCGAACTTCACTAATTCCCACTATATCTAACTTTAACCTATCCATTTCCCTTTTTAAATTTTCTAACCTACCTGCCCGATTAAGGGATCCTACATTCCACGCTCCCATCCGTAGAACGCCAGTTTTCTTTCTCCTGATAACGACATCCTCCTGAGTAGTCCCCGCCCGGAGATCCGAATGGGGGACTATTTTACCTCCGGAATATTTTACCGAAGAGGATGCCATCATCATTTAATCATACAGTAAAGCTGCATGTCCTCGGGAAAAATTACGGCTGTAGTTTCCCCTTGCTTTCAGCCGTTCGCAGTACCAGCACAGCAAGGCCGTTTTGGTTAATGTTGCAAGGCCAGATCAGTCAATCATCCAGACTGTTGCCCCTGCAACTACTGAAAAGGCTGCTGCCCCTTTTCAGGAACCACACGTTTGTCTGGCCTCTCAACAGATACCCATCCGTTGTGGTTGCACCTACGGTATGACCATCTGTATCGCTGAGGCACGCAAGCCTCCCCACCAACGGCGGTTTAACATGACTTTCCTAAACCATTCGCGAGAATACTAAGACAGTGTCATTAATTTAGCGTCGGCCGTTTTCATTCCTAACAATGAACTGAGTTATTGGATCGTCCCCAGCGACATCAATTACGGTGAAGGTAAGTGACAATTAACTTTCTGCTTCTCACTATTACAGGGCTTCTCCCTTTAGTCAGCAGAGTAGGAGATATCACTCAATCTATAATTACATTACGAATCATGTTCAAATGTGTCTCATCTAGTATTAGTTGACTTTTTTCTGCGGGTGAAAGAGCCTTCTTTGTGTGCACCCATCATCTCGATGTTGCTTGAACCCTGTTGGGGAAACTTCCAATGAGATTTCTGAATGTCTGTGGAGGAACGGCCTCGCATTCCAAACCAGAGAACATAATGAAGTTAGACCTCTGGAGCGAGGTCGAACTCCTCATTCATCCCAAAGGATATCCATTACGCTCAGGTCGGGACCCTAAGCGGGCCACTTCCGTCTCGGTATGTTATTGTCCCCAAACAATTTCTTAACGTGTGCTACGTTATGAAAGGTAGTATTCTCATGTTGATTCGATCATTGTGAGCTAACTGTTCCGGTTCTGCCTGCACTATTCAATGCTATAAGATATACTCTTCTGCAATGAGCGCTCAAACATCGTCAGACTTCACTGTGAGTGCTAAACTCAATGGCAATTATCGTTCTCCATGCCTTCCTGAAACCCAGTTTCTTCCATCGGATTACAACAGACTCTGTCATGAACTGTCACTCCAAATTTGTCGTTTCCAGTCATTCCATGTCTGGTGGCGACGATATTTACACCACCTAAAGCTTCGCGTTTCTTAGTTTTGACTAGAGAAATTTATGGCTTATGAGGAGCTGCTCGACTATTGAAACACATTCTTTCTAACGCACTATGCTGGCCTGCTAGTAGCGCTTTGTAACTAACGAGTGAGTCCTTCGGCTGACTTCATGCGGTTTTCTACAAACTCCCTGAGCTATGTTCCACGCTCCCTGTTCATCCATTTCATGATGTCAGGATGGTCTCATTTTTGCTATTGTCCTTCTTTCACGTTTCAACTTCACAGTCACGTCACCAAAAGCCGACCTATGTAGCTCAAGAGGAGTTGAAATTTTCCCAGTGGATTTGTTAATCAAGTGTCACACAGTGACTAATACAGGTTCGAAGTCATTTTACTATCCTGACAGACAAGGTCTGCTGGAGCCTCGTCTCTATTGAGATCACAACACTCTTTCACCACTCATGACATCCAAAGCTCAGGCCCGCGTTGCATAGGTGTATCCCCATACTTTTGATCAGATAGCGTATATACGTTTCACTTTTTATTTAGACATGTTCAGACCTAAGAAACCCATCCCGTCGTACGGGAAGCATTGTTTTCATGAATTAGTTAATTAATTTTAACTCATTGTTTGGCGGTGTATTGGAGGCAAATCGAGTACGTCATGTGTCTGTGAATTTGTAAACATTATCGTGTTTTTTGCACAGAGTTAACAGACTCCATCTAAACAAGAAAGACATACAAACAAATCAACAAATCGAGTTTGTCACCTCGTATTTCACACAGACAGTAGAGAAACTGAATTATAAAATGAAAGGTATAATAAATAACAGAAATCAAACACGAACGCAATACAGGAACTACAAAAAATCAACAAACAGCGTACCAAGGCACTACATACGCAAGCAAGTCATACACACGAAAGAGAAGGATTTGGTACACAAAGTGCTCCAAATACTTCAGCCGTTTACCAACTCAAATGTCAAAGCTTCATTGCAACGTTTCTTGGAACGATTACTAGGACATTTTTAGCATAAATGTAAAGGTTGGTTGGTTGGTTTGTAGGATTGAAGGGATTAGACTGCTAGGGCCATCGGTCCCTTTTTCCACGAACGTGAAACACCCACAAAGAATAAAAACAAACATGGAGTTCACAAGAGACGACACTGGACCAGGAAGACTCAGACAGAGACCAGAGAAAACGAATTAAAATCACACAGAGTGTGACAGTGTTTGGCCGACCATAAAGAGAAGAAAACAAAAGCCAACCACTAATAAATGCACTAAAAATCCCAGTCTAAAATCGTAGGCCAAATGCCAGACTCAACACCAAAAAAAAAAAAAAAAAAAAAAAAAAAAAAAAAAAAAAAAAAAAAAAAAACACGTAGATCAAGTGATAAAGCCCCCTGCCCGAATACAACGCAAAACGAAGCCTTCCATGGCAGCGTCATCTGTTACAGTGCCGGGAGCGTATCAGGCAGCGCAAACGTATGCTTGAGCGCAGTTGAAAGGGGACAGGCCAACAAAATGTGGACCAGCGTCAAAGCCGACCCGCAGCGAGATAGAGGTGGGTCCTCACAGTGTAATAAGTAGCTGTGCGTCATCCGGGTGTGGCCAATGCGGAGTCAGCAGAGAACAACAGACTCCTAGCGAGAGACCCGCAAGGAGGAGCGCCATGCAACCTTAGCCTCCTTGATGGCCCTAAATTTGTTGGGTGAAGGAAGGGTTCGCCATTCTTCAAGTGACCTGAGGTCCCTCTCCGTAAGGCCAGTCTCCAAGACTGGTGCCCCAACAGCTTGTTTGGCTAGCGTGTCAACACGTTCATTGCCCAGGATGCCTACATGATCCGGGGTCCACAGAAAGATCACAGGGCAACAGTATGGAGAGACTCCTGGATAGCCATCACCAGACGAGAGAGAGAGTAACACTGGTCAACAGCTCGTAAACTGCTGAGGGAGTCACTACAGATAACGAAGAACTCACCTGAGCAGAAGCGGGTATACTCTAGAGTGCGGGATATGGCGACCAACATGGCAGTGAAAACACTGCAGCCAGCTGGCAATGAGTGTTGTTCATAATGATGCCCTAGAGTAAGAGCATAACCAACACAACCAGCAACCATCGAGCCGTCAGTATAGACAACATCAGAGCCCTGAAACGCGGCAAGGATTAAAAGTAAGCAGTGGCAGAGAGCCTCAGGAGGGACTGAGTCCTTTGGGCCCTGTGCCAAATCGAGCCGAATGGACAGGCGGGGCACACACTATGAGGGTATACGTAGAGGGGCCCCGGAAAAGAGATGGAAAGCCTCAATCCCATAGAGAAGAGCTCTGACGCGAACTGCAATCGTACAACCCGACCAGGACCGCCGTTCTCGGATATGGACGACGGACTGTGGGAACAGGAGACGATAACTGGGATTCCCAGGCAAAGTACAAACGTGTGTAGCATAATTGACCAGTAATCGTTGGCGCCAGTACCGCAATGCAAGTACACCTGCCTCCACAAGTATGCTGTTGACAGGGCTTGCCCAGAAAGCACCAGTGGCGAGCCGGATCCCGCTGTTAAGGATGGGGTCCAGCAACAGCAATGCGGACGGGGATGCCCAACCGTGAGCCAGGCTCCTATAATCAAGACAGTACTGAATGAACGCTTGGTACAGCCGTGGAAGGGTAGACCGATCGGCACCCCAGCTCGTGTGGCTTCAGCAACGAAGAGCGTTAAGGTGCCACAAGCACATCTTCTTAAGCTATCGAATATGGGGATCCAAGTCAACCAGGTATCAAAAACAAATCCCAAAAACCGATGCGTCTCCACCATAGCGAGAGGTTCGCCGTCAAGATAAAGTCGTGGCTCAGGGTGCATTGTGCGACGCCGTTAGAAATGCATAACGTAGGTCTTGGCAGCCGAAAACTGGAAGCAATGGGCTACAGCCAAAGACCGCGCCTTGTGGATAGCGCCCAGCAGCTGCCATTCAGCAGCTGCAATGCCAGTGGAGCTGTAGTATAGGCAAAAGTCTTCAGCATACAAGGAAGCTGAGACAGACGTTCCCACCGCCCAAGCAAGCCCATTAATTGCAATTAAAAAGAGGCAGACACTTAAGACAGATCCCGCAGTACCCCATTCTGTTGAACTCGGGGGAACTAAGGGAGGCGCAACCTGCACGTGGAAGGTACGAAGCGACAGAAAATTATATAGAAAATCGGCAGCGGACCCTGAAGACCCCAACCATGAAGCGCAGAGAGGGTGTGATGTCGCCATGTCCTATCGGATGCTTTCCGCATGTAAAAAACGATGGCGACCAGATGCTAACGGTGGGCAAAGGCCATACAGATGGCAGACTACAGGCTCACCAGATTATCACCGGCAGAGCGGCCCTTACGGAACCCACCCTGAGACACAGCCAGAAGGCCCCGAGACTCGAGTAGCCAACTCAACCGCCGACTCACCATGCATTCGTATAACTTCCAAAGAACGTTTTTGAGGCTAATGGGGGCAGTAGCTGCCTACCTCCAATGGGTTCTTGTCAGGATTCAGATACGGCTGAAAAGGTCTAGGACGCGTCTTTGGCAGTCCACTGAGAGGTGTTTGAGCATCTGACAGTAGATGCGATTGGGCCTGGCAGCCATTGCTTAGAAGAGAAGTGGGGACAGACGTCCCCGATGGGGGGGGGGGGGGGGCGGGGGGGGGGAGAAATTCTGAGGTAGGTGGCACAGGAGCAACAGGGTGGGTAGTGCCCCCCAATGGGCAAGGGGGCATGTCGGCGATCCGACTGGAATTCGCTGAACTGATGGGGCTAGCACAGTTGTACCAGCGGCAAATGAGGGAGTCATTCGCACAGGATGTAGTCGTTCAGATTTTCTCTTAGCCTCAGTATAGGTCAATATGTCCAGGGTCTATATTCCATGATTTTTGTCTCTTTCTGTAAGATCCTGCAGTCTGGCGAGCAAGGCGAATGGTGCTCTCTGCAGTTGACAAAGATAGAAGCGGGGCACACGGATTATATGGAGGTGATGGGCGTCCGCAATCTCTACATGTGAAGCTGGAAGTAAAGCGGAAAGACTTATGGTTTAACTTCAAGCACCTAAAGCACGGCATTGGGAGAGCGATACAGGGCTTGACATCAAAGTGGTGGACCACCACCTTGACCTTCTCTGGTAATGTATCACCGTCGAAGGCAAAGATAAAAACACCGGTAGCAATCTGATTATCCTTCGGGCCCCGATGAACGCGCCGGACGAAATGAACGCCTCGATGCTTTAAACTGGCGCACAGCTCTTCACCAGACTGCAAAAGAAAGTTCCTGTGGAATATATTACCGTGGAATATATTTGAACTCTTATGGATTGTGATGGTAACTGAAACATCCCCCAACTAGTCACAAGCAAGTAACTATCGTGACTGGGTAGAGGACGCGGTTTTTTTCAGTACTCACCAAGAGCGCATTTTGGACAAGCCCTCAACCTCCCCAAACTTGTCCTCTTAATACTCCACGACGAACTGAGGCTTTGTTCACATGAAAGACTCCCCATCAGGTCTCGTAGAAACTAGGAATCACGGCGAATAAGTGCACTGCCATCCTGAGCCTTACGCTCCTCCCACAGTGTGGCAAGGGAGTAGAACGTTTTGGCATCGTATTTCTGAGAGTTAAATTGAGCCTGATAACTCTTAGAGACTGTTGGCGGCTGGCCACCAGCGAGAGATGATGCACCACGCTTTGTTGCGTGTCATCCGCCTTCATGCCACCCATTCCGACCAAGGGTTCTCCACACGGCCGCCACCCAGCCTCAGCAAGGGCCACCTGGCAGGATGGCCATTGCCGGGACTCCCGATGCCCCAAGGAGATAGGCATCTACTTCTTGGCGTACGTGGTGAGTTAACGGCGCAGGCATCAGCAGAGTGATCCCAGTGTCGTCAGGGGGCTACAACCAACAGGGTACATGGCGGCTCCACCACAACGGACCGTGCTGGATATTAGGTGCAAGGAAGTCCACGGTCGTCGTCTCCGCAAAAAGCAACACTGCACATTGCATAGTGAAAATCGCACCCAGGAATGTATCCCCGCCCAATAGATGGGAATGAGCAGGACAGCATTGCAACGACGAGAAAGCTGGCGAAAAGTTGCAATACACAATGGACACCATGAACCATGTAAGGCGCCCTTCCCAAACTAGCTCGCTCTTCGGAAGATTTTGGAAATATCAAGGTTAAACCAGACAGGGGACCATCACATATAGGCCGAAAAGTTTGAGATTCCTTTTAGTCGCCTCTTACGACCACCTGCAATATCGCGGTCCTATTCTAACCCTCAAATCCGCAGGAGGCGGGGTGGGGGGTGGGACGTAAATGTAAAGCAGATCTCAATGTTGGACGTACGACATTAATTATTCCACATCTGTGGAACCTTTAACGCAACGTAGTCATTACTTCACATGGGACAAAAAAAAATGCTTGGACTCCTTGCTGCCTCGTTTCAGGTTTTTCGACGATTACCTCCATCCTATTCATTAGGGAAAGATGACTGTCAAAATGGTGGTCTTATGTTTCTCATCAGTGGCTTCTGGTCGGTTTCTAATTAAATAATAATGTTGCAGAAGGTGTCAACGTCGTCGCCGGTGATGAGAATGACCCTGTTGTAGGTAAACATTGCGAAGCATATTTCTGCATCAGGAGGTCGCTTATATCCGTTATCACGTGAGAAGTTCTTCGCGACCATTGTTTTTCTACAGCCTCTTTAATTAAGGAATCCTTGTATGTAGGAGCTTGGGACAAAACTTTTGTTTCTTGAAACAGTATTTTGTGTGTGTTCGTGAGGCTTTGTTCAGCAACTGCTGATTTCTCCAGTTCACGATTTTTAATACTCCTTAGATGTTCTACATGGCAGTTGGAAACAGTGTGAATGGATGCACCGATGTAATTGCTACGGCGCTCACAAGGCTTGTTATAAATCCTAGGGATCCTGAGGCCGAGACTACCCTTTAAGGGTGTAGCACAACGTTCATCTTCTTAGGTCTACATCTACGTGATTGCTCAGCTATTCACAATAAAGCGCCTGGCAAAGGGTTCAATGGACCACCTTCAAGCTGTCTCTCTACGGTTCCACTCTCGAACGGCGAGCGGGAAAAAGGAGCACTTAAATTTTTCTGTGTCAGCACCGTTTTCTCTTATTTCATCGTGATGATCATTTCTACCTATGTAAGTGGGTGACAACAGAATGTTTTCGGAAACGGAGGAAAAAACTAGTGATTGAAATTTCAAGAGAAGATGCCGGAGAAACGAAAAACGCCTTCGTTTTAATGATTGTCACTCCAATTCACGTAACATACCTGTGGCACTATCTCCCACATTTCGCGATAATACAAAACGATCTGCCCTTCTTTGAACTTTTTCGATGTCATCCGTCAGTCCCACCTGATGCGGAACCTACACCATTCAGCAATATGACGGACAATGGTGGTGTAAGCAGTCTTTTTAGTAGATTTGTTGCACCTTCTAAGTGTTCTGGATGCACCGATGTAATTGCTACGGCGCTCACAAGGCTTGTTATAAATCCTAGTAAATCACAAATCCAGTCACAGACTTTGGTTTTCCCACAACATTATCTATGTGATCATTCAAATTTAGGTTATTTGTAATTGTTATCCCTGAGAATTTTGTTTAATTTACAGCCTTCAGATTTGTGTCTTTTGTCGCATAATCGAAATTTAGCGGATTTCTTTTAGTACTCATGTAAATAACTTTATACTTTTCTTTATTCAGTGTCAGTTAACACTTTTCGGACCATACAGACATTTCTATCTAAATCATTTTGTAATTCATTTTGGTCAACTAATGACGTTACAAGACTGTAAATGATAGCATCATCTGCGAACAATATGAGACAGCTACTGAAATGGTCTCCTATGTCGTTGATATAGATCAGGAAAAATAGAGGGCCAATAACACTTCCGTGGGGAACGCAACAAATTACTTCTGCTTTACTCGATAGCTTTCCGTCTATTCCTACGAACTGCGACCTTTCTGACAGTAAATCACAAATCCAGTCGCATAACTGAGGCGATATTCCACAGGCACGTAGTTTGGTTAGAACACGCTTGTGAGGAACGGTGTCAAAAGCCTTCTGGATGTCTAAAAGTATGGAGTCATTTTGGCATCTGCTCTCGATAATACTCATTAATTCATGAGTGTGAAGATCTAGTCGGTCGGAAAATAGATCTTATGGTATGTCTTTCGCGGACTGTATATTTCGCTGCATTTAGCACAGAAAGTAAGGAATACAATCGGTGGGCCGTCAAGATAACGAGATGTGAAAATATTGAACATTCTTGTCATGAGCCACAGATTCCTTCCCTTCTGCGGCTCTACACCCAGAAAACTGACGAAGTCCTGGGAATACGAGGACTAAGACCTTTTTTCTGATCTGTTTGGGAAACAAAAGCATTGTCCCGTGCTCTTACGGACTGCGATTTTGTAATTAACGAGGCTGCAGAATAAATACTACGATTGCGGATATAAACTTAGCAGTGCACGGAAGAAAGCTACAGTTAGAAGGTATTCCCCGCAATATTTAAGCTACCACGGGACCAGTGGCCTTACCAGCGCAGACGTTGACACCATCTGTGACAGCATAATTATCGACAAACCGTTTATTGCCTATATAAAACCACCACACCCCCATTTCTGACAGTAAGTTGCCTCTGACGAATACGATGGAGGTAACCGACGAAAGCTCGAAGTTTTACACTGAGCTGACTCGACAAGAAGTCAGAGAACGTTTTATTCACAATTTCCTCATGGAGGATTTAGTTCTTATAATAAGAATTAATAATCGTAAGAGCGGCTCATCCCAATACAGGAGAACTAACACAATCAAAAGACAATCGCAGGAAACACGCTACGGATAAATAATGAGACATATATAAATAAGAACTAAGATTAAATCCTGCCAAACTCGTGGTTCTTGGATCCAGTCACGTTCGATAGACGCTAACGATAGTAATGCGAACAGTAGACGAGCTCTGCTGTTTCGGAGATGCTCGTTCCCATCCGCCAGACCATAACGAGCTTCCCTTTGGCAAATTCGCACATTTCAGTGGTTTTTTTCCCACTGCTGGCTGTGGTCGTCCCAAGAATTATCCTCCATTCGTCACTACTGCATTTGCATACTCTTATTTTCCTTACCAAGACTCGATCGTACGTCGCCTCAAAGTAGCATTCAGTCTAGCAAAGCGTAGTATTTATTGTGGTATGTTTCATCGACGTGCGTATGATCGATGGTCACACGAAGTATAAGCAGACTCGACGACTCGTTGGTTGTGGGATTGCCTTATTTGGTGTTACAGGGCAGTTGGAAAAGAAACTGTACTCCACTTTGCCGATACAATTGCTCTCGTCGAGTCCTCACTTGTAACATGGCCGTAGGTGTCGTGGGTGCGGCACCGCGACATCCATCTGCTGACCGTCGGCCGCTACACCTACACCAGCGACCAGCGCTTCGAAGCCGTGCACTCGCCACTTACCGGCGACTGGACGCTGCGCATCCGATACCCGCAAAAGAAGGACTCCGGCGTCTACGAGTGCCAAGTCAGCACAACGCCGCCCATTGGACACGCCGTCCAACTCAGCATCGTAGGTAAAATAACGGTCGCTACTTTTGCCGTCTATTAGCTGTAATAGCTAGGTAGGAAATTGATTCCACTGGCGACTGCATGCGTTACGTTCCAAAATACACAAGCTACCATCCAGGAGTGAACATTATTGAAGACAAATTATCTGGATTGTTGTCAATACTGTATTAAATCTATGATGGTGAAGATGTCTCCACGGAACACTACTTAGCTGCCCTAGCTATGTATTTTATGAAACCCACAACGCTTCAAAGAACCACTAACTAGATTTTAATATTCTCTCGCTCGCTGCACGCAAACTTTCAGTCCTGTAAAGAAAATGAACAGGACATATTCGACTGAAATTTAATGTAGTTTGATTTTGTACAGGTATACGTTACCAATAGGGACTATGGTTTTTGAGTTACTGAAGAAATACGTATTTGGGGATCACATTTGTACGATTTTTTGGAATAATTCCAAACTATGGGTTCTAGCGAAAGGTTATCCCGATACAAAGTTTAACTACATCAAATGTCTTAGAAAAAGGTGCCGTTCATTTTTCTGTGGGATTAACAGTTTGAGAGAATATGAAAATCATGCATGTTGCATGAAACCCGCCGAGATGGAAGCTGAATCACTCTGTGTGTAGAGCAGGAAAGATCGGTCATACGTCGGTACATCATGGTGGCAGTGATTCCACCATGTGCAGTAAACGAATGTCTAAACCTGCACAGTTGACACTCTCTCACGGTGGAATAGATCGTTTTACTATTTATGTTAAAATAGAAAATTAAACAATCTGTAATATGGAAAGTTAAAAAGCTGTGACAGGAAGATTCGGTGTCGTCTACACTTGCGTCCTGATGTATCCAATCAAAATTTTAGGTTAAGAAAGGTGACAATTTCACATATTTTAAGGACCATTGCTTAAATTACAAGGACAATAAAAATACAAAGATGAAATCAATATTTTAATTGTGTTTCGAAGAACATCGGAATCCAAGTATTCATTAACCATCACTATAACACCATCTTCGCATACGCGAGGAAGCACTGCATATGAAATGAAGACTGGGAAAGCTACTATTCGAAATCTGGAGAAAAAGTTAAAGTCGATTGGCTTGGTAGTTTACATTTCGAAATCTGTTGGTTACATGGATGTCAGTCACACATATTGTAAAATGAGTTTGCTAGAAAGCAATGTAGGAACCTTCGTTCCACCTCTGTCATCTCACACTATCAGTAGCCTAACCAATTATTCAACAATGAGAGACGTTGTAGCAAAAATAAACACTTTCGTGGGCAGTATTGACGCAACAATTCATTCGCTTCCGTTCAGCAAGGGGTTTCTGTTTCTTCTGTATATCATCGTAACTGGCGGCCTTGGAAAGCGATTTCCAGAGTGAAATGGTGCTTTACTGTAGCCGTTTGCACATAAACAATACTCAAAGAAGCAGCGTAGAGAGGCCCACAAAAAGTGATTTCTTGTATACTACTTGGTATGTATCCTGAAACATTGTAATCCTGTGGGGTTTATAGGAAATAGCAGTGCCATTGGTATTAAGAATTACTTCTTAATACCACTGGCAATATTACTTGTATTTATTTCGAAATGCCTGACCCTTGGCTCTCAACAAATAAGTTCTTCCTGGACGTGATTATGCGTAGTATGCGAGTGCATGGTTGTGCCACATAGACGACGACATATGAAAGTTTGTGTCTGAGCGTGATTCGTGCATGGATAGCCGAAGCGATTAAGGCTACCGCTCACTTAAAGCGGGAAATCCTGGCTCGAGTACCTGTCCGGCACGTATTTTCACTGTCGTCAATCCAACATAGGGCTGATGGTGGTTAATATTCGCAATTGAAGGTATATTTACCGTACTATTGGGTTTAGTTTACCTGTTCAAGCTCGAGGTATGTTCATTCGCCTACAGATTTTCGAAGAAATGTATCTCAGCTCCGACGACTATTGTGGAGGAAGAGTTACATAGCCTTCAGATTTATGTGAAGCAATTTTTCAAAACGTAACGCTAAATGACAATACTTCAAATACGACATCATTCTTTCAGTGGTACTTGTTTAGACGTTTCCACTAGAAAGCATTTTCCAAGTAAACGCTGTGGAAAACTGCCCATTCGTACTGTCACATAATTGATTAAACAATTTCCTAGTAATGAAACGTTATTCATGAATGATATTTAAGGAAAACTGTTTTTAAGAGCTGTAGGATGTTGTAGTGACGATCTGATTAAGTTTAAGAATAATACACTGTCGTAAAAGGTAGCAAGACCAAAAAATAATGTAGAGCAGTGACATTTTGGGAACATATTTGCCAATTTGCCAGTTCATTAATAACCAGTGTAACCGCCAAAATGTTGACTGCAGGCATCAAACGTGCATGCATTGTGTCGATAAGGACTCGGATGTCAGTTTCAGATATGGAGTTCCAGGCCTGTTGGATCCTACTAATATTACGTACACTAAGGTAGAATGATGGCACAATGACTGGAAGATTGAGGAATTCAGCCAAATTTTGCTGCGTGAGCGACTAACCGAAGATGTCATAGGCACAGACACACCACATTAAATAACACTAAGAAATGATGTACGTACACCATACAACACGGTTGCTGTTACCTGTCCAGTTGCTGAGGAAGACATTTTAGTAGCTACAAGAGAATTGAAGACTAAAAAGGTCCCATGGTCAGATGACATCCACGCACAGATACTCAAAACATTATCGCTATAGATCACCCCATATGTAACAGAAGTACTTATTGACGCAGTATGGCTAGTCGGTGTACCTACAATATCGAACGCAGGGTTCATACAAAAATCCACAGACAGTGACCCTTCAGATCCCAAATCTTAAGGACCAATGTGTCTTGTAGATAGCATGGTTAAGGTTCAATAGAAGCTAGTGTGCATCCGACGGCAGACTCACAGATATCTCCAAGGTCTCAGTCCCCACCAGTTTAGTTTAATACAAGAGAAATTCGTCTATGAAGCAATTAAACCAGCAATCGAAATTGTTACAGGTACACCAAGCAACCAGGCAGTATCAATAGCGACAGACATCACACGTGTCTTTGAGAACCTAGCAGGCTCTGCTAACGGTAGAGCCCAGCTAGAAGCGAGGGCACGTGGCACCATACAGACAATCGCACAGTGGTGCACAACAAACAAACTCCAGATATCGGGCCCCAAAAGAACCCCGAGTCTACTGAACACAAACATAAAGAGAATGACTGTAAAACATAGGTGAAAAGTTAAACTTCCACGAACACATCAGAGTAACTATAGACAAGGCAAAAGAATACTTCACAAACTGGCAAGGCTAAGCTCAGGACAATAGACGCTAAACTTGTCAGTAATCACAACATACCAGTGTGCACTCTTTGAGTTGTACAGCAAGTCGGTGGGCACATCAACTAATCCTCGCTGGCAACAGAACAGCGGTAAGACGGGACGGAGAAGTGTCCTTCTTAGACTGTAAAAAGAATTCAGCAGCAAAACAGTCGAAGCTCTATACATGGTGCTCGGAACATACCCGACTGGTATCACCATCTGGTATCGGGTTGCACAGTAATGGCTACACGTGGGTAGAATAGAGCGAGCTAGGCAAATAACCTGTGTTTCCTTAAACAATAAGCAGCAGCTTAAACTATGGCGAATAGAAACTTGGCAGAATGAGTGGAGCACAAGTGGTAGGATGACGGAGAGGCCACACATTTTTCCGGTTGCATCGCAAGGGTTAAGAATGAAACATGCCTACCGAGCCGCGGCATGGCATACTTCCGAAGAGGACATGGACCTTGTCCCACGCACCTGAACCGCGTGAGCCTGATGCAGACACAGACTTGTACACGCGGGGGGCTGTGATCTTCCGAACATACAGTCCTGTTCTGCACGAATTACAGACACGTCAGAGGCACAATAGAAGCAAACACCATTTACACGGGTCGCTGGGAGTGACCGACCGGTTTGAGGCGCCACGTGTTGAATTAAGCAGCCCTCCTGTCGAAGGTTCGAGTCCTCCCTCGGGCATGGGTGTGTGTGCTGTTCTTAGCATATGTTGGTTCAAGTACTTTGTAAGTCTAGGGACCGATGACCGCAGCAGTTTGGTCCCTTATGAATGCACACACATTTGAACCATTTGAACGGAGCACCAACAGTGCGAAGTGTTACGAAAGGAAATAGAATGGACCAACTAAATACACTGGAAGACTAGATTTTGAATGTAATAACCGGAGAATACCGACGCACACAGAATACAAGGCACTATACAACAGGATAACAGGCCCCAAAGTGAGGATAACGACACGGAAGACGACACAGTGGTCAATCCTGGGACAATGCAAACGACAGCACATTGAGTGGCTAGACCGATACCCAACTTAGACATTAATTTCACTGTAGGCATATATGGTAATAGTATGTTATTCTAATCATGGACAGTTGGCAGCGCACGTTAGGCTAAGGTAGTGAGTAAAGTGCCGGTGCAATATCGCAAATTTCCAAGGCAACGGGCACTATAAACATGTAAATGGCAACTAGGTAAATAACTGAGGTTATTTTAATATAAATTAGCCTTAAAAGTGGCGGCGTAATGTAGGAAATTGGCAACGGTCACTGACACTATAATGCTGTGATTGTGCATATATAGACACAACATTTACGATAAAGCATTACAGGAAAATAGTGTAAGGACCGCCCTACTTACTAAAATGCGTGATACCTGGGAGTCAATGACTCGAAGCACATACCGAGTTATACAGTCTCAGACATCTAGGATGCGGGACTAAATCTCTAACTTTCTCCAATCTTTCGTATTGTTTCTTCTCAAATTCCACAAACATTTTGTTTTTCCGTTTTCAGTTCCTGTATTACATTTTTATGAAGTACGACACTGCTACACAAGAAAGACGGAAATTAACAAAACGCCTGCCTCCACGAGGCGGGTAACGGTATGGTTGGATGTGGGTGCCGGTGGGAATTAGTACTCATATCCACTACCGTCTCATACACCGATCATAGAGACCAAGAGGCAAAAATGACCCACCGTAATGTGGGTCGGTGAAAATCGGCATAACGTGGAAAAAAGTGTCACTGTGGTGCCAGCTGCTGCCGAAGTTCCTGCTGGAAAGCAGTATGATACGCCAGATCCGTGCGCTGAACACGACGTTCTTCCTTCCCGATACTGACACGGGACCCTCCGGAGTCCGGTGTTTCTAAAACCGTACATTCTCGTGCCCCTCCCCCCACCCCTCCCCCCGCTGTCAACAGTCTTGTACAGTGGCTAAAATCCTGTCAAGTCTTTCTGCAGTATCGAAGAAGGAATGTCCAGCTTATCGTACGCTTATTACACGACCTCGTTCAAACTCAGTGAAGTGCTGATGAGACGTCTTTATCGTCTTAAATGAATTCTTGAGTAACATCACCTCACCACGCCCAATCCCAAAGGTAACTAATGCTACCAGCCGTTGCAGTCACCGCTACTACCGCCACTGTTATGCGACTGATGCGAAATCTGACTAAACATCATCCACCAGATGGAGAAACATGCCTACCAACTTTCGTTTGTGTCACTTAACTCCGTCTTGGTATAGCTACTTTATTCTATAGTGTATATTAAATTATACTTTGTAATAAAATATGCAGAACGCTGCCACGAACCGTAGACGGCTGTACGCTTGGTGAACGTTTTACAGAACCGCTGACGGAGATCCTAGGAGGTCCAGACCTGTTCATCAACACCGGCAGCACCATCAACCTGACGTGCCTGGTCACGTTCGCGCCGGAGCCCCCTTCAGGCGTCCAATGGCTGCATAATGGGCAGGTATGTTACAGTGGATACTGAAGCTACTTAATTTTAGTCATAACTGGACCTGTCCTTTACAACATGCCAGATTCAGTACACGCGAACACAGTCAAACCTTAAATCATTACAAAGTGGCACTGTGTAGTAGGAGTTAAGAGTATGATCAAGCAGTCACGTTGACAAATGGAGAAACACAGGTTCACTTGTGCGAGGGTTGCTCAGTGGTGAATGGTTTCGGTTGCTTTCTTCTTACCATTCATCACTCCTCTATAATTGGCTTACTACGTCTCTATTCTGACACTCTGTTTCAAGTAACAGCTTCAAACTTCTACAAACAAAATCATCATCAGCGCACCGCATTGTGGTGGGACTGATACAGAACAATGGTGATTTTGTGCTGTGGGATCAACAGATACTTTTAAAGAGTCTAATTACCCTAGAGAGTATTCTAATATAGTGTAGCCAGTTAGGTTCAACTGCAGATCAGTGTAATGCACATTGATCAATTGCTACACGGCCGGTTTCCATGTGAAAGGAAACCCAAATGATACCATTAACCTGAAGGCAACGGTCCATTCCATAGTGGATGACAGATCGTGACTGATTTCTTACAATTCACAGAGTGACCTGATGAGTAAGAGATTCTATAAAAAGAAAAGGACACTCTGAAGCAAGTATGCGGTAACTGCATATGCTGCAGTTGACTGCCTCGCGGTCTCAGGCGCCTTGTCACGGTTCGCTCGGCTCCCCCTGCCGGAGGTTCGTGTCCTCCAGCCGGCGTGGGTATGTGTGTGTTAAGAATGAGATTTTCACTCTACAGCTGAGTGTGCGCTGATATGAGGCTTCCTGACAGATTAAAACCGTGTGCCGGACCGAGTTCGAGTCTGCAGATTGAAAATCTCATTTTGGAAACATCCCCTAGGCTGTGGCTAAGCCCTGTCTCCGCAATATCCTTTCATCCAGGGGTGCTATTTCTGCAAGGTTCGCAGAAGAGCTTCTGTGAAGTTTGAAAGGTAGAAGACGAGATACTGGCAGAATTGAAGTTGTGAGAACGGGTCGTGTGTTGTGCTTGGGTAGCTCAGTTGGCAGAGCACTTACCCGCGAAAGGTCCCGAGTTTGAGTCTCGGTCCGGCACACAGTTTTAATTTGTCAGGAAGTTTCATATGTGTGTTGTCCTTACCATAAGTTATTTTAATTACACTAAAGTTATCTGTAAGCCTAGGGACCCATGACCTCAACAGTTTGGTCCTATAGAGCATTACCACAAATTTCCTTTGCTCTTGCATGATCAACTCTGCATATACTATGTTATAGTAGATAGTTGCCGTTCACTTTATCTCTATGTGACAAGAAAACCCGAACAGTCTTAAGAATGGGTGGTGAAGTTCTACAGTTCATAATTCTAATATGGTGGGCAAAATAAAAGTGGTTTAGCCCATTTGTGCCAGCGTTAACGGAGGAAGAAAACGCCTACAGTTGCTTCCAATACGATGAAGGAACTGCTCATAGAGTCGGCCGAGCCCTAGAGCACACTTACACAATCTTCAAGCTTAACAGTTAGCAGAGGTCAGTCTGTTCACAGCTTTAGCTGAGCACCCAGGTAAACTGCTAAGAGCGCTGTTGCTTTGTATTGGGAACTCCCAAATGTAACGTGTATCGCAACAACCCTCGTAGTCTTCAAGAACTGCAGCGGAATGTTTCGGATAAGACTTCAGTAATTCCAGAAATCCAGCTTAGATCCAACTTCATCAGCTTGATGACCAGGCCCCAGGCAAACAATAAAAAGTTAGCTTTCCAGAAAATGGTCGATTAGGTTTATAAACCATGTTTCTACACATTTCACTATGGTGCTTACGCTATAATGCAATGAGCGACCGGTTGTTCGAAGAGGTTAACGAAACGTCCCTATCTACCCGACCTCATTCCTCATTTAGTCATTGGCGTATGGGAAGATATCGACTAAGTACAAACATGACGGTTAACGTGTTTCACCTACAGGATGAAATCCATCCGGATCTAGTTGTACCACAGCTGGCCAGTGTGGCCGAGCGGTTCTAGGCGTTTCAGTCTGGAAACGCGCAACCGCTACGGTCGCCTGTTCGAATCCTGCCTCGGGCATGGCTGCGTGAGATGTCCTTAGGTTAGTTAGGTTTAAGTAGTTTTAAGATCTAAGGGACTGATGACCTCAGATGTTAAGTCCCATAGTGTTCAGAGCATAGCTGGACCTGTTACAAATACAAAATTCTTTAGTAAGAGGTGAAGGGTCTCTGGATATATATAAAAAATGTTGTATAGTTAACTAGCTGCTACTGTAAGATACAGCTGTACATACTCGAATTTAAATTGATTCTGACCCACCTTCAGCTGGAAGAAAAATTATAACACCTGTTGCGTGAAAAAATGAATAGACAGCTTTTGATGTTGCTGAGCAAAAGTCATAAAATAATTTTTAAATGAACACACCGTCATTTCACTATATTGTTGTTTTTTTTTATTTAATTTGGATCCAAGTTTCAGACTTTTATACCATTTCCAAGTAATTGTATTCATGTCATTAAGGCATATTGCAGGATATCAAGCTCAAAATTGTCCATAAATTAAGAAAAATATTCTCTCCCCACGAAATGTCAGACGTAAAATCATAATCTTGTAAAAATATTAGTATATAATAGTGTCAGCACATAATATTTAGCAAAAATTAATATTTATCATAGAACACGTACGTATACCAAATGTAACAATGACAAACCGTGGACTGTAAGCCAATCAAATTTTTATACATCTGGAAAACACATGTAAATAGCATATACGCCATTTATTCCATGAGATTTAAGACTGGTGTGTAGACAGCCCAGTGCATTCACGTAGTATGCTCTGATTCACGATCTCCTCCACCTGCGGTCATGCACTATCACCCATAAAAGTGAAATCGGAGCCCAATACACCTTCTAAGCGACGTACATGGGAAAAAGTACTGTGTCACAATAGCGTTGGCCGGTGAGATTTTAGGGTTGGTACACCTATGCAAAATTATGCCTCCTCACGCCGTAAGTCCTAGACAACCAAAACGATCATATTCGACAATTTTCCTGACAGCACTACGTGGGTCCATCTCTCGCCGTATAAGGGTACGTAATGTATATGATCTCTTTGGTTTTACAGTCATGTTGGGAGGCATAATATTACATGGGCATGCTATCCTCGATATCTCGGAACACGGTATACTCACTGGTCAAAGTGTTTGTTACAATGTAATCCTTCTCCATGTAAGTATCTTCAGGAGAGAATTAAGCTCTGATTTTAGTTTTATGGTGAACGCACTTAACAACGCAAGTGGAGGGGCTCTTAGGACGAGAGCATACCCGTAAACCGCACTGCTCTGTCCGCTGCCACGACCTATATTGGATCGAGCACGTATGGAAAGCGGTGGGTAGACTTACTGCCAACACGTCCACATGCACTAACGACCACACAGAAATGGCACAAGACTCTTCTTCGTTCAGGATAATAACATTACCAAGAGTCCTGCTTTACTTTGGGCTGCTTCCAGGTGATCAACTTTGATTCTCCGCGAGGAGGAGTGAGGCTGGTGACGGAGAAAGGCTCCGTCACCACCAGCCGACTACTTATCCAGAAGGCGGCTGCCGAAGACACCGGCCTCTACACGTGCGCTCCCAACAACGTCCCTCCAGACAGCGTCCGGGTCCATGTTCTTAAAGGTACGAGTCTGTATACCCGTATACAGAGAGCTAAGGCCGTTCACTACATAAAACCTGAGATTATTTGCACTGAGGTTTGTTGAGACAAAATGTCTTATTACATACTATGTCTTACCTTACAATTCTCATTTTAAATCACCCGTCTTTAAGGTGCTTGATGCTGTCCTCCCAATTTTCTTATTCCATGCTCATATAGTAATCTCATTGTAATTGTGTTGTGTAATTTCAGTCCGAAGATTAGATTGATTCAGCTCTCCAAACTACTGTGTTCTGCCTCTTCATTTCAGAATATGTAACGCAACCCACATCCATTTGAACCTGTTCACTGTCCTCATATCCTTATCTCCCTCTCAAATTTTTATGCCACAAACTTCCTCCCAGTACCAAACAAGATTCCTTGGTTTCTCAGAATGTTTTCTGACAACATATCTCTTCTTTCAGCAACATATACGACACATTTCTTTTCTCCCCAGTTTTATCCAGTACCACCTCATTAGCTACGCTATCTACGCACCCGATTTTCAGTGTTCTTCTGACGCACCACAATTCGGAATCTTATAGTCTCTTCTTGCCTCATTTGCTTGTCGTCCATGTTTCGTTTCTGCAGAATCCAACGTACCAAACATATGCTTCAGAAAACATCGATATCAACAAATTTCTCTTTCTCAAATTCTCAGACACGTTTCTCCTGTCATTGCCAGGATACATTTCATATTCTGTTCGCTTTGGCTATCATCAGTTACTTTACTGCGGAGATAGCATTCCTCATCTATATTTACTGCCTCAGTTCCTAGTCCGATTCCCTCACAAAGAGTTGATTTAATTTAACCAGGTTCCATTACCATTTTTTATGTTAATATTCATCTTATATCCTTCCTTTCAAGGCTGTATCTATTCTCTACAACTACAGTTCAAGTCGTCTCCTTTCTATGACAGAATTACAATATCATCGAAATATTCTCGGATTTTTGGTTCTCCCTGAACTTTAATTACATCTCCAAAGTAACCTTTGGCTCCCTTTGTTTTGCTCCTTGTACCTACAGAGTTTAAAAGAGTGTATTCCAGTCCATTTTGTCAATAGCTTTCTCTATCACTGTTCATTAAGTCAGATGCTATTTTCCTTGTTCCATATACGTTGCACGCCAGGTGGAATAGTTCTGCTATTTGTAAGCATACCACCACTTCTGAGGATCGACGTCTACTCCACAGGCCTTGTCTCTGCAAAGGTCTTTCAGTGCTCTATCAAATTCTTCTCGCAGTATCATAACTCTGTCTACTTGCTTTTCTTATTCTACTAGGCCGTGATTTCCCTTGTGTAGCCCCTTTACATATTCCTTGCATCTTTCAGCTTTCCCTTCGTTGTTTAGTACTGCTTTTCCTATCTTGTTACTACATCCTCAATCCGTTTTTCTTTTTCTTCATATCCTAGTCATAGTCTACAACTATTAGGTCTTTTTAAGACTCTTATATCGAAATAGCATCATGCAGTACATTGATGTATGCAAACTGCATAGCATAAAAATAAGAATTTACTTGCAATTCATTTCATCTTTGTGTTAAAATGCCTTCATGCACAAGCGTCTTGTTATTTTGCTACTACGTGTTGACAAAATATTTGGTTGTTTGGTTATTCCTCAGATTCTAAGGATATTATGTACAGGGTACCTCCAAATCCTGTAACTGTGTTGCAGGTACGTTCTGCTAAGATATAACTGTAAAGAAAAGATATTCTATATGTTGCTCAGTTTCCTTTTTAATTAGCATTGAAGTCAGACAATCTGATCGTTGCACACACAAATGCAAGTGCATCGTGTAATACTTGCAGTGTCAGTTATTCTCAAAGTGTTGATGACACAGCTGGAGACGGTTCAGCCTCCGACCATGTTCGATTCTTACTACCGTCCCATGTATAATTTTTGTATTTCTCTATTGATAAATTTTTGGAAATTTTTTAGACAAATATATGCCACTGTGACTGTACAACAAGTACAAACAAAGTGCTGACAGAACTCGCTTCGTTGCTTCACTGCAGAGACACGCATTCAGCCACACGATGAACCACGTCGCAATTAAGAAATTTGTGTCTGCAGCCGCACAACATAAAAATTAGATAATTTTTTCTATAGCTGGGCCAGTTTAAAGATGAAACTTTTGCTTTGGTGTTCAGCAGGCGACCTGCCAGCAGCCATGCAACACAGCGGTGCAGGCGGTTCCGCACTCCACTGGTCGCTGATGACGTCATCGTTGGTGCTGGTGCCGCTGCTCCTGCAGTTGCTGCGGTGCGCAGCGGCGGAGCACGACCTGTGCGCCTGCTCCGGAGGCAACCAGCAGCTCTCCTCCGGAGATCGTCGCATGCCTGAAAGATAGAGGTCCGCATGTCGTTCGTGACTTCAGTGAATTGATTTGCATTTTCTATTCTGTGGTTCAACAATTGTTCAACTCAGTTATCATCTGAGGTCTCGAAATGGATCGAAAGTTTATTGAATTTCAATGTTACGTGAAGCGTAAAAAATGTTTATTTGATTTACGATCTGCGTGTTACATATCTAGAGTTTAATCAAATTTTGGATTGTTCCAGATCATTCATTGACAATTATATGTACCAAGAGGATTTGAAATTGTGCGAATTATCAATACTCGTTGTATTTTTAATGTTGTGTTTACTGTGACTGTACATAAATTTTATCGAGAATTTTCTGAACAGAGAATTTAGACTGAGAGTTTTATAATAATTACTGTTTCATTTCCCCACTTCTCATAAACAATATAATTAGGTTTACACTTTTACCAACCAAATCTGTTTTAAGTATTTGTCGGCGGAATACCAAACGTCTCAGCATTGGAAAACTGAACTTCGGCCATTCAAAAATTAGTGAAGAATATATTGCTTGTAACAGTAACTTGAAGAGTCACATGTGGAAAGAGGTAAACTGACTAGCAATGGTGCTGTGAGGATATCTAGTTACATGGACCCGTATTGAGGCTGCAGCGCAGTGTGAAGTACAGAAAGATTGTATCCGTCAGGCCTTTACGGAAATGTTAATTTGGCGTTAGTTGTTGGTTTTATAGTGGTACATCCTGAAGAAGTACTATTCAAGTTTCAATAAGATCCTTGGAATAAATCAGTTACATTGTGTTTTAAAGGAGTCGCATGTGGTATGTTCAAATGTAGTTTCAACACTAAAAAATAAGTGACTTAATCCAAGATTGGCTGTAGTTTTCTTGGAGATGTCACACGCATAGGACGTACCCAAATGACGACCACAGATTATGAGATCGACATATTTTACTCTACTGTAATGAACTGTTGCCGATTGATGGTGTTCTTCAAGCAGCTGACACCACAGAAATACCGGAAAAAGCAGTGCCGGACATTTAACATACCCTCTTAGAAACCTTTGTGAGCATGTGCTTAAGACAGACGAAGATAAAATGTAGAGACAGCGTCCTCAAGAACGTTACCAACAATTAAACAGTAGTTCAACTCTGATACATATTCCAATCAGAAGACATTATGTACGTGACATCTCTCCAGGTAGTCCTAAGTAGTTAAATATAGGATTTCAGACTACCACAGTGAACGCACACTTACAGCCTGTTGAGTGTCAGAACGAACTAACGGTAAATACAATTGTTTGCGGTGTCATTGGAAACAAGATACAATCTTGACTATCACTGACAGCAATCTCAGCCCTATTTGCTGCATGGCATGGAGTTTACAGATCTTCTTCCAGGCAGCTCCAAGCGTCACTATTCTCTTGAAGAAGGCCCATCAGTACATAGAGAGTAACGTTATGAATGGTGATCACCTTCAGAAAATATTTGAGTTGCTGACCTTAAGTATTGCTAGTAACAGCAGACTACCATATGCTTACCTCAACCGATACAATGCAGTGGACACATATTTCTAAGTAGTTTAGTAACTACTTAGAAATATGTGACCACTGCATTGGAACAAACGACGTATCATCCATTTACACAGTGAATCCTTCCAGAACTCATACGCTATTGAAAGCTGCAAGTTCTAGGATTGTTCATTTTAAAAACCTGACTTTAAACCATGCAACTCACATGTAAACAGAATACATTATCCAACCATGGATGAGATGAAGACAAAACAAAATGGGTTCCAGAAAACGAAATACGGAAATTTTTTAAGTTGCGGGACACTCGACTATAATCATGTGTCAATTTATATTAATTATAAAAAGAGATCATATCCGGTAGGTACACAGATTGGTAGCATCAGTCTAGAACCTCACGTTTTCATAGGTGACTGCAGAACATTTGTTAAAACGCTATATCATAATGAGATTTAGGGTAAGTACGGTTACGTGCACAAGTAATAGGTACCGCAGTTTACCTAAGTCAAAATATGGATCGAATTTTAAATATTTGTGTACTAATCGTGTACTCGGAATACATTCACAGTGATTATGAAGAAAGACTGCAACAAAATAAATGTTGTCACTACCCATTAGCTCAGGTATAACACTACAGAGTAATCGAGTCAGTAGGACGGATCATAGTTTGTATCTAGATGAAAACCGGCCCTTCCATTGCTAAACATCAAATACCTAATCAAAAACCTGAAGTCACCATCACCTCAAAATTATTCAAGTATAGGGATACCACTAACTAATACATAGTTATCCCAGGAAACGATTCTAATACCGCGAATTTATCCTATTAATTTAATCAAATATAAACATAGTGGAGTCTTATGCACCAAAGGTATGAGTAGTAATACAAGTATTAATTGGATACTAACTGAATTTGAATGTAGGTGAGGCGGTCTGACAGACACCCGTAAACTAAACCGAAAAATAAATTGAGAAAGATGAAATACTGAATTAGGTAATCCAAAATTGGTTCACTCCTTAGTGTAATGACCTTATTTTTCCTTTCAACATTGACAAAAAATGTCCTTGTCGATTCTTACCACAAATGTGACAGGTTCTGCATTAATAGATAGTAAAACTAGTAACAGCAAGGGCTGTTGTCGTTTTTGTTTCCTAATTGATCAACAACTGTTTTAGAAGCTGTCAATCGAGATAAAATCAACACATAAGATCCCACTATCTTGATTCTGCTTCAGTTATAAGCAAGGAAGCTGAATCATTTTCCTAACATTATTCCTATTTTAAGCGCAAAAGAAACATTGATCACGGATTTTTTTCCGAAACAGTGCGATCGAAAGTGTGCAACAAGTCAAACTTTCCAATACAACACAGATACGTTTATTGTACAGGAATCCAACTTGACTTACTATTGTTTGCTTGCACAAAAGCATTTGATTCAGTCAATGAAACACACCCTTTAAAACAACCTTTGAGTACAATACTTAAGCAGAGGCATCATATGGCAAAAGTAGCGAAGAGTGATATGCACATCAAACATGTAAGGAAGCTCGAAGTACAAAGATCTTAGAAAGGCCTCAGTTACGCTATATCGGTTGAAGAAAGGACTGCTTAAGGTAATGTATTATGGACCAAGAGGGTTCGCAGGCTACTACACGTTACACTGTCACTAATACTACGTCAGAACGGACAAATTAGAATGCAATTAACAATAGAGCACAGAACAGCAACTTCAATACTGTAAGTTTCGAACAGAGAATCACCTCAAAGATACCGTCAGTGCGCATAAGAGTAGGAAGCCAAACCCATATTCTACTGAGAGGAGAAGTGACACAATGAGTATATTCATTTGATGTGGAGTGCATGTAGCTAGAATTCCCAAAGATGAGTCCCTTTACATGCAAAATAGTCACAGTTTACTGTTTATTCTCGTAAAATAATCAGGGGAAGAAATAATCCATAATCGATCGGAGTCCAGCAGAAAAAACGTCCTGGTCTCTCTGCACCCACAAGGTCAGTGAAACAAAGCCATTTACCAGATCTTCGAATTTTTACACAACAATGCATCTACAATAACACACTGTAAGTTTCTATTTAAATAGTAATACTCAATCAACACTGCACCTGAAAGACCTCACTAAGATATCCAATAAAGAACCCCCGAAATTAACCCAAAAGACATTTATAAATGACCAGCGGAAAAACTCGACGTGGCCGAGGTACTTATTTATGTCCCCACACTCATTCCGCGTAGCGCCTGGAATTGTGCTCATTGCTTAAGACTTCATATATCCTGAACTGTGTGTCGTAAAATGATATAGGTTTCTAGGTACATTCAGCGGCATATCCGGATAGTATCCGCCAAATGTGTTGCGAATGTAGTTAGTAGCAGCGAAGTAATGAAGTTAAACGTCAAGTACAATGCGGCAGATTTTCACCTGTTTCACTGTATATGAAGTCATACCTTCTGAGCTGTAAATCGTGCAATATTCGGTGGTATATGTGCGTATTGTCTCTGAAGTGTTTCGTGAATATAGGTAGTAGGAAAAAAGTAGTAAATTGTAACGCCATGCCTCATGTGGTATTTGTACTGCAGAATCAGCGGAAACACAGTAAGCGATAAACGTTTTTCCTTTCATCGTTTTGTATAGGTTGTCAAAGAAAAAAATCTTCGCAAAGATTTGAAATTATGTTTAAAGGTTGATAAACGTCGCTAATTACCCTCATCCACAAATACTGGATGAATAAAAATCTGGAAATTCATGTGTTGTGGGTTATTCTTCTTTTCCGCCACTGCTCTTTTGATAGGCAGATGGTTGTTACCCACAAAGCGATTTTTCGTTAAAAGCATTCCATTGGTTTAGGAAGAGATGTGGAACACACATGCACGGACACACAAACACACACACACACACACACACACACACACACACACACATGCATACATACATACATACGCACAGGTTCCATTTTTATAAAATGTATTGATTTTAATTACAAACACTAGGTGATTCCAACTTGCCGTCTTCTGCAGAATTCATTGTAGCAGACATATTCATCGAGGGAGAAACGTAGCGGCTGTATTATTTGGAAATTTGTGGTAAAGTCTTATGTGACCAAACTGCTAGCTTATATATCTCTAAGCTTACGCACTACCTAATATAACTTTACCTTACGCTAAGGACCACACACACACCCATGCCAGAAGCAGGACTCGAACCTCCGACGGTTGGAGCCGCGCGGACAGTGACAAGGCACCCAAGACCACGCGGCTGCCCTGCACGGCAGCTGGTGTATTCGTATTACATTTTGTGTCTCGTTCAATTTTCAGCGATAGTTGCACATTTTTTACACTATGATTTGTTTCGATCTGGATTCCCATAATGAATATAACTATGCCTGAGCAGAGTGCTCAAATGCTTCCATTCTCTCTCGTACCTGTCGTGACATTGTCCTGTCTGCTCAACAGTCCTTGTTCCTAACGGTCCGGGCTTCTGCCAGAGCGAGCCTCTTGAGTAACAATTACTGCCAACTTTGAAATAAAGGCCCATCGCAACTCCTCAGCCCAGTGACTGAGTGAACAAGGGAGAGCCAGGCGAACACTATCAGTTGTTCCGAAGCTATCACCGATATATAGGTAGGGGATCTTCAATAAAAGATTAATATACATTGAAATCTACAAAGTATTAGTTATGCCTCCGGTCGAAACGATTACTTATAAAATTTAATCCACGTCACGATGGGATGATTGATACAGCAACCGTTTTCCATAGTTACATGAAAGCATTCAGTGTCGATTGCTAGGTTTTTTTATTACAAATAGCGCATTTCGCCTGTTTATGGGTTCCTCAAATTTTGGAAAACGAATGAAAAAGCAAGACTTAATTCTACAAAACTGCAAGTTAATCTGTACCAAACTTCCAAAATTATTTTTAAAAATTAAAAAACAATTAACAAGCACTGGACGTTATTAAAGCAGTTCATATCACTGCTCATACGTAATGCTCTGATAGCCTTTCGTGCGTGTTAATTTTTACAATAATTTTTAAAAGCTTAGAGCAGCTTAGACTCATGCACCTTAGCTTGTAATTTTCTGTAATTACATATTTGCTTTTCTTCTCCCTTCTGACATTGTGAGTAAGCTTTCAACAGGCGAAACGTGTTATTCAGAATAAAACAACTTTTGCAACCGAAAGCCTCTTTCTTGGTAGCGATTCATTATGTCTTCACATTGCGTGTTTGCTTAAAAACGTTGAAGTTATGAAATATGCTGGAACGTTAATAGCTGAAAAGTTCCAGATTTTACGTTTTTGGCGGTAAAGTACCGGTAGGCGTAAAATTACAGCACGTTACATTTCAGAACTACACAGTTAGTTGCACGAATAGCAGGTGCCAGGCTAAAGTTCATTCGAAGCATCCTAAGGAAATGGAATTCAACCACCATTGAGTTACCTCACAAAAGCCTTGTGAATTATTGGTCAGTTTGAGATCCGACGAACTATCACTTAATGCGACGTATGTTTCTCAATAAGTTCGCTTCATCAGAGCGATGTGGCGGAGTCACTCTTCGGTGCCGGCATAATAGAGATAAGCCGACTAGCATGCGGTTGTCTAAAATTCCAAGTAGATACACTCCCCGAAAAGTTAAGCAACACATTACTTCATCACACTAAAGAGAAATCGGAGAACGTCGAGCTCAAACGAAGATTTGACTAGGCACCATTAATGACTGGAACAGGATAGGGAGAAAACCACAGTGGCATAAACAGATTCTCCAAAACCATAAATCAGCACTGTCTCATTTGGTTCCACAAATCTCACAAGAAGAGGTATTTCATCAACGACTTCTGTTGTCTTAGCCTGAAAATATAAGCACACAAGTATACCTCCGTTCAGCTGCAATAAGGTTACCACGCAGGGCAAAGAACTGGTGAACCACTACCAACACACGGACAATAGTCATGCGATTATGTCCTCAGGCCCACAAGCTCAGAGAGTCCACAAGCAGAGAAGCACTGGCGTGACTGCGTCCATGGTATAAATCATTTAACGAATTCGTTGAAGTAATGAAGTTAACTGATGGATAAGAAGGATGTGCATATCGCCTCTCAGACTTACACTCCAATAAGAGCCTTGACGTAGCTGACTTCTTCCCATCTCTACTCACTGTCGGATGAGAAAATCGACCCCTACATATCAGACATTATTATCTTCACAATATGCATTAAAAAATAACATTCAAGTATAAGAATGAATAAATTTAAAGCTCAAAATTAAGCTATGAAGTACTGCTGGACGTACCTTTTTTTTTGGGCATAGCTTCAAAGAACCAACCACATGAAACCATATGGGAGAGTATTTCTCAACTTATTTTTAGCCCATAGTATTAATTAAGTGAAACGTCGGTAAACATACACTCCTGGATATGGAAAAAAGAACACATTGACACCGGTGTGTCAGACCCACCATACTTGCTCCGGACACTGCGAGAGGGCTGTACAAGCAATTATCACACGCACGGCACAGCGGAAACACCAGGAACCGCGGTGTTGGCCGTCGAATGGCGCAAGCTGCGCAGCATTTGTGCACCGCCGCCGTCAGTTTCAGCCAGTTTGCCGTGGCATACGGAGATCCATCGCAGTCTTTAACACTGGTAGCATGCCGCGACAGCGTGGACGTGAACCGTATGTGCAGTTGACGGACTTTGAGCGAGGGCGTATAGTGGGCATGCGGGAGGCCGGGTGGACGTACTGCCGAATTGCTCAACACGTGGGACGTGAGGTCTCCACAGTACATCGATGTTGTCGCCAGTGGTCGACGGAAGGTGCACGTGCCCGTCGACCTGGGACCGCACTGCAGCGACGCACGGATGCACGCCAAGACCGTAGGATCCTACGAAGTGCCGTAGGGGACCGCACCGCCACTTCCCAGCAAATTAGGGACACTGTTGCTCCTGGGGTATCGGCGAGGACCATTCGCAACCGTCTCCATGAAGCTGGGCTACGGTCCCGCACACCGTTAGGCCGTCTTCCCCTCCCGCCCCAACATCGTGCAACCCGGCCTCCTGTGGTGTTGCGACAGGCGTCAATGGAGGGACGAATGGAGACGTGTCGTCTTCAGCGATGAGAGTCGCTTCTGCCTTGGTGCCAATGATGGTCGTATGCGTGTTTGGCGCCGTGCAGGTGAGCGCCACAATCAGGACTGCATACGACCGAGGCACACAGGGCCAACACCCGGCATCATGGTGTGGGGAGCGATCTCCTACACAGGCCGTACACCTCTGGTGATCGTCGAGGGGACACTGAATAGTGCACAGTACATCCAAACCGTCATCGAACCCATCGTTCTACCATTCCTAGACCGGCAAGGGAACTTACTGTTCCAACAGGACAATGCACGTGCGCATGTATCCCGTGCCACCCAACGTGCTCTAGAAGGTGTAAGTCAACTACCCTGGCCAGCAAGATCTCCGGATCTGTCCCCCATTGAGCATGTTTGGGACTGGATGAAGCGTCGTCTCACGCGGTCTGCACGTCCAGCACGAACGGTGGTCTAACTGAGGCGCCAGGTGGAAATGGCATGGCAAGCTGTTCCACAGGACTACATCCAGCATCTCTACGATCGTCTCCATGGGAGAATAGCAGCCTGCATTGCTGCGAAAGGTGGATATACACTGTACTAGTGCCGACATTGTGCATGCTCTGTTGCCTGTGTCTATGTGCCTGTGGTTCTGTCAGTGTGATCATGTGATGTATCTGCCCCCAGGAATGTGTCAATAAAGTTTCCCCTTCCTGGGACAATGAATTCACGGTGTTCTTATTTCTATTTCCAGGAGTGTATATTGATAAATTTCAAAATACTTTGTTTAGACCAAGTTTGATTTCAGATTTGTGCTCTCGTAATCAGACACAACTTTTTATATATAGGGTGGTTAAAGGAAAGTGTCACAGATCCCTATATGCTTCAAAAGTAGTTGAAGATCTCTATAATTGTATTTCCGGAAACAAATAACGTGATACCGCTATTTTTACTTGTTACTAGTCATGGGTAGTATATGGCGGTGAAGGAAGGTCTAACAGGAGTTAGCATAATAAATTCATACAATACTCATGTGTGGACTAATGCAAATCTACGATCAGTGACAGAGGTGAGGCATCAGGATCGCTTCAATATCATTGTAGGGGGAGGAAAAATCGGAGACCTTACATAGGACCATACATATTATCAAATACATTTCCAGGTGCTGTGTAGCACCGTTTCCTGTGTGGTGATTATCAGCACTACGGGAGAAATTTACACTTGCACCAACACAACGATTGTTGTTTACGTGTGACAGGACTCCACCCCATTTCGTACGGATCGTGTAGCAGTACCTGGCCACAACGTCTCAAGAGTGAGTGGTTGGTAGGGAAGGTCAGGTAGCATGACGTTCCTGCTCATCGAAACTGAATTTGTCGTATTTCGGGCTGTGGAGACTTTTGGAGGTGTATACCCCACCCAATGACAATGTGCTGACGTTACAGTTGTTTGTGTATGACATGAATGGAAGCAGTTCCATTTCGAACCACATACCAGTCATGGGAATGGGAGGACATAATGACCTACCACATGTGCTGATCTCTGTGAAAATAATCATAGGAGGTTTTCTTCTAATTTTGGCCAGTACCACTTCCTCTAGGATAAAGTGACACACTTTTTTAAACATTCCGGAACATGACAACTCCGTTCCATTCTTACAATAATATTTCATAAATATATTGTTTTGGCTGTTTTAGACTTTCCATCCTCAAATCAGTCCGGTTCAACCAACATATTAAGACGTTTAGCGTGCAAACAGAGCCCAGTTCTTATTTTGATGCGCTCAATCTTCTATAAATTTAGCCTACAACGCAAGCTAAAATTATTTGAAAGTTAACTTGAATTAAAGACTTTTGTAATTAAAAGGGGGTGTTTTGTTGACACGATAGCAATGACGGGCTCAGCCGTGATTACAAAAGAATCTGCTTCAGCAGAGAATCGAGGTAACATCGGCTACAATGAGGGAGTGGTTGGCATTATAGTACGTGTCCAGTCCTCTTATACTATGACTTGGTTGCTGCGTTGATAGGAGCCATACTTGAGTGATTTAGATATTGGTTTTTATTTGAACTGTGAGTTGAGAATAAACAAACATTAGTGTCACCTGATGAATCGAACAAAGCTGTGGACCAGTAACATTGGCCAAAACATCATCAAATTATGTACTTACATCCACAAAAGTTGTGGATTTTTCTGTTAATGATGGCTCTTTTAAGCACCAGAAAATGTATGTTGGTACACCTCACTGTGTTCCTGAAGTCGATAGCTGTCTACGGTCATGCAGATTTATGACAATAAAAATTAACTACTTTTCAGGGCATTTAAAATGTGTTAACCCCATTTGCGTGTGTTATTCCTTTGTTACTCCAGACTTTCAGCTCTATCTCTAATTTTGGAGCCTCATTACTGCCAACTTTGTCAAGATGTGTGCGTCTAAACAGTGGTAAGTAACAAAAACAACCGCTGCCAATAGTGGTACCATGTGCAGAGTTCGTGCCAGAAAAATGCTTTTCAAGACGATTTGTATTTTTTCTATTTTATTTATTTATTTATTTATTCTTTTGAAATTTGTGGTAAGAGGCTATAGGAGGAAACTTCTGAGGTCATCGGTCCCTAAGCTTACACACTACTTAATTTAACTTACGCTAAGGACAACACACTCAACCATGCCCGAAGGAGGACTCGAACGTCCTACGGGTGGAACCGCATGGACCATGACAAGGGGCCCTAGACCGCACGGCCACCCCGCGTGGAGACGATTTATACAAATATCAGTATCTTGCGGATAACTAGGTGTCAGTTAATGAACGTGAATATGTTTCTCAGCACAAATGCGATTCGAAAGTTGTTTCTAATGACATATTTTGATTAATTTTTGTGTTCGTAATTTGTTATTTGAAATATTGGTAATGTGGGTCTAAGTACCACAAAATGAAACAGTTCGGACATTTTCAATTTTGTATTTTTTTAGTATTTACAGTAATGTTTCGTTAACAGCCCATCAAGAAAACAGTGGTAGGACAACGTTAACTCATGTCTGCACGAAAGAATAAGTGATCTTTAAGGTTAATTTAAAAACAATTTTTTTATTAAGTTTACGATTTCAAAATGTGTCCTTACTCTAGAAATGTTGATGAACAATGATTTATCTGACTTAAGGAATCACAATGGATGTACACGAAATACCTTGCTTATGAGGCTTCATTGAAACTTCACTACGTGACTTCTCACAACAACGAACTTGTTCTTAACCATTCAGAAGAACGAGTGGTCTCTCCCTAAAAACAGCAGGCCCACCTATATTTTATTTTTGACTGCACCAGAACAGACAAATTGTAACTGAAGAGTATCGCAAAACACATGGAGTTTTCATTTTGGTGTGGTGGCGTAAAGAAGCATGAGAAATTTACAGGTGTTATAGCGCACCTTCTTACCGAGGATGAACCACCATTAGTCGGTGTACAGCCAGTCACTGGATTTATATATTTTTCATGTACAAAACTGAAACTCGACGACGAGTTTCAGTGGGTAATGTAAAATTTTTTCCTTGATCTGATTCGGTGGGGAAAATGCGGAATTAGTGTGTTTCAGCACTGTCGTTTCATAAAGTTACAATAGATGACTGCACTAAAGGTAGCCTCCAGATTGGCGTCTGTAACGAAGGTGCGTTTGAAACACAGCGCAGTCGTTAAGGTTCTTTTGGTAGGAAGCCTAAGCATCGTAGGTATTCATAGGTGCTTGCAGAATGTCCACGGAGACCTGTGTGTGAATAAAACCACGGTGAGTCACTGTGCGAGGGGTCTGTCTACATCGCAATAAGATAGTGCAAACCTGTCCGATTCCCGCATTCTGGCCTGACACACAGAGCTGTCACCTCTGCAGTATTTGAACGTGCGACATTCTCATTTGAGCTGAGTAGACGACTCTGTTGATAGTACTGATACACTCGTCCGCTACGTGGGGTACTCAACGGTCCTCACAAGCGATTTCTAATCAAGCTGCGGGTGTATGGGGTATCGTCTCAGTTGTGCGACTGGTTTCGTGGTTTCCTGTCAGGAAGGTAGTAGCCGCAGTAATAGACGGCAAATCATCGAATAAAACTGAAGTGTTATCAGGTGTTCCCCAGGGAAGCATCCTGGGACCTCTGCTGTTCCTGATCTATATAAATGACCTGGGTGACAATCTGGGCAGTTCTCTTAGGTTGTTCGCAGATGATGCTGTAATTTACCGTCTAATAAGGTCATCCGAAGACCAGTATCAGTTACAAAGCGATTTAGAAAAGATTGCTGTATGGTGTGGCAGGTGGCAGTTGACGCTAAATAACGAAAAGTGTGAGGTGATCCACATGAGTCCCAAAAGAAATCCGTTGGAATGCGATTACTCTATAAATAGTACAATTCTCAAGACTGTAAATTCAACTAAGTACCTGGGTTTTAAAATTACGAAGAACTTCATTTGGAAAGACCACATAAATAATATTGTTGGGAAGGGGAGCCAAACGTTGCGTTTCATTGTCAGAACACTTAGAAGATGCAACAAGTCCACTAAAGCGACAGCTTACACTACACTCGTTCGTACTCTTTTAGAATATTGCTGCGCGGTGTGGGATCCTTACCAGGTGTGATTGGCGGAGGACATCGAAAGGGTGCTAATAAGGGCAGCTCGTTTTGTATTATCACGTAATGGGGGAGAGAGTGTGGCAGATATGATACGCGAGTTGTGATGGAAGTCACTAAAGCAAAGACGTTTTACGTCGCGGCGAGATCTATTTACGAAATTTCAGTCACCAACTTTCTCTTCCGAATGCGGAAATGTTTTGTTGAGCCCAACCTACATAGATAGGAATGATAATCAAAATAAAATAAGAGAAATCAGAGCTCGAACACAAAGGTTTAGGTGTTTGTTTTTCCCGCGTGCTGTTCAGGAGTGGAATGGTAGAAAGATAGTATGATTGTGGTTCGAGGAACCCTCTGCCAAGCACTTAAATGTGAATTGCAGAGTAATCATGTAGATGTAAATGTAGATGCCTGCCCGCTGGGTTCCTCACTGCCTGGTATAAGAGTAACTTGCTTACGAGTTAAAAGTATAATCGTGACAATTTTTGTCGAATTTCGTCGCAGGCGATAAAGATACGGTTTCATCACTTAGAATCAGGAATGATACGGCATTCCATGGAGTGGCGCCGTACCACTCCCCCTCCCCCACCCCCACCCCCACCCCCCGAAGAAAAACTTCAGCCGGTAAAGTCATAACGACGTTCTTCTTGGTCCCAGAATGGGTTATTCTGTTTGATATCCTCCCTCATGGTACAATGATAAACTCTAAAGTTGTTACGCTACACTCAGTAAATTGAGAAAACGAGTTCAATTGGTTCGTCGGCAGAGAAATGCAAACCTACTTCTCCTCCTTCTTTACAACTGGGGGCCTCACGTAAATCCACGCAGCTGAGAGAAGCTAAAAAAATGTCGTAGCAATGTTCTTCTTCATCCATCCTACGGTGCAGATCTCGCCTCCCGACTTCTATCTGTTTGGCCCAATGAAGAGTGCCCTTCGCTGGAAGCTGTACATAGGTGATGTGGAGAGCTTATTGACGCAGCAAGACGATGGCTCCGTTGTTGCGCAATAGAGTGGTACCATACGGGCATACAGGCTCTCAAACTCAGGTGGCGTAATGCCGTCGCTTTTAGCGTAAATTATGTTGAAAAATGGTGCTTCGTGTGTTCCATTACTTACTGAACACCCCTCGTAATGCAACATCTTTTAACCTTTTACAGACGAATTACAATTTTAATTTCATAGTAAATGAGCAAACAACACTTACAGTTTCCTCACCTGAAGTAAAACTTTGCGGTCGGAAGAAAAATAGATGCACATGCTCCGGCGCATGTGGACGCTTCACTCTCTCTCTGTCTCTCTCTCTCTCTCTGTGCCGTGTGGAGTGGCCGCGCGGTAGAGGCGCCATGACACGAATTGTGCGGCCTCTCCCTCTGGAGGCTCGAGTCCTCCCTCGGGCATGGGTATGTGTGTCGCTCTTAGCTCAAGTTAGTTTAAGTAGTGTTAAATCTAGGGATCGACGACCTCAGCAGTTGGGTCTTTTAGGAATTCATACATTCATACACGTTCAACATTTCTCCCTCCCTCTCTCTATCTCTCTCTCTCTCTCTCTCTCTCTCTGTGTGTGTGTGTGTGCGTGTGTGTGTGTGTGTGTGTGTGTGTGTGTGTGTGTGTGTGTGTGTGTTTGTGTGTTTTTTATAGCATGTCTTCTTATTACTTCTTATGGCAGGCTCTTCCTCCCCCAATCCATTGAACTTTCATGGATAAATATTTGTCAATGGGTATTGGCACGTGAGTGATTTCTGATGTCGGTAAGGCACAGGAAGAAACCTATCCCAATTTCCTAATATTTTAGTACGTTCTGGTAAACTACAGGTGGAAATTAATGTCATCACAGCTGTCACCAATCAGCTTATGAACCTTGAAATCTTTGGAATCGACGTTAATAGTTTCATATTATCACATATTGACCTATTCCTAGCCCCAACGTTCCATAGAGATGATGGGGATGTCTCCCCGCCACAAAGCTTTCTTCCCAGGGTTTTCTTTACATTTGATTCAAATTACTTGAAGTATTTCAGAATTGTGGTGGAACAAAGTCATGGAATATTTCTTAATTGTAACCTACCATAAGGCATTCAGCATCCTAAGCGATTTTTGAGATACTAAACGCCCAAAACTATAGTTCCTTGTCATTTCTCATTCACACTTACAGTTGTAGAACTACGACATTAGCAAGAATATTAGTCTACACGACATACACGATAACAGTTTGGGCTGCTTAACCTATTGTCTTTGTGTTAACATTGAGGATTGTTTTTCTCTCTGCCCCTGTTTGAAACATAATGTCAATATTTTCCAAGCCAAGGTTACAAATATCTAAGTAATTCAGTAAGCAAATCATTCTCCTATAGATTTTTGGTTAATATCCCTAACGCTCTACTCTGTTGTAATGTTTCTTTTGAATGTATACCTGTGTATCAGTTTGCCGGTGTATCATCAACTCCAAGGGGTTTTATTGGTCACAAGGAATATATTAAAGAACGGTTAAGAAATGAAGCCAAAACACTCCTCACATCAAGTTAAAGAAAATGTAAACTTATTTGAGTACCATCGCTGACAGAATGTGCCAGTGAATGAAATACAGAATTCGAACACATATGTTCTCCCTGTCTTCATCGGTGTTGTAAAGATCTTCAGATGACGTGAAGTTACGGTTTGGGCTAAATATTTGTGGCGGTGTACATTTGATGCTGGAACAAATTCACCAAGAGCTAGAATATTTGCAAAGAGTACTTGTTCTCTATAGTCCTCACCAGAGGATCATAGCAGATGAACGGTCCAGAAATAAGACGTTTTCCTACTCACCTTACGTCGTATGCTTGACGCTGTTCAAACTGAAATTGGGATCCATCATTTTCAAACGATATACGGACAGGACGAGCAAATGGGTGTTTTCATAAACAACGTGAGCAGTACGTCTCTTAGAAATAGGTGACAGTTTAACGGGCACGAAACAGACAAGAGCCCTTTCGTCAGTGTAAAGCGGCGTTCATCATTTCTCACGACGATAGCAAAGAAAACGATGTGACGTTCGACGGCTGCAGGAGTTGTAAATTCCTCTTACCATTTATGCTACGGTTATAACGACTGTTTTACACACAGTACTGTGCGTGCCATTAACTATGTCTGCAGCTGACGGCACTGCCCATTTGGGTCGTCAACCGGGACAGTTCTCGGTCGATGTACAGTGGTAGTTGTACTTACCCACTAGGACAGTCTCAAAAGCATGAAGCACTTCGGATCCCTCGTACGCAAACGTTTAGTCCGATAGCAATTGTAGGTTCCCAATAGCTTCGCGATCTTTGCAAAAATAAAGGAATCATACCTGCCAGCTCTGTTGTGGCATACCCCAACGTTCAATCAGAGATGGTCACTTTTACAATTCAAGTTGTATGAGAATATAGCAGAGTGCCAGATTTTCACGCCTCATCATTGCACCGAGTGTGCAACGCATCAGTAATGCTGAAAGCTGTCAACATTTAATAATGAGATTTCTGTTCTGAAAAGCTGAACAGTAATATTATGAGTGATGTAAGAAACTGTGCAAACCATGAAGTGTATTACAATGCTTAATGTATAGTTTGTAACTAGACTTTTTGAAGACTATCTAACTCTGTAGCCCTAGGAGGAAGAATATGTGCAACCGCACTTTTCCCTGCTCTGCTCTGCAACACACGATCTGGTTCCGCGGGAAGTTAAAATAGCAGATGAAAGAAAAGTGGTTTATTATCATGTCTATCGTGCACGCAGTGTAATATGCCACAATCGGGTGTGATGGTTTGGGAACTTCAGAGGGGAAATGGAGAGGATAGTTTTTGAGTTGAACAAGCTGATCAGCAATCTGGTATTCCAACTCACACATATGTTCTTAAGATAGGTGACCAATGGCTAACAAATACATGATCACTTACTACTACAGGACAGTATTAGGTGCAACAAGAGTGATGACAAAATCTGAGATGAAGCGGGGAAATACTGACCCCACGAATTACCTTAGAAGATAGCTTACATAAAAGCTAACCTGTGTTTAAAGCACTCGAAGATTTACAAAATGCTTTTGACGCTCTTTACAGTGAATCACTCTTAGAAATTCTAAAGGTAGCAGGCATAAACTCTTGGCAGCGTACTGTTATTTACAACTTTTACAGAAACCAGGTTATAATCTAGACGTAATTGGAACCCACATTCAATGGTATTGAGTCTGTGCATTGAAAAAGCTTCAAAGTAAATCCAGAAAATACTCAGAAAAGAAATTAAAATTCAGGGAGAGGAAATCAGAACTTTGAGGACTGATGATAATAATCTAATCTACCAGACACCAAAGGAGTCGGAAGAGCGGTTGAACGAATTGTAGAGTGTCAAGAAAAGGAACAAGAAGAAAGAACAATAGTTGAATGTCAAAAAACTTCATCAAGGTCAGATTATTAACATCACGGGGTCCCGGTTTCGATTTCCGGCCGGGTTGGTGGTTTACTCTGCGAGGGTGTCTGTGTTGTCCTCACAATTTCATCATCATCACGATCATCATTCGTGGCAGTGGCTAGATTGGACTGTGAAACGAATTGGACTGTTTAAAAATTGTGACTTTGTCTGGTCGCTGATAACCGCGCAGTTGAACGTCCCAGAAAGTAAACATAATCATCATTAAACTTCCTGGCAGATTAAAACTGTGTGCCGGACCGAGACTCGAACTCTGAACCTTTGCCTTTCGAGGGCAAGTTCTGCAGGGTTCGCAGGAGAGCTTCTGTAAAGTTTGGAAGGTAGGAGACGAGATAGTGGCAGAAGTAAAGCTGTGAGGACGGGGCGTGACCCGTGCTTGGGTAGCTCAGTTGGTAGAGCACTTTCCCGCGAAATGCAAAGGTCCCGAGTTCGAGTCTCGGTCCGGCACACAGTTTTATCTGCCAGGAGGTTTCATATCAGCGCACACTCCGCTGCAGAGTGAAAATCTCATTCTGGATAATCATCATCATTCAGTAACATCAGGCGATGGTGAAGGAATTAGATTAGGGAATGAGAGCATAAGAGTAGGAGACGAGTTTAATTATTTAGGCAGCTAAGTAAATGATTATGGTAGACGTAGTGAGGATATAAAATGCAGACTGGCAATAGCAAGACAATCACTTCCGAGAAGGTTATATTTATTAACATCTAGTATGAATTAAGACTTAAGGAAGCCTTTTCCGAAGGCACTTGTTTGATTTGTGGCCATATGTCCCAACGAAGCACCTATGACAAGGCGTCCAGACAAGAAGAGATTTGAAGATTTTAGAATGTGGTGCTACCGGAAAACACTGAAGATTAAATAGTCACCTCTAGAATGGATGAAGGTGTGGGGCAAAAATTGTAGAGGTAGACCTAGTAACGAATATGGAAGCTAGTTCACGTAAATGCTGGCTACAGCTGTTATTCAGACATGAATGGAAGGATGGGCTAGTATGGAGAAATGCGTTATACCAATCTTCGGACTGAATACCGCAACTACAATGTGGTAAATCATAGAGTGACGAAGTTTAGTGTTTTCACTTACTAAACCCACATTTTACTGTTTCTCGTCTCAACCTCTCGTAATGCACGTCGTTCAAGTTTGCTTACCCTACATTGCCAGCAACATCGCCAGTAACAAATCAAGTTTCTCCCATCGGATAAGCAACGCTTCGTAGATTCTTTAGGTGTGTCTTTCAACTTACTCGCTTTATACGTTTGTCCTTTTCTGAAAATTTATGTCAGAATTACCCAGACGAAAAGTCTCATGCACATTTCTCACATGTTTTGAGACTGGGACAGGAAAGAGCCCCTGACCTCGCTCACATAACTAAACATCACCGTAGGGCACCCATTAGGCCGGAGACCTCGGCGTGCCGGCACTGCTAAGTGCTTGCTCTAGGCAGACAATGGCACGCCAGGCAGTTAGCCGGCGGCCGCGGCACGCCTGGTTTCCGTAGCGTCAATGTATGGCTGCGCCGGCAAATTGACGTCATAGAGCTGAACATCTGAAAGCTCGGCGCTGAGCAAGTAGAGCTCCCGGTTTCCGCCACAGTTGAGGCAGGCACCAGACTTCCGCGAACGGTACGGTTTCTGCACAGATATAGCCTCGCAGAGGGCGTATACGTCTCTTGCTCCCAGTGCACCAATTGGAAGACAGTAGTTCGTTACTAATTTGCAATTGCACCGACAACCATACCGAAATGATAACCTGCAGAACCGCCAAAGCTGCACCTTATCGCCCGTCCCCCGCCTCATCCTGAAAACTACATTTCTGCAATGATTTTTTACTCACACTTAGGAAATTTTGTAATTTTCGAGGTAAGTTTAGTAAAAACGAATTATTAGTGAAAAATGTTACTTAAAATCTACACAAGCTAAAAATGTTACACACAGCAGATTACGGGCCATTGTAGTAAATAAATTTCTAAAAAAGTAAGAAATTGAAAGTAAAGCAACATCTGTTTTATTGCTTATGGTGGCTGCTTTATTATAGTATGGGGAAGCCCTGTAATAACATATGGAGCTTATTTGCTCTTCGTTAATAATAGCGGTGCGTAAATTATTAATTCTAGATAAAAGAAAAAGGGATATAATTAAGTGTTTCACAACACTTTCTTTCCAAGAAATGAGTTTTTAATATAATAATAGTTTCAATTTCCTTGTTTTGAGCAAAGTAAACTCATTGCTAATGTCACTGAATTCAAATGTATCCACTCTGTCACATCCTATCGACAGGATACCTGTATTTGTCCATTTGTTTCTCTTACACCCGGCCCTAAGTAGCACAGTTTTTTAAACATCCTTCGCAAGATGCTGCAGTCAATGGAATTGTCATAGTCATCCTAAATCGTATTCCAGCGTTTGGATAGTTATCTCATAACAGGAGATAGGAAAACGGGTATGAAACCGTCTCCTGTTCAATTTCGAAATCGTCTTTTGCTCTTTGCCAGTTTTCACACTCGGTTATGGGCCCCTGGCGGGGTCCTACCTCGCCATGACCTAAGTACGACCTTGATTACATATACTGCGTGACGTAAGAGTGCAGCGTTTTGCAGCCTGTATATCATCCAGAACCCTGTCATAAGATGACATTTCATAGTACTCCTGAATGTGAAATAGATTTCACCAGTCCATTTAGGTCAATAATTCTAAACGATTGGTGACGACACTATTTTTTATCTTACTTTGTCAGTCTTGCCATTGGTCTCATGTCGTTTCTTCCAGTATCGTCGTAAATTTTTCATCTCTGTATACTTCATACCAAAGTCTAAGCTTTTAATAAATAGTGTCAGGATAATGGAAACAAAATTCTGTTGGAAATACAGAGCTGTACATTCTTTACTTCATCATTGGATGAGATAGGTCTCTATGTATCAAGTTACAAGTAACCAAAGGTTAGAGATATGACGAAGGTCATGTTCGTCTTAGTTGTCTTGTGACTGGAAAAAGAAATGTCATTAGCAGCTACCGTGTAAAACCTTCCCATCTTTGCCAGTCTCTGCCCCCCCCCCCCCCCCCCCCCCCAGTGCTCCGCATCTCGTGGTCGTGCGGTAGCGTTCTCGCTTCCCACGCCCGGGTTCCCGGGTTCGATTCCCGGCGGGGTCAGGGATTTTCTCTGCCTCGTGATGGCTGGGTGTTGTGTAATGTTGTTAGGTTAGTTAGGTTTAAGTAGTTCTAAGTTCTAGGGGACTGATGACCATAGATGTTAAGTCCCATAGTGCACAGAGCCATTTGAACCATTTGAACCTCCCAGTGCTGCCTCTTCCATTGCCTAACGTAGACCGCTGTTTCTTCATGAAAGGATTTCCGTAGTCTCATTGTTTTCGTATACCATTTCTCGTGCACCTCTCTTCCATACTTCCTCTGTCCACTTACTTTTTAACAAATCTTTTTCGCACCTTATATCAAACCTTTGCTATTCCTCCCTGTTTAGTTTTTAAACTGTTAACTCTTCCTTTCCTCACGTTGCTGTGCTTATGATTCAAAGATTTTTCCTTATTGTTAAAATAGCGTTGGTTGTACACGCCACCTTTTTGGTCTACGTTAGAAGTTAACTTCTTTCAGCCTGTTGCATCTTGATGGAATGTTTGTACTGATGTGTTACCTGTCTCACTAAACCATGTGATCAAAAGTATCCGGACACCCACTGAAAGATACGTTTTCCATATTGACTGGAATACTCTCTTTCAAATTCTGAAGGTGGCAGGGGTAACGTACAGGGAGCGAAAGGCTATTTACAATTTGCACAGAAACCAAATGGCAGTCATAAGAGTCGAGGGGTATGAAAGGGAAGCAGTGGTTGGGAAAGGAGTGAGACAGGGTTGTAGCCTCTCCCCGAAGTTATTCAATCTGTATATTGAGCAAGCAGTAAAGGAAACAAAAGAAAAATTCGGAATAGGTATTAAAATTCATGGAGAAGAAGTAAAAACTTTGAGGTTCGCAGATGACATTGTAATTCTGTCAGAGACGGCAAAGGACTTGGAAGAGCAGTTGAACGGAATGGACAGTGTCTTGAAAGGAGGATATAAGATGAACATTAACAAAAGCAAAACGAGGATAATGGAATGTAGTCAAATTAAATCTGTTGATGCTGAGGGAATTAGATTAGGAAATGAGACAATTAAAGTAGTAAAGGAGTTTTGCTATTTATGAAGTAAAATAACTGATGATGGTCGAAGTAGAGAGGATATAAAATGTAGACTGGCAATGGCAAGGAAAGCGTTTCTGAAGAAGAGAAATTTGTTAACATCGAATATAGATTTATGTATCAGGAAGTCGTTTCTGAAAGTATTTGTTTGGAGTATAGCCCTGTATGGAAGTAAAACATGGACGATAAATAGTTTGGACAAGAAAAGAATAGAAGCTTTCGAAATGTGGTGCTACAGAAGAATGCTGGAGATTAGATGGGTAGATCACGTAACTAATGAGGAAGTATTGAATAGAATTGGTGAGAAGAGAAGTTTTGTGGCACAACTTGACCAGAAGAAGGGATCGGTTGGTAGGACAGGTTCTGAGGCATCAAGGGATCACCAATTTAGTATTGGAGGGCAGCCTGGAGGGTAAAAACCGTAGAGGGAGATCAAGAGATGAATACACTAAGCAGATTCAGAAGGATGTAGGTTGCAGTAGGTACTGGGAGATGAAGATGCTTGCACAGAATAGAGTAGCATGGAGAGGTGCATCAAAACAGCCTCAGGACTGAAGACAACAACAACAATTAGGTGCACTGTGCTGCCACCTACTGCCAGGTGCTCCGCGGAACTCACGGACTTCGAACGTGGTCAGGCGACAGGGTATCACTTGTGTCATACGTCTGTACGCGTGATTTCCACACTCTAAACTTCCCTAGGTCCCATGTTTCCGATTTGTTAGTGAAGTGGAAATGTGAAGGGACAAGTACAGCACAAAAGCGTACAGGCTGACCTCGTCTGTTGACTGACAGAGGCCGAGGTTCGTAATGTGTAATAGGCAGACATCTATCCAGAATTCCAAACTGCATCAGGATCCACTTCAAGTACTGTGACAGTTAGGCGGGAAGTGAGAAAACTTGGATTTTATGGTCGAGCGGCTGCTCATAAGCTGCACTTCACGCCATAAGGCCAAACGAAACCTCACTTGGTGTAAGGAGCTTAAACATTGGACGACTGAACCGTATAAAAACGTGGTGATGAGAGACGAATGTGGCGATCCGATGGCGGGGTGTGGGTATGGCGAATGCCTGGTGAACGTCATCCTTCAACGTGTGTAGTGTCAACAAGTAAAATTCGAAGGCGGTGGTGCTATGGTGACGGTTTTTTTTCATGGAGGTGGCTTGCACTCATTGTCGTATTGCGTGTCACTATCACAGCACAGGCCTACAATGATTCGGCGAAGGCGATTGCATCTTTCAACAAGGTCGATGACCTGTTCATAATACACGGCCTGTGGCAGAGTGTTTACACGACAATAACATCCCTGTAATGGGCTGGCCAGCACAGAGTCCTGACCTGAAGGCCATAGAACACCTTTGCGATGTTTTCAAACCCCGACTTCGTGCCAGGCCTCATTGATCGACATCGATACCTTTCCTGGGCGCAGCACTCCCTAAAGAACGAGCTGAAAATCCCCACGAAAATTTCCAGCACCTGATTGAACGTTTGCCTGCAAGAGTGGAAGTTGTCAACACGGCTAAGAGTGAGGCACCACCACACTGAATTCCAGCATTACCGATGGAGGTCGCCATGAACTTGTAAGTCATTTTCAGCCAGGTTTCCGGATACTTTTGGTTACACAGTGTACCTTTATATGCCTTGTTTTACGCAAAAGTTTTTTGGGGAATATAATATATTCAACTACTTGACAAAAGGGACTTACTATTGAGTTCACGTTATTTGACGCCACGGATTTTGTATCCCGCGTTAGCTGCTATAAATGTTTTAAGATAACTGGTGACGGTCTGAAGACTGAAATCAGTTGTAATAAAAAAGGTATTTACTAGGAGCTCTTAAATAACCAACGACTTTTATTTTGTTACAGTTTCTTGAAGCTTCTATCATGAGTACAATTCTACTTTCGATATTCACATTTCTTCACTTATCTTAGCTTATCGTCTTACACATGAAGCAGAATATTTTTGTTGCACAATTTTTATTACAAGTTCAAATTAATTTCAGCGTATCAGTCTCAGTAAATTGATGTAACTTAGTTGGTTTTGACTTCCTGACGGCAGCCTACTTTACGCGCAAAGTAGCTTTCGTTGAGCCAGCAATATCCTGACATTTTTTTTATTTTCATGTGTCATCTGTCATCCTACGTACCTAAACATTCCGTTTTTATATAAAATACCATGTTCATTAATACTTAATTAATGCACAAAACACATGAAAAATTTTGAGAAACAACACAGAAATTATTAATTTTAAATACGTATTTACGCGACGCTGGCACTGCGTGCATAAACTGAATTTATCAGTATTACAAAAATATCAGAGACTACAGATTGGAATACAAGAGCTCGATTTTCAAATTTCCAAAACCGCAGCGCTTTGACAGTACGTTGAATCATCACACCCACTTCCTGCAGACTTTCTCATTACCGTACATTCAACTCGGGATATCGTTCAACTAATATCACTAAAATGTGGTTCTCCGTTAGATTTGAGGTTTCTTTCAATATGGAGATCTGATACACGTTACATTTCGTAAGATGTTTCTGAGCACCTACTGAACAGAATGCACAAATTGATTGGCTAATACCCCTCTAAACCTCAGCTAGATGTATCAGAGGCGTGTATTACACAACAGCACCGACTGTAGATAAACTTCAGTAAAGTTTCTCCAGTGTATGAGACAAGCCACTATCTGCCAAGACCGTAATCATTTAAGATATATATATATATATATATATATATATATATATATATATATATATATATATATATATATATGTCTACATAAGATTTCAGTAGTAAGGTTAACGAGAAAGTAATAGTGTGGAATACCCAGGGCCAGTGACAAAAATTGAAACAGAGTGACATTCATTTAATATCAGAGGGCGTAATAGGAACTAATAATATGAAATGCTGAAAATTAGCTTTTACCGAAATTGCTCAGCAGTATTGTATGTATACAAAAAATAATTATGCATAGTGTCTCTTATTTCACATTGGCCTTTAGCCATGATGAGAAGCAACTGGAACGAGAGATGCGCCCATATTCACTTGACACTTAAGCTTACCACCTAAAATGTATTATTTTAATATCAGTCTTTCCATCAACGGAAAACCACGTACTCCAACTTTGGCTGAATTACACTACGTCATACCAAGGATTAATAATTAATAACTGGACTAATTTCCGATTTCCGTGGTTTTTTAATGCCAGAACCTTATAAACGGAAAGGGTACAGCTGCGTCAAATTTACAGTAAAGAAAAATAACACATGGCTAGTTCGTACAAAAGGGAGTGAAGTAGAGGATAAGCACATCTGATGTATCAATGGGCAGAGTAAAGTAACATTTCGGGTCAAGATCACAAAAAGCGAAATTCATAGTAACTTTCAGCTTAAGAGATTTTTTAGTGAGATTTAGAACATTTCCTCAGGGTGTGCATTCTTTGGAACAATTATGACGTGCCCATTATTCCAGTCTGCCTCTAAATCCTTAATAGCAATTACGTTACATATTTAGGTACGCAGACATGGCTAGGTACTTTACGTAAACTAAACGACAAAAAATGATAACTGTGGATACATCCACTACATTTGTAATCTAAGTGAGATGCTCAAAGCTCAAAGCTAACTGGCAGTGCTCGTTACCAAGCTGCTTACCAGAACAGTGCCATCTGAATTACAAATGCATATCTTTTTATCTTTAACAAAAATAATGAATTTAAAGACTAAAGGTTTGCGTGACTACCGCTGTTTGTCAGAAATTATATTATAATTTTAAGTTAAGTAAGTGAAAGGGGAGATATGAGTTCTGTCTGAAATATTGTTTGCGAACTTGTTTGTAGACTCATATTTGGTATTTATTACGTTTATTGTTGAAACACAACGTTACTGACCAAAGCTGGAATTTTGGATGAGAATGCAGGAAACAGAAGAGACGAAATATTTGCATGCCGATGTGGCTATTAGCTACGAATCGACATTCCGGCTATAGATAGATATGATTTATCATAATATGGGCGGACACCGTTTTGCAGCTAGAATAATATACTTACAGAGTCATTGTTTAACACGTGAGACGTTGAAGAGCGTTATTTATTTGGGGACATGGTTTCGAATGGTTTATTTACTGTTTCTAAGTTTCATTTTCATTAGATCTTTCATTTAATGTGCATAGCTATTTGTTTAAGCTTTTTCAGCTGCAAGGGTTTGTAACTTACTGCAGTAACTTCCGTTATCCACAGTACTTTAGTATGGTAATTGCGAAATATACTTTCGTGACATCGTCAAGGTGTATAGTTCATCGACTCAGTTGGCTTCATCTGTTATGATCTTCTGTAGGTAAGAAGAGTCTGTTACAGGTAACGGCAATAGAGCGACTCAAAAGACTAATGCCTTTACTAATATTATCTAAGACATAATGATTTCGACTTTTATGAGCCATCTTAAAATATTTTCAAATTAGTGTTAAAAAGAGAGAAGCGTATTAAAGTGCAGCAAAATTACGTTTATTAGGTCGCGAAACGGATTTCGGCTTCACAGGGCATATTCAGGTGACAACTGAACGTCGCAGACACAAGTAAACATGATGTGTCACTAATACAGATATTATTCGTACAGAAGTACGGATGCTTAGCTGAGTGGTTAAGTGCTGCCCTACAATGCAGCGGGCCGGGGTTTGTTTCACGGGCCGGTTAAAAATTTTCTCCGCCTGTAGAATGGGTGTTGCGTTGTTCTCACCATCATTTCATCCTCATCACCGGCACGCGAGTCGCACATGACATAGGAAAACATTAAAACAATCACATTTTGTAGTTTTTCGCAGACTTGTAGTAGAAAATGACACGTATGCTGTAGAGTATGAAATTCTGCATTCCGTCCAGAAAGCTTACACTATTGGAAATACCGGATATCGACACACACATGACGAAAAATGCCAGCCTAGTATTAAATTATCAGACAAAGTTTCCATTTTTCCCTCTGTTAAATTAAGTTTTCGTTGTATTTTTACTACTCTTTTTCAGTTCATGTAATTGTTGTAATGTTTCCCTTTGTAAGCCGGCCGCGGTGGTTGAGAGGTTCTAGGCACTACAGTCCGAAACCTCGCGAACGCTACGATCGCAGGTTCGAATCCTGCCTTGGGGAATGGATGTGTGTGATGTCCTTAGATTAGTTAGGTTTAAGTAGTTCTAAGGTCTAGGGGACTGATGAGAGATATTAAGTCCCATAGTGCTCAGAGCCATTTTTTTCCCATATAAGCACTTTTTCTAGCTTCGCTACTAATGATATCTGTGTAAATCGCACATCATCTTCATTTCTGTTTGCGATATTCAATTATCACCTGATTATCGCCTGCGAAGCCGAGAGCCATTTCCTGACCAAATTAATGTAAGTTGGCAGTACATTAAGAAGAGTTTTCCTTTTTCATATTATTATCATATTCTGCCAAGCACAATCGGATAATTCAGTCAATATTTTCAAATTGCTGTTTGTATGCCTCTATAGTAATAGTATTTAAATAGCACCCACAATCAGCGAAGAGCGTGACCTGCAATATATTAGCGAGGATAATGGTAAAATCTAAAAAGAAGAAAATCAAAGCTGCCTTTTTACGTTCTCATAAAGGGATGTATAAAATTTGATGGACTGTTTCAAAAAAATCGGCAGGAAAATGAATTTGAGAGTACAGTGAGAAGAAGAAGGGCTGAATGATAAGGCGCCCTTTCTAATTATCAGGAGCCCTATTAGTGACATTAATATGGGACATGTGCATTCTTCACCTTTACGGTGGCTAGAATTCCGTTGCCGACATTTCCATTGAGGATTCTAAAAGTGTATGGAAGAATGGCAGTACATTGGTCCTCGAGCTCCGGAAGCAGAGAAGAAAGTGATGTTGGAAGCTGGGGTCTGGAATGAGGTCGACGATGCTAGTCATTCAAAACGTTTCCATTAAGATCAGGTTGGACCTCGGTCAAGCCCGACTGTTTTCGGGAATGCTACCATTTTCAGACCATTGCTACATATTTGCTACTTTGACATGACTCATTATCGTGCTGATGCAGTCTTCATCTCGAAACTGTTCCTTTATTGGACCCAGTACGCAATGCTCTAAAATGGATTCATGTCCCTCTGAAGTTAACATTTTCTTACGCACAGTGCGAAGCCCAAACGAAAAACCAAGAAAACGAAACCTCATCAGTGATGGCAGTGCAATTGACAGTGGGTAGCGTTCTCAAGGCATTCTCATTTACATCATACTCCGCATGCCACCAAATGTTGAGTGGCGCTGGGTACCTCTGTCTGATCCCTCCAACCCTATTCTACTCGTTAATAGTGCGTGGGAAGAATGATTGTCGGTAATCCTCTGCATCGGCTCTAAATTCTCGAATTTTCTCCTATTGGTCAATACGCCAGATGTACGTGGGGGCGGGGGGGGGGGGGTGAGGTAAAGTGCTCTCTCACTCATGCTGAAAAGTGGTGCCCCGAAATGTCAGTAGTAAATCTCTCCGTGATACACGACGCCCCTGTTGTAGCATCGGCCAATGGCGTTTGATTAGTATCTCCGTAACGCTCTCTGGCCAGCTAAACTATCCCGTGTCGAAACGCGCCACTCTTCGGTGGATCAGTCCTACCTGATAGGCATCCCACATGGATGAACAGTACTCAAGCATCGGACGAACAAGCGCCTTATAAGCCACTTCTTTCGTGGATGAGTTATATTTCCGAAAGATTCTTCCGATGAATCTGAGTCTTGTGTCCGATTATCCCACTATCTGTCACTAGACTTAAGGTCGCTCTGGATAGTTACGACTAGATATTTTACGGCAGGCGCTGTCTCCAGCAGTTTTTCATCAATAGTGTACCTGTACAATAGTGGATTACTTTTCCTACGTATGCGCAATATGCTACATTTATTTACGTTCAGGGTCAACTGCCAGAGTCTGCACCATTCATCAGTTCTCCGCAGGTCGTTCTGCAAATTCTTACTATCTTCTATCGTTACTACTTTGGTATAATCACCTGCTCCATCTGCGAATAGCCTCAAAGAGCTTCCGACGCTTTCTAATAGATCATTTATATACATTGTGAACAGCAACGTTGCTGTCACACTTCCCCGCGGTACCCCGAATAGGACCTTCACATCTGTCGACTTAGTTCTGTTAAAGAGTTCTATTTGCAAGAAAGTCTTGAGTCCAATCGCAGGTCTGCTCTGGTAGTACTCCGTAAGCTCGTATTTTGAACGCAGCCTGTCATTCTCAATGGAGAGAAGTCTTCCAAAGTAAAAGTGATTTCAGGTGTGCTGCAGGGGAGTGTCATAGGACCGTTGCTATTCACAATATGCATAAATGACCCTGTGGATGACATAGGAAATTCACTGAGGCTTTTTGCAGATGATGCTGTGGTGTATTGAGAGGTTGTAACAATGTAAAATTGTACTGAAATGCAGGAGGATCTGCAGCGAATTCACGCATGGTGCAGGGAATGGCAATTTAATCTCAATGTAGAAAAGTGTAATGTGCTGCGAATACATACAAAGATAGTTCCCTAATCATTTAGTTACAAAATAGCAGGTCATCAACTGGAAGCAGTTAATTTCATAAATTATATGTGAATAGGCACTAGGAGTGATTTAAAATAGAATGCTCAAATAAATTTGATCGTCGGTAAAGCAGATGCCAGACTGAGATTCATTGGAAGAATTCTAAGGAAATGCAATCCTAAAACAAAGGAAGTAGGTTACACGTCACTTGCTCGCCCACTGCTTGAATACTGCTCAACAGTGTGGGATCCATACCAGATAGGATTGACAGAAGGGATAGAGATGATCCAACGGAGAGCAGCGCGCTTCGTTACAGGATCATTTAGTAATCGCGAAAGCGTTACGGAGATGATAGATAAACCGCAGTGGAAGTCTCTGCAGAAGAGACGCTCAGTAGCTTGGTACGGGCTTTTCTTAAAGTTTCGAGAACATACCTTCACCGAAGAGTCAAGCAGTATATTGCTATCTGCTACGTATATCTCGCGAAGAGACCATGAGGATAAAACCAGAGAGATTAGAGCCAACACCAAAGCATACAGACAATCCTTCTTTCCACGAACAATACGAGACTGGAATAGAAGCGAGAACCGATAGAGGTACTCAGGGTACCCTCCCCCACAGACCGTCAGGTGGCTTGCGGAGTATAGTTGTAGATGTAGATTTTTTCACTAAACGACAATGCCTGATGGTTTCAGACGCCTTACTGAAATTAATGAACATGGCATCAATCTGACCGTGGTTGTCCACTGCGCTGTGAATCTCATGGAAGAACAGAGCGATATGAGTTTTGCGAGGTCTGTGTTTGTGGAATCCATGTTGATCTTTATGGAGAAGATGTTCATTTGCCAAGGACGTCATAATTCTTGAGCATTAAACTCGTTCTATAATTCTACAACAGATTGACGTCAACAATATAAGTCTGTAATTGTGGTGATCTTTCTTACGGCCTATCTTAAAAATGGGAATGACCTGTGCTTTTTTCCAGTCATTAGGTACGTTTCGTTGCTCAAACAATCTACGATAAATTACTGCTAGAAGTGGAGCAAATTCTTTCGCATAAAATTATATAATCTTATAGACATCTCATCTGGTCCTGAAGCCTTTCGACTACTAAGCGACTGTAGCTGCTTTTCAATTCCGCTATTGGTTATCTCAATATCTGCTACATCCTAGCAATTCCATCTGATTGCCACGTGGAACAGCATGATTCATCACTGCAGATCACTCGCTGACAGTCATCCACTCTCCAGTGCTCTCACTGTTTACAACGTCTCAAACGTGGCTAGGATTTGATTATACAACTGTATCGCCCTGAAGGAACTGCTCAGCTATTGTACACTCTACCGACATGCTAAGGACAGCGTTGCTATCTGGACTGATGTTAGGCACTTTGGCACTCACGACTGATCGCCTCTCTCTCCTGGTATCATGTGACTTTTTGCTGCCATCTCCGTAATGCTCTATAGTCCTTGTCCATCAGTACATGAGGTGTGCCTGGTCTTGTTTCAGCTGTTGCTGTTCCTTCCCTTTGTCGCATCACGGCCCATCACCAACAGTTAACATGGACAGCTTTAAAAGAATTGTTCAAATGGCTCTGAGCACTATGGCACTTAACATCATAAGTCATCAGTCCCCTAGAACTTAGAACTACTTAAATCTAACTAACCTAAGAACATCACACACATCCATGACCGAGGCAGTATTCGAACCTGCGATCGTATCGGTTGCGCGGTTCCAGACTGAAACGCCTGTAACATATCGGCCGCTGTGGCCGGCTGGACACCTTTATATGGATTAAAGTGTGTCTAAATTTGGTTACATCCAATGACTCCAGTAAGTAGTCCATGTTCGAAATCACTCCTCATGACTAAGGTTTTCTGGTTCCCTGCAGTCAACACAATAGACTTTGACTGTCGCCTCCTTGCTGCTACCTGTCTCTAGTGAAATGTAGTTGTCAGTTCCGAATTATATTGCTGTTTCCGGATACTTTTGATCACATAGTATATGTGTGAAAGTATTATGAAACAACTTACGTTGAATTATAGTGAGTCACGCAGTACGGAGGAAGGCAGAATTTAGAATATATTCATAACATAATTGAGGACGTTCATTGTAAATATTACCCAAGAAAAAGGTCGTGATGGGTAGCATCGGACTAGCCCGTAGTATCTGAAGAAAGAGCCGGGGGAAGGTGGCGGATTTGTTGCAATTCAGGGTGCTCCAGATACAATGGATACGCAAATCCCGAGTTCGGACGTGATGTGACTGGCTATCTGCTGCTTGACAACTGGTCGGGTGTGTACTCAGTTGTGCATGGAATAAGACGCAATGGGACTAAGTTCAGGAGTTGATGTCTGTGTGCACCTATGAAGTAACCACGATGTTAAGCAATCGTCAAATTTCGGCTGCCGGAATTCCGGAAACCCGTAATTCTTTTGGTGAATGGTAACTGTTACACGTTTCATTTAAATCCCCTAAAGACACAAATCAGCTGGACTTGAACCAAGAGAAATACTGATGAAGGAAAATATAAAGTCTAGACAAAGTTGCTATTGGCATAATTGTGCTAACGGCCGTGAGAAGTCGTGAACTCAGCTAATCTTAACGATGATGTTGGGTCACTACCTCGAAAACCGGCGTCTGGAATCTGTGGCTAAGTAAACAGAACGTTTTCTCCAGTTTCTCGAACAGAGACTGGAAGGAACCACGCCGTAGCACCAGATCAAGTCTGGTTGCCTTACGAATAGACCCGATGCGTGCTGCTGAGCCAGGAAATTGGTTGACGCAACGTAGTACAAGGGAGAGAATGTCGCAGTGGTCACTTTCGCTACAGCACGTACGAAACTCGCGCTGCGCCCCTCGTGTGTTGTGTGCGATCGGTAATGATGTCCAGTCACAACTGAGAGGTTCGAGGGATCGCAAATATCGCCGGCTCCACGTACCATGTTTGTGTCATAACTGTTCTGTACTTCACATAAGGCATTGACAAGATACGGATCATACTGCTGTTGCTGCAACCATATGCTGGTATACATATTATAGTCCGCTAACGGGTACCACCTATATGCTCACCTGTCAATCATCCAGTAAGGTCAGTGAAACCTGCTGCTTATCCCTCACAACTACGAGGAAGAACCCAGGCCTGAAGTCAGGAACGTTAAGTGAAACGAAAATCGTGCCCTGGAGGAGACTTTCATCTGAAACCTTGCCATCAAGCATCGGGTATGAGCTGACAGCTACTCTTGAATATAACGGCTACACGTCAGAGGCCAGTGACCTATCTCGGCCGAGTGCAGGTAAAATGTTTGCTTAGCGATTCGGAGCTGGACGAAGGATTCTGTCGGCAGCCACTGCAGATGCAGTAGCAATACTCAATCACGCCAAGCAATGGAATGCACTTTCCTGCTTCCGATCTGATTCAAGCAACGCTGAGAAGATTCAGATTTGTTACTCATTTCTCTAATTCACTGTTTAGGCAGCCATAAAGAATAAAAGCTATCTCTTGTAAATATTTCTGACACTGCCATCATGGGGACGATCCATATTATAATAGACTTCGTAAAAACCACAGACACCCAAGATCACTAGTAAAGTATCTATTTAGATGATGGTTTCGGTAAAACAACCTTACCGTCTTCAGATCTTCAACTTTACAACTTTACAATTCATACAATCTCTAGCGGCTGCGATTTGTGTAATGTCATATCACAAATGTGTGTTGCTCCATGACCCTTAGACATACATTTGTGAATAACCGATGCCGAGAACATCAACGGCACACTAGACTGCAACAGCCCAGTAAGTCGGCAATCACTGAGCACTGCCTATCGCAACTCCACAGCATGGGTTATGACCAAACCAAAGCCCTGACACAGATTTCCAAATGCTTGGACTGTGTTATCAAAGATGCCATAGGGATTGGAGTAAGTGAGCCACAACTAAAGCGTGACAGCGGTTACATCCTTAGTAAGGCCTGGGAACCCGCGTTCACACAGATTAAAAAGAAAAAGGATATTTCCAAGAGTGTACTGACGTCGGGGGAGGAGGGAAGAACAAGGAGAGCGGTGCCGGCAGACCCTCCTGACCGAGAAGACATACGACGCAGCCCCCAGACGGTGGGAGAACGGACGCTAAACCGACTCATAGGAAGTGCCTGAGGGAGGAGGGAGATTGTCTTATATATACTTGGCGCCGGCCCACCGCCGGTCAGTACATCAGCGCACCTGATGCTGTCAACTTGGTCGATTTCCGAAATATTGTGTCCTATGCACACTCATACCAGGCTGTTCACCCTAAATATATTTCGTCAATTTATATTTCATTCAGTTTAAAAATAAGTGAAGGTAAAAGACACTTATACATTATACTTATTTTATGGCAAATAATCCCCTATCATCTTGGTACACGAAATAAGAATTTACGAATTACTTTTACTATAGCCTTCAGCGTAATTACTTGACAATTTTCTATTTTTTACATCTTAAAACAATGCGAAAAATCAACATTTATTTTTTTGTTTTGTTGCAAATACAATCCAAAAGAAAATTATAAAACCTCTTACCAATTTATTAATATTAGTGCATGACCCAAAGGTGCATATATGCATTATTGTTTTAAGGAATAGCGCAGAGTTACACATTTGTGTTTTCTGAAAGCACGTAGATTTTGTATCAAATTAGCGTAGGTACTAATGACCAATGATAGATTAATGCTAAATAATCCGTGTTGCACGTAATGCGGCAGATAAAGTATACGACTGCCATTAGCAATCAGATTAATTATTTGGTGCTGCAGTTACAATTAAGCAAGCTACATGTAGCATAGTACTTAATATAGAGTCAGAACATTAATATGAGGTGCATCTACGCTAGTTTATTTACAAAGTTAAGTTACGAGTGTGAGCTTGGCGCGGCAGTTATACCTCTCCTTCAACAGTCGGCCATCCACAGAGTTTATACATGCTACTACTGTAGGTTTCCGCCGGCCGCGGTGGTCTAGCGGTTAAGGCGCTCATTCCGGAACCGCGCGACTGCTACGGTCGAAGGTTCGAATCCTGCCTCGGGTTCCTTCTTGCGTATTACCTCCACTCGCTAATCAGTATGTGTTCATGAAACAAAATACAGTGCTGAAACTTCCTGGCAGATTAAAACTGTGTGCCCGACCGAGACTCGAGACCTTTGCCCTTCGCGGGCAAGTGCTCTACCATCTGAGCTACCGAAGCACGACTCACTCTCGGTCCTCACAGCTTTACTTCTGCCAGCATCTCGTCTCCTACCTTCCAAACTTTACTCCGCTGCAGAGTGAAAATATCATTCTGAAGGCATTGCCCAGGCTGTGGCTAAAACATGTCTCCGCAGTATTCTTTCTTTCAGGAGTCCTAGTTCTGTAAATTTCGCAGGAGAGCTTCTGTACAGATTGGAAGGTAGGAGACGAGATACTGGCAGAAGTAAAGCTGTGAGGACCGGCCGTGTGTCGTGCATCGGTAGCTCAGATGTTAGAACACATGCTCGTGAAAGGCAAAGGTCCCGAGTTGGAGTCTCGGTCGGGCAGACAGTTTTAATCTGCCAGGAAGTGTCATATCAGCGCTCACTCCGCTGCAGAGTGAAAATCTCATTCTGGAAATACAGTGCTATTCTTTATCGTCTCTTGTGTCTATGATCTTGTAGTGAAGTGACGCTATTGCAGGTACGGTGGGTATTAATCGCTATATCATGAAAATAGTCATTTTATCCAGTTCTCGTCTTTATGTATTTTAGAGTAAAACATTGACCCCCATTGTGATGAAAAATATAGCACATGCATGCATATCTTACGGAACACTGTACCGTTCTCCGTAACAGCACGGGTACTGCAGTAATATATTTATCAGCAGATATCAGGCAGTGACAATTAATTAAAACGTCTTCCCCTGTATATAATCTGTGTACAAGCATAGATTGTGACGTAAGAACGACGACGTCTAGATCTTTGCTTTGGCCGTGGATTGGGCACGGATAGCCTAGTCTGTTAAGGTGAATACTGCATCAAGCGAAAAATCTGGATTCGAGTCCCGGTCACTGCCTTATACAACTGATGGGTGTTCATACTCCCAGTAGCTAATAGATTTCATTTCCAAATATCTGTTTCCCTGATTGTTCAGTGACACTAGGTGGAACCTGCACCTTGCATTGGGGTCCGATAGTGATTATTACTTTTACTATCATAAAGCTTCGGATTTAAATACCATTAACATCAGACAGGTCGGGTGGTGTTACTTTTACAGACAGCGTGTCTTAGCACAGTGGTTAAATATTTTCAGGAGAGGTGGAATACACCTAGACGTTGTAAAACCACACAGCAGAGCATGATCGGTAGCGCTGTCCGCTTCTGTAGCGCAGCGCTAGCGTCACCGTCTACCACGCAAGAGGGTCCGGGTTCGATTCTTTCATCATCATTTTCAACATTACTGACGCGCAAATCGCCGTAGTGGCGTCAACGAAACGGGCTTGCAATATGCTGGCTGAACCCCGAAGGGTATATCGCAGCCAATAAATGTCATACGATCAATTCATTTCATCGGTAGCGCTTTCCAGGTGGACAAACATAAGGAAGAAATGGCACGAAAAACTCAGACAACGATCGCCATCGAGGACAATGTTCGAAATAGCGATCCCAGGCTGTGATGTAGGCCTCACAACTTCGGTACGAGGAAGACCTGAAGTTCTAGAAAATACGAATAGCGTCCCTGCCTTCTCCAACAGCTGCCATGATGCATGCAACATGTTCCTTACAGTACTGACGAGGGTTTTATGCACCACTCTCGACGTATACCCAGAGGAAGTAGCCAATGCTCCGGTGAAGTGAGACCTGCATCACTTTCTAGGGCCGATATCTCGAACACCGTTTATGACGATCGTTGTCTGATTTTGTTCTTATTTTAAGTTTCTCCTATACTATGCTTTAGAAACTTGTTTCCTCTACAGTTTCGTGTCTTTCCTTTCTAGTGTTTTGTATCATCACGACCACTCAGGAAAGATGTTTCCGTCCACACGTTGCTATACGATCTTCCATCATCTACAAGCACTCTGTCGCTTCAGAAAGTTTGTAATAGGTGTGCTGAAATGCCCTCTATATTCGTTCACATGAAGTATGTAGCGTGCGATATATAACTCTGCTGGCGATACTTTGATTGAAGTGGCTGACTGTCTGAGGAGGGATGACAGTCCTTTCTTTCTCAAGAATGGAAACCTCAAATTTTAGTGAATGTCCCTGTCCGTCAGTACGTGAGATCTGGTTGGTCTTGGTTCATGTGGGGATTTTCCTTCGATTTTGCACTTTAATCACATCACTGCCAGTAGGCTTTAGCAGCTTTAAAGGTGATGTGAGAGCACAAAAACTCTTTTGTTTCTTAATTTGCCGTTTTATAAGAGATTGGTGGGGGTACATGGTGGTACTACACATGCAACATTGAAAGCAGTGGTTGCGAAGAATCCCTACGAGTGATTGACTACAGGAACACCTCGTCCTGGAACGACCCACATCAGCACACTTCATTATTGAGACATTGAACGTACTTACAAGGCGTAGGGTGTGGCCTTGACACCGGTTTAATGACGTCATCTAAGTTACGCATCAGAACCTTTACATCGGGATTGACTAGAACAGTTAATCTTCGTCAACATATTTCTCATACATGTGAAATCACCTTTAAAGGCGGATATTCCACCTTTCGAAACGATGCTGTAGCTCATCATTTGTTGTCCCAGAATATGCTTCTTTCTCTTATACATGCCTCGACGTAAGCATCTCTTTTATGAACGATTAAAATATGCTTGAGGTGAGATCTAGCGAATATCTAAAATACCTCCGGCCTACACTTGTACCCCTCACGAAAGAGCAGACGCTGGCAACTGTCGCATTGTCCTCATGCAGAACGAAATTGTTTACTTTTCTGTGCATTTAGACATAGCCTTCTTGTTATTTCACTTAGCCTCAGTGAGAAGTCATCGTATTACACAGTATTCCACCGTTTGATTATAATTACTCAATTGATTTATGATGACACCTTTTGGAAGGTTTCGCTGGAGATTACAATTTTAGAGTGGGATGATCGACTTTAATTTTAACAATGTTTCAGATTCAGCAAAACCACAGTGCCATTCACAAAGAAAGCAGAGAGGTTAGAGGTTTGTTTGGTTGCATTAAGATCATATGTAGCTCCTTCAGTAGGTCTCAAGGCTAGCGACGAGCAGTTACATTAGCATGACGCAGTATCGGCCATTGCCGATATATACTACCTCCGTATTGTAAACCTGTTTCATTTGCTACTGATAAACGTAAATATACTGTAGAAAAAAACGACATGAATCAGCTTGTTCAGTGCACCTTTGAAGTGGCACCTACATACCAAGGAGAGACTAGGTCCTGAAAGCCACAGATTGTGACACACTTCCGAATATTAGTCGGTGGCTAATCACAAGAACTCCAGTTTCACACAAACTAGAATGATCACGCAGAAATAATTTAGAACCACAAGGAATTGTTAGAACAGTCTGAATTAATAAATTTTTTATACATGTAAGGGCGCAGCCTGAATCCTACAGAAAACTCGAGGAGTTAGTGGTTTTTCACTGGGTCGAGTGATGGTCCTTCAAAGAAAACGACTCCTTAGAAAACACTCAACCTCCGTGGGCGTGGTTTCTAATCAAACCTATCGCAATAACTATTTTGAAAGAAAATTGAATGTGGCAGGAAACTCAGATGTTGTTATTTCAAATAAAGTAAAATTTATGTGAAAACGAAACAAACACTATCATGAAAAGTACTTTCAAACACTGAAGATAAGTGGATGTATTGCTCTAGCATAATATATGATCGTTTGGCAAGTGTAAGAACGTTAAACAATTTGACCTGAAACGTGGTTCTAACACAAGCGCACAGTAGTTGACTGCCATTCTCAGTTCTCCTATTATTCTGCACCACCTCTTTTATCAGGACTGACCGAAATCACTAATTCATAAAAGTCTCTGAATGTCTTAGGTTGGTGTTTCAATTTAGTGACTTTTCAGAATCCATGAAGAAATCCATACTAGGAACCACTATAGAACGTTCTGCTGTATTTTGTTGTTGCAAGTCATGGCGTTTTGTTTCGTATACCTTTTGCGAATATTACGGGTTATACAAATGTAAATGTGTTGTGGTCCATTTGCGTTATTTCGTGGATATTATTGATTCTTGAGTTACAGAGCTTTGAGATTACGAAATTCAGCACATATTGGAATAAGTTACATAAATCGTCACTGTTAAGCCATACATCGACGGTTGTACATTATCTTGTACATTGAAACTGCAGAAGACCTTCTACCATGGAACACGTGATATTAGCAAAGTAATGAGTACATTTAATGTCGTAACAATTTTCCCTGTCTTGAAAATGCCAGTTAGTTTCCAAAATCTCCATTTCAAGAATTTATTCCTTCTATCTAGTCTTGGTAATACATCTCAATTTGATTTTTCTTACTGAGACTTGGCATGTAATATATTAGCAATGTAACGACATACACTGTTCAACTCGGTACTGACAAAAGTTTCTCGAGTGCAATACTTTTCAATTTAAATGGAATATTGGTTCCCAGTTACATAATCACCTTTCGAAGAAACCTTCCTTTCCTGGAGTGATTTTTGGAATTAAAAAAATATGCTACAGCATACATGGAGAGAATTCTACTATTTCAAAATTGAATCTATACATGTTAAAAAAACGTATGTGTGTATGTATCTTACACATGTCCTCCTAAACCAATGGACCGATTTCAACCAAAATTGGTACACATATCACTTACCGTCTGGAATGGATCGCTGTGGGATAAAAACCACATACCTATCAAAGGGGTGCTTGTGGAAAAGAAGTGTCGCCCACTGTGATGGATTACCCGATTTTATTCATCCAGTTTTTGAGAATGAGTACACTTAGTGACATGCAACAAACTTTATGCATAATGTCACACAGTTCTTGAAATTTTTTCATCAGACAACTCCGACAAAATGATGAAAGAAAAATGACGCGGTAGGTAGGCTGTTGTAAAGCTTAAAGGTACTTGGACCACAAAGTAAAGTTTACAACAACATAAGTATATTGACAAATAACTTAAGTTTTTAAATTGAGAAGGTATACAGCTAAGAACAAATTAAAAACAACAAGGCTCGCTCCAACTTGAAGGGCCAATTTAAGTTGATTAAAAATTCAAGCATTTTGCAGTTGTTACAAAATTGTTGACCATCGTATGACATTGCTCAACGCTCAATTGACTATACCTCGCTACTGCACCAAAGCATTAGGGCCTAAAGATAAGTATCTACCATGGTGAATCCATTTCCAGTAACACAACATTACACATAATTTTTATTAGCGAACATGTTTCCTCGGTCATAAGAACACTTTATTGACTACAAAATACAGTGGAAAGAATTATACTGCAAAGAACGGTAATAGCAATTAGGACATAGTCAGAGGCAACAGAATGAAAGACAGCTGGCCATACAACAAATTTAAAATTGGTGAAGATCGCTCAGGATTTACAAAAACTAGTAACTATATTGGAGAATCTTAAGCTTAAGCACAAAGAGCATTACAGCGCAATGACTGAGCGAAACTTACACTAAAGCCCGCTAGACTGTAGTGCTTCGATTTACTCAAACGAGATTTGGGGAGAAAAAGTTACATTAACTCACCTGATTCTGGCATTCAAATTAACAAAGAAATTCAAGCGCGTAATTCAGAGGTCACAGTTAAATAAACATCGTAATAGCCGACGAAATATGCGGACGAAATCAACTAAGCCCAGTGGGCAAAAACGCTAAATGAGAAGATAATTGTCACGCAGGCGGATAGCTCGGAAAACAGCAAATGAGGAAATAATACGGATTGGATTTAATAAGCTGGCCAGATGTCTGAGCATAATGGACACCATTTTCAGAGTTGTGATACAAAATCGTTTGGTAAATGTTACCAGACCGACCAAAGCACACAATGACGTCCATGATAAACAATCCTATAAATAAGAGATAATATATTCTGTAATAGAAACTCATACAGGCAGAATTAAATATCATCCTAGATAGACACAAAAAGAATGCATAACGTAAGTTTGACAAGCACTCAATGCGTTAAACAGTATTGCAACAAAATCCAGGAGCTAAGCCAAACTAAGCACTATACGCTGTTCCAATAAAGAAACCAAAATCATCAAAGAATTAAATGCTGGCAAACACTGAATAATCACTAAATAACATGTCAGACAGATAATTCAGTGTTAAGGCCAAGAGTAAGTACTTTCAAAACTTTAATGTAAGACAAAACATTTCACAGAAGGCTGGAAACCACAAAATAAAACAATCAGGGCGGATTATACACTGCCTTAAAAAAAGGTAAGAGATTATTTTAGAGGTTTCCAGTTTACTCAGCATTTACTGTTGCTACAGTGAATATGGAATAAATGAAAATATTTCATTTACAGAACACAGCAATTCAGAGATAGCAGGTAACGACACCTGCTGAGTCACCCATATTAGTACCTGATGTAGCCTCCATGTGCAGCAATGCAAGATGTGACTGTAGCATCTAATTGATCGTACAGAGACATACTATTTTTGAGGATTCGTTAGTCCACGCCTACACGACTGAAAGCGTGCTGGAGCTGTACACGTAGTTTGTAAAAGTTATTGCTTAACGAGTCGTATGAGTCACTTATTGCCCCATCATATTCCACACGTGATCGATTGTAGACAAGTTCAGAGATCATACTGGACAGAAAGTTGTTGCACATCTTGTAGAGCACGCTGAAATTCATGGGATATGTGAAGACGACCGTCATTCTCTTGGAACCATATCTACATCCTGCTCCAAGAACGGTACTAGAATGGTTCTAAAAACATCTTACACATACCGAACGCTAGTTAGGTTCCCCTAAGGAAAAACAAAAGGTGAACGAGAGCACCCCAGGACGAGTGTTGTGCCTTGGCTGAATGCACTCTGCGAGACAATCACCAAGACATAGCGCGTCATAGCGCAAATTACGAACATGTGCTTGTAGGCAGCATCTGTTTTTATCGTTGTAGACCACGAATCGTCATTCCAAATGATTCTCTGATGGCACCATTCGATCCGTTCACCTCGACTCTGGGGTTTGAGTGAAAGACAGCCTAGGGGTGTGCATGCCACAGTACTGGTAAGAAACAATTCGCAACTATTCGAGTTCGCACATATGGGCTCACAAGTCTTCTTATCTGTGCTGTGGCAGCTATACTATCTGCTACTGCTGCCTTTAAAACACGACGATTCTGGAGGTCGTTCGTTCTGAATTTGAAATTTAATGGACATTCACCATAAATCGCGAATATAGGTCCATAAAATAGCCAGATATAGTCAGACCTCAAAGCAAAAACGAGCACCATTGCGTCAGAACAGCAGACAGAAGAACGAGACAAAATCAAGTAGACCCAAAAGCAACTCAGTTTGGGAACAAAACTACTGCGCTCTACAGGATGTCTCACCATTTAGCCCACAACATGGGCACCAAACAAGTCCCTGAGCAGGCACGCTTCCTCCAACGGGCGAACAATTGGCTCCAATAAGGGTAAAGCCGCCAACTACACTCAGCAGGCCAGGCCATTGCCTCTCAGCATTGTTTGGCCCAACAAGATGCTCACGTATCCTACAACTGCCCACACCGAAAATCCGCCGCAAGATGCGAGACGTTTAAATTTATTACTTATTCGCTACTAACTCTACTCGCAACACATTTCGGAGACTGTATCTACATACACCACACAATGTACCCACAAATTTATACAATTGTACTAAACATAGTTCAGAAGATGTGACGACATCAGAATAGAACAGCGAAATTCACTACAAATACGGGTGAAATATGTGTGCATTTTTGTGTAAACTATATTACGCGGATGTGAATTATGATATGTTCTTATGTGGCCAAAGCTGGTCTTGAAATTCTAGATCGATCTGAAACAAAATGGTGTACATACTATTTTATCATCTTGAGAGAGATATTGTGAGAGAGATTGAGGGGTAATAACTAGCAACCTTCAATTGGGAGGGGGTGATACCAAGAAGAGAGATAGAAGGTGGAGGAGATGGACAGACAGAGAATGAGAAGCAGGGGGTGAACACAGGCACAGGAGAGGAGGAGATGGACAGGGAGAGGGGGAGGGGCAAGTGGACAGAGTAACGTGAGGGGATATAAAAGCAGATATTATAATGGTGACTGTGGATGGCGTGCTGAACAACATTTCATCAGTATTTTCATCATTTGGAGACTAACAAGACGGTTAACACAAGTCGTATGCATTTAGGTTGGTTAGTACCTCCCAGTACAAGTGCAAGAGCAAGACATTAATGCTTATTTTCCCCTTGGCGGAGTTAATGTGTCGAACTCTAAATACATCTACTGGCAGGGATAGTCCACTTAATAGTGCATTTGCGACTCTGCAAAATGCGTAAGGTATTACATTATGCGATGTTGAAAGTTATTTTAATAAAAATAATAAGATTGTTGTTGTTCATTAAAACTGCTTTCTGGCAGTGGCGAGCAAAATCTTGTTCCTAAAAAGTAACCTGAAACTGCCTGCCTGGCTCCGTGTCTGTTTAAACTTCCTTTATGACAAGAATAATGTAGAAAATTTAACATTGTGTAGCATTAAACTGTTAAACTGATAAATGGCCCAGGGAGAACTCAATGTCCCTGTTTTTTTCCTTTAATTTTTAGCTTACCTGTTCCGCAATAGAAACACAGTGAGATTGCTATTATTTTGAAAGCACGTTTCATTTGCTGAGCTACAACTAGCTACTGAGATTCCCCTGGTGTAGTAAGCTCTCTCTTTTTTTTAAAAAAAAAAAAAAAAAAAAGAGAGAGAAACAAACGATACTAGGTTTATTACAAATTAGAATCCGTAAATATGATGCAGACAATGACTTGAGATAAATTATATCATCGGATTAACTAGTTGTTTTATTAGAATAACTCTACATTGATAAATTACCTTTTGTTTGCTTCACAAACATTAATTCACCCAAAAAATACAGTTGGTGAGAGGATCAACATAGATATCAAACAAGATATTTTAAAAATACAACTCTAAAAAATGACATTAAATATTACGTACCTACCGCATTCGTAACCCAAAATAAAATCTGAAAATTATACATGGTAGTTTATCTTTCCCTATACTCAGGTTTGTTTATCTCGGAAACAGGGATGTGTACCTACAAGCTGCCGCAATAAAGCGCGAAATCTAAAACCAATTCTCTTAAATTAAATCTACTCTATTATTCATCAAAATAATCACAATTACATATTCTCCTTAGAACCCTTCAATCTCTTTCCTCATCTCAAATCATCGATCAGAAATTCAGTATGTCCCACTGCCTCAGAATACAACTGCAACCATGGCACTCGACCTGTGCCCTTCTACTACTCAGGGCGAGCCTCTGCCGACCACTGTCTCCTCATCGCACGAGTAACAGTGAGCATCACCTGCCACGCATCTTGCAGTGCGGAGATGGTGCGAGCGAGCGTAGTGTCTCTGATGAAAATACCCAGACCGTGCAAAGGCGCTTGCGCCTTCAGGATAGAGAAATGCCAATCAAATTATATGCAGCCACTTATTACACCCCCTCACCCTCTACGACCAGAATTTTGCTGAGAGTCATATGTATCTGACAAAGGGTAATCTGCAGAATTCGAAGTTAAACTTTTCTGACTAGGACTACAATCATAATGAAGCCCAAATAATACACTCCTGGAAATGGAAAAAAGAACACATTGACACCGGTGTGTCGGACCCACCATACTTGCTCCGGACACTGCGAGAGGGCTGTACAAGCAATTATCACACGCACGGCACAGCGGACACACCAGGAACCGCGGTGTTGGCCGTCGAATGGCGCTAGCTGCGCAGCATTTGTGCACCGCCGCCGTCAGTGTCAGCCAGTTTGCCGTGGCATACGGAGCTCCATCGCAGTCTTTAACACTGGTAGCATGCCGCGACAGCGTGGACGTGAACCGTATGTGCAGTTGACGGACTTTGAGCGAGGGCGTATAGTGGGCATGCGGGAGGCCGATTGGACGTACCGAGGAATTGCTCAACACGTGGGGCGTGAGGTCTCCACAGTACATCGATGTTGTCGCCAGTGGTCGGCGGAAGGTGCACGTGCCCGTCGACCTGGGACCGGACCGCAGGGACGCACGGATGCACTCCAAGACCGTAGGATCCTACGCAGTGCCGGAGGGGACCGCACCGCCACTTCCCAGCAAATTAGGGACACTGTTGCTCCTGGGGTATCGGCGAGGACCATTCGCAACCGTCTCCATGAAGCTGGGCTACGGTCCCGCACACCGTTAGGCCGTCTTCCGCTCACGCCCCAACATCGTGCAGCCCGCCTCCTGTGGTGACGCGACAGGCGTGAATGGAGGGACGAATGGAGACGTGTCGTCTTCAGCGATGAGAATCGCTTCTGCCTTGGTGCCAATGATGGTCGTATGCGTGTTTGGCGCCGTGCAGGTGAGCACAACAATCAGGATTGCATACGACCGAAGCACACAGGGCCAACACCCGGCATCATGGTGTGGGGAGCGATCTCCTACACTGGCCGTACACCTCTGGTGATCGTCGAGGGGACACTGAATAGTGCACGGTATATCCAAACCGTCATCGAACCCATCGTTCTACCATTCCTAGACCGGCAAGGGAACTTGCTGTTCCAACAGGACAATGCACGTCCGCATGTATCCCGTGCCACCCAACGTGCTCTAGAAGGTGTAAGTCAACTACCCTGGCCACCAAGATCTCCGGATCTGTCCCCCATTGAGCATGTTTGGAACTGGATGAAGCGTCGTCTCACGGGGTCTGCACGTCCAGCACGAACGCTGATCCAACTGAGGCGCCAGGTGGAAATGGCATGGCAAGCCGTTCCACAGGACTACATCCAGCATCTCTACGATCGTCTCCATGGGAGAATACCAGCCTGCATTGCTGCGAAAGGTGGATATACACTGTACTAGTGCCGACATTGTGCATGCTCTGTTACCTGTGTCTATGTGCCTGTGGTTCTGTCAGTGTGATCATGTGATGTATCTGACCCCAGGAATGTGTCAATAATGTTTCCCCTTCGTGGGACAATGAATTCAGGGTGTTCTTATTTCAATTTCCGTAAGTGTAAAAAACTGATAGAAAAGAATAGATAATTGTGCTCAGGTGCACCAACCGAGTCGTATGCACCACTGTGTATAAGATACAAGTTAACAAATGTGCAAATGTGAATGTCTTTATGACATAGTAATGCCAGAGTTAGTCTTTCATCTTGTCTTGTAAGTTCTTGCAAGTTGCGGCAACAAAAACTCCCTGAACATAATCTGTAAAAATCTTTCCTAAAACGTAGTTTCGCCTCTAATGTTAGATGTGCCCTGCACTAGTTCTTGTAGTGTCTTGAGTAAAGAGTGTTGTCGACGATTAAATATTTGCAGTGCAATTCCGAAGTCACATGGCTATATACAGCACTGCACCAAAGTCCAGTAGAACTGTTTCTTGATCATTGTCGAAGGTTCAGTGTAAGACACAAATTCCTTTTAATTCCACAGACATCGGCAACCGTAGCACAAGCAGATTAGTTCTTGTGTGATTAGGCTAAGAGCAGAATAAGAGGGGACTGTAGGAGTCTCTGCTGACAGCTCAAAGTCGTGTATGAGAGAAAAGTTCCATATTTCACACAAAAGTAATATTTCAGAGCAATTGAAGAGAGCTATGCTGACTTTGTGGTGAGATCGTACATTTTTTGCTAAGTCCTGCCAGTGTATAAGAGCCCGAGCATAGATCTTAATCGTACGTCCATCCACAAAATTACATTGAGGTAAGTCTTGTAACATGTTACACACGTAGACCGAGATAAAAATTACAGGTTCTGTCAACAGTACTTAGAGTATAACAAGTCATAATCCAAAAGGAATCACATAATCTCGTATGCAGTTCACAGTGAAAATGTATGGTCATTCCTTAATCAGTAAAACAAAGCTACCTCAGTAAATAAACACGTATATACGACGACATCATCAGTGAAGGAACGATGCGACACATCTTAGTTACAACAGACTGTATCTGCCTCACACAGTAATGAAATTATGTTTTTCTGCTTGTAAATATTTTACATACTGTGAAGCACATATGCAATAATTGTGTCTAAGGAATGTTAATTCTGCCGAATTTTATGAGCTCATCCAACTACAGGGAAAGAAAGTGGACAGAAAAGGAGAAAAAGGGTTCATGTTGTTGTGTACATAATGCTATTTGTTTCTATTGAAAGAAATATCTAATTACGGAGGCAATCGTCAGTCTGCCAAACATAAGAGAAGCAAATTTTTTTTCCGCAACGTATGTAGTCTATGTATACACTAAGTGAGATATCTAAGATGTATATGCTTAAAATCACCCTAAATGTATGTGACATAGATGATAAACAATAAAGAGATGGTGTAAAAAGGGTACCGGTAACCATCATGGAATAAACAAAAATCATGTGAAACAAAATAATGTTGCCTCCTGAGAAAAACTACAAAATTAGGAACATGCACACAGGCAGTATGTCTCGTAATCAGAGTGAAAAAAAGTGTCATTTTGACATCATGACAAATCAAATGTAGCATCCTCTCCACAACCATATCAAAAACATCCTTTCTCAATGCTTACGAAATCCTTTTCTCAGGTAAAAGAAATTACTAAATCTTAAAAATAACAAATTGTGCATAGTTAGAAAATTACAGATTTTCCTACCCATATTCGCATCTTCCTATACATCATCAATAAATCGCTTAAAAATATGTCACATAATGCAACATGTCTCTATCGAAGTAAAATTTTTATCACATCATGTTACGCCCACTAGTAAATTCCTCCAGTCCGTCGTCATTCATCTTCAAGTTAATATAATTGTACCTTAAACGTTCAATAACTGCGCTCAGAAATGCTACCTCTGCCTTAATTCGACCCTGTAGTCGTAATATGCGAATTTTTCCAATATTTTAACAGCACCTTCAAAGAAATGGTACCTGATCTGCACAAGCATCTAACTTCATTTACCCTTAATCTGTAAATTCGGCTGTCTCCCTGTAAGAACAATTCCTTTTTTGTTGTACCTCTGAAACTTTCGTATGCGTTCAGCATTTGTTTCACTTTCATTTCATTTTATTTTATTCTCCTATGTGGGAAATATATTCTTTCAACGGTAACTTAAGTTTTATCAAGACATGCATATGTGAAGTAGACATACAACAAACTGTTCACTTTACATATTGAGAAAATGCAAAACCTACTGACTGAGGCTTCCACTTACATCTGACTAGATAAATAAGATTCATATGAGCAGCTGAAATAAAAATTTGTCTTAAATCTACAATTGTACAAATGTTCCAAAATGCGATAAAAATTACTTTTTCTGGCAGCATTCTCCTTTTTCAGTGTGTGTGGGCAGTATAAAAAGTGTAAAGGCCAACATTATTCGTGAAACTTTTTTGCACTGGAAATGTTGTGTATGCCAAGGCTCCATTTACTACATAATGATTCCACCTGAAAATCGTTGGGATGACAAATTCGATTAATATTATAAGGACCGTTGTAAGTTAAGAATAATTTGCTGAAGGTGTAATTACCTTTGCGTGATTTTTTTTCACCCACCTGTAAATTTCTGTTCTGTTTTGGTCTCTATATCGTCTGTCGTTGTCAATAAAGTTTCATCTGTTGCCATTAAATGATTCTGACTAACCTTTACTTTCTATACTCTGAGTTGTGGTTTTTCTGTGGAAAGATGTTACTTTTGTGCTGGGTGCAGGAGTCCTCAATCTCTGGTAATTGTAAAACGTCTCGGAATGCATGAATATTGTCTTTCTTTTGTCCTGTATCCGAAGTCTTAAAATGAAAAGTTCGATTAGCCCTGAAAGACAGGAAGGTTCTAGCAAATTTTGGTTTCGTCGCACCTTGTGTTCAAAAAATTGGGTGAGCGATTCCAGTTGCAAGTTTTCGAAGTTTGGTAAATTTAGAAGTTTGCGTTGACCCACAGTTTTGTTGTCTCAGACCAGTATTCTGCAAGGACTGGCTAAGCAGATGGTAATGAAAAAGTAAAGTGCTCGAGCCAGCCTAATAGATGCAAATCGTTTGTTCCATTTCAAAAAACCTTCAATATCCTTACTGACTAAAACGTTTCCATTTAAAGCTCGTGTTTCTTTGTGTATCCTATGAATTTTGTCTACTGTTCGTGTGTATATATGAAGTCTCTTTTCTCTCATAGTTTTATTCAAAATTTTGCTGTTGAAGATTTTTCATTTGGCGTTCGTTATAGTTTTCTGTGCAGCTATGAGTACAATCCTGAGAATTTAATCAGTTTTAAATTTTTGGAAGATGAGAGTGACTATTGGTCAGTTGTTGCTTGTGCTTTCTGTTAAAGGCCATGTGTCCTCGCTTAAATTTTCTAACGACTGGTATTCCTCTGTTTTTGTGAAGTGTACCAGTGGGGTTCTCTCTGACTGATTACCTGTAATTAACTGTAATTGATTTACTTTACCTGAAAGGTTGTCAACCTAAGCTTTCAATGTCCCCTACTGTTCCATCGTTCTGGTTCGATCATTTTTGTGTCTGCTTCTATATGCTGTATTTGTTCTCAATGTGTGAGTTAATTCTTTTGTAATTTTGTTATGACTCCATTAGAAATTACCTGTTTGATCTTAGCGATATTAAAACTTTGTCTCGGCAGTATGTGTCAGTGATTTTCTTTAAGCCGTTCGTCTACTTCAGCATCTCTGTATGTTGCTGAAATTTTATTGATGCTAGAAGTTATATCCTGTATTTCTGTTTCATCTTTTTTTCTTTAATTTGCCTCCAAAGAATTCTGTGTTTTCTTTTTGTTGCTTTACTAGTACGTTTTGACCAGATTTGAGTAAAGTGTAAAATTTTTGGCCACTGTTTTGTTATTTTCTTGTAATAATTGCTGAGGCAGAACATCAAGGTCATTTTTCCTCTAAGGTTTTGTACAGTTTAGTAAGTGATTAACCGGTTGTAGGATTGTAGTGTCCGAAAAGTTTTGCGTTGTCTGAGAGGACGAATTTGAATCATGTAATCTCAAGATTTTACTACCCTCAGGCAAAGAAATGTTCAAATTTGCTATAATATTGTTCTCTGGCTATTGAATCGTGTCTGATACTTGAGTGTCGATATTAATTTTACCCTGACTGTCCGAACGGAACATAAAAGCGTCCTGCATTGTTGCATCTAGAGTAAGCTCATTGTTGATTGGCAACTGTATGATCCCAAATCACATTGCTTTTAGCTGCTGCATTTTGCAAATCAGTTTTCAGTGAGTTGAATGTGGTACGCAACTCATTACTTCCAGTGTTACGTGCCACTTAGCTAAAACATTAATACAATCCCTGAGATCAAATGATCGAAAATATGACGGTCTCCTTAGCTAAAACATTAATACAATCCCTGAGATCAAATGATCGAAAATATGACGGTCTCTATCTAATAGCTGGAAAGAAATAGAAATCGATAGTAAACGGAGCAACGGCAAATCACATGTACGAATACTGTAAAACGGCTGCAGTCAACAAAATTCCATTCTGTGACACCCTATCCATGCAGATATTAGTCGACATAGGAATTCCTAAACTTCAAGCAATAAATCGACTGCGAGAATGTGTTGCAAAATCTGGCTACAACAAAATAACTGGGAAGTGGACTGTTGGTTACTTGTCTGTTTTAACGTTGACCGTGACAAGAGAACTTCCTGAATTAAACACTGTAATTAATTAAACTTGCGAACTGATAAACTGGCTCTGGAAAAACTCAGTGTTCCCTGTTTTTGATTATCTAATTTAAACTGTCTGTTGCAAAACGGAAACCACGTGAGACTACTTCTGTCTTGAAAGAATTTACTGAGCTACAACTTAGTACTAAGTGGCGCCTGGTGCAATACGCTGTAGTTTTTTTTTTTTTTTTTAAAAAAGGAAAGCGTTCTTGATTCATAAGAAATCCGAAGTCATACTTTGGCAGGGACATTGAATGTGGACAATGACATGGGACGATTTATAACATGAAAAATTATCTCTCTCTTTAATTCACGAGTATTGATAAACAAGAAATTAGACATCTTGAGCGTTAGTAATTTTTAACATTAGTTTACATCTTTTCAAAATGCAACTGGTAAAATTGACGTTAAATACAGATGAATTATTCCTGCGCCCCACATTCAAACTGAAGATTATTCCTGCGCCCCACATTCAAACTGAAGATTATTCATGGCTGTTTATCTATTCCTATAATCAAGTCTCAGAATGTGTGAGCCAAGAATGCGTAACTACAATGAGCTACGACAAAGTACAAAATCAAAATCACTTACCTTAAATTAATTCGTGTTCTATTACTCGTCAAAACAGTCTTAATTAAATATTCTTCTCAGAATACTCCGAATTTTTTCTCATTTCAAATAATAAAGCAGTAAAGCGACATGTTCCACTTCCTCATAATATAACTGCAACTTTACCACTCGGCCTAAGCCGTTCTACTACTGACGATACACCACTGCCGGCTACTGTCTCCTCATCTCAAAATTAACAGTGTGCACCATCTCCCGCGCATCTCATAAAGAAGAGATGATCCAAGGAAAACTCCAGGCGACACACCGCTTATAATTTTAAATAGTGCAAAAGCGCTTTCACGTTCATGACATCCTAATACCAGACTAAGCCAATGAAATTACCTACAGTGGAAATACTGTTTGAGAGAGAGAAAAAAATGCCCGACACATTGTGTGTGTACATATTAAGGTGCCACATATAAAAATGTCTATACTTATATCCGCGGCACCTGTATTAAATATTTACTACCAGGACGGACTAAAGGCGAAAATTTGAAAAGTGTTCCAAAGTACAACACGCTCTCCAACACGGATGTTCGTCCAAGTCTGGGTGTCACATGGTCTTCCTTCTACTTCTGAGAGTTAAATAAGAAATGATATCAAAAAATCGTCGGTAGTTTCAGATGTGATTTGCCGAAGAAGCATATGGACAAGTCCGAATAACCCCATAATAGTAATCCATAGAGAATTAAAATCATTATAGCCCACTCTCTAAGTAAACGGCTCAACCTATGATTTCGTCATTGAAGTGGCCCAATCTGTGGCGCCGTATTTTTCCATGGTTCATGTTAATCCCGTTCAAATTGTCTACTGAAATACCGCAGTATACTCTTGTCTTTCATAAAGACCTATTAAGAGTTAAGGTTGATTTGATTATATTATAACCACAAACACGTGATTTTACTGTGTTTAAGTTTGTGTACGAATCTTTGTGGACCGTCAAAGTAACTAATCGTACGAAAGGTCTAAGAATTTGAGGCTATCGCGCGATGAACGAAAACTAACGACACCTTACATCGTGCATAATTGGGCACTGAGGAAAGCTACAAAATAAAATGAGCAGGTACTAGATTGGAAAAACTATTTTCTTCTGTTTCATTTGGGGATCATCTAGGAAAAAGGTAGAAACTTCATGCAATCCGATACAGCATATTGATTTATCACGTTGAAGCAAGTATATATGAATTAATTATTTGCCCCAGAGCTTCCCAGAAAGTAACACACCGATTTTTTTATCACTCAAAAACAAGGCTACGAATGCGAAACATTAGTTATGTGTTATTTGAAGTCTCCTGAGTGAGCGCGCCAAGTTTCGGTCACTTCCGACGGATAGCGTAGTTGAAGAACAGTTTCAAAGCGACTTCTGTAGGTGAAGTACGTTACAAGCAATGTGCCGGCATTGAATTATTTCACTGGAGAGAAAGAAACTGTGGGAAAAAGACTATGGAGCGTCTCCTGTCGACGAAAGAACAGTTATTCACTGGGCGTGGAGGATGAGATCATCAGAAGGCGGTTCGGTGGAGCTCGACGATTTGCAGCGATCGGGGAGACCATCCATGGCTGTCACACCTGACACACCTGATCTAGCACCCTCGGACTTCCACTTCTTTGGGCCATTAAGGGATGCCATTCATGGAACACATTTAGAGGAGGATCAGATGTCTCACACAGTGAAGCACTGACTCCGCCAACGGGACAGGGATTGGTGCCGACAGAGCAGACCACTGGAGGAAGGCCATAGAACGAGAGGGAGATTACGCGGAAAATTAATATGTGCAGATACAACACCATTTTTTGGTTTGTGTAGCTCTCATTAAGTTCAATAAACAATTGTCGAGGAAAAACAATGCAATATATTACTTTCTGGGCAACCCTCGTAGCAAGGTACAGGCAGTACCCCAAAATCAACTACGTTCGCATTCCCATAGCATCTTGTTGAATGGCGCAGGAATTATTTTTACGATGTCGAAAAATTCGCAGCATACAAGGGGACCATTTTTACCGAACAATATATAAATGTACAAAGAAGTCCTTATCAAATGTACATAGAAGGCAATTTGTGAATTTCGTGTATAAAGTCTCCTTGAAAGTTTAATATAAGTTATTTCTTTACACATATCGCTGCTTAGCCGTCACAACTAGGAATATGTAAAACAAAGTTTAGTGCCATTTTTATTAAAACCTATGCGTAGGCCTAAGCAACCGCTTCAAACAGTAAATGAAGTGAAGTATGTCTGTTAAGTCCCCAAGACTGCCGAAAATTAGTGTACCATTGGAGGTGTTCTAGATTGGAATAATTTGGTGTATCGATGGATGTGAAACGGCAGCGCTCAGGCCGCATGCTGCCCGAATCCAGTATACATGCGGTCCTAGGTTCGCAGCCGTATTCTATAACGATAGGCATCAAGCAGATAACAGCCGAATCCAAAAACGACATCTAATGTTACAAGTTTCTTAAGAGTGTACTTCTTTTGCTGAGTAACGAACAAAAATACTCACAAACACAGCAGTGCTCCAAGATGCGTTTGATTTGATTTGAGGTATTCTGCCTTAAGGTAAGTAAAGCGTGTCTCTTACGTCAGGTGTAGAGTTGTATAGAGGGCAGTGTCTGCAGGTTTATTAGATATGAGGTGGGAAATATTTTATTGCTTGTCTACCAACGCTGACAACTCATAAGCGTGAGCAACTAGCACCTGTCAGCTGCTTTGGTATAAATCGCTAACGGAATTAACAAGTTCCACAAAATTTCGTTAGAACTGCCTGATGTCTGTATCTTCCTGTCAGTTTTTCGGTGCAGAGTCTTCTGGCAGTCTTCAGGTGATCCTGCCGAAAACGCATTGCGCTCTGATATTTAAGGTCCAGCTGGCATATGCGTGATGGATTCACTTGGCATTGTGCGTGAGCTACTTGAAAGCGTTCGATTCTGGAGCGCCGCACGCGATTCGTGGTGAATTCACCGTATCGATATCAGTTCCATTGTCTTCCCGAGGCTTCATCACAGAACTACGCCGGCTACAGAGGACACCAAATTTTTCAACGACTGTATTCTATGACGAATTCTTGAATCTTGCAGTGGATCCTGACGCAGTTTGGAAGTCCTGTGTGATTGTCTGGATAGATGTCAGCCTGTTACACATTACGAACCTCATCAACTATCAGAGGTCTCCGTCAGTCAACAAACGAGGTTGGCCTGTACGCTTTTATACGTGCCCCTTCACGTTCCCACTTCAGTATCACATCGGAGATAGGGGACCTAGGGAAGTTTAGGAGTGTGGAAATCTCGCATATGACACAAGTGACACCCTATCACCGGACCACGTTTTAAGTCCGTGAGTTTCCCGGAGACACCCCCCCCCCCCACCCTCCCATCGTCCATTCTGCTCTGTCACGATGTCTAATGACTACTGAGGTCGCTGATATGGAGTATCTGGCAGTACGTGGCAGTACAATCCTAAAACAGATTTTTTGGGGGTGTCCGGATACTTTTGATCACAAAGTGTATCCCACACTCTGTCTTCAACTACAGTTCCTATTCGCTACAACATCCTTTAAAATATTCACTATTTTTATACTGCATCATGACTACTAGGGCGTACCACCTTATTACTTTATGCAGGCCGTAGAGCTCCACACAGATCTCTTAACCATTGTTCATGGCCACCACCGCGCAGCAAAATAGAGCTACGCACCTGAGGGCACGGGCATTGTTGCCTATACACCATCATATGTAGCTGTGGCTCCAATTTGGTGTCGTCTTTTATTTAGTTAGAATGACCACAATTTTTTTTGAAGAAAAGCACAGGAATTTAGATGTAGGATTTTATAAATTTACGCTATAATTTAAGAAGAGAGTAAAAGAAGACAAGAAAGAGTAGCTATAGATATCCCTTCACCAACACCACCTACTGAATGGGACTTGGTACTGAATTTCAGGTCCAGCTTCTATATGTGGCAACACCCACTTTAGTAACTACTATCATAAACACCCCGTTTTCAGAAAACTAAATTTGTTCAGTCCATGCGAATCTTATCTATGTGGGTGTTGCCTGTTAGAGTGCTGTGTCAGTTGACGTTGGTCAGGTTACGTCACAAATACTACTAATAGCTTAGTTGATAAACAAATTTTGCATGGATGTGGATCAATATCCGGAATCACTGAAATCTAATTATCTACTGTTCCCACATAGCTGTAGGAGATATAACAAGCCCCCTCTAATCTGTTATTAATCTACAAAAAACCTTTTTTGTAGAATACAACTGAATTTTTTCGAGTAGTGGACTCATTAATTTTGCCTAATTGCCTAATATGGATGATTTGTTCCTTTTGTGTATTTACATTGATTCCACTTGATTACTTCATTTTACATCTATACACTGAAGAGCCAACGAAACTGGCACACCCACATAATATCGTATAGTTCCCCAGAGAGCGCGAAGAATTGATGCCACATGACGTAGCATGGACTTGACTAACGTCCGAAGTAGTGATGGAGGGATTTGACACCATTAATCCTGCACGGCTCCCCATAGATCCGTAAGAGTAGAAGGGGTTGGAGATCTCTTCTGAACAACACGTTGCAACGCATCCCAGATATTCTCAATAATGTTCATGTCTCGGAAGTTTTGCGGCCAGTGTATGGGTTTAAATTGGTGCCATTCTGTAGCATTTCTGGACGTCTTGGGTGCCTCATTTTCCTGCTGGAATTGTCCAAATCCACCTGAATACACAATGGACGTGAATGGATATGGGTAATCAGACATGATGCTTACGTATGTGTCATGTGTCAGAGTCGTATCTATACATAACCATTACAGAGTCTCGACAATCTTGAACAGACCCCTGCTTACATGCATGGTCCATGGGTTCATGAGGTTGTCTCCATAACCGTACACGTCCATCCGCTTGATACAATTAAGATGAGACTCGTCCAATCTGGCAACATGTTTCCCTCCATCAAAAGTCCAATGTCGATGTTAATGGTCCAGGCGAGGCGTAAAGTCTTCTCTCGTGTAGTGATCAAAGGTACACCAGGAGGCCTTCGGCCCCGAAAGCCCATATCGATGATGTTCCGTTGAATGGTTAGCACGGTTACACTTGTTGAGGACGCAGCACTGAAATCTGCAGCAACTTGAGGAAGGGTGGCACTTCTGTCACGTTGAACGATTCTATTCATTGATCCCGTTCTTGCAGGATCTTTCTCCAGCCACAGCGATGTCGGAGATATGCAATTCACGGTACACTCGTGAAATGGTCGTACATGAATATCGCCACTTGATCGTTATTCGGACATGCTGTGTCCCATCGCCCGTACACCTTCTAAAACACCACCTTGGAACTCACTTAAATCTTGATAACCGGCCACTGTACGAGCAGCAGTAACCGATCTAACAACTGCGCCACACACTTGTTGTCTTATATAGGCATTACCGACCGTAGCGCTAAGGTCTGCCTGTTTACATATCTCTGTATCTGAATACGAATGCCTACATCAGTTTCTATTGCGCTTCTGTACATTACATTCATATTATTACACTTAAAATGATACTTTACTAGATATAACTACCTAACAATGATGGGTACAGGCCGATTCAAGGAAAATCCCTTTCAACCCTAATCAGTCCATCTTATTACAAATATCCTTCTATATCACCATATCTGAAACGTCTTTTACGTTTTTCACATAGAGCGTGATTTACTACCGCACACTACTGCTCCAGACATACTTTCTCAATAATGTCTTCGTAAAATTAGGCCGATATTTGATGCTAGTGGACTTTAGCTCGTCGGGATTCTGCTCTTTGCCTGTGCTAGTCTGATTTTTATGTACTTTGTGCTTTGTCCCTTATGTGTTGTTTTTGTTACAGCGAAGAAGAAACGTCCACTTCACCTACTTAGTGGTCCCTAAATAAGATGTTAAGATTATCGTTAATCTCGTTTCTGCTGTTGCCGCATTCCCTACTGTCCTATGTCTGTCTTTGGTTACTATGAATAAGTATAATGCTCTCCTCAGGTTGTTGATTCCATTCAACACGTCCGGAATCATTCTTCACATTCATCTATAACAGGAATGATACCAGTGAATCTTAACATCGATATCCTATCAACTGAGTTCAGTTGCAGTTATGATCCTGTCTTTTTTCTACCTAAGCGCCTCTTCTGCGTACAGATTGAACTGTAGACTCGAACACTTTATCCAGTCCTTGCTATGGCTTTCTATTATTTTTGTTGGAATTTCCAGCATTTGAGCTCTTATTCATTCTTAGCTCTCAGTTACAAATTTTTTTTATGTGTAACAAGCTCCGATCCCTGTGGACTACCTTCATATTTACGCTGCCAGGAAAATGTAGTGCATCTGGGAAGACTATGTCAGTATTGATGCCATGACGGCATTCGCCTATGCTACCTGGAGGACAGAAGATGTACTGATAACGGTTTAAACGTTGTCCGCCAACAGATAGCGTAGTGCTGTAGCTATCGGAGCGCCATCTGTGTCTACAATTAAATGCTCACTGCCAGAAGACTCAGTATGGTCAAACGTGTGAAGCAAGCAGACAACTATGTCACGGAGACGCACAAGTCCTTCCTACAGACAACTGAGTCAGTTTGGAAGGGGCCAAACTGAGGCCTTCCGAGTGGTGGCATGGTACTTCCGGAGATTTTCCAAGCAAGTTAGATGTGCTGCGTCAGTTGTGCAACGATGCTGGTATCAGTGGTCACGTGAAAGTTCTAACAACTGTAGACTAGGTCCTGAACTTCCGCGTAACACAGTCGTCCGACAGCATCATCGTATTCTAAGGGCAGCAGTAGCAAACCGTACACACCAGCGAACTGTTACGATACGGTTATTAGCACTGGCACTATGTGTGCGCACACACATCTTTCACTCACGCCACGGCATCGACGTGCACAACTGGACTGTTTCCGACAAAGGACCACTTGGAACGGCGCCTCGTGGCGTTTGGCGAAGTAAGCAGATTCTGCCTGGACACAAGTGATGGTAGTTTGGCTTGCGACGTAGACCTGGTGAGCACTGTCTAGCACAGAGCACTCGTCGAAGACACGCTGGCCACACCGCAGGCCATTGTTATCCGGTTACACTGGAGAGAGCGGATCAGCTACACAAGAACACACAACTTTATTCCTCGAAAACCAATGCACAGTTTTCTCTTTAAAACAACAAGGACCAATTCACGGCTGAGGGCCAAAGTAACTTCTCAATAATAAAAGTTTAAATAAATCCTTTCAAAAACACAAGGATTTAGAGAAACGGCTGAAGCCCTTACTCATGCGAAATTAAAATATCTTCTCGGCTAAAGGCACAAATAAGATTTCAGATCGGCAAAAGAAATTCTTTAAAAGCCAAGCATTTACAAATCTAGGCTAAAAGCCATATTAAGGAAAACTAAAATTAATTCATCGGCTGAAAGCCCAGTAATATTTCAACATAATAAAAGGCAACACTTTAAAGACAAGCATATACATAGTACAACAGAAGAACCATCTTAAGACAAAATATCTTGTCGGCTGAGGGCGCAAACGATAATTCAAAATAATTAAAGGCAAACCTTAAGATAAGAATTTAAACAGTATGGCGGAAGGCCATTTTAAAAATTCGAGATAATTAAAGAGAAACCTTACAGACGGATTTTCACACTATGGCAGAGAGCCAAAGAATTTAAAGCAATCGCGGCTGAAGGCCTAAATACAGTACAAAGAAGATTTTTAAATAAAACACGGCTGAAGGTCTAATCTTAAAATACTTTACATAAGGTTAAGCTGAAAGCCATAAACTGGACATAGAACAGACTAAACTAATACACGGCTAAAGGCCTGGCACAGTACTTGTCACAAAAGAAAATCACAATCACAAGGAACAGAACAGTGGTGCTCAGAAGTGTTCCAAGGCCCGGCCTGGGGAGGAAACTCTAACAACAGCTTCGGTGAGACAGGCTGCCAAGCGTTACACTAAATAATCGGATGACGGCGCGACCTAGGACGGCTGAAGAATCAACCAACAACCTAATCAATTCCCTTCCACCCAGCCAACGTCACGACAACCGAAAATATCAGCGAGGAGGAAGATCGCAACGGCGCTACGTCATGATAATTGGCATCTAAACAGAGTCAAAGCACAATAACCACTGAAAGAAAAGAAGAACAACATCAAAGCTGTCGACCTACACGCCGTTCTGGACAGCAACAACACGGCGATGAAACACACACTCGCTGCTCTGTCGCAACCGACTGACTGCCTACTCCAGTACGCAGACAGCATTTATCCGCTCAGTGGAAATCACAGAAGCTACACACAGATCCACGTAAACACTTGCACCAAGAACTCCGACAACCCTAATACCAATCACCGTGGAACTACAAGGAGAAACCACAAGTCGACACAAACAGTTACCATAAGCGGTCGGCGACCAAATACACGTCGTCCGATGAGACGACCGACCGAACGACAAACCAACGGTCGTTCGCGCTCCAGTCTCACGGGTCGGGCAGTGCATGCGTGTCGCCAGCGGTCGGCGAGAACTGGCTGTCCCGACCTCCCTGGAGCTCCAATCCGGACTTCTTCGTCCCCCCAACTGCACTGCCAACACACGGCGATCCGGGAATACTGGAGGTCGCTCCAGAGATAGTACGACTGAGCACTTATCGATAAGCGCAACAGCTGCCACTCACGGGCCAGCAAACCAGCAACGTAGTGAAGTCAAAAAAATTGAACAAGAAAAAGGCGACAGAACATTAAAACAAGATGACGAGCAATAAACGGCATGAGCGCGTGCCGCGCGCGGCTCACTACAACCGACGTTCACCTTTGGTGTTTCTGGACGGGACGCAAACCAACGCTCGGTACGTGAAGAACGTTGCTAGACCGTTCTTTTGCCATTTTCAGAACAGCTTAATGCTCGTATACACACTTCTCGTGAAATCCATTGTGCTCTGTAAGACATGCAGCAACATCCCTGGCCAGCATGATCTCCGCACTTGTCTCCAATTTAGCACTTGTGGGACATGAAGAGGTGAGGAATGACTCGTGCGATACGTCAACCAACAGCTCTGACAGAACTATGTGAACAGGTCGAGTACTCATGGAATACGATAACCCAGGACGGTATTCATCGTCTGTGAGACCGACTGGATGCCGGAATCAGCGCCATAAAGCCGCCTGTAGAGACTACACCATGTATTAAAATGTTTGTTTCAGCTTGTGTCAGAACCTTGTACCTCAGAACCGCTTCTCCTATTGATCTGTAAATCTAATCATCTCGTGTACTTCATATGCACTGTTCCAATAATAAATCATGATTGAATGTAAACCTCTAGAAGGGTGTACTATTTTTTTCCTCGGTCTATGTAGCTTTATCAGCAACCCGTCGTGTCTGTATCAGAACTCCGCATTAGACGACATTGTGAAACATTGCTCTGAAGTGAACTTCTGACACAGACACAACGGGTTGCTGACACAACGATGTAGATCTGAACAAGATCCACATAGCTCGAAACATATCTTATATTAAACAGGTATATTATAAATGTGACACTGAGACTGAAAAATAAACAAGAATATTTTTTAACAACAGTAGAGTTGCTGTTCTCCTGAGGAGAATGCGTCGGCTATAGAGAATTTGGAACATCTTACACTATTTCACATTTCTATAAGTCTTGATTTTTCCTAAGGCTTCCTTCCACTATGAAAGCAACATAAGAACTGCCTCCCTGGTGGTTTTACCTTCCCGAAAGCCGAAGTGACAATTATGTAAGAGGTGCTCTATTTTATTTCCCGTTCTCCTGTATATTGTTCTTGTCAGAGACTTACATGATTGAGGGATTTTTCAGGCGCTGTCTGTCCTTCGAGGTTTTTCTCAACGACAACTTTTCCGAAAATCTTGTCGTAAGTTTCCAGTCTCCTATAATTTACATAGTGACTTGAACAGTCGTTTGGTTCCCACTTTTCCCACTGACTTCAGAAATTTCAAACCAATCATGACGATTTCGAATAACTGCTGAGGGCCTACCCAGCTCACTGACGATTGCAGGAGTCTCTTGTCCTCGCACCATACTTCATGCCGGAAAAGAAAAGTATTTGTTGGCAGGTTCACTTGGATTCAGCGATAACCTATTTCGTGGTATTTTTATTCCTTCAGATGCATAAATCGGTGTGCCCAAGTCTTCTATGACCGTAGGCCTCAAGAATCGTTAGTTGTGACCTATTTACTATAATGGCATCAACATACTGCATGTTTGTGATTTAACCTTAGAGATTATTAACGTTGAATGTAACCTCAGGAATGCTTTTAAAAACGTAGTACTGGCGATGCTAGATTCTAATACTTCGAAGAGGAAACTTTATTTATACGAATAACTAATGTGCCATTGTCATTCAATAACTCCACCAAAACTAGTTTTTCCTTGAGGTGGAATGAACGCCATCAGTCTCCACGATCAAAGAAGACTCAGGAACAATATACCATGTACTGTTGTCAAAGGCATTTCCAGTAACGTGTATCTTCGTGGAGAGACCACTTGTATGCAAGCTGCAATGTCGTAACAACGCTTTGTTCGCCGCCAGCGACCCGTGGACTATTCTGGGTTGCTATCCGGTCCGACGCGGTCCGCTAGTCAGATGTGATACTTCACGCATGACTGGACGGCTACACGTGCAACCCTCCCTCGGGCCAGTAGCATATTGTAACTGTGCCCAGCAAGCGGTACTCATAGGGGAAAAGGCGCACAATAACTCTGTCGGGATATCAATGCAACAATAAAAATTTATTGTTCCCTTGAGCGCGAATTCGCTGTTCGAAATAAGTTTTGTGTAAAAGAAATAACTTCACAGTTAAAAGCTTCTGAAATGAAACCTAGGAAATAGGAGCAACGTATTTGTCGCCCTTGATTGAGTGTTACCGGAAATGTGATTTTCTCTCCCGTGGATTGTAAGCTAAATTATTTCAGTTGTGGTGTACATTTTTGCAGTCGGTCTCTCATGTATTTTCTTTAAGTAGACGCTTTATGTGAAACGAATAACTTCATACATTACAATTTTTCTGAAGCTGTAGGAAGCAGAGCCACGGAACTGTAGCGGAAGCCGCTCCCGCGGCGAGTGAGAGCTGTGGCATGTCGTGTAGTGCTTAAAGCAGGTCGGTGGTGCGACAAGCAGCTCGTTACGTTGGACGACATCTGGCAGACTGACGTATAGATTGAGACTAACTCAAAGAGTAATAGCCAGATATTCTTAACCTCCTTTATAATTGCTGATAGCAGTAATTCCTTTGTATACAGAATAGACTTTTAAAATTCATGTACAATCATTTTGAGTTACCTCATATTGCATTCTCAGTAAAACGGGTTTGTCCATTTCATATCTATCAAAGAAACTTCACAGTCATCAGACAAAGCGTCTTCATTTGCACTTCGCAACAGAGTCAGAGGATCACTTTTTGAATTCCCGTCATTTTCCCCCATTGCTACGTCGAAATTAAAATTTGGCTCAAAGGTGCAACGCGACGTCACCCTCTGACTCGGCGATAATTCAGACAACAAGGTGTCGACACATGCCAACGAAAGCTCGGATGTTCATGTGAGGAGTAACGTGGGTTAATGGTGTAGTATTAGCACCCCTAATTACATTTCATTCCGCCTCTGGACACCTCAGTAACGGAGATCAGAACCACGACGCCAAGAGTTGAAAACATTTCAGAAACCGTTTCCTTGGCCACCCATTAGAAAACTGCGTGATTCTCCATCGTAGAGGCGTCAAGAGAAGGGGTTGGAAGAGAGTAGAGGGAGTGGAGTGACGACGTTTCCATTGTGTGACACGTCGACGGTGGAGTTAAGCAGAATTACGATAGAATGCAATACAAACGTGATGTCATGCACCCACCTTACACGTTACGTTCTGAGGTCTGACCTTTTTATCGTATGTTTCGCCACTTTGCTGTTTGAAGTTTCGCCGAGTATGAGCGTGAGGGCTCAGGGCGCCACAGTTTCGCACTGTTACAGAGAATGGTTGTAATTACCTTTGAGCCAAATTTCAAACTTCGGCGTTAAATTGGCATTATCTTACGGGGTTTCGAGATACATTTGATTCCTTTGCCCAGTGTAAAGTTAGTATCTAGAAGTGGGAAGGATGCTGCAACATTTACCTCGTCACTCTCATTCAACATTTCCTTGTTCCTGAGGCAGTTTTTAAGTTACACCTCTCCTGGAATTTTTCTGCTACTTTTCGCTGGTTCCTTATTGCTACCAAACATACCATTTGGCTATTAAGTTGTAGTTTTATTTACAGAGCCCGTAGCTACAGAACTCCCAGTCATTCTCCACTGCACGGAACTTGGCGCTGAGCTGACAAAAGTCATGCAGTACCTCGTAATATCGTGTCGGACCTCCTTTTGCTTGGCGTCATGCAGCACCTCGACGTGGCATGGACTCAACTAGTCGCTGGACGTCTCTGCAGAAATATTTAGCCATGATTCCTGTACAGCCATCCATAATTTCGAAACGGTTACCAACGCCAGATTTTGTGCTTCAAATAACCTCTCGATTATGTCCCATAGATATTCGATGCAATTCATGTCTGTCGCTATGGGTGACCAAATCATGCGCTCGAATTGTCCAGAATGTTTGAAGGCATAATCGCAAAACCATTGTGCTCCGGTGACTTGGTGCATTGTCACCCATTGAAATTCCATCGTTGTTCGGCAACATGATGTCCGTGAATCATTGCAAATGGTCTTCGAGTAGCGGAATGTAACTATTTCTGGCCTGTCATCAGTTCAGTATAAATAGAGGACCAGCCCACACAAAGCACCATCAGCTGGCACAGAGCCTCATTGACAACATGGGTCCACGTCTTTGTGTGGTCTTCGCCGTACTTGAATCTGGCCAGCATCCCTTACCAATGAAATAGGGACTCATCAGGCCAGGTCACGGTTTCCCAGTCGTCTAGGACCAGCCGATATGGTCGTCAGCCCAGGAGAGGGGCTGCAGGTAACGTACTTTTAGCAAAGAAACTCGCGCCGGTTGTCTGCTGCCATAGCCCATTAAATCCAAATTTCGCTACACTATCCAAACGGATACGCTGGTCATACGTCCAACACTGATTTCTGCGTTTATTTCACGTAGTGCAGCTTGTCTGTTAGCACTTACAACTCTACGCAAACGCCGCTGCCCTCGGCCCTTAAATGAAGGTCGTTGGCCACTGCGCTGTCAATTGTGGAAGCAATGCCAGAAATGTGGTATTCCTGGCACACTCTTCTCAATTTGGATATCGGAATACGGAATTCTCAGAGATTTCCGAAATGAAGTGTCTCGGGCGAGTACCTCCAACTATTATACCGCGCTATATGTTTCTTAGTTACCGTCGTGCGGCCCTAGTCACAACGGAAATTTTTTCACGTGCATCACCTCAGTACAAATGATAACTCCACCAATAGACCGTTCTTCTGTACCTTGTGTACGCCATACCATAGCCATATCTATATGCGTATTTCGCTACCTCATTACTTTTTTCATCTGAATGTAATGTGAGTACTGTATGGTCACACACAGAAATGAAAAATTTCACATGATATCTGTCGTGCACTATATGTTGCAGGACATAGACAAGCAATGAAAAGACTCACGTGTAGATTGAAAATGTGTGGTATCGTATCTATTCTTTGCTCTCGGTCATCAGGGATATTCCTTCACTGGTTTTTGTTACTGGTCAGCTCAGTAAAATGAATTGTCTTGTTACAATTTGGTGAGTGATTTTTAAATCATCCAGTTCTATTATGTTGGTACTTGTGCTGCTAACTCACCATGTTTGTCTGTTCTGTTCGTTTTTGGTGCAAGCTCTTAGACGTTTCTATCTGTAATATTCTACACATACTTGCTGTAGAAACTGTAACTTTAAAGTTTCCCTTCTTGGTTGATTACAAGCTCTCGTGGGAGAACACAATGTAATTCTTCTATTTAACTGTTATGAAATATTTCACCTATATCATGTCTAATTCAGTTATCAGCGTTTCGCGATATTTATTATTCCGACAGTTCTTTTAACTCTATAGAACTGCATTTCACCACTAAAATTTGGCAATCAAGTTGGCAAAAACAGACATAATGTCTGATGGGATACCGCAATCACCGGTTTTACAATGTTATTTAATTAAAACCTGCATCTTTAAAGATAAAAGTAAATTACAAAAATCTACTTATACAATATCTGCATATGTAATATAACAAATATGTCATACCCTACCGGTCGGTAATAGTTTTATAATTAATATCAATGACGTGCATTCTGCCAACCAGTTTGATGTGACGCATTACGTGAAGGTTGCTGTATGTGAACGGGTTAATCCTGTAACCGAAATTTCAGGTACGTTCTGGTACGTTTGATGTTGATCGGATAAGATGAAAAAAGGTTTGCATTTGTGAAATAGTAAAGTAGTATCATTATCGTTTCAGATCTGAAGATGATTCTAGAGGAACCGAAACCGGTCATGTAAATAAACATTTTTCCAATCAAGACGGATTATAAGTAACATCCAAATTGGCCTTTGCTGACGTAAAAATTTTCTAGATTGACCATGATTGATTGTAATAACTTAAATTGATTTTTCTACTGTTGATTAAATGGCTTTTTATGAAAAGAGGTAGTCTGACTGAGTATGGTTTAATTTATATGCAAGTAGTATGTATTGCAAGCTTTTCAATCTAATTTCGTCTCGCACACTATTTCTGGTGTCTTGTACTCTAGTCCAATTAAAAATGCAAGCCAAACAGCTACAATATCTTGTGTCAGTTGGCACAAATAGTTCTTAAATGCTGGAAGACTAACCTCTCTTGTTTATTATGCATTTAATGGTTAATAAGTTTGTAAAACTGTCCTATTCATTTTACAGATTGTCGCACAAGCTACCGACCTATAGTTGTGGGTTTTACTCGTTACTTGATATTCAGTTGTACTTCCAACCACGTAATGGATCGTGTTGAAATAAGGTTTGTTTGTAATTAGTTATTATTTCAGGCCCCAGTCACTTGCAGCTATCTCCAAACCGCTCCCAGAATTTCAAAGGTTTGTGATCAGTAAAAAAATTTCCCTTTCTCCAAAAATATTTCCTTTGGTTTCTCACCCAGGTTAACCTAACATCCGAGTTTCCTACATGATATGTTTGCTTTCAATGGTGGATACCAGCTCCTGGTTCACTGTGGCTGTCTCAAGGCGAACAGGGGTCGCTCTCCCTCTGTCAAACGTACCTGTACTGACACATGCCAACTTTGGTTCACCGTGGCCCATAGATGGCTGGGTGGATGACGGCTGCGGAGATATGTGCAAGTGAATAGACTTGCAGCTTTTTAGCAGCTGACCGTGTAGATGAACCGAGCGGTTACGAACGGTGCCTCGTCAATGACCGCTCAGCGTATGGGGTACTGCAGCAGGCACCTGGTTCATCCACCCACGCTGACGCTGTTCATGGACGACGAAGGCTTGAATCTGTACGCCAGTACCGCCACTTAGCATCCACTGATTGATAGCAGGAGGCGTTTTGAGACGATACATGGACGTTGGCGTATTCGGCGTGAGGCGGCTGAAAGCATCACATAGCAGCAAACGTCGCTGGAGTCCAGGCAGGAGAACGGAGCGTTATTACCCTGTAAGTGTTTTCGTGGCACTCATTGGAAGCCCCAGTACGTCGGTCTCTAGTGTGCAATCATCGTTGGTTATCATGTCCCCCTCACACGAAGTATGCGTTTCCCCATAACGACGGCACCTTTCAGGAGGACAATGCAACCTGTGATACAGCTCTAAGTGTACGTACTTGGTACGAAGAGTGCCAATATGAGGTTACAGCACGTACCTGACAACCAGTCTCCCCGGATGTAAATCCAATCGAGAATCAGTCTGGGTATTAGCGGTGAGTATCCTCAATTGAGAAACCTAACAGTGCAGCCCACCGCACTGGATTAGGCATGGTGCCATATGCCTGTCGGTTCCTTCCAAAACCTCACTGATTTTTTCCTGCACGTCTCGCAACGATCTTCGCTGAAAACGGTCACATTAATGTGACTCGACACTATATTTACTACAGTTACTTTCAACACAATGCTTTGCGATAATCATCCCATTTCAAAACACAATTTATTTTATACGAATTATTACAGAAACTTCCGAAGAAAGATAATTTGTGTATCAAAACTGAAAGAGCTTTCTTGCCGTGTCATGAGGCTGCTGGTCGGGGTCTCTCATTAACAGCCAGGTGTCCCCCTCTCTCTCTGTCTCTCTCTCTCTCTCTCTCTGTCTCTCTCTCTCTCTGTCTCTTTCTCTCCCTCCTCTTTCTCTATCTCCATCCCTCCCTCTAGCCTTCTCTCCCGCTCACCCATCGTCCATTACATAAATTTCGACGAGTATAGACTACGATAGTAGGACAACAAAAGGTGACTCATATCCCAACGGGAAGTACCATCACAGGATTGGTAACCATGTGGAAGAGTATTTCTGTAACAACGAGTTCCTCAACGATGTATCGACCGTGGGGGGCCTACGGATCTCGAATTGGATCATAGAGCTCCACTCTAGTCTGATCTCGCGATACAACAATTTGTTTGTGTGTGTTTGTGCCTTGTGTATATGTGTGTGATTTTGCGTGATTTGTGGAACATTCAATCTGTCTCAAATGGAATGGCACATAACGACGTCACAGAATGTTATATCTGCACACACGCTCGCAAAACTAACACATGAATTTGACTGGGTTCTGAATGCTTGTTGTGCTTCCTGTAGAGAGCGCATAGGACACTCGTGTAAGGTAAACGAAAAGTTTGATTGTGAAGGTAATTACAGAAACTTACGTGGTGTCTGCTTGCATGTAAAGTTACTCTTTGTAACATCGAATGATTCGTATGAAAAGAGGAGCTATGTAATCTTTGTGTCAAGTTAAAAGTTATCGTAACTTTCTGTCTTCAATTATGAAAATAATAGTTACAGGAAATCTTTTGAATCGTTGGAAACATCATATACATTCATTAATAGATTTACGAATAGCACTAACTGTTGTAGTTACACTTAACTTAAATTCCACCGTTACTGACCGCTGTGTCTTAGGCGTCATTGGATGCTGATACGGATGGGTATGTTGTCAGCTTACCGTTCACTCTGCCGGTGTCTGATTTCGTGACCGGAGCTGCCACTTCGAATCAAGTAGGCCCTAAGTTGGCCTCAGAAGGGCCAACAAAGCTAGGCGGAAAGGACTGTCACCCATCCAAGGGTTAACGACAGCTATTAACTTCGGTGATCTGACGGGTACCGGTGTTACCACTGCAGCAAGATGCTGGCATTGTTGTTATTATTTGTTCTTGTTGTTGTTACTTTTAGCGCGGAGACCCGTTTGAGATTCTTCGGCCGCTTCGTGCAAACCTTCAATAACACGTCAGTTTGCCGACTTGAGCGTCGATAAAAAAGAGATTAAATTGTTAGGGCAACACAGACACGGAGTGCCGGAGTTAAGAATATCTCTCGCCCTTTCGGGAATCAAACTCAGGACCCGTGGTGCAGAAGCACGAACACTAACTAATATACATAGACTACGAGCTGTGGACGTTACCATTACTACATCTTACCCACGGTATAAGGCGCCCACTGCTTATTCTGATATCGAAAACGTCTAAATGTTGGTGCGTGGTGGATTGCAGTTGTGCCATATATCACGACGCTTCATAGCCACAAGATTACGGTTACTATTCAACAAAATAGTGCTTATCATACAGTAATTACCTCCGACTGCCAGTTCATCTTCAGACTCATAAACGTTAATTGCATTTAGCCCTATGTTCTATCACAAAGAAATCGCATAATGGAAATCTAGCTACAAAACTTCATTTCCACCGGTCAAGGATTGAATTTCGCTAAACACCTCCTATCTGGTACCTGATGTTAATGACCACAAGAGATGGGAAAAGTGCTGGTACGAGCATCGGAAAAACGTTTAAAGAACTAAACTGATTCCAAACGGTCAAATACTCAGAGATTGGAGCATTCGCCTCTATTTCAGTAAACATGTAACACCTTCAACAGCCCACCACTGTGATTACGTGATAGTTCAAATAGCTCGGAGCACTATGGGACTCAACTGCTGTGGTCTTTAGTCCCCTAGAACTTAGAACTACTTAAACCTAACTAACCTAAGGACATCACACACATCCATGCCCGAGGCAGGATTCGAACCTGCGACCGCAGCAGTCGCACGGTTCCGGACTGCGCTCCTAGAACCGCGAGACCACCGCGGCCGACTTACTTGATAGTAAAATTTTTACTAGTATACTGATCAGCATCGTACAACGAGCATTAGGTTGACTAAGGAACGTAACAAGGGAGTTCGTGTAGTCAGACACGAAAATTCATTTACGGAACAAGTGAAGATAAAATTTTCTAACAGAAGTTGAGTCATTACAACCTGTCTTGAGACTTGCAGCGAAAACAAACGATTATCTTAATCGCAATAACGATGTATGAATTGCACAGCGAATAGATAAAGTACAAGTTCAGCCCCATCAAAATCTACCTAAACGGTAGCAATATTATCACTCGCAAAAAGCCCAACAATGCTTTTCGCAAATGACTTTAAAAATTGTACAAAATTCCTAACATAAAAGGCTGAATAAACTCCCATCCAGAATCACCCTTCAGTGCGCACATACCTGGCACATCATACTCGTCACACTCCAGTATAGTAACTACTTAGTGGCTGATCAACCAACCCTGTACGAAAATGCAGCCTGTCTCTCCTCCGTACACCGAAACCGAAGAAACTTGAAGGAGGCAAACTCAGCAATCGACAAGACTAATCTTTAATTAGTACCGGGCGTCTCTTCCAATCAGAAGACAGGGGAAACAACGTCTGTTTCCTTCCCACAAAATTTTCTTTCGGTTCCACGTCTAAAATTTGAATAATAAAACTCACTAATTTCGGTCTCCAACGTGAACTTCGTCCCAGGAATGGTAAAAGTATCAGAGAAGACCAGCAGAGAAAAGACACTCTGCAAAACTTGATAAAAGTACAAAATCACAGGGGTTGACTGCCGCCTTTGAACGATGTTGCAGATATCATAAACTATATGCAGAAGCAGCTGAATTTCGAAAAACTGGATACAAACAAATATTCCACAGATTCTGTATTTATTTTTATGCATTCATTATTATTAATGTGTATAATATAAACGGCTTCCTTACCGAACTGTGTTCCACAGTGGTTAAAGAACTCGGCTCTCATTCAGGATCATTACGCTTGGATTCCCCATAGACTCATCGAGATACATACCTTTCTCGAGTTTCTCCTAATTCGCTGTTGGCAAATGTTTCCTTCGTAATGCGCTAGGACGATGTATTTCTCCATCGAGGCCGAATCTGAGCTTATTTCCCGACTTGGAGATGTGACGTTTATCTTTATCCCTCTTAGATAAATTAGTATTAGTATTCACAATGTTACACTCAGTACTATCAAGCACATAAATTTAAATGCAACAGTAATCTATCCATTTTATACAAATACAGTTTCTGAAAAAAATATAGAAACATAAGGCAATAAAATACGGCAATAATAAACTGCATACTCGCGTTGACAATATGAGCCACAAAATGTGCGAGCTATATTAAAATGGATCGTCTCACGAGAAGTCTGCCATTCTTCAAAGAATAATGCAGGGTAAAGAATGGGGGAAGGAGTTGCCATACATAAAATGGTGGAGGAAATCGACATTGATTAATGTGGGCGTTCAGATGGAATCCATTGCCTTTTTATGTAAGGCAATGAATCTCTCAGCAGATAGGCAGGCCTGCTCTGTATTCCAGCCAAATGGCCAGCTGTCGGTCAGAGGGCAAAGTTGCTTCCCCTCCATCCCTCCATTCCTTCCCCGTCACCCCCCCCCCCCCCTCCTCCTCATCACTCCCCATTCCATCACACTGATGACAAACTGCCGCCAGCTGGAGTTTTCCCGTCACTTCTTACACTGATTCGGCTACACGCAAAGATATAAAACGACGTCGACTGGATAACATTCCTCAAGTGAGGTAATGAACTGTCAAACGCCAGAGACCTAAAGCTGATGTCGCGGACATGTAAAATTACCAGCGAAAGTAAATGCGTATCTTTTGAATCCAGAAGTCATTCCAGTTCTTAAAACACGTCAATGCAGCACCAATGACATTTAAACCTGAGCAAAGACGGAATTGCTGTTGCAGATATTAAGTGCTGTGATGAAAAATGTCTCATAAGAGTACCACAGGTCTGTTTTGTGTTTTATATGGTTGTTTTGAGCAAAAAGACGCCAGATTTATATGACAAGTAAATGAGTGAATAAATGAACAATCTTAAAGCAACTGTCGAATTTTAATATCCAGTCACACCAGGACAAGCTTCGCAACTGCTAAATGCGAATGGGAATTGGATGTATGTCGTAATCCTCGTCTTTCTCCTCTTTTTGTTCATCTCTGGTTCCCGCTTTAGCGTCGAAATCGCGCACTGGGTAGCGCACTGGTCTCACATTGAAGAGGATGGGGTTCAAATCCGCATCCGGCCATCCAGATTTAGGTTTCCCTAAAATCACTCAAGGTAAATGCGGGGATGGTTCCTTTGAAAGGGCACGGCCTATTTTCTACCCCATTCCTGATGATAACTGAGCTTTTGCGCCATCTGTAATGACCTCGATGTCGACGGGACATTAAACCTTAATGTTTCTACCTTCTTTTGTTTCCGCTTTCTTTTGCACCCTCACACTTTTTCTGTTCATTACCTCATCCTCCCTCTCCCTCTCCTTCTCTCCTCTCTCTCTCTCTCTCTCTCTCTCTCTCTCTCTCTCTCTCTCTTCAACTCCTGCTCTTCTCTGTCACCTACTCTTTCCCTCTCTCTGTCGTCATTTCTTCCCCCTCTATGTCCACTTCCTGTTCCCTCTTCTCTCTGTCTTTGACGGTCGTTTATTGATGCTGCAAAGGAAATATTGAAAGGGAATTGAAGTCACTTAAAATAAATGTGTAAATCCATTGGGTTTATTGGTATACAGGCTATCAGACAGATCTCTCCTTCTTCTGTTTCTGTGGGAATAGCAACTTCTATCGAAGTATATCGCTTGGTTTTAATCTGCAAACGGGTAGCATTACAAATTGTATGACGATTCAATAGTAGTATTCTAATCAGAAGCCAATACGTCACTGAAAATTATTTGTTGTTGTGGTCTTCAGTCCTTAGACTGGTTTAATGCAGCTCTCCATGATACTCTATCCTGTGCAAGCTTTTTCATCTCCCAGTACCTACTGCAGCCTACATCCTTCTGAATCTGCTTAGTGTATTTATCTCTTGGTCTCCCTCTACAATTTTTAACCTCCACATTGCCCTCCAATACTAAATTGGTAATCCCTCGATGTCTCAGAACATGTCCTACCAACCGATCCCTTCTTCTAGTTAAGTTATGCCACAAGCTGTCCTTCTCCCCAATTCTATTCAACACCTCCTCATTAGTTATGTGATCAACCCATCCAATCTTCAGCATTCTTCTGTAGCACCACATTTCGAAAGATTCTATTCTCTTCCTGTCCAAACTATTTATTGTCCACGTGTGACTTCCATACATGGCTACACTCCATACAAATATTCCAAGAAACGATTTCCTGACATTTATATCTATTCTAGATGTTAACAAATTTTTCTTCTTCAGAAATGATTTCCTAGCCATTGCCAGCCTACATTTCATATCCTCTCTACTTCGACCATCATCAGTTATTTTGCTCCCCAAATAGCAAAGCTCCTTTACTACTTTAAGGGTCTCATTTTCTAATCTAATTCCCTCAGCATTACTCGACCCAATTCGACCACATCCCATTATCGCCGTTTTGCTTGTGTTGATGTTCATCTTATACCCTCCTTTCAAGACACTGTCCATTCCGCTCAACTGCTCTTCCAAGTCCCTTGCTGTCTCTGACAGAATTACAATGTCATCAGCGAACCTCAAAGTCTTTACTTCTTCTCCATGGATTTTAATACCTACTCCGAACTTTTCCTTTGTTTCCTTGCTCAATATACAGATTGAATAACATCAGGGATAGGCTAGAACCTTGTCTCACTCCCTTCCCAACCAGTGCTTCCCTTTCATACCCCTCGACTCTTGTAACTGCCATCTGGTTTCTGGGCAAATTGTAAATAGCCTTTCGCTCTCTGTATTTCACCCCTGCCACTTTCAGAATTTAAAAGAGAGTATTCCAGTCAACATTGTGAAAAGCTTTCTCTAAGTCTACAAATGCTAGAAACGTAGGTTTGCTTTTCCTTAATCTTTCTTGTAAGACAAGTCGTAGGGTCAGTATTTCCTCACGTGTTCCAACATTTCTATGGAATCCAAACTGATCTTCCGCGAGGTCAGCTTCTACCAGTTTTCCAATTCGTCTGTAAAGAATTTGTGTTTGTATTTTGCAGTTGTGACTTATTAAACTGATTGTTCGGAAATTTTCACATCTGTCAACACCTGCTTTCTTTGGGATTGGAATTATTATATTGTTCTTGAAGTCTGAGGGTATTTCGCCTGTGTTATACATCTTGCACACTACATGGTAGAGTTTTGTCAGGACCCGCTCTCCCAAGGCTGTAAGTAGTTCTAATGGAATGTTGTCTACTCCGGGGGCCTTGTTTCGACTCAGGTTTTTCAGTCCTCTATCAAACTCTCCATGCAGTACCATACCTCCCATTTCATCTTCATCTACATCCTCTTCCATTTCCATAGGATTGTCCTCAAGTACATCGTCCTTGTATAGACCCTCCATATACTCCTTCCACCTTTCTGCTTTCCCTTCTTTGCTTAGAACTGGGATTCCATCTGAGCTCTTGAAGTTCATGCAAGTGGTTCTCTTTTCTCCAAAGGTCTCTTTAATTTTCCTGTACGCAGTATCTATCTCACCCCTAGTGAGATACGCCTCTACATCCCTACATTTGTCTCCTAGTCATCCCTGCTTAGCCCTTTTGCACAACCTGTCGATGTCATTTTTGAGACGTTTGTATTCCTTTTTGCCTGCTTCATTTAATGCATTTTTATATTTTCTCCTCTTATCAGATAAATTCAATATATCTTCTGTTAACCAAGGGCTTCTACTAGCCCTCGTCTTTTTACCTATTTGATTCTCTGCTGCCTTCACTATTTCATCTCTCACAGCTATCCATTCATCTTCTACTGTATTTCTTTCCCCCCTTCTGGTCAATTGTTCCCTTATACTCTCTCCTAAACTCTGTACAAACTCTGGTTCTTTCAGTTTATCCAGGTCCCATATCCTTAAATTCCCACCTTTTTGCATGTTCTTCAGTTTTAATCTACAGTTCATAACCAATAGATTGTGGTCAGACTCCACATCTGCCCCTGGAAATGTCTTACAATTTAAAACCTGGTTCCTAAAGCTCTGTCTTGCCACTATATAATATATCTGATACCTTTTAGTATCTCTAGTTTTCTTCCATGTATACAACCTTCTTTCATGAATCTTGAACCAAGTGTTAGCTATGATTAAGTTATGCTCTGCCCAAAATTCTACGTGGCGGCTTCGTCTTTAATTTCGTAGCCCCAATCCAGATCCACCTAGTGTATTAGTAAAAGTCATAAGACAGTTGTTATTGATTAAAAGTTATACGTACTGGCTACGTAAGCTATCTAAAAGCTTACGTAAACTTCCAACATAGAAATTCGGGAACTTTATATACAACATTAAGATTGCGAGTATCTGAGAAATCTGACTTTGAAAAAGTAACCTGAAAGTGCCTTTCTGGTTCCGAGTCTGTTTAAACATTCTTAATGGCAAGAAATCAGACTCAGTTCAACACCGATAATCATTAAACATTTAAACTGATAAATTGTTGGCCCCATTTTAATAATTTAACTTAGGCTTACCTGTTGCAGTGTGGAAAAACCGTGTCGCTGCTCTTGTCTTGAAAGAGCATCGTATTTGTTGAACTAAACTACTGAGATGCGCCTGGAGCAACCCGCTCTCTTTTTACAAAAGGGGGAATGTACTTGGTTCATAAAAAATATGAACATGTAAACTCATATTCCGGCATGGATTTCGTTGCGGACTATGATTTGGGGTAAATTATAACATCAGATTTAGTTAGTTTAGGAATTAGAAAATTTCTATATTGAATAAATATATAAGTCTTTGTTTCACAACACTATTTTAAAAAAAATACTGTTCTTGAGTGGACAAACTTATCAGCCTTTAAGCTTACATAAGATGTTTCCAAATATTCAACTCGTAAAATTGACGTTAAACATTCAACAATTTTTGCTACTCCCTGATTCAAATTGAAAATTATGCATCCCGTTTATTCTGCCCTTCACTCAAGTCTCCGAATACGTCCACCAATGATGCGTAAAATGCTTTAAACATTCAACAATTTTTGCCACTCCCTGATTCAGATTGAAAATTATGCTTCCAGTTTATTTTGCCCTGCACTCAAGTCTCCGAATATCAGCACCAATGACGCGTAACTACAATTTGCTGCAATAAAGTACACAATCCGAAATCAATTACCTTCAATTAAATCTTCCTCTATTGCTCATCAAAAGAAATATGAGAAAATATCCCTCTCAGTGTTTGTTCTCACGTTAAATTTTTAGTTACTAAATGAACATGATTCGCTTCCTCATCTCACCAACTGCGCATATGTGGTAGTACTACCGATACACGTCACTATCGACTACTGTGTGTCCTCACCTCTCTGTTAACAGTGCGAATCATAATCTGTGCCTCCTGGAAAGCAAAGATGTTCCACGTGAACACAGCATTTCCAATGACAGTGCACACTTATACTTTCAGACAATACAAAGGCGTTTAAGCGTTCATGGCATCCAAATACTAGAGAAATGCCCATGAAATTATCTGCAGCCGCCTTTCACAACCCCTGGGCCACTCCGGCCAGAATTTGGCTGATTGAAATTTATAATTGACAAACGTTAACCGGCAAACTTCGAAAATAAAGTTAAAAACTTCTGACGAAATACTACAATTAAAAAGAAAAAGTACATAAATCTAAATAATACAATAAGAATACTGAATACAAAAGAAAAAAACTTATGTACACAGTCTCACGCTTAAGCATAGTGTCCATGACATACAAGTTAACAAACGTGAATGTCCTTATGACGTAGAAATAGCGGAGTTAGTCTTTCATCGTCTCTTGTTATAAGTTCTTGCTAGTTTGTTTTCATACAAAATATATAAATAGCACATAGTCTAAAAAATTAGTTTCGCCACAAATGTTAGATTTGTACTGCACTTGTTTATGTAGTGTCTTGAGCAAAGAAGACTGTCGTCAGTAAAATACATGAACAGAATTCGGTAAAGTGTTGTAGAATACTTTGTTAAAGTGATCATTGTAGAAGACTCAGTGTAAGATACAAATTCTCTTCATTCCACTGACCGAGCGAGGTGACGCAGTGGTTAGCACACAGGACTCTCATTCGGGAGGACGACGGTTCAATCCCGTCTCCGGCCATACTGATTTAGGTTTTCCGTGATTTCCCTAAATCGTTTCAGGCAAATTCCGGGATGGTTCCTCTGAAAGGGCACGGCCCATTTCCTTCCCAATCCTTCCCTAACCCGAGCTTGTGCTCCGTCTCTAATGACTTCGTTGTCGACGGGACGTTAAACACTAACCACCTCCAACACCACCACCATTCTACTGATGCCGTCAATGACAGCGCACACGGATTAGTTCAGGTGTGAGTAGGCTAGAAGCAGACTCAGAGAGAAAATTGCATTAGTCTGTTAAATTCTCCGCTGACAACTGAAAGCCAAATATATTTTACAACGCGCTGCTGAGCGTAAGGTTCCATATATGATAAAGAAGTGTGTTTTCAGTGAAATTTATGAGATCTACTCTGTGTACTGAAATCATACATTTTTTCGCTTAGTCCTACTACAAAAAAGGTGTCCCAGCATAAACCTTAATCATATTTGCAATCAAAGAATTACTTAGAGGTAAAAGTTGTAACACATTACATATACGTGGGAAAACATAAAAGTTACAGAATCAGTCAAAATTACTTAGAGTCTTATAAATTTTAATGCTAAACAGGTGACGTAATTCCATTTGCAGTAAAAACTGTAAGTTCATTCCTTATCAGCAAAACAAAGTAATTTCAATGACTAATTTACATATAGTGACATTATCTGTGAAAAAATAATTGACAGATCTCAGGTACAAAAGAACGTATCTGCCTTATACAGTCATTAATGAATGTTTTTCCGTTTAAACCTATCTTAATACTGTGTAGCACATCTCCAACAGATGCTGCTTTGAACAGAATTTTACGAGAACTTCTACGTACTAGGAAGAAAAATAAATGAAATAGGAGAAAAAAGGTTCATGTTGTTTAGCACACCATCCTGTTTGTTCCGGCTTAAAGAAATATTTCATTACGGAGTGGTCTTCAGTCTGTCAAACATAACGTAAGTAGAGATTTTGGCCACAGGGGTATCTAATCTACGTATGCGCTGACTAACAAGTCTTATCTAAGTAGTATGAGCATAATGTACTCTAAATATATGTCAAGTAGTGGGTAAATAATAAATGGTTGTTATACAGAGCTTACTGATAAACATTATAAAATAAACAGAACTCATGTGAAACAAAGTGGTGTTGACCTAATGAGAAAAATAACTGTAAAATTTTGAACATGATCACAGTAAGAACCTCTTGTAACAGTGAACCACAGAATAAATAACAGTTTAGAACATCATGGCAGATCAGATGTAGCATCCTCCCCACAACATTATCAATAACCTCCTGTCTCAATGCACATGAAATTTTATTCTCAGGCAAAAATATTACGAAACCTGAATAATTACAAAGTGTGCATGGTAAGGAAACAACAAGATTTGTAACCATATTCGCATCTTCCTATAGATCAGCAATTCATCAATTAAAAATAAATAACATAAAACTCAATGCACTACTAAAATTCCTCCATTACAACATTAATCATCTTCAAATGAAAATAAATGTACCTAAAACGTTTAGTGACTTTGCCCAGAAACGCTGCCTCTACCATAATTCGACTCAGTAGCCCTTTCTGAAAACAGCGAATTCTTCCAACATTCTAACAACTCTGTCAAATAAATATTACTTGCAGGGGTTCAACCTCCTTTACCTTTACCTACAAATGCCACTGTATAGCAATAGTCTTCCAGTAAGATTAATTGTTGTCGTACCTGTTAAACTATTTTTGTTGTATTCATCATTTGTTTCATCTGCGATTCATTTTATTTTGTTATCCTTGTTGTAGCTCTAAAAATAAATTGCATAGCGCATAATGTGTGAAATATAATCTGCAACAGTTATTAAGTTGTAAGACGACATGTATGTGAGGCACAAATAGAAGAAATTGTTCAATTTTCATCATCAAAAAAATCAATATCGGTTGTCTATAGTTTCTACTTACATCTAACAACATAAACGATGAAATGACTATATAGTTTGAAATAAGATTTTTTCTTAATTCTGGATATATACAAATGTTACAAAATACCTTATAAAAGTACTCTTTCTGGCTGCATTCTCTCTTCATCACTGTGTCCTGACAGTATAAAAAGTATAAAAGTAGACATTATTCGCGAAACTTTGTGAAATAGGAAACGTGCTGTATGCCATCGCGGCGTTTAGTCCGTAATGAAGCCTTTTCAAAATCAATGGGATGACAAATTCGACGAATCTGATAAGAACCACTGTAAGTTAAAAATAATTTACTGATGATTTCATTACTTTTTAGGTCAGAACTAACCAAGTCTTTTTCACCACCTGAAAATTTCTGTCTCTGCCTTTTGAAGTCGTTTCCTCTTCTCTGCTGCTTGCTTGATGCATGCTAGTGTAATGTCTATCGTTTGGTGATGATGTAAGTATCATGGCTTTGGAACTGGTACAATTTCTCTAATTTCGTCTGCTGATAGTTTGTCTTTGAGCACTAAATAACGAGAAAATAAATCAGAATCGTTTGGCAAAGAATTTATCATATCGTGAAAAATATTGGTGTATTTGTTCCATTCTCTTCGTTTTTTGTGTCTGCGTAGTTTCCCAATTTCCTTTTTGATTCTTCATCTGGATTGCATGATCCATGGTAGCGGGATGTAAAAATTGACATAATTTTCCTATTCTTTAATGTGCGATTCCAAAAATTTGATCTGAATTGAGATACATTCTGAGATAGAGCTTCGTCATCATGTTCCACTTATCCTAAGAAGTTCTTAATAAATGACGCTGAGACAGTTTCGGAAGAGGTCAACGAAACGAATTAGGAAGTAGGCTCTACAGTTACAAAAATTTAGTAATTTCTTTGTCTACTACTCGCAACTGGTCGATGCAGTTCAACGCATGATAAATTACGTAGTTTAATATAAATGATAGGGTGTAACTGAACAATGTATGGATTTGTTGAAGTTTTAGCTTTTTGACATAATTTACACTTCACTAGAATTCGTCGAATCGGGTTTTCCGTGTTGTGTATGAAATTGGTCGAAGTACTTAAAAACATTCGAATTTTTGTCTTGTTTCCTTGTTATGTCCCTTGAGGCTGATGATACTTAATTTTCGAATGTTACTTGATATTTGTACAGCACGGTGAAGCTGGACGGACAAAAATCTGTAGATGTTGTACTTATGTTCCTCCAAGAGATCGTGATGAAGTAACTGTTACAACATTTTCTACTCCAGGAAGGTATACAACGGTAAAGCTAATTCTTGTAAATACGTTTCCCATCTTATTAATCGATCATGGGAAAGAGTGCTGTTTGGAGAAATTGTAAGGCTCGGTGATCTGTCTTTCAAACAAGAAATGTCGAAATTTAGAGAACGCCGAAATTATTGCCGATCGCTCGAGCTCAGTGATGGAATAATAAGTCCAGAAGGTGATATGACTCAGATTGGAAATGCCGTACTATTTTGAACAACAATTCACCTTCTCAAATCTCTTGGAATAGATATAAACCAATCTTGTAACTTTCAGTAGCCTATCAAATTCTCGTCCAAGGTAGGGATGTGAAACCAGCGGTCCTATAGGAAACCTGTATAAAAGTGTCAAACTCTTTCTGAGCCTGTTCGTCCCAGCACAACTTGGTACTTTTACCACTACGATGATATAACCGTCCTGTGTCCAGAGCTTTGCAATGAATGATCCGACGAAAGAACTTTATGGGGCCTAGAAAACTTCTTACTTGACTTTTAATTGTTGGAGTAACAACATATCGAATGGCCAAAGTATGTCTGGATCAGGCTTAATTTCAGAAACTGAAATCAGATGTCCTACAAATTTAACTGATCTTTTCCCAAATTACAATTTATTCTGATTGACAGGAACACAATATTTTAAAAAATATCAAAAGTTAGTTTAAAGCGCTGTTTTGTTCGTGACACTTTCCTTAATGACAGTGTCATCGACGTATGTAGTGACTCATCGGGTAGTAAGGAATCTAATCCTCTGATCAATTCTCCTGAAGAAATACTCAAGACGAAAGAGTTTGCAAAATTGGTAACAGATTTCAAACCAAAGAAACACTGTGTATTGATAGAAATATGGATGACTGGACTTCAAATATGTAGTGGAAAATACGGTAACATGTTATCAACTAATATTCCTGCAACCCAAACTTATTTTAATTTTGTGTGAGGGTAAGGTAGGACAAAATCCGTGTGAATTAAAATTGTTGAAAGCCTAATTACTGGTAACAGTGACGGGAGAACCTGAATCTAAAACTGTATTTAAATGTGTATACCTTTTTTTTGCGTACAGATGACTTGGTGGCAAACGTGTGTCTGTGATTCTTATTTTTCTCGTGAGGCAAATCTCTTACGTCTTCTAACAGACTGCCGCGCGGTGTAGCCGTGGGATCTAGGCTCCTTGCCACGGTTCGCACGGCAGCTCCCGTCGGAGGTTCGAGTCCTCTCTCGGGCATTGGTGTGTAGGTTGTCCTTAGCATAAGTTAGTTTAAGTTAGATTAAGTAGTGTGTAAGCTTAGCGGCCGATGACTTCAGTAGTGGTCCCATAGAATTTACTGCAAATTTCCAATTTCTTCTAACAGATTATATTTCCGATAAAGTCTTCTGAATTAGCAATATCCTTTGATGTTTCGCCGAGCGCATCTTCTGCCGCCTGCACTTAGTCAATGTAGAACACGACTGTCGCGTCTCTGTGTTGTGTGATGAAACTTCAGCTATGTGCATGTTCTTTGTTATTCCGGATTATTCGGAAAATGCTGCTATAGATGGAAACGCTCTCTGGTTGTTTTAAAGAACGATTATGTTGGTTGTTAAAATGTTCTCTTCTTCAGTATGCGTTATTCCTGTTCCAATAACCAATATTTTGATACTGTAAGCGTTGTCTGTTGTCGTTGGAGTTCTGATGGTATAGTTACTCTCTGTAATTGTGTACATAGCTAGTTCTCGGTACTTAATTATTTCATGAATTACTACTGTGTACGTGTGTGACTGTGGAAATAACTCTTGTCGTGAGAAATGGTTAAAAAATGTTTCAGATGGCTCCAAGCACTATGGGACTTAACATCTGAGGTCATCAGTCATCAGGACGTAGCACTACGTAAACGTAACTAACCTAAGGACAACACACACATCCATGCCAGAGGCAGGATTCGCACCTGTGACCGTAGCAGCAGCACCGCTCCCGACTGAAGCATCTAGAACCGCTCAGCCACAGCGGCGGGCAGAAATGGTTCAGATTGGCCGTTGAATGTCTGCTGGTCCTTACGATGAAAATTTTGATCCTACAGGTAAGTGTTTTGATTTGATTCGTTAATTTTCTGGTTGCTGTAATTTTGGTTTCGACGTCTTCTGTCGTTGCCAAAATGGTTGTTGTTTCTACTAATTGTAAAATATCTCGGAATTTTGATTATTGTATTTCTGGTGAACTGTCAGTAGCGAAATGTGTAATTTTTTGGAGTTTCGAAATTAAAATTTTGATTAAAACTGATGAGCTGAAAGATTCTAACAAATGTTGGTTTTGTTGTAGCACGTGTTCAAGAAAGTGTGTGAGCATTTCGAATTCTGAGTTCTTCAATTCTGGTAAATTTAGAAGTTACTCCTAGATACCACGCTATGTTATTTCAGATCAGTGTGTTGCAAGGAATGCGGTCAGATTTTTTTCATTTGAAAAACAGTATAGCGCAATCGATCTCTTTCTCATTGCTGATTCTCCTTCCAAGAAACTGAAAATAATTTCTAATTTGAGTGTGACTGGCCAAGTAGGTATTAATGAAAATCTAAACTGTTGGACCCAATCTAATGGATGTAAGTCGTGTGCCCCATTTCGAAAAACATTAAATATCGATACTGATAAAAAGCGTTTGTACTCAAATCTATTGTTGCTCTGGGTACCGTAACATTTTTTTTCTATTTTAGCAAGCGCGAGAAAGTTCGATGTACGTACAAACTCTCTTTATCTCAAAAACTTGCTAAAATGTTGATGTTGAATATTTTCCATTTCACGTTCGTTATAGTTTTCTGTGAAATTGTGAGTACAATCGGTTTATACAACATGAATCTGAATTTTGTTTACTTATTCCTTGTGCTGTGTGTTAACTGCCATTAGCTCTTGTTTGAAATTTTCTAAGTGTTGGTATTCCTGTGTTTCTGTAACATGTACTGGTTGTGTTCGATGTGACTACCTACATTTAGCTGTGAGATATTTTACTTGAAATGTTATCCACCTGAGCTCTCAGTGTCTCCTGTTATTCATTCGTTCTGGCATTGATCATCTTTGTGCTTGTTTGTATTGTTTGTATCTGTTCTGAATGTCTGCGTGATTTCCTTTTTTTTTATTTGGTTGCAGCTGTGCTGGGAAGTACCTTTTTGATCCAAGGAACAATTAGAGGTGATCGCATTAAGCCTTTCGTCTACCTCAGAATTTTCGCACTCCTAGAAGTTACATTCTGAATTTGTGTTTCAACTTTTTTGTTTAATTCTTTTCAAATAATTCTGCGTTTTATTTCGTGTTGGTCTGCTGGTTGCTTCTGACCAGATTTGAGTAAAATGTCAAAAAGCTCTGCCATTGATTTGTTGTTTTCCTGTAATAACTGCTGAAACGGAAGACGAAGGTCATTGTTCGGCAAATAATTCTTAAGGTATGTTGTGTGACCAACCGGTGTCTGAAAAATTTTGCATTGCTTAAATGGCAGCGTTATTCAATGGAGCTGAATTCGTAGTATTTAATGCCGAATTTTGACAATGCTCAGGGAATGGAACGTTCAAATTTGCAAACATGTTCTTATCTGGATTTCTAATCGTGTGTGATTCATGATTGTCATGACTGACAGAACGGGATGTAACAGCGTCCTTTATTACTCGACTGAACCGTATATAACAGCATCATCTCCGATGACAATGTGCATTTGTAATTTCATACAGTACAAAGGCACTTACCCGTTCCTTACATCCAAATATTAGAGAAAAGCCTATGAAATTATTTACAGACTCCTGTCACTGAAATTACAACTTTCCTGTTTTTGTTAATACTGACCGCGAGGAATGAAACGAAGTAGCTTATTTTTCACTATACACATTTTCTTTATAATTGTGTACAAGGAGAAACAATACATAGAACGAGTTCTCACGAAGTATAAGTGCGATGGTATTATAGTTAAAAACGACTGCGAAAAAGGAAACTGAATATTACGTTGTCACAACACAGTACAGTTCAGCGTTCTTTTTTCTCACAGTACCTCTTCACAGATAACCTGTGCTGTGTTTTTCCCTTTAGAAAAAACATAGAACCTATTTTTATCAACGATATTTCCCTTCTATATATGACTGTGTGTGTGTGTGTGTGTGTGTGTGTGTGTGTGTGTGTGTATGTATGTGTGTGTGTGTGTGTGTCCCAACTTTTATTGGAGTATAGTGTAAAAATTGGAAATAATTCGATCGAGAGCTTTTCGACGTTTTAAGTAACAACGGTAAACCACTAATTAAAATTTATATATATACATATATTAAACATCCAATGTCGTTTATTAGTGTGTCGTGTGAACATTGGAAGTCAATCGGTCGAAAGCCGTTCGAGAGTTTTTGGTAACAGCGTTGAATTACGACTTGTCTTCATATAGTAGTGAACACTGAAGGTTTCTTGATTCAAGTAATAAAAACTATATTATGAAAGGCATTAACGACGTGGAATTTAGCTACCAAAGAGATAGGAAGTACATTCAGATTTCACACGTAATAATATGCTGTCTCTAGCTTCCCGCACTTTTGCTCGGCTATTTGATTCAGATACAGTCGTTGCATACATAATCGAGAGACTGCTGACATTTATAAACCCCTTGGTGCTGGTAGGAGATTCAGCGTGTAGAAAAGTCAAAACGGCCTTTGTTGCAGTTGAGTACAATGACGTACACATTAAATAGTGCTCGAGTAAGTACACTGTTCACAGCACAGGTGATAAATGGAAGGAGTATGGGCGCTGATGACCACGCTGTTTAGCGCCCGTAAACCTCAAACACACACTGGAAGGAGTGTCTTGAACGACTGACCCAGCGGAAGGAACTAACTGATGAGTGCAGATACGACAAAGTAGGAGTCGATGTGGGGTACAAGGAGGATCCTGTTTTAGAGACAGATTTCAATAGAGTTTTTAAGGGTCGCAATCAAAGAAGGTGGAATGAAATGATAACATTCATACGGAAGTTCTAAAATCATTGGGGGCAGTTTCAACCAGATGGCTGTTCGGGTTGAGTCTGGATAGATAAAATCAGACTGTCGGGAATATGTCATGGACACCAACATGAGAACCGTAGGGCACTTAATGCGAGGGCCACGCTGAAGGATGGCAAAGAAAACTGAGTATATGTAGCTTTCGGAGTGACTAGGGCACCAGGGAGGTGCACCTGACGTTATACTTGATAATGGTTGAAAGACGCAAGGAAAGTCACAACACTGTCAAAGGATTTAGCGAGCTAAGAAAAACATTGTCATTAAAATTCGGTGCAACGGTATTCTCAGTAAAATATGTACAAGTTGTACGGATACACATGTAATATTCTAGATGTGCGGAAATCAAAGGGAAAAATGTTCGTATTGGAAGAAAGAAAGATAGGAATTAAGTCTTTCGCCCCCGTTGGTCAGTCTATACATCGAAGAATTAATGGTGGAAATAAAATAAACGCTCAGGAGAGCAATTAAAATTCAGGGTGAAAGAATTACATTGAGAAGTCTCGCTGGCGATGTTGCTATAGTCAGTGAAATACACGAGGAATAATGTAGAATCTGTTGAATGGAACAGATAGTCTAAGGAGCACATACAATGGACTGAAAGTAAACCGCAGAGAGGCGAAAATAATGAAACATAAAACTTTGGGATCACGAAGAAACCGAAGTGACGGAATTCTCTTAACTTAGGACGAACGAGCGTATGAGGGAGGCAACAAGGAAGACATATAAAGAAAACACGCACAGGGGTTTCTTCGTCAGAAGAGATCTGTGGTACCTTTCGTAAAGACATTCCTGTACGTTTCAAGCACAGTATTGTGTGGTTGTGAATCGGCTGTGGAAAACCAAAAAATAAAGACTCGACAGAGTGTGATGTACTGATATAGAAGAACGTTGAAAATTGGCAGAGCAGTTGAGATAAAAAATGAGATTCTCCGCTGAATAGGCGAGAAGAGGCCCATGTGAAAAAGACTGACAGTAAAAGAGACATAATTATAGACATGTGTTTAGAACAACCGAGTATAATTTGCGTGTCTCTCTTAAGCGAACTGAAGGTGGTAAAAACTGGAAGTTAGCGATTGGAATATATCTAAAAAATAATTGACTACTTTGATTGTAGATGCTACTCTACAATGAATAAGTTGGCACAGAAAGGAAATTCGTTGGGAGACACAGCAAACCCGTCAAAAAAGACTGATAATCCTTAAATGAGGAGGGCAGACCCGGAAAGAAATGGCCTGAATTGTGTTATTCAGTACTAAATTGAAACTACTTTCATTGAATCATCGGTAATTGTGATGTAGGAGGATAGGATTCATGCAGTATGCTATTGCGGAAATTATATCCCTTGACGCTTCAAGATGAGGTTGTCAATCTGTAATGTCGAAGAAAATTCACACTACCTATACGTAAAGAAGTACACAGAAACGATGGTAGTAAGATAGAATTTTTGTGAAATCTGATGATATAAAACAATAGATTCCTTCTGACCAAGTCTCCTTTCACACTCTCCTAGCTTTCTCCGTCATGTGTTCTTTTTTCCAGAGCTAACAGAATTCCGTCACTTACTTCGGTCAGCCACTTTTTTCTTACTTATTGTGAATTTTATATAAGTTGTTAACCTGACGGATTCTAAAATACTGTCTGTCCAAAACTTTAATAATCATATAACGTAATTGATTCATAGCTCCATAGGAAATCAATGTCCTATAAAACAGTGTTCTTGTAGGACGACCAAAACTAAACTAACAAGGGTTCCCATTACTAATGCTTTACTTATTTTGTTTGGAGTACATAGAGTCCATGTAGTTACAAAACGTGCTTGAATGTAAGACAAATGTCTTAGAAAGTTACTTGTGTACCCACGATTAAATGAAACGGTACGTCTAGCATCTTGAATACTTCGCTAGAGGATCTTCACGTGCTGACTGTCGCTTCAGTTCCATATACCTGTACTATCAAATGGTCGTAAAGTTCAGTTGGCTTACTCTTTGCAATCTATCTGGCCAACCATCTGGAACATCTAGACCAATCCTGTGCTCCGGTATTTCACGTACCTTTATAGTGTGTAAGGAGAAATGGTCAATATTTAGGGATGAAACAGGAACCATAATTGGGAGCAAAAAAATCTAGTACACCTGGGCTCTAAAATGCATACCTTAAGAACTACGAGTATTGTTCATCTTGGATACTGTGAATGATGTGTCTTCTTCTGCAAACGTTTTGCATTCCATGTTTTGGAGAAACCTCAAGAGGTATCGTCACATACTCAGTAGGAAAGACGTTTTCCTTAGGAGCTCATCCGATATGCGTTTAAAGCTAATGTTTAGTGCACATTGTTTCCTGTTTTGGTCCACAAAACCACCTCACGAAGTATGGAAATGAAAGTGTCTACAGTAGAAGAGATCTGTTTCACAGTATCGAAGATAAATAAGGGCTCATTGCTCTTAAGATATACATTTAGCGACCATGTTTACTAGACATTTTTGCTCGACTGATCTGACCTGACGTATCCCTGAATACTGACCACTCTTATTGGTACCCCTCGTGAAAGTAAATTCGCTTTAGCAGCATCTGGCATGTGCCACATAGAAATGTGTAATTCTAATCACACAACTTCAAGCAACAGTTACAAGTAGTCGTTGAATAAGTAAGAATATCGGGAGTGTTAGTCGTGAGTATTTGCGTCAATTAACAGCCAGCCTGTATTTTCGACCCTGAACACTTGTTCAAAACATTTGTTCGAAGTAGAGATCCCGTAGTGTAAGCGGGATGAATATCGGTACTTGACAGGAAATGAGTATTACAAGTAAAGGCTTCCTTTTGGATTTATATTATCATTCAGTGCATTGCTGCGAAAGTACCTATTTTTGATTTGTTTAACACGTATGAGTCATATAAAAGGGTGCAGTAAGATGTTCTACCTCCTAAACGACGTATCAGGAGTTAAGACAATGATTCGAAACATGAGATTTATAATTTACAGTTTCAAGACGTGATGTAGTGAGTACTTAAATACGTTAAGTTACAAAGTATACCATTTGAGTGTCGGGAGATAAATGTCCATTGTTAGGGTGAAGCCATTCTGTCCTAATAGTAAATTAATTTCTTTCAGAAAATTAATCTCAAGTGACGATATCACTCATTACGTTCGTTGAATTGTATATAAGAGAAGAACGTTTCTTTAACAGGGACTCTATAAAACATTAATAAAATGAAACATTGATAAAATGGGACTTTTAAGTAACATAATTCTGAGAATCCATTACATAATTATGAAATGCGATAATTTAAGGGGTGTAAATAAGATGGTGTTAAGCAGGCACTTTTAGGAATTATTTTCTTTTCTTAACATGAATAAATTCTAGGAGAAAAACTTGAACCAAATGCTTCTTGTTGGATTTTTCAAATTATTGCTAAATAAATGACTTATATCAGACGAAGAGAACTAATAACACAGGCACATATTCAGTTAGTGTTACCGTAGGTTACAGAGTAAGCAGCAATGAATCTTCCGATATCAGACGATGGATGAGAAAGCTAATTAAGGAAGCTGTTGAAAAGGTATAAAACACATGAACATGAACGTCACTTTTATGCTGTAACAGCCATGGAGATTGTAAACCATTTGTTCTTTGTTTCTGATAGGACTTTGCTACTTCCAAGACTTCTGCAAAACGTAAAGCTTCTAGGGTTTTCACCCATACAAAGTTTTATGTGATCCGAAGCGACGTGCTGTGTTGAAAGAGGATTATCATTTAACTCTGTTCTGTTCCCTGGGATACAGGGCAAAATGCCAAATTTCACATGCATAGCCGGAAAATTGTTTGATCCGCGCGCAAACGCACGGCATATCCAATACAATAATTTAGCGTTAATTTCTCTCACTACAGTTGCTAATTTCTGTTTTATTAAACAGGCACCAAATAAAGGGGATGTGTTTGTACACCGCTCACAAAACGTAGCTAGAGCCACACTGCAGCCAACTGTTTGTCGGAGGTAATTTACCACATATTTCACTCTGCCGGTGCAAATTTCAACTGATTTGCATGTGCTTCTATTTAATCGGTCCATCCATTCAAATCGTGTTGCATGCAGCATTTTACATATCTTGCTGTTGTATGTAAATTAATGCAGTTTTACGTTATGATAATAACTTGAAAACTCATTTGACGTAGTGAATAACGAAGTACCCTGATTATGACGCCAGTGCTGTGATTTTCAGAGTAGGTCCTCTTGTCACAATGCCAGACGGTCTATATTTATAGAATTCAGTCCCAGTTATGACTAATGCCAACTCATGTGGTGCCTACTCACCATCAGATGATTTTTTTTTCCTTTTCAGTCAGCTGATGATGACACGTCATTAAGTCGAAAGCGATAACGGTACCACTTTTGTACGTTCAGGGTGGATATGTTGTTCTCCTGCCAGTCCCGGATTAGGCGTCATGGCCTGTGCCGGCGTCAGTATCTCTTCCTCGCTCATCCCACACTCCTTCTTACAAAAGGATTGCATTCGATTGCTTGTTGAGGGGTTCTATCCAATCCTGCTTTCGAAGGCTTTGTTTGTTAGCTAATGGCTAAACCTTCATCTTTTCCTTTATTTTTCAGTCTTCTCCTGTACAGCGTTTCGCTTATCTAAGGAACTTCATTTCTGATATTTGTTGTTATCTTAGGTCTTTTGATCTTAATGTCTAAAATGTTACTTTATCTAGTGCTGTGGGTAGTGGAACATCAGACTGAATGTAGCCTTGCATACACTGAAGTTACAAAAATTTTTCAAATATATGCTTAATGTAGTATTCGGTTGTTATTTTCTGCTAGGAGTGGTACGATTTAATTTTGAGTAGTAGGTTTGTACCACGCCAATCCATTGGGCAGAAACAGTGTTCACTCTGTCTGGCGGAAACGACGGTATTCGCGGTCCCGTGAGTGGACCGTGAGACTTGGCTGTGAATGGCGCGCTGATTCTTTGGCTATCGGATGCAGGATCCGTTGCCGACAGCAGCGAAGGCCCTGTCCTACCGGGCAGAGTATATACACTTGGCGTCCTGGAATTTGTAGCTCGCAGGTGTTGAGTGGGCAGCGCTGGTTGTGCACCCTGACATTCTGAAAAACAACAGCGTTAGTAGTTTTCTTGCGAACAGAAGAAGGGTTGTCTATAAGGTACCGTAAGCTGTATTTTACTGTTTCTGCCTTTGGTTAGTAGTAATGGCTGAACGGTTTCGTTTCCCGTATCCTTACAGCTTTTTGTCAAATGTACTGCCTTTTTATAGTCTTGCACACCACACTCAACGAAGGTTGCGTTACATGTGAATAGGTACAACCTGTAGATTCATTTCTTTTAGTTACGAAGAATTTAGAAGATTTCATGAAAGTGTTTCCAGTGGCCGGTGGGAAACGTTCTGATTTCTTATTTACCTTTGTGGCTTGTTTCTAACACTGTTTCAGGTAACCCACTGCGTAATGCCAAATTTTTATGCATAAAGTGTGTGCACATAATGTGATTTGCTATTCAGACAAAATTAGACCACATGGAACCAGGAGGATGTATCATAGGAGCCATGTGTTAAGTACGTTGTCAGCGATCACAAGAGGGTTCGTTATAAAGAAAATCTTTTAACTGTTTAATTTTTAAAATTGTGAAAGTTCTGCTAAGTTTGGTTTTGCGGCCATAAGCTATATTTTACAAAATTTTCAGGCAATCATGGTGTTACAACGGTTCTGCCGCGCGGGATTAGCCGAGCGGTCCGAGGCGTTACAGTCATGGACTGTGCCGCTGGTCCCGGCGGAGGTTCAAGTCTTCCGTCGGGCATGGGTGTGTGTGTTTGTCCTAAGGATAATTTCGGTTAAATAGTGTGTAGGCTTCGGGACTGACGACTTTCGCAGTTGAGTCCCATAAGATTTAACACACCTTTGAACATCTGGGAACGGTTGTCAATAGCCTATTATTCATAAGAAGGTGTGTCACTTTTATTGCGAGGTGGCTTTTTTTCTATAACGTCAATCTCCGTTTACTTGCGCTCATGCGATAAGCGTTTGTTGTGATACTCTATGAAGCACGTATTTTTTCCACGTTGTGATTTAAAAATTGAACAAAATTTGTTAATGGTAAGTTATTTCAATCAATGGATCCCATAATATAATCCTATTGCCAAATAGTGGACAGTATTTCAAATGAGAATGAGGACAGCGAAACAACTTTTTCTGGGATTGACCGTGCATTGTCAATATGTAAAATTACTGACGTTTCGCCGGCCGGAGTGGACGAGCGGTTCTAGGAGCTACAGTCTGGAACAGCGCGACCGCTACGGTCGCTGGTTCGAATCCTGCCTCGGGCATGGATGTGTGTGATGTTCTTAGGTTAGTTGGGTTTAAGTAGTTCTAAGTTCGAGGGGACTGATGACCTCAGAAGTTAAGTCCAATAGTGCTCAGAGCCATTTGAACCATTTGAACCGACGTTTCGGTCACTGTTGCAAGAGACCTTCTTCAAGGTTTTTTTTGTTTAGTGTTGAATGAGAAAAGCTTTGTTTCATACAAACGTCAAAAAATGTTTTGAGTCGCCTACGTTCCGAGAGTTCCAGAATCTGTACAGAAAATTGGAATAGAGATCAACATAAGCATCATTTCCGCCTTTTTTGTTGCTCATGAAAACCACGATACAGTGAGACCTTTGGAGATGGTGGTCAAGACTGCTGTACACATCGGAACCTCTAATATCCAGTAGCATGTCCTCTTGCATTCATGCATGCTTGGGTTCCTTGTGCCATACTACTCACAAGTTCATCAAGGCACTGTTGGTCCAGACTGTCACACTCTTCAACGCTGATTCGGCGTCGATCCTTCAGAGTGATTGGTTGGACACGTCTTCCATAAAAAGATCTTTTCAATCTATACCGGGCAATTTCGATAGGGTTCATGTCTGGAGAATATGTTGGCCACTGTATTTGACCGATGTCGTTATCCTGAAGGAAGTTAGTCACAATATGAGCACGATGGGGACGCGAATTGTCGTCCATAAAGAAACGCGCCTCACCAATATGCTGACGATGTGGTTGCACTATCGGCCAGAGACTGGCATTCATGTATCGTACAACCGTTACGGCGCCTTCCATGACCACCAGCGGCGTACGTCGGCCCCACATAATGCCACCACAAAACAGCAGGGAACCTCCAACTTCGTGCACTTGCTGGACAGTGTGTCTAAGGCGTTCGACCTGACAGGGTTGTCTCCAAACACGTCTAAGATGATTGTCTTATTGAAGGCATATGTGACACTCATCGGTGAAGATAACCTGATGCCAATCCTTAGCGGTCCATTCAGCAAGTTGTTGGGCCCACCTGTACCGCACTGCGTCGTGTCGTAGTTGCAAAGGTGGGCCTGGCCATGATACTCAGGAGTCAAGTTGCGCATCACGCAGTCTATTGCGCACAATTTGAAGACCTGTGGCTGCACTAAAAGCATTATTCAACATGGAGGCGTTGCTGTCAAGGTTCCTCAGAATCATAATACGTAGGTAGTGGTAATCCAATGCAGTAGCAGTCGTTGGGCGGACTCAGTTAGACATATTATCCACGTTTCCTGTCTGTCTCTGTATCTCCTCCAGGTCTGAACAACATCGCTTTGCCTCACCCCGAGACGCCTGGACACTTACCGTGTTGAAAGCCCTTCCTGACACAAAGTAACAATGGGGACGCGATCGAATCGCGGAATTGTCCACGTAGGTCGTATGTAAAGTACACAAGCGGCAAGACGCAGTCAATACCTTCGCTGCGCAGTGCCGATGGTACTGTTATCGACGACTGCGCCGCTAAAGCGGAGTTATTGAACGCAGTTTTCCGAAATTCCTTCACCAGGGAAGACGAATGGAATATTCCAGAATTTGAAACACGAACATCTGCTAGCATGAGTTTCTTAGAAGTAGATACCTTAGGGGTTGCGAAGCAACTCAAATCGCTTGATACGGGCAAGTCTTCAGGTCCAGATTGTATACCGATTCGGTTCCTTTCAGATTACGCTGATACTATAGCTCCCTACTTAGCACTCATATACAACCGCTCGCTCACCGATAGATCTGTACCTACAGATTGGAATATTGCGCAGGTCGCACCAGTGTTCAAGAAGGGTAGTAGGAGTAATCCATTTAACTACAGACCTATATCATTGACGTCGGTTTGCAGTAGGGTTTTGGAGCATATACTGTATTCAAACATTATGAATCACCTCGAAGGGAACGATCTATTGACACGTAATCAGCATGGCTTCAGAAAACATCGCTCTTGTGCAACGCAGCTAGCTCTTTATTCGCACGAAGTAATGGCCGCTATCGACAGGGGATCTCAAGTTGATTCCGTATTTCTAGATTTCCGGAAAGCTTTTGACACCGTTCCTCACAAGCGACTTCTAATCAAGCTGCGGAGCTATGGGGTATCGTCTCAGTTGTGCGACTGGATTCGTGATTTCCTGTCAGGAAGGTCGCAGTTCGTAGTAATAGACGGCAAATCATCGAGTAAAACTGAAGTGATATCAGGTGTTCCCCAGGGAAGCGTCCTGGGACCTCTACTGTTCCTGATCTATATAAATGACCTGGGTGACAATCTGAGCAGTTCTCTTAGGTTGTTCGCAGATGATGCTGTAATTTACCGTCTAGTAAGGTCATCCGAAGACCAGTATCAGCTGCAAAGCGATTTAGAAAAGATTGCTGTATGGTGTGTCAGGTGGCAGTTGACGCTAAATAACGAAAAGTGTGAGATGATCCACATGAGTTCCAAAAGAAATCCGTTGGAATTCGATTACTCGATAAATAGTACAATTCTCAAGGCTGTCAATTCAACTAAGTACCTGGGTGTTAAAATTACAAACAACTTCAGTTGGAAGGACCACATAGATAATATTGTCGGGAAGGCGAGCCAAAGGTTGCGTTTCATTGGCAGGACACTTAGAAGATGCAACAAGTCCACTAAAGAGACAGCTTACACTACACTCGTTCGTCCTCTGTTAGAATATTGCTGCGCGGTGTGGGATCCTTACCAGGTGGGATTGACGGAGGACATCGAGAGGGTGCAAAGAAGGGCAGCTCGTTTTGTATTATCGCGTTATAGGGGAGAGAGTGTGGCAGATATGATACACGAGTTGGGATGGAAGTCATTACAGCATAGACGTTTTTCGTCGCGGCGAGACCTTTTTACGAAATTTCAGTCACCAACTTTCTCTTCCGAATGCGAAAATATTTTGTTGAGCCCAACCTACATAGGTAGGAATGATCATCAAAATAAAATAAGAGAAATCAGAGCTCGAACAGAAAGGTTTAGGTGTTCGTTTTTCCCGCTCGCTGTTCGGGAGTGGAATAGTAGAGAGATAGTATGATTGTGGTTCGATGAACCCTCTGCCAAGCACTTAAATGTGAATTGCAGAGTAGTCATGTAGATGTAGATGTAGGCATTGTTGAACTAGAGACAAGACGAGCCGTGTACCTCGTTTCTGGTGGAATGATTGGAACTGGTCGGCTGTCGGACCCCTCTGTATAACAGGCGCTACTCATGCATGGTTGTTTACATCGTTGGGCCGGTTTAGTGACATGTCTGAATAGTCAAAGGGACTGTGTCTGTGATATAATATCCACAGTCTAGGTCTATCTTCAGCAGTTCTGGGAACCGGGGTGATGCAAAACTTATTTTTCATGTGTGTATATACCAGTAGACGTGGCTGTTCCCTAATTCTGCTAGCCTGTTAAGTATGAAGAGGAGCGAAGGTGATCGGATGAAACTAGTAGATAAAAATATGGCGACAAAGAATGAAGGTAACAGAAGAGAGCAGAAGGAAACACAAAACATCGTTCTGTTACCATATGTTCCAGGTGCCACTCAAAGGGTGGGAAACATTCCCCACCGAGCCGATATCTTCGCGGAATAGAAGATGTTCTTCGCACAACGAAACATGCAGTTGACAAACTACATGTTGCTGAAGTTTACAAAATCAGATGCGAATGTGGATAAGTGTATGTAGGCCAGATGGGGAGATCCATCAGAACACGGATATCTGAAGTGGAAGGATATATCCGACTAAGACAACACACCAAGTTAGCGCTGACAGAACACCAGGATGAGTGCGGCCAAAAGACGTATTTTGCTGAAGTTCGCGACTGGCGAAACAGCCTCTTACTTTCAGTAGGAAGATTGGAGAGGCAATAGAAATAGTCATGCCGCCCCGCCAAGATGAAGAGAGAAGACGGGTACCGACTTTTAAGTGTCATGGCCGGCAGCAATAAGAGCGTTGCTGGGTGGCAGCTCACGTGTAGGGAAACACAGGCACGAGGGGACCGCAGCGGCCGCTAGGTACATAGAATAATGGGAAACAGCGCCAAGTCACAACTGCCTCCTGGTTTTCCATGAGGCGATTTCCACCGATCACAAGCAGTAATGCTAACGCCAAACAAAACGTAGGAGTTCCTACCAATGAAAAGAAATAATAAAAACACCAATAAGGCACTTCGAACATCCTTCCCCTTCTTCCTTAACAGCCTATCAGAATTAGATAACTGCCGCGTCTGCAGGTATACAAGAAACAAAGCTTTATCAAGGTCATTTGCAACAGTCACCAAAACCTCAGCAGTTTTACCTATTGACAGTATGGTCACAAACTCAGAAGAAAAATACTGACTGCGACATTGGCCGCAAAAGCCTACGTTTATAGAGGACGGGGATGTCGAAGACCTCTGAAGTGAGACTTCCCGTCACGATGACTTATTGTAAAATTTCACTTTTATACGTCAATTTCACATAAAGGTCTATAGACGGCCTAATAAATATTAATCACTGATGGCTTCCCTGAATCTAAGAAACATCTCACAATGAGAATTATGCGCCTTATGTGTTGTTTGTTTGAGGAACCTTAAATATGGAAGCATTGTGAGTTCAGGGTAGCATATAAGCATTACCGCTGTGAGGCGTCCTATATATAAATGCGGAATGCGAATCGTTACGGTTTTTAATTGATGCACCTCGAAATAAATGGCTTAAAGGACACGATATTCTTGGGCATTATGGATTGTTTCTGTGCGAGGTAAGCTGCAGGCATGTCATACAGGCTGAAACGTCCGCTAAGAAAACTTATTGAATTACTGTGCTGGTAATCCTCTTACGACATTTCGCTCTTTACTTATTCTGATCAACACTAAACTGACACACAATGTTTTTAGCAATCTGACTTTTAATAATCTCTATAAAAGAAGGCTCTGACTAACAATAACCTATACCTTTCATGAATCACTTACCTCACAAAAATCTTCGTTACTCAAAGTACTAAAATGCAGCGAGCGCCACTACTGTCAGCTAAACAAAAGATTCTAACTACTGAAGGGACATATAGTCAGCAAATGAAAGATTTTGGTAAAGAACAAACAATGAATTTACCTTAATAGTGTTCAAAAGTCATTTATATATATATATATATATATATATATATATATATATATATATATATATATATATATATATATATATAATCAAATCATGACTTCCAGTCTTACATATTTACTGTCTCTGATGGACAGAAGTCCAGATCATCCGCTCTCAAAAGTCCGCCAACTCTCTCCCCACATTCATCACTGCTGGCGGCTCACCTCCAGCTGCGAAATGCTACTCGATGTTCACATCTTGCTGCCCAACACTACAATAGCAAACAACAATGCAAACCAGCCACAGACTGCACCCAGCACAGACAGTGATGTTCATACAGAGCGCTACGTGGCGTTACCATTATAAAAACCTAAACAGCCTACTTACAAAGCGTACTGGGATTCAAATGCACGCAGGACGAGCTTCCTGAAACATCTCATCAGCACCAGTGAGTTCAAACGATTCAAATGCCTCAGTCCCCTAGAACATAGAAATGCTTAAACCTAACTAACCTAAGGACATCACACACATCCATGCCCGAGGCATAATTCGAACCTGCGACTGTAGCAGTTGAGCGATAACTGACTGAAGCGCCTGGAACCGCAGCACCGTGGCCGGAACCAGTGAGTTCGAAACGAAACGGCATATAATCTCTCCCTGTATACTTTAAATATAATGGTGGACGTTGAGAACACGTTCGTGGAAACCAACAGAGCTCGTACCTTCCTAGACTCATCACTTACAATCGCCATCATCAATTTTCTGCTACATTAGCAAGATCTCTGCGTCTTTCCTTTCCTATCAAAGCCGCTGTATGTGCTGCCGCTCATAACGTCTTCATGGATCTGAAATATCTTCCTCCCTAGCCTACTCTTTCCTTCCACATTTCCCACAAAGCCCGTTTTTATAAGCCCTATACATCTAGTCCAGATTAAATTTTTTATTTTATTTTATTTGAGATTTTATTTAGTATTTACATTTAATAATTATCTTTGCTTTCTCACTCTTCTCTGTACTTATTCACTTTTTACTTTATCCATGAACTTATTCTTTCAACCCTCCTCCATGTCTACATCTCTACAGCCTCCAGTATTTCTATCTGTCTTTCCTCCTTAATGCCCTTTTTGTGCAACATCCAGGAGGAACACTACGCAAAACATTGTTAGCCTCTTCCTCAAAATTTTACTGCATTAAATGCTCTTTTTCTGTAAGATAACTCTTTCGCCAATGGTTTTCTGGTTTTAATTTCTGTGATGCTCTCCTGTGTGTGTCTCTTCTGCTGCCTAGATATTTAAAGCTTTGCATATTTTCTAATTTTTCTCCATTCAGCGTTATTCCCACCATTTTCTTTCATCCAACTTCCATTCTTTTTTTTTTCTCTTTGTCCTGATTTTCATTCCATAAATCTTTCTCTTAACTTTAGTGGCATCCACTACAACCTGTAAATCTTTTAAATACGTTGTTAGAAGGACCATGCCATCTGCAAACCTCAAACACCATCCCGAGGTGTATGAAGGTTACAGGAAACTCCGAAACAGAACCAAGCAAAGCGAAAAGAATGCCAAAGTCTGACATGCGCTCTCTGTCTTCCGCGACATACCGAAACCTGTTGGACTGTGGAAAAAGCTCCGTAGTTTCGGTACAGGAAATGAAGATCTGACTCGGTTTATCAAGCATCTGCATAAGAATTAAACGGTTTCTTCTCAACAGCTGTAAACTGTTATTCAGCGACAAATTACCAGCCTCAAGACATCAGTCTCTCGAGAGGCAAGTTTTTCCTAAAACATGTCACGACAGTCACAGTACACAAGGGTACGATGAGAATTTTTTCCGAGGCAGTAGGAAATGATGGAGTGAGCATCGGCATGATTAAGAACGTTGTAGACACTATTATTCCAGTTATCACTGGCATATTCAAACTGCCTCTTGTCAGTACTACATATTCTACTGTGTGGAAGCAAAGTTTAATTCAAACTATATCCAAGACTTACAACCCAAAGTCGCCAGGTGACTACCGGCCGATCAGCATACTACCCACAATACCTACAACCCTAGAATGCATCGTCCATGAACAGCTGACAGATTACCTCAAAATTCATAAAACCGATAAATATCAGTGAGGCTTCCAAAAGCACCTAGTACAGGAACTGCATTAATAAAAGTAACTGATGACATTAGACATGCTATGGACAGATGTGAAGCTACCATCCCAACACTGCTTTTTTTTAGCAAGGCTTTTGATACAGTTGACTTTGATATATTACTAATTAAAATGAAACAGCTGAATTTCTGAAACAGCATTATACACTGCTTCGACATCTACCGCAGAAACAGAAGTCAACAAGTCATTTGTGGTTCGGAGAAGTCAACATGGAAAAACGTGCACTCTGGAATTCCCCAAGGCTCTGTCCTTGGTCCATTACTCTTCTCACTGTACACTAATGATATTTGTTCGGTGATTCACTCCTGCAACTACCATCCATATGCCGACGACATCCAACTGTACATAAGTGCAAGCCACAAGAACATTGCTAACGCAGTAGCGAGTATGAACACAGATCTCTGCTCTGCTTCTCGATAGGCCCCGAACCTACGTCTGAAACCAAACCCCTAGAAATCCCAGGTCATTCTTATATCTCATCCAAAGTTATTCAGCCGGTACTTTCGCGAAACAGTCCCTCAGGTACTCCTCAATGGTACCCAACTACCATACCAAAAAAAAAGTAAAAGACCTTTGGAATAATCTTGGATGTACACCTAATCCTGGAAGAACAAAGAGTCACAGCTAGCCGAAAATCGCTCTCCTCCCTACATGCAATCCAAAAGTTTAGAAAAATATTTCCATCCCATGTTCAACACAAATTAGTCCAACCACTAGTCTTACCTAATCTTTACTACTGTGAAGTAGTTGAACATGGCAGAAATAGTGAAAATTCGAGATCCCTCGAGCTAGTGATGAAAGCTTGCGTTAGATACGTCTGCAATATACGGTTGTTTGATCACATCGGTCTTTCATACTCCCATCTAGGTTGGATACGCCCACATAAGGTACTCGATCTCCACACGATGTGCTTACTTCATCGATTTCTTAGTCACTGGTGCCCCCAATACTCATCTTCTCACATTAGACACCTATCATCATTCCACAATCGCAATACCAGATCAGATACGTCTAGCATCTTGGCCGTAGCTTTGCATAACACAAAATCTTTCTTTGTGACCTTCTCCATCTCAGCCATACGACTGTGGAGCGCGCTCCCCTGTGATCTGCGTCTTATCCAGAACTACTCAACATTCAAGAGGGAACACAAAACTTACATATTAGGCACGGTATAGTCACCATTGTTGTGCCCTCTTATCACTTTCTTTCTCCTCTCCACCATAGATTCGAATTTTACCATTCTATTTCTCTTCCTCTAACCTATCTACCTCTTCTACATCTCTTTCACCCCATTCCATCGTCTTATGTCTCTGCTTGTTGTGAATAACTCACAAGAAGCAAGAACATAACGAGAAAGTCCCAACTAGCAATAGGACAGACAGTCATAAAAGAAAGATATGTTTACTTTCATATACATAGTCATTACTATTACTATTATTATTATTCTTGACTGTTATAATTATTTGTGTAATTCTTGTAATTATCCTTGTACTACTGTTATAATCCCTATTTTTTTCTTTAACATTAGTACTGTATAACACGTGGTATGTCCATAATGTTCTGTACCAACTGAAATTCATTCAATCTGATTATGCCTGTTTATATGTAATCTTGCCAGGTAAAATAAATGCATAAATAAGTAAATAAATAAATAACCTTCTTCCACCAGGTATTTACTTCCTTCTCATCAAGTAGCCAATGGTCAGTCATATTTTCTACATATAGATAGGAAATGGTGGTAGATGGACATAAACCTTGTCTACCTCCTTTTCCTATTGCACTAAGCACCTTGTAATTTCTCTTCTCTCTTTTACTGATACCTTTTGATTTAAATATAATGAGTTTATAAGTTGGCAGGTTTTCTCGTCAAATCTCATTTTCATCATTAGAGCTGCAAGCTTATTCCAAACCACAATACCAAATGTCTTTACCAAGTCTATGAATTACATGTATGTATCTTCCTCGTTTTCAATAAATATATCTCAAAATATTCGCAAGAGTCTGTTGGGCCTTTTGCACCTGTGTCCTGTCAAAAAAAAAAAAAATAAATAAATAAAAAGTTCACCTTTGGTCGGATTCTAATCCATTATCTTGTGAGTCTTTAATAATTCTCAACGTAACTTTTCCCGTTTTCCTTGTTTATTTGGTATTGGAATCATTACTGGTGCCAGAAAACGTCGACCAATCGACACTGTCTGACATTTTGTTACATGAAACAGAAACAGACACACCATAGACTTGCGGCTAACACAGTTCAATATATTCATTGTCTCCAGAACTTTTCAGATTCTGTTGCTGTGAAATGTAGATATTTTAGAATAAAACTTTAAGCTTAGATACTTAATGAAATACTTAAAATGTTACTCATTTATAGCACTGGTAAATTAATAATACTGCGAAAACAGTTATAATGGACACACTCCGACACATGTAGCGAACATAAAAAAGTTTTCTGCAGCTCATTTTTCAAAATTTATTATAATGTATGTCAACTGTTTCGCTATTGTTGCAGGACCGAAAGCAGAATGAAAAACAGCAAAATTTTCCACGCGTGATGAGAACACAATGGGACTCGCTATCATTGATGTTAAGTTATGTACAGCTATGACGAAGAAATTTACATTTGAAATGAATGTAAGCTAGCAACTGCTTCTAGCATGTATAGACTACTGTTTATGCGCTGCGAAGCCAGTGCCCAATGGACGCATAATTTTCAGAGAGATGGGTGCTTCACCTTTAGTATTGTACAATGGGATGTGGGTACTAACACGGAAAAATTAATTCGAGACCGTAGAAATGAAAACTTCGACACTAAGGAGATCCATGAAAATATAACATAAGAATTGGATGCGAATGAAGTAAAACCAAAAATTACTGAATACTGCAAAAACTGCATAAACTTTAAAGCAGTAAAATATGTTAGTCGCATAAAAAAACGCCACAGAAAGAATAGAATATAAAACCTGAGAAGGTCGTGTGTCTCTTCAAACAAACTGACGAAGATTTTACTGATACCTCTACATATTAAAAGTAGCATCATGTATTAGTAGCATCATGTATTAGTACTTAAATTACAGTTTCCATTGACATTTATATGTCTAAACTGTAGGTGAAGGGGATTTAAGATTAAGGAAACAATATTTATCCCTTAAGTATGGCACAAATGTGCTAGCATTTCGGATTGCTGTACAGCTTCCGAAACTTTCGAAAATATTAAATAGTATATCTATCGAAAAATAATGAAATATGGTAATTAGTCATTATTAAGATCAAGAATATAATATTCCTTTTTTCATTTTGAGACTTTTGCTGGATTGTATGTGCGAAGGTGGAAGGAGTATATTGAGGGACTATTAAAGGTACTTGAGAACAATATTATGGATATGAAAGAGAATGTAGATAAAGATGAAATGGGAGATAAAATACTGCAGGAAGGGTTTGACAGAGCACTGAAAGACCTGAGTCAAAAAGCAAGGCCCCGGGAGTAGACAACATTCCATTGGAACTACTGACAGCATTGGGAGAGCCAGTCCTGACAAAACTCTAGCATCTGGTAAGCAAGATGTACGAGACAGGCGAAATACCCTCAGACTTCTAGAAGAATATAATAATTCTAATCCCAAAGAAAGCAGGTGTTGACAGTTGTGAAAATTACCGAACAATAAGTTTAATAAGTCACACCTGCGAAATACTAACGCGAATTCTTTACAGAGGAATGGCGAAACTGGTAGAAGCCGACCTCGGCGAAGATCAGTTTGGATTCCTCAGACATTTTGGAATACGTGAGGAAATACTGACCCTACGACACATCTTACAAAATAGATTAAGGAAAGGCAAACCTACATTTCTAGCATTTGTAGACTTAGAGAAAGCTTTTGACAATGTTGACTGGAATACTCTCTTTCAAATTCTGAAGGTGGCAGGGGTAAAATACAGGGAGCGAAAGGCCATTTACAATTTGTACAGAAACCAGATGTCAGTTATAAGAGTCGAGGGGCATGAAAGAAAGCAGCGGTTGGGAAGGGAGTGAGACAGGGTTGTAGCCTCTCCCTGATGTTATTCAATCTGTATATTGAGCAAGCAGTAAAGGAAACAAAGAAAAATTCGGAGTAGGTATTAAAGTCCACGGAGAAGAAATAAAAACATCGAGGTTCGCCGATGACATTGTAACTCTGTCAGAGACAGCAAAGGACTTGGAAGAGCAGTCTTGAAAGGAGGATATAAGATGAACATCAACAAAAGCAAAACGAGGATCATGGAATGTAGTCCAATTAAGTTGGGTGATGCTGATGGAATTACATTAGGAAATGAGACACTTAAAGTATTAAAGGAGTTTTGCTATTTGGGGAGCAAAATAACTGATGATGGTCGAAGTAGAGAGGCCATAAAATGTAGACTGGCAAGGCAATACATCGAGTATAGATTTAAGTGTCAGGAAGATGTTTCTGAAAGTATTTGTATGGAGTGTAGCCATGTATGGAAGTGAAACATGGACGATAAATAGTTTGGAAAAGAATAGAATAGAAGCTTTCGAAATATGGTGCTATAGAAGAATGCTGAAGATTAGATGGGTAGATCACATAACTAATGGTGAGGTATTGAATATAATTGGGGAGAAGAGGAGTTTGTGGCACAACGTGACTAGAAGAAGATACCTGTTGGTAGGACATGTTCCGTGGTATCAAGGGATCACAAATTTAGCATTGGAAGGCCGCGTGGAGGGTAAAAATCGTAGAAGGAGACTAACAGATGAATACACTAATCAGATTCAGAAGGATGTAGGTTGCAGTAAGGGCTGGGAGATGAAGAGCTCGCACAGGATAGAGTAGCTTGGAGAGCTGCATAAAACCAGTCTCAGGACTGAAGACAACAACAACAACAACAATGTGCGACATTGAGGAGGCACCATCTAAACTATGATTGAAGGTCACAAATTACACAGATCAAAAAATGGTTTGCATCACCTCGGTTCCGGGGGTTCTGGAACCTGTACAGAAAATTGGACTAGAGATCAACATAAACTTCTTTTTTACCCTTTTTATTGCTCATGAAAACCACACACTGCATGTTGTACCACCATACATCGAGACCTTCGGAGTTGGTGATCCAGATTGCTGCACACACCGGAACCTCTAATACCCAGTAGCACGTCCACTTGCATTGATGCATGCCTGTATTCGTCGTGCCATACTATTCACAACTTCATCAAGTTTCTGTTGGTCCTCAACGGCGATTCGTCGTAGATCCTTCATAGTGGTTGACGAGCCACGTCGTACATAAACAGCCCATTTCAAACCACACCAGGCATGTTCGACAGGGTTCATGTCTGGAGAACATGCTGGCCACTCTACTCTAGCGCTGTCGTTATCCTGAAGGAAGTCATTCACAACTTGTGCACGATGTGGGCGCGAACTGTCGTCAATGAAGACGAGTTTCTCGCATATATGCTGCCGATATGGTCGCACTATCGGTCAGAGAACGGCATTTGCGTATCGTACAGCCGTTACCGATCCTTCCATGACCACCAGCGGCGTACCTCGGACCCACATAATGCCACCCCATAACACCAGGGACCTCCAACTTTCTGCACTCGCTGAACAGTGTTTCTAAGACGTTCACCCTGACCGGGTGTCTCTAAACATGTCCCCCAAGATTGTCCTTTTGAAGCCATGTGTGACACTCATCGGTTAAGAGAACGTGATGCCAATCCTGAGTGGTCCATACGGCATGTTGTTGGGCCCATTTGTACCGCGCTGCGTGTTGTCGTAGTTGCAAAGATGGACATCACCATGCAAGTCAGGACTGATATTGCGTATCATGCAGCCTATTGCGCACAGTTTGAGTCGTTACACGACGTCCTGTGGCTGCACGAAATGCATTATTCAACGTGGTGGCGTTTCTGTCAAGGTTCCTCAGAATCATAAACCCTAGGTAGCGGTAATCCACTGCAGTAGTAGCCCTTGGGCGTCTTGAGCTAGACATGTCATGGACGGTTTCTGTCTCTCATAATCTGCTCCATGTCCGAGCAACATCGCTTTGATTCACTCCCAGATGCCTGGACACTTCCCTTGTTGAGAGCCCTCCCTTTTACAAAGTAACAATGTTGACGCGGTCGAACTACATTATTGACTATCTAGGCATGGTTGAACTACAGACAACACGAGCAGTGTACCTTGTTTCTGGTGGAATGACTGTAAATGATCGGCTGTCGGGGCCGCTCCGTCTAACAGGCGCGCTCATGCATGGTTGTTTACATCTTTGGGCAGGTTGAGTGACATCTCTGAATAGTCAAAGGGACAGTGTCTGTGATACATCATCCACAAGTAACGTCTATTTACTTGAGTTCAGGGCACCGGGGTGATGCAAAACCTTTTTGATGTGAAACTTTCTAGAAGATTAAATCTGTGTGTCAGAACGAGACTCGAATTCGGGACCATTGCCTTTTTTATGTGTGTGTATGTAGACGACACATTATGTATATAAGTTATTAAACATGTAAGACTGTTCCTGAAAGACTTCATATGTCTCGTAACTACTGTACTGCGGGTAGTAAGTTTTGATTCTAGACGTTGCAATGGTGTCAGTAACGTGCAACTGTAGCAAAGAAACTTTTTTACAAGCGACGAAAAGAGACCTCTTTCAGCAGAGTACTTCAAACATGAGTAAAAAATGAAAGAGCTCTCTTGAAGTTACCTTAATTCTTCCCATAGTACTACACACATGTTTCATACAAATAATTTCGTAAGAGTACAGAAGCAGACTAGTACAGGCAGAGAAAGCATTTCTTGCTAAGAGAAGTTAAGGCTATCAACCGTAGCCCATAATTTAAAGAAGGAGATTTTTAGAAAATTCGTCTCATATGTAACATTATATGCAAATGAGTAACAGACGTGTGGAAAAAGAGAAGAAGGGAAACGAAGAGTTTGAACCATGTTGTTACAAAAGGAAACTGAAAAATTAGTTGTTCATTAGATAATCAGAAGGTTATCTGCACAATCAACGGAGAAAGCAACATGTGGTAAACTAGGAAAAACCTACAGTATGATAGCACAAGCAGTTCCTTTCGTATTTTGTCACTGAGGTAAATTGTAATCACTACCTCTGTTTAAGTAAAAATGTAGTTCGTAGCTAATATTTCTTCAAGAGACTTTACTCCTAAATATTAATTTATCTGCATGAGAGTCAGATATGGCAATATCAGTCTCAATAACAAGATGAGAGCAGCGACCCAACAGAAATGCTGTTTCCAAATGATCGACAACGTAAGTCAACGGTAGTTCACTGATAAACTTAGTAGGCTTATCCTAGGGTCCATTAAACTCTTTTCACTCAAAGAACCAGGTGTGTCTGAGTGAGGATCTTTATTTTCTGAGACACATGACTTCAACAATTATCAGCCAGTTACAAACATTTAATATAGACTACTAATCACGTATTACAAGTTTTCACAAACAATGTACTTACATGTGTTCTTAGTTTACTCATTCACTCTAGATTCATTAGCGCCACGAAGCCGACATCTCCCTCTGTTTAATTTCTGCCTGGTGTTACGCTACAGACTCTAATTACGTTATTTACTAATAGTAAAGCCCAGACGCTCTGCGTGTATAATTACAGGGATCTTCTCTAGTGACGAATAGCCAAGACAGCTCATATTCTCATTAAAATCTGATAGCGGACTCTGAAGCGTCATCTTCCGTCTACACCCTGAGTAAAGCGACACGGTCGTAACGTTGAATGTTTTTGTATTTCGGTATTTCGTAATATAAGGTGTCAGAATAGTATTAATGAGGTGGCTTCTAAAGCTTACGTATTTACAACAAATGGGATATTTATCCATATCATAAGAGTCTTCCAAGGATTAGGTGTTACAGTCACCTGCTGCAGTCTGTCTACAACGACTACCTATTTCTCTCTTTCTTGTCGGAAAATACTTCACTATTTTTTACCAGTCATTCTATCAATTTATCCTTTCCAATTGCAGTTTACTTTGTATTGGCTCAACCTATATATTTCTATTCGAATTTAGCTTCTGTTTCTTGTATACTTATCAACCTATCAGCTTGTAACAAAGTATTTAGTGATTTTATTTCAGTCCCAAATTATATTCCATATATCGAGTACATAACTATGTCGGCAATATACAAATGAAAAAAAGTGGAACACGAAAATTCCTGACAGATTAAAACTATGTGCCAAACCACGACCCGAACAAGGGACCTTTGTATTTCGCGGGCAAGTGCTTTATAGGCGGAATTAAAGGCTGTGAGGACGGATCGTGTGTCGTGCTTTGGTAGCTCAGACGTTAGAGCGCTTGCGCCAACGTGGAAGGTTCTAAGTACCATTCTCGGTCCGACACACAGTTTTAATCTTCCGGAGAAGTTTCATAACAGCCCACACTCCTCTGAAGCGTGAAAATTTCTTTCTGCAAATATTACCCAGGCTATGGATAAGCCATGTCTTGTCAATATTCTTTCTTCCAGGAGTGCTAGCTCTGCAAGGTATTCGGGGGAGCTTCTGTGAAGTTTGGAAGGTAGGAGACGAGGTACTGGTCAAATTGAAAGCTGTGATGACAGGTGGTGGGTCGTGTTTGTGGAACTCAGATGGCAGAGCGCTTGCTTGCGAAAAGCAAAGTTCTCCAATTCGAGTCTCAGTCCAGCACACGATTTAACCTGCCAGGGAGTTTCATATCAGTGCACACTCCACTGCAGAGTGAAAATTTCCTCCAGAAAAGTGGGTCATATACCGCACCCTATCGAATACCTTGATTTACTAACATTTCATCCGACGTTTCCGAAACTTAATTGAAAACTATTCTCGTATTTACATGTAGAGTGTTTCTGACATTGATAACGCGTTCAGGAGACCCTTTATTTCGAATGTTTTCCACAGTAGTGGTCTTTTTATCTTATGAAAGACTTTCTCGAAGCCGGCCGGAGTGGCCGTGCGGTTCTAGGCGCTACAGTGTGGAACCGCGAGACCGCTATGGTCGTAGGTTCGAATCCTGCCTCGGGCATGGATGTGTGTGATGTCCTTAGGTTATTTAGGTTGAAGTAGTTCTAAGTTCTAGGGGACTGATGACCTCAGAAGTTGAGTCCCATAGTGCTCAGAACCATTTTTGAACTTTCTCGTAATCAATAAATGCTACTTGCTTTTCTAAGCCAAATTATAGAAAATTTCACGTAATTGGTTTTCTTATAAATATATTTTGTATACATATGCTGGCAGCAATTAATCAAGTGCTATGATGATCTCTCAGTTGCAACTGATTCCGCGTTAGTCTCCCATACGGCTCTCGCAGAAGGTACTACCAAGCGGGATGTGATCATGAGAAAAAGACGGAATAACCAACGAATCGACATTATTTTAGGAGCAGGACCATGGAGTAAGTTTGAAAGTAACAGGAAAGCTATAACATCTGAAAAGAGAAACGCAAGTACCCAGTCTACACTATACGACCACATTAAAGGGACCACCTCTCAAAATCGTTAATAACTACCATCTGAAGCACTGACTGCTGGTATACGTCCAGGAAGAGTGTCACTGAGGTCCTGGAAGATACCACAGGAACGTGGACCCACGCCGAATCCAGTGCTGTGGCCGGGTGCGCTAGTTTTATCGATTGAGGATTCTTGGCGCGAGAGGTTCGACGGAGGTTCTCCCAGAGATTCTCCATTGGGTTTAAATCCGGGTAGTTTGGTGGACAGATGAGTACTGTTAAGTCATCGTCATCGTCTTCGTACCGCGCACGTACATTGCAAGCTGTGTGCCTCCTTGAGTTGACCCGCTGGGAGATACTGTCTTGCCGTAGAAAAACAAATTGCAAGAGTATACTTGTGGTGATCCAGTATGCCTTCATAAATGAGATCAAGATTATACATGGAGCGCCACGAAAATATTCCCCAGACCATAAGGCTCCCTCCTCCCCCTGGACCCTTCCGACGATTGTTCCACTACATTTCTGTCCGTTGGAACACAAATCGTGATTCGTCTGAAAAGGCCACCTGTCAGCCATTTTGAGGATATTTAATTGCGGTAATAGCTTCGAAATTCCAGACTTCGCCGCCGATGAACAGTACTCCTCATAGGTGCATGCAACAGACGCCCGCTGCGGTGGCACTTAGCCAGCAACGTTCGGCGAACGGTCACTTAGCAGACGCCGTTGACAGCTCATGGTTCATCTTGACGGTCAGCTGCGCAAGAGTTGCACATCTGTTAGCCCGTACACTTCTCCACAGCCGTTGTTCATCACTATCATTTATGGCTCGAGATGCACCACAGTTCAGTCGGTGCCGGTTTTGGATACCTCTATTTTTCGATGCACGGATACTTTAACCACGGCGGTACGCGAACGTTTACAAACTTCGCCGTTCCGGAAATGTTTCAAGCCCTGGCCCGAAAGCCAATAATCATTACAACGACTACTCGGCACACTTCATACAGAGTGTATCATAATTAGTGACGTTAGCGCATACAGTAGAAAGTACACGATACTAGAAGCAAAAAAGTCTTAGTAAACGTAGAGTCGAAAATGCATACCTTAAGAGCTACGAGCAATTTTTCATCTTCGATACTATGCAACAAATCTCTTCTACTGAAAGCTCCTTGCTTTCCGTATTTCAGGAAATGGTAATGTAGACCAAAACAACGAAAATGTCCAGTAAACATTGGCTCTAAAATGCAATTGTTCATTAGAAGAGTTGTGTTTCCAAGTAGCCAAGATGAGCGCGTGCTGATAGCACTTAAGGTATGCATTTTACACCACGTGTTTACTGGACATTTTTTTCTTGTTTTGGTCTACATTACCATTTCCTAAAACATCGAAAGCAAAGAGCTTTCAGTGTAGGAGATTTGCTTCACAGTATCGAAGATGAAAAATTGCTCGTAGCTCGTAGGGCATACGTATTCCACCTATGTTACTGAGACGTTTTTGCTTGTACTGTCGTGTACTTTAAACTGTATGCATTTACGCAATTAATTAAGGATACACCCTATATACCCTCCACCTGCCGTCTGTGAGCGCCAACGTAGGCGGTTGTCACATTAAAGTGACTAGACTGTCAAGATATAGTGGGGGTCAGTGATGTAAAATGGAAAGGAGACAGATATTTGTAAACAAACCATTGTGGACTGATAGCAGCAGCATAAAATGGTATAACGGGAGTAGGATTCGTTATGGATAGGAAACGGGGAGAGAGTGATCAGCTGTGAACAGTGATAGGGTTTTTCCCGAAAGATTCGATAGCACACAAACACTGATAACTATAGTTCAGGTATACACGCCGACGATGCAGAGAGATGGTGAAGAGATAGAGGAAGTATACGAGGATATTGAACCACAAGGTATTCTTGTAAACGTGGAGTATTGGAAGTGGCTGTAGCGGAACGAATAGAATAAAGGGTTACTGGAGAATACGCACTAGACAATAGGAATGAGAGAGAATAAAGGCTACCTAAGTTCTGTAGGAAATTTGATATGGCCATAGCGAGTATCCTGTTCACGAATCACAAGAGGAGGAGGTATACTTGAAAGAGACCAGGAAACGTGAGAAGATTCCAACTGTACTACATCCAGAGATTCCAAATCAGATATTGGACTGTAAGGCGTACCTAAGAGCGTATAACAGCATCAGATCATAATCTAATAATGATGAAGAGTAGCCAGAAGTTTAAAAATATCGTATGGAAGAATTAGTTTTGAAAAATGTAGGATACTGAAATACTGAGGAACGATGAGCCACGTTTGAATGTCGCTTATGATGTGGATACTACTATATGTATTATAGCAGTGATTAGTTCAAAAAGAGGTATGTGCTTCTCTAAAACGTCAGGCACCGAATGTGGACAGTCAGGAGTAGTTCCATGGAAGGTTACTCCGAAGAAACGTTGGGTAACAGAAGAATCACGTCAATTGATCAATGGAAGGAGGAAGTGCAAGCTTATTTAGGGAAATGAGAGCTCTAAGGCTATAAATACCACGATAGTTAATATTTGAGTAGACAGTTAAGTTGGAGAGGAAAGGACATCTCTAATAACGGAAATCACAGAAGCTGGAAAGCAAAGCATACGTACGAAAAAGGTAATAGGAAAGAAACCATGGGTAATAGAAGAAATACTTCAGCTCATCGATGAAAGAAATAAGTTAAAAATATTCATGACACAGCAATATAACTCACTAAAGAATAAAACTGACAGGAACAACAGGGCATAACAGACGAAGTGAGTGCATAAAAATGTGAAGAAATCGAAAGATAAATTACCCATTGAATCAGCATGTGACAAAATCAGATCTGACTTCGATGTAACTAAACGTGAAGGTTCTACCGTTAAGAACAGCTAGGTTAAAAGAATACGATCTCACGAGTGCGTGGACTTTTCTGATAACTTGGTAGATGAAGAATACGGAATCGATATAGAAGACGTATGAGATCCATTATTAGAGTCATTTAAAGCGGAAGGGTTGGATAATATCCCATAGGAACTTTTAAAACCATTGCGAGAAAAAGAACGACAAGTGAAATTCCAAGTTCATGTACAGTGTCTATGAGACTGGCTACGTATGGTCTGACTTTCGGAGAAACGTCACCCTCACAGTTCAAAGACAGCAAGGCCAGACAGGTGTGAAACCTATCGGTCAACAAGTGTAACATCTCATGCGACCAAGCTGCAACCAAGAATAGTATATAGAAGAATGGAAAAGAAAATGGAGGATCTGTTACATAACGATCAGTTTATCTTTAGTAAGGGTAAAGACACCAGAGATGAAGATATGACTTTGCACTTGATAACGGATGCAAGACTGAAGAAAAATCAAGATATGTTCATAAGTTTTGCCGATACAGAAAAGAGTTCCACACTTTGAAATAGTGCAAGACGTTCGAAATTCTCTGAAATTAGAAGTACGCTACTGGGAAAGACGTGTGGCACGCAATATGTACAAGAACCAAATGAGAACAATAAGTTTGGAAGACCAATACCAAAGAACTAGGAATACAATGGGTATGTAAGGAAACAGTCTTGCACCTATATTTTTGAATCTATACATCGAATAGGTAATGACTGAAATAAAAGAAAGGTGCAAGACGTGGATTAAGGTACAAGGTGAGCGGGTATCAGTCATAAGTTTCGCTGATGACATTGCTATCCTCAGTGAAAACGAAGAAAAATTGCAAGACCTGTTGAACGTAATGCACAATCTAATAAGTATAGAATACAGACTGAGAGTAAACCGGAGAAGAACAACAGCAATGAGAAGTAGCCGAAATGATAACTACGATTAACTTATCTAAATTGGTGTTTAAGAAATGGAGGAAGTTAAGGACATTTGATACCGTGGAAGCAACATGACAGACGAAGCAAGGAAGACATAAAAAGCAAAATAACACACACATGTAAAGAGGGCATTATTGGTCAAGAGATGTCTACTGACATCCAAAGTACGCCTTAATTTCAGGAAGGAATTTCTAAAAACGTACAGCCACGTGGAGTAGCCGCGCGGTTTAAGGCGCTATGTCACGGATTGCACTGCCCCTCCCGCCCGAGGTCCGGGTCCTCCCTCGGAAATGGGTGTGTGTGTGTGTTGTTTTTAGCATACGTTTATGTATTATGTAAGTCTAGGGACAGATGACCTCAGCAGTTTGGTCCCTTAGGAATTCACACACTTATGAAATTTTTTTTAGAATGTACGTTTGGAGCACAGAATTGTATGGACGTGAATCAGGATCAGAAGAGCATCAAATTGTTTGAGATGTGGTGATACAGAAAAATGTTGAAAATTAGATGGGCTGATAAGAGACTGATTGAGAACGTTCTCAGCAAATCCGATGAAGAAAGGAACATATGGATAACAATCACAACAAGAAGAAACAGGACGGCAAGACAGGAATCAGGGATTAGCCTACGTGGTAGTAGAGATAACAGGAAAAACGTAAAACCTTTAGGAGAAGACAGAGAGCGGAACACAGTCAAAGAAATTTGGAGGACATAGGATGAAACTGCTACTCTGAAATGAAGGCATTTCCGCAGGAGAGGAATTCGTGGCGGGCAGTATAAAAGCAGTCAGAACACTGATGACACAAAAAGGATCGTTCTTATGCGTTATCGATAGTTTGTTGCCTGTGACAGATCAAACAAATCAAATGGCTCCAAGCACTACGGGACTTCACATCTGAGGTCATCAGTCCTCTACACTTAGAACTATTTAAACCTAACTAACGTAACGACATCACACACACATTCATGTCCGTCGAACCTGTGACCGTAGCAGAAGTGCGTTTGCGGACGACTGCCTTGTGAGTGATCTCTGAATGTTCCAATAAGTTGTACATCTTGCATTTAGTAAACTTATTCCTCTACTGTTCCTGTGACTTCCCTGTTGCTTCCTATAACCATAGAAGTAACTGGATCTGTGTTTCGTTCGGCAATTACGGATCAGTTCATCCCACATACTGTATATTTCAGGAATGGCGCAAGCAAAATCATTAAATGATTAGTCTGTATATGATTAATTCCATATGCTGCTTCCAATCCCTTCATGACTATTTGATCTACAAAGCTACAATCTGTTTTTATATTACCGGTATTTATTTATTTGTTTATTTATTTAGCCTGGTCAGGTTAGGACTGGCATTCGACCAGGAGTAACGCATACCAAAGATGTCACAAAACGTTTCTAATAATAATGATAATAATAGGAATAACAATAATCGTAACAACAGTAATAAGATAGTCATAAAATTAAAAATTATTATTATTTTTGTAATAGTAAAAGGCCTTTAGGATGTACAGCTTAGCTTAGCCATGTTTAGTATTATCAGGAGCAGTACTGATAAAGGAAGGAAATAAGATTGAAATAACAGTGACACTGGCTGTTGGGAGTGAACAGAATACAATAGGAGAACTCTGCTGACAAGGGAGGCCGAAAAGTTGTGAGGGCAGGGGATCTGACGAGAATGAGCAACACAGAGTGTAGGAGACATGTAATGCTGAATATTACAGGCTCTACAACATCATATCTATCTCCGAGCCGTGAGGGATAGCCCTGTGCTCTAGGCGCCTAGCCACGGTTCACGCGGCTTCCCCCGTCGGAGGTACGAGTCCTCCCTTGGGCATGGTTGTTTGGTTGTCCTTATAGTAAGTTAGTTTGAGCTAGATTAGGCAGTTTGTAAGCGAAACGTTGACCTCAGCAGTTTGGTCTCAACAACATTTATTCGCAACCACTGGGCAAGCGACTTTCAAGTAAAATGTCTCCCTTATATGAGAATATACAAAATAGATCTAAGAGCACAAGTTGTAGACACGTCGATGACGACATATGGAAGTTTGGTTCTGCCCGCAGTGAGTCGTGTTCGGAGAGCCAAATGGTAAGGCGACAGCTCGCGATAAGCGGGAAATTCGGGTTCCAGTCTCGGAGCGGCACAAATTTTCATTGTCATCATTCACTACACAGGCGTTGGGAGTCCATATTCGGAACTGCTAATACGTTTCACGTATTTGTGAAAGATGTTGGCCTATTAGATGTCTTTTGAAGTTTGGAAGATATTTAATTTCTCATAGTTTGAGCGAAATTATTGCAAAGTCGTTACCCTGATTCAGAAATTATTTAGAAAACATGGCAGTACTACGTGATGGTACAGCGAGAATTTTATTTTTTTGGAGAACGAGCGTTTCTGCTATTTGGATAGTTGAGAAAGAGTTTAACTCAAATCAGAGTACAATGAAAAAAAGACTACAGAGAAAACAGAGTAAGAGAGTTTCTACGCTTATTTGCACGTAGCCATTATAACTGATCGGGAGCTGGTTTCATATGGTCGAATAAGGGCACGTCAAAAATATATCGTAAACATCGCCAGCTACAGCCTGGTGGGCTGTCATGTGAAGATCCTTGCAGAATGGCATCACCCTAGATAAGAGTGCGGAGTATTAGTGTCTCTACAAGCTTAATTTTACGCTTGAAAGGACATACTATTCTTTATTTCCGTCGTGAGCGAAGTGACGCTAATACCACAACTGCAAACAGTTCTGCTTTTAGTCCAGATTAAATGAGGGTGCAGAATTATTCCCATTTTCTTTACACAAGAAGGGAACGTTATTTCCATGCCGTTTCGGATTAATATGGAAGAGATTCTTTGATCTGAACGTTTTTGAGGAACTAAGACTGCTTAGATTTCATATGGATTAGTTTTCAGAGCGCCCACACTAACAGAGCAGCTATACAGCTGGATGAGCATTTACAGGTATTTTGTACTAACACTCAGATAGAACTGAATGACGTAAGCATATTGGGGATATCTGTAATGGGAGAGAGCAGCTGACACATCATTAACATTCACCCAAACAGGAAAAGGCCCCATACTGATCCTTGTGTGACCCCTGAATTTGACCTTTCTGCTTTATCACAAACTGTTCTCGAGATGTAAGTTATGTGTGGAACCATTGCACAGCACGTAGAAACATTTTGACTTACGAATTTAACAAGTAGAATGTTAATGTCGGCAGCGTCAAATGCTTTGTGAAATCCAAACAGCGCATAATATTAGCTTGTTGTTTATCCACAGGTCGCTTCAGTTCGTCAGTCACTTTTAAAGAAGCAGCCGTCCAGCATTTTCCTGAAACCGTACTAGTAGTCATCTAAAAGGTCGCTTTATGATAAGTACTCGTAATTAGTAAGCTGTTCGTGAGCTATGTTATCTAAAGCCTTGGATATTGCAGATGTTATGCAAATGGGCCAGTAGTCGGAGGGGTATTCTATAGATTCCTTTTTTGATATTGATTTTGTGAGTCCCTACTTCCAGGATGTAAGAAAAGTAATGAAGGTCAGGGAATGGTTACAAATGTCCCTTATTTTGGGCAATGTTACAGTCGTTTTATAACACCCTGCACCTGCCGAACTAATTCTCACAGTTGCCTTCCGAACAGCTTTTAGGCTTACCGGGTTCAGAAAAAGTTTTAATTTCTTCTACCTACCGATTCTTTAAGGGAATCTTTGCTTTGTGCCCTTGTGCATTGGTCAAGCAAAGATATAATGAATTTCTTCACTATGTTTATCACACTATAAATTTGTGTAATGTTATATTCTTTCATTTCCTGTATTATATTACTATTTGCAGTATGTTCCTGCATTTTATTCATAAGTTCTTCAAAGGTTAAATGCTATATTCTATTTTCCGTGAATGTTGTGTTCAGCTCTGGGCTTCAGTCGTTTTCCTGACTCACTATGGTATTTGTTTACTAAGTTTTATTACTTATTCCTCGTTTATACATTTATCAGGCTACCTTTGTCCGTGTTTGTAGGTAGGCGTTATAAGCATTTTTAATTTATGTTGAATTGCCCTCTCTGTTTATTGATTGGATAGCCACTGAATTACTATTTATTTATTTAATGGGATAATAATAATTATTAAAAGGTGTCAATTTTATTTAATCAGCGCTTTTACTCTTTAGATTGTTGCGAGTCAGCGATAGTGCAGTGCTGCTCGCTTTGCAGAATACACATTCTATAAGAATTATTTGGTCCAGGAAACACTTTTGCGATCACGGTTGCGATTTAGACGGTATCCACGTAATTGTACTGATTAAAAGTTATCGTTTCCGAAAGACGCAGATTCGATTAAAGCTGTGTGCACTTTTGCGCGTATAATGAAAATATTCATAACACCTCGCGTAACAAAAAGAAACATGCGAATCACAACCGTGATTAAACAAAGAAAATATATGATAACATAAATGTTCTTCGCTTTTTTTCAGGACAGGCTCAGATTAGACCTTGCAATTTTGAGGTATAGGAAATCACAAGACGTTACACTTTAGAACTTTAGAGATATTTGTTTAAAATAACTTGTATTTACCTTCTCTTTCCCTCCTTTTAACAGGCTTTATACCTTCACATAGATTAAGGAACTTTTCCTTCTCTACCGACCAGTACCAGAACAAAATTCAGACTCAACAAAATGTCTTACATCGAACTATTACATGCTTAACCTTTAATAATCATATATAATTTCGTAGTACAAACAATGCTAATTTATTCCGTGCACTAGAAAGTCTTTGATACACTGAGCACAAAAATGAAAATAATGAAATTATAATTATATTTTTAATAACATGAATACTTCTTTAAATCATGAAAATAAGGTTTGACATCGTCGTAATATTATTTTTCATCGTTGTAGCACTACACTGTAACACAGTTGTCCGTTTCTGTATACCATGTTTTGAGGCTTGTTTTCCAGTTTCATAGCTTACATTTTCCTAGTACCTCATTAGCTGCTTTCAACACCGCTGATGTTAATCTTTTCCGTTCTTCTTCTATGCTGTCTTTAGTTTTCAACATTGTGAGTTCGTCTGTGATTATTTGTTGATCTAAATTCCTATTGCTTTCTTCCTGTGGAAGATGAACTTTAAATTACAAGTTTTCCTTTCGATTTGCTGTACATTTATTTATCTTGCTCTTATTTCAGTCTTTGATGTAACTATGAAGTGATTACAGCAATATCACTAACTTTAAATACATGAGAGTCTAGAATCTGACAGTGTATTTCTTATTAGCTATTACGTTACTTGAACCTCTATTAAGTTACTTGAACCTCTGCCATTCCAACTGTATTTGTGTCTCTCTTTCTTTGGAAAATGTTTATACTTTGTAGTATTGCAGACACAATTCCGTTAATGAGCCCATAAAGCCAAGGTATTTATTAAAAAAACCAGTGTTGGTGACACGATTAGCTCACTAAAAACAATTTCTCACAGCACAGACTTTGGCGTACACCTGGTCGGTTCTCTTCTTGAAGTCAACGTCTGTCACCCAGAATATACGACAGAAGGCGGGGGCACGGTGGAGGTCGAAGCGCGACCTCAGTGCACTACTTCTTGAAAATTTAACTTCAAAGGCGCCACCACTTTGCGAAAGTCTTAACGTCGCAGCCATGAAGACGCAATTACCGGCTGCTTTGAGCCCCGCCTTCGTGTGTGGAAACGTGTGATACGCACTGCGCTGCGGCCGATCTGGTAAGAGGCTTACACCGCCAGAAAGTCTCCCTACGTACCTGCTGCCACAACAGGTGGCTCTTATTCCGAAAGCAAGGCCAAGTCCTAATGGCCCTGAAAAAGTAACTAAGGGACGCAAGGTTATAAGAGTTTTATTAAAAGTCTAATACGGGTTGCGTGTATGTCCATTGCGATATTTATCGACTAACAGAAAGCACCATGTCGCTTATAATTGTTCGAACGAAAAAGTAACTTCGGGTGTGCGACAAGGAAGTATCTTACGTCCTTTACTATCCAAAATACATTGACGTAAAATAACTCGGAACACTAACAAGGAATTGCGCTACATAAAGGAAAGTTGGCAAACGCGTTTCTACATGGGAAGATGATTTCAAATGTCCTGTCCTTCACATAAGAGTGGCGCTAATACTACTACTATTAGGGTGCAAACTGAGTTGGCTTCAAACACACGCTGCAACGATCGTGATGGGTAGTTACCTTTTATATTGGAAGTGGTGATTTTATTTTAGCCAAGAATGCCTTTAATGCTACAAAGACGCAATTATCATCACTTACTGAATTTTAAAGAGCTGGAATGATAGCGTGCCGAGGAGGTGCATTTTCCTTTTACGATGCTGCAGGAGGACTTGGAAGAAAGGTAGCCACTGTATGTGACTGCTGGCAGTGATGTTCACGAGAGCATTCGTGGCAAGAAGACCGGACTCCGGACGGCCATTGTGTGATTAGCGAGAGGGAAGACCATCGTGTTCGGCGTATAACTCTGGCTCATAGTACTGCATATGCAGCAGCGATTTCAGTAGCTGTTGGCACCACAATGACACAACGAACAGTTAAAAATCTCTTACTTCAAAGATAGTCGGGACACAATGCTCTCTAGTATGCATTCCTCTGACCCCACCACGCCCATTTTCATGTCAGGTAAGATTTCGAAGGAGGGAAAGGTGGCGGTCTGTAGGGCCTATACCTGGAGCACTCGTGGTTATTCCACACACCGTTACAGCAGATCTGTGCATCAGTCTAACGATTCTACGTCTTTCGCTACCATTTATGAACAGGAGTCCAGAGGGGGCGGGGGGGGGGGGGGGTACTCCAAGAAGATAACGCTCTCCGACATACCGTTTTTGCAACCCAACATGCTCTACGATGTGTTTTCATGTTGCTGCGGCCGGTTCGATCACCAAATCTTCTGCAATCGAGCATATATGGGGCACAATCAGACGTTAGCTCCAGCGGCACCGAGCGCATTGGTTAGCACAATGGACTCACATTCTGGAGGACGTCAGTTCTAGCCAGCGTCAGCCTTTCTGATTTAGGTTTTCCTTGATTTCCTTAAATCACTTCACGCAAATGTGGGCATGGTTCCTTTCCAAGGGCACAGCCGATTTCCTTCCCCATCCTTCCCTAATCCGAGCTTGTGCTCCGTCTCTAATGACCTCATTGTCGATGGGACGTTAAAAACTTATCTCTTCCTCCAGCGCCATCCACGACCAACTTTAATCGTCCCTCTGCTCACTGGCCAGGTGCAACAGTCATGGAACTCCATCGCACAAACTGACATCGGGCACCTGTAAAATACGATGAATGCACGTCTGCATGCTTCCGTTCAACATTCTGGCAGTTACACCATTTCACACACGGAATGACTTACCTCGTGCTTACATTACCTCTGACTTTTCAGTGTTAATCACTTAAATATATTACCTAGCAAATGCATTCCCGCAATTTCAATACTCCACATTACTTGTTTTTTTTTGGTTTTGTGACTTTTTTTTGTCTGTCATGTATACTTCCGGTGTCCTAGAGAAGTTGCGACAACCTTGGATGAGCTGTACAGGGTTTCTTGAGGAATAAATCGTGTATAGAAATCGGAAAATGTCATCCGTCAACGCTACAGAGCGTCGAAGCTATAGGTGCCGTTCCCTGCCACTAGGCAATAAGCGTGACTTTGTCGTCTGATGGACCACAGGGATGACGTCTAGCAATGTGGTTTATTATTCAGTGATCAAGACTTATCTCCTACCAATGTGATGCTTTTTGCCTCGATGGATGATGCTTTCGGACGCGGGTTTCCCTCTATAATTTGTTTTCTTCCTGTATACCGAAAAATACTGAAGATTTTAGAGGACTCTAGTAGGAAAATAGTTGTAGGGAAATACGGGAAGGTCTGTAGAGCCTTGAGACTTAGTCATGGCTAACCCCTCAACGTCACCAAATATACCACATGCACATAAATAGGCGAAAGAGCGATTAGTGTATGGTTACGCGATAGTGAACTATCATTGGATGGAGTCACGTTCATAAAATGTTTTCGAGTATACGTACACGGTGATTCAAAGTGGAAGACGACACAAACTTCAGGTAAGGAAACGTTAGACTGATATTCATTACCAGAACACTCAGGTAGTCTAGTTCGCCTACGACGGAATTAGCTCGTTCGAGCAATACTAGAATATTACTCGTTTCATTTATTAATTGCGAAAACGTAACGGAGATGCTAAAGCAATTGCAATGGCAGCAATACTAGAGAGGCATTGTGCATCATCGTGTGGCTTATGGGTAAATTAACGAGATCTTAGATACCTACAAGATTCCACCAATATATTGCTTCCTCCCGTTCATACCTTGCGAGAATATCATGAAGGTAAAACTAGAGAGATAGAAGCAACTGTCCTCGTGATTCATTCGCCACTGGCCCAGCAGCCGAGAGAAATTACAGTGGTGCACAAATTATTCACCATATTCACCAAACACTATAATGTGGTTTGCGCAATATAAACGTCGATGCAAATGGAGATAGTGTGGAGCAGCAAGAGGTCTCTTTCTTAGATTTTTTCGTTTAACCGCATTAAGCGGAATTGGAACGACCTATCCCGACAATGCTAAATTTAGTGACTTGGCTTCCCTGTATTTCAGGAACCGCTGTACCCATTTACAGGAAACTTTTACAGGATATTAAACTTTATTCTGAATTTACTCAACTACAATAATTGCATTTCAGCCACAGCTTTCGGAAAAACAATTTTTTCATTACACGGTTCAAATTTTGTGTACTATTTTGTACGTTGTCCTAAATTATTTTAATTACACGTAACATTATGTTCTTCTTTTAGTTCAGTAGACTCAGGATATGTATGTTATTACTCCCTGCAAATTTGAATAATCTACTGGAAGTGATTTCTGAGTTTTAGGGAAAAGTGCAAGAGAATATGTAAATTTCCAGGAACGGATTCTAAAGTTTCAGAAGACAATAAATCAATACATGCTTCTTTTTTGTATTTTTAGTCACTCAGAAGGACCTTGCATCATACTGTATATCATCCTCCTGATCTTTTCCCAAGTTTCTTCTTCGTTTCTTCTTTCTGGACTCGTTAGTGGCCAACTGTGCTGCGTACTTTATCAATGCGAATCTTCTCCATCCGTTCAAGTAATCTGATGCAGTTTGATCCAGAATTAATTTCTATGTACTGTAGCACTTTCACCCTACCAATGTTGCCATCATTAAAAGCTATAACAGTATCACTGACCCAAAACTTTAGTGTCTTCATTCCAAGAAAAACGTTTATCGTAAGTGAGTCCACAAAAGATTATTGAACAAGTTATTCGGATTTTGAATCTGACCATGTAGACACTTCTTTAGTAACTCAGAATTTGCCAGATCTCAGTAAACATGTTTTATGAAATCTATGATTGCCGCTGGGATGGAATGTTTATGGCGATATGAGCTGTTTGAGTACTGGGCGTTGCGCTAATTGAACCAGGAATAAGGTCCAGGACTGCAAAGTTGGTGTACAAATTTTTCATCGGATGACAGTCTGTCGAAGAAGGTAGCTCATACAGATTAACTCTACCAATTTGCAAACTCCCTGCTACTATCTCGTTTGACCTTATCATCTGCTATTATCGAGTCTGATGTCTATTGATACCTAGTAAGGCCGCTTATCTGTCTCATCTGCCAATAGTTTTGATGGGTTTAGCTTTAAGCTACCTCTCACTGCTTGTTGTGGCAAATCGCAACAGGGTACCTTTCTAGTTCCCGCCAGATTAATTAAGTGAGTAATGTTCTGTATCTTCTATCACTCAGATTTACAGAAGTAATGCACAATGGATAACAGATCCTGACAAAACCAGGAGCCAGTACAACCAGTATAGAGCGGGACAGAGATTTCGTTTTGACCATAAACTTATCATTCTAAACTTAAATTTGATTCATTTCCTTACAAATGTAATTAAGAATAATTCCCATTTACTAATGCCTTCCTTAAACAATACAGTAGCACGATAGATATTGAGCGCAGTTACAATGTTATGAGATCTGATAGTTTGATTCATACTCTTCTGTTCTCCTGTGTTTAGCATCTATGAACTGCTAGTGATTTTCAAATCGCAGTAGTTAATACAGAGAGTATCTTGCGTGCCAGTGAGAATTGTGTATGTTGAGACGAGATTTTTTCATTATATGAAACCTTCCTGCTACCTACTAGTGTGACGATCTTACATTAAACCTAGCAGCTCGAGATTAATACCAATTGGGAAGAGCAACGTGCAGTCTTACAGATGTAAAAGTTCCAACCAAACCGGCAGATGAAACAATATGATTGTCAGTTCGTAAATCAATTCAGTACAGGGAGGTCCCTGTGTTGCACTTGATATGAAGGAAACATTTATTCATTCCCATTTAAAGTAAATTGCCAATAATTGCCTTATTTGATTGAGGAAAATAGTTACGTAACTAAAGGACATTAAGTTCAGAATGATAAAAAATCATAAGCTGAAGTAAAACACTCTGTACGGATTGAGCTACCTAATGACAGTGTCAAGAAGCGTTGTACTTTGTACAATATTTCAATTAATTTGAGTGATGAAAGTTGTATTATTCATTTACTTCATTGGCCAATAATTGGAAAAGTACCCTGTTATCACTCTCCTCAACATGCACTGACAGACTGCCAGGTAACATCAAGCTACAACTAATAAAACTGTTAACAAATGCCGGCCGAAATGACCGAGGAGTCTAGGCGCTTCAGTCTGGCATCGCCCGACCGGTACGGTAGCAGGTTCGAATCCTGTCTCGGCCATGAGTGTGTGTGATGTCCATAGGTTGGTTAGGTTTAAGTAGTTCTAAGTTCTAGGGGACTGATGACTTCAGAAGTTAAGTCTCATAGTGCTCAGAGCCATTTGAACCATGTCAGAGGTAGGATTCGAACCTGCGACCGTAGCACCAGGCGCTTCCAGACTAAAGCGCCTAGAATCGCTCGGCCACTTCCGCCGGCGACGACAAAAACCTTTGAAGTAACTATCTGTGGAGCACGAGCTTGACGAATTGAATACTATTCCGACTTAGCGCGTCATATCGATTCAAGACATTCCTAACGTTTCGAAACACCAAAAGGGTGGTATCCAACGCTGTGGTAGTTATTGTATGCCGATTGTGAACCAAAGAGCATATATTTTTAAAAAATTCCCTGAAATAAACCAAGATTATAGTTTTGCTATCTACCCCAATCCAAAAAATTTATCTATACCCACAAAACGAAGTTAATTTCATTACAAAAACAGATTACTGAATCAAAATTTAATATTCAGAAACGAAATTCAAAAAGGAAAACAGAAGTTATAAAATTTATCCATATTCGTAACATGAATCGAATGAATTTTTACCTCGTTTGATAAATTTTTACAAACAATTTTGTCAAATTATTCACCATATTATAATAGGATTTTATTATAACGAGATATGAGAGTAATTTTATGTATATCATCTAAAGGTAATAAGACTTTTTGACTTCGTTTTGTTATCAAAATGCCAGCCTTTGAAATAGTGTAAGGTTTTGCTTCTTTCAGCTCTGATAATTTAGTGAACACTTCTGCATAACCACCATTTTAACTCTTGTTCATTTAATAGACTATTAGCAAAGTTGTTCATGATCATTTTGTTTTGCTTTAATTTGTATAGAAAAAAATTTTGATGTTTGTATTTTTGAAACTAAAAACTTAAGTGTTTGATATTGAAAATATGAAACCAGTTTAAATTTAGGGTTTCAAAAATTTAAACGTTTGACCGAAAGTTTTAATTTTGGAAAAGCATATACCTTTGTCCACACTACAAAAATACACTCCTGGAAATTGAAATAAGAACACCGTGAATTCATTGTCCCAGGAAGGGGAAACTTTATTGACACATTCCTGGGGTCAGATACATCATATGATCACACTGACAGAACCACAGGCACATAGACACAGGCAACAGAGCATGCACAATGTCGGCACTAGTACAGTGTATATCCACATTTCGCAGCAATGCAGGCTGCTATTCTCCCATGGAGACGATCGTAGAGATGCTGGATGTAGTCCTGTGGAACTGCTTGCCATGCCATTTCCACCTAGCGCCTCAGTTGGACCAGCGTTCGTGCTGGACGTGCAGACCGCGTGAGACGACGCTTCATCCAGTCCCAAACATGCTCAATGGGGCACAGATCCGGAGATCTTGCTGGCCAGGGCAGTTGACTTACACCTTCTAGAGCACGTTGGGTGGCACGGGATACAAGCGGACGTGCATTGTCCTGTTGGAACAGCAAGTTCCCTTGCCGGTCTAGGAATGGTAGAACGATGGGTTCGATGACGGTTTGGATGTACCGTGCACTATTCAGTGTCCACTCGACGATCACCAGAGGTGTACGGCCAGTGTAGGAGATCGCTCCCCACACCATGATGCCGGGTGTTGGCCCTGTGTGCCTTGGTCGTATGCAGTCCTGATTGTGGCGCTCACCTGCACGGCGCCAAACACGCATACGACCATCATTGGCACCAAGGCAGAAGCGATTCTCATCCCTGAAGACGACACGTCTCCATTCGTCCCTCCATTCACGCCTGTCGCGTCACCACTGGAGGCGGGCTGCACGATGTTGGGGCGTGAGCGGAAGACGGCCTAACGGTGTGAGCGACCGTAGCCCAGCTTCATGGAGACGGTTGCGAATGGTCCTCGCCGATACCCCAGGAGCAACAGTTTTCCTAATTTGCTGGGAAGTGGCGGTTCGGTCCCCTACGGCACTGCGTAGGATCCTACGGTCTTGGCGTGCATCCGTGCGTCGCTGCGGTCCGGTCCCAGATCGACGGGCACGTGCACCTTCCGCCGACCACTGGCGACAACATCGATGTACTATGGAGACCTCACGCCCCACGTGTTGAGCAATTCGGCGGTACTTCCACCCGGCCTCCCGCATGCCCACTATACGCCCTCGCTCAAAGTCCGTCAACTGCACATACGGTTCACGTCCACGCTGTCGCGGCATGCTACCAGTGTTAAAGACTGCGATGGAGCTCCGTATGCCACGGCAAACTGGCTGACACTGACGGCGGCTTTGCACAACTGCTGCGCAGCTAGCGCCATTCGACGGCCAACACCGCGGTTCCTGGTGTGTCCGCTGTGCCGTGCATGTGATCATTGCTTGTACAGCCCTCTCGCAGTGTCCGGAGCAAGTATGGTGGGTCTGACACACCGGTGTCAATGTGTACTTTTTTCCATTTCCAGGAGTGTAGATTACATTTCATTCCAATTACATATGCATATTTTCTAGTCAGTTTTGGGAAAACGTACATTAAAGAAGAAGCAAACTGTCGCATTTAAATTAGTGTGGAAAAACCCATGACATTTATCGTTGTCCTGTCTTACGACGTATTATTTTAAAATGCGGAAATATCACGCATAGCTTGACGTATGTCGGCATGGGCCTCCGACCGTCTGTCATCCTCAGGTGACAGGCGTCACTGGATGTGCGTATAGAGGGACCTGTGAGCCACACCCTAGAGCCTTTAAGATTTATAGTGACCGTACCAGATACTTCTCTATCAAAATCTCCCCAATTGGCCTCAGGCCTCAGAAGGGCTGAATGCACTCCCCCCGCTGAGGTCAGCGCAACGCTCTTCTAAGAGGTAGTCAAGCCGGACTGCGCTTAGCTCCAGTGATCTGAAGGGAACCAGTGTTATCACTGTGGTAAGACTGTTAGCGAAGTACGTCACTATCCGCTACCCGACAGTAATTTCAATTCAGACTTTCGCGAAGATCTGTACAAATTTTTAATTCATTCAGTGAACCTATAGTATGTGCAGCAGTCTGCGGTCATTATATTTATTATATTATGTAGACCTAATATAATACTGCGTTTATTTTAAGAATTTTAGGATGGCTACAGATACATCAATTTTCCCAGTCTGCAACGTAATTAATTAGAGCAGTCGCTTCACCAAAATAAATAATTCTGCTTGATGTACGATTAACTGAGATTTTATATACATGTAAAAGGAGCGAGGGTGTAATCAAACTCAGTGGAGTTCGCATGACAAACCCTTAGAAGTAAATAAAACTTCCACCATGTCCCGAAGTATTTACACTGTGAGTACCAGCCTTCGCATTATTCACTAACTGTAACTTTGCATCGTATTTCTGAACAACACAGGCACTGAAGATTTATACGTCCACTTTAAATTATAATGTGTCTCCCCTACAGGAATATATGTGGTTAAGTCAATTATTATGCATAATTTAGTCATATTTTTTGTTTATTTGGGTAGTACTGTCGTTTTACGTTGATGACACGTGCTTTGTTTATTTGGTGTTATATTTATTGAAATGTTCAAGCTGCTAGATTAGTTTCGTTATCGCTTCTGTGCTATTAATCACGGCTGCTCCGCTGTCTATTTGCACCAAAGAGGAGCAACGTTCAGTGACCCGGTTTTTGTGGTCGGAAGGCGTATCAGGGGCCACAGTTCATCAAAGACTTTCCGTACAGTATGAGAATAGATTTTTGCTACAACGGAGTGTCTACGAATGGATTAAAGAATTCCGAAATGGTCGCTCAAGTTTTACGCACGATGAAGGAGCCGGACGAAAGAAGCAGTGCATTCCTGGCTCTCAGATAAACCGAGAACTTTATTTACGAGGACATGTCGAAACATGATGTTCTTGTAAGTTTCCTATTCGATTACAATAAATTTTTATAACTACTTTGCGGATAAGAATTGACTTCCCTCGTACATAGGTTATTGTAAAAGGGAAGGTTATCATTAACAAAAGAGGTATAGATGAGACGGGAAGGTTTCATTACCGCGTTTTTCACACGTATTATTTCCGTCTATTCCTGAAAAGAATTTCTCGTCCCTATTTTTTACGCTTTTATCTCTTTGAGAACGAGTAATTACTCTGCGAGACATAGTATATAATTAACACACGCAACAAAATGTATACTGTTCAAAGCGGATTTAACACTGAACAAATACTTTTCAATGGAGAATCAATAGAGCAAACAGAATTGCCGATGGGATGTGAATTAAAGGTATAAAGTTTAGTATAAGCGTTGCGTCACTTAACACTAGATTATTCATACAATTATCAGAGTCAGTATGTTCATTTGCACAGTAGATTCACTAAATAGTCTTACCTATTGGATATCGCCAAGTGAAACCTTCCCGTCTTCTCTATACCTCCTTTGTTAATGATAACCTTCCCTTTTACAATAAGCTATGTAACCTTCCCTTAGGATTTCTATCCACTGCTTATTAATAACAAATGAAATCTTCCCTTTGAAATTAATTCTCTTTCTCAACCTTCGCATACGAATTTAAATGCTGCTTATTAAAAGTGATTTGCTGATTATTTCGACGAAACATATAATGTGTCCTCGTCGTAGCCCTCAGTCGTTATGTGGAATACCCGAAACTGTTCCTTAACTTTTTTACTGTTACTGGATCGCCATCTGACTACTACATCGAACTGCCACATGATTATACTTACTCTGGTATACTATACTCTATTAGCTGCTGGTGGGTTTTCATAATAAGTGGCTGTATTTATTACTAAAGTTGACGTTAATATTTAATAGCAAAGCTGACGTTATTCTTTAATTAATTTGACTGAAGTTACGTAATTGATAGATAAACGTTTTCTTGACAACAATAAAATTTGCATAGTTCTAGGTTGATGGTTTTTGGGATGGATTATAATTAGAAATGCAATATTGCTGGCCAAAGTTAATTATATTCTGAATAAAATGATTTTACAACCGTTCAAATGGGACTTACTTTTTACAATAACCTTACAACTAGCATTGCGCAAATATACCTTAAGTAGTTTTGAGTTTCGCAAAGAAAATAATTCAATAATATTAGTTCCTCTTATGATAATAGTTAGTTGATGTCTCTGTACATCCGTTTATAATCTCTTGTAAATTATAGCTGGTGGCTGGCAGGCACACTACTCCTCTCAACCTCTCGCTTCAGACCTGCTTACAACTCGCTTCACATCTCGCTTCTGCACGTACTCGTACACTACTCGGGGTGAGTCAGACCACAGTTGATTTGCCAAATCACGTTCCGTCTAATCTCATCAGCGAATATCGGCCTATAATCATGTACGATGGACAAGCGCGTGGAAAACAGGGCCCCATCAAACATTAATGTGTGCAGCGCCGCATAATTTAACTACCAACTGGAGTAGTAGTTTCTCCCTCGTCGTCTACGATACTTCCGATCACATACGCGACCATCCCCCCGGTGGTTAACGAAATCACATGAACAGTTGACGAATAGAGTTCCTGTCCTTCCTGAATCGGCTGTGAACATGAAGTCTAACGATGACCCTTCAGCCATGTTTAAGTTCCGGTGATTGCTCCGGCTGCACCCGTGATTCCTTTGTCGACTGTCTTCCTACCTGACCAGCGTGAGTTCTTCCCCTTATCGGAACACAGACGGATGACTGAGTAAACAACGCTCCCCTAAACGACGCAAAAGGAAGCGTCGTAGGAGATCGGAACTGGATGATGTTACATATTACCTTTTGAGCCAACCGACATTTCAGCTTCTGAGACTGTGGACGACAGTGTCGTCAGTCGGTTTGTGGAACGGCTGCCTTCAGTGGCATTCATATCGACTGAACGGACGGTTCTTGACTTTGAAGGACCTGCTGAAGAAGGAACAAAACCAGTCGATCTGGCGGTGTCAGCAGGAGATGAAAGTGTTTATTACTCGGCGATGAGGTCACCGCTGGCATGGAACAAGGAAAAAGAAACAGCGGACTCCGTAGAGGAGTTTCTCCCCTTTTAGGAGGGCAATTTGCTGATGTTAATTTCTGCGCAATGCGAAGAGTACCAGCAGCGCCTGCCTTCGGGTGCTCCTCTACCTTCACAGAAGTGACTTGTGGTGCCGCACGCCATTGGGGTGCAGCTCCTCGCTTCTGTATCGCGATACTCAATGTTTAACGGGTCCTCGCGCCCGTCGAGATCCATCTCCGCAAAGAACTGATATGTGCTTCGCAACCAGACATTACACTGTTACAAGAGCTGCATTTAGTAGCGCTCCACGGATAGCTTCACGTTGGCTATGGCACGGAGGTGTATGTACATTAAGGCATCGTGATTGACGGCAACGTTTATCTCCCGCCTGCCAGGGATATGGTGTTTACAGTTTATTCTACGTGTGTCATTTATGTTTAGCGCCTTCCGATATTGGGCGCTGGCGTGAAAGGGCAACATTTTATGCGGATGAGACAGCTCCACTGTTCTTAGGTCAACATTAGCATCTTCCCCTTGGAAGAGATTTTAACTGCGTCCTCGGCCGGAAAAATCAACACCAGCATTAGACAACGTGTCAAAAACTGCGTCATATTGTTCGCGATCCAGCCGTACGGAATACCTAGGATTCACGTTTCATATGAGACATTCGGTAAGTCAGTTAGACGGCATTTATATCTCCCACGGTGTGATTGATTTGGTGCTCGATTTAGAGAGTAAGCCTTTGGTGTTCTCTGACCATTGCGCATTGATGTTTACATTGCTTCTTCTCCGCCAACAGGTTTACAGGATGCGAGTACCATGGGACTTAAAACTTAATACCCAGTATGTGCAGAATCGTTGCCAACGTATCATTAAGATGTGGACAAGGAGCGAACTGCGACGCCGATCCTATGTATCAGTTGTGGACTGCTGGGTGGAATTTACCAAACTGACTCTCCTTTGCAGATTCATCATTTGCAGCAGGGAGGCGGCCGGTTGCGCTCTCCACGAACTGGATGGCCAGCCATCTTCGTGGGACGTTCCAGCTGAATTCAGCATTGTTAAGGCGAAGCTCCTAGCAGTTGCTCCCAGGAAAGGCGCTGCAGTCATGGACTATGCGGCGAAGGTTCGAGTCCTCCCTCGGGCATGGGTGTGTGTGTTTATCGTTAGGTGAAGTAGTGTGTAAGCTTAGGGACTGATGACCTTAGCAGTTAAATCCCATTCACATACATTTTAACATTTTTGAGCAATTGCTAGCCGGAAATTGCAGTGGGCTGTGGTGCGTGCCCACAGAGCTGATGTGTTGTGGCGAGAGATTCCCTCCATATTGTTCACGATCGCAGACACCGCAGGCAGAGTAACAGATCTCGTCGATCACCTTCCAGTGGTTGGTGGGTTGGTTGGTGGGAAGGGAACAAAAAGAAAGGTCCCATCGGATTAGTCGGCCGTGTCCTTTCAAAGTAACATTCCGGCATTTGCCTGAAGCGGTTGACGGAAATCACATCGGCCAAGAGGTCATGGTCGATAGCTCTGTCGAACATTATGGACGAGTCTACCGTGCCGATGACGGGGCCAACCTAGACTTCGATCCTGTCACCTTGAACTGCTAACATTGCCATACACGGTTCGACTCATTGGAGGACAGTTGAAAGTGTGATGAATGTGGGCTAATTCTCGGCGCTGCCTACTGGTCTCTGGCTACCCCCGGAAGTTCTGGAGCTGTGTGCACAACGCCTGCGCTATCTTGGGAACACCTTTAAGTCGTCAACGCGCCGTTCAGCGGTGCTCAACTTTCGTCACGTTTTGAGAATTACGGGTATGACGATCAGTCACAACTCCCTACGTCGCCTCGATCCCTTGCAGCGAGTTGTTTACATTCATGCCTACGTGGTAATAACAATGGTTAATACTGCGCAGGTTCTACCGATTCCGTTTACGGCAGGGCGTTGTATTGAAGCGACATTGGGAAATCTTTTGGCGGTGAGTCCATCTTGAAAGCCTACTGTGAAACACTTGCTTGCAGGAGGGCTAGTCACTCCACATAGCCACACTATGCAATGTCGAGGCTTCCATGTCGCGCCATTCACTTCCCGATCTTTTGCCAGTGTCACTCTACCCGCCGGCCCCAGTAGGTAGCGTCAGCCCGCATTTGCACACAATGCCCACCGTTCATTGTGGATCTCAGATACTCTTGCGCCGAACTCCCATGAAAAAACCGGCAGCGGGCAAATGATTTCTACGTTCTTCCACTGCCTAGCGTCATCTGTAACGTCGGCGAATGCAAGTTCCTTTGTTGCGGTGGACTGTGATTTGGGGCACATACATCATAATTTCATTCCGACCAGTGTTGGTGGTCACACGAGTGGTGTAAGAGTGACGACTCCGATTAATAACGTTCACGGTCTCGGATTCGAATTCCGTAGTCGCATAGGTTCACAATAAAATCACCAGTATTGTCAGGTGAAGACTCCCAGCATAAGAAATCACAATCATTTCGACAACAGATTTGCCAAAGAGGTCAAAGACGAGGAGATGTGTTCAGAGCATTCTCTTGCCCTTGACGTGGGAAAGTGCTGCTAAAAGCAGAGGAATCACCTGTGATCAACGGCACGATTATGCAGAAGCCTTTGGAAGTCAATGCAATAAACACACAAATTGTGTACCTACATGACTTTTCACCTGTAATTGAAAAACTTCATGACGATCTCTCCACTTGCAAAAGGTTCCAGAATAAGACCCCCTCCCCCTCCCACCTCCCTCACCGATCTCAGGGAAGGTATGCCATGGGTGAGGTAACCATGAGAGAGATTCAATAACCAATGAAAGTTTAACGTTCTTAGAGTCGGAGTGTGGAATTCCATATGTTTGAATTTGGGTGGGAAGCTAGAAAATATGAAAGGGAAAGATCTCATTCTACATATAAAGGAATCAGTGAAATGAAACAGAAGGAAGACAAGCATTTCTAATCAAATGAGTACAGCGGAATACCAACAGCAGCAGAAAATGCTACAACAGGAGTAAGATTCCCTATGAACAGGAAGACAGGGCAAAGAGTGTGTTACTGTAAACAGTTCACTGACAGAAACGGCTCTGAGCACTATGGGACTTAACATCTGAGGTCATCAGTCCCCTAGAACTAGAACTACTTAAACTTAACTAACCTAAGGACATCACACACACCCATGCCCAAGGCAGGATTCGAACCTGCGACCGTAGTGGTCGCGCGGCTCCAGACAGAAGCGCCTAGAACCGCTCGGCCACACCGGCCGGCTCACTGATTGTATTTCATCAGAACCGACAGCAAGGAAAACAAACAGGACAACTATCGTTCAGGTACAAAGGTATATGAGGATAATGAGCGGATAATTCAATATGTAAACGGCTATGAATATCTAATAGCCATTGGGACTGGAATGTAGTTGTAGGGGAAGCAGTAGGAGAAAAGTAGCCGGAGAAAATGGTTTACTTACTGCGAATCACAGAGGAGAGTTGCTTACTGAGTTTTACAATAAATTTCAGCGAGTAATAACGAATACTCTGTTGAAGGAAAACCAGACTTAGAGATATACCAGCTAAAGACTCGGAATACGACAAGATTTCGATTAGATAACATAATGGTCAGACAAAATCTGAATTCAGATATTGGAATGTAAGAATCATATATAGACTCAGGTCACAATTGATTAATGATGAAGAGTAGGCGGAATTTTACTGGATTAGTCTGGAATACGGAAGTAGTAACGAATAAAGAGATACGCTTGAAGCTCTCTAAGGCTAGAAACACTACCATGATGAAAAGTGCAGTGGTCAATTTTGTTGAAGAGGAATACCCATCTCTAATAAGGACAATCGCAGAAGTGGGAAATAACACCGCAAATAAAAGGAAGGTAACTGCGATGAAACAGATGAAATACTTAGGTCGATAGATGAAAGAAGGAAGTACAAAAATGTTCAGCGAAATTCAGCAATACAGAAATACAAGTCGCTTAGGAATGAAATAAATAGGAAGTGCAGGGAACCTAAAGCGAAATGGCTGCCGGGAAAATGTTAATAAATCTAAAAAAAAATTATTGTTATCGGAATGACTGACTCAGCATATAAAAAAGTCAGAACAACCTTCGGTGAAATTAAATGCAAGGGTCGTAACATGAAGAGTACAATGGAAATGCCAGTGATAAATACAGAATACATAGTAGAGAGCAGATAGATGGAAGAGGTGCACTGAAGGCCTGTATGAGATGAAACATTTGTCTGAAGTTTTAGAAGAACAAACAGAAATCCATACAGAAGAGATAGGGGATCCAATACTAGAATCAGATCAGAATCCCGAAGGGCTTTGGAAAACTTAAGGTGATCTAAGGCAGACGGGGTAAATAACATATCGTCAGAACTCCTAAAATCATTGGGGGAAGTGGCAACAACACGACTACTCACATTGGTGTGAAAATGTATGGGTCTGGCGATATAGCATCTGACTTTCAGAGCCACACAATTCCAAAGTCTGCGAGAGTTGAGAAATGCGAGATTTGTCACTCAGTCAGCTTAACGGCTCCACGTTGATGACCAAAATAATATAAAGAAGAATGGAAAAGAAAATTGAGGTTGTGTTACATGATGATTAGTTTGGTTGTAGGAAAGGTAAAGACAGCAGAAAAGGCGTTCCAACCTTGCAGTTGATAATGGAAGCAATACTAAAGGAAAATCAAGACACGTTCATAGGATTTGTCAACCATGAAAATGTGTTCGGCCGTGTCAAATGATGCTAGACTCTAAGAAAACAAGGTGAACTACAGGTTGGTTGAGTTGGGGGAGAGGACCGAACAGTGAGGTCATTGGTCCCATCCAGCTTTGGAAGGATAAGAAGGAGATCGGCTTTCCCTTTCGAAGGAACCATCCTGGAATTTGCCTGAATCGATTTAGGAAAACGACAGGAAACCTATATCAGGAAGGCCGGGTGCGGGTTAGAACCGTCGAATGCAAGTCTAGTGTGGTAAACACTGTGCCGCCGCGCTTGGTGTAAGCTTTGGGGAGATACGGTTAATATACGACATGTGCCAGATCCAACAAGGAAAAAGAAGTTTTGAAGACCAAGAACGAAGCCCTCGGATTTAAAAGGGCGTAAGAGTGGGCTTTAGTCTTTCGCATATACTGTTCGATTTATACATCGAAGAAGCAGTGATGGAAATAAAAAGAAGGTTTTGGTATGGGAAAAAAATTCAAGCTGAAAGGATATCAGTGATATTATTCGCCGATGACATAGCTATCCACAGTGAAAATGAAAAATTATAGTATGTGTTGGTCGCAATGAAGGCTAATGAGTAGAATAAGGATTGCGAGTAAATCGATGAAAGAGGAAATTAATGAGACTTGGCAGAAACGATAACATCAAGGCTTAACATCAGGGTTAATCATCACGACATAGATGATGTTAAGGAAATCTATTAAATAGGGAGCAAAATAACCATTGACAACGGAGAAAAGACATCAGATGCAAACGAGCACTGGCAAAAAGGGCATTCCCGGCCAACAAAAATCTACTAGTATCAAACATAGGCAGGTCTTAATTTGAGGAATAAATTTATGAAAACATACGTCTGGAGCGCAGCTTTGTATGGGAGTTAAACATGTGCTATGCGGAAAACGGAACGGAAGACAATCGATACATTTGAGATACGGTGCTAAAGACGAATGCTGAGAATTAGATGGACTAATAATGTATGGAATGAGGAAGTTCTGCGTAGAATCGTAGAGTAAACTAATAAGTGGACAACACTGAAATGGAGAAAGGGAGATTGATAGAGCATCTGTTAAGACATTAGGGAATAACTTTCATGGCACTACAGGCGGTAGGAGATAGTAAAGACTGTAGAGAAAGTGAGAGACTCGAGTACACCCAGAAAATAATTCGAGACATAGGCTGAAAATGCTAGTGTGAGATCAAATATTTTGGCAGAGGAGAGGACTCCGTGGCGGGCCGCATCACAGCTGCCAAAAGAGAGACCCTCGGTCGACTTATGACGCGACATGTTGCAAGTATCAAACTTATCGGCCTCTCGATGTCATGGAACAAATAGCTCTGAGCGCTATGGGACTTAACATCTATGGTCATCACTCCCCTAGAACTTAGAACTACTTAAACCTAACTAACCTAAGGACATCACACACACCCAGTCACCACGTGTCATGGAACGTGAGGGCACCGCCTGTCGCCATGCCGCCGCCGATCATTTCTGTAGCCGATGAGGATGACTGGTTGCTTGGGGTGTCGAAGGATAGGGTGCTTTTTGTGAGTGCCACGGCATCTTACTGGCGCAGAGTCCATTCTTTACCTAACAGTGGAATGTTTTCCTGCCACTAAGTCTGGGGGGATCTCTGGATGAAGGTCTGCTGGCCGCTGTGGCCTAGCGATTCTAGGCTTGTTGTGTTGTCCTCATCATCAATTCATCTTTATCGCCGACCCTGAAGTCGCCCAGTGTGGCGTCTAATGCTATAAGTACTTGCCCTAGGCGGCCGAACTTCACCGAATAGGGACTCACGGCCCACGATGCTGTACGCTAATTTCCGACCTTCTTTTCTGGCGTATATAAACGTAAAATAAATAAATAAATTATCACTGTGATGGTGGAGCTGAATGATGGGAAGGGGATCCATCGTGACAAGCCTCAGGATTCGACCCCTGCATTCCTCGCCTCCTCCACCCTGTAGCTACCTATGACCATAAAAAAATCAAAGGCCAAAGAATACAAAAGAATTAAAAAGTGAAGTGAAAAGATAGTAGTTTTACTTGAATACTTTCAAAGTATTTAAAAACTGTAATTAGTTTGTCACTTGAAAAAAGTCTTGGATTAAAAGCATAAAAAAGGAAGGAAGTGCTTCTTCTCCTAAACCTGAGGTCTCCTGGTCAATTCTCACTGCTGGAAACTATTTTTTCCGTTTTTCATTCTCGCGTAATTGAAACAACAGATCTCAAAAACAAATTTAAACTGCTACAATTCTCTCCTGCCAAATAGGAGTCTTAGTTTCTATTTCCAGCTAATCGAAATTTTTAAACAGAGGTGCATGTTCTAAGAGAATTTCTGTGAAGCGTAAAATACATAAACACGAGAAAAAAAGTTGCGCTCGCGACTGCTAATAACTGGTTCGAGTTACATTTCAGTCATTACTTTTTCGTTTTTTGTCTCGTTCATTTCCAATAGGTACGTGATTTAAATATTAAGTTAATCAAATAAAAAAGTGGTAAGGCGCCCGCTTACGAAAAGCGAGAAATCCGTGTTCGAGTCCTGGTCCGACATGAGTTTTCATTGTCGTCATTCCATTATACAGCTGATGGTTCTCCATATTAGCAAATGCGAATAGATTTGATTTAAAGTCCTTTTGTAGCATGTATGAGCAACAATGTGTCTTTATTTACCGCTAATATGAAGTGGCTAGCTACATAGGTGACCTTAAGCTGACTAGAAACTTTATCTTCTGGGTATAGTCTGCAAGAAACTACTGTCAATTAAATGTTTATAACATGTTTTAAGCAAAAATACTTTGCACTTAGGAGAATACCGTAATAAATTTTTATTTCAGCCATTCATTATCCATCAGTATTACAAGAACAGCCGTTCTGAGTGAATTTCGGTTTCATTTTATACAAGGAATCGTTTGAAATCTTTCTCAGTTATAGAACTAAATGATAAGGGAAAGGTATGGCATCCACTAACAAAACAATTCTTTTGACTCTGATAACAGTAAATACTGTCTGGTAACACATCATATCAGTTGGTAAATATCACACTCCAGCTACACAAGTGTACTCAGAGTCATGTTTAGAAATTCACTAGAGTCATTGCCGTATTTAGTAACCGGTACGTCGCCTTCGGACGTAAATCATACATTTTGTGGTCTCTATTCCTAATTCCTGTAAATTATTTACGAAACGTAGAATTAATGAACTCATTCGTCTCACTGTCTGTAAATTATTTACGGAACGTAGAATTAATGAACTCATTCGTCTCACTGTCGTGACACTCTTTGTACCGTCGTTAAACCTTATGCTATTTTAAGCTTTTTTTAAGTTACGTATAAGAAGTAATCGATGTAAAATGTTTAACGTATCGAAAAAGTGTCGTAGGTAACACTGTAACTTATCAAGGAACTATAATAACCCATAAACATTATTATGTTCATATTCGTGTCGTTATTGTTTTTAATATAATAGATGTAAGAGAACGATTCGTAATTTGATATCCTATCCTGATTCTCTCTACAGTACGTGGTGGTCAGGTATGCTATGACTGTGAACGCTAACGAAATGAAAATTTTCATCCCCTCCATGCAGTAACTACCTTTTGTGTGTAGACATGAGTCTATGTTTAGATCACGAAACGTGAACGCTCTCCTACGTGATCTAATTACTGTCCTTTGGTAGCTGTGGATTTTTATAGAGTGATTTATGCATGTAATCGCCCGTGATGCGACCTATTTCTATGGTTTGTGGCCGTTTTGTTAGACACTATCGATCTGTTTAACATAATACCTCACGCGGCAGTTAGCATAGTACTTAAAAGTAACGAGAATCATCAGGAATCTAGATTACACATTAATTTTTTGTACAACTTGGGAAAAATCATATCGGTAGCGTTCGGCATTACGTTACGCTCCGCATAACCGAGATGAATAAAGAATTTTCGAAGTGGATGGTGCAACGAGTATGTCGCCAGATGTCCGAGGCGTTGGGCTATTTTCTTTTTATTCTTAGTGGAGGTAACAAATTTACGACCAGCGACAGGCGTCCACAGACATTTCTCAGATATACGCAGAATATCCCACGCCCAAGAAATACGATAATGGAATCCTATATACCACGGGGCAGATGCCGGAAACAATTCTTCCTTGCCGTTCGGTTTTTCATCTCTCTCTGGCTCTGGCGTAGCTCCTCACCACAAACCGAACTTCACCAATGTGTCACCATTGTGTTACTAACTTCTTGTATCTCCTGAGACGTGGGGTAATGCCGTTTGAAATAAATAAGAAAATTTAATAAAGTTTCCATTAGTTTAGAAAAATACGTCGTTTTGGTCTTCATTGTATGTGATACTAAGCAGAGGGGTAAGGATTCTTTCATGCAATACAAATATCTATTGGTTGAAAGCATTGGAAATGATAGTGATATCAGAAGTAGCCTCCGCCGTATACCGTAAGCCTCTCTGCGGGATACAGATGTAGATGTGCATGCTCATATGGAATGTTCCCAACCTAGCAAAGGAATAGCGTTTATACGAATGAAATTTTAACTTTAGGTTCGTTCATGTTGCTTTAATAGTTGGGTTCCAGTATTTAAGTATTTGACAGAGCGCTGGAAGATGTAGGTTGATACAAAATAACTGATCACTTAAGGACGAACCACAACATAACTCGAAAGGTGTTTGTCAGGGCAAATATAATTTTTTTTCGTGTAGAAATTTGTCTGAAATTGTGTATGTTCTGTATTTTTCATTCTGTTGTAGTCTATCGGCGTGACATCAAATTTTTTGTAATCATCAGCATCCTCTTTTCACCCACTTCATATCGCAGAGTGATTTCTGCAAGTATACATGTTTGGGTGCACGTGTTCGCATCTGTCAGTTAGCAAAACAGAGATACGCTTTTGTTGTCAGCTAGTGTAACGTAGCCTTGGTAATCTTCTCCTGAGAAATCTATCAAAGTGCTTATTTTCGAGTCGAAGCTTGCCTATCCGATTCCTTCAAAAACATTTGCAATGAGAACCACCGCCAATTCCCTTAGTAAACAGACTGCTCTTCTGCGGCAACGGCCATTACTTGGCCGTTTTGAAGGGTTGATAAAATTTGATTATCTGCGAATCCGAACGTTTCCTGCACTTTCATCTTCAGAAAACATGGGCTCCACCAGAATAACAAAAAACAAAAACAAAAAAAACAAAAAAAACAGGAGGTCGCAGAGGGAACAGCCATTGACTGGCCCCTCGGAACTCTCACTTTTGGTCCGAAGTCCGGTGTGCTAAGCATGTTTTGGTTCATCTCTGTGTTCCAGTTAGAGAGGATAGATACTTGTTTTGGTCAGAAAGTTTCTACGTTTATTTCTTTAAGCGTTCAAGGGTGTTTTTCGTGTGGAAGGGTTATTCTTGCTCATATCTCGTCCGTGATGTTTGAATTAGATTCCTCTCTTTCTTCATGCCAACCTGGATCACGTTGCTTCAGCACTGGTATTCTTCCACTTTAGAAATTACGGGATTTATTAGGATTTTCTGCGAAAACTCCTAAGAAGTATCTTGTTTTCGTTTGTTGTACGATAGATCAATTTAACTTGGTATAATATTTCGTCTCTGCCTGTTTTCCATTCTGTGGAGTAATGCCTATGGATAAGCTGCGTTTTATTTTTAGTTTTCAAATGCCCTTTCTTCTCAGCAGAATGCAGCTCTGTGTCATTTCACTGCAGTGTTTAGCGATGTAAGTTTACCTGAGTCTTGGGTCGGATTTCTGCTGTGCCTTGGAGGACAAGGAGATTCCGTTACTCCGTGTGCCACAAAAGTTGGATGGGCAGAACAAAGAAACTGGAGGGGTGCCCAATGGATTAGTATTGTGCGGCCTACGTCACTCGCTCGATGTGCGCCGATATAGAAGCGTACATACCCGCGAAATTTTCAGGGGAGGCGTTCCATTATTCGTAGGGAGAATCATGTAGAAGCTTCTGGTAGCCTACTCTGGGCAAAAGGGTGCCAAATAAGGTGTGACCCTACGCCTTCTTCTCGGAATCTGAGAGCCCTGTACCGTCACTGAGGAAAGCTAATGTACTGTATGGTCCCTGAAGGCAGATAGCTTTGTGGATTCGAAGATTACGGAAAGATAGCTTTGGGCGCCGAAAGTGCAGTCAAATATTTGCGTAATTCTGTCACGTTCAGTCTCATCGCGACGATGAGTTACAGATTAATTTCGTTCCTGGGCTTGGTCAGGTAATAGCTGGGACAATGTAGGAGTAATTTCAATGCTGAGGTTAACGTATAGATTCCTGGCACTGCACAGATCTGAGCCTTTTCAGCCGGCAGGCTGATATGGTAATAATTATGTAATTGTGAGCATAGCGCGCAGTGAGCTGTGGACCGCGGAGTAATTCATAGTTCCATTAGTATATCATCTTTCCTCTACTGAAGAACAGATACATAATGGGACAATTTAGAATTATTGTTTCGGATCGCCTGAAAGATTTGGTTCAGATATGGTCCATCATGATTCAACTACCGAAACAATTATTAGCAGAGCTCTAACTTGCCTCCCTCAGTTCCTTTAGTACATGCCCATTAGGTTTTTTTGCTATTGTGTTTACTTTTGTTTCCCGTTCTTTTCCTTAATGGAGTGTGTCTCTTGTTTGCTTGATTAACAACTCCTGGAATGTAGTAACCGTTCCGTACTGCACAGAGTACGCCACATTCCCACTTAGATTCCCCTCAGTTGCGAATTTGGGCAACAAAATGAAATGAAGTGAGTTCCCAGTCTTCTACTGTCCGTTGCTCAAGAGAATGTTAATGAATATTGTACTTTTCAATGCTTCTTCAAAATATAGCAGTTTCCCCGTCCCAAGTTGCTGTAATCGATAGTACTAGTCAGAAAGTTACCAACTGCATGCAAATACCTAGCAGTCGTCATCCCAATGGGGTAGGGCGTTACCTTGCTATAGGTAGCCTACATTCTTAACTTCAGGGATTTAACGATTCATTTTTCGATGGTTAGACTTATAGTTGACAAACGACTCGAAATTGTAACAAAAAAAAAAGTGGGCTTTCAGATGAGGAAAGACATTTACTCATATAGGCCAGGAAGTATCAGCTGTTAACTATTCTCAAGTTTGGTCAGTTATAACCCCCAGACATCTCCAACTCCTTGTACGACCATAAATCATAATAAATTGGTAACTATCTATCTCCCTCTCACTTCGGATCCAGCTCGACCTTCTGCTCCAGTGTGATGTAATTACGATGGAGGAAGCATCATTCTACTGTTAATACGTTACGTGTGTCTATTTCATTGTTAATTCAGGCCTGGTCTTCCCAACTTTGACGCCATTCCCTTTGAGATCTTTCGCATTGGTGCTCCCAAGCAACTTCATTTCAGTTTGTCTTCTACAAATGAGAGCCTACATTACATTGAGCATGATCTAGTGTTAGTTCATATATTCCATGTGAATTATCAATCGTTGTAATGAAATCCAGGCCTTCATCAGAGTTGCCTTCCAAGTATTTCCACTCGCCGCTTAAGCTATCGATCCTCCAAATGCTTCGCCAGATGCTGTAATTTTCCACTCAATTCCTAATCAGATTTATGCAGGAGCGTTGACACAGTTAACACCGGAATCAATAGTCTAATCTGATGGTAAGACTAGTGACTGTTCACCTACAACAGATGAAATCTGTCCCATACACCGTGAAGATTTTGTCCAGTCTTCTCTGGGACCGTCACCATCTGGATGCATACTTAAGACACACACAAAAAATGCATTTCATTTATTAAATCAATGCTCCAGTACACTGTAATATTTTGTCGATGTGAAAACTATGACTTTAAATTTGGTTGTTGAAACTGTAATTTCAGCCTAATACCTCCTCCTACTCTTAACTCTAAGGAAATTTTTCAAGCCTGTAATGGAGAAGTAGATGTAATAAGCAGAGGTTATCAAAAGTTTCACAAACAGGGTGAGGTTATGACTGAGTGAAACAGGAGAAAGGATTACACCAACACAAATGAGAGATGAAATAGCGAGTCATGCAGACTATAAAAATATTAGAAATGCAAAGCCTAGCAGTAATCCGTGGACAACAAGTAGCGAAATAATTTTTCAAATGAGAGCATGTAAAGTGCAGCAAGTGAGGCAGGGTAGGATAATACTGACAAGAAGTGGAAAATGCGAAGCAACAGAAGCTACACAAGAAATGCAAGGCTGCAGGAGCATACATGACTAAGGCCAAGATTGATGCCACCTACCGGAAAATTACAAAGGTCTTAGGAACAAAACGATAACCAGTATAACAATGTCAAGAACTCAGTGGGAAAGCCACTAATATCAACTGCAGAGAAAATAAGTTACGATACTATTACCAAAAGGGACAGCTGAAAAGTGGGAAACAAACGTGATGATAGTATTACAGAAAGAGAAGCTGAAGTAGATGAAATATAATCTGAAGTAGATGAAATTTTGACATAGCACTGAAAGAACCGCGAGCAAACGAGGGCTTTGGTATGGACGGCATTCTCTCAGAATTATTGAGATCATTGGGAAAAGCTGACTTGAAGCAACTGTTCCATATTGTGGAACATATGCATAAAATGGCGGAAAGACTCTCTGACTTCAAGAACAGTGTAATAATTCCTGTTTCACAAAAGGAAATTGCAAGCAAGTGAAATACCGAACTGTTACAGCCCTAATTCCAAATTGACGTGCATTACATGGCCGACAAGCAAGCAGAAGTCCATTGCCACTTTCTTATGCCAGAAGCTATAAGAGGTGTAGCTCACATACCGGAAGTCTTCACCCTGGAAGTGAAGTTTCTCTGCTACACGTGTACTTCCAGCGTCTGCTGCCGACGCTGGATACTTGTCGATGCACCTTATTGCGAGGGCCAGACATTAGCAACGATGATCTAGGTTAAATCAAGTTCGGTTTGTTGCTGTTGCTTTCATGTCTACGGATCAAAAATAATCTCCTCTCACATCAGGACTGGGTGGAGAAAATCTACCACTCTCACCATGCAGTAAGTGTCTTCCTTCACAGCCAACACTGAGAAGTGCTTCACTCCAGTCGACTACCTGAGGAGCCTTACCGGCTGTGAACTACTACTAGACACAACTCTTCTACAACTATAGTCGGCTCCTAGGGCGGATGCTGCTGTGAGATGAACTGGCACCTTTCGTGTGGGGACCAATGAGCCACTGCTTTCTACTGCACATCTGACCTCGTGCACGCTGACCGGATTACAGGTGTGCGATATTGCCATATAACCCTCACTGACGTTAAATATTAGCCTTCATATCTTGAAGCTCCTCCAATAAATTTATTCCACTCGGTTGTCATCAGTTATTACTTTGTCGAGTACGAAACCAATGGCTAGACGAACAAGATGTAGAAGCTAGATCGACTACTCTCAGATCGAATATGCAAAAGGTAGCAGGAGAAGCTAAACGTATGAAAAAGATGAAAGTGATAGGCGGTAGTAATACATACTGAATGTGTTAATGGTTTAATCAAGATGTTAAAAAATGTAGCTACTCATAAGAAGAAACCATTTCTAAAGTATAAAGCCAGGCAAAGTGAAGAAGATTATATAGACTATAAGATGATTCGTGGGTGAATTCGAATATTCGGAATTTAGAAGATTATTGAGAGCAATATAGGAAGATAGGGAAAGAGACCTTTATAGATAAAAAAGGAGGTATATTGGAGGCTAAAAAAAAGGACGTTAATATGTTAATGAACACATTCAGATACACAACTGAAGCAAAATTCAGTTGTAAAATTCTTTTAAATTACAGTAAAAAGACGTAGCAAAGGTCAGAAATGAGAGTAGTCACCAAATCACAGAAAATGACAAATAAATAAACTTCTCATTAAAGGAAATAAGCACTGCAATGAAAAGACTTAAAAACAGAAAATTTCCAGGGCCAGATGGCGTATAGATTGAACCAATAAAATTCTGTGTACCAGCGTTATGTTGACTGCTTCATAGTTTATTTATCAGTGTCGTGAAGAAAGTCAGGATACCGAGAGACTGGATAGGAGTTATTACTATTCCGGTGTATATCAAAGGAAAGAAGTAACTATTAGAATATTACTGTGGATTAGCCTGCTTGATACCACCTTAAAACATAAGTAATTAGAGACAATGCAGATCTGTATAGAAATAGCAGAAGAATAGTAAGAATTTAGCAAAGAACAGGAGCACAACAAATGCTAATTTTGGTTTAAGATAGACTGTGGAGAAACCCATAGAGTTTAATAATGCAGACTACCTATGCTTCGTTGACTTGCAAATGTCTTTCATACTATTAGAAAAAAGACATATAATTCAAACTTCAATCGACGAGAGTACGAATGGATTTGTTGAATTTCATAGGAGATATATACATAGATAATGACGCGAGTATTGACACACACGAAGGTTTCTCAAATGACATTTTGCTAGTTAAAGGAATCAGATGAGGTAACTGGTGAAGCGCACTCCTGTTCAACTTAAGAACAGATCATATCACTGATGATGTAAGAAAGATGCTACTATAAAAAGGGAAATAATATGGTAAATAATATATGTTAGGCTGATGATGCAGCACTGACAGCAAATCACGAGGAAAATTTTCAAAAGTTACTTAATTAATCAAATAAAATTATTAAGCAATACAACTTGTAAATATCATCTATAAAAATTAAGACTGTGGTAATGTCAAAAGCACCTATACGAAGTAAATAATGTATAGGTGGTGTGTCAATTGAACAAGTGATGACGTTTTATTATCTGGTGATTTTTAGTAGCAGCTACAAATTCTTACCTAGGAGGTGAAAAATCAAGTGACAAAGGCAGTACAGGCAGCCGCATGTCTGCAAAATACTGTATGGAGAAACAAGTTGAGAAACATAAGCAACTATACGGTGTAAATAATGTGTAGATGATGTGCCAATTTAACAAGTTACGACGTTTAATTACCTTGTGACTGTTATCACTAGCTACAAAGACTTACCCAGAAAGTGAAAAATCAAGTTATTAAGCCAGTACGGACAGCTGCATTTCTACAAAATGCTGTATAGAGGAAAAAAGTATGACTACTGAGTGGAAAATAAAAATGTAAAAAACCGTAGTGCTTCCTGTCTTGACATATTGAGCAGAAACCAGAGTAGAAACGAAAATGATCAAATAAAAGTTAATGGCAGAGGAAGTGAACTCACTAAGACATATCGTAAGACAAAAGAACGAATGTGTCGATAACGGAACCGGGTGGAGTAAATTATATTAACAAATGGATGAAGACAAGGAAAATAAATTGGAAGGATCATATGGATGGAGGAACCATTCAAGACTAACTAAAATCTGTAAACATGGGCGAGACGAAGAGAACGTTTACCTGGACAACCACCCATGAAATGGGATGGCAGCTGGTCCACTATATCCACGGAATGAAGCAGACAAACAGGGGCAAGCCTAGTCGACAGAGTATAAAGAAGTCAAAGATGAAAAGAAGAAGAATATTACGAAATTACTGAAAGCAATACTCAAATTCCCTGCAGGATAAAAGAAGTACTTCGAGGAGTGAAAAAGCTAACATAAATTCTTTAACTTCAGAGACAGTCTCAAAATATTATTTAAGAAAAGGTATATCGGTACAGTATGTGGTTAGAATTTAAGTGAATAAAAACTGAAAAATTTACAGACTGTGTCATTTCAAAAATACACATGCATCTATTCAAGAGACTAGGATAGAAAAGATTGGATATGAAACATGATGCTAAACAACTGAAACGACCTTGAGACTTACACATGATGTCTGTATGAAAGAGATATCAAAATACACAAAACTAATACTCTACAATATAGTCATTAAATCATAATGTTTTTGTAGGGTCAAAATTCCCATATTAAACATGAGACATTAAAGTAATCCGTGGGAGAAAATGAAAATTAACCAGGAAAGCTGTATATCAAAAGTACATTGGGCAAGCACCAGTGAAGCTAAATAAAAAGAAGGCTGTCAAAATTGAATGTAGGTATGTACTGGTAGATCGGATTGGTTCAGAACAGAGAGAGGCATGCAACAGTGTAGCGCACTTTCCCCACTGGTTTTGTTTCAATCATGAACAAAATTATAATGAGGTCAAGGAGATGGTGATCTCAATGCCTTAATCTTTACTGATGGTGTAATCATTTAGGGGAACGAGGGAGGATTTGGAAAGAGAATTAAAGGTACATGAAAGTTTAGGTGGATGGAAAATTTGTGGTTAGTTCCTAAGGGACCAAACTGCTGAGGTCATCGTTCCCTAGGCTTACGAATTACTTGATCTAATTTAAACTAACTAATGCTAAGGACAACACCCACACCCATACCCGAGGGAGCTCTCGAACCTCCGACAGGGGGAGACGGGCGAACCGTGTCTGCGCCTCAGTCAGCGCGGCTACGCCCGTGGCTTAGGTGAATGGGACTCCAAGTTGATGACTAACAGCTGACACTGAGCAAGAGGAAAACTGTAGTGGGACCCTGCCCAGAGCAACACGATTCTGGATGGAAAGAAAATTGAATGTGTGGAAGCTTCGAATTACATTGTATGTACAACATCAACGAACAAAACTGCCAAACTAGAAAGAGCAGAGGAAGAAAGGGATCTAAATTATTTCATCAAGAGCGGAGACTTGTGTAGGGCAAGGGAATTCCTATGACAGCCAAGAAAACGTATCTCCTGTCCCATGTTACGACATGCAGCCTGAAACGCTGTGTAACTAACAAGCATACGAAATCAAGTTTCTGCAATCAGTTTTCCAGAAGAATGGAAGGGTTAGAATTAGAAATGAAGAACTGAGAACATAAAGGATAATCGTCTACCAAACCTATGCTTCAACAGGAATATGCAGGGGAAAAGATCTAGAAAATTATCGCTGGATCCGGTTAAGGAATATTTAAAGACTAGAGGAGAAATCTGGAAAACAATACCAAGACAAGAACTATAACAACTAGGCTAACCGACTCATTGAAAGGGTATAAAGATGATGACGATGAAGGGATATTGAAAAAAGAGACTGAAAATCTATGGGTATTTTGAACCAACTGAACCACATTAGAGAAACTGAGAAAATCTTTGAAAACTGAAGCAGTGAAATGAATGAAGAAATAAAAAGCCTGAAAGGGACAGGTATATCGAAATATACAGTAACATGAAAATAAATTAACAACTGGGTAGTTGTTAAGGCAGAAAAGACCAAGAAAACCGGAACCACCTGGGTCGCAGACGGGAAAAGAGCGAGTTTAATAGAGAATGAAGATGATACGAGCATGAAAATAATTTCAATTCATTATCCTTTAAAGTCCTACAAGAAATCCAGCACGAAGGAGACTATAATGACAGTTAACAACATAAATAAAAATATAATCATCACATAATTACATATCTAAACAGAAAGCTAAAATGGTAGCTAGTTAAATCGAAAGTAAGAAATCTATGAAGGAATCTTACAGGTATTACCTATGAGTGTTTTCACTTTATTACATCAGCGTTAAAAAACAATGTACCTGTAGGTACGGTGCTCATCATGATAATATGAGTTATGAACAGGTTTCATTAGTCATAAACGCACAGTTACCTATCACCAGCCATATTATGGATGTCCAACGAAATGTTAACATCATTAACTGAATCGTGAGTTTTCGTACACAATTTGTCATCTGGCAGAGCTGTGGTATTTATCACTACAAGCAGATTCGTTTACAGGTCATATTACCATAAATTACCGCAGTAGAGCATAGGGGAATTTCTTACAAACTGATCTAAACGCGACTCTTCAGCAACGTCTTCCTGGCTTCTTTCACGAGTTAGTTCTAATCAGTGATTTTAGTGTTTCGAAAGCACGACTTTTCATGTAGTGTATATCCATACAGTTCATTGTACTCATAGTCTTCGCTGTTATAACTGTTCCAATGGGATGTCCGAGAGTCGAATTATATAACCCAGAAGTTGACAACATGTGTTAATTTGAACGTCATTACTATAGCAAGTGAAATGACATATTCGAAACTTATATCCTACTATTACCAAACACAGTTAAATGCGCAAGAGATGTCTCTACAAGTTAAAGGCAAACAGCTCCTTCGCTGTTAAGAGACTTAGGGAAACGGGTTCCACGCCACACACGGACGTAGGCCCTCGGCTCTACGGAAGACCGACGTCGTGAGCTTTCGGGCGGTGCATACAAGTGCCGTGTGTTGAGGCGCTGATGCAGATCTAGCGCGTGATTATCTTACTGATTTGTTCCATACTATATGCTGGAACTTGGACTGAAATGAAAATTATTATTAAATCATTACAAGAAATTTTAATATATAAAACATTTTGATTGGGAAGTACACAATTTTTTCCCGTCATACGAGCCACACAATAAAAGTATCCACTCTCAACATAATGTGTAATACATACGTAGGTGGTATCTAGCTACGTTTGTGTTTGGGCATTTAATGTTTTCTTATTAACAGAGACCCAAGTCCACAACTCACTTTTATGTATTTGTATTAGAGGCTGTCATTTATTTTACACATCCATTGTTTTACCTGATGTCTATGGTTTTCATAACGAACATAAATTTTTTTACCATGTTTCTATTGGGTCGCCTTCTTGCCAGACTACCTGTCCGGTCAAAATCTTGTAATTTATTTTCAAGTAACTGCCCGATGGGCTAGAGACTTAAACTCCCAACAGAGCTCGGAACAGTTTGTCAATGCAACCGTAATTACCTTTCCTGTCTGGTGTGTAGCTGAGAGTACTGTGTCTAACAACGGCACTTTCCCATTACCCTGTTCCAATCCCAAATGATTCGCAGGAAGAACAATTGCTGGTAAGCTTTCGTGTCAGAATGAATCTGTCTAGTTTTTACCTTTCTCGAGAGATATACGAATGAAGCAGAAAATAAAGTTAAAATTTACCACATGTCGCATTTGTAGTCTTACCAAATTGTTGAAATCGGTTGAAGAGTAACACACTCGTGAGACTAAAAATCAGATATGAATTATTGAAATAAAAATGAATTTCTAATGTACTACATTTTTAAATCGGACTGAAACGAAATATAACAATTTCTCCAAACCTGTAACTGTGAATATTTAAAAGGTATGAGAAAAGATTTAAAACCAAAAACTGCGTTGCGTGTAATACAGAATACTGATGTATGGATAATTTACCCCATTTCTGTTACACTACTTAGTAACATATGCATGGATAGTGGGTCTTTTAGGTTAGAGAATTCCCTCCCTAGGCCCGAAAGGACGCCTCCTGAGACGCGACAAGGTAGCAGTAAGCAAAAAGCAACAGGGAATAACTATATTAATGTGGTAATAGTAAACGGCAGGAGCGTCTATAGAAAGGTCCCAGAACTGCTCTCATTAATAAACGGTCACAATGTCCACATAGCATCAGGGACGGAAAGTTGGCTGAAACCACATTAAACAGTAATAAATTTCTAAACTCAAATTGGAATGTATAGAGCAGAGACAGGCTAGACAGTGAAGGGGGAGGCGTGTTGATCGCAATAAAAAGTGCAATAGTATCGAAGGAAATTCGCGGAGATCCGAAATGTGAAATAATTTGGTTGAAGGTCACGGTTAAAGCAGGCTCAAACATGGTAATTGGATGCGTCTATAGGCCCCCTGGTTCAGCAGCGGTTGTGGCAGAGCACCTGAAGGAAACTTTGGAAAATATTTCGAGTAGACTTCCCGACCATGTTATAGTTCTGGGTGAAGATTTTAATTCACCAAATATAGACTGGGAGACTCAAACGTTTATAACGGGTGGCAGGGACAAACAATCCAGTGAAATTTCTGTAAGTGCATTATCTGAAAACTACCTTGACCAGTTAAACAGAGAACCGACTCACGGCGATAACATATTAGACCTTCTGGTGACAAAAATACTCGGTCTGTTTGAAATAGTTAACGCAGAACAGGGAATCAGCGATCATAAAGCGGTTACTGCATCGATGATCTCAGCCGTAAATAAAAATATGGTAGGAAGCTATTTCTGTCTAGCAAAAGTGACAAAAACCAGATTTCAGAGAACTTGACGGTTCAACACAAAATTTTTATTTCAAGTACAGTTAGTGTTGAGGATCAGTGGACAAAGATCAAAACCATCGTACAATATGAATTAGATGAGTATGTGCCAAGCAAGCTCGTAAGAGATGGAAAAGAGCCACCGTGCTACAACAACCGAATTAGAAAACTGCTGCGGAAGCAAAGGGAACTTCACAGCAAACACATAAACATAGCCAAAGCCTTGCAGACAAACAAAAATTACACGAAGCGAAATGTAGTGTGAGGAGGGCTATGCGGGAGGCGTTCATTGAATCCTAATGGAAAGTTCTATGTACTGTCTTGACAAAAAATCGTAAGAAATTTTGGTCTTCTGTCAAAGCGGTAGGTGGATCAAAAAAAAATGTCCAGACACTCTGTGACCATAATGCTACTGAAACATAGGATGACAGGCTAAACGACGAAATACTAAAGGTCTTTTTCCAAAGCTGTTTCACAGAGGAAGACTGAACGGTAGTTCCTTCTCTAGATTGTCGCACAGATGAGAAAATGGTCTATATAGAAATAGAAGGATAGGAAAACAATTAAAATCGCTCAAAAGAGGAAAGGCCGCTGGACCTGATGTGATACCAGTTCGATTTTACACATAGTACGCGAAAGAAGTATCCCCCCTTCTTGCTGCGGTGTATCGTAGGTCTCTAGAAGAGCGTAGCGTTCCAAAGGATTGAAAACGAGCACAGGTCATAACCGTTTTCAAGAAGGGATGTAGAACAGATGTACAAAACTATAGACCTATACTTCTAAACATACACTCCTGGAAATTGAAATAAGAACACCGTGAATTCATTGTCCCAGGAAGGGGAAACTTTATTGACACATTCCTGGGGTCAGATACATCACATGATCACACTGACAGAACCACAGGCACATAGACACAGGCAACAGAGCATGCACAATGTCGGCACTAGTACAGTGTACATCCACCTTTCGCAGCAACGCAGGCTGCTATTCTCCCATGGAGACGATCATAGAGATGCTCGATGTAGTCCTGTGGAACGGCTTGCCATGCCATTTCCACCTGGCGCCTCAGTTGGACCAGCGTTCGTGCTGGACGTGCAGACCGCGTGAGACGACGCTTCATGCAGTCCCAAACATGCTCAATGGGGGACAGATCCGGAGATATTGCTGGCCAGGGTAGTTGACTTACACCTTCTAGAGCACGTTGGGTGGCACAGGAAACATGCGGACGTGCATTGTTCTGTTGGAACAGCAAGTTCTCTTGCCGGTCTCGGAATGGTAGAACGATGGGTTCGCTGACGGTTTGGATGTACCGTGCACTATTCAGTGTCTCCTCGACGATCACCAGAGGTGTACGGCCAGTGTAGGAGATCGCTCCCCACACCATGATGCCGGGTGTTGGCCCTGTGTGCCTCGGTCGTATGCAGTCCTGATTGTGGCGCTCACCTGCACGGCGCCAAACACGCATACGACCATCATTGGCACCAAGGCAGAAGCGACTCTCATCGCCGAAGACGACACGTCTCCATTCGTCCCTCCACTCACTACTGTCGCGACACCACTGGAGGCGGGCTGCACGATGTTGGGGCGTGAGCCGAAGACGGCCTAACGGTGAGCGGGACCGTAGCTCAGCTTCATGGAGACGGTTGCGAATGGTCCTCGCCGATACCCCAGGAGCAACAGTTTCCCTAATTTGCTGGGAAGTGGCGGTGCGGTCCCCTACGGCACTGCGTAGGATCCTACGGTCTTGGCGTGCATCCGTGCGTCGCTGCGGTCCGGTCCCAGGTCGACTGGCACGTGCACCTTCCACCGACCACTGGCGACAACATCGATGTACTGTGGAGACCTCACGTGTTGAGCAATTCGGCGGTACGTCCACCCGTCCTCCCGCATGCCCATTAAACGCCCTCGCTCAAAGTCCGTCAACTGCACATACGGTTCACGTCCACGCTGTCGCGGCATGCTACCAGTGTTAAAGACTGCAATGGAGCTCCGTATGCCACGGCAAACTGGCTGACACTGACGGCGGCGGTGCACAAATGCTGCGCAGCTAGCGCCATTCGACGGCCATACCGCGGTTCCTGGTGTGTCCGCTGTGCCGTGCGTGTGATCATTGCTTGTACAGCCCTCTTGCAGTGTCCGGAGCAAGTATGGTGGGTCTGACACACCGGTGTCAATGTGTTCTTTTTTCCATTTCCAGGAGTGTAGATCAGTTATAGAATTTTGGAACACTTATCATTTTCGAGTATAACGCCTTTTGTGGGGACTAGAAATCTACTCTGTAGGAATCAGCATGTGTTTCGAAAAAGATGGTCGCGTGATACCCAGCTCGCGCTATTCGTCCACGAGACTCAGAGGGCCATAGAAATTGGTTCCAAGGTAGATGCCGTGTCTCTTGAATACCGCAAGGCGTTTGATACATTTCCCCACAGTCGTTTAATGATTAAAGTATGAACATATGGACTATCAGACCAATTGTGTGATCTGATTGAAGAGTTCCTAGATAATAGAACGCAACATGTCGTTCTAAAAGAGTAGAAGTCTTCCGAAGTAAGAGTGATTGCAGGTGTACCGGAAATGAGCGTCGTAGTACCGTTGCTTTCACAATTTATATAAATGACCTTGTGGATAATGTCGGAAGTTCACTGGGGTTTTTCGCGGATGATGCTGTAGTATAGCGAGAGATATAGTACTGAAATGTAGGAGGATCTGCAACGAATTGACGCATGGTCAGGGAATGGAAATTGAATCTCACTGTAGAGAAGTGTAATGTGCAGCGTATACATAGAAAGAAAGATCCTTTATCATTAAGCTACAATATATCAGGTCAGTAACCGGAAGCTGTTAATTCCATAAATAAGCTGATAGTAGGTATTAGGAGTGATTTAAAAGGGAATGAGCATATAGACTTATTCGTCGTCAAGGAAGATCGGAGATTGAGATTCATTGAAAGAATCCTAAGGAAATGCAGTCCGAAAGGAAAGGAAGTAGGTTACAGTACGCTTGTTCGCCCACTGCTTGAATACTGTTCACCGGCGTGGAATCCGTATCGGAGAGAGTTGATAGAAGAGATAAAGAAGTTCAAACGGAGAGCAGTTCGCTTCGTTAAAGGACCATTTAGTAATCGCGAAAGCTTTACGGAGATGACAGATAAACTCCAGTGGAAGACTCTGCAAGAGAGACGCTCGGTAGCTCGGTACCGGCTACTGTTGAAGTTTCGAGAACATACCTTCACGTAGGAGTCAAGCAGTATATTGCTCACTCTTTCGTGTATCTCGCGAAGAGACCATGAGGATAAAACCAGAGAGATTAGAGCCCACTCAGAAACATACCGACAATCTTTCTTTCCACCAACAATACGAGACTGGAATAAAAGGGGGAACCGATAGAGCTACTCAAGGTACCCTCCGCCACACACCGTCAGGTGGCTTGCGGAGTATGGATGTACATGTAGATGTAGAAGTTCATCTTCTTACAGTATCTATTGCACGAACTCCACGTTTTGCCCGTTGATGTGGCCGAGCGGTTCTAGGTGCCTCAGTCTGGAACCGCGCTGCTACTACGGTCGCAGGTTCTAATTCTGCCTCGAGCACGGATGTGTGTGATGTTCTTAGGTTAGTTAAGTTTAAGTATATCTAAGTCTAGGGGACTGGCGACCTCAGATGTTAAGTCCCATAGTACTTATAGCCATTTGAATCATTTCACCTCCACGATTTGAGTTTCTAATCTTACCAGTATCTGTACAGCTTCTAAAAATTCAGAATCACAGGCATTCAGGACTATCTGTATGTTGTTAAGAATCTTTATGGGACTAGGGGAATTATGCTACACTTTATTCCTTTTAAAAATTTCTGCACTACAAATTATTTTGATATAAGCAGTTATTTATTCTCACGTGTTAAAAATAAACATATATAGCTGAACCACGATAAAATGTGTGTAACATGATGCGAACAGACTATTATTTAAAATGAAAATGCAATTCCATTATAGCTTGTTTGACGATTCGTCTTTATTGGCTGCAGATATATCTTTTTCATTTCCTCGTGCAAAATAATATGCATACGTCGCTGTTGGAAAAACATTTGCCTTCGGACCAAATAAAAGCTAAAACTTTGGGATAATCCTTGTATTAACATGTTTGAAAATTTATTCTACTTAGTTACGGACCACCCACACAGAAATTCAATACGCTGTGGAACGTAGTGTAGTATATAGCGTAAGCTGAAACAGTTACTTGAGAATGTCCCAGCAACCAAATGACGTCCAAAGACTATCGCTGTTTAATTGACTTCTTATCCGACTGACGTGATAATATTGGTTTTCGCAACCCTGATTACGTGATTGAAATCGTTAGTACTTGAATCTGAGATTGAGAAAGGACAGTTAGAGATTAAGAAGCGCTTGAAGTGTCCCAATGGTTCCAGGGAATATTTTCCAAACTGCTTGTTCATCAATTCATTGTTTTTTTTTTACGTGTGAAATATCGTATTTTAATTTATTAATTTTTCATCTGAAGCATGAAATGTGCTAATGGAGCTTTAGATGTTCTAAAACGGAGCTATATACTATTTAATTTTGAACGTTTATAATTAGAATAATAGCATGTTGTGCGCATAAACAAGAATACTTGGGGCCACAAACTTCTCTTTGTGCACCATCGGGGATTTTTGTGCAAATGGCTCTGAGCACTATGGGACTTAACATCTCAGGTCATCAGCCCCCTAGAACTTAGAACTACGTAAACCTAATTAACCTAAAGACATCACACACATCCATGCCCTAGGCAGGATTCGAACCTGCGACCGTAGCAGTCACGCGGTTCCGGACTGAGCGCCTAGAACCGCTAGACCACCGCGGCAGGCTGGGGATTTTTGTGGTAGTAGAATTGTTGTTGGACAACCCACCAGTGCCAGGAAAATATTATCCGTGAAGCGCTGTGCAATAGAAGCTAGGGACTGTTCTTAATTGAACCGAGTGTCTCCAGCACCATTTAATACGAGAAACGCCACACCTCTTGCTGTCGGATCAACCGTTGTCGATCCTATCTCCCATGGTAATAATATAAACAACTACTCCTGAAACAGAACCACTTCACTGTGTATGGCTCTTCCTTACCTAGTTGATTGGTGGCGTCTGTTAGTTCGAGTTCAATTAATAATCTGACTGTATTCAGTATAAATTAATAAACTTCTGGAAAAGATAAGTACGCCACGTTAGAGGTTTTCAATTCAACGCTGCAACGTTGCACACTGATTACAGTAAATGATTAGATTTACAGATCAATAGAACAAGTGGTTCTGAGGTGTTGGGTATGCTGAAACAGATATACGTATTAGTAGGCTGTTTAGCCTCCATGGCAGCAACGCTGGCGCTGACTCTGATATCCAATCGATCTTACGCATGACGACTGCAATTATGGGATGCGTTGTGTTACGCCTTGACGATCTGTGAAGTAATTCTGTAACAGCTGTTGTAGAGCTACCAGTCACATCCCACATGTAATCGATACGAAACAATTCCGGAGATCGTGCTGGCCAGGGACGTTGCTGCACGTCTTGCAGAGCACTTTGACGGACGGTGTGTGAACGAGCATTATGTTGTTAGAACAACACATTATCCTCGTATTGAAAACACTAAAGGTAAGCAAGTGTTCTACTTACCGCACTCCAGACCATAAGATCTGGGAGTGGTCAGTGGGTCACGGACGAATGCACTCTACGAGACAGTGTTCACTTGATCGCATGGAGGCAGGATCCGCTTCATCGTTGAAACGGCGCGCCATTCGTACTTCCGAGCGATCTTCTGACGGCACCAGTCGTTAAACTTCCTGGAAGATTAAAACTGTGTGCCGGACTGCGACTCACCACACAGTTTTAATTTGCCAGAAAGTTTCATATCAGCGCACACTCTGCTGCAGAGTGAAAATCTTAATCTGGCACTAGTCATGTCGTGCATGTCAATGACGTGGAATGAGCCGCAGACAGACTAGAGGCGTGCGTGCCCTTGCTGCCTCTGATAATTACTGGTTCGCAACAGTTAGTGTTGACACTTTTTCGCTCGCAATACCTGTTATCCCTGCTGTGGTAACTGTACGATATGCCACTGCTGCTCTTACAATACCATGATCTTGGCCGGTGATCCTGCTGTGTGGACGTCCAGAACCTCGCTCTGGGTCTGAGAACGTTCACTTAACCACTGATATAGCATCCTGGCACAACTGACGCAGCGCGTCCAATTCGTACGGCAATTCTCTGGAAGGAGCATCCCGTCACTCGGAAGGCCACAATTTGACCCTTTCCAAACTCGTTCAGTTGGCTGTACGAAACACGAGTGCGTCTCCCTCGCAAGGTTTCCTGCTTTCTTTTCACTGAGTCTTCTGGCTGAGAGCATTTCCTACTAAAGGGCAGACATCGATTGCACTCTGGTATCTGTGCTATTAGACTATCATTTAGAGGACGATGTTGAAACTATTATCATTACATGGACTGTCCTCGAGGTACATATCCCATCATTGAATCAAAAGTGACGTCTTCTTTACAGGTGTATTATCTTTTTCCGACAGTGTTTATAGTGTAATGGGAAACTACTATAAATTGTCATAGCTGGAAATCATTTTTTGTTAATGAGACCTATAGGTTATTTAAGGAAACTTCGAAATTCTACTCGCTAGTGTCTTCTGATAGACTAATCTGGTAGTAAAGGCATTGTCGTGCACCAAATACACTTAAAAACAATTAAGTGACGAGACGAGTCCACACACACAGTGTGGAAATACTGAAAATTTTGAAATGATTAGTCAGTGATGCAGTCAGTAAGTCATTATTCTACGGACAAAGAAATGACGGAAGTAACGATTGATCTTAACACCACTAAAAATGGATGAATTCCATCTGTAGGAAACACAAATAATTAGAAGTCCGCATTAATTTAACAGTCATAATCAAATACTAGTCCCGACTGTTCGTCAAGCCACAGAAAAATAGAATGCTCCGAATGTAAAAAAAAACTCGAGAAAAACTGAAACATTCGCCGGTGTGCAAAATTGTTACAGGTGCTCACAAGAAACACTCAAAAAAATGGATAAAACTAACACCTAAACCCTTTCATTTTTATACGAAAGGTGGCGGACAATTCACCACGCAAAGTGACGCAGGTCCTGCTTCTGGCGTGGTCGAAAAATGAGTCCGTTTTCCAGAGTCAGGCCGACCCTTAAACACTCTCGAGCTAGAGTTTCAAAAACTACGTCACTGGAATCCACTTGTGTCCCAGTAAAATTATAGTTCGTACAGTCTTCATGTTAATCTAAATAACACAGAAGGACGTACGCTTTGACTGTTGATTAACATGAAATGTTGCAGGATGGTATGCGACAGATACTCCATCAACAATTACTAAAATATTAGTTATGATGACTGCAAACTGTCACTAACAAACAAATTAATACATATTTTTGGACGGTGGATAGCCTCCCTTTTCTTTGTAACCCAGTCTTCTCGTGACTCTGAAGGTATTTCAAATTTGGGGACATTTAAGTATCAAATATTAGTTTGGTGACTTTATTTTAACCATTAGAAATGGACGGGTCATTAAAACCAATGAATTTTTCTATAAAATAATAACTTTCACTACTGTTACTAACTCTTTTCTTATGTTCCTATCGTCCATATGCATGTCTTCAGGAAACACTCATTTTATCAGGTATGTTTTTACCGTGTGTTAAGGCGTGTGTGTGTTTTTCATGTATGAGCTGCCCGATTATTCTGTTGCTTTTATCATAATACATAAACATGCGCTATTTTGCAATTCAGTCCACCATTAATTACGCCTCGCGGGGTAGCAGCGCAGACTAGGGCGCCTTGTCAGGGTTCGCGCGGCTTCCCCCGTCGGAAGTTCCAGTCCTCCCTCGGGCATGTGTGTGTGTATTGTCCTTAGCGTACGTTAGTTTGACTCACATTAAGTAGTGTGTAAGCTTAGGAATCATTAGGGAAGTGGCAACAAAACGACTATTCACGTTGGTGTGTAGAATATATGAGTCTGGCGACATACCATCTGACTTTCGGAAAAGCATCAGCCACACAATTCCGAAGACAGCAAGAGCTGACAAGTGCGAGAATTATCGAACAATCAGCTTAACAACTCATGCATCGAAGCTGCTTACAACAATAATATACAGAAGAATGCAAAAGAACATTGAGAATGCGCTAGGTGACGATCAGTTTGGCTTTAGGAAAAGTAAAGGCACGAGAGAGGCAATTCTGACGTTACGGCTAATAATGGAAGAAGGCTACAGAAAAATCAAGACACGTTCATAGGATTTGTCGACCTGGAAAAAGCGTTCGACAATATTAAATGGTGCAAGCTATTCAAGATTCTGAACAAAGTAGGGGTAAGCTATAGGGAGAGACGGGTCATATACAATATGTACAACAACGAAGAGGGAATAATAAGAGTGGACGATCAAGAACGATGTGCTCGTATTAAGAAGGGTGTAAGACAAGGCTGTAGCCTTTCGCCCCTACTCTTCAATCTGTGCAGCGAAGAAGCAATGATGGAAATAAAAGAAAGGTTTAGGAGTGGAATTAAAATACAAAGTGAAAGGATATCAATGATACGATTCGCTGATGACATTGCTATCCTCAGTGAAAGGGAAGAAGAATTAAATGATCCGCTGAACGGAATGAACAGTCTAATGACTACAAAGTATGGTTTGAGAGTAAATCGGAGAAAGATGAAGGTAATGAGAAGTAGTAGAAATGAGAACGGCGAGAAACTTAACATCAGGATTGATGGTCACGAAGTCAATGAAGTTAAGGAATTCTGCTATCAAGGCAGTAAAATAACCAATGACGGACGGAGCAAGGACGACATCAAAAGCAGACTCACTATGGAAAAAAAAGGTATTTCTGGCCAAGAGAAGTCTACTAATATCAAATACCGGCCTTAATTTGTGGAAGAAATTTCTGAGGATGTACGTCTGGAGTACAGCATCGTATGATAGTGAAACAAGGACTGTGGGAAAACCGGAACAGAAGAGAATCGAAGCATTTGAGATGTGGTGCTATAGACGAATGTTGAAAATTAGGTGGACTGATAAGGTAAGGAATGAGGAGGTTCTACGCAGAATCAGAGAGGCAAGGAATATGTGGAAAACACTGATAAGGAGAAGGGACAGGATGATAGGACATCTGCTAAGACATGAGGGAATGACTTACATGGTACTAGAGAGAGCTGTAGAGGGCAAAAACTGTAGAGGAAGACAGAGATTGGAATACGTCAAGCAAATAATTGAGGACGTAGCTTGCAAGTGCTACTCTGAGATGAAAAGGTTAGCACAGTAGTACAGGAAAGGAATTCATGGCGGGCCACATCAAACCAGTCAGTAGACTGATGACAAAAAAAAGGGCTTAGGAACTGATGACCCCAGCAGATTGCTCCCACAGGCTCTTACCACAAATTTCCATCATTAATTAAAGAACAGTGTCTGCATACCATAATGATCGGATGATTTTATAAAGTACAATAGCACAATGGAAAGAAAATTGCGTAGATGATCAGTCTAGATTTAGAAAAGATAAAGATGTCTGGGAGGCAAGCCTGACGATACGGTCGATATTGTGTGCAAGACTTTTAATGGATTTGTCCACCTAAAAACCGTTTTCTAACGTAAAATGGTTCAAGATATTCGAAATTCTGAGGCAAATAAGATTTCTTAAACGGAAAAGACTCATAATACACGATACGTAAATTGGATGGAAGACGACGATGCAGGCTTTCACCTATACTGTAGAATCCGTACAACGATGAGGCAATGAACGAATTAAGAGATAGGATTAAAAATGGGACTAAAGTTCACCATGAAATAATATCAATGACATGATTCGCTGATGATGTTGCTATCCTTAGTAAAAGCGAGGAACAATTGGAGACCATACTGAATGCACTCAGCTGTCCATTAAACAAAGAATAGGGATAGAGAGGAAGCCGAAGAAAGACTAGTCTAATTAAGAGTAGGAAAAATGAGTTTGGTGCCTTGATATCTAACTATGAAGTGGGTACTGTAACTCCACGACGTTCGTGAAGCTACAACGCCCCGTCCATTCACTGCCACCGCGTAGCATCACGCTATGAGGGTAGGACGATGGTCAAAATCTGATTGAAAACCGGTCACTATAAAAATAAATGTTTATCGTTCGGGACTATTTGTGCCTATTTTTGAAGCAGAAGTATTCCATGATGTCGCACAAACAAATGCCGCGTATTCTCAGCCGCGATTTGTCAAAAAGTGAAATGTGTTGCATTTATTGAACAATCCTTCAACATGCTATGCTAGAATGTGAAGTTCACAGAGACTGTATGAACTTGGAGAGTCAATGTATTACGCTTCGACTATCTGCGTATGATTTAAAGATACTGTCGTGTCAGAGCCAGTCTTAGAAAATTTTACCCCTTATCAAGACGACAGCGTCTCGTATACTTAAGCGATATAGTAATTAATTTTGTTATGGAAAACACCCTTGTAATGCAGCAATGCATGAAATTGGCAACTGTTAGCCAAATAACAAATCTACATGCTTAATAACGGTAAAGACTTAAGTAAAGACGTGTAATAGTGTAAAGATATCTCTTGCTCTTGTGGTCCGGTGTCTCCTGCTTTTCTCTCCTGCTCTCCTGCTACCTTACTTTGTCTTGTTACCTTATTCTCTCTAATGCCATTGTGTGTGTTATCACAGCCGATACAGGACTGTCTGTGTGCTGTATTAATTCACGTTAGTGTTATCAAAGCTGATTCAACTTAAAATTTAAAAAAAAAAAACATTTTCTCCGTATGGATCACGGCTGTTAGAAGGGGGGCAAGTTTTTTCGCGTACTCTGTGTAGAATCGAATAGGTATCCCGTCAGGTCCAGTGGACTTTCCTCTGTTGAGTGATTCCAGTTGCTTTTCTATTCCTTGGACACTTATTTCGTGTCAGCCATTTTTTCGTTTGTGCGAGGATTTAGAGAAGGGACTGCAGTGCGGTCATCCTCTGTGAAACAGCTTTCGAAAAAGGTGTTTATTATTTCAGCTTGACGCGTGTCATCCTCTGTTTCAATGCCATCATCATCCCGGAGTGTCTGGATATGCTGTTTCGAGCCACTTACAGATTTAACGTAAGACCAAAACTTACTAGGACTTTCTGTCAAGTCGGTACATAGAATTTTAGTTTCGAATTCACTCAACGCTTCACGCATAGCCATCCTTACGCTAACTTTGACATCGTTTAGCTTCTGTTTGTCTGAGAGGTTTTGGCTGCGTTTAAACTTGGAGTGAAGCTCTCTTTGCTTTCGCAGTAGTTTCCTAACTTTGTTGTTGTACCACGGTGGGTTTCTCCCGTCCCTCACAGTTTTACTCGGCACGTACCTGTCTAAAACGCATTTTACAATTGCCTTAAACTTTTTCTGTAAACACTCAACATTGTCAGTGGCGGAACAGTAATTTTCGTTTTGATCTGTTAGGTAGTCTGAAATCTGCCTTCTATTACTCTTTCTAAACAGATAAACCTTCCTCCCTTTTTTTCATATTCCTGTTAACTTCCATATTCAGGGACGCTGCAACGACCTTATGATCACTGATTCCCTGTTCTGCACTTACATAGTCGAGAAGTTCGGGTCTGTTTGTTATCAGTAGGTCCAAGATGTTATCTCCATGAGACTTCACGTTTTATCTCAGCTTAGAAGCGGTAACTTTATAGTACATTCTCATGCTGTCAATAACCTATCACGCAAATTTGCTCACCAATAACGCCGATCACACTAATTGCAGTTACACTCATGCCAACATTGTCAACTAGTGTAACAGGTCAATGCTTGCGGCAATACATTCTGGACCAGGAGTGTTACACGACCAAAACTACTGCCGCTAAACGAACAAAACACAGATAGTGAAAGAGATTGTGACAGCCCAGCTTTTAAATTCAATAACGACAAAAGTTATCATAGAAAAGGCAAACACGGCTGAGTGGATGCCATTTCATTCCTTTTTTTGAGTAAGCAAACCGATTCCGAAACCTTAACTCACAAGGACATGTTAGAAAATATACAATTCCCACAGTGCTGATACTCGATTTTGAAAACATAATTTAAAATCAATTCGTGCGACAACACTTAAGGCCAATATAGATATGGAAGAATGTTATCAAGTTGCAAAGAATTTAGCAACCACCCATCAGTTTTGGTTACTGGCAGTTTGATGTACCTCTCTAACGTGTAGGCCAGTTTATCATTCATACGTCTCCCCGTGCCAGGCGTTTTCACGTATTTGGTGAAAGGACGGAAGGAATACACTGAAGTAATTTGAAATAAGTGTAAGATGTTTATATTATTATTTAATTGCGGTTCACTAATGCTTTGACAGAAAAAAAATGTTGCGGCTGCGACCATAGATACTGGACGCGTAAGCAACTTACACCAAGACTACAATTAAAAAGAGAAAGACAAATGGCAAGACGCGGTCTAAGAAGACACAAATACATGCGATAAAGGTTCAAAAAAGAACAGAAGTCTTAAGATTATCAGTAGAATACAATTACGACTCATTGCTGCCACGACTGCAGCACCTTCAAGACCATTTCCAGATTTGGTATTTGTGTGTATATTATTTTCTGTATTCCATATCTGTGGTCGCTGGCGTATGTATCCTTTATATGGAATTCATGCTTGTCTCGTTCACTCACTTTTGTATTCCTGTAGACAACAAACAAACAGAGTGCCTGCATGTACGCCACTTTTCGAGCTGAAGCTAAATAATGGTGTTTCACAGCTCAGATTACGTAACTCCGCACTGCAGCGAGGCTGAAAGTGAGAGGGAAGGGAAGAAGTGGATATGGGCTAAGCTAGCCATACGGAATATCCACATTTGGTGAGCAATACCGGCAACACCTGAGCAGTAAGTCCTCAATTACCCGCATAGAAGCCTGGTGCCGCAGCTCCCAGTCGTGACGCTGTATTGCCATGTATTGTAGCAATCTTGACGACAACAATAACATGGCCACTCTTTACCGTGAACACAGAATAATATATGATGTTGCTCGATTTGTCCATTCTGCTATTGTGTCATGCAGGCGACCAGCGCAATAACTCTTGACGTACATGATACATCAAATTATACCACTCGACATAAAGCAACTGTCTATTCCCAACACGGCAGCAACTACTAATTTAGTCCACCAAACGACGAAGAAATAAAGGAAAAAACTCGTCTAGTTGAAAAATTTTTGTACAGTTGTAAGGGGAGTGTCATGAACAACATACTGAAAATCGCTGCCTGTTGGCTGTGAGCGCTGGGGTGTGATGGGGGGGGGGGGGGGGAGGGGTGTTTACTTCATAACGTTTTTCTTGAAAAACTCTAAAATCTCTCCTTGTAGTGAAAATGTTTCCCAGTACCAGAGTAAACCACATTAATTATCCTAAATAAAAGAACATATCACTTGTTTATAGAACTAATGGTTTCTGCGTTGCAGAGGATGAGAAACCTACAAATTGTAAAAAATAGTATTAATGACATAAAATTAATATTGAATGCAGCTGAACTCTGAAATAACAGAAAATCTACATTTAAAAAACCGACAATTCTCCTATTGATGTTGGAGACCGGGTAACTGTGCACTATCTGTTCACGTACCTTGGCATGCCGCCTTTTCATCATCCGTGTCGTTCCCCACACGCAACAGACAATTAGCAAAAGACATTGTGCATTATAGTTTCTGGAATTATTTGGTCTTTGGTTGTCATTGTGCAAAACAGTTCATCTTTCCCTAGGTTCCATTCCCACTCGGTCTGTGATATGAGGTTATTGAGCCATTGGTTTAAGTGTAAATTAGTAACCAAAAGCTGTAAGTAATAAGAAATGTGTGTTTTAATAGGACTGTATAAAAACAGAAAATTTATGAACTTAAAATACCTGTGAGTAAGCCCTTGAACAGTGCACACAAGCATTAACTCACTAGGCTGTGCGACCTTCTCTGCTGCGGGGTTAGTTAAGGTGTCTGAAGTTGTCTTAATTTTCCTAGAAATTTCAATTAACCCTCCTCCTTTGCTTTTGTTATAAATGTCGCATTTCTTGTCAACCCAGCAAACATATGTTCAGCCCTGCCCCAACCAGGCTTCTTGACGGTCGTAATAGGTCGTGAAAAAGCAATGAGTAAGCCAATCAAGTCGACATTGTTCCCTGCTATCGTAACTGTGCGTGGCAGGGCAGTTTTCTCTAACGCACATTCCACTACAGTAGACCAAGAATCCCCCGAAGTAAATATAGTTTCTGTTTCCCTTGCTGTGATTTTCTCACTGTCGAGTTCTATTATCCTGGTTTTATCTTTCCTTTTGCGAGAAATTCTCCTGTGGAACAGTGGTAACAAGGCTTTCACGATGTCATCTTGACTTCTTGTGAAGATCCTTCTTTTCTGATCTGCTCGTTTTTCATTATTAACGTCAACGTAACAAACAAAAGCCAGTGTACAAATTAGGCCACAATCTTTGAGTACGTAGGCTATGTATTGATTGAAAGGTGCGGAGAATTTTGTGTCCACATTCCTGTTGATGTGGTGAAGAAGGAAGTCTCCATCTATATTACACTGGCGTTCGTTCTTAGTTCATGAGTTGAATAACTGTCCTCTGAAAAATCATTGCAGAGCGAATTCGTAATCCACAAGGGCGGCAACATCTTAATAACTCTTTTCTGCAATGGCTGTTCTCTGGCAAAGTTTCAGAGGATGTGAAATTATTATTTCTCAATGCACTCTTACAGCATTAATCGTACTAGACAGAGACTGCACCACATGTTTCTTCGTTTTATGTCCCCAAAATTACTAACAATATAACTTTGTGTGATTCTGGCTTGGTTACTGTTTTCTACTTTTTTATTGTTCCTCTCGACAGGGACGTAAGTGTACACATTTTCTGTAAAGGATAAATCTTAGTCAGGTTCTTTTGATAAATGTTTGGTCGTGCCACCCGTAAGTCAACATGGTGCTCCCCACTTGAAGAAGTGACTCCAGAAAATTCCTCTAATTAGGATCAGATGGCTGCTCTGCCAAGCAATCCTCCAACCCTCTTCGCTAGACTGACATCAGTTACCCCTCTTTCTCGTGTCGGGTCACCAGAAGTTTTGATGCAGTGCATTACAATTGCTCTGCCCAACAGGAAACAGTTGGACTTGTGATTAATTAATTCTTATCTGCCAAATCCTTGAACATATGTGGGTGGCTAGTTAGAGCGAGCAGTTCACGTGTTGCGGGAACTGACCATTCCTAGAAGAAAGCCATAACAGTCGCACCGAATGACCAAAGATCGATTTGCCTACAGCAATGCAAGGAAGTGCGCAGAAACTCACTGAGATTCTCTTCGTATGTGTGGTTTCATTAGTGATTAATATATGTATTCTATTCACATTTTGTGGAAAATTAATACTTCCCACTCGTGTACGCACCCGAAGCATTTTACTGAAAGTAAACACTTACCAGGAATGTCTGCACACTGCACCACTGTTGATTTACACTGCGGAAGGGTGACTATGATTATGAAAGGAAATATAGTTGCTTTTTGCGTCTTACTGGTGCAGACAGAGTGGAAACTCACTTGATCGCTCTTCGTTTTGCAGAAGCACAAATGCTGGATGTGATATTTTGGCGAGCTGTCTTCCCTTACACTTCTACACTCAACCCCCGGTGCCTCCCACTGCAGCCAGTCACAGCACACATAATTTAACAATAAACGTTAATTCTATACCATTAAAATATAATTTTTATTTATGTAAATTGAAGGTGGATGGTGTAGAAAGGAAGCGAAAAGGAACGAACAATTGATGTCAGCTGCCTCGGGATTTTATGCGGAATCAGTACCGACGAGAGAAAATTGTGTGCTGTATTGGAACACAGAATCTCCTGCTATTTAGGTATTTGCCTCAACTACTGCACCACTCGGACACGTTGGTGTGCGTGACTGCGCAGACCCACACCTCACGCCTCTTAGCCGGCCCACAGTCCCACCTAGCACCACATATCCAAAAGAACAGACACCACGCAGTCATACAACTGTTTTTAATAATTTGCGATTCTTCCATCCCCTGGAACGCAGAAACTATTAGTTCTAGAGAAGAATATGACATCTTTTGTAACAAATACACTAAAGTTTAGTTTTATACTGCTAGAAGCCGTGGGTCTTCAAGTTAAATGTTCAAATATGTCTGAAATCTTATGGAAATTAAATGCTAAGGTCATCAGTCCCTAAGCTTGCACACTTCTTAACTTAAATCATCCTAAGGACAAACACACACAACCATGCCCGAGAGAGGACTCGAACCTCCGCCGGGACCAGCCGCAAGTCCATGACTGCAGCGCCCCAGACCGCTCGGCTCTTCGAGTTATTCAAGATGAACGTACAAAGGTGACCTCCACACGCACCCCAACCACAAAGCTCACACTCCACGGATGGGGAGTTTTAGTATGTAGTTCATGACACTTCTTCATCCCACTGTCCAAAAATTATCGACCACACAAAGTTGTTCTCCTATTCGTGGTGTTTATTTTCTTTTTTTTGTGTTCGTTGACTGCGCTCATTCAAGCCACGTCCTACTTCGTACCTATTTAATCCGTATCTGGAAAGGAATAAACTTCATGCGAGGAAAGGAATGTCAGCGGCTTCCCATTGCCATGCATCATAGACTTCTGCAGCAACACCAGCACGGCGAAAGCTACCTTACAGTGCGTGCTGTACTCGATCCACTGCCTCTACCTTCTTTCACCTTTCCAAAACATATGTGATCGGTATAGCCATTAGTACACTTTCCTGTTGGTGCAGATGTCGGCCGGCCGGGTGGACGAGCGGTTCTAGGCGCTCCAGTCTGGAACCGTGCGACCGCTACGGTCGCAGGTTCGAATCCTGCGTCAGGCATGGATGTGTGTGATGTCCTTAGGTCAGTTAGGTTTTAGTAGTTCTAAGTCCTAGGGGACTGATGAACTCAGAACTTAATTCCTATAGCGCTCAGAGCCATTTTGCAGATGTCGGTACGCTCCATTATTATCTTTATAAGATGTGTATGTCTTTTTATTCTTATCGCCATATATTTACACAGAAATTGAGGATGAAGCCTTCAGGCCGCAATGTATTCCTATAGTGTCTCTCATTTGAAAAAAACAGTGCTGCGGTGCTCTCGCACTAAGTAAAGAATCTAGCGACGAATAGCGTTGCCTTTGTTCAGTATACGGTGTAAAGACGATTTAGAAAGTTACCAACGAAATCAGAGAGTGTCTCAAGTTGGGAAACTTCAAAATGGACTGACTCACGGCATTCTGTGTGAGCGTGGAAAAATGTACGTGGGAGTAACTGAGTGATTCATCAATACCAGTATCATGGAACATAAACAGTCATATAGTTTGGGACATGTGGAAAAATCTGACGTGATGGCGCTTGCGCCTTATAAGACCGACCAAGTAAATAAAATTCTCCTACACGCAAATTATGGCAGTGGAGAAGAGATACCACTGAAGTTTCCACACAGAATCCATAGAAATTCTTCAACCAGGACAATAGGTTTGTTCGATCTGGGCCGCACGCTTTACGATTGTCTACATTTCTGAAACCTATTGAAGCTCGTTTTATTTTACTAATCCAACTGTGTTATTGCATTGGTAATGAGCTAATTGTGTTACAATACTGACAAGTGAAGTATTCTCTGTCTACTGCAGTAGTTTCACTACAGTATATTTCTTTATTGTGTTAGCAGCCCCGATCGAATAAATATCGAACTTCTTGAAAACGGAGGTTCCCTGTGTGTTTTACACTTTTTACGAAGTTTAAGGAATAGAGCCAACGTTATAAGGTCCCTGCTGACGGTAAGACTATAGTGGAAAGGTTTAATTTTTAAAAAAAGGGTTAAGAACTTAAGTGAAATTACAAATCTTTTAAGTACTGATTATAAAATATGCTAAAAATTATAAAATAATCACTTGAGAGCAGAAGTAGATCTATTCCCGTGAAGAGAAGTGAGCTCATGAAGCGGTATTCCCGGCGCCATTATTCTATCGTAAGAAGAATTACAGAAAAAGACGCGAAGGCAGTCTATAAACGCTTTTACCAAATAATACTTTTGTCTGTCTGACTCTATGACAGTGCATCTTAGACTGAAAAATAAAGACAAAAAGCACGATATAATCGGCTGAAATAAGTTTTTTTTTTTCTTTTCTGTCTAAGGCTGCATAAAGAGGGATGTTACAAAAATGAAAAATACGAAAATAATTTGGCTAATGAAAACAACAAAGTCCAGTAGTATATAGGAAAATGTAGACAACATATTAAACGTATGGAGGAAGAAAAATTTCAATTGCAAACGAGTATGAGCCTTTGTGAAAAAAGAAACTCAGGAGACCGAAAAAGAGATGGAGTTACAAATGTCATGCTGTAACAAATCGTTTACATAAACAAGAAGGAAATAGTTTTCACAAGAAAGAAGAAAAATCTGTAGGTAAATGGTTTGTTGACTCTCGTGCTATAGTGAACCACCGTTACAGACAATAAGTGGAAAATCACAACAATAATGGCCAGGGAAAATCCTTCAGTCGTTGCTTCAACAATTATGTACTATATCCGCCCGAGGACGCGATTGCAGTCCACCACCAGCAATGGAAGGAAGAATCTCTGAAAATGCCAGCCACTGATGTTGGCGGAACTTCAGAAAAGTCGTTAAACAAGTGACAGCAGAAGAGCTTAAGACAAACGCCAACAGGCAATAGGTCAAAAAGAGCCCATGAAAGCGTTAACCATTTTGCAGTACATATTGTTAAAAACTTCACGGTTTTGTATTGAGTAGTAATGGTGAGCGGGTGGCCTCAGAGACTGGTTGATGTCTTTTATCTCTCCCTTAGAGTGTTAAAGTTAATTATCAGAATGTAGTGGAATTTAGGAGCATTGAACGTCCACTCACCGGCAATTTTTCTTGAATAATGAGTCTGGGATAAGGAGAGAATGTGACTTTCTCACTCATTTTATGCTGAAGTCATGGACCTGTTCCAGACAGAACCACTATTCTGAGATTGGTTGAAACCTTCTTCACAACTTTCTCCCTAATGAGCCGTGTCAACACAGTTCGTAGGACCGAGAACATAGAGCGAATCATGGTGTGTACGATTCAGAAACCTAAAAGATCGATTAACTTGCCAGCTGCGAATTTAAGGATTAAAAAGGCAACAATGCGATGTAATATGCACAAAGAATTCATTATCATCCACACAAAAATCAGGTGTGCCAACACCTTAGGAGACTAAGAACAGCGGTGTGTCTTTTGTGAAATAATGCTTTAAACTCCGGGAAATATTGAAACCATGACTTTTCTCGAGAATGAAAAATCCTAGTTTCACTTAAATGCATTCGTTAGCAAGCAAAATCGTATACAGCAGTGTAATGAAAATTTTGAAGTCTTACCGGAATCCATTTAGCACAACCGGGAAGCAACAGTATGGATAACTGTTGTGGAGAAGGATTTTATTAGACTATGCTTCCTTCTTTTTCTTCTTCTGCACTTCTGGATTTAGACAAAATGCCTGCAGCGACTTCACGTATTTAACTCCATCTCTTGTTGCATAAAATTTTGGCGTGCAGCCGCATAAAATTCAGTTCTTCTTCTGACATTTTGGCTACATACCGTCCATCTCCAGAGAGAACCGAGTGACTGACGCTCCACCACATTCTCCTTTGAAACCCGCGAACCGCGCCACTGCATATGCGGATATAGACACACATGCCATCGGAGACGCTGATCGCCGGAGAGGAGATGCATTATATGCATGGAATAAGGTCTACGGCTCCACTGTAGATTCACTCGGCAAGATCGATGTATCACAGTGACCTACACCGTAGCGACTTCTCGGTGAGTTTATTACAGGAAGTGCACGATTTAATGATTTGTCGAAGCTGCAGCCACTATCTTTATCACTTAAATTCGTCACCAGCCAAATTTTAAATGCTTCTTTCACTACCGAGTCCCAGGAAGATGAAGTCGAGGCTCAAATCTCGACGTTATCGTACACCACAGAGTGCTCAGTGCCAATACAGTGCTCTGTTATCTCCGATTTGTTAGGTTGTAACAGTCGGGTGTATCTGTGGTGCTCTCTGTCTCTCTCGGCTTCAGCTGTAGTGCTGTCTTCATACATCCACTTGAGATGTAGTCTCTATTTTTTCTGTTTCCTTCAATCTCCTCATTTATATTATAAATTCTGGATTCTACCCCCAAGTCATCATTTTTCATGTGGTCCCTCCTAGAGCAACTTACGACAGTTCTTAACAATCTCATTTCTGGTCACTATCTTATTTTCTCAATCCAGGATTTGCAGTCATTAAATAGAGCAGTCCCTGCAGATGTCAGCACAAATTCAATCTCGTGGCATTTCTAGTTTTCTTTTTAAAGTTTAGTGTACACTCCCACAGATTTGTTGAAATTTATTGGGTTTCCTCTATATGCCATTGTGTGTCGAAACTTGTGTCAGTGCCTAAATAAGATAAACTGGAAACTTGCTCAAGTTCCTTGCTTCCGACCTTAGATGGCACTGGGAATCTTCCGTTGTGTGCTATAACTTTTGCTTTGGTAGCAGACATTTTTAGATTCTAGGGTCGTGGTTTTTTGAGAAAAATGACATAACTATTCAGAGCGTTTCATTTCGATGCGCCATCCTTTCTTCTCTCAGAACTTCGATGTCACAGATGGACAATGTGGAGAGTATGGTTTTAAAATTGTGGTACAACTGCACAGGCAGCTCGTAATTAATTTGCTGTGTTTCTGGATCAGTTTATCTCCATATGTGAGAATCTTCGCAGGCCGGGGTGGCTGAGCGGTTCTAGGCGCTACAGTCCGGGACCGCGCGATCTCTACGGTCACAGATTCGAATCCTGCCTCGGGCGTAGATGTGTGTGATGTCCTTATGTTAGTGAGGTTTAAGTAGTTCTAAGTTCTAGGGGACTTATGACCTCAGAAGTTAAGTCTCATAGTACTCAGAGCCATTTGAAGCATTTGAGAATCTTCATTCGCTCTCTCTAACGTGACATATTTTTGTGAGGGCATCTCAAGTCTCATGTCCTGAAAGTATCTTAACATGCCACATTCCTGGCAGATCTGAACATGACAAGGAGGATATCGTTCGTATTCTACGTCAGACGTTAATTAACGCTTTTCGGAGTATTCCACAGCGTCTACAATCACTTATAAATATCTTGCAACATCTGAACGACGTCATCTTCAAAAAATAAGTGAAAAAATGAAATGCCCAACATATACTATGTACTGTCTCTAAATAGCAGCATTTTCAACACTGCTGACAAAGTACACTTAATCTTGAAACGACGCGTTTCCCGCAACTGAACGTGTATGAATTTAGCTATCCCTTCTGTGTCAATGTAATGTGCAAGTACCGCTACGTTGCTGCTACCTGACATGGAGATTGAGGATAGCTTCATCGACGCAATATTGTATTATAATTCGATACCATTTCCTTCTTCTGGATGTAGAGCCGAAAGCAATCAGCAGCTTTGACACGCACGTTATCTCGTGAGAGCCTCGTCGTTACGTGCTGGGCACGGGCAAAGCCGTGATCTGGAATCCGTTAAGCGCCCGGGGCTTGACCCGGCGGGTTCCTGAAGGGAATTCCGATGGGCGCCGAATCACCCCAGGGAGGAAGAGGGCGTTCCGATTAACGAGATACCATTCACAGGTTTCCGCAGGGGCGAGGTGCGGCGTGCAAGAGGAGAGGCACCCCATCACGCCATCCAATTTGTGGCCAATCGTCTGCTGCCTACCGCACCGGTGTCCCGCAGGGGGTGGGCGTTGGCTGACAATGCACAAATTGAAACTGATTTGATTTCAAGCTTTGAGGGAATGATGAGGAGCTATATTATTTTACGCAGAGGGGAGAACATTAAATTAGAGCCCCGTCAGTAACACCACGCGATAATCTAGCGTTGCAGAGGATCGTATTGGCTAGAGGCCAATATTCGACGTCACTTTGTTGAAGAACATGACTGCTGTGCCGTACACTGAAATGACAACCATATTCTCACATTATCTGCAGTAATGTGCAAAGGAACACACTTTTCAAGCATGAATTGTTCTTACAGTCACCACACGAAGACAAATAATGATTACGAAGTCACTATGTCTCATTGGCAGCACAATATAACATAGGCACACTGTTTCAGTAAGAACTACATATTATTCGGTTGAAGAAGAAAGAGTAAATTTAGTAACGTATACCTATGTTCTAAAACACTAATTGTCAAATGACTACAGCTTCTGGAGTATAATGACAGAAATACTAATTACCTCTTTTATATACGAGGACTGGCTATAAAATAACAGTACTGTTGCTATAAAACATTTTATTTCAAAGGTACACATATTTAGTTACTTTCACCCTCAATACACTCCCCTGTCCATACAACGTTCCATGCGAGTTCTCCGTTGATATAAACAGTGCTGAGCGTCTCCTCCTATGGACTCCTTGGTGACCCGAGCCCCGTTTTCTTTCACTGCTTCGTCGGACGGAAATCTTCTTCCTTTTGACTCAGATTTGAGTTTGGGGCATAGATAAGTCACATGGTGCTAGGGCAGGCGAACTTCGTGGGTGGTCTAACAATGGGGTGCTGTACTTCGCGAGATATCTATTAACAGAGAGTACAGTACGAGCCGCCACGTTGTCTTCAGACAGAAATTATGGAACTTGCTCTTCCACAGATCGTGTCATTTTCGTTTCTTATTTGCTCATGGAGTTGAGCAACAACCTCAACGTAGTAATTTTGATTAGTAGTTTGACCTTCAGGAACCCAGTGAAGACACGCAAAACGAATTTCGCGAAAAAAAAATCATATTCGCTTTGAATCTTGCTATTCTCATGCGAGCTGCTTTCGCTCTCGGTTAGGACCTTCTGATGCATGAACTTCCACTTAGTTTTTGGGTCATAACTGAAAAACCTAAATTCATCACATGCTATCAATCTCATAAAGAAATCAGGATTATTTACAGTGGTATTCAAAGTTTCATTACAAATATTTAAACGTGCCTCTTTTTATTCAGCGTGAGAAGCTTTAGTACCAGTCTCGATGCTAACTGATTACGCAAAATTTGCTTTACACATTGTATGAGAATTCCAGCAGTTTCAACGGCTGATGAAATAATCCTTTGACGGTCAGATCGCATGATATTACCTACTTTTTCGATATTTTCATCCGGTTCTGGTGTTGAAGGGCTTCTTTCCGGCCATCTTGGAAACGCTTTAACCACTAAAAAACTCGCTTACATAGTAAACACGCTTCGTCATACATTTCTTTTAGTGGAAAATATAAGTTTCATTAGCAGTTTTTCCAAGTTTCATGTGAAACTTCAAGCCATTTCACTACTCTTATACTACACCTATCGTTTCTCCAAGACACAGGTCTTACACAAGTATAGGCCATGGCTACTACGATTTTTCTGCAGACGCCAGAGATGCCTCATCCGACTGAGAAAACTTCATGCTTCATAGCTATTGGTCGTTAGATGGATACTCACTTTTCTCATTGACAGCATTTTCGGCATTATTTTACGAGCATACCTCCTATAGCTGGTTTTCTTCTGTTCACTCTGTTTCCATCATTCTTTCCTTCTCTCACTGTTGTGTTTAACTTCTTGAGGCCATACTATTCGTGGCTTATTATTTTCTGAGAACTTTTATCCTCCTTCGTGTATGGTGAAATTGTCCCGGACCACTTAATGGATTCTGTTTGTCTTATAAGGGGTCTAAAGCTCCTTCTGCAAAAAATTAATGTAATTAAGCCTCACACAGGTGCGCCATGACCGCCAGAGAGATACAGCACTTGTTAGTCAGTAGGGTGCAAGCAGTGTGCAGGGATAGAAGTCGCTGAGCTCTAAGCGAGCAGGACGAGGTGTAATGTCGGTAGAGCGGCTGTAATACGTATTGTGAACTAGGCGTGTCGCCGACGTCGCAGTTGACCCTTTAGCAATTTACCAGTCGTGACTAAAGAGATAATTTTGAAGCGTTTTTACTATCAACACTGTACCGCGATTATGCATTTCGCGTCAACCACGCTGGCCAGCAACAATTAGATTGCTGTTAGTATTGTTTTAGGTTTTTGCTAAACAATGAAACACAGTTTGAAGATTTCAAAGAACGACCTTTGGTGAATACAACCAACACTAAATTATAAATGTCTCTCATTTGTGTAACATTGAGAATACAACACTGTATTGCAGAGGAACACTGTAGTGATTATTATTGCAATAGCACGTTGTTGATTTTGTTAAATCATTATTCAGCAGCTGAAACACCGATAGGGAACACCTGACACAGCAGTATTAACCGATCAGCTCTTTATCCTTAGGAAATGTCAGCCTAACTTATCTATTGGATTGCTACTTGGTGATTAAAAATATCGAAATCAATCGGGAATGTTCATCGTGTCACCCTGACAAAAAATCAGCAATTTTTACGATAGAGGGAACTACACTAATAACGTTTAATTTTATGCCACGATTTCATCTTGATTTACGAATGCAAAAACCACTGCAAAATTCTGAGTGAAGAAAAATATTTCCACGTCTAGTACTTTTGTAAGTAGGCTGTTTAGGTTTTTTTTTTATTGGTAAAGCCACGTAGTGCTCTATATGAAATTCACTGACTGTGCTGTGTGCAGTGTGAGGCTGGTCGGCATTGCTGCAATAAGTAGGCTGTTTAGGCTTTTATATTGGTAACGCTACGTAGTGCTCTGTATGAAAATCACTGGCTGTGCTGTGTGCAGTCTGTGGCTGGTTTGCATTGTTGTTGGCTATTGTAGTGTTGGGCAGTTGGCTGTTAACAGCCGCCAGCAATGGTGGATGTGGGGAGAGAGATGGCGGGATGTTGAGAGCAGACGATCTGGACTGTGTCCATCAGAAAGAATACATTTGTAATATTGGATATCATGGATAGATATATAATGACTTTTGAACACTATTAAGGTAAAAACATTGCTTGTTCTCTATCAAAATATTTCATTTGCTAACTGTGCCTATCAGTAGGTAGTGCCTTCAGTAGTTTGAATCTTTTATTTAGCTGGCAGTAGTGGCGCTCACTGTGTTGCAGTAGTTGGAGTAACGAAGATTTTTATGAGGTAAGTGATTTGTGAAACGTATATGTTAATGTTAATCAGGGCCATTCTTTTGTAGGAATTATTAAAAGTCAGATTGCGTTACGCTGAAAATATTGTGCGTCAGTTTAAGCACAGTCATGTATAATTTTTCTAAGTGGACGTTTCATATGTCGACCCTTACCCAAGGATACCTCACTGGACTCTTCTGATTTTTTCTTGTAGTTTGTGTAATTAGTGTAGCTTTCGTTTATTTCTAGAGCGTAATTGTAGAGAGAATCTCCTTTGTAGTTGCAGTCTTTCATTGTTGTACAGTAAAACAGTGTTGGCATGCAGATAGATTTGGAACAAGTATTTCGCAGCTGCACTAGCAGTTAACGAGTTATTATTTTCAATGGTATGTTAATGTGTCTTCTTATTTTTCTCTTCAAATTGTGCTTTTCTCTGTTGTCCTGTGAAATATTGTGACAATAATGGCGTGTGGAAAACGTAATACTAGGCTCTAAAGTAAACTGAGAAATGATAGTGAATACGAAAGCTGCGTGTTAGCGCCGCCGAGTAATGAATTAACTAATGTTCAAAGTAGGAATTTGGTAATTGTGCATAGGGAAATAGAGCAGGCTGCAAATAATGGTGTAGGCAGTGAAACAATTAGTGAACTGGGAAGCATTATCGATCGATCGGTCGTCAACAGCTCGTCTCAGTATTCCGAAATGACAGGACACAAATTTGCAAATACTCTAGATTCAGGTTTTGCGTCCTCACTGTTTCCTCAACTAAGTCAACACACATTTTCTGCTTTTCAAAATGCGAATATTGCAGGTTCAAATGCACTGCCAAATAGCACTAAGGAACATGTTTCAGACACCAGTGCTTTGTTATTACAGTTATTGCAAAAAATGGGACACAGGCTACAAAAGTTAGACACAATGGAACAAAAACTTCAAAACTTAGACACAATGGAACAAAATCTTCAAACGTTAGACACAATGGAACAAAATCTTCGAAAGTTAGACACAATGGAACAAAATCTTCGAAAGTTAGACACAATGGAACAACAACAAAGACAAACACAGTAATAGTTTGACGCAATGGAAGAAAATCTGCAAAAGTTAGACACCATGATTGAACAAACACGTGAAGATTTAACTACTGAGATACATAAAATCGAATAGAAATGTCAAGAAGTCTGTAATGACGTAGAAACACAAATTTGTGAGCATTTCCAATTTATTTTTCCGTGGCATGAAAATACATTACAGAATGACAAAGTAGCCGTAAAAGAACTGCAAACTATTGTTCATTAAAATCATGAGACCTTGCAAGCTAAAATAGACTCAGTTGCATCTACCGATTTGGTTACGCAACTTGCAAAAACTCAGGAAAACTTAAAGGACACATTAGATACGATTTCAGCACAAATGAGCACACTGAAACTTGGTTTAGAAAAACACACTAAGGAAATAAGCTCATTATCAGAGAAAGTAGACGAGCTTTCGGATCAGCTAACAATTTATCTACGAAAGTAGATGATAATCTGAATGACGCCAGACCAGTAGTCTTTAATGACACAGAAGAGTACGAACAAATTAGGAAATTCAAACAAAATCAGAACCATATTAATACGCAACACCAAATAGAAATTTGGGAAGTAAAAGATCACTTGACACAGGTGATACAAGAATTACGTATTTCAGAGGACACTCACGCTCCAATACGGGAAGAGGGACATAGAAATACGGAGGAGCCACAAAATAATAACACGGAGCACTTGGGAAATTTTGAAAGAAATTGGCAAGGTACACCGAATTTTGAGATTGAACTGTCGAAACGAAGTAACAATGACCGATATGCGACTTGCCGACATGATGAGTTTGACTATAAGCTGTTTATTACTACATGTAAATTCAAAGCATTTAAGAATTCCGGCAACGACATCCATCCACAAGTGTGGTTTCATCAATTCTCTCATTGTTTTCCTCAGAACTGGTCATTAGAGCACAGATCAGAGTTTATGTGTGGCTATTTAGAGAATGAACCAGCTGTAAGAATGCGATCGGTCATTCACGATTGTCACAGTGAAGGAGAATTTTAAAATGCCTTCCTCTCAGCATATTGGCCTCGAGCTACTCAAGACCGAGTAAAACATCGCATCATAATGATGAAACATTTCGAACAATCAGAATTTTACAGTCTTGTGAAATATTTTAAAGACATGATGCACAAGAATCAGTACCTGTCCAACTCATACAGCCCCTCAGAACTCATTCGAATTTGCTTAATCAAATTGCCTGAACATTTACGACATATTATTTGGGCAGGACGTTGCAAAGACGACATCTTATAAGAATTAGAAATTGACACTGACAATCGCGGGACACGAAAACAGGAACACAACAGTTACAGATCAGATCCGTCACAATTCCGCGATGAAAGAAATAATAACTGGACACGACGAGGCTATTCTTACAACGCAAATCGTGACCAAAACATACAGCACCTGCACGACAACCGTTGGCAGAGTAGTAATAATTACAAAGAAAGATCGCATTCCATAGTAATGAATGTGACCGAGACAACCATAGAAATAGACAATATGGGAACCAAAACAATTATTATCAAGGGAGACAGAATAGCTTAAGACACAACGGTCCTCCACTCAGTTACGACTCAGGGAGACGTTCTCCACCACGTGACCGACAAGAAATTAATTACAGTAATTACCGACATTACGACAGACAATATAAGCGTAACGACAGACCTGAATTGCATCAGAACTGGCGGGATTCAAGCAGGACAGGGCCCTCTTGACAAGGTGAATTTCGCTGGCTCAGCGAAAAATAACATATACGCTAACCCTGAGAAAATTTTAGCATTCCTTACCGGAGTATACAACATGGTAATTACATTGAAGTTGAAACTCTGTGCAGTAGAAAGGGTAAAAGTTTGCACCACATTTCACATGTAAAGCCGTTTCTTGAGAGATAATCTGCTTTTTAACTTAGTCTTTGCCATAAAACTTTACGCTTCACGTTTCTGGTACTCTTTGTCACACTTAGAAACTGTTAACATGCAACTATGGTTTAAAATAAACTATCCAGTCTAGAACCTAGGGAACATATTTAGACAGTAATTACGAATGCATTGTCATAGTGAACAGACGACACAGTGTTATTCCGTGTGTGCATTCTTGCTTGTTAGTTGCACGATTACGTAACGAATATACGGCTTACATACTTAGAACAAATACTGCCTATGAGACTTTAACGCAACATTTTGGTTTACTTGAAAATACATTCTTTATTTGAAGTACTTTCTGTGGGATTAAAGATGACTCAGCATTTGGTTTCTTTGACAGCTACACTATTATATCGCGACGCTACTAATGTATGACACAATTTCCATTGTTGCTTTTGCAATGTATCTGTTTTACTGAATTCTTCGGGAAAGTAAAACATGTTTTACTAGTAACTTTTGTGGTATAGCTACAATGAGACAGCCTTTTTCGTAGTACAACAATACATTAAAGTATAGTACTTTCTTCATCACGTTAATGTACGTAATAACTACGATATCAATAAGCAAAGCATTTCACTTTTGTTTATCATGAGGTAAGTACATTGACTTCTCCAGAACTTAGCTTTCGGAGGACAATAACTACGACACTTCCACACAATTATCTTATAGCAAGACGCACATTTAGCGCTAAAGGACACGTATTTGAGTGATTAATTTTGCACTTAAAACAATTATTTTTAAAGATTTTTGAATTACAATGATACAAAGGTTTTCCGTGATACATTTCATTACATTGCTGTAATCTGTAACACCTGAGGGGAATCCTCAGAGGGGGGGGGGGGGGGGACACGCCTACTTTGTGTACCATGTGTTTGGCAAGCACAAGGAGCCCTAGCTAATATGGTATTTGCTTATTCAACTTTAGACATCGGTGCCATATTTCTCTAACACATAAATTACACAGTTGTCTGATCATTTAACTAAGAGAAACAAACATTTTTTTACTACATCTGTGACAGACGTTTAAGCAATTACTCAGTTGGATAACTACACACTTATGAAATTGTATTTTTTCTGTACTTTGTGAACTCTTCATATTTTTTCGGAACCATTGTGGTACTATGACAGCATTGAATGTCGCATATCGTATGATATCATAATTTTTAAAGTACGTTTGTGGTAGATGACACTATTGAAATGAGCAGAGATTATTTTTTAGGCTTTGAAATTATTGCAGAAAGATACGACGTTTTTGAGATTTGGCTGAGGTTTTATGATGTTATTATTAGGAGGACAAAGTTTATTATGCTGCTCAAGTATGTTTATGATCAATAAGCTGATGCTATATGAGGAATTTGATTATGCTATGTATTTATTATGATGAAATATGGCAGTGTCGACGAATATGTACACTCCTGGAAATGGAAAAAAGAACACATTGACACCGGTGTGTCAGACCCACCATACTTGCTCCGGACACTGCGACAGGGCTGTACAAGAAATGATCACACGCACGGCACGACGGACACACCAGGAACCGCGGTGTTGGCCGTCGAATGGCGCTAGCTGCGCAGCATTTGTGCACCGCCGCCGTCAGTGTCAGCCAGTTTGTCGTGGCATACGGAGCTCCATCGCAGTCTTTAACACTGGTAGCATGCCGCGGCAGCGTGGACGTGAACCGTATGTGCAGTTGACGGACTTTGAGCGAGGGCGTATAGTGGGCATTCGGGAGGCCGGGTGGACGTACCGCCGAATTGCTCAACACGTGGGGCGTGAGGTCTCCACAGTACATCGATGTTGTCGCCAGTGGTCGGCGGAAGGTTCACGTGCCCGTTGACCTGTGACCGGACCGCAGCGACGCACGGATGCACGCCAAGACCGTAGGATCCTACGCAGTGCCGTAGGGGACCGCACCGCCACTTCCTAGCAAATTAGGGACACTGTTGCTCCAGGGGTATCGGCGAGGACCATTCGTAACCGTCTCCATGAAACTGGGCTACGGTCCCGCACACCGTTAGGCCGTCTTCCCCTCACGCCCCAACATCGTGCAGCCCGCCTCCAGTGGTGTCGCGACAGGCGTGAATGGAGGGACGAATGGAGACGTGTCGTCTTCAGCGATGAGAGTCGCTTCTGCCTAGGTGCCAATGATGGTCGTATGCGTGTTTGGCGCCGTGCAGGTGAGCGCCACAATCAGGACTGCATACGACCGAGGCACACAGGGCCAACACCCGGCATCATGGTGTGGGGAGCAATCTCCTACACTGGCCGTACACCTCTGGTGATCGTCGAGGGGATACTGAATAGTGCACGGTACATCCAAACTGACATCGAACCCATCGTTCTACCATTCCGAGACCGGCAAGGGAACTTGCTGTTCCAACAGGACAATGCACGTCCGCATGTATCCCGTGCCACCCAACGTGCTCTAGAAGGTGTAAGTCAACTACCCTGGCCAGCAAGATCTCCGGATCTGTCCCCCATTGAGCATGTTTGGAACTGGATGAAGCGTCGTCTCACGCAGTCTGCACGTCCAGCACGAACGCTGGTCCAACTGAGGCGCCAGGTGGAAATGGCATGGCAAGCCGTTCCACAGGACTACATCCAGCATCTCTACGATTGTCTCCATGGGAGAATAGCAGCCTGCATTGCTGCGAAAGGTGGATATACACTGTACTAGTGCCGACATTGTGCATGCTCTGTTGCCTGTGTCTATGTGCCTGTGGTTCTGTCAGTGTGATCATGTGATGTATCTCACCCCAGGAATGTGTCAATAAAGTTTCCCCTTCCTGGGACAATGAATTCACGGTATTCTTATTTCAATTTCCAGGAGTGTATATAGGTAATAAGGTAAGGAATAATGAGTAGTGGTTAGGCACTCTGATTTGAGAAAAAGGATGTCGGAAACAAAGAATCGTACTTTAAGAGTTATTAAATGTGTGTATATGCGTGAATGTATCACAATGCCGGCGAAGATTTTTAGGACAGTGTTATATCTATAGGATTTTGTTTCTACACATTTCTACTGTAATTTCTCTACTTGTGAAATTTTATTTATATCAAACTGTTACTGTAGCGGAAACTTCTGTCGTAAATATTTCAGTAAAGAAGGTAGATGACCTAGACGTAACGTGCTGCGAAGGCAGATCTGAGCGAGTCACCTGTAAAAAAAAAAGCCATTAGTGTGTGCCTTTCAGAGGCACAAGTGGAGAAAAAAATGCCAATATCCTTGCTATTGACATTTCTTTGTAGAAAGCATCGCAAATACGACACGCTCTAACTTGAAAACACATGATTACACTGTGGAGCTCTTAATTTATGATATTTACTAAAACGCATTATGAAACGATGAGAAACATTTTACATCCATTGTCTTTCTAGTTGAGACATTTTTTTCCGTTGGAGACTCCATTAGCGTAGTGAATGACGTATGCTCATTTCGTTTAATATCTAGTTTCTAGCTGCACTGTAGCATAGGTTAAAATAAAATTTAATACATGTATTAATATAAATATTTTCTGTCTACAGAGCCAGTAAATAATAATTTTATGATATACTTCCAAAAAAATGAGGGAGCACAGAAAGACATTTCCCAACACAGGAACTGCATACATAATTTTCTTTTCAAGTATTTGGTATTTTTTTCTGTAGAATAAGTTGTGATGCACTACTTTAATTACATAGACATTAAGATGTGAATATACATTTCCCTTATCTGCATTGTTGCCTGTAGTGTACTATTTTTCTGCTTATGGATTTGTCATGTTTAGATTTATGTTTTTGCATTTGCTGCTGCTGTTTGCCAGGCATTGCGCTGCTAAATTTCACTTTGTATTACTCTGTTAAGCCAGTTTTACTACTGATGTATTTCTCTTGTTGCTGCACATTGGGTTATACTAGTTGTAATACTGCAATTCCTTTGCTAATTTATATACACTGCTGCTTGCCTTGCCAATCTCCATTTTTTTTGTCATTGCCGTTTGTGTTAATTTTTTATGTGCTACTGCATTGCCTCGTCCCTTGGTATATACATATGAGCTCAGAAGATTTAAGTTAGCTTAAGAGGGATAGACTATATAAGAAACTAACTATGATGAATTGTAAGAAATGCATTGAGAAGCTAAAGGAAAATGGTTTGGCCAAAAAAGTATTTTGAAAGAGGGTATGAACAAATAAAGTAGGGTTTAGCGACAACAGGTTTAGGTAGGATTTTCTGGGAAATAAATGATAAGGTAAGATAACGGAAAATAAATAATAAGGTAAGAGGTATGTGAACATGTAAATACCAAAAGCATTCTTGGATAGGATTTTTTGGTGGAAACAAGTGTTGACATAAGACGAAAGATCTATGGAATGAAGTTTTGGGTTGGACTGCAGTACCAAATGTTACACTGAAAACAAACCCTGTCCTTTTCTCCTGTGTTATTATGCTATGTGTTTCTGTACTCTTGTGTATTTCTGTTTTTCCTGTCTTAATGTGTTTACCTAATACGACTTATATGGTGGAATATTTCTAGTACTAAGCTACATTCACTATGATGAGGAATACTGTTATCCTCAAATAAAATTTGCGTTATTAATATGTTATTTACTTTGTAAAGATGTTTAGACATTAATTCTATTCTGTTTCAATGCTAATGTGTGAAATTAATGTTTAGAAAACTATTCTCATTATTTTATATATTTACTTATACCATAATTCCTGTAACACTGATATATATGTTTATTTCTATTGTTTTGTAAAGCCTGTATTACTACAAATGTTATCTGTACTGTTATGTTCTTTAATGATGTATTTTGTACCTTTGTAATTGTATTCTTATGTTGTAAATTTATAATTCTATAGACACCAGTTATTCAAATTAAGATTCATCTCAGTGTGCACGTTTCTGTTGGTCATAATATATGCACAGTATGTGAGGTTGGGACTGTTAGTGCTTGCACGTGTATTGGTAATTCAGCCAGGGACTGGTTTCAGCATTGCTGGTTTTAAGGACAATTCCGAAAACTTTGTGAGTGCACAAGTGGTGGTTTATGGACTTGCTATATTGTCCACAAGACTCTTCGATGGTGATAGTGCACCTGCACAGTCGCAACAGATGGCTGCTGGCCTGCTCTACCAGGACTACAGTGGGTGTGCGTCTTTGATGGCCTACCAATACCATTATTTCTACAAGTACTACAGTGGGTCTGCATCTTTCATAGACAACCAATACCATTATTTCTACAAGAACTGCTGTGCGTCGGCACCTCTGGTGGTCCACCAATACTTAATCTCTAACAAGACTACAGTGGTCTGCTCTGTGATGACCTAACTACCAATATTCTTCAAAACTTCGACTGACTCTGCTGTGGATTTGCTCTGTTGTGGCCCATTACCGGTCTCCATGTCAAGAGTCAACACTGTCTTTCCGTTGGAAGGACAACACTAATTCTTCAGGACTGCATGGACATCCACTACTTCCGTGTGCATTTTCTTTTACTGCTCAGTCTTTGTGCATAAAAGTGTTATTAATACTACGATGAATGATGAGGACTGTCCTTATGGACTGTGAGAAACTTTCAGATAGTGATCCACATTGTATCGATAAATGAGTGCATTTGATATATTCGTTAGCGTTAATATAATTTTTTTTAACAAATAAGTGTTGGGCAGTGCCCAAAACAATTTGTAAATTTTTTTGTGGGGAGCATGGTGGCTATGTAAGTAGGCTGTCTAGGTTTTTTTTATTGGTAACGCCACGTAGAGCTCTATATGAAATTCACTGACTGTACTATGTGCAGTGTGAGGCTGGTTGGCATTGTTGCAATACGTAGGCTGTTTAGGTTTTTATATTGGTAACGCCACGTAGTGCTCTGTATGAAAATCACTGGCTGTGCTGTGTGCAGTCTGTGGCTAGTTTGCATTGTTGTTGGCTATTGTAGTGTTGGGCAGTTGGATGTTAACAGTGCGTAGCGTTGCGCAGTTGGAGGTGAGCCGCCAGCAATGGTGGATGTGGGGAGAGAAATCCTGGAATTTTATGAGCCGACGATCTGGACGTGTGTCCATCAGAAAGAGTACATTAGTAATATTGGATATGATGGACTGATATAATGACTTTTTAACACTATTAAGGTAAATACACTGTTTGTTCTCTTTTCAAAATCTTCCATTTGCTAACTGTGCCTATCAGTAGTTAGTGCCTTCAGTAGTTTGAATCTTTTATTTAGCTGGCAGTAGTGGCGCTTGCTGTATTGCAGTAGTTCGAGTAACGAAGATTTTTGTAAGATATATGATTTGTGAAACGTATAGGTTAATGTTAGCCAGGGCCATTCTTTTGTAGGGATTATTAAAAGTCAGTTTGCGTTGCGCTAAAAATATTGTGTGTCAGTTTAAGAACAGTCATGTACAATTTTTCTATGGGAACGTTTCACTTTATCGTCGTTACAATGGCCAGAATCTGTGAATGGTACTAAATAATAATGTGTATCTCACATCGGACGTTGTACCAAAATATGATGTGCAGTATTTGAAATATCTAGAAGAAGCAATGCGTATTGATCAGTACAATGCAATTGTATCCCGTAAAAGTGAACAGACGAGCCATGTGATAAAAAGTGAAAGTTGAGTAATAACAAGAGACGCTTGTAAACATTACCGAGACGAAATGGCCACGTATTCATCACGGAATTATCAGAGAAGAGTTTTCCCGTGATATTATTCTTGGAATTACCTTTTAAACGATTAAAATGGATCAATTCTGGGTGGACGCATGAATTATGGTAGAAATGTTAATCAAAGTTATTGACACGACTTTTAAATGAAATCTCCCAGGTTCACGCAGCAGCCACGCCAGAGAACATCAAGTAGCAAAGTGATTCTACACGACGTCATAGCAGGATGTAGAAGAAACATTGACAGTGCAGACAAACTGTACTGAATGGCAACTGCAGTGAGTCCAAGAGGGCACGTTTGTAACAATAAGGCTTTTGACCTCTTTAATGTCAGTACCGCCATTAGACTGTTGTTTATTTACAGTTTTACATTTACACTTACACAATCATGATTCCGGCTTCAAAGTACTATTATCAAGTGTTTTAAGTGTTATAAAATGCTTTTGATCTCAATGTCTTCTGGCGAATCTCCAAGCTATCTACTTCAATTCCACCCTGACACCGACCACAGAACTACTACGGCGACAGCCTCACTCTACATGGACCACGGAACTGCAAGGACAATACGGTGAATGCACACGATCCCACAGCACGCCGTAGGCAACAGTGACCGCGATTGCTCTGACACACAGTGCGACCGACCCATTGTAAGCAACGGATTGTAAACACAGGCGCGCCTGCACCAAACGCCTAACAACACTACTTGTTTTAGCCTCAGGTTGTGATTGGAGATAATCTGTCATCACAGTAGTAGAAAATATTATTGTGTACCCAGAGCATATATGTAACTTCAAGTCATAGTTTGCATTGATACTAAAAAATGTAATAGTAATATTGACAAATTTCTAAATTTTTCTTTGAAGGACGGGGTGCCTGTGTACGCATGTGTGCAGACTTATATCACTGGGACAGTTACTAAGAGCTTCAATGCAGATGTTATCACTCTAGTTATTAATTGCAGGTTTATATATGTAGTAATTTATGATGTGAAACCTGATTCGATCTTTTGTATAATCTGGTGAATTCTGGCATTGATATATGATTTTGTTACTCTTGTGACGTTTACTGTATTCAGTGTTAATTTGGCTTAGATGAGGTACTGCAGTCAGTACTAATTTAATTTGTTGATAAGTATGGATGGCTGTATTATCAAAGGATTATCTTATACCACTTTCCAGTGTACAATACATAACCAAGAAATGCCTCCTGAGGCTAGGAAAGGGGATGATCAGGTAGAACTAGGGAAGGAGGAGGTAGTTCAGAAGGATTGGGAAGGATAGGGATGAATCAGGAATCACAGTTTGTGGATTGTCAGTTGACAACCCATTGTATGATTCAACTGCTTTTGCTGAGACACCAGTAAAACCAATAATAAATAAATACGATCAAGATGAGGGGATGCAGGAAAATATGCTGTAAATGGTAGCAGGGATTTTCCAAATCCATAAAGAGTCTGATGAAGAGAATGAAGAAGAATTCCAGAAAATGGAGAAGAAAAATGAAAAAAATTTTACGAGAATTTAACAGGAAGAATGGAGAGAGATTTCAGAGGGTATTGGAAGAAAACAAAGAACATTTGAAGAATGAGCTACAAAAAATTAAGGGATACATGAAAAATCTTTAATGAAAGGGATAGCAATCTGAAATATCTCTGAGAAGATATGGGTAAGACGGAACAGAAAGTGACAATTGAAATCGAAGAAGATGTTTAGAAAGTCAAGGAAGAATTGGAGGGAAAGCTGCAAGAAAATGAGACACCGTTTAGCCAACAGATCGAAAAGGTGACACAGAAGCAATCACAATATGATGCCACAATTTAAGAACTAGGGCCTAAGCAAACTTAACTCGATAAAAATATAAATAATGTAATACCACTGCAAAGAAGAGAAGATAATGAAAAGACTACAAACGATACAGCACTTACAGGTCCAAAACGCAATGGGAGAGGATGAAGATATTATGGCTGTGAATGGTGATAGCAGGTAAACTCAGGCTCATGTGGGACACAGAGATAAACCTAATGGAACCTTGCATCCAATGACGTTTATGAAATGGTTAAATGGCATTAACGCTGCTTATTTAAAGCATAGAGACAAGATTGACTTCACAATAGATAGAATGGAGGCTGAATCTCTCACATGAAGGGAGGGGTGGAAAAAAAGAAGTTAACATTTATGATCAGTCTGAAAGTGAATTTCTAAGAAAGTTGTGGTCAAAGAGTCATCTTTGTGCAACATTTGAAGATTTATCAGATCGTAAATCATTTATTAATAGGAGTCACAGAGAGAGGATGAGTCACTCCCACTATTCTCCATATGTAAGTGTACAATTTAAAGTTGACTTTTTCACCCAAGATATCGTTTTTGTGATACGTCTGGAAGTTATCTGTGTGAGTAGCCATTGACAGAAGTATGTACGACATTAATGCATGTGGGACCTTTATGATGGCTCCCCTTCGAATAGTATGTTCTGAAGTGGAGAACAAGCATGCAACTATCCACAGCAGGGGCAAGAGAAAAATTTAGATCATCTGAGTGGTGTGTTTTGTAAGTGTCGTAAACGCCGTTTGTGAACAGGGATGGCGGGCATAAGAATTCGCAATTTTCCATGTTCACCAAGAGAATAGAAGCTTTCGAAATGTGGTGCTGCAGAAGAATGCTGAAGATTAGATGGATAAATCACGTAACTAATGAGGAAGTATTGAATAGGATTGGGGAGAAGAGAAGTTTGTGGCACAACTTGACCAGAAGAAGGGATCGGTTGGTAGGACATGTTCTGAGGCATCACAGGATCACCAGTTTAGTATTGGAGGGCAGTGTGGAGGGTAAAAATCGAGAGGGAGACCAAGAGATGAATACACTAAGCAGATTCAGAAGGATGTAGGTTGCAGTAGGTACTGGGAGATGAAGAAGCTTGCACAGGATAGAGTAGCATGGAGAGCTGCATCAAACCAGTCTCAGGACTGAAGACCACCACAACTACAACCAAGGACCAGGCACTATAAATGGAGCCATCTGATTGTGTTGGCTCTTTATCTGAAAAGCTTTTTGAGAAATGTCAGGCATGCAAAAACATTTTGAAGGAATACTATAATTATGACGGCCCTGAAATAATCTATGTTGGTACACAGAATAAACCTCTCTTAGTTTAGCTGAGGACCTGCTGGGTCACGTTGTAACTTTGGACCATCCAGATAATAATCTCCATAATAAGTGTATTTCTCACTTTAGACATATACAGAACCTCAAAACATGCTGCCCAATTTGGTCCTGGTAGAAAACAAGCTTGAAGCACAATTTATCTGTCCAGGAATTTGGAAGCCAGGGATTAGCTGCTTCTTATGAAAAGTGAGGACTGTTATTAACTTAGATTACGATTGGCTGATGAGTAGAGCAGACGATTTAGATGAAAAAATTGAGCTGCTTGAAACAAAACTGTCATGGGGACAAATAGAGAAGGGTTTTGCAGAGTTTCTGACGTTTTTTAGAATGTGAGGAGAGCAGAAACTTGGCCTTTTGTTTCAGCCTCCGGCCTGGACTGTGCCTTCTCATTCAAAGTCTGCTCCGGAAGGGATTCCAGTCTTGTCTTTTATTATGATGTGGTTGAATTGTGACAAATGTCCCGTTCATGACTTAGTACTAGCAGTGGTCTTGATTGGGAAGCCTGTTGTGGGGATAGATATAGCTGTACAAAGAGTTCAGATGTCGATCATATCAGACAATTCGCTGTACTGTGGGCATACGTATTCATGATAGGTTTACCATCTTGACTCTTGTAAGTGAATCAAACTGGCCCATGTTATGACTGGCGGACCAGAGTGTCACACACTGAAATCTGCCTAGATAGCAAGGCTCCTTCAGAGAGTAATTGCGATCTGTCCAACAGATAGTCAGCTGCAATTTTGCATATTTCATGCTTCCAGTAGCGAATTACATGCACTACGAGTCATTGCTCTGCAGACAGTTCAGCCATGACCGTCTGCTGAGACTGCGCTACACATCGAGAAAGGTACATTACTGCTGGGTTGGGTTGTTACAACATTAGAATTACCATCTCACCACTTGTTCTCAACCGCACCATCGTGGTACAACTTCTGTGTAGAATAAATCCATCAAAGCCTATTCAGTGTTAGATAATTTCAGACTGTGTTATCCATGTACTGGGACAGAGTAAATCGTTCAATCAGACAGACCTTAGTTTTTCCCCACCAGGGGAGTGTTAACTGTTCGTCGCACATCTGTGCTGCCATCAGTTAATGTTTATTGGTCATTACACATAACATATATCTTTCTCCTATTGTTAATCGATAAACTAAAATCAATCTTGTGGTGACTTAAGAGTTACCGATCAACAACTGAGTATGATCATTATAGGGCCCCCATTTCATTAATATAATTTCAGCACTCAAGCTCATACAGATTCTGATAAATATGGTAACCTTAAATCCAGGCCAACAATAATAAACACAATCAAAGGGAAAAATCATTTTAGCAGACTCATGGTCCAGGTACTCAAGTGGAAGGCTTATTAGTTAAAGGGACGGCTGTCAGGACGTAAACTGATAGTCGCCTGTAGCCTTTCAAAACATATAGCAAGTCCAGTGTAGTCTTGCAATTTGTCAACCATTGTGCTGAATTGGCGATACCTTGTGTTACTGTCAGATGCGATTCCCGTTACAAGGTTTCTGGTTTCCCATCTTAAAATTCTATTGATGCACTGAGGTAAATTAATTTCCCTTCACCATAAAAACTGCTGACGTTAAATGTAGATGAATTGTAAATTTGTGTGTGTTGTGTGTTGTATTTTCATTCATTGGTTGTTTGTTGTTATTTCTGTGTCGCTTTCTGAGTTTTGCTAATGTGGGATGGTAGATAATATGGTGCCTGTTGCATTTTAAATTACATTAGGTTTTATTTGATATTGGTTGTTAGGGATTTAGACTAGTATCTCGCAGACAGATTTCATTCTACAATTGTGTGGCACTGCAAAGAGGAGCAATAGAAATCTGTTGGAGTAGAAACCTGAATGCATGATTACTGGAAGCAAGGCATGTTTGCTCCAAAGTAGTGAGAAAACTCGAATGTCTTCACAAATGGATCAATGTCAGACTGGTGGCATTGATCAAGAGAAAGTTGCGGAGAATTCTCAGTAGAATGTAGTAGACGATCTTGTGAGTACGCCGAACGCGGGGGTTTCTGATTGTGACGAAGAAAATCAATCAAACAACGAGCACAAAGATGAAACAGCAGCCGAGCGCCCAGTAGAATCTGCAGGCATGGCAGAAAGTACTGTTAGTGAGAGTGGCAAATCAGGCTCACGAACAATACATCACAGAGCTATGAAATCGCTTTCATCTAGTCCTGGAGGTTTTAGCGAAGGATCTCAAAATGAGACCCAACATGCAATTCATGCAGAAAGCGGAGAGGAAGAGACAGGAAGCGGAAAAAAAGCAGAGTGAAAGGGGCAGGAGAGAGAAGAAGGAATTAATCACTAAGGATATGAATTAGATGTGGGTGGTAGCTGAACAGATTGTTGAATGTATAGAGCATGTTAAGAACGAGGTCTCGAGTTCAAGGAAGAGGTAGAAAGCGTCAAAAAAACATCGACGTGGATTCAAGAGGTCGCGTACGAGGCAATTGTGATGCCAGGGCGGCACAGTTAGTGGCCAAAGTAGCACGCAAGGACACTTGGTTAGCTAAACAACAAGAAAATCCGGTCAAAACCAAAAAGGTTCTTGGTCCTCTCCTAAAACGCGGAAAAAAGATCTTCATGGAAGCCCAAGAAAGAATCAGCGAGAACGTGAAGCACATCGCACAGACCGGAAAAAAGAGAAGTGTCATAGATCAAATAAGAGAGGACTCGTATCACCTCACTGCAAAACAAGCTTGCAAAGACGCCCAGCAAGCACACCAGTGGGTTGCGCAGTTACAGTCACGGTCTGGTTCTTCAGCACTCCCCAGCTATCAGGGAGGGAGAGAATAGCATGTATTACGACTTTTCGATGGGCAGTATGAGGCTACGTCCCAGGCACAAAAACTAACGTTGGAGGAGAACACACCAGACGCTGTAGAGCACACAACAGAAAGCGCGCGAAGTGTAGCAGAAACCGAACTAGGACAAAACTGTGTACGTCTTCGGAGAGCGGAAACATTACTCCGTTAATCCGACGCCGTAAGAGGTGGCCTTAAGAGTATACAGGGTTAGTTGAGACGCCGACGTACGAAGACACATGCCTCAGGAGGTGTCGAATCTTTCGACCAGAAACATTTATTATAAGTTCAAAATTTACAATGCAGAAATAGAACAGCAAAACATTTCATGTTGGATAGCTCGGTAGACAAAGTGCTACTACTGGATAACAGAGGTAGATGAGGCAATTTCAACAATAATTACAACGAATGACAAACGGAAACTGGAGAGAACAACTAAATTCATACAATTTCCAGCGGGATACCACAGCAGCAATCAAACAGTTATATACGGGACGTCATTTTCCCACAATTTCATGCTACAGAACTGTCATAATCAATAGTTACACAGACTTCTATTAGTTATATTCTTTGATACATTTATGATGTGGAAATATATAATTGTGTGATCTGTATAACTACTTGACTACTTATAACGCCTCTGTAATTGTAGGCTTACATTGTACTGCATCATACAGAAACTATTTCGCACATCACTCAAGTTTGTGAGTGTTCCTATCATTTGCTGACTAAATTAATACATTTTTGCAGTTATTGAGAAAACAGGTATATAAGCCTAAGGAAGAAGAGGTATGCAACACCGAAATCGAAAAAATAGCATATTTTATAAATCAGGTATCACTGTAAGGCAAATTAGACTAGTCACTTGCATACATGTTTCATGTGCACCTGCGGTTTACCTGTGTCTATGTTGAATCTGGCAGGTACTCTCTCTCTCTGATGTCCCACAGGCTAAAGGATAGTCATCAATTTCATTTCGATTTTGCACTTAATATTTTTGGCTGTTCTTAAGGTTAACTGAAAAATAAAGACAGGGCTATTGCTACATTCTTGTCACAGACCGTAGAGTATGTATTTCTGAAGTAAAAGTGGTGAGACTATGTATAATTTAGTGATTTTGTGTTGACTGATTATGTAATTGTTAAGAGTCTGCTCTCGTATTGCACCATACGATAACTGTTGTATCAGTAGTCACTATTTCAAGACACAGTGGATAGTTCTAAAATAATTTAACGCTGAACACTGATCCACATTCTGCTGATTGGGACGTAACCATGTTCACTTACATTGTCGGCGAGATATCGCTCATTTATTTCACCGCATGGGGGTCAGAAATTTCACCAGCCTAGCAAGCGAGTACCTCTTAAGATTCACAAATCTGATAAACTGCTTCGCTTATTCGTGTTACAGGGATCATCGACAACCACATTTTATGACATAGGGAAAGCTGAAAAATTTAGTGAAATGCTCGCAAATTTATTATGACACTTAGAAGTAACAGCGATGTAGACTACCGTTAAGGTACACATGTAGTGACAGCGTAAGATAGTAACAATGATAGTGTAGCTCTTATACAAATGGTACATGGCCACCACTACCTACAGTGACCTAATTGTGTCCTCTCTAGTAATAGGACTGGACGTCGCTAAATCATTAGGAGTAAACACGAAGTGTTTATGTTTAAACAGTAGTGGTACTACTCTAGCTTTCTTCGAATGTAGCAATAACCACTCACTTAGAAAAATAAACAGATCCTACAGTCGAGAAGAAAACGTTCAAAATATGGAATATAAGTTATACATCCACCACGAATTCCTTTGCTGATAAAGATACCAGTAGCATTAAGAGAGTTTATTAACTTACACGAAAGACAGTACATGTTCTGTATATTGTGCGGAGTCATCGCTAGTTTGATGGACTGACAATGGCATAGTAGTCATAACAAAGTCGTCACAGTATTTTCGTATGCCTAAACGTTAATTACAACAAAATCCTTAGAATACTTTTTAATAGTGAAATCGTCTTGAATGCGAAGGGCATATGACGTTACATACTATCAAAAATCTGTTAAAGTCATTTATTGGTCTACGCTATTGCATTGTTATAGTAGTAACCTCTGTTATTAAAGAGAAGCTACTTCTGGAAATATGAAACAACAACCGTTTTTGAAACTGACCTTAGTCTCCTATTTTTTATATCTACACTTCCCTTATATTACATAAGAGATTCTATATGCCACATTGAGACTGTTTAAAGGACACCATAGAAATTAATTTCTTAAAACCCCTTGCAACATTGCTCACAACCAATTATTAATCTCACTTTTCCTCAGTAATGTACTTCAAACAATTTCATTCCTAAAGGAATGTGTTTAACGTTACTTTCACTACAAAGAGCAGTACTGAGCTGAGCAATGCTCTCATCATTTAAATATTTTAATGTTGTGCTTACTCGTCACGTTGTACTTCAGATTCTTCTCATACAGTAATATAAAACTCATTTTGACTTTTAAATTTTTAAAAATTAGTAAGCTGGTAGAGACGCAAAGGTTGTGATTTTCCAGTACGTAAGACGTTTCATATTACATCTATTCCTTTTGCTTGAATTATTTTGGAATTAACTTTGGTTATCAAAATTAACACAGATACAAGAGAAGAGCTCTGTTTCTCACAAATGTCCGTTATTTGTCGAACTTGTGAAAAAAAGTTTCTGACAGCTGCATCTATGTGCAGAAATGGCCATTGACAGTGGGCAACGGAATCAGTATCTTTTCTAATAACTGTACTTGACTGTTTTGGCTTGAAATAGAGTTTTCACGGGAGATAATAGGTGTCTTTCGAAAGTTGGTTTAAATGTGAATTAGTAAAACAAATGAATGAAGAAGTTATCAGAGTCTATGAATTCGTCACTATTGTCACATACTAATACAAACTGTTTCGCCAATAACAAAGTGAGTTGACAGTTTAATTTGTTTTACTATGTGACGAAAATGACGAATTCATGAATTTATTATCTGTTATCATTAATTACATATCGTGTAGCATGGTGTCGTAAATGCTTTTATGAATCTAATGGTAGTCCATAGACCGAAACTGGTTGTTAAATCAGTACAATTTATCAGCCGCTCTAGGCAGCAGATAACGACCTCTAATAACTGCAAGCAGCAGGGTACTCCCAACTTCTGCAATCATATTATAATGAATTATTTAACTTAGCAATTCAGATTTTTATGTCTTCATGAATCAATGGAATACAGACATCGAGAGCTTATTGAAGGTTGTAATGACTCAATATGACCTCTATGGCAGACGTAGGACTTTTAATGTGTTAACAGCTTTAGAACAAAGCGTTTCGTGACCGCACTGTAGTACAAAACATTTTGGACTTCTTGTCGGGTCAGGAGCATCTAAGCTGCTGTGATGGCCTTACATAGCCTATAGACAATATCTGACTGGTCAGTAACTGCTTAATGCGGTCGCACATGGTGTCAACGTCTGTGCTGGTGACACCATCGCTCCCGCAGTAATGTGTATAGCAGCAATGTTCACAACAAACTCCTTGGACAGTTGGTTTTGGTAGCTCTTTTTCGCTCATAGACTACATGGGGCACTTGGCATTTAGGACTATTTACAGATTCCTTTATTTGCGCCCTTTCTCCCAGCGATGTCAGGCTGTGTTAAAACTGTCTCGTCTTGGCGAGTTGAAAGCAAAATTCTTTCGAACTTTTTGTCGCAAATTAACTTGGTGGTGGTCGAGATTTATCGGTGATCTTGATTTTAGGTTGTGATTTTATGCGATGCACTTGTTTTATGTACGACTGGTGAGATAACGTTCTTTACTTTAAATTTTGTCCAGCTTAGATGTTGGTCTGTCGAAGGTCGTTGATAACATATAGTGCGTTACGGTCTACCTCAAGGTATTTAATTCATGATATGCTACGCAAGCGACTCATCAGTCTTCCCACGTTACCCTGGGCTACAGGTACATATTCGGTATCCACTGGCAAGGCTGAAGATGTGCACTTGCTGGCTGATTATAGGCTAGTCAACGAATAGGAGGCTCTTGAGTCTTCTGACACTCTAAAATTAACATAACTGTTTCACTTATACTCCTGGGCCTACTTTTTTACAACTCTTGATGTCGATCAGGCATATTGTCAGAATCCAAGCACATTGTAACTAGTATGAGATCTTCACACTGCACGAGAGTGTGCGCTGATATGAAACTACCTGGCAGATTAAAACTGTGTGCCGGACAGAGACTCGAACTCGGGACCTTGGTACAGCACTTCCCCGCGAAAGGCAAAGGTTCTGAGTTCGAGTCTCGGTCCGGCACACAGTTACATGCTGCCAGTAAGTTTCACATTGTAAGTAATCCATTTGTATGTTGGCAGTCCTAGAGACTATTATCGCTGACAGTGCTCTTCACCCTTGGCAAGAGATTCAGTTGCTGGATGGACTGCCAGTTACGGAATAGATACAGAGGGGTAAGGACAAGTTGTTCTTAGTGGAGACTGTTTTGGAATGACATGCATTGTAAAGTGAGACGAAAGGCAATGTTGGATGATTAATGTTTGATTGGTAATGTTTGGGCAGTAGAATTATTGATAACTACATAATGCTTAGAACTGGATGTCACATTAATAAAGTAAAATTTTCTAAATACATTGTTTGCACGTCAACAAAATCTTTCTTTTGCTGACCATATGCCTCCAGTGTTTATAGTAGTTAGAATCTTTTTATTTAATGGCTGTAGTTGCTGATTGATGTAATTGCTGAGGTTTGGGTTATGAAGATTTTCTGTGAGGAAAGTGACTTATAAATAAAATGGGTTTCTTCACTGAAATGAGTTTAGGCAATTAAGAGAGTTGGAGGTAGTTTCTTATTTCTTTAATTTCTTATTTTTTGGACTTTTATTATTGTTAACATTTCTTGCTATTCAGGGCCATCCTTTTGTATTAATTATTGGAATTCATGTTGTCACTGTATAGCAGACAGTTTGTGCTGAGCTTGTATATCTGTAGATCAGTGTCTAAATAATAAAAATTATTAAAGATCTATATTCACCTGGCGCTCCTTAGCCGAGAACAGTTCACTGCAATCTCCTGACTTCCTTGTTGTTAGAATATTTAGTGCATGATTAGAAATTAGTTAGTGTTCACTGCTAGCAAATAATTGTATGTAGGGAATTTCCTTTTAAGCTGTAGTTTCTTATCGTTGTACCGTATTGTCATGAGCAACTATTTGATATTTCTTATTTTTAATGGTATTTTATTGTTTCATCTTATATTTTCTTTTTAAACTTGTTTTTTGAGTGTTATTGTGTAAAATAGTGTGATAATCAAGACGAGTGAACAAGCATAACGCTAGGCTGCTAAGCAAATTGCGAAATGACTGTTGCGACGAGCAAAGCTTTTTAGCACTACCTGGTAAATAACTGAAAAATGTTCAAGGGAATAATTTGGTAATAGTTCATACGGACATAGACCAGATTGTAAATAACGATGTAGAAATTTCAACGATCAGTGAACAGGAAATTATTGACGATCGATCGATCGATAATAGTTCGCCTCTAGAATGCGAAATAACAGAGAAAAAACTTGAAAATTTCGTAGATTCCGGTTTTGCATAAATCCAATTTTCTCAATTAAGTCAAGACACACAAACTCTCTGTTTTTTTAAAATATGAATAGCACCGGTGCAAACGCACTAACGAAAACACAAAGGAACATGCTTCAGTCACTAATGCATTGATGTTGCAATAATTCAAACATCTGATCAAACAGAGAAATAAACACAGCAACAACTTCAAAGGCTAGGCGCAATTGACGAAATGAAACACACTCTTGAACAAACACGTGAAGATTTAACTACTGAGATAAGCAAAATCGAATCGAAATATCAGAATATTTCAGAAAAAACACAAATTTATGATAATTTGCAGCCTATTTTCTCGTGACATCAGGACACGTCACAGAACAATGTTGCAGCAATAAAAGCATTACAGATCATTGTACACGGAAAACACGGCACCTTGCAGGCTAAAATTGACTCTGTTGCATCTACCGATAATGCTCGGCATTTTGTAAAGAATCAGGAAAACTTAAAGGGCACAGTAGATTCGAGTCGACACAAATGGAATGTCTAGAACTTGCTCGGAAGAAAACTAACTGAGGAGATCTGCACATTATCGAAAAAAGTAGCCGAACTCTCTGACCAGTTAACAAATTCATCTACGACGATATATGATGATTTGGATGAACACAAGAGCAGTAGCCTTTACTGTCACATATGAGTACGAGGAAATTAGGAAATTTAATCAGACTAACGAACAAATTATTACGCAACTCAAAAGAGAAATACGGAAAGTAGAAGGTCAGTTGGCACAAATGATACGAGAATGACATATTTCTTAGGATACCCAAACTCCGATGCGGGAAGAGGGAGTTAGAAATACGGAAAAATCACACAGTAGTAACACATGGTATTTTCCAGACCTTGAAAGTAGTCGGCATGGTGAACCGACCCTTGAGATGGAACCACCGAAACGACGTAACAAAGGCTGATTTTTGACTAGTCGACATGATGTCTTTCAATTTAAGTTCTCCATCACAACTCGTAAATTTAAACATACAAGGATTATAGTAATCACATACATCCACAGGTTTGGCTTCATGAATTTTCTCATTGTTTTCCTACTAATTGGTCATTAGAATGTAGGTTACAATTGATTTGTCACTATTTAGAAAATGTACCAGCTGTAAGAATACGATCGGTTATTCGCCATTGTCACAGTAAAGGAGATTTTCATCACGCCTTCCTCTCTGCATATTGGTCTCAGTCTACACAAGATCGAGTAAAACACAGTATCATAATGATGAAGGATTTCGAACAGTCTGAATTTTCCAGCACTGTAAAATAGTTAGAAGATATGCTACTCAAGAATCAGTATTTGTCAAACCCTTACAGCCCCTCGGAACTCATCCACATTTCCGTACTTAAATTTCATGATAATGTGAGACACATTATTTTAGCTGGACGTTGTAAAGATGATATTGAAAATTTTCAGGGACTTTTGCAAGAATTGGAAATCGACACAGACAATTACATGACGTGAAGACCGGAAAACAACAACAATTACAGGCCACATCCATCAAAGTTGCGTGACGATAGAAACAATAACCATACACGAGAAGCCTACCGTTAGAACGCAAATCGTGATGTAAACACATACCACCCGTGTGACAACCAGACTAACAATAATTACAAAAATAGATCATATTTCCATGGTAATGACTGTGACAGAGACAAAGGTAGGAATAGATCATATGGGAACCAGAATAATTATTATCAATGGAGATAAAATGACGTCACACACAACTGTCGATCTCGTAATTATAAGTCTGAGACAGATTCTCCACCACTTAATCGTCAAGAAGGAAATTAGAGAAACTGCCAACAAGAGACAGGCATTATAGTCATGACAACAGATCTCAATTGAATCACAACTAGCGTGATTTAAATAGAGAGACTGTTGAATTTAGACCTCCTAATCCCAGTAATAATACGCGACAACAAAAAGATGATAGACAATGACTCGCACCGGAGGCAGCCACAAAACGTACTTATGTAGCTGACGACATACACTCCTGGAAATTGAAATAAGAACACCGTGAATTCATTGTCCCAGGAAGGGGAAACTTTATTGACACATTCCTGCGGTCAGATACATCACATGATCACACTGACAGAACCACAGGCACATAGACACAGGCAACAGAGCATGCACAATGTCGGCACTAGTACAGTGTATATCCACCTTTCGCAGCAATGCAGGCTGCTATTCTCCCATGGAGACGATCGTAGAGATGCTGGATGTAGTCCTGTGGAACGGCTTGCCATGCCATTTCCACCTGGCGCCTCAGTTGGACCAGCGTTCGTGCTGGACGTGCAGACCGCGTGAGACGACACTTCATCCAGTCCCAAACATACTCAATGGGGGACAGATCCGGAGATCTTGCTGGCCAGGGTAGTTGACATAAACCTTGGGTGGCACGGGATACATGCGGACGTGCATTGTCCTGTTGGAACAGAAAGTTCCCTTGCCGGTCTAGGAATGGTAGAACGATGGGTTCGATGACGGTTTGGATGTACTGTGCACTATTCAGTGTCCCCTCGACGATCACCAGAGGTGTACGGCCAGTGTAGGAGATCGCTCCCCACACCATGATGCCGGGTGTTGGCCCTGTGTGCCTCGGTCGTATGCAGTCCTGATTGTGGCGCTCACCTGCACGGCGCCAAACACGCATACGACCGTCATTGGCACCAAGGCAGAAGCGACTCTCATCGCTGAAGACGACACGTCTCCATTCGTCCCTCCATTCACGCCTGTCGCGACACCACTGGAGGCGGGCTGCACGATGTTGGGGCGTGAGCGGAAGACGGCCTAACGGTGTGCGGGACCGTAGCCCAGCTTCATGGAGACGGTTGCGACAACATCGATGTACTGTGGAGACCTCACGCCCCACGTGTTGAGCAATTCGGCGGTACGTCCACCCGGCCTCCCGAATGCCCACTATACGCCCTCGCTCAAAGTCCGTCAACTGCACATACGGTTCACGTCCACGCTGCCGCGGCATGCTACCAGTGTTAAAGACTGCGATGGAGCTCCGTATGCCACGGCAAAGTGGCTGACACTGACGGCGGCGGTGCACAAATGCTGCTCAGCTAGCGCCATTCGACGGCCAACACCGCGGTTCCTGGTGTGTCCGCTGTGCCGTGCGTGTGATCATTGCTTGTACAGCCCTCTCGCAGTGTCCGGAGCAAGTATGGTGGGTCTGACACACCGGTGTCAATAGGTTCTTTTTTCCATTTCCAGGAGTGTAGTTGCTTTGACTATTAATTATGTGAAAATGGAAGATATGAGGGACATTTTACTCCAGGAACATAATATACAAGAGAGCAATACTACATATCCTGTAATTCACATCACAACTAATGACATTAAATTAGCGGCAGTACTTGTCTCTGGGAGCCCTATTTCAGTAATTAGTGAAAAAGCTTCCAATAAATGAACCAATTGAATGATTGTGTCACACTTCCTTTATGTAAGATTAAATTATAAGGTGCAATTTTTGGAATGGTCTGAATGTACACCAGCAAACTACCTTGGAATACTTTTGTCAAAGCCACATTTTTTTATGAATTTTCCTATTGTTCCGTTATTGTCGAAGGAGATTATATTGGGTGTAGGGTCTCTGAACGAATATAAAGCAATTTCAAGCTTTCACAATGCTGACGTATGTTTAGAGTAAGACGGTAAGTCAATAGCTTTGAAATCTGAAGATTGGCTTTTAAACCATGAAGAGGAAATAAGTCGGTTTTATCTTTCGTCAGATCACAGTCTGGAGCTTTCAAGAGAATTTGACACTAATAACCACTTTGCAAGTATTGTTACGGATCATATTAGTGATGTATTACATTCTAACGTTCAAAAATTCAAACAACTAGAACTCTAATGACATCCTGCAATCACATTCCACAGTCTGTACTCACAAACCAGGAACAATTAAAGGATTTCAGTACATATTTCGTCTTCATGAGCATATAAAATTTAGCACCAGACCATATCTATTCCGGCACATCATAGTGATTGTGTTAGAACGGAAACACAGTCTATGCTTAACGAGGGCATTATTGAACTAGCAAAAAGCTCATACAATTATCCATTATATATTGTTGACAAGAAAAACGGATCGATCAAGCATGCGTTAGATTCCACAATAATAAATGCCATAATACTTCCTGAAACAAACAGCCCACAAACACTGAAAGAACTTGTTCAAAATGTCAATGGAGTAAAAGTGTTGTCTTTTATTGATCGAAGATCCTGACTTTATCAAATTGAAGTTTATCCAGAACCCCCCTTCCTCACAGCTTCAGGTACTGGCAGAAGTGAAGCTGTCAGGTCGAGGCGTGAGTTGTGCTTGGGTAGCTTAGTTGGCAGAGCACTTGCCCGCGAAAGATAAAGGTCCCGAGTTCGAGTCTCAGTCCAGCACACTGTTTCTAATGTGCCAAGAAGTTTCAAAAATTAACCTGTTTTAGTGTTCTTCAATACTGAAAATAAGCCTTCAGCCGCCTTAGTTGTATAAGAAAAATCCGGCGTATGAGAAACGTTTCGAGATATATATTACACCTCATAGCTAGGACTAACAAGCTCCAAGGCACCGGCGATTTAGATAAAGAAATTTAAGACTTCACCTGTTCTCTTGTTGCCGTTAGAAGTGATACAACTTTAGAGGAAATCATCTTCCCTCTCTGCAAAAACTAAAAAGACCCAGTAATTGGTGGTCTTTTTTTTCCAGAGACGCCATTTGCTTAACTCTTGCCCTGGTTTGATATGAGTTCCTGCTGTCGTGTGGCATGGGAGATTTAGCGCCCTTAGAGCCCTGTGATTGGCTCAAGATGAGGTGTAGATGGTTTCATTCATGCACTCTGTGGGAAAAGTTTAACGGTGATACATTTCCTTCTGCAGTTTAATTTGTAAAATCTTAGGTACAATTACATTATCCCTCAAAGGGGTACACCTACTTCATTTACCATGCATGTCGCAAGCCCAAGGAGCCCTAGCTAATATAGTATTTGCTTATACGGTTCTATACGTTGGTACCATATTTCTCAAAACAGAAGTACACAGCAATCTGTTCTTTTAACAGGGAAAACTGAACATTTTTATTACATCTCTGATACTTATCTACGTAATTACACAGTAGGATTAATTTCCATTTATGAAACTGTACTTTGTCTGCATTTTGTGAACTGTTCGCATGTATTGTCGGTACCATTGTGATACTGCAAGAGGTTTGAGAGATGTATATTGTACGTGATCATGATTTTGGAACCAAGCTCGAGGTAGACGACACTTTGAAAACCAGCAGAAAGTATTTTTTCAGGGTTTTTAGATTATTAAAGGAAACTATGACGATTTGAGATATGATTGATGTTTTATGATGATATTGTTACGATGACGATGTGTATTATGACATCGAGTTATGGTTATGACCAATAAGAAAAGTGAGAATGTATGTGAGTGTGAGTACCAGAATGCCAACGGAAAATTTTGGACACTGTTTTCGATGAGATTTCGTTTCTACACAATTCTCCTACAATTTTTCTACCTGTGAAATTTCTTTATTTGTATGAATCTGTCATTGTAGCTGAAACTGTTGTTGTAATTATGTTGCTAAAGGGTATATGTGATCTTAACATAATGCTCTGCTGTACTAGGTTGCGCGTAGCCATTGTTGTGTTGCCTCTCAACTTTACTGGTGCCGCTTCAGCCGCTTTTAAGCTCGCCACGCTCCCGCAAGTGCTCCCATAGCTGTATAAAACAAAGCACATTGATCTCGCTATTGACATTCTTTGCAGAACACATCACAAACATATCACACTCTACTACTTGTTAGAGTTTGAACGTCATGTTACTTACTGAAATGTTAATGAATAGTTAAAAATTATTTCTTTGAAATGTCTCTTCAACAGAGTTGAGAAAATTTCTACTGACGTATGAAATGCCAGATAGTTATTGAAAGATTTTTTATGTTTTGCTTTACATATTTGCTTATTTTATTTGATATTTGGTTTCTAGCTCTATTTCAGCATTGATTTTATAAAATAAAATTCAATATATATGTTAATATCAACACTTTCTGTCAACAGATCCATTAAATAACATTATTAAAAAACAGCACTTGGAAAAGAAAGGACAATAAGAAGTAGACGGAGCTATCAACAGGAACTGCGTTCACAATTCTCTTTTGAAGTTTTTATGGTGCACCTCTTTAGTGTTAGGATATTACATAGAATCCTTGCATTTCGTCTGGGAGGTGGTATGGATCTTGATCTTTGTGCTGGCACTTTGCAGAGTTTTGATGAACACAGGTGCACAGATGTTACTGTGAGATTGCACATATATTTCCCTAATCTTCACTGATTTCTTCAGTGTAATATTTCTTCTCCTTGTGCTTTTTGTGATGTTTAGGTACAAGTTACTGCAATTGTTGCTGCTATGTATCAAGCAATGTCCTATTGAATTTTTCTTTGTATTACGGTGCTAAACTATTTTTCCAGTGATTGATTTTTCTTGTTTGCTGCATATTGGCTTATATTAGTTGTAATGTTGCATTTCCTTCACTAATTTAGATATGCTGATATTTGATTTCCAATTTGCAACATTGTTGATGTTGTTTCTGTTAATTTTTAGTGCTTCCGAATTCCTTCATTCCCTAGTTTACATATCTGAGCTATGATGTGTTGGGGGGATATACATTGAGAAGCTGTACGGAAACGGTCTGAGCAAAGAGTATTGTATAATGAGGAACAATTATTTTCAAAGAGTAAATGAACAGAGACAAAATATGGGTATAGTGACAACATAGGTAGCACTTACGTAAAATAAGTAGAGTCTAAAAAGCATTGTCCAGAAATACTTCGAAGTTTGGTTTAGCCACCATAATTTTAAGGTTACTGTTCACAGATAACTGAGGGATGGCTTTAGAAGATGTATTACCTGGTCGCAGAATTCTGTAGAGAAAGACAAGCAGTGTGTATAATGACATTTAGAACCTCTGCCTTCGCACTGTGGGTGCAGTTTGTTAATGAGAACTGTAGGTATAAGTCAGAGAAGAAAATAATTTATTTTTTCTGTGACTTCATACTGCTTAACAGCGAGTATGTTCAGTATTTTACAAATTTATCAAGAGGGATAGCAGCTGTTTGGGTAGAGACACATAATAACTGTTTTCTCGTATGGAATACTAAATTTCAATAGTCCATCCATGAAACCAATACTGGTATTGTAGGCACTACTTTTATATAATGATAATCACATCGTCACTGTGGAGCACTTATCACTTGACAATTCTTCTTTGCCAATAGATCGTGAATTTAATACACAGTAATACGAACTGCTTTCGGTTATCATTAAAAAGAATGAAACTAAAGACAAAGTTGCACCATTATAACAATACAAGTTTCAACCAAAGGTATTATTCAATTACATTCGTATTAAGCGTAATTGTGGCTATCACTTAGTACTGATAATAAAAATTCTTAAAGAAGCTGCTTTCAGTTTCAACATATTTTGTACCGTAGAGTTTTTGTGAAATTTTTATCTCTTTGTCAGATATGTATCTCGTTGTGGCGTGAAAGAAGAAGAAGAAGGAGGAGGAGGAGGAGGAGGAGGAAACAGTGACAATCTGTTCCATGAAAGTTCCGTTTCGCTCCTTCTACTACCACTACTTCGCACCTTTTGTCGGTATTTTCTTTTTTTATATTCCCAGTAAATATTGTTACGGATAACAGGAAAACACATTACTTCCGCACATCAAGAGTAAATGTTACATACTCTGTTCGTTTGCGTGAATAACTCGTAGTTCAAACTCTCTCTCTCACACACACACAAACAAACACATATACACACTCACATCTGCGCGCACTCGTTCGTGCACACGTTGTATACGCTCCCTAACGTGTAGTCGCTCAGCAATAAAAATAAGAAAGAATAAACAAAGGTGGAAATACTGTTATTTTTTATTTTAAATTCGTTCATAAACTTGGGTTGCGTTCCTGCTTTTCATCTCGCATCTAACGGTCTCTCGTAATAACGCAAAAGCACGCTCACACGTACAACACACACACACACACACACACACACACACACACACACACACACTTATTCAGATGTACACGACATGATACATGCGATTCCACTTTTCATTTAACTAGCGTACCGGAAACTAGTGTTCTCTGAAACATCAAGATCTAAGAACGTGGGTAGAGAGATATGACACTGAATTCTAATTAGAGGAAACGTTGCACGTAACTCAAGCTAAAGATACTGGTCCCGTCTTCCAGGTATTCAGACTGCGTTCTCCAGCAGTGTGCTCTAAGGGACGACATAATGAACGTCTTGATAAAGAACGTCGCGAGAATATGAGATTTTGTGCTTTGCTAGTGGCGTTGGTGTAGTATTCTGCAAGATTTCAAATACGCAGTGAAGAAGAAGTAGCTCACCTGCATATTACCACTCAAGGAGTGGTCTCCATTCCCTGGAAAATGATCTTCACAACTTGCGAGCCTCCTTGGACTTAGTACGACTTGAAGGACTAAGAAACAACGACGGAGGGAAACAATAAGAGAGAAAAATAAAATATAAAGGATTTACCAAAGTAGTGGATTCTCTTGAACGAAAGATTTAAGAAATGTTTTCATTTTACCAATTAAACGCTGTTCAAGTAAGGTGTTCATCGCAGTAACTGAAAAAAACTGAAAGTTAGTGGAAAGCTTTACGGATGGGTGAAACAGCTGAAATCATTAGCTATGTTCAGGTGACCGTTCTTTTGGTGAAATGTTCTTTGAAATGTTTTCCAAGTGAGTGGCCATTGTACTGAATGCACAACCCTAAGCGCCTTTTAAAAGTACTTCAAACTAGATGTAAACTAAGTTGTCTCACGTGGTGCAAATTTACCACAATGTGCTGTTTGCAGTCTTGTTCTCTTAGACTGTAGAATGTATCCTTACACACGCGAATACAAGTTAGGCCGCATTGGGCAAACGATATGGGTTCCGGTTGGCACGGATATGGACATGGAATAAACAAGTCAAATACAAGTAACAAGTATGTCGATCTGTTGCTGACCCTGGCCAATGTCAACACCATGCCAAAGAAGGCTCTGAGCACTATGGGACTTAACATCTTAGAACTACTTAAACCTAATTAACCTAAGGACATCACACAACACCCAGTCATCACGAGGCAGAGAAAATCCCTCACTCCGCCGGGAATCGAAACCGGGAAACCAAAGAAAGGGCCCTCGTCGATGCTGTGAGACAATTTAGGTGCTCTGCTTGTGACATTAGACATCAGAGTTGGTTTGCGGCTGCAGCACTCTATTTATTAAAGCCTATTCTGTAACTGACATTGTGCGAAGAATGGAAATAGATTTCCTGGTAGACGGTTAGCAAGGCGTGGTCCTCATGAATGACATGCACTTTCACCCGAAACCGAGCGAGGTGGCGCAGTGGTTAGCACACTGGACTAACATTCGGGAGTACGACGGTTCAGTCCCGTCTCCAGCCATCCTGATTTAGGTTTTCCGTGATTTCCCTAAATCGTTTCAGGCAAATGCCGGGATGGTTCCTTTGAAAGGGCACGGCCGATTTTCTTCCCCATCCTTCCCTAACCAGAGCTTGTGCTCCGTTTCTAATGACCTCGTTGTCGACGGGACGTTAAAAACACTAACCAAACCTAACCTTCACCCGACTTAATTTCAGTAGATCTGTCTTTGTGGAGATGTGTATAGAACTGTGTTTACGTCGCCCAACCCACGACCCCAGATCACTTTAAAAAACGATTGGACGAAACTTGTCCGTCCATGATAATCGCAACATTAAACCTCGTATACAGGTCGATTAGAAGAGTCACAAGTCGAGGGTCGATAGGAATAGGTACCTCACTTAAATTAATTATCCGCAACCAGAACACTCATTTGACACACCGTCAGTTACGTACGAAGGTTACTAGAAAAGTAAGGTCCGATAGACCGCGAAATGGAAACGACAGTGAAAATCTGAAGAATTATGGCAAAGATGTTTCGGGCTGTGTCTCTAGTATGATGCCGATTGTGCTTCGTCGTTTTCAGTTCTGATAGCACTATAGGCAATGAACGTTGCCTAGAATAATAACGTCTCCTACCGAGTATGAGGGCCCGCTGAGAGGCTTCGGCTGAAATCATGCAACGCCACAAAACGCAGGTATCATCCATTTCCTACTGCTTCACAATTCTCGGTCTCACACTATAGGGGCAATGAGGACGCCCCTGCAGAATTTTTCAATTGGAAATGCTCGATCACCCACCATGCAAACTGGACTTTGCTTCCTCTGATGTTCATCTCTTCTCACATGAACCGCTGGTTATGAAGACAAGCCGGCCGGATGACCAGTACTGATTATGGTGAACCACGAACACTGAGTTTGCTTGCAAAATTATATTACAAGTCAAGTTTGGTGTTTCAAAAACAGCTCTCAACTGAAGTTACATTGTTCACAAATGATTCATAAAAAATAAGATTTAAACTGCAAGTATTTTCTAACTTTATGGAAGTAAATCATCAAATTACTTACAGCTCTGTTAACAAATCTTAAAAGCATTACAAAAATGAAATATCTAACTTGCTTTTCCTCAAAACAGTTTACGTACACACTGGGGTACTCAACAATTACAAATTGTCAGCCATCTTATCTACGCAAACGCTCTGGAAAAACATAATCATAACTACTTAAATCTTTCCTTATTTGCCTGAAGACTTCTACTTCCATATTCAACAATATTAACGTATCTACATTAATTTAAAACTTGGTGGCTTCACCAGCACACCACAGAAATTGCCTACTCCAACGTCTTTCCCTGACAGACAGATACCTACAACTGTGCACCCAGCGTTCCCTTACTCCAACAAAGCAGTATCTTTCGCTCTGCGGTCGCGCACAGTCAGTGATCCAAATTATCGATCCTATCAGAGACATTCATCTTTTATAGTATCCTGTTTTCATTTTAATTTAGTAGTATTCTTATCTTATTCTGGTGCCACATACAACTGTGCCCCAGTATACTGCTTTCAAAAGGACAATAGGAAAATGCAAGCCGTCTTCAAGGAGACGGACACCACGCATACTACTTAAGTGCGTGAGACTCGTGCAAAAGAGGATAACGGGGAGTACTGAATGTGTGCGAAGAATCGACCGCAACACAGGTCTGTTTGCCACATAGGGGCGCACCTATGCCATGTTGAGAAGAAGACGGACGCATACTATCTCGGAAAACGCTACTTACAGTACATCAAGAACTAGCGTTAAGTGAGCAATTTGGGAATATACTTCAGTCCCCTACGTGTCACTCCCTCAGGACCGCAAAGACGAGATCAAAATCAGAGAGATGTTTAAGCAATATCTCTTCCAGTCCGACACAAGCGAATAGAACGGGAAGATCTCCTAAAAACTGGTACAGTTGTAAGTACAGTCTAACATGTACGTCACGGTGGTTTTCTGAATGTATATGAAGATGCAGAATTTTGTTGATTCAGGTCCGTTCACTGACGAGGTCATTTAAAATGCAGTACAAACTCGAATGTTGGCGGAATAGGTAAGGAAATCGTCCGTGTTCTGCTAACGGAAACCGATGGATAACTGCATTTATTTTAAGCTATTTAGCAGTACCACGACTTTCTACTGTTCCACCTACGACTTATCACTGCTCGATCTCGCTGCAGCATGTGTTTAGTTCAGCAGAAAAAGTCTTTTTAGCTGGTAAAAGTGACCTTTTTTGGTGATCGTATAAGGCCAACTACACGAGTACTAAACATCATCGATGAAATGATTCACAGCCATGTTTCTGAAATGGCAATAATACTGGGAAAACGTTGGACATGGTAGATATTGCAACACTGAGAGTAAGTAGTAGATGATCTAAATTGCAACAGAACAGGAAGTGACTCTTCCCCACGCTGTGGCGCGCGGAACACGACAGTTTGCTGACGTTCTTAAGACAACACGCGACAACTGGCCGAAGTCACAAGACACTTTTTATAGATGGAACTCCGGGTGCATGTATCACCGTAGCCAGTCGTTAGGGCATGGTATCGTTTATTTTTATCAGAGTTTCGTCGGCTTTCGTGGAAATGACTTACCCGCAAATCCATTTCCGCTAGCTGTTTATCTGTCCCTGTCACAGCACCACTCCAAAAGGAGCTGTCTCTGTTATGTTAACGGCAGCCGACGTATGCGATGGTAATTCCCAACCCCTGCTGTTGCTACTGTCAAAACAAGAATGCCCGATACACGGAATGTTGGAGGGAGTCCATTACTTGTTCTCGGACGGTAGGAGCAGATGTGAATGCCTTGCTACGTGCTTGTGTTCAGTAAGCCAACACTCCCTTGTGGCGGTAACACGTGGCTATCCCTTGTGAATGCTACACAAAACTGTGAGTTATATGATTCGACCAGGTTACGAAATGGAGACCCACAATGACGGCTCTTCGGTAACGGTGCATCACACGACTACGTATCGTCTCCGTGTCTTTCGCAATGATCGTTGGACATCTGACGTTGTTTAGGCCCCTTATATGCTCTAAGAGACATAGTGACAGTACTAAACATGAGCAACACTAATGTATCCTAGTTAACGTTCTACCTGTCGCAGCAATTTGTAACTAATCATTTACCTACTTGCCGACGGTCTGAATGTGTACGAAATGACATTGACATGCGAGCGCACTTTCTTTCTCAGATTGTATGTACACGCAAGCTAGAAGAAATGCTGCTGAATAATGTTACCGAACATTCGACTACTTTCAAATTGTATGTATACAGTATCTGATCAGAAATGTCGGAAAACCCCTATGTAATGCGGAATTGACCACTATATGCCAAGAGAAGTGGACCGCTGGCATAAAGGGAGGCTGAGAATCTGGTGTTCTGAGTAGAGAAAGACTGCTCCGTGACTTCTAATTTTGTTTAATGATTGGATGCCGGCTAGCAAAGATATCAAGGATCTTTCAATCATGTAAAGCTCCATACGTTTACTGTTGGTGACGCGATTGTGAAGTGGATACACGAAGAAATAACCACAGCTGAATCAAGACCAAGGATTCAAACCTCATGTTCCGACGGACAGCGACCCTCGAGCACTGCAGGAGCTGATTGTAAATAATCTCACCAAAGCAGTGGAAGAAAACACCTGTGTGTTCCAGACTGCTGCCAGCAGTCTTGCTAACACAGTGAATGCGTGTAGGGATTAAAAAGGAGAGCAATACAACGGTTAACCAGCGCCTCATAATCCATATGTTTTGCAATAAATGCGAAGCAACTCTTGAGCGACGTCACTGTGCAGAGGATAATATGAAATTAGTGATCTTGTGTGATGAATCACACTATACCGTGTGGTAGTCCGATATTAGGGTTTAGGTATAGCTGTTACCTACAGAACGTTGCTTGCAATCACGTGCAATGCTAAGAGAAGTACACAGGAACTAATGTTACCCTGCAGGGACATTTTCCATGGTTTGGGGAGTGATACTTAAGAAAACGTTAAATACGGAAGGGAATTTTACAGCATGTTGTATTGTGTGCAGTAGACGAACAATTTGAAGACGATGAATGTATCAGCGTCACAGTGAACCATATAATCGAACAGAAACTGTCAGACAACGGCTTCTGGAGAATAACGTTTATGAAATATAGCGGTCTGAACCCAATGAAAGACTTTCGGATGAGCAAAATCGTCGATTTTGCTCCAGAACGCAGCATCCAACTTCACTACCTTCTTTGTTTTCCACCTTTGCTCGAGAAACATTGAGACATCTCTTTGAGTGTGTCTCCAGCAATGCTGAAGCCGTCATGTAGGTTACATCTACATCTACATCTACATCTACATGACTACTCAGCAATTCACATTTAAGTTCTTGGCAGAGGGTTCATCGAACCACAATAATACTATCTCTCTACTATTCCACTCCCGAACAGCGAGCGGGAAAAACGAACACCTAAACCTTTCAGTTCGAGCTCTGATTTCTCTTATTTTATTTTGATGATCTTTCCTACCTATGTAGTTTGGGCTCAACAAAATATTTTCGCATTCGGAAGAGAAAGTTGGTGACTGAAATTTCGTAAAAATGTCTCGCCGCGACGAAAAACGTCTATGCTGTAATGACTTCCATCCCAACTCGTGTATCATATCTGCCACACTCTCTCCCCTATAACGTGATAATACAAAACGAGCTGCCCTTTTTTGCACCCTTTCGATGTCCTCCGTCAATCCCACCTGGTAAGGATCCCACACCGCGCAGCAATATTCTAACAGAGGACGAACGAGTGTAGTGTAAGCTGTCTCTTTAGTGGACTTGTTGCATCTTCTAAGTGCCTGCCAATGAAACGCAACCTTTGGCTCGCTTTCCCGACAATATTATCTATGTGGTCCTTCCAACTGAAGTTGTTCGTAATTTTAACACCCAGGTACTTAGTTGAATTGACAGCCTTGAGAATTGTACTATTTATCGAGTAATCGAATTCCAACGGATTTCTTTTGGAACTCATGTGGATCATCTCACACTTTTCGTTATTTAGCGTCAACTGCCACCTGACACACCATACAGCAATCTTTTCTAAATCACTTTGCAACTGATACTGGTCTTCGGATGACCTTACTAGACGGTAAATTACAGCATCATCTGCGAACAATCTAAGAGAACTGCTCAGATTGTCACCCAGGTCATTTATATAGATCAGGAACAGCAGAGGTCCCAGGACGCTTCCCTGGGGAACACCTGATATCACTTCAGTTTTACTCGATGATTTGCCGTCTATTACTACGAACTGCGACCTTCCTGACAGGAAATCACGAATCCAGTCGCACAACTGAAACAATACCCCATAGCTCCGCAGCTTGATTAGAAGTCGCTTGTGAGGAACGGTGTCAAAAGCTTTCCGGAGTTTTAAGGGTGGACACCATCCATATTTATGTACGGGTACTTTTGATCACATTTTGTATTTATTTGAATGACGTATACAGTTTCCAACATTCATTAATTTAGTACTCCATGTTGATGGGATCATAACCGTCAGAGAGGATTTGGCATAATCAAATACACAAACTTGTGCTACCAGGATACTGTACATTTCAAGAAAAGGGCCTAGTAACAACTGAACCTTTCACCTCTTACCCTTTTCGTGCACAACCTTCGATTCAGCCAAATTTTGATTAATACCATTTATTAATCAGCTATAACACGAAGCCATTATGTCTGTATGTAACATTGTACGTAAATTAGTGCCTGATTCATCTTTTCTCGTCCTTAATTCTACCGTTGCAAATAATGAATTCGGGCCTGCTACCTTCCACCGCATCCACAACTCGGATTTCCACTCTCAGCATAAATTTAGCCTTCCGCGCTAACCGGTATTATTACGGATTTTCTTGATTATATGTGAATTACTGTGATTTGCACTCCATTATGAAACGTAATTACACTGAAATGACAGAAGTCATACCTCCTAATTAGGTGTTGGATCTCTGTTTGCTCAGCGTAGTCTAGCAGCTCGACGTGGCTGGGGTTGGACAAGTTGCTGGAAGCCCCTGCAAAAATATTGAGCCATTTCTGCCTCTATAGCCGTCTATAGCCGTCCATGACTGCGAAAGCGTTGCCAGTGTTATTTAGCGCACGAGCTGACCTCTCGATTATTTCCCATAAGTGTTCAATTTGATTAATGACAAGCGATTTTGGTGGCCAAATCATGCACTCCTACAGACCAGAACTTTCTTCAAACCAACTGCGGACAACTGTGTCCCGGTAACATGACGCATTGCCCTTCAAGAAAATTACGCCGTTGTTTGGGAACACAAAGTCCATGAGTGGCTGCAAAAGGTCTCCAAGTATCCGAACGTAGCCATCTACAGTCAATCATGGATTCAGTTGGACCAGAGGACCAATTCCGTTCTATGTTTGACGTGTTTTCTGCGGTCTGTTTGTGTTACAGTTTTCTACGTGTTTGTGTATCTGGGAGCGGCTCCACGTTCCGCTTCGGTGCACAGAAGCTGTGCCGTGTCGTCTAATGGGAAATGACTCCCAGTTGGGCCCCGGCATTTAGGTGTTGTCTGGACGGCTGGTCTGCTGCTTCAGACATTTTAAGTTAAATCATCTTTTGCCAAGGGCAGCCTGGCATCACAGTGCATTTGATAGACATTTAATATCTCTCATGTATATTTTTTTTAAAAATTAAATTTGCTTGCCATTGAATTATATTAAGTGCATCGTATTATGCTGGTTCTGTTATTGCTCAGTTTTTTTTATCCGAGCCACCCTTTTAAATTGCTTTAGATTATAATTTATTGTTCATTAGGTAGTTCTGATTTGCTGCTTGCTTGAGAAGGAAGCTATCTGCCATTTTGGATATTGTCTTTAAGACGGCCACGTGTTGATTGTAAGTTAGCTGTTTTATATGGTTCAAATGGCTCTGAGTAGTATGGGACTTAACATCTGAGGTCATCAGTCGCCTAGAACTTAGAACTACTTATACCTAACTAGCCTAAGGACATCAGACACAAACACACCAGACGCAGAATTTGAACCTGCGACCGTAGCGGTCACGCAGTTCCAGACTGAAGCGCCTAGAACTGCTCGCCCACACTGGCCGGCAGGTGTTGTATAATGCAATCTATACTAAATTGTTATTTTATTGATCTGATAGTTGTTTGACATTTTACATTGTGAGTTCATAAAAGTCGGTAACACTTTTAAGGCGAAAAATACGCTAATATCAAAACTTCACTGAGTTTGTAATAGGGCTAATACAAACTCAGTGTAATAGGGCTAATAGAAACTCGATATTTCTTCTGCGTTATTGCAGAAAGTAGAAATGTAACCACTGTACATGTTTGCTGACGGCGGTGATCACTAAAATGTATAGTCGGAAGAAGACCGAACTCCGGACGGACACGTGGTGCTACCGAGAAAAAGAACCATCGTGTTCGTCTTATGATTCTGGCGCATGTGCAGCAGGAATTAAAGCAGCATTTGGCATTACACTGTCACAACGAACTGTTACACATCGGTTACTTCAAGGACAGCTCCGAGCCAGATTCCCTGTGATGTCCACTCCACTGGCCATAAACCAAGGGCGTTTGCGACCTGAGTGGCTTCAAGCAACAGCTCATTAGAGGCAAGGGCAGTGATCTCCGGCGTTTTCTGATAAAAGCCAGTGACGCCCCTTTGTTGGTTGAAAGGAGGCCAGGTGAGCGCCGGCACTCAGCCTATTTGCGACCTAGACACGCCGGACTCACATCTGGAGTTAGGGTCTGGGGTGCGATATTATGACACCAGGAGCACTATTTGATATTTGCAATGGCTAATCTCACGCTTACATTAACCTGTGATCTTGCAGTGTTGATCATTTACATTTGTTATCTTGACGAACGTATTCCCAAAATTTCGTTCCTATTCTTTAATTATTTTTTGATATTACGATTTTTTCCATCAATTTATTTGGGGAAAACATACCGAGAAATATTGCGTTAGGAAAATTAGACGGTTCTATCGTCTGTACATATCGCGTACGACACGCCCTTGAGCAGTTGCCTTCCGGCTCTCGCTAAACCTGTGCTGGAATTCTGGTTCGGAGTTCCCCTTTAAGCTAACAAGCCCGCCGCTCCGTTGCACTTTAATGGGAAGATCGTGCGTGAGGCGGCGGGATTAGAGTAGCGTTTATTGAAAATAAATAGCTGGCTCCCTAATTCCAGGCGGCGTGGAGATTCCACTCTTAATGAAACACGTAACAGCGAGCTAGCGGGAAGCAACGGCCGTGATTGTAGAGGCATGTATTACAAAGCTCTAATAACCGCTTTAGTTTCATGCGTGTTAGATACAAGGAATCAAATTACCTTCGCATTCATTCCCAACTGTACTGCTGTGGTGGTTGCATCTTCTACATCTACATCTACATTTATACTCCGCAAGCCACCCAACGGTGTGTGGCGGAGGGCACTTTCCGTGCCACTATCATTACCTCTCTTTCCTGTTCCAGTCGCGTATAGTTCGCGGGAAGAACGACTGTCTGAAAGCCTCCGTGCGCGCTCTAATCTCTCTAATTTTACATTCGTGATCTCCTCGGGAGGTATAAGTAGGGGGAAGCAATATATTCAATACCTCATCCAGAAACGCACCCTCTCGAAACCTGGCGAGAAAGCTACACCGCGATGCAGAGCGCCTCTCTTGCAGAGTTTGCCACTTGAGTTTGTTAACCATCTCCGTAACGCTATCACAGTTACCAAATAACCCCGTGACGAAACGCGCCGCTCTTCTTTGGATCTTCTCTATCTCCTCCGTCAACCCGATCTGGTACGGATCCCACACTGATGAGCAATACTCAAGTATAGGTCGAACGAGTGTTTTGTAAGCCACCTCCTTTGTTGATGGACTACATTTGCTAAGGACTCTCCCAATGAATCTCAACCTGGTACCCGCCTTACCAACAAGTAATTTTATATGATCATTCCACTTCAAATCGTTCCGCACGCATACTCCCAGATATTTTACAGAAGTAACTGCTAACAGTGTTTGTCTCGCTATCGTATAATCATACAATAAAGGATCCTTCTTTCTATGTATTCGCAATACATTACATTTGTCTATGTTAAGGGTCAGTTGCCACTCCCCACACCAAGTGCCTATCCGCTGCAGATCTTCCTGCATTTTGCTACAATTTTCTAATGCTGCACCTTCTCTGTATACTACAGCATCATCCGCGAAAAGCCGCATGGAACTTCCGACATTATCTACTAGGTCATTTATATATATTGTGGAAAGCAATGGTCCCATAACACTCCAGTGTGGCACACCAGAGGTTACTTTAACGTCTGTAGACGTCTCTCCATTGATAACTACATGCTGTGTTCTGTTTGCTAAAAACTCTTCAATCCAGCCACACATCGGGTCTGATATTCCGTAGGCTCTTACTTTGTTTATCAGGCGACAGTGCGGAACTGTATCGAACGCCTTCCGGAAGTCAAGGAAAATGGCAACTACCTGGGAGCCTGTATCTAATATTTTCTGGGTCTCATGAACAAATAATGCGAGTTGGGTCTCCAAGATCGCTGTTTCCGGAATCCATGTTGATTCCTACAGAGTAGATTCTGAGCTTCCAAAAACGACATGATACTCGAGCAAAAAACATGTTCTAAAATTCTGCAACAGATCGAAGTCAGAGGTCTTTAGTTTTGCGCATCTGCTCGACGACCCTTCTTGAAGGCTGGGACTACCTGTGCTCTTTTCCAATCATTTGGAACCTTCCGTTCCTCTAGAGACTTGCGGTACACGGCTGTTAGAAGGGGGGCAAGTTCTTTCGCGTACTCTGTGTAGAATCGAATTGGTATCCCGTCAGGTCCATTGGACTTTCCTCTGTTGAGTGATTCAGTTGCTTTTCTATTCCTTGGACACTTATTTCGATGTCAGCCATTTTTTCGGTCGTGCGAGGATTTAGAGAAGGAACTGCAGTGTGGTTTTCCTCTGTGAAACAGCTTCGGAAAAAGGAATTTAGTATTTCAGCTTTATGCGTGTCATCCTCTGTTTCAATGCCATCATCATCCCGGAGTGTCTGGATATGCTGTTTCAAGCCACTTACTGATTTCACGTAAGACCAAAACTTCCTAGGATTTTCTGTCAAGTCGGTACATAGAATTTTAGTTTCGAATTCAATGAACGCTTCACGCATAGCCATCCTTACGCTAACTTTGACATCGTTTAGCTTCTGTTTGTCTGAGAAGTTTTGGCTGCGTTTATACTTGGAGTGAAGCTCTCTTTGCTTTCGCAGTAGTTTCCTAACTTTGTTGTTGTACCACGGTGGGTTTCTCCCGTCCCTCACAGTTTTACTCGGCACGTACCTGTCTAAAACGTCTTTTACGATTGCCTTGAACACTCAACATTGTCAGTGTCGGAAAAGAAATTTTCGTTTTGATCTGATAGGTAGTTTGAAATTGCCTTCTATTACTCTTGCTAAACTGATAAACCTTCCTCCCTTTATTATATTCCTATTAACTTCCGTAATCAGGGATGCTGCAACGGGCTTATTATCACTGATTCCCTGTTCTGCACATACAGAGTCGAAAAGTTCGGGTCTGTTTGTTATCAGTAGGTACAAGATGCTATCTCCACGAGTCGGTTCTCTGTTTAATTGCTCAAGGTACTTTTAGGATAGTGCACTCAGTATAATGTCACTCGATGCTCTCTCCCTACCACCCGTCCTAAACATCTGACTGTCACAGTCTATATCTGGTAAATTGAAATCTCCACCTAAGACTACAACATGCTGAGAAAATTTATGTGAAATGTATTTCAAATTTTCTCTCAGTTGCTCTGCCACTGATGCTGCTGAGTGGGGAGGTCGGTAAAAGGAGCCAATTATTAACATAGCTCGGTTGTTGAGTGTAACCTCCACCCATAATAATTCACAGGAACTATCCACTTCTACTTCACTACAGGATAAACTACTACTAACAGCGACGAACACTCCACCACCGGATGCATACAATCTATCCTTTCTAAACACCTTCTGTACCTTTGTAAAAATTTCGGCAGAATTTATCTCTGGCTTCAGCCAGCTTTCTGTACCTGTAACGATTTCAGCTTCGGTGCTTTCTATCAGCGCTTGAAGTTCCGGTACTTTACCAACGCAGCATCGACAGTTTACAACTACAATACCCATTGCTGCTTGGTCCCCGCATGTCCTGACTTCGCCCCGCACCCGTTGAGGCTATTCCCCTATTTGTACTCGTCCGAGGCCATCTAACCTTTAAAAAAATTCCCAGCCCACGCCACACAACCCCTGCTACCCGTGTAGCCGCTTGTTGCGTGTAGTGGACTCCTGACCTATCCAGCGGAACCCGAAACCCCACCACCCTATGGCGCAATTCGAGGAATCTGCAGCCCACATGGTCGCAGAACCGTCTCAGCCTCTGATTCAGACCCTCCACTCGGCTCTGTACCAAAGGTCCGCAGTCAGTCATGTCGACGATGCTGCAGATGGTGAGCTCTGCTTTCATCCCGCTAGCGAGACTGGCAGTCTTCACCAAATCAGATAGGCGCCGGAAGTATTCTTACAACGTTTACAAGTAAATTACGCTGGAGTTCAAAGTAGCTCTATCGTAATGTATCACTGCCAAATAACACAGCTGGATGAAAATTGGACCACAAATGGAAATAATTGGTACGGTATGGTACAGAAGGTAATTGAAAGAAATACACAGTGAGGCGGACAGCTATGACACTCTCCTTCCCAACAATAATTACACTGAATTCATCGTTATTCATGATGGCCCAATGCATATTACAAAAGGCGAGACATGTTTATTAATAAAGTGTGTGATCACCAGGGTTTGTAGTGAGTGCTCTGAAACGGGCTCTCATGCTCGCCGCAAGGTTAGTAAAGAATTGTGAATAATGGCGTCCTGTTCTTCCAACAGACTGGTTAATGGTCGATAGTATGTGTGGACGTGTTGCAATACTTCTTACCAGTACTTCCCACATGTGCGCAAAGGGATTTAAGTAACAGGAAAGGGCAGGCCAGACCATTCGCCGATTATCGTCTCTTTCCAAACGTCCACCTGCGTTGTTTGATGCAAAAGCGCATTGTCATCGATATAATTTAAGTCAAGGCAAAAAGTAACCCGAAAAAGACACACATTGGGTACCTACATCTACATCTACATCCATACTCCGCAAGCCACCTAACGGTGTGTTGCTGAGGATACTTTGAGTACCTCTATCGATTCTCCCTTCTATTACAGTCTCGTATTGTTCGTGGAAAGAAAGATTGTCGGTATGCCTCTTTGTGGGCTCTAATATCTCCGATTTTATCCTCATGTCCTCTTCGCGGGATATACGTGGGAACTAACAATATACTGCTTGACTCCTCTATGAAGGTATGTTCTCGAAATTTCAACAAAACTCCGTACCGAGCAACTGAGCGTCTCTCCTGAAGAGTCTTCCACTGGAGTTCATCTATCACCTCCGTAACGCTTTCGCGATTAGTAAATGATCCTGTAACGAAGCGAACTGCTCTCCGTTGGATCTTCTCTATCTCTTCTATCAACCCTATCTGGTACGCATCCCACACTGGTGAGCAATATTCAAGCAGTGGGCGAACAAGTGTACTGTAACCTACCTCCTTCCTTTTCGGACTGCATTTCCTTAGGATTCTTCCAATGAATCTAAGTCTGGCATCTGACATACTGACGATCAACTTTATATGATCATTCCCTTTTCATTCACTCCTAATGCCTACTCCCAAATAATTTATGGAATCAACTGCTTCCAGTTGCTAACCTGCTATATTGTAGCTATATGATAAAGGATCTTTCTTTCTATGTATTCGCAGCACATTACACTTGTCTACATTGAGATTCATTTGCCATTCCCTGCGCCATGCGTCAATTCGTTGCAGATCCTCCTGCATTTCAGTACAATTTTCCATTGTTACAACCTGCGACACACCTGAAATCACTCTTACTTCGGAAGACTTCTCTCCATTAATAATGACATGCTGCTTTCTGTTATCTAGGAAATCTTAAATCTAATCACACAATTGGTATGATAATACATATGCTCTTACTTTGTTCATTAAACGATTGTGGGGAACTGTATCGATCGCCTTGCGGAAATCAAGAAATACGGCATCTACCTGGGAACCCGTCTCTATGGCCCTCTGAGTCTCGTGGACGAATAGCGAGAGCTGGGTTTCACACGATCGCCTTTTTAGGAACCAATACTGATTCCTACAGAATAGATTTATAATCTCCAGAAAAGTCATTGTACTCGAACATAATACGTGTTTCAAAATTCTACAGCTTATCGACGTTAGAGATATATAGTTCCGCACATTTGTTCGACGTTCCGTCTTGAAAACGGGGATGACCTGTGCCCTTTTCCAATCCTTCTGAACGCTACGCTCTTCTAAGAGACCTACAGTACACCGCTGCAAGAAGGGGGGCAAGTTCCTTTGAGTACTCTGTGTAAAATCGATCTGGTATCCCATCAGGTCCAGCAGCCTTTCCTCTTTGAAGCAATTTTAATTGTTTTTCTATCCCTCTGTCATCTATTTCGATATCTACCATTTTGTCATCTGTGCGACAATTTAGAGAAGGAACTACCGTATAGTCTTCCTCTGTTAGACAACTTTGGAAAAAGACATTTAGTATTTCATCCTTTAGTCTGTCATCCTCTGTTTCAGTGCCATTTTGGTCTAAGAGCGTCTGGACACTTTGTTTTGACCCACCTACCGCTTTGAGATAAGACCAAAATTTCTTAGAATTTCTACCAAGTCAATGCACGGTACTTTACTTTCGAATTCACTGAACGCCTCTCGCATAGCCCTCTTCACACTACATCTCGCTTCGCGTAATTTTTTGTTTTTGTTTGCAAGGCTTTGGCTAAGTTTATGTTTGTTGTGAAGTTCTAACTCGGTTGTTGTGGCACGGTGTCTCCTTATGTTTGCTGTGAAGTTCTAACTCGGTTTTTGTACCACGGTGTCTCTTTTCCATCTCTTACGGTCTTCATTGGCTTGCTTGGCTCCCTAATTCCAGGCGGTGTCACAATAACGTTGACCGGTCCACGTTCCGTGTTGATATCTATGTAGTCCCGTACGCTCATGTGATATTCTACCTCCCCACGTCTTAATAGCTGGACCACGAAACTGATCATGTTCGGCAGTGCTGGTAGTATGACAAGAGGTGGGAACACATAATGCGCCCATGACCATTGTCGAACATGATGTTTCATAATTCTGTTGATATGGTATTGGGAGGCATAATGTTGCTTGGGAATACTGACCGTCAAATTTTTGAACAAGGCACACTCTACGGTCCACGATGTTGTGGCACTATACACCTTTCCATGTGCGTTTTTCCAGGGGTGCATTTGACCCTGATTTCATTTTTGTGGAGGAAATGGGTGAACTCATCAAAGTGCGCTGGTTGAAATGCACTTGGAAGGAGAGGATATTCGGCGAATGGAGTGGCTTGATCGTTTTCTCAACTTAAATCAAATGGAGCACATCGCACAATGTCCACATGTATTGGCGACCACCCACCAGTAGTCAACCAGTGTGGTGGAGAAATGGAACGCAGTACCGCAAGAATTAGTTACCAATCTTATTTCCAGCATTGAAGCACGTTGCTGAGCATCCACTGCCGTCTGTGACGTTCAGATTCATGACTGGATTCATAAGTTCGTAGCAGGTAAAACTTAACATGTCGCTCTTAACAGGACGACGTTATCAGATGTAAAAGTACATTGGGGAGTATCGCAGAGAAATGATACAGGGATCTTCCTGTTCACAGCGTACAAGGTGCTACAAAAAAGTAATCCATATTTTAAGAGGTAGTAGTAGGGACCAAAAGCCCGACGGGGTGGCCGAGCGGTTGTAGGCGCTACAGTTTAGAACCGTGCGACCGCTACGGTCGCAGGTTCGAATCCTGCCTCGGGTACGGAATTATATGATGTCCTTAGGTTAGTTAGGTTTAAGTAGTTCTAAGTTCTAGGGGACTGAGGACCACAGCAGTTAAGTCCAATAGTGCTCAGAGCCATTTGAACCATTTGAACCAGTAGGGATCAAAAGAAGAAAACTATTTCCACTAAACATCGGCTCTAAAACGAGTACCTCAGGATCTACGAGAATTTTTTTTCAACTACTATGAAACAATTCTCTTTCACTGCAAGATCTTCGCTTTCCAATTTTTCAGAGGTGGCAATATGAACCAAATTAAAACAAAACTGTACAGTACAAACTGGCTTTAATATGCGGCCTTGATGAGCTGTGATCACATTTTCAGCTTCTCTACTCTGAAACACATATCGTCTACTGAGAATGTGCTCATAGTTGTCAAGGTAAGCATTTTAGAGGCCATGTTTAATTGATATTTTTTGCTTGATTTGGAACATACTACCACTTTTCTCAAAATATGGAAAACCTTTTCTACATACCGTGTGTATGATCGAGTGCATAAAGTTGGAAAATCGGGGTAATTGTCCGTACTCAATGTTGTTGTACTTGTGAAGGTTACAATGCCAGAATACTGTAGTTCAGTGTGGGAAGACCAGCAAATCTCCTTCGTTTGGTGCAGCAACTACACGTAAATATTTCAGCTTTATCGCGAAGCAACCATTAACTGGTCAGGTTACACTGTTTGTCGTAAGTCACTGTAAAGAGTAACAATCAAAAACACATACAGAAGTAAGCGTGCTAGAAGAACTGAAGTAGAAAGACCACGTAATACTAGTTGGGCCAATTCATGAGGGATGTTAGTGAGGAATTCTTGTAGAAGAGACAGAGAAGATTGTATAAGAGCACAGAAGTTCAGTGAAGCAGGGTCTGTTTCGTTTAAAAATCGCGCAGTAAGCACGAAAGTGTTACAGAGATTCTCAACAAGCTCCAGTGGCAGACACTGAAAGAGAGGCGTATTGTATCAAGGAAAAATTTACTGACAGTCAAATAGCGTCTGGTCAAAGAAGAATCGCACTACCTACAAGTCTCGTAAAATAATTAGGAACTCATGGAAAGTAGACCTCATTTGGAGGCGTACAGGGCCTTGTTCTCCCACCTTCTGTATGCGTATGAAATGATATTGATATCAGGTATACACCGTGTCATACACCGTAGAGTGGCTGATGAAGTGAGGACGTAAACTACTTTTCTCAAGACACAAGATTTCTGGGTATGGTGCTACGTCGTATCGTAGAATAACGATTACAGTTACTGGATGGAAGAGACACTTTGGCTTCATTGACAGTGGGCTTCTTCTAGATGTATGGCAAATTGTATTTCGTAATGTTTCTTCTGCTGAGCATTCCACTATGTCAAAATATTAAAATAACTGGAATTATTGGGCTCTTGAAGCTGAAGGAATTACTGCGTTTAGTTTCTCTTGTTATGGAAGTAGTGGTGGTCTACTGTTGTCTATCGCCCTTTACTATGACTCTTCTTTCAACGATTGCTACGAAAACGCTGCACTAAATCTCAGGTCGGTCAGTAGGTAAATTTTCGTTGGTTCTAAGACGATGTCAGTTACACAATACATTGAACATACAAAAACTTGCCCTCTCATAATAAGTTGCAGTTGGTCATTGGATCAGCTAAGCACATCTTGTGACCAGAATTGTGTCGTAATGTTGACTATAACTGAGTATCTACGTCACTGTCGTCGATTTCCAGTAGAACTGTAAACTATTCTGAATACTATGTTCCAGTATGGTGATACTTTTGGAGTCTTTAAGCTCTTACGCTGGAATAAACGTGGTTTCGATAAACACGAGTCGTGTGAAAATCTTCCTGCACTGATTGTACATTAGACCGAGAAGGCAGTATATTGGTGATGCTGGCTTACGTTCTTACGTTTCGCTACCAAAAAGCTTTCGATGCAGTTCCTCATCGCTGAACGAATATGGAACATACGAACATGAATACATCTGACCGAAGACAGCCCGTCTTATGTAACTCAGCATGTAGTTCCCATTAGCGGAAGTACTTCTATCCTAACGCAGAACAGGCAGCGATTCAATACAATTTGTCCAATGGGCGATACAAGTACATACTCGTCTGACTGACACAGTGGAATTCGAAAGAAGGAACAGGTAACCAAGTTCACTGGTTAGGGCGAACGTTTAAAATGTAAAATATGCCGGAGTTCAATGTAGCTCTATCTTGATGTGCCACTGCCACTTAACATAGCTCGATGAGACTTGACCCCACACGTACAAAGAATCGTTACGGTATAGCACAGAAGGTAATTGAAAGAAATATGAAGTGAGGCGAACAGCTATGACACTTTCCGTCCAAACAGTAATTACACTGAAGTCATCTGTAGTCATGATGGCCCACATCAACTACGTGATGTTACGTTCAACCAGGAGTAAGTCTGATGAAGTCATGTTTGGGGAGAGTGAGGGCTTTCGTGTCAACTGCTTGCTTTCGGATAGTGATGTTTCGGCGTCTGATCCCAGGAACAGGTTCTGACGCCTGAACTGGTCGCTCTGGAGCCAGGTGCTCACTTCAGTACCGGACTGTCGGAATAATACAAGCTCTATGTTTTTTGCAGATAAGTGATGAAAATGGCAAATTATTGCCGCGAATGTAATGCGCTTCGATGAGAGCGCCTAAGGAGATAACGTTGGCACCACACGGTCCCGTGAAGTTTGCCAGAGGCTCACATGTCAACATACCAGCGTGTATCTGTTTGCCAACGTGTTTGTTGACAAACCAGCCTATGTGTGGAGCCAGCATTGGACCTATAGTATGGCACTACGCTGCTTATGTACGTGTTGCAAGCAGATGCTGTGATAGGATATAGCAACGTGTACCATTTTTAAATGGAAGAAGAAAAGATAGACACAGTTGTTGTTGTTGTTGTCGTCTACAGTCCTGAGGCTGGTTTGATGCAGCTCTCCAAGCTACACTATCCTGTGCAAGTTTCTTCATTTCCCAGTACCTACTGCAACCTACATCCGTCTGAATCTGCTTAGTGTATTCATCTCTTGGTCTCCCGCTACGATTTTTACCCTCCAAGCTGCCCTCCAATGTTAAATATGTGATCCCTTGATGTCTCAGAACATGTCCTACCAACCGGTCCCTTCTTCTCGTCACGTTTTGCCACAAATTCCTCTTCTTCCCAATTCTCTTCAATACCTCCTCATTAGTTATGTGGTCTACCCATCTAATCTTCAGCATTCTTCTGTAGCACCACATTTCGAAAGCTTCTATTCTCTTCTTGTCCAAACTATTTTTCGTCCATGTTTCACTTCCATATATGGCTACACTCCATACAAATACACTCCTGGAAATGGAAAAAAGAACACATTGACACCGGTGTGTCAGACCCACCATACCTGCTCCGGACACTGCGAGAGGGCTGTACAAGCAATGATCACACGCACGTCACAGCGGACACACCAGGAACCGCGGTGTTGGCCGTCGAATGGCGCTAGCTGCGCAGCATTTGTGCACCGCCGCCGTCAGTGTCAGCCACTTTGCCGTGGCATACGGAGCTCCATCGCAGTCTTTAACACTGGTAGCATGCCGCGGCAGCGTGGACGTGAACCGTATGTGCAGTTGACGGACTTTGAGCGAGGGCGTATAGTGGGCATTCGGGAGGCCGGGTGGACGTACCGCCGAATTGCTCAACACGTGGGGCGTGAGGTCTGCACAGTACATCGATGTTGTCGCCAGTGGTCGGCGGAAGGTGCACGTGCCCGTCGACCTGGGACCGGACCGCAGCGACGCACAGAAGCACGCCAAGACCGTAGGATCCTACGCAGTGCCGTAGGGGACCGCACCGCCACTTCCCAGCAAATTAGGGACACTGTTGCTCCTGGGGTATCGGCGAGGACCATTCGCAACCGTCTCCATGAAGCTGGGCTACGGTCCCGCACTCCGTTAGGCCGTCTTCCGCTCACGCCCCAACATCGTGCGGCCCGCCTCCAGTGGTGTCGCGACAGGCGTGAATGAAGGGACGAATGGAGACGTGTCGTCTTCGGCGATGAGAGTCGCTTCTGCCTTGGTGCCAATGATGGTCGTATGCGTGTTTGGCGCCATGCAGGTGAGCGCCACAATCGGGACTGCATACGAACGAAGCACACAGGGCTAACACCCGGCATCATGGTGTGGGGAGCGATCTCCTACACTGGCCGTACACCTCTGGTGATCGTCGAGGGGACACTGAATAGTGCACGGTACATCCAAACCGTAATCGAACCCATCGTTCTACCATTCCTAGACCGGCAAGGGAACTTGCTGTTCCAATAGGACAATGCAAGTCCCCATATATCCCGTGCCACCCAACGTTCTCTAGAAGGTGTAAGTCAACTACCCTGGCCAGCAAGATCTCCGGATCTGTCCCCCATTGAGCATGTTTGGGACTGGCTGAAGCGTCGTCTCACGCGGTCTGCACGTCCAGCACGAACGCTGGTCCAACTGAGGCGCCAGGTGGAAATGGCATGGCAAGCCGTTCCACAGGACTACATCCAGCATCTCTACGATTGTCTCCATGGGAGAATAGCAGCATGCATTGCTGCGAAAGGTGGATATACACTGTACTAGTGCCGACATTGTGCATGCTCTGTTGCCTGTGTCTATGTGCCTGTGGTTCTGTCAGTGTGATCATGTGATGTATCTGACCCCAGGAAAGTGTCAATAAAGTTTCCCCTTCCTGGGACAATGATTTCACGGTGTTCTTATTTCAATTTCCAGGAGTGTACTTTCAGAAACGACTTCCTGATGCTTACATCTATACTCGATGTTAACAAATTTCTCTTCTTCAGAAACGCTTTCCTTGCCATTGCCAGTCTACATTTTATATCTTCTCTATCTCGACCATCATCAGTTATTTTGCTTCCCAAATTGCAAAAGTCCTTTACTACTTTAAGTGTCTCTTTAATTTTTCTGTTGGCAGTATCTATCTTACCCCTAGTATGATAAGCCTCTACATCCTTACATCTCTCCTCTAGCCATCTCTGCTTAGCTATTTAGCACATCCTGTCGATCTCATTTTTGAGACGTTTGTATTCCTTTTTGCCTGCTTCACTTACTGCATGTTTATATTTTCTCCTTTCATCAATTAAATTCAATATATCTTCTGTTACCCAACGATTTCTACTAGCCCTTGTCTTTTTACCTACTTCATCCTCTGCTGCCTTCACTACTTCATCCCTCAGAGCTACCCATTCTTCTTCTACTGTACTTCTTTCCCCCACTGCTGTTAATTGTTCCCTTATGCTCTCCCTGAAACTCTGTACAACCTCTGGTTTAGTCAGTTTATCCAGGTCCCATCTCTTCAAATTCCCACCTTTTTTGCAGTTTCTTCAATTTTATTCTGCAGTTCATAGCCTATAGATTGTGGTCAGAGTCCACATCTGCCCCTGGAAATGTCTTACAAAGGCTATGTAAAATAACTTGGCCCTGTGCGGAACTGGATTTCCGTTCTCAGCACTGGACGAGTCCCACCCTTCGTTCCTAGTGGATGACCGCTTCAGTTCGCTGTTACATGATAAACTGTCCTTCGTGTATTAGAAACAGCCACATCGTTTTTAACAAACTGACTTTTACGTTTGGTACACCGAAGGTGTACGCAATGGAGTCCTCCTATTTGGGTCTGAGTTAAACAATCATTGCAAACTAATCCATTTGCATCACTACATTGTTTTTCGCTTGCACATGATGTTTCTGTGAACGCGGTCTCCTTGATCTATCCAAATCAACAAAAATCGCTTCATTTACGTTAATGTTGTAGATAATGCACCAGATTTAAAGGTTTGAAGCGCTGTTTCATTTCATAGATTGAACATGGCGTTCATGAAAACTTGCCTGTTTCTCGATCTGTCATTACTGAAATTACTAATTGACTTATGTTGTTGCTTTACATTATCCATCTGTTTCTGTACTAAGTCTACTAGTTTCAGAAATGCAATAATCTAATGAGCTCCACTGCTATTAGGAAGACATCTGGATTTTCCTTAGTCTCATGTACCCTTCCCTCCTGTCCCGTATCGAGCCCCAACTTGGTACAACACCTTTACAATCTGTTTTCTTTCTTTTTGTCTTTATTTTCGCTCAAGATGCTTACAAGTGTCACACGTCAGATTACGGATAATTTTCGCATTTTATGCCTTTGCTCCCTTCACTGATACTTGGAAATTTGTTTCCATTGTATATCGTCGCTTTAAGAGGACTTGGAAACCAATCAATAATATCTCATTAGCACATATTGAAAACATCTTTTATACTGAGCCGCTCATCATTGGTAACAATTAATAATTTGATCGATTTCATAATAAGACAATTGCTTGCTCTGGTGCTGATCTACAAATATTATCACGTGGAGGTGTATGAATGACGAACACTAACTTCACGTAACGAAGGTTTATTCAGCACTGGCACATACAAGAGCGCGGAGCGAACTGCCTCCGGCCAGAACACATACGGTACGTACACAGTTACAGGATATTCCAGTACAATGACTCTTACCATTTGTGGATACTTCTAGAATATACTACAACCGAATACAGAAATTAAAATGTTCAATTCACGTGAGTTTTGAACTCAGGACTCTTCATGCAACAATCAGTTATCATAACCATTACACTACTGCCGGCCGAGGTAGCCGAGCGGTTCTAGGCGCTACAGTTTGGAACAGTGCGTCCGCTACGGTCGCTTTAACTTTTAGGGAACTGATGATCTCAGAATTTAAGTCCCATTGTGCTCAGAGCCATTACACTACGGCGAGTGCGCTACCAGCTACCACCCCCCCCCCCCCCCCCCGTTCCCCGGCTGCGACATTACTCCGTCCGTAAGAGAACAGCGTCTCGGTGTTACGTCCTCCTAGTCTAGGAAGGAGTCATAGGTGGTGCATACTCCGAATCCCGATGACTGATGTTTGCCCTGGTGGTGATTTTCTTAGAACTTCCCTTGCCGCTACGTTCTTCGGTACTTTTCCGCTTGTTGCCTGTTGCTAGAGCTTCGAATTTACCCTGGGTTACAGGATCCTGATAGGGCTTCATTCGAAGGACATGGACCGTATCTCTGATCTTTCGTCGTTTTGTGTTGGGGTTGGAATCTTGAAATTCATAAGTATCATCAGACAACTGTGTTACAATCTTATAAGGTCTAAAGTAGTGCCTGAGGAGCTTCTCAGAGAGACCAACCTTCGGAACAGTGAAGGTCCAGACGAGGTCACCAGGCTGGTAGACAACAGGGCGGTGGCTCGCGTCATACCTTTTTTCTTGAGCCTGCAGCGTGCGAAGTCGTACTAACTGCCGGGCTTCCTCAGCTCTGGTTAGCACTGGGCCGAGTCATCGTCCACGTCATCAGGATGTAACGGACATATTGTGTCAATCGTCGTCGTCGCCTCACTCCCATGCACCAGGAAAAATAGTGTGAATCCTGTGGTGTCATGTTTCGTGGAGTTGTAGGCAAACGTCACCTGAGGTTGCACCTCATCGCAGTTGCTTTTCTCGATATCAGTAGCATGTCGGCCTAGGTCTCATTAAATCATTCAGTAAGCTCGTTAGTTTACGTATGGCCGGCAGTCGTCACGTGATGAGTAATGTTGCACCAACAGTTATCTCTGTTACAAGATTCGGTTGAAAAACTTTCTCTCGATCCGTAATTAACGACTTTAGGGCACCGTCTTTTAATACAATGTCTTCTACGATGAATTTGTCTACCTCGAATGCTTCAGCTGTTTTCAATGCTATTGTAATGCCATAGTGGGTCAGATAATCAGTGCAAACAGTAATCCACCTATTGGCGCTTGCAGACGTGGAAATCGTCCGAGGAGATCAATCCCAACACGCTGGAAAGGCGTTTCGGCTGGTGGAATTGGTATGGGTTGGCCAGGTGGTTTCTGAAGTACTGCCTTTCTCCTCTGTCACTCTCGACAGAGCGACACATAGTGACCAACGCTCCCAAATAAACTTGGCCAGAAAAATCTCTTGCGAATCCTATCGTATGTCTTAATAAATAATGTCATACTCTTGAAGACGTAGTGTCCACCTGGCGAGTCGCTCTGTTGGATCCTTATGACCTTTCTCCGCACACTCGGATGCGAATCTTCATGTCCACAGTATCTGAAATGGCTCTGAGCACTATGCGACTTAACGTCTGAGGTCATCAGTCGCCTAGAACTTAGAACGAATTAAACATAACTGACCTACGGACGTCACACACATCCATGACTTAGGCAGGATTCCAACCGGCAACCGTAGCGGTCGGTGGCTCCAGACTGCAGCGCCTAGAACCGCACGGCTACTCCGGCCGTCCACACAGTATCTCATCTCGTCTAGCATAATCTTTGAGTGACCACAATCTATAATTGTTTGAGAAGCTTTCAAAAGGTCCCATCCGAGAATGAAGTCATGACTACATTCTTGTAAGACGATGAATTCTGTGTATGGCCACTTGTAGCCACGTGAATGACACATCTTCCAGTAAGTTTTACATATTTTCCATTATCCACCTTCAGCAGAGATGTTTTGCTGTCGACGAATACAGTTTTCTGCTACTGGCGTCGGTACTTCTTCGAAATTACTGAATATGATGGTCCATGAGGATATCGACGTAGTTTCCTGACTTTTTGTAGTGATCGACGGCGGAGGATTTTTCTCTTCGGCTGCCTCGCCTCCCACGAAGGTCGCCCCCTTTAATTTTCCAGGTTGCGGCGGCTAGGTGATCGGCTGGAGCTTCTAAACGGCTATGGCGACCTTGGTCGGCGTGTTGGGGAGCGTCCTCTCCAGCGGCTAGCTTGTGGGTGGTGATCTACCTCGTCCTGCACCCACATTTACTTGTTCATCTTCGTCGTCCCGGAGTTGGCATTGGCTAAGATCAGTGTGCTATCTTCTGGCGCCGACGTCATCAAGTAACCGCTGCCTTTCTCGACAATAGCGCAACACATGCCCGCAGTGGAAACATACTGGTTGGTTATCCTGGGTCCTCCAGACGTCAGTCTTCCATGGTGACCAAACGGGTTACTCATGTGGCACTGTAGGAACATAACTTCGCCTGGGTCTCGACTTTTTTGCCGTTTTAAAGGGAAATGAAGGACGAGAGATTGGATTCAATGTCTGTTCCACTTATTCCCTTACGACCTCTTGAAGCGTCTCGGTTTTTTCCTCATCGTAAACTTCCTCTCTGTCTGACGAAGGACACTTGTGAAATCAGTCTCTTCCTCCATCACAGACATTGATACGACGTTTGGAAGCCGTTCAAACTTCTTGCGTGTAATTTTTTTATGCATTATCTCGATGTACTGACACCATTTTATGAAGTCGTCTGCTATCGAAACATCCTTCAGGAGCAGGACTTGATAAATGTCCTCAGCAACACCCTTAATGGGATGTTCAACTTTATCTTCCTCCATCATTCGAGGATCCACTATCCTACACAGCTCCAAGGCGTCTTGTATGTAGGATGCAGGGCTGGGCACTTTAATTTATCTTCAGCGTTGCACTTCTGTCGTTGTGTGTCGCCGAAATATTTGCGCAGTTTAGTATGGAATACTTCCCAGCTTGTGAACTTCTTGTTCCAGCGCCATCAGAGTAGAAAAATACGTTAGCCAAACACACGGGGTCATGCCATTTGTTTAATTTGGCTATACGCTCATATACCTTCAGCCACTTGTTTGGATCTTGGCCATCGTCACCAGAGAACCCGCAACAATGTCTCTTGTGGTGGCACGCAGTTGCTGTCATCGTGACGTACTTTTCTTCTTCTGTCTCCGATAGATTACTATCTGTTGAATATGGCTCGAACTCGGGTCTCTCGCCACGTAAATGGCTGCTCTGTCGTGGCCTGATGGGAGCCACTGTGTCGTCGATAATGTGCCCTATCACAAGTTCTTATGCCCGACGCCTCCACCAGAATTATGTCACTTAGAAGAAGGTGTAAGTGGATGAATGATGAACACAAACTTCACGAAACGATGGCTCATTTAGCACTTGCACATATAGGAGCGTGGAACGAACTGCCTCCGGCCAGAAGACATACGGTATACAGGGTGGCCAATTGATCGTGGCCGGGCCAAATATCTCAGGAAATAAGCATCAAACGAAAAAACTAAAAAGAACGAATCTTGTCTAGCTTGAAGGGGGAAACCAAATGGCGCTATTGTTGGCCGCTAGATGGCGTTGCCATACGTCAAGCGGATATCAACTGCATTTTTAAAAAAATAGTAACTCCCATTTTTATTATATATTCGTTTAGTACGTACAGAAATATGATTTTTTTAGTTTCAGACGTTTTTCGCTTTGTGACAGATGGCGCTATAATAGTCACAAATATATGGCTCACAATTTTAGACGAAAGTTGTTAACAGGTAGGTTTTATAAATTAAAATACGAAACGTAGGTACGTTTGAACATTTTATTTCGGTTGTTCTAATGTGATACATATACCTTTGTGAATTTATCATTTCTGAGAAGGCATGCTGTTACAGCGTGATTACCTGTAAATACCACATTAATGCAATAAATACTCAAAATTATGTCCGTCAACCTTAATGCGTTTGGCAATACATGTAACGACATTCCTCTCAACAACGAGTAGTTCGCGTTCCTTAATGTTCGCACATGCATTGACAATGAGCTGACGCATGTTATCAGGCGTTGTCGGTGGATCATGATAGAAAATATCCTTCAACTTTCCCCACAGAAAGAAATCTGGGACGTCAGATCCGGTGAGCGTGTGGCTTATGGTATGGTGCTTCGAAGACCACTCCACCTGTCATGAAATATGCTATTCAGTACGGCTTCAACCGTACGCGAGCTATGTGCCGGACATCTATCATGTTGGAAGTACATCGCCAATCTGTCATGCAGTGAAACATCTTGTAGTAACATCGATACACAATTACGTAGGAAATCAGCATACATTGCACCATTTAGATTGCCATAATGCCGCACCATACCCGCCAAGGTCGCTGATGTTCCACTATCACAACCATCGTGGATTTTACGTTGGCCAGTAGTGCGTATTATGCTGGTTAACGTTACTACTGTTGGTAATGACGCTTCGACGCTAAATAGAACGCGTGCCAAAAATCTGTCATCGTCCCGTAATTTATCTTGTGCCCAGTGGCAGAACTGTACACGACGTTCAAAAACGTCGCCATGAAATTCCTGGTGCACAGAAATATGGTACGGGTGCAATCGAATGATGTAGCATTCTCAACACCGACGTTTTTGAGATTCCCGATTCTCGCGCAGTTTGTTTACTAGTGTTGTCGCCGGCACGGTAGCTTAGCGTTTGCGGTCAGAGAGCTGGTTGGCCTCTGTAATAGAGAAACTGAGCGGAAGGATCAACAAAATGAACTTGACTGGATGTCATGTGACGTCCGCAACGACCAAACACAACGATCAACAATGAAATAACAGTGCGGATGTACGAGACCGCAGCTAAAACACATACTTGTGCATCATTATTTGTCGCAGGCCGTGGTTGGCGCTTCACATGTGGCTGAACACTTCCTGTTTCCTTAAATAACGTAACTCTCCGGCAAATGGTCCGGACACTTGGATGATGTCGTCCAGGATACCGAGCAGCATACATAGCACACGCCGGTTGCGCATTTTGATCACAATAGCCATACATCAACACGATATCGACATTTTCCGCAATTGATAAACGATCCATTTTAACACAGGTAATGAGTCACGAAACAAATACCCTCCGCACTGGCGGAATGTTACATGATACCACGTACTTATACGTTTGTGACTATTACAGAGCCATCTATCACAAAGAGAAAAAAGTGGTAAAACTAAAACATTCATATTGCTTTACGTACTACACGAATATGTAATAAAAATGGGGGTTCTTATTTTTAAAAACGTAGTTCATGTCAGTTTGACCTACGGCAAAGATAACGCCGTCTGGTTTCGCCCTTCAAGCTAGACGACTTTCATTCTTTGTAGTTTTTTCGTTTAATGATTATTTCGTGAGGTAGTTGACCCAGTCACTATCAATGGACCACCCTGTATATACAGAAACAGAACATTCCAGTACGATTCTTGCTATTTTCGGCTACTTCTAGAACATACTCGAACCGAATATGGAAAGTAAAATATTTTCTTTCATGTGAGTTTTGAGCTCACGACCCTCCATACAATACTCTACTATCACAACCGCTACAATACTGCGAGTTCGCTACCACTCACCTTCTGCGACAATATCAAGCATTGCAAATTACATGAAAACTGTGCAAATTGAACTGTTCATAAAAGTACGGTAAACAGTTGCAGCTAGCAGTGAACATTCAACAGATAAGTCTATATCACAGAAAAATAACTGATGAGTGGAGGAAAGTTTGGATAGGAAAGTGGCACTTGGAACGTGGGACTAAAAACAGGAAGTCCCAAGGACGGCATCTCGATCATCCACAACGTTGGTACAAACCACTAAAAAAACAGAAGTAGGTGAATTTAATAGATGTAGAGAAGAAAGTGGAATATTCAGGTATTATTAAAAGCGTGTCAAATGTCATCGCCAGCAAAAATTAAATGTTTACTAAACGTGACTCCGGACACTAATGCTTGTTTCAGTTACTTTTTTAACTTTTATTTAGAGTACATTACTCACAGCTCTAGCTATGTAGGCTAACCATCTACACAGATCGCGGTAGTTATTTCTTGATCTGTTTAAGAGCAGTAATTCTGTTTTCACACAAATGAATGATGAATGTGTTGTAACTAAGTGTTTCATAAGCTGTATTCACTTGTCGCTAGCTGGTGAGATGAGGCTGTATGTCCTTTGGGACCGAACAACAGTGTGATGGCCTTGTGTAGCAAAAGCAACTTGGCACTGGACTTCTGTATTAGTCTCTGCTGAGTAAGCAGCAAGGATTGTGCGAACGAATGGGACGTGACTGCAGGTCTGCATGAGGACAAACGTGCGAAGTGCATTCAGCCCGCCTTTTATGAATGGTCACAGTGGCTGTCTAGAGTAAAAGATACTACATCTACATCTACATGATTACTCTGCAATTCACACTTAAGTGCCTGGCAGAGGACAGTCAGTCGCACTGCGTTGCTACAATTCAAATCGTTTTGTTTCCCTTTAGCATATTGCTTTGTAGTGTTTATTGAAGTGCCTTTCTGGTGCCTCGTGTGTTGGTAATGTTAAAATTAGGGTAAATTATGGAACTTGATCTATTTGATTTATAATTTATTCATTAAGCAAGTTTTGATTTGTTTACATTTCTAAATAGTTAAAGTTTTATTTTAAACTGTTTGGAATTCTAAATTTGCTACATTTTACAAAATGATACGACTAATCTTTCACTAACTGCATTTTTAGACAACCGAACCCATCTTTCCACTATCCATCTTAACTACTTGGCCTGTTTACATACCGTTAAACATTTTTGGTAAGCGTATAGGTCCGCACCAAAAGGAGCACGTCAAAACTATAATACTTTCTAAGGCAGGTACTTGTACTATTTTTAATTTCATTCATCGTTCTTCTGAATCGTTTGATGCTGCCCTGTCACAATTTCCTGTTTTGTGCCACATTTTTCATCTCAGAATATCAGTTAAAACCTACGCCCTCCGTTATTAGTGGTATGTATTCAAACATCTGTTTCCCTCTTCAAGTTTTACCCACACACACACACACACACACACACGTCACGCCTAGTACCATGGAAGTTAATCTGTGTTTTCATAACACATGTCCACCAACCTTCCCGTTTCTTGTCAGTGGTTTCCACATATTCCTTTCCTCTCCGATTCTGCGGATTACCTCTTCAAACTCTGCATCATCAGTACACGTAATTTTCAACACCCTTCTGTAGAACCACATCTCAAATGCTTCGATTCTCTTCTGTTCTGGTTTGTCCACAGTCCATGCTTCCTATCACATGACGCTTTGCTCGAAATGCGCATTCTCGGAAACTGATTCCTAAAATAAGATCTATCCTTGTTGCTCATAGATTTTGATGTGGCAGATGCTATTTTTCCAATGCTGGTCATCTTTCTATGTCCTCCTTGCAGCGCCTCTAGTGAATTGTTTTGCTCTTTAGACAGCAGAATTCCTTATATTCGTCTGCTTCGTAATCAACAATTCTTATGTTAAGTTCCTCACTGTTCTCATTTATGCTACTTATCGTTACTATCGTCTTTCTTCGATTTACTATCAGTCCATATTGTGTACATTTTAGACTGTTCGTTTCATTGAACACATAGTTCTTCTTCTCTTTCACTTAGATTAGCAATGCCTTCAACAAGCCTTTCACTGATTAATTCAACTCCTGAACCTTCATTTTATATCTGTTATTGTTTTTTCGATGCCTATATTTCACATTAGTGGCGAGGGGTTACATACCTGTCTTCACACCCTTTTTAGTTGGAGCACTTTGTTCTTCCACTCTTTCCGCTTGGTTCTTGTGTGTATTTTATATTACCCGTCTATTTCTAGAACATATCCAAACTTTTTCCTGAATTTCGAACTTCTTTCAAATGGTTCAAACGGGTTTGAGCGTTATGGGACTTAACATCTCAGGTCATCAATCCCCTAGAACTTAGAACTTCTTAAACCTAACTAACCTAAGGACATCACACACATCCATGCCCGATGCAGGATTCGAACCTGCGACCGTAGCGGTCGCCCCGTTCCAGACTGAAGCGGCTAGAACCTCTCGGCCACCAACGACCGACTCGAACATCTTTCTCCACTTTAAGTTATCCAATGCTTCTACCAGGTCGAAACGTCCTGTGAACGTTTTGACAAAGTCATTAGCAGAACGTAGGCGGCTTCCGGTGCCGGAAGCCTTCGGGCGCTATTGCTGTTGATTCTTTTCATAACTTGATTACTAATGGAGCACGTTTCCCTTAATTGTGTTATAAAGATAGTTAAAAAGTTACCTCACGTCATGTGTATAATGTCGGCACTCACATTCTAAAATTATATCAGCCACACCAACTAAAATATCACGAATTAATGTGGTCATCGAAATGCCTGCAATCTAATACCCGTTTAGGATCGCTGGGGCAACGACTTCTGGAAGACCGAAGAGATTACTTCCGTATCACTGAACGTCTTTCAAAAATGCAGTAGTATTCTTCAGCTTAACCCACAGAAAAATATTCAGTGGCTTCAGGCGAACGTGTATGTCAACTGATATGACCTTCGCTGCCTATCCAGAGACCGCCAAATAAATGAGTGTCCTATCTCTGAGTCACAACCGAGTAGTGAACCGGGCACCCATCATGCTGATATCGCATTCATCTGTGTTTTTTAAGCAGTGTTATCTCTGGGAACTCTGATGTATCTTTTACCAGTTAAGATTTCTTTGATGAAATAATGACCAATCACCTAATATGGAATAACCCGACCTCAAATATTGTCACTGCACTACCTCCAATGCCCAACCTTCCTGAGGCAGTGCTGATTCTCAACGGCCTTGTAATGCATATGTCGTAAATTCAACTTCTTCATGGTTTGTAAAGATAGCTTCACCCCCAAACAGGCTTCATTTGGAGAATTAATCAGTTGCCCTGACGTCGTATCAGGATCGAACGACATAATTCCATGCGCCCGCTGGCTAATCTGCTTGTGAAGTGACACTTGTTATGACACATGATACTGATGGAAGCTGGGTGCACGCACAATGCGAACATCGCTGGGCTGATCTATTCCAAAGGAACTCACATTTTCTCCGGAGGAATCATGTGGATCATTATAATCACTTGGCAGAACTTCTATTTCGTTCGCTTAACGCAACAGTTCTCTTCGCGTTCCTTTTGCTTTCTCTGGAAACAAGTAACGTACCTAGTTTGTGTAAAAGACAATTATTTTTTCAAACTAACAAACAGTCACATTTCCTCCGCTCCTCTGCGCGGTCGTGCAACGCTCCGTTTTCTCTTTATTCAACGTGCCGTGTTCCCTTATTTGGGCAGAAAGTCAGTCAGTCGCGCTTGACGGTGATTAATTTCACTTTTAAAGCAGATAAATGCAAAGTAATAAATGATATAATTACTCTGAAACCAGTAATAGGATTTTCAAACTTGAAAAGTCGTTGAATTAATCTCTTCTACTACCTTAATTACTGCAGCAGATTTTACAATAGCGGTATTTAAAAAAGCAAGGTAGATACCGGTATTTCTGTAGTTAATATAGTTACGGAAAGGGATTACACTTTATTCAGTGAGGACCGTCTCGCCACTGATCAGTGTGTTTTAAGGACACAGTTTCCCTAAAACACCAAAACGTTTACAGCGAAAGACAATTTGATGTCAATATTCATATAACATATGTAATGATCTGTGGCGGAAGTAAACCTGACCTTCGTTGCAGACTGCTGGTCTGAAGAACGGTAAACGTTCTGACTGTTATTGGAGACTGGAATTATTGTTCTTCGTAGACATCGTAGTGTACTTCCTGAGCTGGCGCCAGTATTCATCGATTCTCATCACAATCGTCTGAGTCGAATTTCGATGCCTGCTTGGATTCGTACCTTTGGCGGATGGCTATTTAACTGCGGCGCGCGCTGTCTCTGGGTCTTCAGTGCGGCTCAGGGACTGGGTGTTGTGAGGCCCTAATCATCATCATTTTCATCCCAATCGACGCGCAGAGCGCCGAAGTGGCGTCAGCTCTAAAGAGCAGCACCAGAAGAACGGTCTACCCGCCGGGAGGCCCTAGCCACACGACATTTCATTTTGAATATATTGTAATAGTGTTACATTGTCAGAAATCTTAAGGCCTATTTTGGAAAGATCTGAACTTATTGCACAAGTGAATTAACGTTCTTAGACGGGTCCTGAGTTACATTGAAACAAGTTTCTATGTTAGCTGAATCATGTTTGAGATTTGATTAATAGCGCTTTTATGTATATTGTTTTAATTAATGAAAGTTGGTTAAGAAAATTTTGAAATTTCTGTATTTGTTGGACTTAATGCATCCCCTTAGTAGTGGAAGTAGTTTTAGACTTTTGATGTGAATTGTATGAAAAACAGGTTCATTGTAAGTTATGAAGCTTGTGAGGTTTAGTTACGGCAGTTATATTTTATTAATAATGGTTTTATGAATATTGTTTAATTTAATGAAAGTTGGTTAAACAAATTTTGAAAGATCTGAGTTTGTTGGACTTAATGCATTCTTTAGCTGTTGGAAGTAGTGAGTTTTGATGTGAATCATGTGAAAAATTTATCCATGTAAGTCATGAAGTTTGTGTGATTTAGTTCACTCAGTCATATTTGATTATTGATGCTTTAATGAACATTGTGTTCATTAATGTGGTTGAGACAATTTTGAAAAATGTGTTGCTAGTGTTAATTTGATAAGAGCCATATGTTTGTCATAAAGAAGTGTGTGGCAACTAGAAACTGGTTATGTGTTTAATTTCGATGTGTCGAAAGATTCCAAACATCACTTTCTGTTTGACATTAATTGGGCAGCCATCTGGAATGATTGTCAACAAAATGGATCATATGCGATACTTGATTGTTTTTTTCCAGCAACATTTTGGTACTATAATTTCCTGGTGTAATATTCAAGAGTTACCGAAAATGATTTCAGTCGTAACTAAAATTTATAGCTTGCTTGAGAATGATAAATTTAAAATAAAACAGTATGAAGAGGATTTCCGTTACATTATTGTAAGTATCTAGTTTCAAATCTGTTAGAAAAAAGTAAATCGAATGTGGCCTCTTATATGACATGTCTGAGATGAAGGAATGGAAACACTATACATCAGCCACACTCTCCCTCCACTCCGACAGCAGCATTACTTCAAATGGAACGCTACTTAGGTTTCCTAAAAAAAGATTAAATTTCCGCCTTCCGCTCCCACATTGTGTGTATAATTGACTTTCCACTATTGAGATGTTTATGGGGGCATATCTCTAAAGTGAATAAAATATCCTTCGAAACAGCTGCATGAAATGTATTCGCAGTTGCGAATATGAACAACCATCAGCTATATAATGGATTGAGGTCAATGAAAATCTGTGCGGAATCATTACTGAAACCCGGACATCCCTCTTATCGGGAGCGGTCACCTCACGATTTGGCTACCCGAGCAGAACTCAGGACCAGACCCAAACTTCAATATGTCGTCAGACATGTGTCTACCTTCTATACTCGTATATCCATTAATCATATTTCCGTACAGGGGAGACATTATACTTCAAAATGTGATAGTGCAGTGGCCGTGTTATTCCGAATTACGATGCAAAGTCCGTTCGTGCATGTCCGAAGGAACTTTGCATCGTAATTCGGAATAAGACAAGCAATGCAATATCGTAAAACAGCCGCATGTTAGAAAATTGATAAATGGCTCATTTAACATTAGTATCGTTTCTGATGACACAAGGAAACAAATTAAATCGTAAGCAAAGAAAGAATTCAAAAAACTTCAAATTTCTTTACAAAGTGTTAGTCGTATATGAAGATGTAGGTAAAGCCATAAACTTAGACCAGAGTGAGATTTTCACTCTGCAGCGGAGAGTGCGCTAATATGAAAGTTACTGGTAGATTAAAACTGTGTGCCCGACCGAGAGTTGAACTCGGGACCTTTGCCTGTCGCGGGCAAGTGCTCTACACTCTGAGCTACCCAAGCCGACTTACGGCCTTTCCTCACATCTTTAGTTCCATCAGTATCTCGTATCCAACATTCCAAACTTCACAGAAGGTCTCCTGCGTTGGAGAAGTTTGGGAGGAGACGAGGTACTAACGGAAATAAAGCTGTGAGGACGTGGCTGAGTCGTGCTTGAGTAGATCAAATGGTAACCGACACAGTAGCTCAGCGTGTTCGGTCAGAGGCGCGATGGCCCTCTGTGATAAAAGGACTGAGTAAAGGAATCAATGATCAACTTGAACGGATGTCATATGATGTCCGTCCAGACCAAACGCAAGGAACAACATACAACAACAAAAAATAAGAATAAAAATAAAAATTAATGGAGCACTCACCCCAGGAAAGCAAAGGTCCTGAGTTCGAGCCTCGGTCCAGCATTAATTTTCAATCTGCTACGAAGTTTCAATAAACTTAGTGTCCCTAAACCCGATATGAAAAGTACACGACTTACACAAATTAACACAAAGAATCCAAGTAGTCTTTATAGGCGCACACCTAGCATAGATAAAATACACTCCTGGAAATTGAAATAAGAACACCGTGAATTCATTGTCCCAGGAAGGGGAAACTTTATTGACACATTCCTGCGGTCATATACATCACATGACCACACTGACAGAACCACAGGCACATAGACACAGGTAACAGAGCATGCACAATGTCGGCACTAGTACAGTGTATATCCACCTTTCGCAGCAATGCAGGCTGCTTTTCTCCGATGGAGACGATCGTAGAGATGCTGGATGTAGTCCTGTGGAACGGCTTGCCATGCCATTTCCACCTGGCGCCTCAGTTGGACCAGCGTTCGTGCTGGACGTGCAGACCGCGTGAGACGACGCTTCATCCAGTCCCAAACATGTTCAATGGGTGACAGATTCGGAGATCTTGCTGGCCAGGGTAGTTGACTAACACCTTCTAGAGCCCGTTGGGTGGCACGGGATACATGCGGACATGCATTGTCCTGTTGGAACAGCAAGTTCCCTTGGCGGTCTAGGAATGGTAGAACGATGGGTTCGATGACGGTTTGGATGTACCGTGCACTATTCAGTGTCCCCTCGACGATCACCAGAGGTGTACGGCCAGTGTAGGAGATCGCTCCCCACACCATGATGCCGGGTGTTGGCCCTGTGTGCCTCGGTCGTATGCAGTCCTGATTGTGGCGCTCACCTGCACGGCGCCAAACACGCATACGACCATCATTGGCACCAAGGCAGAAGCGACTCTCATCGCTGAAGACGACACGTCTCCATTCGTCCCTCCATTCACGCCTGTCGCGACACCACTAGAGGCGGGCTGCACGATGTTGGGGCGTGAGCGGAAGACGGCCTAACGGTGTGCGGGACCGTAGCCCAGCATCATGGAGACGGTTGCGAATGGTCCTCGCCGATACCCCAGGAGCAACAGTGTCCCTAATTTGCTGGGAAGTGGCGGTGCGGTCCCCTACGGCACTGCGTAGGATCCTACGGTCTTGGCGTGCATCCGTGCGTCGCTGCGGTCCGGTCCCAGGTCGACGGGCACGTGCACCTTCCGCCGACCACTGGCGACAACATCGATGTACTGTGGAGACCTCACGCCCCACGTGTTGAGCAATTCGGCGGTACGTCCTCCCGGCCTCCCGCATGCCCACTATACGCCCTCGCTCAAAGTCCGTCAACTGCACATACGGTTCACGTCCACGCTGTCGCGGCATGCTACCAGTGTTAAAGACTGCGATGGAGCTCCGTATGCCACGGCAAACTGGCTGACACTGACGGCGGCGGTGCACAAATACTGCGCAGCTAGCGCCATTCGACGGCCAACACCGCGGTTCCTGGTGTGTCCGCTGTGCCGTGCGTGTGATCATTGCTTGTACAGCCCTCTCGCAGTGTCCGGAGCAAGTATGGTGGGTCTGACACACCGGTGTCAATGTGTTCTTTTTTCCATTTCCAGGAGTGTATTTGCAGTGTTCGCTTTGTCTTTTCCACTAGCACGAGCGTAAAGTAGAAGGATAGAATCTCAGTTAAATTCGCGAGGTCAGTTTTAGCTAGACAAATTAATAATTTCGAAAAGTCTGTTCTTCTGTCAAGGCGGACTAGAGGACGTGGAAGGTGATTCCCCAGCCCAAAATTGTGTTCTGTAATTCACTGACATTCCTAATGGTGATCGGTTCTTCATGTCGGCAATGTAGACAAACCAGCCTCGTTTCCAGTGCAACGTTCCCTTTAAATACTTAGCTTTTGTACGTAGATACACAATGAAAACCAGTGTTACATAATTTTTCGTTGACATAAACTTGTGTTGTTTTAACCATAAAAGCTAAGTTGTCGTCAGAGCGGAAGATTTCAACGAATACCTCAGTTTTTTGGATACTGTGAAGTATGAATTGAGATGGACTTGTCAGAAAGGCAGATTTAAGATGCATGTAATAACTTATGACCTGGGTATTCGTGCTTAATTTCTCTAAAAATCCTTATATGGTAGTATCAATTTTATTAATGCGCAATAAAATGTGAGTTCCGATGAAATTTACCATTTACATTAAGGTGTGTGTGTGTGTGTGTGTGTGTGTGTGTGTGTGTGTGTGTGTGTGTGTGTGTGTGTGTGTGGAAATGTAGCTCAGTTCTGGATTTGAATATATTTGTTTCTGAAAGCCAAAAATTTAGACTAAATATTCCAACAGAATATTTGTGAGATACGAACCTGACTTTCCAATATCGGAGCTTGAAGCGATTATGGAAAAAGAGTTCATCAGTTTCTATAACCGGAAGCAACATTTAAAGCATTTGTTGATCTTTAAAAATTCTCCGACGGAGTGGACGCGAGTACGAGTTTTGGAATTCTGATATTTTCAGGGATTAAATAGAAATATCTAGGTGTTAACTGAAACGAGTAGAAACCAGACTGCTCTTCCAGATGACGAAGACCATAAATTGGAGATAATAAGTCATAAGTCTCAACACAACGAATCAGGTTTGTAGTCTACCGCTCTTGTTGTTCGATCTTCACATTGAGTAGGCACTAAAGGAAACCAAACAGATACGTAATTAAAGTTCTAATCGATTAGATGACCAGTGGTCGCTGATGACATTGTGCTTATCTCACAGTAGGCAAGGGGCTTGAAATATTTTAACGAATCGCATAGAAGCTTGAAGAGTATGATGAGCATCAACAGATGTGAAACAGTGGTAGTGAAGTTCAGTCGAATTACATCAAACGGCTGTCATAGAATCAGATAAGAAAAGGAGATAGGTGAGTCTTTCTATCTGGACAGCAAAATAACTGACGTTCCTGAGGCAGGGAGCACATACGACTTAGACTCACAACAACAAGAAATTCGTTTCTGAAAAAGACAACTCCTTTAACCTCGGAGATATATGTATGCAAGTGGTAAGAACCCATTTCTAAAGCTATTTATGGAGAGTGTAATGTTACATGGAAGTGCAACATGATGAAAATAGTAAATACAGGAAGATTTGTTCAGATCAGACTTGAGCCGAGAGATTTATCAAACCAATACTCTGGCTAATCACTACGATAATGCCGTAGTGTAATGTTAGTAGCTGAGTAACGTACTTTACTTTAAAATTTATGGGGCATTTATTCAACGTTTTGTGTTTTTGAACAATAATAAGAATCGTTTCTCAAAAAGGTGTAAGGTTTGGTGGGGGGAGGGGGGGGGGGTAGCTCAGTACTCAATGATCCAAACGAACAATGCGAGATGGTCTATTTCTAATAGCTGACCACGTGATAAGAGGAGAGTGGAAGCTAATCACTCAGAAATGCGGGCGTTGAGATGACGATCGACGGCTTCTGAGGCAAATGAAGATATTAATATCCACGGCAAAGATGATGGACACTTCATTTTCTCCAGACAGTGATACATCAACGATAGCAAAGGGAGAGAGGAGGACATAGGAACTAGCGAAAAAGGCAACCCATCTAGTTAAACAAATGTTTACGCCGCGTCTGAATTGCAACAAGCAACAACGTGGTCAGCGTCTCTCTACATGTTGATGGCGGCTGCAAAAGTAAGTAGCGTCTGTTCCGGTATTTGGCGGCGTCTTATGACCATCTGGCGATTTTATCATAGTGTAACACTCCACGAAGGAGCTAACACACATTCCTAATTTACTTTCAACCAAGACATGATGTGAACACTGAACGGAAAAGTATCCACCAGGCAAACAATCCTTCATCATTGGAAACAATGATGAATCTATGCTATCGGACTCTGTAGAGATTAGAACAGCATGTAAGGAAGACTCCAAGCTTCTTAGAACTTCTCTCATACGGCATAAGAAACAGCGTCTGTTAGACACATTGAACATCAACACTTTACTAATGACTAGGCAAGTTAAATAAGATACGGATGTGTTGAACACACAAACATAGTCATACCAGTTCTTCAGGAAACCAGATATGATGATAACAACTCATTTGAATCAGAGGACTAAAAGATTTATAAATGAAACCCAGCCTAAAGAACAAACAGAAAGTTCTGTAGATGCATAGACACTACTCTTAACACTGGAAGAAGTAGGTATCGACAAAACCAGCAGACAATTAATCGAACACACACTCACAAATAACATTTCAAAGATTAAATTTCTAGGAGAAGTTTCCGAATACTTCAAAATTAACGCAGGTGTTTGACAGGGCGATGGGCTCTCGCCGTTTCTCGTCCGTCTGGCCTTAGATAACGTAATGAAAGTGTAGGTATGGAACCATAAGATAGAAACGTAAACGGAACCATCTAGGACAAGGAAGAGGAATATTTGAGGTGAAATATCTCGGTTTTGCAATCGATGCTTCAGTGATTTTTATTGACGAAAGAGATGCAAGGACAATGACAGGAAAACTTCACGAAATTGCAGATGGAAACGAATTACTAACATCGTATAAAAAAAATCGAATTCATTGAACATAAACACAGCACAGAAATATATATACATACACAACAAAACATCAAAAGATATGAGAGTGGATACTTGGGACAGTGGATAGAACCAAATGGATTATATAATATCACAAATGAAGAAAGGTGAAGAAAACAGAATTAGCATAAAACGTCACCAAAAACTGATACAACAAAAGATCAGTATCACTTCAGGCACACCTTCAACACCATCCAAGAATAGCAAGCAGGTGAACAAGATGAACTGGGAAAGAAAGAAAGCAAACTCAGAAGAAATTTGATGCCACGGAAGAACAAAGAAAACAACTAGACGAAGAGGAGAAATGAGTATCTGTGCAGGAGCATAGAAAAAATCACAGACACAATAAGAAAGAGGCTATTACAGTTTTAGGGTCATATTTACAGAATGAATAACAATAGGCTCACGAAGAAATTATTTTTAATTTAATTTCCAAATTAAAAAAACATCCCGGGATGGCTAGAAGAGACAAGAAAGTAGTTACGAAATCTTAATGTCACAGGACAGGGGAACGCCGTACATAACAGGGAAAGTTCAAGCTAGTGATCGATGGTGCTAAATTTTCTGTGCAAAAACGAGATTCACAACGTAGGTGGGCGATGTCAAATGAGCAGAGGCAGCCAATCAGCCAACGCATGAATAAGAGAAAATGATTTTAGCTTTGACTTAGCTACAAAGTGGTCTACAATTGGCCAAATTCTGTTGTAAAGGATATGAAATTAGAGTACTAAAGTCACATCCTGTCACAAATGTACCAAATGTGACGTATTGTAGCCTTTTAAGTTTCCTGAGCGATCACTCACCAAATGGCTAACCCTTAATATGCCACTTCACGTTATTCTTCCACTTTGCAAATTTGAGATTGTAGACTGATTGGCTTAAACTAGGCAAAGAATATTGACAATGTACAATAACTAATTAATCCACTTATCTAACAGTGTGCTTTAGGGTGTTTTCCTGAAATGTCGTTTCCATTTCATGTTCAATAAGTCAACAACCCAATAATCTTCTCCAGAGGTGGAGTTGAAGTACAGGCAGAGAATACTCATAGCAACATAACTAGCAGCACCTGGCTCGGTCTTCGAAATATTGAGCCTGAAATGGAAAAAAACTCGGCAGAAGTCCCGGTAGTATACTGCTAATCAGGCAAGCACAGAAAACCTGAGAGGTCAAATCAACGTAACTCTTCTGCCACTAATTTAGATCCAGAGACTATCGAAGTCGGTAGTTACTCTGAAGCACCAAAGAAACTGGCAGAGCATGCCTATTCAAATACAGCTATATATGCATCTACATGGATACTCTACAAATCACATTTAGGTGTCTGGTAGAGGGTTCATCGAACCACCTTCACAATTCCCTGTTATTCAAATCTCGTATAGCGGACGGAAAGAACGAACACCAATCTCTTTCCATACGAGCTCTGATTTCCCTTGTTTTATCGAGGTGATCACTTCTCCCTAAGTGGGCCGGTCTCAACAAAATATTTTAGCATTCGGGGTAGAGAGTTGATGATTGGAACTTCGTGAGAAGATTCCGCCGCAATGAAATACGCCTCTCTTATTATGATGTCCAGCCTAAATCCTGTATCATTTCATTGACACCCTGTCTCATACTTCGCCATAATACAAAACGTGCTGGCCTTCTTTGAACTTCTTCGTCACTCCTACCTGGTAAGGATCCCACACCGCGCAGCGGTATTCTAAAAGGGGACAGACAAGCGTAGTGTTGGCAGTCTTCTTCGTAGATTTGTTACATTTTCTCAGTGTCCTTAAAAGAAACGCAGTCTTTGGTTAGTCATCCCCACAACATTTTTAATTTGTTCCCTTTAATTTATGTTGCTCCTAAGTATTTAGTTGAATTTACGGCCCTTAGATTTGACTGATTTGTCGTATCACCGAAGTTTATCGAAATCCTTTTGGCACTCATGTTGATGACGTCACACTTTTCGTTACTTAGGGTGAACTGCCAATTTTCTCATCATTCAGATATCTTTTTTAAATTGTTTTGTAAATTGTTTTTATCTTCTGATGACTTTATTAGTCGATAAACGATAACGTCATCTGCAAAGAACCTAGGGCGGTTGCTCAGATTGTCTCCCAAATCGTTTATAAAGAAAAGTAACAGCAAAGGCCTATAACACAACTTTGGGGAACCCCAGAAATCACTTCTGTTTTACTCGATGTCTTTCCGTCAGTTACTACGAAATGTGACCTGCACGTTTGGAAGTCACAAATCCTGTCACATAAATGAGACGGTATTCCAAAAGCACGCAATTTCACTAAAATCCGCTTGAGTGGTACAGAGTCAAAAGCCATCCGGAAATCCAGAAATACGCAATCGATCGGAAATCCCTTGTCAAAAGCACTCACCACTTCATGAGAATAAAGAGCTAGCTTTGCTTAGGAAGAATGATGTTTCCTAACCGCTGTTGACTGTGCGCCAATAGACCGTTTTCTTCGAGGCAATTCATAATGTTCGAACACAATATATTTTCCAGAATCCTGCTGCATATCGCATCTAATGATATGGGCCTGCAGTTAAGTGGAATACTCTTAGTACCTTTCTTGAATATTGATATTTTCTATGCAACTTTCCAGTCTTGCGGTACGGATCCTTCGTCGAGCGAACGGTTGTATGATTTCAATGCCTGGCTACCAAAAAGTGTCAGCGTGCAAATCATTCAACGAAGCATAACCGATATGGGCTTTCGAAGCCGAAAGCCCACTTTTGCGCCCTTGATCAATGGACGGCACAAAGCTTTACGCCTCGGCCGGGCCCATCAACACCGGAATTGAACTGTTGATGACTGGAAACGTTGCCTGGTCGGACGAGTATCGTTTTAAATTGTATCGAGTGGATGGACGTCTACGAGTATGGCGACAACTTCATGAATCCATGCAAACCTACATGTCAGCAGGAGACTGTTCAAGCTATCGGCGCTCTGTAATTGTGTTGGGCGTGTGCGGCTGCAGTGATATGGGACTCCTGAAGTCTTGACGCGAGTCTGTTAGGTGACACGTACGTAAGCATCCTATCTGATCACCTGCATCCGTTCATGTCCATTATGCCTTCCGACGGCCTTGGGCAATTCCAGCAGAACAATGTGACACACCCGCAGCTTTAAAATTGGTACTAAGTGGCTCCAGCAACACTATTCTGATTTTGAACGATTCTGCTGGCCACCAAACGTCCCAGACACGAATATTCTTGGGCTTATCTTAGAATGCCTTGCAACGTGCTGTTCAGAAGGGATCTCCTCCCCTGCCTCCACTTACGGATTTATGGACAGCCCTGTGGTATCCATGGTACCATCTCCCTCCAGCACTACCTAAGACATTAATCGAGTTCATGCCAAGTCGCGTTGCGGTGCTTCTGCATGCTCGCGAGGGCCCTACACGATATTAACAGGTGTACCAGTTTCTTTGGCTCGTCAGGGTAATACCAGTTTGTTCACTCGAGGTGTGGCTTGGCTGGCTTTTGAATAGGCCAAGAATGTTTATCCGTCACTTTAACTTCTCCAGAAACTATACAAATCGGTAATACATAGAAGTCTGACTCCGTGCAGTTAAAGAATTGATACACGTGTTCATTCTACAGTGAACGATTGTCCTGCAGCAATATTTCAATGCTTCACATACTTCGTACTTTTTCCCACATGTAGGAGGTATGGAAAGAAAAATATTTATATATGAGTACAGCGTTCGGGAAAAACTGACTCAGCGAAAAGGAGTACAAGCTTTTGTAAAGCGGCACGGAAAATGAAGAAAGCTATTTTTAAGAAATGAGCAAGCATTTGGCGACATGAGGTCACCCCTCCATACTACATCACCTCGTTCAACTCTGATAAATATTTGTCGTAATCATTTTTTGTTGAAAGTAAGCCCGGATATTGCTTATACTGAGTGAATCATAACAGATTATGAAAATGGCTTGCGGCAGTTTTTTTGGTTTCATGAGCGTACGAGATTTGGTAGGATTTGGTAAGCGAGATAAGAGTTAGTGGAAAGCTATTGCAAATGGATTGGTGTATTTAATGAATATGTAGTGTCATAAGTCATTTTCAACGTAATCTTTCAGCCTGAATGTGGTTCATACCGCCTATTAAAAATAAAAGGGATATGGACCAATTTAGGCACTACACTGATCATAAATATTACGTCATATGTGGATTAAAATACAGACACCGTTTAGCAATGAATTCTCTACGTATGAATAAACTTCAGGGGCGAGAATTCATATTCTGACACAGATACTAACTTGCAAGCAGATTAGCACGGCTACAGTTTTCTGTTTTTGGTTCCACATACATTTTCGGTGTGAAGACGCATTTTCAGGTGTTCTGCCACAGCGAGAAGATGTGTACGGAATAACCTATGCATACGTAAGTTTTTGAGCAAATAACATCTAATTCCCATCAATTTGTACGTTGAAATGTGCTGTATTATGGCACAAGTATTACTCTACTAATAAAAGTTATATGCTACTGATACATTATTCATGGATTTCTTCAGCCTATAAAAACACTTTCAAATTTGCCAACGTCTCGAGTCTACTTGTATATAGGAGTACCGTAAGGGAGAATTGCAGCCGATGAGATCATTTCCAGCCCCACGATTAAGAACCCTGGAAATAAATAAACCAGTCTTATAAATACTGACTTACCCTTTATTCTGAAATTTATGTACACAGGAAAAATAAAAGCAATTCGAAATTGCAAGGAGTCGTCACTTTCGTAGAAACACTTTCTTACTATATACACGTTACGCTTTTCTACGCCTCTACCACAAAGATTCCGGAACTTCGCTGACGACGCTTTCACATACGCAAGAAAAACCGGGCGTATTTCACGGAGAACAGCCACGGGCTGCGGACCAAATGTTCCTGCGTTCGATTCCAAGAATGAATTTATTCCTGTGATAAATCCCCCTAGTCTGGCGCAGATGAATACCAGGACACAACATTGTGGAATTTATGAGGCGCCCACGTCTCTCACCAGGAGAAAGAACTCGCCCAGAGCCCTACCTCTGTTTTCCGCATCTGACTGAACTATGTGACAGAAAACACGTAACTTCTAGCGTAAGACCTACTACGAACAAAATCACTATTCGGCAAGATAGCTGTTTGTGGTAAGATGCAGCAGATCAGGTTTAGTTATTGTTTGTTCGTGGCGCTATGTGTTCTTTGTTTACATTGTCAACATTTTGAATGGTCACAATTTGGCTTTTAACATCCCGTTGACGAGGAGATTGTTTGAAACGGATTACCGCCCTGATCACACGAAGGACGGAAAGCAGAATCGGTCCTGACATTATCTTGGGAACCGTCCCAGCGTTTGCTACAAATGATTTACGTAAATGCGGAATACTTGGACACAGAGATGGGGATTTTAAAATCAATCCTACACAGCATGATGTTCTCATTTTTGTGTTCTCTCAGAGATAAGGTAGAACATTTGGCCGTTTTCGTCAGAAATCATTTTAATAGCCCACTAAATGGCTATCATTATGGTTCGTTCAATACTAATCTGAAAGTAAGATTTATTAATTTCCTTTGGATAAGATTTGGTTTTTGAGTGACTTAATTATGATAATAAGTTCTCTAAAAAACTGACTGCGATCGTACAGTTCTTGTATGACAGAATGTATATTTTAAACTTCACGCGACTCTGCGGAATGATGATACAAACATCTTGCGAGGTGTCTTAATGTGACTTTCCACTGATTGAAAATTGCCCTAAGTTTCTCTTTATATGGTAGCTGCAGAGGGCACTGTATATGAAGTTTTGAAGAAGTTTGGAGCCCAAACTATCTGTACAATAGCCCTTTACACAGTACAAATTTATTTCAGCAGATTATCGAACAGATAAAGCTGAAAAGATCTCAGCTCGGGACCTTCATAGTTGGCATTCATTAATTACAAAATAAACTGAAAGGCCTACACACCTAAGGCTAATTGACATTAATATTCCTCCCTTCCGCCATGGATATTTATCTGAAAACTTATCAGTAAGCACTTCCGTTGCACCTGTCACGATGCAGTCCGCGCATTGTTTCTGGATGCAATCCCTAGAAACGATGACGCTGAGACCTACGAAGGCCCGACTGACATCATATCACCTTCAAGATATTTTTTGTATGCAAGAGAACTTAACCATACATCCAATGCTCGAATTATGTACTGTGAGAAAACTGAAGGCAATAACATTTACAGCGTTCTTCGGATTCTTTTTCCTTTGGCATGAGAAAGTAGGCAAACTTCATTGCAGAAATTATTAATTCCAATACCTTTGAACAGAACTCGTTTTATTAATATAATTATTGTTGAAAAGGATCTCGTAAGGTAAATGGTAAAGAACACTTGCATACTGAAGATTCCCATTAAATTACTTGTAACATATATTAAGCGCATGCTCGCAACTAAATCATAGGTGTGGTATATTCTGGTCGTGATATAGTCCCATATGTATAACAAGAGGGTTCTATGCCCGCATGTCACTTCCCACGCCTGGGATCCCGGGTTCGATTCTCGGCGGGGTCAGGGGTTTTCTCTGCCTCGTGATGGCTGGGTGTTGTGTGACGTCATTACGTTAGTTACGTTTAAGTAGTTCTCAGTTCTAGGGGACTGATGACCTAAGATGTTAAGTCTCATAGAGCTCAGAGCCATTTTTGAGTGTACTATTGGCTGTATGCATTGAGGTGACAAAAGTCATGGAATATCTCCTTTCACTCGATGTTGCACAGCCACTCAGCGTGGCTTGGACTCAACAAGTCGATGGAAGCCCCCAGCAGAGATATTCAGCCATGCTGTCTCTAAAACTGTCCGTAACTGCAAAAGTATTGCCGGTCTGGGATTTTGTGCACGAATTGCCTTTCGATTATGTCCCATGAATGTTCGATGGGTGGCAAAATCATTCGATCGAATTGTCCAGAATGTTCGTGAACACGGTCCGGTGACATGGCTCGGTACCATCCGTAAAACTTCCATAGTTGTTTGGGGACATGAAGTTCGCGAAAGGTTGCTCATGGTTTCCAAGTAGCCTGACGTAAAAGTTTACAGTCAATTATCGGTTCTATTGGAACAGAGGACCAAATCCACTAGACGTAAAGTTGACCCACACCAATGTGGAGCCAACACCGGGTTGCACGGTACCTTGTTGGCAATCTGGGTCTATGATGTCGTCAGGTCTGCGTCACATTAGAACCCTAACAGCTGTTACCAACTGAAATCGGGACCAGGCCACAGTGATCCGGCCATCTAGTGTACAGCAGATATGGCCATGAGGCCAGGAGAAGCGTTTTCGTGCTGTTAGCAAAGATACTCGCGAAGGTTTTCTGCTGCCATAGTCCATTTTCGAAATTTCGTCGGACTGTCCTAACGCACACTTTCGTCGTACGTCTCGCATTGATTTATGTGGTTATTTCACGCGGGGTTACTTGTCTCTTAGTACCGACAATTCTATGTGAACGTTGCTGCTCTCTGTTGCTTACCGAAGGCCGTCGGCCACTGCATTGGCAGGAACTGGCAGGGAAGTCGGCTAAGACCCAACTATCTCGATGGTGCGACGACGTGTAGGGGGAGGTTGAGGGGAGGGGGGGGGGGAGAATGGGAGGGTCTGGTGGCAGCATAGAAGAAACACGTTATCAATGTGACTCAGGAAACCCCATCGGCTGCTCAAACGTTGTAAGATATCCTGTTAACAACAATAAAGCCCAATGTCGACTGAGGAAAAGCAAATAACAGCCACAGTACAAGGAACCAACTAGTTATGAAACAGATCAGCTAAGAAATCGCAATGATCGCTACAGACCTATAGGTATGAACAAGAAAATAGCATTTAAGACCTAGAAACCCCGAAATTTTACTGAAGTTCAGGAACCGAAATTACAGTATGCGGGTTCGAAAGGGAGCACAGAATTCAGTACAGTACCTGTGTGCCACTTCCTAGAGCTGGCTGGCGAGGCTATGCATGAAGACGTTATTCGAAGTCATCCACGGATTCAAATCGTCTCACAAATGTGCCCAGGAGCCACTCGCCGGTCTCAGTGCTCAGACGCTTGCGCAAGCGCTAGCCTTAGTTTCTGGGCGGATCTCTCACACCGTCCTCCTTATTCCATTACCACTCCCCAATTGGCAGCGCCGCAACAACCTCGTAGTGGCCTAAAAGCAGAGGGACATCACACGAAAGATCGTGCTAGTGGCTCCAGGAATTCGAAAGGCGACGTCAGCAACCTCAGCCAGGCACTTAAGTGTGATTTGCAGAGTATCCATGCCGATGTAGATGCCTCAATCTTCCCCTTGAGCCAAAGGACTTCGGTCCAGCCTACAGAAAAAAGAGGGGAAAGTTAATTAATGGACTTGAGGTGCACACAGGACCTTACCAGTGACCAGTTGCCTCACAAGCAAGTAAACTGGACTCACAATTTTCATGACCAAGAATGGGCCCTTGTAAGAAGAAGTGAACTTCCCGACCTTGGTACTACCCCTCACCCGACCGACACAATTCTTAATGAAAACCTCATCACGTATCGAGCCCTGAAGGGGTCGACATTTTCCTGTTATATCGCCGTGCCTGGATGGGGTGTGCATACCCACTTGCCTGCTCCCAATTTCCTACGAGATTCAGCGGTAATGGACGAAGGCAGAAAGTTGTCGATATCCCACAAGTTGGATGTAGGGGAATTAATGGTATACGCAAACAAGAGAATAGCAAGACCTGCCTAGGATGCTTCGTGCTGTGCAGTGTTGGATGCAGAACTGAGCCAAGGCAAGTGGTATTCAACTTACTCGATGAAATATGATGGCAAATAACCAAATCTGATTCAGGGTTGCAATTCAATCTCTCGGCAAACAACGCCTGAGGATAAAAAAGGCGTGGTGGCTACCTGAATATCAGCGTTACAAAAGCAAAACAGCTTAAACTGCTCGGAAACAAACAGATCGTTATTGCCAAGAGACTTAGGGAGTCCCAACCAGCTGAAGATGTTCATAGGATGAGCAATGGTAATTGCTGTCATGGCCCCACGATTATGGGAACAATCATAAAAATCTAGAAAACAGTTCAACTGCAGTTACTAAGGCCGTATCCGCGACTCCTCTCAACTTGCACGGTCATTGCCGCTCCCATCATTTATAAAAGATTTCAAAATTTTAACTACCGCTTTCACCAGATGACGGTATATTAGATGTGAATGGTGGGGAGTGGCTACAAAGCAATGTTAAACGTTACTATGTTATAAACAGCGTAAATTGCCGGAGGAAGCACCGATAAATGGTGCGAAACCGGTCGCAGATTTAACAAAAATCATTCATACAGCCAGTGTGGAATGTTCTTTGAAAAATAAAATTATGTTCAGTGCTGGGAAGCTGGAGACTGGAGACTAATCTTATCATTAACAACTCCTCATAGATGCTTGCGACAGAAGTATGTCGCTCAGTAGATTTCATTCCAAAATGTCGTAACTTAACGATACGCACTTTTTCAGATTCGTTTATGTCAGTGATTATGTCAGTTATCTGTCGGTATCGTCGCTGGAAAGATTCCACCTTCGTCTCTGTTTCACCTACGTACATCGCTTTCTGCTTCAGGATGGGCACAACAGTGTATTCAGTCTTGTGGTTTGCAGTGGTCTTAGTTTTTGGCTCATGTGAGGATAGTAAAATACTATAAAAACATCCTGAGCTCAGGAATTGCAATATGTCAGAACGACCAAGAGGTATGTGAGCCGTGCGTGGCCCATCTTCGTTCCATCTATTATTTAAGTTCTTTTTTATACCTTACGGCCGCCTTGTCATTTTAATTTCAGTTACTGGTGTCACTGAATTGCTGTCTTGCCTGCCGTGAGTGGCAGCATAAGCACGTATCGGTATTAGCTCTGCCGTATTACCTTTGCTGGACGGCTACTACTTTTCCGTCGTGGTGTATCGTGTGTTGGAGATCGTACCGGGGAGTCATTCAGTTGGAACGCTGCAGAACTGCAGTTGGGACGTAGCAGCAGTTGGGGACGGAGCGCTAGGGAGGAGGCGCGGACAGCCACTACTCGCCGACCGCTCGAGACACAGGATGAAGTATCCGACGGACGGAGATGGTAGCGGGATCAGCCGTGGGTCGGTAGTGCAGTTGGTAGCCTCTTTGGGCGACGTGTGTTTGGTCTTTTGACCGTTTCTGGGCCTTGTCACTGGGTCATTTTGCTGGACATGGCTCCGTTTCTTCTCGTGCGGAGACGTCATGGGCAAAGAGCAAGAGTTACCTCTGCATGGTTGGGTCCGAGCCATTGTGCCCGGATCGCCGTGTCACCCAGTTCCGGACGGACATCGCGTTAAGTCGGGTTGGAGCTGCAGTGAGCTCCGGATAGTCAAGACTCGCCCGACCGTTGCTGACACACACATGGTTTGAGTGGCAACGTCTTTGGTTGGTTGTTGGTCGGTAGTCTGGTGAGACGACGTGAGTTTTGTCACGGACCGTCTTTCGGTTTTGTCTGTGTGTCCGTCTGTGATTTGTTGTAGTTGTTCAACACTGATTCGTTTTACGAGTGTTCGAATTTCTTGTGGCAGTGTTTCGACGAGCACTGTGTACCCCGTGTCAGTTCGACTGAGCAGTGCCTTAAATGCTGTAATGCTGTCTGCGTACTGCAGTAGCCAGTTGGTCTGTTGCGACAGAGCAGCGAGTGAAAGTTTTCTTACTGTGTTGATGCTGTCCTTCACATCTGTTGCGATGTTCATGTACAGGGTGTTTCAAAAATGACCGGTATATTAGAAACGGCAATAAAAACTAAACGAGCAGCGATAGAAATACACCGTTTGTTGCAATATGCTTGGGACAACAGTACATTTTCCGGCAGACAAACTTTCCAAATTACAGTAGTTACAATTTTGAACAACAGATGGCACTGCGGTCTGGGAAACTCTATAGTACGATATTTTGCACATATCCACGATGCGTAGCAATAATATGGCGTAGTCTCTGAATGAAATTACCCGAAACCTTTGACAACGTGTCTGGCGGAATGGCTTCACATGCAGATGAGATGTACTGCTTCAGCTGTTCAATTGTTTCTGTATTCTGGCGGTACACCTGCTCTTTCAAGTGTCCCCACAGAAGAAGTCACAGGGGTTCATGTCTGGCAAATAGGGAGGCCAATCCACGCCGCCTCCTGTATGTTTCGGATAGCCCAAAGCAATCACACGATCATCGAAATATTCATTCTGGAAATTGAAGACGTCGGACGTGCGTTGTGGCCGGGCACCATCTTGCATAAACCACGAGGTGTTCGCAGTGTCGTCTAAGGCAGTTTGTACCGCCACAAATTCACGAAGAATGTCCAGATAGCGTGATCCAGTAATCGTTTCGGATCTGAAAAATGGGCCAATGATTCCTTTGGAAGAAATGGCGGCCCAGACCAGTACTTTTTGAGGATGCAGGGACGATGGGACTGCAACATGGGGCTTTTCGGTTCCCCATATGTGCCAGTTCTGTTTATTGACGAAGCCGTCAAGGTAAAAACAAGCTTCGTCAGTAAACTAAATGCTGCCCACATGCATATCGCCGTCATCAATCCTGTGCACTATATCGTTAGCGAATGTCTCTCGTGCAGCAATGGTAGCGGTGCTGAGGGTTTGCCGTGTTTGAATTTTGTATGGATAGAGGTGTAAACTCTGGCGCATGAGACGATACGTGGACGTTGGCGTCATTTGGACCGCAGCTGCAACAGGGCGAACGGAAAACCGAGGCCGCTGTTGGATCACCTGGCGCACTAGCTGCCCGTTGCCCTCTGTGTTTGCCGTACGCGGTCGCCCTACCTTTCCAGCACTTTCATCCGTCACGTTCCCAGTCCGTTGAAATTTTTCAAACAGATCCTTTATTGTATCGCTTTTTGATTCTTTGGTTACATTAAACCTCCGTTGAAAACTTCGTCTTGTTGAAACAACACTGTGTTCTAGGCGGTGGAATTCCAACACCAGAAAAATCCTCTGTTCTAAGGAATAAACCATGTTGTCCACAGCAAACTTGCACGTTGTAAACAGCACACGTTTACAGCAGAAAGACGACGTACAGAATGGCGCACCCACAGACTGCGTTGTCTTTTATATCCTTCACATCACTTGCAGCGCCATCTGTTGTTGAAAATTGTAACTACTGTAATTTCGAAAGTTTGTCCGCCTGAAAATGTACTGTTGTCCCAAGCATATTGCAACAAACGGTGTATTTCTATCGCTGCTCGTTTAGTTTTTAGTGCCGTTTCAAATATTCCGGTCATTTTTGAAACACCCTGTATGTCAGTAGTTATTGTGCCTTGGCTTATTCACACACCAGTATTTGAAGACGAGAGTTACTGGTCTCTTCGCCTCGCAGGCATTTTGGTAAGAGTGCCGTTGGTCTGATGACCAATCGTCGATTGTCGGTCGATTGGGTTTCTTTCCGATTTAATGATTGTCAGACTGCCTGTCTCGCCTAAACAGGCGTTATGTTACAATTTCTGGCCCACCCCTGGAAACTTCTGATGGCCATTCCGTGTCTATTACGTAGTAACTTCTCTGTTGAGTTTAAATTATTGTGTTGATGCGTGGCCATCAGCGGAGTGTGAATATCTCTTACATTAATGTTCCTGTCTTGCCCTTAAGGCATAAGGTGGTCATGCTTTTATATCAGGCCTTTAGCCCAATTTTACATCAAATGTCTTAAGATAAGGCCTTCTGCCTATTAAATTCAATTTTTTCTTTTATGGCTTAAGCCGTTAAACTATAGTTTAATAGCCGGCGTTAACCAAGTTCCAAGGAACACATTTTGGCCCCTTTCCACCACCTAACCCACTCTGCCCTGCTAGCCCTGTCATTTCAGTATGGTTTGGGAGAGAGGGATGAGTCACTCCGAAGCGTGCAGATAAACACAGGAAAGGGTGTCATAGACTTTATTACAATGAAGGTACACAGCCGGCCTTACGCTGAACTCGGCGATGGCACCGCGCAATGTTCCTGGTCAGCGTCAACGGGAATGCTGAGATCTGTAACATCAGTGTCTGGTTTCCCAGCGTTGCGGACGTAGAAAATCTACTCGTGCCACGGCTGAGTGGCCGCCGCGTGCGCTAAATGTGCTTGTGGTCCAGAACACGGCTGACCGCTCCCTCAAGCGTGGCTCGTAGACCCCATGCAGAGTGCCGTCGTCGTAGTGAGCCTCGGCAGCTTCGGCCGACTGCCCAGGGCAGCTTGTCTAGTGACCGCAGACAGCTCTGCACCCAGGAGGCCGCGAGTTCTCTCCCCAGCCCCACCCTGCTGACGGAAGCTCGCAGTCCGTCGGACGATGCCATCCAGAGAATGGAGGCTAGCAGTTCTCTCGCTCCTAGTGCCAGTGTATGTTTAAGGTGCGACGTACCCTGCCACATCAATGACGCGACCGTGTAGCGGAGGGTGAAGGTACTTTTAGCAGGCCGTCTGGTCGCCGAAATTCATTACCAGAAGGTCGACTTGGTTGGCCAGAAACTTAAACAAACGTCTTTCTCTCCAACGCAGACAGAATGGGGTCATGACTGACTAGCTTGAGCCTCTAAGCTCATTTATTTATAAGTCGTTTCCAACGTCTGAGACGTAGTTCACTTGGAGGAGACAAGTTTAGTACTACTTAGTAATTACGTCAGCTTTCTTCAGCCCACTGCGGCCCTTGAATAAAAGTGACTAGGTGCTGTAACTGCAACGTATGCGTTGTTCACACCTTGGTGCCCTGTGCTGCACTCATTACTTCACATTTATATACGGTGCCAGCCGCGCTGTACCTTCTAGGCTGCAGGCGCTGTCACAGAATCGTTTACAAAATATCAACATCACCCGCGCCAGCCATCCGACGTAAAAATCCGTCTCTTAACTACTACCTTCCAGACATAGTTGTGCGAGGTTTACAATACTTCCCAACTTCACCCATGCACTTATTCACGGAGCAGCAATACAACGTCAGCTTTAGACAGGCGTTTGATTCAGGAAGCGGCAATTTAGACTGAACGTAAGCTCTACATTGTGCATAAACGGGCTGAAAGATCCATTACAGTTAGATAACACTATGGGCGGCAAAGCACCTAAAATCTTATTAGTCATAGCAAACGGAGAGTCCACACCGATACCCACTGCATGAAACGAAAGGCTTCCAAGAGAATCATACCACTGATTCTCATAAGTGTTGCCTAGTTTGAGACTCGAATTAGAACGAATTAATCTTTTTACTGACCATTTAGTCTGAGTTGCTGCCTGCCATGTGCGTGTCATTTTAAGTGGTGCTTATATACACATATATGACTACAACAGGGTCATTATTGTTGACAAAGTAGTTAGATGTAAAATGCAGTACTACCGAGTTGTTGCTTTTTCTTAATTTTTGTAGAGAAATACTCGTTTTTTTTAAAAAAAAGTGGTATATTTCGAAACAAATCATATTTTAGAGATACATTACATCTCTTCTGGGAAGCCTTGTTCTTCCATGTCCCTGGGACCATGAAGATGAAGTGGCCGTCGGTTAGGCGTAAAGGTTATCATCAGCTGGTCTCATTCCACGCGGTTAGTGGTGAATCTGTATGATCTCGTTGATGAGTTTCTCTGAAAATCGGGTACTGAAGTATATCATCCGGTGAGAGTAATATATAAGGCATGCATGATCAGCAGAAAGAGACCTACCAGATGAAAAAAGTACTATTTTATACAATTTTAAAGTTTTCCGTACAACATTCTACTGTCGTGTAGCTCCTGTCGATGACCCCCGATTTTCAGTCAAGTTTATCATGCAAACGGCTTTTCTTTTTGCTTCATTTGCACTTCCGTCAATTTTCTCAGTGCCTGTAATTTCGCTTTAATGAAGAGTTGAAATCATTCTTACTGTCTGCTTGTCCAGCTACTTAAGAGCAACAAATTTATGTTTTGACATAATCTGCATTCACCCTTCTTATGTTTTATTTTTTCATTCACCGAAAAGTGGATTGAGGTTTGAAACATTTGGCAATATTAAACAAAACAATGAAAGCGCCGTATTTGTATTATACATGCGTAGAGAGACGTTCTTTGGATTCTTAGGATGAGCATGAAGAATTATTCTCTGTAAATCTCTGCAGTAGATCTATTTTCTCATGTGAGGGACTTCGTAATAGATCTAAAAGATTTTCTTTCGTAGAAGATGATGACGAGTCGCTTTTCCACGGGGTATTATTCTCCCACAAATCTCCTTTAGCTAGGTCCTAAGCACTGATTCCAGTGACTTAACCAATATTGTAATCAAACAGTAATGGACTCTTGCCTGCCTTACACACAGTCAATAAGTTACAATCAGCCTTTGTAACAATCATCGACTTGTAAAAACTACTTCTTTCGTGAATGAATTACATTCCTCTCAGTCAGAGGTCCATTTCTTAGTTCTAACCAAATCCTTATTTCTAGATATTTTTTACAATAGTTACTGTTTCCAGCAATAGTGTAACAGAGGAAAGGTACTCGACTTGTTTCTTATGTAAGCACATAGTGCTAGGACCTATGGAATAGCAGCATTTGTGGGATGCTTACTTTTATTAAGACCTAGATGTACGAAGACCAAAACACATTCTAGGACGCTATTAGAGCGTAACAGCCTACCCAAAACAGTTATTTAAAAAAACTACTGGAACGTTAAACTAAATTCACTGGGACTGTATATTTAGTGTGACATGTGTTAAACATGGCAGGTTTCCTCTGTTGTTTAATCTATATGTTGGAATCAATAACATTATTTTAGCATCTGGTGATGGCGGTGATGATGATACCTTTACCTCACTTACACGAAGAAGAAAATGAACAAGAAGAAGAAGGAAAAAATGACTTTAAAGTATTTACGACTCCTTGCTAATACTACTATCCTTAGCATTACTTAGTTATCGAATTTGCTGAGGACAATGAGATCTTTACAGCTCCCACAAGTTTCGACATGTTCACCCTTTGAGAGTTCTCACATGACTGAGAGTCAACTGCAGCACGCCAGATGAGCAGCAATTCATGGAAGGACAAGACACCAGGTTACGATACCATTCTTCATTTGCCAAGATATGCACATTTATTAAATATTTTTGTAAAGCAAACAATAGTAAAGCATAACTAAATAATCCTTTAGTATTTAGGAGTTCTTAAAACTGTGAGTCAATGCTTTGAATTCAAAGGAACACAACGATAGCAAAATAATACCAGGCGAATACAGTGTGTTAAATTAGCGACACAAGATTTAATCGGTCGTTTAAGAGATCTGTCAAATTTAAAGCAAAATATTTAGAGCGTAAATGTAACAACGAGTAGCACAAATTTAGTAACAGGTAAATATATTTAAACATTTTAAACATCCTAAAGTAACTGAATACCTTTAAACTACAAAGCAAAATTTTTGTATGACAAATATAACAACGATTAGCATAAATTTAGTAACAGGTAAAATGATCAAACAAATTTAAATGTCCCAGCTTACAGAATAATTTTAAATTACAGGCAAAAATTTAACCCGGTTTTAAATTATTGACCAGAAGTTAAAACTGTCCTTTAAGAGAGCTGACAAATTCAAGCAATATGAGGCCAGCAAATGGTCCGGATTCGTAGGAAATACTTGATAGAGAAAGGTCATGGCACCAAAAGTGACTGAGTTAAAAGGAAAAGAGCACAGGAATTCTGAAAAGATTTATCAGCACGTAAACAAATGAAGATAATACTTAAACAGCATTCACTGAGCCATAGAGTTGTTCGAGACAAGGTAATGGCAGCAGCGAATCCCAATTGCTGAACAGTAATTTAGTGCCGCCGTTGCGTTCACCCTTGTCATGTAGGGCAAGCTGCACGCAGGAACAGTAGCTGATCCACCAGGCAACACCAGAGCGCTCTTATGGTAAGGGACATGCAAGAAGAAGATGCCTAGAAATACCAACAAATCACTTAGTACGATATCTCACTTTCAGCAAATAACTACCTGACGAGGCAATCCAGTATAAGGTACAACCGCCGGGAAAAGGCTATTAACAGACTGAACGAAAAATTCGAAATATAGTACAGTTTAAACACTGGCGAGAACCAAGTTAAGTGTATTAATGTAACCAAACTACAAACAAGGTTTAAGAAGATTTTGAATAACAATTTTGAACTTCTCTTACACGTTGAAATCCTGCTTCTATTAATAATATAACCGTCAGATACGAGTACAAGACGACCCTCAGACCCAATCAGGTTCCAAGAAACAAGACAGTGATCTCTCTTTACAACACCCAAGGGTGATAAAACATACAATTGCATAGCTCTCAGTCAGCGCACCCGGTATACAAATACATCTTGCCAAATGAGAGTCTACAAACCATTAAAAGAGCACATTAATCACAAATGCTTATGACAGCACCAGTACCTCCTGTGACCACCGTCACGTCCCCATCACATGCACAGACGGTGACAGTAATAATATTAGCCAATATCTTACAAAGAGAAACACTATTGAAACCAAACAATAAAACCTATCACCACAAGCGTCACATCCGGGGATCACAGCTAAGCTATTTCAGGTAATCAATACAGAGCATTCGTTGATAGTAAAGTAGGGTGGTCGAAACAGTTTATATAAGTGGTACAGACCACAATAACGGCGGATCCAAACCTCCTGTGAAGCACAAAATCACCACTCAGGGAAGAATAACTTAGGGGATGGAAGTAACGACAGAGCCCAGGAAAGCCACCAGTCTACGTAACACACAGCACGGGTCGACAACAGGGGAAGAGCTGCCCTTCAGGGCACCGAAATCTCGTAATCATAATCAAAGACGTTCCCTTTGCAGCGGTTCAAGAGATCGACCACGGACTCCTCATAACACACGTTTCCTCGAATCGACTTCCTTCCTCCTTGTCCCTTAGGACTGTCCATTCCACATTCACCCGCCTCGAAAACATTTGGCGCATGAGTTTCGTCCGGCGACCAGAGGGAAAACGAAACAGAGATTCCATCTACAGAGGGCAGTCAATACAAACCGGGACGGCTCAGTGACGAAACGTTTCTTCAGCCTGTGTTAATAAGCATCATTTCTCACACAGTATGCAGTTTTACTTAAATGTATAGTTAAGTAGCCTCTTTGCTTTCTGGTATAAAAGAGACATACAGTTGGCTCTACAACCAGTTCATTATTATCGCTTGTCACATACAGTCATATGGAGAAAGTTATGATACTTGAAGCCAAACGTATTTACCAACATTACCCATCCTTAAAACGTGTGAGGTCAACGAATGCACATATCAAGCTTAGAACACTGATGCATCTACAATAAATCTACTGAGCCCCAACGCCTTTACGATTCTGGAGTTAATTATTCCTTTACATGTGAAGATGTTTCAGTTATATTGTGATAGGTTTGGCTATAAACGCTATGATCACAATGCACAATGTCAGACGTTAGTAGCTCGACCTACGAAATTGTATTTTAATGTGCTAAAAAGGAAGAAATAAAATAACTCATAAAAAGATGTGCAATCACTACATTTTAATAATTTGTTGGGATGACGCCAATGTTTAAGTACTAATCACCTTACTCACTTAACTGCAGTGGCTATATATATAATCTTAAGGCATTTTAAGTGATAGAATGAAAAGAGCTAGGTCTATTTTGTAATGAAATGTTATTTATTATGTATTGGAGGCATTAGCAAAAGTTGAACTTCAGTGCAGTAATTTGTCATCTCTTTAATATCCCCATGGTTCATTTTTCCGCTACATCAATAGCTCTGCAGTATTTTCCATATAACTGTTTCTTGTGTATTCCAAGCGTAAATTTCCCTTTTGTAGATATAATACTGATATGGATTATAGCAGCCAACTTCGACATTGCTTGGAGACATGAAATCATTCACGGTTCCAAATCATCTACATGCCTGTAGCACACGTCTTTTCATGCAGTTTTGCATTTAGTTTCCAGCAACCCAGTATATCAAATATTATTCACAATGCACCACGTTCATAACATTTGAATGGCGTAAATGAACAGAGATGGAAGAATCTCCAGTCTTCAGTTCTGCATATCGGTGCATATCTATGATAGGTAGTTTAACATCAAAGAGATAGATATGTGTGAATGAACGAGACGGCTAATACTTTGTCGTCATCTGAGAATGGAGGTACGGCGTCCCACGAATTAGGTCATACCACTCCGTGTCCATTAACCACACTTTAACAACGTGTTTCACATTCTGAGTTTCCAGTACTACATGGTGGTCATTGCGCGTGGAGTGGCGTGCGAACGTTTTCGGTGGATGCTCCGCTTATTTTGGCGTTTCTGGTGGGATAAAGATTTCGGAATGTGGTGCAAGTGTCTGCACGGATGGTTAAAGATGTGGTATATTATGTGAGGTACTAAGAAGTAACATGGAAATGTAGTTCGGACGAGGGAAGGTTTTTCGCGATAACGACATTAAACTGAATTTTAAAGGCAGGAACTCGCCAATACAAAGTGGTTTGATGAGCTGTTGTGTACTTCGTGCATGTGCAGCTGTGGTCTAGCGTGTGGCAGTTCAAGGAGATACATTAAATAGCGGCTGTACTGAACATTCTCGCAAGCCGTGATTTAAGTTTGATCGGACTGGCGGGAGCCGTCATCTCTGCGGAGCCATGTGAGTTGTGCAAGCGAGGCGTGCGGGAAGCGGAGAGCTGCAGTGACGGCCGCGGGCCGTGCTGACGGCGGGGAGTGTGGTGGACTGCTATGGCGAAATCCGGGAGCGGTGTTTGCAACGTCATACGCTCAGGTACAGCAGTAAATGTAGCAGTATAGCACCACAGACTATACAAGCAAAATAAACTGCGTAAGTGACATGGAGTAATGATCTTGGTAGCAGTGCCAGACAAGTGACGATTTCATTTCATGCTCTGAAGGTGCATCCAGAACACCTGAAGAGCTTCTAGATGACACCACAGACTTTTAACAGGAAAAATTTCCAGTGAAGCTATTTTCAAACAAGGTAATCACGTTGTTACAAGCCAAGCCTACAAAAAGGTCTGAGGAACTACAGACAGAGGATGTTGGCTTGCGGTATGAAGTTTCGAAAACTGACACTCGAGGATTAGAAAGATGTCTTCAGCAGTTAGAAAAAGAGTCACAATATAAAGGGTGACGTTGAAACTAATGTCTTTAATTATTTTTATCATTTAAACACTGACCTACAGAATTTTCCCTGCCAAAGACAACTCAAGCTTAACTTATCCATTTATTATAAACAATATTCAAGCCCAACGCAGTCTGATTGCTATACAGTGAACAGATGATTACAAATAACCAACACAAAAGAATGCCACTGAATTTCCAGAAATCCTAACCATAATATAAGTCCAAAAATATGAAATTACGAAATATGAAACTATCTCCTACTCTGTTAATTGCCTAAATTCATTTCTACCACTAACCCCACTTTTTTTAATAAGTTACGAATCTCAAGGAAAATCTTCATAACACGAACTACAGCAATTACAGCAAGCAGTAACTGCAGCCAGCTAAATAAAAGGTTATAACTGCCATAAACTCTAACTGCTAGGAGGCATATGTTTAGCAAAAGAAAGATTTTGTTGAAGAGCAAACTATGTATTTAGAAAATTCTACCTCATTCATGGAACATCCAGTTCTAAAAATTGCGCAAATACTATCAACAACATCCGTCATCCTACATTTCCTCGCGTCTCACTTTACAATGCATGTCCTACCAACACAGAGTCCCCACAAAGAAAAACATGTCCATAAGTCTGTCGACTCGCTAACTGCTAGTCCGTCCAAACAGAGCGCTGTCAGCGATATTAACACAGTTTATAGCGCTGCCAATATACCAACGGGCTACTTACATAGCCCACCCGCTCCCCTCAAGAAATTGTACAAAGTGTTTTGGGTAAATGCACACAAAGGTTAAGGAATATGCTGTTGGCCAATGAAGTAAAAACTGTCTTCACAGTCCCTAAAGACAGTCCTAATAATTCATCAGAAGAGAAGTTTGTGCGAGTTTTACGCGCATAAAAGCTGAGCGGTATATGAAAATGCACAAGTAGTGGACAACCATGCAGTCTTGAAGTCGTAGTGTTGTCCTCCCCACGGAAACACAGTGCTGGCTCTTTATATGAAGATTGCAGTTGGTATCGTAAGATTGGTAATGGGCCACAACAGAGCAAACCCACAGTAGTGGAAGCCTTGAAGAATATTGGTAGAATTGGTAGCTCACCACAGACCAGACCCACTGCGGTCCTTGTAGAGACTGATAGTAGTGGGCCAATGTAGGTGCAGGCCCACTGTAGCCCTTGTAGAGATAGTCAGCAGCCATCCGTTGTGACTGTGTGGGTGCACAATCACAATTGAAGATAATATAGCAAGTCCATGAGCCACTAGTGTGTAGTCTGTATTGATACATCTTACTAGTCCCTAAAACTCTTCATGTTCACCCAAAAAATTTTTTTGCAACATTCTTACAGCTGGCAGTGCTATTAACTGGTTCCTTGCTGAATTATCAACACATGTACAAGCACTAATGCAGTCATATAGACCCTGAGATGTAATACATATAGTATGAACAACAGACAAATCTGTGCAGTAAACGGAATCCCTACCATTTACCATAATTGGAAGAACTGGTGTCCATACAATTACAATTTTACAACATAAGAATACAATTACAAATGTAAAGAAAACATCACTATAGTAAAGAACACGATAATACAAATCACATTTGTTGTTACTATACCCAACTTATATCTGTTCATGTTCTTTTTCAAAAAAATGTCTATTTTTCTACTTTTGTCTGCAGTAGAATTTATCTTTTTAATAGCCGAATAATTTATGTCTTTATGTCGACGTTTACGCGTACTCGGAAATTAATAAGTTTTTTCAGACGTAATTGTCAAAGGAAGCGTCAGTATTGGGACAGATACTTACAATAGTTTCAAAATGTACTGGAAGAATTACCTCATGACTCCCCTGCCTTACCACCTATTCTTCTACTAAAGAATGCGGAACCACCGAACAGAATCAGAGAGCTTCTTACTTTTCCGAGTACTCTTTTCTACAGCTATGCGAGCAGTTGAGGGAGTGCAACGAGCTTAAAAGCGGCTGAAGCGGCAGCAGTAAAGTTTAAAGTCAACATAACATTGCTTATATTTCAAGGAGGATAGCACGCAGCCCAGCACAGCATAGCATTACGTCAAGGTCACATATAGTCTTTACTCACATATTTATGACAAGAGTTACAGCTACAACGACAGTTTCATGCAAATAAAATTTCACAAGTTGAAAAATTACACGAGAAGTGTGTAGAAACGAAATCTCATCAATAACAGTGTCCAGAAACTCCTGTCGGCATTCTGGTACTCACATTCACATATATATTCACCTTTCATGTTGATCATAACCATATCTTGACGTCATAATACACATCGTCTTCGTAATAAGATCGTTATAACACATCTGGCGAATCTCAAAATCGTCGTAGTTTCCTTCAATAATAGCAAAACCTCTTAAAAAATTGCTCACTGCTCGTTTCAGTAGTGTCATCTACCTCAATTGTTTTTAAAAAATCATTATCACATACAATATACACGACTGAAAGGTCTCGCAGTATCACAATGGTTCCAAAAAAAGTTCACAAAATGAAGGCACAATACAATTTCATAAACGAAAAGTAATCCAACTGTGTAATTACCTTTACATGTGTCAGAGACATAGTAGAAATGTTCATTTGTCTCTGTTAAATGACCAGATAGGTGTGGAATTCTGTGTTAGAGAAATATGGTACCGATGTGTAAAACAGTAAAAGCAAAAACCATATTAGCTAGAGATCCTTGAGCTTGCAGCACGCATGGTACACAAAGCAGACGTACCCCCATAAGCGATAATGAATTACACGTCAGATCTTACAGGTTAAAACTAAGGAATGAAATGTATCACTGAAAACCTTCTCTGCATCATTGTGGTTCAAAAGCATTTCTAATAATGTTTCAAATGCAAAATGTAATCACTCTAAAGCGTATCATGTAGAGTTAAATTGTACTTCTTACTGTAAGAAAATTTCTGTCATTGTTTAACGGTAAAAATGTACCAAGTGTCGTAGTTATCATCGTTCATGAGAAAAGTGCTGCAAACCTCAATGCACTTACCTGGTCATGTACAAAAGTCAAGTGCTATCAGTACTAGTGTCGTAGTTATTACGTTCATTGTCGCGATATTGAAAGTATTGTATTGTACCGTATTTTTGATTTACGAAAATAACTAATTGTACCCACCCCACAAAAGTCATTCCCAAAACGTGATTTACTTTCCAGGTGAACGAAGAAAAACAGTGCAAACATAAAACAGATACAGGGTGAAATCAATAATGAAAGTTGTGTAGCTCATAACTGGCGTCGTAATAGACTTGTGTGGCTGTCAAACAAACCAAATACTGTAACATCTGTTATCTCTCGGAAAGTATTTTAATTCTTTGCAAGTAAACCTAAATGTGGCAGTAACTTCATTAGCAGTATATGTTCCAAGAATGTGAGCATTGTAGTCGTGAAGTAATCGTTCAACTGACAATCTAAACTGTATTCGCAATAACACTGTGTTGTCTGTTCCCTACTACAGTGTACCCGAAAAATAATGTCTTAATATGTTCAATAGGTTCCTGAGTTGATAACTGAGTTCATAACATTATTGCATGCCAACAGTTTCTAATGTGACAATGCGTAATAGTGACTTCAAGAGATAATACTTTATAGCAAAGGCTAAATTAGAAAACAAATTATTTACCAATAAACGGTTTTACATGAGAAATGTAGTGTAATCCTTTACTTAGTATGCAGACTTCCAACTTCAAACCAGTTATCATGCGGTATGTCGGATCCTGTAAGGTCCATTGTAAATCAGAAAGAATTTGTGACTCAAATGTTTCTTCTTACGTGGCAGTGAACAAGCTTTAATGAGAACTATTTGACCAATGTGTAGCTTTCTTGCATTCGTCTAACCCTGCATTTTTCTACTTTTGTCTGCAGCATAACTTATATTTTTAATATCAAGATCATTTATGTCTTTATGTCGACGTTTACGCGTACTCGGAAAAGGAACAAGCTCTCTGATTCTGTTCGGTGGTTCCTCATTCTTTAGTAGAAGAATAGGTGGTAAAGCAGTGGAGTCAAGCAGTAATTCATCCAGTACATTTTGAAACAAGTGTAAGTATCTGTCCCAATACTGACTCTTCCTTTGACAATTACGTCTGCAAAAGCTTATTAATTTATTTTATAATGCGTTGATACGGGTTATAATTTGAAGAGTACAATGAAATAAAAACGGGTTTCATTTTATGATTCCGAAGAATACGTGACCAAATAGCAGATCTGAATTGTGGCCCGTTATCTGAAATGACCTTGTCAATGGGTCCAACTTCTAGTAAGAAATTTTTAACATATGCGTTGGAAACAGAACGCCCAGTGGCTTTGAGTAACAGTGTGAAAGAAAGAAATTTTGATGTACAACAGTGACGAGAACGTACGAAAATCCATTCAATGTTTTAACAAGGGGTCCCTGAAGATCAACTGCAGCTGTTTCTTTTCATCTAGTAGAAACAATAGGAAACAATGGAGCACGATGTGAGATGGCAGACGGTTTAGCTATTTTAGAAAGTTTGCAAATAGGCAGAACTCTCCTAATTCTCTTTCCCAATTTGTTAAAATAACAAGTCGTCTGAAGAATGTGATAACATTTTCGAGGTGCCAAAATGTCCGTAGTTAAATGCACCAGATGAGATTATTAAAGAAATCGTCAGGAAAACAAAGCATCTATCACTTGTCATCAACTATGCAACATTTGAAGAGTATGTTATTTCTAACCAGATAATAAAGACGAATCTGCGTGAGATGTCTTTTCACGCCATTTACTTTTAATATCTTTCCAAATCGGATTCTTATCTTGCTCGTGAGCAATGTCCTTTAAAGTGGCAATGACGAAGTTTTCAAAAGCTGTTTTTTGAATTAAAAGAACACTGAAATTTTTCTCAAGGCTAGCTTCTGTGTTGCTTTCCTCAAGGCCGGTCGATACACGTGAAAGAGCGTATGTAACAATGATTTACGTACTAGGAATGTAGACTACTGTGAAGCGGAATTCTTGCAGAACCAATGCCCAAGGTTTCAAGCAATCATGATTTAATTTTGAAGACATAAGAAATTGCAATGCTCGATGATCACTATAAATTTTTACATGTTTGCTAGAAAGAAAGAAACAAAATTTGGCAAATGTCCAAACGATAGCTAAAGCTTCCAATCCAGTGATGGAAAATTTTTTCTCAGATTTTGTAAGCATGCAGGTTGCCAAGTCGATGGTCGTGTGAACAATAAAGTCATTTTCTATATTTTCTTGAAACCAAAACCAACTTTACAACAAATCGTGCTAAGACATAAAACCTATGACAGATGTGGATGACCTAAGATTGGCAGGTTAAATAGCGCTTCTTTCAAAAGATCAAATTCCAACTGTGCCTCTTCGTCACAGTTCAAAATAGCGTTTCTGCCCGTGAGAGAGCAAAATTTGGGAGTTACTAGAATTTGCATATTCGGAGATCGACGATAGAATTCACGAGACCTAGGAAAACTGCGAACTAATCTTTTCGTGGATGGAACAGGAATGGCTCTGAGCGCTTCCAACTTTTCAGGATCTGGCTGAATGCCTCATAAGAAATAATGTGACCAAAAATCTTCACCTTTTTCCTACCAAATTCAGATTTATCCTAGTTAACTGTAATTCCTGATTCAGCAAACATACGTAAAAAAAATGTTCAGGATACGATTACCTTGTCCCTAAGAGGCTTATGCTATTAAAATATCGTCCACGTACGAGGTATTGTGTCGTTTTAAAAACTCAGGTAATATGGAATTTAGCCCACGAATGACTGCTGCCGAAGACATAGTCAGACCAAAGGGAAGTTTCCGAAATTGATAACAAACGCCGAAACAAAGAAAAGCCGAATATTTTCTACATTCTGGATGAAATTTAATTTGATAAGAGCTGTATATGAGATCAACAGAAGACAATACTTTTACGCGATTGAAATTTTGACCAAGTTCTTCCAACGTTTGCGGCCTATCCGTTTCAGGAATGTTTATGGTATTTATTTGTCTAGATTCTAAGAAAATCCTGATAGATCCGTTTTTCTTCTCAACAACATGTAATATATTATTGTATGAGCTTACCGCTGCTTCAATAATGCCCTCGTCAAGTATAAATTGCATTGCCGTTCTAATATGGTCCCTATAATGTGCCGGAACTACATATCGTCTGATGCAATGTTTTTTATGGTCACGACCACGAAGTTTATTCTAAAGCCCTTTAATCGTTCCTGTTTTGTGAGTAAAAACTGTGGACTGTGATTGTAAGATGTCAAAAAGGTCCCGCCTGCCAGTGTCATTACATTTCTCAGTTGTTTGAATACTTTCCTGAATTAAAACGTTGGTACCTAATACGTCATCTGTGTCATGCAAAGTGATTATAAGTGTCAAATTCCGTCGAATGTTCCAAACTATGATCTGACAAAATTTAAAGCTCATTGATTTCTTCATCATACTTTGAAAGTCAATCTTCCAATTTCAAAGCTTTTCACTTACCTTCCTTCTCTATACTTATTTCAAGGTCGTGATTTATACTCATTCAAAAAATATATACCTAATATAATCTCCGTCGGCAATAATACAACAATACAAAAATTCATAATAAATCTGTGGCTCTGGCCAAAAAATTCTGAGTTAGTTTGTTGGTGTGATCTACGCATTTTCCAAAAATAGCACTTTATAATTTAATCTGACGTAAAAGGAAGTCTGGGGCAATCCTTTGACTTGTTGGATTTGATGAAAGCTAATTCACTAATTTCTGAAATAGGACTGCAATAAGACTGTGTTGTCTGTTCCCGCAAAATAACTGTCTTAATATGTTCCACAGGTTCCTGAGTTGATAAATAGAACTGCCGGAGTCAAATAATGCCGTAAATTGTATGCCATTTTCTTGTAATGTGAATTACAGGATAAGCAGTATTGTTCTATTTCATGGTGTCTTGCTCGAGTAAACTGTCCCTAGCGTCTTTTATTGTCATACCTCCTGGAAATTGAAATAAGAACACCGTGAATTCATTGTCCCAGGAAGGGGAAACTTTATTGACACATTCCTGGGGTCAGATACATCACATGATCACACTGACAGAACCACAGGCACATAGATACAGGCAACAGAGCATGCACAATGTCGGCACTAGTACAGTGTATATCCACCTTTCGCAGCAATGCAGACTGCTATTCTCCCATGGAGACGATCGTAGAGATGCTGGATGTAGTGCTGTGGAACGGCTTGCCATGCCATTTCCACCTGGCGCCTGAGTTGGACCAGCGTTCGTGCTGGACGTGCAGACCGCGTGAGACGACGCTTCATCCAGTCCCAAACATGCTCAATGGGGGACAGATCCGGAGATCTTGCTGGCCAGGGTAGTTGACTTACACCTTCTAGAGCACGTTGGGTGGCACGAGATACATGTGGACGTGCATTGTCCTGTTGGAACAGCAAGTTCCCTTGCCGGTCTAGGAACGGTAGAACGATGGGTTCGATGACGGTTTGGATGTACCGTGCACTATTCAGTGTCCCCTCGACGATCACCAGAGGTGTATGGCCAGTGTAGGAGATCGCTCCCCACACCATGATGCCGGGTGTTGGCCCTGTGTGCCTCGGTCGTATGCAGTCCTGATTGTGGCGCTCACCTGCACGGCGCCAAACACGCATACGACCATCATTGGCACCAAGGCAGAAGCGACTCTCATCGCTGAAGACGACACGTCTCCATTCGTCCCTCCATTCACGCCTGTCGCGACACCACTGGAGGCGGGCTGAACGATGTTGGGGCGTGAGCGGAAGACGGCCTAACGGTGTGCGGGACCGTAGCCCAGCTTCATGGAGACGGTTGCGAATGGTCCTCGCCGATACTCCAGGAGCAACAGTGTCCCTAATTTGCTGGGAAGTGGCGGTGCGGTCCCCTACGGCACTGCGTAGGATCCTACGGTCTTGGCGTGCATCCGTGCGTCGCTGCGGTCCGGTCCCAGGTCGACGGGCACGTGCACCTTCCGCCGACCACTGGCGACAACATCGATGTACTGTGGAGACCTCACGCCCCACGTGTTGAGCAATTCGGCGGTACGTCCACCCGGCCTCCCGCATGCCCACTATACGCCCTCGCTCAAAGTCCGTCAACTGCACATACGGTTCACGTCCACGCTGTCGCGGCATGCTACCAGTGTTAAAGACTGCGATGGAGCTCCGTATGTCACGGCAAACTGGCTGACACTGACGGCGGCGGTGTACAAATGCTGCGCAGCTAGCGCCATTCGACGGCCAACACCGCGGTTCCTGGTGTGTCCGCTGTGCCGTGCGTGTGATCATTGCTTGTACAGCCCTCTCGCAGTGTCCGGAGCAAGTATGGAGGGTCTGACACACCGGTGTCAATGTGTTCTTTTTTCCATTTCCAGGAGTGTATAATTGATGGTCATGGCAGCTACGTCGTCAGCTTCATAAGTACGATTTGTGCCTGCCTGTGGTGCTAGTCATTGTGTATTACTTCTTTGTCGTCGGCCGTCTTTACAGGGATTTGGAGGTCTAATTTCTACAATTTCAACGAGTCGAGAGAGCCCTGATCTATTTACATCAAGCCAGTTCCGATTAAATTCAAGTCTGTTGTCATGACTATAGCGTCTGTCGTCTTGGTGGTAATTTATGTAATTGTCGTTTAAGTGGTAGAGAATTTATCTTGGAATCGTAATTACGAGGTGGACTGTTGCGTCTGAAGTCGTTTTTCTCTCCCTTGGTAATAAGTTTTCTGGTTCCCATATTGTCTATTTCTACCATTCTCTCTGTCGTAGTAATTATCACGGAATTGTGAGCTTTCTCTGCAATTTTTTTTAATCTGCCAATGGTTGTCATACGGATGGTGTCTGTTTTCGTCAGTATTTGCGTTATAACAGTAGACTTGTCGTGTATGGTTCTTGTTCCTTTTATCACGAAATTGTGATAGATATGACCCGTAATTGTTCCTGTGTACCTGTTTTCACATCATGGAATTGTCCGCATCGATTTCGAAATCTTGCAAAAATCCCTGGAAAGCTTCGATGTCATCTTTACAACGTCCTGCCAAAACAATATATCTTAAGTCTTCAGGCAGTTTAATTGAGCAAATGTGAATTAGTTCTGAGGTGCTGTACATATTTTATAGTGCTGGACAACTCATACTGTTCGAAATGCTTCATCATTATAACACTGTGTTTTACTCGATTTTGTGTAGCTTGACACCAATACGCAGAAAGTAAAGCATGATTATAATCTCCTTCACTGTGACATTCGCGAATAAACGATGGCATTCTTAGAGCTGGTTCATTTTCTAGCCATACATTAATTTCTAATCTATGCTCGACCAACTAGAAGGAAAGCAATGACAAAATTAATGAAGCCAAGCTTGTGGAATTATTTCATTACTAGAATTTCTTAATGTTTTAACTTTACGCGTTGTGATGAAGAGCTTATAGTCAAAGTGTTCGTTTCGTCTAGTCACAAATCGGTCATTGTTACATCTCGTCAGCGGTTCCATCTTAAGGCTCGGTGCACCCTGCCGACTCCTTTCAAAATCTCCGAAATACCATGTATTATAACTTTTCCGTATTTCTAAATCCCTCTTCCCGAGTCGGAGAGCGAGTATCCTGTGAAATACGTAATTCTTGTAAACCTGTGCTAGTTGTTCATGTACTTCCCCCACTTCTCTTTTGTGTTCCGTATTAATTTGTTTCTGACTCTGTTTAAACTTCCTAATTTACCTGTACTCCTGTGTCAGTAAAGGCTACCTGTCTTGTATCATTCAAATCATTATATCATTATCTACCTTCTCCGGTAATGTGCTGATTTCCTTCATATTTTTTTCTGAGACAAGTTTTAGAGTGTCCATTTGTGTCGTAATCGTATCTACTGTGTCTTTTCACAATTTTATATCCTCTCTACTTCGGCCATCATCAGTTATTTTACTTCCTAAATAGCAAAACTCCTTTACTACTTTAAGTGTCTCATCTCCTAATCTAATTCCCTCACCATCACCCGATTTAATTTGACTACATTCCATTATCCTCGTTTTGCTTTTGTTAATGTTCATCTTATATCCTCCTTTCAAGACACTGTCCATTCCGTTCAACAGACTGGTTTGACGCAGCTCTCCATGCTACTCTATCTTGTGCAAGCCTCTTCATGTCCCAGCAACTACTGCAACCTACATCCTTCCGAATCTGCTTAGTGCATTCATCTCTTGGTCTCCCCCTACGATTTTTACCCTCCACGCTTCCCTCCAATACTAAATTGGTAATCCCTTGATGCCTCAGAACATGTCCTACTAAACGTCCCTTCTTTTTGTCAAGTTGTGCCACGTAACTCCTCTTCTCCCGTATTCTGTTCAGTACTTCATCATTATTTATGTGATCTACCCATCTATTCTTCAGCATTCTCTTGTAGCACCACATTTCCAATGCTACTATTCTCTTCTTCTCCAAACTAGTTATCGTCCATGTTTCACTTCCGTACATGGCTACACTCCATACAAATACTTTCAGAAACGACTTCCTGATACATAAATCTACACTCGATGTTAACAAATTTCTCTTCTTCAGACACGCTTTCCTTGCCATTGCCAGTCTACATTTTATATCCTCTCTACGTCGACGATCATCAGTTATTTTACTTCCTAAACAGCAAAACTCCTACTTTAAGGGTCTCATTTCCTAACCTAATTCCCTCAGTCACCCGATTTAATTTGACTACATTCCATTATCCTCGTTTTGCTTTTGTTGATGTTCATCTTATATCCTTCTTTCAAAACACTGTCCATTCTTTTCAACTGCTCTTCCAGCTCCTATGCTGTCTCTGACAGAATTACAATGTCATCGGCGAACCTCAAAGTTTTTATTTCTTCTCCATGAATTTTAATACCTACTCCGAATATTTCTTTTGTTTCCTTTACTGCTTGCTCAATATACAGATTGAATAACATCGAGGAGAGGCTACAACCCTGTCTCACTCCTTTCCCAACCACTGCTTTTCTTTCATGCCCCTCGACTCTTATGACTGACATCTGGTTTCTGTACAAATTGTAAATAGCCTTTCGCTCCCTGTACTTTACCCCTGCCACCTTCAGAATTTGAAAGAGAGTTTTCCAGTCAGCATTGTCAAAAGCTTTCTCCCAGTCTACAAACGCTAGAAATGTAGGTATTAATGTAGGTAGAAATGTAGGTATTAACTCAGACTTATTATATTCATTTATCACCCACAATATAAAAGGCCCAACGCAATCTGACTACTATGCAGTGACAACAAGACTCCGAACAGTTAAAACAAAATAATGGCTCTGAAATGCAGGAAATCCTAACAACAATAAAGTCCAAAAAATATGAAATTAAGAATTATGAAATTACCCCCCACCCTGTTAATTGCCTAAACTCATTTCAATCACGAAACGCATTTTTTAATTTATAAGTCACTTACCACACAGAAAATCTTCATAACACGAACTACAGAAACTACATCCAGATAAATAAAATGATTCTCTACTATAGACTCTAGCTACTAGGAGGTATATGGTTAGCAAAAGAAAGATTTTGTAGAAGAGCAAGTAATGTATTTAGAAAATTTACCTTATTCATGTAACAACCTGTTCTAAAAAATACATAGTTCTCAATAACTCAACTCCCCAAATACTATCAACAACATCCATCATCCTACATTTCCTTGCGTCTCACTTCACGATGCATGTCCTACCAGCACAGAGGCTCTACTAAAAGAAACATGTCCGTACACTTGTCTGTCGATTCGCTAACTGCCGAGGGCGCAGGGGGCTGTCAGCGATATTAACACAGTCTATAGCGCTGCCAACATACAAATAGGCTACTTACAAGGTGAACACTGTGACACACACATTTGCGACGGAAGTGGCATCGCAGAAGCAGATGCCAACAACAGTTGTTAAGATTCAACAGGCACTCAACACGGTATTCGTTACAATTGTGGACGATAAAGACGTCAAGGAAGTTCGAAACAAATTAAAAGATGCTAAAAACCCAAGGTAGGTCAAAACCAGATTTCAGTCGATCAATAACACAAACAGTTACGTCATTATTGAAACAGAAGGCGAAGAAGACTGCTACAAGTTACAGGAAAAAAGCCATTGGGGAGAGAAAGCGGTTGCGAACCTCCGGAAACGTGCAGTCCTGTAGACATCATGTATATGCTTCCAACAGAAAGGCATAATGAATACATTTCAGACGATATTTATGAAATGAATACAGTAAAGCACCTCAAAAAAAGTGAACTCAAACCTGAGGTTATGCAGAAACTTAAAATACATCAAATAGGATACACCTTGGTACACCGCGTATGACATTTCTTCCAGAATCCGGAGCGCATTCTTGGTTAGGGCTACTGCCTATGTTGGCTTCAGGGCAGTGAATGTATAGGAATATTACGCCACATCCAAATGTTTTAAATATTGCGACCGACGACACACAACTACATCATGTACAAAAGATCAGGTCTACGCCAAATATGCCGCAGCAAAGCACCCAACGAACGACCGACAAAGAGAAGTGAAAACCCTACGTGTATTCCATACTCATACATCATTCAGGTGCACCCCTTGTCATGAAGTAGATAATAAAACTGGAGCGTACAGTCTTAGACATAAAAACCGATCGCCAGTCGGCAGCCACAGAGACTAAGCCCGAGTCGTTCACTTAAGGCGGCCAATAAAATCGACTGTCCCTGACAATCCAAAGTTTGGCCAACTGCACGGTCTGGCAATACTGTAAGATGAGGAAGATTCCGAGATGTAGTGTTGTGTGAGCACTTTGTGTAACAGTAATCGTAGTGCATTCTAAACGTATAAGTCGCGTGTTGGCATCCAACCGTATCTCTCCTTTTTTTTTCCTTTACCGCATTTCCGTCCTCGTCCAAAGTTATGAGTCTGATTGAACACAGAAAATAATTCGCTTCACATTCTACCCACCAGTAATAATAAATACTTACGGAAACAATTCCACACGACAGCTCGTGCCGACGTCGGGATCAGAACAGCTTCTGCTCTAAGTATTCCTCGAGCTACAGCGGCCACCGGACAGACGGCACCCGCTGCCTTAAATTGTACGTATTTTCGAAGCTCTACTTATCATCTTGCAGTTAAGCATTGGATTTAGTATACTTGAAAATCATGAATTTCAAGATTTCCTGAAGGCATTTGACACTGTATCACATAAGCGGATAGTAGTGAAGTTGCATGTTTATGAAATATCGTCTCAGTTGAGTGCTCTCATTTGCGTGACTGTCACAGAGGTTACAGTTTGTAGTAACTGACCGAAAGTCATCGAGTAAAACAGATGTGATTCCCGCGTTCCTCTAGGTAGTCTTATGGGCCTTTTGCTGTTCCTTATCTACACAGGGTGTTACAAACAGGTGCGGCCAAACTTTCAGGAAACATTGCTCACACACAAAGAACGAAAATATGTTATGTGGACATGTGTCCGGAAACGCTTACTTGCCATGTTAGAGCTCATTTTATTCTCTTCAAATCACATTAATCATGGAATGGAAACACACAGCAACAGAACATATCAGCGTGACTTCAAACACTTTGTAAAAGAAAATGTTGAAAAATTTCCTCCGTTAGCGAGGACACATGCATCCACCCTCCGTCGCATGGAATCCCTGATGCGCTGATGCAGCCCTGGATAATGGCGTACTGTATCACAGCCGTCCACAATACGATCACGAAGAGTCTCTACATTTGGTACAGGGATTGAGTAGGCAAGAGCTTTCAAATGCCCCCATAAATGAAAATCAAGAGGGTTGAGGTCAGGAGAGCGTGGAGGCCATGGAATTGGTCCGCCTCTGCCAATCCATCCGTCACCGAATCTGTTGTTGAGAAGCGTAAGAACACTAACTGAAATGTGCAGGAGCTCCATCGTGCATGAACGACATGTTGTGTGGTACTTGTAAAGCCACATGTTCTAGCAGCACAGGTAGAGTATTCCGTATGATATCATGACATCACCAACAATGCATTTCAAAACGTTCAAGAAAATCTGTGTTGATGACGTTATTGCACAATTGCGTGTGGATTCTCGTCAGCCCACACATGTTGAGTGTGAAAATTTAAATTTGATCACGTTGTAAAGAAGCCTCATCCGTAAAGAGAACATTTGCACTGAAATGAGGATTGTCACATTGTTGGATGAACCATTCGCAGAGGTGTAACCGTGGAGGCCAATCAGCTGCTGATAGTGCCTGCACACGCTGTACATGGTACGGAAACAACTGGTTCCCCGTAGCACTCTCCATACAGTGACGTGGTCAACGTTACCTTGTACAGCAGCAACTTCTCTGACGCTGACATTCGGGTTATCGTCAACAGCACGAAGAATTGCCTCGTTCATTGCAGGTGTCCTCGTCGTTCTAGGTCTTCCCCAGTCGCGAGTCATAGGCTGGAATGTTCTGTGCTCCCTAAGGAGCCGATCAATTGCTTAGAACGTCTTCCTGTCGGGACACCTTCGTTCTGGAAATCTGTTTCGATACAAACGTACCACGCCACGACTATTTCCCCGTGCTAATCCATACATCAAATGGGCATCTGCCAACTCCGCATTTGTAAACATTGCACTGACTGCAAAACTACGTTCATGATGAACACTTACCTGTTGATGCTACGTACTGATGTGCTTGATGCTAGTACTGTAGAGCAATGAGTGGCATGTCAACACAAGCACCGAAGTCAACATTACCTTCCTTCAATTGGGCCAACTGGCGTTGAATCGAGGAAGTACAGTACGTACTGACGAAACTGAAATGACCTCTAACATGGAAATTAATCGTTTCCGGACACATGTCCTCATAACATCTTTTCTTTATTTGTGTGTGAGAAATGTTTCCTGAAAGTTTGGCCGTACCTTTTTGTAACACCCTGTATGAACAATTTGGGAGATAATATGAGCAGCCGTCTTAGGTTGTTTTATCGACTGATAAAGTCATCAGAAGATCAAAACAAATTTCAAAACGATATCTGATTGGTGCGAAAGTTGGTAATTGACCCTAACTAACGAAAAGTGTGAGGTGATCCACATGAGTGCTAAAAGGAATTCGTTAAACATGGGTTACACGATAATTCAGTCAAATATAGGGGCCGTAAATTCAACTAAATACATAGGATTCACAATTACGAACAACGTAAATTGAAAGGAACACACACCAAGAACTTAGTTTATTTGGCAGGACACTTACAAAATATAACAGGTCTACTAAGGAGAATGCCTACACTACGGTTCTCCGTCCTTTTTTAGAATACCGCTGCGCGGCATGCGATCCTTGCCAGATAGGGCTGACGCAGTACATCAAAAAAGTTCGAAGAAGGGCATCACGGTTTCTATTACCATGGTAAATTGGGGAGAGTGTCATTGAAATGATATAGGACTTGGGCTGGACATAATTAAAAGAAGGTGTTTTTCTTTGCGACGGAATCTTCTCATGAAATTCCAATCACCAGCTTCCTCCTCTGAATGCGAAAATATTTTGTTGACCCTGACCTTCATAGGGAGAAGCGATCACCACAATAAAATAAGGGAAATCAGAGCCCGTACGAAAAGACATAGGTGTTCTTCCTTTCCGCTCGCTATACGAGACTGGAGTAACGGAGAATTGTGAAAATGATACAATGAACCCTCTGCGGGCTACTTAAAGAGATAAGCCGGTTACCTATGTAAATGTAGATCGAACTATGGTTAAGCATCCTAAAATTGAGTAGCAATTGGGCGACGGTGTAACATCTGCAAAACAGGATTTACTTGTGGTATAATAGAGCGATGAATGCAGGGGAGGCAACTCTAAGGATTTGAACTGTATGTGGAGCTAGTGCTTTTGACAAAAATACACCATAAAAAGAAATTTTTGTTTCAACAAAGATCTTTCTGGAATGAATGATGTTCCACATTAAGGAGGTCTCGACTACTGATATTGTTGATGATCATGCGGCATTTGCATTCAACAAGCGGAATTAAAGCCGTGAGGACGGGGCGTGAGTCGTGCTTGGGTATCTCAGTGGTACAGCACTTGTCCGCGAAAGGCAAAGTTCCCGAGTTCGAGTATCGGTCCGGCACACAGTTTTAATCTGCCAGGAAGTTTCATATCAGCGCACACACCGCTGTAGAGTGAAAATTTCATTCTAGAATCAACTTTCATTCTAGAATCAACCCCCAGGCTGTGGCTGAGCCATGTCTCCGCAATATCCTTTCTTTCAGGAGTGGTAGTTCTGCACGGAACGCAGGAGAGCTTCTGTGAAGTTTGGAAGGTAGGAGACGAGGTACTGGCGGAATTAAAGCTGTGAGGAGGGGGCGTGAGTCCTGTTTGGGTAGCTCAGTGATAGAGCATCTGCCCGCGAAAGGCAAAGGTCCCAAGTTCGAGTCTCGGTCCGGCACACAGTTTTAATCTGCCAGGAAGTTTAATATCAGCGCACACTCCAATGTAGAATGAAAATTTCTTTCTATTTTAGCATTGTCAGTTTGATTTAGATATTGTGGAAGAATATACTATTGCTAATTAATTTATCTTTGATGATTACTGTTGTGCTGAATAAAGTAATGTACAACGCCATTAAAATATTCACCGTATCAATAAAAATTGAATTTAACTTACTGGAGAAATATCAATACGGCAATCTGCCATAAAAAAGCATTAAATGTCTGTGAGACGATTATGTTTATTTTAATACGAATTAGTGGGATACTATTAACTTTTGACTTCGGAAAGGTCTGTATTACTTCATGTCTTGTATCGTACTCAAGTATGATGAACATGCATCGACGGCAACAAAAATATGTCGGCGGAGAAACCAAAGGTGGCATTAAGAGTTTAGCAATACCATAAGGTTTTCGCTCCGACACTAAGCAGTATTGAAAGTAGAAGACGATTTTTGCTATACCGTTGTGTTACGATTCCCTTATTGAGTTTCCGTCGGCCTGCTTGTAGCTCTGCTACTAAAGAATTAAAAATCTAGCTTTCAGCGAGTCTTGAATGGCGAACGAAAGCATCTTGCGGCAGGCACGCTACGTCGAAGCTAGCGAAGAAATGCGGCACGTGTGTACAAATATTTGGCCCACTAGCCGCTATCACAGATAAATCACAACGTAACAGACGAGTGTAGTTGTTGTTCCCGTGTGGAACGACTTCTGTGGACTCAAAAGCATTAACCGATATTCTCATACTATATCTCAAGAGAAAATCACTCACGTTATTCAACTGAAATGACACGATATTATCAAGTGAATTTACCAGGATAGTTCTGTGGCACCAAGGAAGTAGAGTCACTAAACATATTCAGCGTTGTTGCCAAGTTACAGATATATCACCAGGATGGATACCAGCTGTGAGGTACCTCAGTAGTGACTACAGCTTGGTCTCAAAGTTGTGATTGGCGAGGCCGGAATAGCCACATTATATGTCAATGAGTGTTATTTTCATTTCTGTAACTAGGCTTATGTTCTGCAGTATAATTACTTGTAATACTTCGAAGCACTGAGTGCAAACAGAACATCATGAGTTAATAAGTGCGACAATTATTTCTCCTTTATTCTCGTAATCGGACCAAATTCTTGAAAGCGTATTCATCAGCTTTACTGAGGGATATTCTCCGATTGCTCGAAGTGAGAAGAATTTATATGAATTCGAATATTCAGCTTAGCGAAACTCAGATGTTTCTGTTCTTCCAGCTGTAACATTTAAAAAATAATTTCAATAAGCAGCAGAATAGCGCATGTGAACCAACAATTAATAGTGACGTCATGTAATCTGAGAAACTGCATCTGTCATATCAAAACAGTGAAAAATTGCTATTTGTATCTGCACAGCACCGCACTACCAACTCAAGGATTTCGTAGGATTCCTATATTTATTTTTCCTTGTGATCGTTTACATTGACAGTAGATCAGGAGAAAAACCTTCCGATTTGCAATATACTTTTCCAACTAGATTTGAATCTTCGGCTACGCTTGTAGTAGCACTTAAAGTGAGGTATCAATAACGTGAGCATTCACTCATTGCTGCGGTGTAGGCTAAGGCAAAAAGAAGCTGGTTACCCAGAAAGTAAATGATGAGAGACACTGTAATTAACGCCTAAAATAACCATCTCGCAAACGAAAATCGTCCTAATCGCTGTCACTTATTAATCACGAATAGTGCAGAAAATTACAATTATATCTAGTGAAATGACTAGGTTAATGCAGCTCCAGGCTATCACTATCAGTGAGTTGCCAAATATTTTCCGAATAACATTATGCATACACGCATAAAAAAAAAAGGTTTTGCATCACCTCCATTCCGAGAGTTCCGGAACCTGTACAAAAAATTGGACACAAATCGACATAAACATCATTTCCCCCCATTTTATTGCTCATAAAAACCACTCATAGGAAGTTGCACCACCATACAACGAGACATTCGGAAGTGGTGATCCAGATTGATATAAACACAGGACCTCTAATACCCAGTAGCATGTCCTCTTGCATTGATACATGCCTGTATTCGTCGTTGCATACTATCCACAAGTTCATCAACGCACTGTTGGTCCAGATTGTCGCACTCCTCAACGGCGATTCGGCGTAGATGCCTCAGAGTGCTTTGTCGGTCACGTCGTCCGTAAACAGCTCTTTTCCATCCATCCCCGGCATGATGGATAGGGTTCATGTCTGGAGAACATGATGGCCACCCTAGTCGAAGGATGCCGTTATCCTGAAGGAAGTCATTCACAAGATGTGCACGATGGGGGGCGCGAGTTCATGAAGACGAATGCCTCTCCAATATGCTGGCGATATGGTGCCACTATCGGTTGGAGGATGGCATTCACGTATCGTACAGCTATTACGGCGCTTTCCATGACCACCAGCGGCATACGTCGGCCACACATAATTCCACCCCAAAACAGCAGGCAAACCCCACATTGTTGCACTCACTGGACAGTGTGTCTAAGGCGTTCAGCCTGACCAGGTTGCCTCCAAACACATCTCCGATAATTGTCTGGTTGAAGGCATACGAGACACTCATCGGTGAAGAGAACGGTCCATTCTGCATGTTGTTATGTCCATCTGGTGTTGTGGTTGCAAAGATGGACTTCGCCATGGACGTCTCGAGTGACGTTGCGCATCATGCAGAGTATTGCACACAGTCTGAGTCTTAACACGACATCCTGTGACTGCACTAAAAGCATTATTCAACATGGTGGCGTTGCTGCCAGGATTTCTCCGAGCCATAATCTGTAGGTAGCGGGTTTAGTGACATCTATGAAGAATCAAAGATACTGTGCCTGTGATACAATATCCACAGTCAACGTCTATCTTCACGACTTGAGAGAAGCGGGGTGATGCAAAACTTTTCTGATATAATAAGTATTTAAACCGACGAACTCTGGGATGTTGTAGGGGACATCAAAACAAATATTTTTCCCGAATGTCATTTTTTCCTATCTGGAGTATTCAAACCAGTAGAGACAGATTTCTCTGGCGGCAAATTAATTAAACCAACAAACACTTTCCCATTTTCTTATGACCAAGAGGCAACACATTAACACAACCCAATTTCAGTTACAGTAGATTTTCAAAAATGCCTCCATTGACACGTAAACAAAGTTTACATCATCGGATCACGTTCTTTCTGACATGGGCAAAAACCCCAGGAGTATCGTGAAATGTACCTGCTGCTGCTGCTGCTGATACTATCCGGGCAACCAGATCCTCTTCTTATGCAACAGGAGTTGCGTAAACAAGGTTGCGCACCTCTCTTCATACGAAAAGTCCAGAGGGGACATATCTGGGGATCGAGCAGGCCATGGTACAGGACCAGCTCTGTCAATACACATTTCGGGGAACCGTCGGTCCACGAATCGACGCACACGACGACTTAAATGTGCCGGAGCCCCGTCATGTTGGAACCATATGCATTGTCTTGTAGGGAGCGGGACGTCTTCCAACAATTCTGGGAATGCTCTGGCGAGAAAATTGTAATACTGTCTGCCATTTAATGCTCTAGGTAGCCGATACGGCCCAATTAAACAGCCCTCTATTACACCGACTTGATGAGCGCTAGTAACTGTGGCATGTGCGTTATCCTCACTCCAAACATGTGAATTGTACTTGTTGAAGACACCATCACGCTCGAAAGTTGCTTCATCGGTAAACAACAAAGGAGAAATGAAGGATGCATTTCACACTGTTTCAGGTACCACTGCGAAAACTGTGCTCTGGGTGAATAATCACTGGTTCCAGGTTGCGGAAACGCTGTAAGTGCAATGGACGTAACTACTGCTCTCGAAGGACTGTTCTTACACTTGTCTGATTCGTCCTCACGTTACGTGCAATTGCGCGAGTGCTGATTGAAGTATCCCGCTCCACATGCTGCAAGACAGCTTCCTCAAATTGCAACGTTCTTACAGCGCGACGGCGTCCCTGTCCAGGTAATCTGCTAAATGACCCGGACTCACGCAGACGTTGGTACACAGCAGCAAAGGTCGTATGATGCGGTTTACGGCGATTAGGATATTGTTGATAAACCAACTGTGCAGCTCGTCCGTTGTGGTGCGCTACGTAGTATGCACCAACCATATCAGTGCACTCACTCCAGGTGTATCGCTCCATTAGTAAACAGAGACAATGCACTACTACACTGGTGGACAGCACTTGCCTACAAATGAAGAGCGTAATACGCCCTCTAAGAACTGAAGATCGTAATACGGCCTTCAACAACTGAAGAGCGTAATACGGTCTCCAACGGTAAAAAAAAAAAAAAAAAAAAAAAAAAAAAAAAAAAAAAGGCTCTGAGCACTATGGGACTTACCATCTGAAGTCATCAGTCCCCTAGAACTGAGAACTATTTAAAACTAACTAACGTAAGGAAAGCACACACATCCATGCCGGAGGCAGGATTCTAACATGCGAGCGTAGCAGTCTCGCGGTTTCTCACTGACGTGCCTAGAACCGTGTGTGTGAGTGTGTGTGCGTGTGAGGTGTTTGTTCTTTCGGACATATCGGAATCGAAACAGACAGCCTTGTTGATCAGTTAAATACGGGAGGACAAATGTTCAGACTGTCAAAGGGCGTTAAAAAACACCTATGGCGGCAGATAAAAATCTGTACATGACTAGGTTCAAATCCGGATTCGTGGTGTCTTTTCTTTCGGACCTGTCCTAAACATACATATATGAGTAGACAGGGTGTTCCTGGAGAAATTGTAGACATTTTAGCATATGGTAGTACAGACGAATTGCATAAGAAATTCCATATAAATGTGTCTTCTTACTGAGTACAGAGATATAGTTGTTAATATGTAACCCTAACACACTCAAAGCAAACGCAAAAGAGGAAGTTGCAAGTTTATTTGCAAAGATTCTGCCACCAACTTCAATCCACTTTTGTCTTCTCTTGGTGACAACTCATGTAGCACTTCTGAAGTCCTCTTTGCGTTCTTTTATGATGGCTGCACACTGCATAATTCGAACTATCAAATCGGCTCTTCGGTCTGCTTCTTCTTTGTAGACTTCGCCTTTTAACCATCCCAACAGACACAACTACAAAGGGATAAGTTCCGGGGCCCCTGGTGGTCAAGAAAATTTCCTATATTTACTTATCCATCTTCGGAGAAACATTAGGTTTGGATGACGTGTCACCTGATAACTAGAATGTTTAAGATCCCCGTCATTCTGGAGACACATACTCATTTTTGTTGATAGAGGAACCTCTTTCAATAACGCTGGAAGCTCATTTTCAGGAAAATGTAGACGATGGGGTCCTGTAAGAACTAAAAACGAAACGAAAATGCACTGAACCTAGTTGTTTGTACTCAATGTCCGTCCACGTAGCGTAGTGGTAGCGTTTCCGCATACAACGCAGTGGCCCGGATTCGATTCCCGGCAGGGACTGGTTGTTGTGTGGCCTTCATCATTATTTTCATTATCATTCACCCGCAATTCGTGAAGTGGCGTCCACTAAAAGGGACTTGCTTTACGGCGGCCGAACACCCTCCGCATGGGGGCCCCCGACCAACAATGCCTTACGATCATTTCATTCATTTGTACTCAACAAAATTTGGACATACGTTATACGGCATTTTTTCTGTAATTTGTCTACACTACCACCTCTTAAAACTTTTTAATATTTGTTATGAACATGCAGTGTGGGTGCGACTGAGTGGAGTAATGGCTGACGGCGGAATGGGGGCGTGGGGAGGTGGATACCTCGTATGTGCTATGGGACAAAGATGGGAATTAGCGTCTGACGTGGAGCCTGTATAAATTCGTCCTCCAGGCACGTTGGTAATTGTGTCAAAACAGTACAATGGTCTGAGTATCTGCCTAGTTAGCAGCAGGTCCAGGTTCGAACCCCGGTGATGAATTTCAATGCCCTGTGAGAGTGTTAACATCTGCATCTCGATATTTATGATGTAATTGTTTTTTGAGGCAATACAGGTGATTAGCGACTATTTCTCTTGCCATCAATGTAATGGAACTTCAACGGCAAGAATTCCTTTAGTCATAACTCTTTGATGGTGCAGACTCATGACATATATATGCGGATCAGATAGTAGCACACATTTAGTCAAATAACTAATGGTCAGTATACAAGTATTTACGAACAGTAGAAGCAGGACTGTAGCAATCTGATCGCTTAGCCAAGTGCAACATGGAATACCTGTGTAGTGAGTCATTTCAACTGTATAGCTGATGGTAATAGCTGTCAAGCAATTCACTGTAGAATTAATGCAATACCCCCACGACGATCTCTGTAGTTATACTGTATCAGGAGCAGTTGAGTACTATGTACGTTAAATCAGATTACTCAAGCTGATGCCAAATAAAGAGAAGCGACAACTCAACAACACTACTATCTTTGCTTAGGTATTCAGCGCTAGATCATGTGCACCAGCCGGCTGCTATGACCAAGCGATTCTATGTGCTTCAGTCCGGAACCGCGCTGCTGCTACGGTCGCATGTTCGAATCCTGCCTCGGGCATGGAGATATGTGATGTCCTTCGCTTATTTAGGTTTAAGTAGTTCTAAGTCTTGGGGACAGATGACCTCACATGTTATGTCCCATAGTGCTTAGAGCCATTTGACCCCTTTTTTATGTGCACCACCTTAATGTTACTGTAAGCAGTTTGACAGCATAGCACCACCACATACACTCACAATCTGTACCATTATAATCACACAGTTGTTTCTCAAAGTGATTACAAGTTTCTGATGTTTCTCAAGAATAGCGGAAAGGGCCTCATTAATGTAAACTTCCAATTTCATTAAGATTAGGACAAAGAGATTCTAAATCAGAGTAAGAAGTTACCGAGCGAAGGAAAGAGTCCACTTATTGTCTCGAGCTCTTGCAGTTTGATATTAATGTAGTTCCAGATGTTTTAATACAAAGTTTTTTTTTTTTGCTGTCGGAGAACTCATATGGGCATTATCAAAGTTTAATTGCTACATAAATACCATAATAATACCTCATTTTTTATGAATATGACTAGAAAGGGACGTTAATTTCACATTTCCGTCCGTCTCTTGATGCTTTACTGAAAGAATTCTGAAGTGCACTCAAAGTTTTGTTCCCTGATTCATGAATTCTGTAAAGTGTTGTGGCAACTGGCAGTCATTGCTGAATACAGAATTGAGCAAAGATATTCACTGCTCTAAGGGAACTCGTCTTTGTTGCATATTTTTTCCATACTGTAATTAGCACAATAACAAATGGCTTATTCAGCTGAAGAACTCGATGCCAGCAAGTCTTTCAATAAGAACCTGCGAGCGGTAGTAATGCATGAAAGGAAACAAACAGTTGAACAAAAGAATGGTGAGCACCCTTCTTCTTGCGATTCCGACAGGGCCTACGATACGAATCTGGTGTCATATTATGCATCAAAACCATAAACTGTTAATTTTTTGACTTCATACTAAAACACAAATGAGAATTGACGTGTTTTCCTCTCTGAAACGTTAGGTTTTTTGTGTTTATTTTTTTAATTCATACTATAACAAGGGTGTTGATATGAGAGGAGGAAATGAAGCATACGCTTACAAAACATAGTATATCCTTGAGTGAATGAAAGCTCTGTAGTTCATTTTTCTATGTTGGATTAATTTTGATGTCACCTCACATTACTTTGTGAGAATGTTCCTATTTTTTTGGGATTCCAATAAAGTGGACATTTCATCACTGGTTAATATTCTGATGACTAATGGCATGCTGCATGGCCCCTATGAGTTGAGTCTAACGTTTGTTACTATAAGAACATGGAGGCAGTGATATCCGCTCACTGCAGTCAGAGCCAGTGTGATTTCTTTCTGTTTATGGCGAAGCGTCTACTGCAGTGTCCACGCTCAGCCAACATAAACAAAGCGCTGCGGCATTGGGCAGTATTAACCGCTGCACTTGTCGCGAGACGCGACAAGACCACAGTGTCTCTGCTAATGATATTATGGAGACAATACATCTTATGTACTGAACGTAATATGCAGGACATGGATTCAGTAAAAATTCTGTTTGTAGTAACTACCCGTAGCATTAAAATACTTTGCAGTAGTATTAGATGTAATATAAATGTTAATTGTCTCTCTAATATTAATAGTATTGATTCAGCTTGTACGTGAACACTAAAACACACACACACACACACACACACACACACACACACACACACACACACACATACACACACAGTCATTGATTCCAGTGATAGTGTCGTCTGCTGCCTGTTGAACAGTACATGCGCCAATCGATTCATTAGTTGACGTCGAGTGGATGGGATTTTTTAGTTACCTTGCATTGCATGAATTGAGAGACGTCGGGGCACTGATTCCACTAAGTCCTCGATAGTGTAGCGTTAATTTTTACTTCCCACCATACGTTTTCTATGTTCGTCCAAAAGTCGCTTGCAACTGTAGGTCCACATTGCAATGACTTCGTTGCCTCTACCCACATATTCTCTATCGGCTTGAGGTCCTGTGACTGTGGAACAAAGGGCAACAGTTTTTTCCTCTCTTGGCCCTGAAACCAATCTTGCACTGCTCTACTCTGATGGATGGGGCTGTAGTCCCGTAAATAAATTGTTATCTCGTTACTTCATATATTTATATTTAAATAATGTATTTCTAATAAGCACATTGAATTAGTATTTTCCACAGTGTTTAAGAATTCAGGCCCTGTAATCGATAAGTGTTCTAGATTCAACAGTCCGACTAGGAATGTTGTTTACCAAGTCTATCACATGATGGCAATCGTAGTGGGAAATCAAAATTTAAGACTGACTGGCTGAATCCGGTTAGAACGATCTGGTGTCGAACTTAAATTACAAAAATTGTATAATTTTAACGTCTGTATTGCAACAATGCTGCACACATAAATTCCTTTGATGGAATAACAGGTAGCAACTGTCTAAGGAAAATTGAGACATATACGCGGTTCTAGGCGCTCAGTCTGGAACCGCGTGACTGCTACGGTCGCAGGTTCGAATCCTGCCTCGGGCATGTATGTGTATGATGTCCTTAGCTTAGTTAGGTTTAAGTAGTTCTAAGTTCTAGGGGACTGATGACCACAGATGTTAAGTCCCACAGTGCTCAGAGCCATTTTTTTTAAATTGTGAAATGTATCTATTAGCACAAATGTAACGTAATTATGACCTATATTAATGTGATGCAAATACTGAATCAAACAATACACATTTGTTTTAGTGGTGGGAAGATACAACATATCAGATTAGCTGATGACATAATAAAAATAGTAATAATTCTTTGTGAGGTTGTTAGATCCTCCATCGGGCACCTCTTCAGGTGAAAGCCTCCCAGGTATGGTACCTGGGGTGGACCAAACATTATCACAATTCTCAAAGGTTATTCAGTCCGTTGAACTATAATCCAGACAGGAGTGAAAATCACCGGTACTCTAGTGAGCGTCTGTTGGCTCAGTGAGGTCGGGTGAAAATATTTGGTTCCAAAGGCTTCGACAACTTCTAGTCCTATCCGGTCCTTGTATCATCCAGGCCAAACCAATGGAACACAGGCAAACACGAACTGACCTAGTAAATTCACCTGTACCTCAGGTGGTACACAACCCGCCCATCGACAGACGGCATATGGACATTCGGATTCTGGGGAGTCAAGGCTAGCACAGGAGAGAATATCGGAGATGTCTGGTAAATCTTCCTAGAAGCAGAAAACATTCACTGGAGCACTAAATATCAATACATTGATCCAAACAGGAAGACTACACAGTCTCACATTAGAAATCGACCGAAGAAAAATTCTCATCCTTGCTCTGCAAGAAACACAGCTAACTAATAATGAAAACTTGCATTTCGAAAACTATCGCATCTTCAAGAACAAAACCCCATAAAAGGTATCGAAAGGTGCAGCATTCCTTGGAGCAGCATTTCCCGTACACAGATCCATTATCAGCTCTGTGAAAGAAATCACACCCATCGACAATAGACTTATGGCTATGTGCATTCAGAGCACCAATAAAAAATGTACACTCATCAATGGACATGCCCCTACCAGAATCGAAAATAAGGAAAACACCAAAAATGTCGAAAAATTCTGAAAACACTTCAGAAAACCATGAGAAAAACTCACCAAGATGACGTGATAATCCGAATTGGAGACTTCAGAGCAATATGTGACAGTAAAAACCTATAGAAATATCATCGGTAAAATTTCAGCACACCAGAACACTAACACGAATGGTATTGATTGACATTTGCCAAAAATTCAACCTCAAAGTCATGTCTACTCGCTTTACAGAATTACCAGAAAAACAGAAAACATGGTGATCCACTATCCAGGATAATGGTGAATACCAGATCGACCACGTTGCCATCTCCTACGCCCACTACAGAATCATTCACGATATTGAAGTCCGCCGACGAGGCGCGAACACTGACTCAGACCACTATCGCACAGGAGTAAATGAAATTCTCTCCTAAGACATATCACCTTAAAACTCTCTGCATCCAAAAATTCGACACCTCCAAAATTCAAGACACCAAGACCACAGAAGAAAGGGAAAAAGAACGGACAATCAACTCGACAGACATGTACAGAAAAATTATTAGAAGTGCCAAAAAAACTAATCCCACTTTTTAAAAAAGGCAAAATACTCATGGTGGGACTCCAACTGCGATAAAGCCATCATAAATCACCACTCGCCTTCCAAAAGTACAACAACAACAAATCGACAGGTACCCTACAGCACTTCCTTGACATCCTCAAACAGACAAACAGAACCATCAGAAAAACCAAACGCAACTACATCACCGAAGAGCTGGAATCAGTTGACGACAACTTCAGAAAATACAACAGCAGAAATTTCTATAGAACTTTCGTAAGCAAATTAAAGGTACTCACCACATAATGTGCCCTTCAAGAAAAAAAATGGAACTCTCGCCCTCACTAATCAAGAAAACTTTGAGGAACTGGCATACTACTTTTTTGATCTCCTTAACCGCCCCGAGCCACCCGAATGACTCCCAAACACATCCCAAGATAGACAAAACCAGATGCCGATCCACGAACACAAGAATAAATACAGCACCACATCAAAAAACCTAAGAACGGGATGTCGTGAGGAAAAGACGGAATCAAACCAGAACTAAAAAATCTTTGATCACGATCTCTACAGGAAATCACACAGACCATTCAGGAAATCTGGCGAAGTGAAAAACTCCCAGACGACTGGAAATTTGCACTGATATATCCAGTCCACAAAAAAGGAGACAAATCTCATGTGAATTACTACAGAGGAATTTCCCTCCTTCCAGTCCTTTATAAAATCATCTCCACGTGCCTCTTACACGCGCAGAAGAACGAGTCAAACCCGTAACTGGTGAATACCAACGAGGATTCATACCACACAGATATGGCACCGAAAATATTTTCAACCTGAAATCCACACCGAAAATACGAGCCATAAGAAATCTCCCAACCACCATCACATTCGTTCACTTCAGGAGAGGCTACGACTCCATCGACCGACAATCCCTTTTAAGAAAGCAGTCTCGACCCTCAAACACGACGATGCATCCAACAAATCCTAATAGACACAACTTCCTAAGATAAAGTCATCAGAGAATGGGAAGAATAAATAAGAAAGAGAAACACCTGGAGACCCTTCTGGTTAGAAAGACAACAGTATAACATCAACGTCTCATGCCTAGCCTTTGCTGACGATCTTGTGATCCTTTCCGGGGATGAACAAACAGCAATTCATCAGATCGATGTCCTCAAAGAATGTGCCGAGAAAGTTGTACTATAAATTTGTTTCTCAAAAACCGAATTCATGGCCACAAAACACATAAAAACACTAAATGTGATCACAAAATATGACACAGTAAACAACGTTAAATACTATAAATACTTAGGTAAAATCATTGAACCCACAGCTACATAAAGTTTAGCAGAAAAAACACGCGACCTCAAAATGCGAAAAGCATATGGAAAAATCGAGGGAATCTACAACAAGAAATGGATGAACATCAGTACCAAAATGCGAGACTACATGACTGTTATCAAATCTGAAACACACATCAAATCTGAAACACTCTACGCCAGTGAAACTCTAGACCTCATTTACAAAGGGGACCTCGAGAAAGCTGAAAGAAAAAATCCTTGAGCCAAACTCACAGATGAAGTATATCGTCTAGTGTCATACACAGTAATAGAAAAATACTCCATCATCAAAACCGATCTCCGCAAACGACGACTGAAATTCTACGGTCACACCCCGAGACAATATGACAGCCTACTGACATAGAAAATGTTGATGTATCTTCAGAAACTATAAACTGTAGGTCTTGACCACACAAGTCCAAATTGATCTAAAAAAAAGTCAACATCACTCCCACAGACATTGACTTTCGAAAAGCATTCAGAGATAAAATCTACCGCTGGGAAACTGGGGAAGATAAACCGAACAAATCTAGGAGAGAACGTACAGAAGAACGTCGCGCTAAACACAGGGATATGATGAAAGAATTCTGAAAGAACAAGAAAAATAATAGCAACAGATGATAATTTGCTTTATATCATCTCCTATGGGTCGAAACAATGCAAATTAATAATAATAATAATAATAATAATACTAGTACTAATAGTAGTAGTAGTAGTAGTAGTAGTAGAATATTCAGAAAATGAAAATGACCATGCAGGTGCTACCCAACGCATTGTGAAAGATAAGATTGAAAGTAACATTTAATTAAGCAGACCACAGAATGGACAGCAATGAGGAAACATACTAACGAGATCAACGCAGACAGAAAAGCACTGGGTGCTATAAGTTAATCACCTCGAGCTCTTCATCTACGTGGAATGTAGTCTTTAGTTAACGATAAAAGATGCTTAGTGTAAGTGAAGAACAGAATTTTAATAATAAAGCAAACGTTTATAGCCAAGACATATCAACAATTAAACACATCAATGAGGTAAAACACAAATGCAGTGCAAAATCAACTATCGGGACTTAAATCCCTAGAACTCTGAGGAATCAAGCATAGAACTTTCTGGAAGGAACAGTAGTTTATATACAAGGCATAGCGACTAGGATAACATTAATGGAAACAATGAAAAATATGGAAGCACTATGAGACACAAAGAACGGCAAATGCAGATCATTTGATGCATCTTTATGTAAATCATAATCACGGACAATTTGTGAGGCTAGGGGCTACGAGGGCGAAGAGGAATCTCCGCTTTCAGGATATCATGACCAAATTAAAATGCAACAAGCATATTGAGAACATCAAGAGACACCAAACGAGAGAATATAATGGTTTCTTCAATAAATTGTAGGCCAAAGAAAAAGAGTGGAAAAAACTGGTGGTAAGGTCTTATGGGACCAAACTTCTCAGGTCATCGGTCCCTAAGCTTACACACTACTTAATTTAACTTCAAATGACTTACGCTAAGGACAACAAACACACCCATGCCCGTGGGAGGACTCGAAACTCCGACTAGAAAATGAGTGAATCAGTATTTGCGAAATATGAAACAGTTTTCATGATACTTGCTGTTCATACCTGCAAGAAATAGATGTCTCCTTGAGGATGCTGCAGCTCCAACCGCGGCATCATTATATGTTCTAAAATGTTAACATACGCCTCTGTGTTGAGGCTCCCTCAGTATGCCATATGGGCCCTGCTCCCCGAGCCGAGACGTAACCCCACACGCCAACAGAAAAGCGTCCACTTCTCTCTCTTTCCACTATATACATCGGACTGCAACACCCTCTCTGTGGCCGGTACATCTAATATCAAACGTGTTTATCTGTTAGTACAAGGGCTGACGAATTAAGCAATGCAGTAAAGTCGATACCAAACAAATTAAACAACAAAACAAGAAAAGCATTCTATAAAAACTATTCTCCATTACAATAACGTAAAGTCACTTCTATCGAAAACAATTTCATTCACGATACTATAAACAATAAATGTATTGATATCTCACCTGAACTCGAGCATTGGTAGCGGAAGAAATTATTTTCTCCTCTGAAATGGATATACTTCTCCTCGAAAGCAATATGGTCGATCTCATATTTCGTCAAGCGCTGCTTTATAGCAGCTCTTCGGCTTATCTTTCAGTCTCCTTTTCACAGTTCTTGAACCACCAGGAAACTGAGAAACCTCTCCCAGTTGTCGGCAGCTGATTAATGGAATGGTGTGTATATTGTCGAATAGACACCGGTCCTTCCTCTCACTAGACACTCGGGGCCACCCACTCCCACTTTTCCGCCCGATACGGCCTGTTTCCATATAGGTTTCCTACCATTGCCTAGATGTCCTCTTCGTTACTCCGCACCTCTAACCCGATTCAATGGGCACTAATTTCCGTCCTCAATCAGTGCGATAATAGGACATCTTGTCTCTCGAATCCAAATTCAAATGGCTCAGAGCACTGTGGAACTTAACATCTGTGGTCATCAGTCCCCTAGAACTTAGAACTACTTAAACCTAACTAAACTAAGGACATTACACATATCCTTGCCCGTAAGGTTATCAGCGCCCTCACTTAAACCGATGACAATTTATGGTCATAACGACGAACACAATTATATCTAATAAAAAATAAGAAGTTTAACTAGTTAATGAGATGGAAAACGAAACTAGTTACAATATTGGATAAATAAATAACGTTAGGCCGTAAAACAAATCGGATTAAAAATGACTGAAGTATTAATGCAATGGAAAGCTACGAACTGAATTTTTACCCAACCGATGTTCAGTACGTAAGATGTATTAACTCCACAATATCGTTTGCAGAGGCAGGGCGCTCTTGTTGTCGCATGCAGCGGTTAGCAGTGCCCAATACCGGCGCGATTTGTTTGTGCTGCTTGAGTGTGGACACCGCTGCAGACGCTTCGTCATAAACAGAATGAAATCATATTGCCTGTGACTGCAGAGAGCGGCCATCACTGAATGCATGTTCTTATAGTAACCAACGTGAGACTCTACTCACAAGGACCATGGAGAAATTGGAACGGGTATCATATCATTAGTCATCAGAATATTAACCAGTGATGAAATGTCCACTCTATTTAATCCAAAGAAAATAGGAACCTACTCACAAAGTAATGTGAAGTGACATCAAAATTAATCGAACAGACAAAAATTAACTGCAGAGCTTTCATGCACGCAGCAGTAGCACACAAGGAAATATAACGTTTTGGAAGCGTATACTTCATTTCCTCCTCTCATATCAACGCCCTTGATTTAGCATGAAGTGAGAAAATAAACACAAAAAACTAACGTTTAAGGGAAAAAAATAATTCATTTGCTATTCTCATATCATAACTTTTGTTTTAGTATGAAGTCAAAAAATCAACAGTTTACGATTCTGAAGCATAATCTGACATCAGGTTCTTATCGTAGGCCTTATCGGAAACGAAAAAAGAACGGAGCTCTCCATTCTTTTGCACAACAGTCTGTTTCCTTTCATGCATTACTACAGAAATATGGAATTGTACTGTGCACGAATGACCTTGCTTCAGATAAGGAATAGTTTTAAGAACTGCATTTGATAGCTAAGAATATCAGGTGGTTTCAGAAATAAACCCAGTTGTCGTGCGGGCAATTAAACTAAAGTTCTAGACCTTTTAATTATGCGAGCGCCGATTAGAATCCAGCGGGAAGGCAGACAGACTGCCGGCAAGAGCGGAGGCAGCGTGCCGAAGGGCTACGACAATAGCCGAGTCGGGCGCGGTAGGCCAGCACGATGACTTGCAAGAACGTGGAGGCGGAAGGACACAGAAAAGCCACAGGTAGCTTAGAAATACGACGCAGCATCTACTTGCGGACACCCCTTGGGGATGGAGGAGATGGACTGGTTCGACCAGACGCTGCCGAAGGATAAAAAACTATTGCGTTTGAAAAAACTTTAAGTTAGAGATGAGGGCCAGAGTAAAATTTGCAAAAGAGTGTATATTAAAAGCGTATATACTCAGAGAGTAACAGGGAAGGTATAAGGAAAAATGTGTCTGTTGTAAGGAGAGAGATGGTGGCTGATGTCACAAGCAGTTCAACGGGGGAGAAGGGTCGAACAGCACGCCATTGTAGAGGACTAGTGGTTAGACCGGAGAGAGGTACGAATGGCCTACAATTGCGCCCCCGCAAGATTACCAACTAAGCTTGGCTTTTTGGCTAAATCTGAATAAGGCCGTGAAAAAGTAACGTTCACGTAGGTGGTGAAGTTATTTTGACGTTTAATGAATGTTAATCATAAGATGGGACGATTACTGAGGAACAACCGCAAATAGTTAATTGAGCAAAGCTTAGTGCATGCAACACGACAGTCATTGAATACGGTATGTCAGCTGCTGTTGTCGCTCCTGCTGTTGCAATTCTGTTTTTGTTTTCTGCCAGTGACCATTATGACCATTTGGCTACGATCATGTTTATTTTTATGTGGGGTATCAAGTGTGAGTAAAGACTGAGTTCCATGGGATCCGTTAATACAAGACCCTAGCTCTGTTCACTAAGAGACCCGCGTGGCAGCTGGGTGAGTTATATTAATACGATCACAATTGGAGTTAGCCTGACTGAGACAACAACCAAATGCAGTCTGTATCCGACAGTGGTCTCAAACCCAAATAGACGGGAATATCCGTCTGACCGCTATCTGACGGGGATCCTAGCGTGCACGTTTTTGCAATTTGTTTGTAATAAATTGTATCAAAGGATTTTGAAGCCAATATGTCTCTACAAAATAATTGCTTTTATCAGAACTGCACTGCATATTTTAGTAGAACCGAAATTCCTCTCCTTCCTTAAGTATTTGGTACATCCAGAATCCACAGAGTAAGGGCAGGTAAGGTTACAGGTCGAGAAAGTACGGACGCGGACTTCGCAGCCATCGTGGAGGTAATGATAAAGAGCACCTGCCACACACCCCTGGAAATCTACCGCTTACCGTATCCCACAGGCCGAAGGATCTAGGATGTCATATGTTAGGGTTTGTCATTCCGCAGAGGGGATGTTACAAGTCGCTACATCGGCCTAGGCAATGTTACACTGCCGCTCGCATATTCTTATCAAAGAACTTGCGGGCATCAAAATCTTCAGCAGAATAAGCCTTGTGTTATTGTGCTGATTACGGCATGTAAAAAATGCAGGAAAGACGAGGTCCCCTAGATATTTGCACATGTCTGTATTCAGCAACGACTGCCAGCTGCCACAGCACTTTACAGAATTCATGCGGCAGACATCATTCAGTAAAGCATAATGATACGCACGGAAACTCAATTTAACGTCGCTTTCCGAGTCATACTCAATCAAAAATAAAATGTTATTAAGGTGGTTATGTGTTCTTGCAATTAAACTTTGGTCATATCCATATGAGTATTCGGAGAGCCAAAATAACCTGTTAGTATGAAACCATCAGACACTATATTCATCTTCCCTTCGCTGGATAACCTCTTAGTGTTATTTAGGATTCTCTCTGTGCCAGGCGTAATCCGAATGGAACTTCACGTTCGTGAGGCACTTTTCGCTATTCTTGACGAACATCAGATATTTCTAACCACTGTGTGTAACAACTGTGTGATGATAATGGAAGAAGTTGTCAGTGGCTGTGGTCGTGTTATGATGTCAAACTGCTTACAGTAACGTTAAGGTGGCGCACATGGAAAATGGTTCAAAGGCTCTAAGCGGTATTGGACATAACATCTGAGATCATGAGTCCCCTAGACTTAGAACTACTTAAACCTAACTAACCTAAGGACAACACATAAATCTATGCCCGTGGCAGGATTCGAACCTGCGACCGCGGCAGCAGTGGGGTTCCGGACTGAAGCGCCTTGAACCGCTCGGCCACAGTAGCCATCTGGCGCACATAATCTGGCACTGAGTACCTAAGAAAGGATAGTGTAGTGTCGTCGTCGCTTCTCTTTCTTTGGCATCAGCTTGAGTAAACCGATTCAACGAACATAGTACTCCATTCACGAGCTGCTAATGATACAGTTTGAGTACAGAGATCATCGTGCGGGTAGTGCATTAATTCTGCGGTGAACTGCTTGACAGATATTTCCGTCTGCTATGCAACTGAATTGAGTCACTACACAGGTATTCCATGTTGCACTTATTTAAGTGATCAGCTCGCTGCAATCCTGCTACTAGTGTTGGTAAATACTTGTATCCTGACCATTAATTATTTGGCTGAATGTGTACTACAATCTAATTCGCATGAATACGACGTGAGTTTTCCCCATCACGGAGTAGTGACTAAGGGAAAGAATGCCGTTGAAGTTGCATTACTTGAATGGCACGACAAATGACCGCAAATCATCTATAGTGCCTCAAAAAGCAATTGCACCTTAAGCATCGACTAACAGTCATCAACACTGTCACAGGGCAACAGTGGCATATGAAAATTTGTGCCCGACCGGGGTTCGAACCTGTACCTGCTGCTTATAAGGCAGACACGCTGACCATCGTAATATCGGTACATAATTCCTAACATGCCTGCAGGACCTATACACACACGTTCCTCGCCACACGCTAGCCGCATACCACATACACGATAACTCCTCTCCCCGTCCACCATTATTCCACACCCTCGCACCCAAACTGTATTCGTGCGATTGTTCGGAGGATGACGTGCGTCTAGCACTGAACACTTCCGATGGACCCTCGACACAACAAAAACTATACAGCATATTTCATGATGAATAGTAAATATTGTAAGAGCTCACAGTATCAACAAATTGGAAAAAATTCAACGTAACATGTGTGCAACTCCCATTGAGTGCATACAGCTGGGTGCAATGCATATTCGTTATGTTCATTTGTCCTTACTGGACACCGTCGTCTTGATTTTCCTGAAAATGAGCTTCCAGCGTTATCGAATAAGATTCCTTTATCTAACACAATGTGTGTGTTTCTCCAGCATGACGGGACTTCTGCACATCCTAGTCGTCAGGTAACACATCATCGAAACCTAATATTTTCCCGAATATGGGCACTTTTCTTAGCCACCAGGGGCCACGGACCTTATCCCTTTTCATTTTTGCCTGTGGGGATGGTTGAAAGACGAAGTCTACAAAGCAGACTTAAACCCAGAGCCGATATGATCTTCGGTATTATGAATAGAGGAGCCCTAATAAACGAACGCAAAGACGACCTCAGAAGTGCTACACGTGTTGTTATCATGAGAAGCCAAAAGTATATTGAAGTTGATTAGGCAATTTTTGCAAGCAAAATTTGAACGCGATCTTTTGCCTTTGTTTTGAGTTTGTCAGAATAACACACTGGCAGCTGTATTTCTGTACATATTAAAATGTGGACATATACATATATGCAATTTTTATGCAATTCATCTATACTACCACCTGATAAATTATCTACTGTTCCTCCTGAAACACTCTGTATACGCATGTATGTGTGGCGTCTGTTCTTTCGGACATGTCCCAAAGAAAATACCCCACGAACTGGGGTTCGAACTTGGTCAGGGGCCAGCCGTTGTGACCGAGCGGTTCTAGGCGCTTCAGACTGGAACCGTACGACCGCTACTGTCATACGTTTGAATCCTGCCTCGGGCATGAATGTGTATGATGTCCTTAGATTAGGTAGGTTAAAGTAGTTCTAAGTTCTAGGGGACTGATGACCTCAGGTGTCAAGTCCCATAGTGCTCAGTACCATTTGAACCACTTGAACCTCGTCAGCCAAAAATTTTCATCTAGCGTCGTAGCTGTAGTTTTACGGCCTATGACGTCCTGGACATCTGTCCTTCAATATTTAATTGATAAAAAGTTTCTCTGTTGCTTGGGACAACAGTACATTTTCAGGCGGAGAAACTTTCGAAATTACAGTAGCTACAATTGTCAATAATAGATGGCGCTGCGGTCTGGGAAACTCTATAGTACAATATTTTGCACATATCCACCATGCGTAGCAATAATATGGCGTAGTCTCTGAATGAAATTACCCGAAACCTTTGACAACGTGTCTGGCGGAATGGCTTCACATGCAGATGAGATGTACTGCTTCAGCTGTTCAATTGTTTCTGGATTCTGGCGGTACACCTGGTCTTTCAAGTGTCCCCACACAAAGAAGTCACAGGGGTTCATGTCTGGCGAATAGGGAGGCCAATCCAATGTTTCGGATAGCCCAAAGCAATCACACGATCATCGAAATATTCATTCAGGAAATTAAAGACGTCGGCAGTGCGATGTGGCCGGCACCATCTTGCATAAACCACGAGGTGTTCGCAGTGTCGTCTAAGGCAGTTTGTACCGCCACAAATTCACGAAGAATGTCCAGATAGCGTGATGAAGTAATCGTTTCGGATCTGAAAAATGGGCCAATGATACCTTTGGAAGAAATGGCGGCCCAGACCAGTACTTTTTGAGGATGCAGGGACGATGGGACTGCAACATGGGGCTTTTCGGTTCCCCATATGTGCCAGTTCTGTTTATTGACGAAGCCGTCAAGGTAAAATCAAGCTTCGTCAGTAAACCAAATGCTGCCCACATGCATATCGCCGTCATCAATCCTGTGCACTATATCGTTAGCGAATGTCTCTCGTGCAGCAATGGTAGCGGTGCTGAGAGTTTGCCGTGTTTGAATTTTGTATGGATAGAGGTGTAAACTCTGGCGCATGAGACGATACGTGGACGTTGGCGTCATTTGGACCGCAGCTGCAACAGGGCGAACGGAAAACCGAGGCCGCTGTTGGATCACCTGGCGCACTAGCTGCGCGTTGCCCTCTGTGTTTGCCGTACGCGGTCGCCCTACCTTTCCAGCACTTTCATCCGTCACGTTCCCAGTCCGTTGAAATTTTTCAAACAGATCCTTTATTGTATCGCTTTTCGGTCCTTTGGTTACATTAAACCTGAGTTGAAAACTTCGTCTTGTTGCAACAACACTGTGTTCCAGGCGGTGGAATTCCTACACCAGAAAAATCCTCTGTTCTAAGGAATAAACCACGTTGTCCACAGCACACTTGCACGTTGTGAACAGCACACGCTTACAGCAGAAAGACGACGTACAGAATGGCGCACCCACAGACTGCATTGTCTTCTATATCTTTCACATCACTTGCAGCGCCATCTGTTGTTGAAAATTGTAACTACTGTAATTTCGAAAGTTTGTCCGCCTAACAATGTACTGTTGTCCCAAGCATATTGCAACAAACGGTGAATTTCTATCGCTGCTCGTTTAGTTTTTATTGCAGTTTCAAATATACCGGTCTTTTTGAAACACCATATATATATATATATATATATATATATATATATATATATATATATATATATATATATATGTGTGTGTGTGTGTGTGTGTGTGTTGTTCAGTGATAGCGACGGACAGGAGCTGAATTAACCTATTCGTTTTCGAAATGATTACTTTAGGCGTTAATTAGAGTGTCTCTCATCGTTAACTATGTGGGGAAACTGCTCTTTCTATCACAGTCTATACTATAGCAATCGTCACTTTCTTGATACCTCGCTGGATGTGCTACTGTAACTGTAGCAAAAGATTCAAATCCAGACGGAAAAGTTCCACCTCTGCTGTCATTGAAAACGATCACAACGGAATTAAGTATAGGAATCCTACGAAACCCCTGAGTTCATACTGTGGTGCTGAGCAGATGAAAAATGTAGCTTTTTGCAATTATCAGATAACAGATACACTTTGTCAGATTCCACTAATTATGTTCCGTCACATGCGCTTTTCTGTCGCTTATTGTAACTATTTCTGTGTATAGAGCTGGAAGAAAAAGACATCAGAATTTCACCATGTGGAATATTCGCATTCATCTTAATTTTTCACATTTCGAGCAATGACAGAATAACTGTCAGAAAAGCTGACAACAAGAAGCGATGTTATACCTGTCTTCTGGCGGGCGTGCCAATGATAGTGATCTCAATATTGTATGGCATACATACGTTGCCAAGTCAACCACTGGAGAAGCTCCAAGACTGAATCACGTCTGGTGAATACGTTTTCAGGTTTTCGGTTCAATTAAGATAGTAAAACACTAATAATTTTGCAATTATTAATTTATGAACGTTTCGTTTGAACTCCGTGAATTGATGTATTAGAAGTAATTATACTCTAGCCCATAAACAGAGTTACAGAAATGCAAAAAAAGACTCCAGTGACATATAATGAGGATACTTCAGTCCTTTCCACCCGTAACTTTGAGACGAAGCTATGGTCAGTTCCGAGATCACTCACAGCTGGTATCCTTCCTAATAGTATAACTACAGCTTGACAACAACGCAGAATATGCTTGGAAACTCTGTGACTAACGAGTTGATTCCTTGATGGTACTGAACAATCCTGCTAAATTCACTTGATAATATCGTGTCATTTCAGTTGCATAATGTATTTTCCACTTGATATGTGATATAAGGATATCGGTTAATGGTTTTGAATCCACGACTGTCGTTCCGCAAGAGAAATAACACTTTTCTCGTTTCTTATATTGCAATTACGTCACAGCGGCTACTGGGCCAATACGGAAGACACATACACCGTATCAGAACGCTAGCTCCGACGTAACGCGCCTGCCTGCCACATGAAACCTGCCACCGTTCGCCTTTCTATACTCGCTGAAAGCTAGATATGCAATTCCTTTCCAGCATACCTACAAGCAGGCAGATGTAAACTCAATAAGGGAATCGTAAGACAGACCTCGAGCAAAATTCGTCTGGCCATTTTCAGTACCCCTTAGTGTCAGAGCGAAAACCTTATGGTACTGCAAAATTCTTAATGGCATTTTTGTTTTCTGACGACATTTTTGTTCTTATGAATACATAATTATTTTATGAAGTGCCTCATATTCATAATATTTGAGTATGATACAGGACATGAAGTAAATACAGACCTTTTCGAAGTCGGTAATATCTCAATAACTGGCGTTAAAATTGGCAGTATCGTCTTACAGACACTTAATGCTTTATTACGATAGACGGCCGTCGTGATGTTTCTGTAGTGAGTTAATTTTTTTTAGTACAATTGATACTTTAATAGCGTTTTCCATTACTTTATTGAACACAGCAGTAATCATGAAGGAGATATTAATCAGCAACATGCCTGTTGAAACCTACTGGTTCTACTGATGTCATTAAACCAGAGTAGTCTTGACAGATTATCGATCAAGAGCGGGAAAGGTAAAATTTTACAAGTATACGATCAGAGGGTCAAGTGACTGAGAGATGAATTCGCTATCAACCTCCTGCATAGTTTTGTTTCTCAAATCAACAGAGTGTGTTATCATGCACTAGCACACGAACTCCTATAGATACCTATTGGTTCTGATGATGCCATTAAACGAGAGTAGTCTGAAGAGCATTTTCATCTAGAAATAAACCGCCTTGGCGGTTGACTGGTCAACAGCGGGAGTGGTACAGAGGGACAAATGCCTGAGAGATGACTTCCCTATTAATACTAGTGCCTGAGAGATGACATCCCTATTAATACTAGTGCCTGAGAGATGACTTCCCTATCAGCCTCCAGGATAATTTTGTTTCTCAAATCAACAGAATATGTTATCATGAGGTGCACATGTGATGTAGTTTTGTCGGTAGATTATCTTATACGGCAACCAAAAGGTGTCTCAGTTGTTGGTAACAAATTCCAGCTGTTATGGACACACCCTTTGGGAAGAAGCCGTAGTGCAAAACACACTTTTGGAGCTATCAGATGGAAAATATTATGTTCACACTATTCTTGGCTCGACTTTACGTCTTTTGATATGGCTCAGCCTTTAATTTATACTTAGTAAGTTAACGCTAAGGTCTTCGTAACACATTACCAGTAACAGTAATGCATAGGAATGCTCAACGAGCGACCTGATAACGTTCAAACGAAACTGCAATAATAGTCACTCCATTGATGTTTGATGTTTCGAATAAGAGCATGCAGTGCTCCTAAACCAGACTTCTGAACCTTGCCTGCTGAATGCGAATGTCGCATGATAGTTAAATGGTAATCCATCATTAATATCAGTAGTCGAGACTTGCTTAAGGTGGAAAATCATTAATTCCAGAGCGATCCTTGTTGAAACAAAAATATCTTTTTTCTGGCGTATTTTTCCCAAAAACACTCGCTCCCCACATACAGTTCAAATCTTTCTACCTGCCTCCTCTACATTCACCCCTCTATTATACCAAAAATAAATACTGTGTTGCAGACGTTACACCTTCTTCCCCATGCGGCCCAATTTTACAACACTTGACCGTAGTTCATGAAATTCAAGTATGCACAATCCAATTCTTAGCTGCAAGATGATAACAGTTGAGACATACCTGAGCCGATTTCAGGCGCCGGGTGGCGTCTGGCCGGTAGCCGCTGCAGCGCAAGGAAACGCTCGAGCGTAAGCTGTTCTCACCAGGAGCTGCAGTGCGGAATTGTTTCCGGAAGTATTTGTTATTACTGGTGGAAGAATGTGAAGCGAATTATTTTCAATCAGACTCACTACTTTGGACGAGGCCCGAAATGTGGTAAAACAAAAAAGAAAAAAAAAACAAAGAAAAACATAGAGCTGGAAGCGATCACGCGGCTAGAAGTTCAGCAAGTCCGACGATTACCACAGGTTTTTTACCCTGGACCCTTTGGTTAAAAGCCAAATTTGTATTAACTTTTTTTTATGGAACCTTCCCGGCACCTTAAGGGAGGTGTGGGGGCGGTGTGGGCAGGGGTAACAACCCGAGTCCTGGTCACGATCTGTCGTTCCCACTCTACAGAAACCAAGGAAAGCGTAGGGAAAGTGGAGTAGCGGTAAATGAACATCGTTTATTTAGTAATTTTCCTTTTCGTTGTTTATTTATTTATTTTTTAATTATATATTTTGTTTTGCATTAAATCCACCGAGAATATCAAGAAGCCGGCGTCAGGTGCGGTGGAGGTCGTAACAAGATGTCAGACTAAGAAGAACACTCCGATTACTAGTGAATATATTGGTTATAAGTGTGGAAGAGGCGGGAGTGAACTCCTCACGTTAGGAACACCCCCGCTCTAGGATGGGTTAAGGAAGACACTGCAAAGGAAAGTGGAGAAAAATTTTATTTATTTTGTATTGCGATCAATTACACAGTGGCTTACATTAAGGAACTTCCAAAAGCCAAGGATACGTTTAACGCTATCAGCATACAAGTAGTGTGCTTCGTGTCCTCAGATCCACCTCACAGAGTTCGTCTTTGTTTGCGGGAAGTATCCCGCGTCAGGAAAGAAGAGGAGTTGAATAGGTATCTGATGAGGAGTCGGACGGGTAACATCTGTCACACCTAGAATCAGATATCTATCGCCGATCTGCACACCAGGGGTGCTCTTCCGTGTCTATGACATCACAGTCGACACGCAGCGGAGTGTATGCGAGGCGACATCTGTGAAGGCGTGAGTGGCATACTTGCTTCCCATTGACTGCAGGGTACCATGCAGATTGGACGTCACTGTCAAGACAAGGAACGCACACCGATCGCCGCACGGCACGCCAGTCGACGTGGTGAAGCTTCCCCTCAACCACTTTCGGTGAGCTGTGCTGCTGAAGCAAATCATACACTCGTGGAAACTGAAATAAGAACACCGTGAATTCATTGTCCCAGGAAGGGGAAATTTTATTGACACATTCCTCGGGTCAGATACATCACATGATCACACTGACAGAACCACAGGCACATAGAGACAGGCAACAGAGCATGCACAATGTCGGCACTAGTACAGTGTATATCCACCTTTCGCAGCAATGCAGACTGCTATTCTCCCATGGAGACGATCGTAGAGATGCTGGATGTAGTCCTGTGGAACGACTTGCCTTGCCATTTCAACCTGGCGCCTCAGTTGGACCAGCGTTCGTGCTGGACGTGCAGACCGCGTGAGACGACGCTTCATCCAGTCCCAAACATGCTCAATGGGGGACAGATCCGGAGATCTTGCTGGCCAGGGTAGTTGACTTACACCTTCTAGAGCACGTTGGGTGGCACGAGATACATGTGGACGTGCATTGTCCTGTTGGAACAGCAAGTTCCCTTGCCGGTCTAGGAATGGTAGAACGATGGGTTCGATGACGGTTTGGATGTACCGTGCACTATTCAGTGTCCCCTCGACGATCATCAGAGGTGTACGGCCAGTGTAGGAGATCGCTCCCCACACCATGATGCCGGGTGTTGGCCTTGTGTGCCTCGGTCGTATGCAGTCCTGATTGTGGCGCTCACCTGCACGGCGCCAAACACGCATACGACCATCATTGGCACCAAGGCAGAAGCGACTCTCATCGCTGAAGACGACACGTCTCCATTCGTCCCTCCATTCACGCCTGTCGCGACACCACTGGAGGCGGGCTGCACGATGTTGGGGCGTGAGCGGAAGACGGCCTAACGGTGTGCGGGACCTTAGCCCAGCTTCATGGAGACGGTTGCGAATGGTCCTCGCCGATACCCCAGGAGCTACAGTGTCCCTAATTTGCTGGGAAGTGGGCACTGCGTAGGATCCTACGGTCTTGGCGTGCATCCGTGCGTCGCTGCGGTCCGGTCCCAGGTCGACGGGCACGTGCACATTCCGCCGACCACTGGCAACAACATCGATGTACTGTGGAGACCTCACGCCCCACGTGTTGAGCAATTCGGCGGTACGTCCACCCGGCCTCCCGCATTCCCACTATACGCCCTCGCTCAAAGTCCGTCAACTGCACATACGGTTCACGTCCACGCTGTCGCGGCATGCTACCAGTGTTAAAGACTGCGATGGAGCTCCGTATGCCACGGCAAACTGGCCGACACTGACGGCGGCGGTGCACAAATGCTGCGCACCTAGCGCCATTCGACGGCCAACACCGCGGTTCCTGGTGTGTCCGCTGTGCCGTGCGTGTGATCATTGCTTGTACAGTCCTCTCGCAGTGTCCAGTGTAAGTATGGTGGGTCTGACACACCGGTGTCAATGTGTTCTTTTTTCCATTTCCAGGAGTGTAGATCGCCTTCTTGGATGTCAATTGTGCGGGCAGTGTAACTGTACAGACGAAGACCAGTTTAAGGAAAAAATGGCAGAAGTAGAAGAAGGGAGGCGGTACATCCCAAAGTCAATAGGTGCTGCGAAAAAATGTAGTGTATGGACTTCTAGCAATAAGCTGGTAAGGCACGTAGGACCACGGCACGGCACCTCACTTGATACAAACTCCCCATTTTCCACGGGAGGGTGGGGGCATCGTACCTTATCTTGAATAGCAATCCTGTGGCAAACGAACCAAGTGCCACTAGCATGCAGTGGACTATGAATGGCGGTACAGGAAGGGTCTGTGCCACGTAGGGGATACGCGACACCAAATATACATTTACTTGTTGTGTGCATTGCTGGAGACTGAGTTCTCGTAAGCGCTAAACGATGATGTTAGAGCCAAGCTCGTAGTTGGGAAGGTAGATGTCTGCAGTTGAGGGCAGTTGTCCACTACAGATCACTAGAGAAATTGAGTCCTAAGCGTCGGAGAGAATCAGTTACACACATAGGAGCAGCACTGTCAGCAAGAAGTCGCAACCTTTTAATTTGCAGACGTTAAGGCCACTATCAGAAGCTTCGCCGTGGACGACGACGAGATCGTCTGCATATGCAGTGCAGCTGAATACATGGTCACCGACAGCCATCCAAGGGAGACGTTGACGGAGGCCGCACAGCAACGGTCCCATGAAGAATGCATACGGCAGTGCAGAGAGCGATCCGCCCTGACGCACTGATCGACGGATCGAGTAGGAGGAGTACGACGGCCATTATAGAGTATATGAGACGTAGCTCCACGAAGGAGACGCATTAAGACGTCGATTGTAGCCCATATTGCGACGTGATGGAATGCCTGGCTGAAAACAAGAGCTGCCAAAAGTCCAGGCATACAGCGTGCGTGAGCAAGAGCGATTATGTCCCGATAGCGGCAGAGGACAGTGCGGATATTATTGATACCTCCCAAGGACGTTTGATCAGGGGAAACCATGTACCGAGCTGTCCATTTAAGCCGCGCAGCCAACAGCTGGGTACAGGTCTTTGTAGCGCTGTTGGGTAACGTCAAGGGGCGATAATCGCCTGTCCGTGAGGTACGCCGAGGCTTGTGGATGGGAATGAGCAAACTATCGAGTAAACCATCTGGAATCGGCACGAAGGGTAACGTAAGGTCCTGACAAATTTCCGTCCACACTGGCGCTAGAGGCGGACCAAATGTCCGATAAAACTCCAGTGGGAAGCTTTCAGGGCCAAGCGTGGATAGCGTCATGGAATTCGTCCTCCGTAACGTTAGCAATCAGATCCATCGTCGCATCCATGGGAACTAGGCCACACAAGAGTGAGGAGACCGCTGTAGTATTGGCAGGCCGGTGAAGCTTTTCAGGGTACAGCGCAACATAACGTGCATGGAGGGAAGATCCGATATCCCATTGGGTATCAAAACGCTGTCCGTCATCACAAAAAGACCACTAATCAAATTTCTCCAACGGTGGAACGTTCCGCTATGACATGGTACCTAGATGGACGCTCTTGCACTAAGCGATCGTGTTTGCGCGCCCTGACCACAGTTCCTACAATGTGGCGGCGAGACAGGGACGTGAGCTGTGCTATGGCACGATTCGCTCTCTCCTTGCGCTCTGGCGGATACAGCATCTTAGTAAATTTCCTGGGAATGGTGAAATCAAATTGCTGAGTCCGTCGACGCCACGCCACAACATCGCTTCCGTAATCAATAGGGCCTTGCGAAGAGCAGACTTTGCACAGAGCTCCCATCATGACAGGGCAGATTGATACGTAAGACGACGTTGACGGCAAGCTTCCCACGTGGTCTCGATGAGCTGCCAGCAGTGGGTTGAAGTAAGATGGATCATGTTCAGTTTCATGGTCCACGGTCGCACCACACCATTTGGCGGCGGAGATTGATGACGCAGATATATGCGTCCTGGTCAGAGAAAGTGGGCCACACTTGAGCAGCCTGCACGCCACTGACAATATCGCGGGAGATGTAAACACGATCGAGTCGGCTGGTAGAGTGGCTAGTGAAATGTGTAAACCCTGTAAGATCACCATGAACATACTCCCAAAAATCCACTAGGCTGAGGTGCTGGAGAATTGTCGCTAGCGCTGCGAACGTAGAGGGTAATGGCCTTTGGGTTCCTGGATGCAGTTGAAATCACCTCCCATGATGAATGCATCCTCCCGACTGAGGAAGAGAGGCGTGACTGTCTCTGAGAATAAGGTGGAACGTTCATGGCGAATGGCGCATAGGCCACTAAACGTGAGAGCCATACCTTTGGCATCAAGGAGACAGGTAACTGCATCAGAGGATCGTAAACCAGCTACCAGAAGAGGAAGCATATGAGACTTGCTGTAAAACCATGGGGAGCACAGAAAGTTGCATGCACATCCTGAAGGAGAGCTACGTCGACTTCTGCGGCATACAGCATGTCATGGATTAAAGCCAGAATGTGGCGTACGCGAATGGTGTTGACATTGACCAAGTCTGGAAATGCACCCTCGCCGGGAGGATCAGCGCCCTAATTCAAACATGGAGGAAGCACAGGTAACACCCTGTTAGGCTCCCATTGAAGAGCACATCACTGTGATTGGGAGGGAGTCGATGCCGTCAAGGGGGGTTCCATCGTTCTGTACACCTCCCGAATATCCATCTTCAGCATCGGCGTCTTCCGCCCAGGAGACAGACGTATCACTGTTTCGGTTCAGTGGAACATTATCAGAGGTATGCCCACAGGTAGCGTCAGACACATAAAGGGAGGCAACCGCATTAGAAGCAGGGGGAGGGGGGTCGTCAGGAGGCAGGTGGTCGGAGGACAGCGCGCCATCAGTATCAGGGTCGTCATCCTGTGCAGACATCCGATAGACGCAAAGGGGTACAGCGTTGTCTCTTCCGTTTCCTCGGCGACCGTTGCTAACATGTTGTTCCGTGTCGGATGGTGGGCAGCTATCGTCCGACATGTGGCCAGATGGCAAAAAGGCAGATTCAGGTGCAGCTCGATTATCAACAACTATGGGGCGAGGACAGACAGACCTTGTGCCTACTGCCAGACGTCGTTCATTTGTGCTGCCTCTGGCAGGGGTGGAGCAGAGAACGGAGAAACGTCCATCACGTCGTCGAGCGGAACCGACACAGGTATCGACTGATTCAGAGGGGGCCTAGCAGGCAGCACCGCTGCAGACGCTTGAGACAGAGGTAACACAATGCCCCCCCTCCTCGAAGCAGCGACGTCTTCGATGGACATCTGAGCCTGTCTACGTCGGAGGCATTCAGGACGGACATGGCCTTCCTGGCCACAACCAAGTAGGAAGACACGTATTTCTGTAGTTCAGTTTTTATGGTTCAAAATGGCTCAAATGGCTCTGAGCAGCCCCCTAGAACTACTTAAACCTAACTAACCTAAGGACATCACACACATCCATGCCCGAGGCAGGATTCGAACTTGCTACCACAGCGGTCGTGCGGCTCCAGACTGTAGCGTCTAGAACCGCTCGGCCACCCTGACCGGCTCAGTTTTTTTCTGAGAGACACCACTGAGTACACGGTACGTTTCGAACGTCTTCCAAGTTTCAGCGACGTGACTGACGACGTGGCCGTAATGTTTAAAAGTTACCATAACAGCGTCCGACGGTACTTGAAACGGGAGTTCGAAAACCCGCAACGTGCAGAAGCCAAAACTAGTGTGATCAATAACTTAAGTCAATATATGTCCGTCAGAGTATCGGAATTTGAGATGGTTAGCGTGGCGCCGCACAACATTGGCGAACATCTCATCATTATCGAGTTTTATGTACGCAGGAGTACTAAGGATTGAAAAATGTTGCCAGCCGCTGTGACCGAGTGATTCTAGGCGCTTCATTCAGGAACCGCGGTGCTGCTACGGTCGCAGGTTCCAATCCTGCCTCGGGCACGGATGTGAGTGATGTCCTTATGTTAGTGAGGTTTAAATAGTTCTAAGTCTAGGGGTCTGATGACCTCAGATGTTAAGTCCCATAGTGCTCAGAGCCATTTGAACCATTTTCTTTTTTTTTTTAATAATGTATTCCGAGAACGTCTTGTGGCAGGAGACGCATTTCATCCCGTGTAAAAAGTTCAACTTCGTATGCCTTGGGTCGTTCGTGATCTAATGGAAAAGTTAATTAATTGTGGCGTGGCGGTAAGAAAACGCCATGATGGTCAATGCAGCCGGACTCTGAAACAAGCCGTTAACCGGAAGCAAACAAACGCACGCTCGCTCGCAAGCAGCAGAACAGGCGAGACGCAAAAAGGCATGTGCGCCTCACCACAGCCGAAGACCGACTGTCTGCTAGGCTGTGGGCTCGAACAACACGACAACATCTCGGAAGTAGACAACACGTCCTACTGACACTTTCGCATCTTGCAGTATTGCCAGATTGTACAGATGCTCGGATTTACCGTTGACAGGGGCGGTGGGATACATTGGCCACCTTAAGCGAGCTTAGGCTCTGTGGCGGCCATCCGGAGGTCACATTTTATGTCTAGCACTGTACATGTGCGCTTCTGCTTGAACGAGGTATTCAGGGAACCGTCTGTGACTCTGAGTAATGAAAGTACTAATTTAAACACCAGTTATACGCAGTACTCAGCTGCAGGTGACAATGAGTAGCTAGAAGAACGGAAGCGTAATTTCTGTTAAGAGGCAGAAGACTTTTATTATGTATGATTTGAGAATATAACATGCTGTAGGCGTGAGGGGCAAAAATCTCCGTCTAGGAGAAAGCGAAATACGGAGAGTGCACGGAATGAGTGGCATAAAATACAGAACAAAGTTTCCAGTAGAAATGCAGCTATTATGACAGAGAGAATCATTCGCCACCGAGCAATAAGTACAGCTGGAATCTATACAAATCTCGACATGTGCGTTGCACGTTGAGAAACGGTGCTGTAACGTTCCAACAAAACAAGCAGGATGTCCCACTTCAGTAGAGTGAGGTGTCGATCACAGCCACTAAAGATGAGAGACAACACATAACACAAGCACAGTGCAGCTGAGTACCGATAAAAGAACAGAATCGCCAGCAAGGAGAAATACCAAAGTCAACATAACCATTGTCGACGAACCTCTTAAGTCGTGAGCCGGCAGAATCAAGTATTTGTCACACAAACGCTAAGACATGATACACAGTGATGTACAACTTTAATTGAGAGTATAAAGTACATAAATGCTCAACAAATCTATGAAGGCTGTGGAGATGCACTGCTTTACACTTTGCTAACTGCATTAAGTGATATAATTACAGTGAAACAGCCGAAGGAAAAAATCTGTAAAGTTTTCTATACCCGACGCAGTAGATTATGTTCAGCGTGGATGGAGGACTACCTCAACTTTTGAAGGACTTGCTGTTGAAAGTTTTGCATAGAATAAATGTAGTATGCGATATTGAGGAGTTCAATATGCAATTAGTTATGTCGCATGGTTGAGTAGGATTTGGTCCTCACCACTGGTGAGAACACTGTCTTTCCACATATATTTTGCATAGAATGATATAAGTAGTGACATGCCCTGCTAAACCTGCAGGACAGGACATGCAGTGGAAAGGGGCCAAAAGAAGGGGCTGTCAGTTACACTCGAACATACACTTTATTTACCTTATCAAACATTACAAGAACCAAGAAAATAATTTAAAAAAAAAAAAAAAACAAGACAAAACAGCTTTCATCTTTGTAACTTGACCACCGGCTGAATGCGACGTACAGTCTGATGCGTTAAGGGCAAGACCACTTTAATTTAAAAACGTTTGAAGGCCAATAACTTGAAACGCAAGAACAATCAGAAATTAAAAAGCAAGGCTTATCTTACAACAGTTCTTCATTTAGGCTGAAATCCCCAGGAACCAGATACTTTAAGAGCAAACAACTTAAATTCAAAATCGGCTGAAGGCTCAACACTTAACATTCAAGGACATTAAATTTCCTAAAATGCCAAAAGTCTAAGGTGAAACACTTCTTTAAATTAGACTGAAGACCTCGGGCATGGATGTGTCTGATGTCCTTAGGTTAGTTAGTTTTAAGTAGATCTAAGTTCCAGGGGACTAATGACGTCAGACGTCAAGTCCCATAGTGTACAGAGCCATTTTTCAACAGTCGTCATTACGCTGGGGACTGTGGTATAACAATTAATGTAATTGTGTTTTCTTGTGTTCATAAAAATTATGAAATACACTTTGAGCCCCGTTGCGGTGGAATTACGAGTAGGGTACAGAAGAAGTACTGACAAAGTACTGGAATTTCCTTTCTGAACAAAAGCAATAAAATAAAACATAGAACTGTTGACATTTAGTTATATAATAGCATACAAATAATGTAAATTACTAAGTATGGTTACTGAATTTTGATACTGTATACAAAACATAGCAAAACGTGTTGTGGGTATGTTAGGCAAGAGAAAGTAACAAAGCAGCCTGCAGTACTTGGTCATGAGACCAACGTCTGGAGTAAGCAAGCGGAGGAGCCTTATGATATTTTTGTCGCTGTCGTCTGTGGAGTTAGGTTAGTTTGTTTGGTCATTGGCACTGGAAGAGAAAATCTTTAGCGGTAAGATTGGACTGTCGACGAGACTCCTGTGATCAAGTGGTTTATGTAGTGCTAGCGCAGAATTTTTGCTGTTATAGTTGATTACAAGGGCTCATAAGTGTGAAAATTACCACCTAATAAGCTTAGCAGCTCATGCATCCACGTTGCTAACAAGAATGATATACAGAAGACTTGACAAGAAAATTGAGGGTGTATTACATGACGATCAGTTAGGACTTACAAAGGTACAGGCAGCACAGAAGCAATTCTGCCCTTGCGGCTGATAATGGAAAGAAGACTAAAGAAAAATCAAGGAACACTGATTGGATTTGTCGACCTGGAAAAAGTGTTCGACAATGAAAAATGGTTCAAGATGTTCTAAATTCTGAAAAAATGCGGGTAAGCTACAGGGTGAGACGGATAATGGACGGTATGTACAAGAACCATGAGGGAACAATAAAAATGAACGATCAAGAACAATGTGCTCGGCATAAAGAAGGTGTAATAGAGGGCTGTTGTCTTTTGCCTCTACTGTTCAATGAGTACGTCGAAGGAACAGTGATTAAAATAAAGGAAAGGTAGAGGAGTAGAATTAAATTTTCAGGTGAAAGAAGATCAATGATACGATTCGTTGATGACGTTTCTATCCTAAGTCGAAGTGAAGAAAAATTACATTATCTGCTGAATGGAATGAACAGTCGAATGAGTATGGAATATGGATTGAGAGTAAATCGAAAAAAGACGAAAGTAATAAGAAGTACCAAAAATGAGAACATCAAGAAACTTAACATCAGGATTGAGGGTCACAAAGTACGAATTTAAGGAAATCTGATACCTAAGCAGCAAAATAACCAATGACGGACGGAGCAAGGAGGAAATCAAAAGCAGACTAGCACCGGAAAAAAGGTATTCATGACCAAGAGAAGTGTCCTAGTTTCAAATACAGGCCTGAATTTGAGGAAAAGATTTCTGAGAATGTACCTTTGGAGCACTACATTATATGGTAGTGAAACATGGACTGCGGGAAAATCGGAACAGAAAAGAATCGAAGCATCTGAAATGTGGTGCTACAGAAGAATGTTGAAAATTATGTGAACTGGCAAGGTACGGTATGAGGAGGTTCTGCACAGAATCGGAAAGGAATATGTGGAAAATGCTGATTAGGAGAAGGGACTGGAAGATACGACATCTATTAAGGCATCAGTAAATGACTTCTATGGTACTAGAAGAAGTGTAGAGGAGAAAAACTGAGAAGGAAGATAGAAATTGGAATTCATCCAGCAAATGTTTGGAGACGTAGGTTCCAAGTGCTACTCTGAACTGAAGTGTTTGGCACAGGAGAGGAATTCGTGTCGTGCCGCATCATACCAGTTAGAAGATTAATGACCAAAAGAGGGTTGATCGCACTCGGACATCAAAATAATAAACCAGTGAATAATAGGTCTGATATCAGAGCTGCAGTTAATTTGATTATTAGTGAAACTTGGAAAACATTTTAAACTGTTGAAATTGTATTACAGGGGCTAAAACGCATTTTTTCGGAACTTTTCGTTCGATTCTCAGCATGCTATGAGTATCCACTGCAAGTTTCTTAGAAATCATTGGCCACTTTATCGTTTTCTCCGTTTGATTCTTTGTTTGCATAGAAATTTATAAATGGAATTAAAACGACACCTTAGCCTACCATATTAACCTTCTGTATGTCAAAAAATCATTTCATTTGTTAGTAATTCTGACTGAATGGATTTGGAAACATAAGCTTAACTGTATAAAATTTCACTGGCCGTTATTTTAACCCACAACAGAGCCCTTATTACCTGGACAAAAATTCAGCGTTACAGAACCTATACTTAAGTGTAGTCAAGCCAGAGCTTTTGTAGGTTGCGTGCCTGCCCAGTCACGCAGTTTGCCATGGATAGGATCCCAGCAAGCAGGCACTTAGTTCGCTCGTCCGAAAGTAGGCGACGAGGTCTTACAGGCACCACACACAGTGTGTGGAAAACTCCATGCAATATAGGCCACAATTTAGATCATCATACACAGTCAAACCTCAGTGACAGCCATTGTACTCTTTTACAAGAAAATAACCAAAAAATTTCTATTACCGCAATGAATGTGTGACGTTTGTTGAAGTTATGACAGACACGGGAGACTTAATTTTTGTCTCAATGTATTTCTAGTTGAGTAGAATTACTGATGAGTGCATAGAGAAAAACAAAATCAATCGCTTCGGCCAAAGGAAGTTGCTAGTTTACAAATAGATGCGAACACTAGGTCACCATTATTGGTCAGCTCAGTACAGTATGAAAGAGGGACTTTACCATAGGAAGCGATAACGGAATAAATAATGAAGTAACAAACAGAACTGGAAATTCACCCACATATAAAGCGAGAGTTCGTACACAGTCCCAATTAGAACTGGTAAGTTGAAAGAGGCCTCACTACGAGTGGCTGCTGCGTTATAATCTTCGCAATTGACTACTAAAAAAAAAATGAACTCAGTAATGACGATGCATTAAACATTTTAAAGATGCGGTATCACATAAGGAAAGTCTACTGAATCGTGGTGGAAGTAAACGACAAAGTAGACACAAAAGCCCAGGAAATCGTCACTGCAATACACGAGGCTATGAAACGTGCATTACTAGTCATAAGACAAACGGGCTGGAGTTCTCAAATATCATCGAACGAGGATCTTCAAGGACTGAGAGTAGAAGGGCGAGAAGATTCTGCCAGAATGGTCGTACTTCGGAAGAGACCTGAGAGAGTGGGCAGATACAGACGAGCTGTAATAGAATTTCAAAGACCGCTTGCGGCAAGCGAGAAGAGAGATCTGGAAACGATTCGTGGCAGAGAAGTTACATCCTGACCCACATCCTGGCCATATAAAATCAGCTCACAGAAGATAAAATCTCTGACAATGTAATCAATATTTAATCTGAGCAGATGGCACCATGAGAGGGAACTGGCGGCAAAGTTACTGATGGACATCCTCCTTCCAGTCCACTCTGCAGAGCACGAATTCTATGAACACAGAAAACTGCGAAACGAATGTAGAGGAGAACGATCTGGAGACAGGAAACAAATTATTGTTATTGCTGTTATAGTGTTCAGTCAAGAGACTGGTTTGATGCAGCTTTTCTCCCTAGTCTATCCCGTGTAAGCCTCGTCATCTCCGAATAGCTGCTGCAAATAACTGATGCAGTAACATTCTTCTTAATCTGCCTACTGTGTTCATCTCTTGGTCCCTCTACGACTTTTACTTCCCACAGTTGTCTCCAATGCTAAATTGATGATCCCTTGATGTTTCAGAATGTGTCCCACCAACCAATCCATTCTGCTAGCCAGGTTTCGCCACAAACTTCTTTTCTGAGCAATTCAATTTAATACCTCCTCATTAGATTCGTGAACCAAACATCTAAATTACAGTATCTCTCTGTAACACCAAATTTCGGAAGCTTCTATTCTCTGCATCCCTTAAATTCTCACTCCCGTACTTGCCCACAGCCCATACAAATACTTTCAGAAAAGGTCTTCTAGCACTTTTATCCTATGTTAATAAATTCCTCTTCTTGAGAAACACTTTTCTTGCCATTGCAGTCTACATTTTATACCCTGCTCACTTCGGCCATCATTACCTGCTTTGCTAATAAAATAAGTAAACGCATCTACTACTTCAAGTGTCTCATTTCCTAATCGAATTCTCCCAGCGTGACCTGATTTGATTCGATTAATCCCACTTCCCCTTTTTTTTCTTTTGTTGATGTCCGTTTTATATCCTCCTTTCAAGACACTATCCACTCCGTTCAGCTGAATTGTAAGTCCTTTGCTGTCTCTGGCAGAATTACACTCTCATCGGCAAGCCCCACAGTTTTTTTTTTCTTTTCCATGATCTTTAATTCCTACTCCTAATTTTTGTCTTGTTTCCTTTACTGCTTGTTGATATACAGACTGAATAACGTCTGGGATAGGCTTAACCTGGCTCATGCCCTTCTCAAACCACTGCTACCCCTTCATGCACTTTTATTGCTGCCTTATGTTTTCGGTAAAAGTTGTAAATACGCTCCCTGTATTTGACCTCTACTACATTCAGAATTCCTAACTGGGTACTCCAGTCAACAATATGAAAACCTCTCCGTATTTCTGCAAATGCCAAATACATAGGTTGCCTTTCTTTAACCTAGCTTCTAAGATAAGCAATAAGATCATTATTGCCTCGTGTTTTCCTACATTTCGGAATCAGAAATGATCTTCTCAGAGGTCGGCTTCTACCCATTTTTCCATTTTCCTGTAAAGAATTCGTCTTATCTCTTTGCAGCCATGACGTATTAAAGTGATAATTCAGTACTTTTCACACCTTTCCACACCTGCTTTCTATGGAACTGGGGTTATTATTCATCTTAAAGTCTGAGAATATTTCACCTTTCTCTTTCATCTTTCACAACAGAAGGAATAGTTTTGTCATGGCCGTCTCTCCCAAGGCTATCAACAGCTCTTCAGGAATGTCGTCTACTGGCGAGGACTTCTTTCGACCTAGGACTATCACTGCTGTGCCAAATTCTTGTAGCGGTATCATATCTCCCGTCTCAATTTCATCCACATTCTCTTCCAATTCTGTAACATTGCCTTCAATTTCTTCTCTTTTGCATAGACCCTAAACATACCGCTTCCACTTTTCAGCTTTCCCAACTTTGCTTAGGAGTTGTTTTGCTCTGAGCCCTTGATATTCATACAGACTTTCTTCCAAAGGCCTCTTTAATTAGCCTGCATGCAGTATATATCTCTACCCTAGTGATATATGCTTCTAAATGCTTACATTTGTCCTCTAGTCATTCCTGCTTAACCATTTTACAAGTCCTATTGATATTAATTTTTAGACGTGCCCTCAATCACATTCGCCACATCAGTTGTGCTTATCTGTAGTAGTAGAGGTTTTGACAATGTGGCCATGCCTGACTAGAAAATAAAGCGAGGGAAAACGACACGATAGTTGACACACTGAGTCACTTGACAAGCTCTACTGCATGAAAATGCACACGAAGAAACAGCGACTTATTATGAGGGAGTAAACAGCACTATCGGTAGCCAAGGGAGACGTAACAGTCTTCTTGCTTTTAACAGTGGAATCACCACGACTCTGGTAGCATTCCTCTTGCATGCAGAAGTCATGGTCTGATGTATGGCAGCTTTACTCATGTGTAGGATAATATAGCAATTTAGTCCTAACATCACTTCTCTCGAGTACACTCTCCTCACAATACTGAGACAAATACTGAATATGTAGTACCAGTCAACTCTCCTACAGAACACGGTGGCTAAAGTCTCTTATACACATTGATTTTTCTCCTTAATATTTATGGAATAACATTGGCTTTGAGAACCACACGTCATTTGGTAATGCATATGTGAGAACACTGTCGTCTACTGGGACACCAAAGTTTTTCCTGCTTTAATATGGCGCTTCTGTATAATATTTATAACGCCTTCGTTGAAGTATGTGTTACAAATACATTTCAAATGTCTGTAATAGTCACATGCATGATAATTTATTTTACAGATGTGGACTAACTCAAACCATATAATTGTGTTCATCAAACTGAAAGAAATTACTCAAATTTTATGCTTCGTTAGATTGAACGTTTTAAATTCTCGCTTTTTGTTTACTCTGATGTTAGTTTCGTAATAATGAAGACATTCTGTAGTGATTGGCAGTTTTACCAGCAAAATAGTAGACGTTTTTTCGATTTTACAGAGGATGTATAAATATAGGAGGTAAGTTAATACGTCTGTCAGAAGTATCGCTATAGAGCTCCGACCTCTGCTGTTTGGTTATGTGTAATCGGCGACTGTACTGTAGTTCCTTTCTTATAGCTGGGTATCATACAGTAACGGTAGTTGTGTGTGTGTGGGAGGGGGAGGTGGGGGGGGGGGGGTGAGACAGAACGAGAGAGAGAGAGAGCGACGGATAGAGATGTGAAAATTATCTTCCAGCAGAATGTGAAAAAGCTTAACGATGTTGCTCATAAGACTAAAAGAAAATGAACTCCACTTGTTTTCGTGGGAACAGTACTATTAGTAACTTCGTGATTGTATATTTTTCTATGCTCTGTTACAAGAGGTGCAGTGATGTTGAAAACTATTTTTACACTGAAGTGTTTTCCATCTCAGAACGGCGTGCGCTTCCAGGCAGAGGGTGTTTCATAGTCAGTCCAGCTGCACTTTTATACAAAGAACCCCTGGTCGGGATAGCTGTCATTTAATTTCGAGCATCAGGCTACTTGTCAAGCAATATGGTGGCCGGCATCTGCAGTGAACTTCGACATCAAATGGTGACAAACTCACTCCTGACCTGTATGCTTACTCGTAATACACTTATTAAACTGGTCTCTATCTGACATCAACATCACGTCGACTGAACACATTACCCCTCCAAAAATATAATAACTAACACCTCTAACTTTTTCCCGCCAGCTTGGTGAAGGGAACATCCTATGTAGAGCTCATTTTGGTCCAAAGACCTTGCCGCAGTGGTAACACCTATTCCCTTGAGATCACAGAAGTTAAGCAATGAAAGGGTTGGCTTACACTTGGATGGGTAACCGTCCGGTCTGCCAAGAGCTGTTGACAAGTGGGGTGGACTCAGCCCTTCTGAGGCAATTGAGGAACTATTTGATTGAGAAGTAGCGGCTCTGGTCACGAAAACTGAGAACGGCTGGGAGAACAGTGTGCTGGCTACACACCCCTCAGTACCTGCATTCAGTGACACCCATAAACTGAGGATGACACGGCGGTCAGCCAGTACCATTAGGATCTTCCAAAACCTGGTTGGACGGAGTTTAGCTTTCTGGAGTTTATTTTGAGTATGCCTCTCCTAGTTATGAGTGCAATTGTGAATTTCGTCCCAGCAGGATAACACAATTTGTATGACATGATCAATTTTTTTAGCTGTATTACGATATTAGGCGCTCCAAGTGTAGTGTTGTGCATATAGTTGTGTAATTAGGCTCAATCTTTGTGACTAATTATGCTAATTAGGACCGATGTTTACGACATTTCCCCACCCAAAATAAATAACGTACACTCCAGCGGCTAGACCGTTTCCTTCTGTAGCAGGGTGCACTTGGGCTTTCGGCCGAGATGGAACGGGTTCTCAAGTGCCAAAAAGGCACCCACCATTTTGAATTTACCGACAATTCCCGAGTGGGGTACGGGTGGAGGGGGTGGGGGGAGTCAGAAAACCCTTGGGGCAAAGAAATTCGAGCCATTTTTTAAGTTCCCACCATTTTTAAATTTCCAGCCAAAATTCGAATTTCCCGACATTAGGGCAGGTGTGGAGTTATGGGGAGAAGAGGGGAGGGTGAGGGTGGGGGATCCAAATTCCAACCGGCGAAAACCCGTGCCATCATGCGGGGTGGAAGATAATTAATTGATCATTTTAATTAATTTTCACATCATTGTGATATCAGAAGTGTCCCATTACCGCCATCATCTACTACTAATACAAACAACATCACTGTTTACGTTGAAAGCATATACCTAGCAAACTACCCAAGTGTTCGGTATCACTTATCTTCGATGTTTCTCGTCGGTTTAAAAGACGTTGCCGAAGGTAGATGTTGTGTGTCTTTATCTTAACGGGAGAGAGTTTTTCGTGTATTCAACATCAGACTCACTTCCGCCAACATAGGAACAGGAAGTTTCTTTGGTCATTGGCAGGTAACAGTACTACTAACAGTGTAGGTCATACAGGTAAGTTCACTGACATTGACAGTAGCCATGAAATGTCTCCTATTTTAACACAGACATCGATAAATTGAGTCCATTGTACCTGAGACATTTCAAACTTTTCAGTTCGGTAGACAGGAACTGTAATAAGCATGACCAACTGGATACCAAATTGCTCTCTGAATATTTATGAGCAATTACGCATTCATGTGAGTAACACGTATCGAATATTCTCGGCTTTTCACGTTGATCATACGAACAAGTGAAAAAAAGATATACGTCCGGTGTTTATACACCTAGCTGCAGTTTATGTGCTTTACGTTTACAGTATGCAGTAAACGTTTCAATATCTGTGACCTCAAAATGAATTTCCTGTGCTTTTGTTAGTGAGGTACACGTACCGGTGGATGACGCATAACCTTGAAATGTACAACTACCTTTCACCATATGTATGGTAATCTGGATTATGATAGCGTATGAAACGTAATTTAGAACAATGTTGAAGGAGTAGCTGCGTATTTGCTATTTTAGGTAAAAACGTTAGGCGATTGGAATAAGCCACAAAAGAGCTTCAAAAAACTTGATACAAGGTGCAATTATAAGAAACAAAACCAGTTTCTAGAGCTTCGAGGAAGTCTTTCACATACGGGACACACACCAATATTGATTTTTTGGCAATAATTTGTACAGATAAATGCTTACATTCACTCAACTAGGCTACGACTTGTATAGTAATACACGGATGAGTCACTCATCTTTAAGTACATGGCAGAAGTTTTTTTTTTAAATTACTGACCAGTTAATTATGTAATTAGGATCAAGTTTTACTTCAGTTTCAATGAATAACATAAACCAACCTAACCTTCCAGCCCAGCAGCTGAAAAATTTCCCTGGTCTTTCCTCCCAGAAGGACCAGGGTTTGAGTCCCTGAAAGAGCACCCGCCATTCAGAATTTCCCGCGAATTCCCTGCTGGGGGTAAGGTGTTACATCAGCAAAGAGTTGAGACAGTGAAATTCTCGCTATTTTTGAAATTCATCAAGTTTTTTAATTTCAGCCAGAATTCGACACACACGAAAAAATTCCAAATTCCGGCCAAGAGGCCAGGGGGGTAACAGGGACGAAAAGGGGAGCAGAGGTGGAGGGGTGGGGACCCACATCATGGCTTGGTAAAACCCATTGGCTTTTTCTATAGAGGGTGGAGGATAGGACAGAGATTAAGGCAACTCTCTTGTCCTTGGGGTGGGAAACTCCCCCTCAAGATGTAAAAACCAGCAATGACCAGTGGAATGAAGCGGCAGAATCCAACGGAAACCAATGCATTAAGACACATGATATTTATCCAAGCGCGTGATGCCTGTAATTGAAACAGTACCATGATGATGTCTCCAATGCCGGAAGATTCCAAAGTAGTCCTCCATTCAGATCTCCAGGAGGGGACTGTCAGTGGGGAGGTAACCACAAGAAAAAGATTGAATAACCAATGAGAGGCTTACGTTCTATGAGTCGGGGCGTGGAGTGTAAAGGCATTGAATGACAGAAGCGTTTACATGATACGGAAGCTGGAAAATATGAAAAAGTGAGATGTGAAAACTAGATCTAGATGCGGAATACATTATGAACATTAAGGTAAGCAGAGAGTGTGTTAGTGAAAACAGTATAGTGATAGGATTGCTCTTATCAGAGTCGACAGCAAACCAACGCTCATGAAAGTTCAGGTATCCATGCCGACGTCATTAGCAGAAGATGAAGAGAGAGAGAAAGTACACTCCTGGAAAGGGAAAAAGGACACATTGACACCGGTGAGTCAGACCCACCATACTTGCTCCGGACACTGCGAGAGGGCTGTACAAGCAATGATCACACGCACGGCACAGCGGACACACCAGGAACCGCGGTGTTGGCCGTCGAATGGCGCTAGCTGCGCAGCATTTGTGCACCGCCGCCGTCAGTGTCAGCCAGTTTGCCGTGGCATACGGAGCTCTATCGCAGTCTTTAACACTGGTAGCATGCCGCGACAGCGTGGACGTGAACTGTATGTGCAGCTGAGGGACTTTGAGCGAGGGCGTATAGTGGGCATGCGGGAGGCCGGGTGGACGTACCGCCGAATTGCTCAACACGTGGGGCGTGAGGACTCCACAGTACATCGATGTTGTCGCCAGTGGTCGGCGGAAGGTGCACGTGCCCGTCGACCTGGGACCGGACCGCAGCGACGCACGGATGCACGCCAAGACCGTAGGATCCTACGCAGTGCCGTAGGGGACCGCACCGCCACTTCCCAACAAATTAGGGACCCTGTTGCTCCTGGGGTATCGGCGAGGACTATTCGCAACCGTCTCCATGAAGCTGGGCTACGGTCCAGCACACCGTTAGGCCGTCTTCCGCTCACGCCCCAACATCGTGCAGCCCGCCTCCAGTGGTGTCGCGACAGGCGTGAATGGAGGGACGAATGGAGACGTGTCGTCTTCAGCGATGAGAGTCGCTTCTGCCTTGGTGCCAATGATGGTCGTATGCGTGTTTGGCGCCGTGCAGGTGAGCGCCACAATCAGGACTGCATACGACCGAGGCACACAGGGCCAACACCCGGCATCATAGTGTGGGGAGCGATCTCCTACACTGGCCGTACACCTCTGATGATCGTCGAGGGGACACTGAATAGTGCACGGTACATCCAAACCGTCATCGTACCCTTCGTTCTACCATTCCTAGAGCGGCAAGGGAACTTGCTGTTCCAACAGGACAATGCACGTCCGCATGTATCTCGTGCCACCCAACTTGCTCTAGAAGGTGTAAGTCAACTACCCTGGCCAGCAAGATCTCCGGATCTGTCCCCCATTGAGCATGTTTGGGACTGGATGAAGCGTCGTCTCACGCGGTCTGCATGTCCAGCACGAACGCTGGTCCAACTGAGGCGCCAGGTGGAAATGGCGTGGCAATCCGTTCCACAGGACTACATCCAGCATCACTACGATCGTCTCCATTGGAGAATATCAGCCTGCATTGCTGCGAAAGGTGGATATACACTGTACTAGTGCCGACATTGTGCATGCTCTGTTGCCTGTGTCTATGTGCCTGTGGTTCTGTCAGTGTGATCATGTGATGTATCTGACCCGAGGAATGTGTCAATAAAGTTTCCCCTTCCTAGGACAATGAATTCACGGTGTTCTTATTTCAATTTCCAGGAGTGTATATGAGTACACTGAAAGGGAACTGGAATGCCGTAGTATGAGAGGGTGTACAGGAGAATACAAGCTTGGGACAAGTATTCAGAGAGGAAAAAAAGTAACTGAGTTCTGTAAAAGAATTCTGTTAGTAAAAGCAAATACTCTTTTGAAGAATGACAAGAGGAGGAGGTTTAACAGGAAAATGCTGAGTGATACAGGAAGATTTCAGTTAGATTACATCTTAGTCAGCCAGAGATGCCGATATCAGATACTGGATTGCGAGTTGTACCCAGGGGCAGATGTAGACTCAGATCACAATGTAGTAGTGATGAAGAGTAGTTTGAGGTTGAAGAGATTAGTCAGGAAGAATAAATATGCAAGGAAGTGTGATATGGAAGTACTAACGAATTACGACATACGCTTGAAGTTCTCTACGAGCAATCACAGATGTTTGAAAGAAAAACCGAAATACAAAGTAGATAAATGCTAAGAAACAACAAATTACAGACGAAATACTCAGTTGATCGACGAAAGAAGGAAGCAGAAAACAGTTCAAGAAAATTCAGGAATACAGAAATGCAAGTCGCCATGGAATGAAATAAATAGGAAGTGTAGGGAAGCTAAGACACAATGGCTGCATGAAAAACATGAAAAAATCAAAAAAGAAATAATGGTTGAAAGGACTGACTCAGCATATAGTCATGTCAAAAGAACCTTTGGTGAAAGTAAATGTAAGGGTGGTAACATTAAGAGTGCTACTGGAATTCCTCTCTTAGACGCAGAGGAGAAAGCGAACAGGTGGAAAGAGTACATCAATGGCCTCTATGATGGGGAAAATTTCCTTATGTAACAGAAGAAGAAACAGCATTCGATTTAGAAGGGATATAGTATCAGAATAAACGAGAGCTTTGAAGGACTTAATATCAAATAACACAGAGCGATATATAGCGTTTGAAAAGACTGTAAGACTGGGTCTTAGTCTTTTGCATCTACTGTTCAATCTATACAGCGAAGAAGCTTGATGGAAATAAAAGAAAGGTTCAAGAGTACAATTAAAATTCGAGGTGAAAGGTTATCAGTGATACGATTCGTACATGACATTTCTATCCCGAGTGAAAGTGAAGAATATTACGAGATCTGCTGAGTAGAGAATATGGATTGAGAGTGAATCGAAGAAAAAAGAAAGTAATTAGAAGTAGCAGAAGTGACAGCAGCGAGAAACATAATATCATGATTCATAGTCACAAAGTAGATGAATCAGAATATCCAATGACGGACAGAGCGAGGAGGATGTATTACCTGCGAGATCATTGTGTGGTTATAAACACGCAACGAAAGTGAATGGTGAGCCCCCATCAGCCTATTACACCTTATTGGAGGACAAAGTGATTAAATTTAGTTTCTTGCGATTCAGTATTTGCAGCACAGTGGGAGTTTGTCTGCCTGAGTATTTCAATATTGCTTTGCTCAAAATTTTTACAAAGTAGTGCCAGTGGCAGCTTCCGTGTGCATTGAGTGTTCATAGAATTGGTTAGCTTCATCTACTCTGTGACTATGAATTCTGATGTTCAGTTTCTCACTGTTCTCATTTCTGTTACTTCTCATTACTTTTCGTCTTCTTCGACTTAATCTCCATCAATGTTTTTTACTCATTATATTGTTCGTTCTATTCAACAGATCATGTAATTCTTCTTCATTTTCATTCAGGATAGTAATGTCGTCCCGGATCGTTTCTTTGTTATCCTTTCATTTGAATTTTATTTTCACTCCTGACCCTTTCTTTTATTTCCATCGTTGCTAATTTGATGTACAGATTATACAGTAGGGGTGGAAGACTACAGCTCTGTCTTACACCACTTCGTTCTTGTTTCCTCCTGTAATTTCGTCTGGGCTCTTGTATATATCGTAAATCACCCCTCTCTCCCTGTAGCATACCCCTATTTTCCACAGTATTTTGAAAATTTTCACTATTTTACATTGTTAATTAGTTTTTCCAGGTTGACATATCCTATGAACTTGTTTTGATTTTTCTTTACTCTTGCTTACATTAACGACCTCAACGTCAGAATTGCCTTCTGGAGCCTATATCTTTTCTAGGGCCACACTACTTGTCGTCTAGCAGACTCTCAAATTTCTCTTCCATTCTTATGCAAATTATTATTGTCAGCAACTTGGATGCATAGCTGTTACACTGACTGAGCGATAATTCTCGCACTTGTCATTCTTCGCATTTGTGTGGATGATATTTTTGTTTCAAAAGTCAGATTTTATGTCACCAGACTCATACATTCTACACATCAACATAAATAGTCTTTCTGTTACCACCTCCCATAATGGTTTTCGAAATTCTGCTGGAATGTTGTCGTCCCTTCTATCCTATTTGATCTTAAGTCCTCTAAAGCAATTCTACATTCTGATTCTAATAGTGGATCCCCTACCGCTTTTAAATAGATCCAAATTCTTGCCGCGGGGAGTGGCCGGGTGGTTACACGCGCCATGCCACTGATTGCGCGGCGACTCCGGCCGGAAGTTGGAGTCCACTCTCGATCATGTGTGTGGGTGTAGTTGTTAGCATATGTTAGTGTAAGTAATGTGGAAGTCTAGGGACCGATGACCTCAGCAGTTCGGTCCCTTTCCAATTCACATACAGTTAAACATTCTTTTTTCCTATTACTTCTTCTGTCCCATCAGACAAATTATTCTCCTCATAGAGGCATTCAATGTATTCCTTGCACCTATCCGCTCTCTCCTCCGCATTTAACAATGAAATTCCCTCTGCAGTCTTAATGTTTCCATCCTTGCTTTTATTGCCACCGAATTCTTGATATTTTTCATGCAGCCATTTCGTCTTAGCTTCCCTGCACTTCCTTGTTATTTCATCACTCAGCGACTTGTGTGTCTGCAATCCTGAGTTTCCCGGAAAATTTTTGTACTTTCTTCTTTCAACGATCAACTGAAATACATCTTCTGTTTCCCATGGTTTCTTCACAGTTACCTTCTTTGCACCTATGCTTTTCTTTCCAACTTCTGTGATGGCCCTTACTATAAACGTCCATTCCTGTTCAACTATACTGCCTACTGAGCTATTCCTTATTGCCGTATCTATAGTCTTAGAGAACTTCAAGTGTATGTCGCCATTCCTTGTACTTTTGTAGCCCACTTCTGTGCATATTGATTCTTCCTTATTAATGTATTAATCTTTAGTCTACGCTTCATCACTATTACGTTATGATCTGAGTCTATATCTGCTCCTGACTACACCTTAGAATCGAGTACCTGGTTTCGGAATCTCTGTCTGGCCATGACGCCATGTAATAGAAATCCCCGGCCTTTTCCAAGTATATCACCTCCTTTTGCGATTTTTGTTCGCTATTACTAGCTGAAATTTATTACAGAGCTCAATTAGTCTTTCTCCTTCCTCATTCCTTATCCCAAGCCCATTCTCTAGTCTGAACATTTCTTCTATTCCTTCCCCTACAACTGCATTACAGTTCCCCATGACTATTAGATTTTCATGTCCTTTTACGTACTGTATTACCTTTTCAGTATCCTCATATACTTTTTCAATCTCTTCAGCTTCAGCTTGCGACGTCGACACGTACACGTGAACTATCGTTGTTGGTATGGGTTTTCTGTCAGTTCGGATAAGAATAACTGTACCACTGAACTGTTCACAGTGGCACTCTCTCTGCCCCACATTCCCGTTCGTAACGATTCCTACTCCCGTTGTACCATTTTCTACTGCTGTTGATATTATCCTCTACTCAACCGACCAGAAATCCTTGCCTACTTTCCATTTCACTTCACTGACCTCTCCTGTGTCTACATTGAGCCTTTTCATTTAAGTTTTCAAATTTTATAGCTTCCCTACTATGTTCAAGTTTATGACATTCCTCTCCCTGACTCTTAGAACAGTATTCTTTCATTGATTATTGAATCTTTTTCTCGTGATCACCTCTCCTTGGCAGTCCCCTCCAGAAGATCCGAATAGGGGACTATTCAGGAATCCTTTTACCGATGGAGAGGTCATCGTGACACTTTTTCAGTTAATGCCCACATGGATAAACGTTAGGTGTCCTTAATGCAGTGGTTTCCATTGCTTTCTGCATTCAAATACCGTTGTTCGTTTCTGCTTCTTCGCCTTCAGGGGCAGTTTCCCACCCCTAGGACAAGAGTGCCCCGAATCCCTGTCCCCTCTTCCTCCCTCTTTGACAAGCCCTTTGGCAGAACGAGGGTGACTTCTTATACCAGAATTCTTCGGCCACCAGTGCTGATTATTAATCAAAATTTAAGCAGTGGCCCCACGGGTTTATCGAATGAGAATACTGGCCTCTGTTCTTATATATTGACGTTGCAGTTTTTCGGTTTTTTCATTCTAAAACCTGTCTTTGTTCCATCTCTGTAAAACTGAGATATGGCCTATGATTCCCACTACCGAATTAAAATACTGACCTCTGACCTTGTTTTCATTCCAAGCGTGTGGCGTCTTTCGTCGCTATATCCTGTCTTGTAACTAAACTATTTAGAAATACTGGCAATTTTAAAATAATTTCTGATAAGTAGTCTGAGCAACTTTTGGACATACTTAAATTTTTCCTTCATATTGCTTCTTACCGTTGCCTTTCTAATATTTACATTTCGGGATAGTTAAGGTGCAGTAATTGTATTACTTTAATACATGTTCTCAAGTTAGCAGTTTGTGCTTGATGTAGATGTCTGGCAATGAAACCAAACTATTTAATTTTTCTTCTGAAGCTGAGCCCTGTAGTTTACCAAAATGGTTCAAATGGCTCTGACCAGTATGAGACTTAATATCTGAGGTCATCAGTCGCCTAGAACTTAGAACTAATTAAACATAACTAACCTAAGGACATCATCCATGCCCGAGGAAGGATTAGAACCTGCAACCGTAGCGGTCGTTCGGCTCCAGACTGTAGCGCCTAGAACCGCATGGCCACTCCGGTCGGCTGTAGTCTACCACTCCCTGTCTCTGTATCCTTCACCATTTCAGTAATATACAAAACAAATTATCATTCTCCGAAATAATATCTATTTTAACACCACATCACTGTGCAGCCGTATCTGAAGACATCAGAAAGGACACCATTTGAGTTATTAAGGCGCAAAGGCATGAATGAGTGTAAGGGCCTCATCTTTGTTTGCTGCTTGGAACAGGAGAATAAAAATTACCAAATGGAGCCATGCGCTAAAAAGAGCGTATTTTTCTAGTGTGTAGTCACGACTTGCTGTAGTGTGTAGGATGATCCTACATCATTAACCGTGTCGATAGTACGGCTGTACGAGATCGTGGTCTGCTACCAGGGAAACACAGATTAGGCACACATTTGCTGCGTCACTCAGTGCGGTCCTACTGATTTCAGTCACACTGAACTTACGCAGGACTTGAGCAGTCACTGTTGCTGGTGAAACACGAGAACATGAGCGGCAACAGGTACAGTACTTTGTTAGAAGTGCCGATCACGACTGTATCTCAAACCTCGGTGATCTTTATTGTACGGCATGTTCATCAGATTGGCAGCAACAGTAACTCATCATCTTGAGCGAGCCCAAACTATTGTCCAGCATTAGATTTGGGAATCCACAAATAACCTCTTTCATCCATATACCATTCCTTAGCTTGGTTAAATAATCCACTGATTGCTGTTTAATTTCCATCAATGCACCACATTCCAGTATCATCTCTGCATCTTTGACCTATTCTGTTAATGTACGCAACACATCATCCAACATAATACGACATTCCTGTTCTGTTGCCACCACATGTATGTTTTCTTACATGAATGGCAATGACGTGGAGGCCTCTGATTCGAGTTATTCAGCTTTCATTTTGAAAGTAGTGTTATCCCTAAATCCAGGTACCATACAGCAAAAAATTCAGTAACACAGATGAAAGTTCCACGCGTTGCCAGTGTTGATCTCCCATTTTACAAAAAACAATCGACGACTACAGATAGCCTACGGGAAGGCTTTTGGGTACTGACAATAGGAAGGCAAGTGGGTACTGACAGTAGAAAGGCGTGAGGCATGTAAGTACCTATGAATGCAGCCACTGAACATAGAAAGGTACATAGGTACTGAACAAAGGAAAGTTCGCAGATAACAAATACAGGAATGAATCCAAGCAATGATCATGGCTAAGAACATACGTAATGGCTATAGAAAGGCATATGCGCAATGACCATAGAAAGGCAAGCAAGTATCGACCATGGGAAACAAGAAGGGTACTGACTACAGGAAACCCTGCTGCTACTGGTCATGAATAGGAACACGACTACTGAATGGGTACAGACTGTAGAAAGGGCGCGAACCAAGTAGGTGAGTCTAATGTCCATTCAGGAGCTCGATGGTAAATCATTATTTGAGAATGCCAGCCACTCTAGCTGATGAGATGGCAGCATTTAAACAACCGTTGGCTGAAGAAATCTAAACAGGTACCTCCAGGTAACAACTGAAGAGCCGGGCAAGAAATTTACAATTTTCATCTCCAGATTAATCATATAGGTAATTCCACCTGTAAAATTGCAGACACAGGTTCCTCTTTGTCAATATCTTAGGAAGAATGTAATCAAGTACTGTTGCCCGGTGGAAGCATATAGTGCCAAAATCACATGTTGACATTACAGTGTGTTTCAGCAAAATTGCTAATTAACGAATAACAAACAAGCCTCAAGCCATAGGGAGTTAAGGTGCTTCTTAGACAAATGGTTACCGCCATTAATAGACCTGAAGTTGAAAGCTCTGAGATTTTGGGGTAAATGTAACTGTATATCGAAAGTTTGGGCTAAAGATAAAGAAAAGTTATGTATTTGTCGCAGTAGTCTACAATGCAATCAGCCTCTAATCGAGATTGCTTACAAATGATGCGTGCAACCCGTCCTCGAATACTCCAGAAGTTTGTGGGACCTATATGAAGTAGGACCAAAGGGGATTTTGAACGCATACTGAGAAGGATAGCACCAACGGTCAAAGTTTTGCTGGATCTTTGGAAGAGAGTTGTACAAATGCTGAAGAAACTGTAGTGGCAGACTTCTGAAGATACACGTAAATTGACCCTAGAAAGCCTAATTACATAATTACAAGAACAGCCTTTAAATGATGACTCCAGTATATAGTAGAGACTCTTATACGCTCCTGGAAATGGAAAAAAGAACACATTGACACCGGTGTGTCAGACCCACCATACTTGCTCCGGACACTGCGAGAGGGCTGTACAAGCAATGATCACACGCACTGCACAGCGGACACACCAGGAACCGCGGTGTTGGCCGTCGAATGGCGCTAGCTGCGCAGCATTTGTGCACCGCCGCCGTCAGTGTTAGCCAGTTTGCCGTGGGATACGGAGCTCCATCGCAGTCTTTAACACTGGTAGCATGCCGCGACAGCGTGGACGTGAACCGTATGTGCAGTTGACGGATTTGAGCGAGGGCATATAGTGGGCATGCGGGAGGCCGGGTGGACGTAGCGCCGAATTGCTCAACACGTGGGGCGTGAGGTCTCCACAGTACATCGATGTTGTCGCCAGTGGTCGGCGGAAGGTGCACGTGCCCGTCGACCTGGGACCGGACCGCAGCGACGCACGGATGCACGCCAAGACCGTAGAATCCTGCGCAGTGTCGTAGGGGACCGCACCGCCACTTCCTAGCAAATTAGGGACACTGTTGCTCCTGGGGTATCGGCGAGGACCATTCGCAACTGTCTCCATGAAGCTGGGCTACGGTCCCGCACACCGTTAGGCCGTCTTCCGCTCACGCCCCAACATCGTGCAGCCCGCCTCCAGTGGTGTCGCGACAGGCATGAATGGAGGGACGAATGGAGACGTGTCGTCTTCAGCGATGAGAGTCGCTTCTGCCTTGGTGCCAATGATGGTCGTATGCGTGTTTGGCGCCGTGCAGGTGAGCGCCACAATCAGGACTGCATACGACCGAGGCACACAGGGCCAACACCCGGCATCATGGTGTGGGGAGCGATCTCCTACACTGGCCGTACACCTCTGGTGATCGTCGAGGGGACACTGAATAGTGCACGGTACATCCAAACCGTCATCGAACCCATCGTTCTACCATTCCTAGACCGGCAAGGGAACTTGCTGTTCCAACAGAACAATGCACGTCCGCATGTATCCCGTGCCACCCAACTTGCTCTAGAAGGTGTAAGTCAACTACCCTGGCCAGCAAGATCTCCGGATCTGTCCCCCATTGAGCATGTTTGGGACTGGATGAAGCGTCGTCTCACGCGGTCTGCACGTCCAGCACGAACGCTGGTCCAACTAAGGCGTCAGGTGGAAATGGCATGGCAATCCGTTCCACAGGACTACATCCAGCATCTCTACGATCGTCTCCATGGGAGAATAGCAGCCTGCATTGCTGCGAAAGGTGGATATACACTGTACTAGTTCCGACATTGTGCATGCTCTGTTGCCTGTGTCTATGTGCCTGTGGTTCTGTCAGTGTGATCATGTGATGTATCTGACCCCAGGAATGTGTCAATAAAGTTTCCCCTTCCTGGGACAATGAATTCACGGTGTTCTTATTTCAATTTCCAGGAGTGTATATCACTCCTATAGGGATCGGGCGACAAGATTGGATCTATTACAGCACGCGCGGAAACACATAAATGATCATTCTTCCCACATATAAAATGCCAATACAACCCAAAAAAACTAATAATTGGTGCAGTGCCACTTACTTTCTGCCATGCACTTCACAGAGGTTTGTAGAATAGAGGCGAAGGTGTATATGCAGTAATGAGGTGCTTCCGATGTTCTTGTTGCCCAATTTGGAGATCATCCGTTGTGGTGATCAGACATGGTGGGTGATATCCATGATGACGATTATGCTTGTCCTCACATACCTTGCTATTCTAGAACGGTCCACTGTTACATCTGAATGCCCCAAAAATATGGATACTGCACGATCCGACCAGCCAGGCAAGTGGAGGCTCACAATGAGACCCATCTAAAACACTGTCTGGTGCTGATGACGCTTCCTTAAATGAAAATGTTCGATCGTCACAGTGATTACTCAACAACTGCCGCAGTTTACAACCTATACATACTGTTAGGAGTATTACACGCAAACAGCACTAATGGGCTCTGGTGATCGTTTAATCTGTCAGAGAGCTTTACAACTCCAATCATTTACATACCCACCTATGATTTGTTTGTGTATGCAGCTGTAATGACACAGAACCGTGACTTCCTGGTGCTTATTTTCTTGTCGGTGGTGTGTAAAAGAGAGACAAGCTGCATGTACTTAATTTTACTTTCTGGCATTTTATACCTAGTGTTATGTGTACCTAGTACCATGTGAGCTTCATTGATTTTCAATAGTCCTTGAAACTGTTGGACTTGGTGAATGCTTTGTAGTTAGCCACTAGAATATTAATATTCTCGTCTAGGGGGGGGGGGGGGGGTGGAGAGACATTCCTTCGTACTGTAGACAAATACTTGTAGGTCTTCAACAGATGACGTTATCAGGATTGGAAGGAGAGTGGCGTGATACGAAAAGTATTCTTGCTAGCACCACACACACAGGTACCTGAGTATCATTCTCTGATGTATAGAACATACCTGACCCATGTCTGGGAATCGTACAGTACTTGGGCCTATTCTACAAATCTGTGAAGTCAAAGACCAGCTTGTCACAGAACCATCCTAGAACAAGTAATGGACTTTCTCTAATATACTGCGTCATTCTAGATTGCACACACTAGCAATAGTCGGACTATGGGGTCGTCATCCCATGTGAGGCTGCCGTTAACACTACAGCGCAGGTGGGTGGGATTCGATTGGTGCTGTAACCAGGGACATGGACTCGATTGATGTCGTCCTGTTGTGTTTAGATGTGACTTGCAGTTCTTCAAAACCTCCAGATACTTTAGTCGCAAATACGATGCCTACATGGGTAGAATCCCTTTCTTCCAATGTTTTTGGATACACACCGATTTTACTCCTAGCGTATGGAGGGCCATAGACACGGGTCCATAGGTAGATGCCGTGTTTCTTGACTTCCGCAAGGCGTTTGACACAGTTCCCCACAGTCGTTTAATGAACAAAGTAAGAGCATACAGACTATCAGACAAATTGTGTGATTGGATTGAGGAGTTCCTAGATAACAGAACGCAGTGTGTCATTCTGAAAGGAGAGAAGTCTTCCGAAGTAAGAGTGATTTCAGGTGTGCCGCAGGGGAGTGTCATAGGACCGTTGCAATTCACAAAATACATAAATGACCTGGTGGATGACATCGGAAGTTCACTGAGGCTTTTTGCACATGATGCTGTGGTACGGGCTTCTGTTAAAGTTTCGAGAACATACCTTCACCGAAGAGTCAAGCAGTATATTGCTCCCTCCTACGTATATCTCGCGAAGCGACCCTGAGGATAAAATCAGAGAGATTAGAGCCCACACAAAAGCATCCCGACAATCCTTCTTTCCACGAACAATACGAGACTGGAATAGAAGGGAGAAGTGATAGAGGTACTCAGGGTACCCTCCGCCACACACCGTCAGCGGGCTTGCGGAGTAAGGATGTAGATGTAGATGTAGATGTAGCGTCATGGTATGGGAAGCTACAACTTAGGACTTCAAGCCACGGATTATGATAACTGACGGAACTGTATGGCGCTTCTACGTCTGCCTCATGGGCACGTTGCTCGTGTGTTACCTCTCCTGTGACGCTATCATTGGGCGTTTTTCTACAGGACAATGATCATTCATATATGGGACGTGTGTTCATGAAATACTGCATTATATATACGTACCCCTATGGCCAGCAAGAGTCCCAGACCTGTATTTGGTACAACTTGTGTGATACCAACTTGGGCATCAAGTCTGCAACTGTGCCAGTGTTTAGGACCTCAGGGACCAGTGACATCAGTTGTGGCCCTACGTGCCTTAGTACAGAATACAACGGCTTTATGACATCTTTCCCAATATGCATCCAGCTTAGAAAAATTGGAACATCATGCTGGTAAAAGTGAGCTCTTACTGCCATATTCTTTGTAAAAAAGACTCGATTCGCTAATCACTGAAATAACGTCCCATATCCTATCAACCTGTGAAGATTCATTTCGTTTCCTCCTTCCCTTCTTATCCTAGTGCTTCATTTCTTTTGCCAAACAACGTGGATATCATATCTGAAATTCTTTCCCTATCTCTGACCAGATACCCACATGTTAATTACAAGTGATTCATGCGTGCCTTGTGAAATCAAATACAATAATTATTTAATTGGTCACTCATTTTCTGTTGATAATGTTATTAGTCTGTCTGCTTTGGTCAGATTGTCGGAGCATGAAGATGTTTTATATTACTCAATACTTTAAAATAATCTAATAGTACGATATGTCCTTTACAGAAAGAAGATTTTGACTACACATTCAAAATTTAATGTCCTCTAGTTGAGGAGGCTTTATGAATGGCTATTATTTTGTGAGACAACGTCCTCTAGTTAAGTATCAGTTACAAAAGTAGTCTTTAGCTACATATCCAAATTACCAGCACTTCAGTGAGCAAGAAATAGAGTCACAGAGTTTCGTTCGACCTTATTCCATTCCCAGGCATTTCTTAATGTGGGTCGTAATTTCACATTATCAGTTTACAAATGTAAACAAAATTTATGTTTCATGTTTGCAGCAAGTACTTAATGATGTTTCCGTCTGTTTTTGTCCTTTATCTTTAATGGTTTTGTGAAAGGATATCGGAATACCTTAAGAGTGGTCCTGTGGACATAATGTATACGGGGCTTCTGAAAAAAAATGTTGTAACACACTGTTGAAATAAGCGGTAGCCGTTTTAATACACCTGTAAGCGCTGACAACATTTCTTCTGCTCTCCCCTTCGCTAATCTGCCTTCAACGTTTACGACACTGTACTTTTCTGTCATAAAGTTTCGTTGAAAATATCGGCAGCAATAACTGCAGCATTTGTTCATTCGAAACCATCGGCTCAGGTCATTCAAACTTCTGAGATATATTGCTACTTGAGATTGGTTTCTTCCACCCGGCAAGTTACCTTGTTACAAGGGAAAAGGGCAGCTTTCCAAATTCTCTGCGTATAAATGTGATATTTATGGCGTGTCTGGAATGCAATAACACTTTGTTCCGTTCATATTCGCGTTCATCATGTGTCCCATAAAGCGGAAAATGTGAAGATATTTAACTCTAGCAAAGCCGTTAGTCTCCCTCAAAGACACATTATTTATCTGCAGACGGTTATGATACGTTGCGTGGTAGAAACAGAAGTAAACAGATCACCAATAACGTGCAGTATTCACCACAATTCTCTATATAATGTTTAATATTTTATCTTACCATGTTATATCTGCTTTATGAGTTGCGAAGGCCTGTGAAACTGTTTCTCGGTTTTGGGCCTAACATTGACGTGGTCGGAGTGACCAGTATGCAGGGAGCCCGGCGTCCGTTCCAGAGAAGTCTACTTCGTTAGCCTACTGGACGGCAAGAGGTGAGGGACCTCTTAAGATTGATCTACAACGGACAGAGAAGATCCGTCAGCTGCGGCAAAGACAGCTTCTTTAAGGGAAGAACATTTGATCTCATCGCTCCCTGTCCTCAAGAAATAGAAGTTTATCTAGAGATTACTAACCTCAACTATTAAATAAAAAAATTAACCGCCTACAAGTTTCAGCGGATAAACAGCCAGACGAGTAAAAACTATGTCGGCCACAACATGGAAAGGCACTGGAAGAAATGGTAAGGAACAAAATAGCTTAGAGGTAGTAACTTAGAACGTCAGAGTACTCCCAGCAACTAACATGAATTAGTTGAAGATAGACAAGAAGAAATATATATTTGCTGCAATGAAAGCTGAGAAAAACATAAAAGAATCACACATTGATGATGATGCGATGATGTTTTACAGCAGAGTACAAAAGAAACCAGAGTTAAAGTAGTAGTGAAAATACTTGGGAACAAAAAATGGGCATCTCAAATAGACTCATGTACTTTTATTAATTAACAAATACCGGCTTTAAGAACCTCACCAGCTACTTGAGAATAGTGGCAATATATGCACCAGAAGAAGAAAAGGAACAGAAAAATTGAGAATTTTAATTCTATTTTGGAAAATGAAATAGGAAAGCAGAACCATCATGCCTTAAGGATTATGTTGATCTTTTAAAGATACAGAGGGGAAAGGACCTATAATTGATGTAATTGGCATCCAAATGGAAAGCTAATTAGGAATGGAAAGAATAAAGATAATTCGCAATTATAAATAACCTTAAAATTACTAATCCTTTTTTTATAGAAAGGAGAATATTCATAATTATACATGGTCAGCTCAAGGCCAAAGACCATAAACTCAGAACATAATAGTTAACATTAAAGCATTGTCACTGATAACTGATACAGCAATATGTGGACGAAGTGACATACGTTTTAAGGATTATTTAGTAATTTCCAAAAACGATATTTCACTAACAATGAGAAAGAGTAACAAAATTTGCAGATCTGAGGAAAAGATACTCAAAGTACACTTACAAGAAGGTAAACAATAGTAGTGTTTAAAAAGCAGCTTCTGAAGCACTGACAACAAGCTTTAAGAGACATACATAGTAATTATTTAAGAATATGGAGCGCAGAGTCAGAAAAAGTAATAAAGTAACAATAGAAACTTATCTAAAACATTCACGAAAAATAAGTTAAGAGCAGAATGAAATCTAAGGAGAGCAGATGATAATCACGGATGTTGTAAAAATCCTTCAAGAAGTTGAACAGATATGTAAGTAATGTAAAAAATGACACTGACGTACAAGAAGCAACTGTCTATAACGCAACAATACTTCTAAAACGACATTCAACATTAACACAGTCTACGAAAGGTAACGGAAAGAAAATTATAAAAGTTTCTGGTACGTCAAAAAGTAACAGAATAAAGAAAAACTCGTGAAGCTGGGGAAGGGCTAGATCTAATAACAGTTGCAGACTGAAAATAATTAAATACCATGAAAAATAGAAAGGCAGCTGGTATGACCGCAGTAACAGCGATTTATTAAAATACAAGATTTTGACTTTTCCTGTGTTTATTTTGGGTGAATGAGTGGAGGGGGGGGGGGGGGGGAATCGAAGCGAAGACACGGAAAATCTAGTCAGTACCTGTGGTGTACTCACGTTTTTAAGAAAGCAAGTAGAAAAGACTATAACTATTACTGGGGAATAAGTTTGTAGCAGCTGGATATATAGTGTAAGTAAAAATATTAACTCTAAAGTTAAGACTAATGGCCAGAAGAATTGTAACTGAAGACAAAAGTGGATTTACATTTGGAAAAACAAGAATGTGTAGTATATTCACTAGATAAAGTAAGAACTATAGCAAAATAAAGGAAGAGATAATAATAATAAGACACACATGGATGTTATCAACTATGTGAAGACCTTTCACAGACCAAAAAAGGAAATAATCTAGTCAATATTAAGAGAGAAATAGAATTCCACGATTATTTGGGCCATTTGCAGGGAGAATAGGAAACGAAATAAGTACTAATGGTATCATAAGTAACCAATAAGTTAAACATAGATAACAAAGCTGCAGTTTCCCCCCGTTTTGTCCAGTTGATGTGTAAATGACGTGATTGAAAAGTGGAATGAAAAAGACAAAGAACAGCAAAGGAATGAAAGTACATAAAGGCATTAGACAAATGCATTAATTTATGGTAACGACCAAACTATAATAGCCTCTTAGGAAGAAGAATTGCAAGGAAATATTTGGAAATCAATCAAAACCGGTCAAAATCATAGTTTCGAAATGTCTATAGAGAAGACAAAAGTAATAACAGTCAGAGGAAAACAACAGGTGCGAAGAAATACAGTGATAGGGTACAGTATAATCTATCAAGTAGGCATATTTAAGAGCCTGGGCTGTGAAATTACTTCTGATCACGATAAAAATATAAAAAACAAAACTGAGAAACTTCCGAGTGTCGATGGAGAAATAAAAAACAGAAAAAGCAAGAGAAACGTCACGAAAATTCATTGAACCCTTGATGGTCCGTTGATTCTTCACGGATGTGATGGCTGGATTGCAAACAACGAAAATATCTGTAGAATAGTAACGTCATAAATGAATTTCTTTAAACAATTTGAAGGTTGTAAGCTATACGATAGGTTAAGGAAGAAAATTATCAGAAATCACACGTAACTTCACTCCATATTGTTCTGATGTAGCAACAGTGATTCATGGTCCCACAAATAGAAAACAGTCTCTGTTGCCATAGTTTTATTAATAATGATATGTTTCGGCGGTTAGGGCATCTTCAGATTTCCTGTAACTAGTAGCAATATTTTTGTTGTATGACAGTTTTATTCGCGAACCCGTCTAGCACCGATCAATAGGACAGCTAAGCTACAGGTCAGACGAAAAGTGATTCACTTGTCTTGAACTGCGAATATCGGCTTAGTTACATTTAAAACCCGTTGATATGACAGTGTTGAAGCGAAAACTGCTCTCGCCATATATGGAAGTACGAGAGCCTCAAATGCAAGTGTAAACCTGTAAGTTAAACGACATTGCATTAACAACAAATGTAATACGCAAAAGCCCATGATTAGGAAGCAAGAAAGACAACAAACTACGGCAGTGTGCAATGCGAATGTAGGTTAGCGATCATAGCCATGTATCGAAGTGGTGAACAAACACTGCTCTAGGCAACGCACATGCTAAAGCGTGTGAGCCGCACAGTAGACTGCCGTCGGAACGAGCTTAATAAAAGCCCCGTTTGGCGGCGTTGATAGAGTGGTCGATATAGACGAACTACGTGTAACATAGAAATAATTAGGCTAAGTTGACAAAGATCGTGGGATAGCAATATGTACACATGCAGATGGCCATATTATCGCGTACACAAAATACAACAGGATAATGATGTAGTGGAGCTGTCGTTTGCATTTGGGTGAGTCATGTGAAAAGGTTTCTGACGAGATTATGGCCGCAGGACGGGAATTAGCTAACTTAGAATGCGCAATGGTAGTGAGAGCTAGTTCCATGGGACATTCCGTTTCTGAAATTGTTAGGGAACTCATTATCCCGCTATACACACCTCCAATAATGTACCCAAAATACCCTATTTCTATCATTACCTCCCACAGCAGACATAGCAGTGCCTGATGGTCTTCACTTAAGGACGGAGTGTAGCAGCGTTTGCGCAGAGATGTCACTGTTAACAGACAAGCAACACAGCGCGAAACAACCGCAGGAATCAACGACGATCGTATCCTTTTGGGCAGAGTGACGAAAATTGGCATTGATGGACTATGGAAGCAGAAGACTGGGCCAGTGCCTGTATAACACGACATCGTCTGCAGCGCCTCTCGTGGACTGGTGATCATATCGGTTTGACTCGAGAGAAATGGAAAACTTTCTCCTGGCGAGATGAGTCGCGATTTCAGTTGGTAAGAGCCAAGGACGATGATTGTGATCCATAACGGTCTGGGCAGTGTTCACATAATATGGATTTGGTCCACTGGCCGAACTGAACCAATCATTGCTACTTGGAGACCAGTTTCTGCCATTCATGGACTTCTCTTTTGCAAAGAACGGTTGAATTTTTATGGAAGACACTGCACCGTGCTACCGATCCACAACTGTTTTCGCTTGGTTTGAAGAACGAAATATTTGGCCATCCACATTGCCCTGCGAGAATCCCACCCAACATTTAATGGGACATAATCGAGAGGTCAGTTCGTGCATAATAATCTCTATTTGAAACACTTTCACAATTGTGGACGGCTAGATGGCTCAATATTTCTGAAGAGGACTTCTAACGACCTGTTTCGCGCCTTCCACGCCAAGTTGCTGCACTGCGCTGGGTAAAATTAGGTCCGACACGACATTAGGAATTATCCCATGACTTTCCTCATCTCACTGTATTTGAGTGAACTGGCAACTATGGGGATGGACCGAAATGTTAGTGTAAATGAATAGGAAGAAGAAAGGGAGAGGGGATGACATGGAAGAGGATTTGAGATGGTAAACGTATAAAGCGAGGAAAAAGTTAAAAAAAAGGCTCAAAAAGTTTTCGGTTAATGGGGAAACCTAACACGAAGCCACATTGGTAGGGTACACAATGCCTATAAAATGAGGAACAGACACAATATTTACGAAGAAAAGGAAGGAAAGTACATTCATTTTGACAAAACTGACATCATGGTATAACAGAAGATTTGGGTTTTAGCAACCAACTGATCATTAAGACTTAAGTCTTCCGACCGCTTGAGAAATTTGTCTACCTCGAAATCTTCCACAGGAAATTATTTTTTCTCTGTAGATACAACATGTATGATTTGGAAAGAATCTATGGTTGGTTCACAATGACCACTAGCCCTAATATGTTCAACGGCAGAAGAATAATTTTTTGCAGCGCCCCTATTAGTGAGAATGATTTCCCGAAACTGTATTTTAACTTCACGACTTGTTTATCCAATATAATGAGCGGCAGGGGGGACACTAGGCGCAAGTGCGTCTATAGACTAATGAGATAGAAAAGAAACCTCTGAAGGGTACTTCATTGCGTACAAGAGTGTACTAGATTCGATTGCGGGGAAAAATGGACTTAAAAATATTTGAAAAAATATATAAAATACAAAATATTGTGAAGAAAAGGAAGGAACACATAAATAGAATGCAACAAGGCAAATATGTTAAAACGTTTTTGCAATATATACCCAAACTGATAAGGGACGCGCCTCAACACGGGTAGAGATGGAGCCAGAACAGGTTCCTCCAAGCCAAAGCTATTAAACAGAAGGTTGTTGCTGAAGGGAAACGGAATGTGATTGGCTGTCGCAGTGACGTCACAATAGGAGCAAAGCGAAGCAGCAGCTGGCGGAGCGAAAGGCTCTTAAGCGCACATAACTAATTACAACTGCAATACGTCCTCATAAAATTGTTTTAAACAGCTGATTTACCTACACTCCTGGAAATGGAAAAAAGAACACATTGACACCGGTGTGTCAGACCCACCATACTTGCTCCGGACACTGTGAGAGGGCTGTACAAGCAATGATCACACGCACGGCACTGCGGACACATCAGGAACCGCGGTGTTGGCCGTCGAATGGCGCTAGCTGCGCAGCATTTGTGCACCGCCGCCGTCAGTGTCAGCCAGTTTGCCGTGGCATATGGAGCTCCATCGCAGTCTTTAACACTGGTAGCATGCCGCGACAGCGTGGACGTGAACCGTATGTGCAGTTGACGGACTTTGAGCGAGGGCGTATAGTGGGCATGCGGGAGGCCGGGTGGACGTACCGCCGAATTGCTCAACACGTGGGGCGTGAGGTCTCCACAGTACATCGATGTTGTCGCCAGTGGTCGGCGGAAGGTGAACGTGTCCATCGACCTGGGACCGGACCGCAGCGACGCACGGATGCACGCCAAGACCATAGGATCCTACGCAGTGCCGTAGGGGACCGCACCGCCACTTCTCAGCAAATTAGGGACACTGTTGCTCCTGGGGTATCGGCGAGGACCATTCGCAACCGTCTCCATGAAGCTGGGCTACGGTCCCGCATACCGTTAGGCCGTCTTCCGCTCACGCCCCAACATCGTGCAGCCCACCTCCAGTGGTGTCGCGACAGGCGTGAATGGAGGGACGAATGGAGAAGTGTCGTCTTCAGCGATGAGAGTCGCTTCTGCCTTGGTGCCAGTGATGGTCGTATGCGTGTTTGGCGCCGTGCAGGTGAGCGCCACAATCAGGACTGCATACGACCGAGGCACACAGGGCCAACACCCGGCATCATGGTGTGGGGAGCAATCTCCTACACTGGCCGTACACCTCTGGTGATCGTCGAGGGGACACTGAATAGTGCACGGTACATCCAAACCGTCATCGAACCCATCGTTCTACCATTCCTAGACCGGCAAGGGAACTTGCTGTTCCAACAGGACAATGCACGTCCGCATGTATCCCGTGCCACCCAACGTGCTCTAGAAGGTGTAAGTCAACTACCCTGGCCAGCAAGATCTCCGGATCTGTCCCCCATTGAGCATGTTTGGGACTGGATGAAGCGTCGTCTCACGCGGTCTGCACGACCAGCTCGAACGCTGGTCCAACTGAGGCCCCAGGTGGAAATGGCATGGCAAGCCGTTCCACAGGACTACATCCAGCATCTCTACGATCGTCTCCATGGGAGAATAGCAGCCTGCATTGCTGCGAAAGGTGGATATACACTGTACTAGTGCCGACATTGTGCATGCTCTGTTGCCTGTGTCTATGTGCCTGTGGTTCTGTAAGTGTGATCATGTGATGTATCTGACCCCAGGAATGTGTCAATAAAGTTTCCCCTTCCTGGGACAATGAATTCACGGTGTTCTTATTTCACTTTCCAGGAGTGTATTTAGATTTTAGTAGTGGTTGAAGAGTGCCACTTTCTGGTTTTTCGCTTCTGTGCTGCTGCCGCCTTTTCCATTTTGCGACTCACATTAAGGAAGCGCATGAGAATTAAATGTCTTATTCTAACATATATTTTGATGATTTCTGGTGAAAAAAGAGAGTATTTGGTTTGGACAGCAGGCAAGATTGTTTTTAGTATATTACTTTGCTTTGAAGTACTTTGTCACCCGTTAAAATCAATAAAAAATGGCTCTGAGCGCTATGGGACTTAACATCGGAGGTCATCAGTCCCCTAGAACTTAGAACTACTTAAACCTAACTAACCTACGGACATCACACACATCCATGCCCGAGGCAGGCTTCGAACCTGCGACCCTAGCAGTCGCGCGGTTCAGGCTGAAGCGCCTAGAACCGCTCAGCGCCGGCCGGAGTGCCTGTGCGGTTCTAGGCGCTACAGTCTGGAATAGAGCGACCGCTACGGTCGCAGGTTCGAATCCTGCCTCGGGCATGGATGTGTGTGACGTCCTTAGGTTTGTTAGGTTTAATTAGTTCTAAGTTGTAGGCGACTGATGACCTCAGAAGTTAGGTCGCCTAGTGCTCAGAGCCATTCGAACCGCTCAGCCACTCCGCCTGGCAAAATCATTAAAAATAAGTTCAAACTGTGTATATAGGCAGACACCTGTCGGAACTATAAGTCACAGTTATTTAGGACTTCAATCCAGCCAAAATGTTCCACATCTGCTGGTGGAGAGCTTAAAATATCAGTAGATGGTATTCCCACTGCGTCGTCATTCTTCTTTGCACATAATTTGGTGTAGCCGGACAGGCTTCTGGAGAGTTGTGTGGTCCCTCGCTGACAGTTGACTGTTTTGGTGCAAGTTAAAGAGGAAAGTTAATATCTTGTAGTCCTCTTTCACCACCTACGATTTCCAGTGCTTCGCTCGTGTCGGGATACATTGCTCTGAACAAATGCGACTTCAAAATCGAGCGTGGTGCCCACTGCTGCTCAATTTACTGCTTGAGATGCCGTGCGATTCACCAGAGCCATATGCCGAACAAGATGGCCTTCCCTCTCGGTAGCGCCAGTGACCAAAACTGACAGCAAACATGCACGCTCATAGTGGCAATACTAGCGTCACTCTAATGCGACCGTCTTGAAGATGGGAAAGACAACACATTACAGATGTAGAAGCACGCGTACCAATTTTCGTTTATATCGCACCACTCCATTTTGACAGTGCGATTTTTATTTCTCACAGTGTACAAGACAGCAATGATAGATAACTTGGTACTAGAGAATTTCTTCATTAGACTTGTTTCTCTCTCCTCTCTCGCTCACACACACTTACACAGACACATAGTATATATAGAGAAACCCCTCTTGTGGCGCTACTTTGTCATAAATAATGGGAGTAAAGTTTAGCAGTGTGTCAAGATGGAGGGTGAGGTTAAGTACTGCAAGACAGGTTACGTTGGCGTAGTCTATTAGCAGGGAGACAGTTTAATGGTGCCAGGTATATATCCGACTGCTATGCTTTCCTTTGACCTTATTCCTGATATATTTACTTTCGTGTTTTAATCTGTATTTAAAGAAACTTTGAAATTGTTTGAAAATGTAACAACGCGCACGCGAGCGATAACATAGAACATTGCGCTCTACGGAGAATCGAGGACGCCTACTTTTTGTCATTTTCATTTGAGAGGAAGGGCGCTGTAACGAATTGGACAAATATGCTGTGAGATTTTGTGAAGATACTGAAGGCAGTTGCTAGAAAATATAGTAGATGGTGGACATGGTGACAAATTTTTAATTGGCTAACAGGCACTATACCATATGACTTTGGAAGGGTTTTGAGCTAAAAAAAAATTTGGGATTATTACGATTGATTGTGAGAATATGTGGTATTAAGTTTCTGTAACTTACCTAGCGTATTTCGCGCAGTTTTCTAAACCTTAGTTTTAAGGTAACTTTTACGCCAAAGAAACTGATACACCTGCCTAACATCTTGTAGAGGCAAAGTGGCGCAACAGAACGTGGCATGCACTCGACTAATGTCTGAAATAGTGTTGGGAGGAATTGACGCCGTGAATCCGGCAGTCCTGTCAATAAATCCTTAAACGTACGAGTGGATGGAGGTCTCTTCTGAAAAGCATGTTGCAAGGCATTCCAAATATGTTCAATAATGCTCATGTCTGGGGAGTTTGGTGGCCAGTGGAAGTGTTTACACTCAGGAGATCGTCCCTGGAGCCATACTGTAGCAATTCTGCTCGTATGTGGTGTCGCACTGACGTGCTGGATTTGCCAAAGTTCGTCTGAATGCTAAATGGACATGAATGGATGCTTGCGTAAGTGTCATCTGTAAGAGTTGTATCTAGACGTATCGGGAGTACCGTATCACTCCAGCTACACATGCCCCACATCATTACAAAGCCTCCACAATCTTGAACAGTCCCCTGCTGAATATCAGGGTCCATTGATTCATGAAGTTGTTTCTATACTCTAACACCAGAATATAAAATCTGAAACTGGACTTGCTTGACCAGGCGACATGTCGGTATTGACGAGCACAGGCGAGGCGTAAAGCTTGGTGCCATGTGGCCCTCACGGATACACGAGCGGGCCTTCGGCTCTGGAATCGCATATCGATGATGTTTCGAGGAATATTCGCCAGGTGACATTTGTTGGTGGCCTGCGGAAGAGTTGCTCTTTTGCACGTAGAACCTTCTGTCATCATTGGTCCCGTTCTATTAGGATCTTTTTCCAGCTGCATCGATGTCGGAGATTTGATGGTTTAACGAATTCCTTATGTAATGATCGTACGGGAAAATCCCCACTTCATCACTACCTCGGATATGCTATGATGTATCGCTCTCGACCGACTATTATACCACGTTCAAACTCACTGAAATCTTTGTCACCTGCCAACGTATCAGCAGTAACTGATCTAGCAACTGTGATAGACGCCTTCTGTATTTGAATGTGCATGTCTATACCAGTTGCTTTGGTGCTTCAGTGTATTTATGCGCAGGTTGTGGGGATGGGGGAGGTATTACCGGTTAAATAGAGCCTGTTTCAAGCCCTTTGCCTTTTGAGCAAATATTTTGATTATGTAATTTCATTTCATATGAACTAACAACCCGTTAAACCTGTCGCAGAGGGCCACAATAATTACGACGCGAAATTGTAAAATGGGACCTTTAGCTAATGTACTGTAATTAGCGCATTTCAGTTCTCATGCAGCGCAGGTTTGCTGAACATATGAAATCAAGCTGACGTTAGGCAAATGTAACCAGATTGTATTAGAGTGGACGGAATGAGGCTTCAGTGGTAACTTACTTCTTCACTGTGCTATTCACAAGAGATAGACAGAGAGAGAGGGAGAGAGAGAGAGAGAGAGAGAGAGAGAAGGAGAGAGAGAGAGAGAGAGAGAGGGAGAAAGAGAGAGAGAGAGAGAAAGAGAAAGAGAGAGAGGGAGGGACAGAGAGAGAGAGACAGACAGACAGACAGAGACCGAGAGAGAGAGCTACTATGGCAAGAAACAGTCCATGAAATCCCAGTAGTACCGACCGACCACCGTGTCATCCTCAGACCAAAGGTGACACTGGAATCGGATGGGCATGTGGTCATAAGACCACTCTCGCAGCCAGATGTCCATATACAATATCGGAGCCGTAACTTCTCAATCAGATAGATCCTTAGTTTGCCTCATAAGGGCTGAGTGCACCCCGCTTGCCGACAACGCTCAGCAGGCCGGACGGCTGCCAATCCAAGCGCTAAAGCGCTTAACGTCGGTGATCTGACGGGGACAGGTGTTACCACTGCAGTAAGGCCGTTGGCCATTAAGTTAGAAGTTACATAACATCTGTGTCAGGTTAAATGTTATTGTAGAAATGCTATACCGTAAGTCATAGAAATAGATATTACTCCATTTGGAAAGGACATAGACGGCGGGAGCGGCGAGCTGTTCTAGGCGCTACAGTCCGGAACCGCGCGACCGCTACGGTCGCACGTTCGAAACCTGCCTCGACCATGGATGTATGTGATGTCCTTAGGTTAGTTGTTGTTGTTGTTGTTGTCTTCAGTCCTGAGACTGGTTTGATGCAGCTCTCCATGCTACTCTATCCTGTGCAAGCTGCTTCATCTCCCAGTACCTACTGCAACCTACATCCTTCTGAATCTGCTTAGTGTACTGATCTCTCGGTCTCCCTCTACGATTTTTACCCTCCAAGCTGCCCTCCAATGCTAAATTTGTGATCCCTTGATGCCTCAAAACATGTCCTACCAACCGATCCCTTCTTCTAGTCAAGTTGTGCCACAAACTTCTCTTCTCCCCAATCCTATTCAATACCTCCTCATTAGTTACGTGATCTATCCACCTTATCTTCAGTATTCTTCTGTAGCACCACATTTCGAAAGCTTCTATTCTCTTCTTGTCCAAACTAGTTATCGTCCATGTTTCACTTCCATACATGGCTACACTCCAAACAAATACTTTCAGAAACGACTTCCTGATACATAAATCTATATTTGATGCTAACAAATTTCTCTTCTTCAGAAACGCTTTCCTTGCCATTGCCAGTCTACATTTTATATCCTCTCTACTTCGACCATCATCAGTTATTTTACTTCCTAAATAGCAAAACTCCTTTACTACTTTAAGTGTCTCATTTCCTAATCTAATTCCCTCAGCATCACCCGATTTAATTTGACTACATTCCATTATCCTCGTTTTGCTTTTGTTAATGTTCATCTTATATCCTCCTTTCAAGACACTGTCCATTCCGTTCAACTGCTCTTCCAAGTCCTTTGCCGTCTCTGACAGAATTACAATGTCATCGGCGAACCTCAAAGTTTTTACTTCGTCTCCATGAATTTTAATACCTACTCCAAATTTTTCTTTTGTTTCCTTTACTGCTTGCTCAATATACAGATTGAATAACATTGGGGAGAGGCTACAACCCTGTCTCACTCCTTTCCCAACCACTGCTTCCCTTTCATGCCCCTCGACTCTTATAACTGCCATCTGGTTTCTGTACAAATTATAAATAGCCTTTCGCTCCCTGTATTTTACCCCTGCCACCTTTAGAATTTGAAAAAGAGTATTCCAGTCAACATTGTCAAAAGCTTTCTCTAAGTCTACAAATGCTAGAAACGTAGGTTTGCCTTTTCTTAATCTTTCTTCTAAGATAAGTCGTAAGGTCAGTATTGCCTCACGTGTTCCAACATTTCGACGGAATCCAAACTGATCCTCCCCGAGGTCTGCATCTACCAGTTTTTCCATTCGTCTGTAAAGAATTCGCGTTAGTATTTTGCAGCCGTGGCTTATTAAACTGATAGTTCGGTAATTTTCACATCTGTCAGCACCTGCTTTCTTTGGGATTGGAATTATTATATTCTTCTTGAAGTCTGAGGGTATTTCGCCTGTCTCATACATCTTGCTCACCAGCTGGTAGAGTTTTGTCATGACTGGCTCTCCCAAGGCCGTCAGTAGTTCTAATGGGATGTTGTCTACTCCGGGGGCCTTGTTTCGACTCAGGTCTTTCAGTGCTCTGTCAAACTCTTCACGCAATATTGTATCTCCCATTTCGTCTTCATCTACATCCTCTTCTATTTCCATAATATTGTCCTCAAGTACATCGCCCTTGTATAAACCTTCTATATACTCCTTCCACATTTCTGCCTTCCCTTCTTTGCTTAGAACTGGGCTGCCATCTGAGCTCTTGATATTCATACACGTGGTTCTCTTCTCTCCAAAGGTCTCTTTAATTTTCCTGTAGGCAGTATCTATCTTACCCCTAGTGAGATAAGCTTCTACATCCTTACATTTGTCCTCTAGCCATCCCTGTTTAGCCATTTTGCACTTCCTGTCGATCTCATTTTTGAGACGTTTGTATTCCTTTTTGCCTGCTTCATTTACTGCATTTTTATATTTTCTCCTTTCATCAATTAAATTCAATATTTCTTCTGTTACCCAAGGATTTCTAGCAGCCCTCGTCTTTGTACCTACTTTATCCTCTGCTGCCTTCACTACTACATCCCTCAGAGCTACCCATTCTTCTTCTACTGTATTTCTTTCCCCTATTCCTGTCAATTGTTCCCTTATTCTCTCTCTGAAACTCTGTACAACCTCTGGTTCTTTCAGTTTATCCAGGTCCCATCTCTTTAATTTCTCACATTTTTGCAGTTTCTTCAGTTTTAATCTACTAGGTTAGGTTAGGTTAGTTAGTTTTAAGTAATTCTAAGTTCTAGGGGACTGATGACCTTAGAAATTAAGTCCCATCGTGCTCAGAGCCCTTTGAACAATTTTTTGAAAAGTATAGTAGGCCTAGTGTTGCTGCGGCATGGTCAGCGCTCAGAGACGCTGGCTGGTTCAGTGTGCTTAGCTCAAAAAGCGTCCTCACCAAACGGTCAAATAGGCGTTAGCTGAGGTGAAGCACTCTGAAGGCGTAAGGCAGCGTCAGAGCCCAGATAGGCGGTGGCTTATGACACTATCTGTAGAAGTCGGGCACATTGGCCGTTATAATGCGGAAAACATTCGACCACGTAGAGATGAACCAAGAGACGCCGCGTAGGAGGTAGCGACAGTGGTCTGCTGCAGCAAGTTTGCTTAGTATAGCGTGTCTGCACAAGGCAGAACGCAGCTTCACAGCGTCAGACCTTAGGCACCCCGAAGTCAGGAGAAGTCAACCAGCATGTGATCCCGCAGGTAAAAGGAACCAGATCGACTCCCTGCAGCCAGTAGTTTAGCAGCTAGCGAGGGAAGCATCTAGTAGTGAGCCGTGAAGTCTCCTATCGATCTAGTTTTTCGACGAGAGTTATAATCTTCGACTATGAGCCACAGGAGCAGAGCTAGAGAGCATACTCGGAGGAAGGTAGCGAACAGATGTCCGAACCACCCGGCGGTAGTTGGATAGGTACGGCCCTGTCAGACGGCACGTAGTGAGCAGCAGCACGAAGGGCAAACACGACGAGCCGTGGCCGGCTGTTGTGGTTTGGATGTATCGGCGGTTCGCCGTCCGGGATTGCAGCGCGGCGTAGCCGTTCGGTCTCAGAGGCATTGCCAAGGCTCGCGCGGCGTCCACCGTCGGAGGTTCGAGTCCTCCCTTGGGCTTGGGAGTGTGTGTTCTCAGTGAATTGGGCTGTGTGGCCCTGTCGTTGGAACGCCTTACTCTGGATTTCATGCAAGTGATATCATCTGTCTTTACCGTGAATGTCGACGTATTAATATACATGGCTGCTCTGAGGACTATGTATCACTGTCAGCAATTTTGTAGTTTGTGCTCGACGGCGTATGACTCAAGTTTAGATTGACGGCAAAATATGCAGTAGCTGCTTGATCTATTCTACAGTTCAATTTAAATAGTGACTGATTCTGCTGCTATCTGTGTTCTCGCAGAAACTGTCAGTTTGGATGAACGCACCGAAAGGCATGAGCCCAGCAACCTGGTGTATTTATTACTTTATAATTAACCTTTGAACGGCAGTCGAAACCAAATACTTGAACCAACTTCATAAGTCTTTCTTTTCAGGATCCATTGGGCTCAATAGGAGCAAATAAAATATATTCTCTTGTATCATTGCGCAAAGCTAAGTGTTTTCAAGTTGTTAACGATAGTCCTTGGTACTATGCAGCTCCTCATATTCGGCTAATGGTTTATAGCTTCTGACGCTCAGTAAAGCTTACGTTTTTCTTAAATTGTGAAGCTGCTGCAGTCGGAGTCACATTGCAGAGTCATTACAGCGCCTAGTGCTGCAGATTGAACAGACGTTTGATACATTAATTCAATTCACAAACGGCAGTAGTCGCTGAAGAACTGTTATACAGCCACGTTTCTTTAAATGTCATTGCGGATGAGCAAGTAAATATCAGTTTTACTCCACAGCTGCCCGTGGCCGTTTTGAAACTTTTATTTAAAAAAATTACAAACTCAACCAGTCTTTTCTCTTAACCGTTTTGATTATTTTTTACATAATTCTTATGATCAGTGTTGTTGAAACTGGAGGTCTCCTAGAATTTTCTTAAAGACGTTGACGGCGGTTCATACTCAGCCACATTCAACACCAAAACTTTTCTTTAAGCTTTGCGTTATCTTCCAACCGTTACGTGGTTTAAGATTATAAGCTGTTCCAGGCTAGGTTTTAAAAAACTATTATTCGGGCTCAGTTAATATGTGAAATGTAGTCTACAACTTTAATGTAGAGGGTCGTTATAATTGCCTGTCTATCCGAGCCTGTGGGACCTGTTCCATTACCCTGTTGGGAAAACTGGGTATGAAAATTTTTCTCGTTATCAAAGTTGCCTACTTAGATATTCTTGTCCGAAATCTCTTTTTAAATGGCAAAATCAAGATTAAAGTAATTTCATTGCCACTGGTGTGTTCCTTAAAATAAATGCTTCTTGAACTGCATCATTTAATTTAGAACTGTGTTCGAAATATAGTTTCAGTTTACTTGCTATGGCGTAGCCGTCCTACCCAAAAGCTGGTTACGCTGACCCCGAGGTGGTATACCACATTTCAAAAGAAACAGATGGATCTACATTGTATGTCGGTGTATGGCGTGGCACACCTGATGTAGATCAATGCAGCCGGTGACAGGTAATGCGTAGTTGAAAGTGACAGTGGTTATGGTGTGAGTCGTGGTAAAATTTACTGTTTTGAAGAGCGCGCCGCAGCGCCCGTAGTGTGAAGTAGTCGCCTTCCGTTTCTGGCGGTGGCGACGCTGTGGCAATAAAAGCTCCCCCTCTGCTGGGAAAGGTTGAAAAGTTACCTGTTCACGTGCATTTAAGGGGCGCTATGAGCTCGGCCAATGCATCTCCGGTGGTACCTCGTAACGAGTACCGCCCTTCGATTCGTGATTTCTTTCACTAATCGAAGCGTTAGGTTTGCAGGTGCCAGCCAGTCAGCCAGTAGCGGCAGCAGAAGCGGTCCAGCCAGCCAGCAGCAGCCCAGCCATCCAGCCAGCAGCAGCAGCAGTCCCGCCAGCCAGCAGCAGTGGTCCAGCCAGGCAACCAGCCAGCAGCAGCGGTCACGCCTGCCAGCAGCAGTGGTCCAGCTAGCCAGACAGCCAGCAGCAGCGGTCCCGCCAGCCAGCAGCAGTGGTCCAGCCAGCCAGACAGCAGCAGCGGTCCAGCCAGCCAGCAGTATCAGCGGCAGCAGCAGAAGCAGCAGCAGCAACAGCGGCGGTCCCGTCCGCGGCAGCAGCACCTGCGGCGTCCCTGCCAGCCAGCGTTCCTGCCAGCAGTCGCCAGCGCCAGCAGCGTGGGACTGTGGCCCTATTTGTCATCTGTTTTCGTCCGTCTTCGTCTGTCTTCGTCCGCCCCCGGTTTTCCTCTCTCGTTTTCGTCCTGTACTGTCTTAGTTCCTACTTTTCATCATGTCAGCTCCCACCACCACTATCACTACCACCCCCACTGCAATAGTTTATACTTCCCCCTCCGTCACCACCACCACCTTGTGTGCCCAGTCGCCCCCCCCCCCCCCCCCTCTCTTTCCATCTCTCCTCAGTCTCCCTTCGCGCTCGCTCTTCGTCGCCTCCTAACCAGCTTCTTCCTCCCACACCTCCAACTCTGATCCTTTCCCCTCACTCCCCCATCCTGTCGCACCAGCCCTCGCTGAGGTGGTGGCCCAAGGGGCCACTGCACATGCCCAGCTCTCACCCACTCCTTCGCCATTACCGTCATCTCCGTCATCGCTGTCGCCATCGCTGTCATCATCGCCATCTCCGGCGCCGGCTCCTGAATCTACGCCATGATCAGCCACTTCCCACCACCACACTGTAGCTCCCATCCCGTATGTCACCACTCACCCTTCCACTGCCCTCAAACGCCCTAGTGGCACCACCACCCCTCTGTTCCCAAGAAAAGGCCCCACCACGTCCTCCTTCCAACCCCCAGGATGCCAGGGATGTCTCCCCGCCTGACCCTGCTCCCTCCACCTCCTCCTCCTCCTCCCCCTCTCTTTCTACAAATACATCCTCTCTCATCCCGATCCTTCCCTCCTCAAGGCTCCCTGCCGCCGTTGGATAAGCAGCTGCAGCAGAAAGGCGTATTCTTTTAGCTCGCTTATTTGTTACATAGTTTAATTCTTAATTTCTTTGCGTGTTTTTGGTATTTGCATTGTTTAATTCATAAATTTCAGCGTAATATAGTATTTGAGAGCTGTAGCATCGCGGCTTAGTATCTGATTAGTGTAAAATAGCGTAGTCTCCTTCCGCCGCCGAGCAGTGTGTCAACAGTGCGCAAGTAGCAGTATTACTGCATTTACTAGGCACTCTTGTATTTTAATAACAGTGTCGAATTGTTTGTGCTCTCTGTAGATTAGTTCAGACGTTCTTTGCACTACAGTTTTTAGCATGGATAGGGACTGTAACTGCTGTGTTTCGATGCAGGCTGAGTTGGCATCCCTTCGCTCCCAGCTTCAGGCATTGATGGCATCGGTCACACAGCTTGAGGCTGTTGGCAATGGGTATCACTGGGTGAGGGGGGGGGGGGGGGTCCGAATAGGGGTTTGTCGGGGACAGCCAGCTCGTCTCACGCATGCCCCGATCGGACTACGACTGTGGCTGCCCGGAATACTGCCCACATTGAGGCAGATCTCTCACATGTGGTAAAGTGGGAGGTCGTCTCGAGGTGTGGCAAGGGGCGAAAGACATTCCGGTGGGCTGAACGAAAGGCCTCTTCAGTTTGTCTGACGAACCGGTTTCAGGCTCTGTCTCAGGCTGCTACTGATCTTCGGCCGGTCATGTCTGCTTATCCTGTTCCAGAGGTTGCCCATCAGTCTGCAAGATCTGGGAGGTCGAGGAGGGTGGGCTTACTGATAGTTGGGAGCTCCAACATCTGGTGCGAAATGGGGTCCTCTAGAGATATGGCAGCAAGAGAGGGGAAGAAAACCAAAGTGCACTCCGTGTGCATACCGGGCAGAGTCATTCCAGCGGCGGAAAGGAGCCTTCACGATGACATGAAGGGTACAGGGTGCACCCATCTGCAGGTGGTTGCTCACGTCGGCAGCAATGATGTGTGTCGCTAAGGATCGGAGGAAATCCTATCTGGATTCCGGCGGCTATCTGATTTGGTGAAGACTGCTCGTCTCGCCAGCGGGATGAAAGCAGAGCTCACCATCTGCAGCATCGTCGACAGGACTGACTGCGGACCTTCGGTACCGATCCGAGTGGAGGGTCTGAATCAGAGGCTGAGACGGTTCTGCGGCCGTGTGGGCTGCAGATTCCTCGACTTGTGCCATAGGGTGGTGGGGTTTCGGGTTCTGATGGATACCTCAGGAGTCCAATACACGCAGCAAGCGGCTACACGGGTAGCAGGGGTTATGTGGAGTGGACTGAGCGCTTTTCTAGGTTAGATGGCCTCGGGCAGTCTCAAAGAGTGCGGGGCAAAGGCAGGACATGCGGGGTCCAAACAGCAATCGGTATTGTAACTGTAAACTGTCGAAGCTGCATTGGTAAAGTATCGGAACTTCAAGCGCTGATAGAAAGCACCGAAGCTGAAATCGTAATAGGTACAGAAAGCTGGCTGAAGCCAGAGATAAATTCTGCCGAAATTTTTACAAAGGCACTGCATTAAACCGGTGGTGGCGTGTTTGTCGCTGTTAGTAGTAGTTTATCCTGTAGTGAAGTAGAAGTGGATAATCAATGTGAATTATTATGGGTGGAGGTTATACTCAACAACCGAGCTAGGTTAACAGTTGGCTCCTTTTAGGCCGACCTCCCGACTCAGCAGCATTAGTGGCATAACAACTGAGAGAAAATTTGGAATACATTTCACATAAATTTTCTCAGCGTGTTATAGTCTTAGGTGGAGATTTCAATTTACCAGATATAGACTGGGACAGTCAGATGTTTAGGATGGTCGGTAGGGACAGAGCATCGAGTGACATTATACCTCGAGCAATTAAACAGAGAACCGACTCGTGGAGATAACATCTTGGACCTACTGATATCAAACGGACCCCACCTTTTCGACTCTGTAAGTGCAGAACAGGGTATCAGTGATCATAAGGCCGTTGCAGCTTCCCTGAATATGGAACTAAAATGTATTATAAAAAAGGGAGGAAGGTTTATCTGTTTAGCATGAGTAATCGAAGGCAGATTTCAGACTACCTAACAGGTCAAAACGAAAATTTCTGTTCCGACACTGAGTTGAGTGTTTATGGAAAAAGTTCAAGGCAATCGTAAAAGGCGTTTTAGACAGGTACGTGCCGAGTAAAATTGTGAAGGATGGGAAAAACCCACCGTGGTTCAACAACATAGTTAGGAAACTACTGCGAAAGCAAAGAGAGCTTCACTCCAAGTGTAAACGCAGCCAAAACCTCTCAGCAAATAGAAGCTAAACGATGTCAAAGTTAGCGTAAGGAGGGCTATGCGTGAAGTGTTCAGTGAATTTGAAAGTAAAATTCTATGTACCGACTTGGCAGATAATCCAAGGAAGTTCTGGTCTTACGTCAAATCAGTAAGGGGCACGAAACAGCATATACAACACTCCGGGATGATGATGGCATTGAATCAGTGGATGACACGCGTAAAGCTGAAATACTAAACACGTTTTTCCCAAAGCTGTTTCACAGAGGAAGACCACACTGCAGTACCTTCTCTAAATCCTCGCACGACCGAAAAAATGGCTGACATCGAAATAAGTGTCCAACGAATAGAAAAGCAACTGAAATCATTCAACACAGGAAAGTCCACTGGACCTGGCGGGATACCAATTTGATTCTACACAGAGTACGCGAAAGAACTTGCCCCTGTTATAACAGTCGTGTACCGGAAGTCTCTAGAGGAACGGAAGGTTCCGAATGATTGGAAAAGAGCACAGGTAGTCCCAGTCTTCAAGAAGGGTCGTCGAGCAGATGGTAAAAACTATAGACTTGTATCTCTGACGTCGATCTGTTGTAGAATTTTAGAACATGTTTTTTGCTCTAGTATCATGTCGTTTTTGGAAACCCAGAATCTACTCTGTAGGAATCAACATGGATTCTGGAACAGCGATCGTGTGAGACCCAACTCGCTTTATTTGTTCATGAGACCGAGAAAATATTACCTACAGGCTCCCAGGTAGATGCTATTTTCCTTGATTTCCGGAAGGCGTTCGATTCAGTTCCTCACTGTCGCCTGATAAACAAAGTAAGAGCCTACGGAATGTTAGACCAGCTGTGTGGCTAGATTGAAGAGTTTTTAGCATAACAGAACACAGCATGTAGTTATCAATGGAGAGACCTCTACAGACGTTAAAGTAACCTCTGGCGGGCGACAGGGGAGTGTTATGGGACCATTACTATTCAAAAATTATATAAATGACCTAGTAGCCGTATAGTGAGGAGTAGTGGCTTCGCAGCCAACAGGAGTCAACCGACGACATCGGTCTGGCCGGCGCGAGCTGCAACGCCGTGAGACGGAAGATCGACGTCCTTCCATGCGTCCGTTGAAGCGGCTGGCAGCGGACGGTTCGGGACAGCGTTTCGAGGGCGCTGCGCAAGGTCTTTGCTAGACATCGCCGTTTATTAGAAGTTAAGTGACTGCTGATATGTTGTTTCATTTACTTGTTAAATTCTGCTTGTTTTCTTTGTCAGTCTCTCGTCCCCAGCTTGCTAGCCTGTCTTTCGTCCGCATTTGTTAGGCAGTTAGTATTTGTCTGTCTGTCTGTCTGTCGTACGTTAATAGCTGCCTCTGTCGTGTTGTCATGTTTGTCGGATTCGGTGTTAACGAATTTATTGAATTAAGGCCGAGTTCCTGAAATACGTTTTTATCTTGCCTATCGTCTTGCGAAGAGGTATATGTGTAACGCTGAGCATGTTGTACATTTTATGTCACTCTGAATTTCATGGGTTTTATTTAAATAGTCATTTTTGTTAAGTTTCCAGCCTTCAACCGTAAGAGTACTTTTAAAAACAAATTGCGCTTTCGGAGGCAAATAATTTCAGTGTTGTACCATTTGCATCCCTCTTACGGGCTGCATAGTTTACGTGTTCCTGTGAGTTGTTAAAAAATTTTTAGTTCAAAGTAATCTGGTGTGTTACAAATTTGCACCAGTGTATTCTTTCAGAGGTTGTTGTAAGCGGTCATGACTACGGCGGGGAACACGCAAGCTTCTCGGCCCGAAACGCTCCTACTGTTAATATTGTTCTTCTGCCTCTAAATAAAAATATAGCTTTAAAAGAGTTTGAAAACGCTTTTATGAATAAAATTCACATTTCTTAAGGCTAATTTCATTTTCCATCAGTTACTTCCTGGCAACTACTTCCACGCTCACCTAATGTGACTGAATGTGTTAATGTTCTTGATGAATTGCTAATAAATAAAGTAAATTCCTTATGAAAAGGTTTTGAAAGGTAAATCCACGGTTAATGGAGATTCGACCCACCATTGTTTTGGCAAGTCTTCACACCTCGCCACATATAATATAGAAGTCGCTCTGAGTCTCGCATGAGCGTGTGGTAACCTAGGTCGCAATTGGTACACTCTGCTTCCAGGCTCGGCAGCAGGCGTTGAAGTATGACATTTAGCCACGTGCCCCATTCGAGGCCCGAGTAATGCTTTTTCTGTGTTGACACACTCCACTTGTATGTCTTTCCGAAAGTAATCCCCCCTGTTTTCCGTCTACTTCACCTCTTTAAAGCTTCTGGAACCAGCCTGGGGTTAAATGTTAGCTAACCGGTCCATACGTTATCAGTCATCAAGTAAAAGAGGAAATGGTACGAAAAAGAGACGTCCAAGGGTCTAGTGGCCTATGAATGTTGCACAAAATTTAATAGAAGAAAATAAGCACACCAGACAAAATATTGCTCACCCCTTCAATGCTGGACACATGATGAGTGGTAAAGGAATAATACTAGGCCATATGAAACACTACAACTGTCACAGGTTTTAGAAATGATATTTGCACTGGCGGAAAAAAAAATCTCTGCACAAAAAAAGTTATTATAGAGTAATTAAATTTAGAGATAATAATTGTCTAGGCAACATAGTTGTGCGATTAATGTTGCGATATCACAGGTTAATGCAAGCGTGACATAAGCTACTGCAAACGAGAACTGCTGATACTCGGTGTAACTGCTAGAATGGTGAATGCAAGCAAGAAAACGTGAGTGCATTGCGTTATACAGCTGCCGCATTTCAGTTTGTGCCATCCCTGGTGCACTTGTGAAGGGTAATACTGTCTGTGGATGACGCTAGAGTTGTCACCTAATGATGTCCCCTGTATGAGCGAGTGTAAACAGATCTAGTGATCAAGCAGGTCAAGACAACATGCGAATACTCTGTACAGCATGTTGTTTTACAACAGCTGCATGTGCGCGAGCATTACCCTGTTGTAAAAGATCCGTGGAATGCTGTTCATCAATGGCAGCACAACAAGTCGATTCAGCAGATTGAAGAACACACAGGGTGCGTGGGAAAACCACGACAGTGCTCCTCCAGCGATACAACATCGCACAGAAGACCAAACTCCAGTTGTAGGTCCAGTGTGTCTAGCATTCAGAAACGTTTCGTGGAGGTCCTCAACCGGTCTCATTCTAACCAACACACGACCATCACTGGAACCGAGGCAGAACCAGCGTTCATCTGAAAAGGCCATCCTGCCCTCTAATGAACTGACACCACTGAGGTCACAAACGGCGGTGGTTTGGGGCCAGTAGAATGCACGCTACGCCGGCCGCGGTGGTCTCGCGGTTCTAGACGCGCAGTCCGGAACCGTGCGACTACTACGGTCGCAGGTTAGAATCCTGCCTCGGGCATGGATGTGTGTGATGTCCTTAGGTTAGTTAGGTTTAAGTAGTTCTAAGTTCTAGGGGACTGATGACCACAGCAGTTGAGCCCCATAGTGCTCAGAGCCATTTGAACCAATGCACGCTACACTGAATCTGGCTCGGAGACGTCCTTGAAATAACCGGTTTGTTGCAGTTCGTTGTGTAACTGTGATGCCAACTGCTGTTCAGCTTGCTTCTGCAAATGCAGTTCGACGCGACTGAGTCGTAAGCCGAACACGCTGGTGTCCCCTCACAGTAATGCTACGTGGCCGTCTGGAGCCTGGTCTTCTTTGGACAATACGCTCTTGTGATCACCAATGCCAGCAATTGTGTACGGTGACTTCATGCCTGCAAAGTCTACCTGCAGTATCGCAGAAGAAACACCCAGCTTCACGTAGTCCTGCTACACGATCTCGTTCAAACTGAGTGAAGTGTTGATAAGGGTGCTCTTTCGCCTTAAAAGCGTTCTTGACTAACATCCACTCACCACGTCTTGTCTCAAAGGTAACTAAAGCTCACAACAGTTACAGCGTTTATTGAAAGTAAACCTGATTCTCTGCACCTGGGCCAAGGTCTCAGTTAACATCATCTTTCGCTTATTTCGCACAATTCCTTCTTTCTGTTGTGATTTTTTTTCCTCTGCCAGTGTTTTTGCCGGTCAGTTTGATGGAATCTGCTCAGCACGACTTCGCATTGTGTAAACGTAACAGAATACCGTAAGGAGCTACCATGCATCGTACCAATGAACAACTGTGAGTGAAATGCCCCATTACATTGGTATATTTACGGGTGCTTCCCCACCATGTGTACAAGGAATAGTGTGCCATACAGCGAAGTAAAGATGACTGTAAAATGTCCTAACCGACATCTTAAATATCAAGAGTAACATGCTTTGTCAGCGGTAATCGCTTTCAAATAAGACGAGAATTACAAATGTCAGTTAATGTAAGTCCACCTCAACCAGTTTCCGAGCAGATATTGCAAAGTAATCTGCATGCAATGGGCATTCGCAGCGGGTTACCTTGAGGAAGGCAACTCTTTACAGCAGCAAATAAACCTTCAATGAGTCATACAACCGAGTAACAAGAGGCTGTCGATCTTTAGAGGTCGCTTAACGTTACGATTAACTGAAACACGGGAAAAGAATGAAACACGTAGCATCGACACACAATACTGTGAGTAGATTTGATACACAATTCAGCAGGGGATCAAATACGCAGAAACGTTAACCCCACAACCAGCCGGTGGCTACCACAGGTTGTTCCAACTGGTATTTAATACATATCAGACCTGCCAAATACATTCACACTACGAGAAGAATGGAATACATTCTATTCCAAAGCAGAAGTTAAAAAGTGTAAATATAATCCCACATGTTACTCATATTGTACGTTGTGCATACCGTGGCCGGCCCTTGTGACCGAGCGGTTCTGGGGCTTCAGTTCGGAACCGAGCTGCTGCTACGGTCGCAGGTTCGAATCCTGCCTCGGGCATGGATGTGTGTGATGTCCTTAGGTTAATTAGCTTTAAGTAGTTCTAAGTCTAGGGGCAGATGACCGCAGATGCTAAGTCCCATAGTGCTTAGAGCCATTTGAACCATTTTTTGCAAACCGCGAACAAAACAAAAAAGAAATCGAATAGAATTACACCGTAATCAGCAAACTTCTAAATTTTCATTTCATCTTTCTGAAAAGTAATCCTCTTATGACGAGACGAAACTACAATCCTCCAATCGTAACTATAGGTTCTTTGACTGCTGTGGGAGTTGGCTCATTAGAGGTACAACATATGAAATATGTTTAAGAGACTAAGGAATTAAAAGATTTACTTAACTTGATACAATCTTTTGCCACAGGAGTGATTGATAATTTTTAACTGTCACTGCCTATTAAAGTATCACTTATCTACTGGTAAACTCATCTCTTGAAGTAGGGCGTTCGACATTTACTAAAGTATATTTCCATCTGAGACTTGAATAATACTCTATTCCTACTCGATCATATTGACTGCTTCTGCTGAAGTCCCGAAGTGAGGCAGAGTGCTTCTCCACTCACCTCTTTACTGACCTCAGTACGAGGGCGCTGCTGTGATGAGAGAAAGGACGTGTCTTTTTTAGCCTCCCACATTCGTCGTTGAGGTTTGCACCGAGACGTCGCCTGTGTCTTCGGTGTGGATGAACGTTGCCGACTGCAGCGTGGGATCACGATGTCCGGACGACAACGCAAATTCGCTTTCCACCCAACGACAAAGGGTCTGAGACAGTACGTTAATACAATGAATAGTTTATGAGATGAACATTAACACAAATAAAACACGGGTGATTGGATGCAGGTGAATTAAACTACGCGATATTGAGGAGTTTAGAAGAAAACGAGACATTAAACGTAGCCAATGATCGTTTAGGCACAAAAATAAGTGTCCACGTCCGACGCAGAGGGTATACAAAATGCATACTAGCAAGAGGGGGAAAAGAGTTTCTAGAGCGCGAAGTTTGCTGACATAGAATATAAACTTAGAAGTTACGAAGTCTTCTCTGAAGGTCTTTGGAGTACAGCCTTCTTAGTAAGTGAAACATGGGCGATAAACTGCTTAGACAAAAAGGGAACAGAGGCTTTTGAAATATAGTGCTACAGGAGAAATCCGAAAATAAAATTGGTGGATGGATAACTGACATGAATTTACTCATATCCAATTGAGAAACACAGAAAAATAACACAACAAGAGGAGACAGTGTCATTCAACCCATCCTGAAGCATCAAAAAATCGTCAGTGTGGTAACGATGTATGTGTGTGTGTGTGTGTTGGTGTGTGTATGTTTGGGTGTGTCTGCGTTCGCGCATATTTGTCTGTCTCTGTGTATGTGTGTGTCGGGGGGAGGAGGAGGGAGAGGTTGTAGACTGAGATCAATGCTTGCAGGTGTAAATGGATGTGAACTGTAGTAGGTGCGTTGAGATCAAGAGTTTTCCACATAGTGCAGTGCTTCATCAAACCAGTCTTCGGACTGAAAGCAACGTCAAAATTGAATGAATGAGGGACGTTCGGCGAGCCAGTGGTACGATGTGGGACTGCATGGTAACAACGTCTGATAAGTACATAGGAGGGTAGTCGTATTGTCTACGAACAACACCGAAACCACCTCACGTCTGAGCGTGTCTTCCGAAAACAAATAAAGTACATCCGGCAACATTGTGTTTACGTCCGCAGCATTGACGGGAGACTAACGCAGGCGGATTAGAACATTACCATTCCATGAGTAGCTACCGTTAGCACCAGGAAGCACCCATTGCTGATTGATGGAGTCGTATTATGTACAACGATTAACCGCGGTTCTGCTCTACCCTGGACGACCATCGTCAGCGAGTATGGCGGCGGACAGGGGAGAACCCTATTACTCCCATATTTTGGATGCTCCTCAGCGGTGCTACTCTATCGGTCATGCTTGAGGAGCCATCAGGTATGACTTCAGGTCAGTGATTGCGGAAGCTCTGACGGCACAGTGGAATGTCACAGACAACCTGCGTCTTAACGTATTATGCAGCCGCATCGTAGAGGCATTTCGCATTAAGACAACGCTCGTCCATACACGGCAAGTGTCTTTATGACGTGTCCGCTTTGAGATGATCCCGTGGCGAGCAAGATCCGGAAGTAATGCCTCCAATAGAACAGGTGTGGGAGCAGCTCGGACGTCAACTACAGACAGTGCCAGTATCAAGCATATCAACGACCAGTTACAATAGATATGGGCCAGCTTGCCTCGGGAGAACATACAATGCCTTAATGAGACCACTGCGAATTTAAACAGCCCATGCACATAGGCCACAGGGAGTGTAACGTCATACTGATAAGCGGACTCATAATCACTAAGTTCGTTCTACATTTGACCCAATTTTATATTCACTGACATCTACATCCACATTTATACTCCGCAAACCACACAACGGTGTGAGGTGGAGGGCACTTTACATGCCACTCTCATAACCTTCCTTTCCTGTTCCTATTGCTTATGGGTCGCGGGAAGAACGACTGCCGGAAAGCCTCTGTGCGCGCCCGAATGTCTCTAATTTTACATTCGTGATCTCCTCGGGGGTTACAAGTAGGGGGAAGCAATATATTCGATACCTCATCCAGAAACGCACCCTCTCAAAAGCTGGACAGCAAGCTACACCGCGATGCACAGCGCTTCTCTTACAGAGTCTGCCACTTGAGTTTGCTAAACATCTCCGTAATGCTATCACGCTCACCAAATAACCCTGTGACGAAACGCGCCGCTCTTCTTTGGATCTTCTCGGTCTCCTCTCTCAACCCAACCTAGTACGGATCCCACACTGATGAGCAATACTCAAGTATAGGTCGAACGAGTGTTTTGTAAGCCACCGCCTTTGTTGATGGACTACATTTTCTAAAGACTCCCCCAATGAATCTCAACCTGGCACCCGCCTTACCAACAAATTATTTCATATGATCATTCCACTTCAAACCTTTCCGTACGCATACTCCCAGATATTTTACACATGTAACTGCTACCAGTGGTTTTTACGCTACCATATAATCATACAATAAAGGATCCCTCTTTCTATGTATTCGCAATACATTACATTTGTCTATGTTAAGGGTTAGTTGCCACTGCCTGCACGCAGTGCCGATCCGCTGCAGATATTCCTGTATTTCGCCGCAATTTTCTAATGCCGCAACTTCTCTTTATACTACAGCACCATTCACGAAAAGCAGCATGGAACTTCTGACACTATCTACTAGGTCATTTATATATATATATACTGTGAAAAGCAATGGTCCCATAACACTCCCCTGTTGCATGCAATGGTTAATGTAATGTCTATAGACGTCTCTCCATAGAGAAAAAAGTGCTGTGTTCTGTTTGCTAAAAACTCTTCAATCCAACCACACAGCTGGTCTGATATTCCGTAGGCTCTTACTTTGTATATTAAGTGACAGTGCCAACTGTATCGAACGCCGTCCGGAAGACAATGAAAATGGCGTCTACCTGCGAGCCTGTATCTAATATTTTCTGGGTCTCATGAACTAATAAAGCGAGTTGGGTCTCACACGACCGCTGTTTCCGGAATCCCTATTGATTCCTACAGAGTAGATTCTGGGTTTCCTGAAATGACATGATACGCAAGCAAAAAACATGTTCTAAAATTCTACAACAAATCGATGTCAGAGATATAGGCCTATACTTTCTGAACACCGTCTGTGCCTTTGTAAAACTAATCTCTGGCTTCAGCCAACTTTCCGTACCTATAACGATGTCAGCTTCGGTGCTTTCTATCAGCGCGTGAAATTCCGGTACTTTACCAACGCAGCTTCGACAGTTTACAGTTACAATACCGATTGATGTTTGGCTCCCGCATGTCCCGACTTTGCCCCGCACCCTTTGAGGCTGCTGCCCTTTCTGTACTTGTCCTAGGCCATCTATCTTAAAAAATCGCCCAGTCCACTCCACACAACCCCAGCTACCCGCGTAGCCGCTTGCCGGGTGTATTGGAGTCCTGACCTATCCAGCGGAACCCGAAACCCCACCACCCTATGGCGCAAGTCGAGGAGTCTGCAGCACACACGGTCGCAGACCTCCACTTCGCTCCGTAACAGAGGTCCCCAGTCAGTTCTGTCGACAATGCTAAAGATTGTGAGCTCTGCTTTCATCCCGGTAGCGAGACTGGCAGTCTTCACCAAATCAGATAGCCGTCGGAAGCCCGAGAGGATTTCCTGCGATCCATAACGACACACATCATTGGTGTCGACATGAGCAACTTCCTGCAGATGGGTGCACCCTGTACCCTTCCTGGCATCCGGCAGGATCCTGTGCACATCTGGAATGACTCCTCCAGGTATGCAGACGGAGTGCACATTGATTTTCTTCCCTCTCTTACAGCCGTATCCTTAAGGGGCCCTATTACGCACAGGGGTGGTGAAGCCAAAATAGCCATCCCATAAGATCGCATACCTTCTGAACCCGTGGGGTTTCATTTAATTTCTTCCTCCCCTTCTGAACGCTTCTTTTTTTTTTTGTCAAGTATCACTCTCGACCAGAGTGTTAGTCAAAAGTATTTGAATATGACACTTTCGCAATACAGACGGGCAGAACCTCCACCGTCGAGACGGAGTACCTAAAGCCAGACCGCGCACGTGCTAGAGAAGTCAAAGAAGAATTGCTACAGCGGGAAAACGGCGGGCTGCGAATACCATCGGTTCTAGCCTCTGCGACATCGCATCGCTTTTCTTTACTTGACCTCTCTCGCGTATGTTAAGAGCGGGCGCACACGGGAGACTTACTGTCGGCGCTCTACCATGTCGTCTTTGTTGCTTTCCTGTTGCTTAGGTTTTTGAGAGTTCCCACAGAATGAGCAACTGGTTTTTGTAGTGCAGTCCACCAGTACCCAGAGATAGATTGTTTTGTGACAGCAGTGGTTTGTATTCTTATCATTCGACAAAGGGCCGTGTGGAGTAGCCGCGCGGTCTAGTGCATTTTGTCAAGGCCCGGTCAGCTCCCCACGTCGGAGGTTCGAGTCCTCCCTCATGCATGGGTGTGTGTGTGTGTTTTCCGTAGCGTAACTTAGTTTAAGTTAGATTAAGTAGTGCGTAAGCTTAGGGACCGATGACCTCAGCAGTTTGATCCCATAAGATCTTACCACAAATTTCCACTTCGATAAAAGACAAACAAACGGAAAAGGAAATTTTGGATTCACCCGATTAAGTCTGAAAGACAAAATAAAGAGAAATTGACTTCAATATTTCAAGAGCTAAGAAGCTACCCGGGGAAATATTTAAGTTATTTCCGCATGAGTGTAACATCATATGACGAGCCAGTCACAATTCAAAATGGTTCAGATGGCTCTGAGCACTATGGGACTTAACATCTGTGGTCATCAGACCCCTAGAACTTAGAACTACTTAAACCTAACTAACCTAAGGACACCACACACATCCATGCAGGAGGCAGGGTTCGAACCTGCGACAGTACAAGTCGCGCGGTTCCGGACTGCTCGCCTAGAACCGCTAGACCACCACGGCCGGCCCAATCACAATTATGGGACCTGCCATCACCTACCAAAATATAAATATGAGACTGGCGATCCTACCTGAAGAGAGGCTCGGTGTTACATTAATATAAGTTGCATGAAATTACAGATTTTATTTATTTAGTGCGATATTATTTATTATTCGAGAAAATCAATTAATAACAGTAAACGTTACATTTTGCACAAAATATGTAAAAAGCAAGTGACTGAAACGGCAGAAAATGAGTTCAAGGATAAAGTTTAAACACTGTTGCGTGCAGTGACATCGTACATAGATTCTGTCCATTTGAAGGTAGAGAAAAATTAGTTCAGGTATGAGTTGTGCTATCGCAATCATGAGGAGAAGTAAGGACGGTATACGAGCTATTTCCAGCGGCAGGTAGATTGTCAGACATAGACGTCGCAGTAAACAACCGCGCAGGTGTGGAGAAACTAATATACCGAACACCACTACTGAAGCTCGCACGTGTGTCATTTGGCAGACACGTGTTCTGGGAACATATTATTCCCTGAAGAATCTCAATATGTGCGTCGATCATTCGGTGTGTGGGTATTGCTTTCAGCGTAGGTACAAGAGGCAATGCAAAATGTGTGGCAGGGTCATCCATTTATGAAGCAGTTTCCTTCTTCACTCGAAGTATATGGAATAAAGTTTCTTCATAGTTATTCTTCTTCTTCTTATTTGGATTGTAGGAGGTATGTGGAGAACGAACAATTGGTGGCCTTTGAACGTTTTCTGTTTCTGTAGGTTCCTCAACGCTTACTACTGGTTCAGCATTTCCACTTGTTTCACGTGCTTCTACGATTGATAGAAGAAATAAAATTTGATCGTAAAATTTGTACTTTCCGGACTTTCCTTCTGGTTGTCCTGACTTAGAAGATTTTTGCTCATGCAATTCTCTTGCAAAGCATGTCCTTAGATTTCTCCACGTTCGTTGTACCAGCGTTCCTATGAAACAAAGGCAATAAATTGAAACGCTTCGCAATGTTGTAGATTTTAATTTTTTTTCATGGAATAAAAATGAAAACTATTATTATTCAGTTACTTTAAATCATTTACTAAACTTCATACATTTTTGTAACTTCTTTTCAGGCATCTAGCAAATGGATTAAATTTCAACGATCTTTCATACCACTACTTGTTTGGTGCTAGCACAATCCGCAAAATACTGAAAGCAACATCCATTGAACTATGGAATGTTTTGCAGCCTATGGTTATGACAGAGAAATGTGAAGAAGAGTAGTTGCACATTGATGAACAGTTCTATGAATATACGCATTTCCCCAGCATCATAGATGCTACAGATGGAAAACATATTCGGTTAATACAGCCTCAAAGATTTGGCTCAGAAGTTTTTAATTATAAAGAATTCTTTTCCGTGGTGCTGAAGGCTTGGGTCGATTTCTCATGGATGTTGGTGTAAATGGAGAAGTAGGTGATTCCTCACTTTTTAATAATTCGAATATGGGCAAAAATCTGCAATCTAACCTTCTGAACATACCGAACAACCGGACATTGTGTAACTATCCAGAAGGCAAACCAATGCCTTATTGTTTAGTTGCTGATGAAGCTTTTGATTTATCGAGCCACGTTTTGCGCTGATTTGCAATAAAACGGTAACCTCATTAAGGAAAATTTTCAACCGTAGGCATACAATTACTCGTCGTATGTTTGAATGCACGTTTGGTATACTTGCGAACAAATGACGTATTTTCCATAGACCTCTTGATGTTATCATCGATTTCTGCGATACAATAATAATCAAAGCATGTTGTGTGCTCCACAATTTTGTGGGCAGAAGAAATGTAATCAACTTTACATATATGGCTTATGAATGTCCACTGCAGAGTATAGACATGAAGCACCAGGCTAGGTTTGCATCTGCTGTCATATATGCAATTATTTTTCAACCTAATTTACGTCCCCTGAAGGATCTCTTCCGTGATTTCACTACGACTCAACAACATTGTAAAACATACTTGTTCCATCCACAAATCGCTATTAAGAATTGTAATATAAAAGATGGCAATAAAATCAACTCTGTAAAACAAAAATTAATGTGCTTTTCTTTGTTCTCTAGAGACTTGTCCCCAAATCGTACTCCAGAAGTTTACACACACTTCTTTCCATAGTTTCCTTTTCAAATTAGCACCAGAATAATTTAAAGTTTCTGATACTCCACTCCTTTTCTCTGTCGTCAAATATCAGTACAAACACTCTGTGAGTGCATTAGCGTCTACAGAATAAATGTCTAGGCTAAGGAGTGGACCCCTATTCTATGACAGAGAACAACGGTGTTAAACTGTAAACAAATTGTTTTTTATACAGTATTATTGTCAAAGAAGTACACTAATTTACATAGCTTGTAACATGACAACATAAGGATAGTTGTCAACACAATGCATTTCGTCCTGATTTATCTAAATGACCCTAAACACAACAGTATCAAATTTTAACCAGAAGGTTCTGCACAAAATTCTTACTACCACAACGTGAAGTTGACCAATATAGCGACAAATCATCCGATTCCGGTTCTAAGTTCCATACTAGTTAGGATGACAATCACGTCTATGGGGGAAGGTTAGTATTTGTGACAAGCTGAGCAAAAGATTACTCAAGGTTGCTCGAGTTCACAGTGGACCCAAGCTGCTGAACCAACAAGTTTACGACTCTGCGATCGGTATTTACCGTAGCTGCAATGAGCAGTCATCTGCATGCTGTATTCGTCCTCAGAAAGTCTTATAAAAGCTAATCTAAATCTTTGCTGATTTTATCAGCGGAAACTGTCCTATGACTTTCGTTAGGGGAGAAAACATTCCCTCATCCATAGTCTTGAAGTACGTCGATATGCACGAACTTGGATAAAGTAGCGTGCACATTACAAAGCCCTCTCTGTTCTCACAAGAACAATTAACTACGTGGCTGTATCGCTTCTCCACTATTGGAGCTCAACGACGCTACAGCTAATACACTCCTGGAAATGGAAAAAAGAACACATTGACACCGGTGTGTCAGACCCACCATACTTGCTCCGGACACTGCGAGAGGGTTGTACAAGCAATGATCACACGCACGGCACAGCGGACACACCAGGAACCGCGGTGTTGGCCGTCGAATGGCGCTAGCTGCGCAGCATTTGTGCACCGCCGCCGTCAGTGTCAGCCAGTTTGCCGTGGCATACGGAGCTCCATCGCAGTCTTTAACACTGGTAGCATGCCGCGACAGCGTGGACGTGAAACGTACGTGCAGTTGACGGACTTTGAGCGAGGGCGTATAGTGGGCATGCAGGAGGCCGGGTGGACGTACCGCCGAATTGCTCAACACGTGGGGCCTGAGGTCTCCACAGTACATCGATGTTGTCGCCAGTGGTCGGCGGAAGGTGCACGTGCCCGTCGACCTGGGACCGGACCGCAGCAGACGCACGGATGCACGTCAAGACCGTAGGATCCTACGCAGTGCCGTAGGGGACCGCACCGCCACTTCCCAGCAAATTAGGGACACTGTTGCTCCTGGGGTATCGGCGGGTACCATTCGCAACCGTCTCCATGAAGCTGGGCTACGGTCCCGCACACCGTTAGGCCGTCTTCCGCTCACGCCCCAACATCGTGCAGCCCGCCTCCAGTGGTGTCGCGGCAGGCGTGAATGGAGGGACGAATGGAGACGTGTCGTCTTCAGCGATGAGAGTCGCTTCTGCCTTGGTGCCAATGATGGTCGTATGCGTGTTTGGCGCCGTGCAGGTGAGCGCCACAATCGGGACTGCATACGACCGAGGCACACAGGGCCAACACCCGGCATCTTAGTGTGGGGAGCGATCTCCTACACTGGCCGTACACCTCTGATGATCGTCGAGGGGACACTGAATAGTGCACGGTACATCCGAACCGTCATCGAACCCATCGTTCTACCATTCCTAGACCGGCAAGGGAACTTGCTGTTCCAACAGGACAATGCACGTCCGCATGTATCCCGTGCCACCCAACGTGCTCTAGAAGGTGTAAGTCAACTACCCTGGCCAGCAAGATCTCCGGATCTGTCCCCCATTGAGCATGTTTGGGACTGGATGAAGCCTCGTCTCACGCGGTCTGCACGTCCAGCACGAACGCTGGTCCAACTGAGGCGCCAGGTGGAAATGGCATGGCAAGCCGTTCCACAGGACTACATCGAGCATCTCTACGATCGTCTCCATGGAAGAATAGCAGCCTGCATTGCTGAGAAAGGTGGATATACATTGTACTAGTGCCGACATTGTGCATGCTCTGCTGCCTGTGTCTACGTGCCTGTGGTTCTGTCAGTGTGATCATGTGATGTATCTGACCCCAGGAATGTGTCAATAAAGTTTCCCCTTCCTGGGACAATGATTTCACGGTGTTCTTATTTCAATTTCCAGGAGTGTATATTGTTGAATTTCAGCTTAAGTGAACGCAGTGTTCACACAAAATTCCTCCTACTTGAATGTCAGCTTAAGTGAACGCAGTGTTCACACAAAATTCCTCCTTTGGGTCATACAGAGCGTGATGCACCCTGTTCTGGATTTAACACTGGTCCAGAGGAGAGTCCCCGAAATTTTCAGTCTTGTGTTTCTGGTAGCAAAATTGTCCCCGACTGTGCCCTTTTGTACTTCACGTCACAGCTTTTTCTGACCAATAGGAGCATCCCTTTCGTCTTGAGGAAACTATCTCTGCCAGTCGCAAAGGGTCTATCATCAACCTGAGTCGAAAGTTCTGCACTTTACTACTGTCTAGTTCACATCAGCCAATCCGACATCTTGTACCCGCTGAAGACACATAAACGTAAAATGCTTACATCATCTGCATAACACACGCCTTTCACACGATCAACTACGTCAGTGGTATGTTCGTATCAATCTGAAATTTCCCCTATACAGTTTTCTAAAGATTCTCTCTGTACCACATCGCTGGCCCTCTACCTGCTCTGTTGAATGAATCACCCAGCACGTTCGTTGTCCCTCACCACGGGACGCTTTAAGAGCATTCCGTTGTACTCGGACCGTGACGTCGCAACTTGAATCTGCTCCCAACTAAAACGTTTCCTCTAGCAGCCGTTTTCTTTTCTTCCCCATTGACATGCAGGATTTAGGTTCAGTGTGTTAATACCGTCGACTGAGTGTCATCCCTTTGCATTACATACTATATATTTTAATAGGGAAATTTGCTCATTTTCGCCGAAATATATCAGGTGACACATTCACTTTCCTGTTGCGATGTATAAAATCTCTCACGTAGGGTGCAAACTTGACATTAAATTAAGCTGCCACCTTACAATTTTCACTGAACACTGCAGGCGTTTTTTCTACCTCATTTATGAGCAATTCACTATGGATGTTTTCATCAATCACAACAGCCATTTTACGAACTTCAAAGTTTCCAATTGCAGACAACAGCTACAGCAACATTAAGACACAGGTTTTGCGTACATATATAACCTGCGGGAGGGAAGACAGGACGGAGACAGTTGCGTCGCCCTTCTGTCTGCGGCCAGAACAACTGAAATGTTATGTCGCTGTCGCGTCGCTCCATATGCACTCTTACACATGATTGTACAGACTTTGTGGGACAAAAAGGCTCCTGCGTGCGCCCGCCCTAGACGTCTAGCAGTCGCCAAAACATTTCGACGTGTATAAGTCGTAGATTCACTTGTGTTGACCAGGTTGTCCCCCACAAAATGTCGTATAGTAAAAATCAAAATGGTCACCATCTCAATAAGAGAATTTATAACAATTGAAGCATGTCATCAGACAGATTAGGAAATTGGTTATTGAACATACATAAAATAATTCCATGTAGATACAATAAAGGCTGAACAAGACGACTGTAAGGCAATTGTACCATAAATTCGGCACGTACTGTGTGTATATGTGTAAGGCCCGAACAGACCTTCCTTTTTAGTGAGTTTCTGCAGCATACATGCAACGAGGTGTGACTCCAATGTGGATGCCTAAGCACCGGTATGTAAGCCAGGGATTAGTGATTTGCATCTTCAAACATGTGTTCGGTAAACGTGGAAGGATAAAGTATTGCGAAATTATTACCAAATGCGGCCAGACAAGAACAACGTGCTGTCACTCTTTGCTTCGCTGCCTGAGGACAAACACTGGTAGACATTTATTGGAGGATGAAGACTGTGTGTGGGGCAGCATGTCTGTCGAAAACCTCTGTTGGGGAATGACGGCCCAAGTTCATAATAAATCACATCCACATATAGCAAATGTCGTACCGCAGAAGTTTCACCACATCAAGAGGGAGACACTTGAGCACCCTCCCCATGGTCTTGATCTTTCTCAATGATGTTATTACACTTCGCTCACTCAAAAAAACCGTGAAGGGTCAGGGAGTCCTGTCGGAAGACGATTTTTAGCAGACAGTTACGAATCTATTCAAAGAGCAAGACACATTACTCTACAAAGCTAGTGTCGTCAATCTGACGTGTCGTTGAGGTAACTGCATCAGTCCTCACAGTGACTTTACCTGGCTGGCGTGCCAACTGTGGATCGTACAGCATTCGGAAGGAAACTTTTCTTTTTGATCACCCCTTTCATCTGCATGTTTTATTCATATTTATTCATCCACTAAAACCGCTTTACTTGTGTGGGTGGGCTGGGAGCCGACAGCTCTCAAAAAGTTTCAAACGTGTGTAAAATCTTATGGAACTTAACTGCTAAGGTCATCAGTCCCTAAGCTTACACACTACTTAACCTAAAGTATCCTAAGGACAAACACGCACACCCATGCCCGAGGGAGGACTCGAACCTCCACCGGGCTCAGCCGCACAGTGCATGACTGCAGCGCCCTAGACTGCTCGGCTAATCCCGCGCGGCTGCCCACAGCTCTTTGGTAAATACCATACATAAACCTGTACAGGGACGATAACTTATGTTTTCAGACAAGAGCCTTGTACAACTGAAATTTTCACATCACTAACCGCTTAACCGGTTCCCAAAGCAGATACACACCCCTATCAGTCAGCAACCATCTGAGGATATTACGGCCCTATGTCAGATTATATGTAAGTTTGCGACCTTAATTACGCGTTCTCTTCTCTACAAAATAACTAATTCCCCATTGATACACTGCGTGATGAAAAGTAACCGGATATCTAATAGGGAACATTAGTATGGAGTGTGTCCACCTTTCGTCTTTATGAGTGAGTGAACGCTTGGTCTCTTTCATCGAGGCGACTGAACGTCGCAACCGATTATTGTGCAAGGGTCCAAAGCAGAGAAAATAATTATGCTGGACGCTAGGTCCGAAGCGTAATAGATATTCTAATTTATCAGAAGGGTGTCCACTGGGTGCATTTCGGGACTCTGGGTAGACTATTCCGTTTTAGGAATGTTACTGTCCACAAAACATTGCCTCACAGATGCTGCTGCATCTACTCTATGCATTACAGAATGATATGTAAAATGTGTTAATATCGTTTCTAATTTATCGTTTTCTTAAGTTCAAGAGGGAGACCCTACCCTGAGGATGGGAAACGCCACCATACCATAACACCACCTCCTCCGTACTTTACTGCTAGCGCTCTGCATCATGGCAGGAAACTTTCCCCAGGCATTTGCCAAATCCAAACCCATCCATTCCTCAGTAATACATCACTCGGAATCACTCGTTCACAGTCATCCATTGTCCAGTGGCGTCCTCTTTACATCTCTTCTCTTTACACCACTTCAAGTGTCACACAGCATTGACTACGCAAATGTGTCGTTTATTAAGAAACGCAGGTGCACTGTAACACAATCAGTTTGCTGGATGGGCTATTTGTAGCACTTCAGAGTTCACGAGTTATTCCTTTAGCGGATTTCATGTGCTTTTTTAAAGCCACCTTCCTTGTTAGTACACGAGGTCGTTCGGGTCTTGGTTTCGCTGTGGTTACTTCAGTATCACAGTACCAGCAGTCAACATGGGCAGATTTAGCAAGGTGGAAATGGGCTACTGGATTTGTTACTCTGGTGACATCCAGTGAATGCTCCACGTTCGAAGTCACTAAGCTTTCCCGAACGACGAATCCTACTGTTACTGCCTCTCTACTGCCAACAAACCACTCTCGGTCTCCTTGTTTACGTGTCTGCCTGTCATGACATCTAATGATCAGTTACGCGACACTCAGGAATGTCCAAGTACATTTCATCATACGTTGAAACGCGCTTCTTTTTTTACCTCGTCACTATGATTTACCTTGTCAGCAATGGAAGCGTACAGATGTCTCAATAATTCGTTGGGGATGTAATAGTGAATGTTTGTAAGGGATCTAATTCCTACAGCATTTGAGGAACGAACATTTTTGTGAATATAATGTCATGGTCTACTCTCTGTTCTGTATCTACTCCTCTACAGCACAAGTATACTTGTGGACCATACAGCACTTATTATTGTACTTAACATTCTTATTATCTGTCCGTATATACCGCCTCCAATGCATGGGCTGATTTTTAAGCTTATAGCGGACAGCCAGTTGATACTTATAGACAGAGCCATAGCTGGGAGTTGATGGGACACTATCGATATCATTTACAGACTGGACAGGTTAAATGCCTTCCATGGAAGTCAGAAGCTATTAAAAATTTGGGCAGCTTCTAATGCAACAGCATCCACAGAACAGTTGAGACACTTATTCTCACATGTCAACATAATATGCTAACAAGGAACAATATCATCATTAATGAAGAAGGTGGTCTTAACTGAGAAGGAAACCTACAGTCACCTGTTAGGATGAAGCTTGGTTGTCGCGCCCATTTTTTGGTTGTTTTGTTAAACATTATTATCTTGAAATCAGAATTACAAGTTCTCCTCAAGTAGTTATGTTTGCATCTAGATCTGTATCAATACGAGAAAAATTTCAGTTAGATGTGTACCTGCAAGAATCACTGAGACCGTTACTTTTCGGAGTGCAACCGAACGAAAATCTCTATTGACAGAGTTGCTGTACGACATGTTGTACAGTGTTCGTGTCTTCGGCTTGACAAGATTTTTCGATTGGTTACATCGCCTACAGTTATGACCGAGAAATTAAAAATGAAATACAGATTTTCGCTAAAGGCGTAGCAGGATACATAGGAAGCTGAGGAAATACACCATAATATACAAACACTTGAGTTTTACACTGCAAGGACTGTTCAAGCTATGTTCTTTGGAAGAGTGACCCGAGCACTGAAAGTCACAAATGAATAACAATTCGTTGCAGCCAGTACGTAGTTTGTACATGCAGTAAAAATGTGGTGAAATTGTAAGAAATGACACCGCCACAAAATTATAACGTGAATGAAACGTTTACAGTACGTAAAGGCACCCTTCAATGTTGAATTTCTCTCCTTTATTTGTACTGTTCCAGACATATGTTTTCTACAATTTGTTGATGACTTAGTTCTTAGCACATTCAGCATCAACCACACTTTATACTCATATCTACCTTCAATCTTTCGTTCACAATGACCATACGGAAGTCGTTATCATCCTCTTCTAGTTGAAAGAATTATTGGTAGAGAAAGTGGTATTTCTGTAAGTGCTTAGTTTGGTCAATTTTTCCAACATTTCAGTAATTTGAAACGTGCAGCACCTTGTGCCGTGACTTCCAAATTTTGTATCTTAAGACCTCTCGACATTAATTATATTTTTTTTTATTTTATCGGACGTACTACTCATCATGCGGAAAGGAAAAGCGCAAAATCGTCATAATAACTGGGACCTTTCACCGTAACCAGTATTCGACAAGTGAAACTTACAGAGGTCTGCATATGGTTCAACTCTAATGAAGTAAGAGACACAGGGATTTTATGCCATTTCGAATGTTTTCAGTTTCCAGATATAATATAATACAAATAAAATTTAGATATCTGGAAATAATGGAATAAATTTATGGCAGATAAGAAAATAACAAAGAGCTGATCTGAAATTGGAATTTTGATTACTATATCATATGAAATTTTCCGGCGTGTCGGACTAGCACGATAAGCTGAGCCATGCCTGTAAATGGGTAAAATATCTTTTCATATTAGTTTCACATAAACGAAATAGTCTGTCTCTTGTTGTAGATTTATGCTTAACAATTAATAATACTACGTCCGATCGCCGTATCCTCCTAAAAAACCTTGAGGTGTCCTTTACATTGTTGTAATCGGATCTTCGTGATAACTCCGAAGTACACAGGAGGGCTTCGTGGTGTTCTACATATATCAGTACTAGTTGGAATAATGACTCATTGGTAAAATAATACTATATTCTTCCTCCGCAGCACATCAGAAACACAGAATGTTTACCTATTCTTACAACCAAAATGGCTACCGGCGATTACGCTCTAAAATAACGGGCGTCTACCTTCGTTCATTAACAGAGAGCGAGTTCTTCCTCTTACCGAGGAACAAAAAAATCATCTTCTGTTAATTGTTTTTAACATATTAAAATCAAAAATACTTAATGGTAGGTGCAGGCTCTACGCTGGGCTACCGCTTCGCCTTTTCTCTTTGGCTTTGAAGAAAACGAAAACATCAAAGCAAGAAATGCAAAAGGTATATCACAGAGGAACAGGCTTAATTTACTAAGGGTGTTAAGGCAATAATATCATATTGGCTTATCCATATTGAGATTAATAGCTGTCATATCAGTGTCCTGTGCTTTAACTTTATTTACCAAATATTGCCATGTCGTTCTTGTGGAAAGTGAAACACAGCCGCTTATTTGAGAACTTATCTCAAATAAAACTCCACATGCAAAAGACAGGCAAACAGAATCTGTAACTGGTTATCATACTAATCTGATACGTTGAACTGGAAAACCATTCTGCAGCTACTACAGCACTTATCACACTCAGACAACCACCCCAAGCATTTATTAAGTATACCCGTTTTCCATATTTTGTGACACGCCCGGTTCATGTTTTCTCTTGGCTGAAGTTCAACCGTAATTTGAGTCGTTGGGACAGACATCAGCATGTACATCTACGTAACATCCCGCAAGCTGGTAGAGGCTGGCTAGTACCATAATTGATTATTTTCTTTCCTGTTCCACTCGCAAACAGAAAGGGAGAAAAAATAAATGTCTGTAGGCGGTGGTCGCGTTCTGCAGCCAGCTTCATGTGTACCTAACCACAAATAACGGTACATCCAGTGTTAAGTTTACCAGACAACGATATGTAACTACGTTCATTAGCCACAATGAAATGAAATGAAAAAAAGAATTGGTAGCGCGAACATTTTCGAGAAATATTTTACCCTGTCCCCTTCCGTTTCGCTTACACTTGTCGGGCGCAGTTTCCAAAAATTCACGCTCCAGTAACTTTTTTCCTCGCACGTGAGTTTCATGAAAGACATAACGCCTGAATAATTCATCAGTTTAGCTCGGCTCTTTTACTGAATGTTAGCGAAAACATGTTTGATATGGCTGCATGAAATACCGCAGCTCAAGTTTATTTTATTCGTTTCCGTCGGCGTTTTAAGATCAATTCGCAGACTCACGGTTCCTTAAAACTGTTAATTACATCTATAATGCAGAATAATTGTTTTGCGTATTCGCCAATTGAGTTGCAGGAAAATGTGCTAGAAAATGTGGACTACGGCAGAGGACACACATTAGCCAAGAGTGGCTATTGTTTGAGAGTGTGTTGCGATATTAAATCAGTCGGGTAACTTTTAAAAATAATAAAAAGTGTCATCCAGCGAATTGGTTTGTGTTTATAGAGTAAGTCGAGTAAAAGGCAATAAACTAAAATAAATTGTTCCACGGGAGAAATATTTTATACCATACCGTCAGGCATGAAGGTTGAGACAAGACAGAAGGTCGATTGCACTTAACGAATTTATCGTCCGTCTGTGTTGATAACCTCGTGAATTGTTTTGTCAACTAAAAGCAATGTAGGTCTTCATTGCATTGGTACATCATAAATGTATCAACTCTGTTTACTATCTCCAGTCGCTACCAACTACCTCTCGTGTTACCAAGTCTCTTTTGAAAGTATTTGAAACCTGGTAGTCAAGGAAAGGCAGGATTCGGTTATGATTGTGGGCGGGGCCGTAATCAGTTACTATGGGTTGCCTTTTACAGTTAAACACAATTTATTTTAAACCAGTTATTCCACACTCAACAATAAATAAAAGTACCATACCCTATTAATGAAGGAATAAACAACTGCATAAACAATACCTTTTTCAGTGAGTTACAGTATAGCAAATCATTAAATACAGATACAGAAGATACTGTTTTCAAAGCAAGCCACTGTGATCTTGGCAGAAGGCCTTACTCGTCAGGAATGGCAACAAATCAAGAACTGTTTAAGAATCGCTGCAATTTACAACTTACAGGTATTGAAATATTAAAGATAAGTCTCCACAAACACAGCAGAATGCATCAGACGCCAGGAACGGTAGTAATTAAGGTTTTATGGCTTACTGGTAAAATACAAATACCAAATTAGAATTTTAAGGCAAACCACCACAATCACGGCTGAAGGCCTTACACGCCAGGAACGGCAATAATATAAAAAATTTAGAAACCGGGTGTAAAACAACAAATACAATGACAAAGATTAATTAAAAAAGAACTTGCAACTGCTCACCAAACTGGTGAAATAAGATGATGGTAAACTTTGTAACACAACCCTTAACATCCACTGAACACTACACTGCTAGATATATTCCACACTCGACCAGAACTATTTACGAGACATATATAACCTTTAATGTAGGCCGTACAAAGTACTGTAATAAATAATACAATAATAAAACACAAGGGCCAGTACATAAGTTCCTTAATGGATACTGGGGCAGATTATATCCGCAAAAGGCGTGGAATGAAGGAGCGTTACACGGAACTACTGGCCATCAGACCTCCTTTAAGAACACACATGTCTTACTAGAAGCGATGGTCCACAGACGGTGCTTCTCGAATCGACCTCTGAGAAGGTCCGGCAACAAACTCTTTCGCGAGCGATAAGATAGGCAGCCAAGAGTTGCATTCACTTCACAAGAGGGTAACTCAGACTAGTGGCACTGTAACGAATGACTATAATATTGCTGAAGCTACCTGACGTCCGATAAACCAATTGCAACGATGGAACAAACCGCCAAAGGTGGAACCGGTGGTCTGCGTTACGTCCCCAGAATACTATGCTTAGAAGGCCCGGAACGAGAAAGGAATCGCTACCACCAGAGTAGAAGAATCATCAACCGGCCTACAATCAAGAAAGCCCCAGGGCAGGTAACTGTGGCGTTAGCGGCCACCAGGCAAGAAAAATTACCACTCGTTGAACTTAACAAATCGTAACAAGTTGAACGCGGTAAATAGTCATAATAAGTCCAGGAAAGCTAATCAGATCCGCCTTCCCCAAGCACTCCGCTCGCTGCTTTTCGCTTGGGCAACACTACGAGCAACAACACGAAATCAAGTTACTGGGGAATCGTGAGATATCACAACGGTGTAGGTTTCTCTACTTGGATTAAAATGCACTCGTCTTAAAGCTTGCTGGATACGGTTTACGATGAGGTCGTGCACCCTCGTAACAACAGCCCTTCCATCCGGCAGTCCATGCTTCTCGCGAGCGGTCCCGCTGTGTTCTGGCCCTGCGCAGACCTGGCTGCTCCTGAGTCCCCGACCGAACTCGCACACTCAGGCGACCCGGAAAAACAACAACGTTACCCCAAAGATAGTGTAGCAGTTACTATATACCGATAACCGCCGCTGCTGCCACTAGCGGACAAAAGGACACGCTTGCGAAACCGAGTGGTGCCAGTCAACACGAGAAGAAGACGATATCGTCTGGCCTCCAACGGAGGGTGGAAACCTACAAACAGCACCAACGCGAACCGCAGCACGGCTCAGTATTTTTATGGAGTGTCCCATGGACGAGTATGGGAGTGCAACATGGGCGATTAACAGTCTACACAAGAAGAGAACAGAAGATTTTGAAAAGTGATGCTGTAGGAGACTACTGAAGTTTAAATGGGTAGATCCTGCAACTAATGTGAATATGCTGAATAGAATGGTTGAGAACGGAAATTTGTGGCACAACTAGATTAGAAGAATGGATCCGTTGAAACGTCACATTCTGAGACATCAAGGGATCAGTACTGGGGTAAAAATTCTAAAGGGAGATGGAGAGATGAATATAAACTGGTGTCCAAAATTGAAGCAAAAAATGGAAATTTTGCAAGCTTGCGTTTATTATCCCACAAAAAAGCATAAACAGGTGAAAGTAAAGTAGTAACAATGGAAATAGTGCAAAACATAATCACCTGGAAAATGGATAATGGTGGACAAAAATGTTCTTCGTTTCTTTCGAACTTAACGCATTTGCGCACAAGTTCTGACAACTGGTTAATGATCTTTGTATGGGTTGAGACCACCTCTGACACAAATACAGGCCGGACCACGACGGGTGATGCTACAAATGATGTCATCAACCTCATAATCTCATGTTAAGGCAATAACGCCCACTCTTCCTCCAGAGCTGTTCAGGATTCTTGGACAGTGGTTGATGGATACCAACGTGATGCAACTCATCTCAGTGGTGCATCCCAGATATACTCTGTAAGACTTAAATCAGGAGATCGAGCCGGCCACTCCATGTAAGAAATATATATTCCCCCCCCCCCCACCCAAAAAAGAAAGAAAAACATCAAACACTCCTGCTCTATGAGGTCGAGCATTATCGTGCGTCAAGACATCGCAACAACCGCCCATGAGATCCCAAGATCCTCACACAGTATCTGGCAGCAGTAAAATCTTGCTAATTCAACCGAATAATTTAATGAATAGTGTTCCGAGTGGTCAACGTAATCCCTGCCCACACCATTACGGATCATCCTCGACAACGGTCTCTTTCGACAATGTTTGGACCAGAAATAGTGTTCCACGTGCCCTCCAGATGCGAATCAGTCGAGATTTTTTCTTTAGATCAAAACCATTGACTGTGGAAAGTACATTGGCCCACCAGTCGACGGTCCAGGCAGCATGTTGACGGCTCCACCCCAGACGTTCTCTTCTGTGAAGACAGACCAGAGGTAAACGGACAGCACGTCTTCAACGACAAGGGCCACTCTGCTGAAGCCTTCTGTACACTGTTTGCCTCGATACAACGCGTCCAGATGATGCCAGTTGCAGTGGAGTAATAAGCACTGTCGTAGCCTTAGAACTAAGTAACGGTCAACTATTTCTCATGTCGCACATCGTCGGCTCTGTCCTCGTCTCCGGGATACAGTTTCGGTCTCTATAAACTGTCGTCTCATCCGAGAAACAACAGAACGATTCACGTAACTGCATTGGTTTCCGCGGCCAGAGTCAGACGACATAAAGGTTTTCTGGGTGTAGTACCGTGTCATAATGCATAAAACTAATGCTGCTGGAGATTCACATTAAACCATCGAGTCAAACAGTTTGCGACTCTCCTTCCTGCAATCTTCCTATGGCCCTCCACAGCAGAGAGTCTGTTGGCGACTTCCCTGTGCCATACTGCACCGTGTGTGACTGTGTACACAGCGATCGAAAATGTGGGACTACCCTGCAAATATTACCCAGCTTGACAGGTGCCCTGACGTCACTGAAGCGAGGTTGTCCGTTGATCGGAATCCCATCTTCGGTGCAGAACATGTTGGTAGCGACATCTGTTGAGAGTTAGTGTGATTATATGGTGAAGTAGACACAGGAAGCGGATATAGCAGTTTGTTGCTTTAATTTTGGACATCAGAGTAATAAGCATATTCAGAAAGATTTACGTTGCAGTAGTTATTCGGAGATAAAGAGGCCTGAACAAGTTAGAGTAGCAAAGAGCGCTGCTTCGAACAAGTCTGCGGAATGAAGACCACATCAGCAACAGCAACTGACTATTGCATCGTCCCTAAAAGAGTGCTTGATTACGGAGTATTGTAAGACAGTGAAACGAAGGTACTATTGAATCTTTTCTGTAAACACGTAATACAGGTATTAATAACCATAATAATACATGGATGAGTCTAAAAGGCACTACGAACTTCTTGTATTCATTTATGGCCTGGCGCTGGACGCAACACTTAACACAGATGAATGAAAGAGCGTCCCTCCACAATTCAACTAAGACAAACGTTTGGATGGAAAAATATGAGCATACTTTCAGTACATCCTACACACCTAACGGTGCACAATCACAGCCTCATAGATGTAATCGCAACGCAAAAATGGACGAAGTAGGAGATATCGGAATATTTCAGTCTCTGTCCATGAGGTAAAAATTCTTCCTCATTGTCTGACAACACATTCAATGATGACCAACAAGAAAGTAACGCACAAACGTTTCAAGTGAAGTTCGGAAGCCTGAACTACGATGAGTAAACGAAGCTGCGAGTCAATAACCGGCTTCGCTGTCCGCGATTGGTTTCATTTGGCTCGCGAAAGAAATCCTAAAAGTTAAAGTATTTGTTTATCGCCAGGAACTGGATATCTCAATGCTGAACATTGTTTTTCTAATGTTATGTCACACAATGTAACACCATCAGCAGACTGGTGGGCTCTCAGATTTACATATGGAATAGGCCAACAGAGTACTGCAATACACACAGAATGTTATATCACTTTAACAAGATGAAATACTTCGTATCAGTCCATGTCTACAGGAATGCCTTGTGTATCTGTTACTGTCACTGAACCGTAACTTACCACCTGAGTGTGCTGAGTGGCACACTGATCTGACGTGTGTAGGCATGCTGTAGATGTGGCGTCTGCAACTTGACGGGTCTTGAGGACGTGTCTCGCCGACTTCGGTCATTCGTCGTTGCATCTAGCAGCGAGTGTGATACTTGTGATGTCGTCGCAAGGTACCAGCCTTGCCACAGGGTCTCCTTATTCGCATGACATCACATCTCTTTCTTTTAGTATCAACATTAGTAGCTAGTTCTTGTCCTTGTGGACATATTAGACCACTCTGACTGTTGAAAATGGATGTTATTGATAATGAATAGAGACCAGATTGTATGCTTCACAAAAACCTTAAAATATACATGCAATTATGCACTAAAGATGTTAAAATTCATAAAAGTTTCGAAGTATGAAGATCAAATAATAAAAAGCATGGTGGTTACTGCGTGTTTTATATCTCAAAGTCAAGCCATACGAGGGAGGGCGCCGGCCACGAGAAAAATCGAACATTTAAAATGCAGATATCATTTTCTGAATACTTTCTGGTAGACGATAGGAAAGGGGCCTTTCTGAGATTATTTTCTAAAACCTTGCAACTTGGAGACGAATACCATGTTTCAAGAATTGTTCCTTCTTTGCTATTTTTGTCGGTAGCAAGCGAATGCGATGCGAGTGAGTCGCAGCAAAACAATCGACTAGCACAGGACCAACTTCGGCATCTATCAAACGCAGAGGAGCACGCTCCGAAATTTCGTAATATTAAATTTGAAACACAGCCAACAGTACTGATCTGTTTTGAACAGCTCTAACTTTTAATTGATGTTATTGGACCAAAGCATCATTTACATTTCTTTAAATATTTTTCTACTGATGTAAACATAAACTACCAAGTACTGTTCCAAATATCCGGCAGCAAGATTATGCCTTCCATTACTCAAAACATTTTTATAAGCAGAAAAGGACCGTTTTACAACAACTAAGGTAACTTGGCAATATTTGAATTTGGGTGCTATTTTGGCACTTATTATTTCTGGTGAAAGTTCACCTGTCCCATTGATAAAACTATATATAGGGCACAAGGGTTCAAAGGCTGGGTTATTGAATAAAATGTTTCCAACTTTTCTTTAAGTTTTCATGGGAATTCCTTCTTCAATGAGGAGTTCACTAGAATAATTTTAGTTTTTAACTTAATAGATTCATTCAATGCCAAATCTTGACTTTCTACCTTTATAATGTCTGCAAGTATGTGGGTAAAATGAGTGCTCATCACAGCAATGCCTTTTTTAATATCGGAATAATTAAAAGGTTTCTTGCACAGGCAAACTACCAAAGCCTCTGCGGTATCGAAGTCGTTTAGCACCCCTCTAATGGCCTCGAAATGTTCATTGTAACCACTTGTTCAGGAGGTAAAAGAACATTTGGAAGTTTTCCTTTGTAGGTCTTGATGTGATCAAGAGTCTTTGGAAAAACGTTCTTTGTGGATGAAATCAGTTTATTTACGTTCAAAAACGTGGAACGAGCTCCTCCAGCAAGGCGATGTACTACATGAGAAATGCCCGTCACAAGAATCAAACTGGGATAAAATACTCGGAGGGTCCATCTTCCTTTGATCATATAGGAAGCAGCATCTGAAATAAACACAAACACCATTCCATCTGCATAAGATTCTCGAAATATTTTCTTAATACCCTCATTCACAGATCTGGCGATCGATGAATGATTTTCATTTTCAAGTTTTTTGCAGGCTGCTAAATAGGAAGAAGAAGGCACTTCTTTTAAAGCACTAACGATTAAATTTGCAATGTAACGGCCACAAGTGTAGTTTCGTTAACTAAAATCAACCGAAATCGAATTCATTGCGTATTTCTTCCAGATCATTTACATAAACTGTCGGTATGTGATTTTTATTCTATGTTGACTCATGTGGTATGTTTTGATTTAAGCAATATGTGCGCTGGAAGTCTTTGAGGATAGAGGTTGTAAGTTTGTGAAGATGAATATGGCTTGCAATGAATGCTTCACATAGATGCATGTCAAACCAGCTTTTTAGGTTACCTTTGGACACATCCCTGCTACTGCAACAGGCTGTTGTCAGAAGTTGTTGTCGTCGTCCTTTCTTCTGCATACCTGCGATATAAAGACTTGTCTTGACATGCTGGTCCATTTGAAACTTTTTTTTTTGCACGGAACGTTTCTCTACCAAGCTCGACAACATAAAACAATTCCGTCATGTCTAAACGTTCCAGGATGGTCAGATATCCACGAAACGACGTTTCTTTTTTCGGGCGGCATGGCGAACAACACTTTACACACTATACATTGTAAACACATTCAACTGTGCACAAGTAAATAGAAAGCTAAAGTAAAACAATAGACTCGCGATTAAAAGCTTGTATAGTTTAATTTAATTGTTGCCGACTCGTATGGTATGACAGCAGAGGGCATTATCCAGGGGCACCGGCGCAAGAGCATTGACTCTGTCTGCCTGTTGCTGTACCTCTTCTGTAATGATCTCGCTAAGAAGTGGCCTCTCGGTTAGCGACTGCACGCAGTTCTAGGTCGCGGTCAATCAGTGAGACATCAAAACTAGATCGAGCTAGAGACCGCCCGTCAAAAGTTTTAAAATATTGTAAACATAGAGCGAAACTATTCATCGACACTAGTTTTTAGTTAAAATATGCCATGAGCCAAATATGCAACATGCAAATGGATATAACCCGGTCTGTACTAACGAATTCGCTGCAACCAGTTTATTTTTCCATCACGACATTTCAAGATGCCTGTTAACTCAATGTTTCTTTACTAACGGCGTTGCAGAATTTTGCAATGAAATCTTTTAAGACATCTATTCTTGAACGTCGTTAGTAAGTAAATGATGTTCGTGACGCCATGGTCGCTGTAATTTAACTTTATGTGCTAGGAGCGTTTTCGTTACGTCTCTTGACAAGACTACCCGCGAACTTGAGTAGGCCCACAGGTAACCTCACGTTCGCCATGTCTGGTTTAAGGCAGTACATCCCCACTGCCAAAAATCAGGCAGCTCTTTCCATTGTAGGCAACGATACAAACCAAAAATTATGTGAAAGAATCTACTTGAGCAGAACCTTCATCCAGGCCACAGCATAGTAACATAATTACTGTTATTCCGCAACAGTCAGTCCCCACGCGGAAATAACCTCTTTCCCGACCTAATTAGCATCATACCTGCTCCACCGGAAGTGCTGTAATATATTGTTGACAATCAACTTACTGAATACTTACGTAAGTTCTAATTGCTTGACAAACATATCCAGTTCTCTCAACAACATACCCCAAACGTAAGTTTTAATTGCTTCACAAACATATCCAGTATTCTCAACAACATACCCCAAACTTTAAACTAATAAAGCCGGAAGACCTGAACACTTCTTAGACAACTGTAATGGAATAATAATAGTACGGAAAGATTTTATCAGTATATGTAATACAGTGCACTGCGATATTAGCTGAAAATAACAGCTAAAATATTGAGGTAACCTCATATGGTTTGAAAACTACTTGAGAAACAGACCGCAGATTGCTGTTAATAGGAATGAAAATTCGACCTGGATCAAGTTATCTCAGAACTAACTCCGAGGTTAATCATTGGCCGATAATAGTTTCATCATTGACATCTCGTCGATTCGGTCCTCTTGCAAATATTACCTACTTCTATGCTGACAGCCTCCACATTTACTTAAGTTCCTGTCCTGAATACATCAGTACTGACATCGTCATGATGAATGATTACCTGTATTCACTGTACATGTAATTTTAGTATGCTATGAGATGTTATTTCGTTCTGGAATCAATCAACAATTGTCTCACATTCGTCTCGAAAATGTTCCAGTACCACATCAGGAAAACAGTGTAGAACTTCTGCACAGGTTTTTATGATCACAAAAACGGAGCGGAAAATGCTTTAACCACTTACGAAGACGGTTAAAAATTATCTGGAACAATTTTGCCTCGGAGTGACTGTACATTCGAGCATGTTTGTACCGCTCGTGCTTGATAATTTTTTTGGTGGTGTTGGGTGGTTGGGGGTGGGGGGGGAGAGGATTGTCTTTTGAAACGCGCCAGTCGGCTGTGAGCGTTCGTTAGGCAAGATCTGTCTTTAGTGGTACCCTGTCTACTGACTCGGTGCACGTGAAAATGCAGCGAAAGGATTAACAAACATAGGCCATGAAATTTTATTTGAACTGGAGATATCGGGTACATAGCCGTTGACCATGATTCACCAAGTGTTCAAGGTCGAAAGCATGTGACAAACTGTACTATTTAAGTGGCAGAAGCTCCTCAAATGTGGCTCAGAGATGGTGATGGACGTCCCTTGACAGCAAGAACAGACGACAATGGGCAACAACTGCGTGGAGTGCTGAATTCACACTGTCCGAAGGTTTTGCGATGTGGAAAATCTATCCTAAGCTCGTTCCAAATGTCTTGATAGACTACCAAAAACAGAGATGAGTGGCTGTTTACGGGAACCTTTTACAGCGAGATGAAGAAGATTCCGGGATTCTGGGCACCGTAATCACGAGAGATGAAAATTGATTATTCGAATTGGATCCGGAAACAAAGCGTCAAATTTCTGAATGTCACACTGCAGAATCACCTTGTCAGAAAAATTGACAGGGGAAACCATATGCCGGCCGCGGTGGTCTCGCGGTTCTAGGCGCGCAGTCCGGAACCGTGCGACTGCTACGGTCGCAGGTTCGAATCCTGCCTCGGGCATGGATGTGTGTGATGTCCTTAGGTTAGTTAGGTTTAAGTAGTTCTAAGTTCTAGGGGACTGATAACCACAGCAGTTGAGTCCCATAGTGCTCAGAGCCATTTGAACCATTTTTTTTGGAAACCATACTCATTGTTTCCTTCGACACGAAGGGGGTGAGCCACTACGAATTTGTACACTTGAGTGTCAGACAGTGAATGGTGCTTTTTACCTAGAAGTACTATGGAGGACTGAAAGACGAGTCAACTTGGCAAATCCAGGTATCATCTGAAACTGGAAATTGTAGCACAACAATGCACGCAGCTACCCCTGCTGGCAAGGTCATCTACTTTTTTTCTTTTTGTCATCAGTCTACTAACTGGTTTGATGCGGCCCGCCACGAATTTCTTTCCTCTGCTCTCTTCATCTCAGAGTAGCACTTGCAACCTACGTCCTCAATTATTTGCTTGACGTATTCCAATCTCTGTCTTCCTCTACAGTTTTTGCCCTCTACAGCTCTCTCTAGTACCATGGAAGTCATTCCCTCATGTCTTATCAGATGTCCTATCATTCTGATCTTCTCCTTATCAGTGTTTTCCACATATTCCTTTCCTCTCCGATTCTGCGTAGAACCTCCACATTCCTTACCTTATCAGTCCACCTAATTTTCAACATTAGTCCATACCACCACATCTCAAATGCTTCGATTCTCTTCTGTTCCGGTATTCCCACAGTCCATGTTTCATTACCATACAATGCTGTACTCCAGACGTACAGCCTCAGAAATTTCTTCCTCAAATTAAGGCCGGTATTTGATATTAGTAGACATCTCTTGGCCAGAAATGCCTTTTTTGCCATAGCGAGTCTGAATTTGATGTCCTCCTTGCTCCGTCCGTCATTGGTTATTTTACTGAATAGGTAGCAGAATTCCTTAACTTCATTGACATCGTGACCATCAATCCTGATGTTAAGTTTCTCGCTGTTCTCATTTCTACTACTTCTCATTAAATTCGTCTTTCCCCGATTTACTCTCAAACCATACTGTGTACTCATTACACTGTTCATTCCGTTCAGCAGATCATTTAATTCTTCTTCACTTTCACTCAGGATAGCAAAGTCATCAGCGAATCGAATCATTGATATCCTTTCACCTTGTATTTTAATTCCACTCCGAACCTTTCTTTTATTTCCATCATTGCTTCCTCAATGTACAGATTGAAGATTAGGGGCGAAAGGCTACAGCCTTGTCTTACTCCCTTCTTAATACAAGCACTTCATTATTGATCGTCCACTCTTATTATTCCCTCTTGTTTGTTGTACATATTGTATATGACCCGTCTCTCCCTATAGCTTACCCCTACTTTTTTCAGAATCTTGAACATCTTGCACCATTTTATATTGTCGAACCCTTTTTCCAAGTCGACAAATCCTATAAACGTGTCTTGATTTTTCTTTATCCTTGCTTCCATTATTAGCCGTAACGGCAGGATTGCCTCTCTCGTGCCTTTACTTTTCCTAAAGCCAAACTGATCGTCACCTAGCGCACTCTCAATTTTCTTCTCCATTCTTCTGTATATTATTTTTGTAAGCAGCTTCGATGCATGAGCTGTTAAGCTGATTGTGCGATAATTGTCGCAATTGTCAGTTCTTGCCGTCTTCGGAATTGTGTGGATGATGCTTTTCCTAAAGACAGATGTTATGTCGCCACACTCATATATTCTACACACCAACGTGAATAGTCGTTTTGTTGCCACTTCCCCTAATAATTTTAGAAATTCTGATGGAATGTTATCAATCCCTTGTGCCTTATTTGACCGTAAGTTCTTAATTAATGTCACCAAATGTTGTTTTGACTTTCCTGTATGCTGAGTCTGTCCTTCCGACAATCATGTCTTTTTCGATATCTTCACATTTTTCCTGCAGCCATTTCGTCTTAGCTTCCCTGCACTTCCGATTTATTTCATTCCTCAGCGACTTGTATTTCTGTTTTCCTGATTTTCCCGGAATACGTTTGTACTTCCTCCTTTCATCAATCAAATGAAGTATTTCTTCTGTTACCCATGGTTTCTTCACAGCTACCTTCTTTGTACCTATGTTTTCCTTCCCAACTTCTGTGATGGCCCTTTTTAGAGACGTCCATTCGTCTTCAACTGAGCTGCCTACTGCGCTATTCCTTATTGCTGTATCTATAGCGTTAGAGAACTTCAAACGTATCTCGTCATCCCTTAGAACTTCCGTATCCCACTTCTTTGCGTATTGACTCTTCCTGACTAATGTCTTGAACTTCATCCTCCTCTTCATCACTACTATATTGTGATCTGAGTCTATATCTGCTGCTGGGTACGTCTTACAATCCAGTATCTGATTTCGGAATCTCTGTCTGACCATGATGTAATCTAATTGAAATCTTCCCGTGTCTCCCGGCCTTTTCCAAGTATACCTCCTCCTCTTGTGATTCTTGAACAGGATATTCGCTATTACCAGCTGAAACTTGTTACAGAACTCAATTAGTCTTTCTCCTCTTTCATTCCATGTCCCAAGCCCATATTCTCCTGTAACCTTTTCTTCTACTCCTTCCCCTACGACTGCATTCCAGTCGCCCATGACTATTAGATTTTCGTCCCCCTTGACATACTGCATTACCCTTTCAATATCCTCATACACCTTCTCCATCTGTTGATCTTCAGCTTGCGACGTCGGCATGTATACCTGAACTATCGTTGTCGTTGTTGGTCTGCTGTCGATTCTGATTAGAACAACGCGGTCACTGAACTGTTCACAGTAAGAGACCCTCTACCCTACCTTCCTATTCATAACGAATCCTACACCAGTTATACCATTTTCTGCTGCTGTTGATATTACCCGATACTCATCTGACCAGAAATCCTTGTCTTCCTTCCCCTACTATATCTAGATTGAGACTTTGCATTTCCCTTTTCAAATTTTCTCGTTTCCCTACCACGTTCAAGCTTCTGACATTCCACGCCCCGACTCGTAGAACATTAAACTTTCGTTGATTATTCAATCTATTTCTCATGTTAACCTCCCCCTTGGCAGTCCCCTCACGGAGATCCAAGTGGAGGACTATTCCGGAATCTTTTGCCAATGGAGAGTTCATCATGACTCTTCTTCAACTACAGGCCACATGTCCTGTGGATACACGTTACGTGTCTTTAATGCAGTGGTTTCCATTGCCTTCTGCATCCTCATGTCGTTGATCATTGTTGATTCTTCCGCCTTTAGGTGAAATTTCCCACCCCTAGGACAAGAGAGTGCCCTGAACCTCTATCCGCTCCTGCGCCCTCTTTGACAAGGCCGTTGGCAGTTTTCGGCCGCCAATGCTGATTTTTTATAAAAATTTGGGCAGTGGCGGGGATCGAACCCGGGACCGAAGACGATTTGATTATGATTTAAGGACGCTACCCCCCTTTTTTTATAAAAAATTCTTCCATGATCTCTTTTTGTTCGTTGTATATGATCGGGGCTGACGTCTCATGACACCCATTCTTATCGTTCGTTGAACAGTTCACTCAGTTTTTTTTTTATTACAGAGAGTAGCTAAACCCTCTGACCGAACACGCTGAGCGACCGTGCCGGCTGTCCTAGACCACGGCCGTAATTGAAGTGATAAACTGATGGAACTCATTTGCTCCGTCAACTGTGACTTTCTACAATTACCCTCTGCTGGTACACATACGTGTATTATTCTGCAGCACCTCTGAGTGTTGATAACGAAGCAAACACTTAATTCAATTTAGTCATATAATGACATGATGTAGACCGTGGCTGTTATTTATCTTTAGATGCGACGTCACGATTAAGCTTCTAATATGTTTTAAGAAAAAATTCACAATTATTAAACCACAATGACAAGTTAATATTCATGTTAATTCCTCTCTCTCTCTCTCTCTCTCTCTCTCTCTCTCCCTCTCTGTCTACATGCTTAGTGTCATTAACTGGTAAAGTTTACTATAAGAGTGGGATTTCAATATATTGAGCATTACAGGCAAAAAGTCAGCATGTATACCTGACAATAAATGGCATCGTGACAATTTCCAATCCTCCTAAGAGTTCCGAATTGGCACTAGCAAACTATTTCCTATTCCTAAAAGTGACATCCTGCCCCAAAGCAAACAACCATTTGTCCCTTAGTTTTGACATTGAAGCTTGCACACGTATCCTTCAGAACTGTCCGGAATTTGTTTATCAGGGAGTCTTCGAATCGTGAAAACGCCACTGACGAAAGGGTGTCTGAATTCAAGGGCTGTACTATGGAGAATTTTGAGTCATTGTAGCAATATCTCGAATACATCTATTTTAGCAGGAACTCAAATAAATATAATATTTCGAAACGTTTTTCTTTTTTCTATTACCACAGGATTCAAGACGTAAACTTACGCAATCTACTCACACATTCACTGCTGCGATGTAATCTAACACGGCACGAGTACTGAATAGGCAATGTGCAATCTTTGGTGACCCTGGGGGCTGATTCACTTAAAGGCGCTGGCTGCCTCGACACGTGATGAGACAGTGTTGTTCCCAGAGCAAAAAGTCAAAGCTGCAGCGTCCGTGATGTTAATATTTATGAGGTAATCCTGCGAACAATGGCTCCCCTTTCTCGACACGCAGAGCTGTTATGCTGATTTCCTCATATACATCACGAATAAAAATTGATAACGGAACTGTGTCTGATAAATTAGAGCTATTAACCAAAACGATCGTAAATGCTTCGAATTTGGCTTCATGACACCTCTTTTTAATGTCATTAATCATACCAATTCGACGAACAACAGTTGATTCAGGTAAAGTTATTTGTTGGAATTCTTTCTTCTAAAACAAATCGGGACATAGTACAGTCATCAGCGTGCAAGAAGTACTTCTTTAAGTTTCGCCTTCAGCAAAAGACTTTAACGATTTGCAATATTTTTACACGCTATAAGACTATGGTTTAACCGAATTGCGTCACTGTCTCTTCGGTTTGTCAAACATTTCCTGTTGCATGTTCAAATTATAAATGAATATTTCAATTTTTTGTTTCAGCAACTGCCCTTTAAACTGTTGTTGAGCAATTTTCTTCCTAGAAAAGTGTCTTTTCCTGTTGTATACCTGGACGATAGATTGTGATTCACTACATAACAAGCGAACAGGTTTATCTTTGAATGTGATAAAATACTAATCCTTGGTACATTTCTCCTGGAATTGTTGACTTTCGGTAGATCTTCTCTCTGCTTACTGCCAGTCATTTTGCGAATAAACTCAATAAAGACACACTGAAACGCATGCACGAAAATTATAAACCTATTAGCACGGAACCTGATGCGTGAACCGATAACCGGTAACTAAGTCTGTCCACCAAGTCTGGCCCTTGGTGTCGTTGTGTCTACTCGGCGCATTTTGCCAGTAGTTGGTAAAATTTCTGTTACTGTTCCTCAGTACCAACGTTTGCTATCTAGCAACGTGTACCATCGGCATAGGAAGTAGGCAGTAAATAAAGTGCGTGGATTGTCAGCACTGATTGAGATGCGAAACCACTTTTCCTCGCATCCCTGCAAGGTAGTCAGCTGTTTCCCTCTTTCTCTGCATGCAGGTGAGTGCAGGGTCGTTAATTTCGCACTGACACTGGAAACTTGTTTCTCTCGTTCAAATTCTGCGCCAGCGAAATGGCATTACGCATGTACGGTGTAAGCAAAATTTTCATGGCTCTGCGCCATGGGCTGCAGACCCAAGGCGACCCGAGTGTCGACGCAAATAACGGAAAAGGCGTCCTGGGCGGAGTACAACCCGAACGCCTCGCTGCCTCCCACGAATTTTTTCCGCAAGCCGAATTGAAAGGAATCGCGGGCGGTTGCTCACCCGTGCTATAGCCTAGACGGTTACAGCTATAAAAAAATTCTCTCGCTGTAAGAAGATCCCTGATAGCTTCCAACACTGTTGCCAGCTAATAACTTCGGCTCTCGGCACAACTTACTGTTTGCGCTAGCGCGTTGTATGGTGTTGATGTTATTTATAATGCAGCGTTCCATAACAGGCAGTCTCAACAAAACTCCCGCCACGTGTCACATAAATGCACGATTTATTGAGTGGCTGCAACGTACACATTTCCTTAGTGAAAACGTCTATCTGAAAGCTGCGCTCGTATAAATAAACCAGCGGAGACGTCGTATACTATGGACTTGAAGGAAAGACCATAATGCCGTTCGCTCTCAGCCAAGTGCAGTCTAATCGCAATACTATCAGCTTGATCAAAAGGCATCTTGGAGAGCGAAGTATGTCACTGAGCACTATAGGACTTAACATCTGAGGTCATCAGTCCCTAGAACTTAGAACTACTTAAACCTAACTAACCTAAGGACATCACACACATCCATGTCCGAGGCAGGATTCGAACCTGCGACCGTAGCAGTAGCGCAGTTCCGGACTGAAGTGCCAGGAACTGCTCCTCCATCGCGTCCAGCTCCTTCTGTGATATTTGGTGAAATGGCTGTCAATGAAACTGTCGTAAATATAGGTATATTACATTAAATTGATGAAGACACACACACACACACACACACACACACACACACACAGGCTGGCGCGCACACACTTGAACGAGCGAGATCGGTACAGCTTTCAAACATTCACGATGAACTGTGAAGACCAAGATAGCTACGTGTGAAATAACGAACGAAGACCTTACCTTCGTTGCTGTCCTTATTTTGTGACAGTGTTGTATTTGTGATCCGATGACTGCAGCTTTCCGTACTACTCTACCCTACGTAAGACTCTTTATTTCCAAATAACTCCTGCAACTTATGTCGTTCTGAATCAGCTTGCGGCATTCATTACTTGGTTTTCTGTTGCCTGTTAATACACACATCCCTCCAGTTCAACCTGACAATACCACTGGTTGACAGGACACATTGTGTGACATCATCGTATCATGTCTCGAAAAGTGTCTTACCAAACGATCCCTTTTCTAGTCAGTTTGTGGGCGTTGATGACCACGCTGTTTAGCGCCCGTAAACATCAAACACACGCTAGTCAGTTTGTGCGAAAAATTTCTTTTCTCTCCAACTCTGTTCAGTAGCTGCTCATTATTTACGTGATTTACGCACAAAATCCTGAGCATTCTTCCGTAGCACCACATATAAAAGGCTTCTTTTCTGCCAAAGATATAACTACACTTGGTATTGTTTCTTCTCTTACGCCATATTCTTCGTCTGAGCGTCTGATGTACTCCACATGCGGCGTGGTTCACAATCTTCTTCCACATATCTGAAATTATTTGTGTGACACCGGTCTCTCTTGGTCTCGAACGAAAATGCTTTAATTACCTGCGTAACAGACGCTTTATTCTGAGCCCAGACAAGTTCAATGGCATTTAAGTGGTGTTGGTGAGGAGGATGACTGGCTCAGTGGTCGGCGTTCTGTGCTATTGAATCAATTGAATACTGCGTCTTTTGTCGTTTGTATTTTCTCAATGATTCTAACAACTTTACTTTTCGCATATCGTGATCCAAGTCTATTATATTTTCCTTCAACCAGACCAAAACTTTAACCTCCCTTGTGGACGCAGTTGGTGACTCACTTAACAGAACACAATGAAATGGTGCGTTATCTGTTACCAAAATACTACCGTAACTGACATTTAGTACCAAGATAGTAACGAACTAGTCTTGAAACTTTGCAGAACTCATTTCTTAGTTGTAATTTAATGATTTTTGTTTCTTGACTAAAAACGCAACATACCACCAGCACCACTTTTTCCATTTAGACGCACGCATTGTTCCGTGAAGTTTATCGTCAGTTCATGACACAAATTATGGATAATGCTCGTCCACACGAGTTGCGCCAATCCTGTTGTTGGCCGGCCCGGTAACCGAGCGGTTCTAGGCGCTACAGTCTGGAACCGCGCGAGCGCTACGGTCGCAGGTTCGAATCCTGCCTCGGGCATGGATGTGTGTGATGTCCTCAGGTTAATTAGGTTGAAGTAGTTCTAAGTTCTAGGGGACTGATGACACTCGCCCAAATACCGTTGTTGTAGCGCAACGTGTTCTACAGAGCGTCAGCATGTTGTCTCGACCTGCTCCATAGTCAGATCTGTCTCCAATAGAGCAAATGTTGGACGTCATCAGACAACAACAGGATTGGTTCAAATGGCTCTCAGCACTATGGAACTGAGGTCATCAGTCCCCTATAACTAAGAACTACTTAAACCTAACTAACCTAAGGACGTCACACACATCCATACCCGAGGCAGGACTCGAACCTGCGACCGTAGCGGTCGCGCGGTTCCAGGCTGAAGCGCCTAGAACCGCTCGGCCACACTGGCCGGCGAGCGCTATTGCGATGGAAAACAGAAATGTAGTTTATGAATGGCAGCACAACGGGATTGCTCATTAGTCTGATGTACAAATTTGCAGCCAGCGTGCATTGGATGCCAATGAGAGCGCTCCTGCTGCTACACGATATCGCATCCCAGACCATAACAGCAGGATTAAGTGAAGTGTGTCCAGCTCGCAGACTGGTTGGTTGCAGGCCTTCAAATGGACTTCTTCTCAGGAACACACGGCCAGCACTATCACCGAGGCATAACCAGCTTTCATCAGAAAACACAAACGACCTCCACCCCGCCCTCCAATGAGCTCTCGCTTGGCACCACTGAAGTCGCAAATGACGGTGGTTTGGGCTCAGTGGAGCGCACGCTACAGGGCGTCCGACACAGAGCAGTCCTTGAAGTAACTGATTTTTAAAAGTTCGTTGCGTCACTGTCATGCCAACTACTCTTCAGATTGCTGGTGCAGTTACACTACCGTATTCCAGAGACATACACCTAACACGATTGTCTTCCGTCTCGGTAATGCCATGTGGCTGTCCGGAGAACCGTCTGCTTGCTACAGTACATTATTCTGACCATAGCTACCAGCAATCATGTAAAGTGACTAAATTGCTGCCGAGTCTTTCTGCAACACCGCAGAAAGCACATCCAGCTTCTCATAGTCTTACTGCACGAACTCATTGAAACTCAGTTAAGTGTTTACGTTGGCTTCTTTATCCCCTTAAAGGAACTCTCGACTAACATAAACTCACCACATCCAATCTCAAAAGTAACTAGCGCGATATTTGAAGAGATATCATCTTCCAGATGTAGAAATACGCCTAAAAACTTTCTTTTATGTTGCAAAACTACCTCTTGTTGTTAAGATTTTTTTTTACCTTCAATGATCATGCACAGAGGCGAATCGTGGCGTTTTTTATAGGGTAGACTGAGAATTAGAAATTCGAAAAAAATACAAAAATATCTTGAAACAACAACTTTTTAAAACAGACAGACTGCGAATGTTTCTTAAGTTACATTCTCATATTAAGACGTTAACCAACTACACATTAATGAAAGTGTAACACATTCTAACGCATCCTTACATCTTTTTGTAAATTAGTACTACCCTCCTGTTCTGTTTCTGGTGGTGGCCATCCATAACACAACAATTGGACTCCTGCCGTTTGGCTGGAGGTCTCACATTCCCCTTCTCTAAATCCAAAAATCACCAAGTTTGTCAGTCTGTCATCTCTCATTCCACTGTGAAGGTAGTTCCTAAACGATTTAATGCGCTCACGTTTCTTCCGCAAGAAGCGGTAGTGGCCGAAACCGTAGCAACCATATACAGCAATTTCACACATTCAGAGAAAACATTTTAATCCATTGTTTGTAATGGATTTACGCAGATCCCGAGGATTTATATGTTTATTGTCATTGCTGTAAACAAAATGGAGTCCTCCTTTCATTTTGATGCTGTCAAAAGAAGGATACATATTAAACCTATTTCTAACCGCAAGTTTCGATAAATTGTATGAAAACTTTCTCTTATTTACAAGTTCAGTAAAGTCTTTTTCTTGAGTGCGTTTGAATCTAGTTTTCATGTTTACAGTTGCTGTTTCTACTATTTTGAATGCTAGTCTTCCTATTTTGTGCACTTTCTTTCTATTTTGCTCAAATCAGCTTCAACTTTTCGTGCTGAATTTATATAGATCTTATCTCCCGCTATGCATTTCAGATTCATTTCCTCACATCTAAGACTTTCAATCGTCTTAATGCGATTACTACTTTCTATCTGAAATTGTCTTATACCCACAATTTTCCTTTGTAAGACGTCAAAAGAGGTACAGTTTATGTATGCTGGAAAATCGAATTGTACAGATACAACAGAAAAATGTTTGATCATCGAATATATTATTTATCCTTACTGCTCGATGTACACAATTATCAATCAAGTCATCATTGTCTGTCACATAATTAAACTCTGCTTCCAGGTGTATATAGTGAAGAAAAGTTTTCTACGCAGAATGTAAGTGAAAATTCCACTTGGTAGTTAAAATTTCGGTAAAGGCTTTTTTTTAAAAAAATTTCAGCTACCAATTACAGACTTCATCAACTATTGTTTTGCTTACTTATTTAGCGACATGTTTCGAGGTTAACCTCATTTTCAGGCTAAACGGCATTACAAGAACAACTTTAACATAAGGCCGTACAGATGTTACAGAATCCCAGAAGTTCTCGTATTTTACTGGACCAGCTACAAATTTGCGAAATCTTGATAGATTTGTCACAAAATTCTGTACTTGCTTAATTTCTGTACAAGCATAGAGGAGGCCTAGGTGCCACTGACGTGTTCAGCAGTGGATAAAGAGAACATGAGGATATGCTTAATTCACAATAGAACGGACGCAAGGACCGTGTCCTGCCATTGCACTGCAGCCGCAGTAATTTTTCGATATTAATTTGTTTTTACCAACATCCTACCTGCTTAGCGCTTGCAGTAAAGTTTTTTCTATCCCTTGAGCACTTTCTGCTTGGAGACGTCATAGAAACCAACGTATGTCTCCTGATGTGTTTGTTGCATATCGATAACTTACAGTCATTTAACGTGTAGTTGAGACATCATTGTCGCGTCGGCTATGAATATTTTGTTTCAATCGAAACTTGTTCTTTAACGACATCCTTAAAACAAGGTGTTAAATCATTCTGTGTGTCAGAAGAAGTGCTTTAGAACACTCCATTGGGTGCTAAATGATCTTCCATGTAACGTTCTTCTTCACCAAGGAAATCCAAAAGTTCTTAATAATGCCCTTATTTACTGGGACCTAAGATTTGGTGTGGCTCTCAGTAGGTAACGCTTGCTATGTAAAAAGCAGACAGTCGAAATACGATTCCCCGTTATACAATGTACCTCTCTCTCGATTAACCTCTCGCAATGCCTCAAAGCTACCAGGAGCGAAGCGTCTGAAAACTGAAAGAGCATGGTTAGTTCTTATTGTACATAGCTGATATGATATGTGAAATGGAACATTTATCCTTTTTCGCTTTCGAAAGAAAATTTTGAAAACTCTCTTGGCCTCCCTCACCCCCCCCCCCCCCCCCCCTCCCAACAAACACACATCACACACTTGCACATTTCGAAACCGTCATTACAAATTCGAAATTGTACACAGTAAAAACAAAAAAAGGCAAAATGTTAATTGTAACAATCTCACTTAACTACCGTTTCATTTATACCATTGTCTCTTAAAATGTCTTACAAATATTGCATCAGATTTTTTTAATGAACTGACTTAGTGACGGGTTTCGTACTTTCACCAGTATTGTATCTTAAAAGGAAGACGAGTTTTCAATTAAAAATGCAGTTGCTCTTGTGATGGATTAAAATAATCCATTGGAGCTGGAAGAAATTATCACTACCGCACGTTAAAAGATAGTGGTTGAAATGTTAGGCTACTTACAGTTTTCTTTCGACAAGAGAATGACATGACGAATTGGGGACGGTACCTCACAAGTGAAGGGCACACCGAAATATAGTTCAACAATGAGTTAATCACTACCACTACGTGCTACTTTTTCTGACGTAATCTATGCTCCATCATAAGCACGTGTAGTAATGCCGATATGAATACCTACCGACACCGTTGCGGAACTACCCACATTCAAGTAACAATGGGTAATAAATTGTAATCTGAGGAACAATGAAAATACATATGCTAGTTTTTGTCATCTTGCAACAATGTCGAATGATGAATTCACATTTATTTCCTGTGAATTATGAATTTCTTCATGTTCTTTGTATTTCGAAGAAACACTTAAGAGTTAATTGTTTCTGATACTGCCCAGCTGGCCGCTATGCGATACGAAGTAGCGCTATCTGTTAAGGAATTGCTGAATGTCTCATCATTCCACTTATGTATGTGCTGCTCATGCTCCTAATAAGTACGGAACACCGAGCAGCTACCGGCTGCACAGCTAAGACGTTGATGCGTTATACCGGCGACTTTTGTTCAAAGCTAAAACATATAAATGTTTGAAGACGTTTCCACGCGCATCTGATCAGATCCGATTAAAATCAATCCGAACGAATTATTTGGGAATTTTTCGTATAGGCATATCTTAGAGTCCTAATGGACGCATCGTCAGTGTATACATACACTGACGAAGCGTCCATTAGGACTCTAAGATATGCCTATACGAAAAATAACTGAATTCCCGTCTAAGTTGTCGATATTTGTCACACAGCACAGGTTATTTCTCAACTTTACGGGCGTCACAATAACACAGCTCCCAGATAATTCACTCTCTCCTTCTCCTTTGTTACTTTATTTACTGTCGCAGTAGAGATCTTCAGGGCCTCTGCCACTCTGTCGATCACGTTACCGATTACTATCAAAGGATCACCGTTCTCCCTCTGTCTTTCAAAGTAATCACGTTTTATGATTACAAATTCAAGTACTTGTCATTTTTTATTTCAACAGCTTTTACAAACTTAGTCTTTCCGGTGCTACAAGTACCCATTTTCACAATAAGAGTCAAGAAAGTCACTGACTGAATCCCTGGAATTCAAGCACGTAAACAACGCATATCTCTCGAACAGTACCTGTATGCACCGGAAACTGGCTGGAAAGGAGAGCAGCCTCAATAGAAATTCCGGCAGCAATGAATCGCTGCCATGGAGACGTTCCCAGAATCGCGTCATGTCATTGGTTGAGGTAGGAGCCTGAAGCTGCCGCGCCCATCCCACTCTAACTAGAATCTGCGCGGGATACGGTGCCCGATTCTCAATGACCGCTTTTAGTCCCGTTCATTTGTTCGGAACGGTAGGCCGACAAGTGTTCGCCACCTTTCGGCCGGCCGGTGATGACAGAATCGAGGGGCGCGCCCTGCAGTCTCTCTCAAACGATTTTACACTATTTTAAACTATTAGGCAAACAATTCCACTTTTGCTTTATTTACAGCTTCGCAAGCCCGATTCTTCACGATCTGCCCATCATTTCGCAAACTATCATAGTTCTTGTGATATTTTCATGGAAGTACGTTACTGCACGAAATTGGAAGAGTTTGCAGCGATAAATAGAGGTCGTCATGACTTTGCGTTTGGTGCATTTTGCATAATATTTCACTACATATGACATTTAGCTAACATATTGAGTTTTCCTTTGAATTGTGTGGAGGTGTCTGTGTCACCAATCTCGAGAAAATTGAACTAATGTAGCACACTCACTTAAGATCGCGCAGCGCCAGCCATAAGAAGAGAGTGAAATATCCACAACGTTCCTCATATTTCATAAACGGTTCCAAATATCTAAATGAGATTTTGTAAAATGATAGCACTAAAAGAGGAAACAATTTGTCCGTGTAGCTACTCTGCAGAACTTCATCATCTAGCGATTTACTCCACTAACTACACAATTTTTCGATGAAAGAATTTAGTTTTTATGGTCCATCGACAGTTGATGAAGCGAAAATTGCTACGGCTTTTGTAACAACATAATTGAAGATATTATACGTTATTTTCTACCGAGGGTGTGTTTTTTTCATAAGCTACTGATCTTACTTTTCCTCAATTCCTCACTTAATATACTTAAAAAAAAAGTTTACAATTCTATAGCAATTATGTATGCACAGTATGCTACTGAGATTACACTGTGTAAAGTCCGCTGTGTTTTGGCACGACAGAAATGTTATGTTTTACTTAAAATTCAGCACGCATAACTCTTTACCGAAAGCTGAAAGTGGTTAACAAGATAGGTGAAAATGAATCGCTCCATTTTCGGAGGAATTCTTTTCAGTTACTAACCACAACAGAGGTGACAGATCTTTTTGAATTGTCACCATGCAAATGTGGTCGTGGAGGGGCCACATTTAATATTTAAAAAAGGTGTCAGGGCCAGCTCTCCGCATTTCTCCTGCAACGTCTGCCCATAACGCCACATGTGTCCCGACGTCTGCGAGTCTACGTACCACAGTATTCAATGCGAACTCTACCAGGGATCACCTTACGTAGGCTCCACTGCAACCACGATTTCCTGTGAGTGTTACCTCCGCAACAGTCACCTATTTGAGCGAGTCAGCGTCTCATATATATCGTTAAGTCTGATTGCGGCCAGTTAAGTGACGCTAAAACCGTGAATCATATCTACTTCGTCAACTGCTATGTTTGCTGGCATCTCAGTGCCTCGCATCAGACACCAAATAGCTGCCATCTCATTTCAATTGCAATGTGCTTCCTTCTCTGATGCTACTATCTGTTTTGGAACAATCTACTCCGTACTCTGCGCACAATTCAGTGCACTGTCGTATTTAAGGAAAACTAGAGCACTTATTTCTGCCAACACCACAACCTTCCCCCGTAAAATTAGCTCGTATATCATAAAGCGAGTAAGCAGGAACCCGGTGATAGTTGCAGACTACATGCGTATCATGTTCCAGTTGCCACATAAATTTGTCTTTCGCGTAATCATTGACCGACCTGAAAACCTAAAATACTGTCGTAATCACTTACCGAGACGTATAACCTATGCTAAAAGTTAAACGTAATAAGACAAGTATAGCAGTTAGCAACTATGTGTCTTTCTTAAGGCAGTGTAACTGTTGACTCTCAAATACACGGACGCTGTTCATCCAGTTTTTGAGAATGAAAGCACACAGTGATTTACAGTAAACTACATATGTACTCCAAACCTGTACGAGACTTTTCTCGCTAAAATACCCACAAAATTATGAATGGGAAAATTTTATAACTTATCGCAGTATTTCGCTGTTCTTGCAGTAACACTTCAGCATGACGTGAATTTATTACTTCTTTATTAGTGACTGCATTCGCAACAAAGTCTGTGAAACGTATCCATATATAAATTAGTAGTACCTGTAAAATTATACCATTGTATGAAATGCATTTCGGGAAATGAGACATCAAAACATATTTACGTGAAAAACTTATTTCGCTTAAAATGGAGTTCAAATTACTTAGATCCAGAGCGCCATAATGAGAGCACTTAGCGATTAGCAATAAAATTTACAAATAGTTTCATTCCTTTTTCCAAACTTTATCTAGTTTACAGATTTAATATTGTATTTTAACACATTAACACAACTGTAGATTAATCAGGCATTTGAAGCTGTTTCATGCAAGGGATTTCGAATCTTCAAAGAAGACCAAAAGTATTCGGATCCATATTAACATATACGAATAGTGGAGCTTCAAACCTTCGCCTTTACGACGCCTTGGACTCCACTAGGATGCCTTTAAAGAGGTGTGTGAACGTCTATGAAAGAACTGCAGCCAAGTTTTTCTCAAGAGCAGAAACAAGTGGAGGCAGTAACAGTGGATACTCGAATCAGGAAAGAAGTCGACGCTCTAACTCAACCCAGCTGGTCCAAGTCTAGATTTCAGCCACATCAGTGTAAGTAGCCTGTTAATGTGTTTACATGTTTGCAGCGCTATGGCTGTAATGAATAACGCTGACAGCGCTCTGCACCCTCTGAAAGAGACTCTGTGGTAGGACGGACTAGCAGTTAGCGAGCGGACAGCTTGGACATGTGTACTTTGTGGAGACTCAGTGTTAGTAGGGCATTCAATGTAAAATGATGACGGATGTAGCTGGCAATGTTTTTCTCGTAGAATTATTGACGGCTGCATAATTTTTTGAACTGAATGTCACATTCATCAAGAAAAATCTGCTAAATACATTGTTTGCTCTTCAACAAAATCTCTCTTACGCTAACCACATGCCTCCTAATAGTTAGAGCCTATAGTAGTTAGAATCCTTTAATTTAGCTGGCTGTAGTTGCTGCTTGCTGTAATTGCTGTAGTTCGTGTTTTGAAGATTCTCTGTGAGGTACGTGACTTATGAAAAGTATGTGTTATTGTTAGGATTTCTTCCAATTCAGGGCCATTCTTTTGTGTTAATTATTTGAAGTCATGTGGTCATTGTAGAGCAGTCAGATTTGGTTGGGCTTGTATATTGTGGGTATTAAATGAGTAGGTTAAGCTTCCGTAGTTCAGTGTTGAAATGGTAAAAATAAGTAACGAGAAATTAGGTTCAGTTGCACTCAGCTGTTAAAAGTACACACAAAGAAGTTTCACCAGTTCATTTCATGGTATGTTATTGTCACAGACCAGTCTTTCGAATACGCCGCTGAAGGTAGGACAGCGTGCATGAACATGCCGAAAACACTTTTTCATATCCTTTCACATCTAGACTTTATTTTAAGCACAGTAACGAAACAATACCCTATACATGAAAAAAATAAAATAAAACCCTTTTTGGAACCTCACTACAGAAATCACACAAGACGGCATACTAAGTTCTCCAGTAATTGGCTGTGAAAGGTCGCAAGAAATCAGCGGAAGGAATCACTCGTGGCATTCCAAGTGCTACCTATAGTTCAGTTAGGACAACTGAGGTTGGTATAAAAATTAAAAAGAATGGGGTACAGCGGTCGAGCAGATATTCAGAAGTAAGATATGTCTGTAGTTATTGCTAAGTGATGCTTGTGTTTCTGTAACGAGTGACGTCAGCAGGCAGCGGATGACTGAAAACGCGTGATTTCCAGTAATGAATGATGTTGCGCCCCCTGATAATCCGATGAGAGTGTTACTCCCATGTTCTAATAATATACCCGCATTTTACAGTGTCCACCATTAAATCAGCTGATAAGACCAATCAGAAAAGGGGAGGTGGGTTTTTGTGAATCATTTCGACCACTTGCAGCCTTTAATAAATCTGACAAATAACTGGTTGGCTGGCGTTTGTTTACATTTCAGAATTAGTCACACTATAGTTTTCTGAGCCACTATAGAATCTTTATTGCTTGTTCTGTGACTATTAGTAATTATTTCAATCAGGACGAGAGCTTTATTCAGTGAATTTTGGGAGCACACCTAAAGATTACATGCTAGATCTTATACTCATTTCATCAGAAATATGTCGTGTTCCATCATCTTTTAATAGGTTCTTTGGTTCAAAAGCTGCCTCAGTGTGAGATATCACTTCTTTTTATTATTACATTTTATATGCATGCAGTCATTTCTATAGAAGTACTCGTAATACTATGGAGGTTCGTGTTTTTTTCATTGCCGGTGTTGACAGCAGAAACTAAGGTAAAAGTGTATCTGAGAGAAGCTTGTCTGCCGCGCAACAATCTCAATGCACGGCGAAATGTATATCGAACATAAAAATGTGTACAGAAGCGAATGTAGAGAAATAGTTAGGTAGGTATTACACATCGAAATATCCTAAGAACACGGCTACACTAAATGGTTTAGTATGGGTGCCTACGACCTTGACATCCTTTACAGATGTCTCTGCTCTTTTATTTAGCCTGCGCTCAATTACTTAAAATGAAGTAAAGTCACCAAAAAATTCAATTAAGCTGCTTCCTTACGTCTTTTTAGCCACGAAATATGCATATCATCATCATTATCTTCTTCTTCTTCATCATCATCTTTATTCGTGGTTAAAGCTAAATGAACAGAGCTATGGCCTAATAAAGAAAAGCAGTAACTTGCTTTATGGGTTCTTTTACTCCATTTTAGAGTCGGTACTGCTTAAAATACATTTTCATTTTAACTACTTTAGTTTTCACTAATATTTTTCCGGCCTGTGTATCTGTCCATATATTAAACGTCCTGATGGCACATGTTTACTTGACTGAAACCGTTAATCTTAAGGGTAAGTTAATACTCGTAAATAAGTATTCCTCACTCTCTCTCTCTATCTCTCTCCAGGTGATCAAACACATTAGTTATTAAACTTTACAACAGGAGTTGACTTTCCACATATCGAGCGTTAGAGGTAGATCAATATTTGCTTTTCCAGAGAGAGGTAAACATTTCATGAGGGTACCAAACTTGACGAATGGATCCAAAGTGGATGGTGGGGGAATCGAAGGCAGAGAAGCCAAATCCAAAAATTGAAAAGAGTTTAAAACTGTTTCAAGTTTAATAATAATCTCAAGTGTTGTTAAGTGTCAAACTCGTTTGAATTTCTTTCATAGTGTGGTTGTAATCTGTCTCCTCTTCTCCCTTGTTTCCCGTATAGTGTTCCCCAACGCTGTGCTTATTAAGAGGTACTTCTCATCCTCTTATCGACTGTGGTAACGCCATGGTAAGGTTGATACAGTATGCACGTTTTCCACGCAGCTATCTTTTTACCTGTAATGCTCAATATATTGAAAACCCACTCTTATAGTAAACTTTACCAGTTAATGACACTAAGCAAGTAGACAGAGAGGGAGGGAGGGAGAGAGAGAGAGAGAGAGAGAGAGAGAGAGAGAGGAATTAACATGAATATTAACTTATCCTTGTGGTTTAATAATTGTGTATCTTTTCTTAAAACATACTAGAAGCTTAAGCGTGACGTCGCATCTAAAGATAAATAACAGCCACGGTCTACATCATGTCATTATATGACAAAATTGAATTAAGTGTTTGCTTCGTTTTCAACACTCAGAGGTGCTGCAGAATAACACACGTATATGTACCAGCAGAGGGTCGTTGTAGAAAGTCACAGTTGGCCGAGCAAATGAGTTCCATCAATTCATCATTTAATTACGGCCGTGGTCTAGGGGTAGCGTCTTTAATTCATAATCAAATCGTATTCGGTTCCGGGTTCGATCCCCGCCACTGTCCAAATTTTTATAAATAATCAGCATTGGCGGCCGAAGACTTCCGGCATAAGAAGTCAGCCTCATTCTGCCAACGGCCTTGTCAAAGAGGGTGCAGGAGCAGATAGAGGTTCAGCGCACTCTCTTGTCCTAGGGGTGGGAAATTGCCCCTCAAGGCGGAAGAATCAGCAATGATCAACGACACGAGGATGCAGAAGGCAATGGAAACCACTGCATTAAAGACACGTAACGTGTATCCACAGGACATGTGGGCTGTAGTTGAAGAAGTGTCATGATGATCTCTCCATTGGCTAAAGATTCCGGAATAGTCCTCCATTTGGATATCCGGGAGGGGACTGCCAACGGGGAGGTTAACATGAGAAATAGATTGAGTAATCAACGAAAGTTTAATGTTCTACGAGTCGGAGCGTGGAATGTCAGAAGCTTGAACGTGGTAGCGAAACTAGAAAATTTGAAAAGGGAAATGCAAAGTCTCAATCTAGATATAGTAGGGGAAGGAAGACAAGGATTTCTGGTCAGATGAGTATCGGGTAATATCAACAGCAGCAGAAAATGGTATAACAGGTGTAGGATTCGTTATGAATAGGAAGGTAGGGTAGAGGGTCACTTACTGTGAACAGTTCAGTGACCGCGTTGTTCTAATCAGAATCGACAGCAGACCAACACCGACAACGATAGTTCAGGTATACATGCCGACGTCGCAAGCTGAAGATGAACAGATAGAGAAAGTGTATGAGGATATTGAAAGGGTAATGCACTATGTAAAGGGAGGCGAAAATCTAATTGTCATGGGTGAATGGAATGCAGTTGTAGGGGAAGGAGTAGAAGAAAAGGTTACAGGAGAATATGGGCTTGGTGCAAGGAATGAAAGAGGAGAAAGACTAATTGAGTTCTGTAACAAGCTTCAGCTAGTAATGGCGAATACCCTGTTCAAGAATCACAAGAGGAGGAGGTATACTTGGAAAAGGCCGGGAGATACGGGAAGATTTCAATTAGATTACATCATGGTCCGACAGTGATTCCGAAATCAGATATTGGGTTGTAAGGCGTACCCAGGAGCAGAAATAGACTTAGATCACAATATAGTACTGATGAAGAGTAGGCTGAAGTTCAAGACATTAGTCAGGAAAAATCAATATGCTAAGAAGTGGGATATGGAAGTTACAAGGAATGACGAGATACGTTTGAAGTTCTCTAACGCTATAGATACAGCAATAGGGAATAGCGCAGTAGGCAACACAGCTGTAGAGGAATGGACGTCTCTAGAAAGGGCAATCACAGAAGTTGGGAAGGAAAACATAGGTACAAAGAAGGTAGCTGCGAAGAAATCATGGGTAACAGAAGAAATACTTCAGTTGATTGATGAAACGAGGAAGTACAAACATGTTCCGGCAAAATCAGGAATACAGAAATACAAGTCGTTGAGGAATGAAATAAATAGGAAGTGCAGGGAAGCTAAGACGAAATGGCTGCAGGAAAAATGTGAATACATCGAAAAAGATATGATTGTCGGAAGGACAGACTCAGCATACAGGAAAGTCAAAACAACCTTTGGTGACATTAAAAGTAACGGTGGTAACATTAAGTGTGAAACGGGAATTCCACTGTTAAATGCAGAGGAGAGAGCAGATAGGTGGAAAGAATACATTGAAAGCCTCTATGAGGGTGAAGATTTGTTTGATGTGATAAAAGAAGAAACAGGAGTCGATTTAGAAGAGATAGGGGATCCAGTATTAGAATCGGAATTTAAAAAAGCTTTGTTGGACTTACTGTCAAATAAGGCAGAAGGGATATATAACTTTCCAACAGAATTTCTAAAATCATTAGGGGAAGTGGCAACAAAACGACTATTCACGTTGGTGTGTAGAATATATGAGTCTGGCGACATACCATCTGATTTTCGGAAAAGCATCATCCACACAATTCCGGAGACGGCAAGAGCTGACAAGTGCGAGAATTATCGCACAATCAGCTTAACAGCTCATGCATCGAAGCTGCTTTCAAGAATAATATACAGGAGAATGGAAAAGAAAACTGACAATGCGATAGGTGACGATCAGTTCGGCTTTAGCAAAAATAAAGGCATGAGAGAGGCAATTCTGACGTTTCGGCTAATAATGGAAGCAAGACTAAAGAAAAATCGAGACACGTTCATAGGATTTGTCGACCTGGAAAAAGCGTTCGACAATATAAAATGGTGCAAGCTGTTCCAGATACTGAAAAAAGTAGGAGTAAGCTATAGGGAGAGACGGGTCATATACAATATGTACAACAACCAAGAGGGAATAATAAGAGTCGACGATCAAGAACGAAGTGCTCGTATTAAGAAAGCAGTAAGACAAGTCTGTAGCCTTTCGCCCCTACTCTTCAATCTGTACACCGAGGAAACAATGATGGAAATAAAAGAAAGGTTCAGGAGTGGAATTAAAATACAAGGTGAAAGGATATCAATGATTCGATTCGCTGATGACATTGTTATCCTGAGTGAAATTGAAGAAGAATTAAATGATCTGCTGAACGTAACGAACAGTCTAATGAGTACACAGTATGGTTTGAGAGTAAATCGAAGTAAGACGAAGGTAATGAGAAGTAGTAGAAATGAGAACAGCGAGAAACTTAACATCAGGATTGATGGTCACGAAGTCAATGAAGTTAAGGAATTCTGATACCTAGGCAATAAAATAACTAATGTCGGACGGAGCAAGGAGGACATCAAAAGCAGACTCGCTATCGCAAAAAAGACATTTCTGGCAAAGAGAAATCTACTAATATCAAATACCGGCCTTAATTTGAGGAAGAAATTTCTGAGGATGTACGTCTGGAGTCAGCATTTTATGGTAGTGAAACATGGACTGTGGGAATACCGGAACAAAAGAGAATCGAAGCATTTGAGATGTGGTGGTATGGACTAATGTTGAAAATTAGGTGGACTGATAAGGTAAGGAATGACGAGGTTCTACTCAGAATCGGAGAAGAAAGGAATGTGTGGAAACACTGATAAGGAGAAGGGACAGGATGATAGGATATCTGCTAATACATGAGGGAATGACTTACATAGTACTAGAGGGTGCTGTAGAGGGATAAAACCGTAGAGGAAGACAGAGATTGGAATACGTCAAGCAAATAATTGAGGACATATGTTGCCAATGCTAGTCTGAGATGAAGAGGTTAGCACAGGAAAGGAATTCGTGGCAGGCCGTATCAAACCAGTCAGTAGACTGCCGACCAAAAAAAAAAAAAAAAACGGCTCACAGGAGGTCCCACCGTCCCATCGTCCACGTCTCACCATCACTGCAGCTATCTTCAGCATTCAGCATGCCCGAGCGGGTACTGTTGTGCTGTACATTGATTTTGTGGAGAAGTTTGAGCCTTAAGTTCTCTCAAGCAGTTAATTCTCCTTATGAATAATCACTTCCATGTAACCATGTAGCTCTGACCTTCGGAAGTGGGAGGGTGCCCATTACGCTCCATCCACCTATCGACAGCACTGCCTGTTAGTGAAACGAGTCAGTTATAGGATGTGTATGCATGAATATCATTAACATTAATGAATACATTATTTTCAGCCCTACTCGTGCTGCTACAATAATTTTGTTACTAGCTACCAGTTCTTAAGTAGACATTCGTCAGTGAAGTAGAATGGGTGGTTCAGGAGAAACGAGATTTAGTTACGCTTAAAACTCGGTTTGCTACCAAACAGACGTTTTATGTTACTGGGCAAATTATCAAAAACTTTTGTTGACGCATAATGAAATCCTTCTGAGCCACTGAGAGCTTTAAAAATGGTTAATATAGGTCATTTTTTCGTCTAGCGTTGTAGGTGTCGACATCACTATTGTCAATTTGTGATGGATTACTTATGACTAATTTTATTCGCGAATATCGGAATGTATTGTGACGGGTCTTCTAAAATACGCAGCTCCTTGAACAGGTATCAAAGCACGTCCGTGAGTCAACACCACATATTATTCCTGTTCTTCGATTTTTTGCAACGGTGTTTTATTTCTAAGTGATGAGCTATTCCAGAAATCTATTCCGTAAACATTACCGAGTGGAAATATGCAGAATATGTCAGGAGGCTGATACAATTGTTTCGAGATTATCAGTTATACGAAGGGCAATAGTTTAACTTAGTTGTTTGATAAGCTCAGTGACATGCTTCCTCCTGTCCATGTTTTCATCAACGTGTGCATCATAAAGTTTAGAGCATTCTACCCTGTTTACTGATTCTTGCTCGTGTGCTATGTTAACTGTTGGTATGACCCTATTTGTTGTACATAACTGAAAGTTGTATGTGTTTCCAAAATTTACGAGAACCACTTACTAATAGTTCGAAAACACCGGCTCTTATGTTGCTTTCTCTATAATAGGACTAATTATGACACTAGTATAGTCTACAATAGTACCAGTTTCGTTAGTTTAATAAGACGTGAAAGCTCATTCACATTAATAAGAAATATGAATTGAGCTAAAGTTGAATCCAGTGGCCTCCTGGTACAGATCCTCAATGACACACTCCTCACCAACATATGAAATATCCATTTTACTCTCACTTATGTATGCCGAGACTAGGAAAGTTTCTCTCTAGTACAGAACTTTTGTATATTCCCAACATAATCTTTCTCTCTAATAATTACTTTAAAGTCCTTCGGATCCATCCATGCATATACTAAAATCTGCACTAAACTCTGTGATCAGGCATTAAAGACTAACGCCATCCTGACCGTTGTCGAATTCGAACATTGGAACAGCTACTTCTCATTCAAGTAGGCCATCATTTGCTACTCTAGGCTGACTGCACCCCGCTACAGTCCTCCCACCAAGCAGAAATTCCTGACATCACCCAGAACAATGCAAGGTCCTCATCGTGAGAGTTAGATCCACTGCCCACTCTGCTATGGAGGTATACATGTTTGTGTTTAGGGTATTTCAGTATACACACTTAATTTTACTGGACGCAGACATCGCCAGTTGTCTGAAGCCATACATACATAATATTTAGCTATTGTTGTTGATCGAAATATAGTTCCTTTGATAAAGTAATGTAATATGGTTGTTTGACGCAGTGTTTATCGCTTGTTTCCTTCTTACATCTGAAAGTCTCATCGCGAACACTTCTGATCAGTCTTCCAGCGTTAGAGACTAGCATTTTTGGTCTTGCAATAGCAGCCCTTTCAAGTTCCTGATGCAACACTCAAATACGTACTGCGTCACTACAGCACATAAATGATTGTTTACATTGATTTGACTGTTTTTAATGTTGTCAGGTGGCAAAATGTACTCTGGAAATTACTTCGGAGAACATGAGGTTAAGGACTACATGTAACAGCCTCACTTCTTATGCTGGCATCAGAAATAGACATGTAATCTTCCGTTTTTCCATACGAGACGTCTGACTCGTTTGTGGGGACCGCCACGAATTCCTCTTCGTCTCAGCGTAACGTTGGCCTCAAACGTCTTCAGTTATTTGTCAGGTATGTTGCAATATGTGCCGTTTTCTATAGTTTTTACTCTCCATATCTCCCGCCGTTATCATGGCACTTATTCCTCGATGTCTTAACACAGGTACGGCGAAGAATTCGGTATGCAAGCGGTGCTCTTGATCGTGAGCCACAGTTCTCTCACCTGGTTGCACACATCCCCCAATGCCAAGCCTTACTGTCTGAGCATACGGAGGCGGCAGAACAAGAAAGTGCAGAAGTGCAACTAATCGGTAAAATTTTACTTAAAAAAATATTTTCTTAAAGATATTTTTAATTTACTAGCGATTTATCAAGAGCATTAACACATTTAATGAAACTAAATGGGCGTGGAAGTAGTTGCCAGGAACACACTATGGAAAATTAAATTACGTTTCACAAATGTGAATTTTATTCCTAACAGCCTTTCAAAAACAGATTTAAAATTACAATTAGAAAGAACCCTCTAAATATCAAGTTACAATTATTCAGAGCCAGAATAACAATTCTTTTTTTTTTTTTTTTTTTTTTTTTTTTTTTTTTTTTTTTTTTTTATCCTTCGGGCTTAGAAGCTTCCGTTCCCTCTCAATAAGGCCATAGTAACGACCGCTCAGAACGACCTCCGAAAAAGTACACTGCTGCAAATCTGCAACACACCAGATTGCTTTACACTAAAAATTTTAAGAAATCACACAAACACATTATCTATGCAAGTGCAATTAGTTTTTAAAAGGGCTCTTACGGTGGAAGGGTAGAACTGTATAAAAATGGCTATTAAAATAAAACTCATGACGTTCAGATTTACATAAAGTGTACAACATGCTCTACATTACACATATACCGCCTCGCAAAATGATAGGTAAGATAAAAACATAATTCAGGAATTCGACCTTTACCTTAATTCTATAAATTCTTTAACACCGAATACGGCAAACATGACAGGGGCAGCTAGCAATGTATGGCAGACCGACAGACAGACATTAGCACTCCGACCGTCAATCCGACCGATTTCCAACCCTTCAGATCCAACTGCACAAACAATGGAGAACATCAGCCAATGACGAATAAACCAAGATACCTGCACTTTCTAACTCGGCCTAACCAAGATCAAGGCATCAAACACCACTCAAGACAAGTTTAAAGAATACAGAAAGCACAAGCCACAACTGTCAAATCACTACGGAAGAAGGCTGCGGGTTCTAGACAACAACACACAACACTTGTTATCACACGCGTGAACAGCTGAGGAAACAACAATCCATAAATAACGAACCAAACGTAACAGTCGAGATTTTAAAAGAAGTCAGTAATCCCTCAACATGAGGATCCTGCTTCGGAGGAAAGCGAAACGTCTCTCTCGTCTCTAGCGCCTCCAAATGCCCACCGCTAAAAGCCCCGACCTGGCTTCGCGCTGTGGAGACTGCGTCGCTGCTCACTTCCGAAGAACCGACAAGGTCCAACCACCTCCCGACTCGGAAAATGGTGTTCATCCTGAGGATCCAAGACGTCGTCGACTAAGACGACCGGCCGAGTAAACGACCAACGGCAGCCCGCTTTCGCCGACAGCGGTCCTGGCGACTACTAACACCATTAAGACCCGACTGTTGCTGGCTGCCAACTCTTCCCGACTGATCCTCGGGTCAGTGCTCAGCAGACCGCATGTCGCCATCCGACGACCAGCCGACCGATTGACCAACGGCCTTCCATCTGCGTGGACCACGGCCCAGGCACGTACTTGCACCGTGCGGACCGGCCTGCTGCTTACTGGCAACTCGTGCAACCATGGTGTAACGACGAACCCACTCATTCCACGACCCAAGTGACTGAGACTTAGAGCCGACCGACTAACATGCGAGTGTCTGCCTACAGACTGACTCTGTCATCTCACTGCACCGACTCCCAGTCTGACAGACTGACCGACTCGCCCAGACTGCCCGCGACTGACAGACTAACCACCACCGAGTTTTTCTTCTTTATTGTTATTTTTAAACCCGTACAAACAGGCAGGCTGTCAGCAGCATGTTAGGCTGCTCTTCAGCCATAGGATAGACAAAGAAGCAACAGAAAGAATACACATAAGTTACATAACTGTGGTAATAAAACAGTAGACACATAAAGACAAACACAGAGCCGCTCACACTCTACGATAATCCACGCTACAAAATGTTGACACGATGCAAAAACACTGAAGATGTCGGTGGCACAGGTGAACGGTGGAGTGCGATGGTGAACATTGAACACTAAACACGATGGAACACACGAAACACTGATGGCGATGATCTCCGGCGCGCGAATGTCCACGTAGTGTGTGTGAGTCCGGGGACCTGCCAAGAGGGGAAGAAGTATAGGGGGCAGGGGAGAAAACAGATATCAATGGCTGAGGAGATGGGAGGAGGAGTAGAGGGACAGGGGAGGGGAAGCCCAGGGGAGGAGTGGGGAGAAATGGAGGAGGAGTGGGAAGAAATGGAGGAGGGAGGGAAGGGGGAGAGAAGGGGGGGAGGGTGCCCAAAGGAGCAAACGCAGGAAGAGGGAGGGAGGATCAAAGTTGGTAGGAGAGGTAGATGAAGGGGAGGAGGGCACCATCAGAGAGGGGGAGCTAGCAGAACCCACCTCGGGAGAGGGCAAGGAGGGTGGAGAGATGGAGACCAGGTGGGACGTGGGAATACAGGCGCAGCGGGTGGGGGTGGGAGAGGATGGGTGCGACAAGCGGATGAGGAGGATCGAGTTTATGGGAGGTGTACAGGATCAGTATCCTTTCAAGGAAAAGGAGGAGGTGGGGGAACAGAATGAGGTCGTACAGGATCCGCGTGGGGGAAGGGAGATGGATGCGATAAGCGAGGCGGAGAGCATGACGTTCAAGGATCTGAAGGCATTAATAAAAGGTAGGGGGGGGGGGGATCCAGGCCAGATGGGCGTAACAAAGGAGAGGGCTGATGGATTTATAGGTGTGGTGTATGGTGGAGGGGTCCAGACCCTAGGTACGGCTAGAAAGGAGCTTGAGGAGACGGAGTCGGGAGTGTACCTTGGCTTGGATTGTCCGGAGATGGAGGGTGTAGGAGAGGCGCCGGTCAAGGGTGACGCCAAGGTACTTAAGGGTAGGGGTGAGGGCTATAGGGCGGCCGTAGATGGTGAGATAGAAATCGAGGAGGCGGAAGGAAGGGGTGGTGTTGCCCACAATGATCGCCTGCGCCACCGAGCTCATAGCGCCCCTTAAATGCACGTGAATAGGCAACTTTTCCCCTTTCCCACCAGAGGGAGACACCAAAGCTGCGATTGCTACAGCGGCATCATTTCCAGAAACCGAGGGCGACAGCCTTACACTACGCGCTGCGGCGCGCTCTTCAAAACAGCAACTTTTCCACGGCTCAGTCACATTTAAATGACAATGTAATCGCATTGCATGCAACTTGTTTCCATATTTCGTATTTCTCAGCAACACACACCACGAACAAAACAAATTTTCAGTGTTATTTAACAATTTTTGACTCGCTGAAAACATAACTGTCATCTGGTACAGATGGTCAGGATGTGGAGATGTGTACACAAGCTCAGGTGTTCGCTAAGAGGTTTCCACATAATCATCAGTTAGTTACTTTCAATATAGAAAGCTATCTTTCACAGACAAACGTTGATCAAACTATTTTATCATGTTTGCAACTATATTACCGACACATGTAAACTCTTACCAAGGAAAACCATGTAGGCCTTATGGGCAGTGTTAACAGAAAAGTATATGTCTTTTTATTGGGAATTTCTCAGCAGATCAACAGTTATTTTTGCACGTGCACAGGGTGCTTTAACGAAAACTGTAAACTGTCTCCAAATCAGCTCTAATATAGGTGTAAGAGTGGCAGTGTCGTCAACACGTTTAGAAAAGTATCCTTGGAATTCTTTGAAGACCACAGTGAAGTTTGAAAACTTCACGTTTCTTTAACGCCAGTGGAGTTAGGGAAATGGACAGTGTTTTTTGTCACAATTTTTCCCTTACATGACGCGGTTTTCTTTTTAAATGCATCTCCATAAAATCAGAAGAACGTTGTTTCCCATCTTGCAGTGTCTTTACGTGGGAAGCGTGAGGTCAAGACCACTTAAAAAAACAAGGTCAGCAATGCATCCCGGACGTTCCAGTTTTCGTTCTGCTCCGCTCTATTCTTCATTATTTCAACAAAATCTGATTTTACATCGGAAAATCGTTATAGTCATGCCACTTCACTTAACCAACGTGCCTCCCAATAAGTACCCATACTCTTCGATTAATTCCATCGAAAACTGTTGCAACTTGTAGTGTTATAATGTGTGTGACTTCATAAAATTTGCTATTAGTACCACCAATTTCATCACGTGCTTCGTGCCTGCAGATTTATCACAAAGTGCCTGTTAATGAAAAGAACAATTAATCCCGTCTGTCGATCGTTGTAATTTTTTGTACTTTCATCATCAGTTTTTAGAATCTAATCATTCAGTTGTAATATCGTTCCATAGTAAATCTGCGGTACACGTCGATTATGCGACTATATATAGCAAAACAGATACTGAGAATTCTTATCCTTGTCTTCTGTTATTTCGATCAATTTTTAACAAATTGTGACGTTAAGTGGCTAGATTGCATCACTTTGTGCGAACAGTAGATGTACCTCTGAACTTCTTTTATACCACGAACAATATCGCTTGTAAACGGCGCTGACATCACTGTTTAGCAGAAGTGAAAAAGTTGCGCAGAGCGGAAAATGCAGCATTGTGGTGCTAAATGATATGTCGCTTTTTATCAGGTACTTTCGAGAAATTCCGAGTAATGTCGAGACAGACCGAGCTTCAGCCTCCAGGAGGCCCACACATGGGGTTTGCGTGTTGTCTGGACGCCCTGGCTGACCCTGCCTTAACTCACAAAGGAGGAAGTTTTGTGTTGTCATGTTGTTACTACTTTTTGACAATTCTGATCACGGCTGTTTCTTAGTGACCAAATGGAAGTTTCAACGGAGAAATACCACAGTCAACGGGCTGCAAATAATTTTGAATACGTTGACACCTCAATGAAAGTCTTCAGCAGAATGAAATTTTAATAACCGTATAACATAAATAGGAAAGTAAGTCAGACAGAAACATTAGCGAAGTTGAAAATGTGGTAACACCAAAGTTACTTACATAAAGTTACTTTGCGAGCAGGATATAGTCAGAATTACGAACAGACATTACCAAGTCAAAAATTAAAAATGTTCCAGCATTTGGTACGTATATCTTGTAATGAGCAACATCAGAATAATCGGCCCAATGGCTTACATTGCTGCCACTAAAACAGAATACAAGTTGCGCCGTCTATCGGACGCGGACGGTGGCATATGGCAATTTGTGACATTGCTACAGAAATAATGGAATTAAACAACAATTAATTATAAAAAATTGGATCAAATAATGAGAACTTAGTGATTTTTTTTAAATTAAGAAGTGGTCAAATAAATGAAGTACAACTGAGAGCTATCGTTTACGCTTGACAGAAATGATTATTACGCAAAGTACAGAATATTATAGAATATTTACACAAACAGCAACACCATACCGAAAGAATCTGCATGAAGGAAACTTTGGTAGTTCATATTTATGCTCCAAAGTAGTCAAGTAAATGAAATGCGACTGAGACCGATCTATTAGGCTTTACAAAATTGACCAACACATAAAGTACAGAATATTCCAGAATATTTACACAAACAGCTGCACAGACCAAAAATATCTTGACAGTCTTTTCCTTAGGTTTCTGTCTGTATTGGTTCTGCAGAGGACCTCCTCGTTCCATATCTTATCATTATATCTAGTTCACGACATCCTTCTGTAGTACTACACTAAATATGAATCGATTCTCCTCCCTTCCGAAATTTCCACATTCCATACACAATACCATTTACTTCTGTGATCGAAACATACATTCTCAGGAACATTTCCTCAGTTCAAGGCCTATTATTAATACAAGTACACTTCTTTCCTTTTGACCAGCAATGTTCTGTTTGTCAGTGCTAATCAGATTTTTATGTCCTTGCTTCATCATTCTTGTATTACTTTATTTTCAGTATAGCAGAATACTTTGACTTTGTCCAATTTTTATACACCAACATTTACGTTAATTTTATTAGTAACCTTTCCTGCTATTCCTCATTACTTTTCGTCATCTCATGATTACCCTCAGTCGAATGAACAGTATTTATTGCTCTATTAAAAAATTCTATAGGTCTCGTAGTTTACCTATACATTGAGGATAGCAAAGTCAAATATCGCATGTTATTAATATCTTTGGAATTTTAAATGCACCCATGAATCGTTCTTTTATTTCCGTTATTGCTTCTTCGATGTGTAAATTGAACAGTAGGGGCGAAAAGCAAACCCCCATCTTAAAATCTTTCCAACACAGAAGTTTCGATCTAAGGGTTCTATTCTCAATTTTGCCCTTGGTTTCATATGGTCTACTCCTATTAGTTAGTAAATTTCGAATATCCAGCACCATGTAGCATTTTCGAACGATTTTGCTATACTGACAAATGTTACGAAACTTCTTCCACCTCCCATCAATTCTCTTAGTTATATGAACTGTTTTTTCGAATCTATTTTCATTATTCAACATAATGTCATCCACTCTGATGTGATCCATGATCCACACTTGTTTTCCTTATACATGATAGTAATTTACAGTAGGCATCTCAACATTACCCACCGAATGACCATCATTAACCAATGTATTTCATATATCCAAAAGACTCGTAAGTACTTTCATTTCCCTTCAGAAAATTCCTCTGGATTTTCGACAGTGTCTTGTTGCAAAAGGATGCAACGAAGTTACTGTACCCGGATTTGCAATAGCAGTCGACATTTGTTCATACTTTTTCAGTATGACACTGTCTGCAGCTCAGAAGAATTTACAGCTACTGGCTCCAGATACGCGTAACTAAGACCTATCACCTTTCATTCGTTTCAATTTTATGTGCAGTAAATGCAAAGAAGAAATTCATCAGCAATTAGTAGGTCCTAAAGGTGTCTTCCATAAAAAGGTATATTGCCTTCATTTTCCTAGTTTAAGGAGATAGAAGGAATTCTGTAAGGCTGTCGGGAATATACTGTCTGATCAAAAGTGTCCGGATACTCATAAGTAGTCATTATCAAGAGGTGTGTCTACCCTTCACATTTACGACAGCTGGAACTCTGCTGATGATATTTTCACTGAAGTTTCTGAACGTTTATGGAGGGAAGACATTCGATTCTTCATCACGGACGAAACCAGTGAATGTAGTGATGGTGGCCGAGCGGTTGTAGGCTAATGTCTGGAGCTGAGTGAACGCTACGGTCACAGGATGGAATCCTGCCTCGGGCATGAATGTGTGTGATGTCCTTAGGTTAGTTAGGTTTAATTAGTTCTAAGTTCTAGGCGACTGATGACCTCAGAAGTTACGTCGCATGGTGCTCAGAGCCATTTGAACCATTTGAACTGACGCGTGATTGAAGTTAAAATCTTCTAGGTTATTAGGCCGCGTCATGTTCCTTCTAAAATGATCGACGTTTAGATCCCTCTGCTGGGATCTTTCTCAGGATCTTCTGGTGTCCACAACTGCTAGAACACTTTCAGAGACGAATGTCGCGTCCTCTTATAAAGGGGGAGTTTTCACGCGTTCAGACTGGAGAAGTGATAGTACTGGTTAAAATTCATATTGACATTATTGGTGGGCCATAGACACACGCTAATATTCCCGCTATGATGCAGAAGAAGGGTCGTTGTTAGCTGATTGTTTCCAGTGGTGTCATGTCATTTTTAAAACCAGCTGAAATGGTGGACACTGTCTGTTCTTCAGTACATGAGAAATGCTTAGACTACTAGTACTGTCGTTCAGCGAATTTTCTTTTCTGCAAGTCAAGGTAACTTTCTATACAATTGTTTATCTATTAAACCCATTTCTGGAGCATATTATTGTGTTTATTTCATCTAAATATCTTTTAAGTCTTACTTATTTCCAGCCAAAGGAGCCTCGGTGACTATGACCATTATGTTTAGCTGTACGACCCGAATTCGTACTCCTTAACCAGAAATTACACTGAAAAGCCAAAGGAACTGGTATAGCCGCTCGTATTCAAATCCAGAATATGTCGCTGCGGTCAGCAAGCCTATATAAAACAATAAGTGTCTGGCGCATTTATTAGGTCGGTTATTACTGATACAATGGCAGGGTATCAAGATGTAAGTGAGTTTGAACATGGTGCTATAGTCGGCGTCGAGCGATGGGAACGACATTTCCGAGGTAGTAATGAAGTGGCGATTGTCCCGTTCGACCCTTTCATAAGTGTGCCGTGAATATCTGGAATCCGGTAAAACATAAGATCTCCGACATCGTTACGACCGAAAGAAACATCCGGCAAGAATGGGACTAACGATGACTGAAGAGAATGGTTCAAAGTGACGAAAGTGCAATCTTTCCGCAAATTGCTGCATATTTCAATACTGGGCCACCAACAAGCGTGAGCGTGCTAATAATTCCACGAAGCATCATAGATATGGGCTTTCGAAGCCGAACTCTTACTCGTGTACCGTTGATCACTGCATGACACAAAGCTTTACGCCACGACTGGAATCGTTAACGCAGATATTGGACTGTTGATGACAGGAAACATGTTGCATATTCGGAAGAGTTAGGTTTCAAATTGTATTGAGCGGATGGATATGTACAGTTATTGATCAACGTTATGAATCCGTGGACCCTGTATGTCAGCAGAGGAGCATTCAAGTTGGTGGAGGCTCTGTAATGATGCAGGGCGTGTGCAGTTGGAGTTATATGGGACACGTGATACGTCTTGATACGACTCTGACTGGTGACACATACGTAAGCATCCTGTCTGATCATCTGCATCTATTCATGTCCATTGTTCATTCCGACGGACTTGAGCAATTCCCGCAGGACAATGCGACACCCCACACGTGTAGAATTGCTACACAGTGGCTCCAGGAACACACCTCTGAGCTGAAACACTTCCTCTGCCCACCAAACTCCCCAGACATGAACATTACTGAGCGTATCTGGGATGTCTCGCAACGTGCTGTTCAGAAAAGATCTCCACCCCCCTAGTACTCTTACAGATTTGTGGACAACTCTGTAGGATTCATGGTGTCAGTTCGCTCCAGCACTAATTCCGTCATTAGTCGAGTCAATGCCACGTCGTGTTGCAGCACTTCTGCGTTCTTTGAGGGCCCTCCACGATATTAGACCGGTGTATCAGCTTCAGACAGTAGTGATCTCTGTTCACTATTATCACATCTTAGTTTGTGTGCCTTCTCTTGGTGACCCTGACGGTGACGCCACAACGAACACTAACCTACAGTCTCCATCCTTTCTCATAAAGAGTCGTTATCACTTTACACGTGTTTACTAGTTCGGCAAAATCACCCAGGGAATTAAACGATTACAGAAGCCCGTCCGTATTTCATTTAGGATTTGAATGCGTTTCCCATATTTAATTTCTAAGTACAGAATGGGAATGTTGTTCTTGCTTAAAGGTGCATTGTAAAAGTCAGCATTAAGCACACTGAACAAAAAATCGCCATTCAAAATCAGCTCTAGTTTCTCTGACAGCAAAGACATGCAGCAGTTGTTGTATAATGTGTGGTAAACTGTAAATTCACCCACGACTTTTCTCCCTGTCACCCCACCAACGCAGCTCCCATATTTCCCCTAACACGCTCGTACGTGTGTGACAGGGAAGAGTGAGAAGGGCGGTGGGAGGAGGGTGCAGGGGAAGGGCGAGGCTGTGAGAGGGATCGGTTAGTCAGCTTCAGAACTGCAGCGCTGATGTGACACTATCACTCATGAAACATCAGTATCCGGCGATGGTTGCTGTTTATGGGCGGTACTCGTGCGTAACATCGGCAATGGGAACAGTAGAAGTAGTACGACGGACTTCTACGATCTGAAAGCCGGGAATAGATCGTCATTGGTGAGACACTTCTCTGTCACAATGTATGTACTTGATCAGGCACGTATTTGACTGGATGCGCATGACTGCTGAGTGTGATCCTCATTTGCTTCTGTCTCCCATCAGGGTTGCACGAAAGGCAATGTGTCTGATATACGGGGATAAGAAAGAAACTATTCGACTTCTAAGACTACAGAGTGACGTCGCCTGTGAGAATCACAAAACATTCTGTGCATACGCTTCCATATCATATATCTGTTGGAATATAATGCTATTACGAAACAAATCGTAAAACCGATTTTTCTAGTCCATTTGCAGCAGTTGTCTTCAGTACGTTTATTTCCGCGAAAAATTTAACTGAAAAAGAAAGATTTAGTTTCGAGGTGTTGTGTTCAGCTGATATGCTTTACCCACCGTTATGGCTGAAATGATGCTTAGGAACCGAACATGAACTGTTACAACAAAGTGGAGACTTGGCTTCGTTGAATACGGTTCTATAATAAACCGGTATTGACTCTACATTCTTCTGACTATATCTCATGTCTGCTACTGGAATGGCTATAGCAATTTTTTAACAAACTGCGGGAATGCTGTTGTGAACCACGACACCTCCCACCGTATCTGACAAATTAGCAGAACCCAGTACACCCACCTCATTGCCTATAGAGTTCCATTTGTTAAAGAAGTCACCCTACTGTCGCTAAACTTAGCACCTTAGTGCACAACATGGCCCCAATACCTTCCTAACCAAAAACAATCCAAAGTACCACCTCTGAATAAACACTAGCACTTGTCGTTCAATTAACTATTTTAATTGCATAAAAGGCTTTGAATCTCACAGGACTTCATTATTTACGTAATTATTAGTACATTGACTTATAGAAAGCGAAAGGAGCAATCTATGTAACCGACTGATAAAAATCACATAGTAAAACTTCTCTTTCCGAAAAAAATTTCCATAAAGTTGCCATTTCTCTTAGTCTCTACTTCGGTAATATTTTCGTAATTCAGTGACATTTCTGGCTAACTACTTCTCGTTTGAATACGATTTGTAAGTAGGCTGATTAAGTTTTTTTATTGGTAACGCCGCCGCCACGTAGCGCTCTGTATGAAAATCACTGGCTGTGCCGTGTGCAGTCTGTGGCTGGTTGGCATTGTTGTAATACTCGCCATTGTAGTGTTGAGCAGCGGCAGCTGGATGCTAACAGCGCGTAGCGTTGCGCAGTTGGAGGTGAGCTGCCAGCAGTGGTGGACGTGGGGAGAGAGATGGCGGAGTTTTGAAATTTGTAAGAATTGGTGTCATGAACTGATATATATATATATATCATGACTAGTGAGGTAAATACATTGTTTGTTCTCTATTAAAATCTTTCATTTGCTAACTATGCCTATCAGTAGTTAGTGCCTTCAGTAGTTTGAATCTTTTATTTAGCTGGCAGTAGTGGCGCTCGCTGTATTGCAGTAGCTTGAGTAACGAAGATTTTTGTGAGGTAAGTGATTTGTGAAACGTATAGGTTAATGTTAGTCAGGGCCATTGTTTCGTAGGGATTTTTGGAAGTCAGATTGCGTTGCGCTAAAGATATTGTGTGTCAGTTTAAGCACAGTCGTGTATAAATTTTTCTAAGGGGACGTTTCATATGTCGACCCTTAGCCAAGGATACCTCACTGGAATCTTCTGATTTTTTCCTTGTAGTTTGTGTAATTAGTGTAGCTTTTGTTTACTGCTAGCGCGTAATCATAGAGAGAATTTCCTTTGTAGTTGCAGTCTTTCATTGTTGTACAGCAAAATAGTTTTGGCATGCATGTAGTTTTGCACAAAGTATTTCGCAGCTGCGCTTGCAATTAACTAGATATTATTTTCAGTGATATGTTAATGTGTTCTCTTATTTTTGCTTTTCAAATTGTTCTTTTTTGTGTTGTCGTGTGAAATATTGTGACAATAATGGCGTGTGAAAAACGTAATACTAGGCTCCAAAGTAAACTGAGAAATGACAGTGAAGACGAAAGCAGTGTGTTAGCGTCACCATGTAATGAATTCACTAACGTTCAAAGTAGTAATTTGGTAAAAGCGCATAGGGAAATGGAGCGGGTTGCAAATAATGGTGTAGGCAGTAAACAAGTAGTGAACAGGGAACAATTATCGATCGATCGGTCGGCAACAGCTTGCCTCAGGAATCCGAAATGACAGGACACAATCTTGCAAATACTGTAGATTCAGATTTTGCGTCCTCACCGTTTTCTCAAATAAATCAAGACACATTTTCTGCTTTTTCAAAATGCGAATATTGCCGGTCAAATGCACTGCCGAAAAGCACTGAGGAACATGTTTCAGACACCAGTGCATTGTTATTACAATTAATGCAACAAATGGGACAAAAGCTTCAAAAGTTAGACACAATGGAACAAAATCTTCAAAAGTTAGACACAATGGAACAAAATCTTCAAAGTTGGACACAATGGAACAACACCAGAGACAAACACAGCAAAAGTTAGACACAATGCAACAAAATCAGAGACAAACACAGCAAAAGCTTCAAATGTTAGACACCACACTTGAACAAACACGTGAAGATTTAACTACTGAGTTACATAACATTGAATCGAAATGCCAAAAAATCTGTAATGACGTAAAAACACAAATTTGTGAGCATTTTCAACCTATTTTTTCGCGGCATGAAAACTCATTACAGAATCACGAAGCAGCCATAAAAGTATTGCAAACTGTTATTCGTGAAAATCACGACAACTTGCAAGCTAAAATGGACTCAGTTGCATCCACCGATTCGGTTACGCAAATTGCAAGAACTCAGGAAAACTTAAAGGAGACAGTAGATTTGATTTCAACACAAATGGACACTCTGAAACTTGGTTCAGAAAAACACACTGAGGAAATGTGTTCACTATCGGAGAAAGTAGCCGAACTTTCGGATCACTTCACTAATTTATCTACTAAGGTAGATGATAATTTGAATGACACAAAACCGGTAGTCTTTAATGACACAGAAGAGTGCGAACAAATTAGGAAATTCAATCAAAGTCTCAATCAAATTAGTACGCAACACCAAAGAGAAATCCGGGAAGTACAAAATCAGCTGACACAGGTAAAACAACAATTACGTATTTCAGAGGACACTCGCGCTCCAATACGGGAAGAGGGACATAGAAATACGGAACAGCCACAAAATAATAACACAGGGCACTTTGGAAATTATGAAAGAAATTGGCAAGGTACACCGAATTTTGAGATGGAACCGCCGACACGACGTAACAATGACCGATATGCTACCCGCCGAGACGATGATTTTGACTATAAGCTGTTCATTACTACACGTAAATTCAAAACATTTAAGAATTCTGGCAACGACATTCATCCACAAGTCTGGCTCCATCAATTCTCTAGTTGTTTTCCTCCCAACTGGTCACTAGAGCACAGATTAGAATTTATGTGTGGCTACTTGGAGAATGAACCAGCTGTAAGAATGCGATCGGTCATTCACGATTGCCACAGTGAAGGAGAATTTTACCATGCCTTCTTCTGAGCATATTGGTCTCAAGCCACACAAGACCGAGTAAAACATGGCATCATGATGATGAAACATTTCGAACAATCTGAATTTTCCAGTCCTATGAAATATTTTGAAGACATGTTGCATAAGAATCAGTATCTTTCTAACCCATACAGCCCCTTAGAACTCATCCGCATGTGCTTAAATAAATTGCCTGAACATTTACGACACATTATTTTGGTAGAACGTTGCAAAGACGACACTGAAGCTTTTCAGCGACTCTTACAAGAATTAGAAATTGACACTGACAATCGCGGAACGCGAAAACAGGTCACATCCGTCGCAATTCCGCGATGAAAGAAATAATAACTGGACACGACAAGGCTATTCTCACAATACAAATCGTGACCAAAACAGACACCACCCGTATGACAACCGTTGGCAGAGTAGTAATTATTACAGGGAAAAATCACCTCTCCGCGGTAATGACTATCACAGAGACAATCAGAGAAACAGACAATATGGAAACCAAAATAATTATTATCAGGGGAGACAGAATAACTTTAGACGCAACGGTCCAGCGCGCAGTTACGATACCGGGAGAAATTCTCCACCACATGACCGACAAACAAGAAACTTTGTGAACTACCGACATAACGACAGACCTGAATTGCATCAGAACTGGCGGGATTCAAACAGAGCAGGGCCCTCTCGGCAAGGTGAATTTGTAGAACTTATGTCTCTTAATCCCAATAATGACGCGCGCCAACAAAAAACAGACAATGACTCGCACTGCAGGCAGCCACGTGCGCCGGCTGGCTCAGAGAAAAATAACATAAGCTAACCTTGAGCAAAATTCCAGTGTTCCTTACCGACGTAACCACATGATAATTGCTTTTCAGTTGACAGTCTGCGTACTAGGAAGAGTAAAGGTTTACACCACATTTTACATGTAAAACCGTTTATTGAAAGATAATCTGCTTTTTAACTAGGTCTTTGCCGTAAAACATTTCACTTCACATTTCTAGTATGCTTTGTCACACTTAGAAACTGTTAACATGCAACAATGTTTGAAGTTAAATATCCAGTCAAGAACCAAGAGAACTTATTTAAACAGAAATTACAAATGCATTGTTATAGTAAACAGACGTCACAGTATTATTGTGCGTGTACATTCTTGCTTGTTAGCTGCACGATTACGTAACGACTATAAGGCTGACATATTTAGAACAGTTACCAGTACTGCTAATGAGATTTTAATGCAACATTTTGGTTTACTTGAAAATACATTCTGGATTTAAAGTACTTTCTGTGAGATACCAGATGACACAGTGGTTAGTTTATGTGACAGCTACACGATTTTATCACGACGCTACTAATGAGCTTTTGCAGTTTATCTGTTTTATATCTGCACAGTTTTTCTGAATTTTTCTGGAAAGTAAAACATGTTTTAGAAGTAACTTTGTGGTATAGCTACAATGAGACAGCCTTTTCTGTAGCACAACAATACGTACAGTACAGTACTTACTTCATTACGGCAATAAGCGTAATAACTAAGATATCTATACGCAAAGCATTTCAATTTCGTTTATCATGAGGTAAGTACATTGACTTCTGCAGAACTTAGCTTTCGGAGGACAATAACTACGACACTTCCACAGAGATTGTCTTACAGCAAGACGCACATTTAGCGCTACAGGACACACATTAAACTATTTATTTTTCAACATATTTGGATTACAAAGAAAGTTTTCCGTGATACATTTCATTCCATTGCTGTAATCTGTAACACCTGAGGATATAATTACATTAATCCTCAGGGGGGGGGGGGGTACACGCTTACTTTGTGCACCATGTGTTTGGCAAGCACAAGGAGCCCTAGCTAATATGGTATTTGCTTATACAACTTTACACATCGGTACCATATTTCTCTAACACATAAATTACACAACTATCTGGTTATTTAACTGAGAGAGACAAAGATTTATTTTACTACCTCAGTGACAGATGTTTACGTAATTGCATCGTTGGATAACTTCACACTTAAGAAATTGTATTTTGTCTGTACTTTGTGAACAGTTCATATTTTTTCGGAACCATTGTGATATTATGAGAGCTTTGAATGATGTATCTGGTATGGGATCATGATTTTTAAAGTACGTTTGAGGTAGCTGACACTTCTGAAATGAGCAGAGAATTTTTTTTAGGTTTTGAAATTATTGGAGGAAGCTACGACGATTTTGAGAATTTGACTGAGGTGTTATGATGTCAGTATTACGATGACTATGTGTATTATGCTGTTGCGATATTTTTTGATCAATAAGCTGATGCTATATGAGTTATTTGATTATGCTACGTATCTGTTATGATGAAATATTGAAGAAGTGTCGACGAATAAGGTAAGGAATAATGACTAGTGGTTAGGGACTCTGGTTTGTGAAAAAGGTTGTTGGAAACCAAGAATCGTACTTTAAGAGTTATGAAATGTGTGTATATGCGTGAATGTATTACAATGCCGACGAAAATTTTTTGGACACTTATATTTATAGGATTTTATTTTCTACACGTTTGTAACGCAAATTTTCAACCTGTGAAAATATTTTTATATGAGACTGCCACTGTAGCGGAAACTGGTGTCGTAAATATTTCGATAAGACAGTTAAGTGACCACCTGCACGTAATGCGTTGTGGGCACCCAGCTGCGCGACAATCACCTGACAAAAAGAAATCCATTAGTGTGTGCCTTTCAGAGGCACAAGAAAATAAAAAGGGAGGCCATTATCCTCGCTATTGACATTTCTTTGTAGAAAGCGGCCCAAAAACGACACGCTCATTACTTGGAAAAGATACTTATTTACTTCTGCACACCTGATAATGACAAGCGTCTTTCTACGAGAGTTGAGTGAATTTGTACTAACTTATGAAATGTCACATGACTATTGAATGATATTTTTATGCTTTGCCTTTCATAGTCGCTTATTTCATTTGATACCTGGTTCCAGCTGTGTTGCAGCATTGGTTTTATAAAATAAAATTAAATGCATTTGCTAATGTGAACACTTTCTGTCAACAGATCTATTAAATAATTATTTCATGATCCACATTCTTCGAAAAAGGAGCTCTTGGAATGGAAAGAGCACTAAGAAGCGACTAATAACAGTAACTGTATATATAATTTTCTTTTGAAGTACTTGGTCATTTGTCGTCTGCATTAGTTTTTGTGGTGCACCACTTTAATTGCATAGACATTAAGATGTGAATAGACATTGTCCTTATCTGCATTGTTGTCTTTAGTGTAACATTTTTTCTGATTGAGCTTTGTCATGTTTAGGTATAAGTTATTACATTTATTGCTGCTTGCTATGCTTACTTGCATTTTTTATTCATTGCTGTTTGTGTTAATCGTTTTGTGCTGCTGCATTGCGTCGTCCCTTAGTTTAGCATCTGAGCTCAGTAGATTTTAAATTAGCTTAAGAGGGGGTAGACTATATAAGAAACTAACTATGATGAATTGGAAGAGAAGCATTGAGAAGCTATATGAAAATGATTTGGCCAAAAAAAAGTAGTGTATAGTGGAGAAAAACTATTTTTAGAAAAAGGATGAGAAAAGTACAGAAAGCAGGTATAGATAGGACTTTTTGGAAATAATGAAGAACGAAGGGAGATCTCCGAGAAGTAAAGAAAGTTTTGTTTGCAAAATACTGCAGTAAAACAAACCCTGTCCTTTCCTTTCGTATTATCCCTCTATGTGTTTATGTACCCTTGTGTATTTGTCTTTTTCCTGTCTTTATGTGTTTAGCTAATAAGATTTATGTTGTAGAATTTTTCAAATACTATGTTATTTTCTTTGTAAATATGTTCAGACATTATTTATTGTGTTTTGTTTTAATACTCATGTGTGAAGTTGATGTTTCAAAAGTAATTCTGATCTTTTATGTATGTACTTATGTCGGAATTTTTGTAACACTGATGTATTTGCTATTTAGATTCTTTTGTAAAGCCTATACTACTGCAAATGTTATCTGTATTGCTATGTTATTCAAAGATGTATTTTGTACCTTTGTTATTGCATTCTTATGTTATAAAATTGTAATTGACACCAGTTCATCAAATTAAGTAAATTGAAAATTAAATTTCACTGCACACGTTTCTGTTGGTCATAGTATATGGACAATATGTGAGAAGTAGGGACTGATAGTGTTTGCTCGTGTGTTAATAACTCAGTAAGGGACTGGATAACAGCATTGCTGGTTCTAAGGACATTTCAAAAACAATTTTTCTGAGTGCACAAGTGGTGGTTATGGACTTGCTATATTATCTGCAAAACTGTTCAATGGTGATTGTGCGCCTGCACAGTCAAACAGATGGCTGCTGGCCATCGCTACAAGGACTACAGTGGGTCTACACCTTTGATGACCCACCAATACCATTATTTCTACAAGGTCTACAGTGGGGTGCATCTCTGGTGACCCACCATTATCGTAATCTCTACCAGGACTACAAGGGGTCTACTCTGTGATGACCAACCCACCAATAATCTTCAAAACTTCAACTGACTCTGCTGTGGGTTTTCTCTGTTGTGGCCCATTACCTGTCTGCATGTCAAGAGTCAGCACTGTCTTTCCGTTGGAAGGACAACATTACTTCTTCAAGACTGCATGGAAATCCACTACTTCCGTGTGCATTTTCTTTTACTACTCAGACTTTGAGAAAAACGCTACTATTTTACTGTGATGAATGATCAGGACTGTCTACATGGACTGTGAGAAAATTTTAGCTTTTGACCAACATTGTATCGATAAGTGTGTGCAATTCATTTCTTTGTTATTGTAATTATGAAAAAAATTTTCAAATCATTATTGGCCACTGCCGAAAACAATTTGTAAAAATTTTTTGTGGGGAGCATGGGGGCTATGTAAGTAGGCTGATTAAGTTTTTTTATTGGTAACGCCGCCGCCACGTAGCGCTCTGTATGAAAATCACTGTCTGTGCCATGTGCAGTCTGTGGCTGGTTGGCATTGTTGTAATACTCGCCATTGTAGTGTTGAGCAGCGGTAGCTGGATGCTAACAGCGCGTAGCGTTGCGCAGTTGGAGGTGAGCCGCCAGCAGTGGTGGACGTGGAGAGAGAGATGGCGGAGTTTTGAAATTTGTAAGAATTGGTGTCATGAACTGATATATTTATCATGACTAGTGAGGTAAATACATTGTTTATTCTCTATTAAAATCTTTCATTTGCTAACTATGCCTATCAGTAGTTAGTGCCTTCAGTAGTTTGAATCTTTTATTTAGCTGGCAGTAGTGGCGCTCGCTGTATTGCAGTAGCTTGAGTAACGAAGATTTTTGTGAGGTAAGTGATTTGTGAAACGTATAGGTTAATGTTAGTCAGGGCCATTGTTTCGTAGGGATTTTTGGAAGTCAGATTGCGTTGCGCTAAAGGTATTGTGTGTCAGTTTAAGCACAGTCGTGTATAAATTTTTCTAAGGGGACGTTTCAGATTCAGTTAGTGAAGAAGGACTTCCGGTCGCTGCGAGAAGAGGTAGCTGTCCGGACTTGGGGGACTGGTTATCTACGTAATTCTTCCTTTGATTACTTTTATTTTCTTGACAAAATGTAATTAAATTATATAATCCGATACAATATATAGATATATTCAACCTGTGGGTTTTGGCCCACTCGTTGCTAATAATGTGCCTACGGGATGCAGTGTTCTCGGAATGCTATACAACAATTCTAATATAAACTACTGGCCATTAAAATTGCTACACCAAAAAGATGACGTGCTACAGACGCGAAATTTACCCGACAGGACGAAGATGCTGTGATGTGCAAATGATTCGCTTTTCTACATCTACATCTACATCCATACTCCGCAAGCCACCTGACGGTGTGTGGCGGAGGGTACCCTGAGTACCTCTATCGGTTCTCCCTTCTATTCCAGTCTCGTATTGTACATGGAAAGAAGGATTGTCGGTATGCATCTGTGTGGGCTCTAATCTCTCTGATTTTATCCTCATGGTCTCTTCGCGAGATATACGTAGGAGGGAGCAATATACTGCTTGACTCTTCGGTGAAGGTATGTTCTCGAAACTTTAACAAAAGCCCGTATCGAGCTACTGAGCGTCTCTCCTGCAGAGTCTTCCACTGTAGTTTATCTATCATCTCCGTAACGCTTTCGCGATTACTAAATGATCCTGTAACGAAGCGCGCTTCTCTCTGTTGGACCTTCTCTATCTCTTCTATGAAACCTATCTGGTGCGGATCCCACACTGCTGAGCAGTATTCAAGCAGTGGGCGAACAAGCGTACTATAACCTACTTCCTTTGTTGTCGGATTGCATTTCCTTAGGATTCTTCCAATGAATCTCAGTCTGGTATCTGCTTTACCGACGATCAGCATTATTTGATCATTCCAATTTAAATCACTCCTAATGCGTACTCCCAGATAATTTATGGAATTAACTGCTTCCAGTTGCTGACCTGCTATTTTGTAGCTAAATGATAAGGGACCTCTCTTTATATGTATTTGCATCACTTTACACTTGTCTACTTTGAGATTCAATTGCCATTCCGTGCACCATGCGTCAATTCGCTGCAGATCCTCCTGCATTTCAGTACAATTTTCCACTGTTGCAACCTCTCGATACACCACAGCATCATCTGCAAAAAGCCTCAGTGAACTTCCGATGTCATCCACCAGGTCATTTATGTATACTGTGAATAGCAACGGTCCTATGACACTCCCCTGCGGCACACCTGAAATCACTCTTACTTCGGAAGACTTCTCTCCATTGAGAATGACATGCTGCGTTCTGTTATCAAGGAACTCCTCAATCCAATCACACAATTGATCTGATAGTCTGTATGCTCTTACTTTGTTCATTAAACGACTGTGGGGAACTGTGTCAAACGCCTTGCGGAAGTCAAGAAACACGGCTTCTACCTGTGAACCTCTGTCTAAGGCCCTCTGAGTCTCTTGGATGAACAGAGCGAGCTGGGTTTCACACGACCGTCTTTTTCGAAACCCATGCTGATTCCTACAGAGTAGATTTCTAGTCTCCAGAAAAGACATTATACTCGAACATAATACGTGTTCCAAAATTCTACAACTGATCGACGTTAGAGATATAGGTCTATAGTTCTGCACATCTGTTCGACGTCCCTTCTTGAAAACGGGGATGACCTATGCCCTTTTTCAATCCTTTGGAACGCTTCGCTCTTCTAGAGACCTACGGTACACCGCTGCAAGAAGGGGGCCTGTTCCTTCACGTATTCTCTGTAAAATCGAACTGGTATCCCATCAGGACCAGCGGCCTTTCCTCTTTTGAGCGATTTTTATTGTTTCTCTATCTCTCTGTCGTCTATTTCGAGATCTATCATTTTGTCAACTGTGCGACAATCTAGAGAAGGAAGCACAGTGCAGTCTTCCTCTGTGAAACAGCTTTGGAAGAAGACATTTAGTATTTCTGCCTTTACTCTGGCATCCTCTGTTTCAGTACCATTTTGATCACAGAGTGTCTGGACATTTTGTTTTCATCCACCTACCGCTTTGACATAGGACCAAAATTTCTTACGATTTTCTGCCAAGTCAGTACATAGAACTTTACTTTCGAATTCATTGAAAGCCTCTCGCATAGCCCTCCTCACACTACATTTCGCTTCGCGTAGTTTTTGTTTGATGGTTTTGAACTTTTTCCACTGATCCTCAACATTATCTGTATTTGAGACAAAACTTTTGTGTTGAACCGTCAGGTACTCTGTAATTTGCTTTTTGTTACTTTTGCTAAACAGAAAAGTCTTCCTACCTTTTTTTAATATTTCTATTTACAGCTGAAATCATCGATGCAGTAACCGCTTTATGATCGCTGATTCCCTGTTCTGTATTAACTGATTCAAATAGTTCGGATCTGTTAGTCACCAGAGCATTCACACAAGGTTGGCGCCGGTGGCGACACCTACAACGTGCTGACGTCAGGAAAGTTTCCAACAGATTTCTCATACACAAACAGCAGTTGACCGGCGTTGCCTCGTAAAACGTTGTTGTAATGCCTCGTGTAAGGAGGAGAAATGAATACCATCACGTTTTCGACTTTGACAAAGGACGGATTGTAGCCTATCGCGATTGCGGTTTATCGTATTGCGACATTGCTGCTCGCGTTCGTCGAGATCCAATGACTGTTAGCATAATAAGGAATCGGTTGGTTCAGGAGGGGGTAATACGGAACGCCGTGCTGGATCCTAACAGCCTCGTATCACTAGCAGTCGAGACGTCAGGTATCTTATCTGCAAGGCTGTAACGGATCGTGCAGCCACATCTCGATCCCTGAGTCAACAGATGGTTACGTTTGCAAGACAACCATCTGCACGAACAGTTCGACGACGTTTGCATGGACTACGATCTCGGAGACCATGGCTGCAGCTACCCTTGACGCCCGATGACAGACAGGAGCGCCCGCGACGGTGTACTCAACGACGAACCTGAGTGCACGAATGGTAAAACGTCATTTTTTCGGATGAATCCAGGTTCTGTTTACAGCATCATGATGGTGGCATCCATGTTTGGCGACATCGCGGTGAACGCACATTGTAAGCGTGAATTCGTCATAGCCATACTGGCGTATCACCCGGCGTGAAGGTGTGAGGTGCCATTGGTTACATGTCTTGGTCACCTCTTGCTCGCAATGACGCCACTTTGAACTGTGGACATTTCAGATGTGTTACTACCCGTGGCTCTACCCTCCATTCGATCCCTGCGAAACACTACATTTCAGCAGGATAACGCACGACCGAATGTTGCAGCACCTGTACGGGCCTTTCTGGATACAGAAAATGTTCGACTCCTGCCGTGGCCAGCACATTATCCAGATCTCTCACCAAGTCTGGTCAGTTGTGGACGAGCAACTAGTTCGTCATAATACGCCAGTCACTATTCTTGATGAACTGTACCTGTACACGCCAACCAAGCACTATTTAACTCAATGCCCAGGCGTATCATGGCCGTTATTACGGCCAGAAGTGCTTGTTCTGGGTGCTGATTTCTAAGGATCTATGCACCCAAATTGCGTAAAACTTTAATAACATGTCAGCTCTAGTATAATATATTTGTCCAGTGAGTACCCGTTTGTAATCTGCATATTTTCTTGGTGTATCAATTTTAATGGCCAGTAGTGTATAACGTTAGTAGTTTTATTTCTAGAAAGCAAATTGATAGTACTTAACTTGACCAAGACAAATGTTGCTAGCGAGAGGTAACATGAAAATAGTACAATTCTTGCTGTACGCTGAGTCCAAGGAAACACTTGATACGGATCACGACAATCTGATGGCGTAGCTCTAATTGCGTTGCTGACTCCGGCCGATCTGGGCTGGCTGAGGATAGCAGGAGCGTCGCTTCTGTTTGCGTCCTGTAGGGGGTGCGCCTGGCTTGGCGCAGTGCAATTCCGCGTACCATTGGCCGCTGTGCCTTCTGTGCTTTTGCGCTCCGCCTCTTCGTCCCGGCGTTCGTCGTTTCGCCAGAAAATTCTTCGCCCCGGACCGTCGTCGTGTATGGAGAGCAACAACGGTGGGGAATGCAGGAGAGTGGACACTCTGATGGACCGGAAGCTGTGGCTGCAGGGGCCGGCCAGCTTCCGGCCGTACCCCGCCATCCGGCCTGCGCTCTGGCGGGAACTTCCCCCGGAAAAAGACCAGAAAGGTACGCGTCCAGCCCCCGCTGCTGTCTTCTCGCCCCGTGAATCTGGGGGATGAGAGTCAGAAAGATAATCGTGTACGTGACAGAGGCGCTGCAAACGATCCGGGCCTGTAACAAGATACAATCCTGGAAATGGAAAAAAGAACACATTGACACCGGTGTGTCAGATCCACCATACTTGCTCCGGACAATGCGAGAGGGCTGTACAAGCAATGATCACACGCACGGCACAGCGGACACACCAGGAACCGCGGTGTTGGCCGTCGATTGGCGCTAGCTGCGCAGCATTTGTGCACCGCCACCGTCAGTGTCAGCCAGTTTGCCGTGGCATACGGAGCTCCATCGCAGTCTTTAACACTGGTAGCATGTCGCGACAGCGTGGACGTGAACCGTATGTGCAGTTGACGGACTTTGAGCGAGGGCGTATAGTGGGCATGCGGGAGGCTGGGTGGACGTACCGCCGAATGGCTCAACACGTGGGGCGTGAGGTCTCCACAGTACATCGATGTTGTCGCCAGTGGTCGGCGGAAGGTGCTCGTGCCCGTCGACCTGGGACCGGACCGCAGCGACGCACGGATGCACGCCATGACCGTAGGATCCTACGCAGTGCCTTAGGGGACCGCACCGCCACTTCCCAGCAAATTAGGGGCACTGTTGCTCCTGGGGTATCGGCGAGGACCATTCTCAACCGTCTCCATGAAGCTGGGCTACGGTCCCGCACATCGTTCGGCCGTCTTCCGCTCACGCCCCAACATCATGCAGCCCGCCTCCAGTGGTGTCGCGACAGGCGTGAATGGAGGGACGAATGGAGCCGTGTCGTCTTCAGCGATGACAGTCGCTTCTGCCTTTGTGCCAATGATGGTCGTATGCGTGTTTGGCGCCATGCACGTGAGCGCCACAATTAGGACTGCATACGACCGAGGCACACAGGGCCAACACCTAGCATCATGGTGTGGGGAGCGATCTCCTACACTGGCCGCACACCTCTGGTGATCGTCGAGGGGGACACTGAATAGTGCACGGTACATCCAAACCGTCATCGAACCCATCGTTCTACCATTCCTAAACCGGCAAGGGAACTGCTGTTCCAACAGGACAATGCACGTCCGCATGTATCCCGTGTCACCCAACGTGCTCTAGATGGTGTAAGTCAACTACCCTGGCCAGCAAAGATCTCCGGATCTGTCCCCCATAGAGCATGTTTGGGACTGGATGAAGCGTCGTCTCACGCGGTCTGCACGTCCAGCACGAACGCTGGTCCAACTGAGGCGCCAGGTGGAAATGGTATGGCAAGCCGTTCCACAGGAGTACATCCAGCATCTCTACGATCGTCTCCATGGGAGAATAGCAGCCTGCATTGCTGCGAAAGGTGGATATACACTACACTAGTGTCGACATTGTGCATTCTCTGCTGCCTGTGTCTATGTGCCTGTGGTTCTGTCAGTGTGATCATGTGATGTATCTGACCCCAGGAATGTGTCAATAAAGTTTCCCCTTCCTGGGACAATGAATTCACGGTGTTCTTATTTCAATTTCCAGGAGCGTATATGCAAGCGCCTGGTCGACGTACGACCTCGCCTCGCGCCTACCATCTGCTGCCGCTAAAATCCCTGTAGAGGACAATATCATGCAGCACGAAGCGTATCTTGCACCCTTCGGGCGGCGCCTGATGCTGAGGAGTGTCCCATGGCGGCGGCCGTGAAGCAATTCCGATGGCTATGCTCCGTCTCGTGGGAGCGAACGACACGAGGCGAGAAACAGTCGCAAGGCGTGATTGCTGGTGTGTACGGAGCGAAGTTTGGCCATCTGCCGCTTGAACGTTCTGCCAAAACGTTCCGCTTCGCCGTTTGACTGTGGATGGAACGTTGCACTAGTGAGATGCAGTATACCACAGCGATCACAGGATGTTTGAAATTCATGTGACGTGAACTGAGATCCATTGTCTGACACCACTACTCGACGTAAACCTTCCAGGCAAAAACCGATGACAACACCTGAATTGTGTTACGTGACGTTGTCAAGTTCATGGGCAAAGCAGAAGGAAACTTGCTATATGAGTCAACCACAATTAAGCAGCGAGTGTTCCAAAAAGGTCCCGCAAAGTCTATGTGCACACGCTGCCATGGCGATTGCAGCTTAGGCCAAGTAGAAACTTTTGTGGCGGAGCGTCCTGATTTTCCGAACATGCGTGACACTGTGACTTCATCTGTTCTATTTGGGTTCCCTGTCACGTAGAGTGTCGACGCGTGAACTGTTTCGTACGAACAATGCCCCAGCGCACTTGATGAAGTAACTAAAACCCTTCGTTTTGCAAAACTTTGGGGATCTGTCAACATAAAAGCTCTCTGGATATGGTGCCGCGTCATAATATAAGGAACTACTGCTGCTGGAGAAAAACCAACGTTTCGGGCCAACGTTTAGACCCTGAAGAAGGCCGCTGTAACTGTGGTCGAAACGTTGGTTTTTTCTCCAGCAGCAGTAGTTTTTTACATAATGACGCGGTACCACACTCAGAAAACTTTTATGTCGACTGACTCTGGCCGCGGAAGCCTAAGCAATTACTTTAGGGATCATTACACGTAACCGTCCATTGTCATTTTGTTCAAGAAACACACCTTATTGTACAACGAGGCTATACCGACGTGCGAAGTATCTGCGCAATACAGAATTATGAAGGCTATGCAAGGAGTGAGACCAAGATGAGCGAATAGAATTGACCAAAATGTTCAAATTTGTGTCAGCTTCCGTGGCCTGCGCAATTTTCTTAAAGTTCAACGGAAAAAATTGAAGCAATTCAGAATCCCGAGCATCGATGTGACAACAAGATGCAGCAGAAGCGTCAAAGTCAGTTGTCATGGCCAATCGGAAGGCGTGAAAGTAAGTCCGATTACCATGTTGAGCCGTCGGACGATACACTATCTCGTACTAGTATGAGACAACAACAAAGATCATTTTTGGGCAGTTCGTACAGGAACCGGTTTTGTCGGATAAAACAATGACTGCAAAGGTTTGTGATTCGTTACTGAGTAGAATTATCTGCCATACAAATAGTGTTGAAATTGGGTAACACCTTACACAATACTATAAGCCTCTTTTTCAATTTGTGAATAGTTACACTGAGCCTTGGACAACACTTTTGATGCGAAAGCAATGGGCCTGCCTTTAACACCAATTCTGTGCTCTTTACACGCGGGAAGTGACGAAGGATTTCAAATTTATTCCGTGTTTCTTTTGACACTGTACCACACAAGCGGTTTGCAGTGAAATTGCTAGCTTATGGATTATCGTCTCAGTTATGTGACTGGATTCGTGATTCCCTGTTACGGAGGTCAGAGTTTGTAGTAACTAACAGACAGTCTTCGAGTAAAACAGAAGTGATTCCTGGCGTTCTCCAAGGTAGTGGTATAGGCCCTTTGCTATTCCTTTTCTACATACTTGTAAATGATTTAGGAGACAATCCGAGCAGTGGTCTTAGGTTTTTTGCAGATGATGCGTCTATGTATCGTGAAGTAATGCCATCAGAAGATCAAAACAAATTGCATAACGTTTGGTGCAAAGATATGCAGTTGACCCCACGTAATGAAAAGTGCTAGGTCATCAGATGAATGTTAAACAGAATCCGTTAAACTGTGATCACATACAAAATGTTGTAGTGAGGGCAAATTGAACAGTGTGTCTTAGTGACAGAACACTTAGAAAATACAACAGATCTACTAAAGAGACTGCCTACAGTATCCTTGTCCGTCCTCTTTTGGAGTACTGTTGCGCGGTGTGGGTCCTTTACCGGATAGGATTAACGGAGTACATCCAGAATGTTGAAAGAGGGGCAGCTCGTTTTGAAATATCGCGAAATGTCGGAGAGAGTGTCACTGACACGATACGGGATTTGGGGTGGATAACACTAAAACAAAGGCGGTTTACGTTGCGGTGGAATCTTCTCAAGAAACTTCCATCACCAACTGTCCACTCCGAGTGCAAAAATATTTTGTTGGCACCGACGTTTCACAAGGAGAAACGATTATCATAATAACATAAGGGAAATCAGCGCTCGCACGGAAAGATATAGGTGTTCGTTTTGTCCGAGCACTGTTCGAGATTGTAATAATGGAGAATTATTGTGAGCCCTCCGCCAGAAACTCGTAACTATGATTTGCAGACTAACATGTACAAGTAGAAAGTGAGAAAGAATTGCAGTATCTGCTGAATGGAACTATCACTCTAATGAATACAGAAGATAGACTAAGAGTTAATTGCAGAAAGACGGAAGTAATGAAAAGTAGCAGAAATGAGAAGAGCAAGAAACTTAATATCAAGGTTGGTGATCACGAAGCAGATGTACCTTAGAAATTTTAATAGCTATGGAGAAAAATAACAAATGATGAAGAGACCAAGGAGGAAGTAAAAAGCAGACTAGCACTGGCAAAAAGTTATTCCTGGGCAAGAGAAGTCTACTAGAAACATGCGCCTTTAGTTGTGGAGGAAATGTCTGGAAATGTATGAAGCTTAGCCCTGAAAGGTAGTCAAACATGGACTGTCGGAAAACCGGAGAAAAAGAGAATCTAAGCATTTGAGATTTGGTGCTACACACGAATGTCGAATATTAGGTGGCCTGGCAATGTAAGGTATGTAGAGGTTTTCCGGAAAATCGGCTTGGAAAGGAAAATATGAAAAGTAACGACTGACAAGAAGAAGGGACGGGATGGTAAGATATCTGGTAAGATATCACGGAATACCTTCCGTGGTACTAGAGAGAGCTGTAGAGAGTAAAATCAGTAAAGGGAAACAGAAACTGGAATATACCCAAAAAATGAGGACGTAGGTTACAAGAAATTCGTGGCGGGCAACATCAAAGCATTCAGAAGACTGCTGGTGACTCCAAGAAAAAAACTACTGTCTTGTTGGCCGTATTGGTGTTTTACCAGAACGGATTTTTCACAGTATATTCATTCCAAATGTTAAAATGCTTTTGACTGCACTTTAGGATAATCAAGCACTAAAGTTTATTGAAACTGACAGCATCATTCTGCGATTTGCTGCCTGCGAAGTAAATATTGCAATCTGTGATGAACATCAAAGGAACCAAATAAGTCAGCACGTTCAGAACAACAGACATTGAAAGAATATTGAGCTTTCGAGTCGTAATTTAAGCACACTACTACGCTTTCGCTTTGGAATCTGAAATACAGCGGTCACTGAATGAACTCAATGCGAATCTTACAATGGCATGAATCCAGTCAGGAATTTCACTCCACAAGCTAAACACCCTGTGTTCTAATTATTTCTTGAAACTACACAAAGGTCAGTACTGGATGAGAACATTCTGAGAAACAAAATACATACATTCAATTTGTGAAAACGTTGTATAGGATATAAAAGAGACATTTGGCCAACATCAAGTGAGATTGGGATTCGCTTTTGATGAAACTAGTAATGTGATGAAAAGGTTTATTTTGGATGTGTTTGTTTTCCATCATCTGGTAACAGGTACTAACTTGAGAAGACAAAATGCTGCCTGCACATAATGCAATTATTTCATGAATCGAGTAGGAACCAGTGATTAGGAGACTGAAAACACGACAAAGTCAGGCTTCTGGTGATAGATCAAGTACTATACATGCTTTCGGCTTTCTAACGACTGAAGAGCATTTACCCAACTTGGACCAAGTAACATGTGTTGCACATGGACTACATCGTGTCTGCTGATGTATTATGGAGAATTACTGTAGGGCTACGAAGCTGCTCTGACGAAGAATCTGGTAAAGGCTCGTAGCCGTCAAGTTTTTATCACGAAATGAAACGGATCCAGCTTCCACACTTTCCTGTCATTACAGGATGGGATACTTAGATAACATGGGAAGTTTTCGTGTGCAAAAATATTGAAAAAATCAAACACTACATGCGTGCCGTAGACTCAATGGGGGCAGTAGCCATCATGTAGTGTGAACCATTATTCAGAAACTAAGACCTTGAACTGGAAATTCCTACAGTGTATGACTACAAATATTAGCCTGATATGGTTCTGAGGTTGGAAGAAGAAGGTATGGAGGAGACGGGAAGGAGGAAAAGGTTTGTGAGTCTTAAGACCATCCGCGACGGATTCCCCAAAGGCTAATCCGAATTTAATTTGAAGAACAATCCAGATATGTAAACCTTTATGAATGCGCCATCGGTCCCTGTAGACCTCGAGCGGAGTATCTGCGTATGTAGGAGCTACTGAGCTCAAAGCGCTTACCACGTGATGTCGAAAACACTGAATTGATGTGTGCAATAAAAGAACTCTGTAAACCGGACAAAACAAGTTAATATATCTTCGTTAAACCAAGATAAAGTAACTTGTCAGCATCTTTATTGCACCTTTTTATGCGCAATTTCAGAGCATTTTTTTTCCCTTTTCTGAATGTAAACTTCGTCTTAAAATTCATTGAATAGAGGTTGCACCTTTTATATAAAGACCTGTTTTCTCTTGTTACCCAAAATGGTCTAGTGCCCTGTGCCATTATCAGTGGATTTTGTTTGTTGAACAACTGTAAAAAGTGAACATATCTTAGGTTCTAACTTATCTAACAAAATGAGGCCGGAAGACACCATTTGTCCATTTTTGTTTCCTTTATTTTACATTATGCGGTTTTGCAGGACCATCTATATGGTGTCCTGCACTGATAGCTTGTCATTTGCAAATCCAACGATGTAAATGTTAATTTTATCTGCGAGTTAACATATGCACAGATTTTTAAAAATATGATTTTGCTGGGGAATTTGTTTTGTGTACATTTTTGTTATTACTCAAGTCTTGTTGTGAATGATCACACACAGAACAGCTACGCAATAAAATAAAAACTTACATCCAAGATTCATTTCGCATTAGAAACAGAAACATATTTAATTTGCTGGATCTAATCATACAAAAAACAAACACATGATAGTCAGAGAACTGACAACCACGAGCGCTATCATTCACAATCTATAAAACTACCCGATGAAACACAAACAGGCAAGCTCCAGATTCATGCTTCACGAACTGAACGGAATACTTATAAACAAATTACACTAAGAGCTAAATGAAATAAAAAACAGAGTGAATGGTTGAAAGCCCCATATGATAGAGAAATTAAACCAACAAATTGTTAAACGGTAAAAGAACGATGGTACCACACACACACAAACATTACACAACACTACACTACACACAAGATACAATAGTGCCACAACGCATACAGAAAACAAACCTAAGTGCAGCGTAGCGGGGAGCAAACAGATCGGTCGATGAAGCTAGAATGAGTGCCGACACTGTAATGTCCTGAGTTCAGCGGTGTTTTGTACTTAGAGGTGTACACATTCCGCTTTTAAACAAACCTCTCCATGCTTGCCCGGTAGCCAGGCAGCAATTTGCCGCGCGTTATCAGCAGACGGGAAGGCTACTTCACTCCCATCCAAGCCGAGCTGTGCCCAAGCTACAGGAGTCTTGCTTACCTGCCTGCCTTTCCGCTGTGCTACGCTACGTAGCAGTTAACTTTTTAAGCTTTCATTATAGCAATATCAGTAGAGTTCGGGAGTTGATGAAAATACCGAGTATTATAAGACGAGGCTCAATGAAACGTATATTCTTTTTGGATCATTGTAGGCCAGAAAATGATGGATTTTATTGGTCCTTTTTTCGTTTTCGGGGTATATCAGGCTTCACCAACTGCGACATAGTCGCGTATACCAACACTGATCCAATACTGTGAAATGTTTTTTATTCTTTAGACGATGACCGGTTTCAGTCAGTAATGACCATCCTCAGATCTATAATATACAAATATAGACACCTAGTGATTAGTGTGTCTTTCAACATAATACAGAAATACGTATTACAATATACTATCATACAACGAGGGAAATGTACATTGAAAATACGGTAAAACGTACCTTTTTTTTACTCCATGTCCGAAAGTGATAAGGCCATAATGACATCGTCAAAACAAATAAATATAATGAGCACAGCATCGTCACATTGATCTAAAATAAGGGGTCGAAGAGGCAACATCGTCCACACAGTCATTGTTGCAACTGGCTACTGAAGAACAGTAGCTACCAAAAATCTGTTGGTCTACACCCTCCCTAGATGTCGTTACTGTGAGCTTAGATGCAATCATCATTTACGCAAAAAAAAGTAATCTGATAAAAACACATTACGTAAAATACATGTAGCAGAATTTGAAAATTGATAACTATCATAGAAACCAATTGTGATACATTAAAAGACGAATACAGTTACCCATACAAAATTATTAAAAAGAAATATATGAAGAGAATAGGTCCGACCCTTTTTATGGTGAATTTACGGTCAACAATTACTATACGTAATACATTGCCTGTAGAAACCTACAAATTGGCTATGAAAAATAAAATTTCTATATGACAGATGAAGAAAGACATTAATGATCAAGGCCCTCTGTTGTGTCGGAAACCAGGATGTTATGTAGGCGTGCACCGATCGTAAGAACGTAACCACTAGAGGGCTTACATACATCGTGACATGTCTCCCACAGAAATTGTTTAAACAGCGTATTAACAGTCAATTAACAAAATTATGTAATCTGGCTATACATTCCATGAATAGGTGGGACATAATTAGTTACAGGATTAGAGCGACTAATGTATGGAAGTGTGTGTCAACAGTTTGTAGTGTGGATTGTCGTCGAATGTGAACGGCTCCGTGTTTGTTTTTATGTGTCTACTGTTTTATTGCCCACCGTTATGTCACTTATGTGTATGCTTTCTGTTGTTTATTTATCTATTCTATGGCTGAAGAGCGCGTAACATGCTGCTGACAGCCTGCCTGTTTGTACGGGTTTGAAAATTACAGTAAAGAAAAAATTATTAGTTATTGCCCTTCCCTAACGCCATAATAAAGGCCAATCACTTTGCCTCCTTTCTCTCCGATGTCTTTACCATCCCTGACGATCCCCAGTTCGATTACTCCCTCTTCCTAGATGTCCTCGATCGAACTGACACCTCTGTCCCTCCCCTCGCCCCTGGTTTCCAGTACTTGGACAACATTGCACACACAGAACTCAATGATCACTACACAGGATCTCATCGCTACACTCCGCACGAAACGAAACTCCTGCCTCTTTCCTCTCCACCCTGGCCAGGCTCTACAATGTAGTCCTGTCCACCGGCTACTACCCCAACCTGTGGAAAACCTCCCGTATCCTGATGTTCCTCAAATCCCGTAAACCGCCGTCCGCTGTCTCCTCCTACCGTCCCATCAGCCTTACCTCGGTCTTCAGCAAGGTCCTGGAATCCATCCTCACCCGACGCATCCACCAACATCTCTGGCAGCACAACCTCCTCCCCCTTACCTAGTGTGGCTTTCGGCCGTCCTCTTCCGATGACTTTCTCCTTCACCTCTCCTCTCCGAACAGCTTAATTCCCGTCGTTACGCTGTCTTCCTCTCCTTCGACCTTAAACGAGCCTATGACCGTGTGTGGCATTCCAGTCTCATCTTCAAACTCCAAACCTTCGCCCTTCCTATTAACTATGTTCGTCTGATAGTCTCCTTTCTCTCCCAACGTCCTTCCTACGTCACCATCCATAACATGGATTCCTATACCATTTTTCCCTCCGCCAGCGTGCCGCAAGGCTCCCCCCTCTCCCCCCTTCCGTACCTTTGGTATACTGCGGACTTGCCGCCGCCTTCTCCAGTACGCTGATGACATAGTCTTCCTTGCCCTTGGCCCCACCCTGCAGCGCTCCCAACACCTTCTCCAATCCCATATTGACCGGTTCACCGCTTGGTACAACCAGTGGTTTGCTTAAGGTCAATCCTTCCAAAACTCCAACGATCATTGTCGGCAAAACCACCCCTTCCTTCCGTCTCCTCTATTTCTACATCACCATCTATGCCCATCCTATCGCCCTCACCCCCACCCTTAAGTGTCTTGGCGTCACCGTCGACCGTTGCCTCTCCTGGACCCCCCATCTCCGGACAATCCAAGTCAAGGCATGCTCCCGACTCTGTCTCCTCAAGCTCCTTTCCCGCCTCACATGGGGTCTCGACCCCTCCACACCTATAAATCCCTCATCCACCCTATCCTCCGTTACGCCCATCCTGCCTGGATCTCCGCCCCCCTACCTTTTACAAATCCCTTCAGATCTTTGAGTGCCGTGCTCTCCGCCTTGCCTATCGCATCCGTCTCCCCTTCCCCACATGGATCCTGTACGACTTCATTCCGAAAGGATACGTATCCTCTACACCTTCCGTACACACGGTCCTCCTTACCCGCTTGTCTCCCCCATCCTCTCCCACCCCCGCCCACTGCCACACCTGTATTCCCACATGCCCCCTGCTCTTCATCTCTCCACCCTCCTTACCCTCTCCCAAGGTGGTTTCCGCCAGCTCCCGCTCCCTGCTGATGCCCTCCTCCCCTCCATCTACCCCTCCTACCAACTTTGATCCTCCCTCCCTCTTCCTGTGTTTGTTCCTTTTGGCACCCTCCCTCCCTTCTCTCCCCCTTCCCTCCCTCCTCCTATTCTCCCCACTCCCGCCCCAGGCGTCCCCTCCATCTCCTACTTCCATCTCCTCCGTTATTGGCATCCTTGCTCACTCCTACCACTCTTGGCAGGTCCCCGGACTCGTACACGCTCTGTCGACATATGCGCGCCGCAGATCATTGCCATCACTTTCGCATGTGTGTGCTGTCATTTTGTGTTTTTAGCGTCCACCGTCACGCTCATACGTTCACTTGTGCCGTCGTATTCCTCAGTGTTATGTGCGCTGTGTCAACATGTTTTCAGTGTCGTTATCATCGAGCGTGAACGGCTCTATGCTTTTTTCTGTTTCTGTGTCCATTTATTTTTTGCCTGTCACTATGTTTATTCTGGATCTCCATTCTGAGTTACATCATTGTCAACTCTATGGCTGAAGAGCGACGTAGCATGCCGCTGACAGCCTACCTGATTGTACAGGTATGAAAATAACTATAAAGGAAAAAAAATTAGTTATCTTTGTTCATTATCAAACAACGCAGAGTAGGCGTTGGGCATTCTGCTGGGCTCATGCTATTTGGCTTTGTAAATGTCAACTTCTCCAACAAGTTGAAAGCATGACACTTGTGTGCCATGTGTAGAATGTGCATACAACACTCGATATGGGTACAGTGTGGCCGCGTTCGACCAAATGTATTTGTGATGCAGTTTTTTTGTGTGTTTGTAAATGCTCCCTGAGTCTAATATTCTAACAACCGGCCAGTTTGATCGATGTCAAATTTGCCACAGCTACTACAAACGATCTTGTAAACCCAAGAATTGTCAAATTTATCAGAATATTTACTCAAACTATGTTTTACACCGAGTTTCAGGATGTTGTTAACTTGAAAACCACACCTGACCTTAGAATTCTTCAAACACTTTTCTATATGTTGGGACATCTTTCGATAAAATTTCGTTGGTATAGTTTTCGGATTTTCTTTGTTAAGTCGTAGAGTCGAGTAGGGGAGTCGAATGCGATAGGCGAGGCTGAGTGCATGGCGTTCCAGGATATGAAAGGATCTGTAGAAGGTAGGAGGGGCGGCGACCAAGGTGGGACAGGCGTAGCAGAGGATAGGACAGATGAGGGATTTGTAGGCGTGGAGGACAGTGTAGGTGTCCTTTCTGCGGCTGGAAAGGAGCTTGAGGAGGCGGAGTCGGCAGCATACCTTGGCTTGGATCGTCCAGAGATGGGAGGTCGAGGAGAGGCGACAGTCAAGGGTGACTCCAAGGTACTTGAGATAGGGGGTGAAGTTGATTGGACGGCCGTAGATAGTGAGATAGAAACCCAGGAGACGGAAGGAAGGGGTTGATTTTCCTACAATGATCGCTGAGTCTTGGAAGGATTCACCTTGAGCAGCCACTGATGAACTGATCAAGATGGGATTGGAGAAGGTGCTAGGAGCGTTGCAGGGCGGGGGTAAGGGCAGAGAAGGAAGTGTTATTCGCGTACTGGAGAAGTTGTAGGCTGCAGCATCTCCGCCGTGTAAAGAAGGTAAAGAAGGGGTAGACAACAGAACATTGGGGCACACCAGCAGAGGGGTAGAGAGTGTAGGAAGGAATCCGTGTTATGGGTGGTGACATAGGAAAGACGGTGTGAAAGAAGGGAGGCGATCAAATGCATGTAGTTAATAAGAAGGGCTAAGGTTTGGACCTTGAATAGGAGATCGGAATGCCATACACGTTCGTAGGCACGCTGAAGGACGAGGATGACGAAGATGGTGGAACGACGGGAGTTGAGTTTTTCGGAGAGAAGTTGAGGTGATGTGAGGTGAGGTAAGGGAGAAGGAGAAGGAGGATGGCTGAAAGCATATGGGCAGGGGAGGACTGTCAGTGGCACAATCCGCCGCTCTGCAGGCGAGTGACACGACAACGAAAACAATAATAAAATGATAAATACATAGGGCGAGAAAAAAGAGGAACACAAAGCGAAGTAAGGGGAGAAAATGGGGGTAAAAATACACTGAGTTGGAGACGTTCATGGGGCACAGTTAAAAAAGGCACCAGAATGTTAAAAAAAACTGTTGGCGATTCATAAAACACAGAGAGGACACTGAATGCGCATGCACAGGTTAAGAGTCGGCCACAATATTAAAAGCACTCCGGAACCACACACTTAAATCCCACTTGGAGCACACATGAAGAAGAATAAAATTGCCAGGTGGGACCTGTCGAGAGAAAGGTCAGAGAGGATGGGAAAGGAGAGGAGAGTAAGGGGCAGCAGGGCAAGTGGCGGGATGAAGAGAGTAGTGGCGTCAGGGGGTACATTAAGAGGTAGGAGACACGCGGGGCTGGAGATGAAGAGGGAAGACAAGGCAGGAGGACGTGCAGAGACACTGAAAGGGGGCACAAGAGAGAAACAAGGAGTAGGAGGGGAAGCCACCAGTTGCAATAATGACTGTGTGGACGATGTGGCCTATTCTACTTATTTTAGATCTATGTGACGATGCTGTGCTGATTATATTTATTTGTTTTGACGATGTCATTATGGCCTTACCACTTTAGGTAATGGTGAGAAAAAGGTCCGTTTTACCGTGTTTTAAGTGTACATTTCACAGGTTGCATGATAATTGTTGTGGTTGACAGGAGAGCCAACACCGTGTTAGTAAAGGAGGCCGAAATGGACGCGTTTTAGCTCACGCAGGCTGGCGTGCGGTCTGCAACATGACAAGGGAATTAGAATTGAGAAAAACGGACGTAGCTGGCGGAATACGTAACTTTAATCCATTAATGATGAACGTCGCTCGTGGCATTACATGATTCACAATATAAAAGGTAACTGACAATGGCGCCTTGCTAGGTTGTAGTAAATAACGTAGCTGAAGGCTATGCTAACTATCGTCTCGGCAAATGAGAGCGTAGAAGTCAGTGAACCATCGCTAGCAAAGTCGGCTGCACAATTGGGGCGAGTGCTAGGAAGTCTCTCTAGATCTGCCGCGTGCCGGTGCTCGGTCTGCGATCACTGAAAGTGGCGACACGCCCGTCCGACGTATACTACCGGACCGCGCCCGATTTAAAGGCTACCACCTAGCAAGTGTGGTGTCGGGTGGTGACACCACATTCCTCCCCCGCAAATCGGCGTACGGTTGTGGCATAAGGCTTCCGCCCACCGGGGGGAGGACCTCATGTTGACGTATACGACGAGGTGGGGAGCCTAACAACATGCGAGGATTTGCCACCCGCACCCTTCCATTCGGACCACGGGGAGCTAGGAAACGCCTGAAAACCTGCTTCAGGGTGCACGCCAACATGCGGTGTATGCGCCCGTAGAGAGACAGGAGGGGCCGAAGGGTCGACCTCCATCGGGCCGGGCCACCCGACGGGCGAAGACAACATATAGTCCGGAGCGGGCAAGAGTTCCATGTCGGACAACTGGTCACGGGAAGCGATCGGCGGCGCGTGACCCAGGGAGGCGCCCGGCGGTTGCAGCGACGCGTCCTCTGCGGGCGTCGACGGCGGGAGAACAGGCGGCTGCAGTGGCGGCAGCGGCGGCGCGTCGCCATGGGGCAAAATGCAAGGCAGCGCCGGTAACAGCTGGGGCGGAGGCGAGCTAGTAGATGGGTCCCCGGGGCGCTGACCGGACGGCACCGTCTCTGAAAGCAGACGGCGTGCGGCAGATCCCGTGCGATGACAGAGGCGCAGCTGATTGAGATGCCGACGCACATCATCAGAGGCCCACAAAACCAGACAGAAAGCGCGGCCGAGGCAGCGAAGAATGCACCAACGCTGCGAACCGCGGTAGTGGCGATAGTTGACAAAGTCGCCTGGAGCAAAAGCAGGTGTCTGCCGCTGCACAGAAACCTGATGCGACGGATGTAGCAAAGACCTCAAGGTCCGATTAGGGCGACCGTGGAGCAACTCAGCCGGCGACCGACCTTCTCGGGGCTGAGAGCGATACGCGGACAAAAAAGAGCAATAATGTGTCCTCCCGAGAATGCGACTCTTTTAACTTCAACATCTGTGACTTGAAAATCCTGACCAATCGTTCAGCGGCACCGTGTGACTGTGGCGAAAACGGCGCGGACGTCAGATGTTGAATACCATTGGCCTTGCAGAATGACAAATTCTGCGGACATGAGTTGTGGGCTTTTGTCGGAAACAATAGTCTGTGGAAGACCCTCAATGCAAAAGATAGCGGATAACGCTTGGATGGTGGCAGATGACGTCGTGGAAGACCGGACAACAAAAGGAAAATTACTGAAAGAATCTACCACAACCAAGCATCTAGCATTCCAGAATGGACCAGCAAAATCGATGTGTAAGCGTTGCCAAGGGGAAGTGGCTTTTGGGCATGGAAAGAATTTGCGCGGTGGTACTGACTGTTGTTCGGCACACACCATGCAAGAAAAGCACATACTCGTAATCGCGGCATCGATTCCGAACCAAGTACAGTGCTGAAGAGCAAGTTGTTTCGTTCTCACTATACCCCAATGTCCTTGGTGGAGAAGCTGTAAGACAGAGGACTGTAACGAACGTGGCACCACGACCCTGGACTGATCATTATCAGAACGCAACAGCAAAACACCGCGTCGTACAAAAAGTCTCTCCTTGTGAGCAAAAAATCGGCGAACCAGCGGGTCCCCGGTCCGTGACTTTGACAAGGGCCATTGCGTAGCAACAAAACGCAGAACGGGAGGAAGGACAGGGTCGGCAGCTGTGGCTGTAGCTACACGACGAAAATCAATCGGAAACGATTCGACCACGTCATCGGTTTCCGCATCAATGAACATGTAAGCAAGTTTGGAGGAATCGAATGCCCTATCCTCAGCAACCGGCAATCGGGACAACGCATCGGTGTTTCCGCTCTTAGCAGTGGACCGATACAAGATATCGTAGCGGTACTGCGAGAGGAAAATAGACCAGCGAATGAATTTCTGCTCTGTACGTATGGTTACAGGCTTGGTCGGATTAAAAAGCGATGTCAAAGGTTTGTGGTCTCTGATTATGGTAATGTGACGACCATGCAAGAAATCATGAAACTTTGTAACACCAAATACGAGAGCCAATTCTTCTTTCTCGATCTGTGAATAATTTCTTTGCGCAGATGAGAGCAATTTGGACGCAAAGGCAATAGGGCGACCGTGCGATCCACCTTTGTGCGCAAGCACAGCACCGATCCCGAAATCCGATGCATTCACCATCAACAAGAGGGGCTTCTGGGGATCGAATGGCGTAAGGCAAGTATTGGAAAGCAACGCCGATTTCAACTGGCGAAAGGCGCGTTCGCATTCCATCGTCCAGACGAACGGAACACCTTTACGGCGTAAGCGATGGAGCGGAGCTGAAATAGAAGAGGCATGCGGAACATAGCCGTTATAATAAGTAATTTTTCTCAGCACACTCTGCAGCTGCTTCAAATTCTGCGGCGAAGGCAAGTCTTGTATAGCACGGAGGTGCGTCTGACTGGGATGTATGCCTTGGACATTGAGTGCATGTCCCAAGTATGCCAAGTCCCGAGCAAGAAACACACATTTTATCCTTCCGCAAGGGAAGACCATTTTGTCGCAAGACCAGAGATAATGTTCTGAGATTGGCCAAATGTTCTTCTTCCGTCTTTCCGGGGATCACAATATCGTTCAGATAATTTGCTGCAGTAGGGACCGACGCACAAACAGTGTGAAGATATTGCTGAAACAATGCAGGAGCGGATGCACAACCGAATGGCAGTCGTTTGAATTGATACAACCCAAGATGCGTGTTAACCACCAAAACGCGCTGGCATTCTTCGTCCACCGGTATTTACAAGTAGGCATCTGCGAGGTCCAACTTCGAAAAATATTTACCCGGGCACAGTTTGTCAAAAAGATCTTCCGGGCGGGGTGAAGGAAAAGTTGCAATCACTAGTTGTAGATTTACTGTTGCCTTGAAGTCCACACAAAGTTTCAACTTTCCGGAACGTTTTGGCAAAATTACTAAGGGTGACGCCAAGAGAGAAGCCTGCACACGTTAAATTACACCTTGTGATTCAAAATCGTGTAATGTTTTTGCGACCTCGTCACGCAATGCGTGGGGAACAGTGCGAGCTCTGAAAAATTTCGGTTGCGCGTTTACTTTCAGTTCCAAATGTGCTGTATAGTTCGTAGCGCAAGTGAGGCCCGGTGCAAAAATGTCTGCAAATTCTTCACATAGACGAGAAACACTGTCTGAAGGCGCAGTATGGTTCACTGATAGGACCTGATTTACTATAGACAAGTTAAACAACTGAAATAAATCGAAACCAAACAAATTCACTGCAGAAGAAGAACGAAGGACGTAAAATGACACAAGTTTTGTTTGTCCTTTGTATGTTTCAAGAAGGCTGCACTGCCCTAACACAGGGATACCTTGACCTGAACAACTACTTAACATTTGCGGCACGCAACGGCGGTGTGCCCAGCAGTTTGTAAGTGTCTCGATTGATCAGTGAAACTGCAGCTCCGGTATCGAGCTGGAATGGTATCACTTTGCCGTTAATGTCCAAGTCTAAAAAAAGTTTATTGTCCTGCTGACGACAAAAGCGACTGTCTCGTGCAATGTGAACTGACACTGGTACATAATCACTTTCGACTTGACGGGAGTTCCGGCGCTGTCGACGCACTCTATTTTTGGGAAGAACACAGTCACTGTTAGAGATAGTGGCACTGCGCGGAGTGGAATGAACTACATGAATTTCCATGGGCGAAGTTTCGCGAGCCTGAGTATCCTTCTTTCGATTCCGATTCCGGCGCGAAGTAAAGGGCCTGGAACGGTTTTGAGCTTCCGATATGAGCTTTTTCGGGCAAACACTCTGAACATGTCCTTTTTTATTACAATAAAAGCAAATATCTTGGCGTGACGGGCAATTCTCACGCGAATGTTTAGTAGCACACCGCGGGCATGATTTGATCACTGCATTTGCTTGCCGGCGCGGCACACGTGGCTGAGAGCCTCGCGGGAGCGGCGCGGCCGGGTGCGAGGGCTGTTTACTGTTCCGTGCAGCTCGCCCGGCGGGCCGGTTAACCTGACACACTGCTGGCGAAGTTGCAAATTATTCCTGAGCAAAGTCAAGTGTGTCCTGGCGATCCAATATGTCCATCACTTGTTGAAAGGAGGGATTTACTAGTTTACTAGTTTACGTTCTGTGCAATTGCGTCCCGTACCATAGTATCTGAATAAGGGAGTCCACATGAATACTCAAAAGCACAATTCCTAGTAAGGCCTTGCAAGATTGCAACCAATTCCCGATTAGTCGGACCTGCCGTACGTTTTGTACGAAAGAAGGTATACCTTTTCGCAACTACATTGACTGATTCTTTGAAAAATGTATCTAATGCAGACAAAATTTCGTCGTAGGATAGAGTTGTTACGTCGCGGCGGGGAAATAATTTGACTACCATACGGTACGTATTCACGCCGACCGACGATAACAAAAAAGGCTGCCGCTCGTTACCTTGAATTCTGTAGGCGGTGAGATGGACTCCAAATTGGCGTGACCACTCCGTCCAGCTTTCCAGTGCAGCATCAAAAGGTCGAAAGGATGGTGCAACAGCGTATTGTGGCTGCGTTAGCGGTGAAGCGGCTGCTCCCGCATCGTATTGCATCGCACGTTGACACTGGACGAGCTGTCCAAGGGCATCCAGTAATGCCTGCGTCTGCTGATTCTGCAAGCGATAAAATTCGGACGGTACATCTGGAGATTGTGGCGGAGCCATTACACAAGTAAATCAGGGCAATATCGATAAGAACGCGGCTTTGCCTCGTTGCCAATGTTGTGGTTGGCAAGAGAGCCAACACCGTGTTACTAAAGGATGCCGAAATGCACGCGTTTTAGCTCACGCAGGCTGGCGTGAGGTCTGGAACATGACAAGGGAATTAGAATTGAGAAAAACGGACGTAGCTGGTGGAATACTTAACTTTAATCCATTAATGATGAACGTCGCTCGTGGCATTACATGATTCACAATATCAATGGTAACTGACAATGGCGCCCTCCTAGGTCGTAGCAAATAACGTAGCTGAAGGCTATGCTAACTATCGGCTCGGCAAATGAGAGCGTAGAAGTCAGTGAACCATCGCTAGAAAAGTCGGCTGTACAACTGGGGCGAGTGCTAGGAAGTCTCTCTAGACCTGCCGTGTGGTGGCGCTCGGTCGGCAATCACTGATAGTGGCGACACGCGGGTCCGACGTATACTACCAGACCGCGGCTGATTTAAAGGCTACCACCTAGCAAGTGTGGTGTCTGGCGGTCACACCACAATAATACATTGTAATATGTAGTGCTGTATTATGTTGAAAGACACACTACTCACTAGGTGTATAATTTGCATATTGTAGATTTGAGGATGGTCATTACGCACTGAAGCCGGTCATCGTCTAATGAACTGAAATTATGATCAAAGACAGGAAAAAAACATATATCAGGCTGACTTATTAATTTCGATGTGAATAGTTTTCTCTGAAACTTCGCCTTCTTTTTACTAGTGCTGACTATTATCAACTCCAATCATCATCAGGTCACCTCTAGTAATGAGAACCATCTCTGTACCTATGCACCTAATAACCTGAAGATACCTATTACACTGCCACGCCAACTGAAGTCAAGTTTTAGAGGTTTTATTCTGTTACCTCATTGGGTCCTAGTCAAATATTGGATAAATTTTGCAAATTTTAATGAATTGTAGTTGGATGTATATTGAGGGTTTGCTGAATTCATTATAAGAGGCAAAAATAGTCCATTCTAAATTCCTCAAATGCGTATTAGTAAACATGGAGCTCACTTTTATATTATGTTAACCTAAAAAGTACGTGTCAAAGAGAAGAAGCTTTTCCTTCATACTAAGCTTTGTTAGCACTATGCAGCATACTGCGATAATATAGTATTTATCATCAAATGAGCCGTATGTTTTTGCTAGTTCAGTAAATGTTTGCTCTAAGTTTACATAGCCTGTATACTAGTAAATGGCCTGAAGTACTTAGCACAGATTTTCAAACACTTCTCAGCTACTGCCTTTCCCTTTCAAAATATGTATGGAGTGAACTACTGGTCAAATTTACAATTATTTTGAAACACCTCAAGGATCTCGAAGAAGTGTGTAGAATCTTTAAATATAATTTGCGTTACGAGACACCCTTCGACTTATCTTAAGCTGCCTCGAAAACACACGAAAGCTATTCCGCTTCTAGAATAGCGCTCCGTTTCGTGAATAGTACATTTTCCTTACTTGTTATACTCAGTCTTCTTTAAGTTTAGTTTCTTAATGTTTCTGCCCCCACTGTTATGGTATATGAGCTGGAATGATACTTCTTACACAAACATGCAATTGGCTATTCTGTAGTCACAATGAATTGTCAGCGCTACCTGTTCACTCGTACAAAAGGCTGAATCTGTCTCGCAAAGCATGCTAGTTGCTTTAATCACTTTGCCTCAGTACACTTGTATCTTTGTGTCTCGCTGTCACACGTTCAGCTGCTTTAATGGTAGCTGTGGAGACAGGGACTGGCAGGCTGCAAGGAGAATTTGTACATTTCTAGCAGTAGTGTTCTGCCGTGTAGTTACGAGTACAATGTCGCGCTCGCTGTGTTAGCTCTGCAGTCTTTTCCACACAATTTTACAGACACTATTCTCTAAAGAATTTTGATTACTTCGTTACTTATAGCTGTATATATCAAATTTATGATGAAATCTATAATTTCGCTAATGGTCATACTCGAGAAAGTTTTGCAAAGAAAATTGTGGATCGTATGATTTTACGTCTGGTGCATATTACACCATATATTGAAGCGGATGAAATATATCTAAGATATTGAGTTTGCCTTCAAGCTTGCAGGTGTGCACTTCATCTCTCCATTTTGAGATGAAGTAAATTATGTAGCATGTTCACTTCCAACTGCTCATGTTCAAATCACTCTCAGCACTATGGGACATAACTTCTCAGGTCATCAGTCCCCTAGAACTTAGAGCTACTTAAACCTAACTAACCTAAGGACAGCACACACATCCATGCCCGAGGCAGGATTCGAATCTGCGACCGTAGCAGTCTCGCGGTGCCAGACTGTAGCGCCTAGAACCGCTCGGACACCTTGTCCGGCCAACTGCTCATGTGTGAGAGTGAAACGTTCATAACATAACTCATACCTCTTTAATCTTCCGAGGTATCAAAACGGAATTTTAGCAGATGAAAGCACACAAAGAGGAGAGAATTTTTCCATGTGCCAAACACATAGAGCTCATCTTCGTAGATACAGCTGAAGCTCAAGTTTTTATTTAATTTTTGTCTCTCTATTACTGTAAGTTTTAAAGAGCTACTGACAGCTGTTGAGAAGAGAATTTGCTAGTATGAAAGTAAATGTGTAATTTCGTCTCTTGTTACGGCAGACAGACATAATGAGGTTTTCTGTAAGATATTGACCTTTCCGGTCGCTTTTTGCTTTTGCTTCAAGATTCTGTCGCAATAGCGACTGCAACGTCAGTTCGTGAATTTATACTGTGTTTTGGCAAAAGAAGCATAATGAAACCAGTCAACGAGAGAAATGTAGCTGTTAATCACAATAGATATGCTTCTTCAAATGAAAAACGGTTACCATTTTAGACAAAAGAAATCGTGTTTTATTGCACTATTTGTGCTATCTTGTAACTCTTCTAATGTTTAATAGTGAACAACTAGAACGAAAAATTACCAGAGGGTTATCTCCTTGTTATTCATCAGGTAAATATGAAAATAATTTGCAGAAAATATAAAACCATAGTTTTCATCCCATCCCCATTCAGAGTGAAGTGAATTACTTCAGCATATGTGATTACCTTTTAGTGTTTTAAAATAGATACATATATTTATAAACTATTTTAATCTTAATGAACAGTCCAAGCTACTTATAAAGCGAAGACTTTCGCGTTTTCATAAGCTTGTTACTCGCAGATAAACTGGTATCAAAATTTTTTCTTATAGTAAAACAACGCTCCATTTTTGCTGTAGAGTAGAAATGAGGCAGTGAAACACTTTTTGTAAATCTGAAGCTATGAACACATTCACAAATTCAGAATCTGGCCAACTATTCGTCAACTTCAATATCTCTTACGAATGAAAAGGCAGTTCTAGTAAGAAGATTCACTCTCTCATTTTGTACCTTGGTGAAGGGAAAGGTGGTGTAGAAACAAAATCCTAGGTCAAATTTCAGTCCTAGCTGTTCATCAATTAGCGATACAGGATTCTTTTGTAATTTGTAACAGAGTTGGCGGCTTATTTTTATTTGACGTTTTAAACATTTTTTTCTTCAAAAGTTTCTTCAGTGCTGTCTATTGAGTAATACTGACCGTATATTCATCTATATGTCGCTTTACGTCTTGTTTCTTTTGTGAAACCAGAACAAGTCTTGACGAGACTTAAAGGTTATAGGTGTAAATAGCACGAAAGTTCTTTTTATCAAGGTACACAGTTAGGGAACAAATATTTTTGGCCAAATTGTTTCTTTAGAATCCCAGTCACAAGGTTATGAAGTAGTTCTTACACATACAGACAAGCAATGTAGTCGGATGTATTGCTATCCGATTGGATACTGGACGGGCATACAATTCTGAAAGTCGATTTATTCATCGTAAGAAAGGTCCAAATATTCTATTGAGACAGAGAACTGTTTGGAGAGTTGAATCTATTTTGTGAAAGTTAAAAGTTGGGTTCTGATGAATTCCTTGAATGCATGAGACTATCTATCCTTGACTGCGTTTCAAAATTGATCGATGCGTAATTGTGAGCACCCTACACCAACCTCCATTTAACTATGTGTCACGAGGAAAATTGTATAGTTACCTTGATATAAGTAAAAGTCAACTCAATGACTTTTTGCTTATTTTTTTGGGATGCGGCCACTTGATAATGAAGCTACATTTTACCCAAGAGGGCATCATTGTGCAATTAATTTTCGAATAACGAGGACAGGTTTGTAAGATGCATCCATTTCGCTGTGGGACTTCGGTTTCGTAGTGAATATCAGTGAGCGAGGTTATTAGCAATGCTAATGTTCTAATAAATATTACTGATCAGTTAACATACACAAAAAAGAAGTCTACAGAAAATCTCTGTCAGAGCTAATAATACAACCTTTTAAAAGAAGTGAAATGCCTAGTCCGATGTTAATGTAATTTCGTACACACACATTCCATCGACGTGTTGTTGTTACTGTCGTGGTCCTCAGTCCAGAGACTGGTTTGATGCAGCTCTCCATGCTTCTCTATCAAGTGCAACCTTCTTCATTTGCCAGTACCTACTGCAAAATTCATCCTTCTGAATCTGCTTAGTGTATTTATTTCTTGGTCTCCCTCTACGATTTTTACCCTCCACGCTGCACTCAAATGCTAAATTTGGAATCCCTTGATGCCTCAGAACATGTCCTACTAAACGTCCCTTCTTTTTGTCAAGTTGTGCCACAAACTCCTCTTCTCCCGTATTCTGTTCAGTACTTCATCATTATTTATGTGATCTACCCATCTAATCTTCAGCATTCTCTTGTAGCACCACATTTCCAATGCTACTATTCTCTTCTTCTCCAAACTAGTTTTCGTCCATGTTTCACTTCCATGCATGGCTACACTCCGTACAAATGATTCCAGAAACCACTTCCTGACACTTAACACTATATTGATTGTTAACAAATTTCTCTTCTTCAGAAACGCTTTCTTTGCCATTGGCAGTCTACATTTTATATCTTCTCTACTTCGATCATCATCAGTTATTTTGCTCCCAAAAAGGCAAAACTCCTTTACTACTTAAAGTGCCTCATTTCCTAATCTAATTCCCTCAGCATCACCCGACTTAATTCGACTACATTTCATTATCGTCGTATTTGCTTTTGTTGATGCCCATCTTTTATTCTCCTTTTAAGACACTGTCCATTCCGTTCAACTGCTCTTCCAAGTTCTTTGCTGTCTCTGATAGAATTACAATGTCATCGGTGAACCTCAAAGTGTTTATTTCTTTTCCATGGATTTTAATACCTACTCCGAATTTTTCTTTTGTTTCCTTTACCGCTTGCTCAATATACAGATTGAATAACATCGGGGATAAGCTACAAACCTGTCCCACTCCCTTCCCAACCACTGCTTCCCTTTCATGCCCCTCGGTTCTAATAACTGTCATCTGGTCTCTGGAAAAATTGGTTGTGGCCGTGCGCTTCTAATCGCTTCAGTCTGGAACCACGAGATCGCTCCGGTCGCAGGTTCGGATCCTGCCTCGGGAATGGATGTGTGTGATGTCTTTAAGTTATCTAGGTTTAAGTACTTCTAAGTTCTAGGAGACTGATGGCAACAGATGTTATGTCCCACAGTGCTCAGAGCCATTTGAAGCTTTTGTACAAATTATAAATAGACTTTCGCTCCCTGTATTTTACTCCTGACACCTTTAGAATTTGAAAGAGAGTATTCCAGTCAACATTGTCAAAAGCTTTATCTAAGTCTACAAATGCTAGAAACGTAGGTTTGGCTTTCCTTAATCTAGCTTCTAAGATACGTCGTAAGGGCAGTATTGCCTCCCGTGTTCAGTATTGCCTCACGTAGGCTTCTACCAATTATTCCATTCGTCTGTAAAGAATTCGTGTCAGTATTTTGCAGGTGTGACTTATCAAACTGATAGTTCGCTCATTTTCACATTTGTCAACATCTGCTTTCTTTGGGATTGGAATTATTATATTCTTCTTGAAGTCTGAGGGTATTTCGCCTGTCTCATAGATCTTGCTCACCAGGTGCTGGGGTCTTGTCAGGGCCTGGCTCTCCCAAGGATGTCAGTAGTTCTAATGGAGTGTTGTCTACTCCTGGGGTCTTGTTTCGACTCAGATCTTTCAGTGCTCTATCAAACTCCTCACGCAGCATCGTGTTTCCCAATTCATATTCACCTACATCCTCATACATTTTCATGATACTGTTCTCATGTCCATCGCCCTTGTATAGACCCTGTGTATAGTCTCTACAACTTTCTGCTTTCCCTTCTTTGCTTAGAACTGGGTTTCCATCTGAGCTCTTCATATTCGCAAAAGTGGTTCTCTTTTCTCCAAAGGTCTCTTTAATTTTCCTGTAGGCAGTATATATCTTAGCCCCAGTGAGATAAGCCTCCACATCCTTACATTTGTCCTCTAGCCATCTCTGCTTAGTTTTTTTTGCACTTCATGTCGATCTCATTCTTGAGACGTTTGTATTCCTTTTTGCCTGCTTTACTTATTGGAATTTTATAATTTCTCGTTTCGTCAATTAAATTCAGTATCTCTTCTGTTACCCAAGGATTTCTACTAGCACTCGTCTTGTTACCTACTTCATCCTCTGCTGCCTTCACTATTTCATTCTTCAAAGCTACCCATTCTTCTTTTACTGTATTTCTTTCCCCCATTGCTGTAAATTGTTCCCTTATGCTCTCCCTGAAGCTCTGTACAACCTCTGGTTCTTTCAGTTTATCAAGGTCACATCTCCTTAAATTCCCACCTTTTTGCAGTTTCTTCAGTTTTAATCTACAGTTCATAACCAATAGAATGTGGTCATAGTCCACATCGGCCCCTGGAAATGTCTTACAATTTAAAACCTGCTTCCTAAATCTCTGTCTTACCGTTATATAATCTGTCTAATACCCTGCAGTATCTCCAGGATTCTTCCATGTATGCAGCCTTCTTTCATGATTCTTGAACCAAGTGTTAACTATGATTAATTTATGCTCCGTGCAAAACTCTACAAGGCGGCTACCTCTTTCATTTCTTAGCCCCAATCCATATTCACCTACTATATTTCCTTCTCTCCCTTTTCCTGCTCTCGAATTCCATTCACCCATACCTTCATTACCTGAATAATTTCTTTTATCTCATCTTACATGTATGTGAATAATAAGACTGGTAATTTTCTGTGACAGGTACAATGGCCGAAAGAGTACATTGGACAGACTCATGTTTTTATCTTGTTACAAAGCCTGCTATACAACAGGCTGAATAGTATCGGATGTTGAATAATCCATGTGAAGCATATTAAGATATTGTGTACACGTGTGAGACAGCGTTATCAGAACGTAACGGATTCTGATAGGGACCTCATTGCGGGTTTCAGTTAGGACGGATGGCCGAGTCGTGCACCTTGCAGATTTGTGGGGCTGTAACCCGATGTTGGAATGCATGGGAACGAGAAATGTGGCATTTTCACAGTGAAGGCCTCGGTAGACCACGTATGAGCTCTGCAAGGGAGGACCACCTTATTGTGCACCAAGCATATCGTTACTGCCTGTCATCCAAAAACGTGTAAAGGACATTCTGCGTCGTTGAGAACCATTGATGGTAGACTAGCAGCTGTCTCACATGTTGGTGACCGTTCACAGTACAACAAAAACGGCAGTGCAGTTGTGCTGCCCGTGACTGGACGCGTGGACTACTCATTAATGGTGTTGCACTGTGTTCATCTACCAAATCTGCTCTGCCCCCAGTGATCATCGTCTGCGAGTACGGCGGTGAACCATTCCTCTAATGTTTTGGAGAGGCACAGCTGTGTCACTCCTGGTGGCGCCATGTTGTGGGTCTGACTTTACGTCACAGCTAGTAGTGATAGAAGGAACTCTGGCGGTACAACGGGACGTCACGAATACTCCGCATCCTCGTGAGTTATCACTCAAACGAAAGCATCGTGGTAACATTTTTCAGCAGAACAACACTCGTTCACATATGATATGCGTCCCTATGCCATGTCTGCGTGATAAGAGATCCCCAAGTCTGTGGCCAATGGAACATTTGTGGGCAAGCTATGACATCAAATCCGTACCAAAGCCAGGAATCCGGTATAGCAAGGACCAGTTACAAAACCTGTGGGCCAGCTTGCTTGCTACCGGTTAATCTTATCCATCCCATTGGAATCGGCGGATGCACCCAGGTCAGAGGAGGTGCAGCATTGTACCTATAAGTGGATATACACTTCGCTGCGGTTGCATCTCACACCATCTCTACCCATGAAGATTCATTTGGTTTCCTCCTCCCCCTCTCGCTGCTCCACTTTTTTTTGTCAGATGACTAAATGGACAATACTGGGCTTGTACTGAAGCATTAAGATAATTCTTTCCAGTTATTCAATAGCAATCGTTTATCATAATACTTTATCTTGCCAAGTTCTGTTATCTGAAAATACACCTTTTCAGAACAGTTTTAGTCTTGCTTCCAGATAAGTAGGAATCATTAGCGTGACCGACAGTGACTATTTTGCTTTCTTACTTATTTTTTACCTTATTTACTGAGAAGTCGAATTCAGTCTTTGTTACTACTGCATCTTCCTTACATTTCAGGAACTCTCATTTACTTAGCAAAGTGCTGCTTATTTCATTATGATCGTCAAGTACTGCAATGCTTATATTCATAGAGAAAATAGATAACAATACAGGGTACTTAGTAGCGTATTCCTGTATATATTCAAGAGAGAGACGAAGGTCCTTCACAGAAACTTCCCGCCCTATTTACGACATACTATCATTTTTAGATTTAATTAGCCTTGTCATTTTTATCCTTTAGTACATTCCAGTCTTCTGATTTCTAAGGTTCTGCTACAAATTATTTGAGTAGCATTTCGTTTCTCTGATGACGTTTTCTCACTCCCCTCTCCCTTAGAGTGAACCAAACAGAGAAGAAATTGCAGAATAGCTGCCAATTCATGTAGTCTGAGGGTGACAACAGAGCTGAACGTTTACTTTTCTGAATTTTTTCGCCTGCAAATTGTAGTAAATTGTGAAACTCTAGCTGTACAACAAGTATAGAACAACTGTCGTGCGCTTTCATGATTAAGCCTTACGGATTTTCGCGGTTTCTACATTCTTCCTCTGCCTCCAACAAGTGTTTTCTTTGTGTTTCATTGGCGAAGGAAACATTTAATCTCCCATTACCTCCTAGATTCCCCCACCCCCCACCCCCCTCCCCCCCACCCCCGTGCGTGCGTGAACCATGGGCCTTGCCGTTGGTGGGGAGGCTTGTGTGCCTCAATGATACAGATAGCCGTACCGTACGTGCAACCACAATGGACGGGTATCTGTTGAGGGGCCAAACAAACGGGTGGTTCCTGAAGAGGGCAGCAGCCTTTCCGGTAGTTGCAGAGCCAACAGTCTGGATGATTGACTGATCTGGTCTTGTAACATTAACCAAAACGGCCTTGCTGTGCTGGTACTGCGAACGGCTGAAAGCAAGGGGAAACTACAGCCGTAATTTTTCCCGAGGGCATGCAGCTTTACGGTATGATTAAATGATGCTGGGTAAAATATTCCGGAGGTAAAATAGTCCCCCATTCGAATCTCCGGGCAGGGACTACTCAAGAGGACGTTGTTACGAAGAGATCGAAAACTGGCGTTCTACGGGTCGGAGCGTGGAAGGTCAGATCCCTTAATCGGGCAGGTAGGTTAGAAAATTTAGAAAGGAAATGGATAGGTTAAAGTTACATATAGTGGGAATAAGTGAAGTTCGGTGGCAGGAGGAACAAGAGTTTTGGTTAGGAGAATACAGGGTTATAAATACAAAATCAAATAGGGGTAATGCCGGAGTAGGTTTAATAAGGAGAAAAAATAGGATCAGCTACTACAAACAGCATAGTGAACGCATTATTGCGGCCAAGATAGATACGAAGACCACGCCTACTACAGTAGTTCAAGTTTCTATGGCAACTAGCTCTGCAGATGATGAAGAAATTGAGGAAATTTATGGTGAGATAAAAGTAATTATTCAGGTAGTGAAGGGAGAAAAAAATTTAGTAGTCGTGGGTGACTGGAATTCCACAGAAGGAAAAGGAAGAGAAGCAAAAGTAGTAGGTGAATATGGATTGGAGCTAAGAAATGAAAGAGGAAGCCGCCTGGTAGAATTTTGCACAGAGCATAATTTAATGATAGCTAACACTTGGTTCCAGAATTATGAAAGAAAGTTTTATACATGGAAGAACCCTGGAGGTACTAGAACGTATCAGATAGATTATATAACGGTAAGACAGAGATTATGGAACCCGATTTTAAATTGTAAGAGATTTCCAGGTGCAGATGTGGACTCTGACCACCATCTATTAATTAACAACTGTAGATTAAAACTGAAGAAACTGCAAAAAGGTGGGAATTTAAAGAGATGGGACCTGGATAAACTGAAAGAACCAGAGGTTGTACACAGCTTCAGGAAGAGCATAAGGGAACAATTTACAGCAATGGTGGAAAGAAATATAGTAAAAGAAGAATGGGTAGCTTTGAGGAATGAAATCGTGAAGGCAGCAGAGGATCAAGTAGGTAAAAAGACGAAGGCTAGTAGAAATCCTTGGGTAACAGAAGAGATACTGAATTTAACTGATGAAAGGAGAAAATACAAAAATGCAGTATGTAAAGAAGGCAAAAAGGAATAGAAAAATCTCAAAAATGGTATCGACAGGAAGTGCAAAATGGCTAAGCAGGGATGGCTAATGGACAAATGTAAGGATGTAGACGCTTATCTCACTAGGAGTAAGATAGATACTGCCTACAGGAAAATTAAAGAGACATTTGGAGAAAAGAGAACCACTTGCATGAATATCAAGAGCTCAGATGGAAACCCAGTTCTAAGCAAAGAAGGGAAAACAGAAAGGTGGAAGGAATATATAGAGGATCTATTCAGGGGCGATGTTTTTGACTACAGTATTATGGAAATGGATAAGGAGGTACATGAAGATGAAATGGGAGATATGATACTACGTGAAGAGTTTGACAGAGTACTGAATGTCCTACGTCGAAACAAGACACCAGGAGTAGACAACATTCCGTTAGAACTACTGACAGGCTTGGGAGAGACAGGCCTGACAAAACTCTACCATCTGGTGGCAAGATGCATGAGACAAGCGACAATCCCTCAGACTTCGAGAAGAATGTAATAATTCCAATCCCAAAGAAATCAGGTTTTGACAGGTGTGAAAATTACCGAACTATCAGTTTAATAAGTCGCAGCTGCAAAATACTAACGCGAATACTTTACAGGCGAATGGAGAAAACTGACATAAGCCGACCTCGGGGAAGATCAGTTTGGATTTCGTAGAAATGTTGGAACACGTGAGGCGATATTGACCCTACAACGTATCTTAGAAGAAAGATAAAGGAAACGGAAACCTACGTTTCTAGCATTTTTAGACTTAGAGAAATCTTTTGGCAACGTTGAATGGAATATTCTCTTTTATATTCTGAAGGTGTCAGGGGTAAAATACAGGGAGCGGAATGCTATTTACAATTTGTACAGAAACCAGATGGCAGGTATGAAAGGGAAGCAGTGGTTGGGAAGGGAGTGAGACAGGTTTGTAGCCTCTCCCCGATGCTATTCAATATGTATATTGAGTAAGTAGTAAAGGAAACAAAAGAAAAGTTCGTAGTAGGTATTAAAATCCATGGAGAAGAAATAAACACTTTGAGGTTCGCCGATGGCTCTGTAATTCAGTGAGAGACAGCAAAGAACTTGGAAGAGCAGTTGAACGGAATGGATTGTGTCTTGAAGGGAGTATATAAGATGAACATCCACAAAAGCAAAACGAGGATAATGGAATTCAGTCGAATTCAGTCGGGTGATGCTGAGGGAATTAGATTAGGAAATGATACACATAAAGTAGTAAAGAAGTTTTGCTATTTGGGGAGCAAAATAACCGACGTAGAGAGGATATAAAATGTAGATTGGTAATGGCAAGGAAAGCGTTTCTGAAGAAGAGAAATTACTCTATGTTGAGTATAGATTTAAGTGTCAGGAAGTCGTTTCTGAAAGCATTTGTATGGAGTGTAGCCATTTATGGAAGTGAAACATGGACGATAAATGGTTTAGAAAGGAGAGAATAGAAGCTTTCGAAATGTGGTGCTACAGAAGAATGCTGAAGATTAGATGGGTAGATCACATAACTATTGAGGAGTTGTTGTATAGATTTGGGGAGAAGAGAAATTTTTGGCACAACTTAACCAGAAGAACAGATCGGCTGGTAGGACATGTTCTGAGGCATCAAGGGGTCACCTATTTAGTTCTGGAGGGCAGCGTGGAGAATCAAAATCGTAGAGGGAGGCCAACAGATGAATACACTAAGCAGATTAAGAAGGATGTAGGCTGCAGTAGGTACTGGGAGATGAAGAAGCTTGCACAGTATAGAGTAGCATTGAGAGCTGCATCAAACCAGTCTCAGGACTGAAGACCACAACAACAACAATATAGTAGATCGATATTACAAATAGTAAATCCGCTTAATCACACTAGATCTGAACAAGGTCTGCACTGGCATTCGCTATTAAATGAGTTACGAAATTACACCAGAACTGTACTGAGTGCCATATTGCCTTGAAATCGAAAGATTGCAACGTGATTGCTGGCGCCCAGTTTTTTCAATACAGTCGATGAGAAATATTATGTGCTGCGAAGCCATACTAATACATCAGATGGAATAGATACAGCACAATATCTCCCCAATATACGGATCTATCTGACACCAGTACTGTGAGAGACGTTTATTACTTTTCTCTGAAGACATGACTGTCAGCATCAGCGAGGGGCTCAATAGTATAAGTATTGATACATTAATCATGCAGCTGATCGTCTTATTCATTATTTAGTTTAGTTACCTCATTTTATACCACCTTATTCCGTACTTCCTTACTATTCAATTGTAAGCCGAATGTGGAAACTTTCCTTTAATGGTAAGTTTTCTTTTTTAATTTTACCAAGAGAAATACATATGATTGTTGCCAAATACTGGAATTCTATGATAAGAAGTGTTTAAGAGCTAGATGATGAGCTCAATTTGAATATACTATTACAAATATACGTAGGCCTCCATAATATCTGATCTTCTCCTATTAATAGTGGGTTAAGAGAAGCAGCTGAGATGTTACTATGTTTTCTTGCTTTGGTGGGTTACTCTGAATGTGAAACAAATGATATCGCACTTTTATGGACGCTTCCAGTTACTGTCAGAAAGGAACCTACATTTCCAGACGACACCTTTGGCCGAATCACGATGTCTTAATCTATACTGAGTGAACCAGACCTTCACCGAGGTTTCTGAGGTTTGCCAAGGATATTTTCTCTCGATCGAGGTGGTCCTATAGAATCTCGAATGGTTTAAATACGGGGATTCTGGTGGCAGGAAAAGTGTTATGATTACAGATCGAGAAAAGGAGACAAGGGTTCTCCAAGCAGATATCGTGTGAAACAGCTCGATCTGTTCGTTCATGAAAATACAGAGCGCCGTAGACAAAGACACCCACGTTGATTCTGTGTTCCTTGACTTATGGAAGATATTCTGTAATTGTCCACACTGCCTTTAATTAGTAAACAAAGTACGAACTCACCGAGTATCGGACCAAATACTTGACTTCATTCAGGCTACCTAAAAGACGGAACGCGGTACGGTGTACTTAACGTATGATATCCTGTCCGGTCACAGTAAAGTGACCACCTGTTTAAAGCCTAAATAAGCACCTTTTGCATCGTGGATCACTGCGAGACATCAAGGAATAGAATCAATGAGGTTCAGGAAAGCAATGACAGTGGCTGAAGCGATGCTAATTTCAATCCCGTAGCCAGCTGCGTTCGATTTCTCGGTTGAAGATCACAAAGCGATGAGCCGAGTCGCGCGGGGTGGCCGCGCGGTTAGAGGTGCCACGTCACGAATTGTGTGGTCTCTCCCGCAGGAGGTTCGAGCCTCTGGCATGTGTATGTGTTGTACATAGCGTAAAGATTGTGTAAGTCTAGGGGCCGATGACCTCAGCAGTTTGGTCACTTAGAAATTCACACACACACACATATATATATATATATATATATATATATATATATATATATATATATATATATATATATATATATATATATATATACCCATCGAGGTAGTCCCATAGATTGTCGATTGGCTTAATGCCGGGGAAAAACAAATGGCGTGTAGGGGCGGAAATAGTACCCAAGGGGAGATGCATAATTTTATTGATATATAGTACCTTCCAGAATGACGAGACCACCCACACCGTAATTTTTTGCGGTGTTTACGTTCAGACGTTTCACGCCCATTTGTGTAATGGGGCATAGAACAAGATCGATATGACGAAGCCACCTGTCGCCACTCATTGCACATCCAGTAGCACTAATGGCGTGCAAATTCCAGCCTTCCTCGGCGGTTAAGAGCAGTCAGCATTGGTGCACGTACCAGATTCTTGCTGTGGAGACCCAAGTGTAGCAACGTTGACTGAACAGTCGATGAGGAGACACTGCTGGCAGAATCTTCGCTTATCTGACGGGCGCACGTCTACCCGCTCGTACACATCGCTGTAGCTGTTGTTCGACGCTGTATCCATGACCTGTGGTGCAGTACAGTTGACTGGGTACCAATTTTGGATAGCGCTATTTTGTACTGCACGGTATGCTTTAACCACGTCGGCACGCAGACAGTTTACAAATTTAGTTATTTCTGAAATGATTTCACAATTTTCCCGAAATCGAACGTTAATGCCCTTTTGGACGTCTGTTATGTCATTCCGTTTCCGCAGTACGACACACTTTATATACCTTCCGTTGCTAGAGCTGTCACCTGTTACCCGCGAGTCGTTACAGTATACATTAATGTCACTGGGCCGTGTATTTACAGATGTGAAGATAATGTCTGAAGTACTACAAGGGAGGGTAATAGGGCCGTTACTGTATACAAGATATATTAATTATCTGGAAGAGGAACGTCGGAAGCTGAATGATGCTTCTAGTACACGACGCTGTTGTCTGCAGGAAGTGGGCAGGGATCCGCAGTATCCATGACTGCTACAGTGACTGACAGTTGACTCTGAACATAAACAGATATAAATAGATGGGAGAGCACTTACCCGCGAAAGGAAAAAGTGCGGAGTTCGAATCACGGTCCAGCACACAGTTATAATCTGCTAGGAAGTTTCACATCAGCGCACACTCCGTTGCTGAGTGAAAATCTCATTTCATAAATAGATATAACTCACTGCGTATAAACAGGCTGACGTACGATACTACGCGATTACTATACTGGTGAAAATAAACTGGAAACATAGTGTACCGTAAAAAAATAAATATCTAGAATGAGGAGACCTAAATTGAACTGGCTACTTAAAGTACTAGCCGTGATGGCAGATGCCATGCGGAGATTCATTGCAAGAATCGAAAGGAAATATAGTTCATCAACGAAAGAAGTGGCCTGCAAAGCAAATATTGGATCGATACTACAATATTGCTAGCAGTTAGAGAGTCTTACCAATTAACTTAAGGGGTCAAGTACATAGAACGGGGGCAGTACGTTTCGTCACGAATTTGTTTAGATGGCGCTAAAGCAGCGGTCATCAAACTGCAACCTGCGCCCGCAATACTTAGCCAGATTTAAGAGCGATATGCTTCTAGCAACTGACAGCAGAATCCAAAACCGTCCACTAGTTTTCAGAGTTTATTAAGAGGTTATTTGTCACACTGAGTAGCAATAAAAATACTTGCAGAGAAAATAACATTTTAAGACGGGCGTAATTTTAACTGACGTTGGATTAAGTGGTCTGTGAGATAAGTTAAGCTTGCCTCTTGCGTTAGGGGTACAGGGGCAAGCAGAGCTGTCACTGAGGGCTCAACAGAAGTGTGAGGAGTGCTTACAACTCACGAGCGTTCACAGATAACATCGAACAGCTGCTATGGTACACTCGTAAATGTCAAACGAAAATAATACGGATTCCTGAGTGCACAGTACAGACAGAGTCATCTTGAAATGTGGTACATATTTGTATTAAGTAATATAATATCAGAATGAGATTTTCACTCTGCAGCGGAATGTGCGCTGGTATGAAACTTCCTGGCAGATTAAAACTGTGTGCCGGACGGAGACTCGAACTCGTGACTTTTGCCTTTCGCGGGCATGTCCTCTACCAACTAAGCTACCCAAGCACGACTCACGACCCGTCCTCACAGCTTTACGTCTGCCAGTATCTCGTCTCCTACCTTCCAAACTTTACAGAAGCTCTCCTGAGAACCCTGCCGAACTAGCACTCCTGAATGAAAGGATATTGCGGAGACATGACTTAGCCTTTTTTCAGGAGTGGTCGTGTCTCACGTTGCAATTACTGTTATTAACTATTACAACGTACTGAGTTATCTAGATTACGATTTAATACGAAGATCGTTAGGGATAGTTGTAAGGTGAGAGGACGGGAAATGTGGCTATTGCATATTTCTTTCCCTGAACAGCGCTACGACAATCCCAGAAGTGGTCACACTTGTTCTGCTTGATTTTTCCATCATTGTCAGTGATACATAAGAAATAAGTTTTACAATATCAATGATTAAACAACATATTTCGGTCCATAAAAGTAGATCCTTCTGGCTTATTTCAGTTTGATAGTTTCTACTGTAGATGACTAATGCCGACATGCCATACTATCGCTAAAAATGGCTACACTACTCGTCTGAAAAAAGAGTCGCAAGGTGTTCACGTCAATAGGAGTCAGTTGCTTCCAGAACACACCCGTAATGCTACAAATAAAACTTATTTCTAAACCCTTTTATATACAGAGCTATCATCCACAATCAGTCACAATAATGAATTACTTAGGTTATATTATTTAAAACAATTCCTGTGCAGCTGTATTTCAGCTGATACAAAAGACCGATGGAAAATTATATGCTGCAAGCACTTCGTTTTCTTTCAGATAATTGCATGTACAAACGCCTGGAAAGCTAGGCCTGAAATCAGAAAAATAAACAGGCGATGGCAATAGCGACAGTACCCGCTTCGATACGGAAAATTAGTCACTATGTAAACCTTCTCGAAACATGTATGCAGCTCGAATATATTACTTTCTTTCTGACTTAAAAATATTTAATGGATGCTTCACAATATGTAGGCTCATAATAGGTGAGTGGTAAGTTTCCATCAGAAACCATGGATTGGTGAAAATTCAATTTATCTTTGAGTTCCACGTTATGGCCCCACCTCCACCCCCCGTGGACGGACCTATGTGGTCCGTGGTGTAGCCCTACAATATCAGTATTGACTATTTATCGAAAAAGTTAGGCGGACGATCAGCAGACTATAGTGACAGTAGCAACAACAGAGGCGTTCTCTATCACAGAGAGATTTACTGTTGGAATTCGAAGATGGCTCAGGCAACGTATTACTTACGTTCGTGCAGCTCTCGTGATATGACCTCGTCCAGTGAATCACTTAAACTGGATCCCTTACGGATGATTATTAACAGTCGTTCTTCCTGTGAACCAATCTCAAATGCCACAGAGAACGGGCAAAGTATTGTGAAGGAGGTATATCCGCCGCCTCACACTGTAAAACGACTTGACTTGTACAGATGCAGATATAGATACAGAGAACTTTTCTCTCTTGAACGAAATCTTCGGTGCTGGGATGCCGTATAACAGTATATTTCCTGTTACAGCTGCAATCGCCGGCATATGTTATGATTTCGGTGGTAACTAAGGATATCGCTAACTGAGCAACGAATGGGTGCCGAATGTCGTAGGAGGAATGGTCAGTATTCATGGATATGCCAGGAACGCTTATCTGAAGCCAAAAGATTCCCAATCATCATATGACCTATTCTAAATGGTTTCCAAGATACAACACATTTAATGTTTCTTTTGTACGGTATTCTTGTGTAAGCCGGTCGATGTGGCCGAGCGGTTCTAGGTGCTTCAGTCTGGAACGTCGCGACCGCTACGGTCGCAGGTTCGAATTCGGCCTCGGGCACGGATGTCTGTGATGTCCTTAGGTTAGTTAGGTTTAAGTAGTTCTAAGTTCCAGGAGACTGATGACCTCAGATGTTGTCCCATAGCGCCATTTTTTTCTTCTTGTGTAACTCGAAAACAGAGGTCTCTAGAGAAAACGAGTCACAGCAAAAAATTGAAGTACATTACCGTTCTTAGAGAAATATGTCCAATTATTTTATTCCCTAGGACTAATAGTTTGCGCGAAAAGAGCGAGAGAACGTTGAAAACCTCACGCGATGCGCATGCGCTGGAGCTTAGCTAGTTTTTGTAGCCCAATTTGTGGTAATTTCTCGACTTGATAGACCACAAATGTTCCATACGGAATTTTCGTCTGGGATTCCTCTACACTACTATGTGAATCGTGGTGACTCTAAAAAAATGGTTCAAATGGCTCTGAGCACTATGGGACTCAACTGCTGTGGTCTTAAGTCCCCTAGAACTTAGAACTACTTAAACCTAACCAACCTAAGGACATCACACACATCCATACCCGAGGCAGGATTCGAACCGGTGACCGTAGCAGTCGCACGGTTCCGGACTGCGCACCTAGAACCGCGAGACCACTGCGGCCGGCTTGTGGCTCTAATTTTGGTGGTAAGACTTACCACTTCCGCCATTAGCTGCTTAGGTTGCCAATGTCGATCGTGTGTCGCCAACTAAGGTCTTTGGTCGAGGTGTGTTTGTTGTGGGCTTTTGCGGGGCCTGGGGAGGCCAACTGGCTGAGGGGCATGTATGTGACAAGTTGCGACTTTTCGGGGACTCCTGCCTTCCGGCGCAGGTCTCGAAGAATGCCATAGGGTTAAATCCTTCGGTAGCAAGAGTGGCCGGCGCACTTAAGAATTTGTAGCGGCTGATGGTGCGAGGAGAGAAGGACGTCGTTTGTAACCTGGTCGTCGGGTTCTCGGCCTACTTTGCAAAGTTAAGGTTTACGCCTCCTCGAAGATAGTCTGTGTGGCTTGGAAGCAATAACACACTGGCTGGAATATTGCAAGTTACGGCTCCTTCTCACATAGGTGGAGTTGTTGTTTCCTTATTTTAAACCACTTGATGTCGTAAGGCCATGCCTGTGTTATATGGAATGGGGCCTGTTATATCAACAGGGTCTGAGCGCAAGACCATTTTCCAGCGTTACTAATTCCATTTTGTGTTCTACGCCATATTGCGTGTAAGTCTAAGAGTAGTCCCTGAGATAGGTTTTGTGAATATATGCGTATGTTTGTGTCATTGAATTAGCGCGTGCTGACATGATAGGCAGTGAATATTAGTAATTTTAAGGACTGTTAAATTTAACCTATTTGTACCCGCTTGTCATTAATCTAAATATTTTCCTTTTACTCCCCGATCACTCTTGTGTGGAGCTTTATTTCCCCATCTGTGTTGTCAGGGCAGCCTTAGCGGCAAACGGGGCATTGTTGTTCCCTGGGTCCGGAGCAGAGGCGTGTTTGTTGGCCCGGCGGCACTCCGATCGTCGCTAGGGGTCTGGGTCGGTTGACAGTCGATCGCCCCTACCGGCCACGTAGGTGTGGCTCAAGTGAAGTAAAGTCGATCCTTTCATGCTGGCCATGGCGGAGCGTCGCCGTTCGTGCGGGGACTAGTAGTTACAGCTATTTGGTAAATTTAAAGAGCTGAGGAGCTTAGCGCTGTTAGTGAAGCGTGAGGTTTTACATCATTACACCTTTGTAAGTGTTGTTCATGGATGACACCCTTATCACAACTTCTCAGCGATAGTAGTATACGACCTATTACTTGTCAAGATCACCAGGCGAACCCTACCTTGACTCATAGTCATTAGCTGCTACACTTGCAACGAAATTCCGCTGCTCGTTCCTTGTTGGCTATCATATCCGTCTGCTGTGGCTTTGAGGTTACTTTGAATTTTGGAAAACTGTTTACTTATTAAGGATTGCGTCAAAGTTTCTACTGGTCTGTACCAAGTCCAATTACATTTCAATTGCATGTAATTCAACTTACCTTCAAATTTACGCAATCGTATATTTATTAAGTCTTGTTGTTAATGTTTGGTCGCGATGTACGGGTGGCCATTTGTGTTTAAATGTACACCTTTCCCGTGGGCCTGTTTGAGAGACTGTGCAGTTTATTATTTAGGGAATTTTTTAAGGATTGTTCATTGCTAAAAGGCTTCCCAACAACTTCTGTCAGCGCGTGTCTCGTGAGCAACCCGGGATTTGAATGGATGTTGTTCAGCTGTGTGACGGTCAGCTAGGCTTCACATTTGTTAGTACATTTAACAGCTGTTACCGTAATTCATCTGATTGATAAAACTATTTGTTGAACCTGCTTGAAACCACGCTCAGTTGATGTAACAGTTTTCTTTTCGGGAACTCTGTTCTTTCCATTTTGATGTCCTGGATTTAATAATAACATTTTTAAGGGTTGTTCAGATTTCTACTTCCTTTAATAAGTTAAAAGGTTTTTAAATTGCAGTGATAATATTGTCAGTAAGTAATAAAGTGTATACACGAAACAACAAAAGACAAGTGTGTGGGTCCACCTTACATGATTTTCCCTTAACCCATCCCTATCCTAGTTGTGAGGTATCACTGTGGTACGTTGCTAAAAATGATCATGCATGGAATAATACCTAAAATACATAACAATGTGTCCTCTCTAGGAGTCCATTCGAAATAGGGCCTCTGTCCATCTGAAGATTTTTGCAGCAGATAATGGTGCCTGTCGTATCGCTCGGCATTGACCAATTATCCTGCGACTCACTGCGTAATACTTTCAATGAGGGAGGTCATTGTAATACTATTCGGTAGCCTGCCTAATTTATACTAAAAGTTTTCCCACTTCATATTCGACTCAACAGCACATTACATACGTGACAAGACATGGACTTTACTGAAGCTGAAATTTACAACTAGAAGAGACAGTCCTCCTAGATGATCGGTTAGACTACACTGAAGAGGGCTGTTGCAAAGTGCTGTTTGCTACGTGGAGACGATAGAGATGTAAAGGGGTGGGAGAGGGGTGACACGTGAAAGGCTCTCTGGAAAGTTTGACATGCGGCGGGGTGAGTCGGGAGCTTGTGTGCTGTGGAGTTTACCAAGAGCTGGCGTGTGGAAATGTCAGATAGTTGCAGCCCCTGCACCGCCTTTGGTGGAACGTACCGAGCTCTAGGCAGCGTAGCTTTTAGTCCTGTCATCAGGGGTGTCTCGCTGGAAAATGTTGGGTGTTTCTTCTACTTTCTTACTCTTTGTTTTTGTGCAGCAGTGAATATAAATTTGCAGTATATCCTATAATAAATAAAAATAAAACATAAATAATAAATAAAATTTTTAAAGACAGTCGGAACGTAATTAAAACTGAAGAGGAAGTGAAATATTACTACTTTGTCGGTCTTTTGGCTTTTACCTCGAAGTAAAGCTCATGTAGTATATCTGTAGCTCGGAACTTGCCATGAATCCGTCGAATAGACCATTTTCCTACGCTGTGATCAATGTAAATACTACTGCACGGGCCCACCACTGGCAATATGTTAATAACGCTACTCAAAAGTCTGTTAGAAATTAATTTTAATAACATAGGCGGTATCTTATTGCGATAATATTTTATGGAACTGTGTGTAATAAAGTAAGAAAGACAAATATATTAAATACGAGGGAACAAAATTTACTTACGTACAGTTATGCCGCCAAAGTCTTTATAGATTTGGAAGTGTCCAGGCTTATTGATGTTGATCTTGTATATTTCTTTTACTGCCTGCCTCTTTTTTTTTGGTGGCTAATCATTAATTCTCATTGTTGCACCCGGAAAAATGTGAAAGGAGAAAATAATACTGAACGCCCCCAAAACGCTCCAGCAACGGAGCACCGTGGGAACACGACTGAATTTTATTACACCGGTTGCTGTTAGAGTGTATGTTTATTTAGTTTTCTCGTTTTCGAGTGAACGGCCACTAGCCCGGACTGTCATGTAGGGTCTGGTGATAGCCAGAACGACTGCTGCTACATCGTGACTGCTTATTTCATGGCTTCCTATCTGAAAGGAAGGTATAAATAGACTAGAAGACTCTTAAACCGATTAATTTATTGGAACATTTTGTTAACGAGAGGCGACTACGATGCGAAACGTTTTACGACGGTGTAGGGGTAGCGTATTGGACTAGTAATCCAAACGTTCTTGGTGTAAGACCTTGCTTAAATTTTGAATAAACACTATCGGCAACGACGGGAGAAGAACTCTGGCACAAGGAGTCACCTTCGTTTTGCCAGTGGCCTTGTCGAAAATTTCGGATTAGCCTCCGTCCGATCCCCAGGAGGGGACTTCCATAGAGGGACGTCACCATGAGAAATAGCTTGAATGCCTCAGATTTGCTCAATAATGTTCACGTCTGGGGAGTTTGGTGGCCAGCGGAAGTGTATCAACTCAGGAGATTGTTCGTCGAGCCACTCTGTAGCAATCCTGGACGTATGGGGTGTCGCATTGTCCTGCTGGAACTGCCGAAGTCCGTCAGAATGCATAATGGACGTGATTGAGGCAGGTGATCATACGGGACACTCACGTACGTGTCACCTGTCCGAGTCGTATCTAGAGCCATCTAGACTTCAGCTGTACACACACCACACCATTACAGAGCCTCCTGTAGCTTAAACAGTCCCGTGCTCACATGCAAGGTCAATGGATTCATGAGGTTGTCTCCATACCCGCACAAGTGCATCCGCTCGATACAATTTGAAACGAGACTCGTCCGACAAGGCATTATGTTTCCAGTCAACAGTACAATGTCGGTGTTGATGGACCCAGACGAGGCTTAAAGTTTTGTGTCTTGCAGTCATCAAATGTACACGAGTGAGTCGGCTCCGAAAGCCCGTATGGATGACGTTTCGTTGAATGGTCCGCACGCTTACACATGTTGATGACCCAGCATTTAAATCTGCTGCAGTTTGCGGAAGGGTTGCACTTCTGTCACTTTGAAAGACTTTTCTTCAGTCGTCGTTGGTGCCATTCTTGCAGGATCTTTTTCCGGTCGCAGCCATGTCAGACATTTGTTTAACAGATGCCTGATATTCACAGTAAGCTTGTGAAACGGTCGTAAGGAAAGTTCCCACTTCATCGCTATCTTGGAGATGCTGTGTTCCATCTCTCGTACGATGACTATAACATCACGTTCAATTTCACTTAAATCTAACAACTGCCCCAGACACTTGTGGTCTTACATGGGCGTTGCCCACCACAGCACCGTATTCTGCCTATTTACATATCTCTGTATTTGAATACGCTTGCCTATCCAGTTTCTTTGGCGCATCAGTGTATGTCAGAAATGCCCAAATGAAAAACATATTCTGCATTTAGATTTGAGATAAGCGGCAACAAAATTTACCTTACAAAGTAATATTGTTCATCAATGACCTTTATAATATGCATACCACATGGGTGTCTGATCTAACGTTCGGTCACTCTAAAAAATGTTTTTTATGACGTACGTTAATGGACGGTCTAGGACCAAACACTACAGAGCTTCCAGAATGAGATTTTCACTCTGCAGCGGAGTGTGAGCTGATATTAAACTTCCTGACGGATTAAAACTGTGTGCCGGACCGGGACTCGAACTCGGGATTTCTGCCTTTCGGGGGCAAGTAATCTACCAACTGAGCTATCCAGGCACGACTCATGACCCATCCTCACAGCTTCAATTCTACCAGAAAGTCGTCTCCTAACTTCCAAACTTCACAGAAGCTCTTCTGCAAACCTTGCAGCACTAGCACTCCTGGAAGAAAGGAGGACGGGTCGTGGGTCGTGCTTGGGTAGCTAAGTTGGTAAAGCACTTGCCAACGAAAGGCTATGATCCCGAATTCGAGTCTCGGTCCGGCACACAGTTTTAATCTGTCAGGAGATTTCACTATTGAATTTCATGGAAAATGTCTTAATGTTTTTACCAACACAGCACAATGTTCTTTCTCACTGAGTATGCTTTTCTAACTTCGAACACACTCATAAATGAGACTGGTGTCATATTTTCTACCACAGTGCCTACAGTCTGCATGTATAATGTATGTATCACCGATTAATGTACGCATACTGATGTTTGGGAGGCCATATTTTCACAGTGTCGCTTGTGCACGCTGTGCAAGCCGCGTGAACGGATTCGAATGTTAACAAAAGAAAAAAAAGGAATTCTTGTGTACTTAACTTTTGTATAAGTTACAGTTAATCTTTTTCGGTAACGTTAATAGTGTCAGCTGTGCAAGCCTTGCAAACAAACTCCCATGGCAAAAATATATAACCAAATCTTGTGTGTACCTAACATTCTACTCTCGTGTTATTTTAACCAAACCTTACATTCTAACATGCAAAATAATCATAAAAAGGTTCAGTCCTCCTTCCTTGCAATACCTTTGCTAGATAAAGTTTCGTCTCAGCCAACCACAAGGCACCTTCAGTGGGCCTCTGTGTGGTACAAGTGAAATCTCATGAAACATTCGTATAAGTGTGGTTATCACCCTCCACACTAACTTCATTACATTGAACACCTTGCGTGGTACCACGTCAAAACCTGAATCTATCATATTGTGTTACAGTTAAGTATATTCAACAAAGAAACGTACATGGAAATGGCAATTCGCTTGAGTGAATTGCATGATAACCCCGCTCTACGGGAAGTATCATGATGTCGAATGCGGGCGTCTCCTCTGAGCTTCGTGCTGCGCGTTGCAAGGGCGCACAGAACACACACACACACACACACACACACACACACACACACACACACACGTAACCACGATATGAGCTATGTACATTCACAACAGGTGCCCTACAGTCCAGGCAAACACAAAAATGAACCTCTGAGCACAACAAATACGTACAATTACTACGAAGGAAAATCTATTCACAAAATACTGGGCGTTGTCAACAGTCATCTACAATGTTCGATGACATTACTGCACTCTATTGAGCCACAGAGTCTCTCAAGCTGTTGGCGTTAAATATATCAATCTCGCCCTCTTCATCAGAGGTTGCGTTGGAATTCAGTGATACTATCTGTCGCACTGACTGTGGCCCCTCGTACAGGGGGAAGAACTTCAGTATTTTTTTTTTTAAATTAACACATAACTGTTTGACTCTATTGCTGTTATTTAATTACGATCTACGTTTCGGCCTTTTATGGCATTTTCAGGTGGTCGCATGAAAGGCCGAAACCTAGGTCTAGAGAGTCAAGACAGAGGCGAATGCGACCTAAAGGTTTGAGGAGCAAAACCAGTGGACTTGTCCATTGAGTAGATGGTATAGGCGCAATAGCTCCACTATTTTGCGAAGTTCATAAATGATTTTGTTCCTTAATGCAATGGGAACAGTTCCGGTTCGGCAAACTTTCTGCTGAGCATTGTCTTTATAGGGATACGTCCAACAAAACTGTAGCCTAACCTCAACTATCAGAAAAGAGTTCTGGGTATTCTTTCAGCTAGCTAGCTATAGTGCCTTTTGCATGGAATGCAGACACTGATAACACATTGTCCTGAATGATAAAGCCAAACAAATCAAATGAATCAAGAACAAATATGTTCTCACAATCGCATGATTGTAGCACCTTAAAAGACGCTGTTAGCATATGCGAACGATACATGGCAGGTAAAGTACATTTTCCTAGAACGAGAATGTCTTGTCCATTAGAAGCTGCCAGGCGCGTGCTAGTTCCAGATACGAACGGGGAGCCTAACAATTCACACGTATTACGGTTCAGCAATGTACCAGAGGCACCTGCGCCCAACTGAGATTTCCTACAAAGAAGTAAATCAACAAAAAGTTTGTTGGACTGGCGTAGCACTGAAGAAACTGTTGGCTTGCTTATTTTGATAACGCCTGTTGCAGACTTTGAAAATACTACATTAATGACAAGAGCCTTGTCACTAGATTTTAGTGAGTGGGCCGAATTCTTATGTTTGTTCCGTTGCAAATGTACGAATGGTACATGTCCATTCCTGCTGCAAGTGTAACACTCTGCTTGGCGTTTGTGCCACGGACAACACCGAGGCCAGGACCTAATTATGTTCTCCTCTGTAGCCGCCTGTTTAACGAGCTAGCAATTTAACTACTCCACTGACGAACCAATTGGAACATAAACTTTTTACTTCCAAGAATCAGCATGCCCATTCTGCTTCTTGCATATCTTTTCATTTATTTGCTTTTACATTTCTTCCAAGACAGCTATATAGAAATAGAAATATTTTGTTCTGTATTCACTCTTGAATGGAAAATATTTAACTCGTTTTTCGTGTAAAATCACCTTGGGGTGAATGCCGTTGGCAATTCTACAATTCAATTATCTCGACGTCTCACGCCCGTAGCCGTGTACATCTGTTGGGGAAATGTTTAGATACAGTTTCCCAAATACCTAAAGAAAGCCCATTTTCTTCTCCGCCAAAAGTTGGTTTTAGTGCGCGATGTCTAAAGAAAGTATTGGGTGTCGAAAGCCAAACCTGAAATAGAATTGAATGCAATTGGTCTGTGTGACTGTACGTGAACAGGAAAGTGTGAGCACATCGTGTTACATCATTACCTATCTGCCATTTTGTCGTCCTAGTACCCCGCTACAACGGCGAACTGAGTAGCGTATGCTTCGATGGATTGGCGTTACTGTGGTTCATACCGTCCCCGGTATATGCACATTTTTGCAGTTGCCTGTGTGGCCACATCCAGAATGGTGCGAGAGATATTGTGCAGAAATTCTTATAACTACTGTTCTCACAAATAGTTTCGTCAAACCACGTACCCTCTTCTTTGTCGAGCGTCTGCCGTGCTACGGGTAAAGCATTATATTTCATCTTACTTCTCGCCCCCAGATAGGCTTCTAAATTCCTTCTGCATGCTTTCGTGTGGAAACAGTAATTCTGCTGAAATTAGGCAGTGGCATGTCCCAGCCCGTGCAACAGGAATCCGGGCTGCAAATTCGTTGCCGTGACCCGCGCCATAAGGACATTACCTTGTCGCACTGCAGACACTTCTTGCCCGAGGGCTGATGTTCTTCTTTGTGTTTCTTTCGTCGTTCTACTTTCCTTATCTACGCGCTCAGAGATATTAGTCATCTGCGTGTTTACCAGCGTTTCTAAATTGTCAGCCTTCATTTTACACTCGTCTGTCACCTCGTCAAGGCTGTTAGTGATCTCCGTTCGTGTTCTTTTGGTTTCGGTCTCTAGTTTGTACCTAGCTTCAGCGATGTGTCCGTGAAGCTTTTGATTGACAAGTTTTAGCTCGGTTTCCAGTCTTTCAAACGGAGTTTGCCGGCCGCGGTGGTCTCGCGGTTCTAGGCGCGCAGTCCGGAACCGTGCGACTGCTACGGTCGCAGGTTCGAATCCTGCTTCGGGCATGGATGTGTGTGATGTCCTTAGGTTAGTTAGGTTTAAGTAGTTCTAAGTTCTAGGGGACTAATGACCACAGCAGTTGAGTCCCATAGTGCTCAGAGCCATTTGAACCATTTTTGAAACGGAGTTTTAATCTCCTCCCTCGTGGCTGTTAACTGAGATGTCTGGTCTTCTAACATCGTGAAAATTCGGTCCATATGGCTCTGACTTTGTGTGTCCCCCTTAGACGTGCCTTGTGTGTCCCTGCTCACTCCCGAATTTCCTTCATTGGCCTGCCTGTTTTTAATGCACCCAGAATTTTCGTGCTTCCAACTCCAGTGTCTCTTGATTGCTCACTCACATACGAAATCTTCTTCATTGGCCTGACGTTTTCCATATTTACCGATTAGCAAACATCAACTGCATAGAAATACAGAACTACAAACGAAAAGCGCTATTGCCTGTTCTTGATTGTGGGTACCTGATCTGGAAAGGGTGGTAGTCTTCCTTGGTGTTTTTTTTGTTTTGTTTGTTAAACAACTGTCTCACTATACGGGATTATAGCCATTACTGTGAGCGATGTTTTCGAGGACCTTTAAGTCGTTCTGTAAATTTTCTGGCGAAAGTGGAATGGAAAGGGCTCGATGGATACTCGAGTGAAAGGCCATTTTATGGGCCTGAGGATGTGGAATCAGGTGGAATGACGTTGTCGGAATAGGCTGCTTTTCGAAAAATGTTGAAATCTGTTTGTTGCCAATAATGGATAGAGTCAGACAGAGATAGACTAAGGTCCTATCAGCTGTCTCATTTTCTTTCGTAAAGCTAATCTTTTCATGGCGGTCATTGAAAATAGAAAATAACAGTTCTAGGCTTTAATGGGAACCGTCAAACACAAACAGCAAGTCATCTGCATATCTCGCATGCAAAATTATATTGTTTGCCAGGTGCGGATGATTCTGAAAAAACCTCTGCTTCATTATACCAGCTAACGGGCTGCCCATAGCTGGGCCACAGGGATACGAGTTTAATTTATTATTAAAAGAGAAGTAATTGTGTTTTAGGGTGCTGCGTGACAGAAACATGGGTTCATCAATCTCAGAGACAGATAATTTTTTATGGGGTCGCAAATTGGATTCCATAATGTCCATCGTCTGCTCAACAGATACGTTAGTATACATACTTGTTATATCAAAAGATACGAGTTTTGTGATATCAGAACAAGCTAAAGTTTTGTGTTTGTTGGCCAGGTCTGCAGAATTTTTGACAGAAAATCTTTTTCCAACACAAAATTATCTTTCAGTTTACGGTGTAGGAGCCTGGCTAATTTATGATAGCCACTATTGGTACTGTCAACGATCGAACCGATAGGATGAGAACTTGCGTGAACCTTAAACTGGCTTCTCTAAATACGAGTAGGTGGTTTCGGATTCATATTTATAAGGCATTTTTTCTGAAACTCTCCGATTAACTATTTTGAACTATTAAGACCCCATCTGATCTCTTTTTGTGGCACGGGTGTGGGGTCCACTCCTCTTGGCACAATGCAATTTTCCTCAAATAATACTTCTGTTTGGCGTATGTACTCGCTTTTGTAGGCGATATTTAAGGAATTGCTTTGTCGGCCTTAGTTACATGTGCGTCGTCGTTTTTAAGTTTGATGTACAGTAGAAACAGGATTTTTAACAGAGTAATCATTTTGGACAATTTTACAGGCCTCATAAGCTATTCTTGTTTGCGCATTTTTTGCTGTTTTAGAGCATAAAGACCTACTTTGAGGACGACAATTAAATTTTGTACACTTTGAGAAGTGCATTTTGGTGGTACATTAAACTTGAAATCTTGACATGGAGGTCGTTCTCAGCTGCCGGCCGGAGTGGCCGAGCGGTTCTAGGCGCTTCCATCTGTAACGGAGCGACCACTACGGTTGCAGGTTCAAATCCCACCTCGGGAATGGATATGTGTGACGTCCTTAGGCTAGGTAGGTTTAAGTAGTCTAGGGGACTGATGACCTAAGAAGTTAAGTCCCATAGTGCTCAGAGCCATTTTTTTTTCGTTTTCAACTTTGGAGAAATAAATGTCTTATTCACTACGCGTTTGTAAAACTGGGGTAGGGCGGCCGCCACATTACATGTGTTACGAATGCCAAAAGCATCAACACGATTCAATAATTTAGTTAGCGTTCTTTTATGTCTAACACTAATTTCGGTTTTACAATTAGCTAACCACAAACTAATATGCAGCCAAAAAAATCAATATGAAATTGAAAGTAGTCTCAAAGATTGTGGAAAGCTGAAGATACAGTTCATATGCTTCTTCGTTCAGGCTGTCTTTCTTGAAATACAACTCAGCATAACTATCATTTAAAATTTGGTGTAGGGTGTTTGTTTTTAAGACCATTGGACTTATTAAAAAATTTGTTATTAATGTAGTCTTTTACAAAATCAGGTACTAAATTTCACATATTTCATTGCTTAATGGAAGATATTGCCATACCTGTTTTAAGTATTTTATACACTGCGTCAGTATATCTGTTAGCTGCTGTACTTGCCTCGGCAGGTACAAATTTACAAATCTTTAATATAGTGCATCGCTTCAGCAAGCGTGAATTGTTCAGACAATAAGAAATTAAGCCATGTGTTGCAAGTTAATTTTTTTTTAAATTTTACGTAGGTTCCGATGCCAATAATGGTATCTTATTCAGAACCTTTAAATTAACCCCTACAGGCGTATATATCAATCTAATGATTTCATAATAAAGGAAAATCGTGATACTTACAAAAATTATATTATTTTCAAGTCCAAACGTTGGCCATGTCACAGAATAAAACTAATACAGAATAAGGACGCATAATCATAAGATTATGCATGTCAGTGCTAAGAACAATAAGAAAAACGTAGACGGAGCTACGCCGGGCCAGGAATAAGGGTCACGCCGGAAGACCTAACCGAGCGGTTCTAGGCGCTACAGTGTGGAACCCCGCGACCGCTATGGTCGCAGGTTCTAATTGTGCCTCGGGCATGGATGTGTGTGATGTTCTTAGGTTAGTTAGGTTTAAGTAGTTCCAAGTTCTAGGGGACTGATGACCGCAGCCGTTAAGTGCCATAGTGCTTAGAGCCATTTGAACCAATAACGGTCACACGTAAGCAACAAGGATTCTAGGCGTCGCGAACAGTTCCTCGGCGAGGCTCGGCCAGCAGCCAAATGCATGCGCCAGCGCATGCGCAAGTGCTAGAGACAATCTGTCTCAAAATTATTAGCGCAACGTAAATTGTAAAGAAAATGACACAGGAAGCCATCCTGCAAATGGACAAATGCCTACCTATGGTTGTTGTTGTGGTCATCAGTCCTGAGACTGGTTTGATGCAGCTCTCCATGCTACTCGATCCTGTGCAAGCTTCTTCATCTCGCAGTACTTACTGGAGCCTACATCCTTCTGATCTGCTTAGTGTATTCATCTCCTCGTGTCCCTCTACGATTTTTACCCTCCACTCTATCCTCCAATACTAAATTGGTGATCCCTTGATGCCACAGAACATGTCTTACCAACCGATCCTCTCTTCTGGTCAAGTTGTGCCACAAACTTCTCTTCTCCCCAATTCTATTCAATACCTCTTTATTAGTTATGATTTACCCAACTAATCTTAAGCATTCTTCTGTAGCACCACATTTCGAAAACTTCTATTCTCTTCTTGTCTAAACTATTTATCGTCCATTTTTCACTTCCATACATGGCTACACTCCATACAAATACTTTCAGAAACGACTTCCTGACACTTAAATCTATACTCGATGTTAACAAATTTTTCTTCTTCAGAAACACTTGCCTTGCCACTGCCCGTCTACATTTTATATGTAACAGTTCGTTAAACAATTTTCCTTTCAACTATCTGAGAGCAAGTAGCGCTAAAGAACGTGCAACAAACATTTTGCAAATATTTTCCAAGCTTGCTCACAATGTCATCTGCCATGACCTGTGTGGGCCGCGTGACTGTGTTTTTTGGTAACGACACAATGTGAATCTGTTTTACCAGACGTGGACATAAATGTTGATGTGAACTAACAATACTCTCTTATTAAATCACCAGCAGTGAAAGGGAGCTTTGTTGCTCAACTGAACAGCACACTCATCTGATTTTTCTACCGTTCTTCCTCCTCGTCAGAGACCCTCTTTTTAATTTTGAAACCTTCTGCCCACGCTTAGGTCCTTCACATTTTTCGTTTCTCTATTCTTTGACTTGGTAAGACAAGCAGTGGCACGGTAAACTGAACTACAGTCAGTGTCTTATGATACAATAAACATATTACATACCGATATTGGCGGGAAAAAGGATAAGATTGCTCGCAATGCGGAATGAAATGCGAAGACATTGTTGTTGTTACACAATGCTGACTCGTCATTGCTGCTATTAGATGGCACAGCTGTCAAAATTAATGCTTCTCCCACGTTGTCGCGACCACATAGGGCGCGCATGTCTCTCCCTCAACTGCTCTGCTCGCGAGTAAGAGCGCGAGCAGACGCGAATTCTTGCGCGCTATTACAGATGAGTTGTTGATCGTGTGTGTGTGAATTCCTAAGGGACCAACAGCTGACGTCATCGGTCCCTAAGCTCATGCACTACTTTAACTAACTTAAACTAACCTACGCCAAGCACAAAACACGCGCCCATGCCCGAGGATGGACTCGAACCTCCGTCGAGAGGGCAGCGCAATCCGTGACATGGCTCTTCAAAGCCCGTGTCCACTCCACGCGCCGAGTAGTTAAGCTGTCGTATACGTGGTTAACTAAGGGTAGGGGGGGGGGGGCATGTGACGCACTGATAGGAGGGACCACAGCGAAGCAATTCCAATTATCGATCGCTTAATCAGAATCACATCCCAGTTGATTGTCAATTGCTGGATTAATGGGTGCATTGCCGCAGTCGCAAGGCTTCACGTCGAACCAGAACCCCAATCTCGTTAGATGGTTGCGAATAAGTGACACGAAATATATAGTATTATTTAGAAGGTCGTCGAAATTCTCCCGACACGCGTCTTCATTTCAATTTGAACAGTCCTAGAGTCAGGGAATCTCTAACAGGACTTTATAACGTTCATTGCTATAGTCTCAGCTCATTAACATATATCTTGGTTAGGTAATTCGTTTGTGTTAATTATGTATCCAATTTCCTCCCCCCCCCCCTCTCCCTCCCCCGTTCAGATATTAAAATATGTAGTTCAGTTGAACATTTCTTCTTCCTTCAAAGCTTCTACATATAAGCTTCCTCTTTTACGAATTCGTGTTTATTTGTCCTCTTGTCACATTCAATGGGAGCCTTTTTTATTCACAATGTTTATGTCTTAAATTATTTAAATGTCGTGGAATAGTTGTCTCTTTTCCAAATAAATGCTGTTCCACACTGTTAACGGTACGATTATATTACCAACAGACAATCAAGAACAGAGCAGTTTTGTGTTAAGTAACCGGTTGCAATGAATAAATATTTGTGCACATACAAGGCCGTGAGTGAGTAGTACCTGAAAGGCCAATGTTTGTAAACAGTTAATGTTTCGAGACAAGTACCTGCACAAGTAACACTAGTTTGGGCTTTTATTTTATTTTAAGTGCGGCTATCTGTCTGCTATAATTTTCAAATTCTTACTTGCATAGCCGTTCTTCCGCTGTTGTTATACTTAGTGTATGATGTGCGGTGTTTGCCCTCTAATGTTTTGCGTTTTCTATAAGAGCATATATATGTTTGCCATAATGTTGCTGTGTAGTGCTATTTGTAATTCTGCTCCAATGCCATTGTCGTCACTGTTGTCGGCTCTCTGGGGTTTGTCTATTGCACTTTAATCTTATTTTAAGAGTGTCCTCATTTCGCACTGTTCTGCTTTTTTGCGATTATGTTTCTTTGGCACTTTATAATAGTTATTGGCTGTATGGTCCTTGTAACACAAAGCCAAAATAAGACATAATAAATAAATAAATAATAACTAACACCAGTTTCTGTAGTACTGCCTGGGAAACCAAATCATTGTCGTATATCGCCACGACAGGTATCACCACTGCTTGCAGTTCATGACCCGTTGTTTAACATGGTGTATTACATGGGAGTTATACAGATTTTTAGACATGTTCAAATGGCTCCAATCACTATGGGACTTAACATCTGAGATCATAAGTCCCCTAGACTTAGAACTACTTAAACCTAACTAACCTAAACAAATCACACACGTCCACGCCCGAGGCATGATTCTAACTTGCGACCGTAGAAGCAGTGCGGTTCCATACTGAAGCGCCTACAACAGCTCGGCCACAGCGGCCGACGTTTTAGACAAGTATGTAACGTAAACTGTAAACTGTATCAGGTTGTTGTACAAATGCAGAATAAGTTTTGGTTAGATTTGTGGCCGTAGACTACAGAAAATTGTAGGTATCCGCCACTTTCCAGTGAATTACACACATAGAGGAAGCATACCTGTGCTATGAACAACTTGCACGTGTGGTTAGTATTGTTGACAGATGAAGTTCCTTTCACCTCAGATAGTGCATTCAAATACCTCAGTAGCCACGTCTAGTGAAAACAGAGTTCCATACACTGGCCCTAGACGAGCGGATCAGGCCGGCCGGTGTGACCGAGCGGTTCTAGCCGCTTGAGTCTGGAACCACGCTTCCGCTACGGTCACAGATTCGAACCCTGCCTCGGGCATCGATGTGTGTGATGTCATTAGGTTAGTTAGGTTTAAGTAGTTCTAATTCTAGGGGACTCACGACCGAAGATGTTAAGTCCCATAGTGCTCAGAGCCATTTGAACCATTTTTGATTTGGGTTGATCAGGCTCGGCCGACCCCCAATCACTTCATTAGATGAAATACGTAAGGGCATGTGACCAGCAATCTGCTCCATCGTTCGTCGTCATGTTTCCTTACCTTGTAGACGCTTCTAACCAGTCGAGTAGCTCCTCAGCTCGCCTCACACGTAACAGTCCTCCAACTAATAAAAATACCGTGGTAGCACCGGGAACTGAACCTGAGTCCCAAGTAAGGCAGTTAAGCCACGCCGGAAACTGCGGAGGTGGGCAATAGGTATTTCTGGAGAGTTGACAATCCTCATGTACGCTCGTATCGGATCGCAAGTCATTTTCTAGACCTACCTGGCGTGAGCAATTTTTTTCCAAATAAAAAGACTATACTTTGTGCCACGCCGTTTAACCGGGATTTCTAAGTTGACTATTTTCCCAACAACAGATGACGAGCTTCCAGACAAAGAAAGTGAAACACCCGAAAGACATAGCCAGATGACATTGTAATTGGCAAGTACGTAAATAATTAGAGCTTCACTTCTGTATCATAGGTAGAATACCCATCAGGGTGCAGAGGTCTTGTTCGAGTTTAATGTTGTTACCAGAACTGCTGATGTCTATAAGGGGGATGAAAGGCGTCAGAAGTTGAGTGGTTACTATCAGGTGGCCGAGATGCCACATATTAGTGTGAGAAAACGGGACAGAGTTTGAAAAAGGCCTCATACCGGGACACCATTTTGCCGGCTCTTAGAATCTTGCAGTATCCAAATTTGTGGACACTCAGATGCTACGCGACCTGCTGCTGGACTGCACGGGAATGTGCCTGCCATCCGGCGGCAAGTAATTGAATCTCTGCAACAGTGCGTGTCATCACGAACCACTGGCCGGAGAAGGCATCAGCTGGACTTGGACATTACCGCTGCATGCATAGGCTGTCACTGGTACCACACACAGAGTGCTGCCTTAGGAACGGTGCTCTGACTGCCGTGTATGGACTGTTGTTGAATGGCGTCACATCGTGTTCAGCGATGAATCACCGGCGAGTGTGGCAGCAACTTGGGGCGTGGTCTAATTCTTCCAATGTTTTGGAGAGGGTTGTTGTTGTTGTTGTTGTTGTGGTCTTCAGTCCTGAGACTGGTTTGATGCAGCTCTCCACGCTACCCTATCCTGTGCAAGCTTCTTCATCTCCCAGTACATATTGCAACCCACATCATTCTGAATCTGCTTAGTGTATTCATCTCTTCGTTTCCCTCTACGATTTTTACCCTCCACGCTGCCCTCTAATACTAAATTGGTGATCCCTTGATGACTCAGAACATGTCCTACCAACCGATCCCTTCTTCTAGTCACGTTGTGCCACAAGCTCCTCTGCTCCTCATCAGTTATGTGATCTACCCATCTAATCTTCAGCATTCTTCTGTAGCACCACATTTCGAAAGCTTCTATTCTCTTTTCGTCCAAACTATTTATCGTCCATGTTTCAATTCCATACATGGCTACACTCCATACAAAAACTTTCACAAATGACATCCTGACACTCAAATCCATACTCGAGGTCAACAAATTCCTTTTCTTCAGAAACGCTTTCCTTGCCATTGCCAGTCTACAATTTATATCCTCTCTACTTCGACCATCATCAGTTATTTTGCTCCCCAAATAGCAAAACTCCTTTACTAATTTAAGTGTCTCATCTCCTAATCTAATTCCCTCAGAATCACGCGACTCAATCCGACTACATTCCATTAACCTCGTTTTGCTTTTGTTGATGTTCATCTTATATCCTCCTTTCAAGACACTATCCATTCCGTTCAACTGCTCTTACAAGTCCTTTGCTGTCTCTGACTGAATTAGAATGTCATAGGCGAACCTCAAAGTTTTGAATTCTTTTCCATGGATTTTAATACCTACTCCGAATTTTTCTTTTGTTTCCTTCACTGCTTGCTCAATATACAGATTCAATAACATCGGGGAGAGACTACAACCCTGTATCACTCCCTTCCCAACCCTTTCTTCCCTTTCATGTCCATCGACTCTTTATAACTGCCATCTGCTTTCTGTACAAATTGTAAATAGGTTTTCGCTTCCTGTATTTTACCCCTGCCACCTTTAGAATTTGAAAGAGAGTATTCCAGTCAACATTGTCAAAAGCTTTCTCTAAGTCTACAAATTATATAAACGTAGGTTTGCCTATCCTGAATTTTGCAGCTGTGGCTTATTAAAGTGATTGTTCGGTAATTTTCACATCTGTCAACACCTGCTTTCTTTTGGATTGGAATTATTATATTCTTCTAGAAGTCACCTGTTTCATACATCTTGCTCACCATATGGTATAGTTTTGTCAGGACTGGCTCTCCCAAGGCCTTCAGTAGTTCCAATGGAACGTTGTCTACTCCGGGGGCCTTGTTTCGACTCAGGTCTTTCAGTGCTCTGTCAAACTCTTCACGTAGTATCATATCTCCCATTTCATCTTCGTCTACATCCTCTTCCATTTCCATAATATTGTCCTCAAGTACATCGCCCTTGTATAGACCCTCTGCTTTCCCTTCTTTGCTTATAACTGGATCTCCATCTGAGCTCTTGACGTTCATAAAAGTGGTTCTTTTATCTCCAAAGGTATCTTTAATTTTCCTATAGGCAATATCTATCTTACTCCTCGTGAGATAAGCCTCTACATCCTTACATTTGTCCTCTAGCCATCCCTGCTTAGCCGTTTTGCACTTCCTGTCGAAATCATTTTTGAGACGTTTGTATTTCTCTTTGCCTGCTTCTTTTACTGCATTTTTATATTTTCTCCTTTCATCAATTAAATTCAATATTTCTTCTGTTACCCAAGGATTTCTACTAGCCCTCGTCTTTTTACCCACTTGATCCTCTGCTGCCTTCACTACTTCATCCCTCAAAGCTACCCATTCTTCTTCCACCTTATTTCTTTCCCCCATTCCTGTCAATTGTTCCCTTATTCTCTCCCTGAAACTCTGTAAAACCTCTGGTTCTTTAGTTTATCCATGTCCCATCTCCTTAAATTCCCACCTTTTTACAGTTTCTTCAGTTATAATCTACAGGTCATAACCAATAGACTGTGGTCAGAGTCCACATCTGCCACTGGAAATGTCTTACAATTTAAAACCTGGTACCTAAATCTCTGTCTTACCATTATATAATCTATTTGATACCGTTTAGTATCTCCAGGGTTCTTCCATGTATACAGCCTTCTTTTATGATTCTTGAACCAAGTGTTGGCTATGATTAAGTTGTGCTCTGTGCAAAATTCTACCAGGCGGCTTTCTCTTTCATTTCTCTGCCCCAGTCCATATTCACTCGCTACGTTTCCTTCACTCCCTTTTCCTACTACCCAGTTCCAGTCACCCATAACTATTAAATTTTCGTCATCCTTCACTACCTGAATAATTTCTTTTATTTCATCATACATTTCTTCAATTTCTTCGTCATCTGCAGAGCTAGTTGGCATATAAACTTGTACAACTGCAGTAGGTGTGGGCTTCGTATCTAGAGAGTTAGCGGTGATAATTCTGGCGTCGTGGTGCGGGGAGGCACCGGGTATGACTGAGCTTACGGTTTGCAGTGACTGAGGGAAGGCTGACAGAACAGCAGTACTTCACGGACTTCCTGCCTCTAATGCGACAGTAACGGAGTGCCAGGTTTCATCAGGACAAATGTCGTCCACACGTCACGTTGGTGTAGTCACGTAGCCAGCAAGATCTAAATGACGACTCACTTCTTTAATAAGGAGGAGAAAATTTGCGGTGGGTTTTCTATCTTTTTTTATAATAAACTGTAAGCAGTCTTGATAGCAAAAATTTCTAATGTGGTGACCGTTTTCGATCTTATTATAAAATCATCTTCAGACCTACAATGAACAAGAATTCTTATAAATGTATAAAGGACGAAATAGTACATTGATAAAACAGTGAAAAACGCTAATATACCATAGATGTCTGCCGGAGGCTGTGGCGCAAGGGAACCCCCTTGCTTGTGGATGGTGGTGTTCTGCAACATGAAGGACGCCAGCTGCTAATTAAATACTTGAAGCCCCGTCCACCTTTTCCAGCATAACGTCATGGATAGCCAATCATTTAAGTTGCATTTCTGCTGCTTAAGAAAGTAGCGTAGTAGTTACTATTAAATCATTATTTCCATCTATAGAACTTACGAAACAAATTCAAATCTTATAGTTTATAAAATTTAGTGTAACAAGGTAATTATTGAGACCTAAATTGTATGTTCCTCTATAATGTACTGTTATCTACCAAAGCAAAGATGATAACAAGGACGCCACTCTAGTAACCATGGCTACCTACTCGTCTTACTAGGGCAAAATTTGTCAATCCAAAGCGAAAGAGGCCATCTGTGGGGAAAGCGTCCTGGTCGCCCTAAGGTTGCCACGGAGACCCAACAAAGGTCGATCAGTACATGATATGGGTAAGTGGTATGCGCATGAGTTACTGTCACCATTAACAATAAAAGACATATCGTCAAAAAAAATGTTACATTTAGAATGCGATGTCAGTAGTGGAATGTTACAGAAATTTATAAAGTAAGAGCTATATTACCGTTACGGCCGTTGGTCTGCATAGAATGCAACGCGATGGCTATCAAGAGCGTAAAATTAATGACATTATGCCAATGAAGAACAGATAAAACCACTGTCTGGATGGTCAATTCATGGGCGGACGAAATAATGTCTGTGGTAACCACAATGTTATATTGAAATGTAGTGTTGATAAATACACCAATAACCGCTGGCATAGCAGGATAGGGGAAAAAATCCCTTGTCAAATAGTAAAACACACATAAGTGACATATACCGTATACATAAGGTACGAAAACTGATTGTTGCACACACGCACATATTTCAGGAATGTAGACTCTTTGCGACATCGATCATGTTGATTCGTCTTTTGGTATTGCGATTCTATGCCCTCCCCTGGTCAAATTGTTGTTGTTGTTGTGGTCTTCAGTCCTGAGACTGCTTTGATGCAGCTCTCCATGCTACTCTATCCTGTGCAAGCCTCTTCATCTCCCAGTACGCACTTCAACCTACATCCTTCTGAATCTGCGTAGTGTAGTCATCTCTTGGTCTCCCTCTACGATTTTTACCCTCCACGCTGCCCTCAAATACTAAATTGGTGATCCCTTGATGCCTCAGAACATGTCCTACCAACCGATCTCTTCTTCTGGTCAAGTTGTGCCACAAACTTCTCTTCTCCCCAATCCTATTCAATACTTCATCATTAAATATGTGATCTACCCATCTAATCTTCAGCATTCTTCTGTAGCACCACATTTCGAAAGCTTGTATTCTCTTCTTGTCCAAACTATTTATCGTCCATGTTTCACTTCCATACATGGCTACACTCCATGCAAATACTTTCAGAAACGACTTCCTGATACATAAATCTATATTCGATGTTAACAAATTTCTCTTCGTAAGAACCGTTTTCCTTGCCATTGCCAGTCTACATTTTATATCCTCTCTACTTCGACCATCATCAGTTATTTTGCTCCCCAAATAGGAAAACTACTTTACTACTTTCAGTGTCTCATTTCCTAATCTAATTCCCTCAGCATCACCCGACTTCATTCCACTACATTCCATTATCCTCGTTTTGCTTTTGTTGATGTTCATCTTATATCCTCCTTTCAAGACACCATCCATTCCATTCAACTGCTCTTCCAAGTCCTTTGCTGTCTCTGACAGAATTACAATGTCATCGGCGAACCTCAAAGTGTTTATTTCTTCTCCATGGATTTTAATACCTAGTCCGAACTTTTCTTTTGTTTCCTTCACTGCTTGCTCAATATACAGATTGAATCACATAGGGGAGAGGCTACAGCCCTGTCTCGCTCCCTTCCCAACCACTGCTTGCCTTCCGTGCCCCTCGACTCTTATAACTGCCATCTGGTTTCTGTACAAATTGTAAATAGCCTTTCGCTCCCTGTATTTTACCACTGCCACCTTCAGAATTTGAAAGAGAGTATTCCAGTCAACATTGTCAAAAGCTTTCTCTAAGTCTACAAATGCTAGAAACGTAGGTTTGCCCTTCCTTAATCTAGCTTCTAAGATAAGTCGTAGGGTCAGTATTGTCTCACGTGTTCCAACATTTCTACGGAATCCAAACTGATCTTCCTCGAGGTCGGATTCTACTAGCTTTTCCATTCGTCTGTAAAGAATTCGTGTTAGTATTTTGTAGCTGTGACTTATTAAACTGACAGTTTGGTAATTTTCACATCTGTCTACACCTGCTTTCTTTGGGATTGGAATTATTATATTCTTCTTGAAGTCTGAGGGTATTTCACCTGTGTCATACATCTTGCTCACCAGATAGTAGAGTTTTGTCAGTACTGGCTCTCCCAAGGCCGTCAGTAGTTCCAATGGAATGTTGTCTACTCCGGGGGCCTTGTTTTGACTCAGGTCTTTCAGTGCTCTGTCAAACTCTTCACGCAGTATCGTATCTCCCATGTCATCTTCATCTACATCCCCTTCCATTTCCATAATATTGTCCACAAGTACATCGCCCTTGTATAGACCCTCTATATACTCCTTCCACCTTTCTGCTTTCCCTTCTTTGCTTAGAACTGCGTTTCCATCTGAGCTTTTGATGTTCGTACAAGTGGTTCTCTTATCTCCAAAGGTCTCTTTAATTTTCCTGTAGGCAGTATCAATCTTACCCCTAGTGAGATAAGCCTCTACATCCTTACATTTGTCCTCTAGCCATCCCTGCTTAGCCATTTTGCACTTCCTGCACTTGCCTGCTTCATTTACGGCATTTTTATATTTTCTCCTTTCATCAGTTATATTCAGTATTTCTTCTGTTACCCAAGGATTTCTACTAGCCCTCGTCTATTTACCTACTTGATCCTCTGCTGCCTTCACTACTTCATCCCTCAAAGCTACACATTCTTCTTCTACTGTATTTCTTTCCCCAATTCCTGTCAATTGCTCCCTTATTCTCTCCCTGAAACTATGTACAACCTCTGGTTCTCCCAGGTTATCCAGGTCCCATCTCCTTAAATTTCCACCTTTTTGCAGTTTCTTCAGTTTTAATCTACCTGGTCGAATTATAGGGTGCTATTCCGTTAAAGTGATATTTTGCTTCATTTTCTCATGTTAATCACGTTACCGACCAGTGTCTAAAGAATTATCTAAACAAGAGAAGAAGCGTAACACATACACCATATCTAAGCGGTTAAGAAATGACTTTTAACTATTTTGTCTTGTTGTTTCAATAAATTACAGTAAATTTTAGTTCTAATTTGATCTCTTGTGTCTGCAGCTTCATACCCATAGGGCATCAGGTATTTCATTAATCCTCATTTGTGAACGGACATTTCGACAATTTAGGACATGCTGAAGATACGTACAGGGCCGGGACTCGTTCGAGGACACCTACGGGTGACATAGGTACCCCGAGTCTCTCTGTGAGACACAGAAAACATGCTTCAGTCCTCACTCCTCGTCTGGTCTTAAATCACATAGGCTGAGTGTACTTCATCGTCAGTAAAGCTATTTTAACTCAGATAGCTGTTCTTACTGCTTTATATTAATGTAATTATTGTATAATTTCACCCGTTCGCAGACATGCTTCTCTTACATTGTTCGCCACGTGTGTTACTGATGCCGGTTAATTTATTAAAACTTGTCTTAATAAGTACTAAACATTCCTTCCGCAGAGTTGCGCAGATAAGAGTCGACTGTTAAGTTCGGAGCAGCAGTTCTGCATCAGTCAGGCATTCGTTTCGTTGACAGTCGTATTCTTCAACAAAAACGAAAGTAGAACTGCAGCGCCAGTTGCTTCTTGAGAAGGAAGTCCGCTTGAATCGGAATCCGATAGCCAAGGCGGACTTCTTTTGCTGCCAATGGCACAGTAAATTCCATCTGCTGGCTTCTGACATCTGCAAAATATATTCCTGCGGAGGGTGAATGTTTGAGCGTCCGGCTGCAGTGTACTACCGTGACGCAAAGGATACTCAGCTTTTTGGTTGTACTATGCTTCAGGAGACAGCAATCTTGGAACCTGGCAGATTTAAATGTCGAGTATACAGGGAAGAATATCTGACACATGCAACGCAAATAGCGCTAACACATTTAGTAGATAACAGAATTACTTTGGACAGAGGTTCATCAGTTTAAAAGAGTGTGCTCTGCGTTCTTACTACAAAATACCATATGCAGTTAGATAAATCCTACCTAGTAAGAGAAAATTGTGGACTGTAATATATTTTAGTTTAGGACTGCGGCACTACAAAGACTACACTACGAATGAATTTAAGTGTATCACCGAGAAAACATGCATCATTAAATAAGATATACGGATCAACCAGAAAAGGCCTTTCGGGAAGTCTCGTCCTCTGCAGTTTTCCGCAAAAATACCCACACTTAAATGGACACGAAACCCAGAACGCTGCACATAACACATGATGCTCGGAGCATTTCGACAGTTGTAGAATAGCATCCTTACAAACAAACAAAAGTTTCGTATTGATTTTAATAGCTTTCTAAACAGAAAAAGTAGAAAAAGGGAACTATGATGAATCTGGTGGTATTTTTTTCTTTCTATTTTTAACACTTCTTTAGAGATTTCTGACGGTCTTAATATGGCTCGCTAAGAATTTCTCTCCTGTGCCTACTCCTTCCCCTTAGACTAACATTTACGTCCAAATTCCTAAACTATGGCTGTGAATGTTTACTAATCTGTATTCTCGCTGTTGAATTCACAGAAACCGGTCTTAAATCAAGCCCTACATGCTGTAGCCTCTTCCGGTCAGTCACATCCGTGCTTCAAATTGTTTTACTCGCCGATTCTACTCTTGGCTGCGGAAAATTCCTGGTTCAATGCGTTTGCCTCATTTTTGGTGCTTCAAATACCATTCCTCCGAATGTGCTTCCTTCGTGACGTTTACATAAAAGGTAGTAGAATAGCTAATTTTTGCTGGTCACTTGCAAATTATTACAACGGGGACCTGTACATTGTTCCACCGTCACACATCGAGAGTTCACTGTCGACTGACTATGGTCAAAGACGACTCCAGGGTCAAAGACATTTCACACAGCACACAAGCTTCCACTTGTAACCAGTCTCTTTGATATTGTTTCTCACATCAACTAATATTAATCAATATGCTGTCACTCTCTAACATATAAGCAAATTAGCATAAAATAAGGCTAACTACAACTCACAAAAAAAATATTCTCACAAAAATATATGAAAACGTTTACAACCTCCCTCATTAGATTTGGTATCGACAAATACGGTAGAAAATAAAACAACTTCCAGATCCATTACAATTTACAGCAAAATTCTCGACCCTATTCTTGCTCCAATTTTCTCACAGTCCATGGTTAATTTCCAAACGATGGTGTGCTCAAAACGTCTTTCTCAGATATTTCGTTTGCGAATGAAACTTCTTTTTCATTCTGGCACAATCCATTTAATGTGAAAAGTACTCTTTGCCCGCATTAGTTTCCTTCTTAGACCTTAGTTGCTACGTCTATCATGCATGACCCTGCTCCAGGCACCAGAACGTCTTCAGATCGTCTACGTAGCGGTACCCAGTTTGCCATTATCGCTTATATCATCCACTCCTAAATAGTTTCGTCTTTCCGTAGTTTCCTCTAAATTTACAATCTGGGGTTAGTATGCACTGGGCCGACAACAGTCATGGGATACTTCCAAATATTGCGTCGGACCTCCTATAGTCGCCGCAGTGCAGCAGCTCGGCTTGGCGTTGTCTCGACAAGTCTTTAAAAGTCCTCTGCAGAAATATTGATCCAAACGGCATCTATAGCCGTCCACAATCGTAAATGTGTTTCCGGTGCTGGATTAAGTGCACAAACGTACCACTCGATTATGTCCCATGAATGTTCGATGGGATCCACGTAGTGCGATCTGGGTGGCCAAACCATTCCCTCGAATTGCCCAAATCGTTCTTCAAACCAATCGTGACCAATTGTGGCCGTGACACAGTGCCTTGTCATCCACAAAAATGAAGTCCATGAATGACTGGAATGTAAGCATTTCCGATCAATGATCGACTCGGCTGGACGAGAGGGCCCAATCCATTCTGTAAACAGATCGCACACCGCAATGGAGTCACTAATTTGGGAACTTGAGGACTTGGGTCCATGACTTCTTGGGATTTGCTCTATACTAGAATTATACCACGAGATTCTACAAGGGAAATCGGAATCTTCTCCCCAGGCCGCGGTTTTGCAGTCTGCTAGGGTGCAACAGATATTGTTACGAGCTCAGGAGAGGCGCTGCAGGTGATATCGTGCTGTTAGCCAAGGCAGTCGCGCCGGTCACCCGTCACCGCAGCCCATTGACGTCAAGTTTGTAGCACCGTCCTAACCAACGCCGCTGTTGTACGTCACACATTCATTTCTGTGATTATTTCACGCAGTGTTGTTTTTCTGTTATCACTTCCAACTCTACGCTACCGCCTCTGCTTTCTGTCGTTCAGCGGAGGCCGCCGGCCGATGCGTTGTCAGTGGTGAGACGTAGCGCCTGAAATGTGGTATTCTCGGCACACTCCTGTCACAATGGTTCTCGGAGTATTGAATTCCCTAACGATTACCGAAATGGAATGTTCTATGCGAGTAGCTCGAAGTATCATTCTGTACTCAAAGGCTGTTAATTCCAGTCTTTCGGCCATAATCACTTCGAAAACATTTTCGGACGAATCACTTGAGTACAAATGACATCACCGTCAATGCAGAGCCCTTTTATAGTTTGTGCGCGCTATACTACCGCGATCTGTGTATGTGCATATCGCTATCGAACGACTTTGTCACTTCAGTGTATTGTCAATTCCGGTCACTAGGCCCATAATTTACCCTCACCTTCAATGAGGAAAGGAACGTCGTTAGCGAAACTCACTGTTGATATCCTTCCATCCTGAATCTGATCCCAATACTGGAACTCTCTTTCGTTATCTGTCATAGCTTCTTAGATATATTGGTTGAACAGTAGTGTAGAAAGACTACACCCACGCATTAGGCCTGTTTTAATCCGAATACTGCTCTCTCTCTCTCTCTCTCTCTCTCTCTCTCTCTCTCTCTCTCTCTTCCATTGCAATTCCCTTTTGGTTCACGTACATAAAGTACGCTGCAAATCCGTCCCTACTGCTTATAACAATCTTTCCAAGAATTTTCAACATTTAGCAGAGTTTTACGATGTCGGACCCTTTCTCTATGTCGACAAGTCCTATGAAAGAATAATTTTAAAGATATTTCCTCCGTCAACTATCACTAAGTTACCATCGTCTCTCTGGACAGTTTATCCCCCCTGAAATTAAACTGGAAGTATTGAAACAGAAGGACAATTTTGTTTTCCACTATTCTATATATTCTCTTTCGTAGTAGCTTGTATGTGTATTAATTAATCTTCTAAGTTGATCTTGAGGTGGTTGTCACATTTATCTGTAATAGATATAGTCGGTAACGTGTTAATGTGATCCTCCGAAAATCTGATGGTTTTTCTGTAAGCACATGGGCCAGCTGAAAAATAAAGCCTCCGAATTTTTAATGTGAAAACTGTTAAGGCTCTTTAAATAAAGCAAACGTTCTTAACGTTCTATGTCATTATTCGTTATGTCTAGATATTTATTTCCCAATATAGTGACTATGGTGACGAACACTTCTCCCAGCTCAGGAGCAGTTTGTTTACATTAGCACTGTAGAATGTTTCACTTTGCTTGACGGAGTCACAACTTTTCCTCCGCTTGCACCGCTTCATAACTCCGGCCGGCCAAGTATAGTTCACTCAAGTGGAGTTACCATATAAAATCCACGGTCGACCAATACTTAGCTGTTGCTTGTGGGTCTGGGATCGGACAACCAATATTTAGTATTCGAGGAAACATGCCACCGTATGTTTCTGATTCAGATATCGCATTTGAATTTTGTTTACTTGGGAGAAGATTGTTTTACGCCTCGTGTTAAAAGAGGAAACGCGTATGACTTTGCAGCAGAATCGTGTCCTATCGAGACAGTGGTTTATCGTTCAGCCCACGATGGTTGGGATACCACGACTGTCATGCCAACATGGAACAGGTAACTTTAGAGGGTCGTATTCAAGACCGTGGTCTAGGGCTAGCGTCTTCGGTCCCAGGTTCGATCCCCGCCACTGCCTAAATTATGATATATAATCAGCATTGGCGGCCGAAGACTTCCGGCATAAGAAGTCAGCCTCATTCTGCCAACGGCCTTGTCAAAGAGGGCGGAGGAGCGGATAGAGGTTCAGGGCACTCTCTTGTCCTAGGGGTGGGAAATTGCCCCTAAAGGTGGAAGAATCAGCAGTGATCAACGACATGAGGATGCAGAAGACAATGGGTACCACTGCATTAAAGACACGTAACGTGTATCCACAGGACATGTGGCCTGTAGTTGAAGAAGTGTCATGATGATGTCTCCATTGGCAAAAGATTCCGGAATAGTCCCCCATTCGGATCTCCGGGAGGGGACTGCCAAGGGGGAGGTTACCATGAGAAAAAGATTGAATAACGAACGAAAGGATAATGCTCTACGAGTCGGGGCGTGGAATATCAGAAGCTTGAACGTGGTAGGAAAACTAGAAAATCTGAAAACGGAAAAGCAAAGGCTCAATCTAGATATAGTAGGGGTCAGTGAAGTAAAGTGGAAGGAAGACAAGGATTTCTGGTCAGATCAGTATCGGGTAATATCAACAGCAGCAGAAAATGGTATAACAGTTGTAGGATTCGTTATGAATACGAGGGTAGGGCAGAGGGTCTGTCACTGTGAACAGTTCAGTAACCGGGTTGTTCTAATGAGAATCGACAGCAGACCAACACCGACAACGATAGTTCAGGTATACATGCCGACGTCGCAAGCTGAAGATGAACAGATAGAGAAAGTGTATGAGGATATTGAAAGGGTAATGCAGTATGTAAAGGGGGACGAAAATCTAATAGCCATGGGCGATTGGAATGCAGTTGTAGGGGAAGGAGTAGAAGAAAAGGTTACAGGAGAATATGGGCTTCGGACAAGGAATGAAAAAGGAAAAGGCTAATTGAGTTCTGTAACAAGTTTCAGCTAGTAGTAGCGAATACCCTGTTCAAGAATCACAAGGGGAGGAGGTATACTTGGAAAAGGCCGGGAGATACGGGAAGATTTCAATTAGATTACATCATGGTCAGACAGAGATTCCAAAATCAGATAAGGCGTACCCAGGAGCATATATAGACTCAGATCACAATATAGTAGTGATGAAGGGTAGGCTGAAGTTCAAGACATTAGACAGGAAGAATCAATACGCTAAAAAGTGGGACACGGAAGTTATAAGGAATGACGAGATACGTTTGAAGTTCTCTAACGGTATAGATACAGCAACAAGGAATAGCGCAGTAGGCAACACAGTTGAAGAGGAATGGGCGTCTCTAAAAAGGGCCATCACAGAAGTTCGGAAGGAAAACATAGATACAAAGAAGGTAGCTGCGAAGAAACTATGGGTAACAGAAGAAATACTTCAGTTGATTGATGAAAGGAGGAAGTGCAAACATGTTCCGGGCAAATCAGGAATACGGAAATACAAGTGGCTGAGGAATGAAATAAATAGGAAGTGCAGGGAAGCTAAGACGAAATGGCTGCAGGAAAAAATGTGAATACATCGAAAAAGATATGATTGTCGGAAGGACAGACTCAGCATACAGGAAAGTCAAAACAACCTTTGGTGACATTAAAAGCAAAGGTGGTAACATTAAGAGTGCAACGGGAATTCCACTGTTGAATGCAGAGGAGAGAGCAGATAGGAGGAAAGAATACATTGAAAGCCTCTATGAGATTGAAGATTTGTCTGAAGAAGAAACAGGAGTCGATTTAGATGAGATAGGGGATCCAATATTAGAATCGGAATTTAAAAGAGCTTTGGAGGACTTACGGTCAAATAAGGCGTAAGGGATAGATAACATTCCATCAGAATTTCTAAAATCATTACTAGAAGTGGCAACAGAACGACTATTGACGTTGGTATGTAGAATATATGAGTCTGGCGACATACCATCTGACTTTCGGAAAAGCATCATCCACACAATTCCGAAGACGGCAAGAACTGACAAGTGCGAGAATTATCGCACAATCAGCCTAACAGCTCATGCATCGAAGCTGCTTACAAGAATAATATACAGAAGAATGGAAAAGAAAATTGCGAATGCGCTAGGTGACGATCAGTTTGGATTTAGGAAAAGTAAAGGCACGGGAGAGGCAATTCTGACGTTACGGCTAATAATGGAAGCAAGGCTAAAGAAAAATCAAACACGTTCATAGGATTTGTCGACTGGAGAAAGCGTTCGACAATATAAAATGAGGCAAGCTGTTCAAGATTCTGAAAAAGTAGGGGTAAGCTTTAGGGAGAGACGGGTCATATACAATATGTACAACAACCAAGAGGGAATAATAAGAGTGGACGATCATGAACGAAGTTCTCGTATTAAGAAGGGAGTAAGACAAGGCTGTAGCCTTTCGTCCCTACTCTTCAATCTGTACATAGAGGAGGCAATGATGGAAATAAAAGAAAGGTTCAGGAGTGGAATTAAAATACAAGGTGAAAGGATATCAATGATACGATTCGCTGATGACATTGCTATCCTGAGTGAAAGTGAAGAAGAATTAAATGATCTGCTGAACGGAATGAACAGTCTAACGAGTACACAGTATGGTTTGAGAGTAAATCGGAGAAAGACGAAGGTAATGAGAAGTAGCAGAAATGAGAACAGCGAGAAACTTAACATCAGGATTGATGGTCACGAAGTCATTGAAGTTAAGGAATTCTGCTACCTAGGCAGTAAAATAACCAATGACGGAAGGAGCAAGGAGGATATCAAAAGCAGACTCGCTATGGAAAAAAAGGCATTTCTGGCCAAGAGAAGTCTACTAATATCAAATACCGGCCTTAATTTGAGGAAGAAATTTCTGAGAATGTACGTCTGGAGTACAGCATTGTATGGTAGTGAAACATGGACTATGCGAAAATCGGAACAGAAGAGAATCGAAGCATTTGAGATGTGGTCCTATAGACGAATGTTGAAAATTAGGTGGTCTGATAAGGTAAGGAATGAGGAGGTTCTACGCAGAATCGGAGAGGAAAGGGATATGTGGAAAACACTGATAAGGAGAAGGGACAGGATGATAGGACATCTGCTATGACATGAGGGAATGACTTCCATGGTACTAGAGGGAACTGCAGAGGGCAAAAACTGTAGAGGAAGACAGAGATTGGAATATTTCAAGCAAATAATTGAGGACGTAGGTTGCAAGTGCTACTCTGAGATGAAGAGGTTAGTACAGGAAAGGAATTCGTGTCGGGCCGCATCAAACCAGTCAGTAGACTGACGACAAAAAAAAAAAAAAAAAAAAAAAAAAAAAAAAAAAAAAAAAATTCAAGACCATCCAGGATTTCTACGCCAACATACGAGTAGTACCGGAGTAGATGCTTGATCGGTCTTGTACCATTTTACAGGCACCTTTTGATCTCCCAGACCCTATGCTGATATCACCTGTATTTTGTGCACTGAGGCGTAAGATCAACCTGGTGGTGAACCGCGAGTGCACGCTGGCTGTATTGTCGATCTCATGTTTTTGTCTCTAAAGAACATGACCTTATAAGGAATCATCGCTTTTTGTTGGCTTGTACCTCAAGTCGGTATACTGTCACGTTTGCAGGAAGATGGGTACTCGCACGAGCAGCGCTAAGCCTAAACGAGTAGCTGAAGCGCCTACAACCGCTCGGTCACACAGGCCGGCAAACTGTATGGTAAAAATGCATGTAATAAAATGTTGTAATAAACTTGCACTGCAGTTTGAAGAATTCAGGAAGCTAGGAAAATACACGTTGTAAAAAATATACATATGCATATTCATAGAGTTATTAGAGGAGATAAAAAGAAAACTTTTTGTTATGTAGCACGCATGTCACAGCAGCATCGTTTCCCCTCTTGAGTTCCTTGAAGCGCTTGGCTGCGGACGTCCCTTAGACCAACGTTCGCAGCTCTTTTGTCTCCTTCATATTAAACACGTTGACGTTCGGGGCACTCTCTTGCCCTTGGAGTCCGAAACTGCAAATAAAAGGCAGAAGAATAAGCAATTCTCAACGGCATGAGGATGCAGAGAAAACATCTGCACTGCACATAATGTGTAACAACAGAACACTTGGCCTGTAGTTTAAAAAGTGTCATGATGATTTTCCCATCGGAAACGATTCCGGGCTGCTTCCCATTCGGATCTCCGGGAATGGACTGCTAGAGGAAGGTAACTGGTAGAAAATAATTTAATAACCAAGAAAAAGGCAACGTTCTAAGAGCTGCGTTGCGAAGCTTCAGAAATTTTAAAATGATAAGGAAGCTAGAAATTCTGAGAAGGGAAATGCAAAAGCTCACTCCAGATATAGCGCTGGCACCTGAAATGAAACGGAGAGAAAACCAGCATTTGTATTCAGATGAGTACAGGATCATACCAAAATCAGCAGACAACGGTATAGCGGAAGTAGGATTCGTTTTGCATAGGAAGGTATGGCAGAGAGTATTTTATTGTCAACCGTTTACTGTTATGATTGTTCTCATTGGAATCGACAGTAAACCAACACGAACATCAATAATTCAGGTATATAGGCCGACGACGCAAGCACAAGATGAAGAAACAGAGAAAGTATGAGGATACTGAATATGGGCAATTCAGTACGTAAAAGGAGATAAAAATCTAATTGTCCTGGGTGACTGTAATGTGGTTGTAGGGGATGGAGGAGAAAAAAGCATTACAGCAGAATACGGACTTGGTATTGAGTTCTGCGATAAATCGTTCGGAAGTAGCGAATATTTTGTCCATTAATCACAAAAGGAGGAGGTATACTTTGAAAATCAGATATTGGAATTTAAGACATTTCCAGGAGCAGATATAGACTCAGATCACAATTTGGTGATGATGAAGGTTAGGTTTAAGTTTAAAGACTAGTCAGGAAGACTCAGTGTACAAAGAAGTGGGATACTGAAGTATACTAAGCATAGATTTGAGTTGTCCTGAAGCTACAGATACTGCGATAATGGATAGGTCAGTTAGCGGAGGAAGAGGAATGAACATCTCTAAACAGGGCACTCACAGAAATTGGAAAGAAAGATGTAGATACCAAGAAGGTAACTGCGAAGAAACAAGGAAGTAGTTCAGCTGGTCTACGAAGGAGCACATAAATGTTCAGGGAAATTTAGAAACACAGAAATACAGATGCCTTAGGAAGGAAATAAACTGGAAGTGCAGGGAAGCTAGGCCAAAATGGTTGCGTAGAAAATGTGAGGAAATGTGAAAAGAAATAATTTTCAAAAGGACTACCTCAGCATAAAGAAAAATCAAAACAACTTTCGGTGAAATTAAAAGTAAGGACGGTAACCTTAAGAGTGCTGTGAGAATTCTGTAAATGCAGAGGAGGGAGTGGATAGGCTGAAAGAGAACAATGAAGGTCTCTGCGCGGAGGAAGATGTGTCTGACGACGGGTGATAATGCAAGGAACAGTACTCGACAGCGAAGAGATCCTGGATCCACTATTATAATCAGAATTGAAAACACCTTGGGACGACGACTTAATATCAAATAAGGCAGATGGGATACTTACATTTGGTCGGAATTTCTAAATCATTGGGAGAAGTGGTAACAAAGCAAATATTGACGTTGGTGTGTAGAATCTGTGAGACTAATGAGATACAACCTGGCTTTTGGACAATCATCGTCCGCAAAATTCCAACGATAGCAAGAGCGGACAAGTGCGAGAATTATCACTTAATCAGCTGAAAACTCATGCGTTAACGTTGCTGAGAAGTGTTATATACAGGAAAATGGAAAAGAAAATTGCGTGTCTGCTATACGACGATCGGTTTGGCTCTAGGAAGAGTAAAGGCACCAGAGAGGCAGGCCTGACGCTGCGGATGGAGGCAAGACTGAAGGATATTTAAGACACTTTCATAGGATTTGTTGACCTGGAGAAACCATTCGACAGTGTGATATGTTGCCAGATGTTGGAAATACTGAGAAAATTAGGTATAAGCATAGGGAAAGATGGATAATATACCATATGAATCAGAACCAAGAGGGGACAATAAGACTGAAAAACCAAGAATTAAATGCTCGGTTTTAAAAAGGTGTCAGAACTATGTAGTGCTTCGTCCGTATTGTTCAAGGTGTACATCGATGAAGCAATGACGGAAATAAAAGAAAGGTTCGAGGGTGGGACTAAAATTGAAGTTGAGGGGTTATCAATGATAAGATTCGCTGATCATATTGTTATCCTTACTGAAAGTGAACAAGAATTATGGGATGTGTTGAATACACGAGACAACAATCGAGTACATGACCAGGACTGAGAGTAAATTGAAGAGAAACGAAAGTAATGAGAACTAGCAGAAACGAGAACAGCGAGAAATCATAAATGGGAATCACGAAGTAGACGAAGTTAAGGAATTCTGCTATCTGTGTTGCAAAATAACCTACGACGGATGGAGCCACGAGTACATGAAAAACAGTGTAGCACTAACGAAAAAGTCATTCATGGAAAAGACAAGTGTGCTATTATCAAACATACGTCTTAATTATAGGAAGAAATTTTTGAGAAAATACATTTCGAGCACTGCATTGTATGGTAGTGGGACATGGATTGTGAGAAACCCCGAAAAGAAGTGAATCGAAGACATTGATATCTGGTGTTACAGACGAATGCTGAAAATTGTGAGGGCGAAGGAGTGAGGAGGAGCTCCGCAAAATCATAGAGGAATGAAGAGGATGGAGAAACTGACAAGAATAAGGACCAGGATGGTAGGACATTTGTTCAGACGTCAGTAATTAACTTCCATGGTACTAGACGGTGCTTCATAGTGCAAAACATTAGAGGAAGCTAGAGATTGGGACATACCCAGCAAGTAATTGAGGAGGCTGCAGCTGGTACTCTAAGATGAAAAGATTGCACATGGGCCGCCCGGTGTGGCCGAGTGGTTCTAGGCGCTTCAGCTGGAACCGCGCGACTGCTACGGTCGCAGGTCCGAATCCTGCCTCGGGCAAGGATGCGTGTGATGTCCTTAGGTGAGCTAGGCTTAAGTAGTTCTCAGTTCTAGGGGACTGATGACTTCAGATGTTAAGTCCCATAGTGCTCAGAGTCATTTGAACCATTTTTTTTCTTTTTTTTAATTGCACGTGAGAGAAATTCATGAAGGGCAAATCCAAACCAGTCGGAAGATGGAAGTCCCAAAAATATGAAAGCAGCGTCCATGTTCACGGATAAATAAGTATTGTGCTGTTATTTATATTACGCTGAGTTTACAAGAAAGTCTCTACTGGTAATTCGCTCCAGGCTAATTACGTTCCAAGCTATTTCAGTAACATTAATCTCATTTATGGGGAGTTTAGATTATCTCAAATACAATTACAATGAAGGAACTGAATCTATTAACATCTAAATCTAACCATGAGACCACTCCTTGTTTAACAGAAACCTATGCCTTGGTCCAACTGTTCCGACTGTATTTCTGTACCTTACGGGCCAGGTCCGGCCACCTTGGAGCAAATCTTATTACATTCGACGCTACCTAGGGCGACATGCGCACCGGATTGAGATGAAATGATGATGAAGACAACACATCACCCAGTCCCTGAGCGGAAGGAATTCCCGACCCAGCAGGGAATTGGACCCGGGCCTGTATGACGGCAAGCCTTCACACTGACCACACAGCTGTCGGGGTGAACATTAAGACTTTAATGGTCAGGTACGAACTAGTAAAGAAGGGCAATATAATATCAGACAAATTGTCAATCGACAGCTAGTGTCTAGTACAATACTACGGTCTATGTTTACGACCAAAGAGCCGACCAAGTAAACCTCCAAGGGTCGGGTACAAACCAGAAAATAATAAAAAAAAGCAATGTAGCTACGGGGCAAAATTTTTAAACGACAGCCAGTATCTTAGTACAATACTACGGCCGTCCGAGTAAAACTCACAGGGTCTGGTACAAACCAGAAAGTAATTATGAGGTCGCCTAGACAATGTCACCAATCACCACGAGGATTACCGAACCTTACTCCCCTTTATCAACAACAGCTCCGTGGATCAACGGTGCGTTTCAGCGGTTTCTGAGTTTTGCCGATGACATCCAGGTAGACGTGGGCAGCCAGGCCACGACCGGTCGTCCGACACTAATGTTGCCAACCAAAGGAAGGGATATCGGCCTTCTGCTTGTAGTCCACGCTGACCCCAGTTAAGTACTCCGGTATCCTTCCTCTGCGCAGGCCCTCCTTGCATAGCTACAGCCAATCCTCAAACTTCGTGACTCAGTGGTCTTTTTTTCTTTATTGTATTTCCAATTCCCCATATGACGTGGGCTGGCAGCAGCATGGGCGCTGCTCTTCTGCTGGAAGATGTTACAAGTAGACAAGAAGACAATATAAAGAAGAAAATATGGCGGAACGTAGAAACAAAGAAAGGTGATAGAGAAAAGCTGCGACTGTAAAACGGAAGGCGGTCCTGCGGCCGAGTGGTTCTAGGCACATCAGTCCCGAACCGTGCTGCTGCTATGGCATGGATGTGTGATGTCCTTAGGATAGTTATCTTTAAGTAGTTCTAAGTCTAGGGGACTGATAACCTCAGGTGTTAAGTCCCGTAGTTCTTAGAGCCTGTTTTGTAAGACAGACACAAAAATCTGAAAAGTACTGTACACACAAAAACACACACCGTATGGATTAAAAGCCACCATGCAAAGTACGGCCAGAGCACAAAACGTCGCAGAACGATTAGGACAGCTACTTGATGGATGGCATAGCATGGAACAATCATGGACGACATACAGGTCGCGCACACAATTAAGACCACATCACTGATGAGAATAAAAACCTGGGACAATCTGTCAGGCGTGGGGGCGAGAGAGAAGGTTCAAATGGTTCAAATGGCTCTGAGCACTATGGGACTCAACTGCTGTGGTCATTAGTCCCCTAGAACTTAGAACTGCTTAAACCTAACTAACCTAAGGACATCACACACATCCATGCCCGAGGCAGGATTCGAACCTTGCGACCGTAGCAGTCTCGCGGCTCTGGACTGAGCGCCTAGAACCGCTAGACCACCGCCGCCGGCTCCGCTCTGGGAGAAAGACAGAAAGGAATAGGGGGCCCTGGGGAGGGGGTGGGGCAAGGCCAGGCTACAGTTGGTAGGGAGGGTAAATGTCATAGCAAAGTTCAACATCCAGGAGGCGGAAGTGTTGGTAATTGCCCTGATGAAGGAGATGGAGGGTGTGGAGGTGAAGAGAGTGAGGGATAGAGCGTTAGATGTGTGGCAATGGGCTAGAGGTAGAGAGGAAGGAGGAAACCAGGGGTTGGGGGGATCAAGCCTGCAGACAGTGTAAAGGATGTGGAGATATTGGAGGAAAAGGAGGAGGTGGCGCAAGGGGTTGAGATCATACAGGAGTCTTGTGGGTGAAGGAAGGCGGATACAAAAGGTAAGGCAAAGTGTGTGGCGTTCTATAATTTGGACAGCTTGTAAAAGTGTGAAAGGGGGGAGATCCAGGCAAAACTGGCATAACAGAGGACAGTACAGTTGAGGGATTTGTAGATATGGAGGATGGTGGAAAGATGCAATTCCCATGTCTGGCCAGACAGGAGTTTCAGTAGGCAAACGCTGGAATGAGCATTCTGCAGGATGGTCAGCAGATGAGAGGTCCAGGTGAGGTGATGGGTGAGGCCAAGGTATCTCAGGATTGAAGAGAGCTGGAGGGGATGACCATAAATAGTTAGATGTCATGGAGACGGAAGGAGTTCATGTTGCACCCTATGATGATTGCCTGGGTTTTGTAGGAGATGGTACAAAGGAACCACTGGTATCACCAAGTGGTGAACTGGTCAAGGTTGGTTTGGAGAGGGTGTTGGGCCCGTTTAAAGGTAGTATAGAGAGCTAGGAAGACGGTGTCATCAGCATATTCAAGGAGGTGGAGGTGGCTTGGGGGTATCAGCTGTGTACAGGAGATAGAGGAGAGGGGAGAGGATGGAGCCCTAGGGTACCGCAGCAGTGGGATAAAAGATTCAAGAGTTGGTGTTGTGGAGGAATGGCATGAGAGGAAGGAAGCGACGAGACAAATAAAATTGGTAGGCAGGGCGTAGGATTGGAGTTTAAAGAAGAGACCGGGATGCCATACACGGTCGTAGGCATTTTGAAGGTTGAGGAAACAAAAAACGGTGGAGTGACAGGACGGAGAAAAGGTGGTCGAGGTTAAGGAATTGGTCTTCGGTGGATAATGAGGGTCGGAAACTACACTGGGTAAGGGGGAGGTGGTGGTGTTGATGGTGACAGATACGATCGGAGAGGATGGATTGTAAGATCTTACTGGCGATGAAGGTGATGCAGGTTGGATGATAGTAAGAGGGGACAGAAGAGGATTGATTGGGATTGAGGAAGAAGAGGACAAGGGAAGCCTTCTACAAGTTGGGGTAGAAGCCAGTAGAGAAGATGAAATTGTATAAATTGGCTAGGACAGTCAGGAGAGAGAAGGGTCATTCTCTGAGGTGGCGGTAGGTGACAGAGACATGACCAGGGGCCTTGTTGCAATTGGACCAGAGGAGATGTTTAATGTCTTGTGTTGTCATTGGAGTGTTTTGGAGTGTTTATGTCGGAGGGGGGTAACTGCCCCAAGTACGCGAGACTGGGAACAAGTAGAGTGACTGAGATACCAGCGGATTCCATGATTGTGGGGTACGGGGATAATCAAAGTGGGAATCATCAGGGACGAAGAAGCCCCTTGGAAGTTTGGGAGGAGAACTGGTTGGCCTTACTGAGGTTGTTTGGATGTGGGTTGTCGTTATGGAGAAGGGGTGATGGGGTGCAGAATGGGAACCCTAAGGCGACAGAAAGCTGACCAGTACTTGCAGGAGTTGAAGGGAGGTTGGTGTTGAGACATGTACAGCTCTGGTGCCAGTCTGAGTGTTTCTTTGCCATAATCAGATTCTGTACATGTCGCGGTATTTGCTGGTGGCACTAGTGTGCAGGTAGGAGCGATAGAGACAGATGATTGCTGGAGGAGGACAGCAACGGAGGGAGGGTGTGACGATGGGGGTGGATAGTTTTAGTGAGAACATGGGCCTCCACAGAGTTAGTGATGGCCTTCAGAAGGAAGTATGAAGCGTGGACAATGTTTTCAGGATGATGATAGGTAAGAGGGTGACTTTCAACCTGGGTGGCGATGGATTCCCAGTAGGTATCCCAGTTGGCATGACTGTAGTCATAGACAACATTGGGAGGTGGTTGCTACCTGTACGGTCAAGGATGTCGACAGTGATTTGCTGAGGAGGTTGACAGAGGCGATGACAACATCAGGTGTCACCTTCGATTGTGAGAAGGAGCTGATGCCACTGCCGAAGCGTGGATATGGATGTTGATTTTGGTGGCAGTGACATATGTGCACAAGGTGCCGTCGATGTGGGAGATGAAGTGATAGAGAATAGGAGCAGAAGAGACATAGATAGTGGCGAAGGTGACTGTGGTGTAGGAGAAGAAGACATTGAGGATAAGGTGTTAGTGGGGTCATTGAGGTGGGGTTGTGGCCAGGCAGGGATGTGCTTAAGGTGGCCAATGGTGACTCCATATTGTGCTTGGGGACCAGGAGCATCTGTTCGGTTGAGGAGAGAGGGAGGGGTGCAGATGGTATGGTGAGGCTGGAGAAAGGTTTCATTCAGGAGTAATGTGTTAACTAGGTGATGGGTGTTGGTGCTTACGTATTTGTTGGTGCAGAAGGAGCATATGTTCTGGAACAGGATGCAACACTCATGTGTGGCATGATGGGAAGAGAGGGATTTGAAGAGATGGGAGGGAAGAGGCTTAAAGTTGGGTGTCAAGGTGGGTGAAGGTCAGGTGGGCTTGGTTGTGGGAGTAAGTGGCGAAGGTGGTGAGGTGAAATATGGAGCAGCCGGCGAGGGAGGTCTGTTGGAGTGTGGAGGGGGCCTTGGAAAGGGTGAATATTTTGGAGAACTATAGTGAGGAACCGGATAATGTTTTCAGCCAAAGGGGTGAACTGAAAGAATTGTTGGGGTGGACAGGGGGATTGATGGGATTAATAGGGACAGTAAGCTCAGGGGTGGCAAGGGGTGTTGTGCGGTTACACTTGTGGGATTTTGCGCTGCTCGTGGTCGTACAGTAGCTTTCTCGCTTCCCGCGTCCGGGTTCGATTCCCGGTGGGGTCAGGGATTTTCTGTGCCTCGTTATGACTGTGTGTTGTGTGATGTCCTTAGGTTAGTTAGGTTTAAGTAGCTCTAAGTTCTACGGGACTGATGACCATAGCTGTTAAGTTGTGGTTGGGTTGTTTTGCCTGGAGCGATTTAGGGAAATCACGGAAAATCTAAATCAGAATGGATGGACGCGGGATTGATCGTCGTCCTTCCGAATGCAAGTCCAGTATGCTACCACTGCGCCACCTCGCTCTGTAGCTGTTAAGTCCCATAGTGCTCAGAGCCATTTGAATCATTTTTGAGCTTGTGGGATTAGGTGGGATGGGGACCATTGCAGGGTCTACAGGAAAGAGGGGTGGGAAGGTTGGGACAGTTTTTGAGAAAATGGGAGGCCTTGCAATGGAGAATGTTGGGGAGGGGGTTTGCAGTTTTGGTTCAGGTTATCGTTACACGTGAGGCAGCTATGACAGTGAAAGATTGGTGCTCGGATTTTGAGGATTCAACTGGGTGACGACGATGGACAATCTGGGCATCCTGGGTGAGGAGTTAGTCAATGGAGATAGGTGGGACTTTAGGCATTGTAGATACAGCAGGCAGGGCGAATTTCCAGTTTGGGGTGTGAGTTCAGCCAACACTTCATCCCCTCTGATCACCAGGCTGAGCTTGGTGATCAAGGAGGTGTGGGTGAGGGGGTAGGGCGATGGGGAGACTGGGGCTGACGAGAAGAGAAAGGGTGTCAGGAACACATGGGGCCAAACATGACAGGAGAGAGTTTACAGAGGATGCAGCGATGGTGGCAGTGGCAGTGGCAGCAGCGTGCCCCATATGGCGGTAGCGAGCTCTGGGCGGCGGCAAACAGAAAGACAGGTAGGCAGGCAAACGGACGGACTTAAGACAACAACGGAAGACGGCAGCGAGCACCCGGCAGATGACGGACGGACGGCGGCGAGTACCAGGTGCTGACGATGGCGGAAGGACGACAGTGGCCGGCCGGCAAGCAGGCAGACGGACAGGCTGACAGAGAGACAGACGAGAACCGCAAGAGTCGCTTCCAAACCATAGGTTTCACGCTGAGGTTAGCGCAGGCCGTATAATCCGTTGACTTGGAATGAGAGGGTCCAACCCTCGAGATGTGCCCTTTCTCGGGCCTGCGAGCCCGCATATACATCGGCAAGCAAAGAGCTTCAGAGGACAGAACCCAGAGATACCAACTCTTCCCCATAGTTATTGGCAACAGGGCGACAAGAGCGATGGTCGATAATACCCCTCAGGTAGTGGCACCAGATAGAACCGTCTACTAACTTAATGGCGCCACAGGTCAGTTTATTCTATTTACTGATGAGACTACGTTTACAAAAAATGTCTATTTAACAGCCACAATAGCCACGTCTGTGAGTTTCAAAATCTCAAGGATAGTTGTGTGTTCCATCATCAACAGAGATTTACCGTTAATATTGAGTCTCAAGTTTTCACGGCTGCCTGACTGGACCATATCTTCTGCGTAATACGATTGATGGACAAAGTTAACACGTATTTCTCCGGGAAGTACAGTACTATCAAAGTGATGCGGAATGAGTTGCTAACAGTCAGCAGCTATTACGTTTCTCGGAAGACGGTGCCAAACCACACTTTTCCGTTACTGTCAGAGTATGTTTTCTCCAACTGCTTAGTTATGATGGGCGGGCAATTGTGTGGTTAGGAGGGGTGCGCCTGTACCATCACCATCCCAGTTGTGCAGTAATGTTAACGACCGACAGTTCTAGCAACGTTTCTACAACTACTTGCATCAATAGGAATGCTGTGGTGACTCCACCGCTAACCTCAACTCTGGGTTCAGTTGGTTGATTGATTAGTTGACTTGTGGGAGGGGCCAGACAGCGAGGTCATTGGTCCCATCGGAATAGGGAAGGATGGGGAAGGAATTCAACCGTCCCATGTCAAAGGAACCATCCTTGCATTTGCCTGAAGTGATTTGGGGAAGTCACAATGAACCTAAATCAGCATGGCCGGACGTGGGGTTGAAACCTTCGTCCCACCGAAGGCGAGTCCTTTGCGCCACTTCGCTCGGTACTGCATTCCGATCTATAGGTGTCGGCTTCAGGGCCAAGTATGCGCGTATTTCCTACGATGCCACCAGTAACTTTGAATTTATGCAGTCATCAGTGACACTGAAAGCGTGACGCTGTTAAGTTGGCAAATAGTGACAAATTTAAAAATCGGAGCCGGAGGGAAATTTCGTTCAGCCAAACACAGTGCAAAATTGAACTGGCAGGGTATATTTTTCAGTCACTTACAGTGCAGTGTACTTTTTTCCGTGGCATGACACGTTAAAATGTATGAACAGTCATTTCCAACAGCGTTATACACAGATTGAACATTAATAAAACAGACAAACCGCAGGACGGATTCCTGACGGGAAATGGAGGTAAAATGATCACATTAACATGTGTCCGGAAATGGATGGTGTGCATGCAACGACAAAAAATTGCCCTGGAACAAAGTACAGAGGTGCATCACAACCACACCACAATAGATATTAACGATGGCATCCATGGGATTAAATGCACGCGTTCACACGCGTGTAACTTACAGTATTTTTGACCGTGCTCAAAATGTATATGAATGCTACGATTTATTTTTAGCTCTACGGGGATTACAAACAGTTCGTAAGCAATTCTATGTTGGATGCCATGTGAACTTCTGTCTACAATAGAAGGATTGGTGCCTCTTTTCTGCTATGTCTGCGTTGATATAACTCTATTACCTTGTGTCAAAGGAACGCATAATTAGGCTGATGTTTAACTTGATACAGTAAACATTTATTGAAGGTGACCACGTGTGTGATATAACTCACTTCCTTAACTGATCCACAACTACCAAAATTTCAGAAATTTTCATCAAGACGCTGCTGACCCACACTTCTAGGGGCCAGGAGCACACACCCTTAAGTGCCATAGTATTTAGTGCCCGCCACGATTTTCTGTACCTACAATTTTGTCTGTCCGAAAGGAACCGTCATAACACAAATGGGCTGGAATTTTATGTGATATTGTTCGTGTCTGTGAAGGTACATGTATTGGTATAGCCGTGCTGCTTCCTGCCCATTTCGATGTGCTTGGTCGTACACAAACATCATCGCAGCTTCTTCCTGACATGAACACGGAATTTGAGGTTTGTATCACGAAGAGTCAGCTGGTCTTACACTGGCTGTTTCTCTAAAATTAGCATTCGAAATGAGAAACTCGTGATTATTGTTAAGTAAGTTATTCGTTGCAATGCGTAAGAGGATAAATTTATAAGTTTGGCAAAAAGGAAATATTATGTTATTTACCAAACACAACTTAGTTATCAACTTAATCTTAAACATCATCGATAAATCTCTTCTTGTGAGGTCACAGTTTGTAAATCCCTCTTCATTCGACGAAAGCTTGTTTCATCGCATCCTGTATTTTTTAGGACCAAAAAAAGTCACGTAATATCATACCTGAAGAAGAAGGCTGGATGAGCATGGAAGTGCTTACAAGTCCAGGTCTTGCACATGTTACACCATTCCTTTGCCTGAAGCTGTGAAGGGACCGAACCGATATGACGGATGTCTCTGCCATGGCACTGTACACGTGATGCAGTGCTTTGTTTCTGACGTCTCTAAGACGTAACTGTCCCTTATCAAAATATTAGTTATGTGAAATACATGTTACCAACGCAGTTATTGCAATTTTACGGTGCTGTTTACGAGCTGACTCACAAGATAGAGCAGCTAAATTGTGAAACTTACTAGCAAAACGTACTTCTGGAACAACGTTTAAGTGCGGGCTGCATCAAACCAGTCAGGGAAAAAAAACTCGAATGGAATGTGGAAGTCGTTTTAGTGGTCTATCTATGACATAGCATTTTGTCATATGATTTTTCTTAGAGTTTATGGTCGATACAACGAACTGACATGAAGCAATTCTTGCCCTTTTCAGGGCGTATCGCCCGACAATATATCGGCTTCCTATCTTACACTGTTTATTGGCCAACAAAGTAGTGAGAAATCATGTAGCTCTCCGGAAATGGCATTCTGTTTGCAACAGAATAATTATTGATTTATTTTTAATTTTGTTATTCTGAATAGAAGACCTTCAAATGCTGCTCCGTTTACTGGTTGAGGCTATGCGTTGGCTTTATACTTCAGTATTGTTGAAAAATGGAATATAAATGACACATTACATAATACCAGCTGATGATTCCAGGAATGTACATCAGAAAAAATAAAACCTGATTACATAACACTGATGTTACACTGCAGATGTTGATGTACTGTCAACACCTTTCTCGAGTTTACCGTCGTGACACTTATAATAATTTCATAAACAAACTTTGAGGACGCATTGCAACAACTTGTAGATGATTTACCCACCCATGGAGAGTAGTGAGCTTACGGAAACCTTTCCGAAGCTTATAATATCTAAATATACAAAAAATAAATTAATTACTTGAATATGCGACATGTTGACGTGATCTATAAAAATTTCGTAATTTAAAATAAAGCTGTGCGTCTGATTACTGTGGTAGTACGGATGTAATGACAAATACGTCGTATTTAAGTGGATAGGAGTACATACACCTTATGGCCATCTTGACTCACTTTTTCGAATTACTACTGTAAATTAATTCGTTCAATCTGTTGCTTACATTGTGCTGCGTCAATCATACGGTGTGCAACACATAGTGAACGTACGGCACGGGGCCTGAGGAAGTTCCATTCATTAGCGGCATCTACCATGGAAACGATGCATTTCCGGACACATGTTCATAGGGCATTTTTTCCTCCATTTCCTGTCAGGAATCTGTCTCTGGAGTTTGTAGGTTTTATCAATATTCACCCTGTATAAAAAAATAAAAAAATTAAGCAGACCCACTCACAACACACACACACACACACACACACACACACACACACACACACACACTCACACACCCACACACACAAATATAAATACATCAGACAAGCAAGCCTCTTGAAACTGAATAACTCCGCGTTAATGTAACAGAACTTCGTAAGCGTGTAACTGACAGTATTTTTGACCGTGCTCAAAATGTATCTGTATGTAGCTCGGGTGTCCATTTAATTATCATTTAATGTGCTTTAGTCCTGCCTTGGGTTAAGGCTATATTCGGGCTCTGGCATTTGTACTGCAATCTGCAATACCAACCTGTTGTTTCATGGTTGTTTTGTTCTCAAACTACGTGTTTGCGCTAAACATGCTTTGGGCTTGGCGTTTTGCCCCTCAGCATTATAATCGGGTTTTAGCTGAGTGTTCAGGCTATTGACTGTCCATCGTACGTCACATCGTTAATGGTCAACCTGTCATTAGTTGATTTCAGTGCTGTACGTAGTTGTAAATTAGTGCTGGTTCTATTACCTTCTGATCAGGGTTCTTGCTCGACGCTTGTCGTTAAATACATCGCTAACCTGGTTAGCGTATGTTGTGGCTAGTTTAATCAATACTCAATAGCCCAACAGAGTTTGTCGGCTGTCAGATGTCGTGTATGTGTTATTTATTCCTTTATTCTAGTCAATCTATAAGCAAGCTATTCTTAATTTTGTTAGTCTTGGTAGCCATTAAGTTGCCATTTTTAGCGTGTTTAGATGAAGTATGGCTCCTGTGAGTATAAATTTGTCAATTTCCAATTTAGTGTTTTTGCACCAGTTGTAGATATATAGTGGGAAACTAAATGTTTTTTTTTATTACTATTAGGCTGCACTTACTATCAGGTTGTAAAAAAGTCACCTAAGGTGTCGCGGGCGGTGTACTTTCCTGTTATTCACATTAATGTTCTGGTCAACGTGTAAATTTGCTAATTATTTCCCCTTTACATGGAGTGTGCCTGGCTTGATGTTATAAGTGACTGTTTCATAACCAGTTCTTGAACGCGCCTACTCGCATATTTATATTTATGGGACAACTCAAATTGTGTTGACCTGTTGAACTTTTAACAAAAGTGCAGAGAAATGAATCAGGTGTTTATTACTGTTCTAGTGCGATTATCTGTCAAGTGTAAATGCGACATTTTCTTGGTCTATGTACTTATATGGATATGATGTCTCTTATTTCGGACATGTTCTGCCAATAGTTCTGGCAATACCGGCCATGACTTTCTTCTTCTGTGCGGATGCACACATATTCCCCGAACTTTTACGGTTGTTGGTAAGAATGACTACCATGAGTAATGAGTGTGTTTGGTTGGGACACCACGAATGTAGTGTGTGGACATGCAAGGTGACAACGTTGGTCTCGCTGGGAGCGCGCGGGAGTCCCTGGAATCGCGCTGTCGTCTGTGCCCTCGGTGGCTCAGATGGGTAGAGCGTCTGCCATCTAAGCAGGATATCCCAGGTTCGAGTCTGGGTCAGAGCACACATTTTAACCTGACCCGGTTGATATATATCAACGCCCGTTAGCAGCTGAAGGTATTAATGTAATTCTAATTTCCTTGGTCTGTTATCAAGTGTTACAATAAATGCAAATTCCAGTGAAGTGATAGGCTATTTTAGTTTTCCCGTGATTTCCTATTTCCGCATGTAATATTTGTTTGCTGTAAGACTAATTAAGCCTTTGTTGAAATACTGGAGGCAGGATCTCGTATCTCACAGATTAAATGATAGGGTCTACATCCTTGTGTAACACCCTTTTTAATATGAGCACTTCGTTCTTGATCGTCCACTGTTATTACTGCCTCTTGGCTGTTGTACATGCTGTATATGACCCGTGTCTCCCTAAGCGTACCCCTACTTTTCTCAGAATATCGAACATCTTGTGCCACTTTACTTTGTCGAACGCTTTTTCCCGGTGGACTAATCCCATGAACGTGTTTTGATTTTTCTTAGTCTTGTGACCATTACAACCGCAACGTCACACTTGCCTCTCTCGTGCCTTTACCTTTCCTAAAGACAAACTGATCGTCATCTAACGCATCCTCAACTTTCTTTTCCATTCTTCTATTATTCTTGTAAGCACCTTGGATGGACGAGCTGTTTAGCTGATTGTGCGATAATTCTCGCACTTGTCAGCTCTTGCCGTCTTCGGAATTGTGTAGATGATGCTTTTTCCGAAAGTCGGATGGTATGTCGCCAGACTCCTACATTGCTGGAGTAATTTCAGTTATTAAACAGGGTGATGCTACTCTTCCTACCTATAGCTTTTATGCAGCCCACAATGTCTTCAAAAATACACACGTGATTTTCACATGCTCTCGCTAGTTACGCACAAACTACTAGACCTACAGAAAAAAAATTAACAGGACTTTTTGCACGACATTATATGTAATTAAATTTTGTCCTGGGATACTTTTTGCTGCAAACCATGGTTCGAGTTATTCAAGGAAAACGCGTTGAAGGTCACTTTTGTACTTTTCCTTGAATAATTCTGGAATTGTAGTCTCTAGTGTAAGCATTTCCCTGTACACAGTGTAGCCGGCCGGAGTTGCCGAGCGGTTCTAAGCGCTACTGTCTGGAACCGCGTGACTGCAATGGTCGCCGGTTCGAATCCAGCCTCGGGCATGGATGTGTGTGATGTCCTTAGGTTAGTTAGGTTTAAGTACACTACTGGCCATCAAAACTGCTACACCAACATTGTTAATGAAGATGATAAACGTGTATTCATTGGACATACATATTATACTACAACTAACATGTGATTACATTTTCACGCAATTTGGGTGCACAGATGCTGAGAAATCAGTACCCAGAACAACCACCATTGCCGTAAATACCATAGTTCATCAAGAGTAGTGACTGGCGTATTGCGAAGAACCAGTTGCTGGGCCACCAATGACCAGACGTCTTCAATTGGTGAGAGATCTGGAGAATGTGCTGGCCAGGGACGCAGTCGAACATTTTCTGTATCCAGAAAGGCCCGTACAAGACCTACAACATGCGGTCGTGAATTATCCTGCTGAAATGTAGGGTTTCGCAGGGATCGAATGAAGGGTAGACCCCTCGGATCGTAACAAATCTGAAATGTAACCTCCACTGTTCAAAGTGGCGTCAATGTGAACAAGATATAGCCTAGACGTGTAACCAATGGCAACCCATACCATCACGTCGGGTGATGACGAATACACGCTTCCAATGCGCGTTCACAGCAATGTCGCCAAACACGGATGCGACCATCATGATGCTGTAAACAGAACCTGGGTTCATCCGAAAACATGACGCTTTGCCATTCGTGCACCCAGGTTCGTCATAGAGTACAACATCGCAGGCACTCCTGTCTGTAACGCAGCGTCAAGGGTAACCGCAGCCATGGTCTCTGAGCTGATAGTCCATGCTGCAGCAAACGTCGTCGAACTGTTCGTGCAGATTGTTGTTGTCTTGCTAACGTCCCCATCTGTAGATCGATGGCTCGAGACGTGGCTGCACGATCCGTTACAGCCATACGGATAAGATGCTTGTCATCTCGTCTGCTTTTGATACGAGGCCGTTGGGATCCAGCACGGCGTTCCGTCTTACCGTCCTGAACCAACCGATTCCATGTTCTGCTAACAGTCATTGTATCTCGACTACCGCGAGCAGCAATGTCGCGATACAATAAACCGCAATCGTGATAGGCTACAATCCGACCGTACGCATTTCTCCCCTTACACGAGGCATCACAACAACTTTTCACCCGCAGCGCCGGTCAACTGCTGTTTGTGAATGAGAAATCGGTGGGGAACTTTTCTCATGTCAGCACGTTGTAGGTGTCGCCACAGGCGCCAACCTTGTGTGAATGCTCTGAAGAGATACTCATTTGCACATTACAGCATCTTCTTCTTGTCGGTTAAATTTCGCGTCTGTAGCACCTCATATCTGTGGTGTAGCAATTTTAATGGCCAGTAGTGTAATTCTAAGTTCTAGTGGACTGATGACCTCAGAAGTTAAGTCCCATAGTGGTCAGAGCCATTTGAACATAGTGTAACTGCATTTCCTACGAAAACGTCCTGTTCATTTTTTCCTGTAGGGCCAATAGTTAGTGCACAGCGAGTGAGAGAATATGAGAACACTGCATGGGGGTTTGAAGGTATTGCGGGTTGCATAATACTTATTGGTAAGGGCAGCTGACTCCCCCTTTATTTCGTTTTCTTTCATTGAATTTGAGTCGCAAGAATTTTAACGGGTGTTTAGCATAGAATATAACACGATGCCGAAGTCATTGCGTCTGTAATAACACAGACGCCGGAAAGCGCACTGGCTCCCTACGACCGTTTGCCCGATTACAGCTGCACAGGAGCGAAGTGCTCGCCCACGCCGTTTATGGGCTATCTGCATCCGAAATGAGGAGAGCGTGCGATGGCAGGCACTCACCGCAAATTTCGAGGCCGTTCTGGAGCGCCGCCAATAACTGGCGCTGCCAAACAGACCACGCTTCGTGTCGCCGAGGAGAAAAATCCTCTGGCACGGTCGATGACAAGAACACTGCCAGTGGAATGTCAGGTACAGATGATTGAAAGTGTTTCTCTGATACAGGTTTCATAAATCCTTTACGGTTTCTCTAGCTATCTACGTGCACGAAATAGAATGAAAGAGCGCTACGTATGGTCACAAATTACTTCTGAAGACGTTACTGGGAAGTCGGCAGGCTTCCGTGGGAGTAGTAATTGAAGTTAAAATCTTCTTGGTCGGTAGGCTGCATGATATTTCTTCAAACAATCGACGTTTCGACCCTTCTGCTGGGAAGTTCTACAGGACTTTGTTGTGTCCACTGTAGACTAAGTACAAGATCTTGGAGAAGGGCCCGAGTGGCCGTGCGGTCCTGGGCACTACAGTCTGGAACCGAGCGGTTGGAATCCATTCTTGGGCATGGATGTGTGTGATGTCCTTAGGATTGTTAGGTTTGATTAGTTCTATGTTCTAGGTAACTTATGACCTCAGAAGTTAAGTCTCATAGTGCTCATAGCCATTTGAACTTGGAGAAGGTCCTAGCAGCTGTGACGAAACGTCGATTGTTTGAAGAAATGCAATGCAGCGAACCAACCAACAAGATTTTAACTACATCGCTACTGCGAGTGATAAATATTTGCTTCTTTCCTTTCGTCTTTTTTTCACTCTATATATATTCTTTAATGGTTCATTCAAATTTTTTGTTTTGTCATGTGGTATGGAATGTATCTACCTTTTCCTATATGTACGTTGAACTTCTAATTTCTCATTGACACAATTTAATTCATATTTTGCAGCTGTGAACGTGACTATATACAATACAGTGGATGTTTGTTTTAAAAGGCCTTCAGTCACTAACTTTTCGTGTTTCATTAAATTACGTGATAAATTTCGGAACCTAAGGTGGAAATCAACTAATACATAATGTATATTTGTTCTTGAGAGAAGTGGAATGAATTTTTTTTTGCCACGAGAAAGAATAAAAGGAAAACACATTTACCTCACTCAAAAGCAAATATAAATTAAGTGTTAGATGATTTGCACCTGCAAATGGATCCACAGGATTCGAAATGCATGTGTAATTTAATAAAAAAAGCGAAAAACATTTACTGAATACTTATTTATTCAAACTCCTTATTCATATGTTTATTCTTATTAAATGAGCATACAAAAATTTCAGCTCTTTTCTCATCTTTCTTGTAATGCTTTTGTTAAACGTATCGTGTAAAAGTAATCGTTATACGAACTGCTACGCCAGTGCCTTATCGATAGTTGCAGTTGACCAGTCAGTGAGTCAGGTTATTTGCTGTGGCAGGTGTGGGCTCATATGCTGCGTGTACCGTGACCCGTGTCGGATAGAAACACATGCAAAATTTGCTATTGCTCTCTTTTTCTTTCTAACACATTTTGGACCAGAGATAACGTGAAAGTTAAGAAGAAAATTGTTACACTTAAATACTGCAACCTTCATGGAGCGCAGTTACAATGCCCATGTGAATGGACAGGGCTGGCGAATTAAAGCAAATCTTAGACCATTACATAACCGCATGTGAAACGTTAATAACATAATTGCATGTGTAAGGAACATTACATAGTACATATACGGCCTTGCATCTATACAGCGACAATTTCTTCCGTCAGTCTCAGACCACATGATTATGACGAGAGATGATATTCTGGAGACTCACATACTAAGCAGTAGGGCGTGACCACTCCACTACACAACTGAAGGAGCTACTTTAATTGTGCCGCCGCAACCGATAAGCTGCCATCGAAGCCGCAAATCACCGACCATGTATAGACACGCTGCAACGCAAAAAACTATCTCTCACTCATACAGACCCTGTTGTTTAAAATTACGAATGTGATAACTTTGTCTCTGTAATGTACTTGTAGCCACTATTGCCCTTTGAATAAATAACTGTCGTTTCAGTGAAGAGAATGTTTGAAATTATGGTTGACGTTTTTGTTGGACAAAAGTTGCATGGGGCAACAGGGCCGTAATATGATGTTAGTTTCTTGTTGATAGTTGTGGTCGCGTCAGAGATTTGAAGGTCAACTCTTTTTAGATGGGATGCTATAGTTTGGTACTTATTTTCTGATAACGGCTATGGACACGAATCCAATGATGTATAACAGTAAGGTCTTTGAAGGTCTCAAAAGTGGCATGAACATCCATTTACAGAAGGTGTTCGAAGTGATGACGATTGGTATCAATGGAATGCTCCAATATTCTTGTCATGGATGAGTGGTATTCCTTATCACATGGGGAGTTATCGAAGCACATGCTCAGACAATTCTTTCTCGCATATCTCCATGTGTAGTTGGAACGTCTTTATAAACAATGTCTTTTACGAATCCTCACAAGAAAATAATCAAGTGCTGTCAAGTCTGGCGAACGAGCCGGCCAAGACATCTCCTCTGCGTTCAATCCAACGATCAGGGAACAGTCACTGGAACTCATTTGTAGCAATCAGCGAAAAAACTGTGCCGGACACTCTTCGTGTTGATGCCACATTCTGTTCCTTGTTCCTGAAGGTATTTCTTCCAATAACAGACCATCTAATAATTTCCGGGTATGCAGCCGGATCCCGTCGACATTCTGCCACGATATTTCGGCCCAGAGACGTCCGGCCATCATAAGGTGAGTACACAACTACTGAAGAGCCCAGGTGCAGTAGTAGTGTACTCACCTGATGATGGCCGGACGTCTCTGGGCCGAAATATCGTGGCAGAATGTCGACGGGATCCGGCTGCATACCCGGAAATTATTAGAAGAACAAATACGTCTGGAAAATTTCAGAAGTCACAATAACAGACCTAACTATTCTTGCAGCAATGTGGTGTACTGCCGGCAGCGGTGGCCGTGCGGTTCTGGCCCTGCAGCCCGGAACCGCGGGACTGCTACGGTCGCAAGTTCGAATCCTGCCTCGGGCATGGGTGTGTGTGACGTCCTTAGGTTAGTTAGGTTTACGTATTTCTACGTTCTATGGGATTTATGACCTAAGATGTTGAGTCCCATAGTGCTCAGAGCCATTTGAACCATTTTTTGTGGTGTACTTCCTACCATTAAGATTTCTTTAGATGAAATAGGGGCTATAATTCTGCCCTACAGAATCTCACACCATACATTGACCGACCACGGCTTTTGGTGTGCAACTTTCCGCTGCCAAAATGGATTTTCAGTTGCCCAATAATGCATGTTATAAATTAACATTTCCATGGTTCTTGAAAGTAGGTTCGTCATTAAATAATACAGATTAATAAATGTGTCATCCCTCTGAATCTGACGTTGAGCCTATCGACAGAATCCAATGCGACGCAAACTATCTGTACCAGTTAATTCTGGGGGGAGACTGATATGGTAAGGATGATATCTATGGCGTTGCAGAACACTAACACCGCTATTCTGGCTCATGCCAGATTCCCTTGCGATGGGTGTCGAACCATAGTGGCAAGAGTACCAATTTCCGTTCCCTCGTTCATAACTTTCTTTTGCCGGGTATGTTTCTGACGCGTTAAAGATCCTGTTGCTCTCAATTTATCATACACATATTTTAAAACTGGTTCAAATGGCTCTAGGCACTATGGGACTTAACGTCTGAGGTCATCAGTCCCGAAGAACGTAGAACTACTTAAACCTAACTAACCTAAGGACAGCACACACATCCATGCCCGAGGCAGGATTCGAACCTGCGACCGTAGCGGTCACGCGGTCCAAGACTGTAGCGCCTAGAACCGCTTGGCCACCCCATCCGGCACACATACTTAATTGTGTGACATGTAGGTTGAGTACGTTGTGGATACCTTTCAGCCTATAAGTCTCTAGTTCTCACTGAATTCCGTTGGCATTCTCCATGAAAAAGTCTATCGTGTTGTTCTTCTAAGGAATACCGCGTTCACATTCGCTTGATTCGACGATACTAATCTTACTGCTCTATTATAGCTGTATTCCGAAACCGACGGATGGTGTTTACATGTCAATGGCACGTTAGACGCATACGGTGTATTCGGCGAATATTTAATATTTACACGATGTACGAGAGCCATTTGTCAGAGCATGTGCTTTGATAGGTGCCGAAGTGATAAGGAGTACCACTCAATCACTGATAAGAATATTGCAGCACTGCACTCATATCAATGGTCATCGCCGGCCGATGTGGCCGAGCGGTTCTACTCGCTTCAGTCTGGAACTGCGTGACCGCTACTGTCGCTGATTGGAATCCTGCCTCGGTCATGGATGTGTGTCATGTGCTTAGATTAGTTACATTTAAGTAGTTCTACGTTCTTGGGACTGATGACCTCAGGTGTTAAGTCCCATAGTCCTCAGAGCCATTTGATCCACCAACGGTCATCACTTCGAACACCTTCTGTAAATGGACGCTCATACCACCTTTCTGACCTCCGTTGACCTTCAAAGACCTTACTGTTACTTATCATTCGCTTCATCTCGATAGCCGTTGTCAAAAAAGTACCAAATTTTAGCATCCCATTAAAAAAAACGTTGACAATATCTCTGACGCGAACCCAAATAGCAACAAAAAATCGTCATATTATGGCCCCCCTTGTCCCATGCAACATTTGTTCCAGACACTTTTCAACTACTATCAAATTTTCTGATTTATTCTAGGTGGCAATAGTTAGTGACTCACTCTGTATACTGACAGGTATAGTCCACTTGGTGATACAGTTACGACTGCGCAGAAAACATCAGAAAGTAAATTATGTGGCGTGTTTATGTGAAGACTGTTAGCCGCAGGGAAGAAACCACCAACATATTGTACTGGGTACATATTGAGGTATGAGTGATGACGCATTTATACTCCTAACACCCCGTATCAATGCAACGTTTACATGAGGCAAATTTACTAATGACCTGTGGTGTATGGTAAATCACGTAAGCTGTAGCACGTGCTATTAGCTTTCGGGCACCGACCAATAAAAGCTAGGCTGCTCGCTTGTCATTCGAGCAAGGCATGAAATCGGTGGGAGCTTTAAATTTCACAGCGGTGAAACGTGTATTTATTCGCATACTTTCTCAACAGCGTTTGTTTCATACTTCTCAAATTATTTAGTTTCTTTGTTTGCGTATTTTATAATCAGCATTCTGTAATCTGTCTACATACGTATAAATACATTCCATACGGTGCACAAAGAAAGTTACCCTGTACCACTGCTAGGTATTCCATATCTTGTTCCAGTCGCAGATGAAGGACATACGACTGTCTATATGTTTCTGTACGCGAGATGTACGTTGTCGCTAGGAGAATCGCTTTGTAGTCGGTCAAGTCTCTACACTTTTCTCGATTAGTGTTTTGTGTAGGCAACGACTCGTACCCTCCAGGTTTCCCATTTGGGGTATCGGAGCTTTCTCGTAACACTGGCGTGTTCATCCAACATACTGGTAAATATCCAGCCCATGTCTCTCGACCGTTTGGCTGTCTTCCTGTGTCCCGACTGGTTTCATCGACGTGACTGTGAAGCAGTACACGACTAATACTTTACTCTAATAACACATTTTCCACATTCGTAACACGGTACCATTTACCATGTCAAACGGAAATTCTGACTACGTCATCCTGTAGCCTCCTCCAGTCCCGCAACGCCGATACTTCCCCGTACACCACTGCATCAGCAGCAAACAGTCGTAAATTGCTGCTCACCCTGCTCGTCAGTACAGTTATGTATGCACGGAACAAGAGCGGACCTATTACACGTCCCTGGGACGTGCGCTGTCCTCAAAAACGTATTGGTTTTCATTACTCAAAAATGAATCCAGCCACTCACATATATGAGAACACTAGGAATTTGGTTAATAGTTTTGCAATGTGGTACTGTGTGAAACATTTTCCAGTAATCTACGCATGTGCAATCTGCCTGTTACCCATCTTCCATGGTTCGTAGGACATCGTGCGGCGAAACGTCATTAGTGAATTTCACCAGAGCAGCACTTTCTAAATCTGCGATAATTTGTGATTATAAGTTTTTACATCTCGAAAAAATTTAATATATTTGAACTTAAAATATGGCCAAGCATTCAGCAGCAAACCACTGTGAAGTATATTGGCCGGTAATTTTGCAGATCCTTCTATAGTAAGTCACGTGCGCTTTTTTTTCCAAACGCTTAGGACATTACGGTGAACGATACATTCGTGATAAATGCAAGCTATATAACAGGATAGTAACGGAGGTTTCGTTCTATGGCCTAGTATTTCGTATGGTCTGAAGGAAACTGATAAATAAATGCAAATTAAATATGTAACATTAGGTTGGTGCTTTAGCCCCTAGCTTTCTCTACAAATTTAATAAACACAACAGATATATACAACAGAAAATTCAGGCATCAATAATACAAAGTGTCTCTTAAGTCACTAGCCACTTACATGAAAATGCTAATTTGTTATTCATTTCTCTGCAGATACTGGTACTTAAGTACAAAATCTAAAATACAAAGCATTCATTAATAAAATTACCTCTGCTCCAGAAAACTGTTTTCCCCTAAAGGTAACTCAAATCACACAGAATTAAAAAATAAACGGTGGATTTCACAAGGAATAATGATATCATGAGGGACAAAAAGGAGACTGTATCTACTAACTGTATCTACTATTTAGGAACGGCTCTGATGTTAGAATTGTAATCTAATACAAAGGATATAGGAAAATATTGAAGCAAGTAATCCAGAAATCGAAGCAGCTTTATTATGAGAAAAAGTAATTACATCAGGTAACAAAGTAAAAACTGTGTGGGATATAGTGAAGACAAAGAGAGGTGGGGCCAAAATGGAAGAGGAAAAGATAACTCTAAAACTGAATGAGACTTTGGTAATAAGTGAATGTATTGTTGCAAATCTCTTAAACAAGTACTTCTTTTCTGTTACTGACTGCTTGGGGTCATCAGGTTCGGTGGACAGTGCAATGGAGTATCTAAGACCAATCTATAAAAATAACTTCGGAAAATGGAAAAGACACTCATGTCTCCCAAAGAAGCAGAAGTCATCATAAAATCTTTAAAACTTAAGCATTCCAGTGGGTGTGATAACATATTAACATAGTTAATCAAAGAGTGCTCATGCAAGTTTAGTTCTATCTTAACTTATTTGTGTAATCAATCTCTTATCAGCTGAACACTTCCTGAATGGATAACATTTGCTGAAGTTAAGCCTTTTTAAAAGAAGGGGGAGAAAGAGGTACCAAAAAACTATCGACCAATTTCACTTTTGCCGGCTTTCTCAAAAATATTTGAAAAGGTTGTGTGCAACGCTCTCCTTAAGCATCTGACTCCAAATAATATATTGACCAAGTCAGTTAGGATTTCCAGAGTGTCCTGACACAGAGAAATCTATTTACACTTACACTGAGAATGTACTTAATTCATTAGATGATAAATTAGAGGCTGCTGGCATTTTCTGTCAGCTGTCAAAAGTCTTTGACCATGTGGACATCAGCAATCTCTTCAGTAGAATATTATGGTGTCACCAGCAATCCTGTGAAATGGTTTGAGTCTTATGAAACAGGAAACAAAGCGTGTCATTGCGAAATACCTGTGAAATGAGCAGTCAGTCCTCATCTGACTGTTAATTAATTGCATGTGGTGTTCCTCAAGGTTCCATCTAGAGTTCCTTGCTTTTTCTTGTGTACATAAACGACCTCTCATCTGTTACATCTCCAGATGCTCAGTTTGGTTTGTTTGCAGATGATACTCAGATTGCAATAAGTAGCAAGTTAAGTACAGATTTAGAAATAGCTGCTAATCAAAATTTCACTGACTTTGAGAAGACCCACTATTTACAATTCACCATCCGTAAGAGATTTCCTTTCAGCATGTGTATAACAAGTGGAAACATGCAGATCCAAAAGGTTGATAGTGTCAAATTCCTGGGATTACTACTCAATAATAAATTCAGTATGGAAATGTATGCCCCAGAATTGCTTAAGCGCTCACACAAGTTTTTATTTGCAGTAAGAATGATGTCAAATATAGGAGTTATAAATGTAAAACAACTTGTATACTTTGCTTACTTTCATTCAAGTATGTCATATGGGATCACATTCTTGGGTAATTCATCAAACTGAGCAAACGTTTTTAGGGCTAAAAAGCGTTTCATAAGAATCATTTGTAGTGTAAACTCAAGAACATCACGTTGAAACCTTTTCAAGGGACTTTATATTCTAACCACTACTTTTCACTATATTTATTCCTTAATGGAATTTGTTACAAGTAACAAATCTCCATTTCCAATCAATAGCTCAATTCGTAGTATTAATATTAGAAACAAGAACAATCTATAGAAAAACCTACAATCACTTACCTTGGTCCAAAAAGTGGTCCAATATTCAATAATACATATTTTCAATAAATTGCCACCAACCATTAAAAACCTGGTTTCAGATAAAGCACGGTTTCAAGAGAGTTTTAAAGACTTTTAATGGGCAACTACTTCTATTCCGCAAATGAATATCTTAACAGAGACTGTTAAGCAAGCTCAAGTAATAATATGTGTTAGATTTCAGTAGTGACAGCACTTGGTCACAACAGCCAGGTTTAGGTATTTTGTGAATGATAAATGTATTAATAATGCATAACAATATTTCGTTCTGACAGAGGGTTAATTCTGTACATATTAGCTGTTCCAGTTTACCGCAATGTATTCACCTATTTCGACAATCTCCTGGCAAGTGATCAGGGTAGAAAGCATTACATTCAACTGTTTTACGTTTTTATGTTATACTTTCTGACATATTCCACAATCACGAGAATCGTCTCATTTTGAGGGTCTAAAGAAAGAACACTGGATCCAGTCTAGACGTTTTGCACAGATGAACAAGTTACCATTGTTTGTGCACGGGTATGCGGATTGTCATGTGAACTCCAATTCAACAAACCAGTCCCGTAAAGGGCACTTATTCTTCTGCTTGTGAATAAATTTAAGCGTGCTGGCAGTGTGTGTGACGAGCCATGTCAAGGACGACCGCATTTATCGGCAGAAACAGTGTTGCAGACTGAAACCGCCGCTGATAAAGGAGTCATATCGACGCCTTACAACGGAACTGAATGGCCCTCGCAACACAGTACAGAAAATCCTACCTTTCATTCTAAGAAAATGTCCTTATTCAGGTTCTGCATCATCTTGAGACAAGGATTTCGCCTGTCGTTGTGCAATGTCTTTAATGTACAAAATATTATTCTCCTATGAAGCCCCATTCCCCGTTTGCAGGAAAGTGCACAGACAAAGCAACCGAATATGTGCATATGAAGAAGCACATGAAGTATCGGAATGTGAACGTGACACACAGGAGGTCGATTTTTGATTGCGCACAAAAGAAAAAAAAAATTTCTGGCCCATTTATCTCTGCCAGAAAGTCAATAACAGGTAACAGCCTCCTCGGCATGTTAGAACTGCTCCTTGAGCCGTAGCTTCAGGATGATGGCATACGGGATACAGCTGTGTTTCAGCAAGATGTGAGCCTCCACATTTTGCATCGTAACTGATTACCTGAACAGAACCTCTCCAGGGCAGTGGATTGGCATAGGGTCACCTCGCTGAGGGTTTCGCGTTCACCAGACCCTGCTCCTTTAGACATCTTTGCATGGGGGTACATCAAGTCCAAAGTGTACACTAGAAAAGTGAAAGTTCAGCCTGCTCCACGGAATCGTATCAGGGAAGCCGCAGGGCACATTGTGGTTGAAATGTTGTCTGCACTTCCTTCCGCCACTGAAAGATGGCAGCCACATAGAGGGGCATCAGAATATATCTAAAACTTCAAGAATATGTCTAAAACTTCAAAATGAAATTGATATATTCAATAACTGCCTTCCTTCATTGAAATGAGTAGTGTCTTTAGAGACACCCTGCATAATCTCCTTCACCATTTACAACGGTCTACCAACGCTGGATAACTTTTCTATTCCGGGACTGTACAAATCACGTGGTTTTGAAGTGTAGAACTCAGCGAGCCATGTTCTAAGCGCAATTTCATTTGGAAAGGTAGTTTGTTGAAACTTGTTCCACAGAGAGCGGAGAAGGTGAAAATCTGAGGGCACAAGCTCAGGTGAATAAGGTGGGTGCGGAATACTTTCCCAACTCAGCTTCTGTGTAGTGTGTTTGGTCAGTCTAGCAGAATGCGGATGGGCGTTATAATGGAGTAGCATCACTTCGCATGGTCCTTCTGTTCGTTGTTCTTGGAGTGTATCTGCAGAGCGTTTCAGTTGTTGACGATAAATGTCATCAGAGTTAGTTACACTTCTGCGAGCAATTCATAGTATATCACACTGTCGCGGTTCCACCTGATGCATAACATCATCATTTGTTGATGTGCGAAGATCTTTGTCTGGGGAGTTGCTGCTTTGTTTGTTCTCATATATTCCATCCCTTTCCTTATGCTAGTATTAAAACAACATTTATCGTCACTTGTAACGGCACAGGATAAGAATGGTCGGTGCGGTTCTCAATCAAATTGATGACGAGCAAGCAGAGGAGCACACATGACCATGCACTGATTTTTGTGATTTTGGATTACAGCATACACATAATTTTTTACCTTTCCCATCGCATCCAAATGTCGTACTATAGTGGAATAATGACAGTTCATTACATCTGTCGGTTCTCGAGTACACTGACGTGGATCATTGTGAATTAATGCGTTTAACCGATTTATATCAAAGCCAGCAGGCATTCGTTAATGTGGAGAGTCACAAATGTCGAAACGATCCCCCTTAAAAGAAAACCATTTTCGGAGCGTGCTCTGTCCAGTGGCATTATGTATGATGCTGAAATTTCAGGCTCCCTTCACTTTTATCGTCTCTCTATTGAACTCAAACACAAGAATATGTCGGAAATGTTCCAATTTCTCCACTTGACACTCCGTTTCCTAGCTCTTAAGGCTCCACTCACTATCTCGACATAACAAAATGACAAATTGCAAACTTAAGTACCAACAGTGAACTACAGATAAAAAATCACACTCGAGAAACCGATAACAGGCGGAATATCAATTTGCACAACCGAAGCTCTGCGAAATAATATACCAACCTATTATAAGAGACGCACGCTCCAACCACCTCAATGACTCGATGCGCGAATGTATAATACTTAAGACACAGGGACAGTATTAATGGCTGGACTCGAACTTGAATTACACTTCTGACGTTGCATTGGCTTACAGCAGCCGAACAACCCCGAAAAGACGGAAGACAGAGCAATACAGGGAAAGAACTGAAAAATTTAGATCATTCGTTAGCACTTTCTTTCTTTTAAGGCACGTTAATTGCACGCTCCAGATTGTGAAATAAAGGGAAATGACTATCAACAAGTAATTACTTTGCCTGCTACATTCATTCAGTTAGATTCACGCATTAAAGTGACCGTGCATATGAGCAAACAACCGTCGTTTCTACGACAAGGCAGCGTACCCGCTCAAGCCACCGCCGAAAAATGTGTTAGTGCTACGGAATGTCACTACAATCCTTCTAGATTCATTTTCTTTTGTAAGTACTCTTGTCAACATAATGCCACGATCTATAAATGCCTGAAATTCTTCATATAACATACAATCTATTAAATTTCGAGTGCGCAGCCGCGCCAATACTACTACTTATACTCATATTTCGGTCGTGCATCGTTCGACCATACTCAAAGTTAGTCGCAAAACTGACGAAATTTTCTCCTTCCCATCTCTGACTCTCGGAGACGACAAAGGCTTTAGTTACCACCACTATTTATTGCACCTCGGGAAGACTTATAAGTTTTAGGGTGTCATTTCCTATTCAACTAATGACTTGGAGATTCTGAAACTATGCCACGGTTCTGCTCTGGTGACACCTACTTCTCGGATGTCAGGTATGACATGTCTGCATTGTTAAGTTTCTCATAAATTTTGGTGGGCCGGTGTTTGATGATTTCTACAGTAGGACCCATATCGAGCTCGTCATGTCGTTTTTCAATGCGGGTGTGTCGTGAAGCTCTAAGTATCCTCAGGAGAAATTTATTTCGTAAACTTGATGAGCTGTATTTTGGTCTACCTGACGAGGCCCCATGAAGTGTTCCCTTAAATAATTTTTGATAGTACCTTTGCGTTTTAGGGTTTAACTTTTGTTGAGTTATTTAGCCCTCTACATGCGGAACAGTGGCTTCAGTTTTCGCGACATGCCAGAGGCTTTAAGTTTTAGGTCTCGCTTTTAGATATGAAAAAAAAGGTACCGATCCAGTGGGATTCCCAGATGCTTCACAGCTTACCTCCATGGTACCTCATGCCCTAGGATAGTAAGTGTTCTGTCTAGTTGTGGATGTTTCTTTACTAAGAGATATTGCCATTGATTTTTACTGGCCAATTTTTATCTTCTTATGTCCTTACCACTCTGTTGTGAGGCACAGTTGTGCCAGCAGTCTTCTGATGTTGCTGTTGTCTGGGCTTCCACTCGTAAAGTTCGCAGTGTCGTCAGTAAACTGTGCCAATTGAACGTCGGCATGTCGTTGACGTAGATTATAAACGAGAGTGATGACAAGATCGTGCCTTGGCAATTCCCGCCTCTAGGAGTCCAATCTCCGATCTGATACCCTCAGTTTGCATTCTCATTTTCTTCTGTAGAAAAAGCTCGCCTTAAGCCTAAAATTGTTGTATTTTATCATTGTTTGGTCTCTCATGTTCCGTAACAAGTTCTCACACCAGAAATTACACTCCTGGAAATGGAAAAAAGAACACATTGACACCGGTGTGTTAGACCCACCATACTTGCTCCGGACACTGCGAGAGGGCTGTACAAGCAATGATCACACGCACGGCACGGCGGACACACCAGGAATCGCGGTGTGGCCGTCGAATGGCGCTAGCTGCGCAACATTTGTGCACCGCCGCCGTCAGTGTCAGCCAGTTTGCAGTAGCATACGGAGCTCCATCGCAGTCTTTAACACTGGTAGCATGCCGCGACAGCGTGGACGTGAACCGTATGTGCAGTTGACGGACTTTGAGCGAGGGCGTATAGTTGGCACGCGGGAGGCCGGGTGGACGTACCGCCGAATTGCTCAACACGTGGGGCGTGAGGTCTCCACAGTACATCGATGTTGTCGCCAGTGGTCGGCGGAAGGTGCACGTGCCCGTCGACCTGGGACCGGACTGCAGCGACGCACGGATGCACGCCAAGACCGTAGGATCCTACGCAGTGCCGTAGGGGACCGCACCGCCACTTCCCAGCAAATTAGGGACACTGTTGCTCCTGGGGTATCGGCGAGGACCATTCGCAACCGTCTCCATGAAGCTGGGCTACGGTCCCGCCCACCGTTAGGCCGTCTTCCGCTCACGCCTCAACATCGTGGAGCCCGCCTCCAGTGGTGTCGCGACAGGCGTGAATGGAGGGACGAATGGAGACGTGTCTTCTTCAGCGATGAGAGTCGCTTCTGCCTTGGTGCCAATGATGGTCGTATGCGTGTTTGGCTCCGTGCAGGTGAGCGCCACAATCAGGACTGCATACGACCGAGGCACACAGGGCCAACATCCGGCATCATGGTGTGGGGAGCGATCTCCTACACTGGCCGTACACCTCTGGTGATCGTCGAGAGGACACTGAATAGTGCACGGTACATCCAAACCGTCATCGAACCCATCGTTCTACCATTCCTAGACCGGCAAGGGAACATGCTGTTCCAACAGGACAATGCACGTCCGCATGTATCCCGTGCCACCCAACGTGCTCTAGAAGGTGTAAGTCAACTACCCAGGCCAGCAAGATCTCCGGATGTGTCCCCCATTGAGCATGTTTGGGACTGGATGAAGCGTCGTCTTACGCGGTCTGCACGTCCAGCACGAACGCTGGTCCAACTGAGGCGCCAGGTGGAAATGGCATGGCAAGCCGTTCCACAGGACTGCATCCAGCATCTCTACGATCGATCGTCTCCATGGGAGAATAGCAGCCTGCATTGCTGCGAAAGGTGGATATACACTGTACTAGTGCCGACATTGTGCATGCTCTGTTGCCTGTGTCTATGTGCCAGTGGTTCTGTCAGTGTGATCGTATGATGTATCTGACCCCAGGAATGTGTCAATATAGTTTCCCCTTCCTGGGACAATGAATTCACGGTGTTCTTATTTCAATTTCCAGGAGTGTATTATAGACGTTTTCCACGTTAGAAAAACACCAGCGGTCGACATTGTCTTATTGATATTCCTCGTGACATGTTCCGTAATTCTCAGTACTTGCAGTTCCGACGAAATCTTTCGCTAGAACCCATATTGCTCTGGTGGGATCGTCTCATCTCTAGTTAAAATGTCTTATTGTCCTTCCTTAATGATCTTCTCCGCCTTAACGATCTTCTAGAAAGTATTTCCAGGACTGCTCTGTTAACTGGAATGAAGTGTGCCAGTCACCATTTTCCCGAGGAAAATCAGTTGAGCAACGATAAGTCTTAAAACAAGTCAACAGGACGAGTTCTTTTCTCGGTAGTCTCTTGAGTTGTTCATATCTTGCCGCATTTCGATAAGGTGCTTTGTTGTTCTCAAGATTCTTTAATTTTGTCCTCACTTAGCTGTCTGTTGTTAGTCGAGATGCACTGTTGGTCTCATGCGTGGCTATTCAAATGGTTCAAATGGCTCTGAGCACTATGGGACTTAACATCTATGGTCATCAGTCCCCTAGAACTTAGAACTACTTAAACCTAACTAACATAAGGACATCACCCAACACCCAGCCATCACGAGGCAGGGAAAATCCCTGACCCCGCCGGGAATCGAACCAGGGAACCCGGGCGTGGGAAGCGAGAACGCTACCACACGACCACGAGATGCGGGTTTGCCTATTCTTTGCGCCGTCCTTCACGAGTGTGAAGATCTTCCTGTATTAGCCAGTTTTATGGTTCAAAAGTCTAAGCAAAGAATAGTACCTTTTCTGGCTGGTCGTGTGTATGTCTCCAGCTGGTGTTTCGGAATTTTTCCTCCCCTGTCTTCAAGAAATTTCCGATCATCTCTGGTTTGTGACAGTAGGTTCGACATTTCTCAGTTTCCCAACATTCGATGCCGCTATTCATGTTGGTATCTACTTACGTTCTGTCATTGGAATTTCAAAATTGTTGTCACCGCCTCCTGAGCCTCCTGATTTCTTTTATTTTTCTTGTAGTAATGGAGGCAAAGTTACTTGTCGCAATCTGTCACGTATAATCATAGTGTCAGCCTCCTTAGTCTCCTTTAGTATCTTTACGTTGTCGTAGTCAATATCTGTATCTATGTCTTCTTTACTTGCGACCTTTATATTTGGTCTTTCGTTGTTGTTCATATATCTGCTGAATATGTTCAACATCTGCGTTCTTCCAAGGCTGAGGGTGTTTTAAAGCTGTTTGGATTTTTACTGGGTTGTGAGCTTGGGGGTCATTGCACATGCCGTTAACTTTCGCGATGTACAATGTATCAGGTCGATGATCGGCTTGTATTAGACTATGGGTAAACTCTAGAGGTTCCCAAATGGAGGCGTCAAGGTCTTCCTCCAAGTTCAACAGCTGTTCCCTCCGGGTTGGTCTTGTTGAGTGCCTGAAAGTTACGCCTTCAGGTTGCCACCGAGTAATACTTTGTTGATACCGTGAAGTTTCTTCTGAATGTCTTGAGCTATTAGCTCAAGTTTTATTGCAAACTTTCCTATTTGTCGCATGAAGATGCCGTTTCCAGTTTGCGCATTTGACTGGTTTGTTCTTCGGGTGGGTAAACCTTCCCTATTTTGGGGTCCCCTGCAGCTAACGGATATTGCTGGAAGCCATCAGTAGTTTCTTATATGAGCACATTTTTCGCAATTTTTGCACTGAGGGATGACCTCTCGCGGAATATAATTTTCTATTGTGGCTTTACGGAACTCATACATTTGACAGCATAGATGGCATCTAATTTGAGATTTTAGGTGGGAACTAATAAATAAAGGTTGCGTAATTCCTGTAGGACTTCTTCTTCTGTAACGAGTGTCAGTTCTTTGATGACCACTTTCAAATCCCTTCTATCTGATACGTGATGGGTTTGGAACGGTATTTTGTTGATACGGCAGAAGTTGAATCCGGTGGCATAGTCAGCTATGCTGTAGAAATGGTTTCCTCTGAATATCATTCTGAAGATGAATCTGTCAAGTTTTCGATAGACTTTGTAAGTTCTGTATGGTTCGCATCGCAGCCATTGCTCATGTCAACGTTTTCATGTGGCGGTGGGACCTATTGTCCAGATGACTCATTTGAAGTTGTGGCCAACGCTTGGGATTTGTTAGTTGTTTCGATGGTGGTCTTCTTCTTTTTCTGTTCGTGTATCCTTTGTGCAGTGTTCCGACATATGAGTCTCCCAGGGAAGACTTTAGATCGTTGTTCGTTTTTAATCATCTACTTCTGCGGTGTCTTGGTGTATGTCTACATGCACGCCCAATTTTTCATGTGAGTGTGAAACGTTGCGCGATTCTCCTTCGCATGCTAATCACCGGCTAAGAGCTAAACATTACCGTCCTCACCTATAGTGGAAAGCGTTCAGATAATCGATTCGCTTATCGATGTATATTCGGCAGTGCTAACACATTGACGACTTTTCTGTAGTTTAATTACTCCAAGAAACTGACTCCATTCTTTATTCAAATTAAAACCTTTATCAATATTACGTTATCGGTTAAGCTAATTTATATGGCTTTCTTGAAAACAGAATCCCAAAAGAAACAGGTGGATGTTAAAATATTTACTTCACTGTAGTTAATCGAATGACCCATATTTATACTGGGTCTGCCACAGCTGACTTATCTGGTTGTAGTAAGCCTGTGTATCTTCGGTGTTCCAAGCAACTCTTACGAACTGTGCGTGTTGTCTAACCTATATGTGACTTATTACAATTTTCACAAGGATTATAATACGCATCTAGTTTACGAAGCTGTAAATCATCCTTCATAGAACTGGGTAAGACTTCAATATTGTTAGTAGTCCGGAAGATCACCTCAACAAGGTGTTTGTCAAAAATACGGCTAGTTTTCAAGGAAAGAGTACCGAAGTAAGCCAAGAACGCTTTTTACCTGAAGATATTAATTTCTTCTTCACATCGCGTAAGTACATTCTAGGATTCCTGCAAATTTGTTGCTGGGATTATGCATTCCTTTAAAAATGCACTTGGGGTGAATGCTCTTTTCTTGTGAACTATTATTACTGCCGGATATAAAGTGTGATCTGTGCACTGCGAAATGCACATGTGCAGATGGCGGCAGTACCGTGTGCAAAACGTATAAAAGGGCAGTGCATCGGCGGAATAGTAATTTGTAGTCAGATGATTCATTTGGAATGGTTTCCAATGTGATTAAGGCCGCGCAATGGCAATTAGCAGACGCAGAAGCGGAATTTTAGGTAGAGTTACACGCACGAGGCATTTGTTATGAAATTCAGTAATCCGAGATCCACAGCGTCAAGAGTCTACCGAGAATACCAAATTTCGAGCTTCACCTCTCACCACCGACAACGCCTTGGCCGACGGCCTTTGCTTAACGAACAACAGCAGCGGCGTTTGCATGGAGTTGTCAGTGCTAACAGGTAATAAACGCTACACGAAATAACCACAGAAATCAATGTGGGACGTACAACGAACGTGTCCATTAGGACACTGGAGTGAAAATTGTAGTTAATGGGCTGTGGTATGTAATGTCAACGCCAGTACTTTGTGTCGCCAGTGAATGCGATTGTGCTCGAGATTTATGGACTAATCAATACGTTTCCGTAAATGACCTTTAAGCCTATATGTGAGAACTGAGAAAAGACTTGTAATTATAGTGTGACTTGTTATTATATTGTGCAACAACAATACGTTTTATTACTTTTATTCTCTACAAGGAATAATCATATAACAAAAGATAATACCACTAAATGAATATATTGTCTGTGAAATCTTCCGTCTTCGGTTCTTCTTCCCTATGACGTATGAAGTGGATGAGATCGAAGATAAGCCGAGGTCTGTTCTTTTAAATATTGTAAAAGGTAGCCATAAGTGATCAAAAGCAAAATATAACTTGCAGTTAACTAAATAGAATTCTAGCTTACGGACTTTTATTAGTAACTAAATAACCAACTATGAATATCTGAAGTTTTGTGTCAGCAGCAGTCCAGACTGTGTTTTGCAATTTTAAACTGCAGTAATAGTCGGACACTAATTCTTTCGATCATTATTACAATATTTGAACTCCCAAGAGAAGAACTCACATGAATTAATTAGTCTCTATTGTAAAAGTGAAAATACATTCAGTAGAACAATCTTAGACTTTACGTAAATAAAATAATTTTATGGCTGATGCGTAAGATGATTTCATCCCAGATTAGTTGATCAGTGACTCTAAATAAACATATTTTGCAACACCAGTGCAGTTATGGGTAGAGGTTATGGTGTGATATATTAGTTATTTGATGCATACATTTTAATGTCAAATAAGGAATTATTGAAACTCGTTATAGTCGGGCTCAGCACCACATAAATAAGAATTATCAGAGATTATTTCTTTCTTTCAAATAATACTGTTATTCTTGCTGCTGCGTTTTCATAGTTTTACAGTAACACTTACACAACGACATTAAATAGAACCAAAACGTTAGTGACCTGTCACGTGGGGCTCGAGTACAAATATTGTAATCATATTAATTGTTGTATTTCTTTTTGTGTATAGATTGCCACTGTGAAGAATTGATGCTTGTTTGGCTTATAATGCGCCAATTGACGGTACAAGATACTGCTGCAAGTATCTACTGACACAGGGCGGCCCTGTTTCAACGATAATCGTTCGTCTGCTAAAGGTAGGCACAAACGTACATATGTAATAAGCACGCATCTGATACTAATACTACAGAGTTTTAAGTAGGTGTAACCGCAACAGTGTTGCCAATTCTAAAACAACCCGAGTCGCTGGATTCAATATCAAAAGTCGCTAGAAAGTAACTGAAACTGATTTTACTAGGGGTGTACTGAAAACTTCGTGCTGTGAATGGTGCAATACGCCAGTGGGGGAGGGGGGGGGGGGTTAAAAATATTAATAAAAATTGTCTCATACGTATTGCTATATTGTCTTAATCAAATGGCGCATCGCTTGCAACAGCATACATATAAATTGCGCTAACGTTTAACTAAACATGTTATCATAATTGACGCAACACATAAATTGTTGTTTCAATCACAGTAATCAAATATACTAGAAATATAGAGCAATATTTGTAACATAAGACAGCAAGAACTCAAATTAGGTTACAAAATATATACATACAGGTATGTGAGCTATTCTTTGTCGTCATTCAGAAGATCGAATAACTCTTCTGTTTCATGTTCTGACAGAACTGTAGTTGATGTAGTGGGTTAAACTTCGCTCTAAAGATGATGTTGCAGTTCGACTGGTTTTGTCGCAAAATAGTAACTTTTGTTCGTTCTAATAAGCTCCAATACGTCTGACAGTATGTCAAAAGATGAACAATCTTTATTTTGTTTCTTGGGCAGGTCTCTCAATATGATCAAAGCGTTAATTGTCTTTAACGATAATCTGTTACGTTCCTTAGTTTTATAATGTTCATAGAACAGAATATTCTTTTCTCTTCTGCATTTGAATGCGGTAGGCATAGAACAGTCATTGCTAGCTGTGAAATCAAAGAAAAAGGATTCTCCCCTGTGGCATTTTTATACTGCAAAACCTCACTCCAACATCGATCAGTTTTAGTAGTGTTATTCCACCTAATGAAGTTGATATTATGCCATTCTTGCACATACCGTCTGTAAAATCGCCATTAAAACCCAATTCTTTGACTACATCCGCTACAGTAATATTTTTATTCACCTTTAGTTTTTCTTCAACATTGCGCATTGACATTTTTTTCAGGATCGTAATGTTACTTGGCAGTCTTTGTTGAATTTCTTTTATGAGTTTCAGACTAAACTGAATGCATCTCTTCTCCAAATAAACTTAATTTTCTTCAGAGAAACTTTACTCAGACAATTTCTGTTCCAGCATAAAGCCATGCTTCGGATTTGCGTACATAAATTCGCTTGGAGCTGGTGTTGTCAACAAACCAACAGTTGGAAAAAGTAGGTTTTGTCCGAGTGACTTCATGAGAAATACAGGTGTATCTAGTAATTTAGTGGGCTCATTGTCTTCTCCTTCGAAAGTTTTTATTGCTATTTGTACGTCTTTTAAACCGTGTTCAAGCTAAAATATGTAAAGATGATTTTAGTCGTCACAATACATCTTGTACAAAAGATCGGCAGTGTAACAATTGTCTTGAACCATGGAAAGTGAAATATGTAGCTTTAGTTCCTCCCACTTCTCCATACTTCTTTGTATTGCTGGTTCAACTGAAAGCCAAAGTGTTGCACACACCATCAAAATTTTTAGTGGCTGTTTTCCACATTTTACTGTCTCATAAACCTTTTTATATTCTTCTTGTGTTTTGGGCGAAATGGAGAACCAATTGTAGGTTTCCCGTACAAGAAACTCTATGTTTCTATGAATGGTATTCACCGAGGCGTGCGAAACTGCAAGATGAAGAGAGTGACAGATGCAACGGATCAATACCAAATTCTTCAAACCGTATTCTCTCTTGAGTTGTTCGAAAAGCACATTGTTTATTCCAACCATTTCAGAAGCATTATCTGTGCCAATTCCTACCATATTAGCGGTTGGAAGATTCAGATTTTTCAAAGAATTCACAAGAACAACAGCCAGATTTCTTGGATCTGCAGTTTCTATTACAGCGAGTTTGAGAAATACTGATCTATTGGTTTGGTTGTTTACACTATAATACCGCATAAAGATACCTAGTATTTTAGATATTGATACACCTGTGGATTCATCTATTAGTACACTGTATTTTTGGTTACCTGTATCCTCAACCAATGATTGTGTACAATATGGAGCCAAAACTTCAGTTATAATGTTAGTGCACTTTGTACGATGTAATTGGATGTTTTTAGCGCCCTCATCACCGGAAAACATCTTCTTGCACAGTATTCCTAAATGATCTACAGCTAAAATAGAACAGTCTTCAGCAAGAAATAAAGGGCTCCTTCCGCTCTGCTTGCTATTCAAACTGTAGCTTTCGGAACAGTTTTCACAGGTAAGGTGGTTTCTGTTTTTTATAAATAAATTTTTTTGCTTATGCTTAATAGTTTTCGAATGCTTTGTAATATCACACAATTTAGCATAACACTATGTTGCACATACTTGACATCTTGCCTTGGATAAGTCTCCAGCGACTGGTTTCAGCCACACATTGAATTCAGCTTCTGCTTCCCACGCATCCCGATATTTTTGAGCGTACTGCTTCTTCTTCTGCGGTAAATCGATTATGTAAGCCACCACAACATAAGTTTCACCAATTTATAATCACTGAAAATACATTAAAACTCGGGCGAACTACAGGTCATGAAACAATCTACTCACTCGCTAACTCGATATCAGTCCTATTGTCCATTGTTTAAAACGTAATAATATCTGAGATACCCCCACCGAATTGTTCTTGCCTTACCACTTTGCACTGAATTGTTCTATTGTCAAGGTTTACACACGTTGTAGGCAATTTCACACATTCAGGTTTACTAAATGCTGAACAGTGCTATATGATCTGCTAAGAACTTAGTAAATCTAGAACGAAGTCAGTGTAGAACCCATTCTCAAGCTGAAATCTCAGTTTTTTAAATGGAAATACTTGCCCAAAGTAGTTCAGATTTGCTCTTACCTCCAAAAAGGTTTTTAGTCCTTAAAACGAATGCATTCCTTAACAACTTGGAACCGGTATCTTTCCGGCATAAATAGTAGCAGTGTCAAATTCTGGCTGCGAGAACAGTTTTCAATTATATTCTTGTCTTTAGTGAATTGTTGTGTACACAAACACACATTTAGTTGTAGTGATTATTTCTTGTTTACTTATAGAATGTTTTTGGGGATTTGGATTTGTTGTAATTGCTTTATAGCGGTAAATATTTGCTGATAAAATGGTTAGATCTAGGAAGAAGGCTAAAGCTAAGGAGCACGGTAATACAGATTAGTGTCAGATGCTCAAGTGAGCCTAATTCCGCACACTTCGATGCAGGATCTAGGTAGCTTAAATGATGATGTTAATATTATTTTACCTGACATGTCAAGTGATATTGAAAATGAGTAGTTGCCAGTGTTGAGTGACACTCCTGTGGTGAAAGCTTTAGAAGCAAATGATAGTAATTTCAGCAGTCAAGGGTTGAACTTACCAATTGTCAAGTTATGTCATTGCCACATGGTAATATATTAGCCATGTTTCTTCAGAAATTAGAATTAATAGAAAAGCAGCGTAGGGAAGAAGCAGCTCTTAAAGAGCAGCAACGTTTAGAAGCAGAGGCTTTAAAACCAGAGCAACACGAATTAAAAGAACGGGAAAAAAAGAAAGAAAATTGTTAGCACAAATCAATCAGATATTTATCTAGCGGGACAAATAAATTGTTCAAAATCCTAACCAAGTGATAATCAACAGGGATAAAGCATTCTCAGCATTCTTAAATGAGTACATAAATGCAGTTAAAAACACGATGAAACCGTTGGCAAACATTCCCAACAAAGTAAATGATATGCAGACTGGAATCAGTAACTTAGAAACCAGTTTGAAAACGCTAAATACTCCGTAGACAGAATGGAAGGTAAAATACAATCCGAAGTGAAGAAACAAGCACAAACGAAGGTAGTCAGAGATTTTAGTCTAGAAACAATCCTGTTGGACGAAGATCCTCAACTACACATTATAACTAGAGGTAGGAAATACCGCTTCAGTTGTAAATGTCCTTTATTATCACGACCGGTTTCGGGCTCTCGTAAGCCCATCCTCAGGTGTCGCTACTCTACTGTCGCCCCCCAGCGACGCGGTGGACGTGTACTAGACACGGTTTGTTACCTATGAGCGCAGACCAGGGAGTCCCTGTTCGCCATGTCACCGCGACATAAATGTTAGCGATTGGTTTCAAGAACGTACTGGACAATTCGAGCGAATGATAAGGCCTCTCAGATTGTCCGACATGAATCACATCTAAAGTAATGGGACACCATGGAGAGGTCATTTCGTGCACAGAATCCTGCATCGCCAACATTTGCGCAGTTATGAGCAGCTATAGAGGTAGCATGGCTTAATATTTGAGCAGGGCACTTCCAGCCAATTGTTGAGTTCATTCACCGTCGAGTAGCAACACTACACTTGGCAAATGGTCTGACACGATATAATTAGGCATCTCATGACGTTCTTCAGCTCAATGTCAACCAGATTGCCTAATAGTCCGCGTTCGACGAGAAACTGATAAAATCTCTACGTCGGATCACGTTAAATTTTTTTGTGAGTAGTTTGCATACATAAAATATAAATAAGTTGGTTCTTGTGATAGTCTGAATATTGCTATCCTGCTTCTTACAATTTGTAGAAGTTGTAGTGACACCCTGTACATCAGCACAATACGTGAAATATAAACATTTGCAAATAATATGAAACTGTGTAATATCTTTTTCTTAAGAAATATTAATTTTGAAAGTGCTAATGATTCGCAAAAGATACTCGCATGGCGGTATTGTAAGTGCTGGTGATAATAATTTGCTGTAAACTGTTGCAATCTTATTTCTGTCGTCATATATTCCGCCATTGTGAACTTCAACTAAATCTCTGACGTTGTTTAGTAGTCAGGTAATTGTCCTTACCTATGTCATTACTAAGAAGGAGACGCTCTTTCGTTTACTGCTAAATCTTGTATACTATGGATTGTAAAACTTCGGAACTGACCATCAACTCTAATACAGTAAATGTCATTTAATGTACAGTTTACATCATTTGAATCTCTCCTTCCTGACATCTGTTCTGTGTATGTTATTCCAGTTTGACCTCATGCTGAATTGAATAATTCCAGATCCAAAGAAGCCAGATTCTGATAATTGTGAATATTACAGAACCGTTCGTTCAAAAGTCAAGGTTGCAAAATATGGACATGAATTACTTACAAAAGAATGTAAAAAATGGTAGAGGCTAACATTAAGAAGATGAGTTGTGGTTCCATTAAAACAAAGCAATATTTAAAGCCATACTGACCCAGCAACTTGTATTAGAGGGTAGATTAAAGGAGGGAAACCGTTGATTATCACTTTCGTAGATTCAGAGGAAGTTTTGACAATGTCTGCTGGATTACACTCTCTGAAATTGGGAAGGTATAAGAGATAATACAGAAGGAGCTTAAACTTTTTCTCAACATACACAAAATGTGAGCTAGCTGTGAATGCCACCATGAACAAATTTCAAAAGAGATATACGTATTAGAATAAAGAAATAAAAACATTTAATTTTTTTGTTGACTGATTTTGTCACAGATGGCTATGAGTTTCGAATAGCAGCTGAAGAAGCACATCAACAAAATTAAATCAAAGGTCGTTATTTACATGTTGGGCACCACAGACATATAACTGTTAACGGACATTTTGAAGGTTCCCATCTCATCTGATCAAGTATTCAGTTTATTATAACTTGCACAGTTAGAACATTCTGGGCTTAAAGTTATTTACCATTTATTAACAGGGTAATTGTGCAACACATGGACTCTTACTGTGCTTGTATGTGGCGTGTAAGGCCGAAACTGGCCACTCGTGCAAAATACAGTATCTGATCAAAACTGTCCGGACAACCCGAAAATCATAGGTTTTTCTTACTAGGTGAATTGTGCTGCCACCTACTGCCAGGTACCTCAGCGACCTCAGTAGCCATTAGACATCGTGAGAGAGCATAGTGGAGCTCTCTGCAGAACTCACAGACTTCGAACGTGGTCAGGTGATTGGGTGTCACTTGTGTCATACGTCTGTACGCGAGATTCCACACTCCTAAACATCCCTAGGTCCACTGTTTCCGATGTAACCGTGAAGTGGAAACATGAAGGGACACGTGCAGCACAAACGCGTACAGATCGACCTCGTCTGTTGACTGACAGAGACCGCCGACACTTGAAGAGGGTCGTAACGTGTAATACGCAGACAATCTATCCAGACCGTCATACAGGAATTACTAACTGCATCAGGATCCATTCCAAGTACTATGACAGTTACGTGGGGGGTGAGAAAACTTGGATTTCATGGTCGTATCGGTGCTCAAAAGCCACACATCACGCCGATAAATGACAAAACGATGCCTCACTTGGTGCAAGGAGTGTAAACATTGGATGATTGAACAGTGGAAAAACGTCGTGTGGAGTGACGAATCACAGTACACAGTGTGGCGATAAGATGGCAGGGTGTGGGTATGGTCAGTGCCCGGTGAACGTCATTTGCCAGTGTTTGTAGTGTCAAAAGTAAACTTCGGAGGCGATGGTGTAATGGTGTGATTATGTTTGTTTTTTTCGTGACACTATCACCGCACAGGCCTACATTGATGTTCTAAGCACCTTCTTGCTTCCCACTGTTGAAGAGCAATTCTTGGATGGCGATTGCATCTTTCAACACGATCGAGCACCTCTTCATAATGCACTGCCTAAAGCGGAGTAGTCACACGACAATAACATACCTGTAAGGGATTAGCCTGCACAGAGTCCTGATCTAAATCCTGTAGAACACCTTTGGGATGTTTTAGAACGCCAACTTCGTGCCAAGCCCCAGCGGCCGACTTCGTTACCTCTCCTCAGTGCAGCACTCCGTGAAGAATGGGATGCCATTCCCCAAGAAACCTTCCAGCACCTGATGGTTAGTATGCCAGCGAGAATGGAAGCTGTCATCAGGGCTAACGGTGGGCGAACACCATACTGAATTACAGAGTTCCCGATGGAGGGCGTCACGAGCTTGTACGTTATTTTCAGCCAGGTGTCCGGATACTTCTGATCACATAATGTAAAAGAAATTGAGTACTTGCGTATACAGCCGAGATGGAACACTTCAAAATGTCCTTAAAACAGCGGTAACGGAATGTAGTCGAATTAAATCAAGTGATCCTCAAGGAATTATATTAAGTAATGAAACACGAAAAGTACTACATGTGTTTAGCTATTTTAGCTTTTTGCGTACCTAAATAACATTATGGTTGAAGTAGAGATCATATAAAATGTAGACTGCCATTGCAAAAAATTGTTTCTAAAATATAGGAAACACTCATATATGATTTTGCCTGGCACAAACACAAATTCATCATGTACATCTACATCTACGTGATTATTGTGCTATTCACAATAAAGTGCCTGGCAGAGGGTTCGGTGGACCACCTTCAAGCCATCTCTCTACCGTACCACTCTTGAAGGGCGCACGGGTGTAAGCCCTGATTTCTCTTATTTTATCGTGATGTTCATTTCTCCCTACGTAGGAGGGTGCCAACAGAATGTTTTCGCAATCGTAAGAGAAAACTGATGATTGAAATTTCATGAGGAGATCCTGCCGCAACGAAAAGCATCTTTGTTCTAATGATTACCATTCCAACTCACCTATCTTGTCTGTAACACTATCTCCCCTATTTAGTGATAATACAAAACAAGCCTCCATTCCTTGGACTTTTTCGATGCCATCCGTCAGTCCCACTTGATGCGGATACCACACCGGAAAGCAATATTCCAGAATATGGCGGACAAGCGTGGTGTAAGCAGTTTCTTTAGTAGATCTGTTGCACCTTCTAAATATTGGGTCAATGAATTGCAGTCTTCGGTTATCTCCACAACATTATCTATGTCAGCGTTCCTAGTTACGTTATTTGTAATTGTAATCTCTAAGTAATTAGTAGAACGGGAAAGTGTTTACATTTAAAACAGTTGTCATTCGTTTCGGAATGAATATATATAGGTCCTGAATGGTTCTCAAAGGATTCTTGTACCATTCTTTGCATCAAAATAATGGCAATTTCAGGTAAGGTGGTGTTGGTGGATAGAGACCCCCACACGTTTTTCCAAAGGCTCGATAATATTGAGATCTACTTAGTGTGGCGGCCTGGAAAGATGCGGCAACCCACCCTCGTGCTCGTAAAATCAGTCATCAACAATGCGAGCCGTGCCAGCAGAGTCCATGTGGTTTTGTAACACCACATCGCCATTGGGGAACAAACATTGCGACATGATCACATAATCGTTAGCAATCATGAGACCTTGTAAAGTATGCCTTTAGGCCTTTGGAATAACACCATATGACTGCTCATATTATATCTGAATAGAGACCTAATAATTTTTTTCCATTGCTTCATAGTGCAGGTTTTATGGCTTTGGCACCACGTTTCCCTATCACGATCATCTGCATCACCGATGAATGATTTTGGAATTCCAGCTCGCCCTGTATTTCCTCGCCCATGGGTCCAAACTTCGTTGTTCTTTGGTGCTGATGGATTCGCGAGTGCGACATTCAGTGCTGCATTGAATTTGCAGCTGTCGTCCTCCTCTTTTCCATCACAACTCTCTTCAATTACTGTCCATCACAATCACTAATCTCACAGTTTCGTCCGTGTTGTAACATAGTGGATGATGTTCAACCCCTTTCCCAGTACACATTATAAATCTTAGTTACGGTGCGTCTTGAACTACGGAACACTTCGTCTACTTTGGTTGCCGAAGCATCCAACACACGAGCACCAATAGTTTGCCCTCGTTCGAAATGACCTGGCTCCTACAAAATGCACTCACAACCACATAGACAGTATTATGATCACGTCTGACATTTGTAACGTTTTGAGGACAGTGCACACCGGTGATGTTCACGGTCCAATAGGGCAACCTACAGGCACAGCCTGTTCGAGAAGCTTCTCCGCACAATCGACTTACCATTTAGGGTCCCAGGTTTTTCTAACATATGAGTTTACGATCGAGCATGCATTACTCGCAGTGTGTATATTTCTTTCGAACCCCTGTATTTTTTGGGAGGGCGCGTGCGATGTCATAGAGGTGTCTTGCACATTCTCGATGCCTGCTGTCTTTGGCATTTTGCCAGATTACGCTCCTCTGGGAGACTGTAGGAACCCCTACCGGCTGCCAAGTGTGGAGCAGGAAAGCAACGAGACCTGCTCCTTGCTTCCACCCCCCCCCCCCCTCGCCCCCCCCCCCACCCCCCACACTTCGTCTGAAGAAAACTCTGTTGGCGCACGTGAGCTGGTTCACAGCAAGCCGAGCAGCCGCTCCATCTAGGGAGGGAAAGCTCCACACCAAGCACGTCTCTACGTAGAAGTACTCCAATGCACCTATCAAACAAAAGTATAACTTTTCCTTGAACAGCCTCACTTTAATACATGTCATTCCAACACGTCTCGCTATTCCACAACGATAAGGGCTGTGTGAAAATGAGCTCAGTATTGACCTTCAGAACTGAAGCAATTTTTTTCAACGTGATATTACGAAAACTGTAACAGTTATCTGCTGGGTTAATCACTACCATTACTTGTGGGACGACTTTGGATACTGGCGATTTGTTATTGAATCGGATTACACTTTTCGGAGGAACTATACTTTACAAAGCGAGATTCCGTATTAATATGATGAAAAAGAAATTATATTTGCTATATGATAATAAAAGACACGATTATTTAACTACTGGAAGAAAAGGCTGAAACAGAAGCTACTTTCTACTGTCAGAAGTTTAAACACTTTAGTCCGCATTCTTTGTATTAAAAGACCACTATGAGCTCTCTAGTTTCACTTTCCTCTAACGCTGGGACGTGTATCTCTAGATACGTTATCAAAGAACTAGTGGTAATCTACTGCACGTTATTACTCTAAATCAATGTCCCATTGGTAAATGGAAGCCAGATAAGGTTTTGTTATTGTCGTAGCTTGCACCTCTACGTCGCGTTGTCCTCATGTTTCACTGTCAAGCCTTGCTCCAGTGCAATCCGAAATGTCGCGTCGAAGTAGATCGCGCCTGCGAATAGGCAACTCAGTGAACGGATTAGCAAAGGGGTCTGCTGTTATACCTTCCTGGACAATTAATGCCAGTGATCTGCACGTGCGTTATTATTTGTGGCAAGTCACAAGTGGTGTCCATACTGAAGACCTGAATTGAGAGTCTGAAACTAGGAGAGAATGGCGTTGTCCTTTGTGTCTTGTAGTATTTACGCAGTATGAAACCCTGGAAGTCTTGTGAATAACTCTTTATGTCTCACCACTCCAGGCGTTGTAGAACGAACCTACAGGAATTTTTTTCATGGTTTTACTTATGATTACCGTATTAATTAAAATATCCATATATTAACGGGTTCACCAGCCAAGTATTTAAAACTGATATCTTTCTTTACGAATGCCATCTAGATGTATGTTGGAAGTTTTCTACTAGCCACCATTCTCCTTCTGACAGGTTCGATAAGGCGCTCCACGAATTAGTACCCTGTGCCATCCTTTTCATTTCGCAGTAGCAATTGCAACGCACTGCCTCAATTATTTACTGGGTGTATTCCCTGTCTTTCTCCATAGTTTTGCCCTCTACAGCTCCCTCTGGTACCATGGCAGATATTCGCCAATGTTTCGGCGGATACCCAGTCACCCTCTCGCATTTACTACTCAGTATTTTCCATGTAGTCCTTTCCTCGCCAATGTTGTGGAAAACATCCTTATTCAGTTTTCAACATCCTTTTGTAGCACCACATCTCAAATGCTTCGATTCCTTCTATCTCGGTTTTCCCACAGACAATGTGTACTGCCACATAATGCTATACTGCAAAGGAACATTCTCAGAGAGTTCTTCCTCAAATTACGGCCTATGTTTCATACTAGTAGACTTCCCTTGTTCAGGACTCCCCATTTTGCTACTGCCTGTCTGATTTTGACGTCCATATTAAGTCCGTCATTGGTTGTTTTGTTGCGTACGCAGTAAAACTACTTAAATTCATCTGCTCCGTGACCATCAATCCTGATGTTACGTTTCTCATTGTTCTCATTGCTGCTACTTCGCGTTACTTTCGCCTTCCTTCAATTAACTCTCATTCCGTATGCTGGACGCATTAGACCGTTAATTCTATTCAGCAGATCAAGTAATTCTTCTTCACTTTCTGTCAGGATAGTAATGTCATCGACGAATCGTATCATTGGTATCCACTCACTTGAATTTTAAACCCACTCCTGAACCTTCCTTTTCTTTCTATCATTGTTTCTTCGACCAATAGATTGAACAGTCGTGGCAAAAGACAACATCCCTGCCTTATACCCTTTCTAATACAAGCACTTAGTCTTGGTCTTCTACTTTTACTGTGCAGTCCTAGCCATTGTACATACTGTACATTGTACATACTGTACCCTATTTTTATAATGGTTTCGAACTTTTCACCGTTTTATAATGTCTAACGCCGTATCCAAGTCGGCAAATACTATGAATGTGTCTTGATTTTTCTTCAGTCTAGGTCCTGTTATCAACGCAACGTCAGAACAGCCTCTCTGGAGTCTTCATCTTATCTAAGGCAAATCTTATCTTCATCTAAGAGATATTAGATATTTTTTCATTCTTTTGTATGTTATTCTTGCATGAGGTATTAAGCTGATTACGCAATAGTTCTTGGTCTTGTTGGCTCTTGAAATTTTCGAAAATGTATGGATGATTTTTTTTTCTAAACTTCTAATGTTATATCGCAATTCTCATACAGTCCTCATAGCAGCATAAATAATCATTTCGTTGTCACATTCCACAAATTATTTTAGGGATCCGATGGAATGTTATCTATCTTTTGTGTCCTATTTCATATTAAGTCTTCGAGAGCTTTCCTAATGTCTGATTCTAATATCGCATTCTCTTTCTCTTTCCCGCCGACTCATGTTTCTTCTTCCAGAACGTCATGAGACGAGTCCTCATAGAGCCCTTCGATGTATTCTTCCCACCTATCTCTTCTCTCAACTGCATTTAACTGTAAAAGCAGTTAAGTCCGCAATCTTAATGTTACACCATTAGCTTTTAATTTCACGAAAAGTTGTTTTGAATTTAGTAAATGCTGCGTTAGGCCATCCGAGGGTCATTTATTTTAGGATTTCTTCACATTTTTATGCAGCCATTTCACCTTAGCTTCCTTACTCTTCCCGTTTACAATACGAGACGGGAATAGAAAGGAGAACCGATAGAGGTACTCAAGGTACCCTTCGCCACACACCGTCAATTGTCTTGCGGAGTATGGATGTAGATGTAGATGTAGATCCTATGTGATCTGTATTTCTGTAGTCCTGATTTTCCCTGAAGATCTTTATAATTCCTTCTCAAAGTGGCCTTTCTTGTACTTATGTCCTTCTTTCCAACTTCTGTGATTGCTCTTTTTAGAGATTCCCTTTCCGTTTCAGCTTAACTGCCTACTGGAATGTGCATCGTCGCAGTATCTATAGTCACAAAGAACTTTAAGCGTATCTCTTCCTTACTTACTCCCTCCGTAAATAATTTCTTTGCACAACGACTCTTCCTGTTTCGTCTTACACTTCATCCTATTCCGCATTATTACTAAATTGTGATCTGAGTGTATATTTGTCCCTGGATATGCCTTGCAATCCAATATCGGATTTCGGAATGATTTCGGATTTCGGAATGGCTCCTGGCATTTTCCGTGTATACTTCCTCTTCTTGTGCTTTTTGAACAGTGTATTCACTAATACTGACTGATATTTAATGCAGAAATCAAACAGTCATCATCCTCTCTCCTTCCTACCACTAAGTCCATTGTCTCCCATAACCCTTTCTTTTACTTCTTCCCTATACACGCATTACAGTCTGCCATTAATATTAGATATTCATTTCCTCATATCCTCATCTACTTTATCTCTTCTCAATCTTTGCTTGCGATGTGCGCTTATAGACCTCAGCTGGTGTTATAGGTACTGGTTTCTTGTCGATTGTGAAGAGAACAATCCTGTCAGTGAACTGTTCACAATAGCTCGCTACCCTGTCTTCCTACTCATAATGAGTCCTACGCCCGGTATACCATTTTATGCAGCTTGTAATATTAACCTATATCTGTCAGACCAGATATGCTGGCCTTCTTTCCGTTTGACTTCCCTGACCTCACTGTATTTTGGTGAAGGTTCTGCATTTTCTTTTCAGATTTTCCATCTTCCTTACCAGGTTCAAATTAGTGATATTCCATGCTCCTACTCATAGAACGTTATAATAGCGTTTGTTATTTAGTCTTTTTGTCAGATCACCTCCCGTTCCGCAGTCCTCTCCCGGAGATCCGATAGGGGGACTATTCCAGAATCTTTGCCAATGGAGGGATCATCATGACATATTGTCATTGAAAGGTCACTTGTCTTGTGGATACTCTCTCTGTTTCTGTAATATATTTGTTTCCATTGCCTTCTACATCCTTGTGCCGTTGATCATTGCTGATTATTCAACCTCTCACGAGCAGTTTCACACCCCATGGGACACATAGGGATTTTGCAGTTTAATTAATGGTCGGGAACCGAGTTGTTAGCAGAGCCAGCATAAATTTCTTGTACTTGCTTTACACAATGAACACGTGCTCTGAACAAACACGACTGCAGCGATACACTACTAAAAAGTGGTAAGGCATTGAATGAAAATAGTTCTAGCCAAGTTTTACGCTAATTTTGGATTAATTAGTAAATATTATTCGCTAGGATCACTTGCTCTTAATCGCACCCTGAGTAAGTGACATTTCCTTCTCTCATACATATAATTCCAAAACCAACGATATTTTGTCCAAACTTGTGAAACATTCAACATGAGATTAAATCTGCATAAATCACTGGCGGTGTATTTTTGTTTCTCCGCTGTTAACTATGCCGACACACCATCAAATCTTCAACCTAAACTCGTCGTTTCCTGTCCAGATTCCGGACTCGACAGACTCCACACGGCTGAGACAGAAAAAGCCTAATTGGGCCGCAGTTCAGAAATAATCGATGTTGAAGAAAGGCTACACCACCCTGGCTAACGCAAGTGATGTGCTTAGCGTGCGCCCATTCGCATGAGTACAGTGGATGTGCATACAGCAAACTGATAACTAACATAAAAGAGAACTCGCATGTCGTACCCAGTTAGGCGGTTCATGGTCGTCAGTATGCACCACGTCGGAATTTTTATTCCCAAACCGTGAAGACGCAAGTGTAGTATGTGGCGAAACTGCCAACTGTTGTGTGTGGGTGAATTGTGGATATTTATTCTGAGTTCTTTTACAGTGTAAATGATGACTATGGCACGCGTAAATGTGAGTGGTTTGCGATTTCTGTTTGATGCTACTTATGTGGATGTAGTCAGATCCACTGAAAACTTGAGTATGAGCACAAGCTTCAAACCAGCTGATGGTGCTTATTGAGGGGCTAACTTTAAGTAACAGCATATTGAAAGGAACGTCGTCCTTTAAAATTATCGGGGTTGTGGTGCGCATCCAGATAAAGTCAAGTGTATTTGCAGCTGTGCTGGGGATTTGCTAGATGCCTTTCAAATAGTGTTTGAACTGATTATTTGATAAACACTCTGTTTGTAAGAGAATTAACCACAAATCTCTGATGTGCCCTTCCACTTCTGTAACTATAGAAAATCATATTTAATATTTTTTAATATGTTGTCTTACAAAACTAGTGCAACCATGCTAGTAAGCTTAAATAGTACGTTTATTAAACACGTACAGTCAGTCAGGAATCGAAATCACGACTTCCACTTCACGAAGAAGCGACGTTTTCGCTATTTCATGGGACCCAGAGTCAAGCTTCGAATATTAGCAAAACGTAATTGGGTCCTGGATGGTTACACTGTCGTTCTGATACCTTGATCCGATAAATAATTAGAGTTACATGTATTGCATTATTTACGAGACGCGTGGTGGCTTTTAAATCACATGGTACATGATGCTGCCAGCTGTGTTAGGTTACCAATATCTGTTTCCATCGCAAGTACAAACTCACAGTTACAACCGGGATTCTTCTGTGACGACATACTTTACGCTGATCGTGAATACGGTTAAGTTGCCTCCTCCCCTATCAAAAATGTCCTTCCTTGAGACGCTGATTCACGCATGTCCTTTTGAGAGACGCTCTTTATGTGTGGCACACACACACACACACACACACACACACACACACACACACACATACACACTGCCACTCTCCTCTATGAATAGCGTGATTCAATACAACTGTACTGAAGGAATTCAGATTCGTGCGGTATGCTGTGCGAAAAAGAGCATTCACACGAATATGTTGGTTACCAGCGGCAAACTTTAAACACCTTCATCCGAAGTAGGAGACCAATTTTGCTTTAAGTGTAACTTATTTTACTGCCTGGGATTAATGACATCAAAGAACAAAATTAAACCACTTGAACCAAATCTTTATATTGGACTTTCATGTGTTTGCAGTTCAGTATGAAATGAGATACACGGTACCTTTCAGCATTTAATTAGTTATCACTTCTTCGACACTACACGAGTCTTCCCAGAACGACTTTCGTTTTCTACGTTTGGAGGACATTCAGGATGGAAAGGAAATGATATTAGCACTTAACATATCGTCAAGGGCAAGGTGTATAGAGATGGAACACACGTAATTGGAAAAACAACTCTCATCTCCTAGCAGTAGACCATAAGAGAGATTTATTTACAATTTTTGTTTCTTCTTGCCTCAGCTCCGAAGTGTACTTAATGAAACAGTCAAGTAATATTATAAATGATCTGTTTTGCTACTTCCCTTTCATCATTTTTGTTTAAATGGAATCAGATTATAAACGAAAGAGGGCAAATGTAAAGGTAGCAGTAAACAGTAGACAGAAGTGGAGTAACCATTTCCTTCCAATGCACTCAATTTCTGTGTAAATTGTCCTTTACTTTTTTAATTCTTCTCAATTTTTTTCTCATCTGGGAATTAACTGACATTTAAGGACCAGTGGGGTGGTACCCCATCCTGTTGGAATATGACATCAGGCTGCAGGTGTTCCAATTGCAGCCCAGAGATCCCTTGTAACATGTCCACGTAAATACCATCGTTGACAGCAGACTGGATGGGAGGGAAATGACAAAAGATGCATTTGTGCATCACTGCGTCCTAGACATTCAACTTGGCACTGACTTTTCCATTTCTTGTGTAATATGAGGATAGTGTGATCCCTATATATACGAACGTTATGACGATTCAGTTTGTTAGATACACGAAACGTCGCCTCGTTGGAGATACCAATATTTTTCAAAAAGTCATTTATTGCGTCAGTCTTGCCAAGCATATCCACTGCCAACCGTTCGCGTTAAGATTTGTCCGTAGACTATAATGTGCGAAGCAGCAGCACGCTCTGCGCCTTTCAGGGATACAGCAGTACCTTCTTATGCAAAACATTGATCGTCTCATTTCCAACTCTCTGACTACTATAGGCCCGAGTAGTTGGTCTGGTCGATAGTTTTCCTCCATATCGTGTTAGAAAGATTCGTTGCACTTGGGTGTCGGACGTCGTATTATAAACAAGGCCACACACAGAGCTTCCACTCTGCTGTCTACATTTTGTTAGGTTTTCAATCTTGGGTCGAAACTGCGTAAATTGGGACTTAAAGAAATCCTTATAACTTACCTTATTACATGTTGAAAACTATTTCTTAATATCTAGTACACTTTAAAATTATTAAAGTCTTAAGTTGTAAAGGTAATTTAATGACACCTGTGCATCTCTCACTTTATGTTCCTTTGGAGTGGCATATTTCATAGATAATAACAGGCAGTTAAATGCATAGCAAAATACTATCTACAGCGTATCACATTCTTTAATTTATAATGCAACACACGTAGCTGAAAATACAACTGTAAAAATTACAGGAATACAACTTCCACAATCAATTAGTAATCAAATTGTAGCTTTGCAAAAATATACAAAAGAAAAACTTTCATCAGCTAATCACAGGAAATTACGTTAAGGGTTTTTGTTGACACTTTTTTAACACTTCAAGCCCTGAACGCTGAAACTGTCATTCTTTAGTGTAGTCGAATGCTCTTTGTTGCACCGCATTGGCTGCCTACTGTCTTGTCTGCGTAACTAATTTTCTTCCTGAGAAATTTGGCCTAAGCGCCGTGAGTTTTCAAATTCCTCTAAACTGTCTGAATAAATATGGTCAAGATCGCTAACATCGCCGTCTCGAGTAAGTTTCCCTCGATATGTGAGATCTGGTCACGTACCATATTTACCTACCGCTTTTGTTGTTGGTTAATTAACGGCATTTGATTCTGTCTAAATTATTTCAAAGCTTGGTATTCTTCGTTATCCGAAAAATTAACCGGTAAAGTATGGTCAGAATTCCTATCTGTGTTTCTGGAATCCTGCCCACTCACGTCTCATAGGGTGCCTAGGCAGGTGTTTTCTCGGACAGCTGGACAAGATACAAGCAAACCATATTGACGGGGCTTATTACAGTAATTGAACTGACAATACTTAAGTTGCGTAGGTACAACGTGGTGTCGGGAGCAATCAGCGACAGGCTAGTATTCCGAGTCCTTCGAAATATACAATTTCAATGCAAGTAATTGATATGGACCACAAGTCAGAGCTCTTCTAATGCGCCTCTTCTAGTGACGGTCTTCTAGTGTGACCTCTAGTGTCCCTCTTCTAAAGCACCGCGACTAGGCAGCGCGTCGCTGTTATTCGAGTAGAGGCCGCTCCTGTCGTGATGACGTCCTACTCAGCGTGGTATTGGTTGACGTCGTCTCACAGCCCTCTATGCTGTATCGGTCTTGATCTTCGTGCCAGCGCTTGTCGTTACCCTGGAACATTCCTTCCTCCAAAACGACAGACCGTCGTCGTTTGGGGAACGTAACAGGGGGGCAGGTGTGTAGGAGCAATGATGGACCGGAAGCAGCGGCAGCTGAGGACGTCAAGCTTGCGGTCGTACCCCTCCATCCGGTCTTCGATCTGGCGGAAACGAACAGAAGGGTACGCGTGTACGTCCTGAAGCCCTGAACCAGATGGAGAAGGGGGCGACTGCTGCGGTGTGGGCGGGTCCTGCGCCATCGACTCCGTCTGCATGGGGTCGTCCCGCGGTGTCGTGGCTACACCCTCTAGTGGCTGCTTCGACCGCTCTGTCCTCGGGATCCGTCAATCTGGGGGAAGCGACACTGGAAGGTCGCTTCTGGACCTGAAGTAAAGTACATGCAAGCGCAATGTCGACGGACCATCTCGCCTCGAGCCCACTGTCTGCTGCACCTAAAAACCCTGCAAAAGACAATATCCTGAGGCGCGAAGCGATATTTGCGGCCTTTCTTCGGCGCTGGATGCCGAGAAGGGTTGAGCCGGTGGACCAGTGTCCGATCGCAGCGGCCGTGAAGCAGTTCCGCCGGCGATGGTCCATCTCGTGGGTGCGAATGATAGGAGGGAAGAAACTTGCTTGATCCATGGTGTGTGCGGAGCGAAGTTTGTCAATCTGCTGCTGGTAAAACGTTCCGCTTCGTCGTTAGACTGTGGATGGAACGTTGCACTAGTTAGATGCTGTATGCCATTCCGTTCACAGAATATTTCAGATTCATTTGACTTGAACTGAGGTTCGTTGTCTTACACTGTTACTTCAGGGAAACATTCCAGGCAAAAAACAGAGGACAACACCTAGACGTTACGTTGTCGAGTTCATTGGCACAGCAAAAGGAAACTTGCTATAGCAGTCAACCGCAATCACACAGCAAGTGTTAGAAAAGGTCCTGCAAAGTTTGTGTGCACACGTTGTACGTGTTGGTCGCGACTTGGGCCAAGTAGAGAATTTTTGAGGCGGAGCGGACTGATTTTCCGCACATGCGTGACTGTGTAACGTCATGTGTTCGATTTCGGGTCTATACCCTGCCAAATCGAGCACTAGCTGTTTCGTACGAACAGTCCCCCATTGTCTTTGGTGAAGTAACTGGAACAGTTCATTTTGTAACGCTTTAGGTATCAACGCAGGCGACTGTCCACTGTAACTCTAAACAAGAATCAGACATTTTTGTACAGTGAGGCTATGCCGACGTGCAAGAACTCTTTATGCTATGCAACAAACGAGGCCAAGATTTGCGAATATATGTTAGAAAATTGTTGAAATATTATCAGCTTTCAAGGCCTTTGCAATTTTCCTATAGTCCAGTGGGAAAGATTTAAGCAATTCAGAATCATGAGCTTGAGTGTGTCTACAAGAATCAGCAAAAGCGTCAGATTCGGTATCAGGACCAATCTGATGACGTGAGAGTGCGTCCTCATTACCATGTTGAGCTGTCGGACGATACACTCATTTTGGTATTGAGACGAGAATAAAGCCCATCTTTTCAAGTTTTGGCAGTTCGTACACGAATTGGTTTCGTCAGATGAAACGAGGACCGCAATAGCTTGTAATCCGTTGCTAAGTAGAATTTTTGCCGTACAAATAGTGGTGAAATTTGGTGACAATATACACAATAGCCCAAGCATTTTTCTGTATTTGAGTATAGTTACAATGGCCCTTGGACAACGTTTTTGAGACGAAAGCGATAAGTCTGTCTTTATCACAATTCTGTGAGAAAGCACTGCACCGATACCGTAACAGGAAGCGTGAACTTGGAATACAATTGGTTTGTCAAGACCAAAGTGAACTAAGCACTGATTACTGAGCAATACATCTTAATGTTTTTGAAAAGTTACTTCACACTCCAAACAAAGGGGACATTCTTGCGACGCAAGAGGTAGAATGGAGCTGCGATTTGTGCAGCATTCGATATGAACCAAATATAATAGTTGATTTTCCCTAAAACCGACTGCAATTCTATGACATTGCAAGGAACTGACATCTCGTATGGCTAACAAATGCGACTGAAGAGGATGTACACCTTAGCCGTTTATGACGTAACTAAGTTACTGCAACTCCAGTTCGGAAAAATCGCACTTGCCCATGTTACAGACATGCTGTCTGACATAAATTTTTTATCTTTAGCTGCAATTCACATCAAACGAGGGGCTAATAATTTCATAAAAGTACTAGAACTTTCGAAGATATCTACTACGTTTCTTGTGTGTTAGAACACACAACACAATCACTATATTTACTCAAACTACTTTAAAATGGTGTTTGTAAGGTTAAAGGTATTGTGAATGCAGAAGATAACGCTTGATTAAGCAGTCAAATTCTCTTTGCTGATACTGAGCCACAGTTTTAATCAGGTCTTAGCCATTGACCGTCCAGATACTGTCAGAACGGCACTACCACCATCGTTTCACGACGTCGTGTTGTTAAAGTTTCATGTCAAAAGCCTGTAATCAAGTAAGAAATACAGCACACTATTTTACGACGGCGCTGGTAGACACTCAATTTAAGGTACAGCAGCGCCTGCTTCCCGCCCGCAAATTCCACTTTACGACGTTAAATTGTTGACCGTAACGTTACACCTCTGTAAGAGATCCTTGACTTACATGAGCTCCGGTGGCGGCAGAAATGTGTTCCGGTGATTTTAAGTGAAGTGCTTTGGCCAGAAAGAGGAGGGGTCTGTTCTTAACAGATACGCAGACTGCAAGGTGAATCCATGTCGTGAGCGTTTTATGCGGCTTCAACGATTTTTCAAACTTTCCGTAACATCGTAGGTCGTTGATGTGTATCACGTTGTTGGGTCTATTTTGGCATGAGAACTTCAAAAGCATGTTCCAGTGATAGTCGGTGAACTATCTTGTGTCTCAAAATACCGCCAGATTTGAATCGCTGATAACTAAGAGAGTAATAACACTTAAATAGTGGCTGAACCGACAACGAATAAATCACATCTCTACGTAATTCGAGAGTACTATTTTTTTCCTGCGACTTCATTGTACTAGTGCAGGCGCATATACCTTATCGTTAGGAATTAGTTTTGCGTAGAATTATAAACTGGTGTAACGAGGTAACACGTTTACCGAGGACATTATTTCGGGCCTCATTGTGAAGAGACCGCAGAGCACTACGATTAACCAAAGTGAGGCAACAATATTGGCTGGAATATTTCACAACCGGTATTAAAATGGAAATTGCGAAATAATAAATGACGTGGTCTCATACGACTCGTAAATGTGTTCTGAATTATAAAAAACCGAAGTCACAGGAAAGAGCGAGTTGACTGTAACACAAAAGCCGTAGAAAGCCCCGTGTCGAGCAGACGCAAGAGCTACGGCATCGTCGAAAACTGTGACTCGTTATTTGATGAAAATGCGGCTCGTTTCTTGCATCACAACCAGTAATGGAAAAGCGTGGGAACACCATCTTTCGTGAGTGAACGCGCTTTGATTCTTAGCCAGCATTCGGTCATGTGAGGGCGCCACTTGAAGTCAATACAGAAAACAGTATGATGCAGATGACAAATCCAGATGTGTAAGTATCATCAGCATCAAATTATCATTGTGTTTTCAATAAACTCTACATGCGGTTATCTTGTGATTTATCTATTTTGTAACCATTGTATAGGGGTTGAATACAAAATTTCCGTCTAAGAGCTTTGCTTCAGAGTATATGAGGCTTTACGCGAGTCCGATGTGCGTACACAGGGTGTCTCAAAACTTTCCCGTCAAATTGAAATATATGATAGAGGGTCCACAATAGATTATATTTAGATAGCCAACAATGGTAGGAAATGCACATTTTTTGTGTTATAGACATACACACCATACATTGCGTAAGAGCAACATATGTCACAGAAATTGTTCAAGGCTAGGACAGCCAGTGTCAACGCATGTACTGCGATGACGCATCAAGTTCTGCCTCTCTCTCGCAACGATACTGCGTGTCTGATATCCACTAGAACAAGGAGCGTGTATAAACAGTGAAAATCGCTGGTTACCAATTAGACATACCGTACGTAGTCCAGGCTCACAGAATGTGTGTCATCTGACGACCGCATGCAATCGCATAGGCGCATCAACTTGCGCTGTACGCTCACCGTTATCCCTGATATCAGTTGTCCATCGCACCAGACATTTTTGGTTTGTCCATGCAAATGTGTCCAAAAGGGACCAACAAGTAGTTACTCTTTCCGTGGTTGCTGAAGTATTAATAAAGATAGACATCCACTGTAGAATGAAGGATCCTTACGGTGCCACATGTGTATCGGAAACCAGCGTTGTGCAATGGTGCGCCACGTTCTATGCGGTGGTGGATCGACGCAAGATCCCAGTTGATCTGGGAGCCCAGCCTCATCCACTACGGAAAATTGGGAGACCCCTGAGCACACGGCCTGTAGTCCTCAACTCTCCCCATGCGGTTATCAAGCTTTTGGACCCGTGTAATCCAACAATAGACTTCACAGGCATATCACCGTTGAATTAATGTAGTCTGAAAGTGACCTCCGAATTAAGTATACTGCTAGGAACAATAGCTGTGGTGGGTTCTTTGAAGAACATGCAGCTCCATATTTCACCATAACCAATAATGGCGCTTCTTCGGAATTGCATGGGAAAAATAATCATTTGTAAGTGAACTCGATTCCGTCTTTCGCCAGCTTTCTGCTATCCAGGGACACCAGTCTTATACTGAAGAAGATCCCAGCAGGTAGATGTAAATGTCCAGTATTGAAGTTTGAAGAGAACTATAACACTTCCTGTTGACTTACAAGAATTGTCGATCAGTAACAATGTTCACTATAGTCTACACAGCTATATAAGAGTTCTGTCACGATGAAATCTGGACGTTTCAACAAAATTTCCACTACTAAGTAATGGAATAAGTGAAACAAACATGGAAGTTGTCTGGAGTTTTTAACAGTATAAGTAGAACAATATGGCATGTTTCATTCAAAACCAATGAGAAACCTGACGTTTGTGCAAATATTTGGAGGATACTTCCAACAGCCTACCTTCTTTTTCCTTTTTATACACTACTGGCCACTAAAATTGCTACACTAAGAAGAAAAGCAGATGATAAACGCGTATTCATTGGACATGTATATTATATTAGAACTGATATGCAATTACATTTTCACACATTTTGCATGCATAGATCGTGAGAAATCAGTACCCAGAACAACCACCTCTGACCGTAATAAAGGCCTTCATACGCCTGGGCATTGAGTCAAACAGAGCTTGGACGGCGTGTACAGGTTCAGCTGCCCATGCAGCTTCAACACCATACCACAGTTCATCAAGAGTAGTGACTGACGTATTGTGACGAACCAGTTGCTCGGCCACCATCGACCAGACGTTTTCAATTGGTGAGAGATCTGGAGAATGTGCCGGCCAGGGCAGCAGTCGAACATTTCCTGTATCAAGAAAGGCCCGTGCAGGACCTGCAACATGCGGTCGTGCATTATCCTGCTGAAATATAGGGTTTCGCAGGCATCGAATGAAGGGTAGAGGCACGAGTCGCTACACATCTGAAATGTAATGTCCACTGTTCAAAGTGCCCTCAATGCGAACAAGAGGTGACCGAGGCGTGTAATCATTGGCACCCCTGACCATCACGCCTGGTGATAAGTCAGTGTGGCGATAAAGAATACAGGCTTCCAATGTGCGTTCACCACGATGTCGCGAAACACGGATGCATCCATCATGGTGCTGTAAACAGAACCTGGATTCATCCGAAAAAATGACTTTTTGTCATTCGTGGATCAAGGTTCGTCGTTGAGTACACCATGGCAGGCGCTCCTGAGTGTGATGCAGCGTCAAGGGTAACCGCAGCCATGGTCTCCGAGCTGATAGCCCACGCCGCTGCAAACATCGTCGAACTGTTCGCGCAGATGGTTGTTGTCTTGCAAGCGTCCCCATCTGTTGACTCAGGGATCGAGACGTGGCTGCTCGATCCGTTACAGCCATGCGGATAAGATGCCAGTCATCTCGACTGCTAGTGATACGAGTCCGTTGGGATCCAGCGCGGCGTTCCGTATTACCCTCCTGAACCTACCGATTCCATATTCCGCTAACAGTCATTGGATCTCGACCAACGCGAGCAGAAATGTCGCGATAGGATAAACCGCAATCGCGATAGGCTTCAATCATACCTTTATCAAAAGTCAGAAACGTGATCGTACGCATTTCTCCTCTTTACACGAGACATCACTACAACGTTTAACCAGGCAACGCCGGTCATCTGCTGTTTGTGTATGGGACATCGGTTGGAAATTTTCCTCATGTCAGCACCTTGTCGGTGACGCCACTGGCGCCAAACTTGTGTGAATGTTCTGAAAAGCTAATCATTTGCATATCAAAGCATCTTTTTAATGTCGGTTAAATTTTGTGTCTGTAGCACGTCATCTTCGTGGTACAGCAATTTTAATGGCCAGTAGTGTATCTTTACGCTATAAAAAGTAGAATTTATAAGTAGACAAATTGTAAACGTTTCCTTAAATTAATTAATAACAGATGTAGTACTAATATAAAAACCAGACTCTTGTTAGGAGTTTGTGTGCAATGTCTGACAGTGGACTGGAGTGAAGACGTGATCAAATGTCAATAAAACTTCCTGCTTGTATACAGCATCGGCATGGGCGTAAATGATTAGGGTTTCAATCCTTTCTGACCTGCAGAACGTCCACCCGTGTTCATTAGCGTCCGAGTTTGGTGTCATCAGGCCTGTTAGGGTATAAGACACATGAACACTGCCACGTGTTGAACGTTCGTCATGGAAGCCACCAAGGTATAGCGTACCCATGTGGGGTAGTGTTATCAGCACACGGCAGAGTTCGAAAGGGGGTGTCATGGTGGGTCTCCATCCGAAACTCTGGTCGAGTCATGCAGTACCCATATTTGTAGACGTCAGTATGTCACAGTGGCCCGATTTCGAATTGAATCGGAATGTTGAGGACACGGGTGCTCGTCGTTAAGTTTCCGTTCGACAACCACTGACCATTACAGGGAAAACTTGATTCAGTCCTTTTTGTGAGTGACGTAAATGAACATGAAATGAGCTTCCTGCAATATTGTGTTTCATCCCACACCAATGGTCGGAAAGCAGTAGAAATGGGACTAGAGAATTACAGCCCCATTCGTAGGCTGCAATTAACACCACAACAGAAACGACATTAGTTCGTGTGGTACGTGATGGAGAATAATGGACTACTGATGAGAAGCATCGTCGCTATGTGTTCAGTGACGAATTACTGCCCTGTATTACCCAGAATGAATGTGGCCGACAAGTATGGAGGCGAGTTCCACAGAGTTCCCATTGTCCCTTCATATTGAAGAGGCTCGGCGTTGTTACTGCTGACATTATGGCGAAGGGAGGCACTAGGCATGATTTGAGGCCAAGACTAGTAGTGCTTGAGGACCTTTCACCGCACTATCGTGCGTCACAGGTATCCAGGAGTCCCATGATACAGAACTGAGGCGACATTTTTCAATAGGACAATGCTCACCAACATACCACACGTGTCTCTACGAACTGTCCCGGTAACATTAGGTGCTCCCGTGGCCAGCCAGATCCCCAGATCTTTCCCCGATAGAATATGTTTGTCAGTATCCAGAACATCAACGACCAGGCACAAAAGCTATCAGCCAAGTTGCTTCAGGAAAGAATATAAATTCTTTGTGACATCGTTTCCAATCGAATCGGTGGATGCATGCAGGCCAGAGCGCCGTTGATACATGCGAAGTGGACTCATACTGCCATAGTGAATAACATCTAGTACTATCATCTAGTACCTTATCAGTCTGTGAAGTTTCAGTTCGTTGCCTCACACCCTTCCTTCCACGAAATTCACTTTTTTTGTCAGCCAGCGTACGCGATAATAGTGAAACGTTGTGTGTCTAGAAGCAAATTATCGTTTTTTAGGCAGAACTGTAATTTGTTTTCTTAACTCATTAGCATTTGCGTTAACTCACCTAGCTTAAAATATGGCTAGTGAGCCGTTTCGATACATGAAGTGCGGTCACTGAAATTCTAACAAATATCATTTATGGCTGTCATGATTTCTCTTTAGGACTCAAAATAGGTTCCAGTCCCAAGTACATTTACACGGTAAAAATGCGGGATTTTTTTGAAGAACGATGGATATTCTAGCACTACGTCAACTCCTTCAGTTTTTCCATTGTTCAACTTTATGATAATGTCAGCTGTGTTCATAAAAGATATTTTATTTTTAATTTTGGTTTCTTCTCGTGTATTTTTACCCTGGCCTTAGCGTCTGGAAGGTAACCAAAAAGTCAATAACATCTGTACTAATTTAATTAGGAACTCGAGCCTGCAGAAGGCGGCACCGAAAAGTACCAAGCTGCATATTATATTATATTGCTGTACTAGTGTACAACAGATACAGCTCCGTAGTCTGTGATCCATTAACATCTGGATTTGAACTTGTAACCTAAAAAATGAAACACTCACATTCTCCATCAATAAGTAAGTTTGTATCATCACATCACTGAACTAGACATTTACTCTACAGGTAGAGCTTCGTAAAAAAACTGATCGATGCAACTATCAACACATGTCGAGAAAACCGTTGAAATTTTCTCAGCATCTTTCAATTGATAAATCTAGGATGAATTATCGTTGTGCCATGAGGCCCTGAGGTGGAATACTTCCATGCCACATACGAGTTTCCGGTTCGATTTCTCACCTATGAAAAATCTTTAAACAAAGGTGAATACTCTACAAGGATTACATTGAAGCGTAAAATACGAAGAAATGAAAAAAATCAATGATTCTTTAATTCAAACTAACAATCGTTTATAGAAGATCGGTAACTAAGAATGGAAACTAGAATTTTGTGCACTATACTTGCTTATAAGTAAGGAGATGTGTACTTTCATAAAAAATATAATTCGATATTTGATGGTTAGCTTGAAGTTTCTGAATTTTTTACTTAAGTGATATAGGTATTCGTATTGAATTGTTGTTGTTGTTGTCTTTAGTCCTGAGACTGATTTGATGCAGCTCTCCATGTTACTCTATCCTGTGCAACCTTCTTCATCTCCCAGTACCTACTGCAACCTACATCCTACTGAATCTGCTTAGTGTATTCATCTATTGGGCTCCCTCTACGATTTTTACCCTCCACGCTGCCCTCCAATACTAAATTGGCGACCCATTGATGCCTCATATCACGTCCTACCAACCGATCCCTTCTTCTAGTCAAGTTGTGCCACAAACTCCTCTTCTCCCCAATCCTATTCAATACCTCCTAATTAGCTATTTGATCTACCCATCTAACCTTCAGCATTCTTCTGTGGCATCACATTTCGATAGCTTCTATGCCCTTCTTGTCCAAACTATTTATCGTCCATGTTTCACTTCCATAAATGGTTACGCTCCATACAAATACTTTCAGAAACGACTTCCTAAAACTTAAATCTATACTCAATGTTAACAAATTTCTCTTCTTCAGTAACACTTTCTATGCCATTACCACTCTATATTTTACATCTTCTCTACTTCAACCGTCATCAGTTATTTTGCTCCCCAAGTAGCAAAACTCCTTTACTACTGTAAGTGTCTCATTTCCTAATCTAATTCCCTCAGCACCACCCATATTAATTCGACTACATTCCATTATCCTCGTTTTGATTTTGTTGATGTTCATGTTATATCCTCCTTTCAAGACACTGTCCATTCCGTTCAACTGCTCTTCCTAGTCCTTTGCTGTCTCTGACAGAATTACAATGTCATCGGCGAACCTCAATGTTTTTATATCTTCTCTATGGATTTTAATACCTACTCCGAATTTTTCTTTTGTTTCCTTTACTGGTTGCTCACTATACAGATTGATAACCCTATCTCACTCCCTTCCCAACCACTGCTACCCTTTCATGTCCATCGACTCTTATAACTGCTATCTGGTTTCTGTACACATTATAAATAGCCTTTCGCTCCCTGTATTTTACCCCTACCATCTCCAGAATTTGAAATAGGGTAATCCAGTCAACATTGTCATACTCTTTCTCTAAGTCTACAAATGCTAGAAACGGAGGATTGCCTTTCCTTAATCTATCTTCTAGGATGAGTCATAGGGTAAGTATTGCCTCACGCGTTCAATATTTCTACGGAATCCAAAGTGAACCTCAAGCTGGACTCGAACCGGTGTTTATCTGTCTCCAGAGCTACAGATCGTCTTTCCATTTTCATTTATTTTACTCTACACAGAAAGACTCGTAAAACACACACCACTGTTTAAAAACTTGCATTGGCCAGGAATCGATTGCGGTCTGCCCATGCGGCAGTTTCAAAAGGCCAACTGAATATCATCCTAAGTTAGCATATTGAAGATGGACGGGAAACTTGAAAATCTCTTTTCACTGAGAATTTTTGAGGGTGGCATCGAAGTTTCGTGGTAGATTGATGTTTCACTTATAAACGTCACTCACCACAAATATAAAAACAAATTTAAAAGATCCTGCAGCCGTCAAGATTCCTCGTCAGTATTTTTCCAATATTTTCGAAAACTTCAAAAAGTACTTACCCACTTATGAGAGCTAACTTTAATTAACACCGGCTACACAATGGTATAAATTACGAGCTCTTAAATTATCGACAACTTAATACTGATGCTGCTATTGGTTAACATAGCTGTAGTTTGTTTCATGGGATATAGCTATCAATAAAAACACGCGACAGATTCGCATTAAACCCTTCACTGTCATCGTCAAAAGTTTATCTGGATCGCAGCTAGAAGCCCTATTTTGATTAATTAATTAGTGTTCCTCTTTAATTCTGTTTGATTCAGAAGGCCTATAGAGACCGATAAAGAGAGTCCCGTATTTAAAATTAAATACCTCATAAACAAGTATCTGAATCAATAAATTTAACTAGTAGCTGTTATATGAAATAAAAGCGTACTTAAATTATACGGTACCTCCAAGAGAGGGTCTTTTACGTTGAAATATTATGTATTGATGAAGAACCTGGACGTATAATCAAAGACTGAAATAAAAAACCAGTTCTCACAGAACTTTTACGGAAACATACTTTGTTCACCCGTTGTGTTAATTCTTTGTGAGACGATAAAATGCGAATATTTTCTTCGATTAAGTGAAAGACTCGACAATGTGTGGTGATCACTATATCATACCATATGGCACTTCGAAAACAGGAGACTTATCTATTTGAGGTCTTTTTAACTCTACTGTATTAGCAGCGGGTGAGATACACCGACGAAAAGTCTACAGATTGAAGTTTCACTAGACCCAAATCATTGCTCTCTTGGAGTAATTGGATTGGCTTCGTATTTTTGTGACGGCAAAAGTTTGGAATAGCTTAAGTTCAAAACTTTTATTTACACTGAGCAACCGGACTTCGAGAAATGAATGGCAAGCAAGCTCCAAGTAATAACTACTGTTCGTGGTTATTTGGAGAGATGTCTGCAGTGGAGACTAAACAGTTGTCGCCCAAACCGGTTATTTCCATTCATACAACAAAACTTCCTTTCTTCAAGGAGTTTCGTAGCAGAGCTTCCGTGGAGTTTGGAAGGTAGGAGAAGAGGTATTGGCACAAGGAAATCTGTGAGAACAGGCCGTGAACCGAGGCTGGGTAGCTCACTAGGTGGAGCATTTTCCCGCCAAAGACAAAGATTCCGATTTCGATTCTTTGTCCGGCACACATTTTTAGTCGGCCAGGAAGTTTCTTCTCATTGCACACTCAGCTACAGAGCGAAACATTTAGTCTGACTCACCCACATTCCACTTCAATCCCGTCAGTAATACATTAAACAGTTTACCGCTATCAAATAACAGAACATTAGTCAATGTTTGCACGAAAGTAAGTAATTACTCTCGCTTACAGTAAGTTGTATTGACACATACAGCCTATCAGATTGTGGCCAATGAGAGGAAAGGTAACGAAGGAAGTAACAAAAGAAGTATGCCAGACAAAAGATAGAGATTACCTTATGAAGATAACGTAATTATTCCGAATGTAAAACACTCTGGATTCATGTTTTATATATAATACTCTTTTCTTAATCACCAATGGCACGGTTCACATTACAATAATTGTGTGTGTTCTGAGACAGAAAGCAATTTCGCTAACACAGGAAAAAAGAAACAAAGTAATGTGTCATAAATCCCAGTCAGAACGATATTTCAATTTATTGCAAATGTTCATTTAATCCTTATTTTCTGAGCAGTAACATTTTTTAACGACGTAAAACGCCAAGTCATAAGCGCAGGAGTGTGATGCGGTGGGTCGAGAAACACAATGGCGAGTTTCAGTTGATACGCTGGCTCTCCAACTCGACAGATATGAACACAATCGAACACCTCAGGGATGTGACTGAATGGCGCCCGAACTCATCGGCCCTCCCCGTCGACTTTTGTGAGTAGATGTGGTGACAGCTACCTCCAGAGACCGACCAAGGCCTCACTGCTTCCATGCCACGACGTGTCGCTGCTTTTATCCGAGCCAAAAGTGGACAAACCGGCTATTAGGATTGGACTGATTTGGGAGAAGAGACCAAACAGCGAGGTCATCTGTCTCATTAGATTAGGGAAGGAGGGGAAGGAAGTCGGACGTGCTCTGTCAAAGGTTCCATCCCGGAATTTGCCTGAAGCGATTTAGGGAATTCACGGAAAATCTAATTCAGGATGGCCGGACACGGGTTTGAACCGTCGTCCTCCCGAACGCGAATCCTGTGTGCTAACCTTTGCTCCACCTCCCTCGGTAAACCGTCTATTAGGTTCGCGGTCATAACGTTCTTAATGATCAGTGTGTGTAATGGGGTTATCTAGTTCAATTTACTAATTCGCCTAACAATTATTGTTTCGTTAGTTACACTTTTTATGTTATACCACTACGTCTGAATACTGGAATATTTCTTTCGATAAGACAACACCAATAGCTAATGATGTCGGCATCCTCGCGGATATAATCTTATTACTATTAGTTGTGTGGTACTGCGACTGTTACCATTGTTGCCAGATAACTGATGACACCATAAGTAAGACCAACATGACCTGTTGACAAATTTCCCCCTCCACCAACCCAAGCTTCTGACATTACAGGGCAATTACCCTATGAACTAAAAGGAAGAAAATTCAATAATTGCGGAAACTCAAAGTAACCAGTTTTGTATAGAGTTAACCTCCACTCCTCTATTGTACAGCTCAGAGCCCAACTGTCGTGAGTCTCAACTGGAGAGAAGGTTAAAAAAAAGTAAGCATATATCTGGAAATTGAAATAATAACACCGTGAATTCATTGTCCCAGGAAGTGGAAACTTTATTGACACATTCCTGGGGTCAGATACATCACGTGATCACACTGACAGAACCACAGGCACATAGACACAGGCGACAGAGCATGCACAATGTCGGCACTAGTACAGTGTATATCCACCTTTCGGAGCAATGCAGGCAGCTATTCTCCCATGGAGACGATCGTAGAGATGCTGGATGTAGTCCTGTGGAACGGCTTGCCATGCCATTTCCACCTGGCGCCTCAGCTGGACCAGCGTTCGTGCTGGACGTGCAGACCACGTGAGACGACGTTTCATCCAGTCCCAAACATGCTCAATGGGGGACAGATCCGGAGATCTAGCTCGCCAGGGTAGTTGACTTACACCTTCTAGAGCACATTGGGTGGCACGGGATACATGCGGACGTGCATTGTCCTGTTGGAACAGAAAGTTCCCTTGCCGGTCTAGGAATGGTAGAACGGTGGGTTCGATGGCGGTTTGGACGTACCATGCACTATTCAGTGTCCCCTCGACGATCACCAGAGGTGTGCGGCCAGTGTAGGAGATCGCTCCCCACACCATGATGCCGGGTGTTGGCCCTGTGTGCCTCGGTCGTATGCAGTCCTGATTGTGGCGCTCACCTGCACGGCGCCAAACACGCATACGACCATCATTGACACCAAGGCAGAAGCGACTCTCATAGCTGAAGACGACACGTCTCCATTCGTCCCTCCATTCACGCCTGTCGCGACACCACTGGAGGAGGGGAGCACGATGTTGGGGCGTGAGCGGAAGACGGCCTAACGGTGTGCGGGACCGTAGCCCAGCTTCATGGAGACGGTTGCGAATGGTCCTCGCCGATACCCCAGGAGCAACAGTGTCCCTAATTTGCTGGGAAGTGGCGGTGCGGTCCCCTACGGCACTGCGTAGGATCCTACGGTCATGGCGTGCATCCGTGCGTCGCTGCGTTCCGGTTCCAGGTCGACGGGCACGTGCACCTTCCGCCGGCCACTGGCGGCAACATCGATGTACTGTGGAGACCTCACGCCCCACGTGTTGAGCAATTCGGCGGTACGTCCACCCGGCATCCCGCATGCCCACTATACGCCCTCGCTCAAAGTCCGTCAACTGCACATACAGTTCACGTCCACGCTGTCGCGGCATGCTACCAGTGTTAAAGACTGCGATGGAGCTCCGTATGCCATGGCAAACTGGCTGACACTGACGGCGGCGGTGCACAAATGCTGCGCAGCTAGCACCATTCGACGGCCAACACCGCGGTTCCTGGTGTGTCCGCTGTGCCGTGCGTGTGATCATTGCTTGTACAGCCCTCTCGCAGTGTCCGGAGCAAGTATGGTGGGTCTGATACACCGGTGTCAATGTGTTCTTTTTTCCATTTCCAGAAGTATATATATATATATATATATATATATATATATATATATATATATATATATATCACCTAAAACGTGCACCGTAGATATTGCGTAAACGTGAAGCGTATTGATGTGCACTTTCCACTGAATGGATTGGTAGTGAGGGGCTCCTGTTGTTAGCCTAAAATCAGTTCTTACTAATACAAAGAAAGTGTACTTTTTGTGCAAACATATACTTTTTTAAACTAGACAATGTCCATTAATATAAAAAAAGCTAAAAGTAGAGTACATTAAAATGTCAGTGGCGTTTGTTGAAAAGTTTCACTGCGAGTCGACACAAAAATCGTATTTTGCAAAGCTTTCACATCGACACTTTTTCGTGCCATTCATCCTGCGTAGTTGACAGGTATGATGTTGTTATGTTTGCTTACCAGTCTGGTAAAATGTTCTTGGGTGCACTGCAATTTCGCAGTCAGTTATTGAGTGGCTGTTGAAGGAGTAGGTCGTAAGTGGTGTATGGGATTTGCCTATTCAGAAACAGGAGACATCCTCGTCGTGTATGGTGACTGTAGGATCAATGCAGCTCGTTCTTGTACAGTGTATACGGCAAGATGTCCCATTAGGCGTCAACAACCTATGTAATTATTTATCAATCTCTCCAGCCAGTTACGTGAAAGCTGTAGTGTAGTACCTAGACAACGTTAAGAGAAGGAAATAAGTGACTACTGTAGCAGTTGATACACGACGAAGTGGCGTGAGTCTGGCAAGTGTCCCACTTTCCCTCGATGTAGGTTACACCAAGAACTCCTGGGAAACGACTATGAGAGGAATATTAATTTTAGTTTATGTGGATTAAGACAAGACGTTCCAGATGCATAACGTATCTTTCCTAGTGATGAATCCACATTGGCCAGTCACGGCCATTTAAACCCCCGAAACATGCGATATTGGTCTGTTGACAATCATTCTTGGCTTTGTGAGGGGTAACGTCAGTGTCCATGGAGTGCAAACGTGTGTTTTTTTATAGAGAAACCATCAGCTCATAAATCTTATTTCCATAGACGGAACACTGAATGCGCACAAGTATCACAGCCTCCTAACAGACCACATTTCGCGGATGCTAGAAGACACTCCTCTGCATACTAGGAGGAACCCTTTATGAAAACATGATGGCTGTCCAGCTCATACTGCACGAAGTAATGCAGTATGTCTTCACGAATCGTTTCCAAATCGTTGGACGGGACGCGGAAAACCGGGACCTTCGCCGACCCATTCCACAAGTTTGACGACAGTAGTCTTTTCCGTGGAGAAACCCGAAAGAGGCTTTCTCAACGATATACCAACTACAAACGATGACAGGCAATGACGAGTTGCTAAAGGCTGCTCGGACATTGCGACGGAACTGTCTCTTAGTCCACTGTCACTGAAGCAAGCTGCAAATTAATCCTGCCTCAGATCGACTTATGCTCAGTGTCCCTTCACTCTGCAACGTAGATACTTCCAAGGTGATGAAAAAGTAGCGTTGATGAAAACAGCACGAAATACCTACAATTATTGAGGCCGCGAAAATCTCGTTATGGTTGTTCCCGTAAATATTCATAATAAATTTTCGTGTGGAGAAATGGAGTCCTGATCTTCATTGAAAGTTAGGAAATCTGGTAAAAGTAGGTTTTATTTTCTCTGCTTGAACAAGTGTCATCAGACCACGTTTAATATGCAAACCTGCTATTGTAAGTGCACAGTTTATATCACACGTAAAGCAGCCAGAATTCTCCTAAGTCCATTCCGAAAACAGTCACGCTCATATACAGTCACTTTCTACACATAACGTTGATTTCTTACATGAGACACTCAGTGGATTTCTTTCACAAAGATTGCTCGCCGAATTTATTTTGTGATAAAACACAGAACATCGCCTTTAGTAATTTACTAAGTCCAACAAGTCACACGCGTACGTCTCCCGATCAAAATATCCCACGACTCTGAAACTTTTACTAAATCTTCGTAGCAACAAAAGCTACTCGTACGATTTCAAATCCATTTGAATGCAAAGGATCGAAAATTACCTCATCTTACACATTTTACGGACGGACACATTTAATATGACCTTCACGTCTGAAAAGTTAGTCCACGACTCCTTCCCTCCAGCTGCTGATGCTACTTAAGTATCTCCCAGTGAGCGGGAACCCTACTGACTTCCGATTGGCTGTTCGAAAAGGTCAGCCAATCAGATCACACCTTCTAGATCTTACTCGCGCCAAAACTGTTTTGAGCCAATCACTACATCAGATTTATTGGCGTCACTTCGACAAGCAAATTATTACTATAATGTTTATTAATTGAAACTAAAAGAAAATTAATCTAAAGATAACTTTACAAAACTAATTATATCGTCACCGACTTCTTGGCGGCTTTACTACATAAGCAAACACTCATCAGAATAAGTCATTTACAATTTTCATGAACACCTGGTGGTGTAACATTTGCTAGTTCCGTAAGGTGTATTACCGTCTAAATTTGAAATTTGACGTACGTCCTCCTTACGCGCTCACATTCACTCTCATTTACTCTCACCCCAACAATAAATATAGATATTAATTTTTAAATTGTTATTTTCATTACGAAAGAAACATTATCTACATCTACATCTACATGACTACTCTGCAATTCACATTTAAGTGCTTGGCAGAGGGTTCATCGAACCACAATCATACTATCTCTCTACTATTCCACTCCCGAACAGCGAGCGGGAAAAACGAACACCTAAACCTTTCTGTTCGAGCTCTGATTTCTCTTATTTTATTTTGATGATCATTCCTACCTATGTAGGTTGGGCTCAACAAAATATTTTCGCATTCGGAAGAGAAAGTTGGTGACTGAAATTTCGTAAAAAGCTCTCGCCGCGACGAAAAACGTCTATGCTGTAATGCCTTCCATCCCAACTCGTGTATCATATCTGCCACACTCTCTCCTCTATAACGCGATAATACAAAACGAGCTGCCCTTCTTTGCACCCTCTCGATGTCCTCCGTCAATCCCACCTGGTAAGGATCCCACACCGCGCAGCAATATTCTAACAGAGGACGAACGAGTGTAGTGTAAGCTGTCTCTTTAGTGGACTTGTTGCATCTTCTAAGTGTCCTGCCAATGAAACGCAACCTTTGGCTCGCCTTCCCGACAATATTATCTATGTGGTCCTTCCAACTAAAGTTGTTCGTAATTTTAACACCCAGGTACTTAGTTGAATTGACAGCCTTGAGAATTGTACTATTTATCGAGTAATCGTATTCCAACGGAGTTCTTTTGGAACCCATGTGGATCATCTCACACTTTTCGTTATTTAGCGTCAACTGCCACCTGACACACCATACAGCAATCTTTTCTAAGTCGCTTTGCAGCTGATACTGGTCTTCGGATGTCCTTACTAGACGGTAAATTACAGCATCATCTGCGAACAGTCTAAGAGAACTGCTCAGATTATCACCCAGGTCATTTATATAGATCAGGAACAGTAGAGGTCCCAGGACGCTTCCCTGGGGAACACCTGATATCACTTCAGTTTTACTCGATGATTTGCCGTCTATTACTACGAACTGCGACCTTCCTGACAGGAAATCACGAATCCAGTCGCACAACTGAGACGATACCCCATAGCTCCGCAGCTTGATTAGAAGTCGCTTGTGAGGAACGGTGTCAAAAGCTTTCCGGAAATCTAGAAATACGGAATCAACTTGAGATCCCCTGTCGATAGCGGCCATTACTTCGTGCGAATAAAGAGCTAGCTGCGTTGCACAAGAGCGATGTTTTCTGAAGCCATGCTGATTACGTGTCAATAGATCGTTCTCTTCGAGGTGATTCATAATGTTTGAATACAGTATATGCTCCAAAACCCTACTGCAAACCGACGTCAATGATATAGGTCTGTAGTTAAATGGATTACTCCTACTACCCTTCTTGAACACTGGTGCGACCTGCGCAATTTTCCAATCTGTAGGTACAGATCTATCGGTGAGCGAGCGGTTGTATATGAGTGCTAAGTAGGGAGCTATAGTATCAGCGTAATCTGAAAGGAACCTAATCGGTATACAATCTGGACCTGAAGACTTGCCTGTATCAAGCGATTTGAGTTGCTTCGCAACCCCTAAGGTATCTACTTCTAAGAAACTCATGCTAGCAGATGTTCGTGTTTCAAATTCTGGAATATTCCATTCGTCTTCCCTGGTGAAGGAATTTCGGAAAACTGCGTTCAATAACTCCGCTTTTATTATCGAAGGGTTAGAATTGAATATCTTTGCCCGCATCTCGTGGTCGTGAGGTAGCTTTCTCGTTTCCAACGCACGGGTTTCCGGGTTCGATTCCCGGCGGGGTCAGGGATTTTCTCTGCCTCGTGATGGCTGGGTGTTGTGTGATGTTCTTAGGTTAGTTACGTTTAAGTAGTTCTAAGTTCTAGGGGAATGATGACGTAAGATGTTAAGTCCCCTAGTGCTCAGAGCCATTTGAAACCATTTAGTTTTTTGAAAATCTTTACAAAATAAATCGGCACACTGAGAGTGCTACTACTGTTTCCAGATAACAAAAGAAATATAAACTGTTATGGTTCCTATCTGAATTTACTTTCTTAAGTTTCGGTCAAGTACTTTTTAATGGGTTTTTCATTTCTCCCAAACAATTATAGGTAGGAATATCAAATTTTGACAAAGTGTTCATCTGAATAGCAAAAAGTCCTGTACCACTTTTTGAATAAAACAGATAATATTTAACATATTTATTTAGTTTCTTAGGTGAGGTGAATAAATGGACTCTATACTTGGCACACAGAAGCATTCCCACGTTCGGCCAGATTGGCAGGTGGATGATGACGCACGCGGCAGGTCACAAGTCAGTCGCTGCTGGATGCTACTATACTGCAGGCTTCCAGTACAGTTTGTCATGACGTCACAAAACTTACTAAAAAAACAGCGGTCGTGATTTACCAGCGACCCTACAACATCTCCGCTGAAACGCTAGCACGTGCGCAACACCCGTTGCATACCAGGCTGGAAGCGTGTGTTACCGCTGCTGGTGGTCATTTTGAACAAAACCTATGATGCTCAGTTACCTTGTTCCTGATCAGGAACGACATAACTAGAGTATACACTTGCGTTATTCTTTAGTTTGTGGTGCCTTGGGTATTATACACTCCTGGAAATTGAAATAAGAACACCGTGAATTCATTGTCCCAAGAAGGGGAAACTTTATTGACACATTCCTGGGGTCAGATACATCACATGATCACACTGACAGAACCACAGGCACATAGACACAGGCAACAGAGCATGCACAATGTCGGCACTACTACAGTGTATATCCACCTTTCGCAGCAATGCAGGCTGCTATTCTCCCATGGAGACGATCGTAGAGACGCTGGATGTAGTCCTGTGGAACGGCTTGCCATGCCATTTCCACCTGGCGCCTCAGTTGGACCAGCGTTCGTGCTGGACGTGCAGACCGCGTGAGACGACGCTTCATCCAGTCCCAAACCTGCTCAATCGGGGACAGATCCAGAGATCTTGCTGGCCAGGGTAGTTGACTTACACCTTCTAGAGCACATTGGGTGGCACGGGATACATGCGGACGTGCATTGTCCTGTTGGAACAGCAAGTTCCCTTGCCGGTCTAGGAATGGTAGAACGATGGATTCGATGACGGTTTGGATGTACCGTGCACTATTCAGTGTCCCCTAGACGATCACCAGAGGTGTGCGGGCAGTGTAGGAGATCGCTCCCCACACCATGATGCCGGGTGTTGGCCCTGTGTGCCCCGGTCCTATGCAGTCCTGATTGTGGCGCTCACCTGCACGGCGCCAAACACGAATACGACCATCATTGGCACCAAGGCAGAAGCGACTCTCATCGCTGAAGACGACACGTCTCCATTCGTCCCTCCATTCACGCCTGTCGCGACACCACTGGAGGCGGGCTGCACGATGTTGGGGCGTGAGCGGAAGACGGCCTAACGGTGTGCGGGACCGTAGCCCAGCTTCATGGAGAATGGTCCTCGCCGATACCCCAGGAGGAACAGTGTCTCTAATTTGCTGGGAAGTGGCGGTGCGATCCCCTACGGCACTGCGTAGGATCCTACGGTCTTGGCGTGCATCCGTGCGTCGCTGCGGTCCGGTCCCAGGTCGACGGGCACGTGCACCTTCCGCCGACCACTGGCGACAACATCGATGTACTGTGGAGACCTCACGCCCCACGTGTTGAGCAATTCGGCGGTACGTCCACCCGGCCTCCCGCATGCCCACTATACGCCCTCGCTAAAAGTCCGTCAACTGCATATACGGTTCACGTCCACGCTGTTGCGGCATGCTACCAGTGTTAAAGACTACGATGGAGCTCCGTATGCCACGGCAAACTGGCTGACACTGACGGCGGCGGTGCACAAATGCTGCGCAGCTAGCGCCATTCGACGGCCAACACCGCGGTTCCTGGTGTGTCCGCTGTGCCGTGCGTGTGATCATTGCTTGTACAGCCCTCTCGAAGTGTCCGGAGCAAGTATGGTGGGTCTGACACATCGGTGTCAATGTGTTCTTTTTTCCATTTCCAGGAGTGTATAAGTGCCGGTGTATGAACTTTTCAAAATACGATATCTCGAAAACGACTCTCAGTTGGACCCTTCCACAGACAACACTGACATTGTAATTTACGTTAAGTTTGTTAGTATCAGTAGTCGTTGTTCTGTTGAAAAAGATGAATGTTTGCACTATCCGTTTTGGGCTAATAGTACGAGCCGCTGACTAACGATCCATTCTGTGGAAAACGAACATCAATAGCACTTTCCACTTCCGAAATATTTTCCATTAAGTTTCAGATTATTCACCCTGTGCACACACACACACACATATATATAAGCTCGACGTCTAGGCAGCAGTTCAACGTACCAACTTCAGTTATTTGTTGTAAGTGCTCTAATTTCTCTATTTACCCTTCTTCTTGTACCACGAAAGTTTTTCGCTGATGTCTGAACACATCGCCTATCATTCTGAACCTTCTTCTCGTCAGCGTTTTTCATACATTTCTCTCTTCGCCGATTGTGCAGAAAACTTCCTCATTCCTTATCTCATTAGTGTATAACACCCCAATTACAGAAACCCTAATAAACAACCCTTTGTTGTAAAAGAAGTAGGAAAATTAGTCAAGCTGACAGTGACGGCAGCTACTGACGGCAAAATTTACACTTGTGAAAATTTGGTCAACAGGAATGCCGTGTGAATAATAATATTTGTCATGAAATAGAGACTGAATGAAAGAACATGATAGGATACGCATCAAAAACATCAGAGAAAGAATTGTAAAATAATTAATAGCGAAGTTTAAAGCCCAGACTGAAAATTGGCCAAAGACAGCGTTTACCATAGAAGAGAGTTGTAGCGGCATCGAAAAGGAAGTTGTATGTGACTAGACTGTAATGTTAGCTTCAGTTGATATCTAGTTGCTCTCTAGTACTAATGAGATTGTAGCATGCATTTAAGCGCTACTAGATTGTTTTAAACTAATCGGAAGTTTGAAAGTTTTGCGATATAGACTGAAGCATTATTCAGAAGTCATACTAAAGCAAATTTATCTTTACCGTTAGCAAGATAATGGGATACGGAGATTCACGACGAAGTTAAATCGTGAGAGATGTGTGATATGTGTGACGGGACTTAACCTTCATGATACTGAATAAGCACGAACATTCAAGGACATTGAAAAAGAAAGATCGCCGACAGAAAAACAATAATTAGTCTCGAATAGGTAACGTAAAAACCCCCATACGAAGCACGTACAACTGCGCCGAGTGTCAGAAGTTATCGACAATGACACGATTACTGATGCAAACGGAAGCAATTCCCTGAGTGAGAAATCGGTGTGCGTGCTCAGTGTAGAGACAATAAATTACAAGGAATAATAAACTTGGATTCAAACTTTAACTCTTCGTGTCGCCTACATAATAGAATAGACATTATGAGGTGTATTAGTGACAATTAATTGACCGTTAGAATATTATGAAGTGAAAAGTGAATTCAAGATTATATAACACTGAACATTCATCGATTTGTCTCAAGGTTACGACGCATTCTGAACATTGATTAAGTATATGTTATCTCTGGAATTAAGTCGTGTAGTTATTGAACAGGCAACGTAGCAACTTTTTGATGACGGAATAACAATTTATCAACTTAGCTTCCTCGCAATTCCACAATGTGGCAACGTCTTGGATGATGGATTGAAAATTCAAGATTTTATATTATTAATATTCAACAATCATTGTCTAACCGGGCATAGTAAATAGAACTACAGTTGGCAAGTTCTCGCAAGCTGAAAAGTCTATAGCGAACTCACAACTAAAGAAAACCACGGGCGGAGTTTGTGTTTTTCTACTAGTTACAGGTTTGCATTGTCGTGAGCGACTGACGTCGTTCCACGTCATACCGACTGGGACAACCATTACCGCCGAGCCGTGTCAACTCTAAGGAGACGCAAACACCACATCCGAACGCCAATGTTTCCACGTGCTTCTGTAGCGCCACGTCTCAGACTGTTCAGTTCTCTTCTATTCCTGTTTTCCCTCAGTCCATGATTAACTGACAGACAATCCTGAGCTAAAAACATAGATTTTCGTAAATTTCTTATTAGATTTAATGTCTATGTTTGATACTAAGAGACTTGTTCTGACTTAACTGTGCTGGACTGCTGGTTTGTCCTCTTTGCTTCATACTTTATGTGATATTCTGCTTCCAAGGTAGCATTGTTCCCCAACTATGTCTAGTTAATGATTAGTTTTGATGTTAAGCTTCTCGCTTTTCTCCTTTCTGATACTTCTGACTAGGAAGATGTGCTGAAAAATGATGCCTCCGAATTTCTTGTCTGAAAACTCTTTAAGATTTTTAAATAAATTAAATGTTATTAACATTAAATATCCTTATTTTTCACGTCTACATACTAATTTCTTAACATTTTCACCCTGATGATCAACCCACTTCTCCCAGCAAGAGATCAGTTTGTAGATTCCGTCACCGTAAAATGTCGATGGGACCACAACATCACATCTGCTTAGACTGCTTCATCACTGTGAAAGTGAAGTTCTCGAAAGTGGTCTTTATGTTCTGGAATCCTATAGCTTACTTGTCCTGAGTCTTAGTCCTCTTGTGGTGCGATGATATGCGATATTTAAACAAGTAGCACACTCGGATGTCAGCCCACTGCTGTTACACTATAGGAACGTACGCTTCAAACAAATATGCAGGACAGTCTCTTCCGTCGTCGCAAAGCTAATGATCCTAGTTCGGCACCGAGCCAAAAATCGCTGTGTCGAGCCGAAGGGAGCGCATGCGCCATTGGGTTTCCAACCACCGACACACCATCATCAGCAGAGGTAGCAATAAGTCCGTACTACTGTATGGCGTTGAGTGTGGGTGATCATGTTTCAACACAAAGCACTTTAAATAAAGGGTAAAAGTATTTATTCTCTTAGAAAACATATACCCAGTTGCATGCAGAGAAAAATATATAAGCTGTAACTGAATCAATATGTGCACTGCTGATGCAACTATAGGTTGTATGATCTAGCTATCTCATATTGTAAACAAGGATTTGACATCCGTCTGCTTTTGCTTAGTGTTAAAATAGAATTGTACACACAGCAAACAGAGTTCACTGCGACAAATGAAGGTTTAACTCATGATCCACAGGTTTAGAACATCCATTAGAGCCGCTAATCAGGTGAACGAATTGACCACACTTCGTGTCGTAAATACAACGTGGGCTGCATTCGGTATCATGCCCTCACACTGTAGACTCAGTCCTCTATTTTTGATACTGTACTAGCTAAATTATAAAGACAATATATTTTCACATTCAATCAGTAAACAAATTTAAGAAATAGTTTTGTCCTCCTATACAAGCATCTCAGTAGGCTTTCTTAAAGAGAACCACGTTCAGTATCTGATTGCAGTTAGTTCAGAAGTGAATGTCCTACACATGGTACAACTGTCCCTTGCAGAATTCTAGGGGAAAAAAACAAAAAAGGGTGGAAGCACCTTTCAGTTAAAGGGTCAGTCACGAGCCATTTCCATTGTTGCGCAGTGCAAATTTTCAAGGTAGTTAGGTACAATTTCTGAGGAAACAATTGAAGACAGAACCTTGAAACCTGGAAAGGTGATTTCCTGTAATTACTGGTTTAACATAGTGGAATTTCAGTCATATTGAATCTTAGAGGTCTGGTAATATTTCCTTAAAAAACTCAGATACAATTTCCTTTTGAGCCTGAATCAGAAGAAATACATTCACAAAGCCAACTGTGCACTTGTTTGTTCATTTGTCATCTTGTAATCAATTCGAAAAATTTCAAGTCTATAACAAACACTCCTTAAACAATGGTAATTATGGGACAAAAAATTTTGTTTCCAGAAGACTTGATTTAAAGCTTTATTTGCCGTATTATTAACAGATTTTATAACATTTTTGCAATTAATATCTTCCTGAACCAGATTCAGCATCGTCTGTACCTTAGGGTTCTTCTTTTATTCTTGGGTGTTTTTCGTCTTCTGGCTCCTTTTGTGCAACTGATTACAGTAATTCTGCATTGCAAATTCACGAAAAGTCCATGTTCTGTAAGGCCAGTCTTGTATTTCCATCTGCACTGCCTCCTAGTTTCCCCAATACTTGAATTTCTCATGATGTGCCATCTTTAAAACATGAAACATCATTTTACACACCAAATTTTAAAGCTTCATAGTGTAAAAAAACCTGGTTTGGTAGACGATACCAAATTACAGAGTACAAACTTTCATTGAGATTTTGAGTTTTACCGTAATAACATCTTCAGTAGGGCAGTATTAGCACTGTCCCTATATATATATATATATATATATATATATATATATATATATATATATATATATATATTATGTTGTGCTCGTAACAGTTATTGGTGAAGAAGTCCGCAACTAGTGGTCTAGTGGCTAGTGTTGCTACCTCTGGATCGCGACGTCCTGGGTTCGGTTCCCGGCCGGGTTGGGGATTTTCTCTGCTCTGGTACTGCGTGTTTATGCTGTCCTCATCATTTCATCATCATCTTTCGTGAAAGTGGTTAGACTGGACTGTGTACTATAATCGCGCTGTGTACAAATTGGGGCTTTGTACGGGCACTGGTGGCTCCGCAGTTGAGCAGCCCTGCAAACAAAAAATCATCATCATTAGTGGTAAAGCGTGTTTATGCTCATAATGTTTGACAGAAAATGAGGTACTTTTATATTTTATTCCAAGTACCAGCACTACTTGGTCAAAGGCTGTGTTTTGGTCTTCATCACTTATACCTCTTCTCATGCTTCTCTGAGTAATTACCGTTCCTTTTTATGGGAACTCAATAATTAGTTTGCAGCCTGTCTGTTTTGGATTTTTGAGACACTCTATTACTCCAACCTATTCTCCAAATAAACAAAAGAAAAATATCTTCATCTTGTTGCATACGTTAAACACTGGGAAACCGTACTGAAATATAAATCAAAGATGCTTACATCACATTGAGACAGCATAAATTCATGTCTGGAAACTTACAGTAACGCGAAATTGGGCTGACACTTAATGTGCAACTCCTTGTAACTGTCAGTATCTCCGAAAATAATGATCAGATTTGCATGAAGGGAATACATGACGGACGGAACAAGTAAGACATCAAAAGCAGGCTACCACTGACAAAAATGACATTCCTGGCCAAGACAAGACTGCTAGTATCAAACATAGGCCTTAATTTCAGAAAGAATTTTCTGAGAACCTAAATTTGGAGCACAGAATTGCATGGTATTGGAACATGGACTGTGGGAAACTGGTACAGGAGGGAATGGAAGCATCTGAGACGTGGTGCTACAGACGAATGTCGTAATCAAATGGGCTGATAAGGTAAGGAATGAGGAGATTCTGTACAGATTCGGAGAGGAAATGAATAAAACACACACTGACGGGTTGATAGGACAGCTCTTAAGACATCAGGGAATACGTTTCGTGGTACTAGAGGGAGAGACAGAAGGTAAAAATGTAGTGGAAGGCAGAAATTGGCATACATTCAGCAAATCACAGAGGATGTATGTCACAAGGGCTACTCCGTGAAGAAGAGGCTAGCACAGGAGATGAATCCATGGTGGGCCACAGTAAACCAGTTAGAAGACTGATGATTCTTAAAAAAAATAAAGATAAAGTTGCGAAATGGGGGAGAGAGTGTTACAGATATGATACGTTAGTTAGGGGTGACGATCACTGAAAGAAAGGCTTTCTACATCGGAACAAGACCTTTCACCAAATTTCAATTCTATATTTCTCCCACAGATGTGAAACTATTTCGTTGATACTTAGTTACATGTGGAGAAATGATTGGTGTTGTTGTTGTGGTCTTCAGAAATGATTATCATAATAAATAAGAAAATTCAGAGCACCCACGAATTATATAATTGTTTGCTTTTTCTGCATCCTGAAAGAGACTGGAACAGTAGGGAAGTAGTTCCAAAATAGTTCGATAAACCATTTGTCAAGCCCTTAAGTATCAATTTCAGAGCAGTCACGTAGATGTAGTCATGCATATGTATCATAGCTGTACGTAAACTTAGGACAGCTCAGTTATTGGGTTCCAATGTGAGGGTTTTGTTGGTACAATATGCGAGCTGTAACAAAAGAAGGATTGGGACACTGTTTTATGTGTTGGGGAAATATTTGCTTAGCAGAAATGAAAAGGTACACCGTACAAGTGAGGAAAAGCAATAGTTATTTTGAAGTTCCCTCTATATGAAACCCAAGATATGATCACAGACTTAGTGATCCACCAACCTTCCCATCATCCCTGTTTCCGTCAAGTCTGCCACATTTTGCTCTGGCATCATAGGACTAGGAAGAACCTAGGAAATCTAACAACCATGCTAGTTGTCTCTGTATCCCTGGGTAACCATCTTGGATTCGACACTTGACACACATAGCCGACTCAGGATACACTTCAACTGGACAATTCCCAATTTGGAGTTTCTAAATTTCCCCCCATTTTATACTCATGACAACTAGGCTCTCAGCTGTGATCCGCCATTTTCGATACAGCTAATAGCCTTTGATGACATAGGAATGTATGTGTGTGATGTCGTTAGATTAGTAAGGTTTAAGTAGTTCTATGTTCTAGGGGACTGATGACCACAGCAGTTGAATCCCATAGTGCTCATAGCCATTTGAACCATTTGTCATAGGAGTGGGGAAGGGGCAGAGGGAGGAGGAGGGAAGGAAGGAAATCCGGCAACACTGCATGGTGAAATTGATGATGTCACTGGGAATCTGGCACCAGTGCAGACAATTGAAATTCTCCCACAGCCCTACTCGTCTTTCCTTCATATTTCAAATATAATCTCTGATTACACATTTTCGTCCGGCAGTTTATAACATTTTCGGTTACTATTCCTAACTCGGGCTTCGTTATAAATTAATGTAGTTTCCTGTTACAATCTCCAGTTGATTACAGAGCTGTTTAACACAGAAGAACCAAAGAAACTGTTACACCTGCCTAAATATCACTTAGCCCCCCCCCCCCCCCCCCTTGCACGCACAAGTGCCCTAGCACGACCGCACGACATGGCATGGACTCTACTATTGTTTGAAGCAGTGCTGCGGGAAGTGACACCATGAATCCTGCTACGGTCGCAGAATCGAATCCTGCCTTGGGCATGGATGTGTGTGATGTCTTTAGGTTAGTTAGTATTAAATAATTCTAGATCTAGGGGACTGATGATCTCAGATGTTTAGTCCCATAGTGCTTACAGCCATTTCAATTTTTGAACCGTGAATCCTGCATGGCTCTTCATAAACCCGTACGAGTGCGAGGGGGTGGAGATCTCTTCTGAACAGCACGATGCAAGGCATCCCTGATATGCTCTGTAATGTTCATGTCTGGGAATTTTTGGCAATTCAATATGTTTAAACTGATAAGAGTATTCTTGCAGCACCTCTGTAGTAATTCTGGACGTGTATGGTGTCCCATTGTCCTGCTGGAATTTCGAAAGTCCGTCGGAATACACAGTTGACATGAATGGAAGCAAGTGATGAGACAGAATGCTTACATACATGTTACATGTCAGGGATATCTAGATGTATCACGTATCCCATATCACTCCAGCGGCAAACAGCCCCTCACCTTTACAGAGACTCCACCAGCGTGAAGAGCGTCGGCTGTCATGCAGGGTCCATGGATCGATGAAGTAGTCTTAACACCCGCACACGTCCATCCAGTCGATACAACTTGAAACGTGAGTCATCCGACCAGGTAACATGTTTCCAGTCATCAACAGTCCAATGTCGGTGCTGTCGCCCCCACGCGAGGCGTAAAGCTTTGCGTCGTGCAGTCATCTTGGGTACACGAGTGGGCCTTCGCCTCCGAAAACCGACATCGATTATGTTTCGTTGAACGGTTTTTTGTGCTGGAACATGTTGACGGCTCAGCATTTAAATCTACAGCCATTTGTGGAAGGGTAACATTTGTGTCACATTGAACAGTTCTCTACAGTCGTCTTTGGTACCGTTCTTGCACAATCTTTCTCAATCAGCAGCGATGTTCGAGATGTGATCTTTTACCGGACTCTTGATGATCACGGTACACTCGATGGCCTTTCGGGATAATCCTCAACTCATCGCTACCTCGTAGAAGCTGTGTCCTATTACTCGTGCGCCCACTGTAGCACCAAGGTGAAACTCACTCACATCTTGATAATGTGCCGTTGTAGCAGCAGCAGATCAGCTAACAACTGTGCCAGACACTCGTTCTCTTAAGTAGACGTTGCCGAGCGCAACGCCGTATTCCATCTATTTACATATGTCTGTATTTGAATACGCATGCCTATGTCAGTTTCTTTGGCGCTTCAGTGTATTATAGTGTCTGCATTTTACTTTTCTCTTTATCGTTCAACATCGTGATACAGAGAGAATATAATGCTATGCAGCAGTTTGTTGATGTAACCATACATCCATCAAGGAACTGTGAGGGCCACGGCAAGTGCATTTCTAATCCTGATTGATTTCACGGATCCTGACGAGCTGGCGTCTACCGAAATCCTTAATGTTCATTGGAATTTTCATGAACCGTAATATCTTTTGGGTCAATGTAACTGAAATGTTTTGAGTGTAGTTTATTTTAAAACTAGAATAATAATTTAATACACTACACTAACGAATCCACATTTACGGAGGATTAATTCGTCTGCTTTTGTTACTCTTTAAAAACATTTATTATCTTACTGATTTTGTTCTGAAATGTAATGTGAGTTTCAGTATGTCTTATGTTAACGTAGAATCAAACAAATTTGTAGCAAAACGTTCCACGTTTTAGGAACGAAATTTATGTAACGATAATTTTAAAAATCATTAGAAACCTTTAATATTTTATGCTTTTAACAATTTCTTAGGCTAGAGAGATGTAGAAATCTGCTGTATTATCTGCTATCTGCATAGGTAAATGAAATAATGCAGCTTACATCCGTCTTACAAATGAAAAGTAAAAAATAAGGGGCAAATTATTAATTTTCGAAGAGATCTAGCAGTACATAACCCTACCCAGGTGCATCATAGACGTACTGCAGACTGAGGCCAGTTTAAGAGTTGGTTAAGACAAATAATCAAAGCCCTTACTTAAGGTATCGTCATGATCCGAATACTGCTAGTCCTTCGGATGCCGAGATACCGAAACCTCACACAGTGAAAACTATGTCACCACTACAGTGTGCTACAGATAACTGTCGTGAGCGTTGCCTGACGTGTTGTACATAGATTTCAAGACATTCGCCATAAGCTCGTGTAAAATAACTGCTACGATTTTGGTTGTTTTTCGTTAGACGCTATGTGTTTCACAGTGGCTATTTGTTAATATTTTATTCGTCTTAGACTTACTCCAAAAATCAAACACTGTAGTACTGCTGGCCTTACCGTATTGGCAATCACCGATAATGTTAACCTTGTGTGTAGCGTTTAGGTCGATCGTGGCTGTACCTGATGACAGTGGCTGGTAATCGTGAAATTATTGAGCCAGTAACAACGACAAAGCCAACGGGTTTTTAACTGACATTCTACTAATACGACAGTAAACTGTAATTACATATATAATACGTCGCCAACCTAATTAGGCAATGCAGTATAAAGGTTTGTGGCAAAGCGGAAACAAATTTCACCTAATTTCTTCTAAGATAGTGACTCTCAATATTCTACAGCAACTTGTCCTAGCAAACGACACAACAGCTATCTCTTAAGCAGAACATAGAATGGCCAATAAATGCAGGCGTACACTCTCTCACAGTAACGCTCAGTGTTGCCAAAAACTACTATGCACTATAGCGAACGAATGCAAAAGGTCACATGAACCTACTAACAAAGTATGACAGACAGTAGCATGAACTAGTATTATTTTAACTAATTATCCCCTTAAAGATCATGATTTGAAAGAGTACTGATTTCTGTGGGCTTCAGAAATTTGCACATGAAATTACATTATACAAATGTACAGTACAGTTATTATTTATAAGAAAAATTTTGTCGCAGAATAAATGATAGTACTAATCCAACACTTTTTCTGGAAGAGCCTTTACCTTAACACAAAAGATAATTAGTTTATGGATTCTCTTAAACTGGTATGGTTTGAAGAATCATAATCAATTGTAAATGGAAACACACAAAATTAAGAAAATGGCAAATTCCTTTGCTAAGAACTTCAAGTATAATGAATAAGGCAAAATAGTTCAACAATTAACAAAGTGAGCTAGTAACTAGTCTCTCATTGGACTCGAAGTCAGACTAGTTTGTAAATAACTAAACAACTTGGAGAACTGTTTTAAAACAACATATAGAAAGAATCAAACAATTACAAGATTTCAAACCTGTTCGAAGTGAAATAATACTGCTTGCCTTTTTACAACTTTTAGTTATATGTAGCTGTTGCTGTTGTTGTGGTCTTCAGCCCAAAGACGGTTTGATGCAGCTTTGCATGCTACTGAATCCTGTGCAAGCCTCTTATTCTCTAAGTAACTACTGCAATCTACATCCTCCTGAATCTGCTTACTACATACATCTCATGAGCTCCCTTCAAGGTTTTTACCATACGTGCGTCCCTCCAGTATTAAATTGGTGATCCGTTGATGCCTCAGAATGTGACCTACCAACTGATCCCTACTAATGAGCTTTTACCACAAATTTCTCTTCTCCCCAATACCACACAGTACTTCCTCATTCGTTTCGTGATCTGCCCATTTTATCTTCAGCATTCTTCGGTAGCTCCACATTTGAAAGGCCTCTATTCTCTTCTTTGCCGGCACGTATGCCGAGCGGTTCTAGGTGCTACAGTCTGGTACTACCCGACTGCTACGGTCGCAGGTTCAAATCCTGCCTCGGGCATGCATGTGTGTGATGTCCTTAGGTTGGTGAGGTTTAAGTATTTCTAAGTTCTAGGGGACTGATGACCTCAGCAGTTAAGTCCCATAGTGTTCAGAGCCATCTGAACCATTTTCTCTTATTTTCTAAACTGTTTATTGCCCATGTTTTACTTCCATACATAGCTACACTCTGTACAAATACTTTCAAAAACGACTTCCTGACACTTAAATCTATATTCGACGTTAACAAATTTATCTTTCTCTGACACGCTTTTCTTACCGTTCCTAGTCTATGTTTTATATCCTCCCTTCGTAGATTGCAGTTATTTTGCTTCCCAAACAGCAAAACGCATCTACTACTTTAAGTGTCTCTTTTCCTAATCTGGTTCCCTCAGCATCACCCGCTTTAATTATATCTATCTTACCTCTAGTGATATCTCCGTCTACATCCTTATATTTGTCCTCTAGCCATTCCTGCTTAGCCATTTAGCACTTCCTGTGGATTTCATTTTTTAGACATTTGTATTCTCTTTCGCCTACTTCATTCATAGCATTTTGGTGTTTTCTCCTTTCATCAATTAAATTCAATATCTTTTGTGTTACCCAAAGATTTCTACTGCCCTTCGTATTTTTACTTACTTCTTCCTGTGCTGCCTTCACTATTTCATCTCTCAAAGCTACCCATTTCTCTTCTACTGTATTCCTTTTTCCCTGCTCTTGTCAGTTGTTCTCTAGTGGTCCCTCTGAAACTCTATAGAACGTCTGGTTCTTTCAGCTTATCGAAGTGCCATCTCCTTAGATTCCACCTTTCTGCAGTTTCTTCAACTTAAATCTTCAGTTCATAAGCAGTAAAATATGGTCAGAGTCCACATTGGTCCCGAGAAATGTCTTACAACGTAATACTTGGTTCCGAAACCTCTGTTTTACCATAATATAATTTGAATCATTCTGGAACCTCCAGGTCCGAACTACGTATACAACTTTAGTTTATGATTCTTAAAGACCGGCCGCTGTGCCCGAGCGGTTCTGGATGCTTCAGTCTGGAACCTCACGACCGCTACGGTCGCAGGTTCGATTCCTGCCTCGGGCATGGATGTGTGTAATGTCCTTACTTAGGTTGATGTAGTTCTCAGTTGTAGCGGACTGATGACAACAGATGTCAAGTCCCATAGTGCTCAGACCCATTTGAAATTTTTTTTATTCTTAAACACTGTGTGAACCCCGATTAAATTTGCTCTTCGCAAAATTCTATCAGGTGGCGTCCTTTTCCATTCCTTTCTCCCAGTCCATATTCACCTACTATTTTTCCTTCTTTTCCCTGCTATCGAATTCCAGTCCCCAATGACTTAAATTATCGTTTCCCTTAGTTGTCTGAATAATTTTTTTATAGGTTTGCAGAGCTAGTTGACACACAAACTTGTACTACTGCGGTGGGTGTGGGCTTCGTGTCTATCGTGGCTACAATAATGCGTTCACTATGGTTTTCATAGTTGCTTAACGGCATTTCTATTTTTTTAATCACTATTAAAACCACTCCTACATTATCCATATTTGGTTTTGCATTTATAACCCCGTATTCACCTGACCTGAAGTCCCATTCCTCCTGCCATCGAACTTCACTAACTCCCACGTGATCTAGTTTTAACCCATCCGTTTCCCTTTCTAAGTATTGTAACCTACGTTCTCGATGCAGATAGCTACACTCCTGGAAATGGAAAAAAGAACACATTGACACCGGTGTGTCAGACCCACCATACTTGCTCCGGACGCTGCGAGAGGGCTGTACAAGCAATGATAACACGCACGGCACAGCGGACACACCAGGAACCGCGGTGTTGGCCGTCGAATGGCGCTAGCTGCGCAGCATTTGTGCACCGCCGCCGTCAGTGTCAGCCAGTTTGCCGTGGCATACGGAGCTCCATCGCAGTCTCCAACACTGGTAGCATGCCGCCACAGCGTGGACGTGAACCGTATGTGCAGTTGACGGACTTTGAGCGAGGGCGTATAGTGGGCATGCGGGAGGCCGGTGGACGTACCGCCGAATTGCTCAACAAGTGGGGCGTGAGGTCTCCACAGTACATCGATGTTGTCGCCAGTGGTCTGCGGAAGGTGCACGTGCCCGTCGACCTGGGACCGGACCGCAGCGACGCACGGATGCACGCCAAGACCGTAGGATCCTACGCAGTACCGTAGGGGACCGCACCGCCACTTCCCAGCAAATTAGGGACACTGTTGCTCCTGGGGTATCGGCGAGGACCATTCGAAACCGTCTCCATGAAGCTGGGCTATGGTCCCGCACACCGTTAGGCCGTCTTCCGCTCACGCCCCAACATCGTTCAGCCCGCCTCCAGTGGTGTCGCGACAGGCGTGAATGGAGGGACGAATGGAGACGTGTCGTCTTCAGCGATGAGAGTCGCTTCTGCCTTGGTGCCTATGATGGTCATATGCGTGTTTGGTGCCGTGCAGGTGAGCCACACAATCAGGACTGCATACGACCGAGGCACACAGGGCCAACATCTGGCATCATGGTGTGGGGAGCGATCTCCTACACTGGCCGTACACCTCTGGTGATCGTCGAGGGGACATTGAATAGTGAACGGTACATCCAAACCGTCATCGAACCCATCGTTCTACCATTCCTAGACCGGCAAGGGAACTTGCTGTTCCAACAGGACAATGCACGTTCGCATGTATCCCGTGCCACCCAACGTGCTCTAGAAGGTGTAAGTCAACTACCCTGGCCAGCAAGATCTCCATATATGTCCCCCATTGAACATGTTTGGGACTGGATGAAGCGTCGTCTCACGTGGTCTGCACGTCCAGCACGAACGCTGGTCCAACTGAGGCACCAGGTGGAAATGGCATTACAAGCCGTTCCACAGGACTACATCCAGCATCTCTACGATCGTCTCCATGGGAGAATAGCAGCCTGCATTGCTGCAGAAGGTGGATATACACTGTACTAGTGCCGACATTGTGCATGCTCTGTTGCCTGTGTCTATGTGCCTGTGGTTCTGTCAGTGTGATCATGTGATGTATCTGACCCCAGGAATGTGTCAATAAAGCACTTTATATTTCTATCATTGATTATTTAATGGCGGCTTCTAATTTAATGAAAAGCTTTCTTTATGAACACCATTTAGGAAACGTTAAGCTGAAAAATTATGTGGAGTAAACCATTTACAGCTGTACAGGAAACTAACCAAACTTCATACTGCACAAAATTAGTAAAAGCTGCAAAATGTTTTACTGTAAAAATTGTCTGTTGAAAAAGAGGATACTCGAAATTAATTCTCTTGGAAAGATTACTGTCTAGACATGTGACTGGCAATAGTCACGGATGTGTCCATTTAAATTAGAAGTTCCCCAAGGAATTATTATTCAATTTATATATTTAGATAAACATTTTGCTGAAGGTGATTGTGCTTGTGGCAGATTAGAGTGATTATAAAATTGGCGGTAAAGCATCCTTGGTTCTTGATCCTAGCCACGCCCTGATACAAGTCTTCCCCATATTGTAAAGTTAAACGAACAGGACCAATAATGATACCATGATCGATAGTCCACTACACATTCCATCCAAGGCTCTTCTTGCCTCAGTTTATACACCAAAATTAAGCACAACAGTTGACCAAGGCTGCCGATGACCACTCAGTATCACATTCAGAACACGAATGCTACTCGCCACCAGGGAATCAAGCGCCTTGCGCGCCAAGTCCACTTTTTCCAGTCCTGCCGAACTACTTCCGTAAGGCTCTACTATAGGTTTTACATTTATGTTCCCTACTTATGGACCTGTAAGGTAGACAAACTTTTTACAAATTATGACATTCACAGACTATGAAATACAAAACCTGAGGTACACTTACTATACAAAATCTTAAAACTCAAAAATAATGAAATACTGTAATTATTACAAAATTTGCACAACCAAAGATCTTGAATATTCAGATACACTAGTGTTGAATGCCTGCAGAAAACGTACACCGAACATATCAATTATTGGTGTTAACGTAATTGACTGGAGCAAGTAGGCGACCTGCTCATTGGATAGCAGATGTAGTCAGTAATGCAGTTAATAGGCTCTGAGATCTTAGAGTATGATCACCTATTGTTTGCAGAGCCTTATTTTGCTACATCGAAAAAAAAACAGTCAATATCGAAACTGAAAGTATTACTGCTCAGGCTGCTGTGTCTGAAGGTTAACTGATAGAAATCTTCTCATGTATATGAAGATGTCGGACATGTCCGAAAGAATTGATACCGTAGGTGACCTTGCAGTTCATTAGAATGAAATTCCGATGAAATGAATGCCCTTACCTGCATACCGGCGTTGATAAGCCCACGGGGACAGCTGAAAATGCGTGCCACGACCGGAACTCGAACCCGGGATCTTCTGCTTACATGGCAGGTGCTCTATCCATCTGAGCCACCGAGGACACAGAGGATAGTGCGACTGCAGGGACTTATCTCTGTCACGCCACCCGTGACACCCACATTCGCAACTTATTGTCCCAGACTATATTCATAGTCCCTTGCCCATCATACTCATTCCTCGCAGCTTTAGCGCCTATTCCCGTGAGAATTCGGGCACTGTATGGGCATCCGCACAGAAGAAGATGGGAACTTATATATGAAGATGGTATCTGTTCTTTCGGACATGAGAGTAATGAGTATGATGTGCAGGGGCACGGTGGTTATAGTGCGGGACAATAAGTCGCGAATGTGGGTGTCACGGGAGGCGTGTCATAGATAAGTCCCTGCAGCCGCACTATCCTCTGTGTTCTCGGTGGGTCAGATGGATAGAGAGTCTGTCATGTAAACAGGAGATCCCGGGTTCGAATCCCTGTGGGGGCACACATATTTATCTGTCCCCGTTGACTTATCAACGCCTGTATGAAGCTAAGGGTACTCATTTCATTTTAATTTCATTCTAACTAGCTGCATGGTCACCGACGGTATGTGTTCTTTCAGATATGTCCTGTGTGCGGATGCACAAACAGTGACCGAACTCTTACGGGAATCTGCGGTAAAGCTTGTCAGTAATGAGACTATGAATATAGTGCGGGACGATAAGTGGTGAATGTGGGTCTCACGGGAGGCGTGCCAGAGATAAGTCCCTGCAGTCGCACTATCCTCTGTGTCCTCGGTGGCTCAGCTGGATAGAGTGTCTGTCATGTAAGCAGAAGATCCCATGTTCGAGTCTCCCTTGGGACACACATTCTCAACTGTCTCCGTTGACTTACCAACGCCTATATGCAGCTAAGGGTACTCATTTCATCGTAAGAGAAACTGCTGCTCCCATTAAATCAAAATGATGCCGAAGTACTATCGATTTTAAACCATACTAGAGGAAAAGCCTTCTTTGAAAAATCGAAAATGTGCTACTATTTTAATAACCTCTGTTATTAAAACGCTCTTAATCGATAAGGAAGCACCCGAAATGGAAGAATACGTTTTAAATAAACAGGAAAAGACTCGAAAGAGGTCCAGCATATGATTTGATTAACGTTGACGATCGACTAGAGAACAAGACAGAATTACGCAAATGGCACACACGGTAGCTTGAGGACCACAGAACATTTGAAGGAGACCAATTAGTGTTCGATTTTTGTTAATCAAAAACATTTATCTACAATTAATTCCCAACACAAAATCAGAACATTAAATAAGTAATTTGTGATAATGTTACATAAATTGAGAATAAGTAAAAATGATAGTAGTAAGTGAAGGTAATGGCTCTTTCTAAAATAGTACAAGATCAGTACAATCAATTATTCTGCAACAAAACTTTTCTTATAAATATGAACTGTACTGCCCATTTGTATAAAGTAACATCATGCGCAAATTTCTGAAGCCCATTGTAATCAGAACTCATTCAAGTCATGATTTTCTTTTGTGATAGTTAATTACCACAATACTAGTCCATGCTATAGCATATCATACTTTGTTAGTAGGTTCCAATGTCGTTCATTATACTGCATAGTAGTTCTCAACAACATTAAGCGTTATTTTGAGACTTTGTATACTGCTGCATCTATTGACCCTTTTATGTTCTGCATAAGATTTATCTGTTGTTTGATTTGAGAGGGAAATCTGCTGTATTATACTGAGAGTAACTGTATTAGAAGTGATTAGGTGAAGTTTGTTTCCACTTTGTCATGATACTTGATACGTCATTGCCTAATTATGCTGTCGACAGTATGTATATGTAATTACAGTCTACTTTCGTATTATTAGAACGTAAGTGCAAAACCCTTGCTTTGCTGTTGTTGATGCCTCAGGTACAGTCACGATCAAGCTAAACTCCACACACAAGGTTAACATTATTGGCGAGTGCAAATTTGGTAATGGCCAGTAGTGCTAAAAACTGATTGATTTTTGGAGTAAGGCTAACCAGAATAAAATATTAACAAATAACCACTGTAAAACGCATATTGTCTATGGAAAACCAACCACGACAAAATCAGTTATTTCAAAAGACTTTATGATGAAACTCTTGACAACTATATACAACATGTCAGGCAATGCTCATGACAGTTATTTGTCGAAGAAATGAAAGGGAGACAAGGAACTATCGATCTCAGTTGCATTGGGTCTATGTGGAATCAGCGACGACGAATGAAAGTTTGTGCCAGACCGGCACTCGAACCCGGGATCTTCTGCTTACTAGGCAGTTCCGCTAACCACTACGCCACCCGCACGCAGTGTTTATTGCAATTGCGCAAATTATCTCGGCACGCCCTCAGTGGGCCCACATTCCTACCTATACCACCTGACCGCATTCCCGTTTGTGTCCTCCATGATTGTTACTGTGAAAGTGCCACAGGAGATCTAACGTTATTGTGCATCTACACTGAAGACGGTGGATTCATTGCCCATCGAGGTGAATATGTTATATGAATGCGTGATGTTTGCTCTTTCCGACATGGACGAAAGAAAAGACATGACATATTGGTATAATATGTGGTAATCTTAATTAACTAGTAACTGTCTTTAATCTTCATCTCTTGTCACTGTTTTAACTTCAGCTTTAGCTTTTAGATGTGGTAAAATAATTATATTGAAAAAAGTAATGTTTACGGGTACAATACTATAAAATGCTATTCTGTTAAAAAAAACAAGCGAACACAAATAATCCATATCCAAACATGAATTCATTGAAAATTGTTACCCGCTGATTTCCACTGCTTGACTTGGTCTCTCGAACTTGTAACTTATATTGGAACATATTTCTGACATGTTAATATAGTTGAATGTTATTACGTACCGTGACGGTGAGGGCTGGTGGTGGGTGCAAAAAAAGAAGGCAGACTCCAGAAGCACTGCAGCCAGGTGAGTTAGTTCCTGGCACAGCAGCAGACCGCGCCCGCACTGGGTAGGTCCTTTGTACAGTTAATCAGGGGCCCCAATTAGATAATTGGCTAGTCGGCAGTACGTTTCAAAGTCCATTAAGGCGTACCTGGAAAGCCATTTGGCCCTCGAAACTCCAGAGGATAGTGAATCTGCGAATTAACGGTGAGAAGTAATGTTTTTACTGTAACATAAGAACACTGCTCATCCTGAAACCTTGGCTACTGCAGAACTATGACGCACATCGTTACATCGAAACACCTTGTTTAGTTTGCTTATGTTCACTGTATTGTATCATATGCCATTATTTTTAGAGGCAACGTTTTACTCTCTAGAAAGAAAAAAAAAATTCAAAACGAAGCAAGAATCCTCTCATTACCAAAGAACAGTTTGCCACATTCAACTTTAGTTACAACAGGCCAGCAAAATGGTACGAACGAGTTGTCCTTTCTTTCGAAGTGTGTCCGTACATTGTCACGTATCGTCGAGATTTGAAACTAAGCGGGGCTAATGCTGCACAGTTGTGTACATACTAGCATGGAGAAGAACTGAAAGTTTTCAGGTTTACCTAAGAAATTGTAATTCTTTCAGAGCTGGTGAAGGACTTCGAAGATCGGTGGAACGCCATGGATAGTGTCTTGACACCAGTTTACGAGATCAATAAAACAAAATAAACTGTTATGGAACCATCTGATGACATCAGTGGACACTGTGGGACTTAGAGCAGGAAATGAGACAGTGCAAACTAACAGATGAGTATTTCAATTTTGGCCGAAAAATGAATCACAAAGGCTGAAGTAGATACCATACAAAACGCATATAGGCAATGGACAAAAATGAGTTTCCTGTAAAGAAAAATACTCTAAAACCCGAAATAAATTTGTGTTAGAAAGCCCACGTTACAAGTTAATCACCCCAGTTCACCCTTGTACGAATATGAGATTGGTGGGTTAGATAACTAATAAGGAAACAGGAAATGAAATTGGCGAGGAAATAAATTAATGGTATAACTTGTGAAAAAGAAGGTATCAGTTGATACGATGCATTACAATGTATCATATACCGTCAGTCTGTTAAAAGATGGCTCCATGTGTTCATATCGGCTGTTGTTTTTTTAAGAAATATTTACTTTATTAGGTTTCTCACAACTACTAAAGTCGGCCTTACAGACTGTTAATTGCTGTGGTAAAAAAATGTCATAACCTATAGCACTAGCCAATGACCTGTACTGTCGAAGTTGCCCAGTGATGCGAAACAAAATGAAATAAATACATTGAAATGAAAAAACTTACCAGATAGCAATATGCACATATGCTGATGGTGTTAGTATCGCGCGAACAAGGTGTAAAAGGGCAATGCATTGGTTCATCCATAATTTGTACTCAGGTGATTCACTTGAATACGTTTCCAACGTGATATGGCCACACGACAGTAATTAACAGATTTTGAGCGCGAAATGGTAGTTTCAGCTAGGGGCATGTTACACTTAATTTTGTACATCGTTAGGGGATACAATACTGTATGTTTCCCCACTGTCAAGTATGTGTCCAGAATACCAAATTTCAAACATTGCCTCTCAACACAGACAACGCAGTGGCCGACAGCTGTCACTTAACGACCGAGAGCAGCGGCATTTGCGTAGTCAGTGCCAACAGATAAGGATCAGTGCATGAAATAACCGCAGGAATCACTGTCGAACGCACGACAAACCTGTTCATTAAGACAGTGGGCGAAATATGGCGTTAATGGACTATGGCTGCCGACGACCGACGCGAGTGCCATTGCTAATACCACGCCATCATCTGCAGAGCGTCTCCAGGACTCTTGGCCATATGGGTTGGACCCTAGACTGCTGGAAAGCCGTGGCCTGGTCACGTGAGTCCCGATATCAGTTGCTAAAGGTTCGACTGTGTCGCAGAACCACGAATTTACAGATCCAAGTTGCTAACAAGGCACTTTGCAAGCTGATGGTGGCTCTGTAATGGTGTGGGCTGTATTTACATGTAATGACTGGGTCCTCTGGGCCAACTGAATCGAACATTAACTGGAAATGGTTCTGTTCGTCTACTTGGTTAGCACCCATTCATGGATTTCGTGTTGCAAAATACTGCTGGAATTTTTGTGGATGACAGTGCGCCGTCACCGGGCCACAGTTGTTAACAATTGGTCTGAAGAACAATCTAGACAATTCAGGCGAATGATTTGTCCTGCCATCAAACATTTATCGGACATAATCCAGAGGCCATCTCGTGCACAAAATCCTTCTCTGGCCACTCTTCGCGCTTATTGGAGAGCTATAGTAGCAGCATGCCTCACTATTTCTGCAGGGGCTCCCTAGGAATTGTTGAGTCGACACCACGTCTCGTTGTTACACTACGCGGGACGGAAGGACGTCATACCCAATGTTAGATTGTATCCGATGACTTTTGTCACCTAAGTGTACTTGGTATCGATGTGTTTTTGTGTTACAAGTTCAGTTACCAATTGTGGAGGACACGTCCATACTATCTGAAGAGAAATGTATTACAACAGCATCTGTGAAAAATAAAATATGTATCATTCAAAAGAAATGAAGAGAAAGAGATTCTTAATATGACCGTAAGTACCAAAACATCACAAAACGAAAATGTGAAACCACTGTCAGTTTCCTTGCATATCGCTTGCCAAGGCTTTTCGAACGTTCTATTGAGTAATTCATGACCTATGTTTCATCATTACAAGATGTAACTGGAAAAAGTACAAAATCTGTAAGTTACGTTATTGATAAAAGTCATGCAATTGAGGATAGCATTCTGTAGTTTCGTACAGTTCCAATGGTTCAAATGGCTCTGAGCACTATGGGACTTGACGTCTGAGGTTATCAGTCCCCTAGAACTTAGAACTACTTAAACCTAACTAACCTAAGGACATCACACACATCCATGCCCGAGGCAGGATTCGAACCTACGACCGTGGCGGTGGCGCGGTTCCAGACTGTAGCGACTAGAACCACTCGGCCACTACTGACGGCTTCGTATAGTTGCGTCCATCTTGTACAACTGCGTGTTAATACCGTTTCCAGCATGTAGATTCAACAATTTTTTTGTGTAATACAGGATAATAAATTTTAAGAACCTTTATAATTGTGATGCAATCTTGAGATACGGAAAAATAATAAAAATGGATAGTGTAGATGAAGGAACTTCTGAATCTAATTTGAATTAATTGGTTATAAACTTACACCAGTGGAATTTTTTATTTTATTTTTGATACAATTTATTGTACTACTAACTAGTTTATGAGCCACTCCAGGGCCATCGTCCTGTGCACGTGATACAGAAACATTATATCGCGGACCAAGTGTTGCTAGACGCTGTGGTGCTGGTCAGGCGATTACATTGCACCACGTCGTGGGTTTCGCAGAAAGGTAGGTTAGAAAATTTAAAAAGGGAAATGGATAGGTTAAAGTTAGATATATTGGGAATTAGTGAAGTGCGGTGACAGGGGGAAGAAGACTTTTGGTCAAGTGACTACAGTGTTATAAACACAAAATCAAATAGGGGTAATGCAGGAGTAGGTTTAATAATGAATAGGAAAATTGGAATGTGGGTAAGCTACTACAATCAGCATAGTGAACGCATTATTGTGGCCAAGATAGATACGAAGTCCACACCTACTACAGTAGTACAAGTTTATATGCCAACTAGCTCTGCAGATGACGAAGAAATTGAAGAAATGTATGATCAAATAAAAGAAATTATTCAGATAGTGAAGGGTGACAAAAATTTAATAGTCATGGGTGACTGGAATTCGGTAGTAGGAAAAGGGAGAGAAGGAAACGTCGTAGGTGAATATGGACTGGGGCAAAGATATGAAAGAGGAAGCCGCCTGGTAGAATTTTGCACAGACCACAACTTAATCATAGATAACACTTGGTTCAAGAACCATAAAAGAAGGCTGTATACATGGAAGAAGCCTGGAGATACTGACAGGTTTCAGATAGATTATATAATGGTAAGACAGAGATTTAGGAACCAGGTTTTAAGTAGTGAGACATTTCCAGGGCAGATGTGGACTCTGACCACAATCTATTGGTTATGACCTGTAGATTAAAACTATAGAAACTGCAAAAAGGTGGGAATTTAAGGAGATGGGACCTGGGTAAACTAAAAGAACCTGAAGTTTTACAGAGATTCAGGGAGGGCATAAGAGAGCAATTGACAGTAATGGGGGAAAGAAATACGGTAGAAGAGGAATGGGTAGCTTTGAGGGATGAAGTAGTGAAGGCAGCACAGGATCAAGTAGGTAAAGAGATGGAGGCTAGTAGAAATCCCAGGGTAACAGAAGAAATATTGAATTAAATTGATGAAAGGAGAAAATATAAAAATGCATTAAATGAAGCAGGCAAAAAGGAATACAGACGTCTCAAAAATGAGATCGACAGGAAGTGCAAAATGGCTAAGCAGGGATGGCTAGAGGACAAATGTAAGGATTATATAGAGTATATAGAGGGTCTATACAAGGGCGATGTACTTGAGGACACTATTATGGAAATGGAAGAGGATATAGATGAAGATGAAATGGGACATACGATACTGCGTGAAGAGTTTGACAGACCACTGAAAGACCTGAGTCGAACCAAGGCCCCGGGAATAGACAACATTCCATTGGAACTACTGACAGCCTTGTGAGAGCCAGTCCTGACAAAACTCTACCATCTGGTGAGCAAGATGTATGAGACAGGCGAAATACCCTCAGACTTCAAGAAGAATAAAATAATTCCAATCCCAAAGAAAGCAGGTGTTGACAGATGTGAAAATTACCGAACTATCAGTTTAATAAGTCACAGTGGCAAAATACTAACGCGAATTCTTTACAGACGAATGGAAAAACTAGTAGAAGCCGACCTCGGGGAAGATCAGTTTGGATTCCGTAGGAATATTGGAATACGAGAGGCAATACTGACCGTACGACTTATCTTAGAAGCTAGATTAAGGAAAGGCAAACCTACGTTTCTAGCATTTGTAGACTTAGAGAAACCTTTTGACAATTTTGATTGGAATACTCTCTTTCAAATTCTGAAGGTAGCAGGGGTAAAATACAGGGACTATAATGGAATGTAGTCGAATTAAGTCGGGTGATGCTGAGGGAATTAGATTAGGAAATGAGACAATTAAAGTAGTAAAGGAGTTTTGCTATTTGGGGAGCAAAATAACTGATGATGGTCGAAATAGAGAGGATATAAAATGTAGACAGGCAATGGCAAGGAAAGCGTTTCTGAAGAAGAGAAATTTGTTAACATCGGGTATAGATTTAAGTGTCAGGCAGTCATTTCTGAAAGTATTTGTATGGAGTGTAGCCATGTATGGAAGTGAAACATGGACGATAACTAGTTTCGACAAGAAGAGAATAGAAGCTTTCGAGATGTGGTGCTACAGAAGAATGCTGAAAATTAGATGGGTAGATCACGTAACTAATGAAGTATTGAATAGGATTGGAGAGAAGAGAAGTTTGTGGCATAACTTGACAAAAGAAGGGATCGGTTGGTATGACATGTTCTGAGGCATCAAGGGATCACCAATCTAGTATTAGAGGGCAGCTTGGAGGGTAAAAATCGTAGTGGGAGACCAAGAGATGAATACGCTAAGCAGATTCAGAAGTATGTAGGTTGCAGTAGGTACTGGGAGATGAAGAAGCTTGCGCAAGAAGGAGTACCATCGAGTGCTGCATCAAACCAGTATCAGGACTGAAGACTACAACAACAACAGTGTACATTGTTAAGTGTACACACGAGTATACACAGTGTTCAGCATCGCTTGGTTTCGCAGTGTTTCACGGAATGTAAACACCGCATGTATATACAAAGAACGTGTATGTAATAGATATAACACTTTGCTATATCGTGCGGTATGGCCTGAAATGCGTTACAAATTGTCAAATAAATATTTACAAGTACAGAAAATATATTTAGGTGAATTTTGCTAGCTACAGGTGTGTTGTTATATTGACAGTATACAAGGAATATGGCTTAAAACGGCAGAATAAAGATAAACCAACTGAGTAAACATTTTACACTGTAATTAAGCAGCGAATCAGTTAGAGCAAGTTTTAGTTTTTACCTGACATAAGGATGAGATATTTACTACGTGATTATAGAGCGGATGAGTTACAGAATAAATCAATTACAGGACGTGCAGATCAAAATTGACCCGTGGATATACAGAATTCGTCACATATTAACAGGTGGCTGGGAAACAATAAAAATAGGTTCAAGCCGGGCTACCATGTAAATTAAAATGGACTACACAATAATCAGTGGCATCCAATTTATGGTAACCAATGGCACATTTACGCAGGTAACCTACAACCATCATCTCAAAACTATACATGGTCGTAGACAGATGGATAACACGGGACCTGCAATGAATTGGCCATCACCGGAAAATCACACTTTTGCGTATTTGTGGTGGCAGAGGTATACCACTCAGCCATAGACGAAATGTCCAAACGCGACCTGATGACAAAGTAGGAGGGGGACACTGTTTCTAGTGAGCGACCTCATATGTTGTGATACAGTGAGGAAATGGACATTAGAGGTTTTGAATCAGACAGAGAACCTGCAGCAGTTGACACTGCTGTGGATGGAATTCCTAAAACTGTTTAATAGATGATAGCATCAATGTAATTGTTCATAATTTCTTTAAGAGGACAGCAGACACAATTGAGCTGCCCACTCTGCCAGTGCAGAATTGTGCGTTATTTGGTGCTATTGTTTTGAGGGCAGAGTTATCAGAAGTACTTTCTCATGTTGTGAAATTTATGAGTGAACAGCTTAACAAGGAGGGATACCCTGCCAGGACAGAAAGCAACTTCTAAGTTGCAAATGTCATTCGATAGTAGATGGTAGTGTTGTTTTTTAGTTAATCAGAACAAAGATAAAGCACCGCAGATTGTGCAATAGGGTTAAAGTGAATATGATTAAATGTAGGATGCAGTGTGTAGGTACACAGTCACCCAGCCTAAGAAAGAACTACACCTGCTTCATAAAATTGTGAAAAAAAACACAAAAAATATGGGGGAATATACTCGTATGTATCAGGCTATTGAGTTAAAACCCCTGAAACACAGCCGCTATATTTTGAAAAGAATGGTTTGGCACCTAGTCAACCTTAGTACTATAAAGAAAATTTTATGTTCCAAGGGACCAAGAGGAAGAGTCTTTGTGTGTTCCTATTTAATGTAAATGAGTGTGTGTCAGTGTGAAGATACTTCGGCAGCTGACGGTTACCAAAGTGAAAAACGTAGGACGCTTACTTGAGTCATAGTGTTAAAGGGATAGACACAATCACGTTCGAACAAATTTCAAAACGCACAGTGCCTGTATGACTGAATACTTACCTCTGACGGTCTGCAAGTAAGGTGAAAAAGTTTGATTATGCCAAGGTCACCTCCGTCCTCTGTGAATCCTCATATAGTGATAAATCCCGAGATGGTGACAAATGCAAAACACACACGAGAGCGATGAGACTCCTGCTTCGGAATAAGACTACCCCGTCAGTGACCACCAACAATGTCGCTGCAAAGACATTTTTTGCCCTGTGTTAATCTTCGTAGTTTGTCTTTAAAATTATCAAGTGACCATTAAACGTACATTGCACTACAGTGATATGTACTAATTGCCTCTGATTAACACTCAAGTAATTATTGATCGTTAATATGTATCATACCTCGTCAGATACTGTGGAACACGGTTTAGTTTAAAGTAATGAAACATAGTGGAGCTAGCAAATAGTGTTACCAACTCAAGATCATTATAAAACCTAAGTTTCGAGCGGATTCGGATCGTACAAGTGCACCTATCTGCAAACTGGAATTTTCTCATACAAGAAAAATACTGCACAAACTTTATTTCAGGGCTGCATAGCATGACAAATATTTATGTAAAAGTGATACTACCCTTAGATTATTTCATGAAATCCCTAACGAGCTGTTTGAAGATCATCGGCCTGTAAAACATGTTGTACGATTCTTAGCTGTCTTTCAGCTACCGGATTTGGTTCTAAAAACCAACTGGCAACGCGCTCATCGATCTGGCATAACATACGCAACGCCGGGATCATCTGAAAGCAAACTGGCAACGCGGTCACCTGTATAGAATGACATGGCAACGCAAGGATCACACTTCAGTCTTTCTCCGCTACGTTTGGATTCTTCAACCTTTACTTAAAAAACATCGCCACGTTTTTTTCAAAATTTTATTAAATCAATGCACTCATCAAATTATTATATAGTGTTGAATGTAGCTGCGATTAGTATAATTTAGCTCAAATCCACATGAGTTCCAAAAGAAATCCGTTGTAATTCGATTACTGGATAAATAGCACAATTCTCAAGGCTGTCAATTCAACTAAGTACCTGGGTGTTAAAATTACGAACAACTTCAGTTGGAAGGACCACATAGATAATATTGTCGGGAAGGCGAGCCAAAGGTTGCGTTTCATTGGCAGGACACTTAGAAGATGCAACAAGTCCACTAAAGAGACAGCTTACACTACACTCGTTCGTCCTCTGTTAGAATATTGCAGCGCGTTGTGGGATCCTTACTAGGTGGGATTGACGGAGGACATCGAAAGGGTGCAAAAAAGGGCAGCTCGTTTTGTATTATCACTTAACAGGGGAGAGAGTGTGGCAGATATGATACGCTAGTTGGGATGGAAGTCATTAAAGCAAAGACGTTTTTCGTCGCGGCGAGATCTATTTACGAAATTTCAGTCATCAACTTCCTCTTCCGAATTCAAAAATATTTTGTTTAGCCCAACCTACATAGGTAGGAATGATCATCAAAATAAAATAAGAGAAATCAGAGCTCGAACAGAAAGGTTTGGGTGTTCGTTTCTCTAGCGCGCTGTTCGGGAGTGGAATGGTAGAGAGATAGTATGATTGTGGTTCGATGATCCCTCTGCCAAGCACTTAAATGTGAATTGCAGAGTAGTCATTTACATGTAGATCTAGATGTAGAAATATAAACCTCCTGACAGGCTAAAATCACTGCAAAAGACTAGGCTTCAGCCCTGTTCCGGTCTCACCTCTTCCTCGGTCCTCCCACACTTGTCTTAACCCTTGGCTTGTAATCCATTGCTATTCTTTGCGGGGGCACGCGAAATAAATGTTCCCACCATTTCTGTTGCATAGTAATGCCTTTGGGGTTATAACGTGAGTCCCTAGAATTTTCCTTGTTATTATTTCTAATCTTGTTTTCGCTGTGCAGCATTTCAAAGACTTCGGAAGTTTAATTTCTAATGTTTCTAGTTGACGTAAATCTTTATTTTTCAGCGTCAAACTCTGTACCGCATATAGACGTGGGGACTGCAATTATTTCATGACATTTCAGTGGCGTGTGTCTAAATCTCTCCTTTACTTACATTTCCTTCTCCCTATTCTTCCACAAATACGCTGGTAAGTATTAATTTTTTTCTCTCTATCCATATGTTGACCATATCATATGTCACATTGTCAATATTTGAAATGAGCTACTTTTCGTATCGGTATTTAGTTATTGGGAACTATTTTTGATCATAGTAGGTGAATATCTAACAAGGCCACAGTTTTCGTTTTATTCATAGTTGTAGTCAGACTGTACCTTACATTTATTTAATTTATGTTATGACATTCGTAATTTATCATCACTGTCTTATATGACAACTTGATCAACTGCGAATAACTAGGTTAAATTGTTTATTCTTCCCAATACTTATGGCTGATTGTATTTGGTCTTTTTTCTCCAGGCCGTAATCACATCATGTAGATAGATATTTAAAAATTTCAGTGACACGCTTTATTCTTGGATTTGTTTCTATTTCAGGTGTTACCCCTTTACCTACGTCACCACTGGCGTTCATATATAGACATTTTGCGAATTGGATCGTATGTTTAGGGGTTTCTCTTTCTTCCATTATTGCCGTACCTCATGTCTGTGAACTCTGTCAAAGGCTTTTCCATAATCCGTCAAAGCTACGTTACTTTTCAGGTTAAATTCTGGTCTCTTTTCACTCTGTTCTTGCGCGAAAACTATGTTTGAGCCATGTCGCGAGGGTCGATACTTTACGCCACGTTCCAAAGTTCCAAGTATTTTACAGCCGAGAGCGTTTGGTTGTAGAGCGATCTCGCGCGCTGTGCGCTTCTAGCTGTATTATAAAGGCATAGCACGAACTTCGCCACAGCGACTTCATTAATATTGATGGGACGAGTAAGGCTCGGCTATCCCATTAACACATGTTAACAGAAAGACGCAACTCCCAGCGCTTTCCGAAGAAGTCGAGATTGTACCGTCGTTAGTGCCTACGCAGTCCGCAGCCGAACCGTGGTATTGAGTGAAGTACTCGACGATGAAACCGATGCTTCAAGGGGTGTCACGTGACGTTCGTGCAGACCAGATGCTGACAAGAACCGCTGAATCTACAGAGCAAGAATCAACTCGTTTTTCCAGCTCCTTTTTTTATTGGGGGAACGACAATGAACCATCAACAGACTCATACTCTTAAAAAAATCAATAAGGATCAATTCAGCGGATTAAGGAAATAGCAAATAATTCCTATAATCTGAGTTCCCTTCCACTCTATACCCATAAAAATTTTCCTCATCGAAGTCGTCTGTTAGCAGCTGGTAGTTGGCCTAGCATGACAGAAGCGACTTATCACAATCGTTGCGGTCGTGGTGGTACACCGCTGGACCGGCTGATCTCTGCACTCAGCGAGTCGACAACCGGCTGCTGAATGATCGGGCGCTGGCTTATCTTGCTTGCCCTGGGCGGAAAGATTTTACTGGGACTATTTGCAAACACGAGATCGCCAGGAAGTATTTCGTTGGTCGTCGCGCCCCCTTCCTCTGTTGCTGATTGATGCCCTCTGATGGACATTGGCCACACCTACGTGCTTGTTGTCCACTGATGTAGTTGCTCGTAAACACTTTTGCATCGGCCAGACTTCGCAGACGAGTCGGCAACTTGCACAGCTGGTCTGTCTGCGGTGTTGCCGCTACAACAGGTGTCTGTGGTGACTGTAGCAAGAACAGTGATAGAAAAAGGCGTGTTATGCAGTTAGTGTCACGAGTGTGATGTCCATGGATCGAATATCCCTATCTGCACTTCTTGTTTTCTTTATTGCCTTCCTAAGTAATTATTCTGTCTGTACAAACCCTCATTAAGAACGATTCCCTTATTATTTTCATGATCTGTATCGAGAAATGAAAGAGGGAAAAAATTCGTTATGAGACTGAAAGGAAATAGTTACACAAGACCCATCAAAAAAGGCGGTATAGTCGTTTTATTTATATTATTTTATCTACATGTGTGACAAGTATAATGTGTAACCTATGGAGAACTGTACGAATCTGGATGAAACTGATCACAGAAACAAGATGAACATTATTTCTGCGACATACACCCAATGTAATCAACGCCAAACCTTACTGTATGGGAGGCTTTTTCAATTTGTGTATTGCGAAACAATACTTTCCGTACTCGACCATCAAACAATTTCACTAGTTACCAAGCATATCTGTCGTTAGGATTACATGAGAATGAAATAAAAAAAAAGTTCCGAAAGCCAGAGTATATCCATAGACTTTACGCTTATGTAAAATCTTACATAGACTGTCGATACGAATCAAATTCTGAAGGTGGCAGGGGTAAAATACAGGGAGCGAAAGGCTATTTACAATTTGTACAGAAACCAGATGGCAGTCATAAGAGTCGAGGTTCATGAAAGGGAAGCAGTGGTTGGGAAAGGAGTGAGACAGGATTGTAGCCTCTCCCCGATGTTATTCAATCTGTATATTGAGCAAGCAGTAAAGGAAACAAAAGAAAAATTTGGAGTAGGTATTAAAATTCATGGAGAAGAAATAAAAACTTTGAGGTTCGCCGATGACATTGTGATTCTGTCAGAGATGGCAAAGGACTTGGAAGAGCAGTTGAACGGAATGGACAGTGTCTTGAAAGGAGGATATAAGATGAACATCAACAAAAGCAAAACGAGGATAATGGAATGTAGTCAAATTAAATCGGGTGATGCTGAGGGAATTAGATTAGGAAATGAGACACTTAAAGTAGTAAAGGAGTTTTGCTATTTAGGAAGTAAAATAACTGATGATGGTCGAAGTAGAGAGGATATAAAATGTAGACTGGCAATGGCAAGGAAAGCGTTTCTCAAGAAGAGAAATTTGTTAACATCGAATATACATTTATGTATCAGGAAGTCGTTTATGAAAGTATTTGTTTGGAGTGTAGCAATGTATGGAAGTGAAACATGGACGATAACTAGTTTGGACAAGAAGAGAATAGAAGCTTTCGAAATGTGGTGCTACAGAAGAATGCTGAAGATTAGATGGGTAGATCACGTAACTAATGAGGAGGTATTGAATAGGATTGGGGAGAAGAGAAGTTTGTGGCACAACTTGACTAGAAGAAGGGATCGGTTGGTAGGACATGTTTTGAGGCATCAAGGGATCACAAATTTAGCATTGGAGGGCAGCGTGGAGGGTAAAAATCGTAGAGGGAGACCAAGAGATGAATACACTAAGCAGATTCAGAAGGATGTAGGTTGCAGTAGGTACTGGGAGGTGAAGCAGATTGCACAGGATAGAGTAGCATGGAGAGCTGCATCAAACCAGTCTCAGGACTGAAGACAACAACAACAACAACAATGAATCAAATCGGTAAGTGGAACTTGTTCTGTTCCCTTGACATAGTAGCTTGAAGAGGAGTCTGCTGTTGCTCGAAGCCACTGCATCCTGGGTTAATTGCCCACATTCCGCGAGCACGTGGGACGTGTTGGAACAAGAGAGCAGAGTGCAGTTAGTGAACGGAGCAGGGTGGGACAGACCGCAGGACCAGACCGTCTTCAGAAGCAGAGGCAGGATTCTGTACCTCTGGTTTGGTGTTGGAGTGTGGCCGGTTGCACCGACGCCTGAAGTACTTCATATCGGATCAGCAGTGCCCTGTCAGCCAAAGTGGGTACATGACATCTTGTGGTCAGCAGCTCTCAGAGGGGGGCAATCATCAGCTAGCTGTAAGAGTTCGCCCGCGACATCCATGCCTGACTGCAATCACCGGCAGGCCCCTGACAAAATACTATAATGGGTGGGTGCGCTAAATCACAGCTGTTCGGTTGTTCCGTGTGATCTTGAATGAAATAATTATGGATTGCCATCTAGTTTTGGCAGATGTGTGGTGTCAATGACATTTAGTTACTTCCATAAGTGCACCCTTGTATCAACCACATTCAGTAGCGGTTCCAAGTGCTGTTCGACTATACCTGTATTAATTCTAAGTAATTTAAAGTTCCAGTGATCTGATTTGTAGAGCAGCACAGTCTTCCATGGTGATTGTTAATCAGTTTCATTCTCACTTCAGTTAATTCACTGGTTTCTAAGGGGTATTTATATGATATTATGCTAAACGTCAAATATCAATTTTGGATCGAGACTAGTTTGGGTGTCACAAATAATCTGTTCCATGAACTATGTTCCACTGCAAGGTCAGCAAATTGTGTGAGCGTTAAGATGACGTTATTCAATTGTAAATTTTCCCAGAGGTTACTGAACTATTAATGTTCATTCATTGAACATTAGGGCTTGGACGTTACCTTGCAAATTTTCTCCCACCTCTTACTTGGAATCTATTGATTGCTGTTACTTTAAGGCAGGGCCCTGACTTTATTATTTGTATCACCTAAACACACTTCTTTTTAAAGAGCTACTAGATTTCTTAATTGTTTGCTCTGTTAACAATATCTTGCATATATGTTTTTAGAAGTGCTCGATGCCCGTTTTAACCTGACTACAGTGTGCTGTGGCGCGTCCAGACTAATAGGTGGTATTCGCATTTGAATAACATCTCCCGATATGTCAGCCAGAGGTAGGATTACCACTGTGAAGCTGGGGGTCTTGGTAATTGTTTCTCCAAAATTATTATGTATTTAGCACAACACATGGACATTCAATAATCTGTGTCATTATTAGGAATGATTTTAAGTTTTTCCATTATCCCTTCCTTTCATTCCCGAACAAAACACTGACAGGAGGCCATGGATCAGTGGTCCATGCAGAATCTTCCCTTTCAGAAACCTGATCGTTCCTGTAATAAAATTACCCCCGAGATACTTTGTAGCCTCTTATTTATTACTTTACTGTATATTTTGTAAGCAACAGAATACTTTTACTCCTGCAGTTAGATGTACTCCTTTGGTCTTTCTTGTTTACTGAAACGATATTTGCTATTTTCCATTTGTCCTGTATCTGATATTCTACCATTCTACTTAGGAACAATAACCCTGTGTTCTTTGAGCCACTGTTTTACTGGCATTTGGGATTTTCGTTAACTACTCAAAAAACATGAAAAGTAAATGCTGACTTTAACTGCAGACGCCATTAATACCACGATACTCATCTAAGGATGGCGTGTACATGTCGATAGTTTGGGTATTACCAGGTCCACTGCGGTTGTGGACTCAGAAGAGCCCTGCCAGGAATTTCAAACTTTATCCATTAAAATGGTCGTACAGAGGATTATAGCGGCACCTCGCTGGCGCGCGAAGGCCCTTACGCAATAGCAGTTAGCTCAGAGCAGCACGTGGTGGCATGCTTGGTCGCAGCAGTGCGAGAACGGCGGACTGGAGTGCTGAGAGCAAAGTTGGTGGTGCACTGCTGGTGTCAGGCGTAGGCAGTAGGTTGCGTTGTTTGGACAGTTCAAGCACGCTGTTGCAATGGTCCTGAATTCAGCACCACATAAAGACAGCCAAGGTCTGGACGAAATGACTCTGAGGTGGTCCCAACGTCATCCGGTGTAGCTGTGGTTCAGAAGCAGATGATGCCGCTGCATGTAGACAAAGCTCCCTGGGCCGCATAGGATCAACAGCTCAAGGAGTACGTCTCAGTATCAACACAAGTCGAAGATAACGTAATACTAGTGCTCAGGGCAAGCGTATGTAGTGACTCTGCCCTGATTTATCATAACAGATCTGCACCTTGGTTGTGTATGTCATCAAGGCAGTACATGTTTGGGCCACAGTATGAGGATCATTAGGCTGTCACTGTGGTGGACTGGTGTTTTGCACCAAGCTGCTTCAGCACTATTCTAGTCCTGGCGGCAGGATATCATCAGCCATAAGTAGCTGGTGTGTCCGTCTGAGGCATGAAGTTGATTCCATTTGCTGAATGTGAGTTGATCAATGTGTCCTCAGGAAAGTTATCGTAATGCTTGCTAAGTCAGAAAGGTGATATTCGACAAAGATATCATCCGAAGGGATGGAGATCGGTAGATGTGATGTACATGTACTTACAAAGAAATGATAACAATTTCAGAAAAATGAGATGATTTACTCAAGGGAAGAAAATTAACAAATTAAGTGTGCTGGTGTAAGCTGTGCCAGAACACCAGGCTGAAAAGAGATTGTGAGAAGATCGATTGTAAGCAGCAGAGTAAGTGAGCCTATCAAGAGAGAGGCCGAGGACAGACGCTTATGAAGAACCGAATTAATACATTCATGCGTTTGTGTTATGGAAGTGGATACTATAACGATACTTTGCGGGCAGGCGTGTCAATTAGCATCATATTAATTAAAATCGGAGATAAATAGACTTTATTTTGGAAGAATTGAAAAGGGGAAAGTTATACGAAACTTTAATAGCTGCACAGTATTACTAAGAAGCAATATAATGAAAAGTACTAAAAAGCAAAGTAGCAAAGACAAAGCGGGACGGAAAGATATAGGGGCGCTTTTATTTTTTAATACATATAAAAGAACGTATCACACATTATTGAGCTCTCTACCTTCAGTTATCGCCATCGGGCTAGTCGATGAAAAATCGGTACGCAACTGCGAAATTCGTTCAGGAGATGATTTAAAGACTCTTCAAGCACGTTTAAAATACATGACGTGTGACGAAGTGATCAGAGACGTTTATTGTCGGATGAAGTGAAAATGAATCCGACAGCATAATTCGAACTTTGTATTAAGTAGGAAAAACACCCTTGGGGAAACTATTATGGTTGTGGAACCCACGAAAGTTGTGCGCAAGGGAAAGCTGTAGTTTACGTAATTGTGCATTTTATGAAATGGTGAAACGTGTGTGGGCGGCACATTAATAGAATATTATCCTTGGACGGTTGCGGGGGTAACTGATACAAACAACGCGCCAGCATAGAAAATAGTTCGCTTATTAACTACCAGATATTAATTAACGGGGACCTAGAATACTAAAAAAGAAGGATAGGATCATCACCTCCAATCTCGATTCATATTCCATATTTAATTACTGAAAAGAGAAGTGTTAATAAACAAATTACATTTCAATTTTATCCACGATTTTGACTTCATTGCGTAGTCTTCACTACATGATAAACAATATCTGTCGAAGTTTTATGCAACGTATCGTCATAATATTTAGACAACCAATATTGTGGGACACCAAAAAGGTAAATGCATGAAATTGTTCTTACAGCGGATGTATAATGTTTGAGTGCGAGGAAATATATTGAGAAGCTGAACATCCATTACGTACTTGCATGTTTATGTGCGAGAATGGTCCTTGTCGGTACATCAGCATAGAGTTCGAATAGAATCGCTGGAACATTGCAAAACATTCAGATTAATCTAACATCTAAAACCGTATGATGTTGGTTACACCCGGATGTATTCTCTCTCCTCACCCCCCGTGGCAGTAATTGAATTATGAGTCAGTCGGGTAATACATTTAAATCAATTGACGACCATTGAGCTAGCGTCACGAATTTTCAAACGTCCACTGCCATGTATGAAGGCGAGTGACACCACGAGTGTTAACGTCGATCGAGGGGTGCGTCGTGATCGTTTTCAATGACACTGAGCGGTTACAATACCAAACGCCAAACAACACCCCCTCCTAGTTTCACCTAGGAGATGTAGATGTAGTTTCCCATGGAACAAACCTACAGTGCCAACGAGACGAGACAAAATTGAGATTGTCAACAACACGTTGGTCTACCTCTGGCTCTTACGCAAGCAAATATTCGGCTTGTCATTGATTGATACACTCGTTGTGTGTTCTTCTGAGGGATATCGTGCCGAATTCCGTCCCATTGACGTAACTGATAGTCAAAATTCCGAGTTGGTTGAACGGCTCTGCTTGTTCGCTCCAAATTTTGCCAATTTGAATGAGATCCAGCGATCTTTGTGGTCAAGGTAGGGTTTGGCATGCACGCAAACGAAATTAATGTCACCGAAGACCATCACTGCAGACTGTCGGCCATATTGGATGGCGACAGTCAGATCGGTATCTTACCAATGTTCAGGGCATCTCCAAGCATCAGGGCTCAGTTCGCTTCGGGAATCATCACTGAAAACAGCTCTAATTCAGCCACTGAAATTAAGGGCAAAGTAAGACTGAATCACCTGAGGATGAGTGAAAGGAACCTGAAGAAATTAAGAAATATTGGTTACTGGGGAAATGTATAATGCACATGGAAACTTAACCATTACAGAGCCTTAATATATGAACTATAGACTAGAAACAGTACTCCAATGCAGAATATGGTACAAACTGCCAGCAGGTGTTCGATTAATGCCACTATTCTTAAGCCAGTTCGTCAAAGAATCAGTGAAAGAATTGAAAACATATTTCAGAGGCCAAACAGATGTGTAAGGGAAAGATGTTGTTGTTGTTGTAGCGATCTTCAGTCCAGAGACTAGTTTGGCGCAACTCTCCATGCTACTCTACCCTGCGCAAGCTTCTTCATCTCCCAGTACCTACTGCAACCAACATCCTTCTAAATCTGTTTAGTGTATTCATCTCTTGGTGTCCCTCTTCGATTTTTACCCTCCACACTTGCCTCCAATACTAAATTGATGATCCCGTGATGTCTCAGAAACATAACACTCGTATATTGCTGCCTTTGAAGAGACTTTTTATTATTAGATTCAACAGAATGCTCTAAACATTGACCAGCATGATAAGGATAAATTATTATGGGTACAAATTGAATGAAATGTTCTTCCATCTTACATCCGACCTGGGACCTACTGCTAAGTATCTTGGAGGAAGGTGGTAATGGACAATCCCTAATCGATAAAATGCATTGCAAATTTTTTGGCAAATGTCCATTTTTGGATCAGTTTTTTATATGATTGACTGCGCTAATTCCTGGAGGAACAAAATATTCATTTTGTATGGAGAGTCAGATGAAGTCAACGTATTTCATGTGATGTACGACTATTGATTTCCCAACTAGAAAGGCCATTTGCAGTTACTGAGTCGGAATCTCCCAGCAGTCGCAGTTACAGTGTTCAGTTGAAGTAAAATTTTTTATCGCTTTTCGCCGTCGTTTGGGTTCTGTACTTGCTATAAAAAGCGACAAATTTCAAACAATACGATGAGATAAAATAAAGTGGGAGCAAATTGTTAGTTGAGGTACACTATATCAGACTTGCTTCCCAATATACCAGTATGTACGTACCGCTGCATTTGGATGTAACTGTAAGTTAGCGTACAGATCCTACTATTTAGTGAATGTGACAGCCGGAGCAATTTGCAAGATTGTTGTTCTAAAAGGTCACATTTTTTCATCAGAGTACTGGTGCAAATAAAACTTTAATCAGGGTGCAGTTTTATGTTCAATATACTACTGTTAACAATATATATATATATATATATATATATATATATATATATATATATATATATATATATATATAAAAGGAGAAACAAGACCATTTATCTTTAAATATAGGGGTGAAGATAAACGGGACGACCCACAGAAACGGAAGTCCACCGACCTGTGTCAGCGATCCGATGTGTATCTCGAACACCACATCGCCTGGATGACGTCGTGTCCGGTCATTGCCTCTGAACCGATGTAAGGGAAATTAACATCTGTGGCTGAGCTGGAGGCAGAAGTCTGGAAGACATACACTGGTCATATTCTACTCAGTCAACGATTTCTGGTCGGATACATTGGACGCTCCAATTTTTTTTTCTTTTTTACGGTGTTTCCTTTACTTGACATAATGCGAGTAACAAAGCAAAGTGTTCAGATTTCCTGGCAGATCGATGCTCACGAGATGCAAAAGCCCAGTTTCATATCGAGATCCAATGCACACTTATAAACCATCAAGGACTTTCTAAATCAGCGCAAACTCCTTTATAGATTAAGAATTCATTCTAGACACAATCCTCTAGACTGTGGTTAAGCCATTTCTCTGCAGCATTCCTGCCACCTGGACTAATAGCCTCACAAGGTATGCAACCGTATTTCTGTTTACTTTGGAAAGTAGGAGAAAAGATACATTCGGAAGTACAGCTGTAAGAGCGAGTCTTGACTCTTGTTATTGGTAGAGCAGTTGCTGTTAGTAGAGCACTTACATGCAAAAGGTGAAGTTTCCAGGTTCAAGTCATGGCTCAGAACACAACTTTAATCTCCTAGCGCAGACCTCTTTGGTAAGTAAAAATGTTGAAAATTAAGCCTTTGGTATTTATGTGCACCAAATAAATGAAGAAAATTTGTAGCAACACTTAGGAACTACAATAAATAATTAATTACAATTGCTTTAGTGCGATATCACTGTGGGATATATATTACTGAATGTGTGTATAAGAGAATTAGATTTTTAAAAGAATGCAGGAATAAGGAAATTTGTAAGGTTAACGAATCACCGATATTGTGGTGTATGTAGGAGAACGGAAGTGTCGGTTACCTCTGTAAAGCGCTATGCATTTAGCTAAATTGTTTGCAGTGCAATACCTAAATTAAAATGAGTGAAGAGGTCTGTGACCTCTAGTAATGCAGAATTACATTTATGCCGTCAGTCCGCTCCGTTAGCTACTGTAGTCCATCTTTTCCTATTTTGTGACTGTGTTCTCATCTGCACCGAAAACCCTCTTTGAACAATTGTGCTTATTGATTACCTATCCCCACTACTATTTTTCTCTTCTACTGTTGCTTCCTTCATGCCATAGAAGATGCCCCCCCCTAACACATCCTTTCCTCTTATACAGGGTGTAAATAAATTGCCGTTACAGACTTTGAGGAGAGGCTCCCTACAAATATTCAACGAAAAACTGTCTAGCAAACATGGGCTATAAATTGCATATATAAATAGTTCTATGCCCTTGTTCATCTCCACTTGGAAATGATAGCAGTAATTTTCTTATCCCACTGGTCATAGCCGAATGGACAGCAGGTCAAAGTTTTGAATAGAATTTAAAACCAATTTTATGAATGTGGTTACTTTTTTGTAGATTGAATTCCTTCTTACTAATTTATTAATTCAGACACTAGCGGAAATTAACGATTTTTTCTTAGGTAACTTGACGCGTTATAGAACTTGCAAGCACTGTGGAAGTTAACGTAAGAATTTATAACAAAACCTCCTCTGTCCACACAATGGCGACTGTTGGCACTATGAGAACGTGACACCGGGAGCACAGTATTTAAGTGGAGCAAAACGAATGGTGAATCATTCTAGTAACGATAACAGCTGACAACGGGGAAATGTGTTGAAATGAGCAACTTGACTAATTGCAGGTGAAACAATCCTGTCGCCACCGTTCCTGTACTCTAATATAGCGTTCTTCTCACATTAGTTTCTTCGATAATCTGGTCCCTTTTGTGAAGTAAAATGAGTTCGATACGACCTTGTCTGTCTTATGTGGCGTCTAAAAGCTTAATCGCGAACCAGAACCACATTATTTGCATTTTGAAGAATATTTTGTATTACTGGTCACTCTTCGATTCATCTTGACCTCATGGTTACCACATTAAAATTTATTTGGCTACATATCAAGTGTTAAGTAGAGACACTAGTGTGTCTTTGTACTTAGCAATATAGAATTCGAAGCACTTCATTGCTCACATAGATTTGGGTTTGCCCCTAAACAGAGTGACTGCATCTCCCACTGGACCAAGAACTGTCACTAAACTCAGCTTGACGAATTCTTCTTGAAATTGGACGTTACTATTTCCTATGTAAGGTCGCCCCGTTCTGAAGGTATGAGTTGCGAAGTTATGTCTGTCCATTCAACTTGGAACACCTACTCACGTTAGTTTTTAATGTCAAAACTTGCATTTTAGAAATAGTAGGAAAATTTTTGAATGCATGGTCTCACGGCGACATGGACTGATAAAACTCTCTCGAATTTAGTGCAGTGTCAAGTGACTTAAGGTCCTGCCTTGGGGATGTATGTATGTGATGTCCTTAGGTTAGTGAGATTTAAGTAGTTCTAAGTTCTAGGGGACTGATGGCCTCAGAAGTTAAGTCCCATAGTGCTCAGAGCCATTTGAATCATTTCTTATCACCTGACAATGGCCGAGGAGCACACTGTTGAAAGCTCGTGGATTTTAGACCACTTGATGCGGCTGGAAGCTCGAGAGAATTTTACTACTATGAAACTGAAATCATATTTATGGGCTTCCTTTCAGTACTCTAAGTCTTTTCAAAATTAAGGTAAAGATAATGCTTGTTACTTGAATAAAAACAATATTCTCTTGAAACTTTAAGAAAATGGTATTGTAGCAAAGTGATCCATCATCAGGCGTAGTACTATGAGCCTTGTGATTTAAGAAAACGTTGCAACTACGATTGTGGCTGTACCATCATCCTTGTTAGAATGTGTGAATCAGGAGGAAAGGTATACGATCTCAGGGGGTGATAGTGATTCTGAACAAAAAACGTCTTATGAACGCATGTCCTGTTCTTAACAGTTTCTGAGGAGACTCATGACAACAGTAGGGAACAGGAAAAATTCAGCTGATAGTTAGCGAAACATGGTGATTTAATGTTTTGTTTAATTGCGCAAATTTTCTCACAAAAGATGTTCAAAAAATTCTCCGTTATCAGCAATGCAGTTTGCGTCTCCTGTAGACAGCTGTTCTGTTGCTGATCTCAGCTCATTTGTACGTTCCTTTACTTGAGAGCACGCTTATATGAAAAGAGCGAGAACTTCCTCTGGGTGCCTGGAAACTGCGCTTATAAGGAAACCACACCAACAGTAATCTAATGGAGTAAGATCTGGTGACCTTTGAGGCCAAGAAACAACTTCACGGCGGTCTGTCCAACACCCAAGAAACATTTCAGTGTGGTACCGTATAAGAGGCTGTATGGAATGCGCAAATGAAGAGAACATTGAAATGATTAGTAATGACGACATTACGTAGTACAATGTCGCTTTGGATGTGTCCGCATGTGAATGCTGATGAATAACATGTGAGTTACTGTTAAGATACGGGCATATGCTAATGTAAAGGCTTTTGGTCGGAACACAATACTCTTGAACGCATGTACCTTTCCTTCTGATTCAACCTTCATTTGAACGGAAGATTTAAGAAAAGTGAAATGGACTTTAATAATAAAATAATAACGCTGTGAAAATATACGTGAAAATGTAGGTATAAATGACAAGATGTTGCACGGAACATCTCTTGTCACAGAAAGAGCTGAGTTAAGTCTATCTCGCATCTACAGTAATTACAATGAAGTGTTTCGTAACCTAAGTCTGGCTGCAGCAACTGTATGACACTGGCAACCCTAGAGAGACCGCACTCTGCGAATTTGACACAAAGCTGTGCAACCACCGAAACCCATATCTGAGTCCAGTGTGTCCCGCAGTCAGAGCTAATAATTACCAGGGAGGACGTTTTAATACAGAAGTATTAATAAAAGTGTTCCTCAAATACACTGTGGATATCTTAGCACAAAGAGTAAGGTTTTGCGGAGCTCTGGCTACATCTGTCCTTCTCAGACAGCCGGCGGTGAACTTTATTCAACATAATAAGTGTCTCTAAAATGGAACGAGACAAAGCCACCCTTTGCAACACTGTTCTTGGGTCTGATTCTTCACCGTTTCGTTGTAGAGGAAGCGCTCGTCAAACCTAAACAACAAAGGCAAAAGCTTGGCTTCCTTCACACCTAATGGCGTCTTTCTTTCTTATGCATTTGTGCATCCTTTTTGTAGTAAGTTAAGGACGATCTCTGACCAAAGAGAGATGATAGTTTATTTTTTGTGTTAATTCTTGCACTGAAATGAGAATTCAAGTGTGTATTGTTCGTTGTAATTAAACTTTCACAAAAATTACTGAATACATTGCACGTAGACAGAAACAGAATTAGACTGAACCAGACAAAAATAAAAATATACATTCATTATGGAATGAATCTGCAAAACTCTGACAGCAGAAACTATTAGCAGAGAAACTAAAAAGAAAGTTAATGCTGAGGATAATGTAGATCAGGATTGGGAGAAAATCAAGGAAAGTATTCATGCAGTAGCTCAAGAAACACTAATTATAACAGGTGTAAAGCAAGAGAGGAAAACAAGCACAACAGCAAGGTTTCATGTAAGAAAGGAAGGTGTGCCTTCTTAAACATGAATTATTCAAAACACAAGAGTCTTACGAAGATTGCAAAACAACTGAAACTGAGACAAAATCACTACTGAAGTGTTTTAAACAGGAAAATCGGGATATCTCTAAAAGTTTAAAACATTACTACTATGAATTGTAGAAACAAATCTGGAGAATGATACGACAGCAGAGTAAAAAATTAAATGAAATTATGAAAGTGAAAGACATAAATGTGCACTCATGGATTAAATATTTAACAACGTTTTATACAGGTAAAAAAATTACTAACAAACGAAGAATGATAAGATATCGGTAGGCTAGTAAATAATGAAGAAATTGTTTCACATGTAGTGGTGGCAACAGCTGTACGCCTGGTTAAGAGTAACAAGTCTCCAGAGAGCTACAGGCTCTCCGATGAATTTTTTATGTTTGGAGGATATCCACTAACAGAATAATTAGCTAACTTAGTTAACAGTGCTATAACTGGTAATAAAAGTCCAAATGAATCTAATACAACAATTCTCATGTAAAGAAAAGGAAAATTAAAAAGACCCTTCCAATTACAGTGGCATATATCTGCAGAGTTCACTACTTAAACACATTCTAAACAGAACAGAAAATAAAACGAAAAGTATTACTACCCTTGCGGAGGAGTAGTATGGGTTTAGATCCGGTAGGTCATGTACAGATGCGGTATTAATTCCTAGATAGGTTGAAGAGAGGTCTGTTGAATACTACAGGCCTCTTAACTTTGCTTTAATGATTTGCAGAAGGGTTTCGACAAAATTTAGATAAATGATGTTTTAAACCTTTTCTACAATCGGTCTATTTCTTCCAACTTAATAAGAACGATTGAAGACATTTATTGTAACAATTCTGTGCAAGAGAAAATTGATTCCAGCTTAGCTAGGCGCGTGGCAGTTAAAAGTGCTGTCAGAGATGGTAACTCTCTGAGGTCACTACTTTTTTAATTGTCATGGGCAAGGTGAGAAATGAAGTATTGTTAGGTACGGATTATATAACTGGTGACAAGGAAATAAAAATAATTAGCTATGCTGCTGACGCATTTCTTACAGAAGAAAGTGAAGATAAACTGCAAAAAGATTTACCCATATTTAATGGCAGCCAAAACACATAACCCGCAAAAACTTTTACGCATATTTAATAACAGCCAAAATCGTAAATATGGTCATAGCCACTCAGTAACAAAACGTATGACCATATCTGTGGAACTAGTTAGAAGCGATCTAGACAATTGGAATATTATTCAGCAGGCAATAAAATTTAAATGTCTTGGTATTGAACGGTCCAGCACTGGAAATGTCGTAAAGGTCGTAAAGGAAATTATTAAATAGGTAGAAAAACCAATCAAAGGGGAAGGTTGTTTGAACGATACTCTTTGGTAAAAGAAGTGTTTAGGAAAAGATGACATACCTAGCTGAAATAAGGATGAAAACATCAAAAACAAAAACCCATGGAGCTCTGACAAAAATTAAAGGTAAGCTACAGAGAAAAGGTTATAAAGAGGAACCCAATCATTTAGATTGGGTTCCTAAGACAAATGTAAAGATAAAAGCATTAGAAAAGGATGTAAAGTATACCCCATTAATGAGTGGATGCCTAAAACTAGTGGAAAGATAACATGGACATGATGGATGAACAGAAGGCTGTAAAAATCGTAACAAATAAATCAATAGCTGGTATAAGGAATGTGGGCAGTCCCAAGAGAAGATGGACTGACAACTCAGGATAGAATGAAGGGCACTGAAGGAAACAGGCTTTAGCCTAGGAAGAAACAAGGAGAAGAAGAAGTTGTGGTCCCACTATTAGGAACAAGTGTATTGGGAATTGAGAAGCTGCTCGGCTGTTTGTGTAATTCGGCCCTTTGCGTCTGCTATAAAGAGTTAAAACAGGGCTAAATCATTAGTAGGTTAACACCTCATCACACAATGTGGAGGTCGTAGTCTTCTGCGCTCTATAAAGTAGGATAGTCGGCGATATGTGGCAGATCTAACAGAGAACAAGTGTTACGGGAATTACCGTTCAACGCACATAATTGAACATGCCGAGCTCGGTAGCAGACGACCGCTCCGTGTTGACATGTTGAGTCAACAACATCGTCAGCTACGACGGCAGTGCCACGGGATCATCGAGATTGGACTTGGGATGAATCGAAACGTGTCGCTTCATAGGAGGAGTCACGTTTCTTGTTAAAAAATTATTCGCCTGATCAGGATTCCAATGGACTGCCCCTGAAACTATCGGGTGCCAGCCCCACGCCCGCAAACCTACGCCTCATAATTTACGAGAACTGCGTTGCCTGTGAGTGGATAGCTAATGCATCTACCTCCGAAAAGCTAACGCGGACTTCTCAACCGAATATCAAGTGGAAACATTCCTAGATTGCATTAAGAAGGTGGACCACCATTTTATTAAGCAGGTCAATACAATATTTTAGCCCATCAACGTAGCTACGTTTCGGTTTTTCTGTTTTAGCACGAGCATAAGAAGACGATTGCAGGTAAAGAGAGACCAAAATGAACGCAGACATTTCATCCACTATCAGCAGTATCTCACACAGAACTTGATAATGGCAACAGATATCCGAAAAGCGTCTTGAGATGCATGAACAACTGAAAACAGTTCAGCAATTTTTTATTTGAATCAGTTGTACACCATAATACGGTTCAGAAGCGACGGAAAAAATGAACATTTTTAACTAGTTAGCTTACGGTGAATCTGAGGTTATTTACTACTCACTATTAACAATCAAAATATTCGATCTTCGAAACACTTAAATGGTAATTATTCTTACAATTACACACACAGGCTATGGCAGAACCAATAGCATAAGTAGCGATAACTGTTCGAAACTAATTAATCTCCGCAGTGGGATGGAAAAAATTGGCCACTTTCAGCGCAATTAGCGCCCTGCGTATTCTCACGTATGTATCTTCAAAGATAACATAAAACTGGTTACATTTGTACAGTGAATGCAGAGAATGGGAGGCGCCCTACATGTATTCTTCTGCATCAAGACAGGGAACATACTTTCTTTGATATACACCCAACTAGTGTCTTCTAGAGATGTCCCTGTGCATAAGCAGGTTACTTGGTCATGGATCCTGTTCCTGATGTGAGACTGGCAGAATCTTGCCAGTGAGTGGGTTAAGCGTCTCAATGCTACTAAATAAGAAGTCAAAACTAATAATGATGCCAGTGACTCATTAATAAACATGCGTATCTCATAGCAGACAAAGCGGTAAAACACTAACCAGCGATATGGTAAACGTTCCACTACAATGTCACATTTGATACAGTTTCAGTACGTAACTATCTGAATACACCTAAAATACCCTAAATTCAAATAGCACTGAGCACTATGGGACTTAACATCGGAGGTCATCAGTCCCGTAGAACTAAGAACTACTTAAACCTTACTAATCTAAGGTGATCACCTAAATCCATGCCCGAGGGAGGATTCGAACCGGCGACCACAGCAGCAGTGCGGCTACGGACTGAAGCGCCTAAAATATTATAAGTAAAACATACAACAGGACAAAATTCCTGTTTAAATTCCACTCTGAATTGCTCACACAGAAGTTGTACATTGAGGTAATTATATTACCCGTACTTTGCAGCTGTTCCAACCGAGCACGCACACTGGGCTCTGTCCAAAACTGAACTCTGACTGACTACCCAGTAACACATCGCTCCGCGGGCAATGTAGACATTTCGAAGGTGCACGAAGTACTTCCTCTGCACTGCATAATACCAAGTTATTGAAGAAAGTAGACAACGAAGATAATTTCAACAAAGTATATAACATCTTACTACTGAGGATGGTTACAATAATTCCGGAAAAATGTAGTACAGCCCTTTGCAGATCTTCAGTTCGCTACAGATTTATTGCTGCTACAGCGCATGTGGAGTATATGAAATAATTACATTTACTGATGAGTAGCATCAAATTAGCACGTGGTGTAGCCACCAGCACCACGTACAGCAAATCAGGAGCGGACACTGACATCCAGTTGACTATTGAGATGACAAATACTGTCCCGGAATACGTTATGTCACGCCTGTCCGACCTGTTCACGTAGATGCGTAAGAGTTATTGGTAGACGAATTACATGATTCACTTCTCGTTCAACATATCCCATATCTACTTGACTGGTAACAAGTCCAGAGATCGTGCTGGCCACGGAAGTTGAGTTGCAGGAGCAGTGTTTGGGAGGGCATTATTCTGTTGGAACAACACATCACCTTCTTGTCGCAATGACGGAAAAAGGACGAGTCTAATAACATTCGATATGTACCGAGCGCTTGTTAGACTCCCCTCCACAAACACCAGAGATGAAGGAGTGTTGCAACTTACCGCACCCCAGACCATAACGCCTGAGATGGAACCAGTGTGCCTAGGATGAATTCACTGTATAAGACAGCTCTCACGAAATCTACGTCGTACTTGCCAATGACCATCTCTTGCGTGCAGCCAAGGTCTGCTTTTATCACTGAAGACTACGGAGCACCAGTCCATCTTCTAAGTGATCCTTTGACGACACAAGTCGAGACGTACAGGTTACTGCTGTGGCGTGAGTGGAAGGCAAGCTTGGGATGTACATGCCGCTCACCGACAGTTCGTGTTCACACGCCTCGGCTCACATGTACTGAGTGATCAAAAAGTTAGTATAAATTTGAAAACTGAATAAATCACGGAATAATGTAGATAGAGAGGTACAAATTGATACACATGCTTGGAATAACATGCGGTTTTATTAGAATCGAAAAAAATACAAAAGTTCAAAAAATGCCTGACAGATGGCGCTTCGTCTGATCAGAATAACAATAATTAGCATAACAAAGTAAGACAAAGAAAAGATGATGTTCTTTACATGAAATGCTCAATATGTCCACCATCATTCCTCAACAATAGCTGTAGTCAAGGAATCATGTTGTGAACAGCACTGTATAGCATGTCCGGAGTTATGGGGAGGCATTGGCGTGTGTGGCGGATGTTGTCTTTCATCATCCCTAGAAATGTCGGTCGACCACGATACACTTGCAACTTCAGGTGTCCCAAAAGCCAATAATCGCACGTACTGAGGTCTGGGGACCCGGGAGGCCAAGCATGGCGAATGTGGCGGCTAAGCACACGATCATCACCAAACGACGCGCGCAAGAGATCTTTCACTCGTCTAGTAATGTGGGGTGGAGCGCCATCTTGTATAAACATCGATCTTTCCAGCAGGTGTTTATCAGCCACGCTGGAGATGATGCGATTCTATAACGTATCGGCGTACCTCTCACCCGCCAGGGTAGCAGCTTTGCTGTCCAACGCCATCCGTCGAACATTTTGTAAACTTTTTTTTTGGTTCTAATAAAACCCCATGTCATTCCAAGCATGTGTGTCAATTTGTACCTCTCTATCTACATTATTCCGTGGTTAATTAAGTTTTCAAATTTATACTCACTTTTTGACCACCCGGTACTCTTACCTGTGCTGTGGTAGCTGTATGATCTGCCACTGCTGCCCTTACAACAAGACGATCCTGGCGGGCGTCTGTTATGCGTGGACGTCCATAACCTCGTTTGTGGGTATGAGATTGTTCATGTGACCACTGATACGAGCGTCGCTGCACAACTGGCGCGGCGCGTTCCGCCACGGGAAGAACCACAACGTTACCTCTTTCAAACTCGCTTAGCTGGCTGTAGGAAGCACAAAGACTGCTTCACACGTTTGCACTACACAGAACCTTCTGGCTGTGAAAATTCTCTATTATATGGTTAACACAGATAGCGCTCTGTTAACTATGTAAGTAGGCTGTTTAGGTTTTCCTATTGGTAACGCCACATAGCGCTCTGTATGAAAAATCACTGGCTGTGCTGTGTGCAGTCTGTGGCTAGTTTGCATTGTTGTCTGCCATTCTAGTGTTGGGCTGATGGATGTTAACAGCGCGTAGCGTTGCGCAGTTGGAGGCGAGCCTCCAGCAGTGGTGGATGTGGGGAAGTGAGATGGCGAATTTTTGAGAATGGGTGATCTGGAGGTGTGTCCATCAGAAGCACTACATTTGTAAGAATGGATGTCATGAACTGCTATATATATTATGACTATTACGGTAATTACATTGTTTGTTCTCTATTAAAATCTTTCATTTGCTAACTATGCCTATCAGTAGTTAGTGCCTTCAGTAGTTTGAATCTTTTAAATAGCTGGCAGTAGTGGTGCTCGCTGTATTGCAGTAGTTCGAGTAACGAAGATTTTTGGTGAGGTAAGTGATTTGTGAAAGGTATAGGTTAATGTTAGTTAGGGTCATTCTTTGGTAGGGATTTTTGAAAGTCAGATTGCGTTGCGCTAAAAATATTGTGTGTCAGTTTAAGCTCAGTCATGTATAATTGTTTAAAGGGTGACGTTTCAGCTATGCCGTTGCGCTACCCGTTGGTGGAGGAAACTGAAACCATTATTAGTACATTTACTATCTGCCAGGTGGCATGTGCTATCATATCAAAATCGACGTCTTCCTTACATTAGTGTATGTCAAAGAAATGTTAATGAATGAGAGTATGTCTACACATCACACCAAGTCACGCTCACATCGTAGTTGAACATTTACTTTCACAATGACTGAGCGAGACTGGGGAGTGAATGCAATGTCTCACAGAAGCAGAAATGTCAGAACTCTTGCTATCGTATTTAATTCGTTTCTCAATTTTAATCTCTTGAGTGAACCAATAAGCAGTGTGTAACTTTATAAAACGACGCGTATTAGATTTAACAGACAGCCCAGTCTTCACTTTACCACGTGAAAAGAATAACGAAGTACAATTATTTTTTTATATATTGTGGGTGGATTGATTCTAATGGATTGTGATTTACATAATTCCCTGCAGATGAAATAAATGTAAATGTAAGTCAGAACATCGAGTTACATTTATTCGATATAGCTCTGTCTGAGGGGCTAATCCAGCTATTCCACAGCAGCCTCCCTCTTTACGTCAGGCTGACGACGTGAGCACACGTTGATGGTTCGAGTTAATGGCCAGGCCGACCGCCTGTCACCTACACGGCCGGCCAACCTGACGGCCCGATTTTGGCGCTAATCCTACCTGCTGGCCGCGCTGAGAGAACTGTGCAGCGTGCCAGCGGTGTCCGCCCGGTTTCTAACACGCACGATTTACTACGTGCGTTGCTATTTCGTCCACATTACCGTTCGCTAGAGTTCCAACACTCGGGTAGCATATCCATCCTGTGTGGATGTGTAAATTAGCATACCAGCACGAAGTCATTGAAAAGGAATAGACGAAGCTTAATTGTTCAACGTCTCCGTCACCAACGTGAAACGAGCTCATATTAGGGAATGTAGGGAAGGAAATGAATCGTTCCATTTTACTCTGATGGTCGTTAAAATAGCGAAACCAGGAATGTTAGAAAATAATGAAATTTTATTATTGTACATATACAAAGCACACTGAGGATAATCCTCAAGGGCGGTGCAGCTTTGTTGACATTTGATGTGCCATGTATTTAATCATTACGAGGCTGTATGACTACAATTTCAGACCAAATGAAACACGCACATCACACAAAATGTTCCGAAATACTTGGATCAGTACACATGGTATTCTCGCTTGCAAATTATCGTAAAGGTACCGAAATGCATCTTGAGGTAGATTGTCTCAAACTTCTAGCACCTTTTGTTGTAATTCGGCAATGATTGTTGCAGGCTTGGAGAATGAGTAAGTTCCTACATCACCATACGCCAAACGCGTTCAGTTGGCGAGAGATCTGTTGGTCTTGCTTGAAGGACAGTTGTTGCACATATGGAAGAGCACGTTACATAGCTGCAATCTTACATGGACATGCACTGTCCTGCCGAAAATGCACATCGCTTTTGTCGAAGAAAAGGCAATAGCAAGTGGATGAAAACCTGTCCAAGGTATGCAGATTACGAGTTCCCATTGTTCCAAAGACATAATAACCTCGTTTTACATAGGCTTGCGTCTTTACCTAAACATCTAGAAATATAAAGTAGCACATAAATGTAATTCACCGTTTCCATGCATTAACTGGAACCACAGATAAATGTAATAAATATCCATTTAAAAATAATACAGTTTTCTGTATTTGTGGGTGCGAGAAGAATACGCATCACTGAGGAATAATATTTCTTTAGAAAACAAAAGGTCAGGCTAGACCGACTTAAATTGCTTACACAGAAAAAACATGTTAAGCACAGGAAGATATGCAGCACGGTTTCTGATCTAAAATATAATCGATGAGAAGAAATCACTCATTATCAGTTGTTTACAAGAATCTGCTATCAGTTGCTGGATCTTTCATAATTTGCAAATCTTTATAACAAACGTAACCTTTTCCACCGCGCGTAAGGTGAGAGGGTGAGTGGGTGGGGATGCCGATATGTGTTTTTCACCTTTTGCTCGGTCAGTGATGACAGAATATAGACGCGCACCCTGTAATTATATTTCTCATGCGATTTTACAGACAATGTTTGGTAAAAAAAATTCATTTTTGCTTCACTTATAGCTTTATATGTCAGGTTCATGATGATGTGCCCGTCACGTCGTTAATGACTGTAGTTATTGTGATATTTACGTGAAAATAAGACATTGCGAGAAATTCGGAAAACTGTGCAACTAATAATAGAAATCTCCAGTTTTTTCGTATGGTGCATATTACATAATATGTTGCTGTGTATGAAATTTAGCTAAGATATTGATTTTTCTTTAGACTTGGATAGAGTTAACAATCCATCACCAATCCCGAGGAAATTGATCTAACGTAGCACACTCATTTGCGATCGCGCCGCAAATGGTTCAAATGGCTCTGAGCACTATGCAACTCAACAGCTGTGGTCATCAGTCCCCTAGAACTTAGAACTACTTAAACCTAAATAACCTAAGGACATCACACACATCCATGCCCGAGGCAGGATTTGAACCTGCGACCGTAGGAGTCGCGCGGTTCCGGACTGAGCGCCTAGAACCGCTAGACCACCGCGGACGTCGCGATAGCGCTGCGCCAGCGATAAAGCCAGAGTGAAATATCCACAACACTCCCGTTATTTCATAAATGGTTTCAGATATCGAAATGAGACCTTGGCGAATGATAGTATGAGAAGAGGAGAGTATTTTACCATACTGTTATTATGTAAAACTTCATTATCTACCGTGCTATTCCCATAACTACAGGCTTTTTCGGCGAAAGAATGTAATTTTTATGGGCCATCGATAGCAGGTGAAGCGAGAAATGCTATTGGTTTCGGAACAACATGTGTGACTACATTAAACAATTCTTTGTACCGAGGATTTGCTTTATCACACGCTAAAAATTTACTTTTCCTCAGTTCCTCACTTAATAAATCACTGTTTCAGAATTCTCTCGTACTTGTCTGCATAACATGTTAGTGAGGTGAGGAACTGTGAACTACACTGTGTTTTGGCAAAAGAAGGATATATTGACTTGGCAAACAGAGAAATGATAGGCTTTACTTACAATTCGCCACTCATGAAGCTTCTCTGAAAGTTACAAATGGTTAACAACTCTGGCGAAAATAAATCGCTGCATTTTAGATACTAACGAAAGCAGCGGTGAAAGCAGATCGTTTTGAATGGTCACCATGCAAACGCGGGCGTGGAGGAGCCCCACTTGCTATTTACAGGAAATGTGAGAGTAGGCGTTATTTAGAATGGCACTTCCTCTCCTGCGATCAGCATTCCCCATACACAGCTCTGAACGACCTCCCAACACTGTCGCTCTCCACTTGATTCCCCAGCCCACGGCGCATTTAGCGGCCACGGCGTTTTGCGCGCACTACAGAGGTTACATCCGTAGATGAGTAAACAACCTTCACAGGAAAAAGCAATATGCTCATAGTGGTGAAAAAGTGATAACAGGCTGGCAGTGAAGGTTAAATGCAAAAGATTGTTGGTAAATTTCTAAATATGTGTTGATATGAATCCCTTACATCGTGGAATCTCTTAGCGGAAAAGTCAAAATGAAACAATGAATTAAAAGTGTACTGAGTTCGGTTATTTTATGACTTTTTTTTGCTACTTTATTGAACTTCACCTTTTAGAAGAATAAGTACGGAGGACCATTTCGGACTGATTCCTACTCATAAACACACTCTTCATCAGCAACGACAAATGCTGACACAAAGAATTTGAAATGGAATCATTCGCAGAAAATGGCTGAATATTATGTACGCTGTACTTCATCAGCTCAAGGGCAATCTTTAGTCCAAAATATGGGAAACGAAATCACTTTCCCAGAAATAGCATTAAAGATCATCATTGTGAAAAACAAAAACAACGAGACAAAGGACGTATAAAAATGGTTCAAATGGCTCTGAGCACTATGGGACTTAACATCTGTGGTCATCAGTCTCCTAGAACTTAGAACTACTTAAACCTAACTATCCTAAGGACATCACACACATCCATGCCCGAGGCAGGATTCGAACCTGCGACCGTAGTGGTCACGCGGTTCCAGATTGAAGCGCCTAGAACCGCACGGCGACGTATAAATAGTCCTAATATTTTCGTTGTTAAAATGAGAAGGCACTGAATATGAACGTATTGTCCACTTCATTGTGGGTAGGAAAACATGGATAACCGAATATGATGGCCTATGATGTCTGAAAAAATGGAATTTTAAGTTACTAAGCAACAGTAGTAACGGAGATGAAGTAGAGACAGATATAAACGATCTATAGAATCTACGTTAATCTAGTGAGACAAAGAAGAGAGAAAAACTAATATCAACGTGAAAACGTTAAGGTTCAAAAATAATTCAAATGGCTCTGAGCACCATGGGACTTAACAGCTTAGGTCATCAGTCCCCTAGAACTTAGAACTATTTAAACCTAACTAACCTAATGACATCACACATTCATGCTCGAGGCAGGATTCGAACCTGCGACCGTAGCGGTCTCGCGGTTCTACACCGACGCGCCTAGAACCGCGCGGCCACACCGGCCGGCTGAAAACTTTAACGTTCGCAGCGAGTAGCCACAATGTCTTACCTCCATGTATCTCAAATTGTATGTCCTGAGCACATCTGTGAACGTAAGCGAACATTCTATGGGAAAATTAGCAAAGAAGATGGATCTGTTCCAAACCTCTAGGAAAACAGTTAACCGAGCACAGAGAACTAGGCAATTATGTTAAAATACGCGTGCCAAAGACCTGCTTAAAAAGTTGATATTCCTGCTGCATCACGTGATAATGTCATGAATGCAACATGTGAACATGTGAACATGGTACATTGTTTACGCCTTACTCGCACTGAAGCGGTTTTGTATCAACAGCCATGGTGATAAAATTATCAGAGAACGAAAACAAAAATAATATGAATTTTGTGACGGGATACGTGGCAAGGATTTTAAATGGTTCAAATGGCTCTGAGCACTATGGGACTCAACTGCTGTGGTTATCAGTCCCCTAGAACTTAGAACTACTTAAACCTAACCAACCTAAGGACATCACAGACATCCATGCCCGAGGCAGGATTCGAACCTGCGACCGTAGCATTCGCACGGTTCTGGACTTCGCGCTTAGAACCGCGAGAACACCGCGGACGGCGGCAAGGATTTATAAGTGCCACGGTGAAGACAGTTGGTAAAAATTGAAGGGAGAAATGTACTGGCTATATAACTGACAGATTTTCAGTTTGCAACCGTGTAAATCAATAAGATATATTTATGTTTTTAGCTACATTTGTCTGTTAAGCGATATTGATTTTTAGTGACTTGTTGTACCACAGGCATTTGCTTTTTTGGCTTTGAAATATCCTACTCAGCTGAAGGATTTTTCAAATTTTCTTGGCGGTTAGCAGATCACACGGAACCGCATACTTCAAAAACATTTTCAGTCGGTCTTGCCTACTGAAGCTGGGGTACTCTTCTCCTCACGTTTGAAGTTCGATACATATATCACGAGCAGCGGATCGTTCCCTGAACATTTAAACGCGCTGAAATTTGCAATTTAGATCTACGTGGCAAAGTTTTAGATACGAGGAATTTCAGTGACGAGCGGTTACGTCCACGCAGTAATTTAGCGCTGTCATGTACATACGAGATCTGAACAGTTCACTATACTGCCAACGGGTAACAAAGGCCTAGCTATCGTCTGTCGATAGGATTGACTCTGTGGAGCGATAACTATTTGAAATCTGATAATTACGGCCACCATTGCTATATGGAAACGCTTACGTTTATTTCTCTGTGTATTCGATGACCCTAGAATAAACTATCTTATCTTTGTCGAGCTGCTCAACCTAAAATGGGAAGTAACTGATGTTTTCGTATATAGACATACCAATAAATGTCGCTTATGATCACCTGTTAGCGTTGATTTTGGCACAGTATACAAGAATGTAAGAAAAACGCTATCAGTTTAGAAGTGTGGGGATTACACCGGGCTCCCTATTTCCTCAGGTATTTAGGAAATGCACTAACTGTGAAACGTACCGAAATGAGAATGCTTTGCTACGTCAAATCTATACTTCAGAATATCCGTGTAATTGGATTTCAAGAGTCAGAGATTGTAACATACTAACGGGAAAAAATGCAACATCAAAAAATAATTAACGTGAAGTGATGAACAGTCGAGAATACATTTGTCTAGACAACATGTGTAAGTAACGAATGCAAGCATGCAAACGAGCATGCATTGTGTCGTACCGGTGCCGGATGTCAGTTTTTGGGATTGTGTTCCACTTGTTACACTGCTCCACTGTTGCACTTGGCCGATCAATAAAGTGACAGGTAATGCTGGTTGTTGATGACTCTAGAGTTTCCGTCGGATGATGTCCTATATGTGATGATTGGATACAGGACTGGTAATCTAGCAGGCCGAGGCAATAAGTTGGGATACGACAACGGTATGTGGACGAGCGATATACTGTTGAAAAACACCTCTGCAGTACTGTTATATTACTGGCAGCACAACAGGCTGACGTACAAATATGCAGTCCAGATTTGCAGTCAGGGTGCTTGAGATATCCACAAGACTCCTCCTGTTGCCATGCGAAATTGCACCCAGACTACAACTTCAGGTGTAGATCCAGTGCGTCTAGCTCGTAGACAGGTTGCTCGCAAGCCCTCAGGTGGGCTTCTTCTGACAAACACATTTTGTGATGACTGGCACCGAGGCAGACACATTTTTCAACAGAAAACACGCCATACCTTCACCGTGCCTTCTAGTGGGCTCCCTCTTGACACCACTGAAGTCGCAAAAGGCGGTGATTTGGTGTCAGTGAAATGCACGATATAGCTCGTATGGCATAGAGCTGTCCTTGAAGTAATTGATTTGTAAGTTACTGTGACTACGGTGCCAACATCTGCTCAAATTGCTGCTGCAGGTGCATTGCCATGTGAGAAAGCCTTACACGGAACACAATGGTATTCCCTATCGGTAATAGCACATGGCCGTCTGGAGCCTGGTATTCTAGCGACCTAACATCTCATGATTACCGCGGCCAGGAACCATGTACAGTGGCTACATCCTTTCCAAGTCGTTCCGCAACATCACAGAAGCAAGATCCAGTTTCTTGCAGCCCTATTGCACGACCTCATTTTAACCTAGTGAGGTTTTCGTAATACGACTGCTTTAAAGGCAGTCCTGACCAACATCAGTTCACCAATTCCAGTCTCAAACTAACGCTCGCACCCTTTACAGCATGTATTTTAAGCAAAACTCATTTTGACGGCTGCTGTGGCCAAGTGGTTCTAGGCGCCTCAGTCCGGAACCGCGCTGCTGCTACGGTCGCAGGTTCGTATCCTTCCTCGGGCATGGATGGGTGTGATGTCCTTAGGTTAGTTGGGTTTAAGTAGTTGTAAGTCTAGGGGACTGACGACCTCAGATATTAACTCCCATAGTGCTTAGAGCCATTTGAACCAAACCTCATTTTCATCCTCATAGTGGCTCTACGAGCGCCACTTTTATGTGACTGCCGCAAAAGTTTAGTGCACGCTATTTTCTAGATGTAGAAACACGTCTACCAACTTTCATTTATGTCGCACGTCATCTCCTCGGTGTTGCGATTTTTTCCGTCTGTGTAAATTTACATAGGTCTCAGGCTTATGGAACTTCAGTTAACATCGACGTAAGAAGAAAGGGAAGATTACTTAAAACGTTTACTTGCATTGTGTACTTAATTGTTGTGATTTGCGACTGGGGTGGTGGCTATCAGGCTAAAGATACAGCCAAACTAAAATCTGATATTATCATATGAATGTAGAGCAGCTATCATTATTCTGGCTATTGATCTTTCAAAGTAATCTGTACGGCAAAAATGCTTGTAAGTAAGTTAAAACTATAAACCTGATTAGGAGTAGAAAACCATAGGCTAAATGACAACAGTTCCTTAGTCTTATAACAGTGTGACTAAATCTTTCATCACTAACCCCTGTCCAAAACGACAGAAACCTTTCCTTTGTGGATGGAAATATGGCTACGTTTGAAAACGTATGTGGAACCAAACAGAAAAAAACTGATAATTAAGATGACACAAGATAAATGTTAAAATATTGATTATTCACCGATTCTGCAGAGAGTCATTTATTATCGGTCAAATTAATTTTCAACATTCCTCTACACTGACGTGGTAGAAGTCGTTGGATACTTCTTATTATTGTGTAGGACCAACGTTTGCCCGGTGTAGTGCAGCAACTCACCAGGGCAAGGACTCTAGTTGTTGGAAGTCCCCTGCAATAATGTTTGGCCATGCTGCTCTTACAGCTGTCCATAGTCTCGATTATGTGCTATAAATGTTCGACCATATTTATTTCGGGCGATGACGGTGGACAAATCATTTGCTCGAATTGTCCACATTGTTCTTAAAACCAGTCGATAGCAGCTGTGCTCCAGTGACACGGCGCATTGTCATCCATAAGACATCGTTTTTGAATGGTTGAAAATGGTCTCCAATTGATCTAACATGAACATGTTCAGCTCAAGGATCGGTTCAGTTGTACCAGAGGATCCTGTTCATTCCATGTAAACACTATTATGCCACCACCAGCTTGCACAGTGTCCTTTTGACAACTTGGGTCCTTGGTTTCGTGGAGTCTGTTCCACATTCGAATCCTACAATCACTTCTTAATAACTGAAACCGGGACTCACAAGGCTAGCCGACGGTTTTACAGTCGTCTAGGGACCGACGGACATGGACACGAGTCCATGAGAGCCACTGCAGCGTATATGGTGTTATCAGCACAGGCACTCTCGTCGGTCGACTGCCGCCATGGCGTGTTACCGGCAAATTTTGCCACATTATGCTAATGGATGCGTTTGTCGTACGTCCGACATTGATTTCTGCTGAGCCGTTCTGTGACTCGCGTTGGTGCTGTATGTACGTTTCCGCCCACTGTTGCAGGCCAGGCGGTACCATTTAGTTGGCATGGTTGCGGTTGTTTCACTTCTTTCCGTGTTGACTGGCGAAACTCGGTTTCGCAAGCGTTGCGTGTCCGCTAGTTGCAGCAGCGGCGGTTATCGATATGTAGTAACTGTTGCCCTATCTTTGGGGCGAAGTCTTTTTTCCGGGTCGTGTGAGTGGGCCAGTTCGGTTGGGGGCTCTGGAAGAGCCAGGTCTGCACACTGCAAGTACACGCCGAGACTACTGGCAGCACGCATGAACTGCCAAATGGAAGGGCTGTGGTCACGAGGCTGCACGACCTCGTCGTAAACCGGATGTAGCAAGCTTTAAGATGAGTACATTCCAATCCAAGTAGAGAAACCTCTACCATTGTGATATCTCGCCATTTTCCAGTGACTTGGGTTCGTGTATCTGCTCGTATTGTCGGCGATGCGCAGAGCAGCGAGTAGAATTCTTGGGGAAGGCGGATCTGATTATCTTTCAACTAATTCTTTTTACAATTTACTGCATTGAAATTGTTACAGATTGTTAAGTTCAACCAGGGGTACGTTTTCTTGGCTGGTGGCCACGAACACCCCAGTTACCTGCCCTGGGGGTCGGTTGGTGATTCTTCTACTCTGGTGGTAGTGGTTCCTTTCTCGTTCCGGCCGCTCTACACACAGTATTCTGGGGTCATAGTGCAGGCCGCCGGTTCCGGCTTTGGCGTATTGTTCCGTAGCTGCGTCTGTTTTATCGAACGTCATTTAGCTTCAGCAAGGTTATCATTTGTCATTCGTTAGATTGCCACAAGTCTGAGTCACCATCTTGTGAAGTGAATGCCACTCTTGGCTGCCTGTCTCATCGCTCGCGAAAGTGTTTGTTGCCGGACCTACTTAGAGGCAGATTCCTGGAGCAGCGTCTGGATCCGTTGCTTGTTTTTTTTTTTTCTGAATTAACTTTTGCTGTTGTATTTGCTGTTTTACAGCAGGTTTCAATTTTTTTTTATTGCCGTTGCTGGCGTGTAAGGCCTTCAGTCGTGATTGTGGTCATTTGCATTACAAGTGTAATTTGGTATTTTAGCAGTAAGCCATAAAACCTTAGTTACTGCCATTCCTGGCGTCTGATGACATCTGCTGTGTTTGTGGCGTCTTGCCTTTAATATTTCAATACCTGTAATTTGTATATTGCAGCGAGCTTTAACAATTCTTAATTTGTTGCCATTCCTCGCGTGTAAGGCATTCTGCCCCGATCACAGTCGTTTGCTTTTAAAACATTGTCTGTTGTTTCTGTATCTAATGGTGATGTGCACAACCGTAACAGAATCCTGCTTTCCGTTAACTACCAGATTTCGTCTGCGATTATTTCATGGTTTGTTAACAATGAGAACTCGACACTATCGATCACTGAGTGCATTGCGTTGTCCAGGGTAAGAGGTAATGCCTGAAATACGTTACTGTTGGCATAGTCTTGATACTCTGAATCACGGAATACTGAATTCCCTAACGATTTCCGAAATGGAAAGTCCCATACGTCTAACTCCAACTACCATTCCGCGTTCGACGTCCGTTAATTCCCGTAGAAAGCCATTATGACGCGGAAAAAATTTCACATGAGTCATATGAGTACAAATGACAGCTCCGCCAATACACCGTTCTTTTATACCTTGCGTACGTGATAGTATGGCCATCTACACGTGTTCATATCGCTAACCCATAACGTTTGTCATCTCAGTGTACAGTGCCACATTTTTCATGCGTCCATTCTCTTCTCGTGTCGGTTTTCCTTCTGCCGGCGTAGTGCAGCAACTGGACGCTGCATAGACTCAACATTTTGTTCGAAATCCGCTGATGAAATTTTGTGCCGTGTCGCCTCTATAACCGTCCATAACTGCGAAAGTGTTGTCAGTGCAGGTATTGGCACTAACGCAATTCACAATTACGTACGAAAAATATTCGATGGGATTCATGTTTGAGAATGTTCTCAAAATCAATCGCGAACAATTGTGGCTCGCTGACATGGCGCACTGTCATCCATAAAAATCCATCGTTGTTTGGGAACTTGAAGTCCATAGCCTCCAACTAGCCGAAAATAACCACTTACAGATAATGATCGGTTCAGTTCGACCAGAGGATTCATTCTACATAACCTCAGCCCACACCATTATATGAAGACACCACCAGCTTGCAAGATACCTTGTTGACAACCTGGGTCCAAGGCTTCGTAAGGCCTGCGCCACACTTGTACCCTACCATCAGCACCTACCATGTGAAATCAGAATTCATCTGGCCAGGCCGCGGTTTTCCAGTCGTTTAGGGCTCAACCGATATGGTCAGGAGCACAGGAGAGGCGCTCCAGGCGATGACGTGCTGTTAGCTAAGGTAGTCGCGTCGATCATCTGCTGCCATAGCTCTTGAACCTCTAACAGATTCGTTTGTCTTATGTCCCATACTGATTTCTGAGGTTATTTCACGCAGTGTCGCTTGCCTGTTAGCACTGACAACTCTACGCCAGTGCTACCGATATCAGATGTTATGTCCACAGACCGCTGCTTTGTCCGTAGAGGTCCACAGACCACTGCTTTGTCCGTGGAGAGGTACTATCTGAAATTTAGTATTCTCGGCACACTCGTCACACTGTGCATAACAGAACTTTGAATTCCCTAACTATTTCCGAAATGGAACGTACCGTGGCTCTGGTTCCAACCACCATTTCGCATTAAAAATTTGTTAATTCCTTTCGTGCGGCCCTAACTACGTCGGAAACCTTTTCACGTGTACCATCTGAGTACAAATTAATTATTCTCCGCCAATTCACTGTCATTTTATACCTTCTGTACATGATACTACCGCCATCTATGTAAGTCGGTACCGCTTTCCTATGACTTTTGTTACGTTAGTGTAAATGCAGTTACGTATATTTCTACTCAAACACTTTAAAAGCGACCAATATTTTCGGAATCTTGTGTTCTTACTGCCGTGTTCCAGTTTGTAATCAGTAGCAAACTATTCTATCGTAACGTGAATTTCTCTTTCACTCAATACACTAAGTGTCCTGATTTAGCTTTCAATCAGTACTACGTATATTTCATTTATTACAGTGAACAATACGCTTTGTCCTTTTCTCTGGATGGCATTGCAGAACTGAAGGTATTTGCTTAGAGAGCTGGCAGTTAATCATTAGATACAATGTGGCGGCTTTACATTCTATATTCTTAGATTTAGGAATAGAAAATCTACTGTAACAGATTGTGTCAATCTTTTTCAATCAACACAGCTTGGCTACAAGCTCTATGGCACACACATAATTCATGTGAATTCATATGCTTACCATAGACTTTGAGGTTCAGGCAAGTCACTTAACTTTATGCCCATTATTAGTACGATGCATCAATAAATTTTTGTTCTTTTGCCATATTTCCAGGATTGTGCAATCAGATGACATTAATAAGTGATTGTCTCGGTCTAAACATTGTGTATGTAAGGGCATCTGGGATACACTTCTGTATGCAGTCCAGATTTAATACAAGCATCTGAGGCTTGCAAAGTGACAGCTGTTTGAAACTAATGAACGAGAAAGTCAATAACATAAAAAGTATTAAAATTCATCTAATACCGAGGAAAGATGAATATTTTTGGCCTAATCTACTTTTTTAAGGAAGTGAGGGGTTTATGTTACAGAGGTTGTACCTTTCATAACGAAAATGAAATTATTTTTTTATTATGTTGCCCTTTTTGGTCAATGTGCTTTGGGACAAATCACCTTTTTGAACAGGTTTCTAATGAACTGACACTCTTTGTATGCTCGGTTGTGGAAGATTTTCAAAATAGCCATCTACAGTTCTCATTCAGTGTAAAGACACTTCTACACTGAAGTTTCTATTTACTAGTTTATCTATCCGCTTGTTAGCCAGCTTTTCATTCCGTCTCATTAGATTAATCAGCTCCCACTTTACAGTGCAGACACTCTTACTTCCCTCTTTCAGCTAAAACAGTAACTGTCCTGAATTATCACCGCAATCAGTACTACTTATTTCAGTAATTACAGTAAGCAATGTTACAGCGTATCATCGATTAGTATCATACTGATTGTTTTACTCATATTTTATTGTCTGTAATATAATTAAGATTTACGGTAATTGGAAGTAAAGAGAAAAACGATCATGTAAGGGTGAAAGAAGTAATAGAGGCTAGGCGTTGAAACATATCTAAGGGCAAGGTTAACGATTATTAGATTGACATTCTGGTAAATTAATTTCATTTGGATCTCATCCTGTGGCATTCATTTATATTTAAAATATTTTGGAGATTTGCATGATAACTTACCTACTTGTTCTCATCTGGCCTCTTCACGATTTTTGATATATTGATAACCATTCCCAAACTAAAAAAAAATTACGTGGCCACTAGAAAATTTACAGGTGAGCTCCGAACTAGTAACCAGGATTGACAAACCCTAAGGTCTAATTGTAAATTAGTTGGCATCTCACATTCACCATCAGAAGTGACTACCTGCGGCAGCATTTCTGCATGAACAACTAAAATATAATAACAGATTTTTTTCTTTAATCCTTTGTGGAAGGTGACAGGGAGAAAAATGGTTTGATACAATGTGTAAATTTTGTTGCATGTTACTAGTGCTTTTATTCTCAAATGATGTTTCTGTTAACATAATATATTTGTACACAGTGAGTTACGGCTGCTCAAGACAGGCACGCAGCTTATAACTGCAATACACTGACGGAAAGAAATGGCAACAGCAAGAAGTGAAAATTGAGAGGTGTATTTCTACATCTGAAAACATGATGCCTATTCAAATTTCACTCCAGTGGCATAAGATTGGCGCTAGAATCACCACTATGAGGATGCAAATCAGATTTGCTTTCAATACACACTGTAACGTTCGTGAGCTTTAGTTACCTATGAAACTGGATGTGGCGAGTTGATGTTAGTCAAGAATTCCTTTAAGGCGACCAATTCGACATAACAATTCGCTGAGTTTGAATGAGGCCGTGTCATAGGGTTACAAGACGCCAGATATTCCTTCTGTGATACTGCAGGTAGATTTGCAGGAATGTAGCCACTGTACGTGACTGCAGGCAGCGGTAGTGTTGTCGCAAGAAGACCATACTCAAGAGGGCCACGTGACAATGCTGAGACAGAATTCCTTCGGGTTCGGCAAACAGATCTGGCAAGTAGTATTGCTTATGCACCACCAATGTGAGCAGCAGGTTGCACCGCAGTCACACAGCGAAATGTGGCAAACAGGTTACTTCAAGGACAGCCCAGAACCAGATATCGTGTGGTGTGCATTCCACTGACACCAAACCACCGCAGTTGGCCACTTCATTAGAGTCACGCGAGAGCTCAGAGGAGGGCAGGCAGGAGGTTTTCTGAAGAAAACTGGTCCTGATTGGATCCCAATGATGTCTGTATGTTGGCTGACAGTAGGCCAGGTAAGGGCGTGCAACCAACCAGACTGCGTGCTAGACACACTAGACCTATAGCCGCCTCCTTAGCCGAATGGTATCGTGCAGCGGGCCCGGGTTCGATTGTCAGCGGCGAATGAGATTTTCTCCGATCTTGGCCTGGATGTTGTGCTGTCCTACTCATCATTTCATCATCACCGACGCGGAAGTCACCCATTGTGGAAGCACATGAAATAAGACTTGCAACCCGGTTGCCGAACTTCCCCAGATGGGGCCTGCCGGTCATCAGTACCACAGGATCAGTTCATTTTTACTAAACCTACAACTCGAGCCACAATCTGGGACGCCATTTCATATGACAGCAGGAGGACTCCCTTGTTCATCCCGCGCACCCTGACAGTAAATTTGAACATCTGTTTAGTGATCCGTGATGTTGTGCTGCCATTCATGAACAGTACTCCAGGGAACGTTTTCCAGAACGATAACTCTCCTCCACATACCGCTGTTGCAACCCAACATGCTCTACATAGTGTCGACATGTTGCGTTGACTTGCAGGATCACCAGACCTATCCCCAATCGAGCACAAATAGAACACCATCGTACGACATGTCCAGTGCCATCCACGAGTATAACTAAACGTCGCTGTATTGACGGACCAAGTGCTACTGGCATGGAACTCCAACCCACAAATTGAAATCCATCACATATACAACACGATGCATGCATATTTGAATCCATGAATTCAATACTCTGGCGGTTATGCTGGTTATTAATGTATCAGAACGTCACATTTGCAAAGGCTTTTCTTGCGCTTACATTAACCAGTGATCTTGCAATTTTTATCACTAAAATATGTTACGTAGATAAATTTCATTACTGTATGTTCAATAATTTTGGTGTTGCGATTTCTTTTCCGTCAGTGTTGCTGTCTTACTGTGTTGAGCTTTTCATACACGGTCATACTTGTTAATGATTAGATTATGTCATCATTTTACATTTTTCAAGTTGGTTGTTATTGATACGAAATATTAAATATCGGCTTTTTTCTGGTTCGGGAAAGTGTCAGCCAGACAAATGGGTTAGTGTCTCAGCATTATAGATAGTGGTCCGTAAGGATGGAACTGCCCTTCTAAAACAAAACTAGCTGATACAATGCTCAAGTGAAAAACCGCAGTGCTCTTCTTGTCTTATTCTCCGTTTGATGTATAATATAAACCCATTTCTACTTGAAAGTTAAGAGCTCCATCCAAGATAGCGGTCTCGAAAACGGCCGCCATGCTGGGAACACAGCCTTAGAGGTTTCCCCCTTCTCGTAACTCAGTATATCTGACTTTAAATCCCAGTCTGTCCACCTGTAAATCTTTCAGCAGGGCGCTTCAGCACCTATTGATCACGCTGCAGTATGTTTTCCCGACCTTTAACAGAAATGCAGAGTAACTGGGTATAATTCCTCGAGCTGTAATTTCTGGGATATCGTAACTGACGAACGACAGGTAGAACTTCACCAAAATTCGTTTTTCTGTCGCATAACAAATGAGACAAATGAGACAATACAAAAAATACCGTCTGACGTAATAACAAATCAGAAGTTTCGGATGTTCCCTTCTATTGTATTGTGAAACCAAAGTTTCCAAATTTTATGATTCTAGATCAACGAAAATTATCCTATAGCTTATGATAGTGAGTGTACGGGTATCAAAATATCTGATATAAGTGACCACTTCGTTTGACTCCATTGACTTAGAAACTACAACTTTTTGAACCATGAAGTTCCCCATCAGTCAGTAAGTGACATAAATTTCAAGTTGTCACGTCTGCTCGTTTCTGAGAAAAAGGGTTTTTAACTATCGGACAGACAGACAGAAACACGAACAGCCAACAAGGTGATCCTATAAGGGTTCTGTTTTTACCGACTGAAGTACGAAACGCTATAAATAATATGTATTTCTTGAGGCAGTGTAACTTACAGCGTACAGGTCATCCAGACTATATTCACACAGCATTTCAGAATGAGAGCACTTAGCGACTTTCAACAAAATTTAAACCTAATTTCAAACCGTTCCTAAAGTTTTCCTCACTTACATAGTTGACGTATATCATCTAATGAAATAATTCGTTTGTAAATCAACCAAACGTTTTAAGCTGTTTTGTTCAAGGGAGTTCGGTTCTGATAGAATCGGGTGTTCATTGATATTATAAGAATCTGTATCCGTGGCACAGCCTTCTAAGTGTTTTCCTACTGCACTTTTTTTAAATGTAAGTAGCGTTGGTACTCTTTAGTGCTTTTTTTATTGGCATATAATTTTTCCGTGTCCACTTTGCTTCATCCGCACGACACTACATAGACACATGTTATACCATTTCTCACAAGAAAATTTTTGCTGGCAGTTACTCTTGTAATGAACGGCAGCTGTAGAGAGTGAGAAATAAGTTCCTCATAGTTCATGTTCGTATTTGATTCGGTACGGCAGCAGGACACGGGATGCTGTAATGGAAGTAGCAAACCTCAGTCGATGATATTGCAAAAATTAAATTTCTTCTTTTATCGGCTGAGACACAACACACTGGTAGGACATAGAACAATTACACCAATTTAGATTTTACGGACAACTTCAGGGACCTGAGGAGTACAATAAAGATTCGGAACATGGTTTGGACAAACTTAAATTAACGCTAAGATTTAGCTTGAAACATTAAAGCAAAATATGACCTTCGAGTCATGTTCAATATTCTATAAAGTGAAGCAGAGCATCAGAGCACAAGTTTAGAGAGACTTCGATTAAAGTAAAAATTAGCTTGAAACAGTGAAGCAAAATAAAGTTTCTCGGGCAGCCTCTTGACTCTTACCAGTAAACGAATCTCAGAACAAATACTCAGAGAAACTTTAATCAAAGTAACGTTTTACTATAGAAATTCTAAAAGTTTTCCAATGTAATAAAAGTAGGCAATTTCTCATACCTGGAAATAAACATCAACAAAAATTTCATAGCTTTACTTAGGATTTAGACAGAAGGAAGTTTTCCCAGAATGTTAAGAACAAAGAATAACACTACGATGAAGCGTTGGCCCTCTTGAAAATACCTCTTAAATTATTTTTTATTAAACACTGACCTACAGAAATTTCCCTGACAAAGACGACTCAAATTTAACCTATCCATTTATTAACCACAATATACAAGCCCACCGCAGTCTGACTACTATACATTAACAACCTGCCTTCCAATAATTAACGCAAAAGAAACACCATGAATCACAAGAAATCCTAACAATAATACAAACCCAAAAAGTATGAAATTAAAGAAATATGAAGTTACCTCCAACTCTGCTAATTACCTAAACTCCTTTCAATCATGAATCCCCAATGCAAACCCCATTCCTTTTAGTTAGTCACTTACCTTCATAACACGAAATATAGCAAATACAGCAAGTAGCAACTCATTGTAGCCATGCCACAAAAGTCATTACCAAAATGTGTTTTACTTCCCAGAAGAAAGTCGAAAAACTGTGCGGACATAAGTTACAGCGTAAAAGCAACAATGAAAATTCTGTCACTCACTGGAAGCGTCGTAATATAATCGTGTAGCTGTGAAACAAACCAAGTAATGTGTCGTCTTTGACCTCTCAAAAAGAACTTTAATTGAAAATGCATTTTCAAGTAAACCAAAATGTTACAGGAAAACTTTACTACCTGTATATCTTCCAAGAATGTAAGCATCATAATCGTGAAGTAATCGTGCAACTGACAAGCAGAAATATATTCACAATGTAGCTGTGTAGCCTGTGCCCTATAAAAGTGTACTCGTAAAATTACTGTCTTAATGTGTTCCACAGGTTCTTGACTGAATAGTTAACTTTAAATATCACTGCATGTTAACAGATCCTAAACGTGACTTGAAGTGAAAAATCTTATAGCAGACACTGAGGCAGAAAGCAAATTAATTCTCAATAAACAGTTTTACAAGAGAAATGGGGTGCAATCCTTTACTTATATCGAAAAGTTTCGATTTCAACACAATTATCGTTCGGTGTACGTCGTACACTGTAAGGTCCGCTGTAAGTCAGAAATAATTTAGGACTCAAATGTTTCTTCTTATGTGACAATGCGTAGACTTTAACGGGAACGTTTCGACCAATATGTAGTTTCTTTTCGTTTGTCTTGTCGTGTAGCTTTCTACTTTTGTCTGCAGAAGAAATTATATTTTTAATAGCCAAATGACTTATGTCTTTATGTCAAAGTTTACGTGTGCTCGGAAACCGTACAAGCTTTCTGATTCTCTTCGGTGTTTCCTCATTCTTCAGTACAAGAATAGGTGGTAGAGCAGTGGAGTCATGAGACTTTTTATTCAGCACATTTTGAAATAATGGTGTCGGTCCCACTAATGATGCTTCCCGTGACAATAAAGTTTGCAAAGCTTATTTATTTCTTTCATAAAGCGTTCAGACGGCGTAAAATGTGGAAACCTGAAAACAGGTTTGATTTTACGATCCCGCAGCAAGCATGACCAAAGAGCAGATCTGAATTGTGGCCCATTTTCAGAAATTACATTGTCAATTTGTCCAACTTCACGTAAGAAATTTTTAAGAAAGGCGTTGGATATAGGACATTCAGAGGCCTTGCGTAACTGTGTGAAAGAAACAAATTCTGAAGTAATTGCAACAGCGACGAAGAGTTACAAAAATCCATTCAATCTTTTAAGAAGGGATTCCAGAAGATCAACTGCAGATAATTCTTTTAATCTAGTAGCAGTAATAGGAAAAAATGGAGCGTGATGTCAGATGATAGATGGTTTAGCTTTCTGACGAACTTTTTGAATAGACACTAATTACCTAATCCTCTTTTCCATGTTGTTAAAATATAAGTCATCCAAAGCACATGATAATATTTTCGTGGAGTAAAATGTGCTTAGCTGAAATGAATGTACTAGATGAACTTATTAACAAAATCGTCAGGAATACACAATACCCATACCTTGTCATCAACAGTGCAACGTTTGAGGAGTATGTTATTTCTAACCAGATGTTGCTGTTGTCTTCAGTCCTGAACCTGGTTTGATGCAGCTCTCCGTGCTACTCTATCCTGTGCAAGCTTCTTCATCTCACAATACCTACTGCAGCCTACATACTTCTCAATCTCCTTAGTGTATTCATCTCTTGATCTCCCTCTACGATTTTTACCCCCCTCGCTCCCCTACAATACTGAATTGGTGATCCCTTGATGCCGCATAACATATCCTATCAACCGATCCCTTCTTCAAGTCAAGTTGTGCCACAAATTTCTCTTCTCCCCAATTCTATTCAGCACCTTCCCTTTAGTTACTGGACCTACCCATCCAATATTCAGCATTTTTCTGCAGCTCTTCGACTCTTATAACTGCCATCTGGTTTCTATAGAAATTGTAAATATGCTTTTGATCCATGTATTTTACCCCTGCCAACTTCAGAATTTGAAAGAGAGAAAAAGCTTTTAACAATGTTGACTAGAATACTAAGTCTACAAATCCTAGAGACGTAACTTTATCTTCCATTAATCTATCTTCTAAGATAAGTTCTAGGGGCCTGTATTGCCTGACGAGTTCCATCATTTCTACGGAATCTAAACTGATCTTCCCCGAGGTGGGCTCCTACCAGTTTTTCCATTCCTCAGTACAGAAATCGTGATAGTATTTTGCAGCCGTGTCTTATTAAACTGATAGTTCGGTAATTTTCACACCTGTCACCACCTGCTTTCTTTGGGGTTCGGAATTATTATATTGTTCTTGATGTCTGAGGGTATTTCGCCTGTCTCATTCATCTTGCCAACAGATAGTAGATTTTTGTCAGCGGTTGGCTCTCTCAAGGCTATCACTAGTTCTAATTGAATGTTGTCTACACCCGGGGTCTTGTTTCGACTTTGGTCTTTCAGTACTCTGTCAAACTCTTCGTGCACTATCATATCTCCCATTTCATCTTCATCTACTTCCTCTTCCATTTCCACAACATTGCGAAGTACATTGCCCTTGTATAGACCCTCTATACACTCCTTCCACCTTTCTGCTTTTCCTTCTTTGCTTAGAAATGGGTTTCCATCTGAGCTTTTGATATTCATGCAAGTGGTTCTCTTTTCCTCTAGGCAGTATCTATGTTACCTCTAGAGATATATGCCTCATTATCCTTACAGTTGTCCTCTAGCCGTATCTGTTTAGCCACTTTACATTTCCTGTCGATCTCATTTTTGAGAGGTTTGTATTCCTTTTAACCTGTTTCATTTACTGTACTTTTGTATTTTCATCTTTCATAAATTTAATTAAATATTTCTTTTGTTACTCAAGGATTTCTACTGGCCCTCTTCTTCTTGCTTACTTCATCCTCTGCTACCTTCATTATCTCATCTCTCAAAGCTTCCCATTCCTCTTCTACTGTACTTGTTTCCCCCGTTCCCAAATGGTTTCTTTGAAACTCTCTACAAATTGGTTTTTTCAGTTTATCCAGGTCTCGTCTCCTTAAAGTCCCATCTTTTTGCAGTTTCTGTGGTTTTAATCTGCAGTTCATAACCAGCAGATTGTGGTCAGAGTCCACATCTGCCCCTGGAAATGTTTTACTATTTAAAACCTGGCTCTTACCATTATATAATCTATCTGAAACCTTCCAATGTCTCCAGCCATCTTCCACGTATACAATCTTCTTCCATCATTCTTGAATCAAGTGTTAGCTATGATTAAGTTATGCTCTGTGCAAAATTCTACCATTCGGCTTCCTCTTCCTTTTCGTGACCCCCAGTCCTTGTTCACCTACTACTTTTCCTGATCTTGTGTTTCCTATTATCGAATTCCAGTCCCTTCAATTTCTGAATAATTACTTTTATCTCATCATACATTTAATAAAGTTCTTCGTGATCTGTGGAGCTAGTTGTTCAACTGTAGTAGGCGTGGACTTCGAGTCCATCTTGGCTAGAATAATGCTTTCACTGTGCTGTTCATAGTATCTTGCCACACTCCTATTATTTTATTTATTATTAAACCTACTCCTGCATTATCCCTATTTTATTTTGCATTTATAAACTTGTATTCACCTGGCCAGAAGTCTTGTTCCCCCTGACACAGAAGTTCACTAATTTCCACTAAATCTCACTTTAACCTGTCCATGACAGGCCCTTGTCAATAAAGTACAGTAGAGAAATAAGAGACTACAACCACAATGGAAATCTCACAATCACACTTTAGCAGTAAATAATAACTAATTTCTAATCATGCACTTATTATCCAAGCTACAAGGAAATCACAAGATCCTGGCAGGGTCGACAAACGGAACTACCTCTTTAATTACAAGCTCAACACAATCTGACAGCTGTACAATGATAACATGACTTCCAATTACCGTGAATTGTATGAAATCCTAACAGTAATACAAATCCAAAAAATACAAAACTAAAGAAATACGAACTCTGTTAATTGCCTAAGCTCATTTCAATCACGAACTCCCAAAGTGCAAACGCCATTCTTTTTCATAAATCACTTACCTCACAGAAAATCTTTATAACGCGAGTTAAATAAAAATATTCTAACTACTATAGAATTAAAATATTACGAGGCGTATAGTTAGCGAAAGAAAGAGTTTGTTGAAGGGCAAACAATTAACTTAGAAAATTTTACTTCACCCATTCGACATCCAGTTCCTAAAATTATATAGATGTCAATAATTAAACTGTCCAAACATTATCAACCAAACATTCATCATCATAAATTTCTTGGGTATAATCTGATAAGCACATCATTTCAACTCAATTTACAATGCACCTCCTACCAACACAGTGTCTCCACTAAGAACATCATGTCCATCCACTTCCCTTTCCACTCGCTAACCGCTAGTCCGTCCAACCATAGAATCCCTTTCCGAGGGCGCAGAGCGCTGTCAGTGATATTAGCACAGTCCACAGCGCTGCCAACTTACAGATAGACTAATACTCTTAGTTGACCTAAGCGCAGGCTGTGCGGAGAGTGACTTCAGCAATGTTGCACAAATAAGTTGCGTTGACCTAAAAACATTTAAAGGTGATTAATAAATCGTACACTGCTATAAAACAAGTGATCAAACCTAATTCTTAGACATAACACTACCACTAATCATAGAAAAAGGAAAACGTTAATGTTTACTCCTAACAAATGCCTAAAATGCCACACAGCTACGTGTAAAGACTGGAATAAAGCTTTCCTTGTTTTAATTTAAATTACTCTAAACAATCTTTAGTGAGTGGAATGAATTACTTCAGAGGCGCCTTTTAAGAAGGAATTAAAATTATTCTCCAAAGCTTAGGGATATGTTCAAGAGAGGAATAGAAATATACGAGGGCTATCCACAAAGTACATAACGTTTTGGAATGAAAAATAAATAAATTGTTGGAATTTTTTATCATATACAGATGAAAGCCACACTTAAATACTACTTTTCTACATAGTTGCTATTTAAATTAAGGCACTTACCGTTGCGATGGACGAGCTTGGAAATTCCTTCGTCGTAAAATTCAGCCGCCTGCGCTTTCAACAACGTGGTTACCTCTTCGTTTGGGACAGAAAAGGTGTGATTTTTGTGGATTTCCTGGAAAGAGGCACCACAAGAAACTCTCAAAGGTATTGCCAAACTCTGCACAACCCCAGAAGAGCAATAAAAAACAAGGGGAGGGGTAAGTTGGACTAAAAGTTCTCGCTGATTCACGACAACGTCCGGGCCCACACGACAAATGCCACTCGTGAAGTTCTCGAATCTTTTGAGTGGGAGTTGTTTCCTCATCCGCCGTACAGTCCCGACCTGGCACAGAGCGACTTCCACTTATTCCCAGCAATGAAGATGTGGTTGGCTATGCAGCGTTTTGATGACGACGCACAACTTCAAGAAGAGGCAACCACGTGGTTGAAGGCGCAGGCGGCCGAATTTTACGACGAAGGAATTCCCAAGCTCGCCCATCGCTACGATAAGTGCCTTAATTTAAATGGCAACCATGTAGAAAAGTAGTATTTAAGTGTGGCTTTCATCTGTATATAATTTAAAAAATTCCAATACTTTATTTATTTTTAATTCCAAAACGTAATGTACTTTGTAGATAGCCCTCATAAATAAATGTTCACAGTTTGAGAAACAGTAAGGTTATGCTTGCTCATCTTTAAACAGTAGTAGACGTCTTTCAGACTGTACGCAGGATCAGAGTATTAAGATTACACTGCCACTTTCAAAGGGCACGCAATTTTACTCCCACATCCTCTTAAATTAAGAGCCAGAAATTTCTATATTACAGCTACCAGCAATTTTTTAATAAGCCCGAAGTTCCGTAGAACGTGGCATACTGGAGGGAACTCAGAACACGGCCACATCCAACACAAATCACATGACAGCTACGCCAACGTGGTATAGGAAAATATAGTACATTGCGGGCAGGGAAGCTTCAACAGCACAAAGAAAAGGGCAAAACAAAAGAATCATTTTCATATCAGTAACGCTGAAATACAGCTGTGGCTCACCAATGAGGGTACTAGCTAGCAAAGCGTCTCTCACGGGCTCTACACTGCAACCAATTCCGTGAGACGGCACAGATTGTAGAAACGTCAGCCAGCACCGCCAAACTGCCCGCTACTCCTGCGAGACTTTCTGACGGCAAATGTCATTTCCAAAGTCAGGTCTTCTGCCCGGACGGACTGCTTGCCCCAGACGCTTCGCAAAGGCACCCTCACACACGCTAACGTTCCGCCGACAGTCCGCTTTCCCCTCTCTGTGTCGCTCGCGGACACCGGCTGTCGTCCAGCTCAAAGTATAGAAAGCCCCAGAACTTCGCGATCGCTCCCTCTTAACAAACTACATCCACATCTACATGGATACTCTTCAAATCACATTTAAGTGCCTGTCAGAGGGTTCATCGGACCACCAATCTCGTACAGCGCGCGGAAAGAACGAACACCTATATCTTTATGTACGAGCTCTGATTTCCCTTATTTTATGGTGGTCATCTTTTCTCACTGTGTAGGACGGTGTCAACAAAATATTTTCGGATTCGGAGGAGAAAGTTGGTGACGGCAATTTCGTGAGAAGATTCCGTCACAACGAAAAACGCCTTTCTTTTAATGATGTCCAGCTCAAACCCTGTATCATTTCTGTGACACACTCCCCCATATTTCGCGATAATACAAAACGTGCTCCCTTTCTTTGAACTTTTACGATGTACTCCGTGAGTCCTACCTGGTAAGGATCCTACAGCGCGCAGCAGTATTCTAAAAGAGGTCAGAGAAGCGTATTGTAGACAATCTCCTTAGAAGAGCTCTTATATTTTCTATGTGTCCTGCCAATAAAACTCAGTTTTCTATGTGTTCCTTCCAATTTAAGTTGTTCGTAATTGTAACACCTAGATATCTGGATGAATTGACAGCTTTTACATCCGACTGATTTATCGTGTAAAAGAAGTTTAACGAATTCTTTTTAGCACTCGCGTGGATGACCACTTATTTGTCGTTATTTAGGATCAACTGTCTATTTCCGCAGCATTCAGATACGTTTTCTAAATTGTTTTGCAATTTGCTTTGATCTTCTGATGACTTTATTAGTCGATAAACAACAGAGTCATCTGCAAACAACCTAAGACGGCTGCTCAGATTGTCTCCTAAATCGTTTATATAGGTAAGGAAGAGCAAAGGGCCTGTAACACTACCTTCTGGAACGCGAGAAATCGCTTCTGTTTTATTCGATGACTTTCGTTCAAATACTACGAGCTGTGACCTCTCTGATAGGAAGTGACAAATCCAGTCACATAACTGAGACGATATTCCTTAAGCACGCAATTTCACTACGAGCCGCTTCTGTGGTACAGTGTCAAAAGCCATCCGGAAATCCAGAAGTACGGAATCGATCTGAAATCCGTTATCAATAGCACTCAACACTTCATGTGAATAAAGAGCTAGTTGTATTTCACAGGAACGAAGTTTTGTAAACACATGTTGACTGACTGTCAATATACTGTTTTCTTCGAGGTAATTCATAATGTTTGAACACAATAAATGTTCCAAAATCCTGCTACAAATCGACGTTAACGATATGGGCCTGTAATTTAGTGGATTACACCTACTACCTTTCTTGAATACTTTCTTGAATGTTGGAGTGACCTGTGCAACTTTCCAGTCTTTGTGTACTGATCTTTCGTCGAGCGAACGGTTGTACATGATTGTTAAGTACGGAGCTAATGCATCAGCGTACTCCGAAATGAGTCTAACTGGTATGCAGTCAGGAGCAGAAGACTTGCTTTTATTAAGTGATTTAAGTAGCTTCAATACTGCAAGGATATTTACTTCTACGTTATTCACGTTGGCAGCTGTTCTCTATTTGAATTCTGGAATACTTACTTCGTCTTCTTCTGTCAAGGCACTTCGGTAGGCTGTGTTGAGTAACTCTGCTTTGGCAGTACTGTCTTCCTGTCTTCGATAGTATCTCCATTGCCATCGTGCAGAGAAGGCACTGATTGTTTCTTGCCGCTAACATACTTAACATACGACCAGAATCTCTGTGTGGTTTTCTGCCAGGTTTAGAGACAAAATTTAGTTCTACAAACTGTTATACGTATGTATCTGGCATTGGAGTCCGTGCTAAATTTCTATCTTGTGTAAAAGACCACCAATCTTGGGGATTTTGCGTCTGTTCAAATTTGGCATGTTTGTTTCGTTGTTTCTGAAACAGTATTCTCACTTGTTTTGTGTACCAAAGAGGATCAGCCCCGTCGTTTGTTAATTTATTTGGTATAAATCTCTCAATTGATGCCGATACTATTTGTTTGAATTCATGCCACATCTGACCTACACATATATTAATAATATGGAATGGGTGAATATGGTCTCTCAGAAAGGTGTCAAGTGAATTTTTTTCTGCTTTTTTGAATAGGTAATTTTTTGCTTATTTTTGGAAAATTTGGAGATTACAATATTCATCTCGCTACGACAAGCCTGTATGCACTAATCCCTGTATCAGTTTTGATTCTGGTTATCAACTCTGGATTGTTTGTTTCTAAGGGGTCAAGTGCGTTTTCACAAGCGTTTACTATTCGCGTGGGCTCATGAACTAACTGTTGGAAATAATTTTCAGAGGTTGCGTTTAGCACAATTCCGGATGATATTTTATACGTACCTTCGGAGTTAAACATGTATTTTCGCCAACATATCGAGGGTAATTTAAGTCACCACCAACTATTATCGTATAAGTCGGATACGCGTTTGAAATGAAACTCAAGTTTTCTTTGAACTTTTCAGCAACTGTATCATCTGAATTGGGAGGTCTGTAAAAGGATCCTATTATTATTTTATTCCCGTTGCCAACAGTGACCTTTGCCCATACTAAACAAGGAAATAAAAGAGATCTCTCTCCGATACCGGAGGTATATTGTCTGGCCGACTATACGGGCGCTACATACCCGAAACGCACATGTGAATGTTACATGAACAAGTCCCTTAGAATACCCTCTCTTTTGAAATAACATATTTGTTGTTGACCATAAAGGATTTCATTACCGGATCTACTAGTGAAGTGTACGTGTACAATAGTTCAAGTTACTAGTGCGTCGAATGAACGAGACTTGTGACGTAGTGTAGGCCATTCGATTGAATCTCACGAAGATAGCAAGAGAATATAACTGCGCCACTTTTGCAATCAACAGAACCATCTGGGCGTGCCAGTGCGTTTCGGGTGGTCCAGCCTCGCGAACAGACACTGGTGACGACACAATGGCACAAGCAGCGGTACCGACAGAGAGTTGACATAGCCGAAAATCTCATTGCAGCAGCTTAGAAGAGCAAACCCGCACTGCCAGACACACCCAAACATGTTCGCTTACCAGACACACGACCGCACTTACCGGTTACTGGCTGTCATTTTACGGCCGTAGCTCAACAAAGAGCTTCTCTGATTTATAAGGAATTTCAAAAATAGCTTTCTCACGTCTGTTCTGTCTCAAATCTCCGAAAAAAGACAGACACACGCATTCATATTTAGTTGATCCGCCTCATTGGGCAACGAACACATCTTCTTCAGGGGTGAAGCACAACTGCGTCTGACCTCCTCCAGGAATCTAATAGTGGCTAGACGGCGCTAGGAGAGAATGGGGGTCGCCCAGAAAGGTAGTCGAAATAGTCTGCGCAGTTACGACGAAAGCTGTGTCAGCGTGGCACAATGGTTAACGCAACTGGGTAGTGAACAGGAGATCCCGGGAACCAATGCCAGTAGGGCACATATTTACGCTGGTCGCCGCTGATTTCGCGTGAAGTCCCGAAGCAGCTACAATCGATAGTCCTTTCACTTCCCTCTTATTTCTCTCCCATCCTTCTACAATTTACATATAATGTATGACTGCTGCAAATAGCCGATAGACACCACCCATTCATTTATAATATACAGGGTGATTATAATTGAAATTAAACTTTCAGTCCGCTCTAGAAATAACACCACTGGTAAGTATGATATGAAATTGCAACGGAATATTATCGGAAAAAAGATAAATGGATAGGTTAAAGTTAGATATAGTGGGATTCAGTGAGTTCGTTGGCAGGAGAAACAAGACTTTTGGTCCGGTGAATACAAGGTTATAATTACAAAATCAAATACTGGTAATGCAGGCGTACGTTTAATAATGAATAAAAAAATAGGAGTGCGGGTAAGGAACTACAAACAGCATAGTGAACGCATTATTGTGGCCAAGATAGATACGAAGCCAACGTCTACTACAGCAGTACAAGTATATATGCCAACTAGCTCTGCAGATGATGAAGAAATTGATTAAATGTATGATGACATGAAAGAAATTATTCAGGTAGTGAAGGGAGACGAAAATGCAATAGTCATTGGTGACTGCAATTCAACAGTAAGAAAAGGAAGAGAAAGAAAGGTAGTAGGTGAATATGGATTAGGGCTAAAAAACGACAGAGGAAACCGCCTGGTAGAATTTTGCACAGAGCATAACTTAATCATAACTAATACTTGGTTCAGGAATAATGAAAGAAGGTTGTATACATGGAAGAACCCTAGAGATACTAGGAGGTTTCAGATAGATATGTAATGGTAAGATAGAGATTTAGGAACCAGGTTTTAAATTGTAAGACATTTCCAGGGTCAGATGTGGACTGTAGATTAAAACTGAAGAAACTACAAAAAGGTGGGAATTTAATGAGATGGGACTTGGATAAACTGAAAGAACCAGAGGTTTTACAGAGATTCAGGGAGAGCATAAGGTAATAATCGAAAGGAATGGGGGAAAGAAATACAGCAGAAGAAGAATGGGCAGCTTTGAGGGATGAAATAGTTAAGGCAGCAGAGATCAAGTAGGTAAAAAGACGAGGGCTAGTAGAAATCCTTGGGTAACAGAAGGAATATTGAATAAACTGTCTCTAAAATGAGATCGATAGGAAGTACAAATTGGCTAAGCAGGGATGGCTAGAGGACAAATGTAAGGATGTAGAGGCTTATCTCAGGAGGGGTAAAATAGATACTGCCTACAGGAAAATGAAAGAGACCTTTGGAGAAAAGAGAACCACTAGTATGAATATCAAGAGCTCAGATGAAAACCCAGTGCTAAGCAAAGAAGGGAAAGCAGTAAGGTGGAAGGAGTATATAGAGGATCTATACAGGTGCGATGTTCTTGAAGCCAATATTATGGAAATGGAAGAGGATGTAAATGAAGATGAAATGGGAGATATGATACTGCGTGAAGAGTTTGACAGAGCACTGAAAGACCTACGTCGAACCAAGGCACCATGAGTAGACAAAATTCCATTAGAACTACTGACAGCCTTGGGAGAGCCAGTCCTGACAAACCTCTACCATCTGGTGAGCATGATGTACGAGACAGGCGAAATTCTCTCATATTTCAAGAAGAATATAATTATTCCAATCCTAAAGAGAGCAGGTGCTGACAGATGTGAAAATTACCGAACTATCAGTTTAATAAGTAACAGCTTCAAAATAATAACACGAATTCTTTACAGACGAATGGAAAAACTGGTAGAAGGCGACCTCGGGGAAGATCAGTTTGGAGTCCGTAGAAATCTTGGAACACGTGAGGCAGTACTAACCCTACGACTTATCTTAGAATAAAGATTAACGAAGGGCAAACGTACGTTTCTAGCATTTGTAGACTTAGAGAAAGCTTTTGACAATGTTGATTGGAATTCTGAAGGTGGCAGGGGTAAAATACAGGGAGCGAAAAGCTATTTACAATTTGTACTGAAACGAGATGGCAGTTACAAGAGTCGAGGGACATGAAAGGGAAGCAGTGGTTGGGAAGGGAGTGAGACAGGGTTGTAATCCCTCTCCGGTGCTATTCAATCTGTATATTGAGCAAGCAGTAAACAAAACGAAAGGAAAGTTCGGAGTAGGCATTAAAATCCATGGCGAAGAAATAAAAACTTTGAGGTTTGCCGATGACAGCAAAGGACTTGGAAGAGCAGTTGAACGGAATGGACAGTGTCTTAAAAGGAGGGTATAATATGAACATCTACAAGAGCAAGACAAGGATAATGGAATATAGTCGAATTAAGTTGGATGATGCTGAGGGAATTACATTAGGAAATGAGACAATTAAAGTAGTAAAAGAGTTTTGCTATTTGAGGAGCAAAATAACTGTGATGGTCGAAGTAGAGAGGATATAAAATATAGACTGGAAATGCAAGGAAAGTGTTTCTGAAGAAGAGAAATTTGTTAACATCGATTTAAGTGTCAGGAAGTCGTTTCTGAAAGTATTTGTATGGAGTGTGGCTATGTATGGAAGTGAAAACATGGACAATAAGTAGTTTAGACAAAAAGAGAATAGAAGCTTTCGGAATGTGGTGCTACAGAAGAATGCTGAAATGTAGATGGGTAGATCACATAACGAATGAGGAGGTATTGAATGGAATTGGGAAAAAGTGGAGTTTGTGGCACAACTTGACTAGAAGAAGGGATCGGTTCGTAGGACATGTTCTGAGGCATCAAGGGGTCACCAATTTAGTGATGGAGGGCAGCGTGGAGGGAGACCAAGAGATGAATACACTAACCAGATTCAGAAGGATGTGGGCTGCAGTAGGTACTGGGAGATGAAGAAACTTGCACAGGATAGAGTAGCATGGAGAGCTGCATCAAACCAGTCTCAGAACTGAAGACCACAACAACAACAAAAACAACAACAACATTATCGGAGAAGGGTGAAAACGTACGGCTGAAGGAAAATAAGTATTAACAAATTCTAGCAATAGATGATGCTGCAAGCATCATAGTTAAATAGTGGTTGACTGCAAATGACAAATGAATCATACAACAATGCCTAAGGTGTACGTTTGACGTTAAACAAACTGTACTACTCAGTTTGCGTGTGTGTACAAGTGTACAGGTGTGATACTGTTAGTTACGTACGCCCATCCACCAGGGCAAAGTCATACCACATCGAATGGGAAAAAAAGGTTTTTAACTGTCTTGAGGCCAAAAACCGCATAAAAAGCATTAATCACATCGGCTTTTATTTGTACTGAGACCGAAAACCGCATAAGTAGCATGAATCCGTGTGACTGCCACGAAACGTGTTCAGTATAGTGGTCACCGTTTTGTGCAACAAGCTGAAATTGAGAAACAGCATATCCACAAGTGATCGAAGTGTTTCCGGGGTCACGTTCAGAATGTGTTACACAATGTGTGCCTTCAATGCACCTAAGTTTGCAATCGGAACACTGAACACAACATCTTTCAGATAGCTCCACAACCTGCGATCAGGTGATGGGGACGGCCAGGCTGTAGGAAACTGGCGGCTGATAATTCTGTCACTTCCAGAATGGAGCTTCAGCAGCTGCTTAACTGGATTTGCAATGTGCGGAGTTGCGCTATCGTGCATAAAAATAATCCCATGCACAGTTCCACGCTGTTGGACAGCTGGAATGACGTGTAGCGCAAAAGACACTCACAGCGCTAACCAGTGACGGTTGATAAATGATGCCGTAAACCCACACCACCCAGTGACCTTTTCAGGGTGACGTGGTACTGGTTGACTTGCTTATGGATTTTCCATTGCCCACATGCGACGATTCTGTGTGTTTATATAATCTGTTAGATGGAAGTAGGCTTCGTCTATCCACAAAATCGACCACTTCGGTGCGAGCAAGAAATTCTGAAGCAAAGGTCTCTCTTGCTGGCAAGGTCAACTGGAAGCACTTGGGTAATTTTGAATGGATAGCCAAAATGGATGTTTCGTAGGATTTTACGCAGTGTGCTCACGGGTGTTTCCAATGTACAGGCATGCACTACACGTTTGCACACCACCACTCGTCTCCTCCTGCATTGCTGTGCCACCGCTTTCACTACTGTCGAATCAGTTCACTTCCTCCCTCCACCAGGTTTCACACCAAAAGAAACCGTCTCTTCGAATTTCCTAAGCATGTTCTCCAGACGCACTGCAGTCGTCGGACCAACGCCTTTCCTTCAAACCCTTCAGTGTCCGGAACTTCTGCAGAGCGACGTGTGGAAAGTTATCATTCTTGTGCCACTGCTTTACAAGCAGACAGCGATCTTGCATTGAGGCAGTCATTGCGAACGGCGCACACGCGAAACGATGAAAAACCGCGTAATCGGCATGTTTAAGCCAACTTCAATGGGTTTTGCGCATAACAGGTGTTTTCGTTTATGAGTTCTGTCACAAACAGAGCAATCTACCGATCAATTCTCGCTCTATATTTTTTTTCTTTTGCCATATGCTTTCCCCATTCTCCGATAATATTCCGTTGCAATTTGACGTCATTTTGACCAGTGGTGTTATATCTACAGCGATTTGAAAGTTTAATTATAATCATTCTGTATAACAACCCCTACATATTACTCCCACAAGGATAACGAAGACAAGGTAGGACTGATTACAGCAAGCACAAAGGTGTTCAAGCAATCATTGTTACACGATCAATTCTTGAACTGAACTGGAGAAAGCGCTAACAGTTAGTACAACGAGACCCTCTGCTATGGACTTCACTAAAGTCGTATGTCATTAATGGCTGGGGTACCCCGAATGGTAGGTTCAACTGCCTAATTTGAGATGTTTTGGTTGTCCTTCGCGCTCTCAGGCAGCTATCCTTCGCAAAGTGTGAACGGTGTTTGTATGTATACCTCTGAAGCGTATGCGACTACAATACGTGCCAGTGGAGACCAATGTTCGTGTTGGAGATGAAGAGAACAAGCAGAGGTTGAAAACCTGTGCCGACACATGGACTACACCTTTCGAAAAGCATCAAGTAGAACAACGAGTTTAACGTCCCATCCGACTGTCGGAACACAGTCAACAGTGTCAGAATCCCTCACTTCGTGAAACACTGCGGAGAAGTTCGGTATTAATCTAGGACACTGACGCTAACACTTAACACCTCTTCTCCCTCCGCCGGCCAACTAGTGGGAGTAAAAATTTTTATCCAACACCAGGTTTCAACCCGGCACACTTCCGGGTTAAGCGTAATTGCACAGGGGTGCGTTACCCTCAGCTAAGGGGGCACCAGTGTTTGCACTGTGGCTTGCAGAGTATGTACGTAGATATTGGCCTAAAATATCGCCTGATCCTACATTATGTAATTTTTAAAATTCAGAATGAATTTTTCATCCTGCAGCAGAGAGTACGCTGGTTAAAACAGTGTGCAGGAATGGCAATCGAACCAAAGACCATTGTTTCCCGAGAAAAAGTGCTGTGCCGACTGAGATTCCCGAGCACGGCTCACAACCCGTCAAGGGGCCTTTCTTGCACCAGCTCTTCAGTTTTACTTTCCAAACATCACTGAATTTGTCCTTTGAAATTTTCGGGCCTTGTACTTCTGCAAGAATAGATATTGTGGAGGCATGGTTTAGACACAATGTGTGGGTTCGTTTCCCGAATGAATTTTTCATGATCAAGCACTGAATGTGTTAATACGCAGTTTAACGGTAGATTAAAAGTGTGTACCGGACCGGAAGTCGAAACCGGAAGCAAGTGTTGTACTAGCTGATCTACCCAAGCACGATTAACGACCCACCCTCACAGCTCCACTTCCGACAGTGCTTCATCTCCTTGAAGGGAAGAGGTTCACTCAGCAAATTTCTTATCAGCGCACTCTGTACTACATTATATAAAACTGACTCTGGGTACGCCCCTGACTGTGGCTAAGCTATGTCTCAAGAAGCAATTTAATGTGAGGGTGCTAGTCCTGTTATGCATGCAAGAAAACTTCCGTAAAGTTTGGAAGGTAGAATATGTGGTTTATGTGGAAATACAGCTATAAGGAGCTGTATTCAATAGTGGTATGGTAGCTTAGTGGGTAGCGCAAATTCTGCGAAAAGGTAAAGCTGCCGGGTTTGATGGTGGTGGTGGTGGTGGTGGTTAGCGTTTAACGTCCCGTCGACAACGAGGTCATTAGAGACGGAGCGCAAGCTCGGGTTAGGGAAGGATTGGGAAGGAAATCGGCCGTGCCCTTCTCAAAGGAACCATCCTGGCATTTGCCTGAAACGATTTAGGGAAATCACGGAAAACCTAAATCAGGTTGGCTGGAGACGAGATTGAACCGTCGTCCTCCCGAATGCTAGTCCAGTGTGCTAATCACTGCGTCACCTCGCTCGGTATCCCCGGGTTTGAGGTTCCATGGGGCACACAGTTTTAATTTGTCATCAAGTTTCAGTTTTGTTGATGTTTGGGAAAGTCGCAGTTTTGAAATCCCTTCCAACAACTTAGGGTGAGCTATCATATAGGAGCAACAGACTATGAAGTAAATCCAGGCATACTCCCGGAAGCACGGGACTAGTTTAACGATTGTTTGATAAATGGGTGCCGGCCGCGGTGGTCTAGCGGTTCTAGGTGCGCAATCCGGAACCGCGCGACTGCTGCTGTCGCAGGTTCGAATCCTGCCTCGGGCATGGATGTGTGTGATGTCCTTACGTTAGTTAGGTTTAAGTAGTTCTAAGCCTAGGGGACTGATGACCACAGATGTTAAGTCCCATAGTGCTCAGAGCCATTTGAACCATTTTGATATATGGGTATTTTGACCCTAACATAATATCAAACAGTGAAGTACGGTTGCATTTGCTTGGATGTGGAATATATAATCATGTGAAAGCGAATGGTTGTTTTGAATATATAAACTTTGTATCTCCACGCGTAAGTCAGCCGGCCGCTGTGACAGAGCGGTTCTGTCGCTTCAGTTCGGAACCGCGCGGCCGCTACGGTCGCAGGTTCTAATCCTACCTCGGGAATGGATGTGTGTGATGTCCTTACTTTATTTAGGTTTAAGTAGTTCTAATTATAGGGGACTGAAGACCTCAGATGTTGATTCCCATAGTGCTTACAGCCATTTGAACCATTTTCGCATAAGTCAAAATTAGCCACAAGTTTCTGTCTCCATCCCCGTACAAGATGCAGTCGTATGAAATCGGATGATTGGTTTCCAAACGGCTCGTAGTAAACGTGTGATCTGTTCCGAGTTTGTATCAATAGAACAGAATCGTAGCCCTGTCGGCCTATTACAAATCACACGAAGCTGGTGCTGCTGTGTTGCTACGTCTGCCGCTTCTGTAGGCAGGAATTCTCGCCCTCATTGAACGGGGCCCTTTGTGCAGTTAATGAGTGGCCCCAATTAGATAACCGGCCGCGCCGCTGTACGCTAGGGGCCCCATTAATGCAGACGAGCAACGGATCTCTGAAGCGAATGCCCGGCAGCTCTGGGCTGCAATGTTGATAGTCTGTTCAACGAACAACGGGTATGGCTCGGTGGCTACGGTATTGGTTTAATAGTTACGGCGTTGTAGCACGCTTAGCTAAAGAGACGTCATCACTGAAAATGCGACGTTAAAATATTTGCCTTCCATTACACTTTGGGATCGGACATTTCACACTGTGTTCCATGAGACCATGAAATAAGTACATGCTGGACAGGGCGACTCGCTTATGAACTCCTGTATTTTTATTACATGAACCATTCATGATATCGAATAGAGGTTTTCCGACATGTTTTTGAAGGCTAGTCCAGTGATACAACGGATCGTAATGTAGCAGTCGAAACTTCTCGCGAAAATATCGGAGAAGTGAGCTGAAATTTGTAGGCAAGGGCCTCAACTGGCTGTTAAAGACTAAACACTGCACAGTGTTGCAGTAACGATATGGGCTTTTGTTTTAATGACTGCCACCCCAGGTCATGTATCAAATCGGTGGAACACTCTCCCCTGTTTCGCGATAGTACGAAACTAACTCCCCTTCTTTGAACTGTTTCCATATTCTCCGCCAAAAAAAAGATAGTCATCTTCTCCGAGCTGGTTCATCACTGTACGCAGAACACATTGTTGTAAGATGTGTTCATATCCTGCAGCATTTCGAGTTTTCATAATCACAAGGGGACCACAAGGGAAACGTCTCCCAAGGCTTAACACGATCTATTGCGTGTTTCACTGTTGGCATTACACCTGATGGCAAGTGATCTTCTCCGTGCATTTTCGAAGTCGAAACTATTCCTTCGGATCGCCATTGGGTTTATGGTGGTTCATCAATCGTTTCTAGTTATATCTCGTATAGTGATTTCGCTCTTTATACACAGCTAAAGTACTCCTTAGAACTGACTACAAATAGGTGTGACATAAAAGTAGCTGCTCCTCCATTGTAGACCGTTGTTTGTAACGTCCTGTACACACTCATTGTGCCATCTATACTGCCTGTAGCACTTCGGAACTCACGAGAGATTCCTTCTGCCGGTTTCTGTCGATTTGGTACGACCAGGCTCCCCAATGCACGACTGTCTCGGTCCGCGAGTACTTGACTGTCTGGTCTTTGTTTAGCTGTGACTGTTCCTTCGTTTCTCCGCTACATGGTCTCAACGGTCGACTGAAGCTCTGAAATGTCCCTGAGAGCTCTGTTACTCGGCTAACATCCATTGACCAGTTCACATTCGAGTTCACTGAGCCCTCCTGAGTGAGCAAAACTGCTGCTACCGTTTTTATACTGCCAACACATTACTTCCCGCCTCCTTTAGATAGGGGTTCCAATACCTTCGATCAGATACTATATTTCCAGGCACAGAAACCATTGCTGAGCTCATGCTTTTGGCGTACTTGTAAGTGGTAGAGCATTATAGCTTTTCCTTAAAAGTGCAGCATATAATGACGGAGCCTGACCTGAGAAACAGACGATTCCTGCCGCGCGAGCTTTCAGTTGTATTTCATATATCGGATAATTTTGCGAAAAGTTTCGGTGGCACCATGGACGTGCTTTATATCATCGTACTCGTCTTTTCAAGAGCTTTCGACTTCCGTTAAAAAGTATATCGTTCTATTAAATTTCGTAGGTGAAGTACAAATGCAACAAAGTTTCGAGCTCCTCTGCTCCCATCGATTTATCGATTTGAGCTGTTCATGGGAAAACAGTGCTGCAAGCATTAGATGATTATCAATGGATATCATCCTCATTTACACATTTAGAGCCTTTTATAACAGTTCCACTTCCTCATTCGAATGAAAATGTGTTATAAAAACAGAAGTACAACATTAATTTACTTATGTATAACAAATCAGTCGAAACTGAAACGCGATACTTATTGGAATTAAGGAAATATTGGAAGGGAGGACCCAGCAATATGCTTTTCTTTTCATACAACTTGTTTATTTAACAATATGTAAACTGTGTTTTACAGATAATCGAAGCATTTTACCATAAAACTTTATTTAACAAAAGGAACAAATTTGCTAAATTATTTTAACCTTAAACTTTAAGTTGAACAAGCTTTTAATATTTGCAAAAGAAATCAGAACTGCTGCATTGCAAACAGCAAACAATACGACAATGATTACAAGACGGCCTCACCTGCAGCCCATTCATTATCAAGTGAAACAGCTCTGTTTGCTACCACGCTGGACACAGTCTGCCATTAAATGCCGTTCCGCAACACATAAAAACTACACTCCTGGATATGGAAAAAAGAACACATTGACACCGGTGTGTCAGACCCACCATACTTGCTCCGGACACTGCGGGAGGGCTGTACAAGCAATGATCACACGCACGGCACAGCGGACACACCAGGAACCGCGGTGTTGGCCGTCGAATGGCGCTAGCTGCGCAGCATTTGTGCACCGCCGCCGTCAGTGTCAGCCAGTTTGCCGTGGCATACGGAGCTCCATCGCAGTCTTTAACACTGGTAGCATGCCGCGACAGCGTGGACGTGAACCGTATGTGCAGTTGACGGACTTTGAACGAGGGCGTATAGTGGGCATGCGGGAGGCCGGGTGGACGTACCGCCGAATTGATCCACACGTGGGGCGTGAGGTCTCCACAGTACATCGGTGTTGTCGCCAGTGGTCGGCGGAAGGTGCACGTGCCCGTGGACCTGGGACCGGACCGCAGCGACGCACGGATGCACGCCAAGACCATAGGATCCTACGCAGTGCCGTAGGGGACCGCACCGGCACTTCGCAGCAAATTAGGCACACTGTTGCTCCTGGGGTATCGGCGAGGACCATTCGCAACCTTCTCCATGAAGCTGGGCTACGGTCCCGCACACCGTTAGGCCGTCTTCCGCTCACGCCCCAACATCGTGCAGCCCGCCTCCAGTGGTGTCGCGACAGGCGTGAATGGAGGGACGAATGGAGACGTGCCGTCTTCAGCGATGAGAGTCGCTTCTGCCTTGGTGCCAATGATGGTCGTATGCGTGTTTGGCGCCGTGCAGGTGAGCGCCACAATCAGGACTGCATACGACCGAGGCACACAGGGCCAACACCCGGCATCATGGTGTGGGGAGCGATCTCCTACACTGGCCGTACACATCTGGTGATCGTCGAGGGGACACTGAATAGTGCACGGTACATCCAAACCGTCATCGAACCCATCGTTCTACCATTCCTAGACTGGCAAGGGAACTTGCTGCTCCAACAGGACAATGCACGTCCGCATGTATCCCGTGCCACCCAACATGCTCTAGAAGGTGTAAGTCAACTACCCTGGCCAGCAAGATCTCCGGATCTGTCCCCCATTGAGCATGTTTGGGACTGGATGAAGCGTCGTCTCACGCGGTCTGCACGTCCAGCACGAACGCTGGTCCAACTGAGGCGCCAGGAGGAAATGGCATGGCAAGCCGTTCCACAGGACTACATCCAGCATCTCTACGATCGTCTCCATGGGAGAACAGCAGCCTGCATTGCTGCGAAAGGTGGATATACACTGTACTAGTGCCGACATTATGCATGCTCTGTTGCCTGTGTCTATGTGCCTGTGGTTCTGTCAGTGTGATCATGTGATGTATCTGACCCCAGGAATGTGTCAATAAAGTTTCCCCTTCCTGGGACAATGAACTCACGGTGTTCTTATTTCAATTTCCAGGAGCGTATATAAGCACCGTTTTGACAAGACTGATTCAATTACTCAGCTGATGACTCAACTTTTAAACTGAAAGCTGTATGTCGAAAGGTTCAGGGTTAAGATGCGCTCCTGTGGTTCAAGGTTAAACATATTAGCAAACACTATGACAATTATAAGATTTATCTCAAAGCCACCAACTTCGTAACTTCAATCAGCAACCTAGTTGCTACTGGATCCGAACCCGCCCCTCTCGCAATTTTATTTTGACTAAAGCCTTGGTGACAGTTAGCTGTTACTATTTTCAAAGTTTATCTGATTGTCAGATTTAAGAAACGTCTTAAAACATTACTTGTGAACACTTCTTACAAGAGAACTCATTCGGTGGAACAACAAGATCCAGGCCGGCCGTAGTGAGCGAGCGGTTCTAGGCGCTTCAGTCTGGAATCGCGCGACCGCTACGGTCGCAGGTTCGAATCCTGCCGCGGGCATGGATATGTGTGATGTCTTTAGGTTAGTTAGGTTTAAGTAGTTCTAAGTTCTAGGGGCTGATGACCTCCGCTGTTAAGTCCCATAGTGCTCAGAGCCATTTGAACCATTTTTGAACAAGATCCAGCAAAAATACACCAATAATGACAATGTCTTTCAAACACAGAAAGGAACAGCTTAGTAAAACAGGTTGTTCGCATTATAGCTAATGACTGAGAAATGTCTTTACAATCAAAGAATTGAACCTGTTAACAGCTAAGTCTAATCACAAGGCCCCTCTTTTTTTAACGGCAACCTGTGCCTCAGTAAAAGTGTTCCGGCTGTATTTACGACCAAAAGCTGATTAATTGGAACGTTAACGATCGGGTACAAACCAGAATCGGAGAGGCTATATAATAGGACAGATTTTTAAACGACAGCTAGTGTCTTAGTACATTAGTACTGTCTAAATTTGTGACCAAAGAGCCGACCGAGTAAGACTCTGAGAGTCGGGTACAAACTAAAAAATAATAAGAGGGGCACGTAGACAATGAAACAATCACCATGAGGGTTACAGAGCGTCACTCCCCCTTATCAGCAAGCAGATCCATGAATCCACGGTGCGTCGCAGCTGTTACTGAGTGGTGCTGATGAAAGCCCGGTAGAAGAGGGCAGCCAGGCCACGGGCGGTCGTCCGACGCGAATGTTGCCAACCAGTTGATGGGAAGTCGGCCTGCTGCTTGTTGTCGACGCTGACCCGGTGAAGCACTCCGGTATGTTCGCCCTACGCAGGCCCTACTTGGGTAGCTCGTGGCAAACGACCGCCCGGACCTCGTGACCCACTCTGTGGCGACGCTTCTGCCAATCCCCAGACTACGTCCCCCCTGTCAGGCCAGCGATCCCCGAGTATATGGCAAGCAAAGACCCTCTAAGGGCACAACCAACTCTTCCTCTCGAGCCGCTAGAGGGATAGTCGATACTACACCTTAGCCAGTGGTGCCAGACAGAAGAATCTACTAACTGAATGGCGCCAAACATTTAGAGACTGAATTAAATATTGCATTATCGCGAAGTCTGCAAGCAGATCAGTTCGTTGGCGTTGTTTTGTCTACACAGGTGTTCTGAAAACGACGTGAACGTGTGTTAACTTGAATAAGTTTTGCTTAAGGTGAATCACAACACATACAAACGTCATACACCACTAAAAGAAAGTGAATTTCTGTAGGCGACTCTTTCACCTAACGCCATCTTTGCGCATGCCTAACACTTTAGCCAGCTACCCTTTTCTACAAAAGCAGCAGCTATCTGAATGTAAATTCATGATTCGCTTGGACCAGTAGGAAAACGTACCTCAAAGTTCAGTTCGATGGTACTTCCTTTGCCAGGGTTTTAATCGGAGTGAACATGGCAGTGAACATGTTTACAGACGGAAGTGATCATTTTCGCGTACGTCTCAGGAATCCACATCTTTCCAATTAGCAGTATAGTTTCAAACAAATACAAATTCGTGATCGCAGGAAGCAGCACAATAATCGTCACGCAGAGAAGAGAAGTATATAGAAAAGAATTCACATCTTACTCAAAGCTGACAACGAGGTTTCTACGTCTTAAGTCCATCGATCATCTAATATAGTAGAAGTAAGGAGGAAAGATAACTGTTATGTCGTAGACAGCTAACGTCATTAGAGACGGAGTTTTACACGGACATTTTATTATTGTATGGGAAGGAAGCGACTTGGTATTTCCAGAAACCATTCTGTCATTCATTGAACTGCGAAACTACGGAAAACCCTAATTTGTACAGCTGGCTCTGGGGTTGAAACTGGGCCGGTACGACATGAGTCTCACATTCGGGAGGCCGACGGTTCAATCCCGCGTCCAGCCATCCTGATTTACATTTTCTTTGACTGCCCTAAATCGCTCCAAGCAAATGCCGGGATGGTTCCTTTGAAAGGGCACTGCCGATTTCCTTCCCTAATCCGATGAGACCGATGACATCGCTGTCTGGTCTCCTCCCTCAAAACAAACCCCACAAAAAATATGAGTCTAGTATATGAGACACTAGGCCATCATCCGTATTGCAATAGTAGCTATAACAGATGAAAATTGTAGGATTCCTGAAAGCGCAGAATAGGAACATTTATCTTCAAATGAGACATTTAATAATACTAATGATCAGGAAACTAAATGAAGCAAGATGTAACAATATCAGATTGCTAATGTCGGCAGTGGCCGGCTACTGAACGAAGATGAACGACTTTTGACTGCACATAGGCCTGTTGATTTCAGCTATAGCTTTCCAAAGTTTTCTCGACAGTTAAGCCTAACTTTATTCCTAGCCTAACTTTATTACTAATCTCAATTACTCTTTATCCTCTCTCATTCCTACTACCAAACCGTTATTCTTTTGTTCTATTTTACTCCTTCCTCTACAGCTGGATTCCAGGCCCACGTGACTGGCAGATTTTCATCTTGCTTTAGGTACCGGATTACTCCTTCATTATCCTCATGCACTATCACTATCTCATTATCTTCTACTTGCAACATCAGTATGAACATTAACTATTCCAGTCAGCCTAAGTTTCGATTGTGATGACAACATCCCTTTTGTTGAACCGTTTGCAGCAACTCACTCTCCTCACTTCCTTCTACTCACAACGAATACTAAGGTGATGCAGTCCGAAAACGAAGTAGGTTCCAGTACACTTGTTCGCCCACTGCTCGAATACTGCTCACCGGTGTGGGAACCGTACATGATGGTGTTGATAGAAGAGATAGAGTAGATCCAACGGAGAGCAGAGCTCTTCGTTACAGGATCAGTTAGTAATTGCGAAAGCGTTACGGAGATGACCGATAAACTCCAGTGGAAGACTCTGCAAGATAGACGCTTTTGTTGAAGTTTCGAGAACATTCCTTCACAGAGGAGTCAAGCGGTATATTGCTCCCTCCTACGTATATCTCACGAAGAGACCATGACGATAAAATCGGAGAAATTAGAGCCTACACAGAGGCATGCCGACAATCTTTCTCTCCACGAACAATACGAGACTGGAATAGAAGGGAGAACCGATAGAGGTACTCAAGGTACCCTCGGCCACACACCGTCAGGTGGCTTGCGGAGTATGGATGTAGATGTAGATGTAGAAAAAATTTCTGAGAATGTTCGTTTGGTCACAGTATTGCATGGTATTGAACCATGGTCTGTGGGAAAACCGGAAAAGGAGAGAGTAGAAGCGGCTGGGATGTGATGCCATAGAAAGATGTCGAACATTAAGTGGACTGATAAGAAATTACGAGGTCTTCTGTATTATCTGAGTACAAAGAAGTATTTCAAAAACACCGAAATATAAATATTTGATAGGAGAGCTGATAAGAATTCCCCTCATACTGGAGATGCACGGGAGAGTTAGAAACACTAGGGGAACACAGAGATGGGGATATATCTAAGAAATAACACATGAACAGGGTGGTCTGGGAAGTCGTAGTCTGCTGGCGGCCACATGAAACTAGTCAGAGGTAACATACACTCCTGGAAATGGAAAAAAGAACACATTGACACCGGTGTGTCAGACCCACCATACTTGCTCCGGACACTTCGAGAGGGCTGTATAAGCAATGATCACACGCACGGCACAGCGGACACACCAGGAACCGCGGTGTTGGCCGTCGAATGGCGCTGGCTGCGCAGCATTTGTGCACCGCCGCCGTCAATGTCAGCCAGTTTGCCGTGGCATACGGAGCTCCATCGTAGTCTTTAACACTGGTAGCATGCCGCGACAGCTTGGACGTGAACCGTATGTGAAGTTGACGCACTTTGAGCGATGGCGTATAGTGGGCATGCGGAAGGCCGGGTGGACGTACCGCTGAATTGCTCAACACGTGGGGCGTGAGGTCTCCACAGTACATCGATGTCGTCGCCAGTGGTCGGCGGAAGGTGCACGTGCCCGTCACCTGGGACCGGACCGCAGCGACGCACGGATGCACGCTAAGACCGTAGGATCCTACGCAGTCCCGTAGGGGACCGCACCGCCACTTCCCAGCAAATTAGGGACACTGTTGCTCCTGGGGTATTTGCTCCTGGGGTATCGGCGAGGACCATTCGCAACCGTCTCCATGAAGCTAGGCTACGGTCCCGCACACCGTTAGGCCGTCTTCCGCTCACGCCCCAACATCCTGCAGCCCGCCTCCAGTGGTGTCGCGACAGGCGTGAATGGAGGGACGAATGGAGACGTGTCGTCTTCAGCGATGAGAGTCGCTCCTGCCTTGGTGCCAATGATGGTCGTATGCTTGTTTGGCGCCGTACGGGTGAGCGCCGCAATCAGGACTGCATACGACCGAGGCACACAGGGCCAACACCCGGCATCATGGTGTGGGGAGCGATCTCCTACACTGGCCGTACACCTCTGGTGATCGTCGAGGGGACACTGAATAGTGCACGGTGCATCCAAACCGTCATCGAACCCATCGTTGTACCATTCCTAGACCAGCAAGGGAACTTGCTGTTCCAACAGGACAATGCACGTCCGCATGTATCCTGTGCCACCCAAAGTGTACTAGAAGGCGTAAGTCAACTACCCTGGCCAGCAAGATCTCCGGATCTGTCCCCCTATTGAGCATGTCTGGGACTGGATGAAGCGTCGTCTCACGCGGTCTGCACGTCCAGCACGAACGCTGGTCCAACTGAGGCGCCAGGTGGAATTGGCATGGCAAGCAGTTCCACAGGACTACATCCAGCATCTCTACGATCGTCTCCATGGGAGAATAGCAGCCTGCATTGCTGCGAAAGGTGGATATACACTGTACTAGTCCCGACATTGTGCATGCTCTGTTGCCTGTGCCTATGTGCCTGTGGTTCTGTCAGTGTGATCATGTGATGTATCTGACCCCAGGAATGTGTCAATAAACTTTCCCCTTTCCTGGGACAATGAATTCACGGTGTTCTTATTTCAATCTCCAGGAGTGTAGTTAATCCAAAGTACCGAATGGTTCAAGTGATTCCTCGCGAGACGTTAGTGTTAACTGGGCTTCATGGTGATTCATTTATTTATTTATTTATTCAGTTGTACCTCTTTGTTATTAACACAGAACCATTGGTAGTATGCTCCTAGAGCTTGCCAAACATTTTTTTAATTTTTTAAAAAGTTTTCTGCACCCATTTCGATTTCGTTTCTCTCACTTCACGTTTATTTCAGCCGTAAAAGTCGTACAATGCGATATACTTGCCTCCTATTGAATAATTTTTTACTTCCTATTCTGCCGATCCATTGAAGTATGTGTCTCTTACCCAAGGTTTCTTCGAAGTTACTCTCCTTGTAGCTATATTTCATGCCCACCATCTGTCACTGCCCTCCATTTGATACATCCATTCCTCTTATACAGAACTGCCTGCTATCACATTCTAAATCGGCAGGTTTAGAAACTTCAGCATCTCATTCTTAATGAGCACTTTTGTGTCCCATTTCTTTAGCTGCACCAAGCTACACAATGGAACAGTTGTTACTGTTCCTAGGTTTCGAGGGACAGCAAATAACTGCAAATTGAAAATGGAGCTAACTCTACTCTGGACTGAAAAGGTTAACTAAAAGTAGGCAGCCAATTTTTTCTCCTGGCAATCTGTGCTGTTATGCGAATAATTCAAGTGGTAGTTCGTACCCATTGCACTAGCTGGTGGTGACAAATCATGCTGTTTGCACTTGGTACACGGGTAACTACATGCTAGAGTGATCTAAGCGCCACAGTGAGTTTCACTTTAGTCTGCTGCCCTTTCAGTTTATTATTTCTCTTAGGTTTATGTGATTTGGATATTGGATTTCAAATTTCCAGTTCATCAAATGAAGAGTAGAAACGGAATCTGGAACAAGAGTAATGAGCAGTTTAGAAGGCCTACACAACTAAGAAAAGTATAATAAGAAAGTGGCAGAAGAAGATGACATTTTTCATTTAAGGAGACCTAAATATCATATTTATCTTCACATACAAACTTAACCTTTATTTATGGAGTAACGATTGTGTAGGACGTTTTAAATGCAGTATGGTTTCGATTTTATATGCTTCCCTGCGTGATAATCGTAACTTTAAAGCCGCAGAACACAGGAATCATTGGCCTGAGCAAAGCTTCCTTGTCTCAGAGAGTGATTATACTCTGATCGGGAAACATTTGAAACCTGCTAAACCTCCAGCATTGAAAACGTATTGCTAGACCATATCGACTATACAAGTTTTAGATCAACACGACAAAACTTATTCGATATTGGCAGTACCTTAGGAGAACGTATAGGCTCGCGGAGGCTTCATTGGTGATCGCAAGGAAATATACAGGAGTCTTTTATTACAAGAAAACCTGTAATGTCCTCCTCCATTGTGAGAATATTCTGTCTCGAGAAATCATTCTCCATCACATGTGACCAATGGAATCTTCGTTCTTGGCTTCTGTAGTTCTCTTCAATGAAGAGGAAGACATTGGTGCTATGCGTAACTTTTTTATAAATGATTAAATGTTCTTGCACAAAAGTATTTCGTGTTTCTAATAACATGTTTAACAAATTTAAATGGATTACGCTGGACAACCCCAAATGGACTTAGATGTATGACTGGAAAAATTCTAAAACATCCCTTTTATGCGGTTATCTAAAAACTGTTACTGTAGCTTCCTGAGAAGTTCATCATTCTAAGCGGTTAGCAGAGTTATACATAAAAAAATTATATAAATTCTTACCACCACTCCGCATGTTTGCTCTCTAGGAAAAGAAGCTCTCTGACGTTTAAGAAGTATCACAAGTGCCGAACTTCGAGAAACGCCCTGAACCTCAGTGAGAATCAAGCCTATTTGCTGTAATGTGATTAAAGCTGTGTTCTGCAACTTAGTCGTCAAGCACGACTGAGGCCAACCGAATATATTTATGTAATAGTTGCGAAGTGAGGTACTAAACGCTGTTAGTTCCATGACTATGCAGTTTCCATTCACAGGTATGTAGAGAGAGAGGGGAGGGGGGGGGGGGGGTGAGCATAGTGTCTGAACAGTCGAGAAACACGACTAAAGTTCCATAGAATTTGTTGAACTCCACTAAACAAATCATTCTCTGTGCAATTAAGAAGCATGATATTACTTGTTTTTTGCATATAAATCTACAATTTCAACTTATGCTCTTTTAGCTACACAAAATGTATAAATTTGTAATGTATTAGACATATATTGCTTTTTATAAGTCCACATTGCTTTATGTATGTATTTATTTACAATTTATCTTTTAGTTGGAACAGGAGACAGAACTGACTGCCCGTTAATGTACTGAAGCTGCTCGGTTTTTTACGTTTGTCAATACCCGACAATCACTGTATCGTAAAAAATTAGTCTCGCCGCAGATACTTTCCTTCCGTTATAATATAACGGAAGCAAGGATTTATTTTGACAGATTGAGTATGGTTTACTAGCTTATGTAGAATTTAATTTTCAGTAATTCACGCTCCAGTACCTCACTTTAACAGCGCAGTTTCGGGATGAAGCCGTGTGGACGCTATCCTAATATTAGCTTCGTTTCTCCTCCTCGTGCTGGCCAGTCACCACAACGCGAGCTGCAATATTGTTAACGACACATCCGTGGTGCGGTGCATGTGCTTTGCTTACGTCGGTAACCGCTTCACGGCTCTTTGACACATCCGTGGCTGACGGTGCGAAAATTTAGTCAACCGGACACACACGTGCTGGCTAACCATGCTTCTGATAGCCGGTAAGCGTAATATCGTTCCTTGTTATGGAAACTAAACGAAATTATACCGGGTCACTTGACCACTGACAGCAGTGGCCTGCATTTCGAATCCCTGCGCCACCAATAAGCACTTCCTATCGTTCTCCTAATAAGACTCCGTCGGTAATCAAGTGGCATTAATCTGACAAGAGAATCATACGCACAACAGATCCAAAGAATTAGCTGACCTTTCGTATAACTGTGGTTCGTACAGAAAACTTTCATTAGAATTTTTTTTCCGAGAATGCATACTGCTTTATGTGTAATGGTATGAATTGTGTCAACTTCCAACTATAGCCTTCTTCTTATTATAACGACTGTGAAGCATGTTTCCTGTCGCAGACTTGCAATACTTCTTTTACACTTCTGTCTTTGTTGTCCAATGCTTCAGTGCACTTCTATAACTCCGTAATATTTTCAAAACGTGTGATACGTTGGCTACAGTAGTTAATAATAATATACGAAAAATAAATATATGTAGCAGCCTCGACAGCTTTCAAATCAACAACCGGAATTTGTAACGATTAACTGTCGTGCATTAAATCTGCATATTATTATAAATACCACAGCGTGATTATACGAAAAAAATTACAAATGATCACTCTTCCCTAATTACAACATGCAGTTGTCCGTCTTGACGCTAAAGGCAATGCTAAACTGAACGACGGACCGGCTGCTCTGCTCTAATCCAATACCTGAAATAAATTACTGATCTAAACGCACCTGTGAGAAATCACTGCGCTGCAAATGTGCTTGACATTAATGTAACTGCTTGCCAAAACTCAGAATGTTTGTAATGAAAACAAGAAAATGACCACACTACACTGCGGTGCATGTCAGCAATATTACGCTAATTTCAGCCACAAGCGCTAATACAAAACACGACGCCCAGAGATTAAATAATTGGAAATGTGGTTTTAAACTAAAGATGTATTAAAACTCAAAACTATACAAGTAATTGAAATTATATTAGCATGATAACTTCCTATTTTAGGCATTGTCAGAAACATTGAGACAGACACAAGCGTGAACTAAAGAGAAGCCGGTACACGATTTTCATAGGGTAAAACCTGGAGACACGACGTTAATTTTGATCTGATAAGGACATTTTCCACCTGAACCAACAATGCTTTCATCGTCGCCAACAGATAGCGAATGGCGTAGATACCAGAGCGCAGCTGCATCGACATGTAGCATCAACTGATCGACTGTTGCCATCAGAGGATCACTTGAAAGATGAAAGCATATTCTGCCTACGAAAGTGACGGGCGATCGCGCTTGCGACTTACACCTTCTGAGCGCTGTCTCGTAGAGTGCATTTGTCCATGACACACTGGTTTTATGAAACTACAATGGAGTCCAGACCATTAACTGCATATAGGCGTTGATAAATATGAACGGGTACAGCTGAAAATGTGAGCCCTGACCGGGATTCCATCCTGTATCGTGTACGAATAATGATCACCATTAGAGACCAAAGACTTTAGGCACAAGAAGACACCATCATTCCGTCAACGGCCTTGTCAAAGAGGGCGGAGCAGCGGACGTAGGTTCAGGGCACTCTCCTACCCTGGGGTGGGAAACTGCCCCTAAAGGCGGAATAGTAAGAAATGAGCAACGGCACGAGGATGCAGGATGCACTGAAAACCACTGCATTAAAGGCACGTAACGTTTATCCACAGGACATGTGACCTGTAATTGAAGAAGTGATATGATGATCTCTCCATTGGCAAAAGATTCCGGAATTGTCCCCCATTTGGATCTTCGGGAGGGGACTGCCAAGGGGAAGGTTACCATCAGAAAAAGATTGAATAATGAACTGCACGGTAATATTCTATGAGTCGGGGTGTGGAAGGTCAGAAGCTTGAAAGTGGTAGCGAAACCAAATGCAAAGGCTCAGTCTGGATATAGTAGGGGTCAGTGAAGTGGAAAGAAGACAAGGATTTCTGATCAGATGAGAATAAAGAAACAACATCAGCAGGAAATGGTACAACAGGAGTAGGATTCGTTGTGAATAGGAAGGTAGGGCAGAGAGTGTGTTACTGTGAACGGTTCAGTGTCAGGCTTGTCCGTATCAGAATCGACAGCAAACCAACACCAACAACGACAGTTCAGGTATACATGCAAGCTGAAAATGTAGAGATACAGAGAATGTATGAGTATATTGAAAGAGTAATACAGTATGTAAAGGGGAATGAAAATCTAATAGTCATGGGGAACTGAAATGCAGTTGTAAGGGAAGGAGTAGAAGAAAAGGTTACAGGATAATGTGTTCTTAGGACAAGGAATGAGAGAGGAGAAAGATAAATCAAACCTCTAATAAGTTTCAGCTAGTAATAGCGAATACGCTGTTCAAGAATCACAAGAGGAGGAGGTATACTTGGAAAAACGGTGGGTGATACGGGAAGATTTCAGTTACATTACATCATGATCAGACATATTCCGAAACCAGATTCTGGATTGGAAGGCGTACCCAGGAGCACATATAGAATCCGATCCTAGATTGTAGTGATGAAGAGTAGGCTGAAGTTAAAGACATTAGTCAGGAAGAATCAATACACAAATAAGTGGGATACAGAAGTACTTACTATGGGATGACGAGATACGCTTGAAGTTCTCTGAGGCTATAAATACAGCAAAAAGGAATAGTTCAGTACGCAGTACTGTAGAAGAGGGGACAACATCTCTAAAAAGGGGCAGCACAGAAACTGGGAAGGAAAACATGTTTAGAAAGAAGGTAACTGCGAAGATACCACGATTGACAGAAGAGATACTTCAGTTGATTGATGAAAGGAGGAAGTACAAAAACGTTCCGGGAAACTCAGGAATACAAAAATACAAGCCTCTAAGGAATGAAATTAATAGGAAGTGCGTGGAAGCTCAGACGAAATGGTTGCAGGAAAAATGTGAAGACATCGAAAAAGAAATTATTGTCGGAAGGACAGACTTAGCATACAGGGAAGTCAAATCAACCTTCGGTGACATTAAAAGCAAGGGTCGTGATATTAAGATTGCAGCGGGAATTCTACTGTTAAATGCAGAGGAGAGAGCGGATAGGTGGAAAGAAAACACTGAAGGCCTCTATGAGGGTCAAGATTTGTCTCATGTGGTAGAAGAAGAAACAGGAGTCTATTTAGAAGATAAAATAAGGCAGAAGGAAAAGATAACATTCCATCATAGTTTCTAAAATCCTATACACTTGGTGTATGGATGTATGAGTCTGGCGATACACCAAGTGACTTTCGGAAAAGCACCATCCACACAATTCAGAAGACGGCAAGAGCTGACAAGTACGAGAACTATCGCCCAATCAGCTTAACAGTTCATTCGTCTAAGTTTCTTACAAGAAGAATGGGAAAGAAAATTGGGGATCCACTAGGTGACGGTCACTTTAGCTTTAGGAGAGTAAAGGCATCAGAGAGGCAATTCTGACGTTGTGGTTAATAATGGATGCAAGACTAAAGTAAAATCAAGACACTTTCATAGGATTTGTCGACCTGGAAAAAACCTAAGACAATGTAAAATGGTGCAAGATGTTCGGAATTTGGAAAAACGTGTGGGTAAACTTTAGGGAGAGACGGGTCTAATACAATTTGTACAACACTCAAGAGGGAATAAGAAAAGTGGATGACCAAGAACGGAGTGCTCTTATTAAAAAGGGTGTAAGACAAGACTGTAGGCTTTCGCCCCTTCTGTTCAATCTGTAAATCGAGGAATCAATCATGGAAATAAAAGAAAGCTTCAGGAGTGGAATAAAAATACAAGGTGAAGGGATATCAGTGATAAAATTCACCGATGACGTAACTATCCTGTGTCAAAGTTAAGAAGAAATACATGATCTGTTGAACGGAATGATCAGTCTAATGAGCATACAGTATGCGTTGAGACTAAATAGAAGAAAGACGAAGGTAACGAGAAGTAGTAGAAATAAGAACAGCTTGAAACATAACATTAGGATTAATGGTCACGAAGTAGATGAAGTTAGGGAATTCTGCTACCTAGGCAGTAAAATAACCAATGACGGACGGAACAAGGAGGACACCAAAAGCAGACTAGCACTCGCAGGAAGGGCATTCCTTGCCAAGAGAAGTCTACTAATATGAAATATCGGCGTAAATTTGAAGAAGAAATTTCTGACAATGTACGTCAGCATAGTATGGTAGTGAACCATGGACTTTGGGAAAACCGGAATAGAAGAGAACCGAAGCAATTGGGATGTAGTGCTATAGACGAATGTTGAAAATTAGGTACATTGATAAGGTAAGGAATGAGGAAGTTCTGTGCAGAATCGGTGAGGAAAGGAATATGTGGAAAACACTGATAAGGAGAAGGGACAGGGTGATAGGGCATGTGTTGAGACATTAGGGAATGACTTCCATGGTACTAGAGGGAGCTTTAGAAGGCATAAACTGTAGAAGAGGAAGAGACTGGAACACATCCAGACATCCAGCAAAATATAGAGGACGTAGGTTGCAGAAATTTTTACGAAGTCTCAGGCGGTGTTCAGGAAAGATAGATTAGGCAGAATTGGTGGTGGAGTGTTTGTGTCTGTCAGTAGTGGTTTATCTTGTAGTGAAGTCGAAGTAGATACTCCGTGCGAATTGGTATGGGTGGAGGTTATACTTAACAGCCGAATTTAGTTAATAATTGGCTCCTTCTACCGATCCCCAGACTCCGATGATACAGTTGCGGAACAGTTCAGAGAAAGTTTGAGTCTCGTAACAAATAAATACCCCACTCATACGGTTATAGTTGGTGGGGACTTCAACCTACCCTTGGTATGTTGGCAAAAATACTTGTTCAAAACCTGTGGTAGGCAGAAAACGTCTTCCGAGATTGTCCTAAATGCTTTCTCCGAAAATTATTTCGAGCAGTTAGTCCACGAACCCACGCGAATTGTAAATGGTTGCCAAAACACACTTGATCTCTTAGCCACAAACAATCCAGAGCTGATAGAGAGCATCATGACTGATACAGGGATTAGTGATCACAAGGTCGTTGTAGCTAGGCTCAATAGCATTTCTTCCAAATCCATCAGAAACAAACGCAAAATAATTTTATTTAAAAAAGCGGATAAAGTGTCACTAGAAGCCTTCCTAAAAGACAATTTCCGTTCCTTCCGAACTGACTATGCGAATGTAGACGAGATGTGGCTCAAAGATATAGTAGCAACAGCAATTGAGATATTCATACCTCATAAATTGGTAGGAGATGGAACGGATCCCCCATGGTACACAAAAATGTCCGAACGCTGTTGCAGAGGCAACGGAAAAAGCATGCGAAGTTCAGAAGAACGCGAAATCCCGAAGATGTGCTAAAATTTACAGACGCGCGAAATTTGGCACGTACTTCGATGCGAGATGCCTTTAATAGGTTCCACAACGAAACGTTGTCTCGAAATTTGGTAGAAAATCCGAAGAAATTCTGGTCGTATGTAAAGTACACAAGCGGCAAGACGCAGTCAATACCTTCGCTGCGCAGTGCCGATGGTACTGTTATCGACGACTGTGCCGCTAAAGCGGAGTTATTGAACGCAGTTTTCCGAAATTCCTTCACCAGGGAAGACGAATGGAATATTCCAGAATTTGAAACACGAACATCTGCTAGCATGAGTTTCTTAGAAGTAGATACCTTAGGGGTTGCGAAGCAACTCAAATCGCTTGATACGGGCAAGTCTTCAGGTCCAGATTTTATACCGATTAGGTTCCTTTCAGATTACGCTGATACTATAGCTCCCTACTCAGCACTCATATACAACCGCTCGCTCACCGATAGATCTTTACCTACAGATTGGAAAATTGCGCAGGTCGCACCAGTGTTCAAGAAGGGTAGTAGGAGTAATCCATTTAACTACAGACCTATATCATTGACGTCGGTTTGCAGTAGGGTTTTGGAGCATATACTGTATTCAAACATTACGAATCACCTCGAAGGGAACGATCTATTGACACGTAATCAGCATGGCTTCAGAAAACATCACTCTTGTGCAACGCAACTAGCTCTTTATTCGCACAAAGTAATGGCCGCTATCGACAGGGGACCTCAAGTTGATTCCATATTTCTAGATTTCCGGAAAGCTTTTGACACCGTTCCTCACAAGCGACTTCTAATGAAGCTGCGGAGCTATGGGGTATCGTCTCAGTTGTGTGACTGGATTCATGATTTCCTGTCAGGAAGGTCGTAGTTCGTAGTAATAGACGGCAAATCATCGAGTAAAACTGAAGTGATATCAGGTGTTCCCCAGGGAAGCGTCCTGGGACCTCTGCTGTTCCTGATCCATATACATGACCTGGGTGACAATCTGAGCAGTTCTCTTAGATTGTTCACAGATGATGCTGTAATTTACCGTCTAGTAAGGTCAACCGAAGACCAGTATCATATGCAAAGCGATTTAGAAAAGATTGCTGTATGGTGTGTCAGGTGGCAGTTGACGCTAAATAACGAAAAGTGTGAGATGATCCACATGAGTTCCAAAAGAAATCCGTTGGAATTCGATTACTCGATAAATAGTACAATTCTCAAGGCTGTCAATTCAACTAAGTACCTGGGTGTTAAAATTAAGAACAACTTCAGTTGGAAGGAACACATAGATAATATTGTCGGGAAGGCGAGCCAAAGGTTGCGTTTCATTGGCAGGACACTTAGAAGATGCAACAAGTCCACTAAAGAGCCAGCTTACACTACACTCGTTCGTCCTCTGTTAGAATATTGCTGCGCGGTGTGGGATCCTTACCAGGTGGGATTGACGGAGGACATCGAAAGGGTGCAGAAAAGGGCAGCTCGTTTTGTATTATCACGTTATAGGGGAGAGAGTGTGGCAGATATGATACACGAGTTGGGATGGAAGTCATTACAGCATAGACGTTTTTCGTCGCGGCGAGACCTTTTTACGAAATTTCAGTCACCAACTTTCTCTTCCGAATGCGAAAATATTTTGTTGAGCCCAACCTACATAGGTAGGAATGATCATCAAAATAAAATAAGAGAAATCAGAGCTCGAACAGAAAGGTTTAGGTGTTCGTTTTTCCCGCTCGCTGTTCGGGAGTGGAATACTAGAGAGATAGTATGATTGTGGTTCGATGAACCCTCTGCCAAGCACTTAAATGTGAATTGCAGAGTAGTCATGTAGATGTAGATGTAGATGTAGTAGCCGCAGAACGTGGTTACGTTATATTTGGCAATGGGGGACTGAACTGTCTACCCTTCGGCGTCAGTTGTCATGATTTTGAATTGTTGTGCTAATACATTTGTCATTTTCTGAGTTAATGTAGTAAAACGTTTGACTATTTTTCAGGAGGTCACTACTTATCATGTACCCAAGGTGGTGCTCCGGGATTTGGTATCCAAAGAGTGGGCGTCTGCATTATAAATGAAGGGTTCGTGGCCTATCTGTAGATGGCAGCGCCCCAGAACTGGCGGCCAGGTTGCGCGCGACGCTGGGTAGTCCGCACTGCCTTTCTTCGGAAACCATTTGTGAGGTGTGCGGCTCTCTCCCTGTTATTCCACTCGTATTAGATGATGTGCAACGTAATGTGTCTTTCCTAGAGGGCAACCACCCCCACCTACAAGCGTTTATTTTTAAATGAACACATCGCCGTTTGACTGTACTGTTGATTATTTAATTACGACCCAGCTTTCTGCCTTCGTGGTTGAATTTATGTCAGTAACATCTATTGCCGGATGTCGAGATGAAATTAGCCATAAATTAAGAAAATGTTCTTAATTTATGGCCAATTTTGAGCCTGACGTCCTGCAATAAACTCACTCCTGCATAAAGTCACTCAATTGAAAATGGCATAATAGGTGGAAACTTTGGTTGTGATAAAATTAACAACAGTACATTCAAATTTATTTAAAAATTATTCTATGACTGTTGCTCAGAAACATCAAATACTGTTCACCTTTAAGCAGTCATGTAGGATCCAGGAGTAGATAGCACATTGGGGCAATCGCTTAATGGATTTCAGTCATATTGAACTTATGTATTCCGGGAACTAAGAGGTTAAACCATTACTTAATGGAATAATACACTTGCAAATTAGAGCGGAATCTCTGAGATTAGAGAGTGAGGGAGTGGGGTCGGAGCTGGAAATTTCAAGTCTTCGTCAGCTCCTGGATGATAAGCGGACCGGTGACGAGTTCTTGGAGGTGTGCCCTCTGATCACTTCACCAAATTTCAAAAGCCTTGTATGTGCCTCCTGACTGGTATACCTGCGTCACCTCTTGATAACTTGCATCAAGTACAACAAGGGCTGTGACTGCTTTTCCGGTTTGAGTCTCTTCCTGGTGCCCTTCGCATACTGCAACGCGTGGTCTTTCGTTGCTGTATCCATTAAGAAAAGGGACACTGATTATCTTGGTCTCTGAAACCTTGAGATATCCGGTTTTCATAGGACAGCTCAGGGCTTGAATCATAGATAGAAATTTGTCGGCGCAAATACACAATTGGCTTGAGTAGAGGTATTATTGGCCGGTGTAGGTAGCTTCCGAGACATTGAACCAGTACGTTGAGTTTATGTATGCTGTGGCAGCTTTCGATATGGGGGTTACCGTATCTGGCGGTATCTCCAATACTTTAGAAGGAATACGCCCAGGGGATAGGTCTCACTTTGTATTTGCGCACCGCCCGAAATGATGAGCTTCAGGAATTCCTGGAGTCAATACAGGGACTGATCCTTTCTGAGGAGAAGCACAGATCAGCTTGAATTCTAGAATCGCTGCCTTTTATTCCGCGGGGTGACAAACCACGATCCGAATCTGATTCTTTCGGTCCAAGCGTTGTTCGCGTTGCGGTGCGTATGACCACCTTGTGTTGTGTGAGAGTGCCCTGTTGTGAGAAGCCCCAGGCTTAACAGCTGACAGGTTTGGGTTGGGAGTGGGGGTGGTGGAGGGGGAGGTCGAGCGCGTCAGAAGAGGTGACCAGAAAGATCTTCCCTTCCTATTTCTTCCCGTGTTGGACAGGAACCTGTTTGCGCGTTATTGGACCCTGGCAGTTCTATCTCCTTACTTGATGTAAATAATTACTGGAGTTTGGCCACATGTGTAGCTTGTCTCCCGTGCGCTCGTCTTCCCAGAGATGTAGCGCGGCCAATGGCCTAGAGTTGGCTCTGGTTGGCAGCGTACATGATAGTTTATCTGTTTTTAACGTTCTAGGCCAGTTAGACTTCTCTGATTTAACAACTTGGTGGTCACGTTATTGCTCAGAAGCGGTTTTATTCGGCGACCCGGGCTGCTTCTTCATTTTGCGAGTGGTACCTTGTTCTTTAACTTTTCTCCAGCGTGTAACATAGTTCTCTGCTACTGACCTTGGCCGAGCCTCATTAATTCTGTAATTTGCGAATCCTGGTAGTTTGCAGTTGGTCATCTTAAGCCGGGTTAAGCGGGACAGTTTTTGGAAGTGTTGCATGGGTTTCCGGATCTCTTTTCTGACAAACTGGGTGCTACTAATTTGGTTCATTATAGTTTTCGTCTAGGTGATGATGTTCCAATTCGACAGGCCCCTTATAGTTTTTCGTCATCTAAAATGAAAATTCTGAGGCAGAAAATCAGTGCTATGGTGGGAGGTGGGGTAATTAGGCCGTCCACCTCACTACATTCACCAGTATTCCTTGTTCTTAAAGCTCAGGGACATCAATATAGACCGGTATTTGACTACAGGGTACTAAACAAGATCATTTTGTCATGTCCCCTTCCCTGATCTGTTTTACGTGGCTTCCCGATGTTACTTACTTCACTGTCCTCGGCTTGAATCAAGCGTATCACCAGTTTCCCTTAACGGAGGAATGTAAGCATTTCACCGCCTTTTAATAGAGTGCTGTTCGCGCTGGCCACTAGAGTAGCTGTTCTTTCTCGTTACCTGGATCGCGTTTTGGAGAATTTGAAATTTGTGTTTGTTTACAACCGTCGTGCTTATGTGGTTCTCTATAGCCGTTCGTTCGAGGAACACCTTTGTGACCTTGGTCAAGTTATGTCCATGTGTGTTCTGCTCAGCTAACAGTGAAGCCATCCAGGATGACTCTCGACAGGCGCCAGTTCTCATTTTCGGGTCACTTCGTTTCGTATGATGGCATTAGGACAGATCGGGAACAAACAAGAGACCTGAAGAAATTTCCTCCACCTGGAAGTAAAAAGGAGAGGGTCAGCTTTATAGGAATGGCTAATTATTTTCGTAAATTCGTTCCAAATTTCACCCAAACTACTGCACCCCTTTATAATTAGAGCAGGAAAGGACAGCTTTGCGTGGGGAGAAAGTTGGCAGTTTTCTTTTGAGGCTACTAAGACCCGCATCTTGTGGTCGTGCGGTAGCGTTCTCGCTTCCCACGCCCGGATTCCGGTGTTCGATTCCCGGCTGCATCAGGGATTTTCTCTGCCTGGTGATGGCTGGGTATTGTGTGATGTCCTTAGGTTGGTTAGGTTTACGTAGTTGTAAGTTCTAGGGGACTGATGACCATAGATGTTAAGTCCCCTAGTGCTCAGAGCCATTTCAACCATTTGAGCTACTAAGAGGACCATCACAAATACTCCGGTGTTGGCTCTACCTGGTTTCGACAAGAGATTTGTTGTACAGACTGACCCTTCGAACGCTGGTCTAGCATAAGTTCTTCTCCAGGAGACGTCTCTAGGCTTTTGCCTCTAGGAGACTGATGGGTCTGCAACTTATGCATTCGATGCATGAGTGGGATGCCTTAGCCTTTCTGTTCGCCCTGGAAAAGTTTAAATTTTATCTTGAGAACAAAGAATTCGATTTACAAATCGACAATCAGATGCTGAATAGGGTTCCGGCTAGGCTGAGGAAGACTGGTACGATCTCGAGATGGGCTGTCTGCATATAAGCTTTCCGCTTCAATGTACATCTCATCAAACGCTCCGACAACCAGCTAGTAGATGTGCATAGTCGCATGTTTAAACAGGAGGACTGCGGTGCCGAAGGAGAGATAGGGGACCCTCATGTTGCTGTGTGGGGCGTACTAGCGGAAGTAGCGTTATTGTTGGGCAGCTTTAAGGGCAAACAGGATCAAGCTCTGGTGTGGCGACCCATTAAGAGCGAACTCTCGGCGCCGCCGCGGTGGTCTCGTGGTTCTAGGCGCGCAGTCCGGAACCGTTCGACTGCTACGGTCGTAGGTTCCAGTCCTGCCTCGGCATGGATGTGTGTGATGTCCTTAGGTAAGTTAGGTTTAAGTAGTTCTAAGTTCTAGGGGACTGATGACCACAGCAGTTGAGTCCCATAGTGCTCAGAGCCATTTGAACCATTTTGAACTCTTGTCCGAAGGCTGTGTACCGAAGTATTTGTTAAAGAATGAAATTTTCTGTAATCAGTAGGTGAGCTTGGTGAGCCAAGGATTGGTTTCGCTGTTGGTTCCCTCCACTGTTCATTATTTCCGTAACTCATGGTTTGGTTGTATTTTAGGCCTTTACAAAATATGAGGAAGGTGCGTTGTAGTGGGATAACTGGCCTTTGGTTAATGAGTACGAATCTTGTGACAAATGTCACCCGAATACCAACTCGCCCAGAGGATAACTACAGTCCGAGCGAGAGCTGCCCACTATGGCTTATATCCTTATTGATTTTGTAGGATGGGAACGAGATTAGTGTTTAACGTCCCGTCGATAACGAGGTCAATGGAGACGGAGTACAAGCTCGGATTATGGAAGAATGGGAAAGGAAATAGGCCGTGCCCTTTCACAGAAACCATCCCGGCATTTGTCTGAAGCCGGAAACGGGGCTGAACCGTCGTCCTCCCGAATGCGAGTCCAGTGTGCTAATCACTGCGCAACCGCGCTCGATAATTTTGTAGGACCTCTTCTCCTTACTAAGAGAGGCAACTGTTACTCTTGGTTGCTGTCGATGAGTTCTCTCAGTTTCTTTGGCTGCTCTCTACCTAGGGGGTTAAAGCCTCCGTTACCCTCCGTGACCTAATGATCATCCCTAGAGAGCGATAACTCCCAACCTTTATCTCCAGGCAGTTTAGACAATTCTGTTTCCACACTGCCATTAGCCACATTACCACCACGCCATGTTATCTTCAGGCGTTCTTTGCGGATGGCTCTGAGCACTATGGGACTTAACATCTGTGATCATCAGTCCCCTAAAACTTAGAACTACTGAAACCTAAGGACAGCACACAACACCCAGTCATCACGAGGCAGAGAAACTCCCTAACCCCGCCGGGAATCGAACCCGGGAACCCGGGCGTGGGAAGCGAGAACGCTACCGCACGACCACGAGCTGCAGACGTTCTTTGCGGAGAGGGCCAGTCTTAATCTTACATTGGCCTTAATCATACACCAAGCTAAGTCTCCATGCAGATGGGATGGCATCCTCGCCTGGCTCAGCTTCGATTTCAATTCCGCCCAGTACGAGTCACTGAAGGCTATTCCTGTCGCCCTTATAATAGCTAATCCGATTAATTCTCCCCTCTCCAACTTGGGGAGCTTTAATGACCTATTACCCACATCGATCCCCTCGGGTCTGCTGAAGGATACTTGGAAGTGGGCTAGGCAGACTACTGAATTTGTTCAACGCCATCAGGTAGACGACCCTTTTGGGGTAAAGTGGGATATGAAGTTTCTGTTAGAAAATTTGTGTGGAGTGCACAGGGTGTTGCGGCGAGTAAATTTGCTAATCAAGGAAATAGCTACTGGGAAGATTTAACAATTTCATGTTAGTCAGTTGAAACTGGTTAATTAATGTAACTTCACTTATTGCCATTCCCCCAAACAACCCAACCCAACCCAACCCTCTTATTGCCAGGAGGAATAGGGGGTGGTGCTTTCGATTTAAGCGGGTGTTGTTGAACCACGGCGTCTTCCGTGAGATCAAGCCCATGATCCTGCTGGCGCCACTTAAGTGCGCGTTCCATCGGCTCCACATCTACTCAAATCATCTTTGTTGGGTCATGTGTTCGCTCCGGGGGCTCTGTAGTGGCGAGTGGACTGTTGGACACGGAGCTGTGCGGATGTGCAAGAGTCATCGGTGTCCTGGCGGTTGCAACGAGTTAACACCTTTGACTATTGTGCTATGGGTGCCCGCATTTTCCTGTAGTGTTGACCGTTGCTACCGGCGTGTTTAGTGGGCAAGTAGTGGTTCTCTTCGCGTGCAACCTGGCTAAGAGAGCATCAGTCAATTCTAGTGCGCAAAATATGACGAGATGTATTGAACCATTTATTAGTAGCCACGAGCAGCACGGCAGTATCACCCGATGCTTACCTGGAGTCATGAAGCTAGTGGCCTCCTTGGTGTTTGTTTTAAATTATCTATGAAGGTTGTTAAATAAGTACTTTACTTAAATATTGTTAATTCGACACAGTGTGAGCTGGGTAGGAACCTAGTTTCTTTACGCCTTTTAGTGACACCTTGGGGTCCGTGTGTTTCAATCTGGAGGTTTTTGTAAGCAACAACCTAGTACACTGAAGAGCCAACGACAGTGGTACATATGCGTAATGACGTATAGGGCCCTCGAAAGCATGCAGAAGTGCCACAACACGACGTGGCATGGACTCGTCTAATGTCTGAAGTAGTGCTGAAGGCAACTCGAACCATGATCACGTAACAGTGCGACGGGTCGGAGGTTTCTTCTGAACAGCACGTTACAAGGCACCCCAGATATGCTCAATAATGTTCATGTCTGGGAAATTTGGTTGCCAGCGGAAGTGTTTAAACTCAGAAGAGTGTTCCTGGAGCCGCTCTGAAGCAATTCTGAACATGTGGGGTGTCACAGTGTCCTGCTGGAATTGCCAAGTCCGTCGGGATGCACAATGGACATGAATGGGTACAGGTGATCAGACAGGATGCCTACGTACGTGTCACCTATCAGAGTCGTATCTAGACGTATCAGGAGTCCCATGTAAGTCCAGTTGCATACACCATTACAGAGCCTCAAATAGCTTGATCAGTTCCCTGCTGTCATGGAGGTTCCGTGCATCCATGAGGTTGTCTCCATGCCCGTAGATGTCTATCCAGTCGACACAATTTGAAACGAGACTCGTTCGACCAGGCAATATGTTTCCAGTCATCAACAGTTCAATGTCGGTGTTAATGGTCTCAGGCCATGCGTAGAGCTTTGTGTCGTGCAGTCATCCAGGGTACACGAGTGGGCCTTCGGCTCCGAAAGCCGATATCGATGATGTTCCGTTGAATTGTTCACACGCTGATATCTACATCTACATCTACATCCATACTCCGCAAGCCACCTGACGGTGTGTGGCGGAGGGCTCAGCATTGAAATCTGCCACAATTGCGGAAGGACTGCACTCTGTCGTATTGAACGATTCCCTTCAGTTGACATTCATCCCGTTATTGCGGGATCTTTTACCGAATTCCTGATATCCACGGTACACTTCTCAAATGGTCGTACAAGAAAATCCGCTTTTGATTGGCACCTCATAGATGCTGTGCCCATCGCTCGTGCACCGATTATAACACCACGTTCAAAGTCACTCAAATATTCATAACCTGACATTGTAGCATCTGTAACCGATCTTACAACTGCGCCAGTCACTTGTTATCATACATAGGGTAGACTTTTTACATATCTCTGTATATGCCTAAAACAGTTTCTTTGTCGCTTCATTGTGTATGTTGTTCCTTAAATCGATGTTTGATGTTATTGAGTATTGACGCTACTGTTGTAATCTCTGTTTTTTGTTGACCTTATTGCCCTTCATGGGCGAATTATTGGATTTGGCCTGTAACTAAAATTTTCTGAGTTCATCCTAAAGGTACGACGTATGTGTCACGTGTGTGTTTGTATTTGCACTCTCTCTTACTCCGTGCTGAGGGGTCTTTCGGGTTACAAGTTTACAGTTTAACCGTCCGTCTGCGATTTCATGCGTATCCCAATTACAGCCTAAGAGGCTTCAGTAAAGGAATTTTTTAAATATTGTTTGAATTATTATGTAATTATTCTTATAAATGTCGTTGTGCATTATTTCTTTTTTGTTGCAGTCAAGGTTAACTCGCAATGTTACAAGCGGGTTCCCATACTGAAGTTTTTTAACTGCCCTTTTGAGTGTAAATGTGTATGTTCATTATCATCAAACTTGTTTTGCTGTTTGTTCCTCGGTGTGTATTGACAACCTTATGTCTTCAGCAGTTGGAGTGTTGCTGACCTGTGGGTCTGGGGCAGGGACGCATTCCCTTCTGCTTCATCTGCTTTCCCGTCATCGCACGAGACCTAGATGTTGGCAGGTCGCACGCTAGTCTGTAGATCTTCCGGTACAGCCTCAAATTGAGGAGTTTGTTGTTATTCTTTTGGTATCATTCCAAGTACGTGGGCGTTTGATGAAAGTAATGCGGTAAACTTAACACTGAATTCTTGACTTCCTAATAAAAACTATGGGTTTAATTGTCATTATGATTTTAATTGTGTTTTCCGGGCCCAGTAGTTTATTTAAGTAATTAACGTGATTTACGTGGAACAGACTTGTGGGCAGTCGCTGAAGTACTACTGTTGCTTCGGTTTTGCATTTGGGTACCCATTGTACAGGTTTGCCGTATCTTGTCTATATGAGTGCAGCAGAATGACCAGTGAGATGTATGCATTTTAATGTTCTTATATCATGTTTGTTGAACTTACATGCAAGTGCTGTTGAGGGATTAGCCCACAGTTGTGATATAGTTGCGGGGAAAGTGTGCCGCCGTCGGTTTATTTAATTAATTAACTCTTTGTAGTCGTGACACCATTGTGTTGCAGAGTTGCCAGTTTTAGTAATATTTGTAATTACGTGTCTTATACTTTCTAATTTAATTTAAAACTCTTAATATTAGAACCGTGGTATCACCCTTGGTAACTTCAGTGCACTCATGACTGAATTTTTATTAAGTAAAAATATTTGTTTGTGAACGATCAATGACACATCAAGCTGGGCTACTCTGCTATGCTTTTTCCTTATATTAATCCCTATCCTTCTTCTAAGTCTCATTCCTCCAAACCCATACGATGATGCATCATATGAAGGATCTAGCAAAGGAAGAGTTTCTGAAATTTATTAAACGAGCGACTATAAAACGTTGTCTGACAAATCGGTCGAATCTAAGGTCGACATGACTCTGTGTGTAAAACAGCAGTTAGGAAAGACATAGGCATGAATGAAAGCAACCTCAACCTATACCACTGATGCTTGCTCTCCAAACGCAGCGCAACTACAGCTGCCATTAGTCTAAGCATTTACAGCCCGACAGACAGTAAGGTATGCTTCTTCGAGACGGAATTGTTAATCGTACTATTTAACCTGGCATAGCCTACTGTAGTCTGAAGTGAGATACATATTTCGGCTTCTCGTGTGGTTGATGTCGTCTTGGGTGCATATCTTACCTGAGTTTGCTCAAATGGCTCTGAACACTATGGGACATAACATCTTAGGTCATCAGTCCCCTAGAACTTAGAACAACTTAAACCTAACTAACCTAAGGACATCACACACATCCATGCCCGAGGCAGGATTCGAACCTGCGACCGTAGCAGTCCCGCGGTTTCGGACTGCCGCGCCTAGAACCGCACGGCCACCACGGCCGGCTTACCTGAGTTTAATTCAGCGCTGAAGGGTGCTGCCTAACGATGGAACAGCGTCGCTGGCCGCTCCTAGAGGGTTCTGGGAAAGTCGGAACTTGGTGTAGAGTATTTAGCCTTTAGTAGACATGTAGAGCTTTCCCAGACATTTCATGAAGTCGTAAGGCACATGGGACAGTCGGCTTACAGTGAAGACTTCTCGTTGAGCAGCGAATATACTGTAGTTTACACAGCCGCTGTGTTGTTTGCTTAAGCACATGAAATAGGTGCTCCTTCATTGTGTACTTCCGATCTAAGACGATTCCCAGGAATTTCTGTGATTTTTCCCATTCAATAGGACGCTCAGAGAGCACAACATTGGCGACAGCTGGTGGACAATGCTTATAACGCCTTGGTTTTTGGTGACATCGAAACCGACCTTCCAATTCGTAGCCAAACCTCATGACAAAGGTGGTCGCGACCAATGGCTGAACTTCGAGAGAGCGACCCCGATGTTATATTGCACAGGAGCCTGCATAGTTAGACGTCGAAGATAACCCTACCCCTCCCTCTCAGTCGCAAGTCTAGCTGCCATCATGCCAACGAAGATGGAAACATTCTGCACATTATGCTATGCAGTTCAGGAATCGTCTAGGCAGGTGCAAAAACAGGCAGCGACAGTGCTGGCTGGATTGTGGTTGAATCGTCGCGAAGAGTGTCATAAATCGCGAATGTAGTCAACAACGTTATTCTGCTACACGTAATGTTCCAGACTGTCGATTTAGTCCGCGAAATGTGTTTAAGGCGAATGCTACGTCATGGGACCACTTCGTGTCGTTTCTGAGTGAACGTATGTCTGAAAGTGTTTTCCTCAGCCAAGTACAAGAAAAACTCGCCGTTTTAACGCTACGGGTCGTGGCTCTCGCTTCACATAGACGGACAGCCGCCATGAGAGGGGGTGAGGTTTGTGGAGGGGGCTGTTATGAAGACCTTACCATGGTGTGACACGTCCACCGTATTACTGTCAATAATTGCTGTGAAATTCGGCGCCAATGTGCACCGAAGAAAGACGAAAGTAATGAGAAATAGCAGAACGAAGAACAGCGAGATATTTAACATTAGGATAGAAATTTAACATTAGGATTTAACATTTGGATTAACATTAGGATTGAAGTTAAGGAATTCTGGTACGTAGGCATCAAAATTACCAATGAGGGACAGAGCAGGGAGATATCAAAAGAACACCACCACTGGCAACAATTGCATTCCTGGCCAAGAGAAATGTGCTCGTATCAGATATAGGCCTTAATTTCAAGAAGAATTTGGAGCACAGTGTTGTATGATAGTGAAACATGCACTGTGGGGAAACTGGAGCAGAAGATAATCGAAGCATTTGAGATCTGACGTAATAGACGAACGTTGAAAATTAGGTGGAATTATAAGTTAGAGCAGGTTTTGCGCAGAATCGGAGAGGAAAGGAATATATGGAAAACACTGGCAAGGAGGAGGGACAGGATGATAGGACACCTGTTAAGCCATCAGGGAATGAGGGAGTTATAGAGCGCAAACACTGTAGAGGAAGGCAGAATGGAATACATCCAGGAAGTAATCGAGGATGTGCAAATGCTACTCTGAGGTGGAGAGGTTAGTTCACGGGAGTAATTCGTGACGGGCGCATCAATCCAGTCAGATGACGGATGACTAAAAAAAGAAATTCATCATTTGTCCATCTTACGCCTAACAGTCAGTTCTGGCCCTTTCTCCGCATGAGACGAAATCTTGCTGGTGACGATGGCAAGCGATTCCGCAACTGCCTGAGAGTGGGCCACGATATCAGCCATCTCAGACATAAGGGGAAGGTCAGAGGGAGTGGCTGCTGCTTAAGCCCCTGGGCAGGGGGGCGCTTCGACAGCAGGTCTGGGGCTTCGGCTAGGTCCGTTGCTTCGGGAGCAGTGCCCGAAGTGCCGCTGTCCAACCACAGAGGACGATAACCCATGTCGTGTGACTAGGGCCTCCCGTCGGGTAGCCCGTTCGTTGGGTCCAAGTCTTCACTTCGGCGACTTGCGCGTCGATGACGATGATGATGAATAGGACAACACACACGCAATCCCTGAGCAGGCCCTTAGGATTGACATTATATAGCGCTGACCACTCAGCTACCGGGGGTGGGCACTTTCTCTCATACAACTCTTGCTTATTTTATCGCCCGCGGACGAGCAGCATTGTTCTGCAACAAATAACTTTCCTGTCAGAACATGTTCGTGAGTTCCATATTCGTTCCAGTTATTTGGCGGGTAGTATTTTATAGAGATAGCATATCACTACTACAATTTTGTTAATGCGTGGGAGAGGGACTGGCTGTACCGCGCCTGTTGAACAGGTTTCGCCGCAAACTTCCTGAATGATGCTGTGCTTTCGTCTTATCTTTCTTGTTCTACCAGTGGTAGTGGCGTCCTCGTGGTATGCAGTGGTACACAACCTGTTATCCACCAATCAGCGCCTATTTCGTAATGGACTACAATAGGTGTCCTAGTTCAGTGCAGTCGCTGCCCCGCCATAGACAACCAACAACATAGATTTACCTTTCGTGGTCACAAGGCGAACTGGCTCTGTCGCAAAGATCAGCTAGCGTTTCTAACTCTATCCCGTTCGACTGCTTATTCGGCTGATATACTATTTCGCCCTGCCTCCCCCTGCTTTCCGAGGGCAAAGTCAAATACAACTGCATGATTGTTGGGCCATTACGTTCAGTATATTGTAGATGGAAGGGGCGACATGGACCCATCCGACAATATACGTTCACTGCATACTGGAAGTGTCTGCGCCTGCCATGGCATCGCGATTTAATTGGTCAATATATTGAACGTTTTATTTCCTCGTGAAGATAGCGCTTGCGTTAACCGGTCGTTATTCTTGTCATCTCCGGCTTTCAGGTGAATCATTACATACTTCAATTCATTTTTGTGGCCTATTTTTCAACGAGTAGAGAGGGGATTATCTTTTTTTTCGTAAGTGTAAAGCTGGTGGCACGATGTACGATTTTGTTTCATTTTTATCTGAATAACAAGTTGTAACATTTACAAAAAGTAGCTGAGGCACATGCCTTGTAACCAAAAGGTCTAAGAAACGTGCCATGCAAGGGAATCGGTTTCGTTTCCCGCCTAGGTAGGTTATTATATGAGCCTTGAGACTGGGTGTTTTGTTGTCCTCATCGTCATTTCATCTTTGTCGGCGCGGAAGTCGCCGCAGTTGCACTAGGCGGCCGAAGAACGCAAGATGCTCCCTCCCGAATAAAATCATCATACGGTTAATTCATTCTATTTTATAAACTCTTTTGAAGAATTATTCAGTCCGTTCAGCTGACCTTCTAAATCCCTTGCCGTCTGTGAAAAAATTTTTCAGTATACCTCGAAGTTTTTATTTACGCTCTCTGATCTTTTGTTACCTTTCGCAGCTCTTGGTTGGTTTCCTTACATCTCGATTAATGTACGAATCGAATAACATCGAGGATAATGTACAATAGTATCTCACTCCCTTGTGAGCCAGTGCTTCCCTTTCATGTCCGTCGACTTTTACAAATGCCGTCTGATTTCTGAACAATTTGTAAATAAACTTTCGAGTTCTGTATTTCATCAACGTATCTCCTGAATTTCAGGAAGTGTATTCCAGTGTGTGTCTGGAGAATGAGTTACATAAGACGTAAGATCTCTTTATTTCGTACATTTTTGTTTGCGTGCTATTTTTAGCACTGGTATCAAAAAAGGTACTGAAGCAAGTAGGTTTTCGTTTTCTAAATGGAACTGTATACTTTTTATAACTGCATTCGATTGCCCTTGATAACGTCATTACAATGATAAAGCATTTGTTAATATTGACGTTGAAACCTATAGTGAAAACATTTTTTTGGAAGATAAAATTTATGTTATGGGATTTGGGTGGTTCCCAAACCATTTTCAGTAAATTTTTTAATTTACGTGTGTTCGAAATTGCATTGCAATCTCAAATAAGTCGACAGCGTGTATTCCACGTAGCTGGTAACACTGTCATTACGAGCTTACGTTCAGCATGAACGCAGTATATTTTTAATAAAATGTTTAGTTCAACGAATCTTATGAAATGATATAATTTAGAGCAGTGTAGGTAGAGCCAGTAGTGTGACAGCGTGTACTTTATCTCTAAGAAGCGCACAGCCGCGTACAGTAAAAGAGAGGTCAAATCTTCCTTCTAACAATTGGATATCTAATACAGTAGGTGCTTTTTTAACAGTAAACAGCTGATTTCTCTGTTTCAGCTCACGTAAATCTGGGTGGATTCACAAGTGTGAAATAGTTTTCCCAGGCCACACATGGTATGATAAATTCTATCCTATACCGTATTTCCATATATAAAATTCGTAGGTGAACCTGCATGTAGGTCATAAGTTGGTCGAAGGGAAAATAAAGCTTAATCTTTGTAGCGCAAGCCTTCCTTATGGTATGCAACTACGCAGTCTGGTCCGAGATGCCTCCTCGACAGTGTTTTCACAGCAAATGCCGTTTCCGATCACCGCGCTCTCACATTCTATGACATTTCTCGAATTTTTTGGGGCAGGCTTCAACGTCAGCTTTAAAAAATGCTATATAAATGTAAATGTCTTCTCAAGAGCTATCAAATTTAGTTCCTTTTTAGAAAAAGTACTTTTTCAATATCTTCGTCGATACCAGTGCCAAAACAATGACCAAACGAAAAGATACGTGCCTTTCATGCTCTATCATTTGCCGAAAACCGAATTTAGATATGAGTAACAGTTCAGGTAATAATAAGGGGGTTACGTATTAAGTGACTCGCTCTATATTTCGTGCCTCATGTTATATACATAGGGTGTTTCCATAAGAGCGTACAAAAATGTAACATCATCAAGCAGGTTTTGCTGTAAATATCTGGGCCGGCATTGTAAGCGAAAATCCTTTTGGGTCATCTCTTCTATGTGGCCACCTGTTTGACCGCCTGTAGTTGAGGTTCGCACAAAGATTTGTATCTGAGTTGTTGGGGAACGTATCCTTAGCTGTTCATGAGAGGATATGAATGCAACATCACAGTGCAGCACCTCACTTCACTGTGGATGTCCACAACCATCTCAGTGCTCTATTTCCTAGTTGCTTGGTTGGAATGGGAGGTCCCATTCCATGGGCTGCGAGGTCACCTTCACTGTTTCCTATAGGGATATCAAAAGTTACTTGTGTCAGTTCATTGCCAGAATTATAGTAGCCAGTGATATGATTCGAGACCCACCAGGGATACTTGTCAGGGTGGGTCAGATTTTATAGTAGTTTCCCGATGTCATGCTTGCATTGAGATTGATGGCTGTCAGGTTCAGCATATTTTGTAAGATACATTACAAATGGCATGTCTGTGGTGTCACTGTCAGACACCACACTTGCTTGGTGGTAGCCTTTAAATCGGCAGCGGTCCGTTAGTATACGTCGGACCCGCGTGTCGCCACTATCAGTGATAGTGGGGTACAAAGTAGACTAGCCTCCAAGTGGTGTACCCCAGGCAACGTAACTAAGTTACGGCTAAATAGTCTACAGATATAGGCTGCTGGACCTCTGGTGGTTGCAAATTACCTTTGGATATCCCAGCTGTTAGAGGATACATACAAGGTTCGCAGCCAATCCCGATTCTGCAGGTCTCATTGCTGATCATACACGAGTCCCTCCTGGATTCCACTTACCTAGGAGGTCGTGGACCACCCTAAATCGCATACGCACCAAGCACGGAAGATGCCAGAACTTGAAGCATAAGTGGGGAATCGCTGAAAGCGGCAAGTGTGACTGCGGACACCAACGACAAACAATACACCAGATACTCACAGAGTGTCCCCTACGGAAATATGCTGGAACTCTGACCAGCATACATAAGGTCTCTGACGAAGCAATCTCCTGACTGGATACTTTAGATATTAACCTATAGTTTTTATTACAACTTGAATCTCTGTTTGTCAGTATTACTGTTTATAAAAACCACTTTTTCTCTGTTAATGTAACTCATCCTAGTGATTTTATCCATATGAATATTATTGATTTATCGATCTAATCTAAGACTTTTATTACCATAAATGAATGTAATCTATTTTACTTTTAGTATATGCATATTGTGTTACCAGTAACATCATTGCTGTTCCATTCAAGCAATGTATCCTTGATGCCAAACGAAATAATAATAATAATAATAAACTACACTTTATAGGTGGTAGCCTTGAAATCGGCAGCGGTCCGTTAGTATACGTCGGACCTGCGTGTCGCCACTATCAGTGATTGCAGACCGAGCGCCTCCACAGGGCAGTCTAGAGAGACTCCCTAGCAAAAAAAAAATGGTTCAAATGGCTCTGAGCACTATGGGACTCAACTGCTGTGGTCATTAGTCCCCTAGAACTTAGAACTACTTAAACCTAACTAACCTAAGGACATCACACACATACATGCCCGAGGCAGGATTCGAACCTGCGACCGTAGCAGGCGAGACTCCCTAGCACTCGCCCCAGTTGTACAGACGACTTTGCTAGCGACGGTTCACTGTCTACATACGCTCTCATTTGCAGAGACGACAGTTTAGCCTAGCCTTCAGCTACGTCATTTGCTACGACCTAGCAAGGCGCCATACGCAGTTACTACAATAACTATCTTCAAGAATGTATTCTGAACAGAAAATATTGTGAATCATGTACCATCAAGAGCGGCGTTCAGCATTAATGGATTTAAGCTACGTATCAAACTACTTACGTCCGCTTTCTGAATTCTAATTCCTTGTCAAGTTCCTGACCTCATGACAGTATAGTTCTTCCCTCCTCACGCCAGCCTGCGTGAGCTAAAACGCGTGCATTTCGGCCTCCACTCGTAACACGGTGTTGGCTGTTCTGTTAACACAAAAACGTCAATCGTGTCACTGGCGGTAGTTGCAGTGCACTGTAACTAACGGAAATTAAGAAGTACACAGCAATGTGAGTTTATTGCTATTGTCTCCATAAGCTGGCTTCTCCGACACCAGGTTCGCGACGCCAAACCACTCAGTGGAGCATTATGTATCGCCGACTCTTCGTTACTCGGTGTGGTGTGGCGACGGGAGCGCTGTGAGTGTGGCGCCCTCTGCTGGCAGCCGGTCGGGGCAGGCCACGACCCGACCTCCCCTGGGATCCAGCCGTCCGTCTGCGAGGGTCAGTGAGTTAGGTTGCCCTCCTGCAGCACGCTGCCCGCCGCACCGTCGTGTTAACACTTTGGTCGGTATCAGTGTCACCAGTGCCGCTGCCATTGAACTCTGTTTTTACAGGTGGTAATGAAGGACTTTCTGCTGGTAGTGGAATCTGCTGGGCACTGCTGAAGCACTTCGGCGATGAACATTAGAGGGACCTGGGCCTGTTTGTTATGCCAGTGCTATTTAATCCAAGCAAATTTGTTGTTTTGGTAAACAGACACCTGGGACTTGGATATACAAATATTGTGGCAGTCTTGTTTATTTATTTTATTTATTTATGCATTTATTTTACCTGGCAAGATTAGGGCCTTCAGGCCGTCTCTTACACCTAACCAGGCATACTCAGATTGAACGAGTTACAGTTTCTTAATAACATTAAGGACATTTAACGTATTATGCAGTATTGATGTTAAACAAAAAAATTGAGATTATAACAGTAGTACAATGATAATTATAACAATAAAAATAATTATAACAATCAAGAATAATAATGATAATAATAATAATAATAATAATGATAGTGACTATGTATATGAAAGTAAACATACTTTTCTTTTGTGAATGTCAGTCCCATTGTTAGTTGGGAATTTTCTCGTTATATTCTTGCAGCTTGTGAGTTATTCTCATCGAGCAGAGACATAAGACGATAGAATGGGGTGAAAGATATAAGAGGTAGATAGGTTAGAGGAAGAGAAAAAGAATGGTAAAATTCGAAGCTGTGATGGAGAGGAGAAAGAAAGAGATGGGAGGGGCACAACAATGGTGGCTATACCGTCCCTAATATGTAAGTTTTGAGTTCCCTCTTGAATGTTGAGTAGTTCTGGATAAGGCGCAGATCACAGGGGAGTGCGTTCCATAGTCGTATGGCTGAGATGGAGAATGACACGGAGAAAGATTTTGTGTTATGTAAAGGTACAGCCAAGATGATAGACCTATCCGATCTGGTATTGCGATTGTGGAATGATGATAGGTGTTTAATGTGAGAAGATAAGTATTGGGGGCACCAGTGGCTAAGAAATCGATGAAGTAAGCACATCGTGTGGAGATCGCGTGCCTTATGTGGGCGTATCCAACCTAGCTGGGAGTATGAAGGACTGATATGGTCATACAACCGAATATTGCACACGTACCTAACGCAAGCATTCATCACTAGCTCGAGCCATCTAGAATTTTCACTATTTGTGCCGTGTTGAACTACATCGCAGTAGTAAAGAGTAGGCAAGACTAGTGTTTGGACTAATTTTTGTTTAACATGGGTTGGAAATATTTTTCTAAATTTTTGAATTGCATGTAGGGAGGAGATCGATTTCCGGCAAGCTGTGATTGTTTGTTCTTCCCAGTTTAGGTGTTCGTCTAAGATTATTCCAAGGTCTTTTACTGTTTTTTGGTATGGTAGTTGGGTACCATTGAGGAGTATTTTAGGGACCGTTTCGCGAAAGTACCGGCTGATTAACTTTGGATGAGATATAAGTGTGACCTGGGATTTTTTGGGGTTTAGTTTCAGACGTAGGTTCTGTGCCCATCGAGAAACAGAGCAAAGATCTGCGTTCATACTCGCTACTGCGCCAGCAATGTTTTTGGGGCTTGCACTTATGTACAGTTGGATGTCGTCAGCATATAGATGGTAGCTGCAGGAGCGAATCACTGAAGAAATATCATTAATGTAGAGTGAGAAGAGTAGTGGACCAAGGACGGAGCCTTGGGGAACTCCAGAGTGCACGCTTTTCCATGATGACTTTTCCGACCCACAAACGACTTGTTGACTTCTGTTTTTGAGGTAGCTGTCGAACCAGTGTATTGCGCTGATTGAGAAATTCAGCTGTTTCATTTTAATTAGTAATATATCGAAGTCAACTGTGTCAAAAGCCTTGCTACAGTCAAGCAGTGTTAGGATAGTAGCTTCACGTCTGTCCATAGAATGTTTAATGTCGTCAGTTACTTTGATTAAATCAGTTGCTGTACTATGGTGCTTTCGAAAGCCTGACTGATATTCGTCATGGATGTTATGAGTTTTGAGGTAATCCGTCAGCTGTTCATGGACGATGTATTCTAGGGCTTTAGATATTGCAGGTAGTACGCTGATCGGCCTGTAGTCACCTGGCGACTTAGGGTTCTCAGTCTTGGGTATAGGCTGGATTAAACTTTGCTTCCACTCAGTAGGATATATACTACTGACAAGAGACAGGTTGAAGATGTCTGTGATAACTGGAATAATAGTGTCTACGACGTTTTTAATCATGCCAATGCTCACTCCATCATTTCCTACTGCCTCGGAAGAGATTTTCATAATTGCCTTGTGTACTGTGCCGGTAGTGACATGTTTTAGGAAAAACTTGTGTCTCGAAAGATTGATATCTTGGGGCTGGTAATTTGTCGCTGCGTGGGAGATTACAGCTGTTGAGAAGAAATCGTTTAATTCTTCTGCAGACGCTTGATAAACAGCGTCATCTCTTCGCTTCCCTATACCGAAACTGCGCAGCTTTTTCCAAAGTGCAGCAGGTTTTGATATGCCGCATACGACAGAGCGGGCATGTCTGATTTTGGCATTCCTCACGCTTTGCTTCGTTCTGTTTCGGAGTTTCCTATAAGCTTCGTACGCCTCGGGAGTTGGGTTACGCTTGAAGGCCCTGTGTGCAGCATCACGTTTATTCATTAACTGGCGTAATGCAGTGGTGAGCCACGGAGCAGGAGCTCTCTTTACCTTGACAGTGCGTTGAGGAGCATGTTTATCGTACAGTGCAATAATTTTGCTACATAATTGCCGAATTTTTCCGTCTAAAGTCGGTTCATTGCTTATATCATGCCAAGGGATGTCTGAGCAATCCTTTTGAAGAGCGTCATGGTTAACATTTTTTAAATTTCTGTAGGTTACCAGGTGAGATTTTTCTTTGGTAGTATGCACTGAGTAATTTAAGAATATCACGTCATGAGCAGAGAGTCCCGGAGCGGATGTCTGATTGGCGCTGATTATTTTATCTGGTCGCTTGTTCATGAATGTTGTGCTACATTTTTCGTGATTTAAGGTGGTACGTTCTGAAAACATTTATCTGTGTACTAGTTGTGGCAGTCAACTGTATATTCAGTTGACCTAACTGATAGGCATCATTGTTTCAAATTCTGCGTCATTATTTGTATCATTATCATTTTTATTGTGTCCAGGATTATATTAGTATTTCGCTTCCTAATGAACTTCGGATTTTAAAATGTTTGCTCTCTTTAAAATTGTAGCAAATAGTTGTTCAAAGAAATGTCATACCCACTTCCTCCCTGCCGTTCCACTCACTACTCGCTAGTTCTGCTATAAACATACAATGTCACTCTAAAGGAAGTTGGGAAAAATCTAATTTAGTAATCCTAGCTGCTTGTTCTAGCTCCTTTATTATGTTGGAACTTCGTTTTAAACGTTTTTCCATTTCTCTATAAATAATCTTTGCAAGTAATATATTACTACTATGAGTCATTCAACTGGTAGTTCAGCGATATTTACAGCTATGTGCCTTCTTTGCAACAGAAATGTAAAATTATTTCATTACACATGAGGGTCGTCGTAAATTTCGTCTTTCGTATGTCTTGCACGTTGGTGGAATAAGTTTCTCAAGGCAGACTCTCCCGACGATTTCAGTACTTTTACTGCGAAACGGAGATCAATGTAGAGCTTAACGCTCTTTTCAGTCCGAAGATTGGTTTCGGCATCAAAATGTTTTATTAGACATGGTCTTATTGCAGTCCCGTTGTCTTCCTCCAAGCTTTGAAATGGCTCACCTCGCCAATTGGATGTGGTCTACACTTTGACGTGTACTCTGAAAACGGTGAAAATCTACATTTCTTAACACTCGTCTTGCCAGAGCTGAAAGCAGGTAGTGCGAGATAAAAGAAATACCACAACCTGTAATGTCAACGCCAATATTTTGTTTCACCAGTGTATGCGACAGTGTTCGACGTTTGTGAAGTGATGAGTATTTTTCCAGGAATGACTTTTAAGCCTACATGCGAAAACTGATAAAAGACTCATTGTTATATTGCAACTTATTATTTTATTGTGAAATGTTAATGATTTTCAACGACAATATGTTTTATTATCTTTATAAAACGGTTTTCTACGATGAATAATCATATAACAAAAGATAATATCACTAAAAGAATGTATTGACATTTTATTGTCTGTGAAATTTTCTTCCTTCTGTTGTTCTCTATGGTGTAATAAGCGGCTGACATCGAAGATAACATTAGATCTGTTTTTTAAATATTGTAAAAAGTATTAAACGCGCAAACAAAGTTGACACTCTTCGCGATGGCTGATAGGAGCGGCTTTAAATGGGAAATGCCTTTGCAGTTGCTCCCATCAACCACCGCGCCGAGTGTCAAGTTTGCTCGTTCAAAAAATATATATATATACAGTTTACTAATTGGAATTCCAGCGTACGCATTTTATTTGTAGCTAGATAACCTACCATAAATGTTTTTTCTGTCCACAGCAAACGAAAACAGCCGTTAGCCTCTGGTATTGGTAACTGGTGAATAATATTAATATTGTGAATAATCCGAAAGGTGTAAGATTCTGACATTTAACCCAGAGTTACTGATTTTCTACGAAAAAATACATTATTATGAATACCCAGTCCAGACTGTGTTTTGTCTGCCGCCATTACGTGGGCGTATGGAGCTGCAATTTATAACTGCAGAAACAATGAGACATAAATTTTTTTCGATCAATATTAAAATACTTGAACTCCGAGGACATGAAACCACAGGAATTTATTATTTTTCTGTTCTAACCGTGAAAGTAACATTCAGTAGAACAATCTTAGACTTTACTTAGAACAACTAATTTTTGTGGCAGGTGCGTAAGATTAATTCTTCTCAGAGTAATTTATCAGAGACTTTAAATAAAAATGTTTATGGCACCGGTGTCGTTATGGGAAGAGGTTGTGGTACGACATATTAATTATTTGGTGCGTACATTTTAATGTCGCTTACTGAAGTAACGAAACAGCATTTCAATATTTATTTGTAGTCATAAGGTATGACAAAATAATTCATTACAGTCGATCTCAGTAGCGCATAAATAAGAATTATCAGAGATAATTTCTTTCTTTCAAATAATACTGTTATTCTTGGTGCTACATTTTCATAAGTTTTGCAATAACGCGTTCAGATCACCATAACAACTTTAAGCGGAACAAAACCCATCACAAACTGATCATTGATCGAGACGGAGCTTGCTGGATTAAGAGTTTGGCCCTTTACCATATTCTGTCCCTACAGCTAGCTTCACACGCTATATCCTCCAGTGTTTCTATTTCTTTCTTCTCCTCTTCTTTTCCTATGTCTGTCTTAGTTCTTGAAATTAATTTTCTTCGTGTTTGAAGCGGAAAAAATAACAATAAATTTTTTGGTGTTGGTAACTTTTTCCTATCCTGTAAAGGCAGCACTCTATCAATCTCGACGGTGCCCGCCGAATTCCGGGTTGTATTCGAGCTCAAGGCGTTTAAAAAGTTCTGGAACCACGCAACGTATATTCGACTGTAATGAATCACCTGTGTAGCTGGGAGCCACTAAACTTCAGGGTGTCTTGGATTCATTGTTTCCAATGCTTGGTTGGTTGGTTTCAGGGGAGAGGACCAAACAGCAAGGTCATCGGTCCCTTCGGATAGGGAAGGGATGGGGAAAGAAATTGGCCCTGCCCTTTCAAAGGAACCATGCTAGCATTATTGATTTATCTGTTACACTTTTTTATAAGTAAGCGTTATGTCTGGTTTGCATTGTAGCTCAAGAAGCAAACTGGAGAGAGTGCGTAAATAAATTCTGCAGGATTCACTTTGGACAGTTATTAGTGCGACCGTAAGTCCTCTTCTCTTTTAAAGAACCCAATTTATGTTTTTGTTTTTCATCTGTCTACTTTTAGTGCTATAGGAATCTTTATATTTGAACAGTTTAAGGTAGATGTGTAGACGAATCAGTTTCTCATACTGAATCATGACCCAATGCTTCTTCCCGACACAAAAGTGAAAGTTCACTTTGCACAGAGTGTCCGTGATTATCGAGTAGTGAATGAAATGGGCCATTTACTAAGTATACCATCAGTGTCTGGTTCCTGGGAAGGTTATGACAGCCCGGCTGGAACTTGAAATTCAAATGTGATATGGTGGCAACATGACACTGAGACTTCTTTATAAGAGACTAATGCCATTGATTCACTTCTGGCACTCTCGTAAGGTGTTCAAAAGGCTCCTAAGACTTTGAACCTCGAAATCACTGGAGAATGGCATTGTACGAGAGCAGCATGTGTCACAGGTAGGTAGGTAATACGAGTCAGGAATATGACTGGCGGAGGAAGAATGTCGCCTGTACTAGAGTGATGCCATTACTGTCTGGTGTTGACAAGTTTCCCATATCATGTCATTCCGTCCCTTATCCTTGTCAGTGCATTCCTCTCCAAATCTGCACAGAACCTCCGCATTCCTTATATTGCAATCCAAATAATTTTCGACATCCATGTGTAGCACCGCATGTCAATTGCTTCGATTATCTTCTGTTCGGGTTTACACACAGTCCCAGTTTCACTAAGATACAACGCTGTGCCCCAAATGTATATTCAAAGAAATTTCTTCCAAGAGTTGAAGTCTGAGTTAGATACTTGTAGACATCTCTTGCGCCGTCCCTCATTGGTTACTTTGATGCCTAGGTAGTACAAACTTTGTCATCTAGTTTGTGACCATCAATCCTGAAGTTAAGTTTCTGGCTGTGCTCATTTCTGCTACTTCTTATTACCTTTGTATTTCTTCGATTTACTCTCAGTCCATAATCTGTACTCATTACACTGTTCGTCCCATTCAACAAATGATCTGATGATTCTTCACATTCACCAGCGACACCAACATCATCAGCGAATCGTAACATTTATACCGTTTCACCTTGAATTTTAATTCGACTCCTGAACCTTTCTTTTATTTCAATCATTGCTTCTTCGATGTACATATTGAACACTAAGGGCATAGGATTACATCGTGTTATCACACCAATTTTAATCCTAGAACTTCCTTCTCTCCCTATAGCTTACCCACATTTTCTCAAAATGTCGATCATTTTGCACCATTATACATTATCGAACCCTTTTTCCAGGTCTACAAATCCTATAAACGTGTCTTCATTTTCCTTTACTCTTCCATTCATTATTGCCCGCTACATCAGAATCGCCTCTCTTGGCCTTCAACTTGCATAAAGCCAAGATGATCGTCATCTAACACGTCATCAACTTTCTTTCTCATTCTTGTGCGTATTATCCTTGTCAGCAACCTGGATGCACGAGCTGTTAAGCTAACTGTGCGATAATTCTTGCACTTCACAGCTCTTGCAGATTTTGGAATTGTGTGGATGATATCTTCCCGATTGTCAGATGGTATATCGCCATACATTTTACACACCAACGTGAATATCCATTTTGTTGCCAATTCACTCAATTATTTGATCTTAAGCCCTACAAAGCTCTCGTAAATTCGCATTCTAATACTGTATCACCTATCTCTTCTAAATCGATTCCTGTTTCTTCTTCTCTCACATCGGACAGAACTTCCCTTTCGCAGAGGCTTCAATGTAGGCTCTCTACCTATTCACTCTCTCCTCTGTGTTTAACAGTCAATTTCCCGTTGCACTCTTAACGTTACCACTCCTTGTTTAATTTCACTGAAAGTTGTTTTGAGTTACCTATTTGCTGTGTCAGACTTCCCGACAATCATATCTTTTTCGATTCCTTCACATTTTTCATTCACTTAATGCTTATTTCATTCCTCAGCGACCTTTGTAATTCTGCATTCCTAAATTTCCCTAATCGTTTTTGTGCTTCCTTCTTTCATCGATCAGTTGATGTAGTTCCTGTGTTACTAATTGTTTCTCCGCAGTTACCTTCTTTGTACGTATGTTTCTCTTTCCAACTTCCGTGATCGCCTTTTTTATAAATGTCCGTTCCTCTTCAACACGCCAGCAGAGGTGGTCTAGCGGTTCTAGGCGCTCAGTCCGGAATAGCGCGACTGCTCTGGTCGCAGGTTCGAATCCTGCCTCGGGCATGGATGTGTGTGATGTCCTAAGGTTAGTTAGATTTAAGTAGTTCTAAGTTCTAGGGGACTGATGACCACCGATGTTAAGTCCTATAGTGCTCAGAGCCATTTGAACCATATTTTCTTTCAACACTACTGCCTACTGAGCTATTCCCTATTGCTCTACCTATATCCCTAGAGAACTTCAAGTGTGTCTCGTCATTACTTAGTACTTCCGTATCGCACTTCATTGTGTATTGTTCCTTCCTTATTAACCTTTTAAAGGTCAATCTACTCTTCATCACTACATTGTGATCTAAATCTGCTCTGTGTATGCCTTACCATCCAATGTCTGATTTCAGAATTTCTGTCTGACCATGATATAATCTAACTGAAATCTTCCCGTAGCAACTGGCCTTTTCCAAGTATACCTCTTCCTCTTGTGATTCTTGAATAGAGTATTCGCTACTACTAGCTGAAGTTTATTACAGAACTCAACTAGTATTTCTGCTCTCTCATTCCTTGTCCCATGTCCATGTTCTCCTGTAAACTTCATTCCTTCCCCTACAACTTCATTCGAGTCCCCCTGTGACTTTTAGATTTTCCTCTCTCTTACGTACTGTATTAAGCTTGCAGTAACCTCATACACTTTCTCTAAAATTTAAGCGGTGTCTGGTTTCGAAACGGGCTACTCCTGCACTACTTACTGCAGAATCTATATTGTTCCTTAAATTGTCCGGTAGATTGTACTAAACCAATTCTCTATCGGTGAACATAATTTACGGTGTGGCTTGTTGTTCTACGTCTGATTCTTTCAAGACACATATTTCTCAAATTAAAATACCGAAAAATTTTGTACATGGCTGCACGTTCAGAGTTGCAATTGAAAGACAACAGCCCTTGCGCGGTTACAGGTTGAAAACCGACACTGAGTCCGTTTGCTACCTGTAACAGCGCAAGTAACGAGCAGCCCTTAGTGGCTCGTCATCACAATTTTTTATCTTAAATATCTTTATGACTAATGCCCTTTTGGCATATTTATTATTTTTTAAATGACATATAAGTACTGCCTGTCTTTCACTATGATTCTATACTTATACTCTGCATCATATGATTTTCATTATAATTCTGTGACCATGTTATAGACCATTCTTTGATTTAAATTCTGAGGAAGACACTCCTAGCAGTGTTGAAACCCGATTAATTCTTTAAAAACAGTGACCGATGGCTGTTTTCTTTCAATCGTATTTCTACCGAGTTCCTGATATCATAACAGAAAAAACCTAGTAGTTATAGCAGAATGTCCGGTAATAGTAACACCAATTCAGGAAATAAAATATTTGAGAAAATAGAAATTGAATTAAAATGACAATAAATATTATTTTCACAGTCAATAACCTCGTACAACGTAGTTGGTGCCTGTGCGATAGGGGGAGCCTTTTTGACTAGTAATCAAAACGTCACGGGTTCGAATTCGAATATAGCTAATGTTAAGATTCAACTGAAAATCATCAGAAATTGCAGCCGCATACTTCCGGCATCAAAAGTCACACTCCTTCCTTCAAAGACCTTATCAAAGAGAGCGGGGGAGCGGCCTGAGGTTCAGGGCTCTCTCTTGCCCTTGTAGAGGTGGGAAAAAGCCCCCAAAAGGCAGAATAATTAACAGTGATTATAGGCAGGAGGCTGCAGAGTGCAATGGAAGCCACTGCGCAAAAGACACATTATGTGTATCCAGAGGATGATTATGTCACGATGATCTCTCCCCATCTGTATCTTAGGGACGGAACTGCCAAGGGAGAAGCCACTAGAAAAAAAAAAGGAGTAGCGAACGAAGGGTTAACATTTTATGTGTCAGAGCATGAAGTGCAACAAGTTTGCACGTGGTAGGCAAGCTAGAACATCTGAAAAGGAAATGCCAATTCTGAATCTAGATACATGGGCTTCAGTGACGTGAACTGGAAAGAAAACAAGGATTTCTGGTTAGATGAAAATAGGGCATATCAAGAGTATCATGAAATGGTATAACGGAAAAGGATTACTTACGAATATGAGAGCAAGATGTAGGATGAGCTTCTGTGAACATTTCAGTGATCGGATTGTTGTCATCAGATTCGATAGGAAACCGTTATCGACAACGACAGTTGAGGTATACATGTCGACATAGTAGGCCGATGATGAAGGGATAGAAGAAGTACATGAGGACATGTAAACGGTAATTAAATATGTACTGCAAGAAGAAATCTAATAACTATGAGGAGCTGAAAAGTTGTAGTAGTGGAAGAAGTAGAAGAAAGTGTAACGGGAGAATATGCTCTAGGTAGTAGCGAGACTGATTTCCGTCATAAATTTCAGACATTAATTGCGAATACTATGTGGAAGAGCCCAAAAGGAGGAGGCATACTTGTAAAGGGACAAGAGGAACGGGAAAATTTCAGCTCAATTACATAATGGTCAGACAGTAACTTAAAAATCAGTTGTGGGATTCGAAGACGAGCCCAGGAGTAGTTATAACCTCAGACCATAATTTAGTAATGATGAAGAGTAGATGGCAGTTTAGGGGAATCGTATTTATCAGTATGGAAAAAGTGAAATACTGCAGTACTGAGTAATGTTCAGGTGAGTTTAAAGTTCGTTAAGGATGTGGGTACTGCGATGAGGGATATTATAGTAGGCAGTTCAGTTGAGGAAGAGCGGAGACATCGAGACGAGGTACAAGAAAGGTAAATTCAAAGAGACGCTGTAATTGTTCGTGGAAAGTAGGATGCACAAAAAAGTTCATGAAAATACAATAATACGTCAACGTAAATTATAGAGAACTGGAAAACGTAGGGAGACCACAGCACCTTTAATGAATAGACTGCAGGAAATATTAAAGTAAATTGAATAAGAGATGACCGTCGGAATGACTGACTCAGCATGGAGAAAACAAACTTTGGTGAAATTATAGGCCAGAATGGTAACGTTGGCAGTGTCATGGGAATTCCGCTCTTAAACGCAGAGGAAAGAGCAGACAGGTGCAAAGAGGACACTTAAGGCCTCTGTGTGTGGGGGCCCTTGCCCAATGTAGGTAGCGCAGTGGTTAGAACACTGGACTGTTTGCGGGAGGATGACGTTTCAAACCTGTCCAGCAATGATTTTTCTAAATCCCTTAAGGCAAATTCCGGGATGGTTCCTTCGAAAGAACATAGCGACTTTCCTTCTCCATCGTTTCGTAATACGAGGTCTTGGTCTACGTATCTCTAATAACGTCGTTGTTGACGCGACGTTAAACACTGATCTCCTCCCTAGACCGATTTCTTTATAGAAGAAGAAATTAGGGCCCATAAGAAAGTAGTATTGGGTGCGGTATTAGAAACAGAATTTTAAAAAAAACTATTGAAAACTTCTGATCCATAAAGCTCAAGGGATAGATAATATTCATTCAAAATTTACAAAATCATGGAGGGGGAACGCAACCAAGCGGTAATTCAAGTTGGTCTGTAAAACCTATGAGACTGTTGCGTATCATCAGGCGTTCGGAAAAGTATCTTCCACGCAGTTACGAGGAGGGTAATGGCAGAGAGATGCGAAAACTATCGCACAAGCAGCTTAACATCTCATGTATCCAAGGCGCTGACTGGAATAATATAGGAAAGAGTAAAAAGTAAAAGTGAGGCTCTGCTAGACGACGATTAGTTTGGCTTTAGGAAAAGTAAAGGCTCCAGAGAGGCAGTAGCGACTTTGTGCTTTATAATCGGAGCAAAGCTGGAGAGACATTGAGATACGACCAGAAGGTTTATTGCTCTAGAAAAGGCGTTCGACAGTGTAAAAGGGTGGAAGATGTACAAAATTAAAAAAAAATAATAACAGTAAGGTACAGAGAAAGGTGAATCATGTGCAATATGTACAGGATAGAAGAGGGAACCACAAGATTTCAAAATCAAGAACGGAGGGCTTGGTTTCAAAGGAGTAATAGAGGGTTACAGTCTTTTGCCCTTACAATTCAAGTTACATCTCAATGAAATTATGACGGAAAGAAGAAAATTTCAAGAGTGGGATTAATTTTCAGTGTGAACGCCAGTCAGTGAGTTCTGCTGATGACATCTCTATCCTCAGTCAAGGTGAAAAGAAATACAGGATCTACTGAAACGAATGAACAGCCTTGTGAGTACAGAATATGGTTTTGCAGTAAACCGAAAAAAAGACAAAGGTAAGAGAAGTAGCAGAAATGAGACTATCAACATACTAATCATCAATTAAGAAACAACGAAACAGACAAAGTTAAGGATTTTTCCCACGTTGGCAGCAAAATAATCTATAACGCGTGTAGCAAGGAGCACAAAAAAGCATAGTAGCACACGCAAAACAGATATTCCTCGTCAGAAGAAGTCTACTATTAATAAATTTTATCATGTCTTAATCGCATTTTTATTTTTCCAACAACAATTACGCGTTTCGACTTTCATTTTCGAAGGCAATGTTATGTAAGTCATATGAAATTGTTCATAAATACATAGTATCATGTCAGCACTCTCAAACACGAGACAAGTGCAAACTGCACTGTTGGAAAAATAAGTGTAGCCAAAACATACGAAAATTTATTGAAAGTGCAACCAAAAAGCCACTCCACTTGCAGCGGTAATCTACTGGTATCTAACATAGGACTAAATTTAAGGAAGAAATTTCGCATAATGCTCGTTTGGAGCAGAGCATTGTATGGTAGCGATACATGGTCTATGGGAAACTGGAAAAGAAGAGATGCGACGCATTTGAGATGTGATGCTACCGAAGAATGTTGAAAACTAGGTAGCCCGATAAGCAACGCGACACGATGGTTTGCGGACCACGGTTGTAGATGTAGGTGTAGCGAAGATTTTTCGCAGAATCGGCGACGAAAGGAATATGCTAAAATTGTTTGTGAATTCCTAAGGGACCAAACTACTGAGGTCATAGGTCCCTAGTCTTACACACTACTTGACCTAACTTATGCTAAGAACAATATACACACCCATGCCCTAGGGAGGACTCGAACCTCCGGCAGCAGTGGCCGCGCATTCCGTGACATGGCGCCTCAAACCGAGCGGCCACTACACGTGGCAAAGGAACATGTGGGGAACGCTAACACGAAAAAGGGACAGGGTGATAGGACATCTGTTAGGCCATCAAGGAATAGCTGGCATGGTACTAGAATAATCTGTAGAGGGTTAAAACTGTAGAGGAAGACTCACATTGGGATACATCCAGCAAATAATTGAGGACATAGGTTGCAAGTGCTAGTCTGAAATGAAAAGAAAGGCACAGGATAAGAATTCGTGGCGAGCCACGTAAAAACAGTGAACAAAGCAGACATAGGTTGCAAGTGCTAGTCTGAAATGAAAAGAAAGGCACAGGATAAGAATTCGTGGCGAGCAACGTGAAAACAGTGAACCAAACAGAAGACCGATGAGTCAAACACGAGCATAACACTCAACGTGCTAGGTTGCTAAACGAGATAATCAACACACAAATCCGAGCAGTAGATAAACGACCTTAGAACTGGAACACTGGCCAGCCTGAGTGTAATTTTCGAGGTATTTTACATACTTGCCAAATGCAGAGCTGGCCTGAAATCTCCTTATCGGAATATACAATGAACATACAGTTCTACTACAATAATAAACAGGATAAAGGTCACATACGCCTCACCCGACTCACTCCTCTAGGTTTACTGACGACTGTGGTGTGAGAAATGACAACTGGCCACAAAGTGATAACAAAACACAATTTGTCGAACCATGAAAACAGTGACCTCCGACGAAATAAATCCTGCGAAAGAGATAGAGGTTTGTGGAGGATGTAACAGCACTTTTTTAACTATTTCGGTTTTTAACTAACCTTACCCAACATGGGTGATGAAGGTATTGAACATTCACCTACTCTTTCTCATCACCTTGTACCTTCGTTAGTAGGAATGACACTAACATTCAAGATACATACTGTCATTTGACGTTTGGGTGGCCTACATCTCAGGGGCAAAACCTTGCTGTCATCATGATTTTGGACCTTGTCCTCATGAAGTTATGGACTACCTTGAACGTATGACATCATAACATCCCACCTCCTCCCCTCTCTTCGTCTCTCTCTACACTCCGTCCAAAGGCTAATCAAAGCGTAGTATTTTAGAGGGCATTAAAATGAAATAATTACGCTGTTGAAAACTATCTGAACTTTTCTGCAGCATGTTTAAGAAAAATGTGTGACACTTCTTTTTTGACGAAAGCTTTGTTCTCATTTGGTCTTACACACATGTTCAACTGCACACACACACACACACACACACACACACACACACACGCACACGCACACATTGAAGGACAAACTCACCAGCGAGCGCACTTGTGTTCTCATGCTTCACTAACAAACTGTCTTTGTAGCATTTACTCATGTCATCTCTCTCTTACAAAGTAATCCACAAAATGCGTTTGCCTTTATCAAAGTTCTACTTTGCTTACCTCTTTTTGTAGACATGACGATAAGCGCATGCAGCAACACACACACACACACACACACACGCACACACACACAAACGACAAACGTACTATGCACCATAATACAGACGGAGTGCTGGGGAGAGAGAGAGAGAGAGAGAGAGAGAGAGAGAGAGAGAGAGAGAGAGAGAGGGGGGGGGGGGAGCCTGGGCTACCTCGTCTGCCTCAAAGGGAGTAGATGCGAAGCTGGAATATTATCCGTTTCACTCCCTGTGGCACACATTAGCTCTGCTGTGCCCTCTCCTGCACACTCATTAGCTGTTCGGTGCGATGTCATTTCGCTTCCTCTGTTTTGTGGCTGTTGCTTTCAGGAAAAAGAATTCCGTTCACTGCGCATTGTCTCATAGCCGGTTCCCTGTATCGATTAACATTTCATCAATTGGATATGCCAGCAGTGTATGGCGGCATTGATTCACTGTTACAACTGGGCTGTTGCCTTCATTCAATTCTACTCAAATATCTTGTACAGAAACTGCTTACTGCCAAACACTGAATATGACCAGTATTGTTTTGTATGTGAACCAATACGTGTCGTCAAAACTTTGTAAAAAAGAATATGTTAGCCCTTGGGTGGCATAGGAGTCTCATGTCACATGCCGATAATCCACAAAGATATTAGTCTCCTCAAGTCTAACATAATTCGTTGTTGACAGTTGTCCATCGCGAGACTGGATTCTGCATGGTGGCACTGAGGACACCTGATGCCAAGAGGAAATTATATAAGTAGAACAGAGATGAATGAGGAAACAGTTGTGTGTGTGTGTGTGTGTGTGTGTTGTTTACAAGTGCTCAAAGACGAGGTTTTCTGAGAATAGGGAATCACTGTAGTGACGATATACTACGGGAATGGGGAAATTCACTCTCCGTAAGCGAGTTTGATGAAGGGAAGGCTTTTATGTCCCGGCGCCAGGAAACGAGCATCCCAGAACTCGAAAGGTCTTTGGCCCTTCGCGTGCTCCTTATCAGAATCAATGGAAAGTGCTTAAAGGACGGTATAACCATGAGTAGGCAGCGTTCACATCGCATCGCGGAACGTAGAGGTAGGAGGTTTCTTTACTTTTCCCAGTAGAAACGGCGGCTATCTGCGGAGGATCCTAACACAGAGTACAAGGCTAGTAGTCGCACAAGGTGGGGCTCGGCAAAAGAGGACCCCTACGTCCATGATACCCAACTATTGCACAGGGTGCGGAATCATCGATACTGATCAACAGATGAGTCATGTTGACAGATGTTTCCTCATTCATTTTCATCCAGGCGAGCGGCTTTTGGTAACATGGATCGGGGACAACGGACTAAAGCCGGTGAGGACAGTTTTAGACTATAATGGACGTTCACCAACGGCAGTTATCAAAGACACTGTGACAACTACGAATTACGTGAATTTTTTTGGACCACTTTCATCGATTCATGTTTTATGTCAATGCCGACGGTAATGGCAACTTGCAGCAGGGTAAATCTCCTTGTCATAGGGTCACAATCGTGGTGCTGTGATTTGAGGAGCACTTAACACACGTTAATGTGTTAGCAACCAAATTCGTCTGATGGAACACGTTTGGGCACGGTACAGCGCAAGTTCCGGGCCCCCAAATTATCGGAAAGTAATTTACACGAATTTATTCACCAATGACTACACACTTAACTTCATAGTAACCTGGTAACGGTCAAAGGACTTGTAGAATCCTTGTCACTCTTAATCGCAGCTATACTGACTTTCAAAGGTGGACCAACACTGCGTTAACAAGGTGGTCATAATGATTCGGTTCATCAGCATATATCTAGAGGCCGTACCGCGAGCACATTTACCACCAAGCACAATTAAACTGCTCCAGATGCAGCTAAGCCGTGCGGTAACACTGCACACTGTTCTGGTGTAAGAGGCAGTGCCCCGTTCACCAGCCATTGACTATAAAACACTATGCTAACTATAGAAATACCTTGATACTATTATACCTTTCGCGTTATGTGAGGCTTGCTTGTAGTAAGGCAGCAATAACATTCCACCTTGTAATTTTTTCAGTAATGTTCTAGACTCTACAAATTACAGCCAATAATTAGACGTGAAATCTCACAACTGTAACGGCATTCTAGAAGAGTATGGCTCTAACTCCTACTGGCCATCCACGTCCATGTTTCCAGTGGTTTGCCTAAATCGCTTAAGACAGAACAGGGATGGTCATCTTTGTCGCCTTTCGTACTTCACTTCCAAATCTTGTTTTGATGATTGTGTCTCAGCTATGTCGAACACATTCGCCATAGCACACATTTATACAACTTCATAGCTATTATTGTGTAATCATATTACTTCAGTTATTTGGACAACTAAATTATCGTTGAATGCCTTTAGTTTCGGGAGATTAGTGCAAACAACTGTTTTACGATACAGTTGTTTCAATAAAAGCGGTCTTCATCCCATGTAAGCCATTTTCTTCGTGCGGTCACCGGTTTCGATGGCGTAGTGGTTCATCAACAGACCACTTTACTCGATGAAAAAGAATAAGTCAACGGACCTCAATACAATCATAAAATTAAAAGTACGTCTGGTATTCGCCTGTGGCAGCTGGAGACGGTGGCGTAGAGCACGCCGCGCTCGAGATGCGTGCAGAATATTGCTGAAGAAGGCTCAGTCGCTAGCGCTTTAATAGCGAAAGTTCTGTCCACCACGTCATTAGTAGCCTATGATGGTCAGACATGAATACATGCTGCAGAAAATTTTGTTAAAAATATATAATTATCACAATTTGGGTCATACATCAAGCAGCTAACGATGTTTTAAATATTATGTGTAAGACGTACAATATAAAGAGTGCAAAAACAGAGAAGAAATCATTATCCAAAAACACTGTCCCACTTAAACGTAAGGTGGCTTCTATAGAAAATGGAGGATCTACGAATAACATAGAGACGAATGGAGTAGAAAGTTGAGGAGGTGTTACGTAGTGATCAGTTTCGCTTTAGAAAAGGTAAATACAAAAGCAAGGCAGTTTTTAGGTTTGCTGTTGATAAATTAAGAAACACTAAAGAAAAATCATGACATGTCGGTAGGATTTAGAGGCCTGGAAAATGCCTTCAACAATGTATAGTGTTGCAAGGTGTTCGAAATTCTGAGAGAAATCGGGGTAAAATCTAGGGAGAAACGGGAAATATACAATATATAGGGGGGCAAACAGGAAATAATAAGAGCGGACGACCAAGAACGTAGTGTTCGGATAGAAAAGGATGTAAGACAGGGATATAGTCTTGCGTCCTTACTTTTCAGTCTGTACATCGAAGAAAAATGATGGAAGAGCAAAAAGGTTCGGTAGTGGAGTTAAAAGTCAGGGTGGAAATATATGAACGATACGCTTCACTGATGACGTTGCAATCCTGTGTCAAAGTAAATCGAAGAAAGACGAGAAGTAGCAGAAACGAGATCAGCGAGAAGATCGTCACGAAGTAGATGAAGTTCAGAAATACTGTTACCTAGGCAGCAAAATAACCAGTGATGGAAGGGAGCAAGGAGGACATCAAAAGTAGACTAGCACTGGAAAAAACGACATTTCTGGCCGAAAGATGTCTACTAGTATCAAAGATGGGCCTTAATTTGAGGAAATAATTTCTGAAAATGTACGTTCGGAGTACAGCATTATATGGTAGTGAAACACGGACTGTGGGGAAAACCGGAACAAAACAGAATCGAAGCATTTGAGACGTGGTGCGACAGGCGAATGTTGAGACTTATGTGGACTCATAAGGTAAGGAATGTGGAGGATCTGAGCAGAAGTGGAGAGGAAAGGAATATGAGGAAAACACAGACAAGGAGAAAGGACAGGATCATATGACATATGTTGAGACATGAGTGAATGACTTCCATGGTACTAGAGGGAGCTGTGAAGAGCAAAAGCTGTAGAAGCAGACACAGGTTGGAATACATCCAGCAAATAATTGAGGACATAGGCTGCGAGTGCTACTGTGAGATGAAGAGGCTGGCACAGGACTTCGCGGCGGGCCGCATGAAACCAATCTGAAGACCGATGATTAACAAAAAGCATTGCAAGGATGGTTAGCAGAAATCCAAGCACACGAGGTATTACAGGATACGTTTCTACATCAGTCAAAGACGTTACGAAACCCAGTTCGAAGATAGGACGCCAACCACTACCAAGACAACGACATGAGAATCCGCCCCATTGCGTGTGAAATACATTTTATCTTAAGAAGTGAACACGTATATCACACGCAGTGTAAGACATATTGAGTATCCGTCTCGTACATGAGAAAACAACACTGAGCTTGTTTAAGGATTTTATGTTCCTGATGACCGAGATTTTATCTCATTTGAACACGAAGAAAGTCGGAGAAGTCCCGCGATATGACAATGAGAGTATATGGAAAACACGTTCTCCGCCTCTACATTCCGACAAGAGAGCACAGAGTTACGTGTTAAGATCGCTAACCGTAATAGGTATCTCAGTGTATTAACTGTGGCTGACAACTTGGGTACTGCTCGAAATAAACTTTTATAGTAGGCCTTGAATCACATCCTTCAGGGTCTGAAACAGCACGAACAAGGCTATCGAGTAAAACATTAACCTCAGACCTCCATTCCCTGCTCTCCCTGCATGGCGCTCACATACTCATAAAACCTATCCAAATACCCACCCACCATAAACAAACACACACGCACGTGGACACGCGCTTATGTCATGCAACGCAATAGATAGAGAGAGAGGGCGAGGGGGGGGGGGGGGACATTTACAGAGAGAGAAATGTGGCAGGGTGGTAGGAAGTGAGGAATGGAGAAAGGGCGTGTGGAGGAGACAGAAAGAGCAAGGAGAGTTACTCGAGTTACAGTGTGGGACAGACAGGGAGAAGCATCTGGATGGCTTTGCTAACTCGGCGCAGATATTGCCCCTCACTGAATGTTAATAACAGCTTGCGTCCGAACAGCGGCGGTTGTTAAAGTGCACCCGCTTGCTGAATGTGGTGGGGCTGCTTGTATGTCTAGAACACGTATGTAACGACAATAGAAAAAGAAGTTATCCCAAGAGACAACAAGTTAATACAGTGTGACACAGGCTCTACCCACGATAACGCTCTCATTTCGGCGAGCGATAGTGTCCACAAATTTCGTCAGTTATGAAATTTTCAGATGAAAGCTTTCCTTTATGACTGAAACTCTTATAGCTACCAAACTGTGAGAATGTTGTGAGCTACTACTTACCCGTAGTACCAAATTGTCATAACATACAGCATCACGTTTGAGTGATTTTCAGTCGAGGTACTAAAGGGCAACTAGGCGTCTCCCAACCATGAGAGTTAGCAAGAAGTTCTGTGAACAGGATTGTTTTCGTCTTGAAATATGTATGTGTTCACAACATACTCAACATTAAATTGTAAAAGAAATAAGAGAATTAGCCCACAGAGAGTACTGAAATGAACTTCATGGTTCACATTCACAGTAACCTGAATAAGTAAACCCAATTCACAATACGAAAACACACCCATAGTTGGACAGTAGCAGAGTGGAGGCGTGTACTGTAGTCTGACGAGTCACAGCTGCTCTCTTTTTTCAAAAATGTACTGTCTAGCTTTTGGACAACTGTAGGCCATGTAACTTTAATTTATAATTGCATTCAAATAAACACATCACTTGCTTCGCTATTTTTATTGTAAATTCCACAACGCGTTTCGCTCCCATAGGCCATAATTCAGTGACTGTCTAAACAATACCGACAAACAAGACATGTTCTCAGACAAAGTAGCACAAGGCATCGTCAAAGAACGAATAAGGAAAATAAATATGGTTGGATAAGGACTTACCCACAACCGTTATCAGAACGGCATAGTAAAGTAGGTAGCGATTTACAAAAACCGTCTACAGCGTGAATAATAAGAACTTATATGTCTTATACATATGTTTATGAGTGGGGCCCGCCTTTACCAAAACACAATTTTGTTTTTGTCCCAGACATATTTCACAGCAGTTTCACCATCATCAGTGAGTTTTTTATTGTTATGGCTGTTAAACATATCGAATGTTCTTTACTGTTTAAATACGTACAAATATTAGATTCTAAATCGTAATTACAGGTTTTTGAGGAGCACATGAAACTATGTATTCATACTTTCTTACCACATGCTGTGGTTTTCCTGCTGTATTACGTTTTTATAGTGTCTGTTTTTCTTTACAATTTGTCACCAGCAACTATATACAGCTTAATGTAGGCAAAACATTTACGCAAAAATTACGAATTCTAAACTGTTGTGGCTATGCCTAAGATTAATAATTTATGTGAAAGGTTGTGTGTGTGTGTGTGTGTGTGTGTGTGTGTGTGTGTGTGTGTGTGTGTGTCTGTTTGTGTGTGTATCTGTTTACATTATGTTTCACTAACGGTTTCTTTTTTCGTCATATTCTTCATTGTCAAGTTCAGTGCTTTGTGTCACTGTCACTGACTATCAAGTGTGGAGGACAGTTTTTTTTTTTTTTCTTTTGGTCATCAGTCTACTAACTGGTTTGATGCGGCCCGCCACGAATTCCTTTCCTGTGCTAACCTCTTCATCTCAGAGTAGCACTTGCAACCTATGTCCTCAATTATTTGCTTGACGTATTCCAATCTCTGTCTTCCTCTACAGTTTTTGCCCTCTACAGCTCCCTCTAGTACCATGGAAGTCATTCCCTCATGTCTTAGCAGATGTCCTACCATCCTGTCCCTTCTCCTTATCAGTGCTTTCCACATATTCCTTTCCTCTCCGATTCTGCGTAGAACCTCCTCATTCCTTATCTTATCAGCCCACCTAATTTTCAACATTCGTCTATAGCACCACATCTCAAATGCTTCGATTCTCTTCTGTTCCGGTTTTCCCACAGTCCATGTTTCACTACCATACAATGCTGTACTCCACACGTACACCTTCAGAAATTTCTTCCTCAAATTAAGGCCGGTATTTGATATTAGTAGACTTCTCTTGGCCAGAAGTGCCTTTTTTGCCATAGCGAGACTGCTTTTGATGTCCTCCTTGCTCCGTCCGTCATTGGTAATTTTACTGCCTAGGTAGCAGAATTCCTTAACTTCATTGACTTCGTGACCATAAATCCTGATGTTAAGTTTCTCACTGTTCTCATTTCTACTACTTCTCATTACCTTCGTTTTTCTCCGATTTATTCTCAAACCATACCGTGTACTCATTAGACTGTTCATTCCGTTCAGCAGATCATTTAATTCTTCTTCACTTTCACTCAGGATAGTAATGTCAGCAGCGAATCGTATCATTGATATCCTTTAACATTATGGGTGACCTCTATGAACACATAAACACAGGTACTGTCGTTCTCGGACGATGGTAGCGTTCACAGCATAACCTTATAAAAAGGAAGTAGCAACAGTTGATCACCGGGAATATTGAAATAAATATCCTGATTCATGTTCGCGGTAACCTGTCTCACTGAGCACAAATTATGGTACGATACGAATAACGACTCCAAACAAAATACCAACATTTCCGCTTTGAGCTACAAAAACTAGTTCAAATGGCTCTGACCACTATGGGACTCAACATCTATTGTCATCAGTCACCTAGAACTTAGAATTAGTTAAACCTAACTAACCTAAGGACAACACATAACACTCAGTCTCTCCCTATAGCTTACCCCTAATTTTTCAGAATCTTGAACAGCTTGCAGCATTTTATATTGTCGAACGCTTTTTCCAGGTCGACAAATCCTATGAACGTGTCTTGATTTCTCTTTAGCCTTGCTTCAGAATTGCCTCTCTCGTGCCTTCACTTTTCCTAAAGAAAAACTGGTCGTCACCTAGCGCATTCTCAATTTTTTTTCCATTCTTCTGTATATTATTCTTGTAAGCAGCTTCGATGCATGAGCAGTTAAGCTGATTGTGCGATAATTCGCGCACTTGTCAGCTCTTGCCGTCTTCGGAATTGTGTGAATGATGCTTTTCGAAACTCAGATGATATGTCGCCAGACTCATATATTCTGCACACCAACGTGAACAGTCGTCTTGTTGCCACTTCCACTAATGATTTTAGGAATTCTGATGGAATGTTATCTATCCCTTCTGCCTTATTTGACCGTAAGTCCTCCAAAGCTCTTTTAAATTCCGATTCTAATACTGGATCCCCTATCTCTTCTAAATCGACTCCTGTTTCTTCTTCTATCACATCAGACAAATCTTTACCCTCATAGAGGCTTTCAATGTATTCTTTCCACCTATCTGCTCTCTCCTCTGCGTTTAACAGTGGAATTCCTGTTGCACTCTTAATGTTACCACCGTTGCTTTTAATGTCACCAAAGGTTGTTTTGGCTTTCCTATATGCTGAGTCTGTCCTTCCGATAATCATATCTTTTTCGATGTCTTCACATTTTTCCTGCAGCCATTTCGTCTTAGCTTCCCTGCACTTCCTATTTACTTCATTCTTCAGCGACTTGTATTTCTGTATTCCTGATTTTCCCGAAACTTGTTTGTACTTCCTCCTTTCATCAATCAACTGAAGTATTTCTTCTGTTACTCATGGTTTCTTCGCAGCTACCTTCTTTGTACCTATGTTTTCCTTCCCAACTTCTGTGATGGCCCTTTTTAGAGACGTCCAATCCTCTTCAATTGTGTTGCCTACTGCGCTGTTCCTTATTGCTGTATCTATAGCGCTAGAGAACTTCAAACGTACCTCGTCATTCCTTAGAACTTCCGTATCCCACTTCTTAGCGTATTGATTCTTCCTGACTAATGTCTTGAACTTCAACCTACCCTTCATCACTACTATATTGTGATCTGAGTCTATATCTGCTCCTGGGTACGCCTTACAATCCAGTGTCACATTTCGGAATCTCTGTCTGACCATGATGTAATCTAATTGAAATCTTCCCGTATCTCCCGGCCTTATCCAAGTATACCTCCTCCTCTCGTGATTCTTGAACAGAGTATTTGCTATTACTAGCTGAAACTCCTTACAGAACTCAATTAGTCTTTCTCCTCTTTCATTCCTTGTCCCAAGCCCATATTCTCCTGTAACCTTTTCTTCTACTCCTTCCCCTACAACTGCATTCCAGTCGCCCATGACCATTAGATATTCGTCCCCCTTTACATACTGCATTACCCTTTCAATATCCTCATACACTTTCTCTATCTGTTCATCTTCAGCTTTGACGTCGGCATGTATACCTGAACTATCGTTGTCGGTGTTGGTCTGCTGTCGATTCTGATTAGAACAACCCGGTCACTGAACTGTTCACAGTAACAGACCCTCTGCCCTACCTTCCTATTCATAACGAATCTTACACCTGTTATACCATTTTCTGCTGCTGTTGATACTACCCGATACTCATCTGAGCAGAAATCCTTGTCTTCCTTCCACTTCACTTCACTGACCCCTACTATATCTAGATTGAGCCTCTGCATTTCTCTTTTCAGATTTTCTAGTTTCCCTACCACGTTCAAGCTTCTGACATTCCACTCCCCGACTCGTAGAACATTATCCTTTCGTTGATTATTCAATCTTTTTCTCATGGTAACCTCCCCCTTGGCAGTCCCCTCCTGGAGATCCGAATGGGGGACTATTCCGGAATCTTTTGCCAATGGAGAGATCATCATGGCACTTCTTCAACTACAGGCCACATGTTCCGTGGATACACGTTACATGTCTTTAATGCAGTGGTTTCCATTGCCTTCTGCATCCTCATGTCGTTGGTCATTGCTGATTCTTCGGCCTTTAGGGGCAATTTCCCACCCCTAGGACACGAGAGTGCCCTGAACCTCTATCCGCTCGTGCGCCCTCTTTGACAAGGCCGTTGGCAGAATGAGGGTGACTTCTTATGCCGGAAGTCTTCGGCCGCCTATGCTGATTACATATCAAAATTTAGGCAGTGGCGGGGATCGAACCCGGGACCGAAGACGTTTTGATTATGAATCAAAGACGCCACCCTTTTTTTTTTTTTTCTCATGTATAATTTGTAGCTTATGTCACTGAATCAGTGAAATTCGGTTGTTTTTACATTTATTTCACGATTATTTATGTCCGTTGCTGCTTTAGAAATGCGTGTAACGAAAAATATTTCAATTATGTTATTAATTAGATAGAAAAATAAATAAAAGAGACACCGTCCTTACGATAAATGTCATTGCTTTCCACGGCTTTTTTTTTTAAGCGCCTAGAACCGCTCTTTTTTTTTTATGTGTGCCCCGACCGGGACTCGAACCCGAGATCTCCTGCTTACATGGCAGACGCTCTATCTATCTTTTTTTTTTTTTCATATCCCTCTCCCAATATGGGCTCCGGGTGGCTTGTCAGCGGTATAGTACTCTGCTCTTCTTGCAAGCAAACTAAAAACAAATTGTTTTTTTTCTATTTTAAATTAAAAATCAAGATAGACAGCTATAAAAGAAAATATAAACATTTGAAGAACAAATCTCAGAAAGATGAAATTATCCTCATAAAAAACACTGGAGCACTGCACTATTCACTTAAAACCTGAAGCGCTGCACTGTGTGAGAAGTATTGTAAGAGACCCACGCGGCTTTTTTTTATGAATTAATTTATTTATTTTACATATATTTGTTCATATCACATAGGACGCCCTCCAGGCAAAAAAAAAAAATTATGTGGAATTACCATCAGTAACATATAAAATAGAAAGGGAATTATAGGAATTAAAGAAAACGCCCTCCTGGCAGAACAGACAAAGCAGCATCCGCGTCCCGCCAACTTGTGGGTAGACGCACACCGAATCCCAAGGCAGTCAGGCATGTTCCAGGCACGTCTTCACGAAGAATATTGCATTTTCCGGTACATGGGACTGAGTCCTGGTATTACACACTCTCATTGAAGTCATCTTCTCATACCTGGGACACCCCAGCTGCAGGGGGGATCGAAGAAGGCACTACCCAAAAAGTTGGCATAGTACTGACGGTATCGCGGATGGTGCATGAGAAAAGTAAAGCGATCTTGCAGGAATGTCCAAAAATCAAGAACACTCTTATCACCTTCATGGAACAAATAAGAGATCGAGAGACCTTTTATCCAGATCACAGCGTTGGTCTTCGTACTTGGGAAGTATGTCTCATCTGGGAACAGAAGAGATTTCGGTGTAATGGCATGGGGAGCCGTACGTAGAAGAAAGGAAAGCATCTTCTGAATCAGCTGCCACACCTCTGCAGAAGATCCACACATCAGTCGATGTTCGTCCGTAACAAGCGTTTGACAGCGAGGACACAGCGGCGAATCTGTCATTTTTATGGCATGTAGACGAAGTTGTGTCATGTATTTTCCATTAACGACCAAATACCAGGTCGCACGTGCGCTCGTGTCTAGGTATATATGGTGTACAGAACGCCATACCACGGGCCATGCGATCGTAGGATATCGCCTTTCCACAACATTCCGAGTGTGATTTCTCATCATGATTCGGTAAACATCACGTGCCATAGGGGGTCTGGTACTAGGCAAGTCGGCATGGACATAACTGTATTCGATGAAAAAGGTCCGGATATGTGAGAGAGGGGAAGAAATATGGGCTACTGCAACGGGTGCCACTCGAGAGGGAGGGGCCACTTCATCAATCAGGCTTCCCGATAATCCGTTTCGGCGGCGGATCCACGATTTAACCATCGTACTTACATAAAGGGCAGCTGCTCTCGCTCGGACGTTGACAAGGCCGAGGCCGCCATCTCGAGGAGGAAGTGTCAGCGTGTCGTAGCGGACTTTGAAGATAAGATCCGCGCTAACAAAGTAGCCGAACGCCGCCTGAAGTCTGTGTGCCATTGCCTTTGGCATCGGTAAAATCTGTGCTAAATGGGGTAGTCGCGAGACTAGATGAGTGTTAACAAAATCCACCCTTTGTAACATGTCCAATGCTCTCAGGAGGTTGCCACGAACGTTCGTGCGGATAGCTTGAAGCAGGCGTTTGTAGTTAAATGAGATCGTGCGCTGTATATCACGCGTGAAGGTGATCCCCAAACATTTGAGCTTGTCCACTAATGTCAATGGTGCCACACTCTCAGCTGGAAGGCCTCTACCGACGGACATAGCACTAGATTTCGTCAGGTTCACACGGCTGCCCGCAGGAGCCCCGTACTGGTTGATCCACGCCAGTGCCTCTCGCACTTCATCCTCCGATAGAACCAAGAACACCAAGTCATCTGCATAGGCGCGGCAGATGAAAGAAGTCCCCCTCATTGTTATGCCTGTCAACCGGCTCCTCAAACCGTGTAATAGTGGCTCAAGGGCAATGGCGAAAAGCAGCATCGACATCGGACATCCTTGACGGACCGACCGCATGACGTTAATAGGGCCCGCCACACGGCCATTGACCAGCACCCGCGACGTGGCACCTCGGAGAAGCCGCAAGACGAGGTGTATAAACCTGTGGGGAAAGGCCATCCGTCGGAGTACGTTTTCGAGAAAGTCATGACTCACTCTATCAAAGGCGTGGTCGAAGTCCACTGTCACTAAGGCACCACGACTGCGACAGGTCATGGTCAGGGCTATAACGTCACGGTAATCGCTGAGTGCCGTCTGAATGTTACTATCACCTCCAAAGCACGTTTGATCCAGAGAGATAACTTGAGGGACGACGCGCCTAATGCGAGCGCCAAGAATCCGGGTAAAAATCTTGAAGTCACAATTTAACATGGTCAGCGGCCGATAATGTTCCACTCCTCGACCTCCCGATGGCTTGGGGACCGGGATAAGCAAGCCTTCTACGAATTCGGGTGGGAGAGGAAAGTCAGGGTTCATCAGTTCTTCATACATCGCAGTCCAGCGTGAGCCCATGATGTCATGAAATGTGTGGTAAAACTCCAGCGGGAACCCATCTGGACCTGGGGCTTTGTTTGCCGCACCCTTATGAAGAGCATCGGCGACGTCATCAGCCGTAATTGTCGCCGTGAGAATCTCCGCAGCAGACTCGTCCAGGGTATCTGTCAAGGAACGGAGGACATCAGACATTACCGCCACGTTCTGGTCCTCTGCTGCATAGAACTCGTTGTAGTGATCCACAAAGGCTCTTACGATGTCATTCTGGGACGTCAATCGACGACCATCTGGCATGTCGAGGGCGTTGATCAGCTTTCTACGACACCGCTGCTTCTCTCGGATAACATGATGCATGGACGGGAGCTCTCCTGGTACACATTCGTGACATCTTGCGCGTACTACTGTGCCTTCAAGGCGGTGACGCATAAGAGAAATTATCTTCGCCTTAATACGTTGAATTTCAACCTGTCGTTGAACTGAGGGGGCAAGGTTTGAGAGTTCCCGGAGAATTGTGAAATAGTATTCCATGGTATGTCGGTGCCATAACATTTTATCGCGACCGTAATTCATCATAGAACGACGTAAAGCAGGCTTGGCGCAGTCGATCCACCACCGAAGTGTTGAAGGATACGCTGGAAGGCGTCTCACACAGTTATTCCACGTCGTCTCTACGACCTGCCTACATTCCGGATCCTTGAGATGGGCCACATTCAGCTTCCACAGGCCTCGACCGCGCCACACCTTCTGCCTCTGGAGCGAAACAGTGCAAATGTAGGCGATATGGTCGGAAAAGGCGGTAGGCCATAACTCAGCGTCAAGCGTGGCAGTTACGAGTCCTGGGGACACGTAGACACGGTCAAGACGACTTGCTGAATGGCTGGTGACGTACGTATACCCAGGCCGATCGTCATGCACGCGGTCCCAAGTATCGGTGAGTTTCAGTTCATGCACAAGCAGCTTGAGTTCCTGGCATGTGGTGAAATGGGGATGTTGGTCCTTTTGGGATAACACACAATTGAAGTCGCCGCCAAGAACAATATGGTCGTAGCGTCCGACAAACAAAGGAGCGATCTGTTCTGAATAGAATCGCGACCGCTCCCGTCGCTTGGCCGTGCCCGAGGGAGCGTAAACATTGATGACTCGAACACCGTGGAAAGTCACAGCAAGACCCCTAGCCGATGGTAGGTAAATCACGTCATCTACATCAATGCCTTCCTTTAAAAGAATAGCTGTCCCACTGCCACCGTCGGCACACGGCGTGAGGTAGGAAACATAGCCATAGACATTAGGAAACGTCGCCAGGCGAACTTCCTGCAAAAGGGCAACAACTAGGTCCGACGCCCTCAACATATCACGGAGCAATTGTAGTTTGACAGGGTTGCCAATGGTGTTGACATTGATGGAGCCAATCCTGTAAGCTTGTCGTAGAATTGGGACTACAGGGACGCTCATGGAGGCACGAAGAGCAGCAGCGAACAAGAATGTTGTCCCAGTAGGCTGCACATCCCCATCCTGTAACCCTGTCGATTAGGAGTCGTGGGCTGGAGCAGCGGCATTCGCGGCTGTCTCACTAGTTGGTGTTTCGTCGGCTACATCGTCAGACCACGCAAGGGTGCGTGGATGGTGTGCGTCCAGTGGAGTACCAGCAGAGTCCGAAGGCAGTGTCACGTCGGTGGTGGAAGAGTTGTCCTGGCTCATCTGTTGTTCAACGTCCATAGGTACAGCGCCTGGTGCATGTAAGGATGGTTGTACGTCCGACAGAGTGCAAGTTGGTGCTTCCACCACAGATTCGTCCTTCGGGGGAACAACTTGATAATTTTGATCTTCATCGTCTTGAGACTGCGTGCTGCAGGTGTCAGACGGGGCGATCCGCCGTTTCCGACGTCTCTTCGGCGACCGTTGCTTGCGCACGTGATCTTCAGTGTCCGAAGACGCCTGGGGATCCGGATGTTCAGGCACAAAAGCATCGGTAGGCACAATCATGGAGTCAAGGGCCATCCCCTGTCCTTGAGATTGCTCACCACTGCACACGTCGGGAGGAGGAGGTCCGTCCGCAACAGCCTGAGGCAGTACCGGAGACGACGATGTACCAGTAGTAGGAGCCAGTGGTGTTCGCGGTCGGGGGTCGCTATGGAGAGCTTCGACAAACGTCAGCGGTAGCGACGTCGGAGCGGTCGTGGCCGGCAGGTCCCCAGGCGGTAACTGTGTGATTCTGCGCTGCAGACAGCTGGAACGGAGGTGTCCTTCTTTGCCACATCCCGAGCATGTCTTCGGCTGTCCATCATAAATAATAATTGCACGGCAGCCACCAATATATAAGTAGGACGGCACATGTTTGGTTAGTTCTATGCGGATCTGCCGTACTCCATTGAGAACCGGGTATGTAGTGAACTGAACCCACTTCTCAGCTGTGTGGCTAATCACTTTTCCATATGGATGGAATGCAGATACCACTACCTCTGAAGGCACCTCGAAAGGGAGTTCAAAAACACGTATCGTGCGCAGTCCAAGTCCCGCATGTTCCACAGTTACGTCACCGATGTGTCCATCAGAGTGACGGAACTTAAGACCACTTCGAGTTGCATCTAGAATTTTTTCACATATGTCTTCGTTGACCAATTTCACGTATACCACACTGCTCACTATAGAAAGGTGGATGCCAACAAGATCGTTGCAGTCAATCTTGACTTCATCTCTGATAAACTGTTCGATTTCCAGTGCTTTTGGTCGGGCATATTCAGGTGCAAAGCTAATCTTCAGTGTCGATTTTCGGTGGGCATAAGCCATTCTCTGTCGAATGAAATATAGCGCGCTAAGACGGCAGAATCACGTAAACAACTCCGCGAGCGAGCTGCGCGGCGAGGACGTAAACAAGACGTCCGTGCCGCTAGCGTGCCGAAAGGCGACTGCCCCTAGACCACGGGTGGAAAAGTTGAAGGTGTGAAAACAAGATGGCAGACAGTGGAACAGTTGAAGATGTCACTGGCGGTTGTTTTGAATTTCTCAGAGTGTGTGTGTATGTGTGTGTGTAAAGAAAGAGGGGCAGGAGAGAGAGAGAGAGAGAGAGAGAGAGAGAGAGAGAGAGAGAGAGAGAGAGAGAGAGAGAGAGAAATGAGAGAGAGAGAGAGGGGGGAGGGAGAGAGTGGGTATGACGATTTATCATTATTAATAAAGAATTATGTGTGTCTAACTATGTATGTCTGTGTGTGCATGTGGGGAGGGGGGAGTTCTATAGGTTGGTATCATCTATTCTTTTAGGGTAGGGAACAGAGTTCCATTGCAGAGAGCTGTGTATTCATTTATTACTTGCTTTCCTTCAATTATGGCTTTTTGTATTTGATAATTTTCTTGAATTATTAGTTTTTGTGGGGTTCTGTTGCTGCATTTGAGAATTTTCAAATCAGTGTTGATGTCTGTTGGGATATGTTTATGGTCCATAAGGTGTTCAGCAAATGTGGAGAGACAGCTGTTACTTTTTAATGCTCTCCTGTGTTCTGTGTATCTGGTACTAAAGTTTCCGCTTGTTTGTTCTATGTAAACTGATTTGTAGTCCTAACACGTTGCTTGGTAAATACCAGATGTGTTGTGTTTCTCTGTACTTGTGTTGGTTGTCCTTAGTTTCCTCTGTGTTGAGTTGTCTGTAGTGTAGGGTATTATAAGCCCTTGTTTTTTGGGTAGGTTGCCAATTCCGTGGGCTTCTTCGTTGTTGTAGGTGACAGTGAACCACTTGTTTGCTGTTGTGGGAGTTTCTTCTTCGTGTGTGCTAGCTTGTGTCTTCTGTGTGTTTGTAAGTTTATGAGAAGGCTGTTGTGTGTTGGACGTCCTTTTTAATTTTGTTTCAATTTTGTGATTCAGTTTATGTATAGTATTTGTGTCATATCCATTCTCTAGAGCTATTGGTCTGATTGTCTGTAATTCATCGTTATAGTTGCTTTCAGGGAGTGGAGTTTTATTCAGTCTGTGTAGCATATATTGGAAACCGGCTAGTTTGTGTGTAGTCGGATGATTGGAATGTTTGTGAATGGCTGTGCTGGTGGTGGTTACATTCGTGAATATGGAAAATTGGTGTTGGTTGTTGTCTCTGTATATAGTGAGGTCAAGAAAATCTAACATTTTGATGTTTTCCGTTTCCATGGCGAATTTTATTTTTGGGTGCTCCTCAAAAACCTGTATTTACGCTTTAGAAACTAATATTTCTATGTATTTAAACGGTACCGAACATTCCTAATATTTAACAGCCATAACAATAAGAAAACCACTAATGATGCTGCAACTTCAGTGAAACATGTCTGGGAGAAAAAAGCCAAATTGTGTTTTGCTAAAGACGGACACTCACCCCAAAACATATGCTATTGTTAAAGCAACCATAGACAAAAGAGCTTCAGCATCAATATGATCATATGTGTTACGTTGTGAAACACAGACTAGTGAGACGTGAAATGACGGTGTTAAAATAGGGTAGCGTCATGTTACGGGGAGGATCTATACGGGGCAAGTTACGTGGACGGGGGGAAGCAAATTATAATGACCTTAGTACAATGCTTCAAAAGTAAAATCAACTACAAAATTACGTGGCTTAAAAAAATTTCACGTAGAGACGTAAGACAAAATAACATTTAGTAACGTCTCGAACAGAAAGGTTTAGGTGTTCGTTTTTCCCGCTCGCTGTTCGGGAGTGGAATAGTAGAGAGATAGTATGATTGTGGTTCGATGAACCCTCTGCCAAGCACTTAAATGTGAATTGCAGAGTAGTCATGTAGATGTAGATGTAGATGTAGAAATGAGTAGACAGCAGACGACGCTGAAAGAAACTAAGACGAAAGAAGGATCCAGTTTGGAAAGTCAACAGTTGCAAACAAGTGATAACAACTAGTGCAACTCTGTAAGCAAACAAGATGTTTACACGTCTTGAAGCCCGAGGTACAGAGTGTACCCTTTTGTTTATTAGAAGTGAGGCATACGATAAGTGACGGTCTTCGAAAAGCCATTAGGAAAATAATGTTTTTTAGTTATCAATTTTTGTTTTAGCTGTGGTGTACTTTCTTATAAACTTCCGTCTCTTCCAGAATGTTTAGAATTCATTTTCAAAAGATACAGCGCTTTCAGTGCACCGAACGCCCAATGACCTGCAGTCTGTGATCAGTGTAGCTCAGTTCGCAGCTCGTGGTCGTGTGGTAGCGTTCTCGCTTTCCGCGCACGGGTTCCCGGGTTCGATTCCCGGCGGGGTCAGGGATTTTCTCTGCCTCGTGATGAGTGGGTGTTATGTGACGAAGTTAGGTTAAAGTAGTTCCAAGTTCTAGGTGACTGATAACCATAGATGTTAAGTCCCATAGTGGTCAGAGCCATTTGAACCAGTTTTTGTAGCTCAAAGCGGAAATGTTGGTATTTTGTTTGGAGTCGTTATTCGTATCGTACCATAATTTGTGCTCAGTGAGACAGGTTACCGCGAACATGAATCAGGATATTTATTTCAATATTCCCGGTGATCAACTGTTGCTACTTCCTTTTTATAAGGTTATTCTGTGAACGCTACCATCGTCCGAGAACGACAGTACCTGTGTTTATGTGTTCATAGAGGTCACCCATTAGTTCCTGCTTCACGAATGCTCAGATATCGGGTAAATTCTCTTATGTTCTGCTAAATAACCAGATGTTAATCACAAAGAAGGTACCTGGACTATTTCGAACAGCGAGATAGCTTTACAGAATGTAATCTTGACTGCTTAAATTTGGACAACGTGTTCCAGAGAAGTAACAGCGATCTGGTGATATGACTGGCTTAAAGGAACAGTCTAGATCGCAGTTTTCCTTTATCAATGAGCAGATTCGACTTCATGGAGAAGATATCTTCAGAACTTGAGCTCTGTAAGAACAAGGATAACAGAGGTACAGGAAGCTTTATGACGTCAGAAGAAAGCATAGTGGAGTTGTGATGTAGCACTTGTTGTTGGCGGTTCCTCTAAGGATCACGCGGCTACATGGTCGTAAACTGATGACTGATGGCTGTAGATCATCGGTTAGCAGTCAAACGCCAATATTCATATATTTTAATATTTCCGGCATCTAATGAATTGAACTGCTAGTTTTATTTCACGTTACGCCAGCACCTATATAAGAAAATAGTAATTATTTTTTGCGCTTTTGCTTATGGACCTGGTCTAGTGGCTGACGTTGCCGCCTCTGGATCACAGGATACCGGGTTCGATACCCAGGGGGTTTCGGGACTTCCTCTGCCCGAAGGCTGGGTGTTTGCGTTGTCATCATTTCATTATTATCATCATTCGTAACAGTGGCTAGAATGGACTGTGAAAAAAAGTGAACCGTGTAGAAGTTAGGATAAAGTACGGGTGCTGATGACCGTGCAGTTGAGCGCCTCATAAACCAATCATCAACTTGACATAAGCTGTAAGCTCACTTATATAAAAATAAAAAAAGGCTACTTGCCTCATGATCTGTAACTATTTGCCTTTTTATATATTCGTATTTAGTATGCGATACATTATTTTGTGCAGTGTTTACCATTGACTGGGGTTAACATAATCCTCTTCTGACACGAAATTTGTACATTATTTAACCTGTGGCTCTGCAGCCATCAGTCATAAAAGTACGATCTTCTTGCTCGGTGAGCGTCCGAGAAGCTACCGTTTCGTAGAATGTTACCCTTCAGTTCTTTATTCAGTCTTTTCCTTACATTCACTTTCATTAAGCCAGGTACATCTCGGGGATCAAATTGGGATTAACGAGAAATATTTTGCCACTGTAGGATCATCAAGACAATTTTTCAGTTACAGGCCCAATGTGATGTGGAAATGAATTTCCTTTAAGGACTGCAGTGCTTCCAAATCCCCTATAATTCTCATATTGTTGGCCATTCTCAGCCTTTTAAAGTGCTGTGGTGAAATGAGTATTACTCATTGTACCAGAAGACCTCGGCTACCGTTGATGCTCACTTCAATTCATAAATTAAGTAGTGATTGTGAACGAACCTGTGAGTCAGGACGTTGTAATTATGGATAGTAAAAAGGAATAAGAAAAGTCGTTTGAGAACGATACAAACAGGGAATGAAATTGTGTGTCTTGGCTACATAATGACAATGGATTTCAGATTCGGCAGGAACGGCTTCCGTGAGTGAATTCATCTCCAGTATTATTAACTTTCCGAGCGAATATTGCGATGTGTACTGGATAGATAGGATGTTTAGAGTTGGGTAACTTGCAAATAAATCTACAAGCCTGCAGTGAGCCAGAGAACACGGAAATTGCCCAATAACTGCCAGGAGAAGCGTAGTTTTGTTCCAAGAGTTGTTGATTTTGTTTTCTTTCAAATGAGGCCATCATATAATCTGAAGGCTATGTACAGTCCTCCAATATGTAGAGGACTTCATCCGTCAATCAATCACAAATACCGTACTCTTCGTCCCGAATTATCATTGTATTCAGACATGGCTTATATTGTTCTCATTCTTATATTGGAATTTAGTGCTGATGTCTGACAAGACGTAATACAGGATTCAAACTGAGAATACCCACAAATGACTTACGATTTCTCTTCGACGGACTCGATCTTTGTATGTTCCTTTCTGATCTAGAGTACCATGCTATTCAATCTGTATAGTGAGCAAGCAGTAAAGGAAACAAAAGAAAAGTTCGGAGTAGGTATTAAAATCCATGGTCGAAGTAGAGAAGATATAAAATGTAGATTGTCAATGGTAAGGAAAGCGTTTCTGAAGAAGAGAAATTTGTTAACATCAAGTGTAGACTTAAGTGTCAGGAAGTCCTTTCTGAAAGTATTTGTATGGAGTGTAGCCATGTATGGAAGTGAACATGGACGGTAAATAGTTTAGACAAGAAGAGAATAGAAGCTTTCGAAATGTGGTGCTACAGAAGAATGCTGAAGATTATATGGGTAGATCACATAACTAATGATGAATAGAATTGGGGAGAAGAGGAGTTTGTGACACTACTTGACTATAAGAAGGGATCGGTTGGTAGGACATGTTCTGAGGCATCAAGGGATCATCAATTTAGTACTGGAGGGCAGCGTGGAGGGTAAAAATCGTAGAGGGAGACCAAGAGGTGAATACACTAAGCACATTCAGAAGGATATAGGCTGCAGTAGGTAATGGGAGATGAAGCAGCTTGTACGGGCTAGAGTAGCATGGATAGCTGCATCAAACGAGTCTCAGGACTGAAGACCACAGCAACAACATACTAGAGTACTACAATCGCTGAGAGTTAGGTAAAGGTTCCAACCCATGATTCGCTTGACGCTGTAAATATTTTTCTCGAATTAGAAATTTATTGGCTTTGATGTACTTAATTTTATTTTTATTTTATTTACACGTCATGTTCCATAGGACCAAATACAGGAGAAAATCTCCAAGGTCGTGGAACGTGTCAGTAGATGAAATTACAACATAAAATTAATAAAAGATAAAAATAAAATATTTATGAAGCAAAAAAATTCAAGCCGTCAGTTTCGGTAAACGCAATGAACAGTGCTACAACAAGCAGCTTAATGTTTCAAGGAACTCCTCGACAAATTAGGAGTGACCTATGAGGAAGCTCTTCAATTTAGATTTGAAAGAGAGTCGATTACTGCTGAGATTTTTGAGTTCTAGTGGTAGCTTATTTAAAACGGATGCAGCAGTATACCGCACACCTTTCTCCACAAGAATTAAAGAAATCAGGTGCAAATGCAGGTTTGGTTTCTACCGAGCACTAATTGAGTGAAAGCTGTTTATTCTTGCGAACAAGCTAATATTGTTAACAAGAAATGGCAGTAAGGAATATATACTGTGAGAGACCAATGCCAATGTACTCAGATTCGTGAACATGGGTCGTCAAGTGGTTCGAGAACTTACACCACTTATTACCCGAACCGCCCACTTCTGATCCAAAAATATCCATTTAGAATGGGAAGAGTTACCCCAAAATATAATACCGTACTACATAAGCGAATGAAAATAAGCGAATTAGATTAGTTTTCATGTCGATCACTGACTTCAGATATCGTTCGAATAGTAAAATCGGCAGCATTAAGTCTTTGAACAAGAACCTGAATGTGAGCTTTCCAAGACAGTTTATTATCTGAACATCTAGGAATTTGAACTGTTCAGTTTCACTAATCATATCCCCATTCAGTGAAATGAAAACCTCATGTATTGTTGAATTGTGTGTTAGAAAATGTAAAACCTGAGTCTTACTGTGATTTAGCGTTAGTTTATTTTCTACAAGCTATGCACATATGTCATGAACTGCACTATTTGAATCCGAGCCAATGTTGTACACAACTTGCTTTACTACCAAGCTAGTGTCATCAGCAAATATTTGAGAGTTGCCCGTAATACTATAGGTCATATCATTTATATAAATAAGGAACAGGAGTGGCCCCAGCACTAATCCCTGGGGCACCCCCCACTTCACTGTACACTACTCAGAACCCGCATCAAAGCCCTCCTCAACACTGTAAATAATGACCTTCTGCTGTCTGTTGTTAAAGTAAGAGGTGAAAAAATTGTGAGCTACCCCCCGTATGTATTCTGTAATGGCCAAACTTCTAGAGCAATATTTTATTAACAACACAATCGAACGCCTTCGTTAAATGAAAGAATATGCCCAGCGTTCGAAATACCATGTTTAAGTCGCCCAGTATTTCACAGAGGAAACAGAATATAGCATCTTCAGTTGTTAAACGACTTCTAAAGCCGAAATGTACAATTGAAAACAAATCGTGTTATATAAAATGATCAAATACCCTTACATACACAACCTTTTCAACAACTTTAGCAAACACTGGTGACATAGGAATAGGTCTGAAATTGTCTACATCATCAATTCCTCCCTTTTTAGAAATCGGCTATACTACTGAGTACTCTAATCTTTCAGGAAACTGACCAATCCTAAAGCAAAAATTACAAATATCGCTAAACACAGGGCTAACATGTGCAACATAGTACTTCTGCTAGGCACTCCGTCATATCCATGAGCGTCCGCATTATTCAATGATTTAATTATTGACTCAATCTCCCCCTTTTCTGTATCACAGATGAGTACTTCAGACATCAATCTCCGAAATGAATTTTCAAAGAGAGTTATATAATTCCCCATAGAAATTAAATCTGTATTTAATTCGCCAACAATGCTCAGAAACTGATTATCAAATACTGTACATATACCTGATTTATCAGTAACAGAAATATTGTTACTACGAACTGCCTTCATTTCGTCGAACATATGGTTTTAATTTTGTCCTGTGGATTAGCTATTCTATTTGCATACCACATACTCTTTGCCTTCCTAATAATGTTTTTAAGCCCTTACAGTACCGTTTGTAATGGGCTACCGTAGCTTGATTGTGGCAACAGCTAACATTTTGACATCCCGCTTTGTTGTACATGATATCCTTATCCCAGTAGTGAGTCACCTGGGCTTCCTTTTACTGCTAGTACGCCGTTTAGAACGTTCTAGTGGAAAACAACTCTCCAAGAGCATGAGAAATGTGTTACACAAAGCCTTATACGTTGAATCTATATTATCGGCACTATAAACATCCTGCCACTCTTCTTCCCTGACGAGGCTTAAAAAACTGTCTACTACTGTTGGATTAAGTTTTATACATAGTTTGTAATTGTATGTGACATTTGTTTGAGTACAGAAGCCTTTTAGTGTCAAAATTAGTGCATCATGGTTTGAAAGACAATTCACTCTTTTGGTAATAGAATGCCCACCTTGTAATGAAGAAAGAATAAATCTATTGTATATGGCTGTGCTATTATTCCCCGGCACCCTAGTTGGAAAAAAACGCAGGCTGCATCAGATTATATGAATTTAGGAAATCTACCAACATCCTTTTCCTTGCACAATCATATACGAAATTAATACTGAATTTAGCACATGTAAGCAATTTCTGGTACCTCCCATAAAATGAATCAAGAACCCTCTCTAGCTTTAGCAGAAATGCTCAAAAGTCAGAGTTAGGGGACCCATAAAAAACCACAATTAAATGTTTACTTTCACTAAATTCAACTTCCCCTGCACAACATTCAAATATCTGTTCAGTGCAGTGCCGCAACACGTCTATGGACTCAAATGGAATACTGTTTCATGTAGATGGCCACTGCCCTACCCCTCAAGGAACTCCTTGAAAAACATCCAGGTAGTCTCCAGAATGAGATTTTCACTCTGCGGCGGAGTGTGCGCTGATATGAAACTTCCTGGCAGATTAAAACTGTGTGCCCGACCGAGACTCGAACTCGGGACCTTTGCCTTTCGCGGGCAAGTGCTCTACCAACTGAGCTACCGAAGCACGACTCACGTCCGGTACTAACAGCTTTACTTCTGCCAGTATCCGTCTCCTACCTTCCAAACTTTACAGAAGCTCTTCTGCGAAACTTGCAGAACTAGCACTCCTGAAAGAAAGGATACTGCGGAGACATGGCTTAGCCACAGCCTGGGGGATGTTTCCAGAATGAGATTTTCACTCTGCAGCGGAGTGTGCGCTGATATTAAACTTCCTGGCAGATTAAAACTGTGTGCCCGACCGAGACTCGAACTCGGGACCTTTGCCTTTCGCGGGCAAGTGCTCTACCAACTGAGCTACCGAAGCACGACTCACGTCCGGTACTCACAGCTTTACTTCTGCAGTATCCGTCTCCTACCTTCCAAACTTTACAGAAGCTCTTCTGCGAAACTTGCAGAACTAGCACTCCTGAAAGAAAGGATACTGCGGAGACATGGCTTAGCCACAGCCTGGGGGATGTTTCCAGAATGAGATTTTCACTCTGCAGCGGAGTGTGCGCTGATATGAAACTTCCTGGCAGATTAAAACTGTGTGCCCGACCGAGACTCGAACTCGGGACCTTTGCCTTTCGCGGGCAAGTGCTCTACCAACTGAGCTACCGAAGCACGACTCACGTCCGGTACTCACAGCTTTACTTCTGCCAGTATCCGTCTCCTACCTTCCAAACTTTACAGAAGCTCTTCTGCGAAACTTGCAGAACTAGCACTCCTGAAAGAAAGGATACTGCGGAGACATGGCTTAGCCACAGCCTGGGGGATGTTTCCAGAATGAGATTTTCACTCTGCAGCGGAGTGTGCGCTGATATGAAACTTCGGTAGCTCAGTTGGTAGTGCACTTGCCCGCGAAAGGCAAAGGTCCCGAGTTCGAGTCTCGGTTGGGCACACAGTTTTAATCTGCCAAGAAGTTTCATCCAGGTAGTCTGTTTACTGTTAAGGGATGCCACTGAGTTGTCAAATTGTTTATGTGGTGCTGCAATATATCAATACTTTCAGAGTCAACACCTATAAGCAGTGCACTAACATTAAATCTAATATCTCTTATAATTTGATGAAAGATGCTAATTCCTTCTCAACTTGGAAACATGACGTCCTCTGAAAGTGAGTCCTTAGTTAGAGGGACTTCCTTTATGAAGGTATACGTATGAATTGACTTGTCTAAAAAAGGTGCAACTCTAACAACAAAAACAAAACTTTAATTTCGAGAGAAATTTTGATTGAGGACTGTCGAAAATATTTCATTCTAATAATAATTTATAGGTTCCGTACAGTCAAGGCTTTAAGTCTCAGCAAATATCATACATTCTGATTTATTAAAATCATCTGGAATACTCTACGCGGAAGATTAACTTCACGTCACCATCGGATATATCTGAGAATTGCCTTTTCTCATCTCACTGGCTATAAATCTAGGTGATAACAGAATTAGAATATTACCATCCACACGTCGTTTGCATGTTGCTATTGTGTCTGATATTTACATTCATTTTGTGCATCTGTGAATATCCGTTGTTTCGGTAGCGCAGACACAGATAAATTAATATGAGGCTGTGTATTAAAGCAAGTATAATCGAATACACGGGCAAACTAATACTAATTATAAGATAGCTGGATGTGCCTGTCATTCTCGTGCTGTTGTTTACTTTTTGATTCTCTGATTAATACGGTTTCGTAACTGCATATAGAAATATTTCAGTCGGTTCGCCTTTCTGACAGCTGTTTAATTTCAGGCAAAGGGCAGTAAAATCGAACGTTTTTAAATTCTCTCCTTCTCTATACCGTACAAAGTGAATGCTGCGATTTTTCACGATCGTGATAACAGCCTACTTCACGTGTCTGACCTTTCCGCCTTAAGGATAATCAACGTGCTTCACGCTCGCTGTTCAACATTGTGTATTGCCACAGCGAACTGCCGTTACCGAGTAGGTAGGTGGTAGGTTGGCCTGTCGTGACCATATGTCTCATCAATAATGTATGGCGCCGTGACAATAGCGCCGCCTGTTACCATGTGGTTATGGCCTGACCGTCCGCGATGGATATGCCGAAAGCCGGACGTCTGTGGCTCGTTAAACTTCTGGAGAATAACAAGTAACTAACCACTGAATGAACTTATTAGGGTCCGAAACGAAGTAGTTTACTGTTTCAACACGCGATCTAGTGTACTCGGTGCAGAAATTAACTTTAATACGTAGGGAATCAGCGTAGAGGAAACCATTCTTTCAGATTAACTACCGTGGATGTTAAAACTGCCAGACTTTGCAGCAGCGCGTATTCCTTTAAAGATTCAAGAAAATTCAGCACACTCGGTCTGCAATAAGCTGTTGTACAACACAATATCTCGAAATACAGATGCTTTCGCTGCGGCGGATATCACGCCGACAGGCTTCTCTGCTCGGGAGCGGGTACCGCGTGAAGTCAGTGCGTACAAAATTTTCACTCTCAAAATAAATGTTTTTACCTGTGGTGGAAAAGTAGTTCCTAATGCATCATTGGGTAGTAATGCACTGTAATATGTGAGCATATTTTTCATGACATGCTAATTGTTTAAATAAGGTTGATATGTGAAACCAATATACGTTCTAGTCGCATGGTATTAAAATCAGTAACTGCAGCTAGGTGACTTTTTGTCGTTCGGTTAAACTGATCAGTTATATTTATCAAAAAATTTCAGTTGTGCCAAGGACTGCTTATGCAAATGCATGCAGTGTTTGATTATCGCAGTTACAATCCATAGTGGTACTGAAGTACGCATACACGTAAACGAGTTATACAGGGCGATTATTCCTTAGAGAGGTCAGGCGCATTATATCTGGTGCTTCGGCAGGTATTAGCAATTTAGTTTTTGCAATATGAATCACATACCAATACTGTTCATCACATTTTTCTTGCGACGCCCAGTGCTGGCGGAAAGGATCAGTTTATTTTTCATTACAATAAAAATCTGTTCTAAAGTGCCCATTCCACAGGATGGTCTCTGGATAGTCTAGTGCAATATTAGCTTTATCGGTACATACATAACGAGACTTATTCAGCTATATGAAATAAAGACGTCACAATTCTGAACGATTTGCGTTAGGACGTTCGAACTGGACGAATGGCCGCGAGGCATGATGGTTCCGTTTAGCGACGAAGCCCAGTTTCATCTGGATGGCTTCGTCAATAACTAAAATTCGTGTATTTGGGGGACTGAGGATCCACATTTCGCGATCGAGAAGTCTCTTCACAATCAACGGGTGACTGTGTGGTGTTCAGTGTCCAGTCACGGAATAATCGGAGCGATATTCCTCGATGGCACGGTGACTACCAAACCGTACGTGAAGGTTTTGGAAGATGATTTCATCCCCATTATCCAAAGTGACGACGATTGCGACAAAATGTGGTTCATGCAAAAGGTAGCTCGACCCCATGGAAGTAGGAGAATGTATCATGTCCTGTAAGAGCCCTTTGGGGCCCGCATTTTGCACCTACGGTTGCCAGAGGCCACTGGCATGGACTTCGATTGACCGCCATATTCTCCAGATCCGAACACATGTGATTGCGATTCCTTTTTTGGAGTTTACATGAATAACCCTATAACAATTCCTGAGTTGAAAACAGCTATTCAGGAGGTCATCGACAAGATCGATGTTCCAATAGTTCAGCGGGTCATGCACAATTTCACTACTCGCCTGCGCCACAACATCGCGGATGATCGGAAATGGCAGGAAAATCGAACATGTCATAGACCCAAATAACTGTAGTGACGTCTACATGTTGAATAAAATGTGTCCAAGCTGTACCTTGTAACTAATTTAATTGTTTTTCTTACAGTTCAAAAATTTCACCCCGTATTAACAGGGACACAAACGAAGCGCCGGGCTGACCCGAGGTGACCGCTACCACCATGCCGCAGCGCCGTTTAGACGCTGCTGGAATACTTTTTTTCCATTCTGTTTCTTCGACTAATATTTGTCAGTGGTAGTGCCCAAATGACATCTTTCTTCGTCGATGAGAATTCATTCTTTGTCCACTTTTTTATTGCACAAGGTGGTCAGTCCCCTGGGCGAACACACTGAGCTAACGTCCACGCTGTGTATAGATTAGTCAGGATGTTTTACTATCCGTGTCAGTACATGCCGATAAAACAAATACCGCACCAATCTAATATGGAACCGCTCTATCGAATGGGCACGTAAAAATCGGCTTTAAAAATCATTTGGTTTGTAACGAGACACAAACAGACGTTTTCCATTGACACCGCGCGTCGCTAGAAAGACATTACGAGTGATATTGTGCTATCTGCATGGGATGAGTCCAACTGCACATCGAAAAAACTAAACTGCATATACCTGTCGGTTCACCAGAGATAATCCGCCTGTCGACTCTTAGGATAGCCTGTGTAACTGAAATGCGCAGTATCTAACGGAAGCTCTCTGCAGTACATGTGCGAAGAATCATAAGGAAACATATCGCATTTCACATCATAAAAATTATTGCCGTTAAACAGATTAATGTAGATAGCGTGTTGCAAAATGTGAAGTAACAAGTCTTCTGCGACAAGAGGATTAAGATGTCGATGTGGCCGGACGGTTCTAGGCACTTCAGTCTGAATCCGTGCGACCGCTACGGTCGCAGGTTCGAATCCTGCCTCGGGCATGGATGTGTGTGATGTCCTTAGGTTAGTTAGGTTTAAGTAGTTCTAAGTTATAGAGGACTGAAGACCTCAGATGTTAAGTCCCATAGTGTTCAGAGCCATTTGAACCATTTGAGAAGAGGCTTCAGTCACAAAATCTAAGACATATACCATTTTCATAAGACATTGTAGCATATTACTTTTCAATATAGCCAACGTAACGTTTTGAGATAGGGTTCCATCGGTAAACCAGTCTCTCGACTCCGCTGAGAAGGAAATCGAAATCTCGGTACAAGAGCCACCTCACAGAAGCCTCCTGAAGTTCTGAAGAGGCGACGTGCCACGTACTTCTTTAACCACGTGAATAGATGAAGACTGCGAGATCCGAACTGGATGCAGGGTATTTCTACACCGTTCGTCGCAAACGCCAGAGCAGACCACTCGCAACCGAGAACAGATGCTTCTGGACGCTGACGTGCAAAATGTTTCGACAGCAAATACCGGTCATGTTCTCCGAAGCGCCTTCTGCAACCACAACAACCACTGGCAGCTTTCGAAGTCTCGCCCTGAGTGTGGAAATTAAAAAGTATAACACAGTTTCCTTCGTGGGCAGGTCAGGGTACTCCTTGAGATTGATGTTTTCTTAATGTCACGTGTCACGCGTTGCATCTACATCTACATGACTACTCTGCAATTCACATTTAAGTGCTTGGCAGAGGGCTCATCGAACCACAATCATACTATCTCTCTACCATTCCCCTCCCGAACAGCACGTGGGAAAAACGAACACTTAAACCTTTCTGTTCGAGCTCTGATTTCTCTTATTTTATATTGATGATCGTTCCTACCTATGTAGATTCGGCTCAACAAAATATTTTCGCATTCGGAAGAGAAAGTTGGTGACTGAAAGTTCGTAAAAAGATCTCGCCGCGACGAAAAACTTGTTTGCTTTAATGACTTCCATCCGAAGTCGCGTATCATATCTGCCACACTCTCTCCCCTATTACGTGATAATACAAAACGAGCTGCCCTTTTCTGCACCCTTTCGATGTAGTCCGTCAATCCCACCTGGTAAGGATCCCACACCGCGCAGCAATATTCTAACAGAGGACGAACGAGTGTAGTGTAATCTGTCTGTTTGGTGGACTTGTTGCATCTTTTAAATGTCCTTCCAATGAAACGCAACCTTTGGGTCACCTTCCCCACAATATTATCTATATGGTCTTTCCAACTGAAGTTGTTCGTAATTTTAACACCCAGCTACTTAGTTGAATTGACAACCTTGAGAATTGTAGTATTTATTCAGTAATCGAATTCCAACGGATATATTTTGGAACTCATGTGGATCACCTCACACCTTTCATTATCAAGCGTCAACTGCCACCTGCCACACCGTACAGCAATCTTTTCTAAATCGCTTTGCAACTGAAACTGGTCTTCGGATGACCTTACTAGACGGTAAATTACAGCATCATCTGCAACGACGGTCCGCCTACTGTGACTGCTCGGTGAAAGGAATGGATCACCCTCCGAGTAGTACTTCATTACATTCTTGAGAGACCACACTTAGGATTGAACCAATCAAAACTGTCCATCGGCTATATAATGCCACTTCGGCACCAACCACGACAGTCAGGTGCTCCTGACGAAAGCAACGATGTTAGTCGTCGAAAGCTCGAGATTTTATCCAGAACCGTTACGGCAAAGTATTTGAGAATATTTTATATACAGAACACGTGGTCATCACATGTGGACGTTCTTAGTCGCCCAGATGTATTCTAGTCTCACACAAGTATTCTACTTTTATCAAACTCCTACCACAAAAATCACATCTGCCTTAGTATCACTTAACTCGATGCATAAAATCCTATTAGTTGAAATGACCCTCTTTGCTTAACTGCATGAAATGTATTCCAGTCTTATCAAATTTATTTTCTCTCTTACTCACTGAATTTGCTAATTGATTTTCAGAAACCAATACTGATATCGAAAAATAAATATATTTTCTTTGCAGAGCACGCAGGGTTCGAAGTATAATTATAAGAATAGGTAAACATGTTGTTACTCTTCAGTGAAGACATTATATCTAAAAACTTTTTTATATTTTACTTCGCTTTTAGTTTGCAGAAAAGTAAAACACAACATTCAAGTTTTTCACGTAGGAAACCGCTTTCTGTGTGCAACTTTCCCTACCGACAGTGCAATTTTTCACGCACTGTTGCTTACAGTGAAATGAGACGATATATATCGTTTGGTACGCAGTAGGTCGCATAGATAAATTTACATTGTTTTTTCAGAATGTTCTACATGTCGTATTATGAAATTAAATGTTCTAATAGTATCCAGGTTTTATAAAGGTGAAAAAACAGAGGAATTGTGTATCTTTTAATGGTTACAAAAATCTGAACGTCATTACAGTTGCAAAAAATACCGAAATTTTAAAATTTTTAAAAGATTTTTAAATTTTAATTTCACGATTAAATAGTTGTGAAATAAACATTTAAAAATTTCGAAAAATTCCACTCGGAGCGGTCATGAGCGATTTTTACCTTTGTACCAGATGGAAGCGCAGTGGCTTACCTACATCCAATTACGGTGCCGTTCGAAAGCTTTGATCCACTAACTGAACAACATTTTACATAAAAATAATTTGTTCCTGAGAAAGCTAGCTATGGTTTCGGAACAAAGAGAAGGTTCTGTATCCAGTTAGTAATGAATTACCGTTTGGCACGACCTAAATGATACAAATATGTCCACTTGGCATTCCTTATAAATTCATTCCGCACGGTATTTTTACACAGCTAAGAGCTCTTTGTACTTATTGAATCGCCAATTTTTAACCTACACCAGGCTTGAGTGCGTTGAATTTAGAAACATTCCGACCGTGAGAGCAGGAAATTACTAGGTAGGTTCGTCATGATTGCAAAACCTCATGAATACACTTTTATTTCTAATAAGAATGCAAATTTACTGTAATAGTCACATTTCCCTAAACTTTTAAAGTTTTTCAAAGCATCGGGAAACTACAAAATTGTTCCCTTTGCTGAAGCCTGTGAGACTTTTAAAATTCTCGCAGACTGTGCTGCTGACAGATTTTACAAATGGTTTTCACAAATATTCTCAATAAAGTATACGTGCATCAGATGCATGAGTCTTCACCCATTACATGCATGAGCCCTCACCGTAAACGTCTTGTATTGAGTCTGATCCTAGTACCCTACCTATAATTATGGTTTCGTTTAAATTACAAAACTCATAAGCTGTCCTTATCTTAACGTTGTAACACCGCATTAACTTTTGCACCTGTACAGTTTTGCTACATCCACTAAGTCCTAAATGCCAAGTACTTCGCCACGCTTTCCACGGCAATTAATCTCATTCCAACGTTCAAGTTATTCGAGTAAATCACGTACCACAAAAGTAAACGAAGGCTAATACTAGAAGTAAAGTCCATTCCAGACGGGAAAATTCGTCCAAATGTCTTCTTAACTACCATCAACTCACCTGCAGAAAACTTGAGGTACAGGTAAGAAAAAAATAATTTGAAATTGGTGGTAAGAACATATGGGACCAAACTGCTGACTTCATGGGTCCCTAAGCTTATACACTACTTAATCTAACTAAAACTAACTTACGCTAAGGACAACACACACACGCCCATGTCCGAGAGAGGATTGGAGCCGCAAGGACCGTGAAAAGACGCCTCAGAGAGCGCGGCTAGCCCGCGCAGCGTAAGAAATAGCAGGGCAGGCGAGGATGATATCCTGGAGGAGTGTTCAAGAGGAAAACCTGAATCTCCTAAAGAAGCTTAAAAACTATAAATGAACAGCAGGAAAGTTCCAGAAGACCGGGAAATAGTTAAACTGTCTCAGTAAAATCACAATAAAATTGTGTCACTTAATTTTCTCTTAGCTTCTGGAAGACGTATGACTGTTTTAGCAAGAAGATCCTGATGATGTCTTCTTAAAATGACGTTTGAATTCATTCAAAATTTAATTTAGATCATCAGATTCCAAGCGCAAACTTCAGTAGTAATTTAATTCTTACAGTTTGTCTCCCGTGATACTTCACTGTAAGAGGTCTACAATAAGGCTCCTATCAAAATTTATGTTACCAGTACAGCAATAACAACTGGTACCGCAGATGCGGCATCTGACTGTGTAGCAAAAGAGTTCTGTCACCACATACAAATAGAAAATTTGTGGTAAGGACTAGGGCCCAAACTGCTGAGGCTATCGGTCCCTAGGCTTACACAATAATCACTCTAACTTACGCTAAGGACACTGCACACACCAAAGCCCGATGGAGGACTCGAAACTCCTGGAGGAGGGAGGGGGGGGGGGGGCGCGTGAACCGTGACAAGGCGTCCGAGACCACGAGACCGCGCGGCTGCCCCACGTGGCTAGCCACGTCCAAAATTAACAAAAGGAACTGAACGCAAAATGATAAAAATATTCAATAAATGTTTGCCTTGGGTTCACTAAGCGATTTAAAAAACACACATTGCAGAAAATGAGTAACCGCACTGTCATATAAATTCTTTCTCTAAATTAAACAATTGTTCATTCAATATATATACAAACGTTGTTTGTTCAACAAAAAATTCCAATTTGTGTGAATTCCTAAGTGATCAAACTGCTGAGGTCATCGGTCCCAAGACTTACACACTACTTAAACTATTAAACAACACACACACCCATGCCCGAGGGAGGACTCGAACCCTCGGCGGGAGAGGCCGCGCAATCCGTAACATGGTGCCTGAAACTGCGTGGCCACTACGAGCGCACGTTATTTGTAACTATCTCATAATTTTCTTGCATTTTTTGAAAATGACCTCTGTTGCTGTACGCCATGCTGTCAAGGCAATGTTATGATTAATAAAATTCTTTTCCGGGCTATTATGCCGTGGTCTGATGGATTTCGCATTGTAGCCCAACGTTTCGTCCCCATCTGCGGAGGACATCTTCAAGGGGATTCGTGGCTTCTGTTAACTTCCGAAACACACACTGTCTCACTACTGACTGCAGCAATGCGAAATCCATCAGACCACGGCATAATAGCCCGGAAAAGAATTTTATTAATCATGACAGTTCCGGCCGTGAAAGTTTACATTTTACAAGGCAATGTTACACTCACTCACGTGTGTTTCCCAGGTACTGCATCCCCTGAAACATAAAGTTGGGTGCGGACTCGGGCGTCCATAGCTATTGATATGAATTTTTTTAATTATTAGTAAAACCAAATGAAAATGTGTAGAGCACACAAAATATTTGTGTATCTTCCATTATTGCCATGTTTAAATGAAAGACGAGCGCATCTTCAGAAAGCAAGTGATCAAGAGCCATAAGTTTGTTATATTGGGCTAAGTGTAATGAATGACACTGTCATATGTAATGCCAACGTCATACACGTATGTCACATTTAACGTGTGGACCAAGCTACTTAGATGCGGAAGACGCTTGTGCCTGTCGAGTGAAACAAGTCAATAAACATAGGTAGCACGTGACTTGGAGGAAATAATAAATTAGGAGGCATATAAAAATTAGGGGGGAGGGGAATAATAAAGTGGGTGGAAAAGAAAATTATTAGGTGTCCATAACGATCAAATTTTAAAATTAAGAAAACTCATTGTGGACTTCTAAAACTAAATAGTTATCCGAATTAGCACTTAGAATCATTACAAATGTTGGAAAAAGACAAATCAATGAGTTGACATAAATTACACAACTACAGTTATGTCACATGGAATAAGGGGTAACTCGTCTCTGAAACAGAAAGTCTTCATTACTCAAAAACGTTCCGTAAGAGTAATATGTGGTGCTCAGCCACGATAACCTTTTAGACAAATATTTAAGGAGATTACTGCTTCACTGGACATTTAATGCCTCATGAAGTCTGGTGAAAATAACCTCCGCAGTTCAAACGGAATATGATGTACATAATTACATGACCAGAAGGAAAAGTGACATTTATTACTCAAGATTAAGGTTTTCTTTAACACAGAAAGGGGTTTATAATGCTGCACCACGCACCTAGTGGTATAAAATGTCTGGCAGGAAGCAAAGTAAAATTTGATAACTCCTTCTATTCGGTAGAAGAATTTCTATTTCTGTAATTTGTAAAAGGCAGGAATTACTAACTCACATATGTATATTGTAAAAACTTATAGATATTCATATTTACAAATTAACTAGAGTTGTGGATGTAAAATAACTCTCTCCAGGTCCCTGCCATTTTTCGTGCAAAATGATACAGGGAATATGAATCTGGCTAGCATGTGGCATCTCCGCAATTTATTTTAATTTCTAATGGTCGCTGTTCCCCCCTGGAAGCAACGTCTGCTCTCGTTACATTCATAAAGGATTATTTCTTCCTTTTACTATCACTTAATTACAGTTTTTCATTCATTAACCTAGTTCTTACACTGGAAACTTATGTTTTATTAAGGAAACTTAACAGAACCATTACAATGTGCGATGTAAATGTAAGCACATAATGCACTGAGATGAAAAACGTCATGGGTTAGCGGTATGCACATATACATATGGCAATAGTACCGCTTTCGCTAGGTATAAAGGGGCAGCGGATTTGCGGAGCTAATATTTGTACTTAGGTCATTTGTGTGAAGAGGTTTCCGACGTGAGTATGGGTGCGCAATGGGAATCATCAGATTTGGAAAGCGGAATAGTAGTTGGAGCTGCACGCATGGGAGTTTCCAATTCGAAAATCGTCAATAAATTTGCTATTTGAGGCCCACAGCGGCAAGAGTGTGCCGAGAATACCAAATTTCAAGCAGCCTCACACCATAGACAACCTAATGGTCGACGGGCATCACTTAACGACCGAGGGGAGCGGTGTTTGGAATGAGTTATCAGTGCTAACAGATAGGCAACACTGCGTGAATCAGCCGCAGAAATAAATGTGACGCATACGACGAGCACCACCACTCCTGGGTTAATGACCATTTCGGTTGGACCCCTAGACGACAGGAAAATCGTGACCTAATCAGATTAATTCAGATTTCAGTTGGTCAGAACTGATTGTAGGGTCCGACTGTGTCACAGACTCCACCAAGCCAAGGGCCCATCATGTGGTCACGAAGGCACTGAGGAAGCTGGTGGTAGCTCCATAATGGTGTTGGGTGTGTTTACATGGAATTGACGGGGGTCCCCTTGTCCAACTGAACCGATCGTTGGCTCGGAAGAGTTAATGTTCGGCTACTTGGAGACCGTTTGAAGCCATTCATGGTCTTCCCGTTGCCGGCCACTGTGGCCAAGCGGTTCTAAGCGCTATAGTCTGGAACCCCGCTGCTGCTGGTTCGAATCCAGCCTCGGGAATGGATGTGTGTGATGTCCTTAGGTTAGTTAGGTTTAAGTATTTCTTAAGTCTATGGAACTGATGACCTCAGATGTTAAGTCCCATAGTGCTTGGAGACTTTTTTGACTTCACGTTCCGAATAGATCAAATTTTTATGATAGACAATGTACCACGACGCCGGCCCACAACTGTTGGAAATTGATTTCAAGTACATCCTGGACAATTCGAGCGAATTATTTGGCCACTCATATCGCCCGACATGAATCCCATCGAACTTGAAGGGACGTAATCGACTGGTCAGTTCGCGCACAAGATCCTGCATCTGCAACACTTTAGTGGCTGCAAGGGCAGCTTGTCTCAGTATTTCCACCGGGGACCTCCAGCGACCTGTTGAGTCCAAGCCACATCGAGATTCTGCACCACGCCGTGCAAAAGGAGGTACGACAATATTAGGAGGTATCCTATGCCATTTTGTCACCTGAGTGTAGACTCAATAACGTGTGAAGTATCTGCACAAGTCAAAGTGTAAAGAGAATCTTCGATACGACTTGGCAGTTACCTCTGGTATGATTATGTGGCCAAGACAAGGATATTATTTACTGTAACTTATATTCTGTCTTGGACTAAAGAAAAAGATATTGAAATAAGCGATAACGGAATTGAAAAGGAGCTACAACCGCTTAGTAGTGGAAAGGCTTCAGGACTAGATAAGATACCTATAAGACTCTATAAAGATTATGTGAAAGAACTTGCTCCCTTTCTTGTAGTAATTTATCGTAGATCGCTTGAGCAACGAAAGATACGCAGCGACTGGAAAAAAGCGCAGGTCATTCCTGTTTCAAGAAAGGCCGTAGGACAGATCCACACAATTATAGCCGTGTTCCTTGATTTCAGTAATGCGTTTGGCACCTTCCTGCATTGCCGTTTAATGAAAAAAATGGGAGCTTAGGAGTATCGGAGCAGACCTGCGATTGGATTCATAACGTTTTTGCAGACAGAACTCAACACGTCGCTCTTAATGGAACTAAATCGAGAGAGGTAAAGGTAATATCCGGAGTACCACAGGGATGTGTGGTAGTACCGTTACTGTTTATAATTTATATAAATGATCTAGTAGAAAGGGTCGGAAGCTCTTTAGGTCTATTCGCAGATAATGCAGTTGTTTATATCAAAGTAGCAACGCCAGAAGATAATAAGAATTTGCAGAAAGACCTGTAAGGAATTGATGAGTGGTGCAGTGTCTGACAGTGCAGACTCTGTCACTTGACCCTGAACGTAAAAAAGTGTAATATTTTGCTCATACATAGGTAAAGAAATCCACTATTGTACGGGTACTGTATTGATGACAAACAGCTGGAGACAGCGTCCGCGTCCGCAGCTCGTGATGGTGCCGTAGCGTTCTCGCTTCCCACGCCCGGGTTCCCGGGTTCGATTCCCGGCAGGATCAGGGATTTTCTCTGCCTCGTGATGACTCGGTGTTGTGTGTTGCCCTTAGGTTGGTTACGTTTAAGTAGTTATAAGTTATAGGGGACTTTTGACCATAGATGTTAAGTCCCATAGAGCTCAGAGCCACAGTGTCTGCCGTGAAACATCTACGCGTTACTATCCAGAGGGACCTTAAGTGGAACGACCATATAAAAGAGATAGTCGGAAAAGCAGGCACAAGACTCAGATTCATTGGAAGAATCTTAGGGAAATGTAACTCATCCACGAAAGAAGTTGCTTATAAGGCCCTTGTTCGCCCGATTCTTGAATATTGTTCATCTATCTGGGATCCCTGTCAGGTAGGATTGATAGGCGAGATAGAGAAGATCAAACGAAGTGCGGCGCGTTTCGTCACTTGATTGTTTAGGTGGCGATAGTGCGTTACCGAGATGCTATTCAAACTCCACTCACAGACGTTGCAAAAGAGGCGTTGTACTTCACGGAGAGATTTACTATTGAAATTTCGGGACAGCACTTTTCAGGAGTCGGACAGGGAATTCCTCCGCCATCCCCCCCCCCCCCCCCCCCCCCCCCCGTCCCCCAAAACCAAGGAATCACTACTTTCTCGAGACTCAATTCTGGAGAAAATTGATCTGCCATTCCTTCACAGGCATACAGAAACCTCTTTAAAAGTAGCCACAGCAAAGTTCAAGCAGTGATGTAGGCGGAGGTGGATACTCCTGATACTGAAATCCACCTCTACACTCATCGGATGCCCTTTCTCACAAACATTTCCTCATCATGTCAGTCTCCAGCTTTAGGATCTGAGCAAGTGATATTATAGTTAGGACGCTGGTCTTCCGTTCAAGAGAAGTTGGATTCATATACCGGTTGATCCAATGAGGTCTGGATACACTTTAGTTTCATTAAAAATGGTTCATATGGCTCTGAACACTATGGGACTTAACATCTGAGGTCATCAGTCCACTAGAACTTAGAACTAACCTAGAGACATCCCACACATCCATGCCCGACGCAGGATTCGAACCTGCGACCGTATCGGTCTCGTGATTCCAAACAGATGCGCCTAGAACCGCTCGGCCACAACGGTCGGCTTAGTATCCTTAAATCGCTTAATGCGAATCATGAGATGGTTCCTTAACAAAGATTTAGCCAAGTTTGTTCCATACCCTCAGTTAACCCAAGTATACAGCTCCAATCTCAGTGACCAGAAATCGCCAGGTCATAAAGCTTTATTCATCGAAATATTTTCTGCTCCTTTCCCTAGTTAGCCTAAAGCCATTTCTGCTGTTTAGTTGTTAATTTCATTGGGCAGATACTGTACAGCAGCCTGCCTGAGGTAGCAAACCACCAATGCCTCTACATCTCTCTCTCTAATGTGTCCCACAATTCTGTCTTTGTGAGCTGTTGCGTGTTTATTTTCTGCACAGTATTTTGCCGACCGAAGGCGCCATCTTCTTCAAGTGCTGATTTCCGTTATTATGTGCACACGCTGCCTGGGCTTCAGACTGTGGATTGTTTTTGGTCTCACTCCGCGATTTATAGCCGAGTTAGATTCCCATCCTCCATCGCACATTTTGATGCTCTTTGGTTTTACAGACCACGCACTGATACTGTAAATTGCCTCAGCGTTTTCCAACTCTGATGGACGTGGTGGTCGGCGAGATTTTAATAAATTTATTGACGGATCCGAAGTGTTATATTACTAAGTTTTCTAAAATATTTATTTCGATAGCCTCCTTCATTACGCTGCCCTAGAAACTTGGTGTCTGCACCGCAATACTGGTGCCATCGTATTTTATTTTATGATTATTTTCGTAGCAGTCATTGGCGACAGTTCATTCGCTTGGTTGCTATAGTCGGCTGTGTCACTGATGTTCCTTGCAACTCTCGTCGACTATTCTGATAGTCTGTGAATCTAAAGACAAGCCACATTCGCATAGAATTCAATACATGCTAGACTTCTAGAGAGGTAGATCGTCTTTAGCATTGCATAGAAAACCCTTTATCGTAGTTGAAAGGATCGAAATACACGGGATGTCGTATTTCCTCAGGAGTCTACCGACCTTTCCCGATGCTGGGTAAGCATAGAACAGATAAGCGCCTTTTGGCTTCCCATCCTCGGTCATAGTCTCAAAGTTTTTCTCAGGCGTTCTTAATTGAGTGCATCGCCAGTTCAGTCTTACGCTTCGAGTACCCCTTTTCATCGGAACATTACTACGCCGTGCTGTAATTCTCCGGCGAGGCTCTCCTTGTCTGAAGTGTTCCAGCTCAACGGCCAAAGTTCTTAGCACCGAATTTCTTTATGACCAATAGTGATAGGTCGAGGTGTGGAGATAGAGGTCACTGTAAGTAGGTTTTCTACATACACAAAGACTCAGGAATCGGTCTGCTTTTCTCTTACGTAACACATCGAGGAAAGGCAGTGGTAGATAGGGCCCAATCCACGTATCGACCCAGGCGAATCTTATCAACATTCAGAGGTAAAGATCACATTAAAGACAGACTCAAATATTATTCGATCTGACTATTAAGTATCTCGACACGCGATTTAACCCCTAGACCCCCATCCAAGACAAATAACGAAGGAAATACTTTTTGGCACAATCATATCTAAGTGGTCGAAATTGGAACCGAAAGGGAACTTCAAAATTCGAGCTCGTAATGTACCGAAGGTCCTGTGACTTTGCCCAGACCTAAGAGGATGTCCTCAGTTCGACTCACCCACTGTCTGGGTTTATATTTTCAGCACTGATGCGATAAATGATATATTGATATGGAACAATCAAAGAAAATGAGAAAAAAGTGGGAGTACATAAACGAATACGGAAAGGTTTAAAACGTTGTACAATATGTGAAATGAAGAGTTTCCGCCTTATCATGTTCTATGCTGTATCTCCACCAACTAACGAGGACACTCATTCTCTCACTATTTCACCAGCAATGTTTGTTGTAATTATCAACTGGTTGAGATTTGACAACCATGATGTCAGGTAGTTACAGGAGATTTATCATCCATCAGCTATGACGGACATTTTACATGAATGAAAATTGGTAGCTATCCTGTGCTGGTCTAACGCTAAGAACAATGAAAAATTAATATGCGGCTGAGGACACTGTAATTTCAAAATGAATATTCCTTCTGAACCGGCGAATTATAGGCTGCAGCTTCAACGTCTTGCGGCTCCAGTACCAATTGTTATCTCGAAATTACCTGTAATGCGGAGAAAGTACCGATGAAGATTCTTAAGATGAGAGGAAATATTCTGATCTTAAACTGACCTCATTTCGTAAAAGTCAACTTCAAGCAGCATCAGAGAGCTGTCAGTTGATAACTGATTCGTTTCAAATGACCTGGTTTGACCTTAACGGTAAAAATCGAAAGGAACTAAAATGTATTTGGAAAGACGCTATATACATATACGGAGACATCCCGCTGATTTCCCACGTAGGTGAGAAAGCGAGAACGAGAATTATCGTAGCAAGATGCATCATTCCAGAGAACGTGAGATGAAAATTAGAGTCCGTTGTGGTACTGGTGTTGAGTTGTGACTTGGAATTTAGCGGTGGACGTGGCAGGGGCTTGTAAACGGATGATGATAGCAAATCAGGGGCACCATTTATTGACAACATTACTACAGAACACAATCAAATGGTTCAAATGGCTCTGAGCACTATGGGACTTGACAACTACGGTCATCAGTCCCCTAGAACTTAGAACTACTTAAACCTAACTAACCTAAGGACGTCACACAGCACCCAGTCATAAAGCACACACAATCACAAAAATATTAAATAAAATCCTTCCAAAAACTGTTATTGAAAAGGACCGCAACAATTACAAGAAAAACATTACCGGTTCAGACTCATTAATAATAAAATCCAAAATAATTAACACCAAAAATGTTCAGGGTGAGAAGCAGCATTATAAATAGCTCACTAAGAGTGGAAATAAACTACTCATCAATGTATCTCACAAAATCTCATTATACATGAGTTCTGGGTAATCATACTAGAAACCTTCGATTATGTTAACACCAAAATTCTAACGTAAGAAGTACAACAAGAAACTTGAAACTTAAATTTAACAGAATAACACAGTATTCAGAATATGCTGATACAATAGCTCCATATTTAGCTGTTATATAGAACCGCTCGCTCACAGAAAGATCCGTACTTAACGACTGGAAAGTTCTTCAAGTCACACCAATACACAGAAAGGGAAGTATGAGTAATCCGCTGAATTACAGGCCCATATCACTAACGTTTATTTGCAGGAGAGTTTTGGAACGTATACTATATCCGAACATTATGAAGTACCTCGAAGAAAATGATTTATTGACACATAGTCAGCACGGATTCAGAAAATATCCTTCTCTTGAACACCATCTGACTAAACTGTGAGCCTATGGAATATCGCCTCAATTAAGGGACTGGATTCGTAAACGGAAACGACCACTCAAAACATACAAGACTCAGTACACAACAAAAGCAGAAATCGTAGCGGAAGCACTTGCTGAAGGTCGTGTGGTAAGCCGTTCATACTTCTGACCATTGAAAGAACAGCAAAAATGTCATTCAAACATTTCAGATCACATTTTTTTTTCCTCAAAAAATATGTATATTTGCAAACACATAAGACAGTATGCAAACGCAGTAAGTGGCGCACGTTTGCTTTACACTTCCTTCCTTGTTTTCTTGCTGAGTGTCAAATAGCAAGGAAAATTATTCATGTCGTCCAATATTCCTCACATTTTCACTGTTAAACTTTTTTTCAGTAGCCGCACGAGTTAGCTGCTCGGTCTAGGGCGTACTGCACGGTACGATTGGCTCTTCCCATCGGATGTTCTCTTTCGGGCATGGGTGTGTGTGTGTGTGTGCGTGTGTTGTCTTTAGCGTTGGTTAGGTTAAGTAGTGTGTAATCGTAGGGACCGATGACCTCAGCAGTTTGGTCCCGTAAGATCTTACCCCAAAAATTAAAAAAAAAATATTTTTCAGTATAAAATGTTTATTTATCTACTTCATTCCTTATGGACAGAGCAAGTTTTTTTCTCTTTTCGATTTCAGATATTTCGTCCCTTTCTCAGGAGAAGAGCAATAGGAAATATATATACGAGGACCTTGTGCAACTTTTCAACGTGCTACGCAAACAAAGCAGAAACGTAATGACGATGAAAAAGACACTAAAACACAGAGTTCATTTCTATAATAGGAGAGTGTTCGACCTGTGCACACGCCGCGACAGTCTCATGTCTCTGCACATGTCTAGCGTGCAGCATACTTGAAAATTTATATGTAGATCAATGAAGCCATTTACACACTATTGTCGTGGTTAGCTGCTGATTTACATGGTACGATAGGACCACACACTTCGAGCAGTTTATTTTTAACAGGAAGTCGCCCGTGAATACCGGACATAACTGTTCCACCTAATCACAGTACACTTTACCTGCAACGACTGCTGCCGTACACGAAAATGTCTCATGGCTGTGTTTCTTGATGTTGCCGATATGGGTGTTGACAGTACATCCATTCTTCATTATTTCTTCAAGGAAATAACATTCACTTACTAGACAATTTTCATAGACAGGTTGACGAAAGAACTGAACTTCACCACGCTACAGAATTCAGAACGAACATCACCCACCGGTATTTTCTGTCACGTGAGATCTTCAGCTTAAACATATCTCCACGAAGACCTGGTCCACGAGAACAATCTTCCGATGGATGGAAGGAAGACAAGTCGCTTTTTTCTGTCAAAATAGAGATATACAGACCAATAGAGATACACAGGCAATTTCAGTCGTAAATACAGGATGAAAAGGGCTCTGAGCACTTTGCGACTTAACATCTTAGGACATCAGTCCCCTAGGACTTAGAACTACTTAAACCTAACTAACCTAAGGAAATCACACACATCCATGCCCGAGGCAGGATTCGGACCTGCGACCGTAGCAGTACCGCGGTTCCGGACTGCAGCGCCAGTACCGCACGGCCACCACGGCCGACTAGGATGAAAAAACAGATAAACCAAAAAACTCAGAGTTAGCATCGGACACGAAAAAATGATTTGTTTGAAATGTAGTATCTGTGAGCATCTTTTCACACCGATATAGGGAGTAGTCGTTCTCGGTACTCGTGAAATTCCGCATAACATTGTGACCAATCTGACGATTGTAAAAAACATCTTTCATGGGCAATTTTTAATCTGTTTCATTTACAGCGTGTGTACAATCGGGAACCACATGATTATTCACTCGATTCACAGTTTTCACAGTGGTACCGGGAACAGTGTGAAATGCATCCTACACCTCCTTCCTGTTGCTTACAGATGAAGCAACATTCGAGCATTATGGCGTGTTCTACGACCGCGATTCACATGTTATTAGGTTAATCAAGAAACCATATTTACGCTCGCTCATCATCTGCGGTTCTAGGTGAATGTGTGGATAGACGTTATTGGCGATTGTTTAATTTGTCTACATCTCTTACCTAGGCCGTTAAGTGACAGCACTTATTACAATATCATTGTCAGACTATTGCCACAGTTGCTAGACGACGCGCCACTCGCTACAAGACATCGCACGTCATTCCAGCATAACGGGGTGCCTGCTCATTTCAGTCGTCCCGTGCGTCGTTTCTTGAAACTACTACTTCCAAAACATGAATTGGTGGTGGTGATCCCGTACCATGGCCTACTCGAGTGCCTGATTTGACTCTTATGAAAATTTTTTCTGACGAGAGAAGTTAAACTTTGTTTACAAAACCGTAGTTTAATAAGAAGAAGATCTGGTTGGCCAGGATAGTAACAGCAGCAGTCTTTGACTATATTATAAATGACTTATCCGTGTAACCTCCGTTTACAAGTCAATGGAGACATCTTTGAACCTCTAGTGTAGTTGAAGTAACTCTGTTGTTTTAATCTCAAGACCTGTTTGTGTTACTTTTTGTCCACACAGATTAATCACATTAGAAAAAAATAATTATTGCCCAATGCAGCCTCCCGCAAATTGTTAGTTTAAATAATTTTCATCCGGAAAAAAACTCCCTCCACCGGTTTAAAAATTACTTGCAGGAAAATAAGGCATTAGAGAAAATTAACTTTGTCGGTGCCCCATACAACTTCACAGATATTGTTTCTGAATAATTTTCACCACGTAAAAGTTCCAGTTTCTTTGGCATATGCAAATAAGATATGCCCACATCGCATGTAAAGTGTCACAACATGTGACACCTTCAACTGCGAGATTTTTTTCTGTGCAATTCATTGACAAAAGCCTGACTTCTACAACATTAAATTCAACAACCAAGTTTCAGTGGAGGAAGTACTCATGTGTTTCGACGGATCATTTCTGTAAGTTTTGATCAGTTTTTGATTGCAATATGAACGAGTTTATTTTGTGAGGAAATAATTTTATGTTGGCCTTTATGTTTCATTAAAGAATGAGTGTGTTACAGTAAACGCAAAAAGTCGTGTCAGGCTTTATGTACTCTTCCCACCGCCCAATCGCACGCCAGGGCACAGCACGTCTGTACTTGTTTGTGGACATATTCGCTGCTGTAATTGAGGATTAAACAGAGAGTCTGCGTTCAAATTATTATTGCAGCGATGTCGTCCCGAAATACGATAGATGAGTGGTGCACAAAATTACTCGACAATTTCAATCTTGCCTTTGTTGAGGCAATATTAGGGGAGGTTCCGCCGTCAGTTTTTAAATTAGATGTGTTTTTTCGGATACTATAAAAAAGTAGAACTGGGTTCTGTGAAAAGTTACATAAAAGCATTGTCCTTTTCCTCGCGTTATAACCGCTTTCATATTCCCCCCTCCCTCGAGCCTTCACTCACTGAGTTCAAATCCTACAGCTGACACAAAATAAAAAGCTGACGAATTGGAAAGGCTTTACTGAGGGAACGTCCTCCCAGCCGAAAAAGTTTCTGTTCCCTCTATTTCCCATTTTTATGTAGCAGCCGTCCCTGCAGAGCTAAATATTATGACTATAACCCGTTCCACGAAACCCGCCAGATGGCAAGAGCCACACATACACGCGTGTTTCACATGTAGTTTTGTTAATATAGCTGGGAATTTTCTCTCTCTGTGTCAAAGTGTAATTCGTTTCACAGTTTGAAGTTATGTGTGTCTGCGAAACGAAGTTACCTCTCCTCTCCTCTATCTCTGTCTTTTCTCTCTCTCTCTCTCTCTCTCTCTCTCTCTCTCTCTCTCTCTCTCTGCCTTCCCCCCCCCCCCCCCCCCCCCTCACTATCACCTCTCCTTCTCCCGCTCTTACCCACCCTTATCCCTCTCTGTATTTCTCACCATTCAATCAATTCCTATACCTGCCTCTTGCTCTTGTCATCAATTATTTAAATAATTTAGAGTAGTTATCTAGGTGCACACCATCTAGTAACATCGCGTTGCCAGGAGTCAGATGAAGAATTTAAAAGTGAGATAACATTTACGTAACAAGAACTGGATGACATCCACCGTAGTATCTTCTTGTAAACGGTTACACTGTAGACATCAACAACGAAGACAAGCATGAATACACTTATCACTTTAAATCACATTAGTTAAGTGTATCATAATACAGGGTGTTTCAAAAATGACCGGAATATTTGAAACGGCAATACAAACTAAACGATCAGCGATATAAATACACCGTTTGTTGCAATATGCTTGGGACAACAGTACATTTTCAGGCAGACAAACTTTCGAAATTACAGTAGTTACAACTGTCAACAACAGATGGCGCTGCGGTCTGGGAAACTCTATAGTACGATATTTTCCACATATCCACCATGCGTAGCAATAATATGGCGTAGTCTCTGAATGAAATTACCCGAAACCTTTGACAACGTGTCTGGCGGAATGGCTTCACATGCAGATGAGATGTACTGCTTCAGCTGTTCAATTGTTTCTGGATTCTGGCGGTACACCTGGTCTTTCAAGTGTCCCCACAGAAAGAAGTCACAGGGGTTCATGTCTGGCGAATAGGGAGGCCAATCCACGCCGCCTCCTGTATGTTTCGGATAGCCCAAAGCAATCACACGATCATCGAAATATTCATTCAGGAAATTAAAGACGTCGGCCCTGCGATGTGGCCGGGCACCATCTTGCATAAACCACGAGGTGTTCGCAGTGTCGTCTAAGGCAGTTTGTACCGCCAGAAATTCACGAAAAATGTCCAGATAGCGTGATGCAGTAATCGTTTCGGATCTGAAAAATGGGGCAATGAATCCTTTGGAAGAAATGGCGGCCCAGACCAGTACTTTTTGAGGATGCAGGGACGATGGGACTGCAACATGGGGCTTTTTGGTTCCCCATATGCGCCAGTTCTGTTTATTGACGAAGCCGTCCAGGTAAAAATAAGCTTCGTCAGTAAACCAAATGCTGCCCACATGCATATCGCCGCCATCAATCCTGTGCACTATATCGTTAGCGAATGTCTCTCGTGCAGCAATGGTAGCGGCGCTGAGGGGTTGCCGCGTTTGAATTTTGTATGTATAGAGGTGTAAACTCTGGCGCATAAGACGATACATGGACATTGGCGTCATTTGGACCGCAGCTGCAACAGGGCGAAAGGAAACCCGAAGCCGCTGTTGGATCAGCTGTTGCACTAGCTGCGCTTTGCCCTCTGTGGTTGCCGTACGCGGTCGCCCTACCTTTCCAGCACGTTCATCCGTCACGTTCCCAGTCCGTTTAAATTTTTCAAACAGATCCTTTATTGTATCGCTTTTCGGTCCTTTGGTTACATTAAACCTCCGTTGAAAACTTCGTCTTGTTGCAACATCACGTTGTGAACAGGACACGCTTACAGCAGAAAGACGACGTACAGAATGGCGCACCCACAGACTGCGTTGCTTTCTATATCTTTCACATCAATTGCAGCGCCATCTGTTGTTGAAAATTGTAACTACTGTAATTTCGAAAGTTTGTCCGCCAGAAAATGTACTGTTGTCCCAAGCATATTGCAACAAACAGTGTATTTCTATCGCTGCTCGTTTAGTTTTTATTGCCGTTTCAACTATACCGGTCATTTTTGAAACACCCTGTAGTATTAAGAAGCCGCAAATTTCTGAGTTAAGAAAACAGTTGTCTACTCTTCCTTTAATTTCTGCAAATTATACGCCCATACCACAGTTATGTTGGTCTTAAGTACCACTGCAGGGAGTAGGACTTTGCCACGGTCGTTCAGCTTCGATCTGAATATCTACAGTTTATCACATACATCCTACACCTCTGAATGCAGTCAGTTGAAAATTCACAGTCCTGCATACATTACTCAGCAGTATCTTCTACCAAACTGACTTGTTTTCATGGAATAGACAAACAACCGCATGATTTTATTTCAATTAGCAGGCAGTTGTAAGTGAACGATCAAATTTTCAATGATCATATCATTACCCATAGGTAGTATCGTGTGAACTTAAAAGTGAGTGCTGAAGACTTACCATCAACACTTTCATACTTTTAGCTGCATGATAGGTTTTAGAAGTTTGACGTACCGTGTTAGATACGACGTTACGTCCATTGAGGTACACGTCTCATCTACATCTACATCTACATCTACATACATGTTCAGCAATCCACCATACGGTGCGTGGCGGAGGGTACCTAGTACCACAACCAGCATTTTCTCTCCCTGTTCCACTCCCAAACAGAAGGAGGGAAAAATGTCTGCCTAAATGCCTCTGTACGTGCCGTAATCTCTCTTATCTTATCTTTGTGGTCTTTCCGCGAAATGTAAGTTGGCAGCATTAAAATTGTACTGCAGTCAGCCTCAGATGTGGGTTCTCTGAATTTCCTCAGTAGTGATTCACGAAAAGAACTCCTCCTTTCCCCTAGAGACTCCCACCCGTGTTGAAGCATTTCCGTAACACTAGCGTGATGATCAAACCTACCAGGAACAAATCTAGCAGCCCACCTCTGATTTGCTTCTATGTCCTCCCTCAATCCGACCTGATTGGGATCCCAAACGCTCGAGCAGTACTCAACAATAGTTTTATAAGCTGTCTCCTTTATGGATGAACCACATCTTCCCAACATTCTACCAATGAACCGAGGACGACTATCTGCCTTCCCCACAACTGCCATACATGCTTGTCCCACTTCATATCGCTCTGCAATGATACGCCCAAATATTTAATCAACGTAACTGTGTCAAGCGCTATACTACTAGTGGAGTATTCAAACATTGCGGGATTCTTTTTCCTATTCATCTGCATTAATTAACATTTACCTATATTTCGAGTTAGCTGCCATTCTTTACACCAATCACAAATCCTGTCCAAGTCATCTTGTATCCTCCTACAGTAACTCAAGAACGACACCTGCCCGTACACCACAGCATTATCAGCAAGCAGCCACACATTGCTATCCACCCTATCCAAAAGATGATTAATGTAGATAGAAAACAACAGCGGACCTACCACACTTCCCTGGGGCACTCCAGATGGTATCCTCACCTCCGATGAACACTCACCATCGAGGACAACGTACTGAGTTCTATTACGTAAGAAGTCTTCTAGCCACTCACATATTTGGGTACCAATCCCATATGCTCATACCTTAGGAGTCTGCACTGGGGCACCGAATCAGACGCTTTCCGGAAGTCAAGGAATATGTCATCCGTTTGATACCCTTCATCCATTGTTCGCAAGATATCATGTGAAAAAATGTGCCACTTGCTTTTTGCAGGAGCGATGCTTTCTAAAGCCGTGCTGATGCATGGACAGCAACTTCTCTGTCTCAAGGAAATTCATTATATTCGAACTGATATATATTCGAGAATCGATGTAAAGGATATTGGTCTGTAATTTTGAGGATCTCGATAGGTGATATTAAAAAATAATGAAAACACGTTATTTCCGTCTGAACAGGCCTCAGGAGGTCCAACGGTACCGACCAACCGTCGTGTCATTCTCAGCACAAAGGCATTCTCGTGTGCCGATATGAAGGAGCACACCGCTCTCACAGTCGTTGTCAGTTATCGTTATCTGGAGATGTCGGTTCCCAGCCAAGTAGCTCCTCAATTGGTCTCATAAGCGCTGAGTGCACCTCGCTTGTCAAGAGCGCGCGGAGACCCGGGCCGTCACCTGTCTACGTGCGAGCCCTGCCCCACAGTGCTTAAATGCGGTGACCTGGTGGGGACCGGTGTATCCACCACTGCAAGCTACTGGAAGTAATATTTAATAAAGAGTTAAGCTGAAACTCTTTCACGCGGTCATCATCCATACACGTCCAAACGGGGGAAAAGAAAACAAAGTAAACAGACCATATAATAACTATTTATTATGCTAGAAAGATAATGAGCGTATTCGCAACGTCAATGTTACGGACTCAGAGGGCCTTAGACACGGGTTCACAGGTAGATGCCGTGTTTCTTGACTTCCGCAAGGCGTTTGACACAGTTCCCCATAGTCGTTTAATGAACAAAGTAAGAGCATACGGACTATCAGATCAATTGTGTGATTGGATTGAGGAGTTCCTAGATAACAGAACGCAGCACGTCATTCTCAATGGAGAGAAGTCTTCCGAAGTAAGAGTGATTTCAGGTGTGCCGCAGGGGAGTGTCATAGGACCGTTGCTATTCACAATATACATAAATGACCTGGTGGATGACATCGGAAGTTCACTGAGGCTTTTTGCAGATGATGCTGTGGTGTATCGAGAGGTTGCAACAATGGAAAATTGTACTGAAATGCAGGAGGATCTGCAGCGAATTGACGCATGGTGCACGGAATGGCAATTGAATCTCAATGTAGCGAAGTGTAATGTGATGCGAATACATAGAAAGATAGGTCCCTTATCATTTAGCTACAAAATAGCAGGTCAGCAACTGGAAGCAGTTAATTCCATAAATTATCTGGGAGTACGCATTAGGAGTGATTTAAAATGGAATGATCATATAAAGTTGATCGTCGGTAAAGCAGATGCCAGACTGAGATTCATTGGAAGAATCCTAAGGAAATGCAATCCGACAACAAAGGAAGTAGGTTACAGTACGCTTGTTCGCCCAATGCTTGAATACTGCTCAGCAGTGTGGGATCCGCACCAGGTAGGGTTGATAGAAGAGATAGAGAAGATCCAACGGAGAGCAGCGCGCTTCGTTACAGGATCATTCAGTAATTGCGAAAGCGTTACGGAGATGATAGATAAACTCCAGTGGAAGACTCTGCAGGAGAGACGCTCAGTAGCTCGGTACGGGCTTTTGTTGAAGTTTCGAGAACATACCTTCACCGAAGAGTCAAGCAGTATATTGCTCCCTCCTACGTATATCTCGCGAAGAGACCATGAGGATAAAATCAGAGAGATTAGAGCCCACACAGAAGCATACCGACAATCCTTCTTTCCACGTACAATAAGAGACTGGAATAGAAGGGAGAACCGATAGAGGTACTCAGGGTACCCTCCGCCACACACCGTCAGGTGGCTTGCGGAGTACGGATGTAGATGTAGATGTAGATGTAGATGATATATTCACAACAAAATGTACGATGGCACCATTGGAATAAGGGTACAGTTTCCGCTACTGCTTGCTATTGTTCGAGTTCGAATCCAGCCACTATCTAAATCTTGAATGAAAATAATCAGCAATAGCGGCAGAAGATTTCAGGCATTAAAAAGTCACGCTTTGCAAGGTTGTTTCGAATACGTTGCGTAAATTTTGCTGGGAAGACCTTACACATCCTCCGTACATTCCCGATCTCTGGCCAAGCTATCTCCAAATTTTTTGGGGCCTTGTAGCAAGACATTCGTCACCATTTTCGGACGAAGAGGTGTATACCGGTGTGCTACCTTGTTTCCGTAGACCACCACAAACATTCTGCCATTGAGGCACTAACCGTATTGTCTCGCAGTCAGATGAGTGTAGTAACACTTAAGGCGATTACTTTTCGGGTAATAAACAGTTCATTTACTTTTTTTCCATCTCTCTCGTTTTTATTGGATCTGCACCTGTAGTTTAACTACAGCTTCCAACACATTATTCAGTGCAGCATTACAGAGCACAGCATAAACTATGAGACGAACTGTCAACGTGGCGTGTTCCTTACGGGCTCTCTTCTCTGTTTTACAGTGTAATTTTAACGGACTGCCGTAACATAAGAATAGTTTTGCTGCGTCTTGAATTGATGCCCATTTATAAATTATGGGATTCTTAACAGAGCAATTTAGTGTGTGGTAATGACTCAGCAGTATGTGTAGTCAGCAGGGAATACATTGCGACTATCAGCTCCATATGTAACTGATCGGAACTATGACACAGTTCTCATAAACTGAAAGGAAGTTTACTGCTTATACTTGATCCAATCTGCTAGAAAAATAACCATCGCTCATTTGATGACTCTGACCTGATGAAATGTAGTACAAAAAGTATTCCATAACACGACGTATTTCTCAAGCGTAGTACATCGAATTCTCCTATCGTTATTCCCCAACAAAGACGTGCCCACCGTCACGTATCTCGTGTTTCTTTTATCCCACAGGAATTCCAAGGGGGTAAGGGAATCGACGTTTCAATATCGGATTGGAAGGGAGCTAGGCCCGTCCAATACAATGTGCCAGCTCGTAAAAGACTGCGTCGCTTTCTTTCCTGCCCCCTTTTCGTCTGCGTTTTTCGCTCCATTGTCAGGAGTCTACTATAATCTTATTACCCAAGAAGTATTATCACATGAGACGTATCCGCTTTTCACACTTACTTTTTCTAAGTGTCCAAATGACACATGAAGGTATCTCACTTACTTTATTTGTATATAGTGGTTCGCTTGTATTGAGGAAGAGCCATTACCTCTTCGAAAGGAAATGTTCGAGAGATTTCCATGTGTCAAATTACGTATTCAAATGGAAATAATGCTAAACGTTAAGTATACTCTTTTCAGTACAGCGTATAATACTAATTTTGAACCATATCAAGATATCTAATAGACTGTACGTTCCCTGCTCTCTGCTTAAAATTATTCTCAGTTACTGCAACTCGAACAATACATTGTCGTTCAGATGCATCTTAAATATAAACCCGTTCAAAAAACATTACGAGAAAGCTAAATAACCAGTAAAATATGTAACGATGAAAAGGGTGAATAAAGCCCCACCTCCATGTAACTTTAGCCTAACATAGGTCAAAAAATACAGAATGTTTGGCTTCATTTTCAGTACATATTGAAGACTGTTTCCTTTCTTTTTCAAATGAAAATTGCTATGAGTATTATCACATACTATGTAACTACATATCTTTAAAGAAATATGTAACGTATATTCACTCATGCTAATAAATTAAGGATAATCCTGATAAGTGGTGAAACAACGGTCTGGTGTCGGGGTATGACCATGTGGTGCACCTCGGGGGTATGACCGTGCAGTGCATTTGACCTGCGGTCGTCACACAGTGGCGCTAGCAGCAGTCCACATACGCAGAGGTCTGTTGGTGCATGTCAGGATATGTATGGTGCAGCGAGTAAGTGTTCAGATGTTTTCAGACGTGCTAATGGGGACTGTGTGTTGAAAATGGCTCAAAGAACACATACTGGTGATGTTAAGACGGGTAGAATACTAGGGCGACTGGAGGCTGGAAAACACAGCAGGTCGTAGCACGGGCCCTCCGTGTACCACGATCTGTGATCTCAAGATTATTCCAACGATTCCAGCAGACAGGAAACGTATCCAGGCGCTACAGTACTGGACATCCACAGTGTACAACATCACAAGAAGACCGGTATCTCCATATCAGTGCCCGCAGACGGCCACGGAGTACTACAGGTAGCCTTGCTCAAGACCTTCCCGCAGCTAACTGGAACAGTTGTCTCCAGACACGCAGTCTACAGACGACTGAACATACATGGTTTATGCGCCCGGAGACATGCAAGGTGCATTCCATTGACACCTGGTCACAGGAGAGCCACTAAAGCCTGGTGTCAAGAACACAGTACATCGTCGTTGGAACAGTGGTCGCAGGTTATGTTAACCGACGAGTCCAGGTATAGTCTGAACAGTCATTCTCGCTTGGTTTTCATCTGGCGTGAACCAGGAACCAGATACCAACCCCTTAATGTCCTTCAAAGGGATCTGTATGGAGGTCGTGGTTTGATGGTGTGGGATGGGATTATTATTGGTGCACATACACCCCTGCATGTCTGTGACAAAGGAACTGTAACAGGTCAGGTGTATCGGGACGTCAGTTTGGACCAGTATGTCCGCCTTTTCAGGGGTGCAGTGGGTCACACCATCCTCCTGATGGACGATAACGCACGGCCCCACCGAGCTGCCATCGTGGAAGAGTACCTCGAAACAGAAGATATTAGGCGAATGGAGTGGCCTGCCTATTCTCCAGACCTAAACCAATGGAGCACGTCTGGGATGCTCTCGGTCGACGTATAGCTGCACGTTTTCAAACCAATAGGACACTTATGAATCTCCGACAGGCACTGGTGCAAAAATGAGAGGCTAAACCCCAGCAGATGCTGGAACACCTGCTCCAGAGTACGCCTACCCGTTGTGCAGTTTGTGTACGTGAGCATGGTGGTAATAACCCATATTAATGTCCGGGTATATGCGTAGGAAACAGTGGCGTTTTGTAGCACATGTGTTTCGTGACAGGTTTCTCAACTTACCACTAATACCGTGGACTTACAGATTTGTGTCGTGTGTGTTCCCTGTGTGCCTATGCTATTAGCGCCTGTTTTGTGTAGTGCCACGTTGTGGGGCGCCACATTCTGCAATTATCCTTAATTTATAAGCATGAGTGTAAAGTCACAGGATTATTTAAAAGTGATAATTGTTTTTTGTACGGCTAATCGTCCTCTTACATACGACGTTCCTTGCGTGCTACCTATCGACATGGCACTACTCTGTGTGATAACTTTCCCAGTGGACAGTTTTTCACCGAAAGCAAAGCCGAATAGAAATGGTCTAATGCCATATGTCGTATGTGCAAAACCTTGGTAGGTAAAGAGACTGAGATAAAAGAAGCGTATCATTACCAGAGACAGCATATCTAAGCCGCTTAAAAAGAAGTGACGTCTGCTAGGTATATGGTAATCTATACTAACAGTAAAACTAAGAAAATCGTTGTGTCTATCTGTATGTCGGACTGCACACAGTAATCTCCGAAACAACTTCACAAATCTTAATGGAGTTATCACAGGTTACTTTAGAGTAGCTTGAAACAACATGAAGGAACTGTTTCATCAAAATCGCATTGCCGAAAAGAAGACAACATGATTAAATTTTTATGTAAATTCATCATGTGTCAGTTTTTCTCTTTGACAACGCTACCCCTCAGAACAAATAGACGAGTTTTCATGGGGTTTTCAGGGGTAGCTTGAGCGTAGCTTTGGAGCAACATACAGGGGTTTTTCCAAACTCCAGAGAGGTCTAATGAATATATGTCCTGCAATACACGTTTTGCCTACCAGAGACTACCTATTCAGTCATACTCCGTTACAGAGACTGCGGTCTAATGCGCGCTGTACCATGCAGCCACAGTTACAGCATGCATTCTTTCCTTTTAGAGCTTAGTACTGTTCCTCATACGTCAAGACTTAGCGCCCCCTTGAACATAGTATTTGGTTATGTTGTGTCCGATTCATTACTATTGCTGCCTCACTTTTTAGTGATACAGCGTATTAGAGTCGAGAGTTTCCCGACATGGTGTTCAACTACGGAAAGGTAAATGCCAACAGGCGGCGGGCAGTAAGGTTGTATCAGGAAGCCAGCATTCAATATGTGCAACAATGTTTCGCCGTTTGTCTGAGACATAGTTATTTCAGTAAGTAGGAAATCATGAAGGGCATGTTCGAAACGTTCGGGCACACACTCAGAGGAAAATGTGATTAACACAGTAACAGGCGACTGTTGGGTCAGTACCGGTCTGTTGGCCCACCAGTACATGGTAAGCCAGACGGCCGTGTGGAATGTTCTTCATGACAATTGTTACTACTGTTATCACCTAAAGCTTGTGCCAGGCTTATTAGCCACAGACTTTCCTCATTGGGAGCAGTTTTGTCACTGGTTTCTACGCCAGGCATCCACGATTCCGGGATTTGTCTCATCCATATTACACTCCTGGAAATGGAAAAAAGAGCACATTGACACCGGTGTGTCATACCCACCATACTTGCTCCGGACACTGCGAGAGGGCTGTACAAGCAATGATCACACGCACGGCACAGCGGACACACCAGGAACCGCGGTGTTGGCCGTCGAATGGCGCTAGCTGCGCAGCATTTGTGCACCGCCGCCGTCAGTGTCAGCCAGTTTGCCGTGGCATACGGAGCTCCATCGCAGTTTAACACTGGTACCATGCCGCGACAGCGTGGACGTGAACCGTATGTGCAGTTGACGGACTTTGAGCGAGGGCGTATAGTGGGCATGCGGGAGGCCGGGTGGACGTACCGCCGAATTGCTCAACACTTGGGGCGTGAGGTCTCCACAGTACATCGATGTGGTCGCTAGTGGTCGGCGGAAGGAGCACGTGCCCGTCGACCTGGGACCGGACCGCAGCGACGCACGGTTGCACGCCAAGACCGTAGGATCCTACGCAGTGCCGTAGGGGACCGCACCGCCACTTCCCAGCAAATTAGGGACACTGTTCCTCCTGGGGTATCGGCGGGGACCATTTGCAACCGTCTCCATGAAGCTGGGCTACGGTCCCGCACACCGTTAGGCCGTCTTCCGCTCACGCCCCAACATCGTGCAGCCCGCCTCCAGTGGTGTCGCGACAGGCGTGAATGGTGGGACGAATGGAGACGTGTCGTCTTCAGCGATGAGAGTCGCTTCTGCCTTGGTGCCAATGATGGTCGTATGCGTGTTTGGCGCCGTGCAGGTGAGCGCCACAATCAGGACTGCACACGACCGAGGCACACAGGGTCAACACCCGGCATCATGGTGTTGGGAGCGATCTCCTACACTGGCTGTACACCTCTGGTGATCGTCGAGGGGACACTGAATAGTGCACGGTACATCCAAACCGTCATCGAACCCATCGTTCTACCATTCCTAGACCGGCAAGGGAACTTGCTGTTCCAACAGGACAATGCACGTCCGCATGTATCCCGTGCCACCCAACGTGCACTAGAAGGTGTAAGTCAACTACCCTGGCCAGCAAGATCTCTGGATCTGTCCCCCATTGAGCATGTTTGGGACTGGATGAAGCGTCGTCTCACGCGGTCTGCACGTCCAGCACGAACGCTGGTTCAACTGAGGCGCCAGGTGGAAATGTCATGGCAAGCCGTTCCACAGGACTACATCCAGCATCTCCATGGGAGAATAGCAGCCTGCATTGCTGCTAAAGGTGGATATACACTGTACTAGTGCCGACATTGAGCATGCTCTGTTGCCTGTGTCTATGTGCCTGTGTTTCTGTCAGTGTGATCATGTGATGTATCTGACCCCAGGATTGTGTCAATAAAGTTTCCCCTTCCTGGGAAAATGAATTCACGGTGTTCTTATTTCAATTTCCAGGAGTGTATTAACGGATTAGGCTCCCTTTGCGTGCGGAGGTATATTCAATATTCGTAACTATCACCTTTGGGATAGTATGCAGAAACCCCACATATACACGGTGGTCCATTACTCGTGTCCGGGCCAAATGTCTCTCGAAATAATCGTCAAACGAAAAATCTACAAAGAACGAAACTTGTCTAGCTTGAAGGGGGAAACCAGTTGGCGCTATGGTTGGCCCGCTAGATAACACTGCCATAGGTCAAACGGATATCAACTGCGCTTTTTTAAATAGGAATCCCCATTTTTATTACATATTCGTGTAGTACGTAAGGAAATACGAATGTTCTAGTTGGACCACTTTTTTCGCTTTGTGATAGATGGCGCTGTAATAGTCACAAACATATGGCTCACAATTTTAGACGAACAGTTGGTAACAGGTAGGCTTTCTAAATTAAAATACAGAACGTAGGTACGTTTGAACATTTTATTTCGGTTGTTCCAATGTGATACATGTACCTTTGTGAACTTATCATTTCTGAGAATGCATGCTGTTACAGTGTGATTATCTGTAAATACCACATTAATCAATAAATGCTCAAAATGATGTCCGTCAACCTCAATGCATTTGGCAGCATGTGTAACGACATTCCTCTTAACAGCGAGTTGTTCGCATTCCGTAGTGTTTGCACATGCATGGACAATGCGCTGACGCATGATGTCAGGCATTGTCGGTGGATCACGATGGCAAATATCCTTCAACTTTCCCCACGGAAAGAAATGCGGGGACGTCAGATCAGGTGAAATTGCTTCGACAACCAATCCACCTGTCATGAAATATGCTATTCTATACCGCTTCAACCGCACGTGACCTATGTGCCGGACATCCATCATGTTGGAAATACATCGCCATTCTGTCATGCAGTGAAACATCTTGTAGTAACATCGGTAGAACATTATGTAGGAAATCAGCATACATTGCACCATTTAGATTGACATCGTTAAAATGGGTGCCAATTATTCTTCCAGCCGTAATGCCGCACCATACACTAACCCGCCAAGGTGGCTGATGTTCCACTTGTCGCAGCCATCGTGGATTTTCCATTGCTCAATAGTGCATATTATGACGGTTTCCATTTTCGCTGTTGGTAAATGACGCTTCATCGCTAAATAGAAAGCGTGCAAAAAATCGTCCTGTAATTTCTCCTGTGTTCAGTGGCAGAACTGTACACGACGTTCAAAGTCGTTGCCATACGATTCCTGGTGCACAGAAATATGGCATGGGTGCAATCGATGTTGATGTAACTTTCTCACCACCGTCGTTTTTGAGATTCCCGGTTCTCGCGCTGTTTGTCTGCTACTGATGTGCGGATTAGACGCCACAGCAGCTAAAACAACTACTTGGACATCATCATTTGTTGCAGGTCGTGGTTGACGTCTGACATGTTGCTGAACACTTCCTGTTTCCTTAAATAACGTAACTATCCGGCGAACGGTCCGGACACTTGGATGATGTCGTCCAGGATACCGAGCAGCGTACATAGCACACGCCCATTGAGCATTTTGATCGCAATAGCCATACATCATCACGATATCGACTTTTACCGCAATTGGTAAACGGACCACTTCCACACGGGTAATGTATCACGAAGCAAATACCGTCCGCACTGGCGGAATGTTACGTGATACCACATACTTCTACGTTTGTGACTATTACAGCGCCATCTATCACAAAGCGGCAAAAGTGGTTCAACTAAAACATTTGTATTTATTGTCGTAATACACGAATATGTAATAAAAATGGGGGTTCCTATTTTAAAAAAAACAGTTGATATCCGTTTGACCTATGGCTGTGCCATCTAGAGGACCAACCATAGTCCCAGCTTGTTTCCCCCTTCAAGGTAGACGAGTTTTGTTCTTTGTATTTTTTTCGTTTGATGCTTATTTCGTGAGATATTTGGCTCGGTCACTATCAATGGACCACCCTGCATATGTCGCGTGGCTTGGCCCTCCCGGCGGGTAGACCGTTCGTCCGGTGCAAATGATGATAAGGACAACACAACACCCAGTCCCTGAGTGGAGAAAATCTCTGTCCCAGCTGGGAATCAAACCCGGGCCATTAGGTATGACACTCCGTCGCGCTGGTCACTCTGCTACCAGGTGCAGACTGAACCCCCACGGTGTGGTGACAGCGAATCATCAATATCGTTGCAGCCGAAATGTGTTGGCCGGGGTAACTGGCGATCGTATTTTTTGACCAATCATCCATCCACGTATCCTAACTGGCCGAGACTATCGACGTTTCTTGCGGGTGACTTTGCCTCTCCTGCTGGAAGAAGTGTCATTGATGATTCGAAGGGTTATGTGGGCGCTACATGATGGTGCTCCAGGCCACTTGGCCGTTTACATGCGGACGCATTCCATTCATGTATTCCCAGGTCGATACCATCGATGGATCGCACGACCGGGGCCAGTTGCATGGCCACCTCATTGGCTTGATCTCACCCGTGAGATTTCTGGTTATGGGGCCATTTCAGAACTATCGCCTATTCAGAGCCCTCTCCAGATGTGGAGATATATCGGGAACGGCTGTTGGCCCGCCAGTACAGGGTAAGCCAGACGACCGGCGCGTACCTGCATGCGTTGAGGCACATGGAAACCATGCATTCCTAGACATAAGTTCATTAGACTCTTTCTGATCCTCATCCTCTCATCGATCAATCCCTAGAGTTTGTAAATAGTGGAAAAATTCACACAGTATAGGCTCCATTTCAACAAAATTGAATCACGAAAAAAAACCAGAAGATATCTTAATTTAAGGTTTTACGGATCTTCTCAGCTTAGTATTTCGGATATTTAGCTCATTGACACGGTCATCACCGTGTATTACACTATAAAACCAATCCTCAATGATTGAACTATTTGGTTGGTTGATACATCGGTCCCATCGCATTAGGGTAAGATGGGGAAGGGAATCAGCCATTCTCTTTCAAAGGAACCACGCCGGAATTTACCTGAATCTATTTAGAGAAATCATGAAAATCCTAAATCAGGATGGCCGCACGTGGGTTCGAACCACAGTTCTCACGAGTCCGGGTCCAGTTTGCTAACCACTGCGCCACCTCGCTAGGCCTATTTTCGGAGGATTACATCAGTGACAGAATCAAGTCCTACTTTCTTATCTTCACGAATACAAATTAACATAGAATTTTCTTTTCTTAGATGTATCGATTTACTGATTTCGCTAAAAGAAATTATTTTGCTTATTTCATATGTTTTATTTTCATTCGATACCATGGTAATTAAAAACGAATTTATTGTGTTTATTTTGTGATTTGGGTGGTAGTTTTTTGCATGATTATTTCGTTTTGTTTGCGATTAAAAATACCAGGTTGAAGGCTATGCGATTCCAGAAATCCAAGGAGTATCGTGAGGCAGGACTTGGTACAGTTTGAGAGCACCAGGATTCAATTGATCATTTGAAACTCCTTCCAAAAGTGAGGCGTTACTCTGAGAGCATCACGTCTGATCTCGCTCCTGAGCCCATGTTACAATTAAGGCGTCCAGCAATAGATACTTAGTGCTACACAAGCTAAGCGGAGCATCCGCTAGCTCTAAAATAAGATCTTGCAGGCTTCGTTGATCTAAGAAACAACTTTGCAGCTTTCCTTCCACAAGCAGACACACATAACAATCCCTCCAGTACTAAACAGACAAATACCTCTTGCCTCATTATATGTCCTATCAACCGATCCCCTCTTTTTAATTAGGTTGTACTCCAAAATTCTTATTTCGTCCATTTGTTTCAATATCTTCTTATTAATGGTTCGATCATCCAATTAAGGGTCATTATTCTTCTGAAGCACCACATAGCTTTAGGTGAGGTCTGAGGTGGTTTTTATTCATGTTACCCACTTCAGTAGGCTACAGTCCAGACAAATACCTCCCAACTATAGACTTACTAACACATTCTTTCCATCACCAGTCTGCAATTGATGTTCTCTCTTATTAGAACATTATCTGTTACATAGCTGTGTGAATGGTAAAGCTCATCTGCGACAGTTGGTATCTCATTTCATAATCTCATTAGCTCATCATTTAATTCGACTCCATTCTATTAGAATCCTTTTTTTTTTCTTGACGTCCATCCCAATTTACCGCGTTTTCAAGCCCATTGCTGTCTGCAAATGAATTAGAATGACGTCGACACATTTCAAAGTTTTTGCTACTTCTCCATGAACTTTAATAATTTCTCCAACATATTATTTGGCTTGCTTTATTGCCTGCTGAATGCGCAAAGTGAATAACATTAGGGATAGGGCACAAACATATCTCACTCAATTCTCACTCACTACTTCCCTTTGCAGCCCTTTGACTCTTATAACTTCCATATGATTTCGGTACCAGTTGCGTACATCATTTGCTCACCATATTTTATCTTCGCTAAATTCAAAATTTCAAATGTATTAATCTAGTCCACACTGTCAAAAGAATTTTCTAAGTCTGCGAGCTATAAACGTATACTTCCTCTCTTTAACTGATCTCCAAACATAAGGCGAAGCGCCAATACTGCATTAGTGTTCCAACTTTCCTCCAGAACCGAAACTGCTCTCCCCCCACGGTCAGCTTCCAGAAGTTTTTCCATCGTTCTGTAGACACTTCGTGTCAGTATTTTGCCACCATGACATATATCGATGAGTATATGCCATGCCACGTTTTCACCACGTCATAAGCAGATCGTGAGTGAAGAGTTACCTTAACACAATATAATCACAGAAGAGACACGAGCCACTGAATTTGTGCATTGTTTCAATTACTCTACGGTTAATTTTAGTATTAGAACCGACAGAATCTGTACTGCACTACTACGGAATATTTGTGAAGATGAGAGGGCCACAGCGACCGTTTGTTGTAAGCAATATATCTATGGAATCACCCTGTCCGTCTCCCTACATTTGATGTCACATGTAAAGCCAAGATAACACTTGCTAGTTGGAAAGGTATCTTGTGTAAAAGTCAGAAGTCCATAGAAATCAACAGCGTTTCTTGCTATCGTACTGTAGATAGGAGTCGGGAAAATAAAATCTGTAGGAGAAGATTGGCTATTTTGCGACTCTGTAGTGGAGAAAAGTAAAGGGGCTGTGCTCTTGCTCTGATAGGTCCAATGTCCGCTGCTGAGTGACGGGATGCATCCTCGTATTGTGAGGAGTCCTTCGACTCGCACCTCCAATGTTGTGTCTTTATAGGGTTGACGCATGCAGACATAGCATGTAGAAGAGGACTAAAGGTAAACAGTTAGTCAAAATAACAGTTCTTTATTTCTTCATCAGATTTATCCTGCGGAGAACATACGCAGCGCGAAGTCGGCCCGTTTACTCGGCGAATGCGGTATCGTCGGATGCAGAATCGGCGATAGCTGCGGCGCCGGCGATGTTCACAGCTGTTGACTCAGCTGGACACATACTGCTACAGTCTGTCCCCAGTATGAGACCGTGTAGTGGTTTATGGTTTAGAGGTTTTTCTTGTCATAAGTCTACTGACTGGTTTGATGCGGCCCGCCATGAATTCCTCCCCTGTGCTCACCTCTTCATCTCAGAGTAGCACTTACAACTTACGTCCTCAATTATTTCCTGGATGTATTCCAATCTCTGTCTTCTTTACAGTTTTTGCCCTCTACAGCTCCCTCTAGTACCATGGAAGTCATTCCCTCATGTCTTAGCAGATGTCCTATCATCCTGTCCCTTCTCCTTATCAGTGTTTTCCATATATTCCTTTCCTCTCCGATTCTGCGTAGAACCTCCTCATTCCTTACCTTATCAGTCCACCTAATTTTCAACATTCGTTTATAGCACCGCATCTCAAATGCTTCGATTCTCTTCTGTTCCGGTTTTCCCACAGTCCATGTTTCACTACCATACAATGCTGTACTCCAGACGTACATCCTCAGAAATTTCTGCCTGAAATTAAGGCCGGTATTTGATATTAGTAGACTTCTCTTGGCCAGAAATTCCTTTTTTGCCATACCGAGTCTGCTTTTGATGTCCTCCTTGCTCCGTCCGTCATTGGTTATTTTACTGCCTATGTAGCAGAATTCCTTAACTTCATTGACTTCGTGACCATCAATCCTGATGTTAAGTTTCTCGCTGTTCTCATTTCTACTACTTCTCATTACCTTCGTCTTTCTCCGATTTACTCTCAAACCATACTGTGTACTCATTAGACTGTTCATTCCGTTCAGCAGATCATTTAATACTTCTTCACTTTCACTCAGGATAGTAATGTCATCAGCGAATCGAATCATTGATATCCTTTCACCTTGTATTTTAATTCCACTCCTGAACCTTTCTTTTATTTCCATCATTGCTTCCTCGATATACAGATTGAAGAGTAGGGGCGAAAGGCTACAGCCTTGTCTTACACCCTTCTTAATACGAGCACTTCGTTCTTAACGCTTTTTCCAGGTCAACAAATCCTATGAACGTGTCTTGATTTTTCTTTAGCGTTGCTTCCATTATTAGCCGTAACGTCAGAATTGCATCTCTCGTGCCTTTACTTTTCCTAAAGCCAATCTGATCGTCACCTAGTGTATTCTCATTTTTCTTTTCCATTCTCCTGTATATTATTCTTGTAAGCAGCTTCGATGCATGAGATGTTAAGCTGATTGTGTGATAATTCTCGCACTTGCCAGCTCTTGCCGTCTTCGGAATAGTGTGGATGATGCTTTTCCGAAAGTCAGATGGTATCTCGCCAGACTCATATATTCTACACACCAACGTGAATAGTCGTTTTGTTGCCACTTCTAGTAATGATTTTAGAAATTCTGATGGAATGTTATCTATTCCTTCTGCCTTACTTAACCGTAAGTCCTCCAAAGCTCTTTTAAATTCCGATCCTTATACCGGATCCCCTATTTCTTCTAGATCGACTCCTGTTTCTTCTTCTATAACATCAGACAAATCTCCACCCACACAGAGGCTTTCAATGTATTCTTTCCACCTATCTGCTCTCTCCTCTGCATTTAACAGTGGAATCCCCGTTGCACTCTTAATGTTACCACCGTTGCTTTTAATGTCACCAAAGGTTGTTTTGAGTTTCCTGTATGCTGAGTCTGTCCTTCCGACAATCATATCTTTTTCGATGTCTTCACATTTTTCCTGCAGCCATTTCGTCTTAGCTTCCCTGCACTTCCTATTTATTTCATTCCTCAGCGAGTTGTATTTCTGTATTCCTGATTTTCCCGGAACATGTTTGTACTTCCTCCTTTCATCAATCAACTGAAGTATTTCTTATGTTACCCATGGTTTCTTTGCAGCTACCTTCTTTGTACCTATTTTTTCCTTCCCAACTTCTGCGATGGCCCTTTTTAGAGACGTCCATTCCTCTTCAACTGTGCTGCCTACTGCGCTATTCTTTATTGCTGTATCTATAGCGTTAGAGAACTTCAAACGTATCTCGTCATCCCTTAGAACTTCCGTATCCCACTTCTTTGCGTATTGATTCTTCCTGACTAATGTCTTGAACATCAGCCTACTCTTCATCACTACTATATTGTGATCTGAGTCTATATCTGCTCCTGGATACGCCTTACAATCCAGTATCAGATTTCGGAATCTCTGTCTGACCATGATGTAATCTAATTGAAATCTTCCCGTATCTCCCGGCCTTTTCCAAGTATACCTCCTCCTCTTGTGATTCTTGAACATGGTATTCGCTTTTACTAGCTGAAACTTGTTACAGAACTCAATTAGTCCTTCTCCTCTTTCATTCCTTGTCCCAAGCCCATATTATCGTGTAACATTTTCTTCTACTCCTTCTCCTACAACTGCATTCCAGTCGCCCATGACTATTAGATTTTCGTCCCCCTTTACATACTGCATTACCCTTTCGATATCCTCATACACTTTCTCTATCTGTTCACCTTCAGCTTGTGACGTCGGCATGTATACCTGAACTATCGTTGTCGGTGATGGTCTGCTGTCGATTCTGATTAGAATAACCCCGTCACTGAACTGTTCACAGTAACAGACCCTCTGCCCTACCTTCCTATTCATAACGAATCCTACACCTGTTATACCATTTTCTGCTGCTGTTGATATTACCCGATACTCATCTGAGCAGAAATCCTTGTCTTCCTTCCACTTGACTTCACTGACCCCTACGATATCTAAATTGAGCCTCTGCATTTCTCTTTTCAGATTTTCTAGTTTCCCTACCACTTTCAAGCTTCTGACATTCCACGTCCCGACTCGTACAACATTATCCTTTCGTTGATTATTCAATCTTTTTCTCATGGTAACCTCCCCCTTTGCAGTCCCCTCGCGGAGATCCGAATGGAGGACTATTCCGGAATCTATTGCCAATGGAGAGATCATCATGACACATCTTCAACAACAGGCCACATGTCCTGTGGATACACGTTACGTGTCTTTAATGCAGTGGTTTCCATTGCCTTCTGCAACCTCATGTCGTTGATCATTGCTGATTCTTCCGCCTTTAGGGGCAATTTTCCACCCCTAGGACAAGATAGTGCCCTGAACCTCTATCCGCTCGTGCGCCCTCTTTGACAAGGCCGTTGGCCGAATGAGGCTGACTTCTTTTGCCGGAAGTCTTCGGCCGTCAATGCTGACTATTTATCAAAATTTAGGCAGTGGCGGGGATCGAACCCGGGACCGAAGACGTTTTGATTATGAATCAAGGACGCTACCCCCCTTTTTCTGTAGACGCTCTATTCATCATTTTTTTTCTTTTTTTTGTTTCTTATTTTTTTTAAATAATTTGTATTGAACAAACTAAAAGTAGATATATAGTCACTATGCAAGAGTTCTTCAAGGTACCATACCATTTCAACATATACAAATGACTGTTAGTTACGCAAAAAAAAAATTAATTAAAAAGAGAAACATCAAATACAACAAAATATACCATATTACATATTTTGTCCTCTTCCTTTTTTCCGTTTGGTCGATGCATGGGAACGTGGATAAGGGTGTGGCATGATGTTACAGGTAGGCATGGTACACCCCAACTTTGAGGGGGGTCAAGGAACACGCTGCGGAGATAACCGGCAAAAGTTTGTCGGTAAGATTGTTTTCGGGTGTGGGTGCTATTCGCGGTCACAACTTTGTACCAGAAGTCAAGGACTGTATTAGGACCACTTTTAAAGAGGTATTCTAAAGCCTGTCCTCGAAACCAGATGAGGGTATGGTGCTTAGCAAGAGGGTAGTGAAATATCTGGGGCAACAACATGAAATCCAGGGTTACCGTCGTTGGCGGGGCACGGAGGTAAAAGTCCACGATTCGTTGGATGAGGAGGCATACGTTTTGTTTCAGGGGGCACGTAAGACGGTGCTCGTCGGTGTCTTCGAGCTGACAGTCAGGGCAGAGAGGGGAGGTGGCCAGTCCTATGCGACAAAGTCGACTATCAGTCGGGAATTTTCCATAGACTAAAACATACCAGAGTGCGGACACAGACGACGGTAAAAAGGGTGCATGTACACACCCCCAAACCGTGCGCCAGTTAATGTCAGGATGCTGTAGCACCATGGTGTCGCAAGGGTTGGTCAGCATAAACAAACGATTATAATCTTTTGTACGGGGAGAACTGGTGACTGGAAGATCGGCCCGAACGTAGCTGAGTTCTATGAAAAAATTGGCGACATGGTACAATGATGGAGAAATAGGTGCCACATTGATCGGTGGATCGAGAGAAGCTGGTCGGAGGATATCTAAGAGATTGCGTGTTAAGACGGAACCGTCCCCTGCCAATGCCGCAACAGAGTGTGGACAAAGAGTGCAGAAGATCGTGTCCGCACGTTGACAAGTCCGAGGCCACCTTTTGCAGGAGGCAATGTTAAAGTGCTGTAGCGGACTTTGAAAAGTGCCCCTGCTGACACGAAATATCCAAAGGCTGATTGGATGCGGCGGCCAAGGAGTAACGGCATTGGGAGGATCTTGGCGACGTGTACCAGTTTAGGGGCTACATACATGTTGACATAGGACACACGTTGGAGTTGGTTTAAGTTACGGTGCACTTGACCGTGGATATGATGCCGAATCGACTGTAAAAGGCGTCGGTAAGCCAGGGCCACTGTGCGGTGTGTGGAGCTCGTAAAGTCGATACCCAAGTAACGAAGGGTGGTACTGACTGGGAGTGTGTTCGGCACCATAGCCGGGAGGCCGCGCCCAATGTGCATCATAGTCGATTTACGGACATTAAGAATGCTACCAGAAAGACGTCCATATTGGTGGATCCATTGGATGGCATCATTGAGTTCCGTGGAGGAGGAGGTGAGAAAGAGAAGATCGTCCGCATAAGCCCTACAGTGAAAGGTGTAGTCACGCAAAGTGAGGCCCTGCAGTCTAGAAGTAAGTCCAGTGATGAGGGGCTCAAGTGCAATGGCATATAGTAAAGTAGACATATCGCATCCTTGACGCACAGAGCGGCGTATAGGGATCGGTCCTACAAGCCTCCTATTGACTTGTACCATCGAGACCGCGGGAAGTTGTAACCGGCGAATGGCATCGACAAAAAGTAATGGGAACCACATACGTGTCGCCACCATGAGGAGGTATGGGTGTCGAACGCGATCAAAGGCACTCGTGAAATCGACGGATACCAGTGCTGCACGAAGGCGACAAACCGACGCCAGTGCAATGAGGTCACAGCATTCTTCTAGGGCTGTTTGTAAGGTGGCCCCACAACCACGTGCAGTCTGCTCAGGTGAAAGGACCGTAGGTAAGACGGTGCGTATGCGCGCTGCTAAGAGGCGTGCATAGATTTTATAGTCAGCATTCAGTAGTGTAAGAGGGCGATATGCAGAGACATGAGACCCTCTCTTCGGTTTAGGCACAGGTAGAAGAATGCCAGTGACGAATTCAGGTGCAATTGGGAAGGACGGAGTAAAGAGTTCCTGAATCATTTCCGTCCAGCGAGGAAGCATTAACGTGGTGTACGCCCGGTAAAACTCCACTGGGAGACCATTTGGTCCGGGTGATTTGTTCATGGCCCCTTTGTTGATCGCATCTACCACCTCTTCTGCGGTGATTGCAGACATCATGGACGTTGACTCCGCTACGGTGAGAGTCCGATCAGGGGAAATACGGAGATCATCAGGAATGGGCGTCGCCATCGGTTCATCATCATAAAATTGGCGATAATGTTCAGCAAAGGCAGACACCACCGCCGGCTGTGTTGTGTGGTGAACACCATCAGAGGTCGTGATGTTGGGGACGAAAAGTCGTCGTCGACGACTATGGTCGGATGCGCCATGGATTGTGGATGGGGTTTCGTCGTGGAGGAGGTCTTGTCGACACCCTGCAGCCGTGCACGTTGAATCAGAGAGAGGAGACGAGCTTTGGTACGTTGTCGTTCCCTATGGGTGTCAGGTGATGGAAGGAGCGCATCGAGCTCACGGAGGACGGCGTAGTGAAAATTTGTGGTTTCTCGATGCCATGCTGCTGCTTCCTTGCCACATTGTATGAAGGCCTTTCTGATCGCAGGTTTGGCACATTTGAGCCACCAATGGAACGTGGATGTGTACTGCGGAAAACGTCTTTCGCAAGACGCCCATATAGTGGCAATACATTGTCGGCAGTGTGGATCATTAAGGAGGGAGGTATTAAGCTTCCAGCAACCTCTGCTGCGCCACACTGACTGAGGTGGCAGAGCCAGGGAGCAAATGACGGCGCAATGGTCCGAAAATGCAAGGGGCCACCGTTCAGCTTGGGCGACGTCATTGCCAAGGTGGGCAGAGACATAAAACCGGTCGAGTCTGCTCGCAGAATGTGCTGTATAATGGGTAAAACCGGGGGTATTGACATGAATTTTCTTCCAAACGTCCACTAGATGAAAATCTTCGGTTGGTGAGAAGCGCTGGGCACGACGAATAATCAGGCATTTGGTCCTGCGGATGGAGGACAAAGTTGAAATCGCCTCCCATGATAAGGCGATCATAGCGTCCAGAAAACAGGGGCGCCACGTCATGTCCGAAGAAAGTGGACCGCTGCCGACGGTTCGAGGAGCCAGACGGAGCGTAGATATTAATGACGCGCGTGTCGAAGATGGTAACAGCCATGCCTCTTCCACAGGGAAGGATTGTCGTGTCCTTGAGTGGGATTCCTTCGCGTATGTAGAAAGCCACTCACGCCCTGATTGATCACGTGTGGACATGTATGAGTCGTAGCCGTAGACTGGTGGTAGTGTGGCAACGCGTACTTCATGAAGAAGGGCGACGTCGACGTCGGAGGCCCGAAGCATGTCACATAGGAGTTGCAGCTTGGGTGCAGTGGCTCAGTGTGGCAAACCGGTACGTTTGTTTCAGCGGTGGTGAACGCGCATCTACCATCACCAAGGGAAGGAAGAGGAAGGCACCGACAGGAAGTGCCGTCCCATCAGCTGCAGTGCCTTTCTTTTGATTTTAACAAGCAGCCTTGTCCGGAGGAGGCAACTCATCCGGAGCAGGGGCCGTCTCTTCCTCAATCACGTCGGCCCATGCTCCTGTGCCATGGGTCCGTCCAATGTCCATGGGAATTGCGTCGTGGTGAGAGAGATCTGGAGTTGTCGGCGGGGAGACAGGCGTCTCAACCGGCGCACCGATCGTTACATTGTTCGTGGCGACCTCCATAGTGGTCCCGTCCTGCGAAACGTCTTGTTCATCGTGAAAGTTGTCCGCCGACCTCTGCATGGAAATGTCAGCTGGTTGGGTGTTGTCTTCGTCGTCGTGGGTGGCGACGCTTTGAGAGCCCGTGGGTGAACGGCGACGGCGTTTGCGCCTACGTGGCGAGCGTTGTTTGCGCACGTGTTCCTCAGTGTCGGACGACGGCAAGGAAGAGCGTCGACCTGGTTCGAGAGCGTCGGTGGGTACAATGAAATTGTCAAACAGATGTTGTGAAGAAGTACTGTTCTCCTCAGCGTCCGGTGCGGGAACCTGGTCGGCGGCAAGGTCGTCAGGTGGGGCGTCCACACCGTCCATAGGTGACTGGGGCGGTGGGACGTGCCGATCGGAAGGGCCGGGCGACGGACTGGATGAAACTGTAGACGTGGCAAGAGCCGCTGCGTAAGTGACCTGTAGGGCGGTCATCGTGGGTGTGACAGACGCTTCCGACAACGGGAGCTGCGCGACACGTCATTGAATGCATTCAGATGGTAGGTGACCTTCTTCCCCGCAACCGGAACAGGTTAGAGGTTGGCCGTCGTACATTATAATGGCACGGCAGCCTCCGATACGTAGATAGGAAGGCACGTGTTTCTGCAACTCGATGCGGACCTGTGGAACACCATTTAAAACGGGACAGGTCTGGAATTGTACCCATCGTTCGGCGACATGTTCCAGAACGTTGCCATAGGGACGGAGCGTCTCGATGACGACGTCTGCAGATAGTTCGAACGGCAATTCGAAAATCCTTATCGTCCGTGTGCCGAGACCTGCGTGATCGACGGTAACGAGTCCGACGTTGCCGTCGGAATGACAGAAGCGCAGTCCACGTTTTGCAGCACCTTGTCGCACGCCGCATAGTTGATCATTTTGACGTAGACGGTACTGGTAACTATCGACAAGTGGATACCAATTAGATCCGTTGGTGGTATTTTAACTTCATCGCGAATAAATCGTTCTACCTCCAGGGCCTTGGGTCGGGCGAAGTCGGAACAAAAGTTGAAACGTAATGTCTTCTTCCGATAGTTGTGCGCCATCGTGGTCTAGAAGGGAAAACGGCACTTACAGCGGCCGAAGTAAACACAAACACACCGTGCGTGCCTCGCCCGCAGCGCTCTGGCGCGTGACCGTCTCGCAGCACTGCCGGCGGCAGACTGTTAGACCATGGCTACATCAATTATGAATCTCTAAACCAAGATATTTTTAAGGAGTATCTGAACTATTTTCCCACTACTTCTCGACCGATCTGTTCCTCACTACCACTTCGCGAACGATACATAAGGTGAATTACTGACTCGCCATGTCGAATCATACTGGTAACTTTCGCAGCTGGCGCCAGTATTCTTCTCTTGTAGTATCATCTTTGCCATTGATGTCGCTTTGGCCGGCCTCGAGTCGGTTGTTTATTGCTGCAGCATCCAGGCGGCGGCCTCTATCGAATTGAAAGCCCACAACCGCCTCTGAGTCCTCAAACTCCTCTCTGGCTGGACATGCGGGTTGAACCCCTCTACCATCCACCACATCTCCAAATCCTTATTCCATCCCATCCTATGTTATGCCAGTCTTGCCTGGATATCCGCCCCCTCCCCCAATTCCATAAGTCCATCCAGATCCTCGAACGCAATGCACTCTGCCTCGCCTTCTGTATAAACCTCCTGCATATGCCTCCCGTCCCCCACGTGTATCCTCTACGTCCTGATTCCTTTCCCCTATCTGCTCCTATTCCACTAACATATCTGTCTACTCTACACCTCCCACTGCCTTGATCCCCCTCATCTTCTGGTTGCTTCCCTCCTCTCCAACCCTCAACCTCTGCTGCACCTTCACTGTTGTGTCCCCCCTATCCTCCATCTCTAAACCCTTCATCTCCATTCAAAAGGTGACTTCTGTCAACTCTTCCTCCTGTATGATGCCCTCTCTCCCTCCATTTATCCCTCCTATCAACTCTGATTCTCACGTCCCGCTCCTTTACTCTATCCTTTCCACAGGCTCCCTCTTCCCTCCCTTCCATCCTGTCCTTTCCCCACCTTCTCTCTCTCCACCTCTCTTCTCTCTTGAGTCCTTTCTGCTCTCCCCTACACTGCCTTTCCCACTCCTTCTCGCGTCCGCCCAGCCCCCTCTTTTCTATGCCCCTTCCCTCCATAGACTGACTATCCCCTTTCTCTTTTCATCTCCTCCATCCTTTTCCTCGTCATAAGTCCGGGTACTTCCCCCACCCCAACCCCCCACTCCCCCAACCCATCTGCCGCTGTGACACCTGTATAGTACTGTTATAAGTGAGTGTTCAGTGTTGTGCGTCCCCTGTCACTGTTGCGAACAGTCGCCATAATGTCATTAGTTGTGTTTTTCATCTCGTGCGAACAGAAACCAGACATTCGCCATGTTTTTTTTAATTGCGCATCATTCATCCGCATCGTCGCCGCAGTGTTTTTATATTTTTCCACACCTTACCTGTTTTTCTTCTTTGTTTCTGTTCTCATAAAGTTTTTCTAACTTTTCAGTAGGCTGTAGAGCAGCATACTATTCTGCTGGCAGTGGGGTGGGGGGGGGGGGGGGTTTGTTGAGGGAAACAGAGAAATCCAATAAAAAAAAATGGAGGCGGTGCTCTCACCGTGTGGTCTGTCGGTTACGATTACAACACGGTCGGGAGACTGGTACTTGCTTGCAGCTTGTGCTCACTGTTCGTGGTTATACTGGTGCTGCGATCGTAGACGGCGGAAATGTTTTGGGTTCTGCGCCATGCGTGGTGCTTGGCTTTACTTACCACGCAGTGCATGTTTGGAAGAAACGCTTGCCGGAGTGTCGCCTGGCATTAACCCTTCGCCTGGGAATATGGTGCGAGTTCGATTCAAACAGGTGCCATTATGTTCTTTCATGTGTTTAATGGTTAACTAATATTGTCTTTAGTGAAGAGTGTGGTATGTCAAAGCTCTGTCACACGTGACACGATAACGGGGCTTGGGCTTTCCATCTTAGTTTACTACCTCTAGGTGTCAGATCTGAAGCTAGACGTAAGGACATTTGACGAGGTCCACCTCATTGGCTGATGGTAGATCTAAATTTATGGTAACCTTGGTGAGTAAGTACCTAAATTTGCACCTTAATAGTCGAGTAACTAAATAGTATACCATGAAAGTCTAGTTCTCGTGGGTTATTGTCCGTTTAAGGTAATACTCAGCTGTCGCTATTACAAGAAAGAATCTTATTTACTGGTGTATTGCAGTGTTTAATTGAATTCTTAAGGCTTGAGCTTTTATAAAAAATGACAAAAGCTTTCATGAGCCTTTCTGTTTCAATGTTATGTTTTATTCTTTTATGTAATTTGAATGTGCAATCGCAAGTATGATGTTGTAGTTGATTTACGTTTCAGTTGGACGGAGCGCAGTGTATTTGCTCCGATACTGTGGCACGTGGCTCCGAGCCTTGACGACTTTGCAGTTGCCAGTGGAACTGTTTCGTTAGACCGGCCTTCAGTCTCGTCCTTAATCTGGGTATTATTGGTGTTCCCTTTGTTCCTCGCTCTGTCAGGTCGTTAAGCTTTGCAACTCGTTTCCCAGCCTCCTTGGCGGGTTCACCTTTCCCTCGAAAGAGAAATTTAAAATTTTAAAACTGGGTGACTCTGTAATTAGTATCCGATCAGATTGCTGGAGGCTCCGCCTTATTAATTCTGTATTTCCTTAGCAGCTACTTTTATTATGTTTGTACCTTGTATGCTAATTGAGTTTCAATCTTATAAAGGAGGGCTTCATTTGCGTATTTTCTTAGGGAATGTTTAGATACCGAGGTGTTGTTTCTTTTCTAATTGTTTGTTGTTTAATTAACGCCTACCTTAACTGGCACCAGCTGGATTATTCATTAGTGGAATGTTCTTGTGAACGGCGTCTTCATTGCCGAGAGTTCAAGTTTAAGAAGTTGCCTAATTGTTACTTGTATGCGTTATGTTTTGCTTTAATGTTATAGATTGGTATGAATTTATATTGCATAAGAGAAATCATTGTACAGAATAGTCTTGTGGGTTCACACTTTGCAAGTCTTGATTGTATTAAGTATTTATATCAACAGAAATTTTCCAAATGTTTTAAGCATTTGTTATGCCTACTTCAACAGGAATTTAAGAAACAAATTTATTTGGCTTGTTAAATTCATTCATTTTATTGTATATAAATCGTGCAAGCTAACAACCAGTGTTTACCAAATGCTGTGTAGGTTTCATTATGGCCTTGCTGCTTTCTGTCGTATTATTGGACGCAAATAGCACGTCCCATGTACATCATGGAAACATTTTAAAGCAAATTCTAATCATCGATTCTCTAATCGATAGTGGGGCAGCAGTTGTTGTAAAAGGTATTCGGAAAGTTCCGTTGCTAAATTCTAGGACTTTTGAATAGGAACAAGTGTCCGGAAACGTCATGCAACGACTGTACAGATCCTAGAAGATATACTCGAAGGTGCCTATATATAGTGATTCCGTGGTGATGTTACAAACATTCTAGGATGATGAATACTGATGTGTTTTTCAATACCGGAAACGAACGAGCCGAAAGTGAAAACCGTTCTGTTAGCTTTGACAGTGGAATACATGTACTGGTACTGTAGTTGCTAAGGTAACAGGTTAGAAACCCTTCAGAGGTGGTACTAAGGACAAAAGAAAGGAAAAATGTCAAGTATACATGGGTTCTAAAATGCCTGCTTTGAGAGCTATGAGCACTTGTTCACTAGAGATGTGTTACACAGTAGCGAAGATGAACAAGAACTCATAGCTCTTCAGGAATGCATCGCACAACCCATGCCCGTTGTACATATTTCCCTTACTTTGGTCCATACTACCACCTCTGAAAGTCTACGAAGTAGGGCTTAACTGTCCACACGTTACGTGAAAAGTTCTAAAAATATAAAAGAAATGAAAAACAACGCGATAGTAGTACGAAGAACTACACAAGTACAAATTTTGTAAATAATGTCATAATTCCTACGATTAATTACGCGTATATGGCACATTCGCTGGTGTGGGGCCCGATATAAAAAAAATATAATTATTCTTTACCGGATACGCATACATAACTATCGGTGATGTACGTACTACTTTTCGTTATTTATTCGAGATTGTTTTAGCTCTGACCACGTCCTAATGAATCAGGTTCTTTAGTTGATTCTTAATGCAGGCCTAAAATTTAAAATAAATTAGCAGAATAATGAGTACAGGCAATTCTAAAAATTACTACTATAAGACGCCGTAAAAAGACGACCTCATTTTTAATAAAAGTGGATTCTGTGTGATTTTGTATACAGTGATAAGTATAGCTACTGACCATACCTGACATGCTGTACTCCTAAGAAAATTAAACCTACACATTATTCTGTTCCCGAAAGTCCTCGCAGGCACCTCTGGTTACTTGGGTAAAAAAGAGGAAACGAAATGAAATGGGGTTGCCCTGGCAGAGGATAGATGAACGTCGAAAATTGTGCAAGATAAGCAGCGGTACAAAAAGTGTCCTGTCACTCATCCCTCGTAGCGGATCAATCACAGTGTCTGGCAGCTATTATGCAGAGTTCACTGACCTTAATGTTTAGTGCGGAACGGAAATCAAATCTGCTTACACGCTACTTAATATACGGATACTAAACTAAACCAAACTCCGTCCAAACAGGCTATGAAGGCCCAACGGGACCGACCGGCCGCCGTATCATCTTTCAGCTCACAGGTGTCACTGGATGCGGATGTGGAGGGGCATGTGGTGAGCACACCGCTCTCCCGACCGTATGTCAGTTTACGAGACCGGAGCCGCTACTTCTCAGTCAAGTAGCTCCCCAGTTTGCCTCACAAGGGCTGAGTGCACCCCGCTTGCCAACAGTGCTCGGCAGACGGGATGCTCACCCATCCAAGTGCTAGCCCAGCCCGACGCTGCTTAACTTTGGTGATCTGACGGAAACAGGTGTTACCACTGTGGCAAGAGCGTTGGCTTAATATACAGATAACTGACATTATTCCTTTTAATGCGTTTCAGTTCTAGTTTGAAACAAAATTATTAAACTGAAGGGGACCCACTGCTATCAGCTTATCCTACTCCAGTTTACTTCCAGTTTTTTCACAGCTGTGGGACCTACGTGGCATCTGTTCTTTTTTAGAAGGAACTGACAGCAAGCATTCAAATAAAATTATTAAAAACTTCACAGGCTTGGATGACAAACCCCGAATGTTAATACTAACAAAATCCTTAATTTGGCCGGACGGAGTGGCCAAGCGGTTCTAGGCGCTTCAGTCAGGAACGGCGCGACTGCTATGGTCGATGGTTCGAATACTGCCTCGGGCATGGGTGTGTGTGATGTCCTTAGGTTACTTACGTTTAAGTATTTCTAAGTTCTAGGGGACTGATGACCTCAGAAGTTAAGTCCCATAGTGCTCCGAGCCATTTGAAAAATTTTGCTTATTTTGCCTTAATATACAAAATACACAACATTTTAATTGTAAGTGCCGAATAATTCCTCTCTTAAACAACCTGGAATTCTCCCTTTCTCTAATTAATTGATTGCTTGAATGATCTGTTTATTATAAAAATAATCACTTTACAGCTTGCAGCAATTCGGATATTCATTATCGTTTTAAGGGTTCGATAACTCCAGCCGTATGCGCTATAAGATCCCTTTTCTACTGCATAACATCAACCAAGATATCTCGTTATACTAGTGCGTAGGAATATAATAGTAGTTACATTCTTTTCATATAGTACGTGGACACCAATATTATTTTTCTTCATAATCTATTAACCATATTTCAGGCCAAAATTATTAAATCTTTTAACAACCTTGCAGTGGAAAGTTAAATGGCACATTAATCCATTATTTACGCAACTACAATATAAAATAACTTAACAGTCCCAAATATTTCCCTATTTTGGTGTGGGTTTTGGTACAGAACGTCCTTCAAAGGTTTTTTAATACTCTCCAATCCCTGTAACTAATTTTGATAATACTACTGAGTGTCGGAAACATGTAATAAATTATCCATAACAGCTTCACATTTGTAGTATTCCATAAGCTTCCAGCAAGAAAGCAGCGCTCCTACACCAGCGATGGTCTTTAATTTTCTTAACCTAAAGCTGACTGCTGCCAGTTGAAAGATTAACTCTTCGGCTTAACTACGTGCAACACTCTCCCCCTGCGGCCGGGGTGGCCGAGCGTTTCTAGGCGCTACAGTCTGGAACCGCGCGACCGCTACGGTCGCAGGTTCGAATCCTGCCTCGGGCATGGGTGTGTGTGACGTCCTTAGGTTAGTTAGGTTTAAGTAGTTCTAAGTTCTAGGGGACTAATGACCTCAGATGTGAGGTTCGATATTGCTCAGAGCGATTTGAACCATTTTTGAACACTCTCCCACTGATAACTTACGCTAATTACAAGTTGAATAAAAACAACACAAGAAAAGAAGAAATCTTTTCAATCCTACGTGAAATCATGTCTTATGCTATACACACCTACCTATGGCTACTACGGAAACCTCTTGTCTGGTCGAGGATGACAGCCTATCCCCGACCATTCAAAGTGTTCCACTTTCTCACAATGTCAATAACCACGCTCTTTTCATAGCTGATTCAGTCACATTAATGACACCACAGCCTACGTTCAATGGCAACGTCCATTAACCACACACAGAGGCCACGTCTCAGCACCAGCAGTTGGTGTCTGTGTGTGTGTGTGTGTGTGTGTGTGTGTGTGTGTGTGTGTGTTTGCGAGAGAGACAGAGACAGAGAGACAGAGAGAGAGAGAGAGCATTTGTGTGCGTGTACAAAACCTGTCGGTAGGACACGGAAAACATTTCTGTAGTCGTCGTAATGCCACAAGGGAGGGGTATAAGTGACATCCAAAGAGGAATGATCATTGACTTTCGGGCCAAGGTTGGAAGCATTTCCGAAGTGGCTAAGATACATTCCTGGAATTGGAAAAAAGAACACATTGACACCGGTGTGTCAGTCCCACCATACTTGCTCCGGACACTCGAGAGGGCTGTACAAGCAATGATCACACGCACGGCACAGCGGACACACCAGGAACCGCGGTGTTGGCCGTCGAATGGCGCTAGCTGCGCAGCATTTGTGCACCGCCGCCGTCAGTGTCAGCCAGTTTGCGGTGGCATACGGAGCTCCATCGCAGATTAACACTGGTAGCATGCCGCGACAGCGTGGACGTGAACCGTATGTGCAGTTGACGGACTTTGAGCGAGGGCGTATAGTGGGCATGCGGGAGGCCGGGTGGACGTACCGCCGAATTGCTCAACACGTGGGGCGTGAGGTCTCCACAGTACATCGAAGTTGTCGCCAGTGGTCGGCGGAAGGTTCACGTGCCCGTCGACTTGGGACCGGACCGCAGCGACGCACGGATGCACGCCAAGACCGTAGGATCCTACGCAGTGCCGTACGGGACCGCACCGCCACTTCCCAGCAAATTAGGGACACTGTTGCTCCTGGGGTATCGGCGAGGACCATTCGCAACCGTCTCCATGAAGCTGGGCTACGGTCCCGCACACCGTTAGGCCGTCTTCCGCTCACGCCCCAACATCGTGCAGCCCGCCTCCAGTGGTGTCGCGACAGGCGTGAATGGAGGGACGAATGGAGATGTGTCGTCTTCAGCAATGAGAGTCGCTTCTGCCTTGGTGCCAATGATGGTCGTATGCGTGTTTGGCGCCGTGCAGGTGAGCGCCACAATCAGGACTGCATACGACCGAGGCACACAGGGCCAACACCCGGCATCATGGTGTGGGGAGCGACCTCCTACATTGGCCGTACACCTCTGGTGATCGTCGAGGGGACACTGAATAGTGCACGGTACATCCAAACCGTCAACGAACCGATCATTCTACCATTCCTAGACCGGCAAGGGAACTTGCTGTTCCAACAGGACAATGCACGTCCGCATGTATCCCGTGCCACCCAACGTGCTCTAGAAGGTGTAAGTCAACTACCCTGGCCAGCAAGATCTCCGGATCTGTCCCCCATTGAGCATGTTTGGGACTGGATGAAGCGTCGTCTCACGCGGTCTGCACGTCCAGCACGAACGCTGGTCCAACTGAGGCGCCAGGTGGAAATGGCATGGCAAGCCGTTCCACAGGACTACATCCAGCATCTCTACGATCGTCTCCATGGGAGAATAGCAGCCTGCATTGCTGCGAAAGGTGGATATACACTGTACTAGTGCCGACACTGTGCATGCTCTGTGGCCTGTGTCTATGTGCCTGTGGTTTTGTCAGTGTGATCATGTGATGTATCTGACCCCAGGAATGTGTCAATAAAGTTTCCCCTTCCTGAGGCAATGAATTCACGGTGTTCTTATTTCAATTTCCAGGAGTGTAGTAAAGCACACGCGTGTTGCCATTGTTAAAGTATATCAACGGTGGCAAAACCGCCGCTGAGGAAAGTTTATTTCATCATCGGCCTTAGATGACAAGGAGGGGGGGGGGTGACGACTGCGGAGATGCGCACTGGAAGATAGACTTGCAATTGTTCAGCAACTGATCGAGAAGAGGAAACACGGGCATTCTGAAGAGTCTCATGTGCACAGTCATCATTTTTGTAATACAGCTTTACAAGCAGAGCGTGATCCTGCATTGAGACAGTTATGGCGAACGTCACTGAAGCGAAACGAGTAAAAACTGTGTAATAGGCGTGTTTGTGCCTACTTCAATGGGTCGTGCACATGACAGGTGTTTTCATTTACTCATTCTGACACAAACAGCCACATCTATTGATCAATTTTCACACTGTTTTTTTTTTCTTCCACCATACGTTTTCTCCCTTCTCCGGTAGTATTCCATTACAATGTGACGCCATTCTGAACAGTGGTGTCATTTCTGTAGCGTTTTGAAAGATTAACTTTAATTATAACAGCCCTGTATTGTTCTAAATTCATAAATCTTTCGAAGTTAGGTCGTCGCCCCTCATATTTATTAGTATACTTTCCTGGTTCTTTAATATCAAGATTTAAAATTCTCTGACCATGAAATGTTTTTCAAAAAGGTAAGTCTTATAATTCTCTTGATACATAAAACAACACTGAGCAGCATCCGCTGTCGAATAATCTACCAAGAAACTGATTGTTCGTATTTCCGTCTATCACGTACGAAATGCTCCTTGAAATGACTGGAGAAACACAACAGGATGCAGTTCACCAGATGGGTCGTAGCACGTAAAATTACGCAACTTTAACGCCCAGTCACATATAGGCCTACCGTGACCACAGCAACGCTATTTAATCCTTGTCTATTAAATTATCCTACCTTTTGATTGTCGCACTGTTTTGTGTGCATCAGGTATTCCTCTAACTTAGTTACTCCTGTCTCTACTGCCTTCGAACCTTCAATAATTTCCCCCTTCAGTTTAATTGTTTTTCAGTGTGGGTATGCAGATTACCTTTTATTTCCCTAGCTTGAGTCAGAAAATTCTCCTCAACCGTTTCCACTATTTTTGATTGTAGATATTCACGATTTCAGAAAATTGCTTCTATTTATCGTTATCCCCACTTATAATTTGTTCCCTCTGTTCATATATTTGTTATCAGACTTCTAACTGGATTGATGCCGTCCACTTCCAATTCCTCTAATGGGCCAATCTCTTCATTTCAGAGTAGTACTTTACCATACGTCCTCAGTTGTTCGCTGGATGTATTCCAGACTCTGTCTTTCTCTACAGTGCACATTTCACTCTAGTACCATTGAGGTTATTCCCCGGTTCCTTAACACAGAACCTGTCATCTTTTCCCTTCTTTTTGTCAGTGTTTTCCAAATGTTCTTTTCTTCATCGAGTCTGTGGAGACTCTCGACTTACCGTTTTAGTCTACTGGATTTGTAATATTCGTCTGTAATATCGCTTTTACTCTCAATACATTTCCCCTACCCATTTGACTCTTCATTCCATTCGAGAAACCCTATAATTCTTTTTCACTTTCTCTGAGAATAGCGATGTCAGTGACTATTGAAGATTGTTCCTACATGTGATCCTTTGTTTTATTTCCGTCTTCTGATCGCACGGCAGTTGCTAAAAATTGCGTCCCTGTCTTACACTCTATTTAATCCAAACACTTCGTTCTGGTCCGTTTTGCTTCTTGTACATATTGCATAGCTCCCGTCTTTCCCTGTACCTTACTCTTATTTTTCTTTACTAATTTCGAAAATCTTGCACCATTTCACATTATCGAACGCTTTTTCTGGATTGATGAATCTTATGAGCACTTCTTTCTTTTCTTCTGTCTAGCTTCTATTATCAAGCGCAGAGTAAGAATTACCTCTCAGGTGCTTTTCCCTTCACTAAAGCCGAACTGATGGTCAACCTCACAGATCCTCCGTGTTCTTTTCCAATTTCCTGTACGTTACACTTGTTATCATCTTGGATGCCTTAGAAGTTAAGCTAATAGTGTTCCGGGTTAAAGTGAAGCGCCGGCACGCCAGGTGGAAACGTTAGAGCAGAGAGGGCAATTGCACGCAGACCGACCCCTCTCTGTGTGAAGATGGTATCTGTTCTTTCGTGCATTTCGGATATGTCCGAAAGAACAGATACCGTTGGTGACCTTCCAGCTCTCGAAGAATATAGTTTCAGAGAAACCCATACCATTAGCTGTACACTATACTCATTACTCGTGGCAGTCAATCAACCGATTCTCACAAGAGTTTGAGCAATGTGAGTGCATCCGCAGTGAAGAAGATCATTGGCCGGTAAGCCTTATCTATATGAAGATGGCATCTCTTCTATTGGATATGTCCGACATTCTTTGAATATTTGCCTTTTGGCAGTGCTCAGCACCTCCCATTTTCCTATGGTATTTGGAACAGCTGACTGCTTAAGTACCAAACTTTTCAAACTATTTCTACGATATTGTGCTAAACTCACAAGAACACGATGCAAATTTGTGTGCTTCCTTTCGTGTATTATCCGATGCAGGACTAAAGTGTAGACTGGACAAGTGTGATTTTTTTAAAACCTGAGTGACAGTCATGGCTATGTAGTAAACAGTCAAGAAGTACATTCTCTTCTGTCACATTTGTTAGACATATGAGATTTGCCAGTTCCCCGCAATGTCACAGAATTTTAGTCTGCCTAAGGGAAAATGACCTGTTGTATTCGGTTCATATTGAATGCTGCATGAATAGCGGCTCTGTTGTACCGCTTGAGTCACAAGAAAGTCCACTTTGTATGAACAGATAAGTGCTAAGTAGCTTTGAAAAAACTTAAAGATACATTGCTCAGTGACCATTGCTTAATTCACTTTGATCTTGACAAACCAGTTGTATTCCAAGTTGACGCTTCTTCTTACGGTATCGGTGCAGTGATTTCTCACAGAATTAGTGATAAAGACATACCTATTGCTTTCGCATCAAAAGTGTTGTCCAAAGCTCAGTTCAATGATTCACGAGTTGGGAAAGAGCCTTTGGCTATTACGTATGGTGTCACCGAATACCACCACAATTTGTATGGCAGAAAGTTCTACTTAGTAACAGATCACAAGACTTTGCAGTCCTTGTTTCATCCGACGAAACCGGTTCCTCTGCAAACTGCCCAAAAGTTGCAAATATGGACTTCGTTGCTGTGACAATACCAGTACGAGGTTGTGTATCGTTCGACAGCTCAACATGGTAATGCGGAGGCACTTTCAAGTCTACCGGTTTGCCTTTACGTAGACTTTGAGGCTTCAGGTGAATCTTGTCATCACATCGATGCTCAGGATTATGAATTACTTCAATCCTTTCCTCTGAACTACCGGAAAATTACACAGGCCACGGAAGCTGATTCAGATTTGCACATTTTCGTGAACTACCTTCGCACATCTTGGCCTCACTCATTGCATAGCATAAAGAACTCGGTAGTGCGCCGATACTTTGCACGTCGGCAAACCTAGCTATAAAGAAAGGTGTGATCATTGTTCAAAATGACATTTGACTGGCACGGGTATTGATCCCCAAAGCTTTGCCAAAAGGACACCGGGGAATTGTTCGTACGAAACAGTTAGTGCGTCGACACTACTTGGCAGGGAATGGACACCAAAATGGAACAGATGACATCACACTGTAACGCATCGAGGCCTAAGAGCAAGACCGACCACGGCGCATACTGCACGAAAGTAGCCCTAAGCTTCATCGCTCTGTCAATTCAGCAGAAAAACCTGTTTTTAAACCGGTTTACTCGCAACTGGTTATGTACGTACTAACGAGAATTGCATCTCCTAATGGACGTATAACTGATTACCAGTCGGACAAAAAATTTTAAGTTCAGTTCTCGACACAAATGGTATAAAGGCTTGTTTATAAAATTTAGTTTCTCCTGCGTAGAATTCCACATTTGATACAAGATGCCATGCCTTATGCAAGCGATAATCATTCCGCTCCATCACAAATATTCACTGCTTCGCCTAAGTCGCAATTACCATAGCAACGTGTGCAAACAGTCTTTGTGCTAACCTTTTGGAACTCTTGCTGGTTGAGTGGGGTTGACTCTTATAGCAAGTTTCCTTTTGCTGTGCCAATGAACTTGACAATGTCATCTAGCCTAATTTAGCCGGACACTGCTCCACCCTCTTCAGCACCCGGTGCCGAAGGAAGGCAGCAGGTATCGCTTTGCGCCGCACGTTATTGTGTTCCTCACGCTTTTTAGCGGCAGTAGATGGTGGCCGCGAGACGAGATCCTTCGTCGACTTGACGTATGCTTGTATCTCACTTCAGGCCCAAACGGACTGCTGCAGTGGCATCACAATCAAACTGACGACTGTCATGTTCACGGTGACCTTTCTGTATCTCTCATCCAGATTCACGGATCCCGAGGACAGCGCGGCCATTGCAGCCGCCAGACAGTGTCATCACGAAAAAAACGGCACGAACCCATGCAGTCCGAGCCTTCGCCTCCTCCTCCTCCTATCATCCTACCGATGGAGATGGACCCGCTTATTCCGCAGCAGCCGATGCCTTCTGCATCTTGATACGGGCCTCAGGAGTGGACGCATATCGTTCTGGTCGTTTTCCGGGGGGTGATTCCGCCAGAGCGAAGGCTGGATAGCGGGATGCGACCGGAAACCTGAAGTACCCTGCAGGCACAGCTTCCGGTCCAGCGCAGCGTTCACAGTCCTGCCTTCCCCCCCCCCCCCCCCCCCTTCCCGAGCGCCTTGTAGTACGACGGTCCGTCGCATTGTGGGGGAGGAATGTTCGCGGGGTAAAGTCAAGCGCTGGCACTTCAGACTTGAACGTTAGAGCAGAGAGGGCTGTGGAGAAGACGTCAGCCAGTTGCAAGAGGACCGAGCTCTCTCTAGGACGAGAAGGCGACGGCTGCGCCCTCTACACGAAGAAGACATAATCACCGCGCCGCCTAGTCGCGGCCCAGATGAAGACTAGCAGTTCGCCGGCTGCCACACGGGCATCAAGAATAGGCCCTTCTATAGCAGTGACTTAGGAACTGTATTAATTCTCTTGTACTACGAATTGTATTTAGTGAAGAGACTGGTTACGTTGCATGTCGCCCTTTGCTTGCGACATTGTAAATTTCTCTAAATTAAGTACTGTCATTTATTTGCTGTAAATAAAATTGATTACTACGATTTGCTTGAATTGTTATCTAGCGATTGGAGAAAGCAGGTCTCCTACGCAACTACTGTTTTCTATATCATTCTGAAATGAGTGGATGATATTTTCGTGGAAGTCTGACGGTGCGTCGCCAGGCTGATAGATTGTACACACACACCATCCGGAATAGTTCTTTTGTTGCCACTTTATCCAGTGACTCTTATAAATTCAGATCTATTGTTTTCTCTCACTGCTGTCTCATTTGATCTTAAGTTCTCCAGAATACTTTTAAATTGTCATTCTGATACTGGATCTCCTGTCTCTTCCCTATCGATTCCAGTACCGACTTCTTTCAAGTCATCGGAGAAGTCTCCCTATTCGAATTACACTCTTAATGTAGCCACACTTGCTTTTTCACCAAAGATTTATTTTACTTTTCAATATGCTAAGTAATTAATGTTTTTTTTTCTTGTTCTTGACATTTTTCTGGCAGCCTTTTCGCACTAGCTGCCCAGAGCTTGCTATTTACTTCATGCCTAGGTGATTAACATTATTGTTTTCCTGCTTCTCCCTGAAAAATTTTTACTTCATCCTTTCGCCTGTCTACTTAAGTTATTCTGTTATCCAAGGTTTCTTCGTAGCTATCTCCTTTGGACCTATGTCTCACTGGTCAACATCTATGAGTGTCCTTTTTTAAGAAATCTACTCCCCTTCCCCTGATCTGATTACTGTGATGTTCCTTATCACCAGTTCCTTAGATAACATCAAACGGGAGTCATTTGTCGTCAGTACTTCTGTATCCAACTTCCTTCCATACTGATTGTTTAGTACGCACCTCTTAAACTTCAGTATACTCTTCATCATTGTCGTTGTAATGTTATCCTTACAGTCTAATCAATTAGGAAACTCTGTATGATCACGATGCAATCCAGCTGGAATTATGACATGTCCGTGACTCCGAGTCTTTTATAAATATAAGTCTTGATCCTGTGATTGTAAATCAGAGAATTAGCTGTTACCACCAGAAATTTGTGGAGTACTCAAATGATCTGTCATCTCTCTGTTTCCAACTGTCTACCTTATGCTCTTCTGTAAACTTTCCTTTTAATTTTTATTGTAATTGTGTTCCGACCCCCACGATTATTAGATTTTCGCCTTACTTTCCGTATTGATTTACCCGTTAAATATCCCCAAAGCCGGCCGGAGTGGCAGTGCGGTTCTAGGCACTACAGTATGGAGCCGAGCGACCGGTACGGTCGCAGGTTCGAATCCTGCCTAGGGCATGGATGTGTGTGATGTCCTTAGGCTAGTTAGGTTTAATTGTTTTTAAGTTCTAGGCGACGGATGACCTCGGAAGTTAAGTCGCATCGTGCTCAGAGCCATTTGAACCATTTTGAAATATCCTCATATATTTCCTTTAATTCATCTTCTGCCTGCGACATCTGTCTATATACCTCAACTGTCGTTGTCGGCGTTGGCTTAATATCAAATCTGAGGACAACCGCTCTATCGTTCAAATGTTCACAGTAGCTCAATCTCTGTCCTAGCTTTATATCTCCTACTGTCCTACCCATAAAGATCCTTCCTTTCGTTTTATCAGTTTCTACTCCTGTTGATATCACCCTCCATTCGTCTGACTAGAACTTCTTTCCATTTCCATCCAATAGCACCCAATAAATCACATCTTTCTATGGAATTTCTATCTTGCCTGCTGTGGTGTCACCGCCAGACACCACACTTACTAGGTGGTAGCCTTTAAATCGGCCGCGGTCCGTTAGTATACGTCGGACCCGCCTGTCGCCACTATCAATGATTGCAGACCGAGCGCCGCCACACGGCAGGACTAGAGAGACTTCCTAGCACTCGCCCCAGTTGTACAGCCGACTTTGCTAGCGATGGTTCACTGACTTCTACGCTCTCATTTGCCGAGATGATAGCATAACCTTCAGCTACGTTATTTGCTACGACCTAGCAAGGCGCCAGTATCCGTACTATTATATTGTGAATCATGTACCATAAAGAGCGACGTTCTCCATTAATGGATTAAAGTTAAGTATTCCACCAGCTCCGTCCGTTTTTCTCAATTCTAATTCCCTTGTCATGTTCCAGACCTCACGCCAGCCTGCGTGAGCTAAAAAGCGTGCACTCCGGCCTCCTTTAATTATACGGGTTGGCTCTCTTGCCAACCACAACATTGGCGACGAGAGTAAAAGTGTTCTTATCGATATTGCCCTGATTTACTTGTGTCATGGCTTCGCCCAAATCTCCAGATATACTGTCCGAATTTTATCGCTTACAGAATCAGCAGACGCTGGCCTTACTGGATGACCTTAGACAGCTCGTCCAGGGTCAACGTGCGATGCAAAACGATGCGGCAGCAGCCGCTTCACCAATACCGCAGCCATAACACGCTGTTGCAACAACTTTTCGACCTTTTGATGCTGCACTGGAAAGCTGGACGGAGTGGTCACGCCAATTTGGATTCCATCTCACCGCCTACAGAATTCAAGGTAACGAGCGGCAGCCTTTTTTGTTGTCATTAGGAGTAACCACGTACCGTGTGATAGTCAAATTATTTCCCCGACGCGACGTAGCAACTCTGTCCTACGAAGAAATTTTGTCTGCATTAGATGCATATTTCAAAGAATCAGTCAATGTAGTTGCGAAAAGGTATACCTTCTTTCGTACAAAACGTACGGCAGGTCAGACTCATCGGGAGCTGGTTGCAACCTTGCAAGGCCTTACTAGAGATTGCGCTTTTGAGTGTCAATGTGGACTCCCTTATTCAGATACTATGGTACGTGATGCAAATGCACAGAACGTTTCTGATGTTCGTATAAGGGAACAGATTTTGAAACTAGTCAATCCCTCCCTTCAACAAGTGATTGACATATTGGATCGGCAGGACACACTTGCCTTTGCTCAGGAATCGCCAGCAGTGTGTCAGGTTAACCGGCCCGCCGGGCGAGCTGCACGGAGCAGTAAACAGCCCTCGCGCCCGGCCGCGCCGCTGCCGCGAGGCCCTCAGCCACGTGCGCCGCGCCGGCAAGCAATTGCAGTGATTAAATCATGCCCGCGGTGTGCTACTAAACATTCGCGTGAGAATTGCCCGTCACGCCAAGCTGTTTGCTTTTATTGTAATAAAAAAGGACATGTTCAGAGTGTTTGCCCGAAAAAGCTCAGATCGGAAGCTCAAAACCGTTCCAGGCCCTTTGCTTCGCGCCGGAATCGGAATCGAACCAAGGTTACTCAGGCTCACGAAACTTCGCCCATGGAAATTCATGTAGTTCATTCCACTCCGCCCAGTGCCACTCACTCTAAGAGCGACTGTGTTCGTCACAAAAATAGTGTGCGTCGACATCGCCGAAACTCCCGTCAAGTCGCAAGTGATTACGTACCAGTGTCAGTTCACGTTGCACGAGACAGTCGCTCTTGTCGTCAGCAGGACAATAAACCTTTTGTATACTTGGACATTAACGGCAATTTGATACCATTCCAGCTCGATACAGGAGCTGCCGTTTCACTGATCAATCAAGACACTTACAAACTGCTGTGCACACCACCGTTGCGTGCCGCAAATGTTAACTAGCTATTCAGGGCAAGAGATCCCTGTGTTAGGACAGTGCAGCCTGCTTGCAACATACAAAGGACAAACTAAACTTGTCATTTTACGTCCTTCGTTCTTCTTCTGCAGTGAACTTGTTTGGTTTCGATTTATTTCAGTTGTTTAACTTGTCTATAGTAAATCAGGTCCTAACAGTGAACCAGACTGTGCCTTCAGACAGTGTTTCTCGTCTATGTGAAGTATTTGCAGATATTTTTGCACCAGGCCTCGGTTGCGCTAAGAACTATAAAGTACACTTGGAACTGAAAGTAAACGCGCAACCGAAATTTTTCAGAGCGCGCAATGTTCCCCAAGCATTCCGTGATGCGGTCGCGAAAACATTAAACGATTTGGAATCACAAGGTGTAATTGAACGTGTGCAGGCTTCTCTCTGGGCATCTCCTTTAGTAATTTTGCCAAAACCTTCCGGAAAGTTGAGACTTTGTGTGGACTTCAAGGCAACAGTAAATCCACAACTAGTGATTGCAACTTTTCCTGTACCACTCCCGGAAGAACATTTTGACAAACTGTGACCGGGTAAATATTTTTCTAAGTTGGACCTAGCGGATGCGTACTTGCAAATACCGGTGGACGAAGAATCCCAGCGCTTTTTGGTGGTTAACACGCATCTTGGGCTGTATCAATTCAAACGACTGCCATTCGGGTGTGCATCCGCCCCCTGCATTGTTTGAGCAATATCTACAAACTGTTTGTGCGTTGGTTCCTACTGCAGCAAATTATCTGGAAGATATTGTGATCTCCGGAAGGACGGAAGTAGAACATTTGGCCAGTCTCAGAACATTATTTCAGATCTTGCGACAAAATGGTCTTCGCTTACAGGACAAATGTGTGTTTTTTGCTCGGGACTTGCCATACTTGGGCCATGTACTCAATGCCCAAGGCATACATCTCAGTCCCACGCACCTTCGTGCCATCCAAGACTTGCCGTCGCTGCAGAATTTGAAGCAGCTACAGAGTGTGCCTCAGAAAAATCAACTATTATCATAAATATATTCCGCATGCCTCCTCCAATTCAGCTCCGCTTCATCGCTTACGCCGTAAGGGTGTTCCGTTCGTCTGGACGACGGAATACGAACGCGCCTTTCGCCAGTTGAAATCGGCGTTGCTTTCCAATACTTGCCTTACGCCATTCGATCCCCGGAAGCCCCTTTTGTTGACGGTGGATGCCTCGGATTTCGGAATCGGTGCTTTGCTTGCGCACAAAGATGGATCGCACGATCGCCCTATTGCCTTTGCGTCCAAACTGCTCTCGTCTGCGCAAAGAAATTATTCACAGATCGAGAAAGAAGCATTGGGTCTCGTATTTGGTGTTACAGAGTTTCATGATTTCTTGTATGGTCGTCACTTTCCCATAATCACAGACCAAAAACCTTTGACATCCCTTTTTCATCCGACCAAGCCTGTACCTCCACGTACAGCGCAGAAATTCATTCGCTGGTCTATTTTCCTCTCGCAGTACCGCTACGATATCTTGTATCGGTCCACTGCTAAGCACGGAAACGCCGATGCGTTGTCCCGCTTGCCTGTTGCTGAGGATAGGGCATTCGATTCCTCCGAACTTGCTAGCATGTTCATTGATGCGGAAACCGATGACGTGGTCGAATCGTTTCCGATTGATTTTCGCCGTGTAGCTACAGGCACAGCTGCCGACCCTGTCCTTGCTCCCGTTCTGCGTCTTGTTGCTACGAAATGGCCCTTGTCAGTCACGGATCGGGGAACCGTTGGTTCGCCGATTTTTTGCTCACAAGGAGTCTTTCTGTACGACGTGGTGTTTTGCTGTTGCGTTCTGATAATAATCAGTCCAGGGTTGTTGTCCCACGTTCGTTACAGTCCTCTGTCTTAAAGCTTCTCCACCAAGGACATTGGGGTATAGTGAGAACGAAACAACTTGCCCGTCAGCACTGTACTTGGTTCGGAATCGATGCCGCGATTACGAATATGTGCTCTTCTTGCATGGTGTGTGCCGAACAACAATCAGCACCACCGCGGAAATTCTGTGCATGGCCAAAAGCCACTTCCCCTTGGCCGCGCTTACACATCGATTTTGCTGGTCCATTCTTGATTCTCGATCGTTGGTTGTGGTAGTTTCTTTCAGTAAGTTTCCTTTTGTTGTCCGGTCTTCCATGACGTCATCTGCCACCATCCAAGCGTTATCCGCTATCTTTTGCATTGAAGGTCTTCCACGGACTATTGTTTCCGACAATGGCCCACAATTCATGTCCGCAGAATTTGTCATCTGCAAGGCCAATGGCATTCAACATCTGACGTCCGCGCCGTTTTCGCAACAGTCAAACGGTGCCGCTGAACGATTGGTCAGGACTTTCAAGTCACAGATGTTGAAGTTGAAAGAGTCGCATTCTCGGGAGGACGCGTTATTGCTCTTTTTGTCCTCGTATCGCTCTCAGCCCCGCGATGGTCGCTCGCCAGCTCAGTTACTCCACGGTCGTCATCATCGAACCTTGATTTCTTTCCTACATCCGCCGCATCAGGTTCCTGTGCAGCGGCAGACACCTGCTTTCGCTCCTGGCGACGTTGTCTACTATCGCCACTACCGCGGTTCACGGTGTTGGCTCGAAGGACGCATTCTTCGCTGCCTCGGCCGCGCTATGTATCTTGTTATCGGGGCTTCTGGTGAGGTGCGTCGGCATCTCAATCAGCTGCGCCTCTGTCGTCGCTCGGGATCTGCCGCTCGCCGTCTGCTTTCAGCGACGGTGCCGTCCGGTCAACGCCCCGGGGACCCATCTTCTGGCTCGCTTCAGCCCCAGGTGTTACCGACGCTGCCTTCCATTTTGCCCCTTGGCGATGCGGCGCCGCCGCCGCCTGTTCTTCCGCCGGCGACGCCCGCAGTGGACGCGTCGCTGCAACCGCCGGGCGCCTCCCTGGGTCACGCGCTGCCGATGGCTTCCCGTGACCAGTTGTCCTCCGGCATGGAACTCTTGCCCGCTCCGGACGACATGTCGTCTTCGCCCGTCGGGTGCCCCGGCTCGATGGAGGTCGACCCTTCGGCCCCTCCTGTCTCGCTACGGGCGCATACACCGCATGTTGGCGTGCACCCTCGAGCAGGTTTTCAGGCGTTTCCTAGCTCCACGCGGTCCGAATGGCAGGGTGCGGGTGGCACAGCTCGCCTGTTGTTAGGCTCCCCACCTCGTCGCATACGTCAACATGGGGTCCTCCCCATGGCGGGCTGAAGCCTTATGCCACAACCTTACGCCGATTTGCGGGGGAGGAATGTGGTGTCACCGCCAGGCACCACACTTACTAGGTGGTAGCCTTTAAATCGGCCGCTGTCCGTTAGTATACGCCGGACCCGCGTGTCGCAACTATCAATGATTGCCGACCGAGCGCCGCCACACGGCAGGTCTAGAGACTTCCTAGCACTCGCCCCAGTTGTACAGCCGACTTAGCTAGCGATGGTTCACTGACTTCTACGCTCTCATTTGCCAAGACGATAGTTAGCATAGCCTTCAGCTACGTTATTTGCTACGACCTAGCAAGTCGGCAGTATCCGTACTATTATATTGTGAATCATGTACCATAAAGAGCGACGTTCTCCATAAATGGATCAAAGTTAAGTATTCCACAAGCTACGTCCGTTTTTCTCAATTCTAATTCCCTTGTCATGTTCCAGACCTCACGCCAGCCTGCGTGAGCTAAAACGCGTGCATTTCGGCGTCCTTTAATTTTACGGGTTGGCTCTCCTGCCAACCACTACATCTGCCACGTTCAAATTTCTGACATTCCACGCTCTGACACGTAGAATGTTATTCCGTTGTTGGATATTCCATCCTCTTCTCCTGCTTAGTTATCCACTGGCGGTCCACTCATGGCGATTCCAATGATGCTCTTACGGGGAATCTTTTGCCAGTGGAGAGATAGTCGTCAGACATCCTTTCAGTTACGGGCAAGTCCCGAGGATGTGCATTATATGTCTTCGACGCAGTGGTTTCCACTGCATTCTGCACCCTCACACCCTTGATCAATGCTGACTGTTCTTTTAGGGACAGTTCGGTTTAGACACCTAGGGCCAAGACAGCTTCCTGAAACTCCGTTCGCTCCTCTGCCCCCCTTTGTCAAGGCCGTGTCAGGATGAAGGCGACTTCATCTGCCAGACTTCTCCGGCCAGCGTGTCTCATGGTTTTTTTTTCAGAGATAAGAGAGTGGCGATGTTCTAACACGAAACCCACGACGATTTAACTCTTTGATTATCAATATTATTTCAAAATAATTAATGTCTTAATCAGAAGTAACGACGTGAAAATAATATATCCCGTCGTTCCGTTTTCGAAGGGGGCTGTTGCGGTGGAAAGTAGGACACACAGGATTACTCGTAAGTGTATGACGGGTTTCAGAAGACAACTGCACAAAAATTATTAGACATTCATAAAACAGACACATATCAGTGGACAGAGCATTTCCCCAACTTAATAACGAACACTACAGGTTCCCATTATCGCGTCCCAAGCGTGGGTTTTGCGAGGGATTGAGCGACACGGTTCGTAAACGGGAATTAGCCGGTTGACCTAATTGAGAGGGAGACTTTTCATCTGGCTAAGATGTTAAATTCCCTGGTGTGAAGGTACAAGGCTAGGATGTTGGTAGAAGTAAACTCGTATGGACGTTAAAAAAGTTCTAATTTATTCATAAAGAATACAGATCACCCTAACTGCGTAGTGATTGTACCTACAGAATAGCCAAGCCCATTACAGAGACGGTGACTGACTTCCACCGTTCTGGCTGCCTGATAGAACTTTCCAGCACTTTGCTGCCCACACTAGCACCCTACGTCAGAGTCCCGCGGTCGCTGCCTAAACGCTCATCGGCGACTATCTCCAACTGTCTGCCTGCAGCCCGCCCTCAGCCCAAGTCGGCTGCTACTCACGCTGACTACCGTCGCTGCCTAAACCCGAGAGAGAGAGATCCCCGGAGCGGCGTGCCTCCGAGTTTTGTTAGCTCTTCCCCTTCGACCCCGCCAGCGCTTGGCATGACGTAGCGTCGAGTGCAACTTTTCCTTATTAGGGATTGTTTTAGTATTAACTTCAGTACTTTTCTTCAGAAGCTGGGTGGAGGGGTAGAGGGGCCTCTCCCTATATGGTCACGCACTGCGTCCTGAGCCCTTCATTGGCTCCTCATGACGTAGTGCGGTCCCCACCTAGGGCCCTCTTTCTTTCTCTCTCCGCTCCCAGACTTCTCCCTCTAGCCAAGAGTGTTGATACTGCTAGTTATTGCTTATTTAGGGACCTGCCCAGAGCGCCCTGTTTATCTTAATAGCTGAGTCTGCTTCCTTATCACGCGCAGCTGCCTGGCCGCTTGGACCGCCGCCTCGGCTATCTGGCTGCGTCGTTATCTTTTGTGACCCCTCTGACACGCCTGGCGTCCCCTGTTAACTCTATCTCCCCGTATGATTTCTGGTGTATCGTCTGAGAACAACTGCATTTAGACTTGGCTTTTCTGCGGTTACAACACCATATAGGTTTAGTTTGTGATTTGGCAAGCGTCAATCTATCGCTGCAAGTCGTTGAAAAGATGTGTCCCGGAAGTCACGAACGCAACCCAACTTGAAAATCTGGTAATGCGGTTGCGTATCTACAGTTGCGAGGTAATTTTATGCGTCAATATGGTGCCGAGCATTATCACGAAACGTGAGACAGCACAGATAGCAGGCGCAATCTTTAATGATAAGAATTAAGTTAACCAACAGTAGGCTTCGCTATAACTGTGGAACACTGTTTCATAGCAACAACCAGCAACAAATTTCAATTGGTTCTCTGATAGCCTGCTGTGAGATACAGAAGTCTCTTTGTACTCAATGAACTAATTCCTTGTTAAGGACGCCACCCGTACACCACGAAGATATAGGGCACAAGCGAACGTCGAATCGTATCATTGGTATCCTTTCACCTTGGTTTATATATATCCACTCCTGAAACGTTCTTTTACTTCAATCACTCCTTCATCGATCTACACTACTGGCTATTAAAATAGGTACACAAAGAAGAAATGCAGATGATAAACGGGTATTAATTGCACAAATATATTATACTAGAACTGACATGTGATTACATTTTCAAGCAATTTGGGTGCATAGATCCTGAGAACGCAGTAACCAGAACAACCACCTCTGCCCGTAATTACGGCGTTGATACGCCTGGGCATTGAGTCAGAGCTAGGATGGCGTGTACAGGTACAGCTGCCCATGCAGCTTCAAGACGATACCACAGTTCATCAAGAGTAGTGACTGACTTATTGTGACGAGCCAGTTGCTCGGCCATCATTGACCAGACGTTTTCAGTTGGTGAGAGATCTGGAGAATGTGCTGGCCAGGGCAACAGTCGAACATTTTCTGTATCCAGAAAGGCCCGTACAGGATCTGCAACATGCGGTCGTGCATTATTCTGCAGAAATGTACAGTTTCGCAGGGATCGAATGGAGGGTAGAGCCGCGGGTTGTAACACATCTGAAATGTAACGTCCACTGTTCAAAGTGCCGTCAATGCGAACAAAAGGCGAGCGAGATGTGCAACCAATGGCACCCCATACCATCAGGCCCGGTGATACGTCAGTATGGCGATGACGAATACACGCTTCCAATGTGCTTTCACCGCTGTAAGCAGAACCTGGATTCATCCGAAAAAATGACGTTTTGCCATTCGTGCACCCAGGTTCGTCGTTGAGTACACTATCACAGGCACTCGTGTCTGTGATGCAGCGTCAAGAGTAACCGCAGCCATTGTTTCCGAGCTGATAGTCCATGCTGCTGCAAACGCCGTCGAACTGTTCGTGGAGATGATTGTTGTCTTGCAAACGTCCCCATCTGCTGTCTCAGGGATCGAGACTTGGTGCACGATCCATTACAGCCATGCGGATAAGATGCCTGTCATCTCGACTGCTAGTGATACGAGGCCGTTGGCATCCAGCACGATGTTCCGTATTACCGTCCTGAACCTACCGATTCCATAATCTAACAGTCATTGGATCTCGATCAACGCGAGCAGCAATGTCGCGACACGATAAACTGGCCACCGGCGCCAACCTTGTGTGAATGCTCTGAAAAGCTAATCATTTTCATATCACAGCGTCTTCTTCCTGTCAGTTAAATTTCGCTTCTGCAGCACGTCATCTTCGTGGCGTAGCAACTGTAATGGCCAGTAGTGTATAAATTGATCAACAAGGCGAAAAACTATGTCCCTGTCTTACACCCTTATTCGTTTAAACTAATTATTCCCTCTCGGTTCTTGTTCACGTTATATATTATCTGAACCTCACTGAAGCTTATCACTGTTTTCCTCAGAATTCAGAAAATTTGCATCATCTTATATTGTCGAACGATTTCTCCAGGTCAACAAACCCTATGAGATGTCTTTTTTCCTTAGTATTGGCTAATGGAATCCAGCTTAAAACTTCGCTAGTGTGGCATTCTATCCATCTTTGTAGCGCTTTGTATACTGTCTGTACAAATCCATTATATAACTGCCTACTACCAAAAGCAATGCAAGCTCTTAATTGGTTGCTTGATTTGTGGGAGAGGACAAAACAGCGAGCTCATCGGTACCATCGGATTAGAGAAGGAATTCGGCCGTGCCCTTTCAAAGGCAGCATCCTGGCTTTATCCCGAAGCGATTTAGGGAAATCAAGGTAGACCTAAATCAGGATTCGGGTTTGAACCGTCGTACTCCACAATGCGAGTCCAATGTGCTAAGCACTGCACCACCTTGCTTGGTAACACCTAAATCACTTTAAATATAACTTCGTACTTAGGTGGAAGGAAGAAAACAGCCATAGCTGTTATTGAGAGATATAAGCAAAATCACCGACAAACAGTTTTCCTTCGTACAAACAGCGACGCATAAAATTGTTTTTCAATCAATGTTAAAAATATGACAGAGCAGTTTTGTGTTCAGACTGGTAGGAAGTCGTCCTGTCAATTCATCTAAACTCTTCTCTAAATTCAATACACCAATGACAGTAAGAACTTTTTAAGTACACATGTTACATTTTCTCGTTTTTATACAGAGCTCCGTTAAAATATCATAGTATAAAAATGTACCCCACCCGTGGTCTACAATAACGTGTTTGAATATTAAGCAAAACATACCTGTACAAAAATGCAGGTAAACATTCTCTGGAAGCCTTTATGAGAAACAATTCCACTCCTTCCAGATTAAAAATGTAAGTATAGACCAGGCCGCCCGGTTAGCCGTGCGGTCTAACGCACGGCTTTCCGGAGTGGGAAGGAGCGCCTGGTGCCCGGCACGAATCCGCCCTGTGGACTTGGTGAGCAGGCCAGTCTGTGGATGGTTTTGAGGAGGTTTTCCATCTGCCTCGGCGAATGCGGCCTCGTTCCCCTTATTCCGCCTCAGCTACACTATTTCGGCGATTGGTGCGCAAACAAGTCCTCCACGTACGCTTACATCACCATTAATCTACCACGCAAACGGAGGGAGGGGGTCCACCGTGGGCCAAGCCGCACAGTCACCCTGACAGAGTGGTCAGCTGCGGGGTGACGGAGGGGTGAAGTGGACTGCGGTAGTCGTCGTGGGGTTCTGGACCACTGTGGCGGGGACGGAGCCTCTCCGTCGTTTCTACGCCCCCGCTTAACATACAACAAAATACAGTACAAGTATAGACCAGATGTGGCTTGAACTGAAAGAGCTAGTATCGATAGCAACTGAGAGATTTATAAAAAAAATGACAGGAGTGATCCCCCATGGTATCAAAATGGGTCTGCACATTGTTGCAGAAACAACGAAATAAGCATGCCAAATGCAAGCGAACGCAAAATCTCCAAGAATTGCTATATTTTACAGACGCTCGAAAGCTTTAAACATGGCTGTGTTGTCAGAGACCGTGACGAGTTAAGATAAAAACAATTGCAGCCCTCGGTCGCGAAAATGAAGTCTTTTTAACCTAGGTTTCAGCCACTTCCATGACTGCCTTCATCAGAAATAAAACATTTAAAATTTGTACGTTACGGATAAAATAAATATGAAGCGATAACGCTTTAGTCCCATCACATTAAAATTGGATACATAGAGGCAGGCCACTAAGGCGGCCACTCCCGCCGGAGGTTCGAGTCCTCCCTCGATCATGTGTGTGTGTTGTTGTTAGCATAAGTTAGTTTAAGTAGTGTGTAAGTCTAGGGACCTATGACCTAAGCAGTTTAGCTCCTAAGGAATTCACACACATTTGAACATTTTCTGCCACTAAGGGCTGCATCACACGTCGAGCTGCGGTAGCATCAGATTGAGGCGCCCGCGTAAGCAATTGCGGGCAGGTGAACATAATACCAAAAGTGACACCCAGTAGCCGCAAATACGAACCGGCTACTTAACATTCCAGGTATAGACAGGTGAAATGAGTAACACATGAAGTAAGAGGCGATATTTTATCTGACAACAGGAAACATGGTGACAATTGGCCAACATAATGGCTTAGAAGTACAGTTTAAAGGCTATAGAACGCCTCTACAGAATTACAAAGGAAGCCGAATAACATATTCAGAATTTAAAATCGACCCGTTCCCCTTCGAAAAACTGGTGTCTGTAGGACTCTTTGCGACACCTGCCCTTCCTACTAAGGACAAACAGGACGTGTCTTTACAGCCACATACAAAGAACATCTAACAAAAATGGTACTAACCCCCAAAATTCCTACTTTGTTGACCATCTTCTGATGACAGGTCAAGCACCTAAAGCTCTTCACTGAAACAACATTTTTCACACTGAGAAGAAAGCGCATAGATTAGATGTTTTTTGAGATCATAAATTTTTAAACATCTCTCTATACACGGTGGCCTCATTCTTAATGAGCAGCTACAATTACGTAATAAAAGCTTCCTCAACGGTATTAAGCCGTTACTTGATGTTTGATTTCGTGTTCTCTCGTGCATAAATATTTGTTCCACCTCAGTCAGTCCATAAGAGTTAGTTAATTAAATGGTGCATATTCACTACATTTCATGTTACACCGTTTTCCTATTCGCTGAGTTATTCATCTCCCTTTGTAATTCTGTAATAGCGTTTTTCTGCCTTTAAACTGTACTTTTAAGCTCTTATGTAGATAAATCGTTATCATGTTTGCTGTTGTCAGCTAAAACATTGCCTCTTACTTCATGTATTACACATTTCACCTCTCTATATTTGGAATGTTAGGTAGCCGGATCGTATTTACGGCTACTAGATATCAATCTTGGTGTAATGTTCACCTGCGAGCAATTGCTAACGCGGGCGCCTCAGTCTGATGCTACCGCAGCTCGACATGTGGTGTAGCCCTTAGTGCCTTCCTCTGTGTGTCCTATTTTAATATTTTGTGACTAAAGCGTTATTGCTTCATATTTATTTTTACGTGACATGGAAATGGCCGCGCGGGATTAGAAGAGCGGTCTTAGGCGCTGCAGTCATGGGCTGTGCTGCTGGTCCTGGCGTAGGTTCGAGTCCTCCCTCGTGCATGGGTGTGTGTGTTTGTCCTTAGGGTAATTTAGGTTGTGTGTAAGCTTAGGGACTGATGACCTTAGCAGTTAAGTCCGGTAAGATTTCGCACACATTTGAACATTTGACATGTACATTGTAAAAGTTTTATTTCTGATGTAGGCAGTCTTAGAAGTGGCCGTAACATAGGTCAAGAAGACTTCATTTTAGCGACTGAGGGCTGCAATCTTTTTAAATTTAGAAGCTCTAAATTTAGTGTCATGTCGTGTTAGCTTTGGCGTCTGATTCATTCTCTCCGCGCTGTCTGCTGCCTTCTGTTACTGGCCTATCCCACCATTCAAGGCTCACACAACAGCACCGCGTCATTTATGCCGCTCTTTCTGTAAATGTTCTCTTACTACGATCAGACACACGTATTCCTGTATTGTTGGTGTTACTAGAATTATCTTGCCCTGCAAAACCCTTTCTCAATGTCCTCCTTGTTCCGTCCGTCATTGGTTACTTTGCTGCATAGGTAGTAAAATTTCTTAACTTCATCTACTTCATGACCATCAATCCTGATGCTAAGTTTCTCGCAGTTTTCATTTCTGCCACCTGTCATTACTTTCGTCTTTCTGCGATATACTCGCAATCCATATTCTGTACTGATTAGACCGTTTATTCCGTTCAGATCATGTAATTTTTATTTACTTTCACTCAGTGTAGCAATGTCATCAGTGACACGTATCATTGATATCTTTTCACCTTGAACTTCAGTTCCACTTCTGAAACGTTCTAGTATTTCCATCATTGTTTCTTCCGTGCACAGATTGAGCAGTAAGGGCGAACGACTACATTTCTTTCTTCTATCACTTTTAACCCGAGCATTTTGGTCTTATTATTACCTCTTGGCTCTTGTACATATGTACATTACCCGATTCTCCCCATAGCGTACCCCCATGTTTCTTAGAATTTCTGACATCTTGCACCATGTTACATTGTCGAACCCTTTGCCAGGTCGACAAATCCTATAAACATGGGTTGTTTTTTTCTTTAGTTTTTTCCATTATGAACTGCAACATCAGGATTGTGTCTCTATCGCCTTTACCTTCCATAAAGCTAATACGATCTTCATCTAGCACATCCTCAATTTTCTTTGCCATTCTTCTGTACATTATTCTTATCAGAAACTTGGATGAATGAGGTGTTGAACCGATTGTGCGGCGATTCTCGCACTTGTCAGCTCTCGCTGTCTTCGGAATTGTGGAGGATGATGTTTTTCCGAAAGTCTATCCCTTCTGCCTTATTTGAAGTAAAATCTTCAAAAACTCTCTTAAATTGTGATTCTTGTAAAAGATCCCCTATCTATTCTAAACGGACCACTCTTTTTTCTTCTATAACATCAGATAAATCTTACGCCTCGTAGATTACTTCAATGTATTCTTTTCACCTATCCACTGTTTCCTCTGCATTAGCAGTGGGATTACCCTTCTGTTCTTAATGTTATCACCCATAGTTTGTTTCACCGATTATTTTGATTTTCATGTTAGCTGTGTCATTCCTACCAACAATCAATTGTTTTTCAATTTCGCCACATTTTTCATGCAGCCATTTCGTCTTAGCATCCCTGCTTTACTGTTTGTTGCCTTCTTCAGGGAGGTGTATGCCTGTTTTTCGAATGCCCTTGAACATTTCTGTACTTCCTTCTTTCATCGCTCATTTGAAGTATTTTTTCTGTTACCCGTGAATTCTTTGGAGTTACCTTCTTTCTACCTACGTTTTTCTTTCCAACGTCTGTGATTGCCTTTTTTAGTGTTGTCCACTCCTCTTCAACTGTATTGCCCACTTAACTAGTCTTTGTCGCTGTATCTACAGTATTAGAGAACTACAAACGCATCTCGTCATCCTTTAGCACTTTCGTAGCGCTCTTCTTTGCGAATTGATTCTTCCTGCCTAATCTCTTAAATATCAGTCTACTCTTCATCACTACTATATTGTGATGTGATTCTATATCTGCCCCTGGGTACGTCTTACAATTCAGTTCTGATTTCGTAATCTCTGTCTAAGATGTAATCTAACTGAAATCTTCTCGTATCACCCCGCCCTTCCTAAGGCTAGCTCCCCCTCTTCTGACTTTAAACAGAATATTCACTATTAGTAGATGAAATTTATTACGGAACTTAATTAGTATTCGTACTCTCTCATTCCTCGTACCAGTCCCATATTATCTGTAACCTTTCTTCATTCTTTCCCCTGGAACTGCATTCCAGTCCTCCATGACTTTTAAATTTTTCTCTCCCTTTACGTACTGTATTAAGCTTTCAGTATTCTCATATACCTTCTCCATCTCTTCATCTTCACCTCGCAATGTGAGCATGTTTACATGAATTATCGTTGTCGGTGAAGGTTTGCTGTCGATTCTCACAAGGACAACCCTCTCTGACATGCCTTCCAGTTCGTAATGAATCCTACTTCCGTTATATAATTTTTTCTGCTGTTGATGTTGCCTTATAGTGATCTGGCCAGAAATCCTTGTCTTCTTTCTATATCATTTCACTGACCCCTACTATATTCGCATTGCTCCTCCGAATTGCCCTTTTGAGATTTTCTAGCTTCCGTATCTCGTTCAAGCTTCAAAAATTCCACGGCCCAAACGTTACCCTTTCATTGGCAATTTAGTTTCATTATCATGGTCCCCTTCTGGACCTCCGAATGGGGACTATTGGGGGGGGGGGGGTCTTCTGGGCGCTCAACATCGAGGTAATCAGCGTTGGAGGAATCTTTTTCTAATGGAGAGGCCATCATGACATTTTTTCAAGTACAAGCCACATTTCTTGTGGATACATGTTACGTGTCTTCAATGCAGTGGTTTCTGTTGCCTTCTACATCCTCAAGCCGTTGACTGTTCCTGATTCTTTCGCCTTTAGGGGTAGTTTCCAACCACAAGAAAAAAAGTGTTCTTTACCTCTGTCCACTCTTGCGCCCTCTTTTTCAAGATCGTTGGCAGACTGAGTGCGACTTCTTTTGCCGGACTTGTTAGGCTGCCGATGCTAATTATTAATATAAGTTTGATCGGTGGTGGGTTTCGAACCTAGGACAGAGACCGTGTTGATCAGTTATCAAAGACGCTACCCCAGACCCTGGGTGAAGCACATGAATACAGAGAGAAAAAGGTGATGTACATAGATCAGAGGCATGAGAAGCTGTACAGAGATACCGGGGGAGTGTAATGTGTGATCAACAAGTTAAAGTGAGAGGGGAGGTTAAGACGACAAATGTACACAAATAAAAAATTTCACAGGTATAACAGACGCATATCATAATTTTTTATCTGGTAGATGTTTCATCTGAGGTATCTTCCTTGTCATTACTTCTTGCTGACAAGTTTGAGTGAGTGCATCTATTGAATTTTTATGCAGTCTTGCACGAGGTGTGACTGTAAGGAAGATGTTTACGGGTATTCTATCCTTTAGTAGGTTCGTTTGTGGAAATTGCATATTCTGTTCGTAAAAATCAAAGATACCGTGCTGCCAAGTGCAAAAATCTGTTGATTGTACAATGGAAAACCACATTCAGTGCTCCAGAAACAAAAATATGAAAGGTTTTGGTATACGGCTCGTAGGCACTAGGAAATAACTAGAACTAAATGAACCATTTCAGGCGCGCAGGGTCTTTTGTAATTTAGCTTTGTTTGCTGTGGACATAGTCTCTGCCAGTACGTTTATTTTTCAAATTGTAAGGTCGTTAACCCTGAGTCAATACGTTGAAAAGTGTGTTTGTTTTACGAAAGAGAGAAAACTGTTGTACTTCTTTCTGAAGACTACGTAACCTTTCGCTTTAAATCGGTGCTCAGCTCATCGTTGTTTACGCACCATTAGTTTGATTTGCTCACATATTTTTAAAGAGAAATTACATTGCACTCTCAGAGAGTGCCAAATTATATTTACATAATAAATGTTGCACTTCTAAAAGTGAATTGGTACATATCGACAAAACATAGCGATGAGTTTTAGGAAGAACATGAGCATTACTGTATTTCTTTTCACAAATGTGGAAGAAGTAGTACGAGGGTAATTCCTTTATAGCTCCGAGAGGGCGGGAAATAAAAGCACATTTAAATATCGGAAAATGTTTTATGTTACACGTATATGTAGACTATTTTCAACGTAATTTCTGTGCAGCTAGAGACATTCGACGTAACACCACATAATTCCTTAACTTATTGCACCATCTAATTTTCAACATCCCTCTGTGGCACCTACTCTAATTTACGACGATTCACTATAATACAAACCTGTGCGCCAAACGTACTTTCTCAGAAACGTCTTCCTCAAATTACACTGACTAGACAGAACATTGTGACCACCGACGTACTAGCTAGATGAACCTGTCCATGCCATAGCAGGGTCATCTGGCGAGGAGTGACTCCACGCACAATGCAAGTGGTTTTACAGAACGTGTTGTCCGTGTGAAGAGTGGAGGAAGCATGCGGTGTGAGACTGACCGTGGGGACATTTTGATGGCCTGGAGGTTGGGAACGACTGTTTCGGAAGCCACACGAGTTGTCGGGTGTTCGAGGAGTTTTGTGGTGAATCTCTCCGAAACATGGTGAAACTACATCCAGACTTCATGGGATTGGGCGGCCACCCTTCAGATGCCGTAGCCTGGGCTCGGAACTAACACCACAATTTAATGCTGGACAGAGTACAAGGATTTCCGAACACACAGTGCATTGAACACTTCTACAGAGAGGCTAGCGAAGCTGACTACACATGTTTGTGCAAATGTTACCACAGCCATTGGAAACTACAATAGGAATGGGAACTTAAACATCGGCACTGGAGGTTGGGGCCGTGGCAGAGCTTTGTGTAGTCCTAGAACTCCCAACTCCTTCATCATGCCTACGGGGGGGGGGGGGGGGGGGGAGGTGGGCGCCAATCCGGCGTCTTAGTCTTAAAAGGAAACAACTCCTTGACACTGTGGGGCGGAGACAAGTTGGCAGCTGCTCCAGTATGCTCTGGGGAACATCCACGTGGGGTATCCTTGGCTCCAGTGGAGCTCGTGTAAGGTACCATGAAGGCAAAGGAGCATCATACACTGGTTGCACAGACTGTACACCCTTATATGACGATCATGTTTCGCGATGACTGTGACATTTCTCGCCGAGATAATGCGCCATGCCACAAGGCTACGAGTGTGATGAAAATGCCGGAGGAATACAGTGATGACTTCCAAATGAAGTGCCATCCCCCCAACTCGTCAGATATAGCTCGATGGAACACATCTGAGATGTAATTGAAAGTGGCGTCGTAGTTCATAAACAAGCTTTCCGGAATTTACGTGAATTAGGTCACTTGTGTGTGTACATATGTGGTGCCAAACCACTTCAACGACCTATCAAGGCCTCATTGCTCCCTTGTCATGACGTGTTGCACCTGCGAAGGTGGTCATATGGGCTATTAGATAGGTTGTCATAATATTATAGCTAATCAGAGTGCAATACATTAAGACTCAAGTACATTGCGTACATTAACTTACAACAGTACTCAAATTTAAATAATATTGAACACTACCACTAATTTATTACATGACCGCCTAGATAAATCTCTAGTCACAAAGCCCCAGTGAAACCTACAATGATAGATAAGGGAATGTAAGGTGAAAAGTTATGGCCCATGTACCATATTGTGTCATTTCCTGTTACTATCTTATTGGTATATATACCTCCGAAACAGGTAGCCATTTGGCAATCACTGATTCAGTTAATTACAACACAGATTGAGTAACATATCAGATATCAGTAACAGGGCAATAAAATCAGACAGACCTTAATTAACAAGAGTTTCAGTTAACCCGAATTATGAAATACTGTTAGCTCTTGACTTAATTAAAAGGGAACAGGCAGTCCTGCAATAATAAGTTTTAGGTAAGTAAAACTACCAAATAAAGAGTAGCCAGGCCTTCAATAATAACAGCTTCTGTGAGGTAAAGTTACCAAATAGATAACAGCGAAGCCTTCAATAATAACAGCTTCAGTTAAGAAAAATAACCAAATAGAAAACAAGCAGGCCTTCTTTAAAAACTGCTTCTGTTACGGTAAGAATTCATGAATAACTGCTTCTTTTAAGTGACCATGAGTTGAATTGCCTCCTCACAAGAGGGAACCGGAAAGCTAATACGCAAAGAACACAAGACTATACCAAACAGGAAGGACAAGAAAGGTTACAACGAGAGGACCAGCCTTCCAACGCTCTTTTCGTTGTGCACAGGATGGCGAGAGAAGTATTAACACAGCATCTACATCCATATTCCGCAAGTCACCTGACGGTGTGTGGCGGAGGGTACCTTGAGTACCTCTATCGGTTCTCTCTTCTATTCCAGTCTCGTATTGTTCGTGGAAAGAAGGATTGTCGGTATGCCTCTATGTTTAACTGCTCAACGTAGCTTTCAGATAAAGCACTTAAAAAAATTTCACTGGATTATTTGTCCCTGCCACCCGTTATGAACGTTTGAGTCTCCCAGTCTATATCCGGCAAATTAAAATCTCAACCCAGAACTATAACATGGTGGGCAAATCTACTCGAAATATTTTCCAAATCAGTTGCTCAGCCACAGCAGCTGCTGAGCCAGTGGGCCTATAGAGACATCCAATTACCATGTCTGAGCCTGCTTTAACCGTTACCTTCACCCAAACTATTTCACATTTCGGATCTCCGTCAATTTCCTTCGATACTATTGCACTTCTTATCGCTATAAACACGCCTGTCCCTTCACATGAGGGAAAGATTGAGTAATCAATGCTCTAAGAGTCGGGGCGTGGAAAGTCAGAATGCGGTAGGGAGGCTAGAAAATCTAGAAGGGAAATACAAAGGCTCAATCTAGATATTGTAGGCGTCATTGAAATGGAAAGAAGAATTTCTGGTCATATGAGCATAGGCCGATATCAACAGCAGCAGAAAGTGATATAACGGGAGGAGGTAAAGTAGGGTAGAGAGTGTGTTACCGTGAACAGTTCAAATGGTTCAAATGGCTGTGTGCACTATGGGACTTAATTTCTGAGGTCATCAGTCCCCGTGAACTTAGAACTACTTAAACCTAACTAACCTAAGGACATGACATACACCCATGCCCGAGGCAGGATTCGAACCTGCGACCGTAGCGGTCGCACGGTTCCAGACTGAAGCGGCTACAACCTCTCGACCACACAGGTCAGCGTGACCAGGTCAGTGATAGGTATGTCCTTGTAAAAATCGACAGCAAATCAACAACAACGACGATCGTTCACGTATGCACGCCAACGGCCCTAGCTGAAGATGAAGAGATAGAGAAAGTACATAAGGATATTGAAAGGGTAATACACTACGCAAAGGGAGATGAAAATCTAATATGCGCTTGCGACAAGGAACGAGAGAGGAGAAAGACTAATTGAGTTCCGTAATAAATTTCAACTAGTCATAGCGAAATTCAAGAATCGCAAGAGGAGAAGGTATACTTGGAAAAGACCGCGTGATACGGGAAGATTTCAGGTAGATTACATCATGGTCAGACAGATGTTCAGAAATCAGATTCTGAATTGTAAGGCTTATCTAGAAGCAGATATAAACTCAGATCACACTGTAGTAGCGATTAAGACTCAGCTGAAGTATAAGTGATTCGGCAGGAAGAATCAATTTGCAAAGAAGTGGGATACGGAAGTACACAGGAATGAAAAGATACGCTTCAAGTTCTCTAAATACAGCAACAAAGAATAGCCCAGTAACCAGTACATTTGAAGATGGAGATTTATAAAAAGGGCAGTAATAGAAGTTGGAAAAAATCAAAAGTACAAAGATGATAACTGCAAAGAAACCGTGGGTAACAGAAGAAATACTTCAGCTGATCGATGAAACAAGGAGATACAAAAATTTTCAGAAAAATACAGGAATACAGAAATACACGTCGCCGAGGAATGAATCAAGTACGATACTGGAGGGAAGCTAAGACGAAGTGGTTGTATGAAAAATGTGAAGACGTCGATAAAGAGATGATAGTGGAAAGAACTGTTTCAGCCTATAGGAAAGTCAAATTAACCTTCGGTGAAATTATAGGCAAGGGTGGTAACAGTAAGAGTGCACGTGTAATTACATTGTTAAATGCAGAGGAGAGAGAGAGAGAGAGAGAGAGAGCGAGAGAGCGGGAGGATAGGTGGAACGAGTACGTTGAGGAGATTTGTCCGATGCGATACAAGAATAAAAAGGAGTCGATTTAGAAGAGATAGGGGATTCTGTATTAGACTCAGAATTTATGAGAGCTTTGGAAGGCTTAAGATCAAATAAAGCAGAAGAGATCGATAACATTCCAATATAATATCTACAATCGTTAAGAGAAGTGGTAACAAGATGACTGTTCATGTTGGTGTGTATAATGTAAGTCTCCCCACGTACCGTCTGGTTTTCGAAAAAATATCTTACACACAATTCCGAAAACTACAAGAGCTAAAAGTGCAAAAATTATCTCAGGTATCAGTTTAACAGCTCATGCTTCCAAGTTGCTGACAAGACTAATGTACAGAAGAATTGAGGATGTGCTGTATAACCAACAAATTTGCTCCAGGAAAGGGAGAGGCACCAGGGAGGTAATTCTGACGTTGCGCTTGATAATGCAAACAAAACTAAAGAAAAGTCGAGACGTTCATAAGATTTATCGACATAGAAAAAGCGTATGACAATATAAAAACGTGCAACATATTCGAAATTCTGAGAAAAATAGGGGTAGGCTTTGGGGAGAACGAGTAATGTATATCATCTTCAAGAACCAAGATGGATTAATAAGAGTAGCCGACCAAGAACGAAGTGCTCGTTTTAAAAAGGGTTGAAGACCTGGATGTATTTTCGCCCCTATTGTTCATTCTGTACATCGAAGAAGGAATGTTACGAAATAAAAGAAATATTCATGACTGGAATTAAAATTCAAGGTGAAAAGATGTCAATGATACGATTCGCTCATTAGATTGCTAGCCTAAGTGAAAGTGAAAAAAAATACATGATCTGCTGAATAGAGTGGACAGTGTAATGACTACAGAATATGGATTGAGAGTAAACAGGAGAAATAAAAGGGCCGGCCGGTGTGGACGAGCGGTTCATGGTGCTTCAGTCTGAAGCTGCGAGACTGCTACGATCACCGCTTCGAATCCTACCTAGGGCAGGGATGTGTGTGATGTTCTTAGGTTAGTTTTAAGTAGTTATAAGTTCTATGGGACTGATGACCTCAGATGTTAAGACTCGTAGTGCTCAGTCATTTGAACCAAGAAAGACAAAGGTAATGAGAAGTAGCTGAAATTGTAACAGAAAGAACCTTAACTTCATGATTGATGGGCACGAAGTAGATGTAGGTAAGGAATTCTGACACCTCGGCTGCAAAATAATCAGTGACTGTAGGAGAAGAACATCAAAAGCAGACTAGCACTGGAAAAATGTGGAACCCTGGCCAAGAGTAGCCCAGCAGTATCAAACACAGGTTTTAATTTGAGGAAGAAATTTATGAGAATATACGTTTGGAGTACAGCATTGTATTTTAATTAAACGTGGACTGTGGGAAAAACGGGACAGAAGTGGATCGTTGGATTTGGGATGTGATGCTACAGACGAATGTTGAAAATTATGTGGACTGATAAGGTAAGGAATGGGGAGGTTTTGCCAAAAATAGGACAGAAAAGGGACAGGATGATGGAACATCTGTTGAGAGATGAGGGACTGACTTCGATGGTACAACAGAGAGCCATAGATGCAAAAAAACTGTAGAGGAAAACAGAGGTAGGAATACATCCAGATGATAATTGTGGACGTAGGTGAGATGAAATGGTTGGCACAGGAGAGAAATACGTGGCGGGACGTGTCACACCAGTCACAAGACTGATGACTAAAAATTATCGTTGGAGAAAATAATACAAAATAAATAATAACGGTGATAATCACAACCGTTCAATATGTTGATAAGAGTTATCATGTCGAGTAACGTTCGTAAATGTACGAGGTAAGTAACAATATTTTAGTGGCTTTCGGTGATAAGTTCCTATGGGACCAAACTGCTTAGCTCAACGGTCCCTAGGCTTTACACACAACTTAATCAACTAACTTACGCTATGGATAACACACACATCCATGCGCGAGGGAGGACTCGAACCTCCGACGAGGGGAGCCGCGCGAAGCGTGGTAAGGCCCCTGAGACCGCTCGGCTACCCCGAGTGGCAGTATTTTAGTATTTCTCGAAAAATTGTGTAGTTCATTATTTTTGGTTTAGAGGTTCGTGTCTGAAGTCCTGCTACACACTGCAATTCTCGGTAAATAGCACCGTAACAAGAGAGACAAAAATAAAAAAAAATTAAAATTAAAATTATTCAGAACTTTCACAAAATGAAGCATTGCACTGTAATTCGTTTTCTGCACGTCGTATAGTTCGACAGCCTCTTGAATTGTACTGTTCATATGTTTTTTGGGGTTCTACCTTGGTTCTAGCGTTTCCTTTGGCCTTGTGTGTGTTTCTGAAGACATGGTGCTGTCAGTCTCTCCGTCCTTGCCTAAAAATATTCCATCGTTGTACCAGCGATCGGACGTTAGAAGGCGCATAGGCTAACCCTAGTCTGAGTTGCCATTCTGTTACGTTTGTACAACTTTTGGCTGCCTGTCTCACCGCTTACACAGCTGTATTCACCTTCCTCAGGTCGATCCAGGGAGCCCGTCTGTGGACTACTCCGCCTTATTTTGACAAGTTGTCATAAGTGTCTAAAATTTACCCTAATGTATTAATATTTTATTGCCTTCCCACCTTGTAATTCCGACCTTCAGCCGTTAATTGTTTGTAACACAGCTTGTGGCCTTCATCCGACAAATTATTTTCAATTTTCTCTTAATAAGGCCGGCAGCCATGACAATAGCCTGTTACAGTTCGTTAAGATTGTTTTGGAAAGGTTTCAGTATTTTAAGAAGTGACTGCCTTCTTCACTTGTAATTCAGGCCTTCAGCCGTTGTGTATTTTGAAATTGCTTCTGGCCTTCAGATGACGAATAATTTTGAACCTTCTTAACCAGACCTTCAGCCATTGATAGTGTGTAAAACTGTTTGCGGCCTTCAGCCGAAAATAACTTGCAATTCTTCTAAAAAGGCTTTCTGCCGCAAGTGTAGTAAACTGTTTTAAAAATGATTGACAGTTTGGTTTTATAAAAATAAAGTGTATGTGTTTGCCGTAGGGTAGTGTGGTTTCGGATTCCGCCGGAAAACTCAGGAGTTCACTTCACTCAGCTGGCGGCTACATGGGTAACGGAGGGAGGCTGTTTGGCGTGGTCTGGGCGGTTTTTTAGGTTAGAAGGCCTCGGGAAAGTACGGGGTGGGCTGCAATCTCAAAGGGTGCATGCCAAATACAGGACATGCTTGGATCATGGAACAGTCGGAATTGTTGTTGTAAATTGTTGTAGTTGTGCTGGGAAAGTCCCTGAGCTTCAAGTGCTAATAGAAAGCACAGAAGCTGAAATCGTTATAGGTACAGAAAGCTGGCTAAAGCCTGACATAAGTTCTGCAGAAATTTTTACGAAGTCTCAGACGGTGTTCAGGAAAGATAGAATAGGCAGAATTGGTGGTGGAGTGTTTGTGTCTGTCAGCTGTCAGTAGTGGTTTATCTTGTAGTGAAGCCGAAGTAGATACTCCGTACGAATTGGTATGGGTGGAGGTTATACTTAACAGCCGAACCCAGTTAATAATTGGCTCCTTCTACCGAACCCCAGACTCCGATGATATAGTTGCTGAACAGTTCAGAGAAAATTTGAGTCCAGTAACAAATATATACCCCACTGATACGGTTATAGTTGGTGGGGACTTCAACCTACCCTCGGTATGTTGGCAAAAATACTTGTTCAAAACCGGTGGTAGGCAGAAAACGTCTTCCGAGACTGTCCGAAATGCTTTCTCCGAAAATTATTTCGAGCAGTTAGTTCACGAATCCACGCGAATTTTAGATGGTTGCGAAAACACACTTGACCTCTTAGCCACAAACAATCCAGAGCTAATAGAGAGAATCATGGCTGATACAGGGATTAGTGATCGCTAGGTCGTTGTAGCTGGGCTGAATACCGTTTCTTACAAATCCACCAGAAATAAACGCAAAATACTTTTATTTAAAAAAGCGGATAAAGTGTCACTAGAAGCCTTCCTAAGAGACAATCTCCATACCTGCCGAACTGACTACGCAAATGTAGACGGGTGTGGCTCAAATTCAAAGATATAGTAGCAACAGCAATTGAGAGAGTCTTACCTCATAAATTAAGAGATGGAACTGAACCACTATGGTACACAAAACAGGTCCGAACACTGTTGCGGAGTCAACGGAAAAAGCATACGAAGTTCAGAAGAACGCGAAATCCCAAAGATTGGCTAAAATTTGCAGACGCGCGAAATTTGGCACGGACTTCAATGCGAGATGCCTTTAACAGGTTCCACAAAGAAACATTGTCTCGAAATTTGGTAGAAAATCCGAAGAAATTCTGGTCGTATCTAAAGTACACAAGCGGCAAGACGCAATCAATACCTTCGCTGCGCAGTGCCGAAGGTACTATTACCGATGACTGTGCCGCTAAAGCGGAGTTATTGAACGCAGTTTTCCGAAATTCCTTCACCAGGGAAGACGAATGGAATATTCCAGAATTTGATACACGAACAGCTGCTAGCATGAGTTTCTTAGAAGTAGATACCTTAGGGGTTGCGAAACAACTCAAATCGCTTGATACGGGCAAGTCTTCACATCCAGACTGTATACCGATTAGGTTCCTTTCAGATTACGCTGATACAATAGCTCCCTACTTATCAATCATAAACAACCGCTCGCTCACCGATAGATCTGTACCTACAGATTGGAAAATTGCGCAGGTTGCTCCAGAGTTTAAGAAGGGTAGTAGGAGTAACCCATCGAACTACAGACCTATATCATTGACGTCGATTTGCATTACGGGTTTGGATCATATACTGTATTCAAACATTATGAATCACCTTGAAGGGAACAATCTGTTGATACGTAATCAGCATGGTTACAGAAAACATGGTTCTTGTGCAACGCAGCTCTTTACTCGCACGAAGTAATGGCCGCTATCGACAGGGGATCTCAAGTTGATTCCGTATTTCTAGATTTCTGGAAGGCCTTTGAAACCGTTCCTCACTAGCTACTTCTAATCAAGATGCGGGCCTATGGGGTATCGTATCAGTTGTGCGACTGGATTCGTGATTTCCTGTCAGGAAGGCCGCAGTTCGTAGTAATAGACGGCAAATCATCGAGTAAACCTGAAATGATATCAGGTGTTCCCCAGGGAAGCCTCCTGGGACCTCTGCTGTTCCTGGTCGATATAAGTGACTGTGGTGACAATATGAGCAGTTCTCTTAGGTTGTTCGCAGATGATGCTGTAATTTACCGTCAAGTAAGGTCATCGGAAGGCCAGTATCAGTTGCAAAGCGATTTAGAAAAGATTGCTGTATGGCGTGGCAGGTGGCACCTGACTCTAAATAACTAAAAGTGTGAGGTGATCCACATGAGTTCCAAAAGAAATCTGTTGGAATTCGATTACTCAATAAATAGTACGCTGTCAATTCAACTAAGTACCTGGTGTAAAAATTACGAAAAACTTCAGTTAGAAAGACCACACAGATAATATTATGGGGAAGGCGAGCCAAAGGTTGCGTTTCATTGGCAGAACACTAAGAAGATGCAACAAGTCCACTAAAGAGGCAGATTACACTGCACTCGTTCATCCTCTGTTAGAATATTGCTGCGCGGTGTGGGATCTTTACCACGTGGGATTGACGGAGGACATCGAAAGGGTGCAAAAAAGGGCAGCTCGTTTTGTATTATCACGTAATAGGGGAGAGAGTGTGGAAGATTTGATACGCGAGTTGGGATGGAAGACATTAAAGCAAGACGTTTTTCGTCGTGGCGAGATCTATTTATGAAATTTCAGTCACCAATTTTCTATTCCTAATGCGAAAGTATTTTGTTAAGCCCAACCTACATAGGTAGGAATGATTATCAAATAAAATAAGAGAAATCAGAGCTCGAACAGAAAGGTTTAGGTGTTCGTTTTTCTCGTGCGCTGTTCGGGAGTAAAATTATAGGGAGATACTATGATTGCTGTTCCATGAATCCTCTGCCTAGCACTTAAATGTGAATTGCAGAGTAATCATGTAGATGTAGATGTAGATGTTATCTCTCATACCATCTGTAACTGATTAGGCCCCGTCCATACCTTTTTTGCTTTCCCTAAATTCCACGTCTCAATCATTATGGACGAATGTCGCGTTTATCACTACGACCCCGGACAAAGGGGCACAGCAGGCAGTGGACTTTTATAGATTCAGCACCACCAAAAAACGCGAAGATCCGACTATCATCCAACCGGACGCTGTCACACTGCTTTTTTGTCCTATCAAAGTCTGCCTCAAACTACTTCCCTCCCCTCCAACCCCACTCTCCCCCTCATTATCTTTCAAATATCTCACTCAGACTTTTTTCTTCGAATGCAGACAATTTTGCAAAGCACACATTTTCAGAATGAGCATCACGTAATATTCGTGATAGCGCGTTTCCTGAACAACCAAAATGATCTATTGATCAAGATATCAACAAGTTATCCACCACTGAAATATGAGAAAATATGTCACATTTATTGTTGAGTATATAGAGTACGGCTAACACATGTTTCGTGGTCATTTATCAGCGTCACAATTCAAATTTCGCGACTACTGTTGGTAAGTGAAGTTTTCTAAGCAGACCTTGACGCTTCAGCTAGTTGTATTCGTCAGCGCTCTTAATAATTGAATGTGACTCAGAAGGTAGCTTTTTATGGGGGAGGGGGGGGGAGGGAGTTATTTGGTTGAAAATGCTATCTCTAGCTGTCGAGTCATCTGGGAATCTTTGTATGTTGGAATTATAATGCTACATCATGTGGTAAACCGCTCTCCCCTCATTCACTTCTACTTAACTGACGTTTACCTGTTTCATGAACATACAGTGTACCATTTACCAGGTGCAGAAGTATGAAATCGGAATTTTGTTATACATGGGGATAGCCGTCAGTGTAAGGCCCGTGAGACCATCTGCAGCGTCATCTGCTTCCTGTAACGGCTGACAGCGAATGTGAAACACACAGTAAACCAAGTGCCTTACATCGGTACCTGTTTCATACCCGTAAATATGAAGAGTGTTGTACCTGTGACTACGATTTGCGATCAGACAGCATTGGGTTTCTGTCATCATTTGACGAAAATTGCTGCAGAATGGCATCGAATGCTTGTAGAAGCTTTCGGCAAACATGTTCTTGGGAAAAAAAAAGTGTTTCGAAAAACTTGCATTCCTTACTGGATGAAGATGGTACTCAAACTCAAGAGGAACTTGCGGAGCAATTGAATGTGACGCAGAAAGCTCCTTCTCTTCGGTTGAAAGTTATGGGAAAGGTTGAACAAAGTAGGAAAGTGGGTTCCGCATGACTTGAATGAAAGCAAACAAATCGAAAGACCAATTGTGAAATTGTGGTCGCTAGATACAAAAGAAAGTCGTTCCTCCATCGCATAGTGCCAGGTGATGAAGACTGAATATATTTTGAGAATCCTAAGGGTCGTAAATCATGGTTGAATCCAGGCAAAACATCGACAGTCACTGCAAGACGAAATCGCTTTGGAAAGAAGACAGTGCTCTGTGTTCGTTGGGATCAGAGGGATTTCATCTATTATGAACTGCTAAAACGTGGTGAAACCATTAACACTGACCGCTACCAGCAGCAAATGATAGATTTAAATAGACCATTACGTGAAAAGCGACCTTAATATGGAAAAAGGCAACACAGAGTCTTATTGCTCTATGGTAACGCCCCTTCACACACAGCAAAACGGGTCAGGGAGTCGATCGAGGCGTTCAGAAGGGAAATACTAGGGCATGCCGACTATTCTCCAGACTTGTTTCGATCCGATTATCATCTGTTTGCGTCACTGGGACACACTCTCGCTGAATGACGCTTCAGTTCGTATGAAAATGTACGAAAATGGTCGCTGACTTGTTCACTTCGAAGAAGAACTGGTTTTGTGGCGTGATATTCATAGTCTGCCGGGAGTTGGGTGAAATGAGTAGTCAGCAATGGAGATTACTTGTTCATCAGTTTGAAACAACAGATGTGTAATTATTGACAACAAATTCAAGTTTCATACTTCTAAACCTGGTATATCCTACCTTGCTTCATACGTTGTCATTCCTTTCTTTCGCTAATTTATAGGAACAACTCGTAAAAACCAACAGCTAATGTCTTTATCGTTCAAATCCCTTTATAGTGTGTATCCTAGCCTTTAACTCAACTTAGAGCTGTCCACATACGTATTGCTTCTCGAGTTATGTGTCCCACTAGCTCAATTCATGTCTGCGCCTCGCGGGATAGCTGTGCGGTCTATGGCACCTTGCCACAGTTCTCGCAGCTTTCCCCGTCGGAGGTTCGAGTCCTCCAGACCCTCTATATACTCCTTCCACGTTTCTGCTTTCCTTTATTTGCTTAGAACTGGGTTTCCATCGAAGCTCTTGGTATTTATGCAACTGGTTCTCCTTTCTCCAAAGGTCTCTTTAATTTTCCTGTAGGCAGTATCTATCTTACCCCTAGTGAGATAAGCCTCTACATCCTTACATTTGCCCTCTAGCCATGCCTGCTTAGCCATTTTGCACTTCCTGTTGATCTCATTTTTGTATTCCTTTTTGCCTGCTTCATTTACTACATTTTTATATTTTCTCCATTCATCAAGTAAATTCAATATTTCTTCTGTTACCCAACGGTTTCCACTAGCCCTCGTCTTTTAACCTATTTGATCCTCTGCTGCCTTCACTATTTCATCCCCAAAGCTACCCATTCTTCTTCTACTGTATTTCTTCCCCCAATTCCTGTCCATTGTTCCCTTATTCTCTCCCTGGAACTGTGTACAACGTCTGATTCTTTCAGTTTTTCCAGGTCCCATCCCCTTAAATTCCCACCTTTTTGCAGTTACTTCAGTTTTAATCTAAAGTTCATAACCAATAGATTGTCATCAGAGTCCACATCTGCCCCTGGAAATGTCTTACAATTTAAAACCTGGTTCCTAAATCTCTGTCTTACCATTATATAATCTATCTGATATCATTTAGTATCTCCAGGGTTCTTCCACGTATACAACCTTCTTTCACGATTCTTAAACCAAGTGTTAGCTATGATTAAATTATGCTCTGCGCAAAATTCTACCAGACGGCTTGCTCTTTCATTTCTTAGCCCCAATCCATATTCACCTACTATGTTTCCTTCTCTCCCTTTTCCTACTTTCGAATTCCAGTCACCAATGGCTATTAAATTTTCGTCTCGCTTCACTACCTGAATAATTTCTTTTATCTCATCGTACATTTCATCAATTTCTTCGTCCTCTGCAGAGCTAGTTGGCATATAAGCTTGTACTATTGTAGAAGCGTGGGCTTCGTGTCTATCTTGGCCACAATAATGCGTTCACTATGCTGTATGTAGTAGCTTACCCGCACTCCTATTTTCTTATTCATTATTAAACCTACTCCTGCATTACCCTTGTATTTATAACCCTGTATTCATCTGACCAAAAATTCTTGTTCCTCCTGCCACCGAACTTCACTAATTCCCACTATACCTAACTTTAAACTACCCTTTTCCTTTTATAAATTTTCTAATCTACCTGCCCGATTAAGGGACCTGATGTTCCACCCTCCGATCCGCAAAACGCCAGTTTTCTTTCTCCTGATAACAACGTCCTCTTGAGTAGTCACTGCCAGGAGATCCGAATGAGGGACTATTTTACCTCCGGAGTATCTTACCCAAGAGAAAGTCATCATCATTTAATCATACAGTAAGGCTGCATGCCCTCGGGAAAAATTGCGGCTGTGGTTTCCCCTTGCTTTCAGCCTTTCGTAGTACCAGAACAGCAAAGCCATTTTGGTTAGTGTTACAAGGCCAGATCAGTGAATCATCCAGACTGTTGCCACTGCAACTACTGAAAAGGCTGCTGCTCCTCATCAGGAACCAAACGTTTGTCTGGCCTCTCAACAGATACCACTCCGTTGTGGTTGCACCTTCGCCTATCTGTATCGTTGAGGCACGCAAGCCTCCCCACCAACGGCAAGGTCCATGGTTCATGGGGGGACGCTGTGATACAAACGTAATTTCTCAGGTGTTTCTACCACAAATTGCAGCCTATATCTCATTCTAGTAGATTTCATTTGCAGAAATCTCCTCTTGCCTGTAACAGTCTAGTTATGTCCTCCTTACTTCGTCCTCCATGCGTTAAGTTTCATCCAATACAGCAAAGCTCATTTGCTTCATCTACTGTGCGCTCCCCAATTTTGATGTCAAATTTTCTTATGGTGAGTGTAAATCAATTGATCAACAGCTCATCTTTTGCTACATATAGGATTTATCGATTCAGTTTTTTATTTAATATAGTTAATATATTTCATAAATGCACTATACGACACAAATGAGTTTCAGTTGTAACTTTACAGCTCGTATAGTTTTAATGGCACCTCCAGAACGGTTTTGCGTTCATAAGTACAAAACATGTATTTAAGTGTAAATTTTAATTAAGTTTCAAAGAACTCCATTATTATTTTTTATGTACTGTGTTTATTTTGAGATTTGTCAACTACATTTTAATTCCATTTGAAGTCACCGGCTTTAAAATTATTAAGTATAAGGTTTTAAAATAACTTGGACGATGAGTATATCTCTAATAAGACATTTGTCATGTTAAAGAGTTTCTTTGATACAAGTGGAATCTACACTCTCTGTAGTTAGCAACTGGAAGCCATATGTTGCCTGAAAACATAGGCATACATTTTTATTTATTTACTTCTTTTTGAGAGAAAGAGTATATTTTTTATTTTTTTATTTATTTAACCTGGCAAGATTAGGGCCATCACGCCCTCTCTTACATCTAACCAGGCATTCTACTTATTTTACAGTCATATGTTTCAGTAGGCATGTTAAACTACATCTAATACAAAAAGTGAGATAAACAATTAGAAAGGTACACCTCGAAAAATACATTATTGAAGAGAAAGATTTAAGATAGGAGTGCTGGCAGCAGGGAGTATGAGGGAGACTCATGGTGAAGGGAGGAGAAGAATAGAGAGACATAATGAAAAATAATTAAGGAAATGTAAAGGAACAGAAGACTGTGTGGCTAATAGAGATAGATGAAGAGGAAGGCATCTCAGGAGCAAGATAGGAGACGCTAGCTTTGCAATTTGACAGATGAGAGGATTGGCCTTGTACATTAATTTTGTGGAGAATTTTATGAGGATGATAGTAGGAAATGCTTCAACTTCTTCTTAAAAGCAACAGGAGATTGAATTTTCCTCAAGGTAAGGGGCAGTTTGTTCCAGAGGCGGACAGCGGCAACTGACGAGTTTGCAAAAGTTTTTGTTTTGTGAGTGGGCACAGTTAGGATACCAGATAAGTGACCGCGTGTTTCGATTATGATGGCATGACAGGTTTTTAATCTCTGAAGCTAGGTACTGGGGTGCTTGCGCGATGAGGAGTCGGTGAAGTAGACATAGAGCGTGGTAGTCACGCAGTTTGTCCCTCCGCAGCCACCATAGCTCGGAGTATGAAGCACTAACATGATCATATCGGCGAATGTTGCAGGTGTAACGCACACAGGCATTCATGGTTAGCTCTAGCCGTCTTTTGTTTTCACTACTCGTGCCTTGTTGAATCACATCACAATAGTGGAGGTTCGGTAGAACGAGTGCTTGCACGAGCTGGCGTTTCAAGTCCTGTGGGAATATGTTCCGAAACTTTTTGAGAGTATAGAGACAAGCAGACGTCTTTCGGCACAGTGCGACTGTATTCTCCGCCCAGTTGAGATGCTTGTCCAAAGTTACACCCAAGTTCTTCACTGTTTTCTGATATGGTATTGGAGTACCTTCGAGCAGAATAGGAGGTAGCCGTTCGCGGAAATCTGAACTTATTAATTTCTGATGGGCTATTAAGATTACTTGCGTCTTTTTTGCATTTAAGCCCCAGGTTTTTCGCCCATGTCACTACTGAAGACAGATCATCATTCATCAGAGCGATTGCAATGTTTACGTCTTCAGGTCTGACGCTTAAGTAGAGCTGGAGGTCGTCGGCATAGAAATGATGTTTACAGGAGGACAAAACCGGCGAAATATCGTTGACATATAAAGAAAACAAAAGTGGTCCTAAGACTGATCCTTGTGGCGCTCCCGAAGAAACATGTTTCCAGGAAGATTTTTCATTTGCGCAGACAACACATTGCTGTCTGTCTTTTAAGTAGCTTTCAAACCATCTCATTGCACTATCAGAGAAATTAAGCTGTTGCATTTTTCTGAGTAATCTGTCAAAGTTAACAGTGTCAAAAGCTTTGCTGAAGTCCAGTAGCGTCAATATTGTTGCCTTTCGATTGTCGATGGCATATTTCAGGTCATCAGTTACTTTAATTAGAGCAGTGTTTGTGCTGTGATGTTACGGAACCCGGTTTGAAATTTGTCATATAGACTGAATTCATGCAAGTGTTCAGTGATTTGGTCATGAACAATATATTCCAGTGCTTTGGAAACAGCAGGCAGTATGCTAATTGGTCGGTAATCACTAGGCAGTTGCGGGTTTTCGACCTTAGGGATGGGTCGAATTATGCTTCTTTTCCATGCAGTGGGGTATATTCCGTTCACGAGGGAAAAATTAAATTTGTCAGTTAAGACAGGTACTAAGATATCGGCAACATTCTTAATCATGGTTATCCGATACTGTCGTTGCCTATTGCATCAGAAGAGATTCTCATTATTGCTTTTCTTGCCGTATTTGTTGTTACATGTTTTAGATGGAAGGTATCGTTGTTAGTTATCCTGTTTGGGAATTCTTGTGGACAGTAATTATCAGCCGTGCTGGTATTCAGAGGTGCAGAGAAGAATTCATTTAATTCGTTAGCTGACACGTGAAAAGTAGTTTCCGATTTTGCCTTTCCGACCCCCAAGCTACGGAGATTCTTCCATAGAGTCGTGGGTGTAAGATCGCTGCATACAAGGGAGCGAGCGTGCCTGATTTTGGCATTGCGAATGCATTGTTTCACTCTGTTCCGTAGCTTTCTATATTCTTCAAAACGTTCGGGTTTCGGATCTGCCTTGAAACGCCTGTGGGCAGCATCCCTATTAGTCATCATTTGACGTAATTCAGCTGTCAGCCATGGAGCAGGAGATTTTCTTACACGGACTGTGCGCACAGGTGCATGTTTGTCATAGAGGGCAGTGAGTTTATCACCAAGTTCATTAATTTTGCCGTCGATTGTAGGTTCTCTGATTATTTGATGCCATGAGATTTCTGAGCAATCGGCTGTTAGAGCGTCAAGGTTAATACGTTTCATGTTCCTACAAGTTATGTAACGCGATTTGATCCTTGGGGGCTGCACAGAGTAGGCCAGGAATATTACATCATGTGCTGAGAGGCCAGGGGCCGATGATTGACCAACATCTCTTACTTTGTCAGTCTGTTTCGTTGCGATCACGTCTATAAGAGTATGACTGTGCGCCATATGGTGTGTAGGTTGTAATGGAAGAATGTTCATGCTATTGCAACTAAACAATCTTCTTAGGTTTATTGCGGAGGGAGTGTCTCTTAGCAGGTCTATGTTCAAGTCACCCATTACGATGACATGTTCGTATTGACACTGAAGTGAATGTAATTCCGACTGGAAGGAACTCATTGAGCTTATTTTTGGCGGCTTGTACACGACGCCAGTCAAGAATTTCCGACTTTGTATATTTATTTCAATGAACATGAATTCAGCCTCTTTCTTCAGCAGGATTTGACGTACATAAGACTTTCGCTTTGAGATCTGTTCGTATATATGCGCCGACCCCGCCACCTCGCTTTCTTGATCTGTCTGCCCTAAGAAATGTGTACCCTGGGAGATGAATAGATGCAGAGGATATGTGTGGTTTCAACCACGTTTCGGATAAGAGGATTACGTGCTAGTTTAGTTGGTGGAAGAGGAGGCTAAGTTCTTCGTAATGCGCAGGTAAAGACTGAATGTTGCAGTGAGCTGCTAAAACCTCGGACGCGTTCCGCTGAGCAGCCTGGAGTAGGGTGGCAGACTGGTTTGTCCCTTTGTTAGGCACTACCTGCCGCGAGGGGCACTGACCGGTGTTTCCGCCAAGTGACATATTACAGGGGTGTCCGAGATTTTGCGCGCCCTGTTTGTGACTCCGCGAGAGCCGAAAGAAAAGCGACTGCAAGAGATTTCCTGAGGTTGCGGGAGTATAGAAAATGGATTAGTGGTATTCGGTGCAGGGAGAATATGACCAAAATGGTGACAGCTGTGTGTCACTGAGTATCCTATGTCGTAAGAGGAAAAATGTAATTGGAGAATTTGAAACAGCTTAGGGTGGAAATAAGGGAAAGAGGAGTGATTTAAGAGGCCGATACTGCCAGCAAAGAGAAGTAAGCTTAATATTTAATAGAGTATCGTAGGAAGCTAGAATTAAATTGAAATTTGCTAAAGTGATACTGATAGTGATTTTTGTTATGAACAATTTAAACCTAAGAGATGGTTGACTAATGAACTAAAGGAGAGACTAATAATTGCAATAGAACTATTACAGAATGGAAGAGAATAAACTGAGAAAATGAAAAAAGTATTAGCAGTAACTAAAACTAAGCCATGGCTACAGCTAAAGACACAAAAAATAGTAATAAGTTAATACAGTTACAAAAACAATTAGTTGAAGGTACAAATAATTAAAAAATTTAATACAATTACAAGACTATATCTGAGTATAGGACTGTTAAAATTTGCAAATGGTGTTAAGTTTGACTTTTGGCTCGAGTAGGTTCACTTAATACTATTTAGTTCTGTCATGTTTGTGACTGTCTTCTTTCCAGCTGCAGTCTTAATGATTACTCTGCCATCTTGAGTCCACACATTCTGAAGACCGAAATGGGATATGGCACTGTTTAAAATCTTTAGCCGCTCGTGTGTCAGATCTTCCCTTATTGTAATCCCTGTCCTTGCTAACTTCTTCTGGGTAAAGATCTCAGCCCTTTTTCGGTACGACACAAATTTAGTTATTATTGGACGAGGTTTGGTAGCACCTGGTAGTTTTCGTCCCACCCGGTGGCTCCTGTCAATGTCTGCCTTGGTCACTTCGACGCCTAATTTTTCACGCGCAACCTGTATAAGCAGGTTGTCCGTGTCTTCTTCTTTATTTTCTGCTACTCCAAACAGTCGTAGACTATTTCGCCTTTGGTACTGTTCTAGCTCGTCTGTGGCGGCAGATAGTTTCACTTCCAACTCTAGTGCCTTTTTCTCGTATTCAGACAGACTTTTTTAGTGCTGTAATTTCGGCAGTATTGGCCTCAACAGTTTCACGCATTGTGGCCAATACTGCTGCCGTTACAGTATCTGATATGGTGCTTGCTATCAGATCGAGATTGTTTTTATCGCGAAGCGCAGCGTTTACCTCAGAGCGAACCAGCTCCGCTATACCGGGAGCCGCGGCCGCACCTTCCGCCAGGAGCAGGCCCGCCGCACCTGCTGCTTCCCCGCTGCTGGACGCGCTGCTGTTCATTCTTCTGTTTACCATTTTCTCGCAGATATTGGCGGAGCACAGAAAAAAAGTAGCACTACTGCACAGAACACTGTTTACACGATTTCCACTTGTACTAGACAACACCACCTGCGAGATCACCTTCGAATTCGACTAAATTTCGCGAGCCGAACTTCACACGTGTTACACTGCAGCCGCCATGAGCTAGACTTTTGGTAGCCACTGTGGCTGACTACAAAGAAAACGTTCTAAATCTGATGAAATATGTACCTTAAATGAAGGAATAAGAGGGAATAAATCAATGGACTAATGTATTTTAACCACACGGTATTCTCTTCAGATAATCAAAAACTGTATCATACTATTTACATACCATTTATTTTTTCTTCCAGTCATAATTTCATCGTAGAGCCACACGAAACAGGTAAGTAGTACATTTTTCGTTGTACGACCTTCTTTTCACTGCAAAAAACGTGTATTTGATTTAAACAATAAATAAAGACATTTCTCGAAGTTGTACGTTTAACAGGAGGGAGGAAATGCTGTATTTCTATTCTGAATTCTATATATTTTCGAATGAACCGAGGAACGTCGTGTTTACTGGCCCTCCATGTTCATTCCACACCTTTTGCAAAGTAATAATGGTGTTGTTTCAGTTTGTTCGCATTATCTGAGCATTTGTTGCGTTGGTTCATGTGGTACATACCGACCTGTTATATTGCCAGTGATGTTACAGAAAGGGACGCCTGTTGCTTGTCAAAACGGACACAGTATAAGGAGACGATAGCCATTTTAATCACCCTAAATAGGAGTGCTACAGATACGGCCTACATGACGAGTTTTATCGTTGGTTTAGTGTTTCCTAACCGTGCGTTGAAATACAAAAAAATATTTCCGTAATACAGTTTATAATCGTAAAATAACTTGAAATTATTTAAAAAAACTTTTACGTCCGTATTTAGCGTAGATTATGGCTCATCAGCTTGTGATTAGATCGATGACACAGTGTTCGGCACACTGTCAGCAGCACTTTCTCGCCACCTAGTACGAAGATGAAGCCGACAAGCATCGCTTGTTCGCAATTTACAGTGTCTACGAGAATGCTCCGAGGAATTATCCAATACATATTTGTAGCTTTGTGACTCTGTTAATAGCTACATTTATCCCTTACACAACTGCCTTGATGGCAGTAAGGAGTTAGTGTATTTACTGTTATCAATCGCATCTTTCAACAAATAATCATCGATTTCTCCACCATATTCTCTATTTACATTAAACTGTATCCGAAATTGGAAGTTGTCAGCTAAAAGTTTAATTCAGATGGGAGGCCCGCCACTCCATTCATCAAGATGACTAATATCTTTGACTTAAATTATGATTTGTAGGGAATTAATACTTGGTGTTCGGACAAAAATCAAGCGCCGCCCCGTCGGCCTGGAACATAAAAGCAGAGAAGGATGTGAGACGTCGTCAGCCAACAGTACACTGATTAGGACTGCACCACGACATGAGCGGCCCTTATAAGAAGAGCCTCCGCGCTAGCCACGGACTCAGCAGAAGACAAGCCGTGACTTGTGAACACTGTTATTTGCTGCTTGGGAATTGCAAAATATCGAAGGAAATTGAATATTTGCACGTCGCCATTTGCTTTCGACACCTCATTGTATATCCGCTAAGTTATGTATTGTCATTTCAGTTTACTGTTTGAATTGTTGTCTACCTATCCGAGAAAGCAGCTTCCTAGGCACCCTACATTAGACGAGTGGGCCGGGAACGACACTTGGACGACGAGGATTCACAACCAAACCCCACCTCGCGCCCATAAAATTTCCTTTTGTGTCTTAATTCTCTCCTGTTTCTTCTTTGCAAGGGTGTATACTGCATCAACAGTCTCTTATTGTCTTTTTTTTTTTTTTTTTTTTTTTTTTTTGTAGGAGAGCGTTGCAGAAATTTTCGTTGCTTTTGTACTTATTTTTCTTACTTGCCTTGTCTGTTTCTTGCATTTTTCTCTTCCAAATTGCCAACCCCACCTATTCCACCCCCTGCGCAGGCGCCATGCCGACAGTGCTACATGCAACACTGCTGTGGCAGATATTCCAGTTCCACTCTCAGCACATACATACATTGTTCAACACAGTGCCACAGCTACTGGTTAACGCTGCATGAACGACGGAACAAGCAACACCTACAGCCGCTATACCGCCTTTTCGCCAGTTTCATGAACCAGGAGAGGAATGGCTGGAGTGGCTGCAACACTTTGAAGCCAAAGTAATTGCTAGCAACGTAGTAGGTACTGTGAAGAGCGACTACTTTCTGTCAACGGTAGGAAGTGCAGTGTCCAGACTAACGTCGAAACTGTTCCGTAACGCCATCCCGAGTGAACTTTCGTATGACAGGGTTGTAGATTCCGTAACTAAATATTATGATAAGCAATTGAATGTGGTAGCACCTCAGTATCAATTATTCAATTGCAAAACAAAGAAAGGTCAGGACAAACACATCGCGAGTGGGTAACAGATTTGTTGGGTGTGATGAGGAAATGGAAATTCGTATGTGCTTGTGGTGCCTTATATTCAGAGGTTATGTTGCGTGATGTGATCGAGTACAATGTACCTGACGTCAAACTCAGAGAACAGATTTTGAAACAGTTCAATCCATCATTTCAGAAGGTAGTGCAAATACTAGTTCAGTATGATTCGGGTACCCTGTCGGCTGATAAATTTGAGCAGCCAGCCATTTCCAAAGTTGAGTCCTATGCTTGCAACCGGCACTCTCAGCGACAGCCTGCACTTGGCACGCCGCATAAACAACGCTCCACGCCGTGTAAGCAGTTCGCTAAACAGGTGGCTACACAGGCAAACAGAATGGAGTCTGGCCCTGGGTGTTATTCATGGCACAAACACCAAGACTGCTCCTCCTAACAAGCTCGGTGTTACGGCTGTTTCACGAAAGGACATGTACAACCCATCTGTTTGCAACAGATCAAACATCAGAATTCAAACAGCTCACAAAAGTCTAGCCACAAGGCAACGTTATTGATGCAATATATTCCAAGTCTGCTACAGGCATTAGAAAAATTATCAAGCGTGCACTTTCTTCATTGATACACCAGTCCAATCAACTTTTTGTTCAGCTGCTTCTTTGTGGGAAATGTGGGAAATTTCAGTTCGACACGGGTGCCTCTGTCACACCGCTAAATCGTCACACATATGAACAGTTAGGTTCCGCATGCCTGTCTAAAACTAGCACGCTACTGACGGCTTATTATGGACAAGACATTCCCACTGTCGGAAAATGTGCTTTGCCTCTCATGTATAGCTCTCATATGTGAACAGTGACTTTTACAGTGCTACATTCGCGCGATTGTGAGAACATATGAGTTTGGCCTTGATTCATTGGATTTGTTTGGCTTTCACATTCAGGGCAACGTGATGTCAATGTTTGCATTCCGTGCACAAAAGGGTGTAGCCAGCTTGCTAAAAGAATTCTCAGAATTCTTTTCTGGAAATTTAGGCAAGGCTAACAATTTTCTTGTACATATTACTTTGAAAGACAACGCTCAGCCACAATTTTGCCGCGCCAGAACTGTTCCCATTGCATGCAGGACAATGTCGCGGCTGAACGTAAAGAATTGCAAGATAGCAGAGCTCTTGCGCCCATACAAGCTAGTCAGTGGGCATGTCCACTGGTTTTGGTCCCCAAACCTTCAGATCACATTTGACTCTGTATCACCCCATAAACTGTGATTGATACTTACACATTGCTACGCCCTGAGGATCTCATGGGCAAATTAGTCGCTGGTAGCTACTTTTCCCAAATTCATTTGCGCAACGCATACCTTCAAATACCACTCCATGAAAAATTTGTAAAAGTGTGTGTAGTAAATATTCATTTGGGATTGTTTAAATGTTTGCGTTCGCCTTTTGGCAGTGCTTCCGCCCTGCCATTTTCCAACGGTATTTGTAGCTGACCGCTCACGTACTAAACTGTCCAAACTATTCAAAAAAAATGGTTCAAGTGGCTCTGAGAACTATGGGACTTAACAGCTCTGCTCATCAGTCCCCTAGAACTTAGAACTACTTAAACCTAACTAACCTAAGGACATCACACACATCCATGCCCGAGGCAGGATTGGAACCTGCGACCGTCAAACTATTCGGATGATATTGTCGTTGCAGGTCGTAAACCTGAGGAACATCTTGCAAATTTGCATGCTTTGTTTTGTGTATTATCTGATGCACGATTTAATTGTAGACTGGGCAACAGATTTTTTTAAACCTGAGTTGCAGTATCTTGATTATGTCATAAACAGTCAAGGTACACATACTCTTCAGTCACATTTGTTAGCTATACGAGATTTTCCTTTCCTCGCAATGTCACAGAATTGCAGTCAGTCTTAAGGAAAAAAGCAACTTGGCGCTCATCTTTCGAAACAAAGGGGAAATTTTTGCAACGCAAGCTATACAATGGAGTGGCGATCTGTGTCGCATTCGGTATGAACCGAATGCGACACAAATCGCCACTCCATTGTATAGCTTGCGTTGCAAAAATTTCCCCTTTGTTTGGACAGACGAGCACCAAGTTCTTTTTCAGAAGTTTAAAGTTGCATTACTCAGTGATCGCTGCTTAGTTCACTTTGAGCCTGACAAACCAGTTGTATTGATAGGTGACGCTTCTTCTTACGCCATCGCTGCAGTGATTTCGCACAGAATTGATGATAAAGACAGGCCTATCGCTTTCGCGTCAAAAGCGTTGTCCAAAGCTCAGTGTAACGAATCACAAATTGACAAGGAGGCTTTGGTTATTGTTCATGGTGTCACCAGATTTCACCAATATTTGTATGGTAGAAAATTCTACTTAGAAACAGATCACAAGCCTCTGCAGTCCTTGTTTCATCCGATGAAACCGGTTCCTGTACGAACTGCTCAAAAATTGCTAAGATGGTCTTTGTTGTTGTCTCAACACCAGTACCCGATTGTGTATAGTCCGACAGCTAAACACGGTAATACGGACGCACTTTCACGTCTTCCGATTGGCCCTGACACAGACTTAGACCTTCTGCTGTATCTTCTTGTCACATCGATACTCAGGATTCTGAACTGCTGCGATCTTTTCCATTGAACTGTAGGAAAACTGCACAGACCACGGAAGCTGATTCATATTTGAACTTTGTGGTAACATAAGTTGACACATCTTGACCTCGTTCCTTGCATAGCACAAAGAACTCGGTAGTGCTCCGATACCTTGCATATCGACAAACCTCGCTGTACAGGAAGATTGTAAGCAGCCTGTTTCTATGTTTGTATATCGACAGCGCTATAGAGTGTATTAATATCGCCGACAGGGCTCTGCGCCCTCGGCAAGAGATAATGTGGTTGGAAGGTCTAGCAGTTAGCGAGAGGTTAGAGAAAGATTTGGACATGATTTTCTTAGCAGAGACTCAGTGTTGGTTGGACATGCATTGTAAAATGACGATGGCTGTACTCGGTAATGTTTGGGTAGTGGAATTATTGACAACTATATAATTTTTGGAACTGCATGTCACACGATTAAGGTAAAAATCTTCTAAATGCATTGCTTGCTCGTCAAGAAAATCTTTTTTTTTGCTAGCCATATGCCTCCTAGTAGATACAATCTATAATATACCTATCTATTTATTTAGATGGTTGTAGATACTGCTTGCTGCAATTGCTGTAGTTCATGTTATTAATATTTTCTGTAAGGTAAGCGACCTATGAAAAAGTATGGAATATTGTTTGGAGTCCTTGCAAATTCAGGGCCATTCTTTTGTGTTAATTATTTGAAGCCATGTTTTCACTGTCTAACAGTCAGATTGTGTTAGGCTTCTATTTTGTGGGTAATAAATGAATAGGTTAGGTTTGAGTTGTCTTTGTCAGGGAAAATTCTGTAGGTCATTGTTTTAAATGACAAAAATAAGTAAAGACATAGATCCACCCAGTAAACAGACAGTAGTTCCACTCAGTCAGTTCTTGCCCAAAATAACAGTGGACAGTTACGTATGTTGATCCCTAAAGCTTTGCAAAAAGAAGTGCTGCAGTTACAGCACCAAGGACAGCAGAGGTTGTTTGAACGAAACAGTTAGCGCGTCGACACTGTACTTGGCAGCGTATGGACACCCAAACAGAACAGATGACGTCGCAGTGACACTCAAATACGGAACATCAGTCCGCTTCGAAACAAAAATTCTCTGCTTGGCTAGTCGCAGGCACCATGGCGACGTCTAAACATTAACTTAGTGGGACCCTTTTGGAACACTGTTTGGTTGAGTGTGATTGACTCGTACAGCAAGTTTCCTTTTGATGTGGCAATGAACTCCAAAATTCACGTGTTAAAACTTTGTGCTCGACTGAGACTCGAACTAGGGGAAATTTGCCTTTCGCGGGCAAGTGCTCTACCATCTGAGCAACGCAAGCACGACTTTCGACCTGTCCTTACCGCTTTCCTTCTGCTAGTGCCTCGTCTCCTACTTTCCAAACCTTACAGAAGCTCTCCATAGAACCTTGCAGAACTGGCAGTCCAGAAAGAAAGGAAATTGTTGAGACATGGCTCAGGCACAGCCTAGGGGATGTTTCCTGAATGAGATTTTCACTCTTCAGCGGAGTGTGCGCTGATATGAAACTTCCTGGCAGACTAAAACTGTGTAGCGGACCGAGAGTGGAGCTCAGGACCTTTGACTTTCGCGGGCAAGTGCTCTACCGTCTACCATCTACCGTCTACATATCAGTGAACACTCCACTGCAGATTAAAAGTCTCATTCTGGAAAGATCGCCCAGGCTGTGGCTAAGGCATGTCTCCGCAATATCCTTTCTTTCAGGAGTGCTAGTTCTACGACGTTCGCAGGAGAGCTTCTGTAAAGTTTGTAAGGTAGGAGACGAGGTACTGGCCGAGGTAAAGCTGCGAGGACGGGGCGTGAGTCGTGCTTGGGTAGCTCAGATGGTAGAGCACTTGCCCGCGAAAGCAAAGGCCCCGAAATCGAGTGTCGGCCCGGCACACACTTTTAATCTGCCAGGAAGTTTATCCGGCCGCGGTGGCCGAGCGGTTCTATACCCTTCAGTCCGGAACCGCGCGACTGCTACAGTCGCAGGTTCGAATCCTGCGTCGGGCAGGGATGTGTGTTATGTCCTTAGTCAGGTTGAAGTATTTACAAGTTGTAGGGGAATGATAACCTCAGATGTTAAGCACCATATTGCTCAGAGCCATGTAAACCAGGAAGTTTATATCAGCGGACACTCCGCTGCAGAGTGAAAATCTCATTCTGGGAACTTCCCCCAGGCTGTAGCTAGGCCATGTCTCCGCAATATCCTTTCTTTCAGGAGTGCTAATTCTGCAAGTTTCGCTGGAGAGCTTCGGTAATATTTGGAAGGTAGGAAAGGAGGTAGTGGCAGAAGTACCACTGTGAGGAGAGGACATGAGCAGTGCTTGGGTAGATCAGTTCCTCAGTCCGGCTTTCGCCGCCGTGCAGTGCGGACGTGTTGTTGTTTCGCCTGCAGAGCGCGCGCGCTCGCTGTTGTTCACGTTTCAGCGGCCGTCACTTACGTGTCGCTTATGTGCACTAGAACCATGGCCAACTGTTTTATAAAATCAACACTACGATTCAACTTCTGCAACGACTACGCACGACCAAAGGCCTTGGAGGTGGAACGCTTCCTACGCGTCGTTGCTAAGATCCAATCCTCCGACATCTTTGGCTTCCATTTGTTCATATTGAGCAGTACGGTGTACGTCAAAGTCGTCAACGACGCGGTATGTGAAAGAACACTTCGTGACACCCAGCATGGATTGCGCTTTTGCCATGCCGACGGTAATGTCGGAGCGGTCACTGTCGACCATGCCGGCTTGGGAATGCGCACCATACGAGTTTTCGAACTCCCGTTCGAGCTCCCGGCGGAAGATTTTATCGCGGCTTTTCGCCCATATGGAACCGTACATGGCCACACGACCGAACGCTGTGCGCAATTCCACACGTACCCCGTTCTTAACGGTGTACGGCAGATCACCATCGATCTCCATCGTCATGTGTCATCTTACCTGCAAATTAGTGGGAGCCGCGCGGTTGTCATATACGACGGCCATCGCAAGACCTGTTCCGGGTGCGGCAAAGAAGGCCACCTCAGATCTGAGTGTCTTCAGCGACTAATCACTCAATTGCCAGCCGCTACCGTGGCACCTGCAGCTCCGACGACTGTTTTACCGATCACCTACGCGTCGGCGCTCTCTTCTCCTCCCACCGGCCGCCAGCCGTCGGACCATGTATCGGTGACCCTTCCGACCCGACGAGACCTCGGAGAACCTACACGACGATACGAATGACGAGAACATGAGGCCGACTGTGGCTGTGTCGATGCCTACCCTACTGGCTCGCCCAGGTGCTCCTGCACCAAATGCCTCCACCGTAGCGACTGCCGCCGAGACGTCCTCCGCCCCTACGACCATAATGGAACGTACCACCATCACAACGACAGCGCTTTCAATGGTGTGGAATGAGGACGTCGATGAGGACCTGGACCACACGCTGGGAACAGTGTTACCCCAGACGGAAGCATCGTTACGCCGCTGATAACGCCGTCATGTGGCGTACGGCACGACTCGCCGTTGCCTCGCCCCTCTTCATCCTCCGAACCCACCGAACCTCTCGAATAGCGACGCTCAACACTAATACCATTAGCTCACCTGTGAAACTTCAACTGCTGCGAGAGATGACGTCGACATTGCACTACTACCGGAAGTACACTTGGCTTGACTTCCAGACGTCGCGGGATATAACACTTATCCTTCTCCTGGTGACCACCTGGGACGCGGCGTAGCAATCTACGCCAGAGAAGGTATTCCAGTGGCCGATATCACATACCTTCCATCTGCCAGAGGCATGGCAGTCACCGTCATGGCGACGCGTATCGTCAACATTTACACTCCGTCAGGCTCCAACCGCAGACGCGACAGGGCACTCTTCTACTCAGAAGAAATCGCTCCTTTGTTTCTTGGACGCAGCAACCATTAATTGCTTGGGGGTGATTTTAATTGTCTTACACTCTAAAGATCAAGTGCCCCCCTACAACACCTGTCAAGAACTGCGTCTTGTCGTCCGAGATCTGTTGCTCCGCGACACTTGGGAAGTTCAGCACGGCAACGCGCCTGGACACCCTTACCAGACGAGTTACTCCGCGAGCCGCCTTGATAGAATTTACGTCTCTCGGGAACTCACATCTGCAGTTCTGCAGGTGCATAACTTTGGCCCCTGGCCTTTTCGGACCACTGCTCCTACATCTGCAACATTCTCTTCCCCAAGCAAGTTTCGGCGTGCACTCCAAACCATCCGCACGACGGTGCGACAGAATCTTCTCCGATGACTCGATTCTTCACAACGTGTCCTATACCTCAATGAACATGGGGCGTCCAGAATGGTCCACATCGCACAGGTCCTCCCGCTGCCACCAACTATTGGACGCTGCTTCCAGGCTGCCTTCGGATACTTTCTTACGGACGGTAAGCTTTAAGGTCCGCTAGGATACGCTCACCGTTCCCCCGCGAGCGGGAGGCCTCGGCCTTGTCAATGTGCGACTCCGAGCGGCGTCCTTGTACATGCCCACCATGCACAAGCAGTGGCGCGGGGGCACCTCCATTACGCGCAACTTGCTGGAAATTCTTGTGCTCGCGACCATAACCCCATCAGTACCAGTCGGGCACATGAATAACCATCTGACGCACATTTCTGATTTCATCGCCTACTTCAGTTATGATCACTCACTTACCGACCACTCGCTCTCCTCGACCTAAGGATTTTTACACCCCACTGATTCGTTCCATATCCAGCAACAATATCAAACTCGGACATCCGTCCAATCGGTGACCCACGGTTTGGCGTCATATCCACCAGCCTTTTCTTCCCTCCAACGTCCGGGCAACATGGCACCAAGTCGTGAATGAAAAATTCGCTACAAATCATCGTCTTCACGCCATCGGACTAACGGACTCCCCACTTTGTTCCATTTGACACCTCGTGGATGACGATGTCCATCAAATGACTTGTGCTGCCACAAGTGACGTCTGGAAACTTGCCCGACAGTTCGTTGCCTGTTACCTACGCGTTCCCCTGGACTCGATTTACCCATGGACTTTTATCCATCGTGAGAATACTTATTTCCCCGCCACCAAAAATGAGCCGATTGTATGGGTCAATGGATGGACGATCACCTACATGTATAATGATGGCGACAAATCACGCCTTGATTTCTGGCAGTACTTACAAACCATCCACAGTGAAGTCGAACACCGACCGCGCTACCGCGCCTTTTTCGCCAGTTACCTACATGCGACCTTTACGTAATCCCCGCTCAGTTGGATGGTGTCACACGCCGACAGCACTCCCGCCCTTCCTGCTGAGATCTGAGACTCCCCGCGCTACTTTCTATGTTGTAACCCACAGTGGAGTAGGCGCATGGACACGCGCCTCCTTTCTTTTATGCACTATACCAGAACACACTGGTTTTTCCCTCACTGCACTGTATATTGCTTCACACCTCTTAGCTTACATCAGTAATATTATTCTTTTTTTCCTACACCTTGTTCATAAGAAAAAAAAATGCTCGCCTTTTACGAGTATAATGTCTTGGGTTATTTTCGCCGGAAGGATGGCATTTCTGTTGTATTTAAGTTTGTATCAGTAAAGATCCTTTGTTCATTTACCCTGTTCCTGGTAAAAAAAAATACTAATAAAATAAAATAAAAATAAATCTAAAAGCTCCTTTGAAGGAGTCTTGCTGACTGTAACGTTTTTACCCCTTCTGTGAAAGAGCTACAAGCAGTCAGATCACACATCTATAAGGAAATCGCAAGAAAATACTTTCGGCTCATAGTGCAATGGTGGAAAACATACAATGCTGCACAACAGGTAACTCCTCTTTCCGCTGCTGACAAGCAAATAAAAAAAATAATAATAAATAAACAAAAGAAGAAAACATTTTTAAAAAAGTTGGTAGAGCGCTTGCCCGCGAAAGGCAAATGTCCCGAGCTCCAGTCTCGGTCCGGCACACAGTCTTAATCTGCCAGGAAGTTTCATATCGGCGCACACTCCGCTGCAGAGTGAAAATCTCATTCTGGAATTCAAATGTTTTCCTCTATTTTTTTGTCTCGAAGATTTACCTCATGTCCTTATGTCCGACAATAGCCCTCAGTTCATGTCACATGAATTTGAAATATCTGTGAACGCAATGGCACACAGCAGCTAACTAGTGCACCGCTCCACCCACGGTCAAATGGCGAAGCGCAACGTTTTGTCAAGCAGGAGGTGGCCGAGCTCCGTTCCGCACACACCAGGGGTAAAGCACTGCAACTGTTTCTCGCCTCCTATTGTTTGCATGCACGAGATGGACCATCGCCGGCGGAACTGCTTCACGCCGCCGCCACCGGACACTGCTTACCTGCTCCACCCTCTTCAGCATCCGGCGCAGGAGGAAGACCGCAAGTATCGCTTTGTGATACAGGATATTGTCTTCTATAAGATTTTTAGCGGAAGCAGACGATGGGTGCGAGGCCACATCGCCCGTCGACTTGACGCTTGCATGTATCTCATCTCAGGTACAGACAGCTTGTAGCACCAGCATCACAATAAAATTCACTTCTGTCATGTGCACGGTGATCCCTCTGTGTCTTCCCCCAGATTCATGGGTACCGAGGATAGCGCGGCCTTCGGAGCCAACCGCCAGAGGGCGTCACCACGAAAGCGCGAGACGATCCCACGGAGGCGGAGCCTTCGCCTCCTCCGCCTCCTCCCGTTCTACCGATGGCTCTGGACCCGACCACACAGCAGCAGCCGACACCTTCACCATCTGCTTACTGATCTCCGGGGATGGACGTGTACCCTTCTGGTCATTTTCCGGGGGCCATTTCCGCCAGAGCGAAGGCCAGATGGCGGTGTACGACCAGAAGATTGTCGTCCCCTGCTGCCACAACGTCTGGTCCAATGCAGCTCCCTCCTGCTGCTGTCCCTCACTGTTGTCACGCTCCCTATACGACGACTGTCCATCCCTTTTGAGGGGAATGGGGAGGGGGGGGGGGAAGAGGAATACACGTCGGCCTTGAACGTAACAGCAGAGAAGCCTGTGAGGCGACGTCAGCCAAAAGTACACTGACTAGCACCGCACATCCACGGGATCGTCCCCGATAGGAAGAGAATACAAGCGCCGCTCTGCGCTAGCCGCAACCTCACCAGAAGACAAGCGACTTGTCAACAGTATTACTTGCTTGCAAGGAAATTACATAATAGAAGTTACAGTAAGGAAGCCACGCGTGAAGCGTTCAGTGAATTCGAAAGTAAAATTCTATGTACCGACTTGACAGAAAATCCTAGGAAGTTCTTGTCTTACGTTAAATCAGTAAGTGGATCGTGACAGCATATCTAGACACTCTGGGATGATGATGGCACTGAAACAGAGGATGACACGCCTAAAGCTTAAATACTAAACACCTTTTTCCAAAGCTGTTTCACAGAGGAAGACCGCACTGCAGTTCCTTCTCTAAATCCTTTCACGAACGAAAAAATGGCTGACTTCGAAATAAATGTCCAAGGAATAGAAAAGAAACTGAAATCACTCAACAGAGGAAAGTCCACTGGACCTGATGGGATACCAATTCGATTCTACACAGAGGACGCCCCCCTTCTAACAGCCTTGTACCGCAAGTCTCTAGAGGAACGAAAGGATCTGAATGATTGAAAAAGAGCACAGATATTCCCAGTTTTCAAGAAGGGTCGCCGAGAATATGCCCAAAACGATAGGTCTATATCTCTGACATCGATCTGTTGTAGAATTTTACAACAGGTTTTTTGCTCGCGTATCACGTTACTTCTGGAAACCCAGAATCTACTCTGTAGGAATCAATATACATTCCGGAACAGCGATCGTGTGAGACCCAATTCGCTTTATTTGTTCATTAGACCCAGATAATATTAGATACAGGCTCGCTGGTAGATGCCATTTTCCTTGACTTCCGGAAGGCGTTCGATACAGTTCCGCACTGTCGCCTGATAAACAAAGTAAGAGCTTACGGAATATCAGGCCACCTGTGTGCATGGATTGAAGAGTTTTTAGAGAATAGAACATAGTATGTTGTTCTCAATGGAGAGACGTCTACAGACGTTAAAGTAAACTCTGGTGTCCCACAGGGGAGTGTTATGGGACCATTGCTTTTCACAATATAAATAAAGGACCTATTAGATAGTGTCAGATGTTCCGTGTTGCTTTTCGCGGATGATGCTGTAGTATACAGAGAAGTTTCAGCATTAGAAAATTGCAGTGAAATGCAGGAAGATCTGCAGCGGATAAGCACTTGGTGCAGGGAGTGGCAACTGACCCTCAACGTAGACAAATGTAATGTGTTGCGAATACATAGAAAGAAGGATCCTTTATTGTATGATTCTATGATAGCGGAACAAACACTAGTAGCAGTTACTTCTATAAAATATCTGGGAGTATGCGTTCGGAGCGATTTGATGTGAAATGATCATATAAAATTTACGGTTGGTGAGGCGGGTGCCAGGTTGAGATTCATTGGGAGAGTCCTTAGAAAATGTAGTCCATCAACAAAGGATGTTGCTCACAAAACACTCGTTCGACCTATACTTCAGTATTGCTCATCAGTGTGGGATCCGTACCAGGTCGGAAGATAAAAAGAAGAGCGGCGCGTTTCGTCGCATGGTTATTTGGAAAGCGTGATGGAGGTGCTTAGCAAACTCAAGTGGCAGACTCTGCAAGAGAGGCGCTCTTCTTCGCGGTGTAGCTGGCTGTCCAGGTTTCGAGAGGGTGCGTTTCTGGATGAGGTATCGAATATATTGCTTCCCCCTACTTATACCTCCCGAGGAGATCACGAATGTAAAATTAGAGAGATTCGAGTGCGCACGGAGGCTTTCCGGCTGTCCTTCTTCCCGCGAACCATACGCGACTGGAACAGGAAAGGGAGGTAATGACAGTGGCACGTAATGTGCCCTGCGCCACACGCCGTTGGGTGGCTTGCGGAATATATATGTAGATGTAAATGTAGTACCGCTAAGATAAGTATTGTCAATTCAATTTACTGTAACAAACTTCATTAATCTGTTTCACTTGTTTTCTAGGTAACCGAGAAAACAGCTTCCTAGACACCGTATATTAGACGACACGACACTCAGTATCAGATCTTTTACCAAGACTGTCTGTTAATTTAGAGAGGATACAACAAAAACAGCATTAAGATAAATAAATTCTGGTAAAGCTGCTCCTTGAACAAACATTTCCAAAATGCACGAACGGAAAACAGCTAAGAGGGAATCATGTCTGTACAAAGCCTGTACTGAGTGCTGTGAAGTATTACGTGGTTACTAATGTTTCAAGAAGGAAGCTACCCTCACTGTATACCGCCTTTTATTTGCAGTGATTGGAAGAGGCCTCTTTCTTCGACTTTGATGCAGACAGGGCTGTGAAAAGCGTGATGAGAGCAAGGAGAGTGCCTGACGTGATTAATATTTCTCCTCTTCAATGTAAGAACTGCTTTTCAGATCGAAAAATTAGTCTGAGAGCCATTATTCGGTCCTTTCAAAAAGGAGAAGGCCCTCGAAATCGTACGATGAAAGGACTGAAGGGAGCTCAAAAGAAGCGTGCAACCGAAGACCTAATTCGGCCGGCCACTTCCGATACTATTGAGCGCTACGTGGTGAGAACACTAACACAAACAGTTAGCTCTATGAACCGCGGGAGCCAATTCTAATATCTGTCTCTGTTTAATATATTCATCTGTGGAAAGTGAATTACTCGCTTTTTCAGTATCCTACTCGTTGAAGAACTGGCTACTGATTGATACGACACAGCACCTAAATACTAAGTTGAGTTGAATTTGATTTAGGGCAGTAACGCACAAAATAAAATGTTAAGATATTATCAATCGAAGTCCAGAAATACGCTATCAAAAACAGCTTGTTGTAGGTCTGTATTCGTCTATAGAAGCAGAAATAACATTTTCCGGCGTTGTTCACCCTTCAGTGATTATGTATACTCAGTTTTCTAAAGTACGCTCGCTGCACTTAATAATTTCCCTCTTGTTCCTTCTACGTGAGTGAAAATACTGATAAATGCTGCGTACTCGAGAAAATTAACGAGTTACTGTAGTCTTGGACGCATGAAAAGGCTTTCGGTTCGTTTCGCTCCCATCATCGCTATTTTGATTAGCCCCGATGTCTTTTATGAGGTGAAAATTTGAGCTGCAGATAACATGTAACGACTAATGAGAGTTCATACATTACTGATTTTCTTGCGTCATGTTTTAACGCACATTTTATTTTGTATGATTAAAAGTAGCCGTTCCTAGAGGAAAGAGAAAATACTACCAATTACGGAAATTGCTCTTAACAGTATATTGAATTTGTGTTCGAAGTTCCCAGAGAACATATCTAAAACTAATGAAAACCAATATTGTCGTTCGAGCGAAATCAATACAAATCTTTCCCTTTACTCACAGAAAACAGAGGAACATGACATCGGTATTTCTTTATTCCTTTTCAGACGGAAAAAAATGTTCCACCCTCATTGAATTAATTTGTGCTGTAATATTTTCTGAAAGGGACGCATAGATCTCTCGATTTAAAAAAGGAATTCATCTATAGCTTTCTATCCAAATATGTCACTATTAGAAGAACGAGATTTGAAAACGTGTAAATAATAACACAGCTTGCAATCTCTATGCGTTTATTGTTTCTGATAGTGTATGGGAGAAAAACCAATAACTATCGGCTGGAGAAAGATTTCTAATCTTACGTAACCTAACGTAACAGTATGACAGTATTAACATTTTAACTGCTCTGATACAGTCTTCAAGGAAGGTCGTAGTAAACTGAGTAAAGGTCATTATTTGTATTTTGGCGTTCTTACTGGTTAGTTTTCAGACTGTTCCGTAAATTATGAATAAAAAATGTAGCACTTTAAAGCGATAACGCCGTCTCATACAAAGCTATTGAAGTCAGGATGCATTATTTTAAGGGTAAGTTAAAAGAGATGGTTTGGGATGAGGCACACACTATGTGATAAAAAGTATCCGGACACTCTCAGAAACAAACGTTTTTGATATTATATGCATTATTATGCGACCTATTGCCAGGTACTTCACATCAGCGACCTCAATAGTCGTCAGACATTCTGAGAGAGCTGCTCCGCGGAACTCACAAACTTCCAACGTGGTCAGGTGACTGCCTGCACGCGAGATTGCTACAATCCTAAACATTCCGAGGTCCTCTGTTTCCGATGTGATACTGAAGTGAAATCGTGAAGGGACACGTACAGCGTTTGTTGACTGACAGAAACCGCTGATAGTTGGAGAGGGTCGTAATGTGTAATAGGCAGACATACTTCCAGACAAACACACAGGAATCAAGCTGCATCAGAATCCACTGAAAATACTATGACAGTTCGGCAGGACGTGAGATAACTTGGACTTCATGGTCGAATGGCTGTTCATAAGCCACATATCACGCCTATGACGCCAGTAAATACCAAAAGACGCGTTGCTTCGTGTAAGGAGCTTAAAAATTGAACGATTAAACAGTGGAAGAACGTTGTGAAGAGTGATGAATCACGGTACACAATGTGGCGATCCCATGGCAGTGTGTTGGTATGGCGAATTGGCGGTGAAAATCATCTGCCAGAGTGTGTAGTGCCAACAGGAAAATTAGGAGGTGGTGGTGTTATGGTATGGTCGTGTTTTTCATGGAGGGAGATTGCACTCCCTATTGTTTTGCGTCCTACTATCACTACACAGGCCTATTTTAATGTTTTGATCACCTCCTTTCTTCCCATTGTTGAAGAGGAATTCGGGGATGGCGACTACATCTTTCAACACGATTGAGCTCCTGTTAACAATGCATGGCCTGTGTCGGAGTAGCTGAAAGCCTTCTACTTACGTTTCAAATCTAGACTTTAATAATAAAATGGGAAGGTACTGTTAATCAGAACTCATGCAGAAGTTGTGATCTAAATAACAATAGATTTATTCATATTTAACAAGACAACAAAAATGACTAAAGAAACGTCACACAGACATATTTATTTGACAAACGCTTTCTGAATGAAGCGATGGATTTCCACAATCTATTAATGGCTCGCACCCGAAAAATGCAAGTACGCGGTCTCGCGTTCGATTAATTCGGAACACAGGCACTTTCCTACGAGCCTCTAAAACCCCGGTGGATTCCAGTGTGCAGGTGGACCCGTTTGCTGGTGTGTAAAACCACTTTGACTCCGTGCCACGACTATGCATGGCAGAATAAGTCAAATGCTTAGACGGCCGACTCAAGACAAATAAGTACACCAACGCATCACTGACTTCGTGCGTAGTGTTAGAAGCAGTAACTCTGGCGGTTGAGAAGGTGACTGGCGCAGGCTGTATATGGCACCCTAGCAAACGAATAAGTCTCACCGTTTAGGTAGAGAAATGCAGTTCTTTACTGGCGAAGCGCCAGTACAAGAGTGAGCGTTTCTTTCTCTCCGCTTTTCTCCTCAGCTCGGTAGCAAGGCATATTTACATCTTAGGCTTTCTTCACTTTAGCACAATTCAATCACGAGTTGAAGCGTGGCATTCGAAGGTAGTAGAGAGCCCTTTGGTCTGCATACACTGATTTCACCAATCAGAGATTTTCAAGTTAATTTGGATAAAAGGAAAATAGATTCAGCTTCGCGGCCTCTTTCCCGTGCATTTACGCTGTGTTTTTTGCTAACAACATTACCAAGATGGAACCACATCTGTCCATATAAAGCTTGTTATCTCCCCTGTTGTGTCCATTTCAAAGATTCCAAAGAACGGCCATAAACTCGCTAAAGATTTGTGCTTTCACAAATATGTTTCGTAACAGAGTCTTGACGTCTGGATGCCAGTGACCTGTCACGCGCAAATCAGTTGTTTTGTCAGCTTTCTGCCTAATAAGGGCTCATCCTCTGCTTTATTGCTGGTCTACAATGCGGCGGCCATTACAGCGACGACTTCCCAACGCTGGTCACTCTACCCCGTACGCTTCTGCCTCCCGACCAACGTCAACCAACGAGCCTGCACAATGAGACCGCAGAACTCGGCCATCCGGAAATGCTTCCACCCATATTCCGCAAAAAAAAAAAGAAAAAAACGCGCTTGCCTCGGCGCACCATCGCCGTGATGCTGTACCGCAGTCAATTAAATCAGCACAAAGTTTACTGTTATTCCCTTTCTAGAGCACGCAAGCAAGCGCAGTAACTACTGCCCACCATTTCATCAAGATGTATGAAGTCAAATCGCTATAAAGATCACATTACCTAACAACATGAAGCGACAGAATCAGAAGTGAGAGGGCCCTGCAATCTCTCATGGTTACACGACAATAACATCCCTGTAATGGGCTGGCCTACAGAGGTCTGACCTAAATCCAATAGAACACCTTTGGGATGTTTTAGAACGCCGAATTCATGCCAGGCCTCACCGAGCAACATCGATACCTCTCCTCGGTGCAGTACCCCATGAAGAATTGGCTGTCATACCCCAAGAAATTCCAGCACCTGAATGAACGTATGCCTGCAAGAGTGAAAGCTGTCATCGAGGCTAAGGGTGGGCCAACACCATACTGAATTCCAGCATTATCATTTTCACCCAGGTCCCTGGATACTTTTGATTACATAGTGTGTTGTGCCATGGTAGGTACGTGTCAATATTCGAAAGTACATGTCCTAACAAGTTAACCAGAAGACCCATTCGAGAAGTAAGCCATGTACAATTAAGGGAATTAAAATGTCATGTAAGAGGAAGAGGGAAATATGTTTAAAGGTCAGAGTAAGTCGGTATCTGACTCTGCTTCCATGCTATAAATATACTTTATTTATTTTAAGGAAAGTCATTAAAATGTCCAGATGTATGTTCATTGTGACAGAACTAAATAAAAAATCAACATTAAAATTATGTGGCAAATTGTCAAATGGGAGACAGGACAGCCAGTCAGTGTATAATGTACTACAACAATTAAAATAAATGACCATAACACCAACGCCTCCGATGACGTTCGCCGGGCATTCGCCATACCTACACCCTGCCATCGGATAGCCACACTGAGTACCGTGATTCGTCACTCCACACAACATTTACTCCACTGTTCAGTCATCCAAAGTCTACGCTCCTTGCACCAGACGAGGCATTTGCTGACTAATGAGAAGCCTCTCTACCATGAAATCCAAGTTTTCTCACCTTCCACAAAACTGTCATGGTGCTTGCAGCGGATCCTGACGCAGTTTGGAATTCCTGTGAGATGGTCTTAATAGGTGTCTACTTATTACACATTACGAACCTTTTCAACTGTTAGCGGTCTCTGTCAGTCAACAGACGAGGTCACCCTATACGCTTTTGTGCTGTAGGAGCCCCTTGACGTTTCCACTTCACTATCACATCAGAAACTGTGGACGAAGGGATGTTTATAAGTGTGGAAATCTATCGTATTGACGTTTGACGCAAGTGACACAAATAACCTGAACACGTTCGAAGTCAATGAGTTTCACGGAGCGCCCCATTCTGCTCTCTTACGGTGTATAATAACTACTAAGGTCGCTGATATGGAGTAGGTGGCAGTAGGTGGCAGCACAATGCACCTAACATGATAAATGTATATCATTGGGGGTGCCCGGAAACTTTTGATCACATAGTGTATATGGTCCCCTGGTTGTGGAAAAAATTTAACCATTGAATTCTGTCAGACGATTAGGCCATTTCTGTCACATATTTTGATATTCACAATCTCACGCAGCGAAGACCTATCTGGCAGGGAGCACAATCTCACCAGGCAAGTAACGGCCAAATCCAAATAAGTTTAATTATATTTACATCACATAAAAATACTTTTTTGTGAAACTTCCTGGCAGATTAAAACTGTGTGCCGGACCGAGACTCTAACTCGGGACCTCTGCCTTTCGCGGGCAAGTGCTCTACCAACTGAGCTACCCAGGCAAAACTCACGCCCTATCCTCACAGCTTTACTTGTGCCACTGTCTCGTCTCCTACCTTCCCAACTTTACAGAAGCTGTCCTGCGAACCTTGCAGAACTAGCAGTCCTGAAAGAAAGGATATTGCGGAGACATGGCTTAGCCACAGCCTGGGGGATGTTTCCAGAATGAGATTATCACTCTGCAGCGGCGTTTGCGCTGATACGAAACTTCCTGGCAGATTAAAACTGTGTGCCGGACCGAGAGTCGAACTCGGGACCTTTGCCATTCGCGGGCCGGTGCTCTACCATCTGAGCTACCGAAGCACGACTCACGCCCGGTACGCACAGCTTTACTTCTGCCAGTATCCGTCTCCTACCTTCCAAACCTTACAGAAGCTCTCTTGCGAACCTTGCACAACTAGCACTCCTGGAAGAAAGAATATTGCGGAGACATGTCTTAGCCACAGCCTGGGGATGTTTCCAGAATGAGATACTTTTTTCTGATTTGTTGTCAGTCTCTATGTCAGACTGTAGGGTCTACTGTCTTTTACTGGTATCAAAGACTTAGGCTTCTAAGTGAGTGAAATCATATGATTCAGTTATTTATGTCACACGCCTTGGTAATTGAAAACTCTTCCAAAACCTATAGACGAACTATTTATATACATAGAATAATGATGTTCGTACTGAACCCCCAGAGCGCAAGTATTACACTCAGGCGCCAGGCTTTCCTTTCCTTGAATTTCATTTTGTTATTGAAAAGGTATAAGACATGGTTTTTGTTGACAACATTGCCACTACCGCTGTTGTACTTCTGTACCTGTATTATTATACCCAAAAAGTAGTGCCTCAGTATTAATGACACTTCATATAGAACTTACAACCATTTGGTTCCCTATTATGGCGCTTACAATGTTCTTTTGTTTGAGTCATCAATCTTCTGGCTGCTTTTATATGGATCGCCACAATTTCCCCTCCTGTGCCAACCTCTTGATCTCTGGGTAGCACGTGCAACATACGCCCTCTGTTATCTGCTGGATATATTCCAATCTCTGCGTTCCTCTACAGTTTTCGCCTACTACAACAACCTCTAGTACCACAGAAGTGATTCCTTGATATCTTAATAGGTGCTCTATCATCCTGCCCTTCTCCTTGTCAACTTTTCCCACACGTTCCTCGACTGTCCAATTCTGTGCAGAATCTCCCCACTCCTTACCTTGTCAGTCCCTCTAATTTTAAAAATTCGTCTAAATCACCACATTTCAAATCCTTCGATTCCCTTCTGTTCCGGTTTTCCCACAGTCCATGTTTCACTACCATAGAATACTCTTCTCCAAACGTACATTCTCAGATATTTCTTCCTCAAATTATGAGCATAGTAAATTATTTATTTTATACTGTTTTTCATTAGTTTTTGTAGTGATTGGATTAGCCTGTCATTCACATAAATTTTCTCAGCATGTTATAGTCTTAGGTGGAGATTTCAATTTACCAGATATAGACTGGGACACTCAGATGTTTATGACGGGTGGTAGGGACAGAGCATCAAGTGACATTATACTGAGTCCACTATCCGAAAATTACCTTGAGCAATTAAACAGAGAATTGTAACTACTGTAATTTCGAAAGTTTGTCTGCCTGAAAATGTACTGTTGTCCCAAACATATTGCAACAAACGATGTATTTCTATCGCTGCTCCTTTAGTTTGTATTGCCGTTTCAAATATACCGGTCATTTTTCAAAGACCCTGTACCTGGACTACTGGTAGGAGTCATGTCTCTTGTGTTATTTGGTGTAAATTGCTGATTACAATAGTACTTCTCCATCCACCTGTATGCAACAGCATTTTATTCTGCACTGAGGAGCAGAAGGTATTTTTCTCTCCCTTTTCTCCTTGAATTGCGAGTATAGTGGACAAAATAACATACAACATACTTGGTACAGGAGTATTTTCATTTTAAATTTTCAGCATAGCTGCGCTTCAGCAACGGTGAACATAAAAACTTCATAGAACCCTAACATAACAAGGATTCACTTTCAGGATTAAATGTGATTAACCCTTTACCATGGTTTCGCAAATATAAATTTGCCTTCTTCAGAAGAAAACTGGACCTGTAGAATCACACACAAAGAAACACGAATGTGGAAGTCATAAGTACTAGACAAGAGCCTTATGGCTCCCAAATCTTTCGTAATATGCGAGTCTACCAGTCTATTTCCTTCTGAAGAACACAAACCACCGTAAAGGGTTAAGAAACCTTAAATTCGGCAACTGGTGGAATGATATTTTTCAATCATAATTTGATATGCGTCACGCTAATAGTACCTTAGAGTCATGTACTATAAAAAATTTCTGATTATGAGAATATTGAAGGGTGATGTGTTTTAATTGTTAAAAACCATCCAAACGCTAAAATTGGACAAAATACTTACTTTAAAATTCAAGACAACCGGTTTAAACAGTTTGGCATGTCATCTTCAGGTATTAAAGATATGTTTGCAGTAAAGCATGTTCATTTCACGCTGACCTCATGCACACTTGACATCTTGTGCATGAAGTCAGCGTAAAATGCACATGTTTTACTACAAAAAATGTTTAAGGTAAGAGGATGACAGCTAAGACCGTTGAAAACGGTACTCTTGAATAAAAAAAAAGTATGTTGCGTATCAATAAGGCTGTAGGATAGTTTTCAGCCGAAAACTGGTTTCCATCACAAGCCTCTTTATCTCAGACCTATGGATTATTTCATGTGACACAAAACTATTTCGTCTCGAGTGCTCATTCTTCTTTTTAGAGAAGCGTAATTGCTGAAACACCGACAGCCGAGACTGGAACCTAGCAACAGAAACGAAGCCGCTGTTTCTGACCTATGCAGTTGCCGGTCATTGCCCTGACAGCTTAGCCACGTCAGCAGACACGGCTTCCACATTCGGTGGTTCATCGTGAGAACGTCTGGCGGACTTCCGTCGCACGAGCGACAGACCTACCGATAACGACACATCACGTCTTCGACACCACTCCAGGTGTTTCGGAGACGCCTCGATGTTGGAGGCATTCCACACCTGTCAGCACTTTAAAAAGGGACACAACTCTGCCGGACCAGCCCGTTGGCAAGTTGTCGCAGCTGGGCCGTCCGATGACGAATAGCTTGTGTTGGTCGCCGCCGCATCTGTGACTCTGCCTCCGCTTGGCGTCGAACCTACGACCGCTGGCTGAGTGACCTACTTCGGCTGCCTACTTCACCCTCTCTACCGCCGGCCTGCAGCAGTGAGCCACTCGTCCACTCCCACCCAGCGAAACACCCTATTACAGCAACAATTGTATTCGACTTAACCAAACACTTGATGGATTTAATTTAATTTCTTGTCTTCTTCTGCAGTTATTTTTACCTCTATTAATCTCCTGAAGCCCAATGAAACTTAGTACCTGATATCCTTAACACTTGTCCTACTATCGTGGTCCATCTTATAGCCTATGATTTCCACAGATTCCCTTTTGCATAAAAATAAAGATCTGATGATCGTATACATTGAAATTTTATAACATTTTCTTAGCCTGCGCCAGTCTCATGATCCCGTTTTTTCCTCCGTCGTACGTTATTTTGCGTCCAAGGTAGCAGATCCTCGACTACTAGATGTCTCGGAAATCGATGTCTGTCTGTGGGTAACCTCACTTCTCATACTGCTCAACACTTTCGTTTTTATTTGATTGTTCTGTGCTCGGATCTCTGTTCATCTCATTGGAGGAGTCCTGTAATTATTTCTTAGCGTTAAGAGCATAGAAAAGGGCATTTCGTACTAATACTCGCCACCCCGTCTCCTACTTCACATTCTTATGGAATGGGAGGAAGTTATATATCCTGTCTGTATTCTAGATTGTATCTTTGTTCATGATTTTGAAGATATACGCAGTAGGTGAATGAATTGTGCAATCTGCCCTAACAAGGTTTTCAATATTAGTTCCACAGAAAACAAACTGCTCCCCCTTCCAATTTTTTGGTTACATTCCATGCGCCATTCTGCTACAGTATGATACACTGAAGAGCCAAAGAAAGTCGTACATCTGCCTAAGATCGTGTAGGGCCCCCGCGAGGACGCATAAGTGCTGCAACCCTGCGTGACATGGTTTCGACCAGTGTCTGAAGTAGTGGTGAAGGGATTTGACACGATGAATCCTGCAGAGCTGTTCATAAATCCCTAAGGGTATGAGGGGGGTGGAGATTTCTTCTGAATAGCATGTTGCAAGACATCCCAGATGTGCATGGAGACCCTCTGGGCGTGTAGAGTGTCTCATTTTTATGGTGGAGTTGCCCGAGTCCGTCGGAATACATTAAGGTCATTAATGGACGCAGGTGATCAGGCAAAATGCTTACGTACGTGTCACCGGTCAGAGTCAAGGCGTATCAGGGGTCCCATGTAAAAAAAAATGTTCAAATGGCTCTGAGCACTATGGGACTTAACGCCTAGAACTTAGAACTACATAAACCTGACAAACCTAAGAACAGCATACAACACCCAGTCATCACGAGGCAGAGAAAAAGTCCCATATCACTCCAACTGAACACGCCCCACATCATTACATCCCTACACTATCTTGAACAGTCCCCTACCGACATGCAGGGTCCATGGATTTATGAGGTTGTCTCCCTGCCCTTACACGTACATCCGCTCAATCGAATTTGAAGCGAGATTCGTCTGACCAAGCGACATGTTTCCAGTCACCAACAGTCCAATGTTTGTGTTGACGGGTCCAGGCGAGGCGTAAAGCTTTGTGTCGTGCAGTCATCAGGGTTACACGAGTGGACTGTCGGCTGCGAAAGCGCCTGTGGATGATGATTCGCACACTGACACTTGTTGATGGTCCATTATTGAAATATGCAGCAATTTGCGGAAGGATTGCACTTTTTCCTCGTTGAACGATTCTCTTTAGTCCTTGTTGGTCACGCTGTTGCAGGATCTTTCTCCTGCCGATGTCAGAGATTTGATGTTTTACCGGATTCCTGATATTCACGGTACACTCGTGAACACAATTTCATCGCTACCTCGGAAATTCTGTGTCCCATCACTCGTGTGGCGACTGACACCACGTTCTAACTCACTTAAATCTTGATAACCTTCCATTGTAGCATTAGTAACCGATCCAGTAACTGCGCCAGACACTTGTTGTCTTACATAGGCGTCACCGACCCCAACGCCGTATCCTGCCTGTTTACATATTTTGAATACGCATGATTACACAAGTTTCATTGGCGCTTCCGTGTATATAAGATACCGATATGTTGCGATACGACAGCAGTAGAATTTATTTTGTGTTTTCCTCCATGACCTCCTGGTAATAGCTTTAAAGATCCCAACATATCTCCAGGATACGTCGCACTGGAGTCATGTATGCGATTAACATTACAGATGCTAGGCACTCATCTACAATCTTCCTGACATACGTACATCAGGTGGACTAAAATGTAGATGTACCTCAAAAAAAGAGTTAACTTGCCTAATACGGTGTAGGAAATCAGCTGGGTTTCAAAACGGCTTTCAGTCTCTCGGAACGGATACATACTGGCGTCGAGGAGAACTTTATGCCACCTTTCCTGCAAAATAGTGAAAAGTTAAGGTAAGATAGATGGACAGTCATGTAGCCACCAAGCACTCTTCTCTCCAAATTAGACCAGAAAGGCTGAATTAGGTTGAGGTTCCGTGATATTCGTGGCCAGGGGATCAAGCATCCTTGTGCTCACAAAACTAGTCACGGACGATGATAGCTATTTGGACAAGGACCACGTTACTTTAGAGTAGAGCCTCAGCATTAGGGGACGAACATTACACCTTGGAACATACATGATGAACTAAAATAGTCACGTATTCCTTAACAGTAACGCGACAATGCGATACCACGATACAGCGTAGCTGAATCCCCGTTATTTTGCATTCTTGTGACGCAGACTCGGCCAGAAGTTTGTAAGTAGGCTGTTTAGGTTTTCTTATTGGTAACGCCACATAGCGCTCTGTATGAAAAATCACTGGCTGTGCTGTGAGCAGTCTGTGGCTAGTTTGCATTGTTGTCTGCCATTGTAGTGTTGGGCGGCTGGATGTTAACAGCGCGTAGCGTTGCGCAGTTGGAGGTGAGCCGCCAGCAGTGGTGGACGTGGGGAGAGAGATGGCGAAGTTTTGTAATTTGTAAGACTGGATGTCATGAACTACCATATATAATTTGACTATTAAGGTAAATACAATGTTTGTTCTCTATTAAAATCTTTCATTTGCTAATTATACCTATCAGTAGTTAGTGCCTTCCGTAGTTTGAATCTTTTCTTTAGCTGGCAGTAGTGGCGCTCGCTGTATTGCAGTAGTTCGAGTAACGACGATATTTGTGAGGTAAGTGATTTGTGAAAGGTATAGGTTACTGTTAGTCAGGGCCATTCTTTTGTAGGGATCTTTGAAAGTCAGATTGCGTTGCGCTAAAAAATATTGTCTGTCAGTTTAAGCACAGTCTTGTATAATTTTTCTAAGGGGACGTTTCAAGTTGTATGAAAGACAACACATCCAACCAAATAACGTTTTCCTGTTGCTCCACCTGTTGTCTTGGATTTATGTTGGCACTACGTTTCCCCATAGGTGGCAATTCATGAGTGATGAGTGGTTATGCAATTAAAGCTCACCGTGCATATCCCTGCTTCTGAGGCCCCTTTCGTGTTGTTTCCTTGGTGGCAGGGATCGCTACTTCGACAATCGGTTCTGCAGCGAATTTGGCGTTGTCGCCGAATTATTTTTGTCACAAACCTGTACCGTCGTGCTTTCCCTGTATGCAGTATAAGTCTTTGCTACGGTGCCTGTTGAAACACCGTAAACCTTTGTTACGGAAGCATCCAGCACACGAGAACCTTCATATTTATCACTTTTGAATTCAGTTAGCTCCGACATAATGCTATTCCAGCTACACATAACACGGCTTTGACGACAGCTGACACTTCCAACGTACTGTGGACATTGCATAGGTGCCGTTAGTTGTCAAATACAACAGTGAAACCTGCAATTGTATCGAGTATATATTTCTCGCACTGTTTCCATATTTTTTTACGGCCCCTGTAAGTCTTCTATACACAACTCCCGCCATTGACTTTATGAATTCATTCACCGTGTTAACTGAACAGACAAGTGGAAAGCTGACAAATCAAACAGGCTGAAATCGGGACGTGTCAGAAGCGGAATATAGTATTCTGGACAGTACATCGTTTGGTCACTACAAGGAATGTACCGAAACTCAGGAAGATCCTACCGCTCTTTTTACGAGTTAGCCAATTGTTACTATGTTTCTTTTCTATTTTCTGCCTACACTGCCTCGCAAACGACGAATTAAATTACGTTTCCTACAGCCTAAGAGCTCTACTCCTGAAAAAATGCCGTTTTCCTTAGTTTTATAGCCCTAACTGGACAATAAACACAGACACTTGCAGAAGAGATAACTATTTCTCGTAATGTTATGTGGCGAAGCGGAAGACGTTTTAATTGCTTTAGGTAGTTTCCATGCATAATACTATCTCTTTTCCGTCCAATTCACTTGCGGCCAATATTAAGAGTTGATGGCAAGAGTAGCAAACAGTTATTGCCTCTAATACGAATAGACTGTTTCTACTTAATGACAACAATGTCTGTATATTTGACGGTTTGATCGATTTGCTAACTGTCAGTTTGTTTCCTGTCCTGGTTCCTAATGTCGATAACGTTCCTTTCAGTCACCGTCCCTAGCTGTAACGAAACGCATGTTTATTGCCTTTAATTTTATAAAAGCACATTCGTGCAATTTCTCAAACGACTTCAGTAAAATATCAAAATAACGTTTATTACCATTGCCGGTGATTTAACAGTGTTTTAATAGGAACAATTTCCCATGGACACGTTATGAACACATCTGCGATACGGGACTGTGTCACTGGAGGTCTTGGATATGTTATCGAAGGTAATCATCGAGGTCACTAAAGATGACCTGCCCTTTACAATGGTAGGTATTGTGCTTGCTCCTTTTTTAAACCCATTTTAGCTGTCATGCGTGGCTCAGGTGCTAGATACGATATCGTTGACATAGCTTCCTGCTATCACTTTCAGAATCCTAATTACGGTATTTGTAAGAAGTTATCCCCCTTATTGTAAAAGTTCTCATACTACAAAAAGTAGGCTGATTCGGTGGTATTTGTGCTCTCGGGGAGGCGTTGCTGCATCGTCAACTGAAGGCCACCAGATCGATTCACTCCTATTTCGGGGTGAAAGCCTTCACCCTTCCAACAGAAATCCAATTTCTGCCACCTACCTCATTGTAATAACGGTTAGGTTCTTTCATTAATGCATGGTGAGTACAAAGTAATTTTTTTCCTGTTATGTATAGGTTTGTCGGTTTTTAATGTGGTATGCAGCAGATATACTAAGATATAATAATTCGAAACAACCACTTAATGAGAATGTGAAATGGATGTATTAGAAGATTACAATTGGCAAGACTATTGTGGCCACTGTAGCTACAGAAAAGGAAACATGTCTGCGGGACACTAAAGTTCCATTCGTCGTCAAAGGGCTAATAGTGTCATCATTGTGTGTACGAAGCGCTTACATGTGAATGTGGGCTGTGTACGAATAAAAAATGAATTAGTGTATCCAATAGTAGGCCCCTGCTTGTAATCTAAATTACAAAGGAACAAAAAGAATAGATCATGTAAGTTCTTTCTAGCAAAATTATCTGCAAAACCAGAGAACAAAATACTACAAATCGATCACCCTTAGCAACTGTGTGTCACAGGTAAGAATTATTTCAGAAATACGAGTACGACATGCTTTCAGATTTTTGGAAGATATTGAAGCAATTCAGAGGCGGTGCTACGAAATTTGTTAGCGGTATGTTCTACCAACAACCAAGTATTATGGAAATATAACGTGATTTCAAATAAGAATCCCTGGAGGGAAAAATATGTTCTTTTCACGAAGCGCTATTATTTAATGTGAAATGTTCATAAGTGTTAGAAGTGAGATATGTAAGGGAAATAAGAACAAACCTCTTTACTAAAAAGGAGCTATTCACTTTTTGCACTGTTCCACATGGTGAGTTACCCGCTTGTGATTTCCAAAATAAAGGACCTGCCATCACATAGATGTTTGTGACTCTTGAAGCTTTCTCGGCGGATGTGTTGTAAATAGTCTTCACGAGTTTGCCGCCGGATAACGTAGCGTAAATTCCACAATATTTCCCCGGAGCAACTGTTCGACGTCTTCACGTGGTTTAACTTACGCTGGTGCCTAGGTATGACTGACCTAGCCACCAGCAAGGTTGAACCACCTGAAGGTGTCGGGCAGTTGCTCCGAGGAAATATTGAGGAATTTGCACAACGTTATCCGGCGGCAAATCCGTGAAGACTATTTACAACAAAGATATTTATTTGAAAAGAAGTACACAGTATATCGAACTATGCAAGAATTGTTTTAATCATGATTCATTAAGTCAAATACTCATAAAATACTCTTCAATTTATTGCCGTTAACCCCTTTAAGATATCACAAATCCTGAAAACCAATTGTCATTATTACATAACATTCAACGCATTCACTGATGATTATCCAAGTCCTTCTGGATTTCCTTTATGTGGCAGGTTTTTGTGAAATGATCGATATTATGATCCTAGGGTAGGAACCACTGACTTGGAGAGAGACATCAAATCATTGTACTTTCCTCATTTTATCGATAGGATGGCCTCGTACAAAGATTTGGCGTCTGTACGCGCATACTTGCGTACGGAGTAAGTAAACGTGATACCAAGTGATGGACTAGGGAATTTTCTTTTTGTCCCTGAGCGACAATAATGATATTTAAGAACTGCAAATCCTAAATGTGATTCTTCACACTATCCAGTTCTTCATTTCTGCTTTCCGATGTCCTTTTTTTCATCTATGTATGCATAACACCTTTGCGGATTCAGAAACAAACTCTGAATTAGTACTCTTATTCGTGGCAAGTGAAAAACAACAGTGAAGTTCCATTTTTAATTCATTCCTCTACTGGCCTTCTTAAGGATCTACTTTGAATAAAGTAGCTTTCTGTAGCTTCTGTAGCTATCTTACACAATGGCGCAGCCCTTCTGAAGCACTTTTACAACACTTCCTTCTGTAGTTGTCTCGAGTTGAATCTTTCACGCATACTCGTGGAACATGCACTTTGCTGGATGAAACATAGAATTCCCCGCGTTGGCGTATAATATTGATAACATTCCTTGCCGTATGCTCTGCATATTTCAATCTTTTCTAGCATTCCTTGCTGTTGAAGCCATTTCTTCCACTCATTCTAAATTCTGGTCTTTAAAGCGCTGCACATTAGTAAAGTAATTTTCAGTTGCTCTTTCCAAAGGCGCCTGTTCCGTTTTGTTTGCATGAATTGCCTTTAAATGTTTACAAATAAAACAATCGCTCATATTCGCGGCTTTTCAAGTGATGCGCCGTCAGATGATTGTTTGTGTTCCAAAATAGGTGGAGAGAGATCAGATTACGACTCTTAATTAGGATCGTCGCCAGTGGAGTGCAAAGTAGAAGACAAAGAGGCATATTCGGGTGGTACTAGCCTCTGGGCACGCCAAGACATTCAGCTGAAGAGACAATTATTATTAATTGTACCACCTAGTGACTACAGAAAACAAAGGAAACAAAAAACATAAATGAAGCACCTCAGTATGATTTCCAAGGACCGATACTTCAGGAGAATATCGTCGTTCATGCTAGTTTGGGACTTTAAATTCCGCAAAACCACTCACACATTTTTTTTCTTCTGGATCTCTTAACTATCAACTAACCGTATAACAAAACTTCGAAATAATACATTGACAACTGATTTCTTCAGCTTTTACCGCATAAACTACACTAACAAGTAAAGGATGGAGGAAAACAATGCTCACCAAATATTTCCCACAATGTAACACAGACAACACAAATACTGCAAGACTGCACTTTAGTTAAGTAGTGAAAATTAAGATACCTACAATTTTTACAGAAACCAGATGGCAGTTATGAGTTGAGAGGCACGAAATAGGAGTGGTAGAGAAGGGAGTGAGATAGGATTTATTGCCTATCTCAGATGTTAATCAATCTGTGTATTGAGCAAACAGTAAAGCAACCAAAAGAAAAAATAGGAGTGGTAATTAAAGTCCAGGAGGAAGAAATAAAAACTTCGAGGTTTGCCAATGACATTGTAATTCTGTCAGTCAGCAAATGACTCGGAAGAGCAATTGAACGGATTGCACAGTATTTTGAAAGGAGGATTTAAGACTAACATCGGCATAAGCAAAACAAGGATAATAGAATATAGTAGAATGGAAGCAAGTTATACTGAGGGAATTAGATTAGGAAGTTAGACCCTTAAAGCAGAGTTGTTTTGCTACCTCGGCTACAACATAACTGATGGTGACTGAAGTAGGGAGGATATAAAATGTAGACTATGAAAGGGAAGAACAGCGTTTCTGAAGAAAAGTTTGTAAACATTGAGTACAGAGGGATCGATGACCGTAGCAGTCTGGTCCCTTCAATCCCACAAACCAACGAACCATGGAGTACAGATTTAACGGTCAGGAAGTCTTTTCTGAAAGTATTTGCATGCAGTGTAGCAATGTCTGGATGGAAAACATGAATGATAAAGTGTTTAGACATAGAAGCTTTTGAAATGTGGTGCTACATAAAAATGCTGAAGATTAGATCCGTAGATAAAGTAATTAGTGAGGATATACTGAACAGAATTGGAGAGAAGAGAAATTTGTGGTACAACCTGAGTAGAAGAAGAGGTCGGTTGGTCAGACCATTCTGAGGCATCAAGGGATCACCAATTTACTACTGGAGGGAAGCTTAGAGATGAATACAGTAAGCATATTCAGAAATATGTATGTTGTAGTAATTACTTGGAGATGAAGAACCTTACACGGAATCAAGTAGCATGGAGAGCTGCATCAAACCCGTCTTTGGACTGAAGACGATAATAACAACTACCACTACTGCAACAGCATTATAGTAACTCCTCATTGGTGGTTCATATTGTGTCCCATCCAGGTAGATCAAGATATTTGTATGTAGCACAGAGATACTCCCTGGTTTCTTCAAATGCATATTGTGTCCCAACAATATCTCCTGAGACAAAGCCAGTAGTAACAGTGATCAAAGCACAGCAAACACACTATGGTCATATAGAGGACTGAAAAGTCCGAAGAAGCTACGAGGGTCTTTCAATAAGTAAAGTCCCCCCCTCATTTTTTCACAGAACAGATTTGTTGTTAAGAGTCAGAATTATATGGCAATACAGGCTACATTAAGACGTCTTCTCCATGTCGTATTTTTCTATGTAGCTTCCATCACGTTCTGTGGTCGTACCCCAACGTTGCGGAAGAGCTTGTATTCCATGCTGATAAAAGTTTATGTCCTGTAGGCGTATTCATGTTTTCACTGCATGACTGACACTCTCGTAATCTTCAAAGTGTGTTTCCCATACAGAATTGTCGAGTTGCCATGCTCCGGTCGGCACAAATAATGGCATCCGCACGTTACAGTGTGTGTGACAGGTCATCCCGAGCGTGTCTGATCGTGGGGCGCTGTTTCAGCATTTCCTGAATATGTAACTTACCCATGGCCCGAGTGTACTATCAACTGCAGCATCGCCATAAACTGTACGCAAACGCTTATCGATGTTCACCAAGGTTTCTTTTTCAGCAATTACAGCACGCTGCTTGTGACGTGAGTCTCATGTAGATGGCATTTCGACGCTTTACTACGGCTCTACCATTTGTGAAAAAGGTTCGGAACTTCACTTGCGCACAGAACATAAATCAAATGTGACGCACTAACAAGGACGTTTGTTTCAGCATTTCCTGAATATGTAACTTACCCATGGCCCGAGTGTACTATCAACTGCAGCATCGCCATAAACTGTACGCAAACGCTTATCGATGTTCACCAAGGTTTCTTTTTCAGCAATTACAGCACGCTGCTTGTGACGTGAGTCTCATGTAGATGGCATTTCGACGCTTTACTACGGCTCTACCATTTGTGAAAAAGGTTCGGAACTTCACTTGCGCACAGAACATAAATCAAATGTGACGCACTAACAAGGACGTTTGTTTATGGATATTAATGGCTCTTTTTAAAATAAATGTGGTGCAATACTTACTGAACGACCCTTGTAGTTACTAGTTGTTGTACTAAGCTGACGGCATATTTCGTGTAAGGACCGCGAGGACAAGAGGAGAGGAATCAGGGCTCATACGGAAACATACAATGGTTTTTTTCTCTCAGTTTGTAAGTGAATCAGAAGAATGAGCAAGTTACACTTCACGACGCACTAAATTATGGATTGCAGAGTTTGTAAGTTGGTAAGCAGATGTAAACAAAAATGTTTCGATACTGGACCCAACATTTTGCTATGCGTCATGCTCATTTGTACAATCACTTTTCTTTTTCTTCATAATCGCTACGGGCATAAACTAGGCACGTCTGTCAATGAAATTGTGCCGCTGTAGACCCCTTTGTCCACAATAACCGAATTACAAAACTCATTCCGCAGTTGACCTTTGCAGTGATTTTAAAAGCTGCTGTTGTTTGCCTCCACACATAATCAAATCACTACGTGCACTGAATCAAAACCAGTCACGTTTGTGGTTTCGTCTGCAGTCAACGAACGGTTCTGCATTTGCGCAATTTTGCACTGATTTGCCAACATTTAAGTACTGCCAAACAATTCTTACTTCTTAGCAGATGTTGCTGTTGTTACACATTAATGAGTAGGTAATTTTTGTTCCCGACTTGATAGCAGTGGCCAGGTATGTGGGTCGGTCCCACAGGTGAATTGTTGACTTAGTTCTCCGCCTATGAACGATGGCATTCACTGAAAACCCTCCTCCTGGAGCAAAGTAAATGCAGGACACGATCTGGCAGAATGTCGTCCGAACGCCAGCGACTGCGATCGGATTCCGATAGCCAAGGCGGCAGTTCCCCGGCTGCCAATGGCACAGTGGATTCCATCCGCTGGCCTTTGACCCCAGAACCAGTAAGCACCCTTGTGCTTCGCGAGAGCTGCTGCCGAGCATTTAACTTAGGAGTCCGCCAGTCCACTTGGCATTCAGAGTACCATTTGTGTTGGTCTAAGTTGGAATAGGCCTGGAGAGAGGTAATAAATAAAGTATAAACTCCACTTAACAACTAAGACGCTCTCATTTTGTTCTCTGTGGGGTCTGATTGATTTCACAGAAACCCTTTAATTTACATGCAGCAGCCTTACAGTAAAAGGTACTACTTCTGCGATATTGCCTTCTGGCGTAAGTTTGTGTAGTGATTAAGTTTTCTTTTTTTCCGTAGTATGACTGTATAATTACGTTAAATAACCCCTTGCCAAATACGTCATGGTCGTGTATGACTTTAAATTACAAAATACAAAAATATAAACACATTTACAACAAAATGTTTAAAGTCTGTACATTAGTGGAAAAGTATCTGTAATATGAAATCTTCGTGAGGAAATAATAAACAGTGAATTAATTGCAAAATGACTGTAGTTTTAACGATTGCATAAGCATCTTCCTCAGAGGGAAAATAGTGACAAAAGGGTTATATTTTGTACTGGAGGTACGTTGAAATATAGCTGAAAAGCGACAGCAAAGTACATAATTATAAAAACATGTATAAGATGGTGATAGTCATTGATTAGCGTGATAATGATATTTTCTTATAAATTAAGATGCAGTCTTGCAAAAATTGTAAATTAAAGAAGCCTCTGTATGGAGCCTATAATAACAAATGCTTTCCAAACAAATTTAAACAACTCTACAAGCAACACCAATTAACTGCAAAAATTCAATGCCACATTTAATAAGCAGTGTATGCAGGAATGACTAGCTCAATTTTTGGAAAAAGATATATACAGTGTACCGGTTGTGGAACTGTGACGCCATTAATCCTATAGGTGAAAAATATAAGAATACATAGTAAGACAGAAAAATATCAATCTAAGTAACAATAATAGAATTACCATCTCCAGAATCCCACAGAAAAGAGGAAGGAAATGAAAAATGACCACATACAAGCAATAACATAGTAAAATACTTGCCTAAATACACGACTTAAACACAAAATACACTCCTGGAAATTGAAATAAGAACACCGTCAATTCATTGTCCCAGGAAGGGGAAACTTCATTGACACATTCCTGGGGTCAGATACATCACATGATCACACTGACAGAACCACAGGCACATAGACACAGGCAACAGAGCATGAACAATGTCGGCACTAGTACAGTGTATATCCACCTTTCGCAGCAATGCAGGCTGCTATTTTCCCATGGAGACGATCGTAGAGATGCTGGATGTAGTCCTGTGGAACGGCTTGCCATGCCATTTCCACCTGGCGCTTCAGTTGGACCAGCGGTCGTGCTGGACGTGCAGACCGCGTGAGACGACGCTTCATCCAGTCCCAAACCTGCTCAATGGAGGACAGATCCGGAGATCTTGCTGGCCAGGGTAGTTGACTTACACCTTCCAGAGCACGTTGGGTGACACGGGATACATGCGGAGGTGCATTGTCCTGTTGGAACAGCAAGTTCCCTTGCCGGTCTAGGAATGGTAGAACGATGGGTTCGATGACGGTTTGGATGTACCGTGCACTATTCAGTGTCCCCTCGACGATCACCAGAGGTGTACGGCCAGTGTAGGAGATTTCTCCCCACACCATGATGCCGGGTGTTGGCCCTGTGTGCCTCGGTCGTATGCAGTCCTGATTGTGGCGCTCACCTGCACGGCGCCAAACACGCATACGACCATCATTGGCACCAAGGCAGAAGCGACTCTCATCGCTGAAGACGACACGTCTCCATTCGTCCCTCCATTCACGCCTGTCGCGACACCACTGGAGGCGGGCTGCACGATGTTGGGGCGTGAGCAGAAGACGGCCTAACGGTGTGCGGGACCGTAGCCCAGCTTCATGGAGACGGTTGCGAATGGTCCTCGCCGATACCCCAGGAGCAACAGTGTCCCTAATTTGCTGGGAATTGGCGGTGCGGTCCCCTACGGCACTGCGTAGGATCCTACGGTCTTGGCGTGCATCCGTGCGTCGCTGCGGTCCGGTCCCAGGTCGACGGTCACGTGCACCTTCCGCCGACCACTGGCGACAACATCGATGTACTGTGGAGACCTCACGCCCCACGTGTTGAGCAATTCGGCGGTACGTCCACCCGGCCTCCCGCATGCCCACTATACGCCCTCGCTCAAAGTCCGTCAACTGCACATACGGTTCACGTCCACGCTGTCGCGGCATGCTACCAGTGTTAAAGACTGCGATGGAGCTCCGTATGCCACGGCAAACTGGCTGACACTGACGGCGGCGGTGCACAAATGCTGCGCAGCTAGCGCCATTCGACGGCCAACACCGCGGTTCCTGGTGTGTCCGCTGTGCCGTGCGTGTGATCATTGCTTCTACAGCCCTCTCGCAGTGTCCGGAGCAAGTATGGTGGGTCTGACACACCGGTGTCAATGTGTTCTTTTTTCCATTTCCAGGAGTGTATAACAGTCGGTTCCAGGCCCATCATAACGGAATAGATTCTGAGTTCTGTGATATACCTTATCACAGAGCAATGAGAAGGTTTAGTTGCGTTAATGTCTTGTTTCGTTTTTACAAGCTCAAAACGAAATAGAGGATTGTATAGATTTTTTCAGGCAATGTTCATCCGTCGACAAATGTTTCAACAAAGTCATGAGACTGAACTGCATTTAACGGATTTTATTAGTACTACCGTTTTCGACCGTGAGCCATGATGTGCTATGAAAATCACTTAAAACAATCTCATTTATCTTCAATATTGAAACCGAAAGCATTGAATATTTTCATCCGCATGAAAAACACAATAAAGAAGTCAGAGCATTAACAAGTGTAGCAATCGTCCTATCCATAGGAGGTGACAATAACAAATATTTGTTGTTGTAATCTCGATAGTACGATTGCTGCACATGTAAATGCTATGAATGAGTTAACCACCCAACTCGCTCGTCCATCAACCTCTCCACAAAAATGGAAAAGATCTACGTCCCTCTCCCCCCCCCCCCTCTCTCTCTCTCTCTCTCTCTCTCTCTCTCTCTCTCTCTCTCTCTCTCTCTCTCTCTCTCTCTCTCTCTCACACACACACACACACACACACACACACACACACACACACACACACACACACACACACACACACAAGACAGGAATGAGTAGGCGTTAGCTTTCAGCTTATACTTCGTTAGGATAACAATATGTACGTAAACAAAACAGGATGAGCTACACAGTGAACTCAAAATAGTATCGTCTTGAATTTACGGATTTCGATAAAATGTCTATGTAGGGACAGAAGACTGATGTTGCAATGTACGGTTAATAAAATGAAAAATATTAAACATAAAATCATGCTTATGGTGCCCTAAAGTAAAAAAGGCGAAACGCGTCTGGGAGAATAAAACACAGTGAAGCAAGAGAAGGCATTTTTTTAAATTTACAACAGAGAAATTTAGCATTATTCATTACCTGGCGTTCAACGTGGGTTTACAGATCAACAATGATGATCTTTGGTAGTCCCTATTTTAATGCGTAAATGATGTATTCCCCATACAAAAGAGACTACACCAAAAGGACAAAGTAGTTACAATTTACAATTACAAGCTAAAATTAGTGATTTGCTGATTTGTGGTGGCTTGACGTACTGTATCAATAGCGATTGTCCAGTAAGCGCAGCTCCTCTGGCGTGTCCTGGAGGGCCGACTTGCTAGGTCCACAACAGCAGTATGGCATTTAGGATGATCACTGGAGTATCACTGGAGTCCACCTGTCTCTTCGTTGGCGTGAATTGGGATGGAAATGCGTGGGTAATATTGGCCTGTGTTTGGCTTTCAGTACCGAGAAATATCGGGAGTGGATTACCTCATTCTGGAAACATCCCCCAGGCTGTGGCTAAGCCATGTCTCCGCAATATCCTTTCCTTCAGGAGTGTTAGTTCTGCAAGGTTCGCAGAAGAGCTTCTGTAAAGTTTGGAAGGTAGGAGACGGATACTGGCAGAACTAAAGCTGTGAGTACCGGGCGTGAGTCGTGCTTCGGTAGCTCAGTTGGTAGAGCACTTGCCCGCGAAAGGCAAAGGTCCCGAGTTCGAGTCTCGGTCGGGCACACAGTTTTAATCTGCCAGGAAGTTTCATATCAGCGCACACTCCGCTGCAGAGTGATAATCTCATTCTGGAAACAGTGGCGTCAAGCAAAAGATCGTTGGAGGGAGGAGTGGAGGTCTTTTACGTTGTTGCGAAGAAACAGGGTTCTGCCTCGTGCCAGTGATGTCCATGTGTTGGTTACGATGCCAGGTTTGCGCCTGGAACTATCCTGTCTGCGGCCTAGACACATTATTCATGGTCTGGGGTGCGATTTCATATGACAGCAGGAGTATTTTCGCGCTTATCCTACGCATTCTGACTACCAATCTGTACGTAAATCTCGTGATTCGAGCTGTCGTGCTTCCATTCAAGAACAGCGTTCTAGGGGGTGTTCTTCAATAGTGCGTATAACGCTCGCCTACACACCACGATTGTTGCCCAACATGCTCTACGAACAGTCTAAATGTTGACTTAGCCTGCTCAATCACCAGATCTGTCTCCAATCGAACACATGAGGGATAGCCGGCAGCGGTGGTCTCGCGGTTCTAGGCGTGCAGTCCGGAACCGTGCGACTGCTACAGTCGCAGGTTCGAATCCTGCCTCGGGCATGGATGTGTGTGATGTCCTTAGGTTAGTTAGATTTAAGTAGCTCTAAGTTCTAGGGGACTGATGACCACAGTAGTTGAGTCCCATTGTGCTCAGAGCCATTTGAAACATTTGAACGTGAGGTATATCATTGGACAAATCCAGCATAATTCACAAACAGCATTAATCGTCCCTGTATTTGCCGACAAAGTGTAACAGGCACTGAACTCCATGGAACAAATTAATATACGGTACCTGAATAGCACATTAACATTTTTTTTGGAATTACTATTTTTTTCCTCAATGTCGATTACTTCTTTTATTCATCTAATTCCAAGTCATTTTCAAAACAAAAAGTACATTTCTTTTACCTTTGTGACTGACTTGTTTCCGGGGGATGATTATTGGTAAAATAGAATTATCACACAAGAAAAGGTTTTGTCTGTCATTCAGGAGTATTAATGCATAAAAACTACATTTCTAAATCCTATTTTCTGCTCTTACGTAACTGTAAAAGTGTTATTGTGCATTCTAATGATTTGTGTTAAATTCTTCCTCAGGTACTGTCGGATTATTTGAGCTACACGGAAGTGGAATAAGTAACCTAATAATTCATAGACTGCTGATAAAGCACTAAATCGTTAAAATTAAAAATTTCATAATTATGGATTCTTTTTAGTTTGATCGTTGATATTTATCATGGAAACAGGGCACGAAAAAAGTTACTCTGTGGCACTCCCCGCTTCTTAGAATCAGTCAGATTAAAACAGGTTTCGTGTTTGGCGGCACTGGAGGACAACCTATTGCTCCTCATTCCCTAGAGAAATAGAAAACGTCGCTGAATTCGCAGTAATTCCACCTTAGGTAAAAGTGTAACATGCCATCTGTGCCCAGCCTTTGTGAAAGTTTTCGAAAATGTTGATCTTAATCAATTATGTCCTCAAATGTCTATCTCTTTCTCCATGTTCCAGTGCGGTTTTACAAACATGTAATTTACCTGAAATACATTTTGCACGCATAGTGAACTGAACTGTAACGTTTACATGCCACTTTTCATTAGCCTGTTTGACCTGTCAGGACATTCACGCACGTCTTTGACCCTCAGTGAAATAACAATTATTTCAGAATTACTTCATGTTTCCCAGAGCTTTGAAAACAATAACTGTCTTGAAACGGCAACTCCTTAAGGTTCTGCACAGTTCTTTGTGGTAGGGGTCTTTTTTATACCCATGTCTCTGTCTAGTGAACTATTGGCCTCATACATGGGAAAAGAATTCATGCGATCTCGTTTCCTCTCATTTCGAATGAGCCTTGAACAATTTCTGCGGTATGTGGATGCGTGTGTTATAGATTTCAAATGTATCAGCTGTGATCAGAGCAGTTTCATTTTCTTACAGTAATGCAGTATGAATATCACTGGGTCGCTTCCTTAGGTATCCAGTAACATCGCGTGCTGTAGTCCTACAGCTTCCCAGCTTTTTTCATTCCACTGACTGGATAGGCTTGGTCGACTGTAAGTTTTCATCCGAAAGAACAGACACTATATGCATATAAGTATATAGTTCTGGCGATACCGGCCATGACCTTCTTCTGTTCGGATGCACACATACTACCCGAACTCTTACGGGACTTGGTAAGAATGACTTCCACGAGTAATTAGTGTGTTGGGTAGGGACACTACGAATGTATGTGCGGACATGTAAGGTAAGAATGTGGGTCTCGCGGGGTACGTGCACGGGATAAATCCGTGGAGTCGCGCTATTCTCTGTGCCCTTCCTAGCTCAGATGGATAGAGCGTTTGCCATGTAAGCAAGAGACCTCGGGTTCGGGTTCCAGGCGGGCCACACATTTACTCCTGTCTCCGGTGATATATATCAACGCCCGGAAGCAGCTGAAGGTATTGATTACATTCTAATTTCGTTCTAGGCGGCTGCAGATCATTAATGGTGTTTGTTCTTTCGGACATGTCTGAAATAACAGACACCATATCCATATAAGTAAGTTTATATGGTTTTGTGTAGTTTAAAACGTTGTTTGCGATGAGCGAACCAAGGCGTTTACATCGCTGTAGCTATCAGGCTGGAGACAGCGTCGGTTCAAATAAAACTGGTGTATAATACACGACTCTGTGAGTGTGCTTTGTTCGTAATCCGCGTCAGATCACGTGTTCTCAGTACATCTTTGAGTACTTTGAACGTTTCCCCCCGTGTGCTCTTTCACGGAGTACTGCTTTTGCCGGAGCGTGTATCACCAATTAAATTTTTGGAAGTGACCGTATTTGCGTATTATGAATGATTAGGATCTGTACTCGTTTCCGGGAGTGCAAAGTTTCCTAATCATGCTTTTCATTAAGCGCCTTCAGCAATTTTTACATAACAGTAGCACACAATGTCCGTTGGTTTCTCGTATTTTCGCTATGTCCTCTAGGGTGAATGGTCATTTTTGTGATACCAACTACAATATGTGACTGAGTCAACATTCTGACTAGATCGGGCCAAATTTACGGAATAAAAGGCAACCCTATAAACGTCGTCTCATTTACATAAATACTGTTTTATCGAAATTATTTGTTGTTGCGGGTTCACTCGCAACTCGATGTCCAACTTGACTCAGCGTCAGTGACGTCATACTACTAACTGTTGTGAACAAAACGAACTCCTGTGCCTTTGCATCGAGATTTATGAGCATTAACGGGTTTAGATGACGTGTAAGGGACTACGTTTTCCACCCTTTGTGTCCCCATGTGAGTCAAGGGATTTGTTGGTGTAGTGTGTAGGAACTCTCCTTAGATTTCTGCAACGCGGGTGTGTTGTGGCACAACTTGACAAGAGGGTATCGTTTGACAAGACACATTCAGAGACATCAAGGCATCACCAGCTTGCTACTGGACGGAAGTGTTTGAAGTAAAAATCGTAGAGGGAGATCAAGAGATGAACACAATAAGCACATTTAGAAGGATGTAGTTTGCAGTAATTATTCGGAGATGAAGAGGCGTACGAAGAAAAGTGTAATCTGGGAAGCTGCATCAAACCAGTCTTCGTACTGAAGACCACAACAACAATGCGATACTGAGGTGACACTTGTACATGCTGAGATTAAGGTGAAAAAGGGGTAGGAAGCTTAGGAGACGTAGCGAGATTTAATGGTAGAAGAGAGGTGGTACAATTATTTGAAATCAGCCTTCTAGCTGACGTAGTCCCGTAATCCTGGTGTAATTGGAGGACAAACAGTGAGTAACGGTTACAAACGGAGACACTTCCGCAGCTCCTACGCTGTAGGTTGTCGTGTTAAGCATTTTTAGTAGTTGTTCTCGTCAGGTATGGATGCTCATGGTTCCCAGAATTTACCCAGCAAGGTGGTGTTGTGTTCAGGCACTGAACCCACACTCGGAGGCGTGGCACTTCAGATACGCATAGGTTTCTCTCAGTCGTTTAAGAATAATTCAAGAACGATCACTTTGATATTGGCGTTGCCAAGTTCTTTCCAGAATCTTAGCTTGTGGTCCGTCTGCCAACTGCTGTTGGCGATAAGTCTTAGTCTATCTTCTTTCAGAGATTTCAAACCCATCTGCAATAAAGAGTAGTTCACACACAGTCGTTGCGCTCCTAATATTTTCCACAGTCAGTCTACTTTTACATTTGGCGAATGTAAGCCGACCATGTACGTAAGCTATCCAACAATGGCACCTCAAAATCTAGCCAGTTTGCAGAAAATCCTTGAATTACCATTATCATGGCTGTGGTGAGGACCACAGCGATTTCAACTGAGAGAAAACTGCAATTGCCTTGTCCTAACCTAGTATATACGAGTATGCACAACTCTTCCATTTGCATCGCAGGTCGACGACAACAGATCTTCCACGCTGAAAGCTACCTATCCAATTCTGGAAAAACCATAAAAGGTAAAATCGTTAATATATTGTTAAAGCATGAAGGATTACGAAATAATGAATGTAGGTTACTTGGAATTTTGCTTAAGTGGCAACGGTGTTCAACGTGTCTTCAGAAGATTGGCATTCTCCAGGAAATAAAAAATCATTCCATACTTTTGCTATTGAGGAAAATTAGACTGAAGATTTGCAGTAAACATGGGCTGTAAACAGTATACTGTAAGATATCTGATATTGTAAAACAAATGTGTTCTGCTGAATGGTCTTTATTACTACGAACCACCTATACATTGCGGTAAACAATAAGGTCACATTTCTACATTACTGTTCTTGGATATTGCATGCTGATGTATTAGTGTTCTCGTAGGTTTGCTTTCGCAGTTTATTTCACAGTCTTTTGATAGCTTGTCTGCGCTTCAAGTTCCCGAGGTTTGTTTTCTCAGTTCGGCTCCTCTTTGAGACCGCCACTCGCTGGAAGCTCAGCTCTGCCTTCTGCGTTTCTGGAAAGCACGCCGACGTTCCTGAGCTCGTGAAGTGGCCGATTCTCTAAATGATCTACAAATCCCTCCACCGCGTCATTGTTTTAATGAGAACAGTAGTCACAGCTCTAATGTAAACGGTCTGTGTTTTGGTGAGCATTTACACTGCTAGTTTCTTCTTCCCACTTAGTAGCTTAAGGACGGTCTATTATTCCACACGTGAAACGGCAAGCATTTTCCGTTAATTACTGTACTGATCTCGAGTTTAAGGGGGCGATCTATAATGATTACGTGAGAGGAGGTGGACTTCTTAGCAAAGATTGCTTGGAAACAGCTAATATTATTGATTACCGGTTTCGGTAAGCGTAGTTACCGTCTTCAAACGTCGATAAAATTTATTATGTCTCCTCTACGTTCTGTACAAGTACACTTTTTCAGTTCCCTGGCAATGTCATAGAAACAGAACTTGTACAGCTCGCAAAAGAGGCATGTAATAACCTTTTTATCTAGATCTTAAGATGGCAACTTTCGTAGATACTCGTCGCCAGTTTCGTAAAGACCTCGTCATTACTGCAGTGGAGGCCGAGTTGCCACTTTTGTAATAGTAGGCTAAGTCTGTGAGTTCGTGAACTGCTTCTGATGCAACACACCGCTAAGACAGTTTATTCCTGACATTACGACACAGCTATGCACCAGGGTCAGGGGACAGGGTAGGAGAACGAAGGTTCTACAACACTCCAACAAGTTAGTAACGAAGTCACTCAATTGAGCTAAAATGTTTACGTATTTTTGTGACTAGTTGAATAATCAAGTCTGCAACATTGCTTGGAATACAACGCAAACAAGGGTCGTCAATGGCTAAGTGCAAATAATCGTAGGTAGACTTCACAGTACATACAAGTGCTATTTACAACAACTCTGTACTAAACGACTTCCCTGTCTAAGTCAGTCACGGACGATGATGTATAACCAAGTGCGAGAGCTGCTCTTCTATCTTCCAAGTAGGCTTGTGTCCTTTGTCGTCAGGTAATTAGCGGATTCTACTCTCCCGGAAATAGCTCCAGATGAAGACGATATCTTCGTCCTCAGCGCCACCCGTGGTGCTGGTGGAGCTCGCTTAAGTGGCGAGTCTCTATGGCACCGGCACCAGCTCGCATCTTGGCACCGGTGGTGCTTTTTCGCTGGCTGCGTCTTGTTGGAACGACACAGCTGTAGCTATGCTTATCGGTACCAGCAGTCAACAATAAAGATTGTCTACAAGCCACCTTGGCTAAGAAGTTTATCTTCTCTCCAGTAATGTTCTGATACGTTCAGGCAAAAGGCAGATTTCATCGATTTCGGGTCTAGTACTTTGAAGAATATCAAGACCGAAGGTTAATAACTCCATAATAATAAATTCGTCTTTTCCAGCGACTAGCAGACTTTGGACCTATAGTTACAGCAACGGCAGGTCGTGGCATACCTCGCGCCATTCGTACTTCTGCAGTGGAGGAGCGAGCACTGCAGCGAATGGATCAAGCGCCTGGAAGTAGTGTACGCAGAACTGCAGCACCTATCGGAGCTGGTCAGGGTCCAGTCTTGGCGATCCTTCCTAAACAGTTGCCATAACATGTTCTGCTTGGTCCCATCCTTTCGCCTGTTGGAACGCAGTTTTATCAATGGTTGTTGGAAAGATGTGGTGAAGATTCTCTTCTCCCAAGGAGAATACATATTCTCCAGATCGGAAAGCATGTGACTCAATTTTGTGGAGCTATATAAAAGACGAGGTGTATAGCAATAATCCCAAAACCTTTGCTGAGCTGTAAACAGCGTTGATATTCCGACACTACAGCGGCTCATGCAGAATTTCGCTATTCGTCTGAGCCACATCATCCCCAATGACAGCAAGCATATCGAACATGTCATAACCTAAATCGGAATATCTGTAGTGACGTTTACTTGTTGAATGAAGTGTGTACTCCGTAAATTGTAACTAAATTTCTTTTTTTCATATACTTCAGTAATAGTCACCCTGTATAAACGGTCAGGTTGTTGTACCTAATATTCAAAACGAAATCCAAAAACGATGATTACAAATATTCTGCCTACCACCTAGCGTAAGTACGGCGAGGAGACATGACAAGCTGAACTAAACAGAATTCGTACACTAAGCTGTATTAGTAGTCTTCTGTACGCAGCATTCTGTGTCTGCTCGCCATACTTCCACCTGATGTTCACCAGGATGTTTGTGATCATTGTTTCTGGAGTATGTATTGAACTTTTTTTGTCGTGACATCGCAATGTGTGAAGCTGAAGATGTTCTAAGGACGAAACAAGAAGTAACATAATAAATGTGAAATAATGCAACTAATTACAGGAAATAGATTCGCCTGCCTAGCTGTGTGGTAACGTGACTGCCTCCGATGCAAGCAGGCCCGGGTTCGATTCCCGATCAGGTTGGAGATTTTCTTCGGTCGTGGACTGGGTTTAGTGCTGTCCTCATCATTTCATCCTCGTCACCGGCGCACAAGTCACCGAATGTGGCGTCGAATGGAATAAGACTTGCACTTGGTGACCGAATTTCCCCGAATGGGGCCTCCCGGCCAACAATGCCATGCGCTCATTTACTGTTTTTTTTCTCAGAAAATAGAGTCGTCGTCAACAGTTGGTAAGTACCCACTCAATGTATGCGTACGACAACCGACGAGACTCACTGGACAAAATCGTAGAAGAACACAGACACTGCTGTCGGGCAAATGTGGCATATCACGAGAACGTGTACAGGTCACCATTGCACAAATGCGTTACTGAATACTGTGTGTAAGGCGGGTGCCCCGAGTGTTCTCTCCCGACACGAAACGGATGGGATCTGATATCTGTACACAATTCCTTTTGCGTTTTGAGTGTGGTGATTCAGATGGTTCAAATAGCTCTGCCAACTATGGGACTTAAAATCTGAGGTCACCAGTCCCCTGGAACGTAGAACTACTTAAACCTAACTCATCTAAGGATATCGCACACACCCATGCCAGAGGCAGATTCGAACCTGCGACCATAGCAGTCACGCGGTTCCGGACTGAACTGCCTAGAACCGCTCGGCCATCACGGCCGGCAGCGTGGTGGTGATGGGCTCCTTAACAACTCTGCGGCGGGGGACGGAAACTGGTTTTACCACTTTGACCCCGATTAACAAGAGATCATCAGTGGAGTTCCGCCACAAAGGATCAATGACGCCAAAAAAGTTCAAGACCATGCCATCAGCAGGTGAAGTTATGCTTACAGTGTTCGGGGAACTTCGAAGAGTAGTGCACTTCTAATTCTTGCCTAAAAGCACCACTATAAACTCTAGAAGGTCCTGCGAGACTCTCAGAATTCGAAGAGTTCGTCCACACATGAAGTACCTTTCTCCTTCAGCTCGAGATTGCTAGACAACACATGTGCGCTTTAACGTCTACAACAATCTAACGCCATGGGATCAATGTCACATATCAACTTCTGTACAGTCCCGATTGGACCCGATCCGATTTTGATCCATGTACAAAATCTAAACAAATTTCAAGGATGTTGTCAAGAAACAAATCTCTCGCTGAGACAAATGGGTTCATCGCACTGACGACTATGTTGAGAAATGCATACGTTGACATGAAGAATAAAAAGTAGAGCGTTAATAAAGTTTATAGCTTGTTTAATAAACGTATCCACTCCTGTGTGTATTAAATAAATTATAATATTAACAGATCGCTATTTTACCTGGAACATCTCCCAAAAAATTTCATTGAAGTTGGTTTTACAGAGGGGCGCAGCAGAAGATGCCTCAGCACGATGTTAGGAATCGTCCGGAAGCGCCCGTGGCGCTAGGAAAACATGGTTATTCAGTGAATCGTTAATTGTAAAGACATTACAAAGGATGGTGCACTGTTGGCCGTAGCTGTATCCTGCCCTGATCACGGCCACATTCTCGGTGTGTTCGGGCGGCTCCTCCTGTCGGAGGTTCAAGTCCTCGCTCGGGCATGGATATGAGTGTAGCCATTAGCGTAAGTTAGTTTATGTTAGGTTAAGCAGTGTGTAAGATTAGGGATCGATGACCTCAGCTGTTTGGTCCTATAGAACGTACCACCAATTTCCAAATCTAGGTGCCGGATGCAGCGCCATCTTTGTGCCTGCGTCCTAGCGCGTTCCTCTTGCGTCGATACGAATTCTTCCCAGGACCTCCCTATCCGTGGTGTGGTGTAGGCGGCAGGCGCTGTACCCAGTGCTGCTGTTCTGGTCGTCGTCTTGCGTCTCACACTCAGAGAGTACATCCACATGTACGTGGATACTCTGCAAATCACTTTTAAGTGCCTGGCAGAACGATTCACGTAGCCATCTTCACAATTCTGTTATTCCAATCTCGTACGTCGTGCAGAAAGAACGAACACCTGTATCTTTCAGAACGACCTCGGATTTCCCTAATTTTATCTTGATGCCCCCCGGAGTAGACAACATTCCATTAGAACTACTGACGGCCTTGGAAGAGCCAGTCATGACAAAACTCTACCATCTGGTGAGCAAGATGTATGAGACAGGCGAAATACCCTCAGACATCAATAAGAATATAATAATTCCAATCCCAAAGAAAGCAGGTGTTGACAGATGTGAAAATTACCGAACTATCAGTTCAATAAGTCACAGCTGCAAAATACTAACGCGAAATCTTGACAGACGAATGGAAAAACTAATAGAAGCCGACCTCGGGGAAGATCAGTTAGAATTCCGTAGAAATGTTGGAACACGTGAGGCAATACTGACCCTACGACTTATCTTAGATGTTAGATTAAGGAAGGGCGAACCTACGTTTCTAGCATTTGTAGACTTAGAGAAAGCTTTTGACAATGTTGACTGGAATACTCTCGTTTAAATTCTGAAGGTGGTAGGGGTAAAATACAGGGAGCGAAAGGCTATTTACAATTTGTACAGAAACCAGATGGCAGTTATAAGAGTCGAGGGGCATGAAAGGAAAGAAGCGGTTGGGAAGGGAGTGAGACAGGTTTGTAGTCTCTCCCCGATGTTATTCAATCTGTATATTGAGCAAGCAGTGAAGGAAACAAAAGTAAAATTCGGAGTAGGTATTAAAATCCATGGAGAAGAAACAAAACCTTTGCGGTTCGCCGATGACATTGTCATTCTGTCAGAGACAGCAAAGGACTTGGAAGAGCAGTTGAACGGGTTGGATAGTGTCTTGAATGTTTGATATAAGATGAACATCAACAAAAGCAAAACGAGGATAATGGAATGTAGTCGAATTACGTCGGGTGATGCTGCGGGAATTAGATTAGGAAATGAGACACTTAAAGTAGTAAAGGAGTTTAGTTATTTGGGGAGCAAAATAACTGATGATGGTCGAAGTAGAGAGGATATAAAATGTAGACTGGCAATGGCAAGGAAAGAGTTTCTGAAAAGGAGATATTTGTTAACATCGAGTAAAGATTTAAGTGTCAGGAAATCATTTTTGAAACTATTTGTATGGAGTGTAGCCCTGTATGGAAGTGTAACATGGACGAAAATAGTTTGGACAAGAAGAGAATGGAAGCTTTCGAAATGTGGTGCTACAGAAGAATGCTGAAGATTATATGGGTAGATCACATAACTAATGAGGAAGTATTGAATAGGATTGGGGAGAAGAGAAGATTGACTATAAGAAAGGATCGGTTGGTAGGACATGCTCTGAGGCATCAGGGGATCACCAATTTAGTATTGGAGGGCAGCATGGAGGGTAAAAATCGTAGAGGGAGACCAAGAGATTAATACACTACGCAGGTTCAGAAGGATGTAGGTTGCGGTAGGTACTGGGAGATGAAGAAGCTTGCACAGGATAGAGTAGCATGGGGAGCTGCATCAAACCAGTCTCAGGACTGAAGACCACAACAACAACATCGTTGCTCCCTACGTAGGTAGGTGGCAACAAAATATTTCCGCACTCGGAGGAGAAAGTTGGTGACTGGAAATTCGTGAGAAGATTCCCTCGCAACGAAAAACGCCTTTGTTTTAATGATGTGCAGCCCAAATCCTTTTTTCAGTGACACACTCTCCCATCTTTAGGGATAATACAAAACGTGCTGACCTTCTTTGATTTTATTTCGATGTACTCTGTGAATCCTATCTGGTAAGGATCCCTTACCGTGCAGCAGTACTCTGAAACACGACAAACTTAGTGTAGGCAGTAGATCTGTTACGTTTTCTAAGTGTCCTGAAAATCAAACACAGTCTTTCGTTAGCCTTCCCCACAACATTTTCTGTATATTCCTTCCATTTTAAGTTGTTCATAATTGTAATTCCTAGGTATTAGTTGAATTTACAGACTTCAGATTTGACTGATTTATCGTCAGCACCAGGTGCTGCACTGCTGCTTGTAGTTCATCAGCTCTTCCAGTGGTTGGTGTGACACAGCATGAAGTTCGTCAGTGGAGTTCAGCTCTGTGTCTCCCCAAGGCTGGCCGGTACTGCGCTGATGTATCTGAGACAAGACTTACTAAAACAACATGGTAAGAACGGAATGCCGCCTACACTTGTTCTATGGGAACCATTGGCCTGAATCAATCCCTCCTACTTCGAGTTTGGGACCCAGTATTTAAAGAGCTCTCCGTAGTTCAGTGGTGTGCGTTTTACTAGCGATGACCGCATATGTCCTCGATATTCTGCTATCCTTCCTTTAATTCTCTTTTAGCAGTTAGTTAAATTTTTCTATCAGTGCTTGTCCTAGCCGTTGCTATTGCTTCTTGCGGCATTCCGCAGCGCGGACGAGCGTGAGTATTATTTGGTTTAGTTCGTGTCCACTACTGTTTTCCCCTCTGCGTGTGCTCTCTCTCATTCAGCTACTGCAGAGTTGCAGACTGTGCTGCTCGTCCGTCTTGCATCACCGTGCTTCCTGGTCTGAAGCTAATCGTGGCGTAGCCAGTCTATCTTACGTTAAGGTGGTTGAACGCCGTAAAAAAATTCCTCTTAATCTCAGAGTAGCACTTGCAATCTACATCCACAATTACTTACTTGATCTAACTACAGTTTTTGCCCTCTATATCTCCCTCTAGTACCATGGAAGTCACTACTTCATATCTTAACAGGTGTCCTGTCATCCTGTCCCTTCTCCTTATCAGTGTTTTCCACATATCCCTTTCCTTCCGAGTCTGCACAGAACCTTCTCATTCGTTACCTTATCAGTCCACCGAATTCTCAACACTGGTCTGTAGCACCACATCTCAAATCCTTCGATTCTCTTCTGTTCCGGTTTTCTCACAGTCCATGTTTCACTAACATACAATAATCCCATTCTCAAAAATTTCTTCCTCAAGTGAAGGCCGATATTTGATATTAGTATACTTCTCTTAGCAAAGAATGCCCTTTCTGCCATTTCTAGACTTCTTTTGATGTCCTCCTTGCTTCATCTGTCATTGGTTATTTTACTGCCTAGGTAGCAGAATTACTTACCTTCATCTACTTCGTAACCATCAATTCTGATGTTGAGTTTCTCGCTGTTCTCATTTCCACTACTCATTTCCTTCGTTTTTCTTCGATTTACTCTCACTCCTTATTCTGTATTCATTAGATAGTTCATTTAGTTAAGCAAATCATGTAATTCTACTTAACTTTCATTCAGGATAGCAATGTCATCAGCGAATCGTATCACTGATATTCTTTCACCTTGAATTTTAATTCCACTAATGAACTTTTATTTCCATCATTGCTTCCTCGAAACATATATTGAACAGTAGGGGCCAAAGGCTACATCCTTGTCTTATACCCTTTTTAATACGAGCAATTTATTCTTGGTCGTCCACTCTTCACCTTTGTACATGTTGTATATGACGTGTCTCTGCCTATAGCCTACCCACATTTCTCAGAATCTTCAATATCTTGCACCATTGTACACTGTCGATCGCTTTTTGCAAGTCGACAAATCCTATGAACTTCTCTTTATTCTTCTTCACTCTTGCTTCCATTATTAACCGCAACATCAGAATCAGTTTAATAAGTCACAGCTGCAAAATACTAACGCGAATTCTTTACAGACGAATGGAAAAACTGGTAGAAGCCGACCTCGGCGAAGATCAGTTTGTATTCCGCAGAATTGTTGGAACAAGTGAGGCAATAGTGACCCTACGACGTATCTTAGAAGAAAGATTAAGGAAAGGCAAACCTACATTTCTAGCATTTGTAGACTTAGAGAAAGCTTTTGACAATGTTGACTGGAATACTCTCTTTCAAATTCTAAAGGTGGCAGGGGTAAAATACAGGGAGCGAAAGGCTACTTACAATTTGTACCAAAAGCAGATGGCAGTCATAAGAGTTGAGGGGCATGAAAGGGAAGCAGTGGTTGGGAAAGGAGTGAGACAGGGTTGTAGCCTGTCCTCATACATTCAACACTCCAGCGTGAATAGTAATTTTGTTGCCACATCCCCCAATGATATTAGAAATTCTGACGGAATGTTATAGACCCCTTCTGCTTTATTTGATCATAAGTCCTCCAAAGCTCTTCTAAATTCTGGTGCTAATACTGGATCCCCTATCTCTTGCAAATTGACTCCTGTTCTTATTGTATCACATCAGATTAACCTTCCTCCTCATAGAGACTTTTAATGTATTCTTTCCACCTACGCGCTCTCTCCTCGGCATTTAACAGTGGAAGTCCCGTCGAACTCTTAATGTTATCATCTTTGCTTTTGTTGTCACCGAAGGTTGTTCTGACTTTCTTGTATTGTGAGTCTGTATTTCCGACAATAATATCTTTTTCGATGGCTTCATATTTTCCCTGCAGACACTTCGTCATAGCTTCCCTGCACTTCCTATGTATTTCATTCCGCAGAAACTTGTATTTCTCTGTTCCTGAGTTTATCGGAACATTTTTGTACCTCCTCCTTCCATCGATCAATTGAAGTATTTCTTCTGTTACCCATGGTTTCTTCGCAGTTACCTTCTTTATACCTATGTTTCCCTTCCCAACTTCTGCGATCGCCCATTTTAGAGATTTCCATTCCTCTTCCACCGTTCGAGCTATTCCTTATTGCTGTATCTATAGCCTTCGAGAACTTCAACCGCATCTCGTCACTCCTTTGTACTTCCTTATCCCACTTCTTTGCGTATTGATTCTTCCTGACTAATGTCTTTAACTTCAGCCTACTCTTCACCACTCCTATATTGTGATTGGAGTCTATGTCTGCTCCTGGGTACGCCTTACAATCCAGTATCTGATTTCGGAATCTCTGTCTGGCCATGATGTAATCTAACTGAAAGCTTCCCATATGACCCGGTCTTTTCCAAGTAAATCTCCTCCTCTTATGATTCGTGAACAGAGGATTCGATATAGCTAGCTGAATCTTGTTACAGAACTCAATTAGCCTTTCTCCTCTCTCATTCGTTGTCCGAAGGCCCATACTTTACTGCAACCTTTTCTTCTACTCCTTCCCCAACAATTGCATTCCAGTCTCCGATGACTAATAGACTTCCATATCCCCTTACATACTGTATTACGAATTCAGCATCTTCATACCCTATCTCTCTCTTCACGTTCAGCTTGGGACGTCGGCGTGTATACCTGAACTATCGTTGTAGTGTTGGTTTGCTGTATATTCTGATAAGAACCACCTTATCAACCCTATTACTATTCACAGTAACACAACTTAGCCCAAAATTCCTGTTGACAATCAACCCGACTGCCCTTACAACGTTTTCTTCTGCTGTTGATATTACCCTATATTCATCCGACCAGAAATCCTTGTCTTCTTTCCACCTCACTTCACTGACCCATACTATATCTAGATTAAGCCTTTGCATTTGCCTTGTCAGATTTTCTAGTGTCCCTACCACGTTCAAGCTTCAGACATTCCACGCTCCGACTAGTAGAACGTTATTCTTCCGTTGATTATTCAATTGTTTTCTCATGGTAACCTCCCCCTTTTCAATCCGCGCATGGAGATCCGAATGGAGGACTATTCCGGAATCTTTTTCTAGTGGAGAGGTCATCATGACAAGTCTTCAATTACAGGTCTCATGTACTCTGTAGACACGTTATGTGTCTTTAGTGCAGTGGTTTTCGTTGCCTTGTGCAGCCTCATTGCTGATTCTTCCGCCTTTAGGGGCAGTTTCCCATCCCTAGGACAAGAGAGTGCCCTGAAACTCTGCCCGCTCCTCCACCCTCATTGACAAGTAATAATGTTTAAAATAATATGCTCTACACACTTAAAGCACTGAAAACGGAAACACATACGTATACTACATTCGCAAACCAGTTCATGTAACAAAATCACAACGCTACTGGCATAAAACCTCAGTAAGCGGTAGTGAGGGGTGATTTCTTATTCCGGAAATCTTCGGCTGCCAATGCTGATTATTAGTCAAAATTTATGCAGTAGCGGGACCCATGACTGAAATCGTTTTGATCATAAATCAAAGACGCTAACCCTTTTTTTCCATTTGGTTCGGCATCGTTCGTTACGTTTGGTTTGAGCGGAACTCACAAGACATCCGTTCAAGTTGATCGTTGATTCCGTTACTCAGTTTCTTATTAGAGAGGGCGAGCAGCCATCTGATCGAACACGCTGTGCTACCGTGCCAGCAATCCTAGACCACCGGTGCAAGTCCTTATATAGGTAAATGAAATTGTGTTATCTAATTCATACGATTATTAATCACAGTTTTTCATTGAAATATCTGAAATCACATTGTTTGTATTATAATATCCAAGGTACCGTACAAGCTGTTCACTAAAATAATTTTTGTTCATATACCAATAATGTTAATTCGACGAGGAAAACTGAAAAAAACAGAAAAATATGTCAGACATTCTGAGAATCAGGCGCTGGATAGGATCAAAACTAATTTGTAAGCAAGCCACATTAATAAATCTCAACCCTAAGGAACAGGAAATAAGCTTTATGAAAATGCTTAACACCTATGCTAGATGTAAGAGTTTTTCGTTTCCAAACTTTCAGCTCTGACTGCGCTAACATGTTTCTTGCGTCCATTTCTATGTCTTCAGTTATTTTTTGCTGGCTGATATGATAACTGTTGAACACAAATTGTTTTAATATTTTCGACAGAGTGGTTATTCGACTAGATGAATGGAGAAAACCTCCAAATGCCATTCTGAAATTAGCCGACAGAATCCAATTTCATTAGCCTAGAAAGACGGTTCTTATCCCTTTACTCTGTGATACTGCTATGTGGTCATGCCATCTACAATGCACTTTTTGCAGTTCTGTAACTACTGGTAGCGCTGAACTGCACTGAATACAGTTCGGAAAGTCCCTGTTCATGAAGTGGACATCTTTTCGATCTTAAAAGTCACATTTTTTTCCCTCTCATTTCATAGAAATATACGCTGGTGCGAAATACTTAAGGATAGAAATACGTTCCGCATGATCTGTTACTACCAAGTAAAATAGCACAGTTAAACATGGGTCCCACCCCCATGAACCATGGACCCTGCCGTTGGTGGGGAGGCTTGCGTGCCTCAGCGATACAGATGGCCGTACCGTAGGTGCAACCACAACGGAGGGGTATCTGTTGAGAGGCCAGACAAACGTATGGTTCCTGCAGAGGGGCACAAGCCTTTTCAGTAGTTGCAGTGGCAACAGTCTTGATGATTGACTGATCTGGCCTTGTAACATAAACGAAAACGGCCTTGCTGTGCTGGTACTGCGAACGTGTGAAAGCAAGGGGAAACTACAGCTGTAATTTTTCCCGAGGGCTTGCAGCTTTACTGTATGATTAAATAATGATGGCGTCCTCTTCGATAAAATTTTCCGGAGGTAAAATAGTCCCCCATTCGGATCTCCGGGCGGGGACTACTCCTGAGGACGTCATTATCAGGAGAAAGAAAACTGGCGTTCTACGGATCGGAGCGTGGAATGTTAGATCCCTTAATCGGGTAGGTAGTTTAGAAAATTTAAAAAGGGAAATGGATTGGTTTAAGTTAGATATAGTGGGAATTAGTGAAGTTCGGTGGCAGGAGGAACAAGACTTTTGGTCAGGTGAATACAGGGTTATAAATACAAAATCAAACAGGGGTAATGCGGGAGTAGGTTTAATAATGAATAAAAAAATAGGAGTGCGGGTAAGCTACTACAAACAGCATAGTGAACGCATTATTGTGGCCAAGATAGACACGAAGCCCATGCCTACTACAGTAGTACATCTAGCTCTGCAGATGATGAAGAAATTGAGGAAATGTATGATGAGACAAAAGAAATTCTTCAGGTAGTGAAGGAAGCCGAAAATTTAATAATCATGGGTGACTGGAATTCGTCACTAGGAAAAGGGAGAGAAGGAAACATAGTAGGTGAATATGGATTGGGGGGAAGAAATGAAAGAGGAAGCCGTCTGGTAGAATTTTGCACAGAGCGTACTTGGTTCAAGAAACATAAAAGAAGGTTGTATACGTGGAAGAAATCTGGAGATACTAAAAGGCATCAGATAGGTTATATAATTGTACTACAGAGATTTAGGATTCAGGTTTTAAATTGTAAGACATTTCCATGGGCAGATGTGAACTCTGACCACAATCTATTGGTTACTAACTGTAGATTAAAACTGAAGAAACTACAAAAAGGTGCCAATTTAAGGAAATGGGACCTGGATAAACTGAAAGAACCAGAGGTTGTACAGAGTTTCAGGGAGAGCATAAGGGAACCATTGTCAGGAATGGAGGAAATAAATACAGTAGAAAAAGAGTGGGTAGCTCTGAGGGATGAAGTAGTGAAGGCAGCAGAAGATCAAGTAGGTAAAAAGACGAGGGCTAATATAAATCCTTGGGTAACAGAAGAAATATTGAATTTAATTGATGAAAGGAGAAAATATAAAAATGCATTAAATGAAGGAGGCAAAAAGGAATACAAAGTCTCAAATATGAGATCGACAGGAACTGCAAAATGGCTAAGCAGGGATGGCTAGAGGACAAATGTAGGGATGTTGAGGCTTATCTCACTAGGGGTAAGATATATACTGCCTACAGGAAAATTAAAGAGACATTTGGAGAAAAGAGGGCCACTTGTATGAATATCAAGAGCTCAGATGGAAACCCAGTTCTAAGCAAAGAAGGGAAGGCGGAAAGGGGGAAGGAGTAGATAGAGGGTTTATACAAGGGCGATGCTCTTGAGGACAATATTATTGGAAATGGAAGAGGATGAAGATGAAGACGGAATGGGAGATAAGATACTGAGGGAAGAGTTTGACAGAGCACTGAAAGACCTGAGTCGAAACAAGGCCCCCGGAGTACACAACATTCCATTAGAACTACTACCGGCCTTGGGAGAGCCAGTCATGACAAAACTCTACCATCTGGTGAGCAAGATGTATGGGACAGGTGAAATACCCTCAGATTTCATAATAATTCCAAACCTAAAGGAAGCAGGTGTTGACAGATGTGAAAATTACCGAACTATCAGTTTAATAAGTCACAGCTGAAAAATGCTAACGCGAATTCTTTACAGACGAATGGAATAACTGGTAGAAACGGACCTTGGGGAAGATCAGTTTGGAATCCGCAGAAATGCTGGAACACGTGAGGCAATACTAACCTTACGACTTATCTCAGAAGAAAGATTAAAGAAAAGGCAAACCTACGTTTCTAGCATTTGTAGACTCAGAGAAAGCTGTTCACAATGTTAACTGGAATACTCTCTTTCAAATTCTGAAGGTTGCAGGGGTAAAATACAGGGGGCGTAAGGCTATTTACAATTTGTACAAAAACCAGATGGCAGTTGTAAGAGTCGAGGGGCATGAAAGGGAAACAGTGGTTGGGAAGGGAGTGAGACAGGGTTGTAGTCTCTCCCCGATGTTATTTAATCTGTATATTGAGCAAGCAGTAAAGGCAACAAAAGAAAAATTCCGAGTAGGTATTAAAATCCATGGAGAAGAAATAAAAACTTTGAGGTTCGCCGACGACATTTTAATCCTGTCAGAGATAGCAAAGGACTTGGAAGAGGAGTTGAACGGAATGGATAGTGTCTTGAAAGGAGGATATAAGATGAACATCAACAAAAGCAAAACGAGGATAATGGAATGTAGTCAAATTAAATCTTGTGATACTGAGGGAATTAGATTAGGAAATGAGACATTTAAAGTAGTAGAGGATTTTTGCTATTTAGGGAGTAAACTAACTAATGATGGTCGAAGTAGAAAGGATATAAAATGTAGACTGGCAATGGCAAGGAAAGCGTTTCTAAAGAAGAGAAATTTGTTAACATCGAGTATAGATTTAAGTGTCAGGAAATCATTTTTGAAACTATTTGTATGGAGTGTAGCCATGTATGGAAGTGAAGCATGGACGATAAATAGTCTGGACAAGAAGAGAATAGAAGCTTTCGAAATGTGGTGCTACAGAAGAAAGCTGAAGATTAGATGGGTAGATCACATAACTAATGAGGAAGTATTGAATAGGATTGGGGAGAAGAGAAGTTTGACTAGAAGAAGGGATCGGTTGGTAGGACATGTTCTGAGGCATCAAGGGATACGAATTTAGTATTGGAGGACAGCGTGGAGGGTAAAAATCGTAGAGAAGAAGAGATGAATACACTAAGCAGATTCAGGTGGATGTAGGTTGCCGTAGGTACTGGGAGATGAAGAAGCTTGCACAGGATAGAGTAGCATGGAGAGCTGCATCAAACCAGTCTCAGGACAGAAGACCACAAGAACAAGAAGAAACATGTGTCATTCATATAAAGAACACCTGAAGCGTAGTGCAGAAGAGAACTGAAGGAATTATGCAGAGAGGCGAACACGCATGACACTTTTCTTCAAAGGCAACATTTACACTGAAGTCATAGTGATTTAAAGCAGTCCTGGACAGAAAAAAATGTGGGACATTGTTCTTAATAGGATGTGAATTCACCACTGGCAGCAATCCCGATGTGCCTGTGTCAACGAAACACTACGTACTCTTCGTCAGGCATATAGAACAAATCCGCGTAGTCTCAGCTACACTGACATGGCCAGCCTCAGCCTGTGGGATGTTTCGCGAATGGAAATATCCAACAGGCTGTGGCAAAGCTATGTCTCCGCAATATCCTTTCTTCCAAGAGTGCCATTTTGGCGAGGTTCACAGAAGAGCTTCTGGGAAGTTTCGAAGGTAGGAGACGAGATGCTGGCAGAACTGAAGTTGTGAGAACGGGTCGTGAGTCGTGCTTGGGTATCTAAGCTGGTAGAGCACTAGCCCGTGAAAGGCAAAGTTCCCGAGTTCGGGTCTCGGTCAGGCACACAGTTTTATTCTGTCAGAAAGTTTCATAATTTGGCTCTGTTTTGCAATGGTTCACATGTATCGTGCCTCCAGGACAGCTGCAACATTGACCCCAAACCTAGAAAACAACATAATTTGAAAATATTAAAAATAAAAGGTATTCAGTTAATCCTAATACCAGAGTATTTTCCGTTGTGCAAGGATATGGTAAATCTGCAATTTAACAGAATCAGAGAATATGTTCTGTAAATGCGTGAGTATTGTGCAGTGGCTGGTAAGGAGCGGGCCCTCATTCTGCGGGTGTACGTACATTTGTGTAAAAATCTCTTAGAAATGACAGTTATTTTGCATAGAAATAATCCGCTGATCACTTAGATTACATTTGTTAGTTCTCTGTTTCGTCACTGAGCACTGCAATTATGCACCCCATACATAACCTTTGTTTAACACCAAAAGGACAGTGGATCCACATTGGCCTCAATACGATCTTTTCACTTGTGTTCTGCGCAAACTATAAAATGGACTGACTTGATATTTTGTGACTTTTCATTAGTTGTACGACATATTAACGAAACTTTTTTTGCAATATCCTATTTTTATTATGTTGTAAAATAGAAAAATTACTACATAGAACGACTGCAGGACCAATTTGGCTTTTCACAAAAATTCCCTGATTTCCAGGCTATGTCTTCGCAGTGCAGTGTATGAATTCGAACCAACAGCTATCTCTTTGGTGTTTAAATACTCGACCACAATTTCATTGATTCCAGCACTAATATTTGATTGACTGAACCAAGGATTTAAGTCATTGTCTGTTATAATAGTAGTCTCCGCAAACATGAGCTATAAATAAAACAAGCGTCTAACAGATGCAGGAATACTAGAAGTACTCAAAAAAATATAAGATAATGATAGCTATCAGCACAATGATAAAGATGTAGCAGTTCCACTGTCTGCAGATGCAGAATGTAACTCATGCACTGAAAATTATAGTATAAATCGGGATAATTTTTCACCCAGTTTTAAGGGATAATGAAGGTTCTTCATCCAGCATCCCTTCTAATGTCACACATTCTGACTCTATTAGGTCAACAACTCGGACAACAGCTTCTTTTCCAGAAAATCAGTCAAAAACTGCCACTGAACAACAACAAATTACTGAGGAAAAAGAAACAGCAAAAGTTTGGATTGTGTAGTATATTTTACCAGTGGGTTCCAGTGTTATACAGTAATGTGACTGCCCTTTGTGTGGAGTTATATTTTCTAAAATTATGATGAACACTAATAACCTGTAAAACGCGTAGTAAATAAAATGTAGTAGCAATAACAACTAAGTATAGCATTGCGTAACATAACAAGATATCACAAAATGTATAAAGAAATATATCTGTGTTATAGCAGTGCATCACATATTACGAAAATTATAGTCACTCTTCCATATGTTTTCAGGTCGTCAGATCAAGCACAGCACTGAAATTGACAATCGTCCTCGAACACAAAACGATTCCTAAACAGTGGACACAGAAGAAGTGGATGATTTTGTTGCCTATCGTATGATTAAGATGATGTTTGTTTCGTGGGGTGCTCAACTGCGCGGTCATAAGCTCCCGTACAACCCAATTTTTACGCAGTCCGATCTAGCCACTGTCACGAATGATGATGATGATGCTGATGATGATGATGAAATGATGAGGATAACACAAACACCCAGTGCCCGGGTAGAGAAAGTCCCCAATCCGGCCGGAATCGAACCTGGGACCCCGTGATGCTGAGGCAGCAAAGCTAGCTACTAGACCGCGAGCAGCGGACCCTTAACGTATGGAAAAGCAGTGTATGGGGCAAAGAATTTCTCTCTTAAAAGCTTGTGGTCGACAGTATAAAGTGAAATAGAATTATAGAAATAATGAAGTGTAGTAAGTTTGACACCAAGTCCACTAGATGCCTCAAAACTGACAAATTTGCTGTTGCCTTAGCTATTTGGAATATTTCCACAGACAGCAGTGTATCCTGGTGTAAAGCAAATCCTTATGTTACAGCTGACGAACAAGATATCTAGTTATGAAAAACAATATGCCGATTCCCGAAATATGTTACACGGAAGCCTGACAAGTATGGTACAAAATTTAGGTAACTTGTATGTGTTTCTAGTAAATATATAGTGAATGGATTTCCATATAATGGTTCTGGTGTAGATGAAAATGACATTCATTGGCTTATGGAACCATACTTTTCCAAAGTGCGTATAGCACTACTGATAACCACTACGCTAAGCCTTGCAAACTGTCTGAGGCCAGCATCCACAACTGTGACAGGTACAGGTTGTTCCATTTATCTGATGACCGCTAACTCGGCTCAGTAGGTGGTGGGCAGCAAACGCTCCGTTGCCCGACGAATCATTGCCAGGTCGCCCGTCTACTGCCACAGTACTATAATTAAAATGTGCGCAAATTAATTTTGTACTCACTGATATCACACAAGGAAATGCAGGAAATTCCTGCCATTGATTTCCACTTGTTCGTGGCAGGTCTCAACTATTATTGATCAAATTTTGTAATTCTCTTTGAGAAACTGAATTAACCGACTTACAGTTATTACCTTTCTTCTATCGTTTGCAGATCTGCTGCGCACACTACATTCTAGTGCCCCACCCACAAATAGAAATCGCACAGAGTTAAATTCCGACATCGAGTGGGTCAGATACTTGTTCTGTCACTGGGCGCATGAATCCTTGCCGAATCCTGTTGTAGAAAGCGCGAAGATTTATTGTCTTTCACTCGAATAGTTAGGAAACAGTTGCAAAATGTTTTGCACTTCTCTTCAACTGTTAACGGTGTCAATAACAAAATTATTTACATTTCAGACGCAAAAATATCAATACAGAACAGCGGCTTTCGCGTTATCTATTCAGATGTAAGGAAAAAAACACATTCGTTTTTACATCCTTCATCATGCTACAATTCGCATACCCTCACTCCTTGTTATTTCGTAGTATCCAACTGTCTGAAACTGCGAACTCAGTCTACGAGATTGTTGACGTTGTATCAGCTATACTGCAGAAGCGGTAAATCTAAAACATTTTTAATATATTTTCCTCATCTTTACGTATTTACCACCGATTTCAACCATTTACAATATTTTACGGTAATTTCAGTGGATTTTATCCAATTACTCGAATTACAAACAGCCGCTAACATCAACAAAACATCTCATTGCGTCAATTTCATAATGCTATCAGCCAATGACATTCCATTATGGTTCTCAATTTCTTTATCGTTGCTAAACCACCCCCTCCAATATCTCGCGAGTGCTATAAGCAAGCGGTTCTATTGTGAAGCCTGTTATGCTGCCTACGTCACGTGACGAAAATACTCTTTGGGTAGTGTGGGAAATACAAGGAGATGCAAAAACTACGTTCCTCAGCTGAAAAGTCTATATAGTCGGTTAGATTGACCATATCTGTCTACGTCAGTTAGAGTCACAAAGCAGTCTCGCATTCGTACGATAAAGTCAGCGACTGACAGATCTCACCAACATCCATGATGCTGACCACCCTCAGAAACGGATCGTATACGTACCAGTACCCTGCTCATTATTTCGAAATGAACTGTTCCTTTGTTGGACATATTGGCTAAAGATCCTGAGCAAAATTCTAGACGGTCTCTGTCTATGCATATTTTAACTCTTTATCTGTGTTTAACCAACCCTCCCTGCACCACTGACAACGATTTAATTTGGAACTTACCAGCAGTAGGCGGACACCATACTTGCTACATTCTACATCTTGGAAAGGAACCGAACGAGGTGAGTTGCGCAATACACTTCGATATATTTCTCTCGGAAAGAGCGCAACACAAGCTACAAACTTGCACAGCCGACTAACGCTAGCAGTATAGACTAGTGCTCTTATTGCAGTACTATGATTGCCATTCTGCGAAGACTGTTCCATGCCAGTCTTACTGACGCCACCTTTTCCAGTACAGACGATCTCTCTAGATGCATGCATGCTGTGGAGGTTAGCACTCCTATTGGTGTATGGTAGATACGAGGTTGGTAGATGTGACACTGTTGTGACGATATGACAGACGGTCAAGGTGAATAAGAAGTGTTATGTTAATGCATGATGGAGCTCAAGATGGAAGAACTTATAAGCATTTTTATAAATACCACTTGAGTAGTGGAGCAAGGTTCGTGTGGCCCCACTTTCCACTGTTGCCAAATTTATTCAACAGGGCGGAGATGACGTCAGACAAGATGGCGGCATGTAGACTTGGCTACAGCACATGACTTCATCCAAGATGGCGGATTTTGGCGGGAAAATAGGCCAATTGTGCTATGTCCACTAATCTAATATCAGGAAAAAATGGCGGTAACTTTGAATTTTGCTGGGAAAATAGGCCAATTGTGCTACGTCCACTGACCTAACCTCCAGAAAAAATGGTGGGATGTTTGAATTCCAACAGGATAATGCATGCAAAACCTTACTTTTCTTTATTATTTTTCATTACCATTTATTAACATTCATTATCATTTATTATTATTTATTATCATTTATTATTATTGACCTGCCTCCACTACAAAATTCCCTCTAAATTCAAATTCCAACACGATAATGGCTGCAAAACCTTACCTTTGTTTATTATTCATTATCATTTATTCACATAAATAATAATTCATTGTCATTTATTATCATTCATTATCATTTATTATTATAGTCCTACCTCCACTAGGAAATTGCGCCAAATTCCAACACAACAATGCCTCGATAACTGTACTTCTATTTATTATTATCATTTATTATTTATTCAAAATGTCCGATTTTCTCGGCGATTAGTCCATTTTCCTTACATCCACAACAAAAATCTATTACAAGTTCCAATCCCAACATAGTAATCGATCGCACATATAAACTTTCTCTGTCACTTATCTTTTTTCACTGGTAGCCTATCAGAATCGCGTCAAATAACGTACTGCACTTATAGTAACGTAATTCACATCCTTTGATTATGCAGGGGGGGGGGGGGGGGGGGAAGGGACCGACGACTTTATTTCAAGCAGTATGGTTATCACTTGTTCTGCAACACATTCAGTACACACATCTTTGGTATCGCAAGTGAGGTCGCCACGATGTCCACACTCCAACTGAATTAGTTCCAATCCTCGCCACCCCCTGGCCAGCGCGCAGAGACACTGCCGACCCCTGTCACGTGAGGCGGCCAACTGCTTGTGCTGGACTGCCGGTATGCTGGGTACGAGCCCAGCGATCGCTCCCATGTCGTAAACATGTTTTCCCTGTACAGGCTGCAACTTGCCAAGTTTGACGTCACAGCAGTCCTTGTTCTTGTATTCGTCACCTTTGCAAGTTTCCCGCCAAAATTGTTTGCCTCTGATCTGAATCACACAACGGTCGGCCGTTCCCTGCCACACTTTTGGCTCCGAAGTTGTTTTCTGGGCACCATCAAACCTGTCTACGCCGACCGCTCATCATCCAACACGTGTCCTTGTGCGAGCGAGAACGCAGTGCTACACTTTTGGCTCAACAATGGAATCCGCCATGACTGAATAACAGCACGTTTGGTCGGCATTAGAACACTCGCTAATTGACTCTCTCTCTCACGTGCGTGTGTTATAACTGTACAATCGCTGCACCGCCGCCCCGCTTACGTCACACACCCTCCATACACGCGACAGGGATAGTCTTCTGTAAATACCTAAGTACTTAATTCCGATTTTAATCATATTAAGTAATTCAATTTACAATTTCATATACATATGCAAAAGTGTCCAACTACCTAATTTCAACTACTTTTAGAGGACCAGACAGCCACCTCTTCCTAGGAACCAGCACCGAGTTAGAATTCTGGCAGTAAAGAAAGGTCACTTCTGCTTTCTCTACCAACCCAACAAAATTGTTGGAAAGAAAGGGCACTTGGACTAACCTCATCCACCCGACCGCCACTTCTTCCTAGGAATCAGCGCCAAGTTTGAAATCTGCCATTAAACAAAGCTCACTGGCGCTGCTGCCACCAACCTAAGAAAATTGTTGCAAACGAAGCTCATCACCGCTAAACAAAGCTACCAGCATTCAACCTCTTCATACACGTTTCGGGTAAAAGGACTCACACTGCACTGGGCCCATGGATGGAGGCACCAATTTACATTATTTAGGAATGGAGTATATGTATCACACCGACATGTTCCACACCATACAGACCTGCAAAACACTACTACATAACTCATTTATAATCCTCTAGACACACGCTTGCTAATTGTAAACAGTTAAAAAAAATTCATCGCACAGCCTACATACATGCGAACCACTCTTAAATAATGCAAAACATTTAAGTCCAAATAGCCAAACAACTCCTAATTTTCGTAAAGAATTTCAGTCCATAGGCTGATGAAAGGTGCTACGAGTATACTTTATTTATTTGCAACATATCTTATTGAAACTTTTGCTTCTCATATGTTTCGATATGTAAGCCTGACCTAAGGCATGTTTTGAACTCCAGTAGTGCACTACACTTGGTAACACAATTACACCCATCAAGATATTCATTCCAATCCAGACCTGTAACTACTCTACAGATAAATTTCTCCAGTTATTTGTCGACTCACTCACAGTCTGACCAGATTGCCGGTATTGCACAAAAACAGCTCAGACTGCACTGCGCTGCTTGGGGAAGTAAGGAAGGACTGCACTCTGTTTACTTCAATACCTTTTATTTAGTAGTGGAGTATATTTGTCACAAAACACCCGCACTGATTCGACTGTGGTCATCTGAAACAGACCACAAACACGTGAACAAGTCCTAATTTCACCACACAATAGCAAACAGCTCTTAAATAATGCAGTACACAATATCAGCAGACGTGCTCTGTACTCTTAAACTCTCCAAATAAACCACAGCACAGTGCACAGGCATGCTCGCAACATAGTGCAACAGACGCGCCCAAACACATGCAGCTGCAGAACCGACCAAAAGTCTCTGCCCGGCCTCCCCCCAAACATGACCTCAACACAGTCGCATTCGCTCCTAACACTGGAGAAACTGCTATCGCCTATGCGCCTTAGATTACGCTCCAAGGCAGGCCCAGGCCATGTGAGCGCGAAAGTGCTTCCGAGCGCTCGTGACAGCCGACCAGAAAGGGCACTCTCCTCTGACACATGTCAAAGTTGCATTGTTCTTCTCATGCATACCGCCGGCGTCTCAGGTCTGGACCTGTAATTACGTCTATTGTCAGTATGACCCGTTGACACACACGATAAACGCCACTTGGAAAACATTTACTACTCATATGAACCGAGATGGTGACGGAAAACCAATCGCTCTGATCTGTGCTGCAGGCGCGTCTAATCATTGAGAACACTCTATTTATTTTTTCGAACAACTTATTTAACCACACAGTATATCTATCACGCTATCTCAAAACACCGACCCAGGTGTGCCCTGGGCCATGTTTCACAGTCCACAGACACGCACCCAGTATTAATTTCAGTACACACAATAGCAAACTACTACTAAATAATTATTCACACAGATGTGTATATACGCTCACTACTTGTAAACTATCCTAATAACGCACAGCAGAGCCAGCAGATCCGCTCGCAAAATAACTCATATAGGTACAAGAAGGGGTTTGCTACGCTTTCAACTACCTAGTTATAACTACTTTTCAAGGTCATCCTACGGCTCAGTTCCACATCCGATATACAAGCTCATAGATCGTTGTATATGGGGAATATCTTGCGATTTTCGCCAACTTAGCAAATAAGAGAGATCTAAATTCTCGTATAAAATATTTATTACCTTTGCATATTCATCTACACACAGACAACAACCCATTCTTTATTTTTCTTGGGTGTAGTTTTAATAATATCCAGTTTAATTTTTAACTTATAACTTAAATCCACATCTGAATCACCTATTTCTTTCTCCAACCAGTAGTTTGACAAATACAAAGGCATATTATCGAATTCTAATACATATCTAATTTTCTTCCTCTAAAATACTTGTTTTATGGCTTTAACTATTAGCTCTGTTCCTTCCTGTAGCTCTTCTTGGCGAGAGCATTCGGGGATTTTAATTTATCCTCGTATCTCCTCCATGACGCTACAGTTAAAGCGTTCCACGTCTTCCTGTATGTATGTAAGCAACTCTTCTGCTCCACATTCTTGCAGGATTTCTGTGAAGAACATTAAGTTTACAACTTTTGCAAACGAGTGTTCATTAAATGTAGTTATTCGATGAATTTTAAACTCGGCAAATGGCTGTTCTGTTGCTAGGTGGACAAAATCTAGTTCGCCACACAGATATAATATAACCATCCTTTTTAAGCCGATCCACATGGGAACAGAGCTTAATCAACACATTATTCGTCTATCCCTTGAGATAGTAAACGTTCTCGACTCCACTGAATTCGGCCAGTACTGTTTACTGTTTACTGTATATGCCAATATTTTTTATTCCCCCTTCATAGACTTTTCCATACACTGTGTTTACCTGGCCTGCACATCCGCAGTAGCCTCCTCCTTTTTCATTTGCAACTTATATTCTTCCTTTATGGCAGATGTCTTCTCTGTATACTCTAGTTTTCTTTTCTTTAGCTCGATGTCATCCATTCCCAGTTTCCTTTTTAGTGCACATAGAACGTTAACTGTACTTAAAAGAGTAATTTTTTTAATGGGGAATGATTTAAGTCCGTGTGATACATTTACTCTTTTTCTTAGGACTTGTGGTATAACCAGCACCAATTCGGCGATATCTATATCGCACGGTATTGTGGAGAACAGGGTTCAAGATTGAGAAAAATAAGTTTCTCCTGCTTTAACATAACGCTTGTGCGTAATACTAACATTGTGTTTGTTGGAGTCTGTCTTAAGACCCCTACGTAGTTTACAGGTAGATAATTAAAGCTGTTTGCTGACAGAGCATAACTTATAAGCGTTTCTCGGTCCTGAGAGTCTAGCACACTTCAGTGCACACCAGTCAATTTTCGAGTGTTCTTATTACCCCAGTAGACAAATCGCAGAACGTTGTTAAACACCACACAGCAACTGTTCTGTAAATTATTAGTTAGCCGACACCACATAGACGCAATTGGCGCAGAGTAAAGTGGAGCACATAGTAACTACCGCTTGTTGGTATCTAAGACACGAAAACAGATCTGCACCGGGTCGAACACACGAGTCCATTCAGTAGTTGTATATAGTAGCCTCGCCTGTCCCTAACCTGCATGCTACAGCAAAATTCCGACTTCGCTTTAGTCACACCATACACAGCTAATCCTATTACCAGATCTTTGCGCATCTGATATCTGGAATTTAAGCCCGAGAAAGACATATCCAATACCGTCTGCTGCCTGTTTAGAAACAGGACGGCCTCATTGTCTTGATCATTCGCCAGAAATGCGAGCGCCATCGGCGGCATTTCAAAGCCACATATCTGTCCATCTGAACAGCTGTCCACTCAGCCCCCAGGACCAGCATGTCTAAGTAAGCTCTCTCTATATCTGCTCTCCAGCTATTGTCTAACCACACACACTGCACAAATGGATTCCTGATTATCCCAGATCTCTATCCTCCCCTGCATCTCCAACTCGACATATAAACACCGTCTCTCACCCAGCCAGCGAACCCGACGTCATTAACGCAGCGCTGGCAATTTCCACTCACAAATCTCAAACACTCTCATATATAAAAGCCTATTCACTTCTGCCAAAACTCACTTATAATGGCCTCATGTTTGTCTTGACATTCTTTTAGGAGCTCATCATGCTTTTGTTCAAATGAGCTGGTGAGTTCCGTTCGCAAATTGCTAATCACGTTAGTTAGTGCCTGATATTCAAGGAAAGGGAAACCTACGTTTCTAGCATTTGTAGACTTAGAGAAAGCTTTTGACAATGTTGACTGGAATACTCTCTTTCAAATTTTAAAGGTGGCAGGGGTAAAATACAGGGAGCGAAAGACTATTTACAATTTGTACAGAAACCAGATGGCAGTTATAAGAGTGGAAGGACATGAAAGGGAAGCAGTGGTTGGGAAGGGAGTAAGACAGGGTTGTAGCCTCTCCCCGATGTTGTTGAATCTGTATATTGAGCAAGCAGTAAAGGAAACAAAAGAAAAATTCGGGGTAGGTATTAGAATCCATGGAGAAGAAATAATAACTTTGATGTTCGCCGATGACATTGTCATTCTGTCAGAGACAGCAAAGGACTTGGAAGATCAATTGAATGGAATGGACAGTATCTTGAAAGGAGGATATAAGATGAACATCAACAAAAGCAAAACAAGGATGATGTAATGTAGTCGAATTAAGTCGGGTGATGCTGAGGGAATTAGATCAGGAAATGAGACACTTAAAGTAATAAAGGAGTTTTGCTATTTGGGGAGCAAAATAACTGATGATGGTCGAAGTAGAGAGGATATAAATTGTAGACTGGCAATGGCAAGGAAAGCGTTTCTGAAAAAGAGAAATTTGTTAACATCGAGTATAGATTTAATGGTCAGGAAGTCGTTTCTGAAAGTATTTGTATGGAGTGTAGCCATGTATGGAAGTGTAAAATGGACGATAAATAGTTTGGACAAGAAGAGAATAGGAGCTTTCGAAATGTGCTGCTACAGAAGAATGCTGAAGATTGGATGGGTAGATCACATAAGTAATGAGGAAGTACTGAATAGGATTGGGGAGAAGAGAAGTTTGTGGCACAACTTGAAAAGAAGAAGGTATCGGTTGGTAGGACATGTTCTGAGGCATCAAGGGATCACCAATTTAGTATTGGAGGGCAGCGTGGAGGGTAAAAATCATAAAGGGAGACCAAGAGATGAATACACTAAGCAGTTTCAGAAGGATGTAGGTTGCAGTAGGTACTGGGAGATGAAGAAGCTTGCACAGGCTAGAGTCGCATGGAGAGCTGCATCAAACCAGTCTCAGGACTGAAGACCAGAACAACAACAACAACAATAATTTTTGATTTCCTGATGGAACTTTCTTATTTCCTCATAATATTTTGTTATTTCCTCACGCACCTTTTTATTTTTCTCATCAAGCGCTCTTGTTTCTACACGCGCCTGCCTATTTTCTTCATGAGGGGCTTTTATTTCTACAAGCGCCTGTTTTGATTGCTTCTAACTATTGAGATACACAACATTTACTAACAAAGCAGTTTCTGTTTGCTGGATAACCGTCGGGGTTGAACTTCTGTTAGGCAAGTCAAAACTAAGAATACCGCTGTCCTCTGTCGAATTAACTGTAGTGTCTTCCATCACATTAATTTGTTCACTGTCAACCGCGTTATTATATTGTCCTCCATGTCTTTAGTAACACTACCGTTGTGTACTGAATTAGCCATGTTAACACTGTTCACAACAATCAATGTTCGTTATAACTTACGCTTGCTCTAAATTGAAAAGTTGACTCTCAACTTAAAAGTCAATAACACTATTGATTATTCCTGTTCCTCTTCATTCCTACACAACGTTGAGTTCACTTAATTCCGAAGCGCTGCTGTGCTGAAATGCTGCGGACTCACCGTTTGCTGTCTTCTCCGTCGTTTATGAAGATTTCTGTGGATTCGAAGTCCGACACAAGCGTCGGCAAATGTAACCTCCCCAACTTTCGCACCGAACTATATAATTCGCATACGCTGTAGGTGAAGTTATATTTTAATTATCTTAGCATAATCAATATCTTTCCTCCTTGTCATGAGACTCATTGTTGTCCACTTCCGTTATTGTGAAAACTGAAAAATCCTAACATCTCCTTTCTTAAATTCTGGAATTTATTAATTAAATGACTCAATTTATAACCATTTATGAACATCAAACAATGTGTGCCATTCTGCCACTCATCTCTGGCCTCGCTACCAAGCAACCTCTCTCTCTAGCCTCTCACACCCGACTTCCACCCACGGACTCCCACACTCGACTACTGCTTACTTACCCACTCGCAGATTGTTGACTGCACTGCAGTCTTTGCTTAAACCATGTATGATCTCTACATAGTGCATAATCTATACTACGTAAGGGTACTGTACCCTTACATTAACCACAATCCGAGTTAGAGTCTCTTTTCAGTTACAACCAACCAGTGCTCACCTGTTGCACTACTGTAAGAACAGAGATGCATTATTCTGTATTTTGGAAGATTCAATTTTGTGCCACAGGATCGTGAATACTGGTGTACCAAACGTCGCATTTCATCAGCCTTACTATTCGAATTTACTATAACACTTCTGTCGTCTGCATTAACGGTGACAAACAGTCTTAATATTTAAGACCTGTAGTCCCTTCAATTTCTGGTGCATTGTCGAAAGCAATCGCATATAATGTCATACACAGTGGACATCCTTGACGTAGTGATTGTCGAACTGGAAATGTTTCAGACCGTTGTCCATTGATTTTAATACGGAAACGCCACTGATACATTTACGTATGACAGTTATAAAGGAGTCGTCGAAACCCATTTTCTGCATGGTGCTGAATAAGAAGCAATGATTTACCCTATCAAATGCTTTATCAAAATCTAAAAACAATAAGGACAGACTATTGTCACGTAACCAAGTAAGGTTTATGACGTCCCTGTACCCACATAAGGTATCTAACATTGAGCTATCCTTCATTGCACTCGTTTGGTAAGGACCTATGACATTTTGAGGGGGGTGGGGTGGCGGCTGCATCCTATTCAGGATGGGAGTGAGAATCTTGAAGTCAGCGAAGAGTAAGGTGAGTGGTCTTAAATCGTGAATCCTCTTGCTGGTTGGTTTTTCAGGGATGAGCACAATCATTCCCTCCGTAAACAGAGGAGGGAAAGCCTGATTAGTTAACAACACATGGTACATATCTGTGATCTCATTCTGTATTACAGCCCACATGTGAACATAGAATTCGACCGGAAGCCCATCGGGACCAGCTGACTTGTTCCTCGCAGCGTCGTTAAGTATGGTTTTTATTTCGTCCTGAGCTATATATTCGATTAGACTGGAAATACCCTCCTCACATATTCCCCGTCGTAACGTTCGCCAGAAGCTCTTCACCGTCTCGTCTGTCTAGTTCCGTTCCAGCGTACAGACTCCTATAACACTTCCACACATATTGTTTTATGGCGGTCTGAGTAGTGTACTCTCCTCCGTCATCGTCCGCCAGAGCTGGTATTACTCTGTTTTCCTCTACGTGTCTCCCTTATTACGTTGTATATCGACGTACGTTCCTCCATAATATCTTCCTTGCCTCGGGCTAGCGTAAGCATCCCACCCAGACGCTGCCGGGCCAGGGTGGTTATTTTCGACTGAAAGCGTTTCAGTTTGAAGTTGTTAGCCGAAAGGCCATCTGGTTATTGATAAACGTCTCGCAAACAGGAAAAATAATATTCCGCCGTTTGTTTGCGTCAATATGCTTGGGTTTTTGCATATTGTATAATGCATTTACGACGTACGAGTTTTGCATGTGAAGTCCACCAAATGATCCGCTCGCGATACCTCGTTAGGGAGCGTAAGCACTTGTGCCATATCTATCGAATATGTTCCTTAAGTTCAACATCGTGCAATAGTGAGGCGTTAAGTTGCCATACCCCACGTCCGCGAAAGGTTTTTTGTCGGGTATACCTGAACGAAATATGGCATGCACAATGGTCGGAGAAGTTTACAGGCCTTATTTCAAAAGCATCAATATTAAGCATGAATTTTTCTGTAACTCATATTCCTGCTTACTGACATGCTACTGACATAAGTATATCCGGTATGGTGGGGATTCAAATAATTCCAGATCTCTTGTTGTTCTAACTCAGTCACCAATGTTAGTAGTTCATGTCAAGTATTAAAATTGGGCGTCAGGTCTTCGCTGCGCAATACACAGTTAAAATTGGTCGCTGAATGTTGGGTTGTTTTTGGGTTTGTGTCCTCGTCTACTAGCATGTCACTGCCTCCTGATAACACTGGAACATCATCAGAATAGAAACATAGTGGTACATCGAGATGTAGTTATTTCTTTTCCAGGTGTCTTGCTACCGTCTAAGGTCTGCGTGTCAGTTTCTGCTAGAGAGGACTGATTAGAACATTCTGGCAGGGTAACCGTTGAACTCCGTTCAGTTGTCAATATACGCTACGTGCAGCTGAATGCTGATTTTCTTCATTTTCTCCCTGACAGGATATTTAAGGGCCTTGCTCATTCTCAGTTTTTTGTGATGGGCCTGACAAAGTCTCCGCATACGACAATTTTTGTTGAGGACGCACATCGCCCGTGGAGATTGGTGCCTGGTTTTCCCTCCGTAAAGATTTGACACGGGGACAGGTTACCTTGAGATGGTTCAAATGGCTCTGAGCACTATGGGACTTAACATCTTAGGTCATGAGTCCCCTAGATCTTAGAACTACTTAAACCTAAATAACCGAAGGACATCACACACATCCATGCCCGAAGCAGGATTCGAACCTGCGACCGTAGCAGTTGCGCGGCTCCGGACCGAGCGCCTAGAACCGCAAGACCACCGCAGGCGCCGGCGTTGAGATGATCCGTGGCTCTACATACTCTGCAGGTCCTTGGTTGGCCATCACAAACAACTAAGGCTTTGAAGCCTTCAACCGTAATATAGGACGGGATATGTTTATGAAGATCAATTCTAACATCGGGCACACCATTGTCAACATTAATATGTTTGTAGCCCGTCCATTTCTCGCCAGTCACCCCACAAGTCGTTAACGCTTGTTTAATTAGACAGAACTTCAGTTGAAATGGGAGGGTGAATATGTGCACAGATCGCAACCCTAAATCAGCATAACTGGTCGCAATTTAACTACATTCACCAATGGAATGAAGAAAGCTTGCCACACAGCCTGTTTTTGTCATTATCCGGGTACACGTTTCAACATCTCGCACCTACACTGCATTACCAAGGAAATCATACGCCAAACCGTGAACATCATCATCTTAAAATCCTATCTTTCGGAACGCCAATCTTCGATTTCATATACTTTCGGCCTTTCATATCCAAACGGGAACGAAAATTTCAGCCTAGAATTCCGAATCTGAGCTTCCATAACAGGATGGCTATGTTGTACTCACACTAATTATTTTAGAGATAATAATATTTATAGATTTTCTCAAAAATACCGAATATCAATAACAGCGGACCAACGACGTGACCGACTCGGGGCGAGCTCCGCGCACGGCGCTCGGTGGACTTGGATGTTTTCCTAGAACAGAGAAACAGCCGCCTCTAAATAAGCGTGGACCTGCATCACAGGATGATAGAAAGTAGATGGAGCTATCGGTTGAAAGGAATTTTAACGAGGTAGACTGATGATGCATTCTAGAGAGAGGGTGACATCGTGGCAGGACATTTATCACACATATCATTTTTTCCGTTCCTCTCTTGGGTTGTGTCATTTGGGTGGTATAATATGCATTCGACTCGTATACAGCTGCATGTTGTGGGTGCGACATAGAGCCGTATGTACGTGCAATAGTTACAGCAAACCTCCCTACACCACAGCTGCCGCAGGTCATGTATGATGAATCATAGGAGTGCTAACCTCGGCATACATGTAGAGAGATAGTGTGTCCAAGAATAGATGATGTTCGTGAGGATGATATGGAATTGTCTTTGTAGAACGGAACTTACAGTACTAGAATGGGAATGTCTATATCGCTATCGTCGGTTTGTTGTGCAAGTGTGTAAAACGTGTCATACGCTTTTCAACAGCAAAATAAGAGTGTATTGAGTACGTGGATCTCAGCTCGCTCTGTTCCTTCGTCAGATATCGAATATAGCAGGTATTGTGCCCTCCTACTTCAGGTCAGTTACAAATTAAATCAGAGTCAATGTTGCAGGGAAGGTTGGTTAATGACAGAGGGAGGGTTACAAAATGTATAGAGAGTGACCATCTATAGTCTGTCTCAGGATTCTCAGCCAATAGGTTCAACGAAGGAGCTTTCGAAACAGAGGAAAAAATGCTGCTACGGCTACGACTCGTTTGTTGGGGTGGTAGGCATCAAAGTGTTGATGAGATCTTTCAATCTCTGACTTTAGCCTACAAATGCGAGGGAGCTTTGTGACCCACACTAATTCAGGGGCAGATGGCCAGTCATAATACCAAAATTATGAAATGTTTCAGCTAAGGAAAGTAGGTTTAGCATCTCTTCACTGGTGCTGGATATTTCACACACTATGAAACACCATTTGTGTCATCTGATGCAGGAGAATATCAAATTTCCCGACACATCCGCATGTACACTAAATTGGTAAAGAAACTGGTATAGGTATCCGTATTTACATACTAACGTAAGTGAACAAGCAGAAATGGTGCTGCGGTCGGCAACGCCTATATAAGACAACAAGTTATTTGGCAAGTTGTTAGATCGGTTATTTCTGCTACAGTGTTTGGTTATCAAGACCTTAGTGAGTTTTAACGTAGCGTTACAGGCGGTGCATGAGCAATGGGATACAGCTTATCCGAGGTAGCGATGAAATGGGGATTTTGCCTTACAAACATTTAATGAGTGTTCCGTGAATATCAGGAATTCGGTAAAACATCAAATCACCGACATCGCTGCTGCCGGAAAAAGATCCGCCAAGAACGGGACCAACTATGACTGAAGATAAAGTACACAGAAGTGCAACCCTTCCGCTAATTGCTGAAGATTTCAGTGGAGGGTCATTAACAAGTGTCAGCGTGCGAAACATCCAACGAATCATTATCGATATGGGCTTTCGGAACCGACGGCCCACTCCTGAGCCCTTGATGACTGCACGACACAAAGCTTTAGGCGTTGCCTGGGTTGGTCAACACCGATATTGGACTGTTGATGATTGGAAAAGTTGCCTAGTTGGATGAGTCTGGTTTCAAATTGTATCGAGTCGATGGAAGTGCACGGGTATGCACACAATCTTATGAATCCATGGACCATGGACCCGGCATTTAAACAGGGAGTTATTTAAGTTGGGGGAGGGTCAATAATGATGTTGGGCGTGCGCAGTTGAATGGATATTGGATCCCTGATACGTCTAGATACGATTCTGACAGGTGAGACGTACATAACCATCCTGTCTGATCACCTGCATCCATTCATGTTCACTGTTCATTCCGACGGACTTGGGCAGTTCCAGCAGGTTAATGGGACACCCTACAAATCCATAAATGCTGCACAGCGGCTCGAGGAACATTCTTTTGAGTTTAAACACTTTCGCCGTCCACCATACTTCCCAGACATGAGCGTTATTGACCGTATGAGGTACAGGTATGCCTTGAGACGTGCTGTTCAGAAGAGATCTCCAACCCCTCATACTCTTACGGATTTATGGACGGCCCTACTGGGTTCATGGTGTCAATTCCCTGCAGGACTACTTTAGACATTAGTCGAGTTCATGGCGCGTTGTGTTCGCGGGAGCGCTACACTGATAGGCAGGTGTATCCTTTTCTTTGGATCTTCAGCGTATACAGACAGCACTCGCAAAGTTCTGGAAGGGGTCGTTTAGCAATTATACAGAAACTGAGAGCCAGCTTGCAACACCATTGGCTGATTTGCATCACTAATTCGGCCGGATGAGACGTTTGGTTAAGGTGACAAGTGGCGAACAGTTGTTTGTAATTCGTGTAAATGGGTAAAATGAACTTAATTTAGGGGAAAACGTGATAAATGGCGAAGTTTGATGGAAAATATGTAAAACGGAGGAAAATACGATTAAAATGACTGTTATATAGCGCCACCTGGCAGTTCCCTCATCCGTCATCGACTGCTGTATGGTAAGCTGACGTCTTAGTTTTACTCAGTTGGATGTCATGATATAACGAGGCGGGAGGGGATGAGAATTGTAGCTTGCTGTTGGGTGTAAAAGTGACAATGCTTACCTTTTCCAACAAGTGAATGACGTGAAAGCCACTGTTCTTTATTGATATTTGTGCGTCTGAAATGTGTGTAATACATACAAGTATGACACTTTATTTACAATATTTCCACAAAAATCTGTTCCGAGTACGGGATTCTGCAGAAAGTGGTCGAAAGCGACAGGGCGGTCGGCGCCAGCGTACTGCATAGTGACTGGCCGCAGAAACCTCAACGGCAGCTGGCCATGGCGCCCATAGGTCACGCCGTATGTCCCTCTGGCGATTGCATACCACCAACTGACGTAGTATGCTATTTGTCTTTCTTCTTGTGCAGAGATGTCTGTGTGGAATAGTCAAGTTTTCTTCTGTTCGTAATGATAAAGACCAAACGCCTTCAGCCACCAATCGTGATTTTATTAAAATGCACGAAGTATTTCGAGCCCTGGGAGCTCACCTTCGGATTCCTTACACTTTGTTTAATACCAAGCCTGGCAAGATCTACATCTACATCTACATTGATACTCCGAAAACTACCGAACGGTGTGTGGCGGAGGGCACTTTACGTGCCACTGTCATCACTTCCCTTTCCTGTTCCAGTCGCGTATGGTTCGCGGGAAGAACTAGTGCCCGAATGCCTCCGTACGCGCTCGAATCTCTCTAATTTTACATTCGTGAGCTCCTCTGGAGATATAAGTAGGAGTAAGCAGTATATTCGATACCTCATTCAGAAACGCACCCTCTCGAAACCTGCACAGCAAGCTACATCGCGATGCAGAGCGCCTCTCTTGCAGAGTCTGCCACTTGAAATTGCTAAACATCTCAGTAACGCTATCACCCTTACCAAATAACCCTGTGACGAAACGCGCCGCTCTTCTTTGGGTCTTCTCTATCTCCTCCGTCAACTCGATCTGGTACGAATCCCACACTTATGAGCAATACTCAATTATAGGTCGAACGAGTGTTTTGTAAACCACCCCCTTTGCTGATGGTCTACATTTTCTAAGGACTCTCCTAATGCATCTCATCCTGGTACCTGCCTTACCAACAATTAATTTTATATGATCATTCCACTTCAAATCGTTCCGCACGCATACTCCAAGGTGTTTTACAGAAGTAACTGCTACCAGTGTTCACGTTGTTTTACTACGGAATGTCACGTCACGAAATATAAGTTAATAAAACCTTGATATATGGAAAATTTACTTAATGTTTCTAACAGTAGGCTTATGGTTCTGGAGAATTTTTGTATACAAATGCACTCATTCTATTTAACAGCACGTTTCGAGAACAGTTCAAAACAAGTCAAATAACTTCGGACACTAAAAATGATTCTGCATTTTTACAAATACACGTATATTATTTACTAGATGTTACATTATTATTTACATAGACGTCCTTAATAATACAAATAGTTGTGAATGTGGTAAATGTGCCTTTATTTTATGACACAGTTACATACTTGCTTATGTGTGAAAGAATAAACTTTTAAAATTGCCGAAAAAATTGCGACTGCTACACTCTGTTTGTAAATTCAACAAATTCTCAGAAGCTTTTTCTTTATATAACATCATTTATAATTACTCGAGCATAGCAAGTTTTCTACCATGGTTTTCAGTATGGTGTATAGGTAAGTTGTTGTGAATGACACTTTTTGTTTGTTAAGGTACATGTTGTTAACTATCGCCGATTTGTCAGACTGGTTAAGTGTGAAGGCATCAGTGTGTTCTTTGTAACGTGAACGGAATATTCTTCCTGTTTTGCCTCTGTAAAATGCAGGAGAGTTGTTATACTTTTTTCTGTTATTGGAATGTTTATGTTTACTGTATCAGGCAAGGTGTGTCAGAAATTGCTGTTTGTGGAGAAATAACTTTAATATTGGTGTTTCTGAATGATTTAGCAATTTTTTGTGATGCTTTGCCTTAATAGGGAATGGTTGTCAATATACGCCCAGTATTAGAGGTTCTTCTTGCAATGCTTCTATTACTTATGTTCAGATGTATTTTGTTTGAGAGTTTGTCAAGTGATTTTTCAAAATATAAATTGTTTTTTGCAGGTTTTTCTATGGTATCAGTGTTAGTGCTTTGGGTTATAAGTACGGTGCATTTAGATCTATGCCAAACAGAGCACACGTATTACCATTAAAACCCAAAGTACTTACACAAGAAATTAATATCATCATAACAAGTCCAAGAAATAATTGATACTCTGAACAATCAATTGACAAACTATTCAACAAAATACAGGGCAACATCAGTAATAGAAACACTACAGGAGGAACATTTGACACTGGATATACGTTCACGAGCATTCCCAATTTAGGAACAACATGACAAAAAATTGGTAACATATTTAGAAACACCAGTATTAAAATTTCAAGGACACAATGATGCCACTCACAAGAAAAACACGTCTATCGCTCTGCAGTGTTCACTCAGTATTAATTATCGTGTTCGTCTTTGGAGCTACCAGAATTACGTTATTGGTGAAGTCTCTTGATTTTGGAAGTTTGTGGTAAGTTCGTATGGGACCAAACTGCTTAGGTCATCGAAATTTCGAAATTTCGAAATTTGTGGTGAGGTCTTATGGGACCAAGCTGCTGAGCTTACACACTGCTTAATCTAACTTATGCTATGGACAACAGACACACCAATACCCGAGGGAAGACTCGAACCTCCGACGGGGAGAACAGCGTGAACCGGGACAAGACGCCTGACACTGCACGGCTACCCCACGCCGCAAGTCATTTGATGCCTAAATGTATGTATAAGGGCTCCTGAATTGTGTTAAGTGCCTATTTTGTAGTAAATTCAACTCATGAATCAATATTCTCGGTTCAATACGCATTGTAGCAAGCATTAGAATGCAGATAGAGAATACACATTGATACATTGATGATACTTCTTGCATAAAATGAATATTTGTGTATATTCAGTCACGTTTTTTAAATAAATGAACTAATATTATGGCAGTTGAGCTGCTAAGAATAGCTACATTTCAGGCAGACGTGCAGTATGTTATTCTACAAAGAGGAAGTGAGCTGTGTAAAATTCCTTCAACATTTATTTCTCCGGCATCTGTACAGCGCACACACACATACACCCACACCCACACCCACACACACACACACACACACACACACACACACACACACACACACACACACACAAAGACGCGCGGTTGTGCACGCGCCCACACACAAAACTGTTATTCGGTAGAGGGATGCATCTGAAATCTCTACCAAACAGGCTTCGAACAGTTTATCTGAAGAAGTTATACCTGCATGCAGCATGCAGTATTGGTGGCTAGCAAGAGTGAGTGCAAGTGTCTTCCAACTAATGGGGGCGGCGGAGGGGGTGGGGGGTGGGGGGGGGGGAGGAGCAGAGCAGCCCTATTTGTGCATAGTGAGACAACAGTATAAAGATACGTGTACAATGCATTTATGCAGGATATATCATTCCAAAGGTTTCTCTGCGTGAGACTTATTTTATATAGCTGACGATGAGGCAGAGCCACCACATCCAAAACGTTGAAAGCACACCGTTCACGATTGTTTAATTCTTTATGCATGACGAATAATCAGGTATGTAACTAATGTTCTAGGAAGGCCAGTCTCTCCTAAAATTGTTCCAGGAAGGCCAGTCTTTCCAAGAAATATTTTGAGCGGCTGTCAGGAAGCGTCCTGTTCTTGAATATTCTGTCCATCTGTGACTGATTTATGCACACTGAAAACAGTATATCACTATCAGCAGATGTATCTCTTTGTGTACCACCACTGACAGGTTAGAACAGGCCTGGAAAACCGGTATCCGTGTCTACAGGTGGAGGAGAGTGAGGGAGGAGGGGAGGTAGGAAGGGAGATAATACTGATTCTAAGCTACATAGTATCTATGCACAAATCGAGGTCAACACAAGTGCCATACTGTCCTGGAGAGAAGTTTTTGTTCAAATGGTTCAAATTGCTCTGAGCACTATGGGACTTAACATCTGAGGTCATCAGTCCCCTAGAACGTAGAACTACTTAAGCCTAACTAACCTAAGGACATCACACACATCCATGCCCGAGGCAGGATTCGGACCTGCGAACGTAGCGGTCGCGCAATTCCAGACTGTAGCGCCTAGAACCGCTCGGCCACATCGGCCGACAGATGTTTTTGTCTGACTTTCTTAAGGTAAGTGAATTTTAACTATGATTTTTCTCAATTCCCAGGATATGTGTTGCATTATGACATTGTGTTACGACTGGTGGTTCTTCCACCACAATTTCAATGTGTAATTTGGGTAACGAAGAATTTCCTGTCAGTTTTGGTAGTGTGCATTTGCCTTCTTGCAGTTCAGTGATACTTAACTGCACTGTTCCTTCTTACTTTGTATATATGTGTGTGTAGAAGCTCCTCAGCACCTATACACCAGTAGATAGGTAGGACGCAACTCTTCCAGCAGTGGCTATAGGACAGTTCCCAGCCAATTTTGAGTGGTATTGTGGACTAGAATGCACACAATGGAGAACATCTGCACACACAAGATCGGAAAAGGGAAAAAAAAATTCGAGCATCCTCAGTCAAGCTCCATACACCAAAGCGACCATCTCTCACAACCAGCTCCAGCAAAGGCAGTAGCCCCAACGGCTGCACAGCAAATCATGCTGCATCGCCATTATTTGCTGATTACGTTTTCCCTCTATGCACAGTCACCTTCTTCCATTCCCCAGGTAGAAGGATATGGACACAGTTCTCAGCTGTATGCTTACTGGTACTGTTATTGTTGTTTGGCTTCAGTCCAAAGACTGGTTTGATGCAGCTCTCGCTGCTACTCCATATTGCGCAAGCCTTCTCATCTCTGAATACCTACATCCCTCGGAATATGCTTTCTGTATTCCTCTCTTGGTCTTCCTCTACGATTTTTACTCAACACACTTCCCTCCAGTACTACATTGGTGATTCCTTAATGCCTCAGAATGTGTTGTAACAACCGAACCCTTCTTTTGGTCAGGTTGTGTCACAAATTTTTCTTCTCTGCAGTTCTTTTTAGTACCTCCTCATTAGTTACGTGATCTGCCCATCGAATCTTCAACATTCTTCTGTAGCATCACATTTCAAATTCTTCTATTCTCTTCTTGTCTAAACTGTTAAATGTCCATGTTTCAGTTCCATACATGACTATACTTCATACAAATTCTTTCAGGAAGGATTTCCTGACAATCGATGTTAACAAATTTCTTCTTCAGAAATGCTTTTCTTGCCATTGCCAATTTAAGTTTCATACCCTCCCTACTTCGACCATCATCAGTTATTTTCCTTCCCAAATTGCAAAACTCATTTACTACTTTCTTAAACTCTTCTCTGCCAAATACCCACATCTCGTTAGCCGAGCACATTTCCTACCAAGTTAATTAATATTTTAAATTAATAAACAATATATGGCCCAAATTTACAGCCCATCTCGTGTCATGAGATCCCTTTTATCACGAGAGCGATTTCCTATCATCCTACGAATTTTGAGCAGTTGTGTTTATTTGAATTTCAAGCAGCTTGGCTGCAGGGTATTTTTCAGCTCGGTTTCCCTGCCAAATTTTAGAAAATTCTTCTTGAAGGATAACACCATCTAAAGTAAATAAATAAAGACCTCACAGCCTTTCTCTTCATCAGTGCACCACAAATTGAGTCTTTTTCCAACCAACTCCCAAAGGAAGGAGTTATAGGGGAGAGGAGTGGGAGAAGCGTGAGAGGGGAGGAAAATTGGAGGAGGGAGAGGAGTGGTGGTAGTGACATCAACAATATGATGTTGCACCATCTCCGCCCCACACAATAGAGGAGGAGGATCACCCAAAAAGAGCTGCCATCTTGAATAACTTGAGCAACAATGTAGACTGACTTCATTTGATCATTGTACCTCTACTGACTTTATCGATCGGCTGGTGCTACTGCTCTCCTGTAGTATCGCGAGACGCCTGCGATCGCCAAACGCTGCTAAATGGCATTCGAATTCTATCGTCATTATTAGACTGTGCCTCAAATCATAAGCCGTGAAGCTCTACTGTTGTATGGCAATAGACGTCATGGGCGAGACAGCAGCTGGTGGACTTTCCTAGAAGACGTTGAAGAATGGGCTTTTGATAGCTGGTCGGCGCTCATGCTACTGTATCTACAGCTGAAAAATGCTGTTCCGGAGACAACCGGCTTTGTGGTCAAGCGGCTAGCTGTCGCCTGCTGGGCCACAGACCTGGCCACTTCATTTTTGTCTCAGAGGTTTGTAATCCGCTGCAGTCCCGCTCGTTAGGACGGAGGCTTGTTCTTTGTTCGTGCTCACGTCAGGATGAAGATGACCTTTCGTTTAAATATGAATCTTTCCATCGCTGCAGGCACTGTCGCCATTTTATTAATGCCTCTCAGTATGACGGCATCGGCGTTCTGTATATAGATCTCGCTTCGTATGCACGTAGGGAATTATTTTTACAAGATTTATTTCGTTTGTGAAATTATTTTCATGCTTTAATTCGCGGCTGAATTTTTTGGTTCTACAACACTGATATCCACGATAATGATAGAGTAGTGGTTAGTTCCTAATCAAAATGTTCCAAATCCGTCACTTGATCTCAAATTCATTAATTACTCTTGACTCATTCTTTGTTTCCGCCACTGTATGGTGCCCTCATGCATATCACTGCACATGGCGTTCTTGGAAGGGTTCGTAGTACGATGTGTTACTTTACAGACTCTGTACGGACATATTTATCATAAACAGAAACTCGTTGTACAAATAAAAATTCAGTCTTACCATTGATACGATCTCCTGCTTAACTGTTAAACTCAAGATGTTTATTTCACAGTATTAATGAAACTGGCCGAAAAGGCACGTAGTGCGGTCGTCACCAACAAGGAGACGCTGGACTCATTCTACCAGCCTAAGTGGCTCCGGTGACCTGCAAACACAATCTCGCGTGTGGTCGGTCGTCACATAAATGGAACACTCTCTACTTTGAACCGTAATCCAAGGGAGGTGCCTCCTGCAGTAAAGACAAGAAAACCACTCCACTCGACTATGTGTAGAAAATGCACCATGGCACAAGTTTAACAGTTTATCAAGCAAAAACGAGTTTACCTCACTCTCATGTATCGATGTCTGAAGGTCAGAAGGAAACCCCCACAACAGTAAAGTCTTACAGCGAATCCAAATCTAGGGTTCGACGTTGTGGATAATAAGGTAAGAACGTACTTCACCAAAGCTAGCACGAGACGTTGGACAGTGCATGTATTACACAGCATTCTTGACTTGAATGCCGTAAATTCTTGGCTGCTATACAAGGAAATTAGTGACTTACTAGGTGGAAGCCTACTTTCGATTTGTGACAAGAGATTCGAGAGCAGTATATAGGAGCAAAACATAAAATGCCGGACCAGGATATGCAGACACTAAATTGGACCATAGCGGGTAGTAAAGTGAGTGAAGTATGTCATTCGTAGCTCATTTAAAAGAAATCATACTCTTGCTGTTTATTAAGGTTGTGAGACTGCAGTATGTAGTAACTATGAGAAGGGAGCGAGCGTCGGGAGACATGTATGGCAACAAAAAACAGTGAACCATAATGGAGAGGTATGTTTGTGTGTTTCGAACATATAGATGAAGTATTTATTTCACCGATGAGTGTCGCATACACCTTCAACCAGACAATCGTCGGAGACGTGTTTGGAGGCCCGCGGTGAGGCTGAACGCCTTAGACACGCTGTCCAGCGAGTGCGGCAAGGGGGAGTTTCTCTGTTGTTTGGGGTGGCATTATGTGAGGCCGACGTACGCTTCTGGTACGGAAGGCGCCGTAACGGCTGTACGATACGTGAATGCCTTCCTGCAACTGATAGTGCAACCATACCGGCAGTATATTAGTGAGACATTCGTCATGGACGAAAACCCGCACCCCATCGTACACATCTTGTTAATGACGTCCTTCAGGCTAATGACATCGCTCGACTAGAGTGGCGAGCATGTTCTCCATACATGAACACCAGTGAACTTCCCTGGGACAGATTGAAAATGGCTGTTTATGGATGACGTGACCTACTAACGACTCTGAGTGATCTACGCCGAAGCGCCGTTGAGTAGTGGGACAATCTTGACCAACAGTGTTTTGATGAAGTTAATGGTATACCACGACAAATACAGGCATGCATCAATGCAAGAGAACGTACTACAGGGCATTAGAGGTACCGGTGTTTACAGCAATCTGGACAACCACCTCTGAAGGTCTCGCTGTATGATAGTACAACATGCAATGTGTGGATTTCATAAGCAGTGAAAATGGCGGAAATGATGTTTATGTTGATCTCTGTTCCAATTTTCGGTACAGGTTCCGGGACTCTCGGAACCAAGGTGATGCAAACCACTTTTGATGTGTGTATATGTTGTTGTTGTTGTGGTCTTCAGTCCTGAGACTGGTTTGATGCAGCTCTCCATGCTACTCTAGCCTGTGCAAGCTTCTTCATCTCCCAGTACCTACTGCAACCTACATCCTTCTGAATCTGCTTAGTGTATTCATCTCTTGGTCTCCCTCTACGATTCTTACCCTCCACACTGCCCTCCAATGCTAAATTGGTGATCCCTTGATGCCTCAGAACATATCCTACCAACCGATTCCTTCTTCTGGTCAAGTTGTGCCACAAACTTCTCTTCTCCCCAATCCTATTCAATACTCCCTCATTACTTACGTGATCTACCCATCTAATCTTCAGCATTCTTCTGTAGCAGCACTTTTCGAAAGCTTCTATTCTCTTCTGGTCCTAACTATTTATCGTCCATGATTCACTTCCATACATGGCTACACTCCATACAAATACTTACAGAAATTACTTCCTGACACTTAAATCTATACTCGATGTTAACAAATTTCTCTTTTTCAGAAACGCTTTCCTTGCCATTGCCAGTCTACATTTTATATCCTATCTACTTCGACCATCATCAGTTATTTTTCTCCCCAAACAGCAAAACTCCTTTACTTTACTACTTTAAGTGTCTCATTTCCTAATCTAATTCCCTCAGCATCACCCGACTTAATTCGACTACATTCCATTATCCTCGTTTTGCTTTTGTTGATGTTCATCTTATATCCTCCTTTCAAGACACTGTCCATTCCATTCAACTGCTCTTCCAAGTCCTTTGGTGTCTCTGACAGAATTACAATGTCATCGGCGAACCTCAAAGTTTTTATTTCTTCTCCATGGATTTTAATACCTACACCGAATTTTTCTTTTGTTTCCTTTACTGCTTGCGAATAACATCGGGGAGAGACTACAACCCTGTCTTACTCCCTTCCCAACCACTGCTTCCCTTTCGTGTCCCTCGACTCTTATAACTGCCATCTGGTTTCTGTACAAACTGTAAATAGCCTTTCGCTCCCTGTATTTTACCTCTGCCACCTTTAGAATTTGAAAGAGAGTATGTATGTGTATATCTCTTCTTTTAATCTTCAACCCTGATGTTGGTTTGCATCTGAGCGCCATTCCTCTCGTCTGTCTGCTTTCCTCTTCATTTCCACATATGTGTTTTATCCAACGTCATTCATGATCTAATGCATGTATGATATCTTTGGTCGCCTCCGTCAATTCCTTCTTTCAATAGCTCCTTCTCCTATTGTTCCAATGATGTTATTGTGTCGTAGGATGTTCCCTACAAGCCTGCTTCTTTTTCATTGGATGCGCCTCCACAGAAATATGGTTTCCTTTCCTTATCTCAGCAACTCTTCATTTGTTACTTTGTCTCTCCAGCTGATCTTCATCATCCTTCTATAGCGCCACATCTTCAGAGCATCTAGCCATCTTATCTCATCTCTTCCAATTGTCCAAGTTTCACATCCGTATAGGGCCACACTCTAGAAGAAAGCTTTCATCATACATTTCATTATTTTGAGACTAATGATCTTGCTGGTGAGTAAGTTCCTCCTCCTTTTAAATGCAATTTTGACCTTTTGTATTCTGCTCGCAATTTCTTTCCGGCTTTTACAATCCCTTATGATTTTGCTTCCCTGGTAAGTAAATTCCTCTATCACTTCCAGCTCCCTTCTTCCAATTCTCATTCTCAGAGGTTCCTATTCTGCTCCTGTACTGTATACCATCATTTTAATCTTTTTCTTGTTTATTCAAATTCCATACTGGTTGAATAGAATTCTCTCCATTGTTGTAAGGCCTTCCTGTAGATCTTCTTTTGTCTTCGTGACTATAGCATTATCATCTGCATAACGTAAGATGTCTGTCTTCGGCCCTTTAATTTTGATCCCCACCTCAGTAGTTTCTCGAACTTGGTCTATAGCTGCCTGGATGTAAGCGTTGAATACAAGAGGAGAGAGAGCACATCCTTGTCTTACCCCTTTTCTAATATTAGCTTCTTGTTTCTGCTGACAGTTCCAAATCCCTGCCACCTCATTTTTGTAGAAACTGGGAATCACACAGATGTCTTTGTAATTCATTCCACTTTTCATCAGCACTCTGAATATTTCTTGGCAGATAACTTATCAAATGGCTTTTCCAAGGTCTACAAAAGCAATATAGGTTGGTTTATTTTTCTGTAGTTGCTTTTCGATAAGGAGTCTCAGTGTCAGAATGACTTCTCTTGTTACCAAACCCCTTCTGAAACCAAACTGATCTTCACTCAGCAATCCTACACCTTCTCTTCAATTGTCTTCAGAACCACTTTTATGAGAATTTTTATGCATTTAATATTAGGATGAAAGTCCGGTACTGTTCACATTTTGCAGCTGCTGCATTCTTTCGTATAGGAACAATAATGCATTTCTGGAAGCCTGTCGGTATCTCTCCTGTGTGACAGATAGACCTAATAAGTTTAATCAGCATTGTTTTCATGCTGTCACCATTATAACAGCATTTTCCCCTCTTTATTTTCTCTTTTATCTGTGAGTGTTGTTTTACGTTTATTAAAAAATTGTTTTGCTGTTCTGCAAGCTAAATCTGTTCTTCCGCTTTGCATATTTCCTTCCACTTCCCTCCACATTTCCTCAAGAAAATTTTCTTTTGCTTTCCTAGCTTCTCTATTAACTACAATCCTTAGTCTTCTGAATTCAGCTTTTCCTTGTTCATCAGTAGCATTTTTGTATAATCTCCTGTTTCCTAATTTAATTTTTTTCTGGATAATTTGCCCATAATGAGTGAAGAATGCGAACAACGATAACTCATCCTTTATTCGTATATGCAAAGTGTCACCACTATGACATTGTATCATCAATTTCCCAGAGAACAGTCATGAAGTAAAATCCTATTTTTTACGTTCATTATAAATGAATGTTAAATGTGACTAACAGTAATCCTTGAAAACCAGGGGAAAAATGTGTGTTAGACGTATTTGTGTTTAATTTTATGCACCATGTTTTTGTCGATGTGATGAATGCACCTGGACCTCGTACCTGTTCCAGCGTCAGAGAGGTTAATGAAGCAACTTTGTCTTTCGCTCCGATTAACTTTCGAGGGCGAAAGTTCTGAAAGTAATCAAAATGGGGAAGGTCACTAACTGATGGTGCGCCACAGGCAACGACTATAAAAAAGCGATGTAGCTGGAGAGAGAAGCCGTAAGGTGCACACCTTATTATCCATCCCTCACATAACCTCTTCGCAAACATCATGCGCCTTGCCGTAAACCAAACCGTGTGTTTCAAATCTTTTTTTTAACAAAGGTCTTACGTACGATGGTCTAATGGGTAATTAACATCTAAACTGTACCTAAATGACAGTTAAATCTGATAAAAAATCAAAAGTAGGTGCACAATATAATTAGCCTTTATTTGACTGATCTGTTCTATCTCAGAACGTTTTGGTCGTATTCATTAGTGGTACATACAAGAGTTGGACAAAAGTACGGAAGCACCGTGAGAAATGTATGACTGAACACAGATGCAAATGTTAACCAAGGATACAGGTTCATATTGTTGGAGCTCGTATGGTGCTGTGTTGTTCGGCAATCAAGAGAGGCGAAGTGTTTGTTGTAATTAGAGGCAATGTATCGATTTTTTTAAAATACTGAATACAGCGAATGTGGAAAAACGTCATCGGCTAAGTCACAAACGAGGAGGAAAATGTGCGTTCAGTGATCGCGACGAGTGGCTAATGAAGAGGATTCTAACGTAAATACAGGGTTAAATGCTGTCAAAACCAATGCAGAACTCAATGTCACACTGGTAAAACCTGTCATCAAAACAACTCGAAGGGAGAGGGGAAGCATGGACCTGCGGGGTGAGCTAAAATTCAAAATCTACTCATACATACAAATGCCTGTAACAGAAAAACCTGGTGCATTACCAATAAAATCTGTACTTCGAAGTTGTGGAGGAATGTCATTCGGTTGGTTGAGTATAGTTTTGCACTGGTTCCAATCTAGCTGAGTTTATGTCACAAGAGTCAAATGTTGCGAGAGTTTCGGTGATGATTTACGAAGCCATACCCGGTATTCAGTGGGCCCCACGGTTACACTGCAAGGTCATGCGACTGCCAGCGTCTGTATTACCATTTTGGCTGTTTGCGTCCATCCCATCTTACAATGTTTGTTTCCCTGCTATGATGCTGTCTCCGAAGACCACAGGGTCCCTGTTCACATAGTTGGTTACGCGAGCATCAGGATGAACTCCCTCATCTCTTCTGGCCACCCCAGACACAGTACCTCAGTTTAATTGTGCCTTCGTGGTCTACTTTTGAAACAAATCTGCATGATCAATGTGCACCATCATCGTTAGGTAACTTCGCTGAAATGTTGTAGGAACAAAGTTACTTGAGTCCTCTGGAAACCATGCTGGAACAGTATTAATCTATTTCGTGGTGGCTGCAAGCCACTGGGTATCCATCACCGTATTATGTACGGAAAAATGGTGCGTTTTTGGCGTTTCATGCTTTAGTACAGCCGATATATGTACTTACGCTGCCGGTTTGAGAAACATTTAGAACGACGTCAACATCAAGTCGAAAAAGCTTATGGAAGTGTTCGTCCAAAGTAGAAAATGGTCAGTCACGATTTGAGTCACAACAGCTCGACACAAGTATAGAAACATATTTTCCTGCCGTTCTGAAGCACCCTTTGAATAGCTGTAAATGTTTCTTTCGACCCGAGAAAAAGTCTGGTGTTCACCAGCGATTGTGTGAATGTAAATTATAGACAATACTGAAGTCTTTTTTAAATGTGATCAGTAGACTAATGTAGCCAAATACAAATACCTCCCGTGAACTAACCTCTTTTTTCATAGTGGCACTTGCACCCTAATTTCTCAGTCATGTGTTGAATGTATTGCCCTACAGATGTTACCCTCCGCAGCTCCGTCTAGGGCCACTACTGTTGTCTTCATTCATGTCCTATCATCCTGTCCCTTTTTCTTGTCACCGTTTTCTGTATGTTCCTTTGCTCGCTATTCTCCGGCGAACTTGCTCATTCCTTACTTAGCTGACCTAGCGTCTTTAACGTTCCTGTCGCTCTGCGTAACGTCCTTGGCCCGTTGCCTGGGAACTGTGACGCGGGCGTCCCGATACGGGATAGCGAAGTGGTGCTCCGCGGGGATAAAAGCTCGTGCGTGAACTACACCAAGGATGTTGGTAGAGCTTGCTCCAGAACCGTGACCACGGTGTTTTCTGGCAGACGTTTTGCTGACGGCTCCTTGTAACGGGAGAGGGAATGGCTTCTGCAGCTCGGTCCGCTTGGAGTATCGAGGCAGACGTGTAGACCGTTAACAGGACGGCCGCGCTGTTGGAAGTGGCTGTTTGCTTTCTGCTTGTTCAGCGGCGAGTCGCCGGTTGCAGTTCGGGTCCCTGAATAAGCTGCTTTTCCTGGTGGGCAGGGGGCTTTTGTTGGTTTTGAATTCATCCAAGGACAACATGGAAACTACGGTGAGCATCTGCTGTACCAGCCGGGGAGGTGTTATTTGGGAAATTCCCGTGTTCTGTCGCAGGGATACGCCAGCCTGGTTTTCGGGGAACATTGACCAGTAATATTGTGCGGTCCCTACCAATCTGTGCACAGTGGCTATGATCTATTCTTCTAATACACAAGTGTCCTGCTTCTTCGTAAATTCCTTGTTTAATTCTCCTTCCCATTTCGAAGAAGTTCTTCTTGGCAGCATACATTCAGTAGGCTGCAAGCGGTCGTTGTCCTTACGTAATCTATTTTGTTTGTGTTTACAATGTATATAAAAGTGTTTGGTGCCGCCAGTGGCGCTTACAGAAATACTGCTTACGTTTATGAACACTTGGCCTTTGACTTGTTCTGTGCCACTTCCGCATTAATTGGTATTTGTATTTTAATTCTTGTGGTCTCTCACTCTGGTGGCTGCTTCGTAGTTCCTCTTTGGTGTACTCTTTCTTATCTTGAAGATAAATTCTTCTCGGGTTGACAGCCGAGTCAATGCGTTGTTCTCCAGCAACTTTTCAGCAAGTTTCTTACTTGCCATCATCAGGCGAAGTGTCGGGTTCACGTCTCGTCCGGGTCTTTATAGCCGCTGGACCACGGGCATCTCTGCATCTTTGGCGCGGGTCGGGCCAGTCAGGCGCGAGCGGAATCGGCGCGGCGGCGCGTGGTGGGGCGAGCCGCGGGCGCCGGGTCCTGGCGTCTCGCCTCGGTGCGGCCTGTTTATTCCATACGCCGCCACCGACCTACCTCCATCGGAGCGCTCTCGTCTCATTCTTGATAATGTTGTATTCCACGCGCTGCTGAGTTGGAAGCCACTGTCCCGATTGACCAGGTTGTCACTAACCCGTATCTCCACTGCCTCTTTAATAACTGAGTCCCAGAAACCTTTCGCTCTACACAGTCTCTTGGTTTCTTCAAACTGAAACGTGTGTTCTTCACTGAGGCTGTGCTCCGCTACCGCGGATTTTTCTTTTTGTCCGAGGCGGACGCTTCTCACATGTTCAGAGATGCGTTGCGTTATGCAACGCTGCGTCTGCCAAATATATTATTTCCCACATTCACAGGAAATACTGTAGACACCCGGAGTTCTTAGACCCAAATTGTCCTTCATTGAGCCCAGCATATTTCTGATTTTTGTTGGAGGATGGAAGATGGTTTTTATCTTGTTTTTCTCCAGTATCCTGGCAATCTTGGCCGTGGGTGGTCCTGTGTACGGGAGGAACGCCAGACTTTTGTTGTTCTCATCTTCCTGAAGGTTCTCCTCCTTCTTCTTCTTGCTCATATGGAGAGCAAGTAAGAAACTTGCTGAAACGTTGCTGGAGAACAACGCATTGACTCGGCTGTCAACCTGAGAAGAATTTATCTTCATGATTCGCCGAGAAAGCCTGCATTCTCATATATCTTTCTTATCTTATTTTAGTGCCTGCAGACTAAGTATTTGATTTGATTTGTGTGTTTGAAATTCACTACCAATTTTGTGTGCTTCTAGAAGCAAAACCCAAACGCTTAAAGAGTTCTGATGGATTTACGCAGCCTCTTACGGTTTATAGGCTTTGACACTCTAAGGAATTTGAAATCTTAAAATATTGTGCGTTGAAGGGACATGTTTCCTAATGGTTCAAATGGTTCAAATGCCTCTGAGCACTATGGGACTTAACATCTTAGGTCATCACTCCCCTAGAACGTAGAACTACTTAAACCTAACTAACCTAAGAACATCACACACATCCATGCCCGAGGCAGGATTCGAACCTGCGACCGTAGCAGTCCCGTGGTCCCGGACTGCAGTGCCTAGAACCGCAAGACCACCGCGGCCGGCATATTTCCTAATGTTTATGTTCAAGAAATAATATCAAAGTTTTGGTAACTAATCTGAAACGTAGATGACCTGGATATATGTATTTAGATGTTCTTTGCCTCGGTACTTTGACTGCTGTCTAGGCTAGTGGCCAAATCTTATTCTTTTCTTTTAATTTTGCTTATCTGGCTTGCTAAGGCTAGACGTTGCCATGAAGGTGCTCAGATATATTTTGATGATCTTTCCTTCGGAAATTTAATATGACTACTGTCAAGGCTAGTGGCAAAATGTTATTCTTTTTTTCTTTATCTGGATCGCTACGGCTACACGTCGTCATGAAGATGCTCAGTTAATCACTGTGTTTATTTATTCTGTTGCCTTTTTACGCAGCTAATGGTTGTAATTCTTTTTCATATTTTGTTGCTTGGGCTCTCATTATTCTGAGTGTTCACAACATGGGAAAATTTAATAGGCTGCAAACTGTTTTCCTACAGTGGCCGCTTGGAACGTTAAGAGAGCTAAAACTTCTCGTTGTTCTTGAAATTTGATTTCATTGTTACGATAATCAATTCAAACTGCAACTGTTAATTCGATACAGCACTTAACTACTCACCGTCCGCAGCTCGTGGTCGTGCGGCAGCGTCCTCGCTTCCCGCCCCCGGGTTCTCGGGTTCGATTCCCGGCGGGATCAGGGATTTTCTCTGCCTCGTGAGAACTGGGTGTTGTGTGATGTCCTTAGGTTAGTTAGGTTTATGTAGTTCTAAGGTCTAGGGGGCTGATGACCATAGATGTTAAGTCCCATAGTGCTCAGGGCCATTTGAACTACTCACCAATCCATCTTCATTCCATTTCACAAGAATATCTGTCCACTTAATTTTCAACATTCTTTGGAAGCGCCACATCCCAACCTGTCCGAGACACACTAACGCACAATACGCAGTGCTCCAGACTTTAATTATTTGTCCTATATTCGTCTCTTGGTTAGGAATCCCCTGTTCCGTGCATCATGGTTTATTCTTGCTGCCTAGGCAGTACTATTCCCTAACTTCCTCTACTCCGTGATCCAGAATTCTGATGAAGTTTCCTGCTGCTCTCATTTGTTCTCTTCTGATTACAGGTTTCAATCAGCTGAAACATATCTTCTGTGACCTAAAGTTTCTTCGTGTTTACTTTACGTGTATCGATGTTTGTGATTCCAATATCTGTGATTGCCATATTTAGAGATGACCATTCCTAGTCAAATGAACTGCGTGGTATGGTATTGCCCATCGCAGTATCCAGCGTAATTCATTAAAACCTAAACTAATTCTATGCGATGCAATTTCCGTCCGAAGCCTCGTACAAACGAGAAAACTGTTTTAATGATCTGAGTAGCTATGGAAGAGTCAGTAGTACCGCCCGTTGTTAGAATGTTGATGGTTATTTCTGCGTATGAGGTCCTTCGCCCGTTGTAATGCCACGTTCGCTCGGTTCGTGTTACCTCGTTGTCGGTCGCGGTTTGTGAAGTCTGTGAGAGTGTAGTTCTGGGTGCGTGACAATAACGAGCAATTCAGAGATTCATTCTGAGTCTTTATCTGGGAGAAATATGCAATACACACTTAGAGAGAACGAGTTTATTGTGAAAACATGCTATAAGACAGACTCACTGGTTACGACGCAAACGGTATTCCGGAGAGAATTTAATGTGTACGGTGTTCCAACAAAGACAACAATTTTATCGATTATGAGGAAGATGGAGGCAACTGGTGTATTAAACAGGGCAGTGGTAAGCTTGGAGCACCACTGAGTGCAAAGGTAACTGGTAAGGTTCGACGACGGTTGGAGAACTCTACAAGGAAATCGTTGCATCGATTGAGCCACAAGACAGGCATTTCATACGCCGTATGTCTGAGAACTATGAAAAAATTGGCATTTAGGCCATACAGAGCGCACATGAAGCAAGCATAGGATGAAACAGATCACGAGAAAGATATGCGTTACAGTCTTGGTTTCAGCGGTTTCTTATTCAACGTCCATTCATTCTCTCCATAACTTGATGAACATATGAGGGAGGGAGATATCTGTAAAATTAAATCAACAAACATAACAACAGATATTGGGCTGATGTAAATCCCAGATCACCCACAAAACACCACTGCATGATGAGAATGTTGGAGAGTGGCGCGTGGTGTCAGCTTCCAGGATTGCTGGTAAATTTTTCTTAGATACGACTGTAGACCCTATAGTTTAGACGGGAATCTTCACTACAGTTGTCGAGCAGCTGGATGACTTCAAACTTACAGAAGTTTGTTTCCAAGAAGACGGAGCAACGTGTGACACGCCTAACGATTCCACACAACTTCTAACTAGTTCCCATGGCGACCGAATAATCTCAAAAAATGTGTGCCACCACTACCCCCCCCCCCCCCCCCCACACGCACTCATACACCTGACGTGCTGGTTCCTGATTTTTTTCTTCTGTTAGCGTCTTAAAGGACGAGTCTAAAAGAGTAGACCACGGACAACTGCAGAACTCCGTGAAGCTATTACACACGAAATAAGCAGCAACAGTAATGGTACAATTCACATGACGTCACGGAACATAGTGGAATGAGAACCGTTTTTCTTCTCTACTCGGGTGAGTGGGGGGGGGGGGGGGGTGGAGGGGTAGGGGGCAGCTCCAGCACTTACCTTGAGGAATTTTGTTTGCATGTACGTTAGCTCGAAATTGTGTGTTATAGCCTCCAAAAGTAGCACATGTGTCGCATTATTAGTTACAATTTTAAGACTCATTAAAAATAGTTCACGTTTATATGGATCGCACTCTTGTAGACTTTTTCTTCACTACGAATGATTGTCTTTCCCTAAATATCTCTGTAGTACCTTCTTCCGTCGATCAGCTGAAGTTACCCAAAGTATCTTTGCACTTACTTTCCTTGTATCTATGTTGGTCTCACCAATACCTGTGATTCCCCTTTCTAGAGATGACAATTCCTCTTCAGATGAACTAGATACTGTGGTGTTCCACGTTACAGTATCCGTATCAGAAGTGAACTTCAACCCCAACTCATCAATCGTTAGTGCAGCAGTATCTCCACACTGATTCTCTTAACCTTCTTTCTATTCTTCTTCTTTGCTAAATTGTCATCTCAGTCTATATCTGGACCAGGTAACGCCTTAAAATGCAATATGTGTGTTTTTCTTTTAATCTCTGTCTGACCACTATGCAATGCAGCTGCTGTCTTCTCTTGTCTCTGAGTCTTTTCCAAGTGTGCCTCCCCTTATTGTGATTCTTCAACACAGTATTCGATGTTCACAGCAGAACTCAATTAGTCTTTCTCCTTCCTCATTCCTATTGCCAAGCCCATATTATATTGTGACCTGTTCTGCTATTCTTCCCCAACAACAGCGGTCCCATCTTCCATTGTTATTACAGATTCACCTCCCTTTACATACTGCATTTTGCAATCAATATCGTCATATACTTCCTCCGTCTTATCGTTTACTTGCGACGTTGGCATGTACAATTGAATTATTGTTGTCATTGTTGGTTTGCTGTGCATCTGATGAAACTAACCATAATTGTTCACAGTAGCTCAGTCTCTGCCGTACTTTGCTATTCATAGAGTGCCACTCCTGTTATACCACTTTCTCTTCTGTTGATGTTACTCTTTATCCGTCTGACGAGAAGCCCTTATCTTCCTTTCATTTCACCTTTCTGTCCCAACTGCACCTAGAGTGAGCATTTGCATCTCCATTTCCCAATTTTCTAGCTTTCTCATTAAGTTAATCTTCTGCCATTCCATGCTCTGAAATTTCATTTCTTGGTTGGTTAATCCATATTTCTCTTAGGATCATCTCACCTCTGCAGTGTCCCTCCACAGATACGAATGGCGAACTAATCGGGAATCTTCTGCCAGTGGAGAAATTATAATAACGCATCAATCACATATATTGTGGATACACATTATGCGACTTTAATGCCGTTGTGTCTAGAAATCCTACATATTCGCTTCGCTAGACAAATAATCCAACAACTACTATTAACGAGTTTTATTACAAAAAGACAGTAACAATTACATAACTTTGATAGGTGTGCGCAAGCAAAGGGCGACAAACAAAAAATCAGTCTTCTTCAGAATAGACAAACACAGGTCTGTGCAGCGAGTAGATAGCTAATGATAGTTGCTACGATGTGTCGACTAATGTTGAAGCTGCAATCGAAGTGCTCTGCCAGCAGGTTGGCGAGGCGCTTATGTCCTCTTCACCTAGGGGCAGCCTGCTGTCGCCCTGTCGTCCTGGAGGGAGTTAGGTCAGCGTGAGACTGGCTGATATTTTCTCATACCCTTCTCTTCCCTGTCGTTCCAGTCTGGCGGTCCGGCGCTGACTTTACGCCGTAACAAATCCACTGGTTTCCATTACCTTCTCAATCCTCATGCCGTGGACCATAGCTGATTTTTCCCCATTTTGAGGGCAGTTTCCCACCCGAAGGACAAGAGAGTGTGCTGAATCTCTGTCTGCTCCCGAGCCCTCACTGATGAGGTTGATGGCAGTAAGAGGGACACTTTTTATGTCGGAAGTCTTAGGCCCCCATTGTTGATGCTTTACATCCAAAACTGAATCAGTAGTTTAGTTCGGACGCGACACCCAGGACGTTTTGATTAGTGGTCAAAGACGCTACAGTTAGATCACTGGTTAAGTCAGTTAGTTAATCGGATGTCTACAGAAACGAATACCCTTTTATAGAACAAAAGGAAGCCACTGCGATTATGGGATGTGATGTGATGTGATGTGCTGATGCCTATAAGCACAAATGCACTATGTGATCAAAAGTAACCGGTCACCCCCAAAAATATACGTATTTCATATTAGGTTCATTGTGCTGCCGCCTACTGACTGATAATCGATATCAGCCACCTCAGAAGTCATTAAACATCGTCAGAGAGCAGAATGGTGCACTCCGCGGAACTCGTGGACTTGGAAGGTGGTCAAGTGATTTTATTTCACTAGAAGAAGGGAGCGGTTGGTAGGACATGTTCTGAGGCATCAGGGGATCACAAATTTAGCATTGGAGAGCAGCGTGGAGAGTAAAAATCGTAGAGGGAGACCAAGAGATGAATATACTAAGTAGATTCAGAAGGATGTAGGTTGCAGTAAGTACTGGGAGATGAAGAAGCTTACACAGCATAGAGTAGCATGGAGAGCTGCATCAAACCAGTCTCAGGACTGAAGAACACAACAACAACAACAGTGTCATACGTCTCTACGTGAGATTTCCACAATCCTAAACATCCCCAGGTCCACTGTTTCCGATGTGATAATGAAATGGAAAAGTGAAGGGGCATGTACAGCTTAAAAGTGTATAGGCTGACCTCGTCTGTTACCTGACAGAGACTGCCGACAGTCGAAGAGGGCCGTAATGTGTAATAGACAGACATCTATCCAGAGTATCACACAGGAATTCCAAACTGCATCAGGATCAATTGCAAGTACTATGGCAGTTAGGCTGAAGTTTAGAAAACGTGCAATTCATGTTCGAGCGGCTGCTCATAAGCAACACATCACGCCGCTAATTTCAAACGACGCCATGCTTGGTGTAAGAAGCGTAAACATTGAACGACTGCACAGTGAAAAAACGTTCTGTGGAGTGACGAATTATGGTACATAATGTGGCGATCCGATGACAGGGTATTGGTATGGCGAATGTCATCTGCCAGCATGTGCGGTGACAACAGTAAAATTAGTAGGCGGTCGTGTTATGGTGTAGTCGTGTTTTGCATGGAGGGGGCTTCCACCCCTTGTGGTTTTGTGTGGTACTGTCATAGCACAGGCCTACATTGATGTCTGAAGCACCTTCTTCCTTCCCGCTGTTTAAGAGCAATTTGGGGATGGCGAATGCATTTGTTCATAATGCAAGGCTTGTGACGGAGTGGTTACACAACTAATACATCTCTCTAATGGACTGCCCTGCACAGAGTTCTGACTTCAATCATATAGAACACCGTTGGGATATTTTGGAACGCCTGCTAAGTGCCAAGCCTTACCGACGGACATCGATACCTCTCCTCTCTGCAGAACTCCGTCAATAATGGGCTGCCACTCCCCAAGGAACCATCCAGCGCCTCGCTGAACGTACGCCTGCGAGAGTGGAAGCTGTCAGAAGAACTAAAGGCGGGCCAATACAATACTGAATTCCAGCATTACCGATGGAAGGCGCCACGAACTTGTAAGTCATTTGACTTGTAAGTAATTTTCAGCCAGATGTCCGGATACTTTTTATCACATCGTGTGTGTCTTCCCATGAGGATATTATCGTCACTTTAAAAGAGAAACTAGGAACCACTGTGGTGGCAGTTATGTGACATAAAGGAATAAGTTATTTCTCGTGGGTTCAACTAGATTACTTTAAAGTAATCGGAACTAGCAGTGACACTTGCGCTCTAATGTCAATCGTAAAAACTTTTACCAGTCTGCGAAAATATTTACCCCGTTTTGAATGTCCTCTGTGGCCATGATGGTCCGTTACCAGCGACAGACAACAGGATACATCAAAGATTTGTATTCTCTGTGAACGCACAATAGATAATGTTGCCTTGACGTAAAAGCTAGAGGGGACCTGCACAGAACTAGCTTCAAAGACTTACTTAGAGAAGCGATGTACACTCTAAATTCAACTCATTGTCAAGTTATTGTCTCTCTAGATTTAACAGGAATTTCTCACTGAAAATAAAATGTAAATTATAAGAATTACATGTGTCAGTTACTTATTTATACTTTCTTCCGATAAGCTTTCATAGGGCCTGCAGCCACATAATCAGGTGAATGAGTGGATTCTTTTACAATGTTTGCTCGCTTTAGATAGTCGTCTGCTGCAAGACATCAGTCAATGCGCCTTTGATATAATTTTGTGGCTGTTTCAAGTTCTGAAGAGCGTCTTTTCTCAAACTGTCCTTTCCCATTTTTTATCCATGCCAGGGAGGATGATCACGCTGGCAACTGAAACTGTATGTGTTTTGTTTTCATTTCAAATATATTTGATATTCGGCATACCATGTACCTGTAACACATGTAGCTTTTACTATTTGTGCTAAGCGTGAATAATCGATGAGTTCGTTGACTGCGTGTGTAATTGCAAACACATACAACTTGGTCTCCTGCTTTAGCTTTACAGGAGAGACGTGTGAGCGGCAGTTGAATTTAACGTTCAAAGCTGGCTTTCTGCAATACATAGGCTAAGTGTCGGATGGTTAACTGTACGGATTTTTATAACGTAGGACCTCTCTACTGCCTGCTTCAGACCCGTAAGAAGGACGCATTTCTTAAAATTTTAGGTATTCAGCCGGTGGAAACTTTTGAAGGCAAGTAAACAAGAGTCGTCTCTCCTGTCTACTGATTGGAGGAGGCACTGGTGGTACTGAAGAATTCTTGTTGTTACGTGTAAGGAGGTGACTCAGGTGGAATTAAGTACGAAATTAGTGCCGTAGAAGGGCCGCTGAACCGGTGTGTTTCGAGTATGACATACCACTCCTGTGGATATATAGACGTCGATTTGAGGTACGAATTAGCACAGATTTTACGAGTAGCAACGTGCCGTAACCTTAAAGCTATCTGCTGTAGGCGCTATCAAGTTCTCGTGAGTTATAATTTTTCATATAGGGGTCCAAATTGCATTCATATCGCTGCCTACTCTCCGATGAATAACACAGTTTGCTCTGCGGATGTGGAGTTGAGATTTTATACGCATTACATGTTTTATTATGCTCAGGAGTACGCTCCGCGTTGTGAATAACTGTTCATTATCAGGTTCGTTCGTGAAACATTCATCCACAGTGCATACCAGGAAACCACCCTCCGTCCTGCTATAATTAACATCATGGTCTCTGTAATGGAAAGATACGAAGAAGCGTTACGTGATGTTTAGTCCCTGGCCAGTCGATCTTAATTCTAACAGTTAGATTCCCGTTACACATTTTCTTTATCATATAATCTATTGTTAAAATCAATTAAAATTTTCCAGATCACTTGGCACTCCCGGAAAGTAGAGTGTTTTTAGTTCTGTATTTGTTCAATAGGAAGCTCACAGTTACGAAAATTTCCTAGTATAGGGTAAAAGTTCGTCCCATAAACTATCAGCTACTGATATTGAGATTTTTGTCTTAGTCTGTGGTTTTTACGTTGTTGTTTCCTTTAATGTCATTAAATGATGGAAAGGTATACCAATATCTCTTCACATGAATGTCTCCGAAATGAAGTTCAAAACAGAGAACTCGCTTCACCCAGAAAATGAGATTGTGATGTACATCTTTGATACATCGAAGAGAGGATCTAAGCCCTCTAAATGTACCCTGGAAGAAAATTAAAGCGACTGATACAAATAACTTTTCAAATTACCTTTTCAGGTCTTACAGTCGCAGATTCCATACCACAGCCCAACACTGACAAAGTAATGTTTCAGTACTAAACTGTGAAATGTGGTAACGGTGATGTATCATCTAAGCCTATAGCAACAAAAGGAGTTTGTCACAAAATTTTCTCGCGCTTCCAATTGCGTCAAGTGGTTAGAAGCTCACCAGCTTTCGGCTGAGTATTATCAGCCGTTGTCAGATGGCGTGTGGATACTGCTGCCGCCCTTATACAGGCTGTGACGTCACTGGTGCCATATAAGGAAACTATTTGGTTTTAAGAAAACTGCGCCCCCTTCAGTCCTCCGATGTCTGGGTCCTAACCCGTGCTTAGTCGTAAACAGTTGTCACTGTTGAGGGTATTGCTAAGAAAGCTCGTAATTTTTAACCGTTTGTTTGTGCTGGAACTGTATCACAATGGAGGTTCATAATTAAATGTATTCTTAAATTAATGGACATAAAAAGAAACAGTAGTAGTCTGTATTAACTGCTTGTTAAAAGCACTAGAAAAACTTTGAGCAATCAACTGGAAAGAAATAGCCCTTGAATATTCAATGATGTCAATATGAGTCATCTTTCATCACATTCATGTTACTCTACTTTCTTCCAAGGAGACAAAGATAATAATTTACTTCCTCAAATGTAAATTATCTATTATATTAAAAGCATGTTCTTCTGGCAAAACTGTCTCTTTTAGCCACAATTATATGTAAACCATAACTTTCACTACATATCTTTTCAACTTAAATGTAGTATGCCATCATTAAGTTCACTTTTAAGAAAGATTGGAAGGCAAACTACAGTATTCTACAGATTTTAATATTCCAGCTACAATTATTCTTGTTGCCAGTCTCGCTTGGGCCTGTCATCTACTAGGTGATAAGTCTTAATTTCATTTTATTTTGTGCCCACTTTATGTAAGTAGGTCATATCATACCAGTGAAGTCTAATGATGCAATCATAATAATAAAACTCAAGACAAGGGTTCAAAAAGAGGGAGGGACAAACAAAATTTATAAAAATATTAGTGATTGGTTTTTCATTAATGTTCTGTCAGTTTACTTACAGGAAAAGATAGTTTATTCACTTTTGTGCAGGATGCAATACAGCATCAATAGTAATAACAGAAGATAAAGCTGAATGCTTAAACTCCATGGCTGTGGATATTTCTGTAAGTTAAAATAATTGTAGAAGCATAATCTGGATGTTAGGTCAATGATATATCTGAGGAATACATGAGACTATCACTTCATTTGCTTTCTTAAAATGCCCATTGTCATATGGAATAATAGTCTGGTAAATTTCAGACATATATATTTTTTTATTACTTGGACTCAATTATTCTGTAAGTTTAATGTCTATTCTACATCGCTGAAATTCCTGACAGCTAAATGCTTAGGGAAACTGACATGCAGTCGTACAAAATAAATTACTTCTTTTGTGTATGAACAGGTAACAACATGAAATGACACTGGCGTTCATAAACGTTTCACAACAAACGTAAATGACGTCTGTAGAATGGAAGAAGTTATCTGACCACGTCAATTGAGAAACAAAAGTCTTTCTTGATCATCAGTCATCTGACTGGCTTGAGGTGGTCCGCGTCTTCTCGAAATAGCACTTGCACCCTACATCCTCAATTATTTCATGGATATATTCCAACCTCTGTCTTCCTATACAATTTGTACAGTTTACAGCTTCCTCTAGTACCAAGCAAATTATTCCCTGATGTTTTAACTGATATCCTCGTGTTTAAAGCCTCTTCTTCTCCAGTTTTTTCACAGCCTTTGTTTCTCTAATATTAATGCTGTGGGGCTTAGGTGGTTAAAAGCAGTTATATAATTGTTCATTCAACCTTGGCCCATATCCGCCAGAAAACTTTTCCTACTCCATAGATGAATTTATCAGTACCAGTAGTTGTAGAATGTAATTGTGCATTAAAAATTTCTGTAAAGACCAGTTATAAGAACGGTCGTCACGTAGTGATAAAATCAATGATAAATTTATCTCTGAATCAATATGTTCCATATAAAAGCAAATTACCCGTAAAATTATATATTTAATATGTCAATATTGATAGTTACACAAATTAAAATTACCTTCACTCATTTATGTAAGTACATTCTCTACAGTTTATCTTTTACCTATCACAAACGTTCCACTCAATGAGGAAGCAACATTCTATGTATGAGAGAAGTGCGATTTATGTATTACAAACTTCTTTACGCTTCACACTATCACATTTATATCATGATAATAATTGTTGGGAATGTCGGGTGTGCACTGGCCATCTTAGGATTCTGAAACTGAACGCTACCCTGTGCCTTCGAAGCCAGTTCGTCCCTTCTGAGAGGACAGCCTGTCGGTAGTCGGCAACATGCATTATTAAGCAGATCCTTCATTTCCATCTGTTAAAAACGTCTGTTTTTGAAATTTATGTAATGATTCCTTGGATAAAATATAAAGCAAATTTACAAAAATATATTGCATTCTAATCTTTGTACATACTGAAACTTCCTGGCAGATTAAAACTGTGTGCCCGAACGAGACTGGAACTCGGGACATTTGCCTTCCGCGGGCAGGTGCTCTACCATCTGAGCTACCGAAGCACGACTCACGCCCGGTACTCACAGCTTTACTTCTGCCAGTACCTCGTCTCCTACCTTCCAAACTTTACGGAAGCTCTCCTGCGAACCTTGCAGAACTGTTGTTGTTGTTGTGGTCTTCAGTCCTGAAACTGGTTTGATGCAGCTGTCCATGCTACTCTATCCTGTGCAAGCTTCTTCATCTCCCAGTACCTACTGCAACCTACATCCTTCTGAATCTGCTTAGTGTAGTCATCTCTTTGTCTCCCTCTACGATTTTTACCCTCCACACTGCCCTCCAATACTAAATTGGTGATCCCTTGATGCCTCAGAACATGTGTTACCAATCGATACCTTCTTCTGGTCAAGTTGTGCCACAAACTTCTCTTCTCCCCAATACGATTCAATACTTCCTCATTAGTTATGTGATCTACCCATCTAATCTTCAGCATTCCTTTGTAGCACCACATTTCGAAAGCTTCTATTCTCTTCTTGTCCAAACTATTTATCGTCCATGATTCACTTCCATACATGGCTACACTCCATACAAATACTTTCAGAAATGACTTTCTGACACTTAAATCTATACTCGATGTTAACAAATTTCTCTTTTTCAGAAACGCTTTCCTTGCCATTGCCAGTCTACATTTTATATCCTCTCTACTTCGACCATAATCAGTTATTTTGCCCCCCAAACAGCAAAACTCCTTTACTTTACTACTTTAAGTGTCTCATTTCCTAATCTAATTTCCTCAGCATCACCCGACTTAATTCGACTACATACCATTATCCTCGTTTTGCTTTTGTAGATGTCCATCTTATATACTCCTCTCAAGACACTGTCCATTCCATTCAAATGCTCTTCCAAGTCCTTTGCTGTCTCAGACAGAATTACGATGTCATCGGCGAACCTCAAACTTTTTATTTCTTCTGCATGGACGTTAATACCTACTCCGAATTTTTCTTTTCTTTCCTTTACTGCTTGCTCAATATACAGATTGAATAACATAGGGGCTACAACCCTGTCTCACTCCCTTCCCAACCACTGCTTCCCTTTCATGTCCCTCGACTCTTATAACTGTCATCTGGTTTCTGTACAAAATGTAAATAGCCTTTCGCTCATTGTATTTTACCCCTGCCACCTTCAGAATTTGAAAGAGAGTATTCCAGTCAAAATCGTCAAAAGCTTTCTCTAAGTCTACAAATGCTAGAAACGTAGGTTTGCCCTTCCTTAATCTAGCTTCTAAGATAAGTCGTAGGGTCAGTATTGCCTCACGTGTTCCAACATTTCTACGGAATCCAAACTGATCTTCCCCGAGGTCGGCTTCTACTAGTTTTTCCATTCGTCTGTAAAGAACTCGCGTTAGTATTTTGCAGCTGTGACTTATTAAACTGATAGTTCGGTAATTTTCACATCTGTCAACACCTGCTTCCTTTAGGTTTGGAATTATTCCATTCTTCTTGAAGTCTGAGGGTATTTCGCCTGTCTCATACATCTTGCTCACCAGATGGTAGACTTTTGTCAGGACTGGCTCTCCCAAGGCCGTCAGTAGTTCCAATGGAATGTTGTCTACTCCAGGGGCCTTGTTTCGACTCAGGTCTTTCAGTGCTCTGTCAAACTCTTCACGCAGTATCGTATCTCCCATTTCATTTTCATCTACATCCTCTTCCATTTCCATAATATTGTCCTTAAGTACATCGCCCATGCAGAGACCCTTTATATACTCCTTCCACCTTTCTGCTTTCCCTTCTTTGGTTAGAACTGGGTTTCCATCTCTTAATATTCATACAAGTGGTCCTCTTTTCTCCAAAGGTCTCTTTAATTTTCCTGTAGGCAGTATCTATCTTACCCCTAGTGAGATAAGCCTCCACATCCTTACATTTGTCCTCTAGCCATCCCTGCTTAGCCATTTTGCACTTCCTGTCGATGTCATTTTTGAGACGTTTGTATTCCTTTTTGCCTGCTTCATTTACTGCATTTTTATATTTTCTCCTTTCATCAGTTAAATTCAATATTTCTTCTGTTACCCAAGGATTTCTACTAGCCCTCGTCTTTTTACCTACTTGATCCTCTGCTGCCTTCACTACTTCATCCCTCAAAGCTACCCATTCATCTTCTATTGTATTTCTTTCCCCCATTCCTGTCAATTGCTCCCTTATGCTCTCCTTGAAACTCTGGTTCTTTTAGTTTATCCAGGTCCCATCTCCTTAAATTCCCACCTTTTTGCAGTTCTTCAGTTTTAATCTACAGTTCATAACCAACAGATTGTGGTCAGAGTCCACATCTGCCCCTGGAAATGTCTTACAATTTAAAACCTGATTCCTAAATCTCTGTCGTACCATTATACAATCTATCTGAAACCTGTCAGTATCTCCAGGCTTCTTCCATGTATACAGCCTTCTTTTATGATTCTTGAACCAAGTGTTACCTATGATTAAGTTGTGCTCTGTGCAAAATTCTACCAGGCGGCTTCCTCTTTCATTTCTTTGCCCCAGTACATATTCAACTACTACGTTTCCTTCTCTCCCTTTTCCTACTACCGAATTCCAGTCACCAATGACTATTAAATTTTCGTCACCCTTCACTATCTCAATAATTTCTTTTATTTGATCATACATTTCTTCAATTTCTTCGTCATCTGCAGAGCTAGTTGGCATATAAACTTGTACTACTGTAGTAGGTGTGGGCTTCGTATCTATCTTGGGCACAATAATGTGTTCACTATGTTGTTTGTAGTAGCTTACCCGCATTCCTATTTTCCTATTCATTATTAAACCTACTCCTGCATTACCCCTAATTGATTTTGTGTTTACAACCCTGTAGTCACATGACCAGAAGTCTTGTTCCTCCTGCCACCGAACTTCACTAATTCCCACTATATATAACTTTAACCTATCCACTTCCCTTTTTAAATTTTCTAACCTACCTGCCCGATTAAGGGATCTGATATTCCACGCTCCGACCCGTAGAACGCCAGTTTTCTTTCTCCTGTTAATGACATCCTCTTGAGTAGTCCCCGCCCGGAGATCCGAATGGGGGACTATTTTACCTCCGCAATATTTTACCCAAGAGGATGCCATCATCATTTAATCATACAGTAAAGCTGCATGCCCTCGGGAAAAATTACGGCTTTCAGCCTTTCGCAGTACCAGCACAGCAAGGCTGTTTTGGTTAGTGTTACAAGGCTAGATCAGTCAATCATCCAGACTGTTGCCCCTGCAACTACTGAAAAGGCTGCTGCCCCTCTTCAGGAACCACACGTTTGTTTGGCCTCTCAACAGATACCCCTCCGTTGTGGTTGCACCTACGGTACGGCTATCTGTATCGCTGAGGCACGCAAGCCTCCCCACCAACGGCAAGGTCCATGGCTCATGGGGGGGGGGGGGGGGGGGCGTACAGAACTAGCACTCCTGAAAGAAAGGGTACTGCGGAGACATGGCTTAGCCACAGCCTGGGGGATGTTTCCAGAATGAGATTTTCACTCTGCAGCGGAGTGTACGATGTTATGAAACTTCCTGGCAGATTAAAACTGTGTGCCCGACCGAGACTCGGACTCGGGACCTTTGCCTTTCGCGGGCAAGTGCTCTACCATCTGAGCTACCAAAGCACGACTCACGACCGGTACTCACAGCTTTACTTCTGCCACCGTTTTAGTACCGGGCGTGAGTCGTGCTTCGGTTGCTCAGATGGTAGAGCACTTTCCCGCGAAAGGCAAAGGTCCCGAGTTCGAGTCTCGGTCGGGCACACAGTTTTAACGTGCCAGGAAGTTTCATCACAGCGCACACTCCGCTGCAGAGTGAAAATCTCATTCTGGAAACATCCCCCAGGCTGTGGCGAAGCCATGTGTCCGCAGTATCCTTTCTTTCAGTTGTGCTAGTTCTGCAAGGTTCGCAGGAGAGCTTCTGTAAAGTTTGGAAGGTAGGAGACGAGGTACTGGCAGAAGAAAAGCTGTGAGTACCGGGCGTGAGTCGTGCTTCGGTAGCTCAAGCCGGCACGGTAGCTCAGCGTGTTCGGTCAGAGGGTTAGCTGCCCTCTGTAATAAAAGAAACTGAGTGAATGGATCAGTAACGAACTTCAGTGGGCGTCAGGTGACGTCCGCCACGAACAATTGAAACGAACAATAACGAACAAAATGAGATTACAAAAAAAAAAAAACAGATGGTAGAGCACTTGCCCGCGAAAGGCAAAGGTTCCGAGTTCCAGTCTCGGTCGGGCAGACTGTTTTAATCTGCCAGGAAGCCTCATAACAGCGCACACTCAGCTGCAGAGTGAAAATCTCAATCTGGTATGTACATACTGTTTTTTCACGTTTTTACCACAAACAACATACCAAATGATTTATACATAATCAGGTACATATGTAAGCATGATGTAATATAGTACAAGAATGTTAGATGTAATTCATTGTATGTATGTATTTCTTGGGATTACTTGGCTTCCTTGAGATTCTTCGATTTAGTATGACAATGTTTTGCTCACTAAACAACACATATGAACGAGTTTTATTTCGATTTTTAGCTGCTAAAAATTTGCTTATTTGTACCGTAGAATGTTTTATCTTTTCCGACAATGGCCAATGTATCGCAGAAGCCAGTAATGATCTTATACCATTATGATTGTATCTAAAGAAGCAGAATACGTTTTCTTCCTTTCTTGTCGTTATATGAAAAAAAGAACACGATACAGGTTTAGGTCTACGCAACGAGTATGTGGCACAAGCAGCTACAATCGATCAAGTTAAATTTTGTAGTTTCTGTAGATTAATGACTTTTGCTTCTGAAACAAGCAGTTTGGAATCTGTCAGAAAAACCTCTTTTTGGAATCGTATTTGTTACCCAAGTCAAACGATTTTGTAGGATAAAACACTAAATCTCTTCATATGAATTCGTAAGAAGCCGATGCAGTATTCTGTTTTCCATTGACGATTGCGATTTAATGATGAAATAGCGAGTTGCTTGTAAGATGTTTCCTTCCTTTGTGTCGTCGTTAGATTCCCTAACGTCAGCAAGTTAGCCGTTGTACTAGTAGAGAACGCGACCCTGCCTCTTCAGGCTGTCCACCTTGTCACGTAGACCGCGATGAGCGTCTTGCCTCTGGTATTCTCCGTAGACGTGAACAGGCAGGGTATCACGTTCCAGAGCAGCATCCTGGACACACCACACGTCTCCTCGTAGATGAGACACCAGATGCGACCCACTTCTAGAAGCCCTGCTGCGTGCCATGGACTGGCGATAGCCTCGAGGCTACCGAGTGGCTTCTAGCGGTAACTTTCGGCCCTTACCTTGCCGAGAACCTTGCCTCCTTTCCCACTGCCACCATTTATCTAATACAGTGCAGACTACGATGATAAACGTTTCTTCGTCATATGGATTGATGGGATAAAGGAAGTCTCAAAAAGTAGGCCGAATTCGAAGCTACTCTAAATGAATTTATTTATTTGAAAGAAGACAAAAAACAATTTCCTTAAATAAAATTTAGGGTTTAAAAGTGAAACACAATATTGGGAACATAAACAACAACCCCCCACATCCTCCGGTCCCCACATGCGATAGTTCGGTCGAAGAAATTAACCATGAACTACTCATACATTTCTCCGTCAACTTCGTCGAGCACACGTAGACTTTCTTGTTTCAGTCGCAACAGATCACGGCGATTGTTCTAATAAATTCGTGATTTAGAATACGCCCGCATCAAAACGTCACACGGCATCAGGGAACAAGATCGAAGTGGGCAGATTTCTGTCCGGAAATTTTGCACACAACAGAGCGACTGTTACTCCCGAAATGTGGCAAGGTGCGCTGCCTTGATGGAACAATCAAAACTCTATGTTCATTCGATGTAAACGAAACCAAAGGAGAGCAATGAGCATGGCACGATAACTCCATACTCCCTAAACGCCATTCAGCGTTCATCTTCAAAAATGTACGGCCAAATTAAGATATCACCCCAGATGCGACAACAAGCTGTAACTCGCTGAGGACGCACGTCTTTTCCTTCAATTACTCTCTGGTTCTCTGGTCCCAATAATAGACAATTATTGTTGTTCACAAATTCGTTTAAATGCAAGAGAGCTTTAATTAAGAAAAGATGCGCTTTGTGAAACCATGGTTCTGTTGTTCCTTTTCCAGGATCTATTGCAAAATTGCCGTCGTTTCCCATGATCCCCTGCTGTAAGTTCGTTTCTTAATTAACTATGTACCATTCTTAAGATTCTGTACGTTGTTGCTGGACACAAGCACAATTCTTGAGCATGATGGTGACTTGATTTTCCTGCACTCACAGTAATAGAATCATGCACTGGAACAACATTTCTCTCGCTACGGCCATTTCATGGCCGTCTTGGACATTGAAAGCTACTGTTCAGCCAGTTATTTTTATATTTCTTGATCTACATACGAACAATGGATTCATTTTCTGCGTTCTTGTGTGCAAGAGTAGCACGGAGTCTGCTACCAGTTTCCTTGAAAGATTCACCATTCTTGCACTGAGTTTTCACAATCAACACTCGCTGTTCCGTACTGTCCTTTCCACGCCGACACTGACGCTAACATCAGTGATCACTGACAAGAAACATGGAAAAACAATGTTGCCAAAAACGTAAATGAAAAGAATGGAGTTTTAATGTTCGGCGTTCTTTCTGTGATACTCAATAGACGTCCTGTCATTCCGATTAGTTCCCAGATAGGATTAATAAGAAAGCAGAAGATCGTTAAGATGGTGGTTATAATGCTTCAGGCGTCCAACATAGTCTCTCCCTCGTGAGCAGAAGGGACAGAATGTTAGTACAATAGTGTGAAACTGTCAGATAAGTCCTTCATTGGATATTGTTCAACTCACACATCACCTTGGCTTGACTGTCGGTTAGGTCGCCAAGGCGTTGATCTTCCTTGTGACTTCTAGCAATCTGATTTCTGTTAGGCTCGTATGGACAACATCAGTTCTCGTCAAGTTTGTTGACTTTTTCCAGAAAAGAACTGTTCACATTTGGCATTTAAGCCATGTTTCGGTGTCTTTGGTTTTGTTCGGGAGTCATGGTCAGCAGGTAAAACTGAGAGCGAATTCTCCTCTTCTTCAAAACCTTCTCCAGAATGCCTTGAACACTGGTTTTAGAAATTTGTTCTATTCTGATTTTTGACCCAATAGCGTTGACACGGTACAGCAGCACGTTCACTGCTTAATACCACCTGCTCGTGGTAACTGTTTGTTCGAATGCACAGCTATCGTTATACAGTCATTAGTTCACGCTGGCATGCAGTTGATGAGCTTACGTCTTTTCCACGCCAGCAATAAAATCAGCCTCGGAAACTTTTTGACGGACGGTGTACATACCTTAATCTTGCAGGCGACAACGGTTATTAACTGCTACTGAATGGTTAGCCAACTGTAAGGAATAGTGCGCAGCATCATTTACCGGACCAGCTGTGATGGAGATCATTTAATAAGGGGAAAAGCTGTGTCAGGACACAAAAATTTCGCACGTTTTGGCGATGTAAGTCTTTTAAGATTCCTTTCACTCTCATTAAACAGCAGCAGAACAATAAAAGGAACATGTAAAAATTTTAAATCAGTCTGTACGCAACATACGTCTTCTGTATTTGTGCAGATAATACAGGGTGTGGTAGATAAGTAATGAGACTGGCCGCCGCGGGGCGCCCCAGTCGCTCGCAGGGTGGTCTCCACCTGTACGTCACGTGGTGGGGGATCTGAGCTAACAATAGAACCGGTTCGCAGTCGCGTCGGAGCTCTGGTGCAGTGAGGGTCGAGCTTCGCGTATTACGTTGTTTGTGTGCCCGTGACACTTGTGAAAACGCTGAAGAAGGATCGCTCGATAGAACAGCAGTATGCAATCAAATTTTGCTTTCGCTTGGGCAAAACTGCTTCGGAAACTTTTGCTATGATTACAGAGGCCTACAAAGAAGACTCCCTATCAAGAGCTCAAGTGTTCCGGTGGTTTAATGAATTTAAAAACGGGAGGGAATCCGTTGAAGACATGGAACGATCTGGACGCCCTTCTACGAGTCGTGTGGATGAAACGGTGGCCAAAGTGAAAGAACTCCTGGACTCCGACCGTCGTTTAAGTCTCAAAATGCTCGCTGATGAGGTCTCCGTGAATAAATTTACGGTTCACCAAATTGTTACGCAAGATTTGATGATGAGGAAAGTTTGCCCAAAATTGGTTCCCCGAGTGCTCACCGCCGAACAAAAGCAACAACGATTGGAAGTTTGCCGTGAGATGTTGAATGATTTGGAAAATAGTCCAGACTTTTTAGACAACGTAGTAACAGGCGACGAATCGTGGACATTCCAGTACGACCCGGAGACGAAAGCTCAGAGCTCGGAGTGGCACACACCGGCATCCCCGCGGCCGAAGAAAGCAAGAATGTCAAAGTCCCGCATCAAGACAATGCTGATTGTGTTTTTCGACAAGCGGGGGTTAATTCACAAAGAGTTTGTCCCTCAGAGGAAGACTGTCAATGCCGAATTCTACAAAGAAGTCCTTCAGCGATTGCACAGAGCCCTCAAACGGAAGCGACAGGACCTTGCTCAACGCTGGCGTCTCCACCACGACAACGCTCCAGCGCGCACAGCGTTCCTCGTGACCTCCTACTTGACCCGAATTGGAGTTGAAGTTCTGCCACAGCCACCATATAGCCCTGACTTGAGTCCTCCTGATTTCTTCCTATTTCCGAAGGTCAAAAGATGCCTGAAGGGTCATCGTTTCGACGATATTCCGAACATCCAACGTGCTGTCATGAAGGCACTAACTGGGATAACTCAAATGGACTACAGTGGGACCTATGAAGCTTGGAAAACGCGCTGGCAACGTTGTGTCGACGCCCAAGGCGAGTACTTTGAAGAATATTAACGTTTTGTACAAATTGGAACAATAAATTTGTTTTTCTAGACTGAGTCTCATTACTTATCTACCACACCCTGTAGCGTACCTTGCACAGCATGTTCGGGAGATGGAGGGAAAGATCATTCGTCAGCCCAGAGACCACCGTCAGACCATCGTGCACCAGCTGACCACTAGAAGACAATTCTTAAGGATTAATGCTAGTTCCGTACATTTGTCAACGAAGTGATCCAGCTTTGTTTATGTGCCAGAGGAATTTCAGTTGCTATCGAGAAGCAGGGAGAGAGGATACAGGAGCATCTAAGTTTGCGTGTGGAGGGTCCGATGATCCAGGTATGTAGCTGCTGTTTGTTCGCTAACTTGTGCTGTTAGCTATCGATGTTCATTACTCGGACGGTTGTATCGATTCATGTTGCTTGTGGTAAGTTTCCGTACTTTTATAAGCGTGACTGAAAGTATCAGTATTTCGGTGAATGATTGTAACAGCGGATATGGGCCTGATTGTTAAAGATCGAAGATCGCTTAATTTTTTTGCGCTCATGGATTTAAACAGAAGAATTATCGCAGTGACGCATTCTTCAATCAGTTTCGTGAAGTTTTAAGTTTGTACTTGTAATGAGGTTCCAAGTTAACTGAGGTTGGTGAATCGTGAATCGGAGAAGGTTTTTTTTTCATTTCAGCGATCGTAGTGGAGCTGTTTGAGTTGTGATTCCGCCTATAAAGTCGGTGCTGTGATTAATTTTGAAATTGATGGGGGCGTTCTCTGAAGCATAGAGTAATAGCCGTTAATGTATCAGATAGATCTTGTATTTGAAGTGACATTTAAATAGGAATTTGTGGATATTGAACTATATATAAACTGAAGGGTGATCACTACTGAATTATTTTATTGTTGAGAGGAGTTACCGGAAGTTGCTGACCTGTTACTTTTTACTAACTTTTATTATGTTTACCTCAATCAGAGATGCGATAGTAATGTTTCTTGTTGTTCCAGATGGTAGATGAAGCAAATTTCTCGGGATTTCCACTGCAACCATTATACCTTAAGTGAATTGTGGGAAATGACATTTTCACTAAGGGTTTGTTGGTGAGATCGTGGATCACTAACATATGAGGCAGCTGGCAATTCTGTAATTAGTGTGTTAATTTCAGTTAAAAAGTGTTGGTAGTACTTTGGATTTCTTTTTGATTTTCTGGTATTACTTCATTTCGTTTAAAGTGAGACTTTAGTTTTGTTTGTCTCTATATGTAGTTATTAAAGTGAAGGAAATAAACAGTTAGGTTAGAAGTATAAAACTAGTCCCCTCATTCTCATTGAACCCAAAGTTATTAAATAATTACTGTGTGAGAGATATCATTCCTTCTGACAGAAAAAGTGAGATCTTAAACTGGAACATTAACAAAGAGGAAAGAGCTGTCAAATTCTTGGATTCTTGAGTGACAAATGATCGCAAGTTACGTAATCCAAAGTATTTACGTGTCCCAGAATCTTCTCTTCAAGATCATGTAATCGATAAAATCGTGATGAAAGAATTCGGGCTATGGTTTGTGCTTAAAAGAATGTGAGTTATTTGTTTAAAAATAACGTAATGCCAAGGGTTGGTGTATTTTCATTCCAAAGTACAAAGTTTATGAACATAGTTTCGTAACATGAAGACACACATTGTTTATATTGTTGATGGACATTGCCGTAGCAACAAAACAGATCGCTTACTTTATCTGTCAAAATTGATTTCTTTGAAACATTTTGGATTGTTGGTGAAAGTAGTGCCCATAAATCAGAAGGTAGTAAAATGTTTCTATCTTTACTGTGATTTTGCTAAAAGCTCAATAGGGAAGTGAGTTCATTTAAGATCTGTGATTTAAGTTAACAGGTGGTCTGACGTATATATTGCTGGTAATGACTCTTCGCTATTTTTGATGGTGACGAGTATTAAAATCACATTATTCCTGTTATTGGAGCGGTTTAGAGGGCTGCCTCTTACATACGTATTTAGAGAAAATAGTTTCAGATTAATTTAGATCTATTAATGTTACTTCATTTGTGATATTGCGCGACAGTGAATGATACGCCAGTGCATTTTTCCATTACTGTGTTGAGTTCGATATAGGAGGTACTACCAACTGAAAGTCACTGCTACTAACCTTCACATAATAATAACACATAACGTGAAGGTATTTAAAAACTGTATTGGTAACAAAATCGCTGAAGTTCGTGGGCTCAATTGCAGTTCCCCAGAACCTGAACTTCTGTGTAGTGAGAGTGTTGTTGATGAGCTATTTCAAATTATGAACGACAATTATTAAAACTGTTTAAAATATTGTCCTCCATTTGTTCTCTTTTCATGGCTAAGCTGTGTCTGCAGCTCCTGAGTCCAAACTGTATGATTAGAGTTATTTAGTGTTACGTTTAACCCGTAGATTAAGGTAGTGAGTGATAAGGTTAGTCCTGCTGCTAGCTGACGTTAATCAAGGTATCGCACGTAAGTAGCAGGACTCTGCGAAGCTAGCTGCCAGAAACAGAGTCCACTCCATAGGCAGTGGCTGCAACTACATCATTGGCTTTGGCGTCGAAACTAACAAGGTGGTACTGAAGGGAAACCTTAAGTAAACCACAAACTTTAGATGCTTCTTTTTGTTTCTTGTGTTGTTCTTCAGGTGTAGAATAGTATGGGTAGATTGCTGTGTATTTCTGTAAAGGGATAGTAATATTTTGTATGTTGTATAAAGTGGAGTCAGTATATACCTGAAAGCGAATTCAATCAGGAAATAGAATTGTAGAATAAACTTAGAGAAATATTAAATTTCTTATTTTTGGATATTAAGTGATCAATTCGCAGTTATGTCAGAGGACATAAAAGGGTTATTAGCCGAGTTAATGAACTAAGTTGAAGACAAGATAAAGGAAGTGAAAGAAGGTTTAAGGGAAATAAAAGAGCGACAGGATAAATTAACGGAAGAAATGAAAGAGAGTCAGAATAATTTGAAGCATTAAATGAAGGAATGACAAAGTAATTCAAAGAAAGAAATGAAAGAGGGCCAGGACAATTTGAAGCAATTATGTAAGAAGAACAGGATAATTTAAAGAGAGAAATGAAAGTGAGTCAGGAGAAATTAATGCAAGAACTGAAGGAGGATCAAAAGGATTTTTTTTTAAATATGAAAGAGGTTAGTGAAAATTTAACAACAGAGGTGTATATGTTAACTCAAAAGTTTGAGGAACTTAATAATGGGCTTTGAGCAGTGGAAGAAGTTTTGGATGATTTGGCTATACGAATTCCAGAGGGTTTGGGAAGAGTACGAACTACAGATTACTTTAATGGTTAACGATGTTATCTCAGTTGAATACACATTCAAAGGAAGTCACTGAGAGATTTTGTGGCATTACTCCAGTGGTGGAGAAAAAGTTACAGAGGCTGAAGGGTGAGATGATACAGAAATTAAGAAAACCGTAAGATTGGGTGACAAGAAAGGTAATGGATGTAACCGTAACATAATCTAGTGTCAGTTTCCCACAGGAGAACATTAGTGCGGAAATGGAAATGAAATGATTTTATGGCTTTGTTGGCTGGGAGGCCCCATTCAGAAGAGTTTGGCTGCGGTATTGCAAGTCCTCTTTAGTTGACGCCACATCGGCGACTTGCCACTCAGTAATGACGAAAATGATGGTGAAGGATACACAACACCCAACCTCCTGCTGGGAATCGAAACCGGGCCCCCTGCATGGTAGGCAGTAACGCTACCACTACCCGACTGAGGTGGACAGTGCGTAAAGTAGATCGATGAAGAGCAATCTACAACCACTCAGTGTAATCGAAGTACAGTAAGTTCCAGCAGTATTGATCAAGAAGTTTGCAGTCAGAAAGGTGTACACTAAATGAGTCAAATTATGAAGCAAGCAGTAAACGTAAAGAGGACAACAGTTAGTGTCGCTTGGGAGGAGAATGCACTGTTGGTGTTCAAAATATAACGAATCATTTTCCGAAATTTAAGTCAAGGTTATCAGTGCATCCTATAATTTTCATATAATCGTTTAAGGGAGCTCTCCCTTCTTCTTCTTCTTGGGATGATGCCTGATGTGTATGATTATTAATAAGTCATTTAGAGACACAGACCTATCAACGTTTCACTGCGTCGTGATGACTGGGTGTTCAGTGATGCCCTTAGGTTAGTTAGGTTTCAGTAGTTCTAAGTTCTAGGGGACTGATGACCATAGATGATAAGTCCCATAGTGATCAGAGCCATTTGAACCATTTTGAACTTATAAATGAGCAATGCTGAATTAGGCAAGATTAAACGGTTGAAGATTTGCAAGTAAGTTTAAAGAGAAAAATTGGTCTTCAAATGAACAAACAACGTTGAGGGTTGAATTATTTAATCTGAGAAGGCATACCGAAAGCTGGGATAAACTTAGATATGGTGAATATAAACTGCAAGAAAGAATAAAGTTAAAAAATAAAGAAAATCAAGAATTACAACAACAACCACAACAAACGGAAAAGAAATGTCTATGGTTAAAGGTATAGTTGATGATGTGGTAGAGATGAAGAATGAACTAATCATTTATATTGGTACATTAAGCAATATGCAAAGAAAAGCTATTTTAAAGTCGATGGTTTATTTCTCAATTATCATCTTTAGGGATGATTACCTGGTTATAAAAGTGGAAGACCTAAAGGGGATAAAGAATTTCATGTCAGAAAATATGAAAGTACAGATTATAAATTAACAGAACATACACTTAATATTTTGGCGTACATAGAGTGGATAAAAGTAAAGAAATTGGCAATATTGACTGCCACGGTCAGTCTTATATTGTTGAGAAATTAAACGACCAATCCAGTAATATTGCTGATAAAATAAATGAGAAGAGGAAAAGTATTTTTATTAAATTTTGAATCAGCCTGCTATAAATTTGCCTAAAGGTATTTTGTCTAAAATAGTTTTAATCCATATAAATGTGGTCAAACAGACCCTGTCAACAACAAACCTATGTACAATGGTAACATTACATATATGATTACTAATGCAAAATAGTCTTTTTATTAAAACTAAGGATGTAGCTGAATATAATAATACAAATGAAACAGTCTTATATTGTGTTCAAGAAAAGTTATAAAGATATACAAAGTAGTGATCCGCTACCTCCTTGAAAGATGTATTCTATCACTATATGTATCAATGAATTTGGCTTGTATTCCAAGTTTAGGTAGTAGAGGTTTTGCCATCAGTTTATGAATAAGGAGAACATAAGATAAGAAAAGAAATTATAGATTCCTGCTGAAAACTATTTGAACATGGAAACTGTTTTATAGAAAGCTTATAAGAAAATTATAAAAATAATGAAGAAATAATGAAATTGTGGAGAAACGAACAGAATATTTCAGAGACACAATTTATATTGCCTTAGAGACAACAAATGAAAGAAACAGAAAAATGTACAGAGTATTGCCACATATGGTACCTGAGACCTCCGATCAAACTTCAAGACTTGTTGAAACAGTTATATTGGGAGATTGTTATTTCATTTTTTAAATTTCTACAACAAATATATGTCATAAACGCTCAGAAAATATTTTGAATAGCTTATTATTCATGGGCACCCTTTGATCAGATATCTCTGACCTTTGATCAGTAATCTCTGGAAAATGTGGTTGTTTTGCCACTTCTACTTGACAGAGAGGAACGCTAGAGCTCTATTGTTAGAGGAGTAGTGAGACAGATGCCACCCAGAGGACTCATTGCAATGTTGACATAAAGTTAAGTGCATCTGTGTCTAATTAAAATGTCTGGTGTTTGAAAATCATGAAAAAGAGTACAAAGTTTCGATTAGTGATTTAGAATGAAATGAGGTATAGTGAAACTTGAAACTTGTGTGATGAAGACGGAGAAGTACTGTTGTATGAGACATCCATATCAGGTAACTTCAGATTTTTCATTACAGATTGAGTAATTTTCACTGATAGGTATTTTTCATGTTTATGAATTATTTGTCTAACATTTGTGAGTGTAACAGTTTGATATCAATGTTGCATTTCTCAATTTTAACGAGTGTCCTAAGATGAAAGTCATTCAAGTAATAATATATCAAATAATTATGAAACTGTTTGTTAAGGAATTATTACCCACATCCTTGATCAAAGTCATTTTTATTTAAATTCTGTCGTAGTCACGGATGAGTATAAAGTAGTCTAGAGCATTTCAGCAACTGAAGTTAGAAATTTGCAGCTGGTTCACAGAGAGCAGAAATCACCGTGTTTCCAAGCAATCGCATTTCTAAGTGAAATATTCCCATTTCAGGATCAGATTTCTATGAAAATTACCAGTGCACAGGGATCATTCCACGATTAGCATAATTTGGCTGAGTAGAAATGTTCAGGTACTAGTATCACAGCACTCGGGATTGGGAGTTTTGCTAAATTCTATATATGCAGTGATTAACACTAAATACTGCAAGATTATTTACTCTGAACTGCAATATTATTTACTCTGTTAAATATTGTGGGCTAGCATGAGACTCTGAAATAACCCAATACCACGATAACATAGTACTGACATCAACTATTCCGAAGTATGCACGAAATAATATTTTATACACAGCGTGCATCTCACCGCCTTCAAACAGATAGTGTGAGCGCTTCTATTACAGAGAGAAAATGTGAATGCTTTTATACAAACTCTAATGATTAATTTGGTTCTCAGAGGCTACTGGTCATTATGTACCAACTTTCCCAAATAAACTGAGATATTTTTTCTACTTATTAAAGGGAATATTTTTCTGTTTTTACTAATCTATATCTGCAACTCAAAAACTGAGAAGATTCTCATCTGCCATTAAGCGGCTAATCCTAAACATACTGAACTCATTCAGTACGAAATCATTAATAAATGGAATTTGCCTTTAGTTAACTAGCTTTGAAAGTATTGAAAGGTCAAGATAGACAAGTCTCCCACATTTATATTTAATATTATAGACTGAATTTCCAACTAAAAAATATAATCAGCTTTATGGCGAACCAAATGCTGCTGGTGAAAGATGGCTCCCCGCAACACGATGTTCTGAAATAAAGTTACTAATAACAGTTAATGGTGGCTATTATGGGAAGTGGTAACTACTTCAATAAACAACACATTCTAATAACAATTGGACATATATTCTGATAACTTACAGACAGACTGATATTAAACATCAGACTGTGATACAATGGTGGCCATCCACTAGACTAAACAAGCTAAAAAAAAGTCCAAGCCAAAAAAATTGTTTCTGTTCCTCTTCATCTAAATTACATGGATACTATAAACAAAAGGCTATTTGTGAAATGCATGAGTGTTTGCGAGTGTTACAGATGATAAACTCAACTTTTTAATAATTGATATTCATCACACACACAGAAGCAGTCTTTCAATAATTTATATTTCACACATCACTATTTTTTAACACACTACAAACCCTTTAAATTTTTCTCGGAATGGCAATTTATGTGACGTTCTGTCACATGGGGCCCTTAGTGAGGGTGTATATAACATTGTTTACCTTTTCTTGTACAGTCTCGCTACCATATGATAGCGTTAGTTAAGTGTTCATGTTGACATGAGTATGGTAGGTACATTTGGATTCGATTCTCAATTATATGTGTCATATACAGTTCATGTCTTATAGACATGTTTCGATCTCTCCTCTTTATTACAGGTTAGCATATGTACTAGGTCTAACTCTACTTTATATACGTATATATCTTAACAAGAAGTAGATAGTAATTAAAATCATGGACACATTGCATTTGTCTTAGAATTACAAGGTTCGTCTTTGCGAAAAATATGTTTATCTCTTCCAGCATTAGTTATAACTGTCTTCGCACACATTTTGAGTAACATGCATATAACCATCACAACAAGAAATAGATACACTCCTGGAAATGGAAAAAAGAACACATTGACACCGGTGTGTCAGACCCACCATACTTGCTCCGGACACTGCGAGAGGGCTGTACAAGCAATGATCACACGCACAGCACAGCAGACACACCAGGAACCGCGGTGTTGGCCGTCGAATGGCGCTAGCTGCGCAGCATTTGTGCACCGCCGCCGTCAGTGTCAGCCAGTTTGCCGTGGCATACGGAGCTCCATCGCAGTCTTTAACACTGATAGCATGCCGCAACAGCGTGGCCGTGAACCGTATGTGCAGTTGACGGACTTTGAGCGAGGGCGTATAGTGGGCATGCGGGAGGCCGGGTGGACGTACCACCGAATTGCTCAACACGTGGGGCGTGAGGTCTCCACAGTACATCGATGTTGTCGCCAGTGGTCGGCGGAAGGTGCACGTGCCCTTCGACCTGGGACCGGACTGCAGAGACGCACGGATGCACGCCAAGACCGTAGGATCCTACGCAGTGCCGTAGCGGACCGCACCGCCACTTCCCAGCAAATTAGGGACACTGTTGCTCCTGGGGTATCGGCGAGGACCATTCGCAACCGTCTCCATGAAGCTGGGCTACGGTCCCGCACACCGTTAGGCCGTCTTCCGCTCACGCCCCAACATCATGCAGCCCGCCTCCAGTGGTGTCGCGACAGGCGTGAATGGAGGGACGAATGGAGACGTGTCGTCTTCAGCGATGAGAGTCGCTTCTGCCTTGGTGTCAATGATGGTCATATGCGTGTTTGGCGCCGTGCAGGTGAGCGCCACAATCAGGACTGCATACGACCGAGGCACACAGGGCCAACACCCGGCATCATGGTGTGGGGAGCGATCTCCTACACTGGCCGTACACCTCTGGTGATCGTCGAGGGGACACTGAATAGTGCACGGTACATCCAAACCGTCATCGAACGCATCGTTCTACCATTCCTAGATCGGCAAGGGAACTTGCTGTTGCAACAGGACAATGCACGTCCGCATGTCTCCCGTGCCACCCAACGTGCTCTAGAAGGTGTAAGTCAACTACCCTGGCCAGCAAGATCTCCGGATCTGTCCCCCATTGAGCATGTATGGGACTGGATGAAGCGTCGTCTCACGCGGTCTGCACGTCCTGCACGAACGCTGGTCCAACTGAGGCGCCAGGTGGAAATGGCATGGCAAGCCGTTCCACAGGACTACATCCAGCATTTCTACGATCGTCTCCATGGGAGAATAGCAGCCTACATTGCTGCGAAAGGTGGATATACACTGTACTAGTGCCGACATTGTGCATGCTCTGTTGCCTGTGTCTATGTGCCTGTGGTTCTGTCAGTGTGATCATGTGATGTATCTGACCCCAGGAATGTGTCAATAATGTTTCCCCTTCCTGGGACAATGAATTCACGGTGTTCTTATTTCAATTTCCACGAGTGTAGTAATTCATATTGCGCACACAGTACGTTTGATTTGATATACACTACTGCCCATTAAAATTGCTACACCAAGAAGAAATGCTGATGATAAACGGGTATTCATTGGACTAATATATGGTACTAGAATTGGCATGTGATAACATTTTCATGCGGTTTGGGTGGATAGATCCTTAAAAATCAATATCCAGAACCACTACTTCTGGCCGTAATAACGACCTTGATACGCCACGGCATTAAGACAAACAGAGCTTGGATGGCATGTGCAGCAGCATGTACATGCAGCTTCAACACGATACCACAGTTCATCGAGAGTAGTGACTGGCGTACTGTGACGAACCAGTTGCTCGGCCACCATTGACCAGACGTTTTCTGTTGGTGAGAGATCTGGAGAATGTGCTCGCCAGGGTAGCAGTCGAACAATTTCTATATCCAGAAAGCCCCGTACAACACCTGCAAAATGCGGTCGTGCATTATCCTGCGGAAATGTAGGGTTTTGCAGGGATCGAATGAATGGTAGAGCCACGGTCGTAACACATCTGAAATGCAACGTCCACTGTTCAAAGTACCGTCAATGCGAACAATAGGTGACCGAAACGTGTAACCAATGCCACAACATCCCATCACGCCGGGTGATACGCCAGTATGGCGATGACGAATACACGCTTCCAAGGGGCGTTCACTGCGATGTCGCCAAACGCGGATGCGACCATCGTGATGCCGTAAACAGAACCTGGATTCATCCGAAAAAATGACGTTTTGCCATTCGTGCACCCAGGTTAGTCGTTGAGTGCACCATCGCAGGCGCTCCTGTCTGTGATGCAGCGTCAAGGGTAACCGCAGCCTTGATCTCTGAGCTGACAGTTTATGCTGCTGCAAACGTCGTCGAACTGTTCGTACAGATGGTTGTTGTGTTGCAAACGTCTCCATCTGTTCACTCAGAGATCGAGACGTGGCTGCACCATCCGTTACAGCCATGCAGGTAAGATGCCTGTCATCTCGACTGCTAGTGATATGAGACCGGATCCAGCACGGCATTCCGTATTACCCTCTTGAACCCACCGTTTCCATGATCTGCTAACAGTCATTGAATCTCGACCAATGCGATCAGCAATGTCGCGATACAATAAACCGCAATCGCGATAGGCTACAATCCGACCTTTATCAAAGTCGGAAACGTGATGGTACCCATTTCTCATGCTTTTTTTTTTCTTACTCGAGTTGCTTTCTTGACCATTAAAATATTGTTTTCTTGGTGTTTTTCCTATTCCCTTTCACCTTCTCTTTATTTTTAACTGCATTTGCAAGATCAGCTCCTCCACCCACTATTAAACCGATATTGCCAAATATGGCAATGCAGCCCATATCAAAAGAAGAAATGCTCCTTCATGTTGTGGTGGTCATGATCACGGTTTCATTTTGTTAGATATGCAATAATTCTTTTCATCACAGATATATGTAATATTTTGATTAAATTGTTACCAGACTTCTTGTCTCTCTATATGTTTCGAGTGTCAGTTAAGAATTATTAATACTATGTTCTTCTTAAGCATTAAATTAAATTTTAATTGCTTTTGGTTTAATCTTACAAGTAGGTATTAATATGTAAACATTGCAGAAGTTATTCATTAATACAGATTAAAATTTTAATAAGGATGAATATTCGTTAGTGATCTATTAGTGTTACTGAAATTTTTATCATCTGCATCCATTTTTTCAACATCAATACCCAAACTAAATTTTCTCTCTCCATACATTATTCCTCCAACTGCTGTTGCTGTTTCATTTATCACTAAGTGAAGCATCTGAAGTACGTACTCTTTCTTTTGCAGGTAACTAAAGTTCTTATCTGTTCCATGCCTTTTTTTATCAATATTTATAATTGGTAAGTCAATTTCATATCTTTTGGATGCTTCATCTAATGTAATTATGTGTTGATCTTCTCTAACTAATCGTTCATCTACATTGGTTTTTTGACCACAAAGTCTATAACCAGGAACATGTAATTCAGATGGAAGTTTTTTTAACCGAATTGTTTATCTCTGTTCAAGAATGTGTGTGGTAAGTTGTGTAATCACATGTAGGTTTTCTTTTAAATAGTTAATTACAAAATCATTATATTTATTTGACAACATCTGTGTTATGGCAACATTTTACTTATAATAATTTTACTTCTAGCTGATTCTTCTTTATTTATTAATGTTAATTTATCGCTTAAATCTCTAACATTAATCATCTAAATATATTTGAGTAGTTTTTTAGTGCATTTCCTTAATAAAGCTTCAGTAACTTTTTGCAACTGACGAATCCACATATGTATTGTATACCAGTCATGTTCCTCTCAGATTATACTGCTACTAAAGATCAATATTTAGCAACTATATACGACTGTGTTTCATTTTGAAAGACTTAGTATATACACATTAACGATTTCTTTTATCAGTTTATTGTATTTTTTTTCTCTACTCCACTTTATTTTGTTTGAATTTGACTATCACTCTCCTGAATAAAATAACACATATGCATTGTTTGATAAATCAGCTGCACCGAATTATATGCTCATATCATCCATAGAATCTGTTTTTCATTAAAAGACTCATCAGTTCCTCCATACCATCATATATTTTTCCATCATATTTCACTGGTAAATTACCAATACATTAAATATGCCAAAAGGTTCCGAACAAATAACTTTGTCTCCTCTATGGTTGACGTACTTTAAAATTGTTTTCCTTATACTTAGTGTTGTTGCATCACCCTCCATCAATTTTAAGCAGTATACTAAGCTTGATGTATGCTCATATTTAGTAGGATGATAATCAGACCATTTTGCTGTGAACTGGCGATATATCTCTAAATTCTTCTAAACGATTATGACGATATGGACCATGCGTTCTTCAGTTTCGCTATTTTCTTCAATAGCTTTCAGGACATTGTCATCTAACCCTTCAACTTCTTGTCTTACCTGTTCTATTCCATCAGCAACAGGTTGATGTTCCTTGTACTTTCCATATTATGTTTGTGGTTGTTTTTTCCAAAGCTGAAATTGTTCTTTCAGTTCTTCAATTTATTTGGATCATATTTTGAAAACTTTTAATATAAATGAAAAGATGTTAACAAATTACTTTTTCATATTTTCATCTCTGCTACATAGTTATTGGACATCTTTATCTTCCATCACCAGGTTTCTCATTTTGTCTGTCATAAAATATACAAACTGTCCATTCCAACATTTACTACATATTTCTTTAAAATCATTTAACCTAACAACTCAACCAACAAACTCAAGATAAATATAATTTAAATTTGTGTCATTCTGTCTAATAATATTTCATAATTTGAGATTATCCCTGATTAATTGTTTAGGTATCTTTGTATAAGTCTGAGCTAAATATAAATAGTCTATTCCTCTATGTCTACCTTTATTAATATGATACATCCCGATTTTCAAGAATAAATGCATCGAGTATCTTAAGAGAATTATTTTGGCATTGTTCCAATGAAATAATTCGTCATTATTTTCAACCAAAGCTGTAATCGTCTCATTAATTTTGTCTTCAATTCTTTTTCACTTTCTTATGAATTCTCGATACTTCAGTTGATCTTAGCTTTTTGAGTAAATATAAAAATGATTACTTTTATCCCCGATTACTGATTAGGTTGTCTTCCAGGATCCACTTCAACCGATTGTTGCCCTTTGGATAGAGCTAGGCAAGAGCTCACTATTCTTATTTTTGGGTTCCTTCATTGGGATTCGTATTTTTCGTTTCTAGTCAGTTTTCATTTAACTAAAATAATATTGTTGATATAAATTAGTTGAACATTTCAGTTGAAAGGTTAGTCATATATTCTCTGACTAATTGGGCCTAAACAAAGAAAGCTTTAGCAGTGTTGCAGAAGTTGGTTATTATACAACTTCTTTAACTCCTAATATTACACCAAAGGACAGGGAGACAATAGTATTTCCTGTTGGTAAATACAATTTGAAAAGGTGGAAAAATCTGTTCAGTCTGAAAGCCAAACATACAAATTGAAGAAGACTAATTTTTAAATCACTTATTATTCAGAGTGATGTTAAGTTACATATTGACAAAAAGGAAAGAATTGGAAGGGTATTAAGATTTATTACCCAAATTGTTGAGGCTAATGAACAGACTGTTGCTAGCAATGTTCCTAAATTTGCTACATTTGAATTAATTAATATAAATTCTAATAGTGCTAATGGAATATTTGTAAAGCATGCTAATCATTATCAACAGAAACTAATGTTGTTTTAGTCAAGTCTAATGGTTAACTTGGTGAGCCACTAATTTGTGAACTATGTTACCCTGTATATATTCCGATTCATTATCCTATTTAGTATTCAGAAATAACTATACCGTATGAAAATGGGAACTTTGTCGAAAAGGTATTTCACAGATCGTTTAATAAGATTTTATCTTTAATAAATAATGAACAGTAGAACAATATCAGTTTTACTCATTCACTAGGAATGGGAAGACCAAAAATAACCTAAAGCTTGTCACTAAAACCATAGAGATTAATGTAAGTATTGGAGATGGTTAGGTTCATCCTAGTCATGTTTAAGCGTGCATGAGCTTTAGTACTATTGGACCTGACTGCACAGATTATCCTAAATATGAAAGAAAATCCAAGAAAAACTTATTAATAACCTAGATTTTAAGGGGCTTACGAATTTTAATAGCGATGTCTATATAAGTCTCATCAACTTTATTGAAAGTTATCCTATCTATGTCATAAATATGCCTAGGAGAATGGATGTGTTCATCCTGGATGTTGTCTGAAGGCTGTTTCAGCTGACACTTGCTCCTGTGTTAAGGAAACTGCTAACATATTTCTCGTTTCTTGATCTTGAATGAAATTTGTTAGTTAAATGCCATTTACATATACTCTTTGTGAAGGCTATTTTCGTGCCATGCAGGGCACAGCCGAGATCCTATAAAATCGGTTCAACTGGACATTAGTATTGTAATATTTCATCGTCATCCACTGCTGCAGCCCATCAAGAAGAACACGAGGACGACTGCCAGCAGCAGCTCTTCCAATACACACCGACCTGCACTAGCCAAGAAACAGCAGAAGAAGATTCGTGGGCAATGGTAGTATCCAGGTCACACACCAACAGTGATGTTCAGCAAAAAACAAAACCTGGTAGGTTGAATTCAAATAAATAGGGTACCATCAGAAAAAAGCACTGTCACGTTTCATTGTAAATGGTGTGAAAGGTCTTTCACATTTTGAGAATTAATTCATTTCTTTATCATATTAAAATTTTAATGCCTCTACTGAAGAAGCTCACACATGCGAACTGTATTAATTGTTTTAAAAAACGTGAATTATAATACATTACAGGATGTGACCATTTGAAAACCACATATGATTAAAAAATTTATATGGTGTTCAATGATTAATTTCAAACTATTTTGCACAAATAATAAATTAAATAGTGGTTCGGATTTAAAAAATTTTGAAGAAGGGAATATTAAACTGATATGTAAAGGAATGAATAAACTTAAAGATAATGGTAATGAATTTCATGACCTGGAATTTTTCTTTAGGAATTCAATTTTCAGTTCCTGCCTTTTTTTGTGTTTCAGCGCAACTGATGTAGCCATCCACTGTGTAATCCCCAAGCGCACCCAACTTACCCACTTACCACTGCTATAACGACAGTTTCAGCTGTCAATATACAATGAAGAAAAAAAAATCGCATTAGCAAGAGAAATTACTGTAGAACTATAGAACTATAAACGAAGATAGAAATTTAAATATTTCCGACAAATAATAGAGGACGTTAGGTGTAAGGGGTATTCTGATATGAAGACGAGATGTTGGCGGAGCAAAGGGGGTTTTGGTGTGCAGCATCAAACGCAAGAAGACAATTTAAAAAAACTATGATCTGTCATTCACGAAGCTAAATTATTTTAATACTAAAAAATCCTCTGTATATCTGTTCTTTATGAAATTTGTATGATTGTGTGAACGACTGTGGTTTGTTTTGTCTGCAACATGTCAGCATTGTAACTTTTTGTTGACAAAAATAGATCATACGGTATTCTGCTTCCACGGGGTGTTATAAACGAGGTAAAATATTCCTAAGATCGTATGTTGGTATATACATAGTCTCAAGACCCATTGATACGTTTTCTCTCCTGGACGGATGGTTCACAAAGTAAAAAAAATTCTAAACATTTAACACGACGCTGAGTCCATTGCCACTCGACCTGCCATGAAATCTACGTCACATACCACGTACAGAAACTAACTCCAAGGACACATTTACACACTCGCGTCATAGTTCTATTATCAGAATTTATCAGAAATTCAAGACTGACATTTTACTTGGTGATCGAAACGAAAAGGACTTAGTGTAAGTAGAACCAAAACACAGTGCATCTACTGCAACAATTCCAGATCGGTCATCGGTTCCAGGCGGCCACTACACTTAGACAATCTTGTTATAACACTAACAGATCAGTCGAAGTACCTCAGATCGGTGACAGATGTCACAACGTCATGTATAAAGACGTCGAAAACAATATAAAAAGTGGATTGTTCAAACGGAAGTCAGTAAAACCTGCAACGTGAATATGCCTGCCTTGGTCAAAGGAAATACACTGGTATTCAAAACGCTTGGAGAAAGCAGATTTCGCATCATGTGTCACTGCCAAGAAACACAGCTTGAAGAAACTTAGACAATACATAGAAAGAACTGCGGCAGTGCAGTACAGATTCTAACTGAGATGGTTCAAATGGTTCAAATGGCTCTGAGCACTATGGGACTTAACTTCTGAGGTCATCAGTCCCCTAGAATTTAGAACTACTTAAATCCAACTAACCTAAGGACATCACACACACCCTTGCCCGACTCAGGATTCGAACCTGCGACCGTAGCGATCGCACGTTTCCAGTCTGTAGCGCCTAGAAGCGGTCGACCACACCGGCCGGCTAACTGAGATGGACGGATATGACACTTTTATTCTAAGATGATAATTTTACTGAAGTCACCGCGATTTATGATGCTCTATCTAACATTACAAAGGGCGGGCCTCAGTTGTTAATAGAGTGCATGGTCCGAACGGACGGCAGTTCACGCTCTGGAGTGTACTACCATGCTGGACACAAGATCGGTTAGACGTTCTTATGTTAGAGCGTTCCATTCCTCCTCCCAGCGCGGTTGACAACCGCTGAATTCTCGTTGGTGCTTGTGGACGTCCTGCAGTACGTCTCTCTTACGGCTCCCATAAGCACTCAATACGATTTAAGTTGGTGGAATGGGCTGATCAGTCCTTTGTACAACAGTCCTTTATGCCTGCCCACCTACGCTTTTAGGTGCCGTGCTACTTTGCCACCCATAAAAATGAAATCAACACTGAACCCACCCCTTGAGAAATGCACATGCGATAAAAGCACCGCGTCAAAATAACTTTACTGGTGAGTGAACAATGTTCAAAGATTTAGTGGTCTGTCTGCCCATGTAAAATTATGCCTCTCCACACGATAACAGCTGAATCATCGTAACTATCATGCCCGACAGTGTTCTCTGGGCGCGTTACATGTTTTCACCTCTTGCCTTAAGAGGGTACGCCCAGAATCACTGCTCAGCCTCGAAGAGCTCTCATCGGAGAAGAGAATGCGAACGCACTCCACACTGGTCCAGTCCACAGCTTTTCGGTCCATCGCAAACGGTGTCGCAGATGTGCTTGTGTCAACGATACACGAAGTATGAGCAATAAGCTTTCTCGACCACGGGCACCAACTAGTGCACCAGTGACAAGTGTGATGCTGATTGCCACTGTCACCGGTACCGGACAAGTCGACAAGCTGCGACGGGGTAGCGAACGGTGCGCTGGAGGGAGACGGAGGCGACGCTGATCCTTCCATGTTGCAGACTCCCTCCAGACAGAGGCTCCCGCGATATGTCCGGAAACTCGCAGCTGCAACCAGACGGCACCACAACCGGCGCTGCTCGGGGCGCCGTACTGAGCGAGGTCGAGGGGGCGTACCCAAGACTGAAGTCACTACAAGTCGTGTCCACTACAGCTGGCGAACCCTCACGGGCACGAATTAATAACGTTAACGAACTAGCCGACCATGCCGATGTAGTAACAGGCAAATGTATACGGATCGAAGAAAGTCGAATATCGGGAACAGTTCGTGCAGTCGGAAATTCTGTACAGTGGTAGCAGGGAGTGCCACAAACAACATACCAGATATCGTGATTGGTGAGGGATGAGTGTTGGGTGGAGGTCCGTTTGAAGGTCACTTTAGTACATTTTCTTGAGTAACTCTGAAAGCGTAGCCTTCATTCAAGATATATCCAAGTACAAAATCTAACAACAGTAAATTTCCCTCAAGGACATTCAGCTCGTATTTTTCAAGAAAAAAGAAAGGTTCAAATGGCTCTGAGCACTATGGGACTTAACTTCTGAGGTTATCAGCACCTTAGAACTACTTAGATCTAACTAACCTAAGGACATCACACACATCCATGTCCGAGGCAGGATTCGAACCTGCGACGGTAGCGGTCACACGGTTCCAGACTGTAGCGCCTAGAACCGCTCGGCCACACCGGCCGGCTCATTTTTTCTGTAGGACTAATAGTTTCTGCGTAGCAAGCGAGAAAAAATGAAAATCTCGTTCGTATTTTACGAAAGCCAGCTATAGCATTGTAGGTTGCATAAGATGACAAAGGTAGGAGCTGCAGAACCACCCATTTTGCCTGGGTGCAGTAACGCTTATAAGATCCATTCATATTAGTGCGTTTTCAGACAAAGTTGCACTGTAATTTAGTGGCATAGGAAAACGGGAAGAGCCAATTTTGTCTATGTGGCTGAATGTGTTTTAATTTATAGAGAATGTGTCTCCTCATTTATGATTCACCTTATAGGCGAGAAAGGAGCATGAGCCTCCTGTCTACACTCTGCTGCCACACCTCTATTAGCAGAAAATAATGAGGTTCGCGATGCTAAGTACTTTCACTCCTGATGTGATGGGTGAGACAAAAACCGAAAGCACGAAAATTTTCTTCGAAATGTTGCAGCTAGGGTACTAAGAACAACTGGCAGGGATTTACTTAACTCTTAGTAATCGATTTTGTCTCCATATCGACGTTAATTTAGACAGAACACAAGCTTCATTTGAACAATTATGCATGTTTCAGAAGATTCAACTGGTACACGACATAATTTATTCAAGGAAACTACAGGGAACCTAAAAAGGGATGGAAAACGCGGATTTGATCTCCTCTTATTCACAAAGTGGGTTAGTTTCTGAAATATCGTGTCATCTTGCACAGTTGTCAGAATGAATTTTCTATGTTATTGTGTCAAAATATACAATGCATAGCGTTTTAGTGAAGTGAAAAACTCCCCGGATGACAGTATTTCTGTTTTCATTAGGTGTGTAGGCAAAAACGTGTGCTTCGTGTCATGGTCAAATATGACGTCAGAGCGGTATAAAGATGGCATTTATCATATGCACAGAACTCTTGCCGTGGTCGCATTGACAACTATTGATGTACCTATTTTCAAGACGTATTGTATTCATCTGGTGTGACGGTGGTCACTATCATGGAGAGAGACAATTCAGCACCTCTCACATAGGCTGTTGGCTGTCACCTGGAAGCTAATAAGCAAATATTCTGTGAAATTATTGTCTGTTATCTGTAAAATTTAAAAACTTATCAAATAAAAAATAAATCCGTGTACTTGTAACCTTTGACAACCAACGCCCGCAAGACTGCATTTGGGTTTCTACGTTATTATTAAAGGCTAGTGCTAATGTCATTTCAGATAAGTGTAGCATGATTTCAGGTTACTGTATTCCTTCATCATATCTATTTATTGACGGCTCATGATAAGCTAACGTATAGCAGTAGTGACGAAGCTGTTACTTTTTTAATTTATCTTTTACTTACTTTACCTTTTGTCCGTTAGTATTCAATGGTTTTTATTACACTTCGGAATAATTTTATGCAGTTTTTAGTTATGTCTTTTCTGTATTAGTACCTCACACAAAAGCCCAGTAGTGTGAAAAATAACGTTTCTATGTGTTTGTGGAAACTGAGTTTTAGAACGGTCTCTACAAGAAATCGAAGAATAGTTTAGAATGTATTTATGTTGCAGAGCTTACTGATTTCAGCTAATCAATTTTTGGAAAGTTACATGCTATCCACTTCCTTTTGTAATTCTGTTTTGCTATCAACGAACAAACCTCTATGTTAGCGCTCTCTTTCCTCTAGTTGATTATTCTATTTGGCATTACTCTGATATCTTTCACGATTCCTTAAAATACGTTCTGCTGAAAATCAGCAGATATTCATGGTTAGTCATTGGAATTTCATACCTCAGTACGGATAATGTTATTTTTGACATTGAACTTCACTTACTCATTCGCAGCTATCGCAATAACTCTGGCCAACTGATATGATGTTGCACGAAAAGCGTCCGGTTTTTATTCGGCAAGCGAACACTGAGCGGCTTGGTAGTGAGTGCACCGCGTTGGGATTTCCGCCGGCTGTTAAATCCCCGCAGAGCAACGCAAATGGCGTAGGCAGTCGTCACCCCTCACCCCCTCCCCTCCGAAACGCCACAGCTCTGGCGCAGGGCATCTGTCACGTGACTTTACGTGCGTTGTGTATCAACGCCAGACGCGTGCGGATAAAGCGTGAAGCACGTCAGATAACAGGAACGTACCTAAAAGTTAAACAACTGGAGGGCACATCTCCAACCCAAGTGCAACATCTGCTGAACACTCCTCGACTGAACACTGAATACAGTGTCAGACGAAGAGTATCAAGCATCTGAACTACACAGTGAGACAAAATCTTGCGGTAATGTGGAGGCTTTCTGTACTCATGTGGAATGAATGGCACACTAACTGTAGAAGTTTTAGTGATAGTAGTACAATTATCGTAATTTATTCGCTAGAAATGATCTTAACGTTGTCTCATCATCAACTAATTCGAATAGGGTTGATAAGTAGTAGTAAGCATAATGATTAGTAGCGAAGAAACAATACCAAACACTTGGTAACATGGAGATTCAGATGTCGTGTTATGTAACAGAAAGCAACAGAGAACGGCGCAAGATAACACAGTTTTTTAAAAAGTATTTTGAAACAGCATCTTGAGATTAAACACCAACAGAATTCAAGTATATCAATTTTGGATTTATCACTTATCTGAATGGTTGGATGTAGCCTGCCATGCATTCCCCTGTTGCGCTAACCTCTTCTTCTCAGAACAGTACTTGCTCCCTACGGCCCCAGATATTTGTTGGATGTATTTCAATATCTGTCTTACCCAGCAGCATTTACCCTCTGCTGTTCGCTCTACTAATATGCAAGCTACTTATATGTCTACATGAGTTTCAACATCCTGTTGTAGCACCTCATCTCGCTCGCGTCTGTTATTTTTCCCACAGTCCATCATTCAATACCATATAATGCTCCAAACATACTTTCTCAGAAAATTCTCCACACATTTAAGCTGATATTTCATACCAGCAGACTTATCTCGGCCGTAAATACCTCCATTGCCTATGCTAGTCTGCTTTCTTACCTTAGAGTTACTTTGCCTGTTATGTGTTATTTGGCATCTAAGACAGAATCATCCTCAAGTTGGTCTACTTCGTGGTCCTCAATATTCATGTTAAGTACCTCGCTAATATCATTTCTGCTACGCTCATTGTTTTCACCTTTCTTCAGTTCCCTGTCAATCTATATCCTTTATTCATTAGCATTTTTATTCCAATCAACTCTTCATTTAATTTTTCTTCACATTCACTGAGGATAGTAATGTTATAAGCTAATCTTATCACTGATATCCTTTCACCCTGAACATCAACCAAACTCTTCAAACTCATTACCGCCACTTCATATTCGAAGTGTCGATTTGACAATACGCGAGAAAGGTTGCATCTCTATATTGCATCCTCTTTAATACCAGTATTTCGCTCTTATCTTTGTATAATAATTATTCCCTCTTCCTTCTTCTACATACTGCGTATTACCTGTCTTTCCTCCAGCTTACTGATGTTTTCTCAAAAGTCATCATCTTACGGTGTAGAACTGTTTTCCATGTCTGCAAATACTACAAAAGTGTCTTGATTTTACTCAAGTCTGATTAAATTATCAGCCACAACGTCAGAAGTGCGTCACCCGTGCGCTTACCTTCCCGAACACTAACCTGATTGCCTGCTAACAGAAACTAATGTCAGACTTCCGATCTTATGTGTATTATCCTTGCCATCAATTGGGATACATGAGCCGTTGTGCTGTAGTTCCCGCATTTGTACTTCCCATCTTCGAAATTGTGTGGCTGATATTTTTCGGAAAGTCTGATGTTATGTCGCCGAACTCGCAGTTAGATATTACAATAATGAATACTACAGTACCTAGTTTAGCTGGATAATTGCTTAGTTGTCACTTCCCCGGTAATTTCACAAATTAGGAAGGAATGCTATCTATCCTTTTGTCTTGGTCGTTACTCTTCCGAAGCCACTGCAACCCAGTCGCCCCTCGTGCCATGTGTCGTCGGCATTCGCTCGCATTTCTTCTTCAATCAAATTACAGAAAAGTCGCCCCCCTCACAGAGGTTTGGAATTTAGGCTACTCATTCCAGCTCCTAGTTCTCTCTTCTGTACTTAATAGCCGGCCGGAGTGGCCGTCCGGTTCTAGGCCCTGCAGTCTGGAACCGCGAGACCGCTACGGTCGCAGGTTCGAATCCTGCCTCGGGCGTGGATGTGTGTGATGTCCTTAGGTTAGTTAGGTTTAAGTAGTTCTAAGTTCTAGGGGATTGATGACCTCATACGTTGAGTCCCATAGTGCTCAGAGCCATTTTGTAATTAACAGCTGAATTCCGATAACAGTCTCTGTGGCGACTGTCTCCCTTTAAATTACAACAAAGATTATTTTAAATTTTTTGTATGCTGCATTTGTAATTCCGACGACCATACATTCCTTTTACTGCTGACAATTCGTCGTGGATTTTCTGCACTTTCATATTTATTTTATTCCTGCGTGAAGTATTTCTGTACACTTAATTTTCTCAGGGAATTTTGGTACAGACTTCTTACATCGATCAATCGAGGTATTTCTTCTGCTAGCCAAGACTGCTTCACAGTTACGGTTCTGTCACCCATGTTTGTCTGTTTATCCTTTCTTAGGAATGTCCACTCCTCTTCGGCTAACCTAGGTACTGTAGTAGTCATTATTGCAATATCTATGGGCTCCGAGAATTTCAAATGAATTTCATCATTCATCAGTGCCTCAGCATCCTACTTTTTTCATTTGAATTGTTCCGGACGAGTATCTAACATTTCAGCCTACTCTCATTATCACTAAATTGTCGTTAGAGTCTTTATTTACCCTTGGTATGCCGTGCAATCCGCTTCGTCTTCCCATTTCAGTTCACTCACTACCGCTTTATCTAGAATGAGCCTTTGAATCTCCGTTTTCAGGTGTTCTAGCTTTCCTAGCATGCTCAAATGTCTGACATTCCACGCTTCAACTGGTAGAATATTGTACTTTTGGTAGCTTATTCGGTCTATTTATTTTGGTTACTTTTCTCTTGGCATGCCTCTGCCGAATATCTTGCTGGAGGACTAGTTGCGTAATCTTTTGCCAAAGGAGGAATTATTACGACACCTGTTCTGTGACGACAGACTGTTTGTCTTTAATGCTGTGGTTCCATTGCCTTCTGCGTACCCATGCCGTTTATCAGTGCCGATTCTTTTGCCTTATACTGGAAATTTTCCGCCCCAAGGGCAAGAGGTTTCGAAAATTTCTACCCGCTCCTTCTTCGCACAGGCTGTTGTTAGAATGAGGGTGACTCCTTACGCCGAGAGTCTTTGGTAGACATTGCTGATGATTTTTAATATTATTCTCATTCTAAATTAAGCAGTAGTTACAGTAGAATCCATAATCCTGGAAGTTTTGATTACATTAAATTCTGAGTATAAACGGAAACAGCAAGTGCTCCTGGCACAGCTGCGGCTAAACTAGAGTAGCACACAATAACTAGTTGTAGTTATTTGAATATGTTTATTAGTTCATATAACGAGTTTTAAGCTTTGAAAAACATTTTACCGTTAGCATAAGAACAGTTTGTGGTAGGAGTGTTTTTCCTATTATCCGTATATACTGAGTGCTAGTAGCACAGCATCAGCAAGAATCCTGTGGTGGCAAGGTCTTTTCTTAGATCTGCTGCCTTCCAGGGCCATTCATCTTCATTAAAGGCGAGCACCCAACCGGCACGTTTCTCACGTTCCTCTCTGTCTGGAAAGTGCTAATGGGAACAGAGAACAGTCCCCCATGTCACACAGTCCAGGAACACCAGTTCCACACGACATAACACATAATAGCGAAGAGGACGCCACCCGCGTTGGTTCGTCTCCAGGTCCCATTGCTCCTTCTCTGATAGTACTAAATGACATGCTACATATTTACCCCTTCCAAAGTCTGAATATCACATACTGCACACAGAAAAAAGAGGACGCACCGTGATAGAATAGTCCGATTCGGAGGAGAAACGGTACGAGTAGAGGTGATGCCATGACAGATGAACAGGTCAATAGCTAGTTGGTGCGCTTCTGACCCTAGCGCAAGCAGTTATTAGAGTTGACATTGGTTGACAGAGATGTAGAATGTCCTCCTGAGAGATGCCGTGTCAATTCCTGTCGAGTTAGCGTGTTACATCATCGAAATCCCAAGCTGGTTGAAGGGTCCTGCCCGCAGTACTCCAAACGTTATTAATTTAGGTGTGAACAGGGGATCTCGTTGGCCATGGTAGGGTTTGGCAAACATGCAGACAAGCAGTAGTAACTCTCGCGGTATGCAGGCTGCCATTGTCTTGCTTAAAAATAACTCAGCTAACTGTAGGATGTAGAATATCGTCGACATACGGCTTTGCTATGAGGGTGCCATGCACAACAGAAAAAGAGACCCTGCTGTATAAGCAAAGGGCACCGCAGGCCATCTCTGTTGGATGTGGGGCCTTACGTCAACTGACAGTCAGGTTGGCATCCGACCATTGTCCGGGGCTTCTATAGATGCATCTTCACTGGACATCGTGTTCCTGTGCAAAGCTGAACTTATCAGCGAAGACAATTCTATTTCAATCTGTTGACGCTCCAGACAGCGGTAGGATACCACCCCTACTGTGGCTCGCCACAGGCGCGACAACCAGCACTCATGAGTTGCCATTCCTTTTGTTGTCGCCAATAGTAGGGAGGTGGCGGTGCTGGTGCAATTTTGATATCAGGTTGGTATTGATTTGCAAATTAATTAAACTGATCAATTAATTATCCCCTTCTTTCCAAACCCCACTCCACCCCACGCCCTGATGATGTAATGTTTTCCTCAGCCAGCATGCGGATTCCCCGCCACTCCTCCTACCACACCTCCACCTCCGCTTCCACCACCTACACTATTAGCAAGAATTTCGATGCTCGAGGAAAATTTCGAATATTCAGACGTTCAATTCAATAGTCAATTCAGACACTGAAATATGAACGGTGATTGATGATGGAAATTGTTTATAAAACGGAAATAGGTGGCATAGGGAAAAAGAAAATTCAGTGGACGGGAAATCGGTGAGTTATGCTACGCAGAGGACACGATTTCCAATTCCTAGAACCGGATACTATTGTTAAATTTCTGATCATTTTGTACACTGCAATCTCAATATCATTAAGACACTACATGGGCACTGCCGTTTATGAGTGCACTAGTGGTGTGAATGGCTCCATCCATTCACTGTATCAGGATGCCGCTGTTTTCAGGGCTCGGTCTGTCCTCCAGCAGATTGTATTCGTGACAGTTGCTACAGATGCCTCAGATTGCGTGACATTACTGGATCTACCTACCCCTGCCTCGTGCTGTGCTCCGATGGTGAAAGGGTGATGAACATCCCACGCCAAATGCGTTTGTAACTCTCCGTTGGCCAGAGATGACACACCCCCATCCACACGTGCCACTAGCGTTTGTGTTTTCGAGTCTGCACACTGACCACCCGCACTTTCACCCCTACCCAGTAACACTAGCAGCCCCCACCCCTCCTGCCCTTGAAATCAGCAAATGATTGTAATGTACAATACCGTGCTTTTCCCAAGGCATGAAGTGACCACAAATAATACATTTGTTTTCGAAGGCTAGATTCTCCACCCCCCCCTCCCATAGACGTCCCCTAACGAAAGCAACACATATTTCGGGGGATGCAGCTGGCATGGGGATTGCCTGGCTATTTATTTCTCCCAGAATAAACAAAGTGTGTTATCCAAAGAGAGTAGATGTGACCAATTTTACATCTGCTTGCCAGTGGACAAAGGATATTTTCAGAAGGGGTCTCCATCTGTTTCTCTGTATCTTTTTCTCCCCCAATGCAGCCACCGACATCAAACCTGCTTGAAGAAGAAAAAGATGATGATGTTAGTGTCCTCCTCCCATAGCTGCATCCTAACTAACAATAACGTGTATTACGAGTGATGCAGCTGGTGTCAGAAATCAGAATGAATGGAGAGTGTTTTGCCAAAAACTAGCAGCTGTGTCCAGTTTTCCAGCCACTTGCCAGCAAACAAAGGATGTCCCAGATTTTTTCCCTCTCTTCAGTGTTCTGTTCCTCAAACACAAGCACCAAGCCTGCTTGAAGAAAATGAAGGACAGCTATTACTTCCTACTTTGGCATTATGAGTTCCTATTGGTCCTCTGCAAAATAGAGGGTGGAATCTGAAGGTATATGAAGTCTAATTCCCATCACAATCATCATCAGAGTTTGTAAGTGCATAGTTCGGCCCTAGTGTGATTTTCACAATATGAAACGGACTACCAGCAGTGATGCTAGTAGCAGTGGTGATAGGAAAGAATAAAACGTAGGACATTTACCATGTAAGTGTTTGTAAAAACAATTATGAGCCTAAATTGTGACAGTTATAAAATTTAATAACAAAGTATTTAGTATTTACTTTTTTGAGGTTGTGATAGATTTTTATAACTGGTGGTTATAAAAGTTGTTTTTTTCTATTTTAGCATTCATTTCTGAAATGCTGGCGGTATCAGAGCGTCAGTTGAAAGCTGAAGGTCACCAGTAAACAGATGAGGTTGTGCTACCATCATATAAGTGCATCTCAGAACTCCCTGCGTGATAGTATAGATGTTCAAAATACATCTGTTACAGTATTCACATCATAACTAGTGCACATAAAGTTAAGAGAAGGGGGCCGCTATGTTTTCGACTACCTAATTTCAACAACTTTTCAAGGTAACGCAGCCACTCACATTCCACATTCAAAATACATGTGTCTAGGACATGCGTTAGGATTTTTGGAGGGGTAGAAAATGAGACAGGTAAATATTTTCATACTAAATTTTTGTTAACGTCTGCAGACATATTTACATACAGAAAATAATTCTTTTGTTATTGTTGGTAGGTGTAGTTTCAATAATGTGCAATTTAATTTTTAAATCATAACTGATATCCACATCTGAACTAACCACATCTCCAACCAATAATTTGGCAAATACAGAGAGGTTATATATTCGTATTCTAATACATACCTGATTTCTCTCCCATAAAGTACTTGCTTTATGGCTTTCCTTCTGGCAATTGCATGGTGTTATTCTGAAAGCATTTCACAAAGTCCTGTGTGTATGTTGACAACTCCTCTGCTCCTCATTCTTGCAGGGTTTCTATACTGAACTTTAAGTTAACAATTTTTCCAAACGAACGTCTATTAGATATAGTTATTCCATCAGTATTAAGCTCGGCAAATGGCTGTTCAGTTGCTAAGTGGACTACATCCAGCTCGACACATTTAAATAGAATGTAATTATCCTCTTGAAGCCGATCCAAATGGGAATGGAGCGTAATAAAGCTTTTTTCGTGTATCCCTTAATATTTTAAACATTCTCTATTCCACTGATTTCGGCTAGCATTCCAACACGTGACCAGTTTCTATTGCTGTTTACAACGAATGTCCATGTCTTATGTTCCCCCTTTATAGCAATATATCTCCATACAGTGCGTTGAAAACCATACGTAAACCAGGCCTGCATATCCACAGTAGCTTGTTTCTATTCCAGTTGCCTCTTACGTTCTTCTGTCAGTGGCTGTTGTCTACTCCAAATACCCAAGTTTTGATTTCTTTACTTCAAGGTCTTCCATTTCCAGTTTTCTTTCCCACACACTTGGTACATTAACTGTACTTTAATTTTATTAATGTCGAATGGCTTAAGTCTGTTTGATACACTGGTAATTTTTCTTAAGACTTGTGATATAAAATTATTTGTAGGAACCAGTACTAATTAGACGATATCTATATCGGACGGTATTGAGGAGAACAATGTTGTAGACTGGGAAAAAATAAGTTTCTCCTTCTTTGACGTAACACTTCTGTGTAGTACTTATATTTTCCTTGTTGGAGTCAGAGTTTAGAATGTAGAAGTAGTTTACAGGTAGATAAATAAACCTGTTTGCAAACAGAGCCTAATCTATAAGCTATTTTCAGTCTTGAGAGGCCGCCAGACTTAGCTGTACAATATTTAATTTTAGGGTGTTCTTATTAGCCAGTAGACCAATTCCAGAACGTTGTTAAACAACACATAGCGACTGTCCTGTATATTGTTAGCTGACACCACATGGACGCAATTGGTGCACAATAAAGTGGAGCGCATTGTAAATATTGCCTTGCACTGTGTCTAACACACGATCGATTCTGTAGCTGAATATTGGAGCCCCAGCCGGCAGCTGTGGCCGAGCGGTTCTAGGCTCTTCAGTCCGGAATCGTGCTGCTACAAAGTTCGCAAGTTCGAATCCTGCCTCTGGCATGGATGTGGGTGATGTCCTTAGGTTATTTAGATTAAGGTAGGTCTAAGTCCAGGGGACTGATGACAGATGTTAAGTCCCATAGTGCTTAGATCCATTTAGACCATTGGAGACTCCAGACTGGTAATGCCATGCTCCTTATCCAAGGAAGACGTAAGAGTTTCTGACAGTCACGTGTCTGGACACTTCATAAAATCTATAAGATGGCTACCAATAACCTTGTTTACTCCTGGACTTGTGATTTGACTTATAAATTTGTTATACATCTTTACAGTTGTAGTTGATCAACGTTAAGTAGTCAATTCCATTTGTGTTATCGTTGTCCATAGTAACTAGTTCCCTGGTGGTCTCCTTCCATGACGAAGTCGTGTTTTGATATTAGTAGTTGCACGTCTCGATTTTATTAGATATTCCGGTGAAGTCTTCCATCCTGGCAGGGTCGCCATATGAAACGTCCCCTTCGAGAAACTATACAAGAGTGTGCTTAAACTGACACACAATATCTTTAGGGCAACGCAATCTGACTTCCAAAAATCCCTACGAAAGAATGGCCCTGACTAGCATTAACCTATACGTTTCACAAATCACTTACCTCACAAATATCTTCGTTACTCAAGCTACTGCAATACAGCGAGCGCCACTACTGCCAGCTAAATAAAAGATTCAAACTACTGAAGGCACTAACTACTCACAGGCATAGTTAGCAAATGAAAGATTTTAATAGAGAACAAACAATGTATTTACCTTACTAGTCATAATATATATAGCCGTTCATAACACCAATTCTTACAAATTTCAAAACTCCGCCATTTCTCTCCCCACATCCACCACTGCTGGCAGCTCACCTCCAAGTGCGCAACGCTACGCGCTGTTAGCATCCAGCTGCCGCTGCCCAACACTACAATGGCGAGTATTACAACAATGCCAACCAGCCACAGACTGCACACGGCACAGCCAGTGATTTTCATACAGAGCGCTACGTGGCAGCGGCGTTACCAAAAAAAAAAAAAACTTAAACAGCCTACTTACAGTATAAACAGAAAATGCTTGAGCGCCACAACCGATCAGTCATCTGTAATAAAGGAAAGCGTCAACATGGAATCCGCAAAGTGCTTAGCATGTCTCAGCTATTAGGGAGAAGGACGAAATCAACCGACTAAGTCTATCGTTTATTGTTACTACTGGAGAACCTTGACAATTTCGTTTATTTCAGTGGCAACATAAATTACATCGGAAGTGATACGCTACTTAGCAATAATAATTTGTGTGTGCTTTCTTCTATTACAGAACCATTTCATAAGGAAAGTTCCATGGCCGAGCGATTTTTCACAATGGTGACTTGAGCTGAACGCACGTATCTTGTGGTCTGAGACCATATGGTTTCATTCGGTGGGGGTGTTTGAGATCTCATGTACACGCCAACGAACCACGATCACTTCCAGAGTTCATAGCCGAGTATTAGCGAGTAATTTGTGAACTAGAGTTGCAAGTATTGCGCAACGTTTTGGAAGGTTTCACCAAAACAACGAGAGACAGCCTGCAGCTCGGCAGGAGAGACGCTCAGTAGCTCGGTACGGGCTTTTGTTAAAGTTTCGAAAACATACCTTCACAGAAGAGTCAAGCAGTATATTGCTCCCTCCTACGTATATCTCGCGAAGAGACCATGAGAATAAAATCCGAGATATTGGAGCCAACACAGAAACATACCGACAAACCTTCTTTCCACGAACAATACGAGACTGGAATAGAAGGGAGAACCGATAGAGGTACTCAGCGTACCCTCCGCCACACACCGTCAGGTGGCTTGCGGAGTATGGATGCAGATGTAGATGTAGAACAGTAGAGTCCATTTGAAAAAAATCATCCGTCACACATGATCACAGGAAGCACACAATGAAATAATATGAACACCGCTTAATTTCATCACTATATTTCTGTGTTATTATGCATTCTATGCTTTTTTATGGGATACCGTTTACAAGAGGGAATCCCTGGTGATTCATGAGAAGACAGGCGTTAAACTGAAGAAAAAAAGAAAATAACAGAAGGTACTACATGAATATAAACGTCTATTTGCAGAATAATGTCCACGTTTGATGCATCGATGCTTAATGATGTACTCAGAAACTCCGATCAGTGTGCACCAGAATATACCTTTACTGATCAATCGTGGACACATTTCACTATTTTAGAGCATCGAATGGCCGCCCACGACCGTTGACACTGGGGGCGCCAGCATTTTCCGCATCGAACGACTCACGAAGAGCTCTGGACGAGGTGGCTAGTGAAAACTCCAGTGCCTCCACGACCTTGGAGGCGAAGTATGTTATGAGTAAGACATCAGTTGACTGGTCAGGATCAAATTCGCTTAGGTGGCGCGTTTTGCGCACTCTGTGCTCTACTACCGCACACAATTGTAATAAAAGTCTGACAACGTCTCAGGCACACGGAAGAGCCAACTATTACGTTGGACACATCGACTGCAGCGCTGTCTCTCAAATACAACAGCTAAATCTGATATATCTGCTCATTACTGAATATCTAACACAGTAATCGTACATAAATCGCTCAATATTTACCTATAAAGCGAATGACTACAGAAGTGTAAACACTACTCTCACAGGATGAATTTCAATTATGTCTCGGAATGTGAGTACCATATAATGGTGTGATCCATCGAAGTGCATACTGGAGAAATAAATAAATGACTGCTGGAGAAAACTGGTTTTTAATACATTATTTATCAACACTAGCAGCCCTCGTAATGCTGTCTTTATGGACGAAATTACTTCCTTCTCTTCCCTGGTGATTGTTTTGCATGTAATATCCTCCGTAGTTTAGTGGGGTACGTGATGGACCTCGCTAGACGCAGCGGACGAGGCCACTCACTAGATTTTAGGACAGAGCGCCCTAGGAGGCCGAGCTCTCCACCTTTTCAGAGGAAAGGCTGAGCCAAGGGACTGCCTAGAGCAGTTGCCCGGCCATTGGCGTCAGCAAGTCGTGTCCGTGTAGTTTCTCGCAATTCGGCGTCAGGCCTACTTTTAACACGAATCGTAATTGCAGCGCAACATACAAGCAGGACCATCCGGCAAAAACACTTCAGGACCTCCTAGTTTCATGCGGCGTCACCTTCCCTGAACATTGTGCAAAGGGCAGTCAGAGGTAGGGGATGATGTCGACGTTTCATGAGAAGCGTCTGGGCTCCATTCTGAGCATAAATTATTTTCTCTTTATAAAGCGAATTGTTGGCTTTCTGTCGCCGCTTTACAAGGGTGAATAACCTCTGTGCTAAATAATCGTAAGAGGGCTAAAGACGCCAGTTACCGTGTAGTGTGGACGTGGAGGCGAGTATATTAACTGAAGTAAAAAAATTATTTATTGAGTGAAAGGGTACCACGGATTCTTTTTGTAATTGCCTGTATCAGTGTGTAACGACTGGTTAACGTTGTACACCTTTTGGTACAAGTTGAGACAGTTTTATTGTAAGCAAAAATATCAATTGCCAGCAATTTTCAGAGCCTTTTCCATTCTCACACAAGATCTGTGCAGACTGGTAGAGCACAAAAAAAGCTTCCCAGTGGAAAACACTTCGGGTTATGTCATGCTGTAAGAAACTTCGAGACGAGATACAGTACAGAACACTTGACCTAGCAACTTCAATTTTGTAACTAATGTGAGAGACGTGGTGGCTGACAGTGCGATATCGACTTTGATAGTCGTCGCTCGTCTTTGAACGCAAGAGTGTGACTCCCTGTGGGAGGGACCGTGGCGAATTGTGGGGTTTGATTGTGATACTGGCAGAATGGGTTGTGGAGCGGAATCAAAAACGAGTTTTCTAGCAGCGCCCAATCTGTCGGTGCACACCTGATATTGTGGATATAATATCGCCGCTGTGTTTTAAATAAAGAGGACCTCACTAGTGAAGCAGTATTTTCAATCTCTGCAATGTGTTTCGGCATATACAACAGTGTTTCTAGGTTTCTCCACAGAGTTGACTTGATTGTGAGGTGCTGAGCAGATTGTAGAAGAGTTTCTACTCCTCCATCAAATACAGTGTGAGATAAAAATTCACTGCCATAGTACAAATCAATTCAGGCAGGCTAGTAAAAAATCCTACCTTCGTAGTCTCGGATGTTATTGAATTTAGCATATCCTAAAATTAAGGACTATGTAAGGAAAACGTATATTTTTCTTTAAAAAAAAAGTCTTGCCCCCAGATCCATGCCTTGAAAGATGACCCTGCCAACACCATACTGAAGATGTAAATTTCGGAATTTTTTTTTAAATGCTGTATCTCTGTAACAGTTCTAGATACTTTGTTAGAACTCTTTTTATTTGAAAGACAATTGCTTTATGATTGAAATGGTATCCCACGTCTGGACATATCTGTCAAAGTTCATTTACTGACGCCTTTTGATTTTTTTCATAATTTACAGATTTTTTTTTCAAAAGTACCAATCAAGAAAAGTTTTTATCTGTTGATTAGTACAATATAGCTCTACATTCTCTGAAAAGTAGAGTTTTCACTTTTATGTTGAACAGTTTTATAAACAATTGAAATTTTTCCACACATAAAACCTGTTTTATTACCAGTTATCACATTAAAAGGTCATAAAAATCCAAACCTAGACTTATTTAAAATAATTTTAGTTCAGAAAGATGAGTAAGAGACTCATTTTTCAAGCATTTTAAATGTTTACAAACAGTACGTGAAAGGTCCAAAGACTTAAAGGTTTCAATATATGCAACTGTACACACTGTTTTGCACTGAAATTAGCCAGTCAATGAACTAGAAATTTATTCCACTGCTTTAATATCTTCCTTTTTTTATACAGAGACGTCTTCCTCTTGAACCAATATGAACTGGAGCACTTACAATCTTCACAAGATTGTGAACAAGTTTATAATCTCTGCAATCCACTCGTCACAGACATACACAGACGCCAAAACATCCCCCTTCTCGATTTGTGAATTGAGTATTATTATTCTGTTTCTGAAGTGTTGGCCGAATGAAAGAAATTTGTTATTTCTTGCTGTTTAAATTGCGTGCAATATGAATTAGCCTATTCCTGTTAGTCCAAAAATGTGTCTTCTGAATTCCTTTCACAGGAGTACTTTGTTTGGGCCATTCTTCTTTTATCTGCTCACGGATTTTTTCAATTTCCTCTTTGGACAAAAGGATGAGGTATGTGGATGTGTAAGTTTCAGGACTCTCGTAAAATCCTCAGCATTCTCAATTGCAGCAGTATTTGGTCAGGAAAGATTATGTTTTGTAGAATGGTGCTTCAGAAGGCCTTTTACACCATCACAAGGCCCCATTCCGTGACCAGTAGCACTGAATACCCAGTCAACTGGTACAAGCGACTTACGCATTTCAAACAGCTGGTAACGATTTTTAAAATGACTAGGACCACCATAAGAAATAATGATGATCTTCTCTGCCCCTGTTTTCAGTTGAAGAATTTTGCGTATTCCTAACAAAGCATGTGCTTGAGTCATGTCCTGCGTCATCACTCATAACAGCAAAACTTGTGGTCTTGTTTTGAAAATATGACACTCAAGTAAAAATTGAAACCTGGTCATTACTCCAATAATACTGTGGTACTTCTTGTGGTAGAATTTCAGACCAGTTCACAGCAAAATCACAGTGAAGCGCTAAACACCGTTCTTTAGCCTGTACACATGCTTTCACTTCTGCAATGTGTTGTTGTTGCAATTTCTTCAGATGCTCGTGTGTTACTATTTTCACTGACCACTTATCAGTGTCATCTATGTAACTATCAAAGGTAACAGTTTTCTAAATTAGGTCATTTTTCTCCCATGTCGCACATGTAATTTCTGCAGAGTTATGTACTACGTCTTCCAGACAAAGTGCCAGTTGACATCGTCCTCCCTTTCGAAGGCAGTATCCACATTCTTGAAACAAACAAGTCTCTCGCTTTATGTCACAGACTGCTAATGACTTCACTCTCCCTACCAAGATGTCATATGTCACGTAGTCCGGGAAGTTCTTCAAAGTTACCACACAACGTGTAAGTAGGCTGTTTCGGTTTTTATATTGGTAACGCCACGTAGGGCTCTGTGTAAAAAATCACTGGCTGTGCTGTGCGCAGTCTGTGGGTAGTTTTCATTGTTGTCTGCCATGTAGTGTTGGGCAGATGGATGTTAACAGCGCGTAGCGTTGCGCAGTTGGAGGTGAGCCGCCAGCAGTGGTGGATGTGGGGAGAGAGATGGCGGAGTTTGAAATATGTAAGACTGGATGTCATGAACTGCTATATACATTATGACTTTTGATCACTATTGATGTAAATACATTGTTTGCTCTCTATCAAAATCTTTCATTTGCTAACTATGCCTACCAGTAGTTAGTGCCTTCCGTAGTTTGAATCTTTTATTTAGCTGGCAGTAGTGGTGCTCGCTGTACTGCAGTAGTTCGAGTAACCAAGATTTTTGTGAGGTAAGTGATTTGTGAAACGTATAGGTTAATGTTAGTCAGGGCCATTCTTTATAGCGATTACTGAAAGTAAGATTCTGTTGCGCTAAAATTATAGTGTGTCAGTTTAAGCACAGTCTTGTATGATTTTTCAAAGGGGACGTTTCATATGTCGACCCTTAGGCGAGGATACCTCATTGGAATCTTCTGATTTTTTCTTGTAGTTTGTGTAGTTAGTATAGCCTTTGTTTATTGCTAGCGCGAAAATGTAGAGAGAATTTCCTCTATAGTTGTAGTTTTTCATTGTTGTACAGTAAAACAGTTGTGGCACGCATGTAGGTTTGCACCAAATATTTCGCAGCTTCGCTTGCAATTAACTAGATATTATTTTCAGTGCTATGTTAATGTGTTTTCTTAATTTTGCTCTTCAAATTTTGCTTTTCTGTGTTATCGTGTGAAATACTGTGACAATAATGGCGTGTGAAAAACGTAATACTAGGCTCCAAAGTAAATTGAGAAATGACAGTGAAGACGAAAGCAGTGTGTTAGCGCCACAATGTAATGAATTATCTAATGTTCAAAGTAGTAATTTGGTAATTGTGCATAGGGAAATGGAGCGGGATACAAATAATGGTGTAGGAGGTGAAACAATTAGTGAACAGGGAAGCATTATCGATCGATCGGTCGGCAACAGCTCGCCTCAAGATTCCGAAATGAGAGGACACAATCTTGCAAATACTGTAGATTCAGGTTTTTCGTCCTCACCGTTTTCTCAAATAAGTCAAGACACATTTTCTATTTTCCAAACTGCGAATATTGCCGGTTCAAATGCATTGCCGAATAGCACTGAGGAACATGTTTCAGACACCAGTGCATTGTTATTACAATTAATGCAACAAATTGGACAAAATCTTCAAATGTTAGACACAATGGAACAAACTCAGAGACAAACACAGCCAAAGCTTCAAAAGTTAAACACAATGGAACAAAATCTTCGGCAGTTAGACATCACACTTGAACAAACACGTGAAGATTTAGCTACTGAGTTACGTAACATTGAATCGAAATGTCAAAAAGTCTGTAATGACGTAAAAACACAAATTTGTGAGCATTTTCAACCTATTTTTTCGCGGCATGAAAATGCATTACAGAATCACGAAGCAGCCATAAAAGAACTGCAAGCTATTGTTCATGAAAATTATGAGACCTTGCAAGCTAAAATTGACTCAGTTGCATCTACCGATTCGGTTACGCAACTTGCAAAAACTCAGGAAAACTTAAAGGACACAGTAGATACCATTTCAACACAAACAGACACTCTGAAACTTAGTTCAGAAAAACACACAGAGGAAATAATTTCACAATTGGATAAAGTAGCCGAACTTTCAGATCAGTTCACTAACTTATCTACAAAGGTAGATGATGATCTGAATGACACAAAACCTGTAGCCTTCACTGACACTGAAGAGTATGAACAAATTAGAAAATTCAAACAGAATCAAAATCAAATCAACACTAGGTACAAAAGAGAAATGCAGGAAGTACAAGATCAGTTGGCTCAAGTAATACAAGAATTACATATTTCAGAGAACATTCGCGCTCCAGTACGGGAAGAGGGACACAGAAATACAGAACAACCACAAAATAATAACACAGGACACTTCGGAAAACTATGAAAGAAATTGGCAAGGCGCATTGAATTTTGAGATGGAACCGCCGAAACGATGTAACAATGACCGACATGTGACTCGCCGACATGATGATTTTGACTATAAGCTGTTCATTACTACACCTAAATTCAAAACATTTCAGAATTCTGGCAACGACATTCATCCACAAGCATGGCTCCATCAATTCTCTCATTGTTTTCCTCCCAACTGGTCATTGGGGCACAGGTTAGAATTTATGTGTGGCTACTTGGAGAATGAACCAGCTGTAAGAATGCGATCGGTCATTCATGATTGTCACGGTGAAGGAGAATTTTATCATGCCTTCCTCTCAGCATATTGGTCTCAAGCTACACAAGACCGAATAAAACATAGCATCATACTGATGAAACATTTCGAACAATCTGAATTTTCCAGTCTTGTGAAATATTTTGAAGACATGTTGCACAAGAATCAGTACATGTCAAACCCATACAGCCCCTCAGAACTCATCCGCATTTGCTTAACTAAATTACCTGAACATTTACGACATATTATTTTGGCAGGACGTTGCAAAGACGACATTGAAGCTTTTCAGGGACTGTTACAAGAACTGGAAATTGACATTGACAATAGCGGAACGCGAAAACAGGAGAACAACAATTACAGATCACATCTGTCACAATTCCGCGATGACAGAAATAATACATGACAAGGCTATTCGTACAACGTAAATCGTGAACAAAACAGACACCAACCGTATGACAACCGCTGGCAGAGTAGTAATAATTACAGGGAAAGATCACCTCTCCGCGGTAATGACTATCACAGAGACAGTCAGAGAAACAGACAACATGGAAACCAAAATAAATATCATCAGGGGAGACACAATAAATTTAGACGCAACGGTCCAGCGCGCAGTTACGATTCAGGGAGAAATTCTCCACCACGTGACCGACAAGAAAGAAACTATGGAATCTACCGACATGAAGACAGACGATATGATCGTAACGACAGATCTGAATTGCCGCAGAACTGGCGGGATCCAAACAAATGGCTCTGAGCACTATGGGACTCAACTGCTGTGGTCATTGGTCCCCTAGAACTTAGAACTACTTAAACCTAACTAACCTAAGGACATCACACACATCCATGCCCGAGGCAGGATTCGAACCTGCGACCGTAGCAGTCGCACGGTTCCGGACTGCGCACCTAGAACCGCGAGACCACCGCGGCCGGCCGGGATCCAAACAGAGCAGGGCCCTCTCGACAAGGTGAATTTGTAGACGTTAGGTCTCCAAAGCCCAATAACGACGCAAACAAAGACACAATAGGCAATGACTCATACCGCTGGCAGCCACAAAACGTACTTCTGAAACTGACGACGCAGCTGCCGTAGCTAGTAATTACGTAAAAATGGAAGACATTAGGGACATCTTACTCCGGGAACACGACCTAAAACATAACAACATTGCATATCCTGTGATTCACCTTACAGTAAAGTAAGTGATTTGTGAAACGTATAGGTTAATGTTAGTCAGGGCCATTCTTTGTAGCGGTTACTGAAAGTCAGATTGCGTGGCGCTAAAAATATTGTGTGTCGGTTTAAGCACATTAGTGTATAATTGTTCAAAGGGGACGTTCCAAACGTTAAAAATTCCCGGAATACACACATAAACAGACATCTCTAGGAGGGTTTTTGACCTTCCAATATGTGAGGTTGTACAGATGCTCTTACAAGTTGCAAAAGTTTGTTTAATAGTGCAAGTCATATACCTCTTCACTTTCACAATTCTTTTGACCGACTGTTAGAGTCATAGTGTCTTTTTTGTTGTCACTTTGGCGAGAACTGTCCCATTTATCTTTCAGAAAAAATGACTGCACTATTTGAACTTGAGCTGTTTCCATATGATGACCATACTATGAATCTCGTCTTCCAACTATTCGTTTTCCTGATCTCATATTTCTTGTTTTGTCTACCATTTACTATGATACTGATGGAACGTTGTTCAAAATGGTTTTCTTAGAAAATGTCTCTGGAATAATAGTTAAAACTTGCTCTTTTTCACTGTAGGATACACAATATTCAACAGTTAAACTGACATTTGTGAAAAATTCCTGGCAAGAGGTGCAAGAGTTCGTTCAGGAACTGCTGGCACTTGCATAGAGGGTTACATTGAGTGAAACCACGTACATTATATCCACAGTATGTATTTGAAAATGGGGTTAATGTGTCTGATGAGGTGGCACTGTTCATGTTCAAGCCTAGTACAGCAATCTGCTGTAATGCATTGCTTGTCTTTAAATTCAGTAACATCTAGAGGACCTACCTGGGTTGTCGGGGGAGACAATTTAAGCCCCTGGGCTACTCATATGTTCAGCGATTTATTTCATATCCTTCACGCAGTGAAAAGTATTCCAGCAAGTGGTAGTGGAGACCATGAATTCAACATTGTTGAGTAAGTACACTCCTGGAAATGGAAAAAAGAACACATTGACACCGGTGTGTCAGACCCACCGTACTTGCTCTGGACACTGCGAGAGGGCTGTACAAGCAATGATCACACGCACGGCACAGCGGACACACCAGGAACCGCGGTGTTGGCCGTCGAATGGCGCTAGCTGCACAGCATTTGTGCACCGCCGCCGTCAGTTTCAGCCAGTTTGCCGTGGCATACGAGGCACCATCCCAGTCTTTAACACTGGTAGCATGCCGCGACAGCGTGGACGTGAACCGTATGTGCAGTTGACGGACTTTGAGCGAGGGCGTATAGTGGGCATGCGGGAGGCCGGGTGGACGTACCGCCGAATTGCTCAACACGTGGGGCGTGAGTTCTCCACAGTACATCGATGTTGTCGCCGGTGGTCGGCGGAAGGTGCACGTGCCCGTCGACCTGGGACCGGACCGCAGCGACGCACGGATGCACGCCAAGACCGTAGGATCCTACGCAGTGCCATAGGGGACCACACGGCCATTTCCCAGCAAATTAGGGACACTGTTGCTCCTGGGGTATCGGCGAGGACCATTCGCAACCGTCTCCATGAAGCTGGGCTACGGTCCCGCACACCGTTAGGCCGTCTTCCGCTCACGCCCCAACATCGTGCAGCCCGCCTCCAGTGGTGTCGCGACAGGCGTGAATGGAGGGACGAATGGAGACGTGTCGTCTTCAGCGATGAGAGTCGCTTCTGCCTTGGTGCCAATGATGGTCATATGCGTGTTTGGCGCCGTGCAGGTGAGCGCCACAATCAGGACTGCATACGACCGAGGCACACAGGGCCAACACCCAGCATCATGGTGTGGGGAGCCATCTCCTACACTGGCCGTACACCTCTGGTGATCGTCGAGGGGACACTGAATAGTGCACGGTACATCCAAACCGTCATCGAACCCATCGTTCTACCATTCCTAGACCGGCAAGGGAACTTGCTGTTCCAACAGGACAACGCACGTCCGCATGTATCCCGTGCCACCCAACATGCTCTAGAAGGTGTAAGTCAACTACCCTGGCCAGCCAGATCTCCGGATCTGTCCCCCATTGAGCATGTTTGGGACTGGATGAAGCATCGTCTCACGCGGTCTGCACGTCCAGCACGAACGCTGGTCCAACTGAGGCGCCAGGTGGAAATAGCATGGCAAGCCGTTCCACAGGACTACATCCAGCATCTCTACGATCGTCTCCATGGGAGAATAGCAGCCTGCATTGCTGCGAAAGGTGGATATACACTGTACTAGTGCCGACATTGTGCATGCTGTGTTGCCTGTGTCTATGTGCCTGTGGTTCTGTCAGTGTGATCATGTGACGTATCTGACCCCAGAAATGTGTCAATAAAGTTTCCCCTTCCTGGGACAATGAATTCACGGTGTTCTTATTTCAATTTCCAGGAGTGTATTTGCAGCATCTTACATTTGGCACTGGAGCTTCAGTGTGGTAGGCAGCTGAAAGCTACAGCTGTTGAAATTTTCACATATTAGCTCACATCACAAATGGAAACAAACATTCATTTTGTAATCTGAAACTGTATAGGAACTGCACAGGAAATTCTGGGGAGGTATAATCTATTTGCAAAGTGAAAAGCGAGCATTGCTGGAAGTTGCCTTTCCCAAAAAATGGTTCAAATGGCTCTGAGCACTATGGGACTTAACATCTATGCTCATCAGTCCCCTAGAACTTAGAACTACTTAAACCTAAGTAGCCTAAGGACAACACACAACACCCAGTCATCACGAGGCAGAGAAAATCCCTGACCCCGCTGGGAATCGAACGCGAGAACCCGGGCGCTGTAAGAGAGAAAGCTACCGCACGACCACGAGATGCAGGTTGTCTTTCCCAAAATAGTGCTACAGCTGCCGTACCGATTGACTTCATCTCTCCTCTAGTAGTGTAGATCAGTGTGCCAAGATCTAGCCGATGCAGTTTCTGTCCATGAGTTCGGTTAATATTTATTACAAGGGTTGACTGAAAAGTAATGCCTCCACCTTTGTAACTCTGCAACAGTTGGCCGCAATGGTATGTGGCAGATACTGGCTTGATTTGTAGTCTCTTCTCTACAGCTCCAGCTGCGGGAAGCCTTGACATTGAACGGTTGTGTTGTTACAATGTAAAGTATGGAACCCTACGCAGACGGTCTGTCAATGCGATTTAAGCAAAGTGTAGTCACTGAATTCTTGAGAGCAGAAGGTGTCAGCCCAAAGGAGATTCATCAGAGAATGAAAGCAGATTATGGTGATTGTGTCGATGTGCAACTGTGCGTCGTTGGTGAGTAAGTTTAAAGTTGTTGAGGCGAGGACATCTGGTCTGCGTGACAAACGAAAAGCTGGACGTCCACTGGTAGCAACCACCGAGTTTCACAAGCAAAATATTGACAGATTGATTCAGGACGATCGTCGTATTACTCAGAGAGAAATTGCAAGCACAATGGGCATTTCACAACAACGTATGCGTCACATTATTGCTTTGCTTGGCTATCGGCAGATCTGTGCACGATGGGTACTCCGGATCCTGACTCCTGAAATGAAAGCGCACAGGGGAACTCCCTTCTGATCACGAGAATGAAGGTGACGCCTTTCTCCCTTCGATTGTCACAGGAGACGAAACGTGGGTGTACCATTACGACCAGGAGACGAAACGTTTGTCTGTGGAATATCGACACAAGGACTCGCCTCAGAAAAAAATCAAGACGCAGCCCTCAACTGGAAAAATCATGGACACAGTGTTCTGGGACGCAGATGGTGTTATCAATGATGATTTCATTGATCGTGTAACAACAATAAATTCAGAGCGTTACATCACAACGCTTCGAACACTGAAACGACGGATAACAAGGGTCCGAAAAGAAAAGGGAAATGTTTTCCTGCAGCATTCCAATGCCAAACCACACAAAATGGTTCAAACGGCTCTGAGCAAAATGGGATTTAACATATGAAGTCATCAGTCCCCTAGAACTTAGAACTACTTAAACCTAACTAACCTAAGGACATCACACACATCCATGCCCGAGGCAGGATTCGAACCTGCGACCGTAGCGGTCGCGCGGTTCCAGACTGTAGCGCCTAGAAACGATCGGCCACTCCGGCCGGCCAAATCACACACTTCACGTGCCACCACAGGAGAACTTCAGAGACTGAATCTCACCTTCGTACGACATCCTCCATACACTTCAGATTTAGCATCGTCTGGCTTCCATCTGTTCCCAATAAGGAAAGCCGTTCTGCGGGAACATCATTATGCTTGTGATTAAGACGCTGAGATAACTGTGAGACTATGGTTGCGGAAACAGAGTGACAACTTCTTCCGTGACGGCTTCAGAAAACTAGTTCATTGTTCGCAGAAATGTATCTGATGGGTTGGTGATTATGTGGAAAAGTGAATCTTGGTCATTAAATATCACATTACAAGGATAATTTCTGAGTTTGATTTATTAAAATATTCTCAACCTAACCCAATTAACGAAGGAGGAGGCATTACTTTTCATTCAACCCTCGTATTATAACACATGCCTATATCATATAGTGTTATAGCACTAGGTGGCAAATAACCATTTCCGAAAGAACAGAAACCGCACATTCATATAATTGCTTTGTCTCCATGGGCAACGAATCCACAAACTTCACTGCGGTTGCCCAATATCGTCCGACCTCCAGCAGGAATCTACGGGGCCAACGAGATATGTGCGCCCTGCAACCGACTTGTGACGCCACACTAGTGGGCTTCTCTGCCACAGCTCGGCGACGCTCGGCTCCATCAGGGCCGACGGGAAATCAATATTTAATTAAAAAACTACCTACTAAAAATCTTAATTTTGTCGCATGCCATTGCTCCCCGCAGGAGACACCTGCCGGCACTCGTAAGACCTGCAGTGTCGAGTGCTGCGACATACGTGCCACGGCCTGTCTTTCTCTTTGGCCTTGGGAATTTAAAATTAGCGAGGATGGAGGACGTAAATGGGGACTGCAGTTACGCCGTCGGCACACGGACCGTGCATCCGAACGTTGAGCGTTGAGCAGCACGAGTTTCTGACGTCACAGCGTGGAACAGCACGTGCGGGAGTCTTTCCGAAAGTGCACAGCAATAACTAGCGTGTCAGATTTTCTGAGCGTGCGTCTGAGCGTTGACCAATGAGAGAGCACAACACCGCCTACGTTACACCTACGCTATCTTCCTCCAGCATAGAGCTGTGAGGCTCCATTTGGCATTCAGTTGAAGCCTGCACGTATATATGCCGTTTCTGAGCATCAGCAAATTGAGAATCACTCGAAAACCCAGTGTCAACTATATGATTAGTTGCAATATAATAATGAGAAAAATCACATTCGTGGCAAAAGAACTGTAGCAACTTGCGTATTATGAGAGTTTGCACACAGTTCCGCACACAGAGAATCGACCAAAACCTTTCTACTCTTGGCACAGTGTGGTATAATTAAATTATCTATTGGTAACACAGTTAGGATTTTATATATCCAAAAAACATGTGAGACAAGAGAAAATAAAAAAAAGCGTAGTGAGTTGCGTTAACGATTCACAACAAGGTGCATGCGATGGTGCTGGTTCGAGTGACCACACGTTTAAATTTTTTTGTTGACATTCACGTTTTTATAGGTTCTGATGCTTAAATATTAATTAAATATAAGTATATACTATAATATTTGATGATACACAAATATAAGTTCACTCTTTTTGAGGAGTGAGTTTGTTCGATTGACTTAATCAACAGGACAGCTTTCCCTACCTGAACAAAGATATTTTGCTCCTTTTTCTTTTAGTAATCCACATTTTGTAAAGATCCTACAACTGGCTCTGAGCACTATGGGACTTAACACCTGAGGTCATCAGTCCCCTAGAACTTAGAACTACTTAAACCTAACTAATCTAAGGACATCACATACATCCGTGCCCGATGCACGATTCGAACCTGCGACCGTAGCGGTCGCGTGGTTCCATCCTGAAGCGCCTAGAACCGCTCGGCCACTACGGCCGGCTTTATGCTACTGAGTAGGAACAATGATCAATTAAGAATGATATTAGGGTTTTATTAAAATTTGGCAATGATGAAATAATGTTTACCTTATGTTGTGAACTATTGCAAAATTTGTATCGCACTATTTTTAATGGAGCTTTTATAAGCCTGCGCCCTTATTGATTGGACATGGTAGTTTCCTTTTTGTCTTGAAACACGTACATGGATATTAAAATTTTTATTTGTTTATGTTACATATAGAACAACGTGACTTTCATATCGACAATGGAGGAATGTGTCTTAATAGAGCGAACGTGGGAATTTTACGTGCTCCCGTTTAGTAAACACTGTGATTTACGAACTAGAAACCATCCCACTAGCACCACTGGGGTGCATTTGGGATCTCGTATATCACGTTGGGGCCCACTTACCGTATGCACAAGTCGCATCAGTTCTGAGCGTCCAGCAGCACGTCGAGCTCAGTACGCTCCACGTTGTTCGACAGCACGGTTAGGTGTTCTTGGTTCAACACAAACATCCAGAGCAGGTACTTCTTGTAGTTTTATTAAGTTCTGTCACAGTCATTGATAATTGGTTTGAAAAAATGAAAATAATCTAGTCGTAAATACGAGCCCTTTTATGTTAGAATAAATTCATGTTAAGTTACATAGCACTATGGGACTTAACATCGGAGGTCATTAGTCCCCTAGAACTTAGAACTAATTAAACCTAGCTAACCTAAGGACAACACACACATCCACGCCGGGGGCAGGATTCGAACCTGCCCCTTAGCAGTTGCGCGTTTCCGGACTGAAGAGCCTAGAACCGCTCGGCCACCGTGGCCGGCTGTAATAAAATACTTTCCTATTGCCTTCAATGGTGAAATTTTGTAAATGGACTAGGGTCTGCAAATTTTTTTGTAGTTGATTCCGCTCTTTGAGAAGAATGTAGAGGGTAGCTCAGATTTTCGATCGGCATTAGCTAGTTCCCATTATCTTATGAAAATTTTTATGACAGTTAATTTTCGTGAGAACGCAGTTTGCACTTGACGTATTAAAGAGATAGCGTTGCACTATCATGTTTCTCTGCGGTTAGTAGCAGATCAGAAATAAAGACGCACCTTTTCTTCTTATTCTGTGAGAGCAGTTACTAGGCGTTTACCAATGCGGCAGAGGTAACCATAATGCAAGAGATGCTCGTTTTCAGTTTAGCAGTGTCACTTAAAACAATGTTGAGTTGGTTGGAATACGGCTTATTACCTTTACATCGTCACAGTCAGATTTGCTTCTCATTCTCGCTGGCCGATTTGGCATTCAACAACTTAGATTTAGAAAGAGACAATCCAAACGTCAAGCAAACCTAAGCAGAAATCGCTTCCGTTTCTTGTTATTAATTGTAATATCTCTTCAGTCTGCTGACATATATTGGGTGGAAGTCAGTGAACGAAATCCGACAATTTCCCCTTCCCTCTTGCCCCAAAAACTATTATAGTATCAGATCACAAATTATCCCTTCATACAACTCTGTGGGTGGAGGTCCGTGAACAAAATTCGCAAAGTGCCCCTCCACTCTTGCCCCAAAAACCATTATAGCATGAGATCACAAATTATCCCTTCACACAACTGTAAGTCTTATAGATTTGGTACACAAATTTAAATTTGGGTCTTAACACGCTTCTTTCAAATTAATTTCATATGAAATACTGTTATTAATAATCTGTGATTCATGCATCCCCTGCAACGGAGAAATAATCCTAGAAAAAAATTATAATAGGGCCTTCTTCGTAGGAGATTTAACGCAGTTTAACTTTTTATTTGGAGATATTTTCGCTAGAAGCCGCGGTTTACGAGCTAGTCTAGAATATATCCACCTGCAACTCACACCCTGCCGGTGGGGAATTTTAGTAGGTTCTTCAAGACACTCATTGACTGAGCTACATACAATAAACATCTTTACGATGGAATATTTCTGTATCACGGGGAAATTACAAAACAATCATCCCCTAGGAATACGGGAACTGCGCTGTTTGGATATGAGACGGACGTGAATGAAACTGTTAGAATGAATGTCATCACAAGATATCGCTAAGTTGTTACGGCAGGAGGTAGTACACAAACACGAGAATCACTGACTAGTGACGAATACTATGAGAAAGAAGATATGACGACGGCAGTACTTTACAGTCGGAGGTACCGTACACATATTATTCATAATACTATCCTCCTAAGAAAGTATCTGTAAGTATGTCCTTAGTAGCTTTACTAGCAAGCAGCTACTTTCTAAAATACGTATCCGAAGGTTACTATCATTAGCCTTCACGCGCTCGCGCAGGCGGTGAAGTGACCGCCTTTTTGCAATTTCGCACCACACATATTCCACAAAGGTAACGAGGCGGCGGAAGGGATATGTATTCTCCAGTAGCACCTTTTTCCGACAGATGCTGCTCATAGTTCGTCCAAGTCGCACCTCTCTGCCTCTCGGGACAAGTTCAAAGAGGTCCGAACACGTTCGGCGGTCTGTTTACCGCCTTGCAAGCGCTTACGGCACTTACAAAAACGGTCAGTTACCGCCTTGTGAGCGCTTACGAGACTTTGTTCTACTCGTCTACTTCGGAATGTAAGTATTTCTTTTTGTAATTCCCCTGTAATTCCTCAATTTTATAGACTCTTCCAATTCTCTAGTGAATGCGCATTACTTCCTATAAATGTTGCCATTCACAAATTCTGTTTTTGTTTCTACTTTAGCACTTCGACATTCTAAGAAATTTCTGGTGGCAAATGTAACAATCATTTTTATTTTTTAAAGGGAACGACGAAACTTTACGTCTGACGACATACATAGAAACTATGCTGAATTGAAGAGAGAGAAAGAAGAGGGCAAAGGCCATGAGGTATCCCTAAAAGATGAGGTTTCCGATTACCCACATTCTGAACAAGAAGGGATTGAAGATGATATTAATCAAAGTGAGTCAGAAATTGATTTGGAAAACGGGGGAGAAAATGACATAGATCAACAGGAGCTACCAACAAATGACATCAGATTTTATATACGTAAGGACATGGAAACTGTGGGCTAATAGTGCCAATATTACCAGCACAAAATCAAAGTCAAAAAATATGAACAAAACTCTACCAGATTCTAGAGAACAAACCAGACAATGTGAAAATCGACTGGAAAGTTTTCAGTGTATAATAACTTCCTAAATGGTAAAAGGGATCGTAAGATACACGTATATTTATACTGAAAGGCAAAAATTGGCACGTGGAGCACTGGCAGAAGGAAGCAGTAAGTCTGAAGCACGTGAAACAGATTATAAGACGACAACAACGGCTTTTTTCAAAGCAAAAGTAGCTTTTCTTGTGACGCGTTAAGACAGTGAATAATTCTAGTCTTAAGTTTACATTATATAGTCCCAAAACATTACAATTAAGGAAATGTTCTTATATTTCGTTTTGGTATTTGGCTTCCTTTTTGTATACCATTATGTTTTATTGTTAAATAAATAATTTTGACTACAAATGTGTTTGCAATATTCTGTGAGATATTCTATGTCGATATTTTAAGGAAATATGACCTTTAAAAACGGAAAACCTCAAGAGATTGATGGCCGACCGCATGCGCGAGCACTCACGTGACTATTTCTAGCGCGAGAGCATGAAGGTTAAAATCCATAGATGTGGCGATGACGCTTACAAGGAAGTCTCACTTTCCACTGGCACAGAATTACGTAAGCATACTAAGGATCAAAAGACATGGGACGCTCGCTGGTAAACAATGTGCGTGGGTAGGCTTTCAATCAGCACTCACCATTCCATTCCACTCAAAAGCCAAGTTCTGCCTCTGATGTGACGTGCATCTCTCCGAAGCGTGAATATTTTTGGTTGCTCTTTCCTGCGTCGTTGGGATTTCAATTCTCCGTTCTCAGAAACTGATTTCCACTGAAAGGTTTCGGCGGAATTTACAGTATTTGCCGAAGGAAAGAGTTCACGCTGACAGACACACAGAACTATTGTACAGTATTTCTGTAAGCTCCTATTCACTTGAGATGTATGGTTGTCTTACAGTAAAAATATAATTTTCCTGGTGTTTCTAAATATCTTCAGAAAGATTAAATAAAGATACATAGAGAGGCTGCGACACATTATTTAGCATTCCCTGCGGTACCACGCTTCATGTAATGACTCTTACCTTTTAGTTAGTGATTAATATTTGCTGTAATGAATATAAAGGTTGGGAGAGAGAAAGGACAATTATAATGACGGAAATCAGCATAACCTGTGTTGTAGGCTCATATTTAACACGATGATGCTTGACCGTGAGAAGAAGAATAATCAGTTTTGTGCGACAGAACTAACTTGCAAAAATAAATAAATCAATAAATAAAAATATGCTTACAAATCGCCATCGGACATTATTATCATGCGTCTGAATTAAAATAGGTTCGTTTTCTTGAATATACTGTGAGCTGAGCCCTTAAGGCTGCCTCAATGATGCACCAAAACGAGTGTTGGTGTTCTCTTTGTACTGTAAATAAATATCTTTCTCGATGCCATCGTAGGAACTCGTGTTAATTGTCTTATATTTGTTTTCTGTAGTACGTATTTTGCGATATGGAAATAAATAGTTATTAGAAGCAACCCTGCGTATACATACGCAATAAATACATGTATGGCAACATTCCATATTGGTGATCCCGAAAAGAAAGAAACAGAGGAGAGTATGTCGTCGGAAGAAATAGATTCGCCTACCAAAATACCGGCGGCGAGAGTTAATACGGAACAAGGTTTTTCACTAGATCCAGGTTGCTCCTCAGCTATTTTGCTAATAACAAAAGCTACAGAGAATAATGTTCAAAAGTGGGTCGCAAACGTTCGAAAAGGGAACCACGAGGCCCCAGCTTTGATTCACAAAGACTGAGCGTATTTTTCAGCATATTACAGTGTTCGTAAACAGTGATAGATTCAATATATTGGTCCCAAGCGGGAGCTTTGAAGTTTTGGAAGAAACAGAACATACCTTCGGACGACAGAACTATGTTACGCCCAAGGAGGCACTCGTACAGAGGTATAACTGATACACAAAAAAAAATTTCAGCAGACTGTTCACGGACCAAGAGCCCGTCGCATATACTCAGATCACTTAGTACTTGGGTGGGACAGTATCTTCTTCCCGAACAGTCCTTACCGATGCTATAGTTACGAGGACCTTCCGGCCCACGTCCGTATTGTTGTAATAACAGAGACAAATACGCCGTTTAAGGACGTAGTCAAAAGGCGGACACACCTCAAAACTATGTAGGGTACGCCTCTGCGTGAGCAACAATCACCGCTAGGCGAGAGGAGGGCCCTGGGACAGACATGGCAACTGACGAGAGTAGTATGAAATCCGTAAAGAACAGGAACCATTCACACTTACAATGCACTCCAACAGCATTCGCTGTTGAAGAACAGGCAGCACAAGTGACCAAGCTGAATATGCAAGTAGCGATAGATCCGCAGTCACAGCTACAAGAAGCACGAGAAAACCGAACCACAGCCATCTGGTGGTGGTGTCACTGACGTATTGGGAACCTTGCTCTACGGTCCACTCAACCCTGCACTTTCTCAAACTGCAAAGACTGACGTTAAAAGATTCTAACGGTCGTCAGCGAATACTTATGCGTAAGTACAAATGCAACATTGACCTCCAGCGATTGATTGTACACTGCTAAGATTCAGGTGTGAAACTTCTAGTCGACAAAGGGTCAGAAATCAGAGTCTATCTAAGAAAGGCCACAGACATAAGGAAATCACAACCACAACATGTACAGACTATAGCCAACAATTCGCGAATTAGGACATACAGTGATAGACAATTGGAATTACAACTGAACCTAAATTTTCACCCACCATGGACTTACACAGTTCCAAACGTGCCTGATCCAGTTGTGGGGCGGCGGGTTGAATAATTTTTAATATATATTTTTTCATAACTACACTCCTGGAAATGGAAAACAGAACACATTGACACCGGTGTGTCAGACCTACCATACTTGCTCCGCACACTGCGAGAGGGCTGTACAAACAATGATCACACGCACGGCACAGCGGACACACCAGGAACCGCGGTGCTGGCCGTCGAATGGCGCTAGCTGCGCAGCATTAGTGCACCACCGCCGTCAGTGTCAGCCAGTTTGCCGTGGCATACGGAGCTCCATCGCTGTCTTTAACACTGGTAGCATGCCACGACAGCGTGGACGTGAACCGTATGTGCAGTTGACGGACTTTAAGCGAGGGCGTATAGTGGGCATGCGGGAGGCCGGGTGGACGTACCGCCGAATTGCTCAACACGTGGGGTGTGAGGTCTCCACAGTACATCGATGTTGTCGCCAGTGGTCGGCGGAAGGTGCACGTGCCCGTCGACCTGGGACCGGACCGCAGCGACGCACGGATGCACGCCAAGACCGTAGGATCCTACGCAGTGCCATAGGGGACCACACGGCCATTTCCCAGCAAATTAGGGACACTGTTGCTTCTGGGGTATCGGCGAGGACCATTCGCAACCGTCTCCATGAAGCTGGGCTACGGTCCCGCACACCGTTAGGCCGTCTTCCGCTCACGCCCCAACATCGTGCAGCCCGCCTCCAGTGGTGTCGCGACAGGCGTGAATGGAGGGACGAATGGAGACGTGTCGTCTTCAGCGATGAGAGTCGCTTCTGCCTTGGTGCCAATGATGGTCGTATGCGTGTTTGGCGCCGTGCAGGTGAGCGCCACAATCAGGACTGCATACGACCGAGGCACACAGGGCCAACACCCGGCATCATGGTGTGGGGAGCCATCTCCTACACTGGCCGTACACCTCTGGTGATCGTCGAGGGGACACTGAATAGTGCACGGTACATCCAAACCGTCATCGAACCCACCGTTCTACCATTCCTAGACCGGCAAGGGAACTTGCTGTTCCAACAGGACAATGCACGTCCGCATGTACCCTGTGCCACCCAACGTGCTCTAGAAGGTGTAAGTCAACTACCCTGGCCAGCAAGATCTCCAGATCTGTCCCCCATTGAGCATGTTTGGGACTGGATGAAGCGTCGTCTCACGCGGTCTGCACGTCCAGCACGAACGCTGGTCCAACTGAGGCGCCAGGTGGAAATGGCATGGCAAGCCGTTCCACAGGACTACATCCAGCATCTCTACGATCATCTCCATGGGAGAATAGCAGCCTGCATTGCTGCGAAAGGTGGATATACACTGTACTAGTGCCGACATTGTGCATGCTGTGTTGCCTGTGTCTATGTGCCTGTGGTTCTGTCAGTGTGATCATGTGATGTATCTGACCCCAGGAATGTGTCGATAAAGTTTCCGCTTCCTGTGACAATGAATTCACGGTGTTCTTATTTCAATTTCCAGGAGTGTATGTAGCAGAAAATATTTCAGTTGTTGTTAATTTTGTTTGCTGTCTTTTACGAGAGACTGGCAACTATCTCTGTGGTCTGCCAGAAAGCAACAGCGAACTTACTGACCATAGTACCCAGTCTGCAAGTCCACACTCTTGTCCAGCCAACTGCAAGAAATGTTTCTACATTCTATTTGCTCAGCGGGGTCAGGACTAAGATTATAAATGAAGATTTTTAGATTTAATTGAAACATATATTTGGTAAAGTTTCACAGGCACAACATTCCAGTATTTATTACGTTCATACGGACACTATATCTCTGTATCCTAAACAGCTCTATGAGCAGTTCTGAGGTGATCTCTACGGCAAGTTCCTACTAAATTGCCTTTCGCCGCCGGCCGGAGTGGCCGAACGGTTCTAGGCGCTACAGTCTGGAACCGAGCGGCCGCTACGATCGCAGGTTCGAATCCTGCCTCGGCGATTGATGTGTGTGATGTCCTTAGGTTAGTTAGGTTTAAGTAGTTCTAGGGGACTGATGACCTAAGAAGTTAAGTCCCATAGTGCTCAGAGCCATTTGAACCATTTTTGTCTTTCGCCATGTGTACTGATAATCCAAATAAATTCTCATCACAAAAGTGGAAAATAACTGTCACCACTTGCCACACGGATCTGTTAACATTACAGGCGGCACACTAACAGCTACTTTTGCAAAATCCAAGCGATCCAGGACTCATGAGTTCACTGTCTATTATTACTGAAAAGAAGCGTTTTTTAACCGCCTATCTCTGGCGTCATCCGAGGCAACGCGCACTCCGGCGTTTGACTGACGCGGATCTGATGGTGGTTGAGTGCGAAGTCAAGCCTCATCTTGCCTCTTGGGCTGTATATATATAGGCGGCGCAGCGGACGGCCAAGGAAACGCCTGCTGTCATCCACACGGTAGCAGTCTGTAAGAGGCCGCTTTCTCGGACACACAATATTTTATAACAATGTTATGAGTCAATTTAGAAACTTTTTATTTTTCGCATGCATGTGAGTAACTTGCTTAGAAACAAAGAAAAAATTCAGCTCGCTTGCATTACAACTTTGCCTCCAAGAATTTTTAGAACGGATCTGACACTAGAACATGACCTCTGAATTACAACTTTAAGAGACCTTGTATTGGTTGTTATTAACGTCAAGCTTCTAAAATTTCTTATAGATGTGTTAATTAATAGATTTCATCACGCGCTGTAACCGAAACTTTCTACCATTATTGTGACAGATAATTAATCTAATACAGATAAATATGTTTTTGTTCAAAATTTAGTTTTCAGTTAATTACTCAAAAGCTATTAGACGTAGTTTAGTGGGATCACGTAGTTATTATTTTTATGTTGTACTGATGCCTCATACAAATTTTTATATACCTAAGTCTAATGTTTAGTGCCTTCATTTTATTTGAAACCGTGGATTCTGACAAAAATATTGCTTCAATCACGTTGAGACTTGCACCAGTTAATTTTGACATACATCTGCACATTATGACCAATTTCTGGCTTCTTAGCAGTATACTTTTTTAAAACTATGTGTTAAGGTAAAAATGTTGACCTAATCAGCCTGAGACTTGACAGATTAAACATTATTACACTAAAGCATCTACTGAAAAAGTTTGAAAAAGCTAATTTAACTTTTAATTTCATTCTTAATTATGGTTTAATACTTGTGCTATGTACAGACGCGTTATGGTGACGTGGTGCTACTAGCAGCAAACTGGGGTAAGTCCCGGCACAGTCGCTCACCCCTGTATCTCTCAAATGATACAGCGCTTGTTTCGCTACACTATCATAGGTGCACGTTTTCTGTACAATTATCGTTTGGCCGGCACCGGTGGCCGTGCGGTTCTAGGCGCTGCAGTCCGTAAGCGCGGGACTGTTGCGGTCGCAGGTTCGAATTCTGCCTCGGGCATGGATGTGTTTGATGTCCTTAGATTAGTTAGGTTTAAGTAGTTCTAAGTTCTAGGGGACTGATGACCTAAGATTTTAAGTCCCATAGTGCTCAGAGGCATTTGAACCAACTATCGTCTCATGATAGATTTAGACAAATATCGATTGTTGCCAATTCATAGAGGAGGAATATTGCGTACAACGTTTGCCGAGTCGGGTTTCAGACAGTGTGAGGTGCCAATGGCTTGCTGCACGAAGAAGTTCAGTACCTTTCCAATGTCATCCGCGTTGAAGTTCAGTGCCGCGATTTCGTACCCGCAGCGCACAAATGCTTGTGTCACGCAAAAAGAACTCAGGAAGACGCTAGAATTCGATTTCAAATGGTAACGTTACAGCAATATCTACGGACGGCCCGTTTCACAAATTACTGCGCGCCTTCCCAGGAGTTACAGATCTTGCAAGCGCCGTTAGGAAGTACAAACATTGCACACAACATCACATCCACCCGACTCTATGGCAAAATGTCTCCTGTCAGCCACGGCACCTGGCTTGAGTGAAGCTGTTCGCAGCGCTTGGAAAATTCGACAGGCTGCTAAACACAGGTGTTTTAACAAGTTCTGAATGTGTATGGGCATCACCAACTGACATCGTTCAAGTGGAAAATAAATCCTTGAGAATATGTGGCGATTACATAGCACTCAAAACCAGGATAATTCCGGATCGGTACCACATTCCTAACGTGACATTCTTCAACAATGCCATTAGTGGCTTGATATTCTCAACTGTATTCTCAAATCAGAGTCTTATGGTTCCAGCGCAGTAAATCAGCATACAAACTACCAGCGGCAGCTTTTCCATCGGCTACAACTGTATGGCATCATTATTAATAAAGCGAAGTGTGTCATGAGAAACAATCAAGTCCGTTTCCTGGGGTGCTTTGTTTCAGTGGTACGGTTGGCACCATTACTTGAATGGGTCGAAGCTGTGTAGTAAATGCCTCTTCGCAGTACGCACAAAGGCCTTCACAAACTTCTGGTCAGCTAAATTGCTATAGACACTGAGGCGTAGCGCCTTCGCATCGCTCCTGTCACTTGTTAGTACGATATCGTTATAGGCATGAGTCATCGTCAGATGTCACTGGTTGACATGGACCTGAGTTACAGAGCTGCACGTAGTTGTACTAGTAGGCGGCAGAGGTCAGCAGTTGACTGACAGTGCTAGCAGTCGTAGTCAAAACAATGTTGTAAAGTTACGTTTGACTAATATTTAATGTATTTGCATAATTATAATTGTTTTATATGTGTAGTAATTAGCAGTGTGAGTATTGTATGAGTGATGAAGAACAGAAGTAAACGAAAATTGTTTTGTTTATTCATGAAGTACCAGTTAAACTATACAGGGGATTTACTATAATTAAAGTGCAGTCAGTTTATGGTACTAATGAATCGTGAGTAGAAAAGAAATTAATCGGTAATTTCGGAAGGAGTAATTTTATATTTGATAATTTTCTAGATTTATTTAGTTAGCAATTGCCATAGAAAGAAATGTTTTACTATGATTGGTCATTGAAGTAAAGAGCGGGTTAGCGCGGGACAAAAATGCAACCTGGTTTGCTGTTTGTGATATCAGCCAATCAGAAAAACGCAGGCTCGATCCAATCTATGCTGGGAACAAAGCCTTTGGTGTGATCAAGTCAAGTCGGGGCTGAGGGTTCGAACTAGTAACACATCTCATTGAAACCAGCTCCCACGAAAGTACTGTAAAATCGCGGAGAAATGCTAATTACGAGTTCGCGAAGTAGTATAAAGTGTATTTAAGTGAACGGTATAGTGGACGTCGTGTGGAATTTCGGACGGAATATCAAAATTATTGCTTTTGACTGTTAATTAAAACCACGTGGTATGTTGTGCGGTCTAAGCCTGGAACAGGTATTATGTGTACAGCAGAGTGCACAACATTTGAGCGAGCGTTTTCATAACTAAACGATCTAGTGAACTGTGTTAACTTCGGTAACGGGTGTAAATACCATAAACTGGCTACATGTGTGATTGTGGTGTGCGTCGGAACTTTACATTGTGTAGACACTTAGTATGGACTTGGCAGTATTAACTGTGTTCTTTATCGTAAAAATACACCTGAAAATTTATATTAACTGTGATCTTTAGCGTAAAAATACAACTGCAAATTTACATTGCCAAGTTAAAACTTTTATTTCAGTAGCTAGCCACATCCCGTTTACCGAACAATTCTATGTACGTTGCGATCAGCAGTAGACAGTAGACTTGGCCACTGTTTCTATGTTTCGATACAGTGTATCGATACTTGGAACTGTTTCAGTGCTTCGGGACGGCTGTGGTTCACTGTTTCGAAACAGTGGTTTTTCATTCTGCCCCCGTTTCGGATAACCGGACCAGATTCGATCTCGAGCCAGATACAGAAACTGTATCGTTGTTTCAAATTAAGGCTGTATCAGTCCACCTGTGCTTGGAACGGACTAACTGTATCGAAACAGTGATGTTTCGTTCCGCTCTGTGTCGTACGAGATTCGGGTTCGGCACAGGTACTGAAATGCATCATAACACTTCATGAAACACTTTCAAGAGTGTCGAAATGCTTTTGACAAGCAATAGCTTGAAGTTCAAGATATCCGAAAATAAAGCTTCGTTTCTAGCTCACTATCCTATTACGAAATGGCGTAACATCTGCTTTCTAAACACTAACCAAACAAGAAAACAACGCATACTATTCACATTCAAAATAATAAATATGTGAAAATCCTTCGATTAAATTACACTTTTTTTTTTATAACATACGCTTCTCTTTTCATTAAGCCAACAACATTTTGAATAAAAGAAGGCGCAGAGTTACAGTTATTAGACATTTACATTAATTTGATGTAGGTATAATTGCAAGCAATATGTTTGACATCGAAGTAGAGAGGATATAAAATGTAGACTGGCAATGGCAAGGAAAGCGTTTCTGAAGAAGAGAAATTTGTTAACATCGAATATAGATTTAAGTGTCAGGAAGTCATTTCTGAAAATATTTGTTTGGAGTGTAGCCATGTATGGAAGTGAAACATGGACGATAACTAGTTTGGACAAGAAGAGAATAGAAGCTTTCGAAATGTGGTGCTACAGAAGAATACTGAAGATAAGGTGGATAGATCACATAACTAATGAGGAGGTATTGAATAGGATTGGGGAGAAGAGAAGTTTGTGGCACAACTTGACTAGAAGAAGGGATCGGTTGGTAGGACATGTTTTGAGGCATCAAGGGATCACAAATTTAGCATTGGAGGGCAGTGTGGAGGGTAAAAATCGTAGAGGGAGACCGAGAGATGAGTACACTAAGCAGATTCAGAAGGATGTAGGTTGCAGTAGGTACTGGGAGATGAAGAAGCTAGCACAGGATAGAGTAGCATGGAGAGCTGCATCAAACCAGTCTCAGGACTGAAGACCACAACAACAACAACAATGTTTGACATATCACTGATAGTGTAATGGTAACGGGAAGGGCTGGAGAGTATGGTGAATTTGTAGTAACGGTTCGAAACACCTTGAAAGACAAATATTTTTTCTGTTATATTTTGTTATTTTTTCGAACTATTTGGCGTTGTTAGTGAGTCTATAGTCACTGTGCCTATTATCCACAATAATTCGCTTTGTGTGCATCTAAATTAGCAGAATAGGTATTTAGCCCATACTAACGGAATGTGGGAATCCCAGTAGCATATCCGTGTTTCTGCAGTTTGCTCCCACCTCCAGTTCCGTTCGTGGTGGTTGTTCTGCCTTCAGCTATGGCTGTCCTCAGCCAATTGAAAAGTATGAAAGTTACACAACACGAAAGTGACGCATTTGCTGCAGGAAATACGAAACTGCCAAGGTTTATTAGATTACAAAACATAAACTGTCTCACTGTTTCGAAACAGGGTATCGAAACATTGCATTGTAGTGTTTCATTTGTTTCGAAACAGTTACTTGTTTCAGTTTGCCCATCTCTACTGGACAGCAGTGGACTAGTATTTTCTACCACAGCTTTCAGCTAGACAAATGAACATTGCTGGACACTGGCATGGCGATAAAAAAAAGTAGCGTACCGCGCCGCACATGGTGTATCGGCCGGGAATCTACAAACCTGTAGGAACCGAATTCGTGATCTAGAGGAACGGTCAATAAGCAATTTTACAACAGTAACTGTTGGTGCGAGTGAGATATTGTGAAAACGAACATACGTTTTGAGACGCCACGAGGAGAGAACCTGTGGAACGGAGATTTTACAGCGAACTGGATGCTACAGGACTGAAGGCGCAGCATAGAATTGGTCCGCCGAGCAACAGATGTCACAGAAGCGGACAGCAAGGCGCAGCAGCTTCCATCGCAGTGGCAGCGCGTGGGGGCCCTGGATCTGGTACACCGCGGGAAGAAAGACAGATTGCTGTTTTCAACACGCTGCGACGACGTCGGACGAAGAAATATAAGTTAAGTTTATATAGTGTATTATTTGCATGTGTAGACAGACTTGCTAGTATGGATGGGAATGATAATTCTGTGGTTGTGAGAGAGGGCGATGTTAGCCAGTTTCATGAGAGTGCTAGCCACGCAAGTACTTCTGAACAAAAGCAAGTAGGGGATACCGTTAATATGGAGGTATTAAGTAACAATGTGCCTCAGATATTCCACACTATAAAGATGAAAGTGGAACATAATGTTCCGACCGATTCTGGTATTTGTGACAGTTTAAATCTTGACGATAGTCAGTTGAATTATTTCAGTACTAATAATTTGTTTGGTGTCAGTAGTGTTAATGTGAGCGAGAAGGCTGACAGAACAGATAACAAATTTGGTTTTGTGCCTGTACAATTAGCTGACAAAGTGGTACAACAGGAAAACAAACCAGTAAATTTACAAGATATGTTTGCAGCTTTAATAACGAATATGAATCAAAATTTGGGGAAGTTAGATCAGAAAGTTGAACAGCAGGCTGGTAGTGTTATCAAGCTAGCTAATGATCTGAAACTAAGACTGAAATTTATGAGAAAATAGAACAACAGGCTATTGAGCTTAAGAACATGTGGAGAACGAATTTGCAGGTGTCTGATATTCATATAAATAAGAGAATTTCTGATGCAGAAAATAGGTGTAAAAAGTCTTCAGAAAATGTAAAAAGTGAATTAACGGAGCCAATTAGCATAGTTGCTATTGGAAGCAAAAAGAATATAGATCAGATAAGAAAAGAAGCAGGTCAAGTCAAGTCAAATCTGATGTCAGTAGAATCTATGTGTCCAACTTCACATGGAAATGTGAATAGAAAAATCGATTCTGTGAATGAAAATTGTCTGGACAGTGTTAAAGTTGCGTCTGAACGAGTGAATGTGGTTGTGAGTGGGGTAGAACAAATTACTATCAAAACTCAACAAACAACCCTTAAATTAAATGAGCATGAAAGTAGACTAAACAAAGAGGAACAGTAGTAGGTGGGTGTATAGGGAACACCCCCCTCTTCTAAGGTTAAATTCGACCATAACTTTAATTAACTTTTAAGGTCCCATTGAACCTTAAAAATTATTTTACTTATCTGTTGGATAATCGTGTTTAACCTTAAATCTTACCTTAAACGCATTTTATTTTTAAATCTTATTTAAGATTAAAACCAACCATACCCTGTCCAATGAGGTTTCTAAAAGTAAATCTTCTTTAAGGTGAAAACTAACCATAAAAATTTCTGGAGAATTGTGAAACAATTCATGGTTCAAAGTAACCTTAAAACGTAATTTAAAGTTATCATTAAGATCAACCATAAAAAATTCACAAAGTTTTCTTGAAAAATATGAGTAAAATATGGTTCAAACTAATCTTAAAAAAGATTAAAACGCATTGAAAAGGGTTGAGAAAGATTATGGTTAAGCTTCATCTTAAACAAGTATTAAATGTGTGGTGAGAACCATCCATTCTATTTAAATAAAGAGTCTCAATAAAAAGTGTAAAAAGATGTGGCTAATCTTATCCATAAAATGTAATCGAAGATTTTTTCAAGAATTATTCCTATACTTAAACAACACCTTCTAGGGTCCTATTAACCTTAAAAAAATTATTTTACTTATCTTTACAGTGTGCTCTAAGTATACCTTAAAAATTATTTATAGTCTACCATTTTTCTTAATCTTAATTAAGATTGTGTCTACCTTAAAAATTATTATACTTATCTTAATCTTGTATAAGATTGTGGTTTTGTGTCTTCCAATTTATTTTTTATTCAATAGCCCCAAGGATATGTTTCAATAATACCGCCAGCCTCAGGCTTAATCATTCTAAGAACAACATTTTGAGCGAAGCTCCTCCTATTTTGGAGTTAGAAGAACACGAGAAGTTTCGTGATGACTCTGATAATTTATTTGAAGTTTAAGTAAGAGGAGTCAGAGATGTAAACAAAATATATTTTAAAGCTATCGATATTGAAAAATTGTTTCAGATGGGCAATCTAATCCGTATATTAACAATGGAAAATACTAATTTTTATTATGGTAGTGATTTTCTGAAATTTTTAATGCCCGAAAGGTATAAAATGTTTACCTTTGGGTCAGAAGAAGAAAAACAAGTCAAACGAACCTTTTTTTACTTATAATGGTCTTTTAAAGGTTATTTTTCGATCAAATTCAGGCATGGGATATCAATTTCGTGATTGGGCTACTTAAGTGGTGTATACAGGTCATCTTGGTACTGAAGAACAAAGATTTGAGCAAGCTTTAGATATAGCTGGAGTAAACGCAACTCTTGTAAAACCTGTTGTTTCCATAAACCATTAAAATTAAAACTTCTCCATCAAAAGTTTTCAATAATTAGTCTATGCTTAAGACCATAAGTCAAGTTTCTTTTACCATACATAATTATGTATGCTAAAGTGTTGTCAGGAATTGGTGAATTAAAAGTAGCTGACAATTTCATGGCAGTTTTTTGTGCACTGACAACATTCTTTCTCCTGCTCACATTTATTACATATATAGGGTACGAATTAATGAAATTGTATGCACTAATTTTATGGTCATCTTTCAATTCAGTTATTCTCTTAAAGTCTGCAAATGCATTGTATGCCTTCAAACAAGTGTCTGGAGGATCTATGTTCCACAGTTCTTCAGGAAATATCTCATTTCTGCCATTCTTTAGATAAATGTTTTGGAGATGTACGTGATCATACACTGATGAGTCTGCATCTTGGTTTCCTTTCCTGTTGGTCTGAAACACCACAAATACAAAATAAGGAATGTCAAACTTCATAGAATTGTAGTAATTCGTTATGTCTAGCTCAAAGTTTCTCTTACCACTAATTCCTGCTATTTCCTGCGTCTGAAGATCAAAAAATGAAATCGGAATCTTGGGCTCCTTTAGCATCTTTTCTCTTAGCTCTAATTCATAGTTAGGCTCATACTTAACAATGGGTACTCTAATCTCCATATTTGTAATGGTTACTTTACCCAACTCAGGTCGAGAGCCTTCAATATCTGCACCACTATTATTTTTTGAAAACCATCTACACAAGGCATCGCCAGCGTTTGCGCTTCCCACAAAAGTTACTGTTAGGTCTCCTTCCCACATGATTTCTTTGTAATCTTTAAAAAATCCACCCAACATTTTTAACGGATACAGTACCTCGTTTTCCTTTTTTCGTAACTTACCATTGTTAATGAAATTACCCTCGAATCTAATGTCATCGTCGAGAGAAGAAGTAAGGTGGTATAAAACCGTCGACGAAATGCTTGGATGCTCTAACCAGTAGATTATGTGACCTCTTTTCTTAACAATTACTGCACTCCATAACTGTGTCGGAAAGTTGTCAACGAGTTTAACATTCGATTTATCTTCGTTAGAAGTGTAATCTGATCCATTTGCGTGAGTAACATTATAGGTCATATACAAGTAAGCATTGTTGTCAAACCAACCATCACCAACTTTGATGTCTATTTCTACTTCTTTGTTCGGTAGGTTTAAATTATTCCTAGTCTTCTCATTTACTGGAAAAGACTGCCACTGATAACTTTCTATTTTATTCATTTTATTTACTGCAAGATTTTAATTAAAACATTTCTAAAAGAACTGTTACCGACGCTCCTCCAAAATCTATCGCAGCATCATCTTCATCCGTTACACTTACTTCCAGGTTTTGAACTTTATCGTGCACAGGTAAAAATAATGGATAACACGGTTTGTATATAATTGGACCTCCAAACAGTAAGTGACCACACATTTCCAACTTGGGTTTAAAACAAGCAATAATATTTGTCTCTCGATGAAAGTGGTCAGAATCCTTTACAAACATACCATCAGCTAAGTTAAAATGCACTTTAATTTTTTTCAAAAGGGATTATTTTCGGTAGCTCATTTGCTACAACTTTTGTTGCAGGTTCCACAATTTCGTCTCTAAAACCTAGCATCCTCCCAATACTACATTCCTTATTAAAATACAGCTTAAAGTCTAAGCTTTCTATCTCAACTCTATTTAGGATTTCGTTAGCCTTAATCTTTATATTACTAGCATTGAAACGTTCCTGGCTCTGAATACACCTCTCTAAATTGTTTAGACTGTACTGCCCTGATGGAATATTTAAAGTATTAACCACACCATCTTTCTCATCGTGTAATCTGTTATTATCCTTTGTGACATTTAGAGTTAAGAATGTTGAATAAAATCCGACCAAACCAACCTTTGTATACATGTTTCTTATTGGTACATTTAGCCTCTTTTTTAAGTTTGAGGATGTACCACTAACTTCAAAAATTCAATTAATTTATTAATTAAGTAATAAGTAGTAAATAAAAAAGTAAAATGACTGATTGGGATCCAAAGATCAGAATTCGAGAAAAACGAATCAAAAGCAGACATGGGAAGTTATTACCTAGTTCAATTCGTTGCGCCATCGTTGGACCAAGTGGATGTGGTAAAACAACTTTAATGGTTGATAATTACCTTCTGTGCCCTGGATGGCTTAACTGGAACACCATTAAACACTTGTACATCTACTCGAAAAGCTTAGAACAGTTTAAGTACAAACATCTTATGGAAAAATGTGAAAGAATTGAAAATGAACACAATGAGAAGGTAGCTACATTTGTTAGTAACTGTGATGACATTATACCATTAGACGAATGTGAAGAGTGCTCCGTTGTAGTGTTTGACGACTTTATATCAGAAAACCAAGATATTGTAAGACAATACTTTACCAGAGAAAGACATAAGAACATTGACTGTTTCTACTTAGCGCAAATGTATTCTAAAATACCCAAGCAGTTGGTGAGAGACAACCTTAACTTTTTGAACATATTTAGACAAGATGACATTAATTTGAAACACATCTACGACGAATTTGTAGGTTGAGACTTTAAATGGAATGACTTTAAAGAGCTTTGCAGTAAGGTGTGGAACGAGGACTTTGGATTCATAACCGTTGACGTGACTCGAAAGCTGTATGACGGTAGGTACCATAATAAAATTAAAACTTTTATCAGATTTTAATGGTTTTAACCATTAAAATAACACATTTTTTCTGTTTACCCAACTATTGTGTGAGCTATCAAAACCTAGCCACTTAACAAATACTTTGTCACCCTTTTTTCTTAAAACTTTTTCTACAAGATACACATCTGGATACTTTGTCTTTTGTAACTCCTGTTCGTAAAAACTTCCTTTAATTTCTTCTTCACTTGTATCTTTTAACTTGTATGTAGTCGGACTTGTGTTATTAATCTGAGTCACTTCAAATATTTCTGTCGACCAATTAGCAGTATAGCCTTTCTCGAACAAGCCTTTAAGTTTACTTATCCTAACTTTGTCACCTATCTTGAACTTGGGTGCATCTGTTTTGAGTTCTGCTGTAAAAGCGGCCTTCACCACGTTTTTTGCATTCTTTTCATTACCTCTATAGGTTTCATCCCTATTGTCCTATGTTTTCTGTTGTTGTAGTCATATACCAGTTTAGGTAGTAAGTCAACCCACTTTTGATTGCCCTGAAGAGCAAATTGTTTCCACATTCTTTCCTTTAAAGTCGTATTGAATCTTTCAACTACTGAAGCCTTAAGTTCTGTAAACGTAGAGTAATGATTTACACCTTCAATCTTCATGAGCTCTTTAAAGTGTTTATTGTAGAATTCTTTGCCATTATCTGTTTGTAAGTGTTTTGGCTTCCTTTCTTGTAGTATACCTTTAAAAGCGCTGGTAATACTTTCACCTGATTTATCTTTAACAGGAATAGCCCAAGCATACTTTGAAAATACGTCTATTACAATCAGTAAATACTTCATACCGTTGTTGAATTTTGATATACCTTTAAGGTGACCAGAATCCATCTCAACCAAGTCAGCTTGCCACAAATCATCTATACCATAGGATGTAACAGGTTTTCTTGGAAAATTCTTTCTCAGTGGTTTGTGAAGCTCATGTATAATTTCTTCACGAATACTTTTACTTGTCGCAGACATTACTTTATTTTTATAAACTTACTTTTCTGGGTATTACACACCCCACAATAGCCCTCAATCCTATGACGACCGTTTTTCGTGGCAACAGTGTGAGGCTGAAGTGTAGCAGTAAATCTCTTGCACCTTAGGCACCAAATATGTTTCTGTTCTATCATTTATTTAATTGAAAATTAAAGATCAAGATTCTAAGTCCTCATCAATAGCATCTTTAAATGATGCTAGTTCGCCAAATAGTAAGAGTTTTACGTCCATAGGGACTGTCTTCGCCGACTCTTTTAGTCTTACGGTTAGGAAATTTCCTTTATGAATTAATATTGGGTTATGCTTATTCTCAATTACGTGTACTTTGTCATACATACTTACTGCAACATCAAAATCATTAAATGTTAAATCTTTGTTTATATCTTTTCCAATGACAATAACTTTTTCAGTACAAAATCATACTCGAAGGTGTACGTTTGTTGTTCTAATCCAGTCATAAAAGTGAATTCAACTGTTTGTTTATCACATATTTTGTTCAGGCCTTGTTCAGTTTTGTTGATGTATTGTGATAAATCACCTTTGTATAATAATCTGAGAAAACTTTTTCTAGGTCCTTTTTACTCTAATAATGGTCGATGTTGGTTTCACTTACATAATTATTAAGGGTTGTTAGTATACTTGTCTATTTGGCATTAGCAACATCATTAACAGCATCGAGCTGGCTTTTAGTGACTGCATCATATCCACCTATGGCATCTGCTATGTTTACAATGCGCCTTCCTTTCAATGATACCCAGTTCTTTGAAAATGAGAAATACTTCTTAATATTAAGTTTACTGATACTAGATTCTAGTCCGTTTATAACTTCTCTGACATCGTCTAGTTGTTCAATACCCTTCTTTACCTTATTTCCAAAAATATCCATTTATTGTATCAAGAATTTTAATAAAACTCCATCCATCTATAAATAGCTTCAGTACCATCACACACAAATGACCGCATATAAACTGATCGAAATTCTGAATTCTTTCTGAGTTGTAAAACAGATTGTCAGGACCCAGGTATTTCACTAAAGTTTGTGGTATACTGCCACCGAATGAGTCAAAAACGTATTTTTCATCACCTTTCTTGAAGTAGCATATCCAGTGAGTACCTACATGATCAGATGTATCCAAGTTAACTACCCCTGATTCTACTTCCTTAGGTTCTAACGGTAACTCGTCGGCCATGAATACACCTCTAAAATTTTTGATTTTTAAAGACTTTGCTAACCTCTCGATATCATAGTTGGTCAACGGGTGATCATATTTTTGCACAATTTTTTCGACTTTTTTTCGACTTTTTTCTTTAAAAATTCCCATATCCCGCTTTCTTTTCCATTTCAAGATTATGCCTCTTTTGCTCTGCTAACTCTGCGTCTTCCTTTTGGTTCTTGTGCACAGCACTTGTTATTGCCACAGCACCACCAGCTAAGGAACCAATTGCTCCCAACGCTGCAAGTATCAGTGGTAGAAATCCACCTTCGTGCTTATTCAATCCAGAACCTTCTTTCAATCTCTTAGAGTTTAGGTACTCGAGTATCTTCTTTACAACAGGTATAGAAAATGTTATCAGTAAGCTACCACCTTTTTTAAGTTTATTACCTTTCTGTTTCATTTGAGTCTCTGTAAGATAAGCATCTAGAAAGCCATGATTTTTCAGGTCGTCATTGGACAGTTTTATTTTAATAGATTTCGCTCTCGGATGCCCACTGGAGGGAATGTTGTAGTCAATACTAAATCCTTTCATTTATTATCTCAAATAAATTAAATATTTTAGTGCTACACTCATATTAAATTTTAATGGGTTGCGACCCATTAAAATTACACCTCTTCATTCACATTCACAATACCCATCCATTATCATCTAACCCTAGACCTAACTTCCTTTTCCCAAACATTATTCCAGCTACAGCTGTTGAAGCTAATCTTTCTCCTAGGGAAGCATCTTTACTGAAAATCCTTTCCTTTGCCGCTTTCTGCAGTTCTTTATCAGCTTGATGCCTTTTGCAAGCTTCATCTAGAGGATTTATTCCAGCATCTCCTCTTTCTAATCGTTCTTCTAGTTTGGTACCAGGGCCGCAGTAATTGTATCCAGGTAAATGCATTTCAACAGGAAGATTATTAATTAACGTGTTCACTAAGCCCTTTCCATAACTTTCTGCCTTCCAGAATGTATGAGGAAGATTGTTTAGAAATCTAATTAGGTAAGGTATCCCCTTTGGATTATTTACTATGAAGTCATTAAATTTACTCGTAAGCATCTTGGTTATTCCAACCTTCTCATTGTGGAAGTTATTATTTTCCGCATTCTCTTCACCATGAATAACCATTAGCCTATCAATTAAGTCTCTGACGTCATTCATCCACACGTACTCCACCGGTTTGTCTGTATACCTCTTTCTAAAACCCATACCACCCTTTGTGTTTGGCGAGTTACCACATTCTTTCTTGAGTGACTGCCATATTGGTTTAATGATGTTGTTGTATTTTTCGCTACTGCTTGACTTGGGTTTATTCCCCTTTGGATCATTGTTCTGATATATCGCATTGGTAACCTTCAGCATAGTTGTATAGGTATCAAGATCGTCAGATGTGTACTCTTCAGGTGATACGGTTTTCTGAGTCAGGAGCTTCATAAACCCATTGGTGGCTTTAAAGGAGTTACCCTTCACCATAATATTATCGTTGTTGAATGTTACTTCGGAGTCACCCATGTAATGCCTTCCATTGTCAAAATGGAGACCAAAAATTGTGTCACCTAGAGCGCCTAAGTATTTTGAAACTTTTGGGCCCAGGTAAGTTGTTGAGTAGTCTGAAACAGCCTTCATCTTCTGCCGTTCCTTGTCTTCAATTTGTTCCAACATAGGCTCCAACCTCTTATGTGTCTTTGGTGTGATGGGGTCATCAACAAATAAGCTTCTCTCAAACGATGTTACCTCATGAGTAGATGGTATAGGGAACATATCGTCAAACCCCCCATCGTAAGGTAGTAGCTGCTTTTCAATCTCACGATTTTTTTCTATAGCGTCAATCACTTCTTTCCCTATCGCATCTAATTTGTCAATTACTGGTTGGTCCTCCTTTTCGTATTTTTCGTATTCGGTTATAGGCTTAATTTTCCATTCTTTAAATTGGTCTTTGATTTGTTCAAATTTCTTTCTGTTCTTTTTTGCTTGCTTAACAAGCTTTTCATCATATTTTGCAAACATTTATTTAAGGAAAAATAATAAAATTATTCGTTGGACGTTGACGTTGGGACGTTGGGACGTTGACGTTGGAACGTTGGGACGTTGACGTTGGGACGTTGGGACGTTGACGTTGGAACGTTGGGACGTTGACAATGGGACGTTGACGTTGGTACGTTGGAGATTTTAAGGGTAAAAAACCATTAAAATCAATTTAAAAGAACTCAATATCGTGTATCTTGTTGTCTTTGTTTGTTTCTTTGGTACCATTGTATAACATCTTTAATCCAACCAAAGGATTGCAATCATCCCAGCTTAATAATTTGGTATATCTATCGGGTAATATAATCTTGTATTCACTGTCGAGTTGTAGAAAAATCTTTTGGCCATATTTTGTACTTATATTCTCAGCATTTGTAATGGTATAAGTGTGTCCCTTTTCTAACTCATTCAGCTTTGTAAACGTTTTGTTGGCGCTGTTAAGTTTCAATAGCAGTTGATTTCGTTCCATTTATTTACTGCAATATTTTTTAAAAAAAATTCTCGTTAGGGTTTTAATGTTTCTAGCTGAGTCACAGTATCTTTTAAACTCTTCACTAGTACCGTAAAAGAAGATGACTTCTTGGGACAGTTTATGCCAAATAAAGAAAGATCGAATTTACCTGCTCTTACTAGTACGTTTGAGAATTCATTGTACTCATATAATATACCATCCTTGAAGAAGTACAGCAAATCGTTTCTGTATCTAAAAACAGAATCAAAGGCTGTAGGTACTCCTGGGAAGCTTTTACTGATAACACCATAAGCTTTTGCTTTGAAGCTACATTCATCTATTTCAGCAAAATATATATGGTAATAAAAAATGAAGGTTTTACAAGAGTTGCGTTTACTCCATCTATATCTAAAGCTTGCTCAAATCTTTGTTCTTCAGTACCAAGATGATCTGTATACACCACTTTAGTAGCCCAATCACGAAATCGATAAACTTTTGTTATTGATTAGACTATCAATGATGAGTTGATGGATAACAGAAAAAATGGTTCACTTTTAACTGCAAAAGAAGTCTTGGAAGTTGTATTGATGGTCTTAAAGAATCTTAAAGAAAGGTTTGCTCTTTTCATTTACGCTAGAATGAAGTGACGTGTCTCGCCTCTTGCGACATCTTCACGGCCAAGGCTGCTCCGACTGCGATAGCCAGCTTGGAGGCCAGCGGAGAAGGTCGGTCCGCCGATGTCATGAGTGCCTGCATTAGTCACAACAGCGCTGCTCTAGCGTAATATTTTAACTTAAATGTATATTATTCACTTAAACGTAAATTTTCCGCTAATAAATTGTTGTTTTTGGGTGTTGTTGTGTATGTTACACTACGTAATGTAAGTAAAAATATATGGTAAGTCGGATGAAGCGCAATGCTGAGAGAGAGAGAGGGAGAGAGAGAGTAAGATTAATAGCTTACTCGAATGCATTTGTTTCGCCGGCGCGGTAGCTCAGCGCGTTCGGTCAGGAAGACTGGCCACCTTTCTGAAGAAAAAACTAAGTAAAGTTTTCATCGTGGAATTTTGAGTGACGTCATGAGACGTCCGCAATGATCCGCTCTCCCTCATCTGCTAAGAAGCATGGGACGAGAAGTGGTAACAAAGAGGAAAAAAACCCTGTGGGGCAGAAGAACAAGGACGACGAAGAAATGATACAAACAAAAGACCCCACAGGGTTCCTCGGCGCCGAGGTTTTGCTGTTTTCGATGCATATGGTTTTTTAAATAATAGATATATCTCTACAAGGGAGTGTTTTATAAACAGATTAATATGATAATCTGCACCTTTATGACAAAAATTTTCCATCTCAAAAATTCTAGCTATATGTTTAGCTTTAAAAACAACCTTATCTTCGCTTCTTCCTCCTCTAACATCAATGTTAAGAGGTTTTTTAAACCATGTACATTTAAATAGAATTCGGGATTTTTTTTGGATAATATCCAATTGTACTAACAGAATAATATATATAATAAATAACAATGAATAACACATTAGTGCCTCCTTGTAGCATGACGTTTATTATGACTGGTGGAGATCGTTGCTTTAGAGTACCTATGTATGATATAAATAAGGTGCCAGAAAACCTAAGAGACATCGTTTTTAATTATGTAAGACGCGTTCAGCAATTGCAGTTAACTATACTAGAATTTGTAGAAGACAAAATAGCACTCAGTGAAATAGGTGAAGATATGTTACAACTAGAAAAACAATTTGAAAAGTTGATGGTTGAAATAATACCACAATCTGACTAAATTAGGTGAAGAAATTATTTTTAAGGTCTACGAAACCTTAAAACTATTGGTAACAAGTAGTAAGAAGATTTTTTCGAAATTAAAAAAATGAATTTTTATTTAATTTTTTTAATAAAATAAATCAGTAAATAAATGAATATGCCGGAAGGAAATAAATATAACTATGCAGATAAATACTGCAACAAGTGTGGATGGAAAGTCACTTATAAGAATTGGTCCAGGCACTTGAAATCAAAGGGTCATCTTAAGAATGACCCAAACAATGAAGAGAAGGAGGAGCACAACAAAGATAAAATATACCGCGAAGATCTTAAGATCTTGGCTAAGGATTATAATCTTAGTGGTGTTTCGAAAATGAAGAAATCGCAACTTAAAGAAGCTTTGGAAAAGACTAAGGACATGTTGTACAAGAAGCAGGATTTGGAAAAGCTAAGGGTACCACAGCTTATAGACATCGGTAGAAGTAAAAACATTAAGGTGACTGTTAGGATGAGGAAGGCTGAAATAATCGAATCCATTTTGAAGACGCAAGACATTGTCTTTCGTAATAAGGTAGCTCAAGAGTTAGGTTTCCACGAGGACTTGATAGAACCATCTAAGGAAGAACGCAAGCCACCATACACCATCACAGAGACCAACTCGCGATTCATTAAGAAATTTAACGCGACTGAAGTAGATTACACCATAAAGGTAAGTAAGATAATGGAAGTTGAAAACGCCATCAACGCAATGATTAAACTGGCCAAAGAGAAAGGAAACTACAAAAAAGGAGACAAATTAACAGTATTAGCGAGCAACCCTAATTTCCACCACGATATTTCGACTGTGGTTCAATCTGACGTCAGTGCTAGAACATTCATGAGCCATATAGGCAGAATTCTATCTTCTAACGACAACTTAAATATCACACAAACCAGGTTCAATATTAAGATTCTGAATGTACCTAGAGGTCAGGGGAAAGCACAGAAAATTATAAATCTATCTGAAGATGTGAGAACCAAAAGATGCATCACCCAAATAAAGAACAAAGATAACTTGTGCTGCCCGCGAGCCATCGTAACAGCCCTGACCTACCACACGAATGAAGTTCTCGGTAGGCAACTGAGTCCCATGGATATTAAACAAGTCAGAATGGGTAGACCTATTCAAACTGAGCTAACCCTAGAGCTGAGCAAGAGACTAGGTAACTACAACGAAGAAGGCTTCACACTAGAGGACATAAAGAACGTAGAAGAATTGTTGGGTATTCAGATAAAGGTTGTTTGTGCTGAAAATTTTAATTCGGTTATATACTCGGGCCAGGAGAAGGATAGTAAACTTTATTTATACAAAAACGGGAACCATTTTGATGTTGTAAACAGTATGAAAGCTTTCTTGGGTAGTGTATATTACTGCGATAGGTGCGATGCACCTTACAACAACAAGGATAAGCACAAGTGTAAGAAGAATGTAAAGGTGTGTATTTTGTGTAAGAAACCGGCGCACTCCCCCGAAGGTAACGATAAAGTTTACTGTGAAGATTGTAATAGGTATTGTTACTCTCAGGAATGCTTGAATCATCACTCTGAGGTTTGTAAGGCTGTTTACAAGTGCAGAGGGTGTAACATGATTCTTCAGAGATCTAAGGAACACAAATGTGGATACTCCTTCTGCTTTAACTGCATGGAACCTTGAAAAACAGGCGAACATCAATGCTGCATACAGAAGAAGCAACAGAAAGGAGGAAGGTGTGAAAGTCGGTGTATTTGTAAGGCTACCGATAAGGAGAGTTTTTTGGGACACTTTGTAGCTAAAAGCAAGGATAAACTTGTCAAAAATGCAAAGCTCATTAGGCTTCAGAAGAAACTGGCGAACGGAGACATTTCAGAACAAGAGTATAAAGTACTCTACACTAACACACTGACGGAAATTGTAACGCTATTCAATGGTTGTAGGTATACAGAGAAGTATATTTGGTTCGATTATGAAGCTATGCAAGATACTGGAGTGCACATCCCTAACCTCATAGTTGCACATTACATCGACGGAACCAAATTAAGCTTTAATACGAATGAAGAGTTCTGTAGGTGGCTGATTTCTAAGAACCATCAAGGTTACACCGCCATCGCACACAATGCAAAAGGCTATGACTCACAGTTCATTTTAAAATACTGTATAGAGAACACTTTGAAACCATATACTATATACAACGGAACCAAGTTAATGATGCTTGAGGTAAACAATTTGATTAAGGTTATCGATAGCAACAATTTTGTAGCTTCTCCTTTGAGTGACTTCCCTAAAACATTCGGGTTGAAAGAACTTAAGAAGGGCTACTTCCCACATTTCTTCAACACAAGAGACAATCAGACTTATGTAGGACCTATTCCTGAGACCAAATACTATGGCGTAGACACGATGAAGACAAAAGCTAGAAAAGAGTTTCTTGAGTGGTATCATCAAAAGGTTAAAGAAAACTTCGTGTTTCACTTTGAAAGGGAATTTATGGATTATTGTAACTCTGATGTAGATATTCTACGTAGAGGTTGTTTAGAACTAAGGAAACAATTTTTGGAAATTGCTAACATAGATCCATTTCAGTACATAACTATTGCGAGTGTTTGTATGGGTATTTATAGGTCCAAGTACCTCCAGGAAAATACTATGGCTGTGATAAAAAGTGACAAGAGAGAAATGTATAGTAAAGAGTCGATAACCTGGCTCAGCACATTCGGTGGTGTACAACATGCTTTGAATGGTGGTGAAGTCATGATTCGTGGGACAAAAGTAGATGGATTCAATAAGGACACTAATACAGTATACCAGTTCCACGGTTGCTTTTGGCATGGATGTCCTGATTGTTATCAAGAAGAGACTATTAACAATGTTAACCATGAGACTATGGGAGACTTGTACGAGAAAACAAAGTGAAGAAGTTACCAAATTAGGGAAGCAGGATACAACCTTGTCGAAATATGGGAATGCAAGTGGGCTAAGAGTAAAGGATACAACAATACTACTCCAATCGTTGAACCCTTGAACCCTAGAGATGCTTTCTATGGAGGAAGAACAAATGCAAGCAAGCTTAAAGTGTGTGGTAAAAAGCTGAGATACATAGATGTATGCAGCCTCTACCCTACAGTTCAGTATTTTGATTACTATCCTGTCGGTCACCCTATAAAATTATACAAACCTAAGAGGTACAACAAAAATTGGTACGGTTTGATTAAGTGCAAAGTATTACCACCGCGCAAGCTGTATCATCCTGTTTTGCCTACTAAAAAGGATAAGTTGATATTTGGGTTGTGTGGAAAGTGTATTGAGGAAAAATGTGGTGCTTGTCAGCACACAGACCAAGAAAGGGTGATAATAGGAACGTGGACTACAGATGAAGTGAAGAAAGCTATAGAGAAGTGGTATAAAGTGGTACAAGTATACGAGGTTTGGCATTTTGAAGAAAGAAGTAATGATCTATTTAAAGGATACGTTAAGGACTTTATGAAAATTAAGCTAGAAACGAGTGGGTGGAAAGAAGACTTTGAAACTATTGAAGAGTACACCACAGCGGTTAAGGAACATCTTGATATCGATCTGAATCCCGAAGAAGTGGTTCCGAATCCTGGTAAGCGTGCCGTTTCAAAGATTTGCTTAAACTCATTGTGGGGTAAATTCGGTCAAAGACAGAACTTGACCCAAAGTGAATACGTAGTGGATGTAGAGAGGTGGTACAAAATAATGTTAGATGATAGGGTTGATATAAGCAATATGATTTTTATTAATGATAATATTGTACAAGTCACCTATAAGTACAAAGATAATTTCGTTGAAGACTCCTACTCAACCAATGTGTTTATAGCAGCATTTACAACTTCTAATGCGCGCCTACGGCTTTATGATATGCTACACAGGCTAGGGTCAAATGTGGTCTACTATGATACTGATAGTGTAGTTTATATTGATGATGGTACCAACACTGTTGAAAATGGTTGTATGTTGGGGGAGTGGACTGATGAACTGGGTAAGGATGATCATATCACAGACTGGATTTCTACAGGACCTAAGAGCTACGGGTACGTGACATACAAAGGAAAGGGAACTACGAAGGTGAAAGGCTTCACGTTAAATTATGGAAACTCTAAAGCACTCTACATAAATACCATGAAAAACATTGTGGATAAGGAGATAGATAAGGTGAAATTAAACTACAAAATGATTACGAGAGATACAAAAACCAAAAGATTGATTAATAAGGATGTTAGTAAGGAATTCAAATTTGACTATGATAAGAGAATGATTAAGCCTGAGGCTGGCGGTATTATTGAAACATATCCTTGGGGCTATTGAATAAAAAATAAATTGGAAGACACAAAACCACAATCTTATACAAGATTAAGATAAGTATAATAATTTTTAAGGTAGACACAATCTTAATTAAGATTAAGAAAAATGGTAGACTATAAATAATTTTTAAGGTATACTTAGAGCACACTGTAAAGATAAGTAAAATAATTTTTTTAAGGTTAATAGGACCCTAGAAGGTGTTGTTTAAGTATAGGAATAATTCTTGAAAAAATCTTCGATTACATTTTATGGATAAGATTAGCCACATCTTTTTACACTTTTTATTGAGACTCTTTATTTAAATAGAATGGATGGTTCTCACCACACATTTAATACTTGTTTAAGATGAAGCTTAACCATAATCTTTCTCAACCCTTTTCAATGCGTTTTAATCTTTTTTAAGATTAGTTTGAACCATATTTTACTCATATTTTTCAAGAAAACTTTGTGAATTTTTTATGGTTGATCTTAATGATAACTTTAAATTACGTTTTAAGGTTACTTTGAACCATGAATTGTTTCACAATTCTCCAGAAATTTTTATGGTTAGTTTTCACCTTAAAGAAGATTTACTTTTAGAAACCTCATTGGACAGGGTATGGTTGGTTTTAATCTTAAATAAGATTTAAAAATAAAATGCGTTTAAGGTAAGATTTAAGGTTAAACACGATTATCCAACAGATAAGTAAAATAATTTTTAAGGTTCAATGGGACCTTAAAAGTTAATTAAAGTTATGGTTGAATTTAACCTTAGAAGAGGGGGGTGTTCCCTATACACCCACCTACTACTAGGAACGTAATATTAGACTGGGTGCTAACGGTGAGAGCTATAGTATGGTGACGGAACCTGCTGAAGTGTCTTATATTACAAACAGACAGTTTCTTCGTTTTGATCCAGCTGGAAATGTTCATCCGAAAGAGTTCTGGAACGGTTTTGAAAATGTTTTGCCTAGTTTGTGGAGTGACCGACCGAAGATTGGTTTCGTAACATCAAAGTTTTTGGGTGAGGCTACGATATGGGGAACGACTGCAACGGAACAATATGAGACGTTAGAGCAGATTAAAGAAGCGTTTTTCAAAGAACATTGGGACAAGGAAAAGCAAACAGAATTGCAAAACAGTTTCTGGACTGGGGAAAAGTTCACTCCCAGGAAAGAGAATATAAAAAGATTTGCTTTAAGATGGATGACTAATTTGTCATATTTGACGAACAAATTAGAGCCTGAGCAAATAATTATGGGGTTAGATGGAAAGTTGCCTCTAAGCTGGAGAAATAAAATAGTTCCTGGTCCTAGGGACAATGTTGATAAGTTTATTAGCTATTTGGAAAGAGTGGAGAAGCTAATTCAGGAAGAAGGGCAGACAAATCGTAGTTTTAGGCCTCAGAATATAGTTTACAGAGGTCAAAATGTTAATGTAAGTAGAATGGGTGTGTCACATAATAGCCGAGGAAAGAGAGGAAGAGGTTGGCGCTATGCTTGAGTTCCACGGACAATTGATAATGACCAGGGGCACGCTTACAGATCGCGATGGCCAATTCATGATGACAATGATTTTCAGGAGAGAGATCAGGTGAGGGTACGAGGCAAAAATGAACCAGAATCACAGGGCACGGGGAAGTAGATCCCGTCTGTGAAGCGGCTGGCATTTGCAGAACGGGTAGCAGTAATTTGAATCCGCTGGCCATACCTTTTGTATACAATAAGAATAAAATAACTGAAGTCCAAATTGACAATAGTGGTAAAATTGAAAGTAGTAAAGCGAAGGATGATAGAATAGGCACGCTACAGGTGGCTATGTAGATGGGAGCAGGCAAAAGGAGCACTGTTCTGCAGGTTGTTTGGTAGGAAAAGATGTTGAAAGTGATGTAAAACGTAGCAGTGAGGGAGAAGTGTACAGTAGAGTGAATGAGGAATCTTGCCAGGGAGAAGGACGAGCGATTGCAGGAGCTAGATGAGAAGTGGGTAGAAGAATTATTGATGTCGGTAAATAGGGACTTAGAGGAAGCTATGGAAGCATTTCATGCCGGTGATGACTAGAATGAGGGTCAGCCGAGTACAAATAATGTAGAAGGAGAAGATGAGGTAGAAGAATTAATTGAGAAACTAATTACTGTAGAAAAGAGAGCTGCAGATTTGCAGAAGTGCTTTAACCTATACATAGCGGATAGGCTAAAGAATGTAGGAAGGGAGAGTAGTGAAAGCAATCCTGTAGATATTTGTATAATCTCTGGCAGCAAGGAAGGTTTCAAAAGGCGTAAAATTCTACACGACTTGCTTGAGGAGGATGAAGTCACTGTTAAGAAAGAAAAGAAAGCTCGACCAGTAATCCAATCTTTCAGTGCAAGGGGAAGAAGTACAGAGCCTAGCTGATAGTGGCAGTGATTTGTGTGCTGTTAGTCAGCAGTGATTAGATTCTTTGCCTAATAAAAGAGAGCTAATAATTATCCATGTCATGGGAATCCAGATAATTGTAGCCACAGGAAACGTGAAGAAGCAAGTAAAGTATGAAGTGATGTTGCCTATCAGTATAAATGGTAACCAGTTGTATCATAGATTTCTAGTTATTGAGCGCTAAAGTATAGATGTGTTAGTGGTAATTGATTTCTTAATGAAGTACTGGACTTTGAAAATACAGTTTCGGCCTCAAAGTGAGTGGGAAAAACATTACAGTGCCTTTCTCTGACAAAAGAAAACTTACAAACAGGGAAGGTGAGCAGATTCCGAATAGATATTGTAGTAAGAGAACAGATCTGGAAAGGTATAACGAATATGGGAAATAAGTGGAGGTAGATCATGATGAAATGCTCTTAGTAGAGAATAAAATAGAGGGAAAAGTTAGAAATATTCAAAGTTTAGAAGAAACTCAAAAAGGGGAGCTGAAAATTGAGTACTCAAACATAAAAAGTTATCTCCGATCCGCCAGGTTTGGTAAGTGACTATGAGAGTTACTTGAATGTGAAAGAAGGTGCACAATTTTTTAAGAAACCAATATAAATTGCCGAAAAACATAAAGAATCTGTGAGGGATTTAATTCAGAGCATGCGTAAATGGGAAATAATAGAGAAAGCAGTAAGTGTATTTAACAATCCATTAGTTGTGTTGATCAAGAAATATAAGTCAGTAAGGTCGGTACTAGGTGCGAGTAACATTATTTGCATGAAGATACATGGTGATAATGGAAAATGAATCTATTCCAAAAATTACATGAAATTTACCGGAGGTGACTAATAAAATAAACCGATAGAGATGACAACTAAAATATTATTAATACTAATGCTACCAGGTGTAAAAGGTAAGAGTGAACGGGTGTATATAATGGATTTTGTAAATAGTTATATTAATTTGAATTTAATATCTTATGTGATTTTGAAGTCATGCTCAAGTTTTGAATTTTGTGTATTATTTGCTATTGTAAATCACTTCTTAAAAATTTTTCAAGAAGAAATCACAAAGTTAAGTGTATATAAGGAACCTGGTTACAGCTGTCATAAAGACTTTGTGGTAGTTGTCAAGTTCTGAGAAAAGATGTAGTGGAAAGGGTATAATCAGAATTTAACCTAACTAAGTGATTTCAGCATATGCCTTCAACAGCAACGCATTATTTTGCGGAAGTAGTTAAACATTTTAAAAGACAATGCAAACTTTCTTGCGAAAAATGTTATTCTAATGGACACGAATCATTATATGTAAAGTCACAATTAGTGGAATGTTTAGTTTTGAAGAAATAAATTGATTAGTTCAGTTGTGAAGTTTTGTAAAAATATCCTAAAAAATCAAAAAGTTTTGTAAAATATTTGTCTTAGTTAGGATAGTATGCCAAGTCCGAAGTAAGAATTCTGTAATTTAGATTATTAATTTCAGATTTCACATTTGTTTTGAGAGTAAAGAGACAGTCGAGATGTAGTAAAATTACAAAAAGTTGTTTACAACAATTTTAAAAATTACAGGGTGTGTGAGGCGTATCGACTTTGCATCGCTCCTCTCACTAGTTAGGACAATATCGTTATAGGCATGAGTCATCGTCACCAGCTGACATGGACCTGAGTCCCAGAGTTGCACGTAATTGTACTAGCAGGCGGCAGAGGTCAGAAGTTGACTGACAGTGCTAGCAGTCGTAGTCAAAACAATGTTGTAAAGTTATGTTTGATTAATGTTTAGTGTATTTGCATAATTATAATTGTTTTATATGTGTAGGAATTGGCAGTGTGAGTGTTGTATGAGTAAAGAAGAACAGAAGTAAATGAAAATTGTTTTGTTTATTGATGAAGTACCAGTTAAACTATACAGGGGATTTACTATAATTAGAGTGCAGTCAGTTTATGGTACTAACAAATTGTGTGTAGAAAACAAATTAATCGGTTATTTAGGAGGGGTAATTTTATGTTTGATACTTTTCTAAATTTATTTACTTAGCAATTGACATGAAAAGAAATGTTTTACTATGATTGGCAATTGAAGTAAAGAGCGGGTTAGCGCGGGATAATACTGCAACCTGGTTTGCTGTTTTTGATATCAGCAAATCAGATAAACGCAGGCTCGCGCCAATCTATGCTGGGAACAAAGCCTTTGGTGTGATCAATTAAAGTCGGGGCTGAGGGTTCGAACTAGTAACATCTCATTGAAAGCAGCTCCGACGAAAGTACTATAAAAACGCGGAAAAATGCTAATTACGAGTTCGCGAAGTAGTACTAAGTGTATTTAAGTGAACGGTATAGTGAACGTCGTGTGGAATTTCGGAAAGAATATCAAAGTTATTGCTTTTGACTGTTAGTTAAAACCGCGTGACGTGTTGTGCGATCTAAGACTGGAACAGGTATTACGTGTAGAGCAGAGTGCAAAACATCTGAGCGAGCATTTTCATAACTAAACGATCTAGTGAACTGTGTTAACTGCGGTAACGGGTGTAAATACCACAAACTGGCTACATGTGTGATTGAGCTGTGCGTGGGAACTTTACATTGTGTAGACACTTAGTACGGACTTGGCAGTATTAACTGTGATCTTTATCGTAAAAATACACCTGAAAATTTATATTAACTGTGATCTTTATCGTAAAAATACACCTGTAAATTTATATTAACTGTGATCTTTATCGTAAAAATATAACTGCAAATTTACATTGGGAAGGTAAAACTTTTATTTCAGTAGCTAGCCACATGCCGTTTACCGGACAATACTATGTATATTGCGACCTGTAGTAGACAGTAGTGGTCTAGTATTTTCTACTACAGCTTTTAGCTAGACAAATTAACATTGCTCGACATTGGCAGGGCGGTAAAAAAAAGTTGCGTGCCGCGCCGTAACACCATCCGCCTAGATTAGCAGTACCCTAGGAACCATTCACTACGTAGCTCTCTGGAAAGAACACGACATGCAACAGAAATATTCCATGGGCTTCAGAAGACGGAACAGCATTCCTGGCCCTCAAGAAATATCTTTCATGGGTAATACTGCTAGTGCTAGTACATTCAAAACTTTTCTGTCCTGTAGTCATTATTTTAGATACAAGCCAGACAGCAGCATGGGTAGCCTTGCATCAGACATTAGTTGGACAAGCTGCTACAACAGAAATGGAGAGGCTTCGTCTGTGAACTGCTTGCAATGTGCCTGGCAGTCCGACATTTTCCCACAGCCATACAAGGGAGACAGTTTACAGTCTCCACAGACCACAATTCCTTGGTTGCTCTTTTGCAATGAAGTTCTGAACTTAACTCGACGCGTCAGGCATGTAGAATATGTAATTCAATTCACAGCAGACGTGCGGCATCTAGCAGGAAAAACAAACGTAGTCGCAGACTGTCTGTCTACGAACTGTTCATCAAGGCGAGTTAGCAGCGGGGTAGCATGGCAATCCCTACTTCGCAGTTTTCTCCAGAAAGGATGCACAGGATTACGACTCAACGAGTACCATACCCAGAGGTTTTAGAAGGAATTTGTATGAAATAGCAAGAGCAGCCCTATCTTCGAGAACGATATCGCCGGGGAAGTTTACTAAATGCTGCTCAATGTAACACGCCCTGGCGTGTAGCGTAGAGATAACATGGACATCACCATATGTTTGTGGCCCAGGTTGCAAAGAGATCGTTGGGCGTTGGCACGCACATGTTTAAGATGTCACTGAAACAAGATAGGAAGACATGTTTTCGCACCGAGTGCTTAATTTGCTACATGTTCAAGCAGATTTTCGCATCTCCACGTGGACATCATCGCTCTATTAAGACTTCTATTACACTACTGACCACTAAAATTGCTACACCAAGAAGAAGTGCAGATGATAAACTGGTATTCATTGGTCAAATATATTATACTAGAACTGAGGTGTGATTAGATTTTCACGCGATTTTGGGTGCATAGATCCTGAGAAATCAGTACCCCAAACAGCCACCTCTGGCCGTAATAACGGCCTCGATACGCCTGAGCGTTGAGTCACACGGAGCTTGGATGGCGTGTACAGGTACAGCTGACCATGCAGCCTCAACACCATACCACAGTTCATCGTATTGTGACGAGCCGGTTTCTAGGCCACCATTGACCAGACATTATTAGTTCGTGAGAGATCTGGAGAATGTGGTGGCCAGGGCAGCAGTCGAACATTTTCTGTATCCAGAGAGGACCGTACAGGACCTGCAACATGCGGTCGTGCATTATCCTGCTGAAACATAAGGTTTCTCATGGACCTAATGAAGGGTAGAGCCACGGTACCTAACACATCTGAAACGTAACATCCACTGTTCAAAGTGCCGTCAATGCAAACAAGAGGTCACCGAGAAGTGTAACCAATGGCACCCCATACCATCACGCCGGGTGATACTCCAATATGGCGATGACGAATACACGCTTCCAATGTGCGTTCACCACAATGTCGCCAAACACGGTTGCGACCATAATGATGCTGTAAACACAACCTGGATTCATCCGAAATAATTACATTTTACCTTTCGTGCACCCAGGTCAGTCGTTGAGTACACCATCGCAGGCGCTCCTGTCTGTGATACAGCATCAAGAGTAACCGCAGCCACAGTCTCCGAGCTGATAGTCCATCCTGTTGCAAACGTTGTCGAACTGTTCGTGTAGATGGTTTGTAACGTTCCCTTGCAGCACACACAATTAATAAAATGAAATGACATTTAATTGTACTATGTACGCCGATATAAAGCAGTTCGTATGTACTGTAATTGATTAACAAAAAATGTTATTTAATTTTTTGTAAAGGACGTTGGTTATTATTGTAATATTTTCTGTAATAATATTCTCGATGTATTTACGATAATGTAATTACGAAATATGCTAATATCTGCGATGAAAAAATGTAAAATATACCCACAGATGAAAATAATGTTGTAAGATTACAAAGACATATTCAAAATCAGCAGTACTATAAAAAACGCTACATAATGTGTATTCTTTGTCGTCTTCCTCGAGAGCTGAGAGAGAGAGGAACCTGCGACGTAGCATTATATGAATGAGTAGACTTCGTTTGTCTGTAACTATCTTTAGCCGCCATTAGAGGAGAAATTGTACAGGTGTGTTATTTCAATTATTCTTATGGTCTAAATTCATTATAATTTACCAAAATTGTGTATTACTAATGTAAATTAGCTTGCCCATGTCATCTATAATTTTTCTTTAAAGAATTTTCAGCACTTTTAGCGATTATCGTTGGTGTTGCTGAGCTGTGCCGTGACCGAACGATTTGCAGCGGCGGCACATTTAAAAAATTGTTCCGCTATAAAATTAACCAAATCCGTAAATCGGGAGCACGTAAAATTAGCAGTGAATTACGAAATATTATTCTTTTACAGCGATCCTGAGGCTGCCTGAATTTATTACTGGTTTTACATTTGTGCATTCATAGGCGGATAATTAACGTTGAAGTTGTTGATCTGTTGGTTCTTTCCATTTCTAAAGCAAGTAACTTAAACGTATAGTGAAGTGTGTTTTGTCAATGATAATTAAACGTTCAGGTTGGCTTGGCAATATTTAACCATTTTATGGTAACAGAGACAGTCTTGTGTTCCATAGCTAACGCCGGGAAAGAATTCAGTAAATATTTTAAAAAACCACTGCAACTAGAAAATATGTGCCAAGGCCGAAATACGTAGTAAATGTAATTTAAATAATTTTGAAAGTCATAAATGTTATTAATCAGTTAGTTTGAATTTATCAGCATGAGAGGGTTGCTAAGATTCACGTAATTTTAAATGTGCTTAATTCTGTCTAAATGATTTTTTATTACCGCACATAAATAAGGGGTTCTACAACAAAGTTCGTACTGAAAGAGTAAATAACATAAATATTTAAAGACATTTCTCCTCATTTTTCATCCATTCATTCACTTTTTACATAATGAATATTCTTAATTTTTTTTTCCTCGTGAAACTGGCGCCCAACGTAGGGCCCGAATAAGCAGTGGCCACAAAATACCCATGAGATAATTAGGGAATTATTGTAGCCGAACTTTGTTGGAGAACAAATAATAATTTTTTCATGTATTGTATGTATTGCCTAACCAATATTGTGAGGTAATACCTGTATATGATTTTTTTGCATGAGAACACTATATACCCAGAGGCAAGCTGAAGAATAGTGCTCATTATATCAAAAAATTAATTACCTACCACAATACCAGGGGCAGCTGCACCCACGATAGGTCACCAAAACGTAAAGCTACAGTATAGTTGTCCTGTGGGTGGTAAATTAGCCTCAGTGCGGTTTTCTCGGATCATTAGTGGTGTGCTTGTTGTTAGTGTTATTTTTTTAAATAACAGGACATTTGAGTAGCTAGTCATCGTAGTATATAAGAAGTGTGTTTCAACAAATGACCATTTCTTGTGTGATAACGTCAGTGAAACCTGAGTGTTAGGATATTTAGTTCAGATTTTGTTTCCTTTGTTGACTATGGTTAGATTGCGTAGTCAGAAAAATATAAACATGGATAATGAACAACAGTTAGCAAGCAGTGATACCGAGTTAGAAAGTGGGGCACAAGGTAATGTTAGTGGCGTAGTTCAGGAAGTACAATGTGAGAATCTGGGAACAGAAGGGCAAAAAATGTTGCCACTACGAGCCAGTGAGTCAGTTGAAAGTAGGAACACTGTGCCACCCACACGCACTAGACACGGACCAGAGAGTGGGAGGTGTCAGAAATGCAATCATTAAGAGTTATGTTCGAGCGCATGCTCAATTTCCAAGCATGAATTTCCATGCATGAACAAGCAGAGCAAGTCAAGCAATAGAGCAAAAAATATCCGAACAGGCGGACAAAATTGAAAAGGAATTTACGAACTGGTTAGAGGCAAAAAAACCGACCTTAATCAAACAATAGACGAGAAGGTGCACGCCGCGATTGAGGCCGAAGACTTGGGCTCGAGTGCGTATGTGCAGGACCTAAAAAGGGCGGTACAGACTGACATTCCGCGGTGGCAGCGGAATATCAACCGTCGTCTTGCGGAGCTGGAAAACAATTTGTTGCACGGTGACTCACAGGCGTGTGTGACGCCAGCCAGGTCCAACAATGATAGGGATATAAATATAGCGGTAAAAAATTGTGACTGCTAGACAGAACCGGCAACCAATAATGTTAGCGAAACAAACAAATGTCACTCCAAAATAGTGATTGAAGAAAGCCTGAATTAAAACCGACAGTTTCAGATCTTTACAACGGAGAAGAAATCTGTTCACCTTGTGGTATTTATCAAGGGATTTAGAAACATTTTGCCTAGTGTTTGGAGTCATACACAGAAAATACAGTTCGTTATGTCTTACATACAAGGAGATGCTGCATTATGGGCAACCGAAGCAGCTGACAGTTGCGACACATATGAGCAATTTGAAAAGGCATTCGTGGCCAAATATTGGTCAACATGTATTCAGGAGAGCTTACGGAAAGAGGTAAATAATCCAGAGCCGTATTCTCCACGATTAGGCAATTTGCGAAAATATTTTGAGAAATACTTTAATAAGACCCGTTACTGGGACGACCAGATTTCATCCCGGAATTTGATCAGACTTTTGAAATCACACTTGCCGATACACGTGAAGGAAAACTTATACACGTACCGGAGAACGACATGGAACATTTCTTGTCTGTTTTGAACTCAATTGGCCTGATTCAGGAGGATGTTGAGGCAGCCTCTGAACAGGCTAGAAGTAACGGAAACGGTTACAGAAATGGTCGAAATAACACGCCTCCACCAAATAACGGAAACGGCGGAGGTAACAATAGGAGACAAGATTATGTACAAAACGGGAATAGAGGTGGAGACCGGAACGGCAATAGTCCGCCGGTGAACAATGACCGGAAAAGGAGGTTCGATGACCGATATGAAACAGGCCCACCAAGCAATAGTAGACGGAAAAATGCCAGGGAGCCGTGGAACACCAATACCTGTAACGATGCAAACCGAACTTGGCCACAGAACCAGAGGCCCAGTCCGGACCGGCAAAACAGTGAAAGATATGACAATAACCAACCGCCACCACAAAATGGGCCAATTGCACAACCGTGGCGGCCAACGCAACACAACTTACACATAGTTGAGGTCAGCGGCACAGAGCAGCCACACCCATCCACCAGTAATAATCCAACAAACTAGATTCAGCCGAGATACGCTCTCCATCGTCGGCTGAGGGTTGGAGCGAGAGCAGCCCGTCTCAAAACAAAACATAGGAATCCTGTATCCTCAGGTATAATGACGGGGCGTAGATGGGACATGAATTAATAACTGAACCACCCACGTGCATAAAGGAGCACAAAGACGAACTACAAGCGATAATAGAGATCAAAATTAACAATATTGATGTGCAAGCAATAGTAGATACAGGTGCTACTGTCAGTGTCATAAGTATGGACTTATTCAGAGTACTGGGGAAAGAAAAGCGTATGCTGACTTTCCCTGTGAACAATTGCAAAGTCACTGGAGCCATCAGTGCACAGCGACAAATAATTAAACTCCAAGTACGGGTAGAAATGTATATAGGGTGAGAAGCCATAGCGTGCTCGTTCCTGGTAGTAAGGGGTTTAAAGGTAGCGTACATTTTGGGGGTAGATTTTGTGAGAGAAAGGGACGCAGTAATCGACCTTCCTCGGGGAAAATTAAGTTTGATGAAAACGGGTAGGAGGATAGAACTGTCCATGCTCAGATCTGAAGAGGTACCTGTGCGTAATTGTATTAACATAAAATGTAGGAATCAGTGGATACTACATTTAGACAATCATTCTCTAGGAAAAAAATCTGTATTATCCTAACGTACAAGGTGATCAATTAAAAGCAAATGTGAACGCACTTGTGAACAAAGTATCACAGTCCGAAAATTTGAACTCAATGCAACAGCAGGATTTGGTACAGTTATTATCTAACTACGCAGATGTTTTTTCAGGACGACCAGGAATTGTTAAGGGATATCAAAACAATATCGAGGTGAAGCCTCACAAAACCTACTGTCGAGCCTGATACGCCACTCCTTGGTCCAAGAAGCAAATAGTAGCTATTTCTTAGCAGATCCCTAATCAGGGAGAATACGAGGATTGTATCCGCATAAGAATGTGAAAATATTCCTACAGTAAATGACTAGTAGTCCTGTGTGTTATGTGTAAAAAGGTACACCATTCTTTTGCAATTGAATGAACATTATGATATGATCTGTAGAGATAATGTACTAGTGTAGAAGTATTTAGCTATAAGAATATGATTGACTTTCTCTTTTGTTTATGATTTTTTGTGTTATGTCTTCTTTTTAATTAGTGTTAGCTTAAACATGCTCTAAATGTCTGCACAGATAACCTGATTAGTGCAATTATTTGTAGTGTTAAATTGTGACAGAGATCAGTCAGGAAGAACATTTTAGTAGTGATTAGTTTGTGTACTGCATAATATTCTATATGTGTGTCAAACTTGAAATATCTCTTGGTGCAGTCTTTTCTATTACATGTATATATACATTATATGTGTGTAGCTGTCAGACTGACATATTTATAATATGAGACCCTGCGAACTTTATTTTCAAACCAGTATTATCAAAGAGAGTAATGCACCCAGTAGTGACCCGAGGGCACCATGGGAAGCAAACTTATTGAAAATTTAAGTAACGCAAAGTTAGGTACAAGGAAGCTTTAATTGAAGCATGTGCAGATCCAATCAGTAAAAAGAGCTAGCCTGATACAGTCCAAGTCAATTGTAGCCAACAGAGACTACACTGCAGTTACGTAGGACCTTGCAAGTAAAGTGAGACGTAGTTTCAAAGGAGTTATTGAACAATATGCCAGAATCCGGCTGGAATGTACAAATAAAATCTACTCGAACATAAATACAGATGATTTTTGGGCAAACTAATAGGAAATTTTAATATTTATTACGATGTACACAATTATCACACACCTTGGTAAAGAGCGAACAAAGAAGTTACGAATGTGCCGTTACAAAAAATTGTACAACGGACATTGTAACTCAAAAAACTTAAACAAAAGTGCAGTATTGTGTGGCAGAGACAGACAATGACTGTAAAACTGCAGCAATACTCACGAGGTTGTTTCGAACAAGCAATAAGAAACTGCATCATCGCCGTGTGTGCAAATGGACAAGGAACTAACACAGCACGCACAGTGAGCCGATAATAGACGGTGGACCAAGCTAGTGTCAAACTATAACTTGTACTGTGCGTGTGTACAAAAAAAAGAAAAATTCCTTGTGTGTCAAGGGACATCCGGAAAGCGCATTGACTACAGAGATACATTTTGTTCTAAGGTGAAAACTTGCGTGTGACTAATTAAAAGTCATGACATGGTGAAAAAATATTGTGTGCCCATAAAACGCGTTACTGTGACAACGAAACATTGTGCAAAGCAGACTAGTGAAGGCCTACTGAATAATAACTGCCAATAACTGTGTGCGTTCTTCCCACAGCAGGAAAAATGCCCATAAGGATAGTACACTGTTTGTGAACTTGTTGCATGTTTGCTGGAGCACTGCAAGAAGATGTCATACGGGCGAGCTGATATACAACGCGCATCAGGCTACTTCAGCCATGCAGCGGCCGCAGCAACCCGTAGCAGACCAGACAGCCACACGCATTTCCGCGCCGTAGCTCTCAACACCGGGGGCGGTAACCTACACGGAGCAGACGCGCCGCGCCGGGCGCCGCTCAACAATCACTCCGCACCGCTCACCAACAACAGCATTGTTGACATATTCCAAAATATTTACACAAACTGCATAACATGTCAATGAAATCGATTTTTGACCAACAACGAGCACTTACTATGAATACCCGTAAATTGACGAGAGAAAATGAACACTAACAAGTGTAGGAGATGGATTTGTAACACGTAGGTAGTGAGAACATTATGAAAGTGACGTTGTACTAAACGATTTCAAAAAACTAAGTGATATATACTAGGACAAGTGACCTTGCAGTATGTCGCAAAAATGATAATTTCGAGTTGTTAAACACACACATCAAACTTTCGTTGAAATGTATGTGACTGTGATGTTATGTAACCGTTGATGAGAAACTGCTAAATCATTTCAAAACAATTACTATTATAGAGACAAGATTAATCATGAACCAACTGGGATGGCTGGGCTCGGGCACAGTTTTCCCCAGGTTTCCTGTCTGCCTTCGCCCAAATGGGGGAGCCATGAACATATATAACCCTGGGACTAATTAAAAGAGCCGTTCCATAAAAGAAAAACAGACTTCTAAAGAACGTTACTGGCACCATTGTGTCAAAGTATAGAAACTCTTTGCCAAATGCTGCCAGGGGGCAATGTAACGTTCCCTGGCAGCACATACACTATTAATAAAATGAAATGACAGTTAATTGTACTATGTACGCCCATATGAAGCAGTTCGTATATACTGTAATTCATTAACAAAAAATGTTATTTAACTTCGGGAAAAGGCCGTTGGTTATTATTGTAATATTTTCTCTAATAATATTTTCGATGTATTTACGATTGTAATAAATATTTCTATACTCATAATGTAATTACGAAATATGCTAATATCTGCGATGAAAAAATGTAAAATATACCCACAGATGAAAATAATGTTGTAAGATTACAAAGACATATTCAAAATCAGCAGTACTATAAAAACGCTACATAATGTGTATTCTTTGTCGTCTTCCTCGAGAGCTGAGAGAGAGAGGAACCTATGACGTAGCATTATAGGAATGAGTAGACTTCGTTTGTCTGTAACTATCTTTAGCCGCCATTAGAGGAGAAATTGTACAGGTGTGTTATTTCAATTATTGTTATGGTCTAAATACATTATAATTTACCAAAATTGTGTATTACTGATGTAAATTAGCTTGCCCATGTCATCTATAATATTTCTTTAAAGAATTTTCAGCACTTTAAGCGATTATCGTTGGTGTTGCTGGGCTGTGCCGCGACCGAACGATTTGCAGCGGCGGCACATTTAAAAAATAGTTCCGCTATTAAATTAACCAAACCCGTAAATCGGGAGCAGGTAAAATTAGCAGTGAATTACGAAATATTTTTCTTTTATAGCGATCCTGAGGCTGCCTGAATTTATTACTGGTTTTACATTTGTGCATTCATAGGCGGATAATTAACGTTGAAGTTGTTAATCTGTTGGTTCTTTCTATTTCTAAAGCAAATAACTTAAACGTATAGTGAAGTGTGTTTTGTCAATGATAATTAAACGTTCAGGTTGGCTTGGCAATATTTAACTATTTTATGGTAACAGAGACAGTCTTGTGTTCCATAGCTAACGCCGGAAAGAATTCAGTAAATATTTTAAAAAACCACTGCAACTAGAAAATATGTGCCAAGGCCGAAATACGTAGTAAATGTAATTTAAATAATTTTGAAACTCATAAATGTTATTAATCAGTTAGTTTGAATTTATCGGCATGAAAGGGTTGCTAAGGTTCACGTAATTTTAAATGTGCTTAATTCTGTCTAAATTAATTTTTATTACCGCACGTAAATAAGGGATTCTACAACAAAGTTCATACTGAAAGAGTAAATAACATAAATATTTAAAGACATTTCTCCTCATTTTTTCATCCATTCATTCACTTTTTACATAATAAATATTTCTAATTTTTTTCTCGTGAAAGGTTGTTATCTTGTAAACGTCCCCATCTGTTGACTCAGGGATCGAGACGTGGCTGCACGATCCGTTACAGCCATGCGGATAAGATGTCAGTCATCTCCACTGCTACTGATACGAGCCCGTTGGGATCCATCACGGCGTTCCGTATTACACTCCTGAACCCACCGATTGCATATTCTGCTAACAGTCTTTGGATCTCGACCAACGCGAGCAGCAATCTCGCGATACGATAAACTGCAATCGCGATAGGCTACAATCCGACCTTTCTCAAAGTCGGAAACGTGATGGTACGCATTTCTCCTCCTTACACGAGGCATCACAACAACGTTTCACCTGGCAACGTCGGTCAACTACTGTTTGTGTATAAGAAAACGGTTGGATACGTTCCTCATGTCAGCACGTTGTAGGTGTCGCCACCGGCGCCAACCTTGTGTGAATCCTCTGAAAAGCTAATCATTTGCATATCACTGCACCTTCTTCCTGTCGGTTACATTTCGCGTCTGTAGCACGTCATCTTCGTGGTGTAGCAATTTTAATGTCCAGTAGTGTATCCAACGGTTATTGTTAAACATCATCGATCGTGTTACAAGGTCACCGAAAGTCGCAGTGTTTACAAATATATAGGTAGAGTCGGTGGCAAAAAAACTGGTACACACATCGCCTTTCAGGCTCAGCATTTTTTTTTTAATTATTGAGTCATCACTCTTCCGCCTGTTTTGAAGCCTCCCGCCACGAAATCCTCTCCTGTGCAAACCTCTTCAACTCATATGCAACCTGTATCCCCAATTATTTGCCGCATGAATTCCAATCGCTATCCTTTTCTACAGTTTTCGCCCTCTGCAGCTCCCTCTAGTACCATGGTAGTCATTCCTTGATGTCTCAACAGATGTCCTGTCATCCAGTTTCTTCTCCTTGTCAGTATTTTCCATATAGCTCTTCCCTCTCCGATTCTCGACAGAATCTCCCCATTCCTTACCTTATCAGTCCACCTAATTTTCACCATTCCTCTGTAGCACCATGTCTCAAATGATTCGATCCTCTTCTCTTCCAGTTTTCCCACAATCCATGTTTCACTACCATGCAATACTGTTCTCCAACCCTACATTCACACAAACATCTTCCTCAAAATAAGCCTATGTTTGATACCAGCAGACTTCTCTTGGCCAGGAATGCCATTTTTGCCAGTGATATTCTGTTTTTGATATCCTCCTTGCTCCGTCCACCATTGGATATTTTACTGTCTAGATAGCAGAATTCCTTAATATCATCTACTTCGTGACCAAAAATCCTGATATTATGCTGGTCGCGGTTCAGATTTATGTTACTTCTAATTACTTTCTAATTTTTGCGATTTACTCTCAATCCATATTCTATGCCCATTAGGCTGGTAATTCCATTCAGGAGATCATGTAATTCTTCTTCATTTTCACTCACGATAGGAACGTCATCAGGGAATCGAATCAGTGATATCCTTTCACCTTGAATTTTATTTCCACTCCTGAATATATTTTTAATTCCTTCATTGCGTTTTGGACGTACAAATTGAACAGTAGGGGTGAAAGGGTATATCCCAGTCTAACCCTTTTGGATCTGAGCATTGCGTTCTTAGTCCTCCACTATTATTATTCCAGATTGGTTCTTCTACATACTGTATATTTCCTTTGTCTCCCTATTTGCTTACCCCTATTTTTCTCAGAATTTCGAACATCTGGCACCAATTTACATAGTCAAACATGTTTTCCAGGTCGACAAATGATATGAATGTCTCTTGATTTTTCTTTTGTCTTGTGTCCATTATCAACCGCAACGTCAGAATGGCCTCTGTGATGCCTTTACCTTTCCTCAAGTCATCATCTAACACATCCTCAATTATCTTTTCCATTCTTCTGTAACTATTCATGTAAGCAACTTGGATACATGAGGTGTTAAGCTGGTTGTGCGATAATTGTCGCACAAGTGAGTTCGGCTTCTCACATGACATTAACACAGAACGCGAAAAACGCGAGCTTATGTTATTGTGTGGCTGCAACGATCTGCCATTCCATCAATAATAGCATGGTGGAACGTTTCCATCGCACACTCAACATGTCGCTAATGTGAATTGGAAGGATTCCAGTCCACTAACTTCACTAACGCAGTCAACTTTAGGTGTATTACACGATGCTCTGGTACCGGATAAGGAACGTTCGTCGTAATAAAATGAAGTCAGCCTTTTACGGGACGATCCTGTTTTAATCCACGCGTTCATAGTGAAATAAAGTGCAACAAGCCACCACAATAAACACGCATGCACACACTATACGAAGAAACAAACAAAGTACGCTCTCACAGTCATGAGACACATTTTAGCAAGTGGAAGGGAAAGCGGTGTTGTATTATCGTAATTACCGATGATACGTGCGCCTACGCTGTTCAGATTGTAAAACTTTTCCCTTGAAATCAGATTTTATATTTTAAGTCTGTAAGGTATTTTACTCAATTATTTTAAAAATCTTCCGGCGACCAACTTGAACAGGTCTCGCGACCACCAGTGGGTGTTGACCCACAGTTTGTGAAGCACTGATGAAACATTGTCAATATCAAATGCCTGACGCACCTTACATATACTGCTTACGTGGCAGACTTCCGTGATGTGTTGTACACCAATCAGTGACCAAAGACTACTTAAAGGCATATAGACAGACATAATAAATTATTTTACACAATTCACCAACGGCAACGTATGAAATAAGTACAAATTTCTCAAAATATTAAAAAAATTAACGAATTACTGGTGAGCCAGACTTAACGAATGCTCAGTATCGTATGACATCAGAGTTCAAATGGCCGGTACAAACACGTATAAGCTAAATTATTGAAACTTTTTACAGAACATAAATCCATAGAAATGTAATTTTGACTCTTACAATTTCTATGTTACCGCTTTCTTTCCTTTATAAAGCATTTGCAGGCTGTTGATCCCCAGAAAGCTACATCCAGATCTTCATGGATATTCTGCAAATCAGATCTAAGTGCCCGGCAGAGGTTTCATCGAATCAACTTCACAGTAATTCTCTATTATTCCACTCTCGAACAGCGCGCGAAAAGAATCGAACAACTGTATCTTTCCATGCGAGCTTTAATTTCCCTTATATCATTAGGATGATCGTTTCTGTTTATGTAGATCGGCGTCAACAAAATGTTTTCGTATTCGGAGGAGGAAAATTAATGTTCTCGTGTGGTCTTCAGTAAGAAGATTGGTGTGGCGCTGCTATCCATTTACAAATTTATTCGTGAAGAACTTGTGTCTAAACAAATGCCTTATGTATACACGCACTCAATGATATTTTCAAAGGTAAATGAGGAATTGAAAGATTTTCGACAAGAGTGTGAGAATAGCACCAAGGTATCAACAGATCAACGTACCGTAAAAGATTTACTTGAAGTGGAAAACTTCATTTTGTCAGCAGTCTTTGTGTCTCACACAGAGCTTGGAATATTTAGACTAAACCGGACGTTAATGGCTACGTCACAAACGTAAGCAAGGGAGGACTGAGGCACCAATGAGGGTTTAGCGACACACATCATGTGTTTTTCTAGTAGCTTACATGGAATACGTCTGTGCGTCTTGTGTGTGTGTGTGGTTGGGGACGAGGGGTAGGTTCTGGAGTAAAGTCGGAGTAGGGCGGAGCATAAATCCGTTTTTATATACAATTGTGTTGATTTTAACGGAGTTAATTCCGCACAGACTCGTGCTAGAATGAGAACGATATACAACTGTTACGATAAACAAATGGAAGTATTAACTTACATGAAATCGTACAGGCTGGTACAGTAGAACGACGTTGCTTAGCGTGTTTAAAAATTTAACTGCTGCATCATTTTACAATTTAGCATGGCACAGAGATAAATGAAGCACTACACATGCGAACGATTACCTTGTTTGCAGACATGTAGTAACAACTGACGCGCTCTGTTTTTCAGCTTTTACACTGAGCAGTGTCAGAGCCCGTCAGTCAGTACTTGTAAATCCGTCACTGTACTGTTGTTACAGCAAAGTACACAATTTTTCATCTGACAGGAAAATTACTGTGGGTCGTAACACGAAATATAGGATCACATTACATTTGGCTGGAATGAATAGTGTCTGTAGGAATTTTTTCCCGTGACATACCGGTAACAATACGTAGCAGCCCTGCGGCTGTTTCACTGTACCTCCTTTTAACACCATTAGAACACTTATCATTAATTGTTACGTATTATCAGATGTAGTATGAACACATAAGATTAGCGAAAAATGATCTGTTTCATAAAAATTGACATTTTCTTCCGGAATGAGCTTTCAACATTACTACTACTTTTTTTTCAATGCTGGTGTCTTCGCCAATACAGTGACGTTAGGGACACAAGAAGCAGCAAATAAAACTACGTGGTAGCTGATATTTCTTGAAGTCTGGATAGTGTTACTACCATTTCTGAGGCGGAAAATAGTCATTAATATGTTAATTGTGCTTACTCGCTTGCTTCGAGCCAAACTGTGGGAAAGGTTTCTTTGCGTTGATTGTTGTCTGATTTCTTTCCTGTAAGCAGCTGATGTAACTATTGTAGAGCGCACTGAAAAGCATATTTACAAAAGACAGCTCGAATGAAACAAATGAGTTTGCGACTGTGATTTTCAAACTGTAGATAACTCATAATTTAATAATCTTCGCATTACTGCAGGAAAACACTGTACCTCCAAGTAAACGTAAAAATGGCGGCCAAACTGAAGACGATCTCAGAACACAACTGGTCATCAGAAACATATATGTTGGCCGGCCGCTGTGGCCTAGCGATTCTAGGCGCTTCAGTTCGAAACCGCGCTGCTGCTCCGGTCATAAGTTCGAATCCTGTGCCTCGGCCATGGATGTGTGTGGTGCCCTTAGGTTACTTAGGTTTGAATAGTTCTAAGTCAGGGGACTGAAGACCTCAGATGTTAACTCCCATAGTGCTTACAGCCATTTGAACCAAACATGAATGTTGTGATCCAAAGGTGATACCTTTCTTGGAATCTGAAGTGGTCATGTTTCTTCAATTAAGCTAAACTGTAAAGGTTGCGAAGCTGCTGCGATGGCTCTGACAGTGTACAGGACTAATCGTGTTCACGGTGGAGTTGAAAAAAAACGTTCACTGTGGAAATAGAATGCTGACAAATCTGAAGGCTCAGCTAACAGTGACGGTATGTAGTGGTAGGAAGAACAGTCTACGACTACAATGAAACATGGTTGCCTCTGGCACATAGCAAGGGTACAGCTGGAACGAAATTGCTGTAGGTGGGGATGGGTAAGGTATCGAACTGTATGGGAGGAAGTAGGTGTAGAGGTCCATCGGAGAATTAGAAGTGGTTATGTGTGAGATATTTATGTTGGGATTGGGTTTTTCTTCATTGAGCTCGCATGCTGTCGGACAAGGAATGTCTGGTCGATGATTACGAACATATGAATTGCGTTAGAGAAAGGAATGCATACTATGGGTACTCATATAAGTCGATCGCACGTTGCAATAAAAATCAGTCACATTTGAGAAGAGGTCGTAGAGCAAGAAAGAAAAATCTCTTACATGATCTACCCTAAAGATCACTCCACGCAAACACGCCGTGTTGTGTGTTTCATTGCAACCAATAAAAATAATAACCCTTTTCTAATGTTAATAAATTTCTAATCCATGACATAATAGACCCTGTACGAGCAAGATAATTGGCATGGTGGACAGAGAAGTAATGAATGGAGTATCGGTGACCTATCCGACTAAAACAACCAAATTGTGACCGAGCACTGCACGCAGGAGAGTGAGGTAAGACAAAACCTGTATCTTGAAGCAGGCTCCAAGTTAATACGGCATCGTGACTGAATAGTCTACAGAAAGGAAAATGAGAGAAAATCAAGGACACAAGTTTACTCAAAATCTGAAATGAGCAGAGTAGTTTAATGTAATCTGGTTTCTAAGGATAACCATCACAGCCAGAAAACTCGTAGGTACCGAAGGCGAAGGTGAGTCGCATGGTATTTAGAAACAGCTCATGTAAGATGTTAGGGCGCCTCATCGTGAGACGCTATAAGAATTATACTACAGTCCTTTCGACCGTCTTTGCTGTGATGTTTTTCAGGTTGAGTGCCATGGAAGTCATTCCCTCATGTCTTAGCAGATGTCCTATCATCCTGCCCCCTCTCCTTATCAGTGTTTTCCACATATTCCTTTCCTCTCCGATTCTGCGTAGGACCTCCTCATTCCTTATCTTATCTGTCCACCTAATTTTCAACATTCGTCTATAGCACCACAACTCAAATGCTTCGATTCTCTTCTGTTCCGTTTTTCCCACAGTCCATGTTTCACTACCATACAATGCTGTACTCCAGACGTACATCCTCTGAAATTTCTTCCTCAAATTATAGCCGGTATTTGATATTAGTAGACTTCTCTTGGCCAGAAATGCCTTTTTGCCATAGCGAGTCTGCTTTTGATGTCCTCCTTGCTCTGTCCGTCATTGGTTATTTTACTGCCTAGGTAGCAGAATTCCTTAACTTCATTGACTTCGTGACCATCAATCCTGATGTTAAGTTTCTCGCTGTTCTCATTTCTACTACTTCTCATTACCTTCGTCTTTCTCCGATTTACTCTCAAACCATACTGTATACTCATTAGACTGTTCGTTCCGTTCAGCAGATCATTTAATTCTCCTTCACTTTCACTCAGGATAGCAATGTCATCAGCAAATCGAATCATTGATATCATTTCACCTTGTATTTTAATTCCACTCCTGTACCTTTCTTTTATTTCCATCATTGCTTCCTCGATGTACAGATTGAAGAGAGGGGCGAAAGGCTACAGCCTTGTCTTACACCCTTCTAAATACGAGCAATTCGTTCTTGATCGTCCACTGTTATTATTCCCTCTTGGTTGTTGTAAATATTGTATATGACCCGTCTCTCCCTATAGCTTACCCCAACTTTTTCCAGAATCTTGAACAGCTTGTACCATTTTATATCGTCGAACGCTTTTTCCAGGTCGACAAATCCTATGAACGTGTCTTGATTTTTCTTTAGCCTTGCTTCCATTATTAGCCGTAACGTCAGTATTGCCTCTCTCGTGCCTTTACTTTTCCTAAAGCCAAACTGATCGTCATCTAGCGCATTCTCAATTTTCTTTTCCATTCTTCTGTATATTATTCTTGTAAGCATCTTATATGCATGAGCTGTTAAGCTGATTGTGCGATAATTCTCGCACTTGTCAGCTCTTGCCCTCTTCGGAATTGTGTGGATGATGCTTTTCCGAAAGTCAGAAGGTATGTCGCCAGACTCATATATTCTACACATAACGTGAATAGCCGTTTTGTTGCCACTTCCCCTAACGATTTTAGAAATTCTGATGGAATGTTTTCTATCCCTTCTGCCTTGTTTGACCGTAAGTCCTCCAGAGCTCTTTTAAATTCCGATTCTAATACTGGATCCCCTATCTCTTCTAAATCGACTCCTGTTTCTTCTTCTATCACATCAGACAAATCTTCACACTCATAGAGGCTTTCAATGTATTCTTTCCACCTATCTGCTCTCTCCTCTGCATTTAACAGTGGAGTTCCCGTTGCACTCTTAATGTTACCACCGTTGCTTTTAATGTCACAAAAGGTTGTTTTGACTTTCCTGTATGCTGAGTCTGTCCTTCTGACAGTTATATCTTTTTCGATGTCTTCACATTTTTCCTGCAGCCTTTTCGTCTTAGCTTTCCTTGACTTCCTATTTATTTCATTCCTCAGCGACTTGTATTTATGTATTCCTGATCTTCCCGGAACATGTTTGTACTTCCTCCTTTCATCAATGAACTGGAGTATTTCTTCTGTTACCCATGGTGTCTTCGCAGCTACCTTCTTTGTACCTACGTTTTCCTTCCCAACTTCTGTGAGGGCCCTTTTTAGAGACGTCCATTCCTCTTCAACTGTATTGCCTACTGCGCTATTCCTTATTGCTGTACCTATAGCGTTAGAGATCTTCAAACTTATCTCGTCATTCCTTAGAACTTCCGTATCCCACTTCTTAGCGTATTGATTCTTCCAGACTAATGTCTTGAACTTCAACCTACTCTTCATCACTACTGTATTGTTATCTGAGTCTATACCTGCTCCTGGGTACGACTTACAATCCAGTATCTGATTTCGGGATCTCTGTCTGACCATGATGTAATCTAATTGAAATCATTCTGTATCTCCCGGCATTTTCCAAGTATACCTCCTCGTCTTGTGATTCTTGAACAGGGTATTCGCTATTACTAGCTGAAACTTGTTACAGAACTCAATTAGTCTTTCTCCTCTTTCATTTCTTGTCCCAAGCCCATATTCTCCTGTAACGTTTTCTTCTACTCCTTCCCCTACAACTGCATTCCAATCCCCCATGAGTATTAGATTTTCGTCCCCCTTTACATAGTGCATTGCCATTTCAATATCCTCATACACTTTCTCTATCTGTTCATCTTCAGCTTGCGACGTCGGCATGTATACCTGAATTATCGTTGTCGGTGTTGGTGTGCTGTCGCTTCTGATTAGAACAACCTGGTCACTGAACTGTTCACAGTACCACACCCTCTGCCCTACCTTCCTATTCATAACGAATCCTACACCTGTTATACCATTTTCCGCTGCTGTTGATATTACTCGATACTGATCTGACCAGAAATCCTGGTCTTCCTTCCACTTCACTTCACTGACCCCTACTATATCTAGATTGAGCCTTTGACTTTCCCTTTTCAGATTTTATAGTTTTCCTACCACGTTCAAGCTTCTGACATTCCACGCCCCGACTCGTAGAACATTAACCTTTCGTTGTTTTTTCAATCTTTTTCTCATGGTAAGCTTCCCCTTGGCAGTCCCCTCCCGGAGATCCGAATGGGGGACTATTCCGGAATCTTTTTCCAATGGAGAGATCATAATGACACTTCTTCACTTCTTCAACTACAGGCCACATGTGCTGCGGATACACGTTACGTGTCTTTAATGCAGTGGTTTCCATTGCCTTCCACATCATCATGTCGTTGATCATTGCTGATTCTTCCGCCTTTAGGGGCAATTTCCCACCCCTAAGACAAGAGAGTGGCCTGAACCTCTATCCGCTCCTCCGCCCTCTTTGACAAGGCCGTTGGCAGAATGAGGGTGACTTATTATGCCGGAAGTCTTCGGCCGCCAGTGCTGATTATTTATCAAAATTTAGGCAGTGGCGCGGATCGAATCCGGGACCGAAGACGCTTCGATTATGATTCAAAGACGCTACCCCTAGACCACGAGTACATCACCACGAGCAGTCTAGGTTGTCCATATTTCCTCCCTATTGTGTCTGTGACTTATCTGGCCGACCGTGGGGATCGAGATGCGAAACGAGCATGTTTAAGTTTGTGCTGCTGGCGTTTGCTGCGAGGCGAAAGCTTTTGCTGACCGTTTTGATGTGGTCCGGTGCGGCGAATTCGCAGGCTGTTTCCCTGCAGTGCCCGTGGGACGAGATTAGTTACTGCACGGCGTATGGCGCTGGATATTTGGAGCACGAACAGCCTGTGGATGAAAATATATTGCACTGAAATGTCCCACTGGACAGAAATTCCGGCGTCGTTATTGCATTTGGAATGTGCAGTGTTATTCAGGTACTGTGTACGGGTGGCCATGTCGCCACGATTTCTGCCTCTCGTTCACCTACGGTGCCGCGCTAACAGATGACTGATCTCTTTTGTGCTTTCATATAATACAATTTCCGCTTGTGTACACCAGGTACGTGGCCTCAATTCGAGGATAGGATGTGCTCAACTGATAAATATGCTCCTCGTTTGCTACCCATTCTCGTAAGGTTACGTTGCATTCTGACGTACTCTGTGTTGACCGACTTCGTTATGAGGCTCGTTATTAACTCTTGGGAGTGGCTGTCCTAGTATGTTGTGTGTCGCTTGTGACAAACACTGGTCTGTTTCTGGTAGTCCCTGAAATTTTTATGTGATCAAAACATATAATTTTTTATATTAGGTGCATTGTTCTGCCACCCACTGCCAGGTACTAAATACCAGCGACCTACTTTGAAAGTGGCAGGTGATTGGGTGTCACTTGTGTCATACGTCTCTACGCGAGATTTCCACACTCCTAAAAATCCCTAGGCCCACTGTTACCGAAGTGATAGCGAAGTGGGAAAGTGAAGAGACACGTACAGCGTAAAAGCGTTAGACTGACATCGTCTGTTGACGGACAGAGACCGCCGACAGTTGAAGAGGGTCGTAATGTGTAATAGGCAGATATCTATCCACACCATCACACAGGAATTCCAAACTGCATCTGGATCCGCTGCAAGTACTACGACAGTTAGGCGGTAGGTGAGAAAACTTGGATTTGATGGTCTAGCGGCTTCTCACTGGCCGGCAAATGGCTCTCGTTGTGTAAGGAACGTAAACATAAGACGACTAAACAGTGGAAAAATGTTGTGTGGAGTGACGAATCACGGTACACAATGTGGCGATCCGATGGCAGGGTATAGTACGGCGAATGCCGCTTGAACGCCATCTGCCAGCGTGTATAGTGCAATCAGTAAAATTCGGAAGCGATGGTGTTATGATATTGTCATGTTTTCCATAGAGGGGGCTTCCACCCCTTCTTGTTTTCCGTGGCATTATCACAGCACAGGCCTGCACTGAGTTTTGAGCACCTTCTGCCTTCCCCCTGTTGAAGAGCAATTCGGGGACGGCGGTTGCATCTTTCAATACGATCGAGTACCTGTTCATAATGCACGGCCTGTGGCGGAGCAGTTACAGGACAATAACATCCTTGTGATGGACTCGCTATCACAGAGTTCTGACTGGAATCCTATAGAACATATTTGAGTTGTTTTGAAACGCAAGAGCTGTGTAAAGTAAGATAAGAAATTGTTAAATTCAGACAATCAAGATGTTATTTAAGGCTTCCACTAACTGGTAGCAGCACTTCTGTAACTCGCATGAATGCTTGGACCAACGCTCTACCACCAACGGTTAGTTCTTTGCTCTAACGCCATCAAGAGAAGGAATTGGTATTGTGAAAGCTGTTAAGCATAATTCATTTTCTCCTTATGTGTCAGGATACTTCTAAGACCTTCAGATGTAATTATATCTATTGTTCAGCAAATATTCTTCATTAAGTGAGGTTACCTCAATCACACAACGTGTTCCCAAATTACCCTTACAAACTTGTAGGACTTGTAGACGGGAGTGAGTACGTAACATTTTGAATATTATCCAATCTCCGGCAACGTACCGTTTGCGTGTTGGAATTATTTGGAAATGTGTCGGTAATGGGACCGTTTTTACAAGTAACTTATCAGGCGTGACCCATCACATCCCTTGTTTTTCATTTCCACTCATTTGATAACCAAAGAAACAAAGAGGAAACATAATCAGTTTTCACAAACATCATAAACATTCTCCCGATTCGAGCGTGCGACATCTTCTTGAAGCGCCACAATCACGCCTGCTGACGGTGAAGATACCCCTTCCTCCAAGCAGTTTCGTTATTCTGACGAACAGGGTATTCTATTGAGTCGGACGTTACGGATAACGAGCACCTCTTCTATTACCATGAGCGTCGCCATACAAAAGGATCTTTCCGGCCGTTGTGGCCAAGCGGTTCTAGGCGCTACAATCTGGAACCACGCGACCGCTACGGTCGCAGGCTCGAATCCTGCCTCGTGCATGGATGTGTGTGATGTCCTTAGGTCAGTTAGCTTTAAGTAGTTCTAATTTCTAGGGGACTGATGAGCTCAGAAGTTACGTCTCATAGTGCGCACAGCCATTTTCGAACAGAAAGATCACGTCGGGTATTCTGCAAACTTTTACTCATTGGCATTACTCTAAGATTCAGAGACATGTTAGTGAGCCTCTGAAAGAAAGGCAGAATACAAGTGGAATGACATCAGCCGATCCTATGTGAGCATCAACCCCCCCCCCCCCTCCCCACCCCCTCCCTCATCGTTCAAAATGTTTCAAATGGCTCTGAGCACTATGGGGCTTAACATCTGAGGTCATGAGCCCCTATAACTTAGATATACTCAAACTTAACTAACCTAAGGACATCACACACATCCATACCCGAGGCAGGATTCGAACCTGCGACCGTAGCAGTTGCGCGGTTCCGGACTGAAGCATCTTAAACCACTCGGTTAACGCGGCCGGCCTCCCCGCCCCATCGTGAGTACCCTGTTGCATACTTACCAGCAAACTTGTTTTGAAACAGCTGTAGCACGGAAACATTACGTCTACGGACATGGTTTACAATTCCCAGTATTGTCTACTCATTTCCCTCTGCCAGGCAACGTTTGAAACGGGAGTTTCCGAATATCAGAAGAAGCAAACCGAGTGTGAAAAGCTTTTCAATTCGTTGCTTAAGAATTATTTATACTTCTGCATCAGTCTCATAAACGCACCATTCCTATTCAACTTAGTGCTGTCAGTGGTGTAAGATACGAACATTTTAACCATTCTGTGGTCAGACGTTTGTACTTGCAGTACTTACAATGAGAGCATGTCACTGGTTCCGTAGTGTCGCAGTCCAAGTGGGAAACTATAAATCTTCTGAAAGACTTGAACCGCGATCGATGCAAGAAGCGACATCTTAGAGAAAGAGACTCGTCGAGATCTTAGAGAATCAATTACTGACACTTAATTCAAAGTACAGTTTTCGAACAAACTTACAGACTAGACGAGGCACAATAATGCGTCAAATAGATAGCATGGCATAACTTTTTGTATGTATTACAACATTCTCAGATCTAGTAGCACGCATCTTTAATCCATGTCTCGAACTCGTACATGCGTGGCAATCGAAATCGAAGAAGTGTCGAAAGCATTGCCTCTTACACTGTCACCTAGGAATTTGTGAATCACTGTCTGTGTACAATGACATCTCCAAACTGCCCAACAGGGATGTGTGGTGGGCACCGAAGACGTTGCTGAGCTGGGTTTCTTAGGTGGAACCTTTCCAGTTCTGGTATCGCGTGTGTTATTGTTGCAACTCTTGTGATTACGTCACACTAGAGCGTAAAACGTGAGGGCCGAGGAAACACAAACGCACTGTACTGGTTGTGGTCATAATCAAATTTTGTGAAATGGTTTTAATTGGTCTCTAGAACTCCAGACCGTATACCAAAGCAAATACTGCGGTCGCGCTACACTCCAAAAGCGTCAGATCATGTTCAGTGGGATTGCAGGCACACGAATTCCAGAAAGTATCGGCAGCGCCACAACGAACGTCGTCCCGTTCATCATAGCAATCCTAGTTGCTGTTTTCGTCCACGAAATATTTGGGAAACAACACCCAAGGAATAGGTGTTTTCAATGACGGCTTTATGCCACCCTCTATGGCCTTCTACTGCCGATTCTGAGCGGCGATATGCCTGATAGTTTTTCCTCAAAACCCATAGTAAAACAGCTCGATTTCAATGCTTCTTACCTCCATAGCAGAGACGCCAAAATAAGGGGTGAACTGTGGGTAAGACGGTTATGGCGACTTAATAATCAAAACGTCTTCGGTCCCGGGTTCGATCCTCGCCACTGCCTAAACTTTGATAAATAATCAACATTGGCGGCCGAAGACTTCCGGCATAAGAAGTCACCCTCATTCTGCCGACAGCCTTGTCAAGAGGGCGGAGGAGCGGATAGAGGTTTAGGGCACTCTCTTGTCCTAGGGGTGGGAAATTGCCCCTAAAGGCGGAAGAATCAGCAATGATCAAAGACATGATGATGCGGAAGGCAATGGAAACCACTGCATTAAAGACACGTAATGTGTATCCGCAGCACATGTGGCCTGTAGTTGAAGAAGTGTCATGATGATCTCTCCATCGGAAAAAGATTCCGGAATAGTCTCCCATTCGGATCTCCGGGAGGGGACTGCCAAGGGGCAGGTTACCATGAGAAAAAGATTGAATAATCAACGAAAGATTAATGTTCTACGAGTCGGGGCGTGGAATGTCAGAAACTTGAACGTCGTAGGAAAAGTAGAAAATCTGAAAAGGGAAAACCAAAAGCTCAATCTAGATATAGTAGGGGTCAGTGAAGTGAAATGGAAGGAAGATCAGGATTTCTGGTCAGATGAGTATCGGGTAATATCAACAGCAGCAGAAAATGGTATAACAGGTGTAGGATTCGTTATGAATAGGAAGGTAGGGCAGAGGGTGTGTTACTGTGAACAGTTCAGTGACCGGGTTGTTCTAATCAGAATCGACAGCAGACCAACACCGACAACGATAGTTCAGGTATACATGCCGACGTCGCAAGCTGAAGATGAACAGATAGAGAAAGTGTATGAGGATATTGAAAGGGTAATGCAGTATGCAAAGGGGGACGAAAATCTAATACTCATGGGCGACTGGAATGCAGTTGTAGGGGAAGGAGTAGAAGAAACCGTTATAGGAGAATATGGGCTTGGGACAAGGAATGAAAGAGGAGAAAGACTAATTGAGTTCCGTAACAAGTTTCAGCTAGTAATAGCGAATACCCTGTTCAAGAATCACAAGAGGAGGAGGTATACTTGGAAAAGGCCGGGAGATACGGGAAGATTTCAATTAGATTACATCATGGTTAGACAGAGATTCCGAAATCAAATACTGTATTGTAAGGCGTACGCAGGAGCAGATACAGACTTAGATCACAATATAGTAGTGATGAAGAGTAGGCTGAAGTTCAAGACAATGGTCAGGAAGAATCAATACGCAAAGAAGTGGTAGAACGGAAGTTCTAAGGAATGACGACATACGTTTGAAGTTCTCTAACTCTATAGATATAGCAATAAGGAATAGCGCAGTAGGCAGTACAGTTGAAGAGGAATGGACATCTCTACAAAGGGCCATCACAGAAGTTGGGAAGGAAAACATAGGTACAAAGAAGGTAGCTGCGAAGAAACCATGGGTAACAGAAGAAATACTTCAGTTGAATGATGAAAGGAGGAAGTACAAACATGTTCTGGGAAGATCAGGAATACAGAAATACAGGTCGCTGAGGTATGAAATAAATAGGAAGTGAAGGAAAGCTAAGACGAAATGGCTGCAGGAAAAATGTGAAGACATCGAAAAAAATATAACTGTCGGAAGGACAGACTCAGCATACAGGAAAGTCAAAACAACCTTTGGTGACATTAAAAGCAACGGTGGTAACATTAAGAGTGCAACGGGAATTCCACTGTTAAATGCAGAGGAGAGAGCAGATAGGTAGAAAGAATACATTGAAAGCCTCTATGAGTGTGAAGATTTGTCTGATGTGATAGAAGAAGAAACAGGAGTCGATTTAGAAGAGATAGGGGATCCAGTTTTAGAATCGGAATTTAAAAGAGCTTTGGAGGACTTACGGTCAAACAAGGCAGAAGGGATAGATAACATTCCATCAGAATTTTTAAAATCATTAGGGGAATGGCCTCATGCATCGAAACTGCTTACAAGAATAATATAGAGAAGAATGGAAAAGAAAATTGAGAATGCGGTAGGTGACGATCAGTTTGGCTTTAGGAAAAGTAAAGGCACGAGAGAGGCAATTCTGACGTTACGGCTAATAATGGAAGCAAGGCTGAAGGAAAATCAAGAAACGTTCATAGGATTTGTCGACCTGGGAAAAGCGTTCGACAATTTAAAATGGTGCAGGCTATTCAAGATTCTGAAAAAAGTAGGGGTAAGCTACAGGGAGCGACGGGTCATATACAATATGTACAGCAACCAAGAGGGTATAATAAGAGTGGACGATCAAGAACGAAGTGCTCGTATTAAGAAGGGTGTTCGACAATTTAAAATGGTGCAGGCTATTCAAGATTCTGAAAAAAGTAGGGGTAAGCTACAGGGAGCGACGGGTCATATACAATATGTACAGCAACCAAGAGGGTATAATAAGAGTGGACGATCAAGAACGAAGTGCTCGTATTAAGAAGGGTGTAAGACAAGGCTGTAGCCTTTCGCCCCTACTCTTCAATCTGTACATCGAGGAAGCAATGATCGAAATAAAGGAAAGGTTCAGAAGAGGAATTAAAATACAAGGTGAAAAGATATCAATGATTCTATTCGCTGATGACATTGCTATCCTGAGTGGAAGTGAAGAAGAATTAAATGATCTGCTGAACGGAATGAACAGTCTAATGAGTATACAGTATGGTTTGAGAGTAAATCGGAGAAAGACGAAAGGTTATGAGAAGTAGTAGAAATGAGAACATCGAGAAACTTAACATCAGGATTGATGGTCACGAAGTCAATGAAGTTAAGGAATTCTGCTACCTAGGCAGCAAATAACCAATGAGGGACGGAGCAAGGAGGACATCAAAGGCAGACTCGCTAAGGCAAAAAAGGCATTTCTGGCCAAGAGAAGTCTACTAATATCAAATACCGGCCTTAATTTGAGGAAGAAATTTCAGAGGATGTACGTCTGGAGTACAACATTGTATGGTAGTGAAACATGGACTGTGGGAAAACCGGAACAGAAGAGCATCGAAGCATTTGAGATGTGGTGCTATAGACGAATGTTGAAAATTAGGTGGACTGATAAGGTAAGGAATGAGGAGGTTCTACGCAGAATCGGAGAGGAAAGGAATATGTGGAAAACACTGATAAGGAGAAGGGACAGGATGATAGGACATCTGCTAAGACATGAGGGAATGACTACCATGGTACTAGAGGGAGCTGTAGAGGGCAAAAAATTGTAGAGGAAGACAGAGATTGGAATACGTCAAGCAAATAATTGAAGACTTAGGTTGCAAGTGCTACTCTGAGATGAAGAGGTTAGCGCAGGGGAGGAATTCGTGGCGGGCCGCATCAAACCAGTCAGTAGACTGATGACCCAAAAGAAAAAAAACGTGTGTGGCGTCTACAGGTACCACGCCTTTGCACCACTAGAGACGAAGGCTGTAGGTACCACCATTGAGCCAATTTTCAATCTTTTGAGACGCAATGAGAGACAGTTATGAGGTTTCGTAAAAGTGACCCTTTAACTGTGCTGTGCTGAGTTGTCACAAGCCTTTACTCGCAGATATTAAAAAAGAACCATTTTCTTTCTCTGTCATTTTACTTAAATTATTAACCCATAAAAGGACTTGGAAGAGCAGTTGAACGGAATGGACAGTGTCTTGAAAGGAAGATATAAGCTGAACATCAACAGAAGCAAAACGAGGATAGCGGAATGTAGTCGAATTAAGTCGGGTGATGTTGAGGGAATTAGATTATAAAATGAGGCACTTAAAGTAGTAAAGGAGTTTTGCTGTTTGGGGAGAAAAATAACTGATGATGGTCGAAGTAGAGAGGATATAAAATATAGACAGGCAATGGCAAGGAAAGCGTTTCTGAAGAAGAGAAATTTGTTAACATCGAGTATAGATTGAAGTGTCAGGAAGACGTTTCTAGAAGTATTTGTATGGAGTGTATCCATGTATGGAAGTGAAACAAGGACAATATATAGTTTGGACAAGAAGAGAATAGAAGCGTTCGAAATGTGGTGCTACAGAAGAATTCTGAAGATTAGATGGGTAGATCACATAACTAATGAGGAGGTGTTAAGTAGAATTAGGGCGAAGAGGAGTTTGTGGCACAACTTGACTTGAAGAAGGGATCGGTTGGTGGGACATGTTCTAAGGAATCAAGGGATCACTACTTTAGTATTGGAGGGCAGCGTGGAGGGCAAAAATCGTAGAGGGACACCAAGCGATGAATGCACTAAGCAGATTCAGAGGGAAGTAGGTTGCAGTAGGTACTGGGAGATGAAGAATCCTGCACAGGATAGAGTAGCATGGACTGCTGCATCAAACCAGTATCAGTACTAAAGACCATAACAAGAACAACATACATGATGAAAAGGAGAACTACATCAAACAAGTAGAAAATCCCGCAAAATTCTCAACAATACATTAATCATAATGATAACACTAGTGTAAGTTCCTGAAGAAACAGTGATAACGCTGCTTACGCTGATTTGTAGTTCTAAAAAAGTACCAGGAGCTCATTTGAAACCCTTGTAGTAAAATTTTCGAAACTCTAAACGTAAGAGCGAACTAAATCTTAAAATCAGAGCAGAAGAAATACAGTTTATTTAATATGTGGTGCGATAAAAAGTTCATATGTGACTCATGTTAGAATGCTGTAGACAAGAGTATATTTGAAATGTTATAATAATTAAGGTAGCGGTTACATCATTTGCATCAATTTTTTCACTTCATTGCACCCTATAGTATGAAATCTTAATTTACCCCTGTGGGCCTGAGGGTGTAGTCAATTATATCTCGTATGTCATCATAATATTACCGCCGGCCAATTGAAGCTGAGTTAATTGAACAATTCATACCATCACATTTGTTTTAATTACGGCTCTCGCTTCTGCATAAACGTATTATCGGTAACGCAGAATTTTTAATTATCTCTCGACATTTGCTGAAAACAAAAATTTAAACCACCCTATTTGGAATTTCTCAATATTAATATAAACTGTTACATTTTATTTGATTCAACCAATTATTAAGCATTTAGTACTCGGTCCTGTATAGAATAATTGGATACATTGTTAGTGTTTAAGGTATTGATTCTGGACATCTGAAAAGTAGTCCAGATAACTTTAAATGTCATGTAAATATTGTTTATTCCGGTTCATGTTCATTTCTAAAATGTGCCTAAATTGGCTATCTATAGTTAACCTCTTATCGTCCAAACGCAGCTCTTCACCTCTATGGCTATTATACCAATCGTAGCGCAATTACAGCATACTACTCCATGCATGCTTTTCTCATTTGTGTGCTGCTTCATTATCTCGTAATTGTCGGAGTGTAGTTCTCTAAGATCTTTACGATTCTCTTTCTCTAAGATAGCGCTTATCGCATCGATAGCGGCTGAAGCATTTTAGCCGACTTACACTTACTCACTTCTGCTACGACACTCTGACACCAATGGTTTCCTCTCATTGTAAGCTTTTACTGCACATAAAAACTCCCGACACTAGCACCGCTACAATATTCCTATCTCACACCATTCATAGCATGAGGAGGAAGAGAGAGCAGAGTGTTTATAGGATCGATGCTGAAGCATGCAATAAAATAAATGACTCTGAGCAATATGCTACTTAATTGCTGAGGTCATCTATCCCCTAGAACTTACAACTACTTAAACCTAACTATCCTAAGGACAACACACACATCCATGCCCGAGACACCAATCGAACCTGTGACCGCAGCGGTCGCGCGGCTCTAGACTGTAGCGCCTAGAACCGCTTGGCCACTCAGGACGGCCTTGCGAAGTACGATTCTACTATGGTAACTGAATGAACGTGATCTAACAATTGCATCTTACTTACAAACTGTACCACTTTTGTATTACGATTACAGACTCTCACCTAGAATAACTGTAACTAACTTGTTTTAAACGCGAACATATTTGTGCAAATAACTTTTGATGTATATGGAATCAGTTAGTCTAAAAGGCATATATTTGTAAATAAGACTGAATGTAAGGAATGGTTATCAGTAGTGCACAGGATAGTTTTCCAATCAATCACACAAAATCGCTAACTTTTACTTAATGAAAATATGCTCTGTTAGATAAATGCATCTTCCAAATTTATGTGACGGTTTTGCTAAGATATAATTTACCTACTTTCATATCAAAAGGATCCTTTATACCTTAAATCAATTCTTACCTTGGCTTTACTCTGTCTGCACACTGCAAGAGTGTGAAGTGCTGCTGGCCGGAGTGGCCTTGCGGTTCTAGGCGCTACACTCTGGAGCCGAGCGACCGCTACGGTCCCAGGTTCGATTCCTGCCTCGTGCATGGATGAGTGTGATGTCCTTAGGTTAGTTAGGTTTAATTAGTTCTAAGTTCTAGAGATCTGATGACTTTAGAATTTAAGTCACATAGTGCTCAGAGCCATTTGAACCATTTCTCTGTGAAGTTCTAAACGCCAGTACCTGTAATAAACACATGAGCCAAAACTTCAGGACCGTCTGCTTAATAGCTTGACTCCCGCCTTTAGAACGAAAAAAAATCATTGATTCTGCGTATCAGGGATATAAGAATTTTTGGTAGGTTTGTGGAGGTATGTGGCATTAGATGTCTACGCAGAGGTCATGTAATTTGCGAAAATAACGGATCACTGATTTGCGTATGCGGTGACGGCGCCCGATTGTTAGCCAGATGAGTTCCATGAGATTTACTTAGGGGAATTTGATTGCCAAGATATGAACGTGAGTTCACTGTAATGGATCTCAAACCACTGCAGTATGGTTCTTGCTCCGACATGCTGACGATTACATTGCTGAAAGGTGACATCGCTATCGGGGAGACATCAAGTCCAAATGCATGCAGGTGGTCCGTCGCAAGCAGGGTAACTACCATAGGTCCCATATAAGCGCAGGAAAATGTCTCTCATAGCATAATAAAGCTCCCAGCAGCATCCGTTTGCTCACACTGCACTTTTGAGCCGCCATTCGCCCCGATGGAGACAACCACCCACCTAGTGAGCAAAAATGTGATGCACGCGAAGAGTTGACGTATCTCCATTGATCGAATCCTTATGGTCCGGTGCCCACTGCCATCGTAATTGATGGTGTCGTTGGGTCACCATGTGAACTTCTAGCAGTGGTCTACTGCGAAGCTCCATGTTCAACGGTTTATGACGAACGGTGTGCTCCGAAACACTTGTGCATGAACCAGCATTGTGATCTTTCGGCAGAGATGCCACGGATCACTGTCTATCATACTTTACAGAGCAGGCAAGCCTCCGAACCCCACATTGTTTGAAGAGTAATAGAAGTCCAACCATTTAGCGCCAAATAGTAGTTTCACTGCGCTCCTACCCATTTCCGTAGATGCTCACGACAGTATCACGTGATAATTCGACCGGTGTTGACATTTTCTAGAAACTCGTTGGCAGTCTCTCCGTTAATAACATTCCATTTGCAACCATTGTCTTCGCTAGGGTAATCCCCCGTCCGTGACCGCACCGCTTGGATACTTTTGTTACCTCGTCATGTACCCGCAACATCGCCAGACGGCATCCAACAATACGTTGGGCAGTGTTCATAATAATATGGCTAATCATTGTAAATCACTGCGTGGCAACATTCTACTTCTTACTTATTTTATTTACCTTGCTGCAGGAAAAAATTTAACTTCCGTCCCTGCACAGTCCATTCAATAGATCAAGCATGACACTACAGATTTTACAATATCTGTCTTTCATCTAATAGAAATCTTTTATAGATGAATACGAAAGTATTAATCAGTAAAATTTAATTGATTAAATGAGGCAGAAAAGATATTAAAATTAGCATCAACAGCAACTTTTTCTTAGCATTATCATAAAAGATAAAAATTACTTCTAAACAGAATATTGAAATTGCATATAATTTATTCTTTGACCTTTCATATGAAATTCCTTTAACTAACAATGGTTGCAGGAAACTAATTAGAGCAGTGAACATTGACTGATAATTCACTCTTTATACCAACATATAGATATTGTTAACCACAATGAAATCTTTACACTACAAAATTTTGCGACTAGCGCGTGCAGTAAATAAAACTTAATGCATGTTACGTTCTTTCAAAATTATCGTCTCTCTATGAAATCATCTCAGATCATCCTCTGTCCTTAATTCTCAATTACAGATCAGGGAGCATCTCAAATAAAATTCCATTCCTCCCCCTGCCATAACACTACCCTCTCTCTCTCTATCTTTCTCTCTCTCTCTCTTTCTCTCTCTCTCTCTCTCTCTCTCTCTCTCTCTCTCTCTCTCTCTCTATCTATATATCTACCTACAGGGTGTTTCAAAAATGACTGGTATATTTGAAACGCAAATAAAAACTAAACGAGCAGCGATAGAAATACACCGTTTGTTGCAATATGCTTGGGACAACAGTACATTTTCAGGCGGACAAACTTTCGACATTATAGTAGTTACAATTTTCAACAATGGATGGCACTGCAAGTGATGTGAATGATATAGAAAACAACGCAGTCTGTGGGTGCTCCATTCTGTACGTCGTCTTTCTGCTGTAAGCGTCTGCTGTTCACAACATGCAAGTGTGCTGTGGACAACATAGTTTATTCCTTAGAACAGAGGATTTTTATGGTGTTGGAATTCCACCGCCTAGAACACAGTGATGTTGCAACAAGACGAAGTTTTCAACGGAGGTTTAATGTAACCAAAGGACCGAAAAGCGATACAATAAAGGATCTGTTTGAAAAATTTCAACGGACTGTTAACATGACGGTTGAAAGTGCTGGAAAGGTAGGGCGACCGCGTACGGCAACCACAGAGGGCAATGCGCAGCTAGTGCAGCAGGTGATCCAACAGCGGCCTCGGGTTTCCGTTCGCCGTGTTGCAGCTGCAGTCCAAATGACGCCAACGACCATGTATCGTCTCATGCACCAGAGTTTACACCTTTATCCATACAAAAATCAAACGCGGCAACCCCTCAGCGCCACTACCATTGCTGCACGAGAGTCATTCGCTAACGATACAGTGCACATGATTGATGACGGCGATATGCATGTGGGCAGCATTTGGTTTACTGACGAAGCTTATTTTTACCTGGACGGCTTCGTCAATAAACAGAACTGGCGCATATGGGGAACCCATCGTCCCTGCATCCTCAAAAAGTACTGGTCTTGGCCGCCATTTCTTCCAAAGGAATCATTGGCCCATTTTTCAGATCTGAAACGATTACTGCATCTCGCTATCTGGACATTCTTCATGAATTTGTGGCGGTACAAACTGCCTAGATGACACTGCGAACACCTCGTGGTTTATGCAAGATGGTGCCCGGCCAAATCGCACGGCCGACGTCTTTAATTTCCTGAATGAATATTTCGATGATCGTGTGATTGCTTTGGGCTATCCGAAACATACAGGAGGCGGCGTGGATTGGCCTCCCTATTCGCCAGACATGAACCCCTGTGACTTCTTTCTGTGGGGACACTTGAAAGACCAGGTGTACCGCCAGAATCCAGAAACAATTGAACAGCTGAAGCAGTACATCTCATCTGCATGTGAAGCCATTCCACCAGACACGTTGTCAAAGGTTTCGGGTAATTTCATTCAGAGACTACGCCATATTATTGCTACGCATGGTGGATATGTGGAAAATATCGTACTATAGAGTTTCCCAGACCGCAGCACCATCTGTTGTTGACAATTGTAACTACTGTAATTTCGAAATGTTGTCTGCCTGAAAATGTACTGTTGTCCCAAGCATATTGCAACAAACGGTGTATTTCTGTCGCTGCTCGTTTAGTTTGTATTGCCGTTTCAAATAAACCTGTCATTTTTGAAACACGGTGTATATATCTTTTGTCGACAACTGCTTCCCTCTGTCACCCAAGTTCTACTTAATAATACTGCAACCTCTGGTTGGCAAAGAATATATCGCTCATGTATTCAGCTAAGCAAAGATACTTACAGTGGGAAACATTCCAAATAAACTATCAAATATACCAAATAAAGTATCATTTCACAAGATATGTACCTCTTTTACATCCATTCCTCTTAATGTGTACACCTTTCACTGATAACATAACATTACGACAGTAAGTTAAAGGAATTACGCTGCGCTTAAGTGAGGGTGGAGCTGCCGTTTATGGGCAACCAAAAGTGCTGCCCGTAAGACTACTTCCTTACTGCATGAGCCTAAATGTTGCCTTTGCATTAAATCGGAAATGATTTCCACTTGTAACATTTGGAAGTGTGGATAGATTAGCATTTGAACGAGAAGCTTTAATATAATGACCCTGTAATGCAGAGAGAGAGCGCGAGAGTGTAAGTTTACAGGAATAGTGGTTAACATGTTGCAATGTCATAGGGCCTAAGTATTTAGGGGTAACACAACGACGCAGAATGAACGACACCATTACGTAATATGATTACCAGGAAAGGCAAATGGAGGGAGAAGATCTGTTGGAATGGTATGGGGTCTAATGTAATGGCTCATAAAGAAAATCACTACAACACTTTGATGTGATCAATTAAAAGAGGATTGTTCCACTCTCCTTGCAGTGGGAAACATTCCAAATAAACTATCAAATGTACCAAATAAACTATCATTTCATACCTCTTTTACATCCATTTCTCTTAATGTGTACACCTTTCACTCTTAACATAACATTACGACCGTAAGTTAAAGGAATTACGTTGCGCTTAAGAGAGGGTGGAGCTGCCGTTTATTGGCAACCAAAAGTGCTGCCCGTAAGACTACTTCCTTACTGCATGAGCCTAAATGTTGCCTTTGCATTAAATCGGGAATGATTTCCACTTGTAGCACTTGTAAGTGTGTATAGATTAGCATCTGAACGAGAAGCTTTAATATAATGCCCCTGTAATGCAGAGAGAGAGCACGAGAGTGTAAGTTTACTGGAATAGTGGTTAACATGTTGCAATGTCATAGGGCCTAAGTATTTAGGGGTAACACAACGACGCAGTATGAACGAGACCATTACGTAATATGATTACCAGGAAAGGCGAATGGAGGGAGAAGATCTGTTGGAATGGTGTGGGGTCTAATGTAATGGCTCATAAAGAAAATGACTACAACACTCTGATGTGATTTTTCCACTCTCCTTTTGGAGTGAGCATGAGAACAGGCATCTAACTAAATCAGACACCTCATGTTAGTAATATAAGGGAGTGATATGACCAATACGTAAGTACGAAGGCTCTTATTTTTTCAAGGTCAGGCAGGTCGCGATATTAAAAGCCCTATCAATATACAATGAAGTTTTGAATGATACATTGTGCAGTGTCCCTTGTAGCCTACGCCCGTCGATCGTGTCCTGTCGCACTTTTCAGTCATGAGCACGCAGCGAGCACGTAAACATCCCTAGAACAATAGAGACTCCTCCCATTTGTGCAGTGTGTTATGTCATTCGCCTCCTTGTTCTAGCAGGGTTCTGCCTGATTCCATGCCACTCACGTAGTGCGACTGCAATGCGTGCCAACAAAGTGTGGCAGTGGTGAAAGAGTTTTGAGCCAGGACGAACAAAACGTCCTTGTCGCAGGTGGTCAGGGAAAGCTTGCGAGCGTCCGCCGATGATCTTGCTCAGCGATTTGATCACTTTGTCGAAGCAGATCGTCTACAAAGGACATTTCAGAATGAACAAGAGGAATGTTGCCATCAGGAATTGTACTTCTTCAAGCCAATGCTCGGCGGCACACTACAGTTGCAACAGACATGCTCTTGCAGCATTTTCGATAGGAAGTGTTTGATCAACCGCCATACAAACTGGAATTTCTCCCACTGATTTTCATGGCTCAGCCCGCACGAACCGAACACGATAAGAACAGTATTTTGGCACAGACAACGACCTGCATACCAGCGTAGATAATTGGAGGGAAGCAAAGGCGGTTGCCTTCTGTAGCGGGATTATTGGCAAGTTCGCACACCTCTACGATAAATGTCTAAGTGCAGTGGCAACCATATAGAGAAGGATTTGGCTCTACAAATGGCTCTACTAACTATGGGACTTAACATTTGACGTCATCAATCCCTAGATTAAGAGCTACATAAACCTAACTAACCTAAGGATATCACATACATCCATGTCGGAGGCAAGATTCGAACCTGCGACCGTAGCAGCCGCTGAAGAATTTGGATGGTGTAGGTAAATGTGGGTAACAGAACTCTTCTGATTTTCACTATCATTTCCATTTCGCGACCGATTTGACCATGGGAGGAAAATGCCCTCCTATAACAGAAAAGTGTTTGCGTTACCATCCGTTGCAGGAATCAGTTAATATAATACAAACATCTTCATATCTTGCAGCAAGTAAGAAAGTGGGAAATTTGAAACAGTAACAACGCTGCTAAGAAAAATAACTGTATTGTAGACATTCAAGACCCACTAATGTATAAGGTGGTGGGTTATCATGTATTGATATTATTGTTTGAATATACATTTAAAAAAGAACATACTTTTCTGGGTAGATAATAATGAAATCTACTCCACTGGTGGCCGAAACGTTGATTTCATCCAGATACTTTCATTTTGAAATAGGAAGTGGCGCCGCGTGGGATTACTCAGCCGTCTAGGGCGTTGCACTCTTGGACTGTGCGGCTGGTCCCGGCAGATGTTCGAGTCCTCCCATTGGCATGGGTGTGTGTGTTTGTCGTTAGGATCATTTAGGTTAAGTAGTGTGTAAGCCTAGGGACTGATGACCTTAGCAGTTAAGTCCCGTAAGATATCACACACTAAAACCATGAAGTCGCCCTATAACAGAAAATCTCAGGGATCTTAAATAGAAATTGCAGAATGAAAGCAAACCTATTAGTTAAATTTAGAGAAACTGTATTAGAAAAAGACTGCATGTCATTCTGGTGCCTCCGTCATGCATTGAATTCAGTGAGACCCTGGAGTACTGAACTTGGCAGTTGTCCGCTTTAACGTTGCATTATGCCTTCTGGCGGCCTGTTGTGAAGCTGCTGTCTGTATGTAGTGTAGGCAGATGCGATACGTGTTCAAGAATGGCAGGTAGAAGAGGATTTAACGTCTCGTCGACAGTGAGACCATTAGAGATGACAGACAAGTTCGGATTCTCAATGATAGGGAAATAAATCGGCCATGTCCTTTCAAGGTAAGAATCCTGATATTTGCTTGGAGCGATTTAGGAAAATCATGGGAAACTTATATCAGGCTGGCGGGCCGTAAATTTAAACATGTTCGATATCACATATTGCCCATCGTTTGCGTGTGCGCTAACGGCATTTTCTTTCTCTACAGTAAAAGATATTCATCACAGTAGTCCATTCCTTATAAAACCACAGTGAACGTCGGTACAGATAGGTCCATACTTGTTGCACAGGTTTGTGAGGTATGTGGCCTTAGATGCCTAAACACTGGTCATGTAAATCGCGTAAATATCTAGCTGCGATTTGCGTACGCGGTGATGACGACCGATAGCGACACAGATGGGTTCAATAGGATCTACAACAGAAGAGTTTGGTCACCGAAACAGCAAGGTGAGTCCACTACAATACTCGTCAGATCACTGTAGCACGGTTCTGTTCCGAGACACTGACAATTATATTGCTGAAATATGACACCGCCGTCAGTGGTGAAATCAAGTATGCGGGGATGCAGGTAGTTCGCAGCTGCCAGCGTGTCTTTTATTACTACCACAGGACCCATACAAGTACAGCAGAATATCTACCATAGCGTAATTATGCTGCAAACAACTTGCGTCCGCTGTGCGTTGCACTTTTCGAGCCGTCGATAACCCATATGACGGCATACGTGGCTAAGACCATCGACCTTCTGTACCGAAAATGTGATTCACCGGAAAAGCCGACACCTTTTTATTGATTGAATGCCGAATCCGGAAGGTCCTGCTTCCACTGCAATAGCATTGGCGATGTCGTTGGGTAAACATATAAAGCATGGGATGATCTGCTGCGGAGTTCCATGTTCAACAATGTACGATGAATGGTGTGCTCCAAAAGACTTGCGTCCCCCCGCATTGTGCTATTTCGGCTGAGGTGCCACAGATGAGCATCTATCCTACTTTGCAGAACAGACAAGCCTCAGAACTCCTCGTTCTGAATCGGGAACGTACAGCCATTTAGCTCCTAGTGGAAGTTTCGCTCTCCTTTTACCTCTTTGGATACATGCTCATGCCACTAGCACGTGAACATTCGACCACATTCGTCGTCGTTTTCGAGACACTCGTACACAGGCTCTGCGTTAATAATATTGTTCCCTTTGCAAAAGTCGCTTATCCCAATGGATTTCCCCATTTGCAGCCCATATCTTCGCTGGGGTACTCCACGTCCGTATCTGCTCCGCTTACATAGTTCTGTTGCCGCGTCACGTGCCCGCGACGCCACCAAGCGCCATACAACGATGCGGTGGGAAATAGTCGTTATGCTTTTGCTGATCTATACACACACATCAAAAAAAAGTTTTGCATCACCTTGGTTCAGAGAGTTCCGGACCCGTACAGAATATTAGAACAGAGATCAACATAAACATTATTTCTGCCCTTTCTTTGCTCATGAAAACCACATATATCCTGTTATACCACCAACAGCGAGAACTTCAGGGGTGGTGGTCCAGACTGCTGAACCCACCGGTACCTCTAATACTTAGTAGGACGTCCTCTTGTATTGTTGGCTGCCTGTATTCGCAGTGGCATACTGTCCACAAGTTCATCAAGGTATGATTGGTCCAGATTCTCCCACTCCCCTAGGGAGATTCGGCGTAGATCTCTCAGAGGGTTGGTGGATCACGTCCTCCATTGCAATAGATCCCAGGCAAGTTCGATAGCGTTCATGTCTGGACAACATGATAGCCACTCTAGCCGAGAGATGTCGTTATCCTGAAGGAAGTCGTTCACAAGATGTGCACTATGGGGCCGCGAGTTGTGGTCCATGAAGACGAATGCCTCGCCAATATGCTGCCGATATGGTTGCACTGTCGGTCGGAGGATGGCATTCACGTATCGTACAGCCGTTACGGTGCCTTCCATGACCACCAGCTGGATACTTCGGCCCCACATAATGCCACCTGAAAACAGAAAGGAACCTCCATCTTGCTGGACTCGCAGGACAGTGTGTCTAAGGCGTTCAGTCTGACCTGGTTGCCTCAAAACACGTCTCCAACGATTGTGTGGCCGCAAGCATATGCGACACTCATCGATGAAGAGTACGTGATGCCAATCCTGATCGGTCCATTCGGCATGTTGTTGGGCCCATCTGTACCGCACTACATAGTGTCATGTTTGCAAAGGTGGACCTCGCCATGGACCTTGGGCGTGAAGATGCGCATCATGCAGCTTATTGCGCACAGTTTGAGGCATAACACGACGTCCTGTGGCTGCACGAAAAACATTATTCAACATGGTGGCGTTGCTGTCAGGGTTTCTTCGAGCCATAATCCGTAGGTAGCGGTCATCCACTGCAGTAGTAGACCTTGGTCGGCCTCAGCGAGGCATGTCATCGACAGTTCCTGCCCCTCTGTATCTTCTGCATGTCCGAACAACATACTTTTGTTTCACTCCGAGACGCTTGGAAACTTCCTTGTTGAGAGCCCTTCCTGGCACAAAGTAACAAAGTTCAAATGTGTGTGAAATCTTATGGGCCTTAACAGCTAAGGTTATCAGTCCCTAACGTTACACACTACTTAACCTTAATTACCCTAAGGACAAACACACACACCAATGCCCGAGGGAGGATTCGAACCTCCGTCGGGATCAGCCGCACAATCCATGACTGCAGCGCCTAATACCGTTCGGCTAATCCCGCGTGGCACAAAGTAACAATGGGGACGCTGTCGAACCGCAGTATTGACCGTCTAGGCATGGTTGAACTAAAGACAACACGAACCTTGTACCTCCTTCCTCGTGAAATGTCTCGAAATGATCGGCTGTCGGACACCTTCCGTCTAACAAGCGCTGCTCATGCATGGTTGCTTACATGCTTGGGCGGGTTTAGTGACATATCTAAAAAAACAAAGGGACTGTGTCTGTGATACAATGTCCCCAGTCAACGTCTATCTTCAGGAGTTCTTGGAGCCGGGGTGACGCAAAACTTTTTTTATATGGTATATCGTGCTATGGCAATCCTGCCTGCACTAGCTAGCGTTCGTCGCTGCTTAGCAAGCTCCTGTATTCCCTTACTGATCTCATGATACGAGTAGGGGCAAACCGAAGTACAAGGGTGTGAAGATTCGTTCCAATCATTTCGCCCAGATTATTTTAATGATACGTGTGTGCGTGGAATTTTGAAGCAGACTTTTCACAATGGAATTTGCTTTCAGTTTTTCTATTTTGTTCGAGGACTCTTCACTGAATGTAGGTGGAATGTATCTGGCCTTTAAGAACATTGTTCCGCCTTGGCTAGGGATAATGAATCCTTAATCCTTGCCATACGTACACTGTACATACGTCCTGCAAGTGAGGATTCTAGGTACAGCAACTTCAAGGAACGTAAATGAATATGTGCTACTTGTATGTAAGCCTAACAAAATTATTATATGAATACATAGCTGTAATTTACAACTGTGCAATTTTTGTGTCAAATCGTAGCTGATACTTATGTCAACTGTGCAATTAAGGATTGCGGAACTAAATAAAAATCTTATAAGCAAACTACTTCGATTCTCGTCTACTTCATTATCTGTAAGATGGTTACAGAACTAAAACTGGCAGGAGCACCTACTCAGTCAAACCCATCCACACTTAGATCTACACACACACACACACACACACACACACACACACACACACACAAACACGCGCGCGCGCGCGCGCACACACACACACACACACACACGTACCCACATGGACATATCTATTCACTCGCATACCTATGTGTAAATGATTTTTACACACAAATTCTTCTATTACTAAATTTACCATATTATTCTTTCGAATATTTTACGCTATTTCCCGATCATCAGCGATATGTACACATTGTAAGGTACGCACAGAAAAGGTTCTGAGAAAGAAAACAAATAAATTATCTCGGCCCGAACATTATGCAGAATTTCGATAACGCAAATGAACGTACGTCTTTCAATCGGTATTCACCTCATAGGAAAAGCAGAAATCATTAAGATCATGAAGATGTAATGAAACGTCCCCTTCGAACAATTATAAATGACTGTGCTTAAATTGACACACAATATTTTTTAGCGCAACGCAATATGACTTTTAAAAATCCCTACGAAAGAATGGCCCTGACTAACATTAACCTATACGTTTCACAAATCACTTGCCTCACAAAAATTTTGGTTACTCGAACCACTGCAACACAGCGAGCGCCACTACTGCCAGCTAAATAAAAGATTCAAACTACGGAAGGCACTAACTACTGATAGGCATAGTTAGCGAATGAAAGATTTTAATTGAGAACAAACAATGTATTTACGTTAATAGTCATAATATATATCTGTTCATGACATTCCATTCTTACAAATTTCAAAACTCCGCCTTCTCTCTCCCCCACATCCACCACTGCTAGCGGCTCACCTCCAACTGCGCAACGCTACGCGCTGTTAACAGCTAACTGCCCAACACTACAATGGCGAGTATTACAACAATGCCAACTAGCTACTGACTGCACACAGCACAGCCAGTGGTTTTTCATACAGAGGACTATATGGCGTTACCAATAAAAAAACCTAAACAACCTACTTACAGCAAATGTACGTCCCATTTCCTAGGTATAGAACTAAGGCTTGTACTGTTTTGAATTTGTCATTCATACACAGTCTTCCAAGAATACGATTAAGATTACTTTCATATGAAATGCGGAACGATATACCTTCTAATGTTATCGTACGTAAAAGCGTTTTGTTTGAACACGAATCCTTAGATGAACCAATTGTCTGAAGCTGGCAAATTTTTGCATCGAAAGGGAATTGCTAAAGCGATACAGGATACATTTACCTATAGCCGATCGAAAGCTGTGCGGTATGTCAGTTGTGATGCGACCACCTGAAACGCACACAATGCACAAAGTTCTACATCTACAACTACATTTATACTCCACAAGCCACCCAACGGTGTGTGGCGGAGGGCACTTTACGTGCCACTGTCATTACTTCCCTTTTCTGTTCCAGTCGCGTATGGTTCACGGGAAGAACGACTGTCTGAAAGCCTCCGTGCGCGCTCGAATCTCTCTAATTTTACATTCGTGATCTCCTCGGGAGGTATAAGTAGGGGGAAGCAATATATTCGATACCTCATCCAGAAACGCACCCTCTCGAAACCTGGCGAGCAAGCTACACCGCAATGCAAAGCGCCTCTCTTGCAGAATATGCCACTTGAGTTTGTTAAACATCTCCGTAACGCTATCACGGTTATCAAATAACCCTGTGACGAAACGCACCCCTCTTCTTTGGATCTTCTCTATCTCTTCCGTCCACCGGATCTGGTACGGATCCCACACTGATGAGCAATACTCAAATACGGGTGGAGCGAGTGTTTTGTAAGCCACCTCCTTTGTTGATGGACTACATTTTCTAAGGACTATCTCAATGAATCTCAACCTGGTACCCGCCTTACCAACAATTAATTTTATATGATCATTCCACTTCAAATCGTTCCGTACGTGTACTCCCAAATATTTTACAGAAGTAACTGCTACCAGTGTTTGTTCCGCTATCATATAATCATACAATAAAGGATCCTTCTTTCAATTTATTCGCAATTCATTACATTTGTCTATGTTAAGGGTCAGCTGGCACTCCCTGCACCTATCCGCTGCAGATCTTCCTGCATTTCGCTACAATTTTCTAATGCTGCAACATCTCTGTACACAGTTAAAGGAAACATTGGAAGTTAAAAAGAGCTCCATTGCGAGAAATAAAATAAACTTACACAGAAACACTATGAAATTCGCAGTATGCATTATAAATAATATTAATGAAAATAATCAATTTTTGTACATATTAAGTGAAGAGGATTTTTTTTATTTGCAGTATCTTCAAGTGACCACTATATCCGAACTCGAGGTTCCGGAATTCCTCATGTCCAGAAAGTGTCATGGAAACCACAAGTATGCTCTTGCTCATCACTTTGTGGAATTTCCACTTATTTTCTATGAGTATACAGTCAGACGAGATATTTTTCTTAACATGCTATAATTCTAGAGCATCACAAAGTTATGGAAAATACCGAAGCATAATTTCGCAGTTGGCTCTAAATTTACCTGCTCGTTTTTTAACGGGACATCCTTCACAGGAAGGATATCGAGAATTTTTTAAATAAAATTAGTTCAATTAATTCTGTTAACATTTAGAAAGCAGAGAATCATTTGCCCACTTATTGTGACTTCTTCAAGAAATGTAAAGTAATTATCAATCAACGATTTAAAATTATAACATCTTTCGCTTAAAATTTCATCGCTCGTAATGAAGTTGAGAATTTATGAATAAACTGAAGAAATCTTTTCCATTGCGCGATTTTTTCACCGTTTGGTAACGGAAACATTTTAATATCTATGAGGAAAACACAGGGAAATCAATCAAAGCAATATTGGCACAAAAATCGAGAGAATTTATTATGCCGTTTAGCAAACTATTTCTTGTCTACCACCATCTTAAAACATAACGTACAGTTTGCGTAGAAATTATTACCAGCATGGTCACTGCAATGTTGTTTTTAGAAAATTGTGAAGCTCCTGAAGCAAACAAAAAGTAAGCCAATTTGAATTGAGCGGAAGGTGTTCATTTCTTTTGAAGGACAACAACTTAAAACTGTAACTAGATAGTGTATGTGCGAAATTTATCGTAGGCCTTTTCTAAAACATCAGTATAAGTGGTATAAAACTGTTTTATATTCAGCTTAAGACGAGAAGGCTATTATAACGCAAGAAAAGACTAAAATAGAAGGTATGGCACTTCTAGGTGTCGTGTACAAAGGCGAGTACTCTTGTTGGGTTTTCGTAATAAAATTGTTATTTGATAGTCCTGAGATACAGTGCAGTGTCTCCCATTTATCATCAGTCGCACCTTGCAGCAGTGATAACAGCAGCTACCACCATCTGATGATGTCGAGCAGTTGCATCGACGAAATATTGTGCGAGTTACACAGTACAATCCGGCGGCAAACCCGACAACAGTATTTGCAGCAGATCCGTCGGGAAAGCATGAAAAGTCACATATCCCATTTAATTTGACCACATCAAGTAACTTAGGTTCAGAAATATAATAAAAATGTATCAAGGTCGTGTTAGCTACAGATGGCACATTGGAGAATATAATTGCCTTTGTTGTAATTTGATCTGTCACGTAGATACGACGAACAGTATGCCTACTTCTTTTTTAAATAGCACTCTACATTTTTTTATTCGGGATTCCACTTCCTGGATTTTCTAGTCCAAGAGTGGTTTGCTAGTATCAAACAAAAGTTTAAGGAGGACATTTATGAGAATGTTCGTTTGCAGGTGACACTGTGTGGTAGTGAAGCATGCTCTGTGAGGAAGGTGGAATAGAAGAGAACTGAAGCGTTTGAGATGTTGTTCTACAGACGAATGTTAAAAAGTAGGTGGACTGTTAAGGCGAGGAATGAGAAAGTTCTCAGCATCGGCGAGAAAAGGAGTATATGGATAAACTCTGACAAGAAGAAGGGACAGGTTGACAGGACGTCCGTCAGGATGTCAGGAGATAACGTGTGCAGTATTACAGGTAGTTGCAGAGGGTAAAAACTGTAGAGGAAGACAGAGATAGGGATACGTCCAATAACTAACTAGGACGTTGGTTGCAGGCGCTACTCTGATATAAAAAAGTTGAGACACGAACGAATTCATGTTGGGCAGCATCAAACCAGTCAGAAAGCTGATGAGTTATGTAAAAGTTTTATTCCTCTGCTGACGCCTAGTATGACGATATTAAAAACGTAGCACAAAAATGACCTTGACGCTCCTCCAGTAGTGCACAGAGCAAGTACCAGGAGTGAGCTAAATCGACTACTTGATGGAGTTAATGTAGACAAATGGAAACACAAAGAAAATGCACTTTAATGATAAAATCAACCTCTTCCGTTGAAGTTTTGTAAGGGTACAGCGTACACAGACGAAGAGAAGATAGGTATGCAGCCCATTTCACGTGGTTAAGATAAACGCCACTGTAAGATAGATGTACATTTTCCTTGTGTTTCCATTAGTTTTACCAATGGTACCTGCACCGTATGCTAAAATAGGAGAATCAAAACCAATTTTGTGTTACACTTTCAATAACATCATGTTCATTTCGAGGAGAGGGAAGTCAATTATCAAATTTAAAAAAAAGTTGGTTGGTTTTACCTATTGTTGTTCATATTTTCATAGCGAACAAAGTTACATGAAAGCCAGTTACGCTGGTTAATGGCCCCGGGTAGAAAATCAGCATTTGCTACATGTTACTGTGGCCTGCAGTCCGAAGACTGGTTTAATGCAGCACTCCATGCTTTTTCTCCAAATAACAGTTGCACTGTCTCTGCTTACTGTATTCACCTCTTGGTCTCTCTCTCTACGATTTTTCACCACACACCACGCACTTCCCTCCAATACTCAGTTGATGATCCCTCGATGTCTCGAAATGTGTTATATCAACCGATGCTTTCTTCTAGTCAGGTTGTGCCACAAAGTCCTTTTCACTCCAGTTCTTTTCAATCCCTCCTCCAGATTGTATACCTATTAGGTTCCTTTCAGATTACGCTGATACTATAGCTCCCTACATAGCACTCATATACAACCGCTCGCTCAACGATAGATCTGTACCTACAGATTGGAAAATTGCGCAGGTCGCACCAGTGTTCAAGAAGGGTAGTGGAAGTAATCCATTTAACTACAGACCTATATCATTGACGTCGGTTTGCAGTAGGGTTTTGGAGCATATACTGTATTCAAACATTATGAATCACCTCGAAGGGAACGATCTATTGACACGTAATCAGCATGGCTTCAGAAAACATCGCTCTTGTGCAACGCAGCTAGCTCTTTATTCGCACGAAGTAATGGCCGCTATCGACAGGGGATCTCAAGTTGATTCCGTATTTCTAGATTTCCGGAAAGCTTTTGACACCGTTCCTCACAAGCGACTTCTAATCAAGCTGCGGAGCTATGGGGTATCGTCTCAGTTGTGCGACTGGATTCGTGATTTCCTATCAGGAAGGTCGCAGTTCGTAATAATAGACGGCAAATCATCGAGTAAAACTGAAGTGATATCAGGTGTTCCCCAGGGAAGCGTCCTGGGACCTCTACTGTTCCTGATCTATATAAATGACCTGGGTGACAATCTGAGCAGTTGTCTTAGACTGTTCGCAGATGATGCTGTAATTTACCGTCTAGTAAGGTCATCCGAAGACCAGTATCAGCTGCAAAGCGATTTAGAAAAGATTGCTGTATGGTGTGTCAGGTGGCAGTTGACGCTAAATAACGAAAAGTGTGAGATGATCCACATGAGTTCCAAAAGAAATCCGTTGGAATTCGATTACTCGATAAATAGTACAATTCTCAAGGCTGTCAATGAAACTAAGTACCTGGGTGTTAAAATTACGAAGAACTTCAGTTGGAAGGATCACATAGATAATATTGTCGGGAAGGCGAGCCAAAGGTTACGTTTCATTGGCCGGACACTTAGAAGATGCAACAAGTCCACTAAAGAGAGAGCTTACACTACACTCGTTCGTCCTCTGTTAGAATATTGCTGCTCGGTGTGGGATCCTTACCAGGTGGGATTGACGGAGGACATGGAAAGGGTGCAAAAAAGGGCAGCTCGTTTTGTATTATCGTGTTATAGGGGAGAGAGTGTGGCAGATATGATACACGAGTTGGGATGGAAGTCATTACAGCATAGACGTTTTTCGTCGCGACGAGACCTTTTTACGAAATTTCAGTCACCAACTTTATCTTCCGAATGCGAAAATATTTTGTTGAGCCCAACCTACATAGGTAGGAATGATCATCAAAATAAAATAAGAGAAATCAGAGCTCGAACAGAGAGGTTTAGGTGTTCGTTTTTCCCGCAAGCTGTTCGGGAGTGGAATAGTAGAGAGATAGTATGATTGTGGGTCGATGAACCCTCTGCCAAGCACTTAAATGTGAATTGCAGAGTAGTCATGTAGATTATTTATGTGATCTACATATCTAAACATCTGCATTCTTCTGTAGTACCCCATTTAAAAAGCTTCGCCGGCCGGAGACACCGAGTGGTTCTAGGCGCTACAGTCTGGAACCGCGTGACCACTAGAGTCGCCAGTTCGAATCCTGCCACGGACATGTGTGTGATGTCCTTAGGTTCGTTGGGTTTAAGTAGTTCTAAGTTCTAGGGGACTGACGACCTCAGAAGTTAAGTCCCATAGTGCTCAGAGCCATTTGAACATTTTTTTAAAAAGCTTCAGTCCTCATCTTGTCTAAACCGTTTATTGTCCACGTTTCACTTCCATGCATGGTTACACTCCACACAATTACTATCAAAGAATACTTCATAGCACTTGAATCTATATTCGATTCCTCTTCGTCAGAATCGCTTTTATGGCATTGCCACTCTATATTTTACAGGTTCTCCTCTTCGCCGTCATCAGTTATCCTTCTGTCCAATAGTATAAATATCTACTACTTTGTGTCTCGTTTCCTTATTTATAACCTCATTTACGAGAACGTACATAAAGACGAGATGAGAGAAAAATTTGACAGAGCACTGAAAGACCAAAGCTGAAACAAGGCCCCGGAAGTAGACGACATTTGGTCTTAAGTGCTGATAGCTTTGGTGGAGCCAGCGATGACAAAACCTTTACATCTAGCGTGCAACATTTATGAGACTGACAAAATTGCCGTCAGCCGTCAAGAAGAATGTGATAATTCCAATTCCAAAGAAGCAGTTGCTGACAGGTGTGAATGTTACCGAACTATTAGGGCACTGATGACCTCGATGTTGAGCGCCCATAAGCCCCAACACACCACACCGAACTATTAGTTTAATAAGTCACGGTTGCAAAATGCTAACACGACTTCTGTATACAACAATGGAAAAACTGGTAGAAGCTGACCTCGGGGAAGATCATACGTGATTCCGGAGAAATGTAGAAACACACGAGGCAATAAAGATTCTATGACTTATCTCAGATGGAGGTTAACGAAAGGCAGACCTACGTTTATAGTATTTGTAGCCACAGAGAAAGCCTTTGACAATGTTGTCTGGAATATTTTTGAAATTCTGGGTGTAGCAGGTGAAAATGTAGGGAGCGAAACAGGATTGCTGCCTATCCAGTTGTTATTAAATCTGTGCACCGAGTAAATAGTAAAGGCAAACAAAGAAAAATTATGAGTTGGAATGAAAGTTCAGCTACAGGAATAAAAACTTAAGGCGTGCCAATGACACTTTTATTCTGTCAGAGACAGCACAGAACTTTGAAGGGCAGCTGAACAGAATGGAAAATGTCTTAACAGGAGGCTATAAGATGAATATCAACTAAAACAAAATACGGCTACTGGAATGTAGTCGAATTAAATCAAGTGATGCTGACGAATTGGCTACATCCAACATTTTATTTTGCTTGTGAAGAAAATGTTCTTAGGGGTGGTAAGAAAAAATCGGACACAGTGTATTCCAACGCAGTTAGAAAGAACGTTACTTCTCTAGTAGTGAAGACATGCCATGAAATATCTCCAGCATTAATTGTGGGACTTGCAAATGTTCTCTCCACCATTGCTCACACTCTGCCCCCCCCCCCCCCCCCCAAAAAAAAACGGCTGTACATCCTGTTTTCTAATGTTACGGAATTTCCGAAGCAAGACGGAAAAGTCAGTCTCTTGTCAGGAGTAAGAATACGCTTAAGTAACGTTTGATGGGTGGTACTGGTAGCTGTCGTGCTCAGCTGCCCATCGGCAACAGTGATTCGGACAGCAGACGCCCCAGGTAGCAGTGAAGTTTTGCCACAACGAGGACCGTCCCACAAAGGAGCCTTTCGTCTTCCGCTTCGCCAGTCTTTCTCTGAGGGTCCTCCTGAGAATTCCGTTAGGCTGCCCGTCCGGAAACATTGCCTTTCCCCTGGAACGAGATCACCTGCTTGAGAGATCTTGTAGTGCCGTATGAGGAAGCTCTTCAAACATAAAAGTGAGTCCTCCGTGGATTCTGACATCGTACAGACAACAAAAACAGTTCTACCTCACGTGATATATTTCTATATACACCTCGTGTTTTCGAATTCATATTTAGTGTTTTCTCAACAATGAAGTGTTTACGCAGATATCTTTTATGCACATTGTTAAAACTGCTCAAATAAAAAGCCTATTTTATTTAAAAATATTTTGGTGCATATATCCACTTCGAGAGTCACTGTTTCCTGGCTTTCATATGATAATTAAAAATTTTACTGGCCGCAGTTGATACGTAATAGCGTGGCATATGAGCTACAATACGTAAGTATCACAATACACGTTCACCATGATATTACTGCCTAACATGTCAAGAGAACCCTTTGTTTCACTTTTCATCTATGATTATATGGGTTGTACGGTAGAAGCGAAATAAATGGGGAACAGTCCTAAAGGAAAATGTACGAAAAGGAGCAGAAGATAAAATGTGTTGAAGAGAAACTACGATTGTAGGTATGATCGCTCATGTTTAGACGCCATATTGTAGTTAACATGTAATGAGCTCTCTTTTTCCCATTTTTCTTTTTTTGTCATCAGTCTTTAGACTGGTTGGACTGATTAGCAAGTACAACCTATGTCCTCATCTATTTGCTGTATGTAATTCAATCTCTGTCTTTCCCTAGAGCTATTGACCACTAAAGCTCACTCTAATACCATGGAAGTTAATCTCTGATGTCTTAAAAAGTGTCCCGTCATTCGACCCCTTTGCTCTCGACATTGGTGTCTATATATTCCTGTCCTCCGCCGATACTGCAGAGAGCGTCCCCGTACTTTACCTTACCAGTATCCTTAATTAGAAATATTCTTAAGTAGCACTACATCTCAGCTGCGTCCTCCCACAGTGCACATTTCACTACCATACAATTTTGCGCTGCAAACTTACATTCCCAAAAAGTTTTTCGTCAACTTAATATCTACTTTTGATTGTAGCACACCTCTCTTGGCCAACAATACCCTTTGTTTGACTTCTAGTCTGCTTTTTATGTCGTCCTTGTTCCATGGGTCTTGGTCATTTTGCTGCCTAGGTAGCAGAATTTTTTAACTTCATCCAGTTCCTGATCACCAACTCTCGTGTTTAGTTTCTCACTGTTACTATTTCTACTATTATTCCTGACTTTAACCTTTCTTTGATTTACTCTCGATTTATATAAGACCGTTTAGTCAATTAAACAAAGCATGTAATTCTTCGCAATCTCATCAACGAATCTTATGATTTATATCTTTCCACCTTCAATTTTAAAATTACTCTTCAATCTTTCTTTCATTTCCACCATTACCTCTTCGATGAACAGGTCGAACAATAAGGGAAAAGAGGCTACATCCCTGTCTTACACCCCTTCGACTACGTAGTTCTTTGTTTTTCACTATTATCTTTCCCTCAAGGTTCGCTCATATTGTATACATTATCCGTCTCTGTGTATAGCTTGTCTCTACTTTTCTCAGAATTTCGAACATCTCGAAGCATTTCTCACTGTGAAGGTCGACATATCATAAGAACTTGTATTGATTTTTCTTTAGTCGTGCTTCTATTGTCAACCGGAACGTCAGAACTGACTTCTGGGCTTTTACTTTTCCTAAAGCCAAACTGATCCTCATCTAACAGACCTTCAATTTCATATCCCATTATTCCGTATATTATTCTTGTCATCAACTTGGATGCATGACCTGTTAAGCTGATTGTGCCCTAATTCCCTCACTTGTCTCATATAGTCTTCGGAATTATGGGTGATGTTTTACAGGAAGTCTGATGGTATGTAGCCAATCTCATAAATCGTACTCAACAGCGTGAATGGTCCTTTCGTTGTAACTTCCAGCAACGAGTTTAGAAATTCCCATGGAATCTTGTCCATCCCTACTGCGTTACTTCATCTTAAGTCTTCCAAACATAAATAGTAACCAAACTTCGTCAGAACAGGCCTCGGAAGGCCAAATGGTAAGTTCCAAAGTTCTTTTAAATTCTGGTTCTAATACTGGATCCCTGCCTCTTCCCCCATTGATTTCTTCGCGGTCCTCTATCATGTCGCCACACATGTCCTCCACCTCATAGAGACTGTCAATGTACTCTTTCTACCTCTCAGCTCTCTCCTCTACATTTAACAGCATAAATCTCACGGCATTTATAATGTTACCGATCTTAGTTTTCATTTCTACGAAGGTTGTTTTGACTTTGTACTTGCTCACTCAGTCCTTCTGCTGAACATTTCCTTTTCAATCTTCTCACATTACTTATGCAGTAATTCCTACTTACTTCATTCCTAATTGACTGTATGAGAAATAGACATATTGATTTTACCTCTCTTTTTACGTGCTAGTTTAAGATATACTGAATGAGGTTCTGGTCGCGAGGTATTAAAACAACATCAAACTTTAATACTGATTGCTTGCTGTAGAGGAAAAGACCACAGCAATCTGACACGCCAGACCTGACCTCCTTCTCGTCCTCAGCCAATGGTGTCGTCGAGAAGGGGATCAGCAAACCGCTCTTCTGACCGTTGGCAGATGTGGTACCACTATAACTTGCATCATGTGGTTGAGTGCCCCCTTACCTTTCCTCCAACAAAGGAAACATCCTTGGCACTACTGGGAGTTGAACCCAGTTCTCCAAATGGCAGTCACCCCCGCTGAAAGCTTCCTTTTCATTTTGTTTGTTTGCGCTTCTTCGTCTACGTTTCCGTGTTGGTGTCACATGATATCACGCAAATAACGACGATGAATAGTATACTGTGTTGTTTTCCTGCAGAGTGTGTCCAGCCAATGATCAAGTATCTTGAGCTTTCGTACCGGCAACCACTCGGTTACAAAGCTGACCGCATGCTGTAAAGGCCTATATGAAACTACACACATTAACGCTGAGGTGTGTGAGTTTTTGAAGCAGAACTCAAAATAATGAGAAAATTCAGTCACTTTCTTAATTATTGTAATACACTCAACTTAGCACAATGTATCCTCTGGCAGTGCCGGCGGAAGTTATACACCTTAACAGTTCGCAGTTCGACCTCACCTTTGACAACGAGTATGCATGAAATTGGTAAAGAATATAAAGGACCTGATAGATGGCGATCAGTTTGGCTTTGGAAAAGGTAAAGGTACCACAGAGGCCGCTACGGTTCACAATGGAGGCAAAACTGAAGAAAAATCAAGATACGTTCAAATGGCTCTGAGCACTATGGGACTTAACATCTGTGGTCATCAGTCCCCTAGAACGTAGAACTACTTAAACCCAACTAACCTAAGGACAACGCACACATCCATGCCTGAGGCTGGATTCGAACTGCCACCGTAGCGGTCACGCGATTCCAGACTGAAACGCCTAGAACCTCACGGCCACACCGGCCGATCACACGTTCATAGGATTTGTCGACCTGGAAAATGATGTAAGATATTCGAAATCCTGAGAAAAAAGTGTGGGGTGTAGGAAGAGACGGGTAATACACAATATGCACAAGAAACAAGAAGGAACAATAGCCTAAGAGTGGATGACCAAGAATTGAAGTGCACGGGTTAAACAGTGTGTAAGACGTGGATGCAGCCTCTTCAATCTATACGTTGAAGAAGCAACTACGAATATAAAATAAAGGTTCAAGAGTGGTTTTAAAATTCAAGGTGAAACGATATCCTATTGACTTTGCTATCAACAGGGAAGCTGAAGAAGAATTATAGGACCTGTAGAGTGGAACCAGCAGTCTAATAAGGGAAAAATATGGATTGAGAGAAAATCTAGGCTAGACGAAAGTAATGAGAAGTACCAGAAATGAGAAGAAAGACAAATTTAACATCAGAATTGGTGATCACGAGACAGATGAAGTTAAGGTATTCTCCTGCCTAGGTTGCAAAATAACCCATGCCGAAAGGAGCAAAGACGACATAAAAAGCAAAAATGGCATTCCTGGCCAAGAGAAGTCTACTAGTATCGAACATAGGCCTTCATTTGATAGTGAGTTTGGAGCGTAGCGTCTTATGGCTGTGAGACATGGACTTTGGGAAAACTAAAACAGAAGACAATGAAAGCATTTCAGGTGTGGTGCTACAGAACAATGGTAAAAAATAGCTAGAATCATAAGGGTAAGAAATGAAAAGAATGAGGGTGTTCTTTGGTGACTCAACGAGCAAAGAAATATATGGAAAACACTGGTAAGGAGAAGGGACAGGATGATAGGACATATCTTAGGACAAGAGGAAATGGATTCTATGGTTCTAGTCGGAGTTGTAGGGGGTAAAAACTGAACAGGGACACAGAGTTTGGGATACATCCATTAAGTAACTGAGGACGTAGGTTGCTAAAAAAAATTAAAAAGGTGCCTGTAGTCATGTCCCCACGGAGTCCAGCGTCTGGCCACTCTCACAGTTTTAATGTACAACAAATCTGGATATAGCAAGACTGTTCGACTCGAACAGCTGGCCAAATGGAGGTGCACAATGTGGCCATTTTAAAATTCTGTCAAGTGCTGATAAAGCAGTCCCTTACGAGTACTCGGCATCTACGTTTCCTACCCAGTGATCACTAAGCATCTTGCGCTGCTTAAGCCCCTTGTATCCTCTACCAGATCTACTAACCACACGGACAGCACTATTGCACTATTATGGCCTTTCTACCTATCACAGAGAATTGCAACTGTAGTCACTTACATACCTGCCGATAGTCTGTACGTCTACGTAGTTACATTGACATCACACCATCTCTCCTGGATGCTTCTCTTTCCTTGTATGGCAGTGTACGTTCTCATCGTTTTTTCCTTGTATTTCTCTAATCGTGCTTACGTCTTTAATTTCCCAGCGGCTGCTCTAAGCTCGCCCAGGGCGGCGTTGTTGACTGACAGACGGGAGTCAGCTGCTCGCGGACCCACCGCCGGCTCGCCACAGGTGACTGACACCGATCGATAGCCTCCAGCACTGGCCGCAGCCGCCGTACAGTTCGAGCGTGCCGGCACACCTCGGCTGCCGCTCGCTGACGCTAACCTGCAGCGCGGGTTGCATATCATCTCTACAGTTCGCGGATTGCTGCTAGTCACAATGTACTTTGCTTCGCTGCAATTACGACACATGTATGACTTGCACGAGAGCTGATTTTTCTAGAAACATTAGGTAACTTTTGCGAAGTTTCTAGCTTGTATTCAAGAAAAGTGATTTGAACGTTGTTTTTATTCGATGTGTTATATTTAATATATCTATACCGGGCATTTTTCCAACAGTAGTTTTCCATGGTCGATATGGTATTTCACAGAGGTTCTGAGCCCAAGAAGTGCATCTTTAGTAGCTGAGGATTGCCGTTGCTGTAGCATTCTGATAAAATATAGTCAGGTGTTGGTTCCGCTACTGAGCGATCTGAAACACCTTGCAGAAGACAGAGTTAAGGATACATAAGATGATGAATTTTGGAATACGATTTCATAAGAATTAATTTGACAAAGAAAGATTACAGGCAATGTTATTACTGCAGTGCTGGACTGCGGTTAGTTATGAAATGTTTGAATACCGGAAAGTTGTAACACAAGTATTCTTTATTGATTTGGGTTAGTTACTTTCAATGTACAGAAGTGGTTAAATAAAAGAGTCATTTCAAATTGTCTGCACTCAGAGCTTATAAATGTACCGCTCTTTACCTATTCAATTATTAATCACGAGGCTGAGTAATATTTGTTTGAAAAAATACTTTTATAAAGATCATTGTAATTACCAAAAGCTTAGTTTTAGTTCCGGAAATACAGTTTTTTTAAAATCTACATTTCTTTCAATAATATAGCTAGTTCAAATTTCAACACCGCCCCTTCACAAAATAATATCATTTTTCTGATTACGTGTGTCGCCACACTCAACTCTGCGGAGTACAGCCGCTATAAGTAAAAGCATGACCTACTTACAGTAGTTTCTTGGCCTTTCGCTGTACTTGATTGGATTGGATTGGACTGTTTGGGGGAAAAGACCAAACAGCGAGGTCATCGTACTCATTGGATTAGGGAAGGACAGGGAAGGAAGTCGGCCGTGCCTTTTTAAAGCAACTATCCCGGCATTTGCCTAGAGTGATTTAGGAAAATCACGGAAAACCTAAATCAGGATGGCCGGATGTGGGATTGAACCGTCGTCCTCCCGAATGCGAGTCCAGTGTCCTAACCACTGTGCCACTTCGCTCGGTCTTTCACTGTACTGTGCTAGGTTTAATTTCATTTTAGTTAGCTTCTCTGGCGCACTGTATTTTTTTACGTTTATCACTTCGATCTCTATCGAGTTTCCGTTGCCGCAAGTACTAGCTGGACGAGCCGTGAAACTTTCAGCCAGTTTTGCATTACAGTCAAGAAAGTGTACATCATTCACAGTTAGCTTTGCTTTTCAAAGTTATTATCAGGTCCACTTTAAGCCAAGTTCCGTTCAGATTGCGCTTCTTATGCAGACAGTTTTATTCTTACAGTGCAGTGTCATATTCGCTTGGGTATTACTCTGGATTTGGAACCTCGTTTATAGTCACTTTTCATATGAAATTACAAGACATTTCATTTAAACGTTTTTTGTTTTCTGTTCTTCCACAATTAGGTTTATAATTTTACGTGGGATACTTATTCTGTTAACTTTGTGTGTCGCACTGCAAGTCACGTATTTTGACGTTATACAGTGTAGTACTGTTCACTGTATTTCACAACGGATGGTTTCACGGGGTAGCTTATTTAATACATACTTTTATTTCTTTCTAATAAAGTTGTTTGAAGTTAGTTAGAAAATACAGTTACACAGTTTGAATTGCATTGTTGAGGACTAAAACCCAGGCACCTGAAGCTATAAATAAATTCAAATCAGGTTTAATTCATAAGACATAAAAGTTTCTGTGTATGACACCACGTCATATTATACAAAACTACTGCTGGAGAAAACCAACGTTTCGGCCTCAGTTGCAGTAGACCCATAAGAAGGCCGCTACAACTGTGGCCGAAACGCTAGTTTTCTCCAGCAGTAGTTTTGTACAATATGACATAGTAAAAATTCCATAAATCTTTTATATCGACTGACTTTGACCACGGAAGCCTACGCAATTATTTTATTCATAAGGTTACAAGATCTTTTATCACTATAAAACGTGAAGTATCGTTTACTATCGACTCAATAAGAAAATGCTTCCCTTCTTCTATATCCTGTCAAAAGAAATTAGAGTCTCTGACAGATAGGTCGTGGGGTTTCGCGGTTCGCAACCGTATCATCAAGTTTCTTCGCTCGAGGCTGTGTGCATATATTGTCCTAACCATTTTATGTCATCTTCGTCAGACGATGAAGAGCTTCTCTATCTCTTTCTTCCATCCCTCCCTCTCTCTCTCTCTCTCTCTCCCTCTCTCTCTCTCTCTCTCTCTCTCTCTCTCTCACTGTCACTCTCTCTCTCTCCCTCTGCCTTACTTAATGGCTAATACGTTTTAAATGTCTTTTCAGACAGGCAGGCCAGGAAGAAGATACGATTTTTAAGAACTTTTTTGTAACCCTAACACCGTGACGAGAGAGAGAAATAGTTCGATATTTTTAGATAAAAAATTATAAGTGGTAATGAACTTCCTTTAATTCACATCACAGTATTATTTATGTTCACCATCTGTATTAACTCGGGAGGCTGGTTACATCAAAGAAATGGAGCGACTGATGATGTCATTATTCAGTGGTAACTGACCCATCAATCTAACAAAATTCTTAAGTAAAGAGGGACGTCAAACCGAAGGAAATTTTCTGTAAATCAAACTTAGGGGCTCTGCTTAGTGATGATGACCATTGTTTCTGGATGGCTTAGTGGTCTGAGCTACATCATCGAGCATTCATCGGCGGCGGGGATGCCGAACGTGTGCGGGCTTTCAAATTAAAATGAAAGATGTGATAGTGTGGCTTTCAACCACGTACCCTCAGACTAATAGTTGTAATATTAAACGTTTTGGCTGGTTTCATTGTCTAGGGGCTGGGATACGTATTTGCCGCATTACAAGCGAAATACTGCTGAGTCTACAGTATACAATATGAATATGCACATGAACGAATGGCCGAAGGTTCCTGTCACTCGGCTACTGCGAATTTTGAACGTGACATACACATTTATAAGTGAAAGATTGAAATTAAATAAAATCTGCAGGTACTATTTTAACTACTTTACATGATGAGTACGTTAGCCGAAGTACTTTGGAAAATGCCGTATATTTCTGAATGAATGGCTCTGAGTATTATGGGACTTAACTTCTAAGGTCATCAGCCCCCTGTAACGTAGAACTACTTGAACCTAAGTAACCTAAGCACATCACACACATCCATGCCCGAGGCAGGATTCGAACCTGCGACCGTAGCGGTCGCGCGGCTCCAGTCTGTAGCGCCTAGAACCGCTCGGCGACCCCGACCGGCGTATATTTCTGCAAAACACTTATTTGTGTCTATAGCCCAGTAATTAAATAAAACATAAGTTTAATAACAGGGAAACAATACGTTCGTATTTCACGTATTTAGTTATGAACAACATCATAACTCGCGAGATATTCACTTCCAAACGCGGACTATGCTTTCACTGCAGAAGCCACGGAAATCTCACAAGTAGACAAGACGGCACTCCGAAGTATTTCTGTCTCTCGTTATCAAGTGCAAACTGCTCCACTCTAAGTCTTTCCCGCGACTGTGCCTCCCTCGTGCCGTTGCCTCAAGCACCCCACGTGTCCTCTCCCGTACTTCTTTCCATTCACTTCGGTAGCTGCCTCCCATAGTAACAAGCGCTGTGATTGGATACAGCGCTCCCTCCGTGTCTCCAAACCAAAGTGCACTCACAAACATATTGAAACACATACGGAATACTGTATTTACATTTAAGTAACTTGAAATTAAATAAATATTCCTATGGCTGGACCGTAAACAAGCTTTAAAAAACATTATTAAATACATAAACAAATTCGATAAACATATATGAAAGGAATATCAACAAAAGGTAGGCCAGTAGCCTAATGTCTCTTTGCTTTCTAAAACACAGTAAATATTTAACAAATTTCTTCATGAATAGTATATATAGGACATAAATAAAGACATAGAGGAATAAATATATTTATAAGCATGCTGCTACCATTTTCTCGTGTAACTGTGGATGGGACATAAATAAAGACATAGAGGAATAAATATATTTATAAGCATGCTGCTACTATTTTCTCGTGTAACTGTGGAGTACTTAAGGCCTGACACGATCGATAGTAATCGGCCACTTTGACCACCAATAACTCATGCACTAGTCAAGTTAACTGCCTGTAATTTATACCACTACAAATTTGCACTAACAGCTTTCTAAAGAAATGTCGATCGAGAAAATCGGAAGACTCGTTTAGATTTTGGAAATTCGTTGCTGGATGTTACTTGTGAAATTTACATTGAGATACTAAACTTTAAGCTAATAAATATATTGAAAATCTGATTATACAATCATAATAGTCATGCAAATAATGGTGATGTACACGTTTCCTTTTGAGGTATCATTATTCATCTGGCTGCTGTTAATTTCTATACGAACTGTGAAATGTCTGCCATTAAGATTTCGCAAAGTCCGCCATCTTTGGCCTTCCAGGAGTACAGCGTCATCAAGGGATTCCCAGCCTCTTGTTTGATGGACCACACGCTAGGGCGCTCCTCATGCTCATGTAACATTCGGCACCACGTGGTTGCTGCCGGGCTGCGTCTTTGACGAGCGTCCTCAGCGGCCGTCCCAACTCCAGGGCGCCACAACTCGCCCGTTACTTCACGCGCGAGAGACTATTACTGCATCGAACAAGCACGATAACCCCACAACAACGTCGAACAGCACCACCTGATAGTCGTTGGACCAGGGTATGGCGGGACGTCCACACCCCAAAGCTGTCCACGTACTCTCGTTCCTTGTGGTATGTGGTGGTCAATGACAAATTAGCCACACGCCTGCGCCTACATTACATTCATGTTATGGACAACCCTTTGTGCCTGCACTGCGCAGTCGTCGATTCAGACGGGCACCGTTTAACATGTGCTGCAACGTGCAGCTGATAGGATCTCATACAACGTACGCTGGCGCTCCTGGCGCGACGACAGACAATGTCTGTCACGCCGTACGAACTCCTACGCACAGATACTGTTTACTTTTCCACCACCAGAACGAACGCCGTCAACTTGCTGAAGGGCACTGTGCTATGTTTTGCCAGTTGCGCCAGAAAGCTCTCTCGAATTGTGGTTCCACCTGACAGCGACTAGTGAGACATTCTGCAGCATGCTTTGTACCGGACACGACTCTAGAATTATTTAGGCGCGTTATTCGAGGATCCTCCCGTTCATTGGGGCGTTCCGAGTACCAGAAGGAACACTTGAAGACAATTCACAGCACATGATTGATCCTCCGAGGAAACGGTTTAGAGGGCGTTCCCTTCCATTAATTTGGGCGAAGACGATTCGGAAGCTTCTGATAGAGGTAGTAGCATCCGATTAAAATAAATAAAGAAACAATAAAAAATATGTGGTCAGACCATCTGCATTGTAAGCCTGAGATTCGGATTGGAATCCCGTTTCACCTCAAATTTTCAACTTTTATCATTGATTTCAGTCAATGACCGCTTGTAGCCAACGCCCTTCATTCCTTCGAGGTTTAATTCACTATGGCTGCTGGATCAAAATGGTGTCTGTTCATTCGGATATGTCCAAAAGGGCAGATACCACACACACAAGATGTACTCACAACAGAGTCAAATATTACAATACATTCTACGTAGGCGAGTGTAAACAGAGTGTAAGTTACTTGCTTACGGTGCAAGAGAAGGTGGAGACAAAGCGCAAGGGCATAGCAAATAAAAAGTGAGGTACAATCCTTCTTCTCTTAAAACAGTAAGCTGTAACATCTGAGGTCATCAGTCCCCTAGAACCTAGAACCATTTAAACCTTACTAATCTGAGGACATCACACACATCCATGCCCGAGGCAAGATTCGAACCTGCGACCGTAGCGGTTGCGCGGTTCCAGACTGAACTGCCTAGAATCACTTGGCCACCGCTGCCAGCGCGAACCAAATTGGTGATACTTCGCTCTTAGCTCCAAACTCAGATGGCGTCGGTTACGCAGCTTGAAGCTGCAGTGGATGGGCTACACTGTTGTGGGCTGACTGTGAGGATCCAACGAACGTCCAGCCCGTCTGAGACCGCCAATAGGTCCGCACCGATGGCCAGCCCAGTTATTGCTCGCATTGGGGTTGACGAGGGCCTTAAAGTCATGACTGCAAGAAGGGGATGAGAGCCAATGTGCACTCCATGTGCCTATAGGGTGGAATCATTCCATAAGTGGAATGGGTGCTTCCGGATGCCATGAAGACCTCACACTGTGTGTCGCCTGGCCACTATGAGTTGTTGCAATACGACTGATTCACGGATCCACTTATATGGCTCCTTCCATGTATAGCGATCTTAGGTTGCGACGGGTCAGGCTCTTATCGCGCAGTTTCCTTTCCCTGAAAGAAAATCCACCTACCTCGTTTCTTAGGTAGTTGCTGCACTCGCCTCTCCTGATAGCAGCTACTGGAAAAATTGCAGAAAAGCAGTGTTGAAGAAACTGCAATTTAATAGCCGCTCACCGGAGGCCGCGATACATGTTTGCTGAAATACAATCTATGAGCAATCTTCCTAAATAAATTGAGTTATTGGAATGGTAGTAATTGTTTACTCAAACGAGAACGCGAAGTTGGTAATTCTATTTAAGCTCTTTATTGTCTTTAAGCCTGATCATCAGCCCGCTAATCTACGTTTGAAGAAAGTTCAGTTCACAATTCTATCCACACTCAAACCCCGCCAGAATTAGCTTTCAAAGTTACGGAATTTACTTAACTGCAACACAGACGATTTTCTAACATACACGTTTGCAGTCGATGTTCAATAATAGTTCGTTTTTTAACGTTAATGCTCGCCATAAGCACTTAGTAAAAGTTTACGAAGTACCGCCACGCTTTTAATTATTAAAGTTACTCGCGTCTTTCGCGGAATGAAAAGTCACAACTCGCTCAAACTCACACTACGCGTTACTGGACTCTTCCAGTCTCAAATCGCACAGTACCGAACCGATGAAGCCGTTTTATGACTTCATTTTACACATTATTCGCGAGGACACATCAAGCATGTCTCTTCTCGATCACAGTTCCTTCGCGACTCCTCATCCACTCGCGACTCACTCTCCTAGTCTGCTAACCGTCCTCGCATCTCATTGGCTCACACATCACACAGCCAATCAGAATTAACTCTTTGGGTGCGCCTCGCGCCAAAATCTAGCACGCACCAGTCATGACTTCTGAATCATTTACGTCATGATTTCTTGTTACACAAAATTTACTGTATAATTTAACAAACCGAAAGGAAAACTAGACTTTACTTTATTTCCAGAAATTATTTAAATACTCGCGAACGTTCTGGCTGCTTGTACAATACCATACACTCTTGGACATCCGACATTCACTAAGATGGGGAACCACTGGCGACTCTGTTCCCACGGTTACATCGTCTGAACACTTGCGAGTTCCAACCTAGATTTTATACACTTGCAAAGAATGGCGAATGTCCCTCTTTCATTCACTCAGGCACACTCATTCACTCTCACCTACTCATATAAAATAACTGTTCACAAAAATTCAAAACATTTATGGTTTTAACAAAGTTATAGGTGAATTTCTAAAAGTAAAATTCTCAAAATAAATACAAAAGCACGGAAGGTGATTTTGTTTCATAGTTGGATGGTCACTGAAGGTGATCTATACATAATGGTATTTATTTAGACTCGAAAATTGTAGAAATTTGCGTTTTCTGTAAGATTTTTCTAATTTCCAAAATATGCAGGTTTCAAAGCTCAAATTTGGATGACTTATTTTTATTCATAACAGAAACTAGTATATTAACTTTTAATTTCCTCAGGTTCCTCAGTTAGAAGTTATTAAAGATGAAAGTTCCACGTTATACACGCGGCTAGTTAGCGCACAGGTCTTACATTCTCACGGTACAGACATGCCATATGGTCGTGACGTCAGACGAACGGACACCGGTAATCTGCCCGCTACAGCACATATGCTAATCTGATGGCTACTTTACAGTCTGTCTACATTTCACAGTAAATATTTGATAGAAAACTGTGCGCTCGCACTAGTTGCGACGCCACACACCTCCTGAGGAAACTAAATTTTTTCATTCATGACAAACTTTTAGTTTTCTAAAAAAATTTCTATTAAAGATTTACTCAAACAGCTATTTAACATTTATAGTTCCTGTACATCAATCATCCACTTATACCTAGGGCTGACGACCTACAAAACATCTTATATCTAAACATGCACTTTTATCATCATTCAAAAAAAAATTTTTCAGATTACAAAATTCTATTTACAAATTCCTGAAAGAGAAAACAAACCTAAATACTATCTTGATGTACGTCACACGCACACTAACACTACTATCACTATGGTGAGCGTCACTTTTTTACCACTTACACTTAAGATTTTGATAGCACTCGTAGTTCGACCGGGTCCTGCTTGGGAGGTCCATTTCAAGTCTCGTGCTACCACCTCTGTTTACTTCGGCGCACCTGAAACATCAGCTGGCCTCAGTTCCCTTTCTAACTGCTACGTCTTAACCTACAGCAGCGATAAATGGCGCTATCTGCTTGACTCTAAAGTCTCATATTTTTGATAAAATTTACTTTACAGTATGTACAATTTTCAAATTTTTTTTTTTTTTTTTTTTTTTTTTTTTAAGTGAAAAGTGAATTTACTTTCCTTATGCAGTACCGAAGTGGCACATTTACTCTTTAATTACTTCTTCATCTCATAATCAAACAAGTTATGGTTACATAAGAAATACTAAGAAAAACCATTCCTACAAATAGTTCACAAATACATAATAAATCTCCGCCAGCACTGGTGACTCTCCAGTTCCTGTACAATACACAACAATATAAAATATACACAAAATTATCAATATTACAATTCTGTCTCCAGGCAATCTCCTGTAGTCCTGTATCATAAATTAAACACTGAAAAATACATATTTACTTATTCATTTATCAACACTACAATCCTTATACTAATCTCTACGACAAACTTGGGGAGCTTTGTGTGTCTCTGGTCAAAAATGGAATCGATGTCATGGGTACTTTCCTCATCTCACATATCTGGAGTTACTTCAATTTCTTGTCAACATCAGGTTTTCTCTAGTCACATTCGGGTTTAATTTACGACTCTCATACTCATACTTCACACACTCAGGTTAGTATTTGTTAAAGCGTTTCCTACTAATCTGCGAAACCTCGTTACCCATACTTTCTAACATACATCCACCTCCTGAGTTACCAACGTCGCCTCAGCTCTGTTTACATTCGTAGCCTCACTTCCTTTTGTTTACAAACATCTCCTCTGTTTACCAACAAACGCCACCTCTGGTTACCAACATTAAGCTTTTTATTTACTCACCTTCGTAGCCTCACTTTTTCCTAATATCGAGCTAGCCAAACACTATGCTCATTCTTTCTCCTTTTCTCACATATTTCTCTTCATTTGACAGTCAGTCCTGCTGCACTGTCCCTTTAACTTAACTTCCTTTACCCCTTTGACAGTCAACCTTGTTGCACTGTACCTTTTACTCATTTTACCACTAAATCACCTCCTGAGGCTCTGACTTCATTGAACAGACAGTTTTGCTGTACTGCTCCATTTCCTTTCCTAAACATTAGCTTAATGCTACGTCTTAACATATCGTTCTGTTACTTAACAAACAGCTTCAATGTTCGTCACCATATTTTCTGAGGCTCTTACATTTCTTAGTTATTTTACCTTTCTAAGGGCATTACTCACACCTTAGGCCAAACATTTACTTTACTGAGACTTATTACTTATCTGAGGTATCTTAATCCTTTTTGATTTTCTCTTACACTCATTCCTTACGCTTAACCTATACTGCACTGAGGTTCTTTCCTACTCATTACTTAAACACTTTATCACTTAAAAACTACGATAGAGAAGAAGGAAAGACGATAGAATTTTAGTTCTGAATGAAAGAAGAGGTAGGTTGACAATACGGAAAAGAAAGTGGAAGAAATATTGTCAAACGACTCGAGACCTAGTGCTCGTCACGCACTTAGCTCTGCAAAGAGTGCAAAGCTCTCTGAGGTATCTACTCACTCCTGGCCACGTCTCTCTTTTGAACATATCTTTTCAAATCCACAATGTTCCTAAGCCCTAACACCTTATGTGATTTCACAAACTCCAGTCTATAAGCATTTGGGTGAGGCTTCTCTACGATTCTAAATGGGCCCACGTACTCATCGGTAAACTTCTTTGTTTCTGACGTAAGTTTCTTAGATCTTTCCCTAGTTTTCACTAGCACTAGATCCCCTACCTGAAAACTAGTGGGATCAGCTCTTGCGTCATGCCTTCTCTTTCTTTCCAGGGCCTTCTTTCTTATATTAATACGTGCCAGTCTCTCCTTCTCTTCGATGGCTATGTCTGTGAGATTTGGAAACTCGACCAGGTCGAATAAAATATTATTCGGCCTAATGTCACACATTAGCTCTACTGGTGCATATCCTGTGGCTTCATGCTTCAGATGGTTTATTACTTCTTCGAAGTATTCAATATAATTGGCCCAAGCGGAGTGTTTTTTATGACAATATGTTCTACACAATCTGTTTAACTCCTTCATAATTCGCTCACACATGTTCCCTTGAGGAAAGTACGCGGAGATTTTTATGTGATCGATACCTCTCTGTTGTAAACATTCACTAAATTTCTTAGAGATAAACTGGGGCCCATTGTCTGACAATATTGCCTTTGGCACTCCTATCTTCCCAAAATAGTCCTTCTCCAACTTATTCACTAATACTTTAGAGTTGGCTTTCTTAATTGGGTAAAATTTTACGTACTTAGTAAACCCATCCACCATCACAAACACATATTCACATCCCCCTCTAGACACTGGTAGTGGACCAAATAAATCTACAGCTACTAAATCCAGCCGATTTTGTGGTTCTACTGAATACATCTGTCCTTGGATAGTTCTATTGTTGGCCCTAACTTTCTGGCAATGATCACAAGATTCTAATCGCTGTTGCACCCTTCTCCACATATTATCAAAAATTACCACTTCACTTAACTTAGCTATACATTTACGAGCGCCATAATGCCCATACTTACAATGTACGTAGTCTATAAGTGCATCTACATGTTGCTCCGGAAAACATATTTTCCAATTCTCCTCACTGTCTTTCCTGCGCCTAAATAAGACATCTTTATGCACTTTATAGTAGACCAGTAATTTTGGGTAGTCTGGATGACCTAATCTACTCTTTACTAATTTAATGTTGTCATCCTGGTTCTGTTCCCTCCGTAGGTTCTTACAAATGTGCTTAATTAAGCCATCGTCCTGGAGCTGCATGATGGCCAACATTACTTCATTATTATCGGTATTTCTTAAAGATTTCCCTTCTTGTCCTGTATCTTTCACACTTCTTGATAAGGCGTCCGCCACGATGTTCTCGGAACCCTTAATGTATATCATCTTATAATTAAATTGCTGTAAATACAGGGACCACCTTCTTAATCTAGCATGTTTTAGCTGACATGAGTCTAAATATGTAAGGGCACTATGGTCTGTGTAGATCCAAATTTCATGTCCTAAAAGGTACTTTTCAAATTTTTGCAGGCCGAAAATAACAGCTAATGCTTCAAGTTCAGATATACTATAATTTTTCTCGGATTGTTGCAATGACCTGCTCGCAAAGGCTATGGTCTTGTGGACTTCCTCTTCTCCTTCTTTTTCCAACTGAAATAGTTCAACTCCTAACCCGTAACCACAAGCATCAGATCCCAGACAAAATGGTTTCGAAAAATCGGGATGGTTCAAAATCTTACTATTAATAAGAGCTTCTTTCAATTCTTCAAACGCCTTCTGACACTCAGAAGTCCATTTATAAACTACATTTTTCTTTAAGAGTTCTCGCAGGCACGGTGCATTGAATAATCGTCCAGACACAAATTTTCTATAAAACCCAAACAAACCAAACATCCCCTTTAATGCTTTACGTGTTGTAGGTGCAGCATAATCCCTTATTGCTCTAATCTTTTCTGGATCCGGCATGATACCATCGCCACTCACTATGTGCCCCAAGAATTTAATTTCTTTCTTCACAAATTCAGTTTTGTCTAGCTTCAATTTCATACCCCCCAATTTTATGGCCCTCAATACTTCATCCAATAACATACAGTGTTCCTCCCACGTTGGTGTCGATATCAAAACGTCGTCTACATACACTGTAATTCTTCTTAGTAGATGGTCCCCTAATACCTGCGACATAGCTCTTACAAAGGCACATACACTTATATTTAAACCAAACGGCACCACCTTATACTGATAACATCTACCTTCGAATAAGAATGCCGTGTACTTTCTTGATTCCTTTGCTAACGGTAGGTTCCAATATCCACAGGTCACATCCATGGATGTAAAGAACTTAGCACCTTTAAACTTTTGTAGCAGTTCTTCAATATTCTCCGGACGGTCACTCTCAGGTAGTACTATTTTGTTTAATGCTCGAGCATCCAACACTAGTCTAATTGAACCATCCTTCTTAGGAACTATGACTAGCGGGTTATTGTACACACTAACAGCCCTTTCAATAATTCCCCACTCTAACATATTTTTAATTAAGTCACGTACTGCCTCCTTATGTACTTCTGGGATTGCAAATGGTTTTTTGAAGAAATGAGCGTCTTTCTGCACTGTCAAAAAACACTCATAATCCTTTACTAGCCCTGGTTGATCTGAGAAAACCTCGGCATGTTTGACTAGTATTTGTCTTAAATCGTTTTTCCTTGCTTCATCAATATCAATTAATTCTAGTAATTTCTCCTCGATCCTATTTCTGACACTCACAAGCTCAGACGGATCCTCTACTTTTTTGCCACCGTACTCATTATAGCCCTCCAAGAATTTCTCTGTTTTACAAATACATATAGGAAAATCATTCTGCTCAGGATCCTCACATAGCTGCTTACCGATGAAAGGTATAGTAATTAGTTTACCCTTAATTTTTGCCATAACATCATTGGTAGAAAAATTCACCCATCCTTCATATTTATTCAAAAAGTCAGCCCCCACCAATATGTCTACACTCAGTCCATTTATAACTAAGAAGTTCTGTCTTATTTCTACTTCCTTAAATGCTATGGGTAGAAACACTTCCTGTTTTACTGTCTTCTTAGTCTTACCGGTTGCTACTACAATGTTCAAGCCACTTACTGGCATCTTAACAATCTGTTTACTGTTAGGGAGTTCATTTACCAAGTTCTGGGATACTGCACAGACTTCCGATCCAGTATCTATCAAACATTTAACTGGTTCATTTAATACTCTTAGCTCTACTATCGGTTGCCCTAAGTACTCTTTATTTATTTTGGGTTCTGCTTCCTCCAATAAATCTTGCACAATTTCTCTCCTTTCGAAGCCTGTCTTTTGGGTGGCAATCACATTCACACTTACAGGGTTTATTTCATGCTTATTATCACCCTCAATTCTAGTGGCAGCTCCTATTAGCCTATCCACTATTGCTAAGTCAAAACATTTTTCCAATGTTTCCCCCTCTTTCTCATTAACCTCCTTTTTTACGACCCTATCCAAGGCGTCGTCATTAACCTCTACCTCCTCCTCTAATCTATCCTCTTCTTCGTAACTATCTACAACATCAATTATCTTATCAAGCACAGTCACAACCCTGCCATTATTACTGTTCTCACCCCTATCCGACAGCTCTTCATTAGTTTTACTGTGCATAATGTCTTTCTGATTATTACCCTTATAACTAGTACTTAGTTCTTCAATAAGTGGCTTCTTATGATTATTCTTACAGTTAATTGGTTCATTAACCTCCACTTGACTTAAAGCTACTATCTCTGTCTGTTTTACGTTATCCTCCCTAAATTTTGTAGCAACAACATTTATGTTAGGTGGTCGTTCAGGCTGCTTTCTTATGAATGGTTTTGCCAGCGGATTTAACTTTAAACGCTGTTGCCTACGATCGCCAGCACACTCGTAGACAATTAATGGTTTTCCGAGCGCGGTGCGTCATCACTATGCCTCCAGCTGACCGCCTCACCTCCTGACATCTGTCGGCCGCTGTCATACTGCTCGCGTTCATTGAACCTGTTAACATATGTTCTTCCTCTTCCACGTGAACTGCCACGGTATCCGCCGCCTCTCTGAACACCCATCCTATTAATGTTTACATCCGCGCGATTGTCACTCTGCCTAGCAGGCGGGCGATGCTCCCTCCTCATGTTTTCTTCTTCTTTTTGGACGGATTCAACCCTTTCTAAATACTGTACGAACTTGTCAATGTTATCTCGGGGCGCAGATATGATCTTAGTTTTCCAGTTCCACGGTAGCTTATTTTCTACCCCTAATATGATCTGTTCTGTTTCTAACTTATTACTAAGGTAGGACAGAGTTGTTACCCACCTTTGAACAAATCGTTTGATGCCCTCTCTCTTGGGGTCATACTTCTCTCCCGACCAGAACCGATTAAGAACATCCATCTGCTTTCTCTTTCCCCAGTATTCCTCAAAGAACGCTAATTTAAATTCTGACAATTTCGCGTATTTTTCAGAGGCTAAATTCCCCCATACTCTGGCCTCTCCCATCAAATTTGAAGTGATAAAGCCTATCTTTTGTTTATCGCTCCATACTTTCGGCAAAACGTCTTCAAAATCGTTCCAAAATTCTCTGGGGTGCATGTTCTTACTTGGGTCAAATTTTAAAAACTGTCTGTGGGTAACATACGCAACCTCGGTAGATTCAATTATTCCACTGGAAATTATACTACCACTATGGTTAGAAACACACTGTTCTACTTTGGTTAGTCTGCATTCATGCCCACAAAGTTGCTCATTCACACTTTCACTGAAATGGCTTATGTGAGTCTCTAAATTATTGACCTTATTTACAACTTGCTCTCCAAGTTTCTCACACCGAATTTTGGTATCATTTACTTTACATTCTAAGGCGGCATGATTAATTTCATTGGAATTCTCTACCACTTTTATGTGCTCACATACTTTATCTAATTCTGCATCAACATGGGATTTAAATTGCTGTTGATCCTCAGTAACCTGTTCGATTCGTGTCGTCAATTCACTTTGCACTTGAACAATATTTTCTGTACATTCTAGTTTAACCTGCTGTATTTCAACATTTACTTTACTACTGAGCACTGCTAAATCTTGCTTCCAACAGTCTCTGAGATCGGATATTTTGGAATCTAAATCAGCGCCCATTTTAGTCATCTCATTACTTAAATCAGATCCTAATTTAGACATTTTTGAATCCATTTTACTTGACATATTAGTTTCCAATTTTGACATACTGGAATCCATCTTACTTGACATATTGGAATCCAACACGTTCATCTTAGTTAATAGATTCATCAGCATACTGGCGACATTATCCTTCACCCCCTCATTTGCTGATACAATGTCCCTATTAACATTAACTACCGGCATGGGTAACTGTAACTCACTGGGCACTGACATATTTGGATCTGACTCTAAACTATAATTAACATAGGATGAATCAGTCAAACTACTACTGAAATTGGGTTGAGACACGTCTAAACTAAAATTCATGGGGTCATTTTCCCCTGTCTCCATCCCACTATCACAACTTAGTTCCGCCTTTTTGTCACTTGGTTGAAACTCAGCCATTTTTCTCAGTTTGACTCCACAAACACACAAAGTTTTCAAAAGCACTGTACTTAACTTTGTGCTTCGGCGTGCTGCGTTGCTGCTAGATGAAACTGCGGGTCCGTTCACCATACACTGCAATGCTGTACCAGTTTCCGGGCCCCCGCTCGAATCAGCGCTGCCAACTGCCACTGCTGTCGTCGCCTCTGCGTAGTCTCCGTAGCTCGTCGTCTGCCAGACGCCGTCGTAGACTGCTATTCCAATCGGCGCGTAGTCACCGAAAAATTCTTCCGTTCCGTACAACACATTACAGTTCACGGACACTTTCACTGTCCTTCCTATTCACGTGGCGATATCAATTTGTACGCTACACAGTTCCTACACATAGCGAGCACTTCTGTATTGTCCGGTAATTGTCACTACTGCTTTTTTTTTTTAAATTCACTGGAATTTACTATTTTTTTATTTCCCGGCCGATGCACCACTTGCGACGGGTCAGGCTCTTATCGCGCAGTTTCCTTTCCCTGAAAGAAAATCCACCTACCTCGTTTCTTAGGTAGTTGCTGCACTCGCCTCTCCTGATAGCAGCTACTGGAAAAATTGCAGAAAAGCAGTGTTGAAGAAACTGCAATTTAATAGCCGCTCACCGGAGGCCGCGATACATGTTTGCTGAAATACAATCTATGAGCAATCTTCCTAAATAAATTGAGTTATTGGAATGGTAGTAATTGTTTACTCAAACGAGAACGCGAAGTTGGTAATTCTATTTAAGCTCTTTATTGTCTTTAAGCCTGATCATCAGCCCGCTAATCTACGTTTGAAGAAAGTTCAGTTCACAATTCTATCCACACTCAAACCCCGCCAGAATTAGCTTTCAAAGTTACGGAATTTACTTAACTGCAACACAGACGATTTTCTAACATACACGTTTGCAGTCGATGTTCAATAATAGTTCGTTTTTTAACGTTAATGCTCGCCATAAGCACTTAGTAAAAGTTTACGAAGTACCGCCACGCTTTTAATTATTAAAGTTACTCGCGTCTTTCGCGGAATGAAAAGTCACAACTCGCTCAAACTCACACTACGCGTTACTGGACTCTTCCAGTCTCAAATCGCACAGTACCGAACCGATGAAGCCGTTTTATGACTTCATTTTACACATTATTCGCGAGGACACATCAAGCATGTCTCTTCTCGATCACAGTTCCTTCGCGACTCCTCATCCACTCGCGACTCACTCTCCTAGTCTGCTAACCGTCCTCGCATCTCATTGGCTCACACATCACACAGCCAATCAGAATTAACTCTTTGGGTGCGCCTCGCGCCAAAATCTAGCACGCACCAGTCATGACTTCTGAATCATTTACGTCATGATTTCTTGTTACACAAAATTTACTGTATAATTTAACAAACCGAAAGGAAAACTAGACTTTACTTTATTTCCAGAAATTATTTAAATACTCGCGAACGTTCTGGCTGCTTGTACAATACCATACACTCTTGGACATCCGACATTCACTAAGATGGGGAACCACTGGCGACTCTGTTCCCACGGTTACATCGTCTGAACACTTGCGAGTTCCAACCTAGATTTTATACACTTGCAAAGAATGGCGAATGTCCCTCTTTCATTCACTCAGGCACACTCATTCACTCTCACCTACTCATATAAAATAACTGTTCACAAAAATTCAAAACATTTATGGTTTTAACAAAGTTATAGGTGAATTTCTAAAAGTAAAATTCTCAAAATAAATACAAAAGCACGGAAGGTGATTTTGTTTCATAGTTGGATGGTCACTGAAGGTGATCTATACATAATGGTATTTATTTAGACTCGAAAATTGTAGAAATTTGCGTTTTCTGTAAGATTTTTCTAATTTCCAAAATATGCAGGTTTCAAAGCTCAAATTTGGATGACTTATTTTTATTCATAACAGAAACTAGTATATTAACTTTTAATTTCCTCAGGTTCCTCAGTTAGAAGTTATTAAAGATGAAAGTTCCACGTTATACACGCGGCTAGTTAGCGCACAGGTCTTACATTCTCACGGTACAGACATGCCATATGGTCGTGACGTCAGACGAACGGACACCGGTAATCTGCCCGCTACAGCACATATGCTAATCTGATGGCTACTTTACAGTCTGTCTACATTTCACAGTAAATATTTGATAGAAAACTGTGCGCTCGCACTAGTTGCGACGCCACAACGTCTATGACGATTGGTGCCTGAAGATGGCATCAATGTAATGCCGAAACTGTTAGCACATAGAAGTTCATAAAATAAAATAAACTTCTACAAATCATACGGCTGTTGGTAAATTATTGCATCAAAGAGATTATTTCTGGTTTCGGGTTGTAAAGACTGCCAGTCTTGCTTGCGAGATGAAAGCAGAGCTGACCACTTGCAGCACAGTCGACAGGACCGGTGCGGACCTCTGGTGAAGAACAGAGTAGGGGGTCTGAATCAGAGGCTCAGACGGTTCTGCGGCCGTTTAGGCTGCATGTTCATCGACTTGCGCCATAGGTCAGGAGTCCATTACAAGCAGGAGGCTGCAACGCGGGTAGCAGGGTCTGTGTGGCGTGGACTGGCGGTTTTTTAGATTAGAGGGTCTCGGGGAAATCCAAAAAGGGCTTCAGTCACAAAGAGTTTAGGTCGATCACAGCGTGGCGTGCGCTTATGATTGCGGTATTTCACAAATCGTAGGCAGTCCTACAACAAAACCAATTACTTATTAACAGCGTACATGAGGTTTCATTTAATCGCTGCCTCTCCCGGCTAATAAAAGTTATCATGTTAGTGAAATCTCCACCTAGGAATGTGTAACAACGTTCTCCATCAGGCAGTGTAAATGGCACTAAATTTTTTTACTAGAGCGATCTGACACAACTTAGAAACCTATTGTTGCTACACGGACAGATTTCAGACAAATAGCTTCAGAAGACACTCCCTAACAGTTAAACTTAATTTCGATGTCATCAGATTTCTGTTTTTCAGTAACAGTTTTCCTGCCATTGCCACTGTGCTTATTTTACGTAGTGCCACCGAGCATAGCGATCCCTTCCAACTCTTCAATTCCCATCGACAGTGTCAGATACTCTCACTTAATGAAAAACTGCGCAAAGTTTCGGAAATTTTCTCTATACTTCGAGCCTATTACCTTGTTTTGACAACTAAATACTAGGACACATATACTACCTTCAATGTTTCATTTGCTCTTCCTGTTTTCTCAGAAATGCGAGAATTTAATTCGATTGCATTTTTTCACCTTTTTTGACTTCTATAGATATTCATGTGATACCTGCTTTTCATCACTCTATCCATTCCGTTCAGCTAATCTTCCCGGTCCTTTTCCGTTTCTGACTGAATTGTAATATCATGGGAAAAGTCTCTTCCAGACTGTAATTACCTTTCCAAATGTCTTTCTGCTTTTATTTGTTTTTTGCTCAAGCGCAGATTTAATAACATGTCACAACCTTTTGAGCTACTGCTTCCCATTCAATTGCATTGACACTCTTAACTATAAATTAGCTTAGGTACAAGTTGTGAAAACCTTTGTCTCCCTGCTTTTTACCCCTGATACCTGCGTAATATCATAGAATAAATTCCAGAAAAGGTGATAAAAGTTTTTTTTCTAAAGGTACAACTCTTATTGTCGTAGGTTTGCCTTTCTTCAGTCTACCTACTAAGATAAGTGGTAATGTACCGCGCGTTACTACATTTTTCTGCAACCCAAACTAACATTCTCCTATTCTTTGATCAGTCCTTATATTCCTCAATATATAATTCGTACCCACGTTTGGGAATCAGGACTCATTAAAGTGATTGTTCCGTGATATTAGCAAGTGTTTACCTTCCTTCTTGGGCAGTTACTACTTCCTTCTTTGTGTCAGAGTGTATTTCGCCTATTTCATATATCTCGCACACAACACGAAATGGTTTTGTCGTGGCTATCTCTCCCATGAACCCCAAAAATTCTGAGGGAATGTGGTCTACTCTAACTGCCTTGCTTCCTCTTGTGTCTTTCAGTGCCCTGTGACATTCTTCTTGCATTACATCTCTCATCTGATATTCACCAACTTCCTCTTCTCTTTCCACAACTTAGCCGTCAGATTCGTTCCCTTTATACAGATCTTCTATACTTTCCTTCCAGATTTTTGCTTAGTACTCGCTTCTCATATAACTACTTGATATTTACGCAACTTCTTCTCATTTCTCCAGATGTTTCCTAATATAGGTACTTGTTGGATAAGCTTTTTCTTATAGTCTTGCGTGCTTCTACAGATTTGCTTTCCGTTACTCTCATTTTAGGTACGGTAAGTCTGGGAGAGTTTCACAACTGGGTGAGACGAACCAGTGGCACATTTCACAAATGCGCAGCTAGAGAGCAGCTCTAGCTACTTGCAAGGAAGATCTTTTGTGAACAAACGTGATGAAGAAGTCTTGCTGTCATTTTCGTGTTTGCTCTGGAGAAAAATCACATTTTCTGATCTGGTTGTGGTAAGCCGTAAAGTTTATCTTGTAATTACATAATTTTAGTATTAAGGTTTATTTTGAACGATATTGAAGCAGTTTTCTTCTTGTGAGCTTAACAAAAGTGTGGGCATTAAAATAACCTAAAATAGCCACAAACTTCGCAGCCTACAGGTAGAAGTCAGCGCAGTCCATCTCTCCCATACAATTGGAAGAGACGGATCACTTGCTTTACTATGAGCGAGATGGGGTACAATTTAATTTAGCTTCACGACATTTGCAATAATCCAACAGACGACTGCCGTAGTCTCAGACTATCTCAGAATACAATAATTTGTCGGAACACATGCCTGTGCCAACAAATGAAAGAACAAAATCTCACACGCAGGCCAACCATTCACATCAAAGCTTGTCAAAAGACCTATTTATCCATAGCATTTCAAAAGAGTAAAGCTGTCTGCACAAATCAAAGTCCTTCATTGACAGTACTTCGGATTCCGGTACAACTAAACCTAAAAATTTCTCAATAAACACCTCAAAACTGACTACTTTTAATCTCACATGAAGAAAACTTTTGGAAGCAATATCACCTCTTCCATTTATTGATAAAACCATGAATTCAAAGTGGAAGGCAGCAACTGTTTCCAAATGGCTAAAGTATTCTGGAAATATTGAAACTGTAAAGAAAAAGACAAATAAGAAAATAAATGCAAGAGAAAAAATGCACAGAAAGAACGTCAAAAGGAAATAATACAGAACAGGAAAAGAGACTGAAGAAGCTCAGTGAGGGAAGTACGTCAAATAGCTCACTTTCTTCATCAGATGTATACATGCATCTGATGTCAATGTCTGCATACGTGCAGACATTGAAAAAGAGTAAGAAAATAACTGATGAATGAAATGAGGATGCATGTGTTGCTTGCGGTAGAATATGATATGAAACTAATAAAAATTATGAAAGGATTCAGTGTGTTGGCTGTTCATAATGGTCAACATCTGATACCAAATGTAACTGCTGTAGTGAGATAAAGACAGGCTAATGGGTTGAACAAACCCAACAACTCATAAGGAAATCTAACATACAGTCAAGAGTTATAATAAACCGATAGAATGGTTTCCGACTAAAATATTTGACAGTATAATTCTGTATTCGTTAGAACATAGTCCAAACTAAAAGATAAACTTTTAGTTAAGTCTTTTCATTGTATCTACAATGTTTATATGATCCATACCTCCCAGTACAATAGTCCATCTCAGTCATACCTATATGGGTGAAATGGACCACCCACATTTTTTTTCATTTTATCATATCTCTTGTATCTGAAGTAATAGTACTTTAGTAAAACATTGTACTTAAGCATATATTACACTATATAGGACATGCTGCCAGAAGTAAAATAAGTGAATGACACACAAATATCTTGCTGAAGACAAAACGTTATCCAACTCTCCCAGTCTTACCATATTCTTAGAGAGTGTCTACTGAATCCCCAACACTTACTACCTTGTGTCATATTAGCAAACAAAGAAGAAGTATGAGGATCCAAACTTCTCTGAAGTTAATGAATCAACAAACATTCGTCATAAATGTTTTATACTCATTATTAAAGTGCGAAAAGTATATCGATAATACTTCTATCAATTTTTTGTTGAGGATTCATCATTTTCTGGCTGATGTGATGCATTCCACCACAGGTATCTCTCTTCTGCCAATGTCTTCACCGTAGTGAAAATACACGAGTTTATAACATCATATTCTATGCTAAGTACCATAAGACACAACATTTGTTTTTTCCGTAATCATTGTAATCTCTCGCTGTTCCACTCCCAAACAGAACGAGGGAAAAATGACTGCCTATATGCCTCTTTAAGACCCCTAATCTCTCTTATCTTATCATTGTGGTCTTTCCGTGAAATGTTACTTGGCGGCAGTAAAATTGTACTACAGTCAGCCTAAAATGCTCGTTCTCTAAATTTCCTCTGTGGCGATTCACGAAAAGAACGCCTCCTTTCCTCTAGAGACTCCCACCCGAGTTCCTGAAGCATTTCCGTAACACTCGCATGATGATCAAACCTACCAGTAACAAATCTAGCAGCCCTCCTCTGAATTGCTTCTATGTCCTCCCTCAAGCCGACCTGATAGGGATCCAAAACGTTCGAACAGTACTCAACAATAGGTCGTATTAGTGTTTTATAAGCGGTTTCCTTTACAGCTGAACCACATCTTCCCAAAATTCTACCAATGAACAAAAGACGAGTATCTGCTCTCCCCACAACTGCCATTACATGCTTGTCCCACTTCATATCGCTCTGCTATGTTACGCCCAAGTATTTAATCGACGTGACTGTGTCAAACGCTACACTACTAATGGAGTATTCAAACATTACAGGATTCTTTTTCCTATTCATCTGCATTAATTTACATTTATCTATATTTAGAGTTAGCGGCCATTCTTTACACCAATCACAAATCCTGTCCAAGTCATCTTGCATCCTCCTACAGTCACTCAACGACGACACCTTCACGTACACCACAGCACCGTCAGCAAACAGCCTCACATTGCTATCCATCCTATCCAAAAGATCATTTATGTAGATAGAAAACAACAGCGGATCTACCACACTTCCCTGGGGCACTCCAGATGATATCCTTACCTCCGATGAACACTCACCATCGAGAACAACTACTCTATCATTTTAGTGGTTAAAATATTACTATTGGAAACATCAATCATTGTCATATGCACATTGTATGACAATCAACAGAGCTGAAAATTCTGGGAGCAATGTACCAAATTCTTAGACGAATCTCATGAATTATACTATAAACTGTATTAATCATGGGAGTTCTGAAGTACAACACTTATTAATGTGTGTAATACTAGCACGTGAAGACACTGAAGTAATATATGACGTTGTGTCAGGGTTAGAAAATCGTTCAACAACCATCATAAACGTTTTATGGTGACTGATTCTTCCATCAACATTAGCAGAACCACTTCATAATTATAAATTACAAGCACAAATTTGTTCTAGAGTATTCATTTATCCATTAACAGGCTGTTGGCTTACAAGGTCCTCTTCAGTGTAGAGGGATATAGTTTCTAGGGAAGAGCAGAGTAGAAAATACTACACATGGAGAGTGAAAGGCGAACACGCGTTAAATATCACCTCCAACTGTGTAATAGTAATGCAATTGAAAATGTTAATGCTAATTATTAATATTGGACTGCCAAAAATATATATCAACATGCTTTAGAGGAAGTATTCACCTCAATATCGATGATAAAAACTGAACAAATTTTAGTGTAGTAAACCCACATGTATGGAATAAGTAACAATTGAGGTAAAGTGTTAACTTACAAATGTTAATTACGCTATTCTTATCGCAAAATGTCTTTAAGCTAGAGTCAATATATAAATAGCTTTTGTAGTATTTCTGGGTAGGACATCAATAATGCAGAGAAGTTGACTAGGTGCATTTTTGCTTCAGGTCAGTCTGTTGAAAAATTCTATGAATAACAAACAGTAAGAAGAAGTTTACATCGGAACTATATTTCGATCTGGAAAGAACCATAAGGAGGCCTATCACTCATATTAATAATTTTGTTGGAAATTCTATGCAGAAGAAAATTATTTAATATCAGAAAATGTGAAGGACTGAATCAATGCCATAAAAAAAGTAATCACCTAAAAATCTGTACTATTATATGTGGCAATGGATGACTGTTTCATAGAATGCACTACTAGTGACACATTGTTGCAAAAACAAAATCTCATATAGAGTAGAAACATCCCTTCCCACTTTGAATTCTCCATTTGATATGTCACTACAGCGGGAGAACAATGGGAGTTCGAGATGGAGCAGGATGTTTTACCAACGTTGAAACAAAATTGCTTAAATGTATCGGTTGCCTACATCAAAAGGTAGGGTTGCTACCCATATGCATGATGTCATCCCACTCCCTTCCTCTAGAGCTCTGCCCCCCTTCCCTTTCTTCACCTGTTGCGCCGTTTTACGTTAGGTCAGATTCCACAAGTCTCCTTATCTCTCTCTTTAATATCTGCTTGCATGAAGAAGAAACAATATATTATATCACAGAGGGAATGGGAGGGGAAAAACAGAAGGAATGTACTCTACATACCAAAATTGTTATAGAAAGGGTTACATTCCAAAGAAAGTAGGTTGCACACTTGGTAAACTGTGCAAAGGCTTAGCGAATCCTGATAAACACACTTCAGTACATTCTCAGTATGACAAGGGATATTCATAGTTTAAATTACACTTCGTTTGCAGACTCAATATTTTTACATTTCTCACATTAATACTTCTACAAGTTTTCACTTATACATAATAAGATTAAATTTCTCATTTTTAAATTTTTGCACACATGCACGACAAATTATGTGAGTATAACGTTTCACGTAATGGTAACCCTCGGGCTAAGGTACCTACATCAGCTACATTTTCACATATACACAATAAAATCGACTTCTTAAGTAGTCGATATGATAGCATTGCTACCTACAATGTGGAAGAACTTGGTTTGATTCTCAGTAAGATTTTGCTGGGGTATGGATGTATGTAACAGCGTTTCCTTTCAGGCCTGTGAGGCTGGATGAAGAGGCAGGCAGTGAGTTGTTCAACATGTGTGCGCACACAGCTTGTCAAAATTGGTTTAATGGAGTAAGATAGATATTTTAGCGTCCCAATTGGTTTCTGCGCTACAGGAGGATATTGCTAAATCAATTGTCGTCCTCACAAGCCCCCTCCCCCCCTCCTAGGAATAGTACTAATAACGACCCCCTTGAACAGTGCTCACTTCGTGATGTAGAATGGAATTTGCTAATTCCCATTGCTTTATAGTGAAAGCTGTGTGCAACTTATATCAAATTATACACTCCACAGTCGGTTTTTCAGTATTATTTCGCACACATGGCTGGTAATCACCAATATTTAGTTCATTACTGAGGATAGTTTTGTACACGTTGCATTGTACCTCAGTTTCGACATGATGTATTTTTGCGTTCAGTTCGGTGATTCCTGTAATCCCTGATGAGTCATTTTCCATTAAACTCACGTTTTTTTTATTCGCACACAGTACGTTAAAAATGTCCTTATGTAAGCCTAAGTATCAAAATATACAGGGTGAGTCACTTAACGTTACCGCTGAATATATTTCGTAAACCACATCAAATACTGACGAATCGATTCCACAGACCGAACGTGAGGAGAGGGGCTAGTGTAATTGGTTAATACAAACCATAAAAAAAATGCACGGAAGTATGTATTATAACATAAACCTACGTTTTTGGAAATGGAACCCCGTTGGTTTTGTTAGCACACCTGAACTTATAAACAAATACGTAATCAGTGCCATTTGTTGCATTTTAAAATCTTAATTACTTCCGGAGATATTGTAACCTAAAGTTGACGCTTGAGTACCATTCCACTGCTGTTCGATCGTGTGTATCGGAGAGCACCGAATCGTACCTAGGGATCCAAAGGGAACGGTGATGGACCTTAGGTACAGAAGAGACATTACACCAGATGTACCGCGGCGTGTACGACATTCATTACACCAGAGATTGCAATTGTCTGCAGCAAATGATGGCCATCACATTCAGCATCTATTGGCCTGACATGTCGGGACACACTCTATTACACTCCCTAATTGAAAACGGAAACCACGTGTGTACGTGTAACTCACCCGTCATGGTAATGTACATGTGCGTCAGTAAAAAAGACAAAGAAAGGTGTTAGCATGTGAACGTAATGTGTTGTTCCAATCTCTTCTGTACCTAAGGTCCACCACCGTTCCCTTTGGATCCCTTGGTAATTCGGTGCTCTCCGATACACACGATCGAACAGCGGAGGGGTGGTACTCAAGCGTCAGTTTTAGGTTTCAATATCTCCGGATGTATTTGTTTATATATTCAGAAGTGCTAAATAAACTAACGGGGTTCCATTTAAAAAAACCTAAGTTTGTGTTAAAAACCATACTTCCGTGAATTTGTTTATGGTTTGTATTAACCAATTACACTAGCCCCTCTCCCCACGTTCGGTCTGTGGAATCGATTCGTTAGTATTTGATGTGGTTTATGAAATATATCCAGCGGTAAAGTTAGGTGACTCAACCTGTAGATGCAGATTACTTTAAATAACATAATTATTTGAGGTCATTACGTGACATGTTAGTTTCCCATGGCCGTGTAACACGTTTTAACATTATTTGGCTCAGATTTCTTTAACACACTTTTAAAGTGAAAATGCAAAAGCAGTGGCTTAGAAAAATCTAAAATGACCATTCCCACAACTGAATACTTAGGAAAAACAGTGTTTGGTCTGCCTAACTCACCCATCAAAATATTTTCATCAAATGCGTCTTGGCACTTGACATTCGGTCTTGCAATCAGAGCAACAATATCTGCATACCAAAGTTGTTACTAATTCCACATCACTAATTTTTCGCTTATTTTGCATGGTTTTGCTAATAAGACTTTCATGACTTTGAAGAATTTTTTCGAAGTCTACTCTGAATTCAAATATTTCTCAGTATTGCTATAGATATACAGCTTCTTCTAGGGAACCTGACAGAATCACAATATGTAGTAAACTTTACTCACAATAAGATTATTCTTCAGACACTGCTTTAAATATCTGTAGTGAATGACACAGTTTTTCTTTTCGTTTGTTGTGCAAATCAGCTTCTTTCAAACTTCTGGCTTGTTGATAGTGGTACCATTTTCTCTCAACGTAATGGCAGATTGGAGTGAAGTTCACTTAAATTTTGTGAATAGTGAAGATCTACTTCTAAAATATGCCATCTGTCTGAATGATCTGTTACGCTCACTATGTCAAAACTGTCAACAGATGTTAATGGAAAATCAGAGATAGCTTATGACTCATCTGTACAAACGGTTAACATTCATCTTTCAGCTTTGAACCTGTTGATTGGAACTCATGTCTACGCGAACAGTGAAGTCAGCAAGCAAGACTTCAAACGTAAGTCGGTGTGATCTCCTAATGAATTGAATTCAAATAAACGCTTGAGTTTGCACACTTTTTGGTAATACAATAGCTGTGTCACAAGTCATGAAGCTTTTAATTGCCTCAAAAAGCAATAATAATTTGTTCGAGAAAACAAACGTATCTCTTATGCTCATTCATTTTCCTAATTGTTCCTAATTGTTCATCTCCGTAAAAGGGAAATTGTTGAACTTCAACGTGTGTGACAGAGCCCAGAGTAGACGACTGCGTCTGGCAACCGACAACACTCATGGGAAACCGGTCCCTGAACTCATTAGAGAAAATCCTCGCAAAATACAGAGCTCGCAGTCAAGTGTTGCGTATAACGAGAGCGTGTACAAGTCATCTCTGAAGAACTGAGGTACAGAGAATGTGGTTGCTATGAATGGTTGCCCTGATATGGAACAGGGAAGACTGGATATCTGTCAACAATTTATTTTTCGATTTGAACCTGAGCAGCATAGTGAGAATGGATAAATGCTGGGTTTACTATTTTGACCCCGAAAGTAAGAGATCATAAATGGAGTTCGCCATAAAGGATTACCGGCGCCAAAGAACTTCACGACGATGACATCAGCAAGCAAATTTATGTTTACTGTGTTGTTGAGTGTTGAAGGTGTGGCACATCTGCAGTTTATGCGTGAAGGTATACCACCATAAACTCCCAAAGGTCATTTGAGATCCATAGAAAACTGGAAGCACACTCAAGGAGAATTCTTTCCTTCAGCATGACAATGCCAGACCACACATGAGTGCTGTGAGATATACAACAAACTAATGTTGAAAAATAGTGCCACTTATCTGTGTCACTTTGAAGTATAGTGCAACTTTCAAAAGTTCAACAATAATTACTTCCGCCACCGAAATAATATACAGCTTACGTTCTGAAGACTCTTTGAATGAAAGAAAACATAAATTGCGAGAACAATACCGATTGGAAAAGACGTGAGGGAATATGTGTGAGAGGGTAACTGGAGCAAGCAGAAGCCGGTTGTCGTCGTAGCGAGGCAAACAGAATGACGGACATTCTTACACCAGACGTGGGGTAGCTGTTCTGAACGCCAGACGGGTGAGATCGGGTCTTGGAAATTGATAGAGTCAAGACAATTATATCTCTGATCGGTAATGATTTTCAAGATACGACTTGTTGTAAAATCTGTTCTTGTCAATGTTGTATGACGTGTACGAAAAATGATGTGTTAGACTACAAGGCGCTGCCTACTACTGTCATTCAAGGTAGCAGGAGTGAGCGCCGGAAGAGTTTGGTTACGAGCGAGAGTCCTCTGGCGCCGCAGCACAAACTTTTGGCTATTAAAGGCGCTGTATGTGTTGTGATTTGAGCAAAATCTTATCCCTGACCGCTAATTCTTTCCAGTAGGGAAAGCGTTACACACTTGTGTTCTTGCACATTTTTTTCAAAGCCAGACTTCCAGTTCATAGTGAATGCTGACTATGTTCACCAGTGGACCGAGTATAACTGCGCAAGCGTCAGTTTTAAGTTAGATTTCCCTAGATATCTTTCTACGCCACTATCGTAGTTCATTCCCAACTAGAGATTTTGATCATCTGTTAAAAACAAAGTTTCCGTTTTTGAAAAGAAAGGGGGCTTTCCTTCATCCGAAGAAAACTTCTTTCCCGAAGCAGAGTACTAAACTTTCTGATTCAAGCTTCTAGTTGTTTCCCACTAGGGTCTTCTATTTATCTCAGAGATGAGGTTTTTGCTTATATCGACGCAGTTTTTCAATTTTTTCAGGCCAAGAGACGTAACTGTTCCCAGAATGACGTGAACCTTTTTTATCAAAAAGAATCTCATTTTCCTAAGATTGAAATTCTCTTAAGCACAGATTCTAATCACCGTCTCAAAATTTAGAAAACCAGTCTTAAATTTATGTGAAAAGTTCTGTTTTGGGAGGAGCGTCAATTTTTCTAAGATGAGCTTTAACTAAATGGCAGAACGTTCTTTAGGACTTTGCAAATAGGAGAGTTTACTTTTTTCTGAATAAGAATTAGTTCTTTTTACAAGAAGAGCCTTAGTTTTTTCTGAGCTCAAGATTCAGTTCTTTCTAATAAAGTTCATATTTTCGGAAAAAGTTTAAACTCTTAGATAAATATTTTCAGTTCTGAACACAAGTTTTAATAATCAGAAGATGGTTCATTACTTTCTCACACAGAAGTCATTAGTTTCCCCAAGAAATCTGTCTGTGCTTCGAAGTCTACTCTGTTTCATTTTCGAGGAAGACTTATTTCAGTTTTCACGAAGAGTTTTTTTTTTAGTAATCGGTGCAAGATTATGTTTTCTTAAAGAAACAAAAGAACGGTGAAGAAATAAAAATATAGTGAGCCAACATATCTTCACGTCAGGTTCAAAACACTTCCGTTTATTGAAAAAAGAAAGAAATACGGAATAGAAGACCAAGGATTTTTGCAGATTCCAATATCGCAATTTTGAGCTGTAAAACGAATGTAGTCGAATGCTGGTCTGGATGGTTTGCGGTGCTATCATTGCGTCTTATTTCATCATCATAAATTTAAGCTACGTCGGTTCATTCCTTACATCGGAATATGTAATTTGTTTCACATAAATATAGAGAATGGGATGGTGTTTTCTTTCTTTATCTCAACAGTGACCATGGTTTTCCTAATATTCGTAACTCATGGTTCCATGTTAATGGTAGCATGAGTCTTTCCGGAATTTTACAGGTCACACTGTCTCTTCGACAATTAATTACGTCAATCGTAAAATTTCATCTTTTGAATTATGTTTCTTTTTGCACCTTAAGAAAGGGCGGCGTTGTTGTCACATTCTGTAATAACAGGCGATTCAAAATGAGTGTTCGCTGTATTCATTTTGAACTGCCCTATCTTACAGAAGGCAGACAGCTATTGACTGTTGAACATAAAGCGATACATAGTTAAGAATTTCAGAGAAATTCAAAGAAAGTAAAAGTTATTTTACATAAAGGGTATCCTCTACGACTTCCGTTGGCAACCCGCACCACATGTAATCGGTAATTACTTCAAACCGTGACCGATGGGTTAGATATGCGCGTTTGAGTTGTGGAACTTTTTACACTAAAACGTGGCACTCACACAACGTACTTCACAATAACTGCATAAAAACAAATATATAGGTACAAGACGTTTTACATTTCGGGTGCCGCAACCAAAAATTTGTGATACGACAATTCCGTTTTTCACCTGGACGATACCATGATCACAATCATTCCCTTATGCGAACAGCTGGTCAAGGTGATGTGCAAGTGCTTGCTCATATTCTATAAAATGTACTTCTGTCGTGGAACTTTTCTCGATAGAGTCTACTGCGACAACGATTAAATACGGTGTTTAAATAAAAGACAGTGAAGCATTACAAGCAACAAGCAATTGAAATTGACACATCGCCGAAATAGTGCGAAATAATGACCACAATACAACAGAGATGGTGGATCAGGTAGGGTCTGGAGATCTATATGACCAAGAGCAAATGAGGTCTTCACATTCAGTACGGCCGTTTCAGCGGTTTGGAAGACGTTTAGTTAAAAGTGTGCGAACCTCCATACCCCATGTGGAGTGAGCTCCAGCAGCCTTGGTTAGCAGGAATTAATTGAAGCACTAGGCCACAGGCTATGATATCATTCATTATTTGCTAAGTGATTCACATTTGTGAAATTGTTTCAAAAAGAAATGCAGCAGTTGTGAAACACAATTAAAAAAGTTTTAGAAATCAGTGGTTCTTAAAACAGTTTGAGGAATGCTTTGAATTCATAGGAGCACATTGACTTAACCAATATAACAATGTTAGCAAAATGTTTAAACAAATTTCAAGTCTTAAATATCTCATTTAGCACAGTGGTTTTAAATTGCTGACCCAAGACTTAACACGGTCCTTTCAGAGACCTGAAAAATTTAAAGATCAATTTTTAGGTCAAATTTAACGACTCGTACGAATTTAGTAACAGATAAAATATTTAAATTAATTTAAATGTACTAGCCAACAGAATGGTTTTAAATTACAGGCGAAAATTTAACACTGTCCTTTAAGAGACCTGAGAAATTTAAAGCAAGATTTTTAAAAGTTAATTATAACAAAGACATGTACAAACACACTAAAGAAGTTGAAACAAATTTAAATGTCCCAAGAGACCGAATGGCTTTATATTATAGGCGACTATTTAACACGGCCCTTTGAGAGAGCTGCCAGATTTAAGCAAATACAAGGGCCGGCAAATGCCCATCTAACTGGAGATAACTTGATACAGAAAAGGCACAGCACCAAAAGGAACTCAAACGAAAAGGAAAAAATAATGCACGCTCTCTCAAGAGCTTTAGATCCATGCGAACAAGCGAAGAAAAGACTTTGCTTGAGCATTAGTCACCGTGCCATAGAGATGTTCAAACACGGCACCCTGTAACCACCCAACAGTTTTACTTCCGAAACCTCGCAATAATAATGTGACTAACCTAAAAATGAAAATATGACTCACACATAACCTTCCAATAGTCAAGTGACTGTGAACCTATGCTGGTAAATATGGACGTCAGCAATGCTGCGTCATGGGCCTTAAAACCTATTCTGAATAAACTGAAAACTCTTACCTCAATTAAATCGCCGGATAACGGGTATATATCTGCTCCTATAAGAAATTTTTCTGGCACAGCCCAGAGCAATGCTGGCCACTACATTTTGTCATCTATGAAAAACAACTGATTTTATTTACAATAATTGGCATGACTATAGATAGGAGAAACTAGAGAAAACTTTAAATTCTGACGAATGACTGTCAAAAGTTATCATTATAAGAAATATTATTATTAATGGAAAATTATTTACATGTGACTATGATATAACATCAGTACAAAATGAGTTGTTGCAAAATGCATATGCGCGCGGCAATAAATAATAATAATTTTTGCCTTTATCTTATACTATATCGGTAAGGCACCGCCATCGTTCTCCACCACCGGCCTTGGTAATTTCATACAGGACACAGGTGCGCTCTGTAACCTACACAAGTAGACAACTCCTCTCGACGAGCGAACTGACCAAACCGCACGACTTCGAGCTATTACTACTACTGCTGCCTACACTGTTCTCTGGTCTGCGATTCTATTGTAGCATACTTATCACAGGTAGCGCGCGAGCAATCCATCGACATTACATCCGCTCGAGTGCGCTAGCAATAAATTCCTTAGTCATGGACCTCTTACAAGTGGCGAATTCCAAATGTTGACCAGTAATATCGTGCTGCCGGTGGGCTCACCCATGTCAGCCCGGCAAACTGCACGCATAAACTGCAGAAGCAGTGGATGACCCACCACGCAACACCAGGGCGCTTTAAAATTAGTGTCATGCGGCAAGAAAAGCAACTGAAATCACTCAACAGAGGAAAGTCCACTGGACCTGACGGGATACCAATTCGATTCTACACAGAGTACGCGAAAGAACTTATCCCCCTTCTAATAGCCGTTTACCGCACGTCTCTAGAGGCACGGGGGGTTACCAATGATTGGAAAACAGCGCAGGTGGTCCCAGTCTTCAAGAAGGGTCGTCGAGCAGATGCACAAAATTATAGGCCTATATCTCTGACATCGATCTGTTGTAGTATTTTAGATCATGTTTTCTGCTCGAGTATCATTTCATTTGGGGAAACCCAGAATCTACTCTCTAGGAATCAACATGGATTCCGGAAACAGCGATCGTGTGAGACCCAACTCGCTTTATTTGTCTATGAGACCCAGAAATATTAGATAGAGGCTCCCAGGTAGATGCTATTTTCCTTGACTTCCGGAAGGCAGTCGATGCTGTTCCGCACTGTCGCCTGTTAAACGAAGTAAGAGCCTACGGAATATCAGACCAGCTGTTTGGCTCGATTGAAGAGTTTTTAGCAAACAGATCACAGCATGATGTTATCAATGGAAAGACGTCTACAGACGTTAAAGTAACCTCGGTTGTGCCACAGGGGAGTGTTATGCGACCATTGCTTTTCACAAATGACCTAGTGGATAGTGTCGGAAGTTCCATGCGTCTTTTCGCGGATGATGCTGCAGTATACAGAGAAGTTGCAGCATTAGAAAATTGTAGCGAAATGCAGGAAGATCTGCAGCGCATAGGCACTTGGTGCAGCGAGTGGCAACTGACCCTTAACATAGAGAAGTGTTATGTATTGCGAATAGATAGAAAGAAGGAACCTTTATTGTATGATTATATGGTAGCGGAACAAACACTGGTAGCAGTTACTTCTGTAAAATATGTGGGAGTATACGTACGGAACGATTTGAAGTGGAATGATCATATAAAATTAATTGTTGGTAAGGCGGGTACCGTGTTGAGACTCATTGGAAGAGTCCTTAGAAAATGTAGTCCATCAACAAAGGGGGTGGCTTACAAAACACTCGTTCGACCTATACTTGAGTATTGCTCATCAGTGTGGGATCCGTACCAGATCGGGTTGACGCAGGAGACAGAGAAGATGCAAAGAAGAGCGGAGCGTTTCGTCACAGGGTTATTTGGTAACCGTGATAGCGTTACGGAGATGTTTAGCAAACTCAAGTGGCAGACTCTGCAAGAGAGGCACTCTGCGTCGCGGTGTAGCTTGCTCTAGAGATTTCGAGAGGGTGCGTTTCTGGATGAGATATCGAATATATTGCTTCCCCCTACTTATACCCCCGTGGAGATCACGAATGTAAAATTAGAGGTATTCGAGCGCGCACGGAGGCTTTCAGACAGTCGTTCTTCCCGCGAACCATACGCGACTGGAACAGAAAAGGGAGATAATGACAGTGGCACGTAAAGTGCCCTCCGCCAAACACCGTTGGGTGGCTTGCGGAGTATTAATGTAGATGTAGATGTAGATACACTCCTGGAAATTGAAATAAGAACACGGTGAATTCATTGTCCCAGGAAGGGGAAACTTTATTGACATATTCCTGGGGTCAGATACATCACATGATCACACTGACAGAACCATAGGCACATAGACACAGGCAACAGAGCATGCACAATGTCGGCACTAGTACAGTGTATATCCACCTTTCGCAGTAATGCAGGCTGCTATTCTCCCATGGAGACGATCGTAGAGATGGTGGATGTAGTCCTGTGGAACGGCTTGCCATGCCATTTCCACCTGGCGCCTCAGTTGGATCAGCGTTCGTGCTGGACGTCCAGACCGCGTGAGACGACGCTTCATCCAGTCCCAAACATGCTCAATGGGGGACAGATCCGGAGATCCTGCTGGCCAGGGTAGTTGACTTACACCTTCTAGAGCACATTGGGTGGCACGGGATACATTCGGACGTGCATTGTCCTGTTGGAACAGCAAGTTCCCTTGCCGGTCTAGGAATGGTAGAACCATGGGTTCGATGACGGTTTGGATGTACCTTGCACTATTCAGTGTCCCCTCGACGATCACCAGAGGTGTACGGCCAGTGTAGGAGATCGCTCCCCACACCATGATGCCGGCTGTTGGCCCTGTGTGCCTCGGTCGTATGCAGCCCTGATTGTGGCGTTCACCTGCACGGCGCCAAACACGCATACGAACATCATTGGCACCAAGGCAGAAGGGACTCTCATCGCTGAAGGCGGCACGTCTCCATTCGTCCCTCCATTCACGCCTGTCGCGACACCACTGGAGGCGGGCTGCACGATGTTGGGGCGTGAGCGGAAGACGGCCTAACGGTGTGCGGGACCGTAGCCCAGCTTCATGGAGACGGTTGCGAATGGTCCTCGCCGATACCCCAGGAGCAACAGTGTCCCTAATTTGCTGGGAAGTGGCGGTGCGGTCCCCTACGGCATTGCGTAGGATCCTATGGACTTGGCATGCATCCGTGGGTCGCTGCGGTCCGGTCCCAGATCGACGGGTACGTGCACCTTCCGCCGACCACTGGTGACAACATCGATGTACTGTGGAGACCTCACGCCCCACTTGTTGAGTAATTCGGCGGCACGTCCACCCGGCCTCCCGCATGCCCACTATACGCCCTCGCTCAAAGTCCGTCAACTGCACATACGGTTCACGTCCACGCTGTCGCGGCATGCTACCAGTGTTAAAGACTGCGATGGAGCTCCGTATGCCACGGCAAACTGGCTGACACTGACGGCGGCGGTGCACAAATGCTGCGCAGCTAGCGCCATTCGACGGCCAACACCGCGGTTCCTGGTGTGTCCGCTGTGCCGTGCGTGTGATCATTGCTTGTACAGCCCTCTCGCAGAGTCCGGAGCAAGTATGGTGGGTCTGACACACCGGTGTCAATGTGTTCTTTTTTCCATTTCCAGGAGTGTATCTCTGACTTTGGTCATCTTTAGCGGCACTAGTGTTAGTGTGTGTTATCTTTCCTGCATAAGACCGAGAATTGAGGTATTAGATTTGCCTGCACATTGCCTGTCCGTTGCAGTTCACCTTGAAAATGGCGGAGTGTGCTCCCACCGAAAATCGGCAGTCGCTGTTAATATTACCTAGCTGAATTCCCATAAGTTGTTTGAAAATTGTATACTCCCGGAGAAACTCGGGTCTCACAATAGTCTGAATTGTCTCCTAACAAGGGGTCCGCCAGAAGGCTTATCCTCAAGGAGCACTAGACTACCAAAAACAGAACGGCCAGGGAATGTAACAACTAGAGGATCGGGCTTCCAAGACCCTTTTCATTAGGTACGGATCGGCAAACGTATTATTAATGCAGCAAGTTTAATTACGCGAAGGTAACAATATCTGGCCAATAACTCGCCGCTACAACGACAGCGGAACGCCAGAAAGAAAACTAGGCTGTCAAACCCAATCACAGAGCCTCAGCAACTGTACATTTTGAGACCCAGGCACATCCTAATCCTAAATACACTACTGGTCATTAAAATTGCTACACCAAGATGTAATGCAGACGATGAACGGGTATTCATTGGACAAATATATTATACTAGAACTGACATGTGATTGCATTTTCACGCAATTTGGGTGCATACATCCTGAGAATCAAGTACCCAGAGCAACCACCTCTGGCCGTAATAACGGCCTTGATAAGCCTGGGCATTGAGTCAAACAGAGCTTGGATGGCGTGGACAGGTACAGCTGCCCATGCAGCTTCAACACGATACCACAGTTCATCAAGAGTGGTGACTGGCGTATTATGACGAGTCAGTAGCTCGGCCACCATTGACCAGACGTTTACAATTGGTGAGAGATCTGGAGAATGTGATGGCCAGGGCACCGATCGAACATTTTCTGTATTCAGAAAGGTCCGTACAGGACCTGCAACATGCGGTCGTGCATTATCCTACTGAAATGGGGGTCAAATTAAGGGTAGAGCCACGGGTCGTAACACATCTGAAATGTAACGTCCACTGTTCAAAGTTCCGTCAATGCGAACAAGAGCTGACCGAGACGTGTAACCAATGGCACCTCATACCATCACACCGGGTGATACGCCAGTATGGCGATGACGAATACACGCTTCCAATGTGCATTCACCGCAATGTCGCCAAACACGGATGCGACCGTCATGATGCTGTAGACAGATCCTGGATTCATCCGAAAAAATGACTTTTAGCCATTCGTGCACCTAGGTTCGTCGTTGAGCACACCGTCGCAGGCACTCCTGTCTGTGATGCAGCGTCAGGGGTAACCGCAACCATGGTCTTCGAGCTGATAGTCCATGCTGCTGCAAACGTCCCCATCTGTTGACTCAGGGATCGAGACGCAGCTGCACGATCCGTTACAACCAAGCGGTTAAGATGCCTGTCATCTCGACTGCTAGTGATACGAGGCCTTTGGGATCCAGCACGGCGTTCCGTGTTACCCTCCTGAACCCATAGATTCCATATTCTGCTAACAGTCACTGGACCTCGACGTACGCGAGGAGCAATGTCGCGATACGATAAGCCACAAACACGATAGGCTTAAATCGGCCCTTTTTAAAAGTCGGAAGCGTGATGGTACGCGTTTCTCCCCGTCACACGAGGCATCACAACAATGTTTCGCATGGCAACAGCTGTTTGTGTATGATAATTCTGTTGGAAACTTTCCTCATGTCATCACGCTGTAGACGTCGCCACCGGCGCCAACCTTGTGTGATTACTCTGAAAAGCTAATCATTTGCATATCACAGCATCTTCTTCCTGTCGGTTAAATTTCGCGTCTGTAACACGTCATCTTCGTGGTGTAGCAATTTTAAAGGCCAGTAGTGTAATTAACACAGCGATGACGTCTGCGATGGCCGAAAGTGTCTCGAAACCGGCCGTACTTTAAGACAAAAGTATTTATCAGGTGTTCGAATACGTTTAACACGTTATCGCTCCGGTTCAAGAAACACCACAGTTTAAGATATGCTTTTAAAAAGCAACCAAGTCCACTATCGACTTAGGAAGAGCAAACAACTTCCACAATTCAAGGAACGGGCTGATGGTGAAATAGTTCAGCTACGAAATTGCAATAATCGCAACAGAAATATAGGTATCAATATGAAAATAACAGTTAAGACATCAAAATCTTAAACGTAACCGAAGATCACGAATCGAAACTGAAGCTTGCTGATTCCAAATTCTGCACGACGAAACTGGCTTCGACTGTCCCGTCGATGTGTCCCGTCGCAGAGCCGGCCAGCCAGGCTACGCACGAATACGGCACTCGATGTCTGCCACGGATTCAAATGGGCCCACTAATATGCCCAGCGTACACTTGCCGGACTCCGTGCCAAGACGCTTGCGCCAGTGCTCGCTTTACTTGCCAGGCGTACCTCTCACAGCGTCCTCCTCGCCCCCTTAGTACTCCCCAAATCTGGACGCCACAACACGCCCCGTCCCCATTAACAGCCTCAAGCAAAGATCTTAGTGGCCTCGAACCAGAGGAACATCGCACGGCAGATCTAGATAGTACTTCCAGGAATTCGAAAGGCGTCGCCAGCAACACTGGAGCCACTAGTCCAATACTTCCTTGTTATTATTTAATGGAAATGAGTTTGGAGAACTATTAAAGGTGTGTTTGTATTTTCTGTAAAATTAGAGACTTTTGTAATTGTTAGAGTCTTATTATGTTTTTCTGTCTTTAGATTAATCATCAGACTGTGACTTCTCAACAATGATTTTCTTTAAAGTAAAATCTATTGTCATAATAGCAAAGTTGTAATTTTTATCGTGTGTGCATTTCACCTTACACCATACCTGGCAACAGATTATCTCAGAGAGAAAAAAAAATAATTATCTTCAGGTGCTGCATCTGGTGATTTGTATTTGGTTTTGTGATCTTCAGTACTACAGACACAAAAACGACGAACGACGTAATGAGGAAGAGGGAAGTCACTTTTACCACTTTTATTTCAGTGCAAATCTTAACTTCCATTTTTATGAAAACTATTAGTAGTCAGTATCATCAGGTCTCGTGCTAGTAAATGCAGTAATTTACAGTGAACAGTGTCGGTTATTTCAAACAGCTATTTTCTTCCGAGTAGAACAGTAATTTATGTTTGTGGATATTTTTAGTCTAACATTGCATTTCGTATTGGGCATCTTTCATAATTTGCTTCGGTAGTGTGTTTTAGTTACATAGTTTACACTGAGCACGAAATTCTTTATTTCAAAATTTGCAGTTAATGAAGTTTAAAATTTTATTTCACGACCAACCAAGAGTCAGTTTTGCTCCGCAACAGAGCATGTTAACTAAAAATGTTCAAATGTATGTGAATTCCTAAGGAACGAAACTGCTGACGTCATCGGTCCCTAGACTTACACACTTCTTTAACTAACTTATGCTAAGAACAACATTCACATCCATGCCCGAGGGAGGACTCGAATCTCCGCCATATTATCTAAAGTATATGCTACACGAGAAGAAAGTTTTCGAGCTCAATGTATTCAGTCCTCTCACAAACAGACAATATTTTTATTGACATGTCGCTGTTTTCGCCTGCGATAGTCATTTAGTTGCTCTGTTATTTCGTAGTTAGATTGCAACATAGATTGCAAAGCAGCGCTACGCATACACATCCTAACATTTGTATTTTCTCTTTCACACATTATAATTTATTTGCCTTCTTTGTGTGTGATATTTTGTTAATTGTTTTTCTTCTTCTTCTGCAAAGATATTGCGTGTGAAGATCTTTCTTGCGTAGGCACACAGTAGTGTAGAATAGCGTGAAACATTAAAGTGTTACAAAGATTTTTCACTGACATTTCTGTTGCACAAGAGAATTTATTAGTTTCAATTATTTCACTACGAATAGAAATTTTGTTTGGTGTTTCAGTTTTTACATTTCAACATCATGGCTAGGGACACAGTATTTCGTCGTCTTACGAGATCGCAAACCACGTCACGAAGAATGGCGCAATTATTAATGAAACAGAAGCGCAACAGTCGTTACACAACAACGATCTATTTGATGTTTCGCAGACTGCAAATAATTATCCAGCACAGATGTGTTCTTTATAATAGAATGCAACAGAACAGATTTTCAACAATAAACGAGTAAATTGAGAAGATTTATCGGCAGGTGGGAAGTTACCTAGGATATGTGAAATTTTGAAACAGCTTACTGAGACAGTCGATTCGGGTTTTGCTTCCGTTTATTTCCGAGCCAACTTTAGTTACTGAAAAATCCAGTAAATAGGAATGTGAGGATCAGTAATTCAACTCTAAAGTTGCTACTGAAGATGAATAAAACGCTAAAAAAACGCAGAAGAAGATGAAAAGGGCATCAAAACTGCGAAAAGTAAGGAACCTTGAGGAAAAAACAGCAAAACCTTTCTGTAGAAATTAGATACGAGACTAGAGCTGAACTACAATCTATTGTTACGAAGCTACGGACAATATTACACAGCCTTGAGAAGAGCTGCTTGCTAAAATAAATACCAGTCTACCGAGCGCAACAGTTTCGCAACACACAGAACGTCATGATCACCTCAATAACGCTGTTGAAAGAACGAGTGAACAGTTAGACGCATTAAAACTGAACCCTGACGAAGGAAAACAATAACTTTGTAAGTTAACACAGAACACATAATCACCCAGTTGTTTAATCAGTGAAACCAATCCGCGTAGTGAACGTAGAACCACCATCAAAAGAAAACAACGTAATATCCTGTACCATTACAGGTCGTGCAGAGCAACAAACCGAACAACAAATCCCAATCTCTGACGAACACAAACATTATCAGACTGCGTGTGTAGGAGTGCTGCTGATAGACAGTTCTCTAAATTACAAAGTCTTTGTCGTCAATTCTTGATACGTGGAAATGACACTTGCCAGCGGACTATGATAAGCCTTGCAAGCAAAGAACTTGATATACCACGGTTTCAGTATTGGAGAAAGATTTAAACTTTGCACCCACGCTTAGAAGTGTTCCCGCCGTGGAATTCATTTCTTCTGCTGAGCAAACAGCTTCACGTCTTCCGAAAGAACGAGCGGAAGGGATCAGAGAGGAGGTTTCCCACCTTTTGCGTCTGGATCAGCCTCCACAGAGGAACATATCCTCGGCTGAGTGCGCAACTATTGGTTTTATTAGAGATGAGCCTGAATAATTAATTTGACCAGGAGACATAGGCGACGCTATCGTCCAGTGCCGATTACGTAAATGAGATGTATGATTTCTTAAGGGTGCACGACCGCACGGATCGCATAAAACCGACAACGACTTCACTTCTGAAGAAGAGCTCACTACCTGAGGACATTATTAATAAACTTCGTCCTGATGTGGATGTACGGATGTACGGATTGCTAAATGTCCATGAAGATGGGGTCCCGTTACGCCCAACTGTCAGTGTGGCGACTTTCAACCTGGCAAAACATTTAGAATCGATCCTCAGTACTCATGTGGTTAACAATGAGCACAGTATTTCTAAGTCCAAGGATTTTATTCAGCGTTTAAGGTCGCTTCGTCTTGTGCATCTGATTTAACTGTCGATTTGTATGTGGTGCCTCTTTTTAGTCTGGACCCTCTTGAAGAGTCATTCATTTTAATTAATGAAAAACTAGATATGGAAATGATGTAACTCTGCTGTCATGTACTGAAATCCACTTATTTTTAATTCAGTGACAAATATTTTGAACAGACTGATGGTATGGCTATGGAGAGTCCTTTATCCCCCATTGACGCAAGTCTTTCTACGAAGGACTTTGAGGACACGATTCTGAAGACTTTTTTTAAAACCTACTTGGTTTTTGAGGCATGTGGACGATATGTTTTTTGTTTGACCAGATGGAATAGACACATTGCACCGATTGTTGAACCTTTTTAATGGTCTTCATCCTAACATCAAATTGACGATGTAAATTGAAAAGGAGGGGACATTACCCTTTTTGGATGTACTGGCTTATAAAAAAGATGACGGAACCCTTGAACACAGAGTTTATTCAAAATCGACACATACTGACAAGTGTTTACATGCTACAACCTGTCAGCCACCGATTCAAGGTGTGGGAGCCCTACGATGCTTGGTGTAAGGAGCATGTGGTATCTGGGATGCTGAGAATTTACGACAAGAGCTTCAACACCTTAATGAGATGTTTAACCATAACGGATAAACGGACAGACATATTCGAAGAGCTTTTTAATTTGGACCACTACCTAAACAAGTTGAGGAAACCTTTGTTCTATGGCTTTCCTTTCATATACTGGAAACGTGTCTACCGGGATAGAACGAGTTTCAGAGAAACTTGAAGTCATTGTCGATTCTGTTCGCCAAAACACTTCTTGGCTCTGTTAAGTACGATTTAGGGTTGAGTGTGGTAAAATATACATTGACCATACTATTTGTACTGTCAGTGACAGATGAGTGGGACATCATCGCCATATGCGGTTATTCAACATGACAAATCTGCTGTGGCTGAGCACGGTCTTACAGACGGACATAGGATGGCATACAATGAGACACAAGTGGTTGCAAACGCCTCGCGTTACTGGGACTGTGTTTTGAAATAATCTGTATAAATTACACTAACAGATATTATTATTACTATGATAATGGATACACGCTAAGTAAAACTTGGAAGCCTGTTTTACCAGATATGAAGAAACAACGGCATCTGAATCGGCCGGTTGTGAGTAAAAATTTTAACGATATATCGTTTTTCGACAGGAGGCGCTGCCACTCTTCTTTCACCAGAGGACAGTTGCAACGATATGAGCTCTTGCCCATTACCTCAGCGCACCTATTTACGTATTTTCGCTGCAAATAAAGGCTCCATCCTTCACGGTTTGAGTCGGTTATCGATGAGAGTGGCTAATCTATTTCTCAACTAATGACGGCGCCCAGGTGGCCCGCGGATACATTATATGCAGATGACAGTTTGGTCCGGCCGAAGACTCGACAAGAATTTTATATCTTAATACGCCAGAAAAGTCTACATACTAACATTGTATTTGTATCTGTTCATGGCATTTCGATGACTTATCACCAGAACAGTTTCCCTCGCAGTAGAAACCGTGAAGAGTCTTGGAAGCATCTCAAAGACATTTTGTGGATATAGAACGCTTACACTTAGATTACAAACATTTTCATGCAGTCAGCTTAAGCGATTATATAGGGTGTTACGAAAAGGTACGGCCAAACTTTCACTAAACATTCCTCACACACAAAGAAAGAAAATATGTTATGTGGACATGTGTCCGGAAACGCTTACTTTCCATGTTAGAGCTCATTTTATTACTTCTCTTCAAATCACATTAATCATGGAATGGAAACACACAGCAACAGAACGTACCAGCGTGATTTCAAACACTTTGTTACAGGAAATGTTCAAAATGTCCTCCGTTAGCGAGGATACATGCATCCACCCTCCGTCGCATGGAATCCCTGACGCTGTGATGCAGCCCTGGAGAATGGCGTATTGTATCACAGCCGTTCACAATACGAGCACGAAGATTCTTTACATTTGGTACCGGGGTTGCGTAGAAAAAGAGCGTTCAAATGCCCCATAAATGAAAGTGAAGAGGGTTGAGGTCAGGAGAGCGTGGAGGCCATGGAATTGGTCCGCCTCTACCAATCCATCGGTCACCGAATCTGTTGTTGAGAAGCGTACGAACACTTCACTGAAATGTGCAGGAGCTCCATCGTGCATGTACCACATGTTGTGCCATACTTGTAAAGGTACATGTTCTAGCAGCACAGATAGAGTATCCCGTATGAAATCATGATAACGTGCTCTATTGAGCGTAGGTGGAAGAACATGCACCCAATCAAGAAATCACCAACAATGCCTGCCCAAACGTTCACAGAAAATCTGTGTTGATGATGTGATGGCACATTTGCGCGCTGATTCTCGTCAGCCCACACATGTTGATGGTGAAAATTTACAATTTGATCACTTTGGAATGAAGCCTCATCCGTAAAGAGAAAATTTGCAGTGAAATGAGGATTGACTCATTGTTGGATGAACCATTCGCAGCAGTGTACCCGTTGAGGCCAATCAGCTGCTGATAGTGCCTGCACACGCTGTACATGGTACGGAAACAACTGGTTCTCCCGTAGCACTCTGCATAGAGTGACGTGGTCAACGTTACCTTGTACAGCAGCAACTTCTCTGACGCTGGCGTTAGGGTTATCGTCAACTGCACGAAGAATTGCCTCGTCCATTGCAGGTGTCCTCGTCGTTCTCGGTCTACCCCAGTCGCGAGTCATAGGCTGGAATGTTCCGTGCGCCCTAAGACGCCGATCAATTGCTCCGAACGTCTTCCTGTCGGGACACCTTCGCTCTGGAAATCTGTCTCGATACAAACGTACCGCGCCACGGCTATTGCTCCGTGTTAATCCATACATCAAATGGGCATGTGCCAACTCCGCATTTGTAAACATTGCACTGACTGCAAAACCACGTTCGTGATGAACACTAACCAGTTGATGCTACGTACTGATGTGCTTGATGCTAGTACTGTAGAGCAATGAGTCGCATGTCAACACAAGCACCGAAGTCAACATTATCTTCCTTCAATTGGGCCAACTGGCGGTGAATCTAGGAAGTACAGTACATATTGACGAAACTAAAATGATCTCTAACATGGAAATTAAGCGTTTCCGCACACATGTCCACATAACATCTTTTCTTTATTTGTGTGTGAGGAATGTATCCTGAACGTTTGGACGTACCTTTTTGTAACACCGTGTATTCTTGCAAAAAAATCCACCAACGCGAAAGGGAGTGAACAATTCGCGCACAGTTATACTGAGCACTGAAGCAAAAGTACTACGAAAAGAAATGACAGTGTGAATTCAGTGCATTTTACTGCGTTTAAATGTAGGTTGGGAATCCATTACACTTTTCTGGGTACATCGACGGGTGAACGATGCCTTCCAAGTTGAGTTTTCACTTTTTTGCTACTTTTTAGTACACTCGTCTTCTCCTGCTATCCTTTTTTCTTCTCCTACTATCCGTTTTAAACGATAAGAACAAGGAATTTTCTTCTATTATCATAATTTTAATATGTTGAAAGCAGTTCTAGGGACTTGAGAGTTATAATTAAGTATGTGTCCTTTTGACTACTGAGTACATTCCGACAACTGACAACCTCGACTACACACAATCATGACAGTAGCAAAATTCGAACCAATTGAAAAACGTTAAAATATAAAATATCTCACATTTCGTGAATGTCTCATCTCGTTAGGAAAAGGCGTACAGAAAAACTGGAAGCTTTTGGCTAGTCACATTAGTGACTACACCCGACAGATATGCACAACCGAACAACGACGTGCAATGTTCCGTAGCAGTAAACAATGCTTCACATCACAAAATGTACTGTTCCTACAGCACTAAGCCATGTTCACCTACAGAAACGCCTTGGAAATCTTACTGATAGTTCAAAGAACGATGTTAAACTGCCCACCTCCCATAAAAACAGGAACTGTATCTCAGTAAACATTTGCTAATACGAATCTTTTGAAAGAGGAACACTTATTAGTGAAATAAGTATACAACTTTGAACACTATCCTTTCTACATAAAGCAGTAGCATTCATGAGCTATGAAATGAGATTCAGTACCAGTTTCTCCCACATAAACCATTGACCTTGTCGATGGCGGGCAGGCTCGCGTCCCTCATTCACACAAATAGCCGTACCGTAGGTGCAACCACAACGGAGGGATATCTGTTGAGAGGCCAGACAAATTTGTGATTCCTGAAGAAGGATAGCAGCCTCTTCAGTAGCTGCAGGGGCAACAGTCTGGGTGATTGATTCATGTGGCCCTGTAAATTCAAAGAAAATAGCCTCATTGTGCTGGTACTTCGAACGGCTGAAAGCATGGGGAAACTAGAGCCGTTAATTTTTTCCGAGGGCCTGCAGCTATACTGTATGGCTAAATGATGATGGACTCCTCTTGAGTAAAATGTTTCGGAGGTAAAATAGCCCCCATTCGGGTCTCTGGGCGGGGACTATTCAGGAGGATACCGTCATGAGGAAAAACAAAACTGGCATTCTTGAGATGGGAGGTAGGTTAGGAAATTTAAAAAGGGAAATGGCGAGGTTAAAGTTGGATATGGTGCGAATTAGGGACGTTCGGTGGCAGGAGGAACAAGACTTCTGGTAAGGTGAACACAGGGTTATAAATACAAAATAAAATAACAGTAATGCAGAGGTGGGTTTGATAATGAATAAAACAGTAGAAATGCGGATAAGCTGCTACAAACAGCATAGTTAAGGCATTATTGTAGCTACGATAGACACGAAGCCCAGACTTAACGCGGTAGTTTAAGTTTATATGCCAACTAGCTCCACAGATGATGAAGAGATCAAAGAAATGTATGATGGAGACAAAAATTTAGTAGTAATAGGGGACTGGAATGCGATTGTAGGAAAAGAAAGAGAAGGAAAAATAGTATGTGTCTATGAAATGGAGGTAAGGAATGAAAGGAATGAAAGGGGAAGCCGTCAGGTAGAATTTGGCACAGAGCATGACTTAATCATAGAATCATGGAAGAAGGTTGTATTCATGGAAGAGGCCTGGAAGGTTTTAGACAGATTATATATTAGTAAGACAAAGATTAGGCAACGAGATTTTAAACTGTAAGACATTTCCAGGGGCAGATGTGGACTCTGACCACAATTTATAGGTTACTGCAAAAAATTTGGAATTCAAGGAGATGGGACCTGGATAAACTGAAAGAACCAGAGATTATAGATAGTTTCAAAAAAAGTATTAGGGAAGGATTAAACAGAACAGGGGACGAAATACAGTAGAAGAAGATTGGGTACCTTGTTGTTGTTGTGGTCTTCAGTCCTGAGACTGGTTTGATGCAGCTCTCCATGCTACTCTATCCTGTGCAAGCTGCTTCATCTCCCAGTACTTGCTGCAACCTACATCCTTCTGAATCTGCTTAGTGTATTCATCTCTTGGTCTCCCTCTACAATTTTTACCCTCCACGCTGCCCTCCAGTGCTAAATTTGTGATCCCTTGATGCCTCAAAACATGTCCTACCAACCGGTCCCTTCTTTTTGTCAAGTTGTGCCACAAACGTCTCTTCTCCCCAATTCTATTCAATACCTCCTCATTAGTTATGTGATCTACCCTTCTAATCTTCAGCATTCTTCTGTAGCACGACATTTCGTAAGCTACTATTCTCTTCTTGTCCAAACTAGTTATTGTCCATGTTTCACTTCCATACATGGCTACACTCCATACAAATGCTTTCAGAAACGACTTCCTGGCCATTAAATCTATACTCGATGTTAACAAATTTCTCTTCTTCAGAAACGTTTTCCTTGCCATTGCCAGTCTACATTTTATATCCTCTCTACTTCGACCATCATCAGTTATTTTACTCCCTAAATAGCTAAACTCCTTTACTACTTTAAGTGTCTCATTTCCTAATCTAATTCCTTCAGCATCACCCGATTTAATTTGACTACATTCCATTATCCTCGTTTTGCTTTTGTTAATGTTCATCTTATATCCTCCTTTCAAGACACTGTCCATTCCGTTCAACTGCTCTTCCAAGTCCTTTGCTGTCTCTGACAGAATTACAATGTCATCGGCGAACCTCAAAGTTTTTATTTCTTCTCCGTGAATTTTAATACCTACTCCAAATTTTTCTTTTGTTTCCTTTACTGCTTGCTCAATATACAGACTGAATAACATCGGGGAGAGGCTACAACCCTGTCTCACTCCCTTCCCAACCACTGCTTCCGTTTCATGTCCCTCGACTCTTATAACTGCCATCTGGTTTCTTTACAAATTGTAAATAGCCTTTCGCTTCCTGTATTTTACCCCTGCCACCTTTAGAATTTGAAAGAGAGTATTCCAGTCAACATTGTCAAAAGCTTTCTCTAAGTCTACAAATGCTAGAAACGTAGGTTTGCCTTTTCTTAATCTTTCTTCTAAGATAGGTCGTAAGGTTAGTATTGCCTCACGTGTTCCAACATTTCTGCGGAGTGAAAACCTTAGAGAGACGAAATAGTGAAGGCGGCAGTCTATCGAGTAGGTGAAACGAAGAGGGCTAGTAGAAATCCTTGGGTAACAGAAGAGATACTGAATCTAACTGTTGAAAGGAGAAAATACAAAAGTGCAACAAATAAAGCAGGCGAGAAGGAATACGAACGTCTCAAAAATGAGATTGACAGGAAGTGCAAATTGGCTGAGCAGAGATGGCTAGACAAGTGTAAGGATGTAGAAACTTGTGTCACTAAGGGTAAGATAGATACTGCCTACAGGAAAATAAAAGAGACCTTTGGAGAAAAGAGAGCCACCTGCATAAATATCAAGAGATCAGATGGAAAACGCATCCTAAGCAAAGAAGGGAAAGTAGAAAAATGGAAGGAGTATATAGAGTCTCTACGCAAGAACGACCTACTTGAGGGCAATGTTATGGAAATGGTAGAGGACGTAGGTGAAGATGAAATGGGAGATACGATACTGCGTGAAGAGTTTGACGGAGCACTGAAAGACTTAACTTGAAAGAAGACCCCATGAGTAGACAACATTCCTTTATAACTACTGATAGCTTTGGCCGAACCAGTCATGACAAAACTCTTCCACTTGGTGAGCAAGATGTATGAGACAGGTGAAAAGCCCTCAGACTTCAAAAAGTATACAATAATTCCAATCCCAAAGAAAGCAGGTGTTGACAGGTGTGTAAACTACTGAACTATCTGTTTACTAAGTGACGGTTGGAAAATTGTAACACGAATTATTTTCAGACGAATGGAAAAACTGGTAGAAGCTGACCTCGGGGAAGATCAGTTTGGATTCAGTAGAAATGCTGGAACAAGCGAGGCAATACTGATTCTACGACTTAGCTTAGAAGATAAATTAAGGAAAGGTAAACCTAGGTTCTTAGCACTTGTAGACTTAGAGAAATCTTTCAACAATCTTGAGTGGAATATTCTCTTTCAGATTCTGAAGATGGCAGACCTAAAACACAGAGAAGGAAATGCTATTTACAATTTCTTCAGAGACCAGATTGCAGTCATAAGAGTCGAGAGGCATGAAAGGCAAGCAGTGGTTGAGAACGGAGTGAGACAGGGTTGTAGCCTATCCCCTATGTTATTCAATCTGTATAGAAACAAAAGAAAAATATGGAGTAGGAATTAAAGTACATGGAGAGGAAATGAAAACTTTGAGGTTTGTCGACGACGTTGTAGTTCTGTCAGAGATAACAAAGGACCTGGAAGAGCAGCTGAACGGAATGGTCAGTGTCTTGAAAGGAGGATATAAGATGAATATCATTAAAAGAAAAATGAGTATAATGGAATGTAGTCGAATTAAATCAGGTGATTCTGAGGGTATTAGATAGGAAATGAGACACCTGCAGTAGTAAATGAGTTTTGTTATATAGGATGTAAACTAACTGATTGTGGTCGGAATAGAGGGGATATAAATTGTAGACTGACTATGGCAAGGAAAGCGTTTCTGACAAAGGAAATTTGCTAACATTGAGAACAGATTTGCCAGGAAGTCTTTTGGGAAAATATTTGTACGGAGTGTAGCCATGTATGGAAGATAAACATGGGCAATAAACAGTTTAGACAAGAAGAGAATAGAAGCTTTCGAATTGTGGTGCTACAGAAGAATGCTAAGGATAGATGGGTAGATAACGTAACTAATAGGGATTTACTGAATAGAATTGGGGAGATGAGCAATTTGTGGCACAACTTGACAAGACGAAAAGGGATTGGTAGGTAAGATACGTTATGAGGCACCAAGGGATCAACAATTGGAAAGAATCGTAGAGTGTATAAATCGTAGGAGAAGGCCAAGAGTTGGAACCGCTAAGCAGATTCAGAATGATGTGAGTTGCAGTACTTCTCTGGACGTGAAGAGGATTACATGGGATAGAGTAGCATCGATATGGACTGAAGACCATAACAACAAAAACCACAGTACTAGTTATGATGAGATATACATAATATTGAGATTATAGTTGTGTTGTCCAAATGGAAACTCAGTTTCACAAGAAGTTGAGGTGTTTTTGAATTACAACTTTATGAATGATTTTCAAGTAGTTCAAGGAATATTTACAGATTGTTAAAGGTGTTGTTGTTGTTGTTGTCTTCAGTCCTAAGACTGGTTTGATGCAGCTCTCCATGCTACTCTATCCTGTGCAAGCTGCTTCATCTCCCAGTACCTACTGCAACCTACATCCTTCTGAATCTGCTTAGTGTACTCATCTCTCGGTCTCCCTCTACGATTTTTACCCTCCACGCTGCCCTCCAATGCTAAATTTGTGATCCCTTGATGCCTCAAAACATGTCCTACCAACCGATCCCTTCTTCTAGTCAAGTTGTGCCACAAACTTCTCTTCTCCCCAATCCTATTCAATACCTCCTCATTAGTTACGTGATCTATCCACCTTATCTTCAGTATTCTTCTGTAGCACCACATTTCGAAAGCTTCTATTCTCTTCTTGTCCAAACTAGTTATCGTCCATGTTTCACTTCCATACATGGCTACACTCCAAACAAATACTTTCAGAAACGACTTCCTGATACATAAATCTATATTCGATGTTAACAAATTTCTCTTCTTCAGAAACGCTTTCCTTGCCATTGCCAGTCTACATTTTATATCCTCTCTACTTCGACCATCATCAGTTATTTTACTTCCTAAATAGCAAAACTCCTTTACTACTTGAAGTGTCTCATTTCCTAATCCAATTCCCTCAGCATCACCCGATTTAATTTGACTACATTCCATTATCCTCGTTTTGCTTTTGTTAATGTTCATCTTATATCCTCCTTTCAAGACACTGTCCATTCCGTTCAACTGCTCTTCCAAGTCCTTTGCCGTCTCTGACAGAATTACAATGTCATCGGCGAATCTCAAAGTTTTTACTTCGTCTCCATGAATTTTAATACCTACTCCAAATTTTTCTTTTGTTTCCTTTACTGCTTGCTCAATATACAGATTGAATAACATTGGGGAGAGGCTACAACCCTGTCTCACTCCTTTCCCAACCACTGCTTCCCTTTCATGCCCCTCGACTTTTATGACTGCCATCTGGTTTCTGTACAAATTGTAAATAGCCTTTCGCTCCCTGTATTTTACCCCTGCCACCTTTAGAATTTGAAAGAGAGTATTCCAGTCAACATTGTCAAAAGCTTTCTCTAAGTCTACAAATGCTAGAAACGTAGGTTTGCCTTTTCTTAATCTTTCTTCTAAGATAAGTCCTAAGGTCAGTATTGCCTCACGTGTTCCAACATTTCGACGCAATCCAAACTGATCCTCCCCGAGGTCCGCATCTACCAGTTTTTCCATTCGTCTGTAAAGAATTCGCGTTAGTATTTTGCAGCTGTGACTTATTAAACTGATAGTTCGGTAATTTTCACATGTGTCAGCACCTGCTTTCTTTGGGATTGGAATTATTATATTCTTCTTGAAGTCTGAGGGTATTTCGCCTGTCTCATACATCTTGTTCACCAGCTGGTAGAGTTTTGTCATGACTGGCTCTCCCAAGGCCGTCAGTAGTTCTAATGGAATGTTGTCTACTCCGGGGGCCTTGTTTCGACTCAGGTCTTTCAGTGCTCTGTCAAACTCTTCACGCAGTATCGTATCTCCCATTTCGTCTTCATCTACATCCTCTTCTATTTCCATAATATTGTCCTCAAGTACATCACCCTTGTATAAACCTTCTATATACTTCTTCCACCTTTCTGCCTTTCCTTCTTTGCTTAGAACTGGGTTGCCATCTGAGCTCTTGATATTCATACACGTGGTTCCCTTCTCTCCAAAGGTCTCTTTAATTTTCCTGTAGGCAGTATCTATCTTACCCCTAGTGAGATAAGCTTCTACATCCTTACATTTGTCCTCTAGCCATCCCTGTTTAGCCATTTTGCACTTCCTGTCGATCTCATTTTTGAGAGGTCTGTATTCCTTTTTGCCTGCATCATTTACTGCATTTTTATATTTTCTCCTTTCATCAATTAAATTCAATATTTCTTCTGTTACCCAAGGATATCTAGCAGCCTTCGTCTTTTTACCTACTTTATCCTCTGCTGCCTTCACTACTTCATCCCTCATAGCTACCCATTCTTCTTCTACAGTGTTTCTTTCCCCTATTCCTGTCAATTGTCCCCTTATGCTCTCCCTGAAACTCTGTACAACTTCTGGTTTTTTCAGTTTATCCAGGTCCCATCTCCTTAATTTCCCACATTTTTGCAGTTCTTCAGTTTTAATCTACAGGTCATAACCAACAGATTGTGGTCCGAGTCCACATCTGCCCCTGGAAATGTCTTACAACTTAAAACCTGGTTCCTAAATCTCTGTCTTACCATTATATAATCTATTTGATACCTTTTAGTATCTCCAGGGTTCTTCCACGTATACAACCTTCTTTCATGATTCTTAAACCAAGTGTTAGCTATGATTAAGTTGTGCTCTGTGCAAAATTCTACTAGGCGGCTTCCTCTTTCATTTCTTAGCCCCAATCCATATTCACCTACTATGTTTCCTTCTCTCCCTTTTCCTACTGCCGAATTCCAGTCACCCATTACTATTAAATTTTCGTCTCCCTTCACTATCTGAACAATTTCTTTTATTTCATCGTACATTTCTTCAATTTCTTCATCATCTGCAGAGCTAGTTGGCATATAAACTTGTACTACTGTAGTAGGTGTGGGCTTCGTATCTATCTTGGCCACAATAATGCGTTCACTATGTTGTTTGTAGTAGCTTACCCGCATTCCTAGTTTCCTATTCATTATTAAACCTACTCCTGCATTACCCCTATTTGATTTTGTGTTTATAACCCTGTAGTCACCTGACCAGAAGTCTTGTTCCTCCTGCCACCTAACTTCACTAATTCCCACTATATCTAACTTTAACCTATCCATTTCCCTTTTTAAATTTTCTAACCTACCTGCCCGATTAAGGGATCTGACATTCCACGCTCCTATCCGTAGAACGCCAGTTTTCTTTCTCCTGATAACGACATCCTCCTGAGTAGTCCCCGCCCGGAGATCCGAATGGGGGACTATTTTACCTCCGGAATATTTTCCCAAGAGGATGCCATCATCATTTAATCATACAGTAAAGATGCATGTCCTCGGGAAAAATTACGGCTGTAGTTTCCCCTTGCTTTCAGCCGTTCGCAGTACCAGCACAGCAAGGCTGTTTTGGTTAATGTTGCAAGGCCAGATCAGTCAATCATCCAGACTGTTGCCCCTGCAACTACTGAAAAGGCTGCTGCCCCTCTTCAGGAACCACACGTTTGTCTGGCCTCTCAACAGATACCCCTCCGTTGTGGTTGCACCTACGGTACGGCCATCTGTATCGCTGAGGCACGCAAGCCTCCCCACCAACGGCAAGGTCCATGGTTCATGGGGGGGGGGGGGTAAGATTATGTTATCTGAACGAAAGTATCGGTGTCTGTGAATTATGTATTTTTCTGGACATTTTCCTTTTCTGATGAGTAACGAAGGTATATTTGTTCAGTAGTGTTAATTATGAAGTGAGCCTGTGGTGTGTTTCTCACGAAAGTGTTGATTAACGAAAGAGTGCAGGAAATAGCTACTACTGATTAGTTACGACATATGATGATAATATGAGTTTTGAGCTAATGATGATAATGATGATGACGATATAATACAGATAAATATATTGAAAGTATTAGTGATTATTGATGATGATGATTATGAGGATAATGATGATAACATGATGGGAACATGCAGTGAGTGGTATTTATGATGTATGTCTGTAGCTAATGGTTAGGGCATATGTTAGGTACCCTGTTTTTGTGCAAGATGACTTTTTCTTTGCACTGATGTATACCGTTAGCTCTCATGTAGTAAAAGGAACGTTGTGGGCAGTTACATGGTTAGCAGGCGAACATAAATCTGAAATGGTGAGCAACACAAATATGGTAAGAGGCAACACAGTTATTTTGTTTAGGTGTAGTTTTTTTGGTTCATCAGGTACAACTCGTACGACTGACATTCCTGACATATTTTGTAATTTTTTTTTTTGATTGGCTGCATATGAGATACAAGAGCGTTATCATGTTGAAGTATATACATTTCCTTTTTAACTAACTACACACCTTTTGCCTTCTGGTCATATAATAGTAGTAATGATAATACGCATGTATATTAAGAAGAATTTGCTTTTATGCATGTATTCCTGATTTGTGAGACATAATGATGAATGACTAGCTTTTATGACATTACTAGGCAAAGGTGGAAAACGAGAAGACAGGACCAATAATCAAAATATAGACATATTTTGTGATAAAATTATGATTTTCTCCCTATTCGCATTTGTTATTATATTTTCTTTCTATAGCTTATGTTAATGTTTTGAAATGTTTATACATTACTGGCCATTAAAATTGCTAGACCACGAAGATGACTTGCTACAGACGCGAAATATTACCGAAAGGAAGCAGATGCTGAGATGTGCAAATGATTAGCTTTTCAGAGCATTAAAACAAGGTTGGCGCCGGTGGCCACACCTACAACGTGCTGACATTAGGAAAGTTCGCAAACGTTTTCTCATACATAAACAGCAGTTGACCGGATGCCTGGTGAAACGTTGTTGTGATGCCTCGTGTAACGAGGAGAAATGCGTACCATCACGTTTCCGACTTTGATAAAGGACGGATTGTAGCCTATCGCGATTGAGGTTTATCGTATCGCGACAATGCGCCTTGCGTAGGTCGAGATCCAATGACTGTAAGCAGAATACGAAATCGGTGGGTTCAGGAGGGTAATACGGAACGCCGTTCTAGATCCCAACGGCCTCGTATCACTAGCAGTCGAGACGACAGGCTTCTTATCCGCTCGGCTGTAACGGATGGTGCAGCCACGTCTCGATCCCTGAGTCATCAGATGGGGACGTTTGCAAGACAACAACCATCTGCACGAACAGTTCGACGGCGTTTGGACTATCAGCTCGGAGACCATGGCTGCGGTTGCCCATGACGCTGCATCACAGACAGGAGCGCCTGCGATGGTGTACTCAACGACGAATCTTGGTGCATGAATGGCAAAACGTCATTTTTTAGGATGAATCCAGCTTCTGTTTACAGCATCATGATGGTTGCATTCGTGTTTGACATCGCGGTCAACGCACATTGGAAGCGTGTATTCGTCATCGCCATACTGCCGTATCACCTGGCGTGATGGTATGTGTTGTCATTGGTTACACGTCTCGGTCACCTCTTGTTTGCGTTGGCGGCACTTTTAACAGTGGACGTTACATTTCAGATGTGTTACGACCCGTGGCTCTACCCTTCATTTGATCCCAGCGAAACCCCACATTTCAGCAGGATAATGCACGACCACATGTTGCAGGTCCTGTACGGGCCTTTCTGGATACAGAAATGTTAGACTGCTGCCCTGGCCAGCACATCCTCCAGATCTCTCACCAATTGAAAACGTTTGGTCAATGGTGGCTCGTCACAATACGCCAGTCGCTAGTCTTGACGAACCGTGGAATCGTGTTGAAGCTGCATGGGCAGCTGTACCTTTACACGCCATCCAAGCTTTGTTTGACTCAATGCCCAGGCGTATCAAGGCCATTACTACGGCCAGAGGTGGTTGTTCTGGGTACTGATTTCTCCGGATCTATGCATCCAAATTGCGTGAAAATGTAATCACATGTCAGTTCTAGTATAATGTATTTGTCCATGAATACCCGTTTATCATCTGCATTTCTTCTTGGTGTAGAAATTTTAATGGCCAGTAGTGTAATTTTAGATGGTCTAGAATTTCGGAATTTTGTGGCCCACATGTTAAGCAGAAGTGTGTCTTTATTGGGCGACCAAATAATACAATGATTAGGTCGGTAGAAGAATGGAAGATTAGATTTAACGTACCGTCGGCAGCGTGGTGACTAGAAACGAAGCACAAGCTGGGAATACGAAAGGACGGTGAAGAATATCGGCCGCGCCCTATTCGAAGTTAGCATGCCGGCATTTTCCTGGAGCGATTTCGGGGAATCACGCAGAACCTATATCAGAATGGACGGAACAGAATTTGAACTTTATCCTCTAGAATACGACTCCAGTGTGCTAACCACACAGTTACCTCGCTCGGCAAATATTACAGGGACCCGACTGATAGGTGGAGACAGCGAAGAAGTCTGTTTCAACTATTTAAATATAAATGTTTGGACACTAAAATGCTACGAAATTAATTGTACTAAAATGTAAATTAGGCAGAGGCCATGAAGATTTGTTAAGCATATGCAGGTAAGGCCTTCAGAAAGTAAGTTACACCTGTCGCCCGGCTGTAAGACCGTAGCGCAATAGCATCGCCCATTCTCAGAAGAGACTAAGTGTTGAAATTTTTCTGAAGGCACTGTTCTGGTGCGTCACAGTATACGAGTGGAATGGCCCGCCCACAGGAAACGTAATTGATTTTTGAAGGACACGAACAGTACAATTCTTTTTCACGAAACGCTACAGCATCAAAAATAATGAGGCACAAATAATATTTTTCCAATAAAGCTCAACAGTTACATCTCAACAGCAATTTATATGCAGAAAGAGTTCGATATCGTACGTATCACAATAACTGGAAAGAGCGAGGGCAAAGGATGAAGTGGGTGGAACAGATTAACGTACACGGCTCGTCCTTAATCTGTGACGTGATCTTTACCTCCCGATAAGTACCTGCAATATTGAATCTTTTTCAAATACTGCAAAAACTCCAATGGAAGCGACATCGTACAATTCGGAGGGATTTACTGTAGAAATTCCGAGAGCTTACATTCCAATAAAAGAGAGACAACACGTATCATCTTCCCATTTACGTCTGATAAAATGACAACAAAGAGGAGGTCAGAGAAACGGGAGCTCTAATAAAGGCTTGCGATCACTCAGTTGCCTCAGGCAATACCTGCGAAATACTGAGTAGGAATTCAATGCGGATTTGAGATCAAACTGAGATTTTTTTGCCCCCTTGAAAAACAAAATTCTGAAAATTCGGTTGCGGAGGCAGGGTTGGCATGATGTCATCGTGTTCTCTTGTCTCCCCTTACCCCTTCTCTTTCAAACAAAAGATCCAATCATAGCCTAGTATCGTACTGATTATTAAAATGAAGCAGCCAGTCACAAAGTAGCTGTCAAATTACGTAAGTTAAAATTGTAGAAATAATTCTGTAATAGGAGCACAACGTTCGGTATAAAATGCCAAAAATCATATATAAACAGTCTTGATAGCATTTTCAGTTTTTTATTTGTTAGCACCCTGTTTTGGCCCTTTTCTCAGACTATCTTCAGGTATTTCACCGCCATGATGGCTGCTGGTGATGGAAGAGGGAGGGAGATCCGTAGAAGTACGGGTGTCCGTGATCTTACGGAAGAATGCCATGGTCCTGAAAAAAATGTTTTCTTCTTCTTCGCGGATGCATCACTTAAGACCACACGTAATCAACATTTGTTAGCCTTCCTTTTCGGCCAGTATTCCTTCATAAGGACCGAATTGTCTAGCTTTCTTTACGTACACCACGTATGTTCAAATGTGTGTACGTTTGCACACTACTTAAACTAAATTATCCTAAGGACAAACACACACACCCAAGCCCGAGGGAGGACTCGAACCTCCACCTCGACCAGCCGAGACCACGTATGTCGGCCAGTTTGGTCCTGCTCATATATATTTATATTAACACTCACAAATACTGCGACAGGCATATCCTTCAGAAGCAGGGCACTAATTGCCCAAAACAGGTCAATAATTACATTTTCTTACATAAAACTAGTTGCTTATTATTTTATTATAGATGACTATCGTTGCTGAAGACGAACAGAATACAAAATACTAAATATTCCTTTTACTATTATATATACACTCCTGGAAATTGAAATAAGAACATTGTCTCAGGAAGGGGAAACTTTATTGACACATTCCTGGGGTCAGATACATCACATGATCACACTGACAGAACCACAGGCACATAGACACAGGCAACAGAGCATGCACAATGTCGGCACTAGTACAGTGTATATCCACCTTTCGCAGCAATGCAGGCTGCTATTCTCCCATGGAGACGATCGTAGAGATGCTGGATATAGTCCTGTGGAACGGCTTGCCATGCCATTTCCACCTGGCGCCTCAGTTGGATCAGCGTTCGTGCTGGACGTGCAGACCACGTGAGAAGACGCTTCATCCAGTACCAAACATGCTCAATGGAGGACAGATCCGGAGATCTTACTGGCCAGTGTAGTTGACTTACACCTTCTAGAGTACGTTGGGTGGCACAGGATACATGCGGACGTGCATTGTCCTGCTGGAACAGCAACTTCCCTTGCCGGTCAAGGAATGGTAGAACGATGGGTTCGATGACGGTTTGGATGTACCTTGCACTATTCAGTGTCCCCTCGACGATCACCAGAGGTGTACGGCCAGTGTAGGAGATCGCTCCCCACACCATGATGCCGGGTGTTGGCCCTGTGTGCCTCGGTCGTATGCAGTCCTGATTGTGGCGCTCACCTGCACGGCGCCAAACACACATACGACCATCATTGGCACCAAGGCAGAAGCGACTCTCATCGCTGAAAACGACACGTCTCCATTCGTCCCTCCATTCACGCCTGTCGCGACACCACTGGAGGCGGGCTGCACGATGTTGGGGCGTGAGCGAAAGACCGCCTAACGGTGTGCGGGACCGTAGCTCAGCTTCATGGAGACGGTTGCGAATGGTCCTCGCCGATACCCCAGGAGCAACAGTGTCCCTAATTTGCTGGGAAGTGGCAGTGCGGTCCCCTACGGCACTGCGTAGGATCCTACGGTCTTGTCGTGCATCCGTGCGTCGCTGCGGTCCGGTCCCAGGTCGACGGGCACGTGCACTTTCCGACGACCACTGGTGACAACATCAATGTACTGTGGAGACCTCACGCCCCACGTGTTGAGCAATTCGGCGGTACGTCCACCTGGCCTCCCGCATGCCCACTATACGCCCTCGCTCAAAGTCCGTCAACTGCACATACGGTTCACGTCCACGCTGTCGCGGCATGCTACCAGTGCTAAAGGCTGCTATGGAGCTCCGTATGCCACGGCAAACTGGCTGACACTGACGGCGGCGATGCACAAATGCTGCGCAGCTAGCGCCACTCGACGGCCAACACCGCGGTTCCTGGTGTGTCGGCTGTGCCGTGCGTGTGATCATTGCTTGTACAGCCCTCTCGCAGTGTCCGGAGCAAGTATGGTGGGTCTGACACACCGGTGTCAATGTGTTCTTTTTTCCATTTCCAGGAGTGTATATAATGTTTCCTGGTTTGTATTCGTAGACTGGACAAGTGTTCATTCATTTTATTCCTTAATTTATATAAGTCAGTATAAATTTGAAAACTGAATAAATCACGGAATAATGTAGATAGAGAGATACAAATTGACACAAATGCTTTGAATGACATGGGGTTTTATTGGAACCTAAGAAATACAAAATTTCAAAAAATGTCGACTAATGGCGCTTCATCTGATCAGAATAGCATTAATTAGCATAACACAGTAAGACAAAGCAAAGATGATGTTCTTAACAGGAAATGCTCAATATGTCCCCCATCATTCCTCAACAATATCTGTAGTCGAGGAATAATGTTGTGAAAAGCATTGTAAAGCTTGTCCGGAGTTATGGTGAGGCATTGGCGTCGGATATTGTCTTTCAGCATCCCTAGAGATGTCAGTCGATGACGATACACTTGCGACTTCAGGTAACCCCAAAGACAATAACTGTACGGATTGAGGTCTGGGAACCTGGGAGACCAAGAATGACGAATGTGGCGGTTGAGTACACGATCATCACCAAACGGCGTTCGCAAGGGATCTTTCACGCATCTGATAACACAACTTCAAGAAAAGCGCCTTTTCAGGTGACGTCAACATGCAGTGACTGCTGGCGCATCTGATTCTCTCTCTCAATACAGCTCCTTTTATACACGATTGCCATGCCCAGTCCCTGACGTTTTGCTGTCCAGCGCTATCTGTCGGACATTTTGTGAGCTTGGTTGATTTTGGTTCTAATAAATCCCCATGTCATTCCAAGCATGTGTGTCAATTTTTACCTCTCTATCTACATTATTCCGTTAAGTTTTCAAATTTGTACTGACATTTTGATCACCCGGTATATAAAGGTAGATCTACGGTGATTACAGGGAGAAGCTACATCGACAATATGTGCCGCATACTATCCTGGGCGGTGAGGAGCTGTTTTAGAACAATGAGACAAAACGAATTCGCGTTAGACGGACCAGGGATGTTCCCCATTAGCGGCGCGAGTGACCAGTCGCAACCTCCGGCGGGCGTCGTACACAGCTTTCCGGAGAGCTCGGCCGTGTTCAGCGGGCGCGGTCTGGGACGCTGGTGAATATTTAACACGGCCGGCAGGCGCGCCGGCCGTCCAGCCTCTAGCACGCTAAGAGCTTCCAGCCGTCTTAATTGAATTTGTAACGACGCCTCGATTGCGCTACCATCTTCCCTAACGCATACACGAGAGGGGATGCATTCTCTTGCCTGGCCTAGACTAGAGGATAGTAATAGCTCTGAAAATGGAGTGGGCGATGATGCTGTCTATTGACAAGAGATATGTGTGTAATAAAATTTCTTCAATACGCCCTGAGATTGTGCTAATACTTGAGGTAGAGCGCCGGATATATCAAAACATTTGATTATTTCCGTATGATAAGGATCCACCTTGTAACACACTTGCACTAATTTTAAAATGGTTTAATGTATCGTCGCCGGCTATTGGTCAAATTACTTTGATTTCCTCCTTTAAACATTTACGTGGCGTGCCTTGTGAATATCGCAGGCACCTGTCTTTGTCACTGATGCTCTCTTCTTTGACTTGAATGCTTATCCGTTTTTAGAGGAAAATAGGACAAGGCATGCTGATAACGCAATAGGCATCTGGTGATAGGGTGGATGGGGGGGGGGGAGGGAGGGTGTCAGAGAATGAGACGTATTAGTTTAGAAGAAATAGTGCCTGCCGTTTGTATATGGTGCGCAGGCAGTGCCAAACTCTGGTGCTTGAACAGCGTATGATCTCTACTTTTCCTGTTTATTCAGAAATGATCAAATAGTTTTCTTTCAAGCATTGACGTTCAAATGATTGGATGTTAAGGAGATACGGTTTTTTTAATGATAACGCCATTTATTTTTAAAGTGGAAAATCAAAGGTAATAAGCAGCAACTCTTTGGTGGTTCGCAGTTTGCCTCAATATTTCTTATGCTGTTTCATTTATAATAATTAAACATGTTCATTTACTCCGAAACTATCCTGACTGGCAAAAGGATAGTAAATCAGCGACAGCGTGTCGTTTCAAACAGGACTCGCTAACTTACGTTCAAATTCATTTTTGTACGGAAAACTGAAAGAAAAGAAATCTGAGAATATTAATTAATGACAAATATTAAAAGGGACAATTGCTGAGGCACGAACAGGACTGGACAGTAGTGGTGGCACCCTTGCAGTGCTTCGGAAATCACTGGTTTGATTATGGCTTGAGTTTTCGGAGGTCATTACACACGAGGAAGTGGAAGTATTACAGATTATAGATTACTATCCACGCACATCGATTACAAGTTGGTCGATTTAGAGAGGAGAGTCACTAAACACATTTTACTGTTGTTAAATTTAGCTGATAGGGCAAATAATTATCCGGGACTCTTAGGGGTAACATTACGTTTTAACTCAGACAAGGGAAACGCTGTCGATTCTGCTCCACATTTCCACTATATGGAATCGGCAGAAAGCCTCGACATTACACAAGGAAAGGGAAGGGACCAAGATTGTGACTAAGTATTTTCTGTGATGCGTGTAAACCATCCGGGTATGTTTATTAACTATCTGAAGGTTATGGCGCAATATGAGCAGCTGTGTGAGGCACAAGTGCACTCACTGTGACGCACCAAGGAATTCATTTTGACAAGGAAAAATTCATAGTATCTGGACAAAACGCCCTCAGAATTCCTCACACGATAAACCTGAATCACTTGCCTTCAAGATAATCAAACAACTGAGCAACTTTACAAATATGTGGAGGACAATTACTGAAACTGTAAGAAAAGCAGCACGTTGTCGCGCATAACGGAAGCCATATTGTGACAGTCAGCAGATACTCTAGCTGAAAAAATCGATAATTTGCTCGTCGGTAACAGACCTGCGAGAGAAGAAATAATTAGACTAAGCTACTAAATAAATCATTCTGAGGCCGGACGGAGTGGCCGTACGGTTCTAGGCCCTGCAGTCTGGAGCCGGGCGACAGCTACGGTCGCAGGTTCGAACCCTGCCTCGGGCATGGATGTGTGTGATGTCCTTAGGTTAGTTAGGTTTAATTAGTTCTGTGTTCTAGGCGACTGATGACCTCAGAAGTTAAGTCGCATAGTGCTCAGAGCCATTCGAACCAAATCGTTCTGATGCGTTTGTCCAGTCACCTTTCACAGGCATTCTGAGGGAACAACTGGTTCCTTCTTCTGGCACTCTCCACATTAGCGGAGGACCACTGTCAGTATAGCATGTGCGGTGGTGGGAACAGAACCTTGGCCCCTGACCAACGTCTGCAAGATGAACCGTTAGCTTTGCTCGTCTTTGCCTCGACCGCCCTGTTCCTGTTCTTTGTCATCTCTAGACAGAAGTTGATACAAGCCTCAGATTCACGCTACACCTCCCTGGTTCGTCTGCTATCGTATTCGACGCCATTCATAATTGACCACATGCTTCAGGGAAGCGTAGGAAAGGAAACGGAGACCCTTGATGTGCATAATTTCCATTAAGAACACATTGTCCCATAATTACTTCACAGACCTGTTGATGTTTGATCCATGGTATTCTGTCGGAGTTGAAGCGCCAAAGCACAATCAGTTAATCAGGCGATTTGTAGTAATGATAACTTAGAAACACTGCGTGCATGGCAGCATAATGGCATCGATTGCGCCCTTCGAACGAGGCAGTTAGAAAAACTAAGTACACTGTTTGTTATTACGAACATAAGGTGTCAGGCAAATCCAACACCTTCCATGAAAACCCTGACATGATAGCAAATCCGGCAGTATGTCACATAGCTCCGAATAATTCCTGGCATTAAACTAGCCAAAGTAATACGATCAACGAGTGAGCAAATGGAATACCACAGGCCAACACCAGAACGCCTAAATGCATGTCATACCTTCCCACCGTGAAACAGACGCAATTCCGATGGAAGAAACGAGAACAGAAGCCGAGAGCAGAGTCGTGTAGGCTAGGAGGCCCAACGATAAGGGACGGACACCCAGGTCGCCAGCCGACCGCCAAGACCAACCCCAGCCCATGTTAAAAGAGAGAGCGCTCCAGAAGAACAGTATAGATCTTACGATAACACTAAAAGGGCCACACCAGCTGCAAGCTCTCATCCACCCTATCCACAAGAAAGGTTTGAAGACTGACCCCAACAATTACAGAGGAATATCACTGCTGGATATAACGTACAAGATTCTTTCTAAAGTCCTTTTGAACAGGGCAGAGCAGCAATTGGATCTGCAAATCGGGGAATACCAGGGAGGTTTTAGACAAGAGAGATCATGTTCGGGACAAATACTAAACCTCAAAAACATTATGGCATACCAAAAATCAAGGGCAAAGATATAGGTAATCTCCTTCGTTGATTTCAAAAAAGCATATGATTCGATTGATAGAGAATCTCAGTTGTCAGTCCTAGAAGAAATGGGTCTGGATAAGAAAACAACTGATATTATAAAAGCGACCGTTACAAATACATTTTCGAAAGTTAAATTCATGGGCGAACTATCGGAACCCTTTAAAATAAAAACGGGAGTGCGACAGGGCGATGGGCTTTCGCCGTTGCTGTTCAATTGTGCGCTTGAGAAAGTAGTCAGAGAATGGAACACAAATATTAAGAATGGTATAAGACTGGGTTGCAAAAAGAAGAACCTTAAAGTAAATTGCATTGCTTTGCACATGACATGGCCCTGTTTGCAGAAACAATGGAAGAAACACGGGAGCAAATCCTTGAACTAAAGAAACAAGCACCTAAAATTGGTCTTCACATCTCCTCTGAAAAAACTAAGATATTGACAAACATCAAACACTCATGTTCAAGAACAGAAGATTGAAATAGTAAAAGAATTCAAATATCTTGGAGAATGGATTAGGTGGAATGCTGGGGAAAGCAAAGCAATGGAATCCAGAAAAAATAAACTTGAATTGGCCTTCCAACTAACAAAAAATACATACAACAAAAAATCCCTTTCATGGAGGTCCAAAATTGCACATTACAAGACAGTGATTATGCCAGAAGCACTGTATGCAGCAGAAACACTTAACATGAATTTCAAAGGCCAAATCGAGAAACTTGAGGTAAAGGAGAGAAAAATTTTAAGAAAAATCATTGGGCCAAAATTTCAAGACAATAAGATTCTATACATAAAAAATGAAACTCTCTACAAGAAAATTGTAAAACTTTCAGATTCTATGCGAAAAAGGAGAATAAATTTTTATGGCCATCTTCTCAGAATGAATTCCAACAGATTAACTAAACAAATCTTTGACTTCTTCCGTAACCGAAAAACGAAGCCCAACTGGTTTAAAGAAACTGAGAAAGACCTAGTGGAATTAAAGATTTCAGAAAATTCATTTATTGATCGAACTGCTAAATTAATTATTAAAGATGAAAACATAAGGTTCCAAGACAAATCCACATAAAAGTCCAAACCCTTCATCTCGGAAGAAGAGAGGAGAAGAAGATCAGAAAGAATGACGAAATACTGGGCCCTAAGAAAAGAACAACGCACAAAGAAGTGATTAATCCACCGTACCCCAAAGAGGGTGAAACGAAAGAAGTAGAAGAAGAAGTCAAAATATCATCTATCTATTCAACAATTTTACACAAATTCCAAAGACACTTTCTTGGTGAGATATTGAAGGGCATTTCAAGAGGTTAGGCAAGCAGTAATGTTACTGGTAGCGAGCTGTTGTTAAATAATGAGTACTGTGTTCTTCAAATATTCCAAGACATGCAAGGTAATTAACTGCGGAAGGGCAATAATGGTGCATTACCTCTTAACAGAACACTCAGTGTAACTTTCAATGTTATGGCAATGTACAGAATTGTCAAAATGTGTTGTGTTAATTAGCGAATCAAATTCAAAATAGTTAAGAAACCGAAACAGCTAATCCAGTGGTGGTGGCCGAGCGGTTCTAGGCGCTTCAGTCTGTAACCGCGCTACTGCTACGGTCGCAGGTTCGAATCATGCCTCGGGCATGGATGTGTGTGGTGTCGTTAGGTTAGTTAGGTTTAAGTAGTTCTAAGTTCTAGGGGATTGATGAGCTCAGATGTTATGTTCCACAGTGCTCAGAGCCATTTTGAACCGAAACTGCTGTAGCGTATCTCAAAGACACAAAATAACAATCATATGTGCGAAATCATGGAATTTACACAATTATTTATAGGATAGTCAAATGAAAACGAGATAACCGGAAGAAAGTAAGTAAACTGTTATTTAAAAGTATTCAATTGTTAACACATACATCCCACTGGTGGAGAAGATGTTCAGTGCCATCCTGGAAAAACTTTCGCGATGGCCTGAAGAACAAATGACTGTATCCAGCCTGCATCTCTCGGTTCGCAGCAAATCGACGGCCACGGATGTCCTTCTTCACTGCATCGAAAACGTGTAAGTCATATGGCAAGACGTCGGGACTGTGTGGAGGAGTGTAAGGGTTCTCCAGAGAAACTGCTGCGGCTTGACTCGAAACATCCTTGGCGACATGGCTCTGAAGGATAGTCGAAACTAGCTTGATAACATAGGTTCCCTCCCACATGTTGCCAACGTTGTTGCGAATGCTGTGCAACAGTTTCTCTGGGAAGCCGTTACACATCTTCTGTACCGTCTCCAACTTCAACCCACGCGATTTCCGTACTTTTCATGCCCTGAAGAGAGGCGTTTGTGACCATCGATTTAATTCGGACGAAGAGGTTCACGTCTAAGTACAAACGCGGTTCCTTAGACAACAGCAAACTTTTTTTATATGGAGGCAAAAAGATTGTCTTGTGACACAGTCGGATACAGGTATTAACAGTTGTGGTAATTACCTTTGTCTAGCATTCTGCGTGGTGGCTGTTTGTTCTAAGTCGTGTCTCCCTACCACTTTCGCGCAACGACGCTCTGAGCGTGTTTTTTAGGGATTTGACTATTTTGAACCTGGGACCTGTTGCTGGTAAGGAGACACCAGACCACACATGACATGTAGAGTTCAGAAGAGTTCATCGAGACTAGCGATGATATAATCAAATACTTAATGATTTCAGCGTCAACTCCACTGCACTCCCTGTAAAAGAATCTTAATACTAACTAAATTTAGTGGAAGGGGTTCATGGCTTTCCTATTTTTAGTTAGCTGGTAGAAATAACGTCGATAAAGTAGTTAAGTTTACCATTGTAATTTTTATACTACTCACAAAACATTGTTTATAAATTGCACTATTGATAAAAGGAAATATTTTAATACAGGATGATATAAACCAACTGCATTCAACAAATATGTGAACGAATATTCCGTGAATGGGTTTCCAAGTTCTATAATGGATCGACGGATGACCTATGGCATATCACATCTATAATCTAGGTTTAAATTAAGTTTCCTAAAAGAGAAAACTATCAAGATGGTCTACAGTGACCCTCAATTATCTTCAATTACTTATTTAATTTTTCGTAAATTGCAGTGGCTGATGTGGATTCTCAATACTTATATAAGAGAAAAATCATCACATTTCAGATTTTAACTTCTAATAGCAAATGTGAATACCACGAAGTTTAATTGACGATCGTCACTAGTATTACGTAAACAGGGTGTGTAACAGGTGAGACTCCTGCAGTTCTGTGTGCGGAATCACGTGCGTTCATTACCTTGTCGTTGGTTAGGCAGCGTCAGGGGGCGGCGGGCAGCGCAGCTCCACACACCTCGCCATTTCGGAAGCAACTACTCTCTAACTTCTCCTCACTACAATTTACCGAAGTTGGTTTAAGAAAAGCTATCTGACTATGTTTTCAACTGACCAATTAGGGTCTCAATGTTAACTTTAAGCTCTGCCTACAAAAATTCTGTCTATCCATTGAATAACATTATACTTCACATGGTGGGGCAATGTTTTTAACGTTTGCATCGTAAGAGCCTCCATTCTGTGGGGATCTCTTCTTCTTTCCAGATTTGATCGAAAACACACTTTAGGGATGTAACTGGATTTTTGTCAGCCTTTTTCCATTGTTCGGCCACTATTTTATTTTCTCCTGACGCCTTGTTGTTTTTAAGTTCTGAAATGACCTTCTGTAGTTCTTCAGTCATCGGTGGTTCTGAATCCGGCTTCTCACGGTTGTTTGGGATGGATTAAAATTTTTCAAGGATGGGTTCACAATGCTCGAGTTTCTCAAAGTAGCCTGCTAGTACTTTGCAGTTTTCCGTGTTGTTGTGAGTGATGGTCCCACTTACATCTCGAAATTGGAGGATGGGTGCTTTGTATCTTGATAACCTTTGATTGAGAGTTCTGTAAAAGCTTCTTGTGTTGTTTTTAGCAAATTCTTCATCAATTTGGAGGAGTTTTGTTTTCATGTGTCTTCTTAATCCTTTTTATATTTTTATCTACCAGTTTTCTAACTGTAATGAAATTCAGTCTACTTTCTTCTGTTTTCTGTGATTGCCAATTTTGCCATGCCTGTTTTCTTGTTTCAATGAGGGCATCACATTCCAGTGACCACCCGACATGTTTTTTACTTTTTTTCTTAGGTGCTATCCGTTCAGCTGCAGTAATGAGGTTTTCCTTGATATCCCCCCAGCTTTGTGTCTGAATGGTTTCTGTTGCTTTTGTGAATTCATCTGATTTTAATATCTTTTCTGTGCTATACTTCCGACCCTTAATTTGTTTCATGCTGTGTTTCCTGTTAGGGATGACTTTGAACTTAATTTCTGAATCCAAGTTTGCACCCCTGAGTACCCTAACATTCATGATTTCTTTGCTAGAAATATTCTTGGTTGCCACATGATCAAGTTGAAATTCCCCAAAGCTAGGATTTGGGGATACCCATGTCTTTTGTCTTCGTGGTAGTTTCTTGAAAGCTGTGGATTTAAGAATTAAATTGTGTGCTTGGCAAAGTTCTTTTAGTCTCACACCATTTCGGTTTGTTCTCTTGTGTGCTGGATAGTTTCCAACTTTTTTTTTCTTTACCAATCTGTGCATTAAAATCTCCAAGAAGAATGATGATGTTTTTATCTGGAATTTTCTGAATAACGTCATCTAGATGATTCCCAAAGGCCTCTACTTTTTCTTTGTTTTTCCTGTTGTCCTCGTTTATAGGGGGATGTGCATTGATAATTGTGTAGATTTTATTTGTTCTTGTGAATGTAAGACTTGAGATTCTTTCTGATTGTGAATCAAAGCCAACTATTGAGTTCAAGATTTGTTTGTTGATTATAAAGGCTGTCCCAAGATGTGGTACATTTTTCATTACTCTCGGTCCCACTTTCCCTTTGTATATCCTAAAACCTTAGGATACCAATTAATGGATAAGATATTCTTAAGTTCTACTACGTCATCCAATTTCACCAGTTCGTGAAGGACGACAAAGATTCTCTATCTGATAGAGTACTTGATAGTAATAATGCCTGAGAAACATGTTGAGCACCCAGAAGACATGGTCGGAAGGCAGTGTATCTTTGTACACGTACACACTGTCAAAATTTTCAAATCTGTGTGAATTCCTGAGGGACCAAACTGCTGAAGTCACCGGTCCCTAGACTTACAGACTACCTAAACTAACTTATGCTAAGAACAATAGACACACACCCATGCCCGAGGCAGGACTCGAACCTCCGGCGTGAGGGGCCGCGCAATCCGTGCATGGCGCCTCGAAACGTGTGGCCACTCCGCGCGGCTGACACTGACGGCGGATGTTGAAGTTAACAGAGTGCAGTTCTGGTGTATAATATTATTACCCAGCCTGAAGGAATATATAAGGGCGTGAGCAGTGTCACATGTAGAATGATTACTGTGAAGGACACAGACATGCGGCGTACTCGTGTATGGCACTGTCAGCAGCAGCTGGTGGACATGCCTCATTCTGGGGCTCCATTTGGTCACTTAAGCGTTCGGATGTGATAGTCGACCAACAATAAACTGCAGGGGAACGTGGAGGCAAGACCACTCGTCATCAAGATTGCTCTCGACCACGTGTGACCACCAAAAGCGAAGATAATCATATTACGCACCACTTCACGCCACATCTACTCTTGCCACCCGGGAACAAGAACTGTAGGATTTTGCGTCATCACACAACATTGGGCGGAAGCTATTAGAAGCAGCACAATTAGATTATCGTCCCAAGTAATGCATGACGTTAAAGTTATAACACAAACGTGTGCCTTTGGAGTCATTCTGTGACCAGGAAGGATGACTCCTCATTAATGGCGTGTTCAGCGATGAATTTATGGTTTGCAATATCCAGGATGACCATTGTAGGCGAATATGCCAGCGTTGGTGGAGGTTCCCTTCCTGTAGTGCTCGAAAGCATCCGTTCATTCAGTCACAGACAATACTGGAAGCGAAATGGAAGATAACAGCGAGAAGGGCGAAATACTGAATTCGGTCTCCTGAAATTCTTTCACTGTTGTAGTTCGTAACACAGTCCTACCTTTCAGTCATCGAGCGAACGTTGAAACGGCAGGTATGGAGATAACAGATCGTGGAATAGAAACGCGACTACAGTTACTAGCGGAAAGACATACGGATAACGGAATGGCATCAGGACCAGGTGAAACATCTGTAACAGTCTGCAAAGATTACCGGAATGAACTAGCTCCGCTTCTAGCTGTAGTTTGTCATAGATCGCTTGAGCAATGAGGGGTACTCAGCGACAGGAAAAAAGCGCAGGTCATTTCTGTCTTCGTGAAAGGCTGCAGGATAGACGCACACTATTATAGACCTATATCGTTGACGTCAATCTGTTGTAGAATTATAGAACACGTTTTATGATCAAGAGGTATGACGTTTTTGGGTAACGAAATCTCCTCCGTAAAAATCAACATGGATCCGCACATAAATCCTGCGTAATTCAGCTCGCTCTGTATCTCCATGAGATCCATAACGCCGTAGACAATGGCGCTCAGATTTATGGCCTGTTTCTTGGTTTCAGGAAGGAATTTGACTCCCATCCCGCATTGCCATAGAGTGAAAAATGTTCGAGCTTATCGAGTATCGTACCAGGACGGCATACGACACATTCCCGCACTGCCATTCAGTAAAATACGAGCTTAGCAAGCTGATTTGAACGGGATTCAAGACATCCTTGCAGACAGAATTAAAACCGTCGCTCTTAATAGAACAAAATCAACGGATGTAATGGTAATTTCCGGAATACCACAAGGAAGAGTGATAGGAACATTATTGTTGACAATACAGTATATATAAATCTACCAGAAAGCATTACGGCACTCGGCTATTAGCAGATGATGCAGTTGCCTACGACAAAATAGTAAAGCCAGAAGACTGTACATATTTGCGGAATAACCTCCTAAGGGATAATGAATGATGCAGGCTGTGGCAGTTGACGTAGAACGTAAATAAATATAACTTACTGCGCACACACAGACAAAGAAATCTAATGCTGTACAACTACACTACACATGACAAATTGCTGCAAAAAGCATCTACTGTGAAATATCTAGGAGGATTTATACAGAGTGGCCTCAAGTGGAATCCTCACATAAAATATAAACTGTAGTGCAAGGAGATGCCAGTAAGTGATTTACGAGCAGAATATTAAGCAAATGAATATCATCCATTAGGAAAGTGGCTTACAAGGAGCTTATTCAACCAATTCTTGAGTATTGTTTATCAATATGGGATCACTAAGAGGTTGGACTTATAGAAGACGGGATCGCTTAACGGGCGCGAGCACTTTTCAGGGAGAGTCTGACAACATATTACTTTCTCCCAGACACATCTCGCGCAATGGCCACGATGAGGAAATTAGAGAGATCAATACCAGCACCGCCGTACTAGGCAAGGTCCTACTTGAGGTGGTTCGCCATGGCCTTCCCCCGACCGTAATGGGGTGAATGATGATGATGCAGACGACACAAAACCACCCAGTCAACTCAAGGCTGGAAAAATCCCTAACCCTGTGGGGATCGAACCCGGGACTCCATGCGTGGGAAGCGAGAACGCTAAATCAAGACCACGAGCTGCGGACAGTCCATAAATACATATACATAAGTACCTGATAAGCAAATCATAAAAAGTGTACAGGAAAAACTGAAACAACATAACTCACGCAACACTAAGATGGAGAAAGGGTGCTCGTTGTTCTTAATAGTAGAAGCATAAACAGAAACATTATTGGAAGAGAATAATACAACTAAGCTAACCAAGACCCAACATACCGATAGCAAAGGGAAGTTGAAAACGTTCTACGAGAGTGGCAAATATTTACTTACAACCGAAGCAAAAGAGTTACATGTTTGCACCTGTTACTGACCTTCAAAGTAGTCACCAGCGTTGTGTAGAACCCGTTGCCAGCGATGTGGAAGGTGTAGTACACCGTTGGCAGAGCCTGTTCTGTTGATGGTGCGAAGTGAGTGGTCTACTGCCTATCGAATCTCTGGAACAGTTCTGAAGCGAATGCCACGACGTGGTTCCTTCGTCTTCGTAACCAAATCGGAATCAAAAACGAACAGTAATACTGTGTGTGAGATAGAGGGGGATTCTGTGTGTGTGTGTGTGTGTGTGTGTGTGTGTGTGTGTCTGTGTGTGGTTCCTTCGTCTTCGTAACCAAATAGGAATTAAAAACGAACAGTAATACTGTGTGTGAGAGAGAGAGGGAGTCTGTGTGTGTGTGTGTGTGTGTGTGTGTGTGTGTGTGTGTGTGTGTGTGTGTGTGCGTGTGTGTGTGGTGTGTACTTTTGTGTGTTTTGTGATGATGTACGAGGGTTCCAACTTAAATAGTTGCTCCTATTTATTCACAACCGATACAAATAAGTTAAATGTTTGCACCTGTTACTGCCCTTCAAAGTAGTCACGGCCTGCCGTGGAGGAACGTAATATGCGTTAGGATAAGAACATCAAAGGCGTACATAAAAATCACCGTAGCTTTCACCATACTGAGGCTCAGGAGCATCACCTGCGGCCAGCTTTACGAAAGAAGCGGCGACACTTTCTGCGCAACCCACCCATCATTTTGCACGACAATGCTCGGGTGCAACAACGCAAGCTGTGGCTGAAACGTTCGATCGATGGGACTGGAACATACTGTACCATCCACCAAACCCCCCTGACTTAAATCCCTATGACTTTGATTTTATTCCGAAGATGAAGGAACTACTTCGTGACATTCGCTTCAGAACTGTTCCAGAGATTCGACAGGCAGTAGACCGCTCCATTCGCACCATCAACACAAAAGGCTCTGCCAACGGTATATTACGCCTTGAATATCTCTGAGAACGGGTTCTACATAACGCTGGTGACTACCTTGAAGAGCAGTAAGAGGTGCAAACATTAAACATTTAGCTCGGTTGTGAATAAATAGTTGTCACTATTTAAGTTGCAACCCTCGTACATCATCACACAAACACACACAAATACACACACACACACACACACACACACACACATACACACACACACACACACACACACACACACACACACAGACTCCCTCCCCCTCCCCCCCCTCTCTCTCTCTCTCACACTCTCTCTCTCATACTAAACCAGATAGCGAGAAGGGCACAACAGAACTATAAGGTTCCTCTATTAATAAGTCTTCCAAAGATCCAAATCCTAGTGTTCTAGCCAGACCAGTAGGTAATTTCAGAGAAACTGTATCTTTCTTACTCGGTAGTTCTACATAACACAAAAACATAAATATAATCAAACAACATAAGCTTCATAAAAACAGGAGATATAATTGGTAAAATTAGGAGTATCAACATTCCATCCTAGATACACAAGTAAATGAAATATTATCTATCCTGAGGCTCATCACAGAACAAAATTATTTTAGCGATATCAGGAGTTTGTCTGCAGTGGAAGAGCGACTGTTAGAAATTAAAACTGTAGCCCCTCTATGACACTTTTCTTAGTTTTACATGTTTCACTCGAGCAACACGATAATCTTCAGAAATTAATTTATGAAGATACTCGCACTGATCGGGCGGAACACGTAACATAAAGAATATAAAGAAAAAGTTAATGTTAGCTGTGGCGGCTCTACAATTTTAAAATCATTTTGCTTTCAACAACAACAATTTTCATAAGTATGGCTACACATGGGGGGGATGGGGAGGTCCCACAGTCCCACATCAACGAAACTGTACCAAACATTTTCATGCATCATGTAAAAAACATAATACTCAACAACATTGTGAAATAAGCAGGGTTCAGTATCATCATCATCATCATTTAAGACTGATTATGCCTTTCAGAGTTCAGCCTGGAGCATAGTCCCAATTATAAAATTCCTCCATGATCCCCTGTTCAGTGCTAACATTGGTGCCTCTTCTGATGCTAAGCCTATTACTTCAAAATCATTCTTAACTGAATCTAGGTACCTTCTCCTTGGTCTACCCCGACTCCTCCAACCCTCTACTACTGAACCCATGAGTCACTTGGGTAACATTAATTCTCCGACTCCTACAACCCTCTACTACTGAATCCATGAGTCACTTGGGTGACCTTGATTCTCCCAATGCGTGTAATATGACCCCAAGATCTAAGCCTGTTCGCCCTGACTGCTACATCTATAGAGTTCATTCCCAGTTGTTCTTTGATTTCCTCATTGTGGATACCCTCCTGCCATTGCTCCCATCTACTAGTACCTGCAATCATCCTAGCTACTTTCATATCCGTAACCTCAACCTTGTTGATAAGGTATCCTGAATCCACTCAGCTTTAGCTCCCATACAACAAAGTTGGTCGAAAGATTGAACGGTGCACAGATAACTTAGTCTTGGTTCTGACTTCCTTCTTGCAGAAGAGATTAGATCGTAGCTGAACGCTCACTGCATTAGCTTTGCTACACCTCGCTTCCAGTTCTTTCACTATGTTGCCATCCTGTGAGAATATGCATCCTAAGTACTTGAAACCGTCCACCTGTTCTAACTTTGTTCCTCCTGTTTGGCACTCGATCTGTTTACATGTCTTTCCCACTGACATTACTTTCGTTTTGGAGATGCTAACCTTCATACCATAGTCCTTACATCCTTGATGTAGCTCTGAAATAATACTTTGCAAACTTTCAATCGAATCTGCCATCACAATTAAGTCATCTGCATATGCGAGACTGCTTATTTTGTGTTCACATACCTTAATCTCACCCAGCCAGTCTATTGTTTTCAACATATGATCCATAAACAATGTGAACAACAGTGGAGACAGGTTGCAGCCTTGTTTTACTCCTGAAACTACTCTGAACCATGAACTCAATTTACTGTCAACTCTAACTGCCGCCTGACTATCTATGTAAAGACCTTTGCAAAAGTTTGCCTCCTATTCCATAATCTCGTACAACAGACAATAACTTCCTCCTAGGCACCCAGTCATATGCCTTTTCTAGATCAGATCCCTGTACCACTCGTAACACTTCTCCACTATTTTCCGTAAGCTAAAGATCTGGTCCTGACAACATCTAAGAGGCGTAAACCCATACTGATTTTCATCCAAATTGTCCTCAACTAATACTCGCACATTCCTTTCAACAATACCTGAGAATATTTTACCCACTACGTCGATTAAAGAGCTACCTCTGTAGTTGTTACAATCTTTTCTGTTTCCATGTTTAATGATTGGTGTGAATACTGCTTTCGTCCAGCCTGATGAAACCTGTCCCGACTCCCATGCCATTTCAATTATCCTGTGTAGCCATTTAAGACCTGACATTCCACTGTATTTGATGAATTCCGACTTAATTTCATCCACCCCAGCCGCTTTATTGCACTGCAGGCTATTGACCATTTTCTTCGCTTCCTCAAATGTGATCCTATTTCCATCATCATATCTATCCCACTGTACATCTAAATTTCAAACGTCACTGACCGTATTTTCACCTATATTGAGCAAATCTTCAAAATATTCCCTCCATCAACAGGATTCACCAGCAGTTTTGCTGACCTGTCCAAAATACTTGTCATTTCCTTATTACCACCCTTTCGAAGACTGCTAATTACACTCCAGAATCCAGAATGGTTTTCCAGCAGCTTGGCCCAAAGCCTCCAACTTGTTTCCAAAGTCTTCCCAAGATTTCTTCTTGTATGCTGGCAATTACCTGTTTGGCTTTGTTTCTATCTTCAACATAACTTTCTCTGTCTACCTGAGATCTAATATGTAGCCATTTTTGATACGCCTACTTTTTCCTTTTACAGGCTGCCTTGACTGTGTCATTCCACCAAGCTGTTTGCTTTAGCCTTCCTTTACATACTACTGTACCAAGACATTCTTTAGCCACTTCTAGTACTATGTCCCTGTATCTTGTCCATTCCTTTTCCAGTGACTGTAATTGACATCATTCCACTAACTGGTTCCTTTCTGAGATCACTGTTATGTACTTGTGCCAGATTTCCTTATCCTGAAGTTTCTCCATTGCTATCCTCTTACGTATGGACCTGACCTCCTGCACTTTCAACCTCACAGTACCAATTTCACTGCAGAGTAAATAGTGATCAGTGTCATCAAAGAATCCCCTGAGTACACGTGTGTCCCTGAAGCCTTCATGAATTCCTGATCTGTTATTATATAGTCAACGACAGATCTGGTTCCCCTACTTTCTCAAATATATCTGTGAATGTTCTTATATTTAAAAAAAGAGCTTGTGATTACTAAGACCATACTGGCACAGAGATCCAAGAGTTGCCTCCCGTTCCTGTTAGCCTCCATATCCTCTCCAAATTTACCCATAACCATTTCATACCCTTCTGTTCGATTTCCAATCCTGGCATTAAAATCGTCTATGAGCAGAACACTGTCCTTGTCCTTTACTCTAACAACTGCATCACTGAGTGTGTCATAAAACTATCCATCTTATCTTTATCTGTCTCTTCCCAATATGAATATACTGACACAATCCTAGTTTTCTTGCTAGACACTGTTAAATCTATCCACATGAGTTGTTCGTTTACATACCTTATTGCAACTACGCTGGGTTCCATTTCTTTCCTGATGTAAAGCCCTACACCCAATTGTGCTATTCCTGCTTTGAGTCCTGACAGGTCGACCTTGCATTCTCCCACTTCCTCTTCTTTCTCACCCCTTATCCGAATATCACTAACAGCTAAAACGTCCAACCCCATCTCACTTGCAGCCTGTGCCAGCTCTACCTTCTTCCCAGTGTAGACCCCAATGATATTAATGGTTCCCCATCTCGTTACCATTCGTTTGACGAGTCGTATCTTAGGAATCCTTGGTCTGTCAGTTACCTCCAAAGGTCCGAGGGATTTTGCTGCAATTGTTGCCAGCATCATATTTAAAGTACCAGGGAAGCAGGTTGCTAGCCTTACTGGCCCCGGGTCCCAATGTGTTCTACCCCGAACGTTTGAGGGACTAACTGCTGGATTTGGTAGTCCTTGCCGTCTGAGCACAAAGGTGACCTCGACGCAGAATGTGTTCGAGATGCCCAGCCTTATTCCTAAGTAACTGGTATCCTGACTGTCAGGACCACTTACTTGTCCACTCATACGTTGCCCGTGGTTCATGAACTAGGACATGACAACTGGAACCCACACCGTGAACCACAGGGTGCAGTATAATTGAACCACATGCGGATGTCATAATCTGTCTCATACACGAAACAAAGCGTAGTATACAAGACCTAAACACTAAAATCAACACCGTGGACAACAATAAAATAAAATATAGATTCGGAAAGATACTGAAGAAGCAAATAATCGCAGTAGCATTAAGTACAAATGACATAGTACAACAAAGACTAAGATCAAAGTATCTCCAGACATATTCAGTAACGCAGAAATATGCTAAATCAAATGCAAGTATTGCCTACTCCAGTACATAGTACAGACAAGCAGAAACTTCCAGACAGGGTACACAGCATATGATAGCTCTGAAGAGTGTCAACACACATTCAGCTTTAGGACACAGTTTAGTAACTAAAAGCAGCACTCCACTAACACCGAAACTAATCTACACATCCCGAAACTCTGCAAAACTGAGACTGTAAACCAAAATTAGAGGAGGATTCTTACACTCACACTCACACTCACTCACACACACACACACACACACACACAAGATAACAACCCGTCAGAACTAGCCAGCTTTCAAAAACTTCTCGCGATTTGCAATATATTTCCCAATACACACAAACAGCTAGGTGGCGAATTGTTTTGAATCACAGCCAAGGTGTTTTTCTCTGGTTTCCGACCAATGAACGTATGAGGATATCACAGACTACGATACAACATCGTACACACCGTATCTGTATCCACTAAACTATCACAATTCCCAATAGTATAACATTGGCGTATGAAGTTCAACCGTTAATATCATTGCAAATAACTTTCTGTACACCAAAAGTGATAACAAAGGTAGAAAATATGTCGTAAAAACGGCAGCCAAAATAGAATTTATGCTGTAACTCAAAAGAATAAAAGATGTAATAAATCTTCACACAATGCAGTATCTGGAATCAAACAATAAAAACGTAAAAACGTTTCATTAATCTTTCGCAACGGCACTAAATTTTGGATGTCCTAGAATAAATGTATCCTTTGATGACGGTGATATTTCCGAAGAAAGTAGTTTGAGGAAAACGTTAAAGAAAAGTTTTTTGTTTCAAGGTGGACACACAATTATATATTTTGTTCGTAGTAGTTGTCGCTACAAGACACACTCTGAATAACTTTTACGTTAATAATAATGGCAGTATTATATATATTTTCCGTAATTCATGTTGTCAAACGTACAAGTCATCCGGAGTAGACTAGAGCTATCCTTTTACCTCGTCGACATCTGAACTTGCGCTGTTGTTTACTGCCATAGGTGATTTCTCTACAAAAACTGGGTCCACACTGTTACTAGAGTTCATATCGGCTTTTTGGAGACAAATGGAAGCATAAAATGGTTTAGTTTGGCATACGTCTTCCCTTGGGCATGGGTGTGTGTATTTGTCCTTAGGATACTTTAGATTAAGTAGTGTGTAGGCTTAGGAACTGATGGCCTTAGAAGTTAAGTCCTATATGATATCACACTCATTTGAACAGTAACATTTCATTAAATAATCGTCAAATAAACTATGTGCTGATATCGACATGACTTAATGTAAAATCTTGGATGTACGTTTATGGTGTTCCTGTCTGGTTTCGACTGTTTAGTTTAGGCACTAACCGGCATTTTGTAAACATAAATAATATAATCAAAACTAATGAAACTCGCATATACGGATCTCAAAACTAGAACTACTAACTGTATGGTAACTGTATTGAAGTGCTGTAATCATTTAGATATCTCGTGCAGGAAACGATCGATATAATTTCGCATTAATACAAGATGAACATGAAGTAGAGCGCATTTTGGTTACAGGGTCGTGAAAGTAGTAAGTAGCGAAATATTAGTAATTAGGTTTTTTTAGGAAAGAATGTATCGTAAACGAATTCGTAAACATTTCACTAACCTGTGCTGAAAGGCAAGTCCAGTAATACTCATATAACACAGAAACCAGCTTTTGGATTTATTTGTTCAGTACGGTTATTTCAGCAGAAACATGAAGATTGTAAGATATGAGAAATTTTATATTTAAATTAGGCACTCTCTTGCGCCGTATAATGAGACGGTAAGTTGACAGGTCTTATGCGTGGAAACACGTCCTGGCTCTACAACGCTCCTTGCCGGAACTGTAGGTCCCTGCACCTGAAGGCTTTTAACGAGTATAATGCTACTTTGTTACTTCAGCGAAAGACGAAAATAGGATTTGTCACACTGTGTTTGTTTTCCAGAGTAAGCAAACGCGGCATACACCCTTTTTTATATTTGTTAGATCCTTCCTTCTTCTTTTTTCCATCTTTCGCAACGTTGCAACGGTATGATTTCTGAAACACTCTAGAGAGAATGCTTGATCACCACTCTTGTGCGTACAGTGTTTTTCAGATCTGTGAAATTACACGAGGGATATGACAACACGTGCACTATAAAGTGTTCTGCGTACAAGACAATGGTTTAACGACACGTCGTTGTGAAGACCATTAGCGTAGGAGCACTAACTGGGAATAGGAACGCTGGAAAAGGAAATCCGGCAAGCCGTTTGAAATGAACCGTCCGAAGATTCACCTTAGGCAATTTAAGGAATTCACGAGAAATACAAATCTAAAAAGTTTCCCTCTAAAAGAAGAGTCCGGTACCGTACCATTGCTTTTCTTCGTTCAGCGACAGCCGATGCACTTTTAAAAGCTCTAACAGAATACAGGCCCTGGGCACGAATGACACTGATGAAGAATGCTCTCCATTCTGGTTATGCTGAGATGTCCAGGAGCTATGAAATAACTTTTTATGCCAATGCAGTTTGCACAACTGCACCGTTGTTTTATTGCTGGACATGGACTCTCTGGACGTCAGCATTGCCTGATGACGAGTCGTGTGTAGTCCGGTCCAAAGAGTGTGCTATAAACACCAGAGATCAATCGTCCAAGTGCTCGGGCCACTGTACTCAGGAGAGGTGTATGTTTCAGGTACTCGTTTTCCAGGCCAGGCGTTTATTGTTGTGCAGCGCTTGGGACACAGGCACATGTATTCGCACACGTATATGAAAGCGTGCGTACCCTTAGTGGTGTTCAACTGTAGGCCCAGATTTTTAAATAAATAATATGAAACCCAGGGAATACTGCATGTGGTCCTCAAAGTACTCACCCACTGACTAGAGGAACAACAAACGACGTTTCATCCAGTTTCCACAGCATTTGTTTAATTTTACTTGTCCTATGGGAGCTCGAGATTAAAAGACGTCGAATTTTTCTGTGCAGCTTAAACCTCTAGTAATCTCGATTCTCGGCACAGCCACGCTGCACATGGCTCCATGTGCTAGTCTCAATAACCACGTTCACCGATCCATTCCTCGCCGTAGTGTGTGTAGAACGCTGTTGACGGATACAAGATCACACACACAGACTCCTCGAATACGACGACTGCCCGAAGGGAGTTGTATGAACCGAAGGTTGCCATTTTCCTTCTTTTCTCTTCCTTTTGGTCATCAGTCTTCTGACTGGTCTGATGTGGCCCGCCACGAATTCCTCTCCTTTTCTAACCTGTTCATCTCGGGGTAACGCTTGCAGCCTACTTCTTCAATTATTTGCAGGATGTATTCCAATCTCTGTCTTCCTCTACAGTTTTTGCCCTCTACGGCTCGCTCTAGTAGCATGGAAGTCATTCCCTCATGTCTTAACAGATGTCCTATTATCCTGTCCTTCTCCTTATCAGTGTTTTCCACATATTCCTTTCCTCTCCGATTAGTAGTGGTAGTAGGAGTAGCAGTAGTAGTAGTAGCTTTATTCATCCGTGAATCTCTTTTTACAAGGTTATAGGACATGTCAAAGTATTTACAAACTTAGATCAAATTAAAATAAGCTAATTCGTATACACATATATTTACAGACTTCTAGTTACAGACAATCATTAGATTTACTTCTGGTATACAATACTTTTGTTTTCTTTCTTTTTTTGCAAATAACGTATTAAATACTGTAATGCCACACTGTTCACTCATATCTCACTATCAGCCACTGCACACACTTTACACACGTTGTTTCATAACACTTCACTAACTACACATACACGCACACACACACACACACACACACACACACACACACACACACACACTGGTGATATCTGGGTTATTTTCTGTAGAGAAATTTCCCATTTGCTATCCTGATAAACTCAGTCAGCATCCCTCGATAATGTGTGATATGTTGAGCTCAGATAGAGGAAGAGGTGTTAGTATTGTGCTGTGCATCACTAGGGGTTAAGTATTTCTAGAAAGGAAAAAAAGGAAGAGAAAAACTTAAAGTGAAGGTGCTACGTGGAATGTTGAATATTATATAAGCATTATTATTATTTATTTGTATAACATTTCTTTGTCAGACCCCTACTCTGTTTTAGGTAAGTAATCCTTCAATCTATTAAATGTATTGCATAACAGGTACTTTCCAGCTGCCTTTTTAAGCATGTGTATTTTTGCAAATTCTTTAATATCTTTTGGTAATTTATTTTACAGTTTTATGCCTTGGTAGAAAATGCTGTTTTATGTTTGTTTTTGCTTCGTAATTGTAAAGTCTATCGCTTGTTGCATGGTCATGGACGGAGCTGTTTGTGCAATAAATAACAATGCTATATTTGATGAGTACAACAGACTGGTAAATGTATTCACATGGAACACCTCCTGCGTAGAACCTCCTTGTTCCTTACCTTATCAGTCCACCTAATTTTCAACATTCGTCTGTAGCATCACATCTCAAAAGCATCGATTCTCTTCTATTCCGGTATTCCCTCAGTCCATGAGTTGCTACCATACAATGCTGCACTCCAGACGCACATTCTTAGAAATTTATTCTTCAAATTGAGGTCGATATTTGATTTTTAGTTGACTTCTCTTGGCCAGGAATGCCGTCCTTGCCACTGCTACTCTGCTTTTGATGTCCTCCTTGCTCCGTCCGTCATTGGTTATTTTACTGCCTAGGTAGCAGATTTCCTTAACTTCATTGACTTCGTGATCATCAACCCTGATGTTAAGTATCTCGCTGTTCTCATTTCTACTACTTCTCATTACCTTCGTTTCCTTCGATTTCCTCTTAGTGCATAATGTGTACTCATTAGAATGTTCATTCTGTTCAGCAGGTCATGTAATTCATCCTCACTTTGACTCAGGATAGCAGTGTCTTCAGCTGATCGTATCATTGATACACTTCCACCTTGAATTTTAATTCCAATCCTGATATTTTCTTGTATTTACATCATTGCTCCCTCAATGTACAGATTGAACAGTACGCTCGAAAGGCTACATCCTTGTCTTAGGCCCTTTTTAATACTCGCACTTCGTTCTTGGTAGTGCACTCTTATTATTCCCTCTTGGCTGTTTTACATATTGTATATGACGCGTCTCTCACTAAAGCCTACCCCTGTTTTTTCTGAATTTAGAACATCTTGCACCATTTTACACTGTTGAGCGCTTTCCATGGTCAATAAATCATATGAAAGTGTTTTGATTTTTCTTTAGTCTTGCTTCCATTATTAACCGCAACGTCAGAATTGCCTCTTTCATAATTTTACGTTTAGTAAAGCCAAACTGATCGCCATCTATGTCTTTAAAAAGACATGTGTCGAAATCTTTTTCCACATAAAGTGATAGACAAATACGGTTTCAATTTGACGTGAGGATGAAAATTTTCATTATAGAAAGTAAAAATCTCGTCAGATATCTAGAATTTGTATGTCACTATTGTTTACTTGTTACGTAAATGAGTACTCTTATTGGACCACATACTACTACAGTATCACAACCATCGGTACGATACAAATACATTGTTACTCACAGTGTCAAGAAACTGTGTTTTAAAGGTACTTGTCTTCCCACGTTAGGTTGCAAATGTCTCTTTTAATGAAGTCACAGAATTCCATAGTTCCCTCACGAAGCTGTACGCGGGTAATGCATCACGAAATTCCTGAGAGGCGTCAGTGAAACTTCAGAAAAGGAACGTGCATCGGCACATCCCGAAGGACGAAGAGTTTCGGCCCTTCTCATCTGTCATTTCTGTCACGCTCTCCTAGGCCAACATTTCCGTTAACTTTGTTGCTGTGCTGTAGGGGGACTTACATACTGAGAAAGAAAGCATAGCTTTTTCTAAAATTTTTGTTTGCTTTAAAACTCTTTAATCATATGAAAACATCAGAAATAGTACTGAACTGCAAAATTTCCGTGCGTAAGCATGCCGACGACATTAAAGCATCTTACTGACCAAAGAAATGTGTAAGTTAATAGCATAAAAAATGCGTTGCTGGAAATGGCCCCTTGCCGTGGCCACTTCCGTTACAATATATTTCACCTAGGGATCTCTTTGTTAGAGGGCACTTGTGGAGCGAGTATTAAAAATTAACTACATATGCACATTAACTGACAGAAGAACATGAAGCACTCGGCAGAAGGAAACCTAACTAAACTTCATTAATTTAACAATTGGATTTGCACAAAACCTGACGTTCTGAACGTGGTGTAACAGGGTCCGCCTCCGTAGCGTACCGGTAGCATTTCCGCCTACAACGCAGGGAGCCCGGGTTCGATTCCCGGCATGGGACTGGGTGTTGTGTGTTCGGTCAGAGGCTGTTCGCCATCTGTAAGAAAAGAAAAAAAATTGAGTAAAGGAATCAACGGTCAACTTCACGGATGTCTTGTGACCTCCGTCCACACCAAACGCAACGAACTATACCGAAAAAAAAGGTAGCGTCTTCGATTCATACTCGAAACGTCGACGGTCCCGGGTTCGAATCCTCCGTGGCTTAAATTTCGTTTAATAAACAGCATTGACCGCCAAAGACTTCAGGCGTAAGAAGTCACCCTCATTTTGAGAACGGTCTTGTCACAGAGTGCGGAGCAGCAGTCAGAGGTTAAGGGCACTCTCTTGTGCTATGGATGGGAAACTGCCCCTAAAGGCTGAAGAATCTGGAATTATGATCTGCATGAGGATGCAGAAGGTAATGGAAACCAATGAATTAATGACACATAACCTTTATTCACAGGACATGTGGTCAGTATTGAAGAAGTGTCATGATGATCTCTCCATTAACAAAAAATTCCACAATAGTCCCCCATTTGGATCTCCAGGTGGGGTCTGCCAAGAGGGAGGTTACAATGAGAAAAAGTTTGAATAATCAGCGGAATGACAACGTTCTACGAGTCGGGACGTGGAATGTCAGAAATTTGAAGGCGGTAGGGATACTAGAAAATCTCAAAAGGGAAATGTAAACGCTCTATCTAGATAAAGTAGGCGTCAGTGAAGTGAATTACAAAGAAAACAAGAATTTTTGGTCAGATTGGTATAGACTGATATCAACAGCAGCAGAAAACGGTATAACAGGAGTAGCATTCGTTATGAATAGATAGGTAGGGCAGAGAGTGTGTTACTGTGAACAGTTCAGTGATAGGGTTGTTCATATCAGAATCGACAGCAAACTAACACCAACAACGATAGCACCAGGTATACATGCCGACATCACAAGCTGATGATGAAGAGGTAGAGAACGGGTAATACAATATGTAAAGGGGGATGAAAATCCAATAGTGATGGGGGACTGGAATGCAGCTGTAGGGTAAGGAGTAGAAGAAAAGGTTACAGGAGAGTAGGACCATGGGACAAGCAATCAGAGAAGTGAAAAACTAATTAAGTTCTTTAACAGGTTTCAGATAGTAATAGCGATTACTCTGTTCAAGAATCACAAGAGGAGGTATACTGGGAAAAGGCGAGCTGACATGGGAAGATTTCAATTACATTATATCATGGTCAGACAGAGATTCCTAAATCAGATAAGGGGTTGTAAGGTGTACCCAGGAGCAGACATAGACTCAGATCACAATATAGTAGTGACGAAGAGTAGGCTGAAGTTTAAGACATTAGTCAAGAAGAATCAATATGCAAAGAAGTGGGATACGAAATTACTAAGGAATGACGAGATAACGTTTGAATTTCGCTAATGCTATAGATACATCAATAAGGAATAGCTTAGTTGGTAGTACAGTTGAAGAGGAATGGACATCTCTAAAAAGGGCCATTACAGAAGTTGTGAAGGGAAACATAGGTACTGAGTAGGTAACTGCGAAGAAACCATGAGTAACAGAAGAAATACTATAATTGATCGATGAAAGGCGGAAGTACAAAAATTTTCTGGGAAACTCTGGATTAGAGAAATACAAGTCACTGAGGAATAAAATGCAGGGAAGGTAAGACGTTATGGCTGCAGGAAAAATGTGAAGACATAAAAAAAAATGATGTCGGAAGGACAGCCTCAGCATACAGAAAAGTCAAACAAATTTGGTGACATTAATAGCGGATATGGGGAAAGAAATCATTGAAAGCCAATATATGAGGGGGAAGATTTGTCTGATGTGATAGAAGAAGAAACAGGAGGCGATTTAAAAGAGATAGGGGAGTCAGTTTTAGAATCAGAATTTAAAAGAGCTTGGGAGGACATAAGATGAAATAAGACAGAAGGGAAACATAACATTCCATCAAATTTTATAAAATCCAACAAATCGGCTATTTACGTTGGTGTGTAGAATATATGAGTCTGGCGAAGTAACATCTGACTTTCGGCAAAGCATCAACAACACGGCAAGAGCTGACAGGTGCGAGATTTATCAAACAATCAGCTTAACAGCTCATTCATCCAAGTTGTTTACTAGAATAATATACACAAGAATGGAAAAGGAAATAGGGGACGCGCTAGATGACGATCAGTTTGGCTTTAGGAAAAGTAAAGTTTCGAGAAAGGCAATTCTGACGTCACGGTTAATAATGGAAGCAAGACTAAAGAAAAATCAAGACACGTTCATAGGTTCTGTAGACCTGGAAAAAGAAACAGAGGCAAGCTATAGGAAAAGGAGGTTAATGTACAGTGTGTACAAGAACTAAGAGGCAACAATAAGGGTGGAACACCAGAACGTAGTGCATGGGTTAAAAAATGCGTAAAACAAGGCTGTAATCTTTCACCCCTGCTGTTCAGTCTATATGTCTAAGAAGCAATGACGGAAGTAAATGTTTAAGAGTGGGATTAGAGTTCAATATGAAGGATATCAATGTTAAGATTAGCTGATGACACTGCTATCTTCAGTGAAAGTGAAGAAGAATTACAAGATTTGTTGAATTGAATGAACCGTGTAATGAGTACAGAATATGGATTGAGAGGAAAACGAAGAACGGTGCTAGTAATGAGAAGTAGCAAGAATAAGAACAACGAGAAAATTCAACATCAGAACTGACGGTCACTAAGTAGATGAAGTCAGGGAAGTCTACTACCTGGTCAGAAAAATAACCAATGACAGAAGGTGCAAGGAGGACAATAAAAGCAGACTATCACTGGGAAAAAGGGCATACGTGGCAAGAGAAGTCTACCAGTATCAAAGCTAGGCCTTCATCAAGGAAGCATTGCATGGTAGTGAAACATGGTGGGAAAACTGGAAGAGAAGAGAATCGAAGCATCTGATATGTGGTGCTACAGGCGATGTTGAAAGCTAGGTAGAATGGTAAGATAAGGAATGAGGAGGTTCTACGTAAATTCGCAGACACCGGAGTATGTCGAAAACAGTCACTAGGAGAAGGGACAGGATGATAGGACATCTATTAAGACATGAGAGAATGACTTCTACGGAACAGTACAGGGCAAAGACTGTAGAGGAAACACAAATTGGAATACATCCAGCAAACAATTAAGGAAGTAGGTTGCAAATGCTACTCTGAGATGAATAGGTAGGCGCAGGAGAGGATTTTGTGGAGGGCAGCATCAAACCTGTCAGAAGACTGATGACTCAAAAAAAAAGTGGCAAAAGCCCAAAATATTCTGTATGTGTAACTCTTTTCTCCATGAAGTTGCCTTTATAAAGTGGCTAATACTTTTTCAATACGAAGAGCTCATTTCTATGTCAACAAGTAATATATCTTCACGATACAGCAGGAGTAACGCCAATACATAGGCGCCAAATTACGATATATGGAAACAATCACACATCTTACCCAACGGAGATGGCCACATTGGGCAAGAAAATCTACCTGCGCCTGGAGGATGATCACCGACATTTGACACAGCAAGAGATAAAACAATAATACATATATTAGGACAGGATTTGTTTGAGAGTGTTGCCCAATTTCAAAGACGCGCAAGAGAATAGTGAGGTTAGTCAGACATATCATGAAGATGGAGGACAGCTCGTATGCCAAGAAGATGTGGAACGTAGTATGCTTAACATGTAACAAGTAGACAACAAGTAGTTGAAATGATTCAAATGGCTATAAGCCCTATGGGACTTAACATCTGAGGTCATCAATCCCCTGAACTTAGAACTAAAACTAACTAAACTAAGGACATCACACAAATCCAAGCCCGAGGCAGGATTCGAACCTTCGACCGTAGCAGCAGCGCAGTTCCGGATAGAAGCGTCTAGAACCACTCAGCCACAGCGGACGGCGAAAAGAAGCCAGAGGATATTGGAAAAAATTGGAATAAGCGAAAAAACCGTTCGCAAGAATGGAAGACAGCTCAGGTTATCGCTGCACAGTGGTTGGATGTGGGGGACAGGCGTCAGCATCAAGGCAGCAGAGAGAACATGGAGATGTGAGAGGTCAAATGGTAATGGGGAGTAACAAGTCATCTGTGGTCCTAAAATGTCGTAACGAACCAAATGATAATTGTAATAATTAATGTATGGGCTGTTTCAACTTTACCGGTATGTTGAAGACGTACTGTAAACATAGTAATGCAATTAACTACAGATTCACAGAAAACATTTTTCTCAATGAACTATGCAGTAAATTATCGATTATAGTTTTGAATAAATATTCTGGTCCATAGTTGCACTTCATCGATATTTTATAAGCTGCTGATTAATGCTTTGTCAGACGTTCAGTGGAGAGGACTGAAAAGTTGCTAGGAGTTTGTACAAATTGTTCATTCTACTGCGTATAATATATGTCAAGAGAAAATCGTAAAGAATGACTACAAGACTGTTTCAAAAATTAATATCCAAATTTGACTTCCTACTTTTTCACTCTCTCTGCTCACAAATTCAGTTACAACACAGAATATAGGAACTTCAGTCATTTCAAGCAAATAATTATGTTTCTACATTTGGTTTACTTTAAGAAATTCGTTGTCTCTTTGTATGTTAAATAGATTCTAAGTGACTGTAGTTTCTCAGAAAAATAAGTTTTTGTTTGTCGGCCCTGCTGTTGTGTTCGAGAACATGTCATCCAAAATTGTTATACAATTTGTTGCTCATTGTTTAAATACTAACGTAACTCCATGAAATTATGTGACCTTGTCTGAAAATTTTTGTGCAGTTTTAAATCATTTTTAGTAACTTGATCATATATCTTGTAAGTAACATATCCCACCTTTTGGTGACAATGACCAGACATAAATATGATTGCTCTAATGTCATATATATATCTTTCAATTTCCTGTTACAAGTATAGTAAAAAGACATGTAAATCAAATTAAGTAAGGAAATGGAAACATTGAGGGGCGGGAGGAACAAATATTTTACAAGGAGCTAAGAGAAGACATGGAAGAGGTCTGTATCTATCACAGCAAGAGAATTACACCGAAAAGGAAAGAAGGTACCGTATGATTATAAGGAAAAAGAAACATTTATTAAAAGCACACGAATGACACTGAGGTAGAACGCCAATACTTACAGTTCAGAACTTGTCTTAGACTAGGAGTAGCAATATCTGTAATTCCATCTAATTAATTTTGGAAAAGATAAACACAAAACACCGAAAATTAAACCAAGTTGGAATGAAACTGGTTGATAACATAATGAATCAACCTAAGTATGCAAACGATTTTGTTTAATAAGTAGTAACAAAGAGGACTTCCCGTTCATGACAATCTCTTGCAGAAATAATTCAAGGAAATCAGGCTTAAAAATTAATGAGGAGAAAACTGTACATGGTTGTGAGCAACGCATCCAATGGCGGTACCCAATTCACAGCTGATGAAGTAACTTTAAACGAATAGTTTAGGAATATGGGAAGCATTTTTAGCGAGCGAGATCGCAGCAGTAAACACAGCATATTTTAGCTTACGGGACGCGCTGTACTTTAGAGCAGTTTCGAGAAATTTTAAACTTAGTTTATACCCTTCTCTAAGATTCTGAAACATTTACCTTCAGAAAAACAGATGGACAAGAACTGCTAGTCTTGTAGAGGAAAAGATAAAGAAAAATGTTTGGTCCCAAGGCAGACACCTGGTCATAGGAATGGAGAACACTGAAAAACCAGAGCTATACTCGCAAGCTGATATTGGCTGAAGTGATAATCTGCTGAAGGATAAAAAAACCGGTGTGGGTAGAATACTTTATTAGGATGGAAGAGGAAAGACTACAGCGAGTAGTATTTTCAGTATCCTTGGATGGAAAAAGGGCCTGAGGAGGGCCACTGACCAGATATAAGGATGATATTAACAGGAATACGTGGATGATACGTCTGAGAAAAAGAGAATGGGCCACGAAAGCGAAGAACAGAAATGGTTGGTGGAGGAATGTAAAAAATAACGCATATGGTGTTCCAGACCAAAGTGATAGTTATGAAGAAGAAGTTATACTTTATGGCACTAAAGATTTTTATCATGTCAATTTAGTTTGAACAATCAACAAAGCTATTGCAGTTACAATAATGAGCTTTCCTCTCGATTATTCCAAGAAATTATTTAGCAATTCTCAATGTTTCTGCTTAGTCAGAATTGTGACACCACAGCTACTAGGTCATTAGCATTTTGAGTTGGAAGAACTAGTAACCTCCTCACAGATGAAGGAACAATTTCTGAGTCTGAAGATCGTTAAAGTAATGCATCTAAGACCAAGTGTTCTGTTGACAGTGGCGTCGGATCACTTCCTGTAGAAATAGTCTACAGTCTTTTCTTCTCAAAAATATAGTAGTAGACAATGGAAATTATTCCTACTAGCATTACAGTTGCCGATCAACTTCGAACGTCGTCAAGATTACTTCATGGGTTACCAGGTATGCCACTATTACAATAGTGACGTAAAACATTCGCTCGTTGCGGAGTTTTGTACACCGACACAAAATGAAGTAATTGTGGTGTCCAATATTAATGGCAGTCAGTCTATGATCAACAACGGACAAACCCTTATGGTCTTATTTCCAGCAAATACTAGGCCCTTTATTCTTCGCGGGTGTATACTGATTACACGTCCAATTTACAAAAAAAGATAGTGGGATAAGGATACTGCACGGAAAGTATTTCGAGCAACAAAGACTAAGATACTGCATATCTAGCTATATCCTCTAGAGATTATGGAGGAGGCACCGATAAGCTTTCTGCAATTATTAGTATATGGGAGACATGGGCGGAAATTCCTCCCAAACTCTAAAATCTAAGAGGAAATGTTACTATCGACAAACAGTTAATATTATTTAGAGGTTTTTGTCCCTTCAAACGGTAGACAGGGTGGTCCATTGATCGTGACTGGGACAAATATCTCACGAAATAAGCATGAAACGAAAGAACTACGAAGAAAGAAACTTGTCTAGCATGAAGGTGGAAACCAGATGGCGCTATAGTTGGTCCGCTATGTCGGTGCCATATGTCAAACGGATATCAACTGGGTTTTTTTAAATAGGGACCCCCATTTTTATTACATATTCATGTAGTACGTAAAGAAATATGAATGCTTTTAGTTGGACCACTTTTTTCGATTTGTGATGCATGGCACTGTAATAGTCACAAACATATGCCTCACAATTTTAGACTAACAGTTGGTAACAGGTAGGTTTTTTTTAAAATTAAAATAGAGAACATAGTTACGTTTGAACATACGCCAATGACACCGCCTTCCTTGCCCTTGCCCCCACCCTGCAGCGCTCTTAACACCTTCCCCAATCCCAACTTGACCGTTTCTTCACTTGGTGCAACCAATGGTTGCTTGAGGTCAATCGTTCCAAAACCCAGGCGAACATTGTAGGCAAAATCACCCCCTCCTTCCGCCTCCTCGATTTCTATATCACCATCTATGGCCGTCCCGTCACCCTCACCCCCACCCTTAAGTACCTTGGCCTCAGCCTCGACCGTCGCCTCTCCTGGACCCCCTATCTCCGGACAATCCAAGCCAAGCCACACACCTTTCTCTGTCTCCTCAAGCTCCTTTCTGGCCGAACATGGGGTTTGGACCCCTCTACCATCCTTCACACCTGTAAATCCCTCATCCGCCCTGTCCTTTGCTATGCCCATCCTGCCTGGATCTCCGCCCGTCCTACCTTTTACAAATCCCTTAAAATCCTTAAACGCCATGCTCTCCACCTCGCCTATCATATCCATCTCCCCTCCCCCACGTGGATCCTATACGATCTTATTCTGTTCCCCCACCTCTTCCTCTTCCTCGAACAGATACGGATCCTATACACCTCCTGTGAACTAGATCCCCCTCACCTGCTTGTCTATCACATCCTCTCCCACCCCTGTCCACTGTCGTGCCTATATTTCCACGTGCCACCTGCTCACCATCTCTCCACCCTCCTTACCCTCTCCCAAGGTGGCTTCCGCCAGGCCCCCCTCCATGAAGAAGCCCTCCTCCCCTCCATCTACCCCTCCTATCAACTTTGATCCTCCCTTCCCACTTCCTATGTTTTTTTTGCTTAGGGCATCCTCTCTCCCTTCTCTCCCCATCCCACCCTCCCCCATTTCTCACCACTCCTCTCCCGGGCTTCCCCTACCCCCATACCTCCAGTCCTCCAACCATCTCCTCTGCTTTTTTCCTCATTGTTCTCCCTCTCCCCCTCCCCCACCCCCCTTTTTCCCCTCTCGGCAGGTCCCTGGACTTGCACATGTTAAGTGGACATTCGTGCACCAGAGATCATCGCCATCAGTTTCTCGTGTGTTTCCCATCGTACTTGTGGTTTAGTGTTCTTCGCCGTCACGATCCTTCGTTCACCTGTACCGTCTACATCGTAAGTGTTTGTGCACAGTGCCGACAGTTTTTTAGTGTGTTTTTCGTCGAGTGTGAATGGCTTCGTGTTATTTGTTTCTGTGTCTACTGTTTCTTGCCCGCCACTTTGTTCGGTAACTTATGTCTCTTCTTTGTATTTTCATTGTTAAACTTGTGACTGAAGAACAGCGTAGTATGCTGCTGCCAGCCCACCTTATGTAAAGGTGTTTAAATAATAAAGAGGAAAAAATACGTCTGAACATTTTATTTCGATTGTTCCAATGCGATACATGTACCTTTGTGAACTTATTTCTGAGAACGCATGCTGTTACATTGTGATTACCTGTAAATACCACATTAATGCAATAAATGCTCAAAATGAAGTCCGTCAACCTCAATGCATTTGGCAATATGTGTAACGACATTCCTCTTGAAGCAAAGCAAGCGCTGTATCATGTATAAGATACAGAGGCGAGCGAGTGCACGGGACTTACCCTAGTTCACTGCTAGTAGCGTCACGTCATCGTAACGCGCCTGCATATAGTATTGCACCACATTTAACATAAAAGTAAAAATTAAGATTTGTGTGTAAAACTTTGTTAAAGTATAGTTCTATGTAATAATGTTTCAGGTAACAAATCTTAATGTTATAAAATTAGTAGTTTACGTAAAATTCACGTTTTGAAAGAAAAATAGGAGGCGCTAAATAATGACGCTAGGAAGCCAAAATTTGGTGAGAAGGTGCAGTAAGAAGTCATTAATGTGTGGTGCTGGTTTCCAAAACCATAAAACTAAAATTGACTCCAGAATCCGCGTTTTTCGGAAAAATCAGAGGCGCGAAATAATAGAGCTACAATATTGAAAATTGGTAGGATGCTTCAGTTCACCCTAATAATAATAATGGAAATACCACAATCAGTTACCTCTTCTAGTTTTTTAGTAATTTAGTAAAAACTACTTTTGTGAGTAAAATGTACATAAGCATTATAGATTAAGTACTTTAAATTTTAATGATAAAACAAATTCTTTAAGACCAATGATCAGATAGGACAATTAACAAAGCTACACCAAGTTTTAGTCTTGTAGCATAATTAACAGCTGATACAAGTCTTGATAAAGCTATGGTTCAGAGGTAACAATCTACCGTTAGTTCCATTGTAAAAATTCTAGAGAGTAAAGTTTTAATTTTAGCGGGCTGAGATTTTCTACGTGCTTCTGTACTGCTCAGATGTATGCATACAAAAATTGAGAAGTTTGTAAAGCTATTATTAAATGTGATATTTAAGATTATGTGCCTGAGATAGCGATCATTTGGAGGCTACAGGCATCTACATAGGAACGAAAAGAACAGATGCTCACTTGGCGGTACGCGCCGGAGCTATATAAAAAGAGCGGCAGAGGCAGTAGTAAGCTCACTCCGCATTAGACCAACGCCTAGTCCACGCGAGCTTAACGTCCGATCGCGCCTCGCCTCGGGTGACGTCATAGCGGGCTGTGACATGCGCGTACTTAGCAATGTAAACGGACATTGAAAATCGCGAGGACTGTACACCGTCCTGGATCGTTTAGACTTCGGTAACAAACTGTTATTGTGCCGTCCGTGTGAAGTATAATTCCGCGTGGCAAGTGGTGACTAACTCCACTTTTAAGGCGAGCATTAATCTTTTTTTTTAACATTATTGCGAACTATTAATAGAGCACCGTTAGTTAGAGTAATGAACTATTCGGGAGGAACTTGCTGTAGAAGTCGCCTCTGAACTATTAAACGATTGGCTGAATTAACAATATTTAATGTCTTTAGCATTTTCAGAAGTTTCGAGTAATTTGTGTGAGCCTTTAAGATAATAAAATCTTGTTTGGAACTTTAAATTTTATTGAAGCAGCCCTAATCCCGTGAAGAACTATGGATATTTTTCGTTTAGCTGGGCTGTACAGGAATGTGGCCGTGCAGACTGGGAACTAAGGTCAGTAAGTTTCCCTTCGCTTTCTGACTGGCCACCAAATTAGTTGCCAGGCTCGCGTGATTTAAGGTGGCAATGTTCAACTTTCATTCAACATTAAACAACGACTTCTTCGCCGTCCCACATATGTTGCATCGGCAATAGTCTGTTACGTGAAATGAACATTCAAACAAAACATTCGACAATTTCTTCGCCGCCCCACATATGGTGCATCGGCCGGGAAAACTGAATTAAAAGCAAATAAAAGTGCTCGATGTGTGAAAGCGATTGGTATAAATTAACGAACTCGGTAGGCAATAACAGGACACTGAATTGAACTAGTGTGGGAACAGTGTTACCAGTAAAGGCGGGTGTAGTGTATAAACAATAAGTGTCTACCGCTGTACGTTGGTTAGTGACGATGGTGAGGAAGGCGACGATGCTGGATCGCGGCTGCCGACGGCGCTGAGACTAAAGGAAGACGGTGCGTCATCGAGGAGCTGCGCTGATCTGCGAGACAGCTGCCGGCTGCGCCGAGCGGTCAACGGTGCCTTGCTGCCCCCCCCCCCCCCCCCCCTGGAGCTATTGCAGTAGGCGATTCCTGTGGCGGTACTCGACGCTACGGCTGCTGCTGCTGCCTTCAATACGTCGCGACGCGTCGCATCACGATTGCTGGTACACCGCGACGACATCATTCGTCGAAATCAAGCATTTAAGTTAAGTCAAAGACTTTTAAAATATTTATTAACTGCTGCTAACAAACTAAAAGATATGGAAAGTAGTGTACATTTCAGAAGGGAACCGGTCTCTGACCAAGAATCCTCACGATCAGGAATTGAGTTTAATGAGGATGGTTCCATTAATCCCTCAAATATTGAACTAGAACGTAATTTGTCACCAGTAAATTATGACTTTAATTTAAATGAGAGTGCAGGGATGCAATCAATAAGTGAAATAGAAGTCAAAAGGGAGCCAGTAGAGTTGCTAACTTTGTCAGGTAGTGAAACTGAGCTCAATATATCTCCAGCTCAGTCAAGTCAAGAGATACAAAGTATCAAGGTAGAAGCTCCGGATTGGATGCAAATACTGTTTGCCAAACTCGAATCAAACCAAAATAAAATTGAGGCTAAAATTGAAAATAGTAATAAAGAGTTGGAGAATAAAATTGAGGTTAGTAATAAAGGGTTGGAAAATAAAATTGAGGATAGTAATAAAGAACTAAAAGAAGAACTGCAATCAAAATGGAATAGTTTGAATTATAAGATAGATGCTATTCATCATGACATTCAAGTAAAAGTAGGGCAACAGTTAACTAAAATGCATAGTACTTTCAAATGTGAAATAGATCAAATTCAAAAAAATTATCAAGAGGCAGATGAACTTTTGGAAGTGAGGTTGTCCGAAAGATTGAGCAACGAGTCCAAACTTTGCTCTGACAAAGTTAAAGAGGTACAAATTAAAGTAGATACTTGTCAGAAAAACATTGAGAAAGTAAAAGAAACCTGTACCGAAATTCGTGGTGCAGTGGAACAAAGATGTTCTGCCAGGATAGAAGCAGTAGAGTCACAAGTAGAGGAATTAAATACTAACATTGCTAACCTAGAAAATAGAGTAACCTCTGTTAATTCTAGTCATTCTACTGTACAGCATGTGACTTCAGTTGACGCCGCTTTTATAGGGTGTCGACAGTTTTTGCGCTTTGATCCTGATAAGTACATTCACCCTCTTGAATTTTGGAATGACTTTGAGGATGTTCTCCCCAACACTTGGTCAGAAAGAGAAAAAATTTCATTTATAAGAAGTCATTTGTCAGGTGATGCTTTGCGATGGTCAGCGGATGTAATGATCAAATGTAAAACTTTATCTGAATTTAAGTCTGCATTTCTCAACGAATACTGGTCACATAACAAACAAAATGATGTGTTAAGGGAATTCTGGAGTGGTAAGAAGTTTTTCCCAGGGCGTGAATCAGTAAAGGATTTCGCTAGGAAGTGGGTTTCAAGACTGTCACATTTGACAGAAAAGATGAAGCCAGATATGATCATTATGGGTTTAGAAGGTAAGCTGCCGTGATACTGGCAGAAGAGGATCATTTCCGCCCCTAGAGATAATATAGACAAATTTATTGAATATCTGGAAAGAGTGGAAAGAGTAGCTGCTGCTGAGGAGCAGGTGCAGCAGAATAACAAATCTTCTAACAATCACGTACAAAATAATGGAAACGTGAACGTTAGAAATATGGAAGTTAGGCACACCAAAACAAACTATCGAAACCAAAGCCGTGGCAGAGGAAGAGGGGGTAGATACTCACCACGCTTTCGTAACAACTACTATGACGAAAGTGGAGAAGTAAATACTATGCCATTAAGACAAGAAGGGAGTCATGATGCTACTATATCTAGTGGTGTCACAGATGAACACAACAGGCCGCGTGTGGGAAACTAAATCCCGTCTATGAGGAAACTGGCGCTCACCAGGCGGTAACAGTAACACAGCCAGTAACGGAAACACAGACAATCAGCCAACATACACAGACAGACAACATGGATGACGAAATAAATACAGATAATACCAGTGATGTGTTAAGCCACTCTCACAAAATAGTGGATAGTATTTTGGATACACTAGAAAAATGGGTCAAGGAAGAACAGGAACTCAAGGTAGATAATGGGGAAGAAATAGATAATGGGTTTGAGTCTGATGGGAATAATGATGAAGTAAAAGCTTACATCTTCGATGAAAATGGCAATCTAAAAGCTGAAGTAGAAGTAGCAGAAGTAGAATCAGTACTGCAAAACTTTAGAGAGGAGGAAATGATGAATGAAGGGGGTAGAAATAGTAACGAGGTGAAAGAATCTAGTAGCTGTGTAAACGTGCCACAAATGGTTGAAGGTGACGACATTCTTATGAACAGCAATATTGCGCAGGGACGCAGTTGCTCAGAGGTAGAGGATAGTTTGGCTGATGTGCAGCAAACAAAAGTAGAAAAAGTCGTCAGATGCTTCGATTTAAAGTTAGTGGACAGATTAGAGAAAGCAGCTAAGATTATAGAGCATGATGAGCCCCAGGATGTAAATGTAAATGTATTTGCAACTGATCAGAATTACTTTAGCTGGAAGAACATAGAACGAGATTTATTAGACGAGGTGTGTAAGCAACCTGTTCAATGTAAAATAACTCACCCTGTTATCAAAGTAAACATATCAGGAGTCACTGTGCGTTGTCTGCTTGACAGTGTCAGTGAAGCAAGTGCTTTATCACAAACATTTTTTGACACCATACCCAATAAAGAGAAGTTAACAGTTATGAAAGTAAGTGGCTTAAAGATTATAGGTGCTAGTGGAAAAGTCTCTAGACCAGTTCAACACGAAGCTTTGATACCCATTGGTATAAATGACGTAGTAATAGATCATCCTTGTTTGATTGTGCTAGGCTTAAGTGTTGATATGTTGATTGGTACTGATTTCTTATCAAAGTACCAGGGAAAGATCAATTTTGATCAGAACAACTTAATTTTAACTTTACCTGACTCTAAAGTGATAAGAGAGTCTTTTATAGGAAGTCATATAGGCGGTAGTAATGAAACTTGGGAACTGCCTATTAGAGTAATAAAGAATAAAGGATACTTGCAGGAAAATTTGGTTTTCAGTGAGAATGAGCTAGTGCTGGTCAAAACAAAAGAAAAATCAAAGAAAATTTCTGCAGAAACTAAAAAGTTTATGCATGTATATCATGGACCATTTAGAATAGTAAGTAAACCTCATGCAAATGCCTATCGTTTGGAATATCCAAAGAGTAAGAGAGAACTAGGTCTAAGAAATATTGTGGATCTAAAGGAATTTAAAATTAACAGTAATTAATTACTGTAGGGAGTCTGCCACTCTTTGGCGGATACACGGTTTGGCGTACCGTGCAGTCCCAGCTGGGTGAAACTTTATTTCCTTTTCAAGTTTCATTCCCTTCTTCTGGTCTATCATAACAGGTAAGAATCACATATGTCTTCATGTTGTATATATGCTATTAGGTTTTAAGTATTCTTAGTAAGGATCTACCTAGTGAATGGCAAAACAAAAGTCTGAGTAACAATAAGAGGCAAACATGGCTAAAATAAATAAATTAAAATATTTCATGTAATTGTAAAGGGTTAGAAACTATAACTAAGAGAGACACTTTGCAGTATACGAAGTACGGTATGAATATGAATAATCCATGAGATTATGCAGAAGGTAGTATGTTGCTAGAAATAAGGTTGTCTGAAGGAAAACAGCGTAAGAAGGTAATGCTCATAGAGGCAAGCAATGGCGTTTTAGAATTAAATAAATGGAGATGTGTGGAAGTGGTGTGAGGATCGCACCAAATATATAGAAACAGGATGTCAATAGGCTGACAAAAGGAAAAGGGAGAAAGAAGTGGAGAAATGAAGTATTTTGAATCTGGAAGAAAAGGGAGAAAATAAATAAGGTGAAGAAGTGAAGTAAGTAAATTGAAGTAAATGATGTAGGATTAAAGAATAATTCCCTCACGTCTCGTGAAATGGTGAAAAACGCTAAATCTTGCTTGAGGCAAATAAATAGTTAAACAGACAACAGAAACACGCAAATATTGGAAAATGCAGAAATTTGGAATCGGTATACTGAAAATAACTAATTTCTTTAGTAATTCATACAATAAAGCAAAGTGCTGGTCAGCAAATGACTTCTTTGATGAACTAATCAATACGATAATTAAGCCAGAGTACATTAAAACTAAAAGGTTACTCAATTTTCTAAGTTGAAGCAAGATCTTAATATATTAATTTGCTAAAAGAATTTTCACTATTTAGGAACCTAAAAGATTATTTATGAAAGAAGAAAGTAGGAGCTACTGTATCAGATACGACTTAGTGCTAAATGTCTTTCTGACAACTTCACAATTAGTAAAATAGTGCCAGAATATAAACTATAAAATGTACTTTGTCCTACCTTAGATATAAGTTGAAAACAGAAACTTAGACTGTATTGTCTGTTTCTCAGGGACATGCAGGCTGCATGAATGACTGACAACAAGCGGTAGGGAGATTGGAAGTAGAGACGCAAACCACAGTGAATACAATTTCCTCCCACAATTTTGTCAATCAGTGAAATTAAATGAGTGTTACAATAGGACACCCACCACAGTGCCGAGTATTATAGTAAAAGAAAAATGTGAGTGCGTTGCAGTGATAAAAGTCGTGTGTATTTTCTTTTTCAGGAAGAGACTGATTTTAAAGAAAAAAAAAATAACTATTTTGTAACCATTGAAAAATTTATATTTCCCTGTAAATGTATGTAAATAATTTGTGAATGTCTTCTGTACTAGGTTTTCTATGTGTATATGAGTATGGTTATTTTGTGTATGTAGTAATAAGGAATTTCCTAAGAAGAAGCAACTTAAGTTGAAAGAGGTATACTAAAGTAATCCATCGCTTGTTTGTTCTTTTAGAAATTTAATTTTGTTCAAAAATAGATTTTCACGAAAATTAAAAAGGGGGTGATGAAGCAAAGCAAGCGCTGTATCATGTATAAGATACAGAGGCGAGCGAGTGCACGGGACTTACCCTAGTTCACTGCTAGTAGCGTCACGTCATCGTAACGCGCCTGCATGTAGTATTGCACCACATTTAACATAAAAGTAAAAATTAAGATTTGTGTGTAAAACTTTGTTAAAGTATAGTTCTATGTAATAATGTTTCAGGTAACAAATCTTAATGTTATAAAATTAGTAGTTTACGTAAAATTCACGTTTTGAAAGAAAAATAGGAGGCGCTAAATAATGACGCTAGGAAGCCAAAATTTGGTGAGAAGGTGCAGTAAGAAGTCATTAATGTGTGGTGCTGGTTTCCAAAACCATAAAACTAAAATTGACTCCAGAATCCGCGTTTTTCGGAAAAATCAGAGGCGCGAAATAATAGAGCTACAATATTGAAAATTGGTAGGATGCTTCAGTTCACCCTAATAATAATAATGGAAATACCACAATCAGTTACCTCTTCTAGTTTTTTAGTAATTTAGTAAAAACTACTTTTGTGAGTAAAATGTACATAAGCATTATAGATTAAGTACTTTAAATTTTAATGATAAAACAAATTCTTTAAGACCAATGATCAGATAGGACAATTAACAAAGCTACACCAAGTTTTAGTCTTGTAGCATAATTAACAGCTGATACAAGTCTTGATAAAGCTATGGTTCAGAGGTAACAATCTACCGTTAGTTCCATTGTAAAAATTCTAGAGAGTAAAGTTTTAATTTTAGCGGGCTGAGATTTTCTACGTGCTTCTGTACTGCTCAGATGTATGCATACAAAAATTGAGAAGTTTGTAAAGCTATTATTAAATGTGATATTTAAGATTATGTGCCTGAGATAGCGATCATTTGGAGGCTACAGGCATCTACATAGGAACGAAAAGAACAGATGCTCACTTGGCGGTACGCGCCGGAGCTATATAAAAAGAGCGGCAGAGGCAGTAGTAAGCTCACTCCGCATTAGACCAACGCCTAGTCCACGCGAGCTTAACGTCCGATCGCGCCTCGCCTCGGGTGACGTCATAGCGGGCTGTGACATGCGCGTACTTAGCAATGTAAACGGACAGTGAAAATCGCGAGGACTGTACACCGTCCTGGATCGTTTAGACTTCGGTAACAAACTGTTATTGTGCCGTCCGTGTGAAGTATAATTCCGCGTGGCAAGTGGTGACTAACTCCACTTTTAAGGCGAGCATTAATCTTTTTTTTTAACATTATTGCGAACTATTAATAGAGCACCGTTAGTTAGAGTAATGAACTATTCGGGAGGAACTTGCTGTAGAAGTCGCCTCTGAACTATTAAACGATTGGCTGAATTAACAATATTTAATGTCTTTAGCATTTTCAGAAGTTTCGAGTAATTTGTGTGAGCCTTTAAGATAATAAAATCTTGTTTGGAACTTTAAATTTTATTGAAGCAGCCCTAATCCCGTGAAGAACTATGGATATTTTTCGTTTAGCTGGGCTGTACAGGAATGTGGCCGTGCAGACTGGGAACTAAGGTCAGTAAGTTTCCCTTCGCTTTCTGACTGGCCACCAAATTAGTTGCCAGGCTCGCGTGATTTAAGGTGGCAATGTTCAACTTTCATTCAACATTAAACAACGACTTCTTCGCCGTCCCACATATGTTGCATCGGCAATAGTCTGTTACGTGAAATGAACATTCAAACAAAACATTCGACAATTTCTTCGCCGCCCCACACTCTCAACAGCGAGTAGTTCGCCTTCCGTAATGTTTGCACATGAATTGACAGAGCGCTGACGCATGGTGTCAGGCGTTGTCGCTGGATCACGAAAGCAACTTTCCCAACAGAAAGAAATCCGGGGACGTTAGATCCAGTGAACGTGCGGGCTCCAACGACCAATCCACCTGTCATGAAATACCACTTCAAACGCACGAGAGCTATGTGCCGGACATCCATCATGTTGGAAGTGCAGAGAAACATCTTGTAGTAACATCGGTAGACCATACGTAGGAAATCAGCATTAATACACCATTTAGATTGCTATCGATAATGCAGCACCATTCAATAACCCGCCAAGTTCGCTGATGTTCCACTTGTCGCAGCCATCGTGGATTTTCCGTTCCCAATGGCGCATATTATGCCGGTTTACGTTACCGCTGTTGGTGAATGACGCTTCGTCGCTAAATAGAACACGAGCTAAATATCTGTCATCGTCCCGTAATTTCTCTTGCGTCCAGTGTCAGAACTGTACTCGACGTTCACAGTCGTCGCCATGCAATTCCTGGTGCACAGAAATATGGTACAGGTGCAATCGATGTTGATGTAGCATTCTCAACACCGACGTTTTTGAGATTCTCGATTCTCTCGCAGTTTGTCTGCTACTGTTGTGCGGATTAGCCACGACAGCAGCTAAAACTCCAACTTGGGTTTCATCATTTGTTGAAGGTCGTGACTCACGTTTCACGTGTGGCTGAACACTTCCTGTTTTCTTAATTAACGTAACTATACGGCGAACGGTCCGGACACTAGGATGATGTCACCCAGGACACCGAGCAGCATACATAGCACACTCACGTTGATAATTTTATCACAATAGCCATACATCAACTCGATATCGACCTTTTCCGCAATTGGTGAACGGTCTATTTTAACACGGGTAATGTATCACGAAGCAAATACCGTCCGCACTTTCGGAATGTTACATGATACCACGTCCTTACACGTTTGTTACAATTACAGCGCCATCTATCACAAAGCGAAAGAAGTGGTCCAACTGAAACAATACTATTTCTTTACGTAATACATGAATATGTAATAAAAATTGGGGTTCCTATTTTAAAAAACGCGGTTGATATCCGTTTGACCTATGGCAACGCCATCTAGCGGGCCAAGAATAGAGCCATCTGGTTTCCCCCTTCAAGCCAGACGAGTTTCTTTCTTTGTATTTTTTTTATTTTGATGCTTATTTCATGAGATATTTGGCCAGGTCACTATCAATGTCTCCAGGAAACTGGCATAATGTGGGGTCCAAGTAGGGACTCTGTGTGACAGAAAATGTTCATTTGTACTCTAAGACAAGAGTGGAGCGGAATCCGAAGAAAAACAAGGAGAGAGGGTACATGTAGATGTCAGATCACGAGACCACTTTTTACGTCATTCAGTTTGGAACAGCTGTGCCTTGAAAAACAAATAATCAGTTTAGGGAATGTATGGAAAAAGAAGCCAGAGCTTCCACAAAATATGACCAACAAGGAGGTTCACATTCTTCACTTTACTTCACAAATTACATTACGGTGGTCACTCCCATTCCTAAGTGAAAACAATATGATGTGCTATCGAGCACAATCCACTATAACGATGAAAAGGGCTGATTAAAAGCCAGATGTGATATGGGACTCTAATTCAACGAGACGCGCTATAGATAGTCTTAACCAGCTAAAATACACCTGCAAACGAAAAACCAACAGGCGGCCATTATAGTTTTTCGCCACATTTCTGATATTTCTGCATGTAATACATTATTTTTCTGGGAGACTTCGAAAGACCCTAATTGGAATGCAAGAAGTTTGACTAGAAGAACAATATTCTCGGAGAAATTTGGAAAGTCCCTGGTAGGAATGTACGTTTCGTCAAGGATGCATTTCCCAAGAATAGAAGATTGCCTAATACTGGTCAAGAGCATCCATAGCCCTGACAGAGTAACAGGTGTGTCAGAATGAGTTTCAGTTCACCAAGAAATGACAATGAAACAAACTTATTGCTTGGAAACGTAACGAACATGTTTACATATCACATGTCACCTATTTGTCCAGGCTGCTACGAGTAAGAAGAAAAGTTAGAAAAAAATGTGAACACCTTCAAAAATAATTACCTGTGTTAAAAAAATTCTTTCATATTTGCGATTTCCTCTATATTTATTTATGTCGAAGTTGCGGCAAATGAAGTAACAAAATAAATAAGAAAATAAAAATAATATAAAGGCTTTCTGCTAAGAATGCAAAATTAAAAATTATCTGTTATGTCAAAGTTAACCCATGTGAAAATTAAAGTGAATATTAAAACAAGACATTTTGTCAAATAAAGTTCTGTGTATTAATATTATTTACAAAATACATTGGAATATAACAATGGCAACAACTATAAGAAAAATACGTGTTTGTAGATGTTTTTTGTAGTATACTCACTCCAGCAGTACGTTTCTATAGTAAAAGTGAACAGAACAGCATTGTTTATGATAAGAGCGCAGATACGTAAGCTGAGCCTCTGGAACGTGGTAACAGGCGATACTATCTTCCACATTAGCCTCGTGTTCATCACTGCGTAAACTGTTTTGTTACACTTCGCATGAGCTGTATTATAAACTTTCCATTATATGCCAAAACACAGCCATTTAACTAGCACGCAACGGGAAGTTTAACGGGAGATAACACTTCGTTCTCATCGGAAGTTGTGTATGAGTTGTTGGCCCTACAATTATCTACTTACAGGTTGTAGCAATTAATATCCATCATTTACTGGTGCCCTGTATTCTGCCATTTATAATATTACGAATAATTTATCTAATTTTTAGTAACAGGTGTAAATCAATATTATGAACAACAGCTTCATGGATAAGACCACCTCTCTCCTAACACTTTTAACAATCCACCTCCGTCGAAACAATTCCGCACTACTTCTTCCTGAGAGTAAATAATGCATTATGCGATTATCGTTCATTCTCATTTCTCTCGTTTAGTTCGTGTGCTGCTCATGACTACTCTTCTCTGCTGTTTTCATCAGGTATTCATTGATGCTTCTCGGTAACCACGAGTCGCTCTATACCAGGGACCTGAAACTATTGTCGTTCCACATATTGTGTGATGTATTACGTTTCTAAAAGTCTTATTAGCTTTTCTACAATTGGTGAAATATTCTAGTACCCGTTTTTTGATGGGGGTTAAATATGAGTGGTAATCTTGTCCACTCATTGCGTTTGAGAAAATTAATGATAGTATCTGAGAAGTCAGTTTATGAAAGTAGAATTAGTGTTTGAGAGTATGCTTTAAGCTTTACAACAAATGTTTTCTGTATGAAGGCAGGTCACTAAAAAATTAACTACTGATACAAAAACTTACCTGATATCGCAATTTGTTCACAATATTGCTAGATTTGTTATTTAAATTTATAAAACTACTAAACTATGTTTCTACTTGCCTTATATTGATCATTTCTTTTGGTAGAGAAAACGAATGCAGCATTGCATTATCGTTCCTAATCACGATATTAAACTTATGATGTTTTATAATTTCTGTGTGTTTTAATGTTTACGCTGAAAAAGTGTGCTGCCACGAATGCATAAACCTGTTTTGTTATTGTTGTCAGTTTTATTTTCCGTCTTACTTTCGTCCGAAGTGATTTAGCTACCGTAGCGATCGGATTGGCTTTTAAGTTATATAACTCACTCTTTCATTCTCGTTGAAGCTTAATTTCTTTCTCGGCATGATATTTTGGTATTACATTAATGGTGGGATAAAATTAACGTATACATGCTGTCTCCAATAACATATTTATCTCCTTTGCTTACTATACTATGTGAAGCCAACACTTGTTGAGATAGGTTACTGTGGGGCTTTGAATACGCTCTATTTAGTTATTTCTACAGACACAGGCACCAACGAGATATTAGTTTTGAAACTGAACTCTTTTTCCATCATTTGGCTGAGTACAAATTGTTATCAGTTTTAGTTCCTGAGCTAGAAACGTTCTAAATTTTAGGAGTGGATGCAACGTTCTGTAGACGATTATGTTCAGATGGATGTTCTGGCGCCAGACGTTAATTGAAGAGCAGCGTTCAGACAAGTACCCATTTTCCTGACTGCATGACTCAATGCGCATAGTAAATGACATGTGAGATTTGGAGTTTCTGGTGTCATGAAACAGTATAATTTGTTATAGCGCTGTTTCAAATCGTCTGGAATACTGGAATCACTGAAATAACCACAATTTCTCAGACATCTCTACAAAAAAGAACTTTACTGCTGTTAAATCGAGCGACCGTATTGGATATCCAAAGGCCCACCTCGTGCTAAGCTTCATTCTAGAAATATGATTAGTTCGTGCAAAAATTCGCTCACAAAACGGCTGTGTGCCCAGCGTGCTGCCTCTGCATATGAGCCTTAATATCTAGACTGACGAGATTATATGATGAACCGATGGTGACAAGAACTTATCTGTCAAAGGACTTGTGCTGTAGTGTGACCCGATGACATCAGTTCGAACAACTCCACACCACACATTAATGGATCACCCCCTTCGAAAATCGACAGAACGTACCCACCCATGATTTTCTGTGGATCAGTTAGGCACATTATGAAATTACACTGCACCATATTCAGTAAACTTTGATTACTTAGAGAATATAACACTGCGTAAGTTATCCAGAGTGAAATTGTTCGAAGCCCATTCGTAGAAATAAGCTCTTAGACTGCGTTCCCACGCACTTCCTATGTTAGTGACAGGCCGTAGAAGAGAAACTTGTGGGCACATGTTGTGGGCCACAAAGGTGTAAGGCTCATACTAGTACGTTTAGCACTCTCTACTAAGCTTCTTTTTAAATAAATTACTGTGTCCGGTATTAATTCATGGCTGCTTCTTTGGCATAGTTCCGGTATTGCTGAGCATCAACATCTGCTCAACAAACGCGGTGGACTGTTGTGCCATGCTTATTTCTCTTCAGACCAAACTTATTCCGATCTGCTTCGTATACGGCAGTGTAAGGATACATTATACATTGTGACCGAACATTTTTACTTGTATGCTTTAGCGGTGCAAAAATTCTTGATTGACTCCTCGGGTTTGCTGCCAGATCCTGATATAAACAAGACTCAATCTAACATACTGCACATCGAAGAAGCTTAGAGCCCTGCGACACTAGCAACTATAAATCTACTCCGCAGTTCTGTTTAGAAGACGCGTTGGCCGGCCGGGGTGGCCGAGAGGTTCTAGGCACAACAGTCTGGAACTGCGCGACCGCTACTGTTGCAGGTTCGAAACCTACATCTGGCATAGGCGTGTGTGATGTCCTTAGGTTAGTTAGGTTTAAGTAGTTCTAAGTTCTATGGGACTGATGACCTCAGAAGGTAAGTCCAATAGTGATCAGAGCCGGCTCTGAGCACTATGGGACTTAAAATCTGGGGTCATCAGTCCCCTAGAACTTAGAACTACTTAAACCTACCTAACCTAAGGACACAGAGGCGTTTGAACCAAGATGCGTTGAAATTTGCATTCAGGAAAAAGCTTACACTAATGGCTATTGCAACACGCGTACATCCGTTCAAACACAGTCAATTATGTACAGTATTTTTTATTCGCCAGTAAAACGTTAAACGTATTTTGATGTTCATCCAAAAGAGATTTGCAACTCGGAGCTGTAACTCTCGAGAGTAACAGGGAACTATGTTTATGCCGCTGCTGTAATGGTAAAATATCCTACGTTTACCTATCTAAATATACGTTTCTCTCATTTATTATTTTGTCAGTTACAGAGAACACCGTACCTGAATCACGCTGTATATTCATTGAGTAATTTAATGTCACCTGTTGCTTATTTGGCTAATCTTACCTAAGACCAGTCCGACAATTATCACTGAAAACTGTAGGCTTTTAAAGCTGTAGGATTAACGTTAAAGTGCGTAACGTGCGCAAAACTATTTTATTTACACATACGACTTTTGGTCGTGGCTCCCCATATGTCTGCCACAGCTCTGTTTAGCTTAATACTTGTACAACAGCGTTTCCAGTTACACGGACTGTGTGTATTGCTCAGTTAGCAAGAAACCTTAGGCACTGAAAATTTGGTAGCATATAGAGGGTGAAACGTATTTAAACCGACAACTTCTGGGACTTTGTAGGGGACATCAAAACAAATATTTTCCACTAATGTCATCTTTTCCTATGAGGAGTATTTAAACCAGTAGAGGAAGTTTTCTCTGGCGGCAAATTAATTAAACCAACAAACACTTTTCCATTTTTTATTACCAGGAGACAACATATTAACACAACCTAATTTCAATTGCACTAGATTTTCAAAAATGCCTCCATCGACACGTAAACAAAGGTTACACCGTCGGATCATGTTCTGTCTGACACGGGCAAAAACCCCAGGAGTATCCTGAATTGTTCCTGCTGCTGCTACTATACGGGCCACCAGATCTTCTTCTGATGCAACAGGAGATAAGTAAACAATGTTGCGCATTTCTCCCCCCACAAAAAAGTCCAGAGAGGACATATCTGGGGATCTGTCAGACCATGGTACAGGACCACCTTCGCCACTTCACGTTTCTGGGAACCGTTGGTCCAGGAATCGATACACACGACGACTGAAATGTGCCGGAGCCTTGTCATGTTGGAAACACATGCGTTGTCTTGTTGCAATCGGGACGTCTACCAGCAATTCTGGCAATGCTCTGCTGAGAAAATTGTAATAGTGCGTGCCATTTAATGGCCTAGGTAGCAGATACGGCCCAATTAAACAGTCCCCAAGAACACCGACCCACACATTAACGAAGAACCGCACTTGATGACGCGTCAGTAACTGTGGCAAGTGAGTTATTCTCACTCCAAACATGCGAATTGTGCTTGTTGAAGACTCCATCACACCCGACCGTTGATTCATCGGTAAAGAATACAGAGGATGGAAATCTGGGATGCATTTTACACTATTCCAGGTACCACTGCGAAAACTGTGCTCTGGTTGGATAATCAGCTGGTTCCAGGTTGTGGACACGATGTAAGTGAAATGGACGTAACAATTGCTCTCGAAGGACTGTTCTTACATTGGTCTGATTCGTCCCCATGTTACGTGCAATTGCACGAGTGCTGATTGAAGGAACCCACTCCACATGCAGCAAGACAGCTTCCTCAAATTGCAGCGTTCTTACCGTGCGACGGCGTCCCTGTCTAGGTAATCTGCTAAATGACACGGTCTCATGCAGACTTTCGTACACAGCAGCAAAGGTCGTATGATGCAGGATGCGGCGATTAGGATATTGTTGTTGATAAAGCCGCTGTGCATCTCGTCCGTTTTGGTGGGCTACGTAGTATGCACCAACCATGTCAGTGTACTCACTCCAGGTGTATCGCTCCATTACTAGAAAGAGACAATGCCCTGCTACACTGGTGGACAGCAGTTGCCTACAAATGAAGAGCGTAATGCGCCCTCTAACAACTAAAGAGCGTAATACGGCCTCCACCGGTTTAAATAATCTTCATAGGAAAAAATGGCATTAGGGAAATGTAATTGTTTTGATTTCGCCTACAACCTCCGAGAGTTTGTCGGTTTAAATACTTTTCACCCTGAAGAGTGTTTCAAAACTGTTCTACAGATCATTCTAGATTCCATTTTGATAAGGATCCCATATCTCTAGATGCACAGCTTGGATGTATAGTAAATTTGTGTTGCAAATGTTGTAGCTGAATGCTACTATTAATTCAGCTCAGACATTCACGGTAACAGAAAAGTAGTTTTACTACAATAGTTACTTATATATGGATGACTGCATGCTCTAACTATCAACACAAACACTGGCTTGAGAGGGAGGTACCAGGACAGAATTGTGGTAACTCAATAAGTTTTTCCTTGACAGCGTCTGCGAGACGTCTCCGTTGTTGACAATAAATGTCGGAAGTGACGGTTACACCCCGGGGAAGCAATTTGTAGTACACCACACCGTCGCTGTTCCACTAGATGCATAACATTTATTGTGTATGCGTGTAGGTCTCCGTACGAGAAGATGCTGCTTTTCATTCCTTTCTTTTCTTTATGTCAGCACAGAGACATGATATCTCGTTACTAGTGGCGGTACGAGACAGGAACGGTCGGTGTTGTTCATCAGCCAATTGATGACGAGCAAGGAGAGTTGTATATACGTCCACCCGCTGATTTTTGTGATTTTGGCTAAGAGCATGTGATACCCATTCATCCGATTATTGAGCCTTCCTCAACGCACGAAAATTTCGCGTGGTGGTGGAAAGATCACAGATCATCATATCTGCCAATTCTCGGGTACACTGACGCGGATCACTGGGAATTAACCCCGAATATCTTCATTAATGTGGAGAGTCACTAATGCCAAAACGATTAACCTTAAAACGAGGAAACCATTTTCTTACCGTGCTCTGTCGATGGGATGATCCCCATCGACGGCGCTAATTTTTCCGGCTGCCTCCGCTGCTCGCAGGTCTCTATTGAAATAAAACACAAGAGTATGTGGGGAATATTCCGATCTCTCCACTTGGCACTCTTTTTTCTAGCGTCCACAGCTCCAGTCGCTCTCTCCAGATGACCAAATGACAAAATGTAAACACCCAAGCAACAAATAGCTACAAATAAAAAATGACAGCTAATAAATAAACCTATATTAACTGGAGTACTAACATGCAAAACAAAAACGCTTCAAACTTATGCACCAATCTACTAGATCCATTTTCTGGGGCGACTGCAGTAACGAGCTGTGTCACAGGGCTTTGAAGTGGGATGGAACAGAAAAGATGAAACATCCACGTCTCTACTTTCTGTTCGTACGGGTAACGCTCCTGAATCCAAGCCCGGGTTCCCGGGTTCGATTCCCGGATGGGTCAGGGATTTTCTGTGCCTCGTGAAGACTGGGTGTTGTGTGATGTCCTTAGGTTAGTTAGGTTTAAGTTGTTCTAAGTTTTAGGGGACTGATGACCATATATGTTAAGTCCCATAGTGCTCAGAGCCATTTGAACCTGAATCCAAGAGAATATTGTTTCCTTGCATAATATGTATATCTTAACGACTTTCGGATTGTTTCTGTTCACGCTACTTCAGAAGCAAAGTTTGTCGCATATTTAGACATGAGACACTTAAAAATCATGCTTCTTGAATTTATTTAGCTTCAGAAATATCTTTGCATGCGTACCGAAGGTAGGTCTCCAATCAACGGGTGTATAGTCATAATACATAATTTGTTTCATCGATCTTAGTTAATCTTAGTATTATTAAATCCGTTGTCCTAATTTTCCGGACTAAGACGACTACTTTGCACGTTGAAGGCATCTGATCCTCCTTTGGGGAAAGTCTTCATCGACAACAGTATCATTTAAAAATTTGGAGCTACATCTGAAGAACAATGCAATATCCCAGAATGAGATTTTCACTCTCTGAGCGCTGATATGAAACTTCCTGGCAGATTAAAACGGTGTGTTGGACCGAGACTCGAACTCGGGAAATTCGCCTTTCACTGGAAAGTGCTCTACCATCTGAGCTACCGAAGCACGACTCACGCCTCGTCCTCACAGCTTTACTTCTGCCAGTACCTCGTCTCCTACCTTCCGAACGTTACAGAAGCTCTCCTGCAAACCTTGCAGAACTAGCACACCTGAAAGGAAGGATATTGCGCAGACATTGCTTAGCCACACCTTGGGGGATGTTTCCCGAGTGAGATTTTCACTCCGCAGCGGAGTGTGCGCTGATACGAAACTTTCTGGCAGATTGAAACTTTGTGCCAGACAGAGATTCGAACTCGGGACCTTTGCATTTCGCGGGCACGTACTCTACCATATGACTTCGAGTCTCGGTCCGGCACACAGGTTTAATCTGCCAGGAAGTTTCAATGCAATATCCTAGCTCTTCCCTGAAGAACAGCACCCGTTGCAACATACAGACAGATAGGCAGCACTTGCTTTGAACTTGGTCTGCAACATACCCATGTTGTTCTTCATCACTCGATTCGTCTATCTGGCCGTAAGTTATTTTGGTGGAAATCTGAAGGTACGAAGGTCTCGCGTACATAGGGTTACGTGGAGTAATTTCTACAGAGTGTTCAGAAACAGTGTTATGTTATGGGGTTGGTTGCTCTAAGGAATAGCTGCCAAGAAAACATTTCGATACTTTGGCCCGTTTTCGAGTTCATTAGCACAAACGTTATCAAATCACGTCCTTACCTCTCAAATTTATGCGACCCTCCAGATTCAATTATTGTCAGTTTTTCTCATAACGTAGACGATAGGGCACGATGCTGCTCAGCAACTGACTCTGGTTCGATCCTTGCTACTGTCTCATATCCAACATTTTTTCGCTCTATTTTCCGGTATTAGGAGACCATAGCAAGAACACGCTTCTCGTCATCGTCTTCTGGGGGCTGCTTCAATGCGCTAGTGCAACGGTCTGATGGGCTAACTTGAATCGTAACTAACGCATAAACGGTGCAATCTCCGAATCTTTTATTTAATAATTATTTCTCAGCCTAGCCTAGTCACCAACACTCTTACATGCCTTCCTTACTGTTTCTAAACAGCCTGTATATAGCCCAGTGACGCATTTACGTTTTTATTTCTCCAAAGCATGATATTCATGAGAGCTCTCTATTCAATTGACGCTTACAGCTCCCTTCCATTATCCTGTGACAGATTCTTCAAATTCTCTAACAGGGTAAGCCACTAGTACAGCATGTGATACTGTTATTGTGCCGATGGCGATTACAGGTATTCCAACAGGGATTTGAGGTTTTGTGATTTTCGAAGGCTTTTAATCTATTCTGCGAAATCTAAAGTACTGTTGAGGACCTGCACAGTAGCTAAAACTTGCGATTGTTCACATGCCTAAGGAAAACCATCTCTTTTACGTCCGGAGAGTCCGCCTGCTTAGCTGGGTGACAACGTGTTCGCCTCCCATGCAAGCGGGCCCGGATTCGATTCCCGGCCGGGTTGCAGATTTGCTCAGCTCTGGGACTGGGTGTTGTGTTGTGCTCATCATCTTTTCATCCCCATGATCGGCGCGCAAGTTGCTCAACGTGGCGTCGAATGAAATAAGACTTGCACTTGGCGGCCGAATTACCCCAAATAGAGGCCCCCCCGGTGAACTATGCCATACGCTTATTTCCACGTCCGGAGAATTTCGTTAAATTTAAGAATGTGGTTATTGAAAGACGTGCTCACGATGGTGCTGTAATAAATTTTGATTCGATGCCATACACTTTTACTTCGGATTCTGTGGGAAGTTATGACGTTTTCAATCAGTTTTCATCGTTTCTTCCGATGTGCAGAGAGAGGTTGTACATTACTCGCATCTGTTAATAAAGTATTCAAATGCTTACTGGTTTTACACGCACCGAATAGAAGTTATTACAGATATTGATTAACAGATTTAATGCTTTTTTAAAGAATGTACCGTAATAGATTTACAACAAAATTTCCGCTTTATATTAGTCTGCAGCACGCTGTTAGCGTCGTCGGACTTGGCAAAAAATGAACTGTTTGCGAGAGCGATGGAAAAAGTAGTGACAGTTACTGAAGCAGATTGAATTTTGTATTTGTTTCCACCATTCAATATGCATGAGCTAGATAACAAAATCCCATTTAAGGCGACAAATGGAACTGTTTACATACTGTAGAATCTTGATCTGCATATTGTACTGCTGTATTTATTTCATTTAAGACGTTAAAGAGACCATACCAAATTGGCGAGATATTCTCTTCGCCTGGACAGTGAAGGCATATCAGTAAAATTTGGAAATTTGTGGTAAGGTCTCATGGGACCAAACTGCTGAGGTCATCGGTCCCTAAGCTTACGAACAACTTATTCTAACCTAAACTAATTGACGCTAAGGACTAAACACACACACCCATGCCCGAGGGAGGACTCGAACATCCAACGGGGGGAGATGCCCGGGCCGTGACAAGACGCCTCAGACCGGGCATATCAGTGTGGAGCAGGAATAATACGAGGATTATTTTAAAACAGTGACTCACAACCTGGAATAAAAATGGTTAAAATGGCTCTGAGCACTATGGGACTTAATGGCTGAGGTCATCAGTCCCCTAGAACTTAGAACTACTTAAACGTAACCAACCTAAGGACATCACACACATCTATGCCCGAGGCAGGTTTCGAACCTGCGACCGTAGCGGTAGCGCGGTTCCAGACTGTACCGCCCAGAACCACTCGGCCATTCCGGCAGGCAACCTGGGATAATGACGTTTCCTGAGGGGTAAAATCCGAAACCGTTAAATTGTGATTCTGTATGAAAGCAAATAATTTTTAAAATATCATTACTATTAACACGATTTTGTCAGATTCTAATATTCCTTATATTAGTTGCTTCCACGGTTCTCGGGAGTGCTACCGTATCCCATCACCGGACTTCCACGGTATCTCGGAGGAGATCCGGTCCATCAATACCTGGCGGTGGAGTTAAGCGTTGCTGCGGGATTGCGGTATTTATACCTTGTGGTCGGCAGTTCGGGCCCCGCCGGCCCTAAGCCATTCTCCGTAGTGGAGGAGCGTGCGGCTGCTACGATGAGGGGGGCAGACTCAGTTGCCTTCCACCCGCCGTGCCTGATGTATCTCCTATCCTGGTGACACTTTTAGTATTGGCTCTCAAGCCTTGATCAGTTGGTAGCCAGAGTCCCTGTCAATTAAACATTCAGTCCCAGGAATTTCATTTGTTTGTTTGAAAATGCAGTCCAAAAATTTAAATTAGTTTCATTGGCTGCTAATTAATTTTATGTCCATTTCCAATGCAGTGTTCAGCTACTGCAGACTGACAAAAAAAATTTCTCGTTTTGCATAGTCATTAATTATTTATAAACATATGGCGGGTTTCGGCCTCTATAAGTTGGCTATGGTCAAATAATGCGGTATCCAATTGACGATGATGCATTATCTGTAGATGGCCCACTGCTAGAGGCCGAATCCCGACATATGTTTAGTAAATAACTATGCTATCGAGACTGTGTTCTTTGTTACTAATTTTATTCAACTGAAAGATCTTTGGTACGTTCTAATAATGTTATTCAAAAATTATTGCCGCCTTGTTGGGCTGCAGTAAGCGGGTTTAGCGCTCATGTTCTATGTATCATTCTTCAACTGTGTGGCTTGCCTGCCCGATGAGTTCTTCCGCATTCATACGGAACTTCGTACTCTCCGCTCATTTGAAAACCAGATCGTCTTTCACTGTCCCTATAGCTTCTGTTTCAGATGGCAGGCGGTAAGCTGGCGTTATGCGGTGTTTTAATGGTATTAGTAGTAATAGTAGTAGTAGTAGTAGTAAATTTTTTGACGATACATTTCCAGCAAACGATATGAAGGCGGTCTTCTTGTCTTCTTCTTTCGTGTTTTCATCTTCCATGTCGTTCTAGGGGCTTTTGCAGCACGCTGCCGTCTGAATCTGTCAGACTGCTGTATCCATCCTCGTGGAAGAATGATTACCAGTGCCTCAGTTCTACCGTTGGCTATGCGCTGTATACTAGAGTGCTGAGTACATTGTTCTTCAGCTATGGATGGTGACAGCTGGATGCATGGAGATGAAAATTCGTATGCGTTGGCTTACCGTATACATTTTAGGCACGCGAGCCGTCGGACCTACGCTATTCAAATGGTTCAAATGGCTCTGAGCACTATGGGACTCAACTGCTGTGGTCATTAGTCCCCTAGAACTTAGAACTACTTAAACCTAACTAACCTAAGGACATCACACACATCCATGCCCGAGGCAGGATTCGAACCTACGCTATTCTAGGACGTCGAGGAAAGGAGGTCTGACATCTTTTACTATTTCAATGTTGTTGTTGTCTTCAGTCCTGAGACTGGTTTGATGCAGCTCTCCATGCTACTCTATCCTGTGCAAGCTGCTTCATCTCCCAGTACCTACTGCAACCTACATCCTTCCGAATCTGCTTAGTGTACTCATCTCTCGATCTCCCTCTACGATTTTTACCCACCACGCTGCCCTCCAATGCTAAATTTGTGATCCCTTGATGCCTCAAAACATGTCCTACCAACCGATCCCTTCTTCTAGTCAAGTTGTGCCACAAACTTCTCTTCTCCCCAATCCTATTCAATACCTCCTCATTAGTTACGTGATCTATCCACCTTATCTTCAGCATTCTTCTGTAGCACCACATTTCGAAAGCTTCCATTCTCTTCTTGTCGAAACTAGTTATCGTCCATGTTTCACTTCCATACATGGCTACACTCCAAACAAATACTTTCAGAAACGACTTCCTGATACATAAATCTATATTCGATGTTAACAAATTTCTCTTTTTCAGAAACGCTTTCCTTGCTATTGCCAGTCTACATTTTATATCCTCTCTACTTCGACCATCATCAGTTATTTTACTTCCTAAATAGCAAAACTCCTTTACTACTTTAAGTGTCTCATTTCCTAATCTAATTCCCTCAGCATCACCCGATTTAATTTGACTACATTCCATTATCCTCGTTTTGCTTTTGTTAATGTTCATCTTATATCCTCCTTTCAAGACACTGTCCATTCCGTTCAACTGCTCTTCCAAGTCCTTTGCGTCTCTGACAGATTTACAATGTCATCGGCGAACCTCAAATTTTTTACTTCATCTCCATGAATTTTAATACCTACTCCAAATTTTTCTTTTGTTTCCTTTACTGCTTGCTCAATATACAGATTGAATAACATCGGGGAGAGGCTACAACCCTGTCTCACTCCTTTCCCAACCACTGCTCCCCTTTCATGCCCCTCGACTCTTATGACAGCCATCTGGTTTCTGTACAAATTATAAATAGCCTTTCGCTCCCTGTATTTTACCCCTGCCACCTTTAGAATTTGAAAAAGAGTATTCCAGTCAACATTGTCAAAAGCTTTCTCTAAGTCTACAAATGCTAGAAACGTAGGTTTGCCTTTTCTTAATCTTTCTTCTAAGATAAGTCGTAAGGTCAGTATTGCCTCACGTGTCCCAACATTTCGACGGAATCCAAACTGATCCTCCCCGAGGTCTGTATCTACCAGTTTTTCCATTCGTCTGTAAAGAATTCGCGTTAGTATTTTGCAGCAGTGGCTTATTAAACTGATAGTTCGGTAATTTTCACATCTGTCAACACCTGCTTTCTTTGGGATTGGAATTATTATATTCTTCTTGAAGTCTGAGGGTATTTCGCCTGTCTCATACATCTTGCTCACCAGCTGGTAGAGTTTTGTCAGGACTGGTTGTCCCAAGGCCGTCAGTAGTTCTAATGGAATGTTGTCTACTCCGGGGGCCTTGTTTCGACTCAGGTCTTTCAGTGCTCTGTCAAACTCTTCACGCAGTACCGTATCTCCCATTTCGTCTTCATCTACATCCTCTTCCATTTCCATAATATCGTCCTCAAGTACATCGCCCTTGTATAAACCTTCTATATACTCCTTCCACCTTTCTGCCTTCCCTTCTTTGCTTAGAACTGGGCTGGCATCTGAGCTCTTGATATTCATACACGTGGTTCTCTTCTCTCCAAAGGTCTCTTTAATTTTCCTGTAGGCAGTATCTATCTTACCCCTAGTGAGATAAGCTTCTACATCCTTACATTTGTCCTCTAGCCATCCCTGTTTAGCCATTTTGCACTTCCTGTCGATCTCATTTTTGAGACGTTTGTATTCCATTTTGCCTGCTTCATTTACTGCATTTTTATATTTTCTCCTTTCATCAATTAAATTCAATATTTCTTCTGTTACCCAAGGATTTCTAGCAGCCCTCGTCTTTGTACCTACTTTATCCTCTGCTGCCTTCACTACTACATCCCTCAGAGCTACCCATTCTTCTACTGTATTTCTTTCCCCTATTCCTGTCAATTGTTCCCTTATGCTCTCCCTGAAACTCTGTACAACCTCTGGTTCTTTCAGTTTATCCATGTCCCATCTCCTTAATTTCCCACATTTTTCAATAGTAAACTGAATATTTTCATCGATGGAATTCACATATTTTAGAAAAGAGGACTAGGAGTGGGGAGGTGCTAGCGAATATCTGATTGCATGGTCTACGAAAGGCAGGGAGCCGCTTTTCTAAAAGTAATTAACGTTTGGTCTGACGATCCGCGCAGTTCTCCCCCCAACCTACACCTCCATGTATCAGCCCATCCTAATCGGTGGTGCCAACATAACGTCAACAGGCATCACAAGCGAACGTTTATTCTTTATTTCTGCATTTTAGAATGCTCGAAAGAATTAACGATCCCGCACTGTGCGACGTTCCTAGTGTAATAACTTTTCTCCGTGCAGAAGGGTCGACGGACATGATGAATCTTACAGACAAATAATGGACGTTTGTGAAAATTGATGTACGAAGATTCAGTTCATAACTGGACGGTCATGTCTGACGACGAACGAACGAAGACTCTTCTTAATGAAGAACGATGGCGCCTGCACTTCAGTTGTAGCCGGCGAATTTAAATCAAGTACTGCGGACAAAAATCAGCAGGGTAAACGTTTTTTCATTGATGGACTGAGTTTTTGCTTTCCTGAAATTTCATGACCAGTTCTTTATCAAATGGCTAGTGCTGATTTAGGGTATGCCAGGTAGGTTGCTCTACTTTTGATAAATGAAGAAAAAGAAAACAATGAATTACAGCTTCACTGATGTTTCTCGTTCACAAAGGGACTTCCATCGATTTGGTCAATTTATGGACTACACAGGACATGAAAGTGACTTACGTGGGAGTTCCAGATCACCAGGCCGTTATAAAACATGGCACTTTTGGCGCTTATCGTCTGAAGCATGAGCAATTTACGTTAGTATCGTTTCCATACGGTGGCTGACGCAGCGTCGTCAGTACACAACCATAATTTGAAGGTAATCGATTTGTGTCTCTATGCCGAAACTTTTTTTTAATTTTAAATTTATACGTTATTTGCACTGAAAATAAAACCAAAAAAATCTCAATATCTTAAACCTACTAACATTTTGTTTGAAAGAATGAAAAGGAAACGCTAAGGAATGTTTGGGTTTGTACATAAATTTCCAATTAGGAATTGTAAGGCGTATGCGAGAACTTCGTATGTAAAATTAGATTCTTTTATTATTTTACAGCTGATGATTTATGCTTACGGGGGTGATATTTATCGCAGAAACAGTGGACGCAGTGACTTTCTCGGCAACTTGCATATGTTATATATCCCTCCATTCTTACATGGTTGTTTTAAGGTTTCTGTAGATATACACACTTTATCTACATTCTTACAAAATTCTCCCAAATCGCCCAGTTTGGCAGCAAACTACACGCAGCGCATCATTTCCACAAATATTGGCAAGGATAGCAGGTGATGTACAATGGCATTTATTTTCATGCGATTCCTTTCTCTCTCTACGAGGTAATAATAGTTTTGACGATTTTGTTCAAATTATTTACCTGAAGACAAAAACGGGCATTGCAGGACTGCACTAGCGGAATGCATTTGTCGGGAATCAAAATACTGCACGATTATAATCATTCTTCATGTTGAAAAATTTCATAGGACCATCGTGGATTTATTTGTCCTTCTCAAGAGACAGTAAATAGAAGAAATTTCTTCCTCACATTAATCAAAAATTTACTTTTCATATCTTTCATGAAAATACTAATAAATGTGGCACAGTAGTCATTAATTCGGTTAATTAGCAATAAAAGTAACCTAAAACTCTAAAAATAGTTCTCTCAGAGGGATTTAACCCCATCACCCTCGTTTTAACACTCTATACACATTCCGTAGTGTCAACCGCTGCACGGGAGCTACGTTAATACACTACAGGACATTAAAATTACTACACCACGAAGATGTGCTACAGCCGCGAAATTTAACCGACAGGAAGAAGATGCTGTGATATGCAAATGATTAACTTTTCACAGCATTCATACAAGGTTGGCGCCGGTATCGACACCTAATACGTGCTGACGTGAGGGAAGTTTCCAAGCCATCCGTAGTGTCCGAACGGTTCTAGGCGCTACAGTCTGGAACCGCGCTATCGCTACGGTCACAGGTTCGAATCCTGCCTCGGGCGTGGATGTGTGTGATGTCCTTAGGTTAGTTAGGTTTAAGTAGTTCTAAGTTCTAGGGGACTGATGACCTCAGAAGTTAAGTCCCATAGTGCTCAGAGCCATTTGAACCATTTTTAAGGTTTCCAACCATTTTCACGTGCAAAAACAGCAGTTCACCGGCGTTGCCTGGTGAAACGTTGTTGTGACGCCTCACATAAGGAGGAGAAATGCTTACCATCACGTTTCCGACTTTGATAAAGGTCGGATTGCAGCCTATCGCGATTGCGGTTTATCTTACCGCAACATTGCTGTTCGCGTTGGTCGAGAATCAATGACTGTTAGCAGAATATGGGATCGGTGAGGGTAATATGGAACGCCGTGCTGGATCCCAACGGCCTCGTGTCACTAGTAATCGAGATGACAGGCATCTCATCCGCATGGCTGTAACGGATCGTGCAGCCACGTCTCGATCCCTGAGTGAACACATGGGGACATTTGCTAGACAACAACCATATGCACGATCAGTTCGGCGACGTTTGCAGCAGCATGGACTATCAGCTCGGAGACCATGGCTGCTGTTACCCTTGACGCTGCATCACAGACAGGAGCGCCTACGATGGTGCACTCAACAACGAACCTGGGTAAACGAATGGCAAAACGTAATTTATTCGGATGAATCCAGGTTCTGTTTACAGCATCAGGATGGTCGCATCAGTGTTTGGCGACATCGCGGTGAACGCACGTGTATTTGTCATCGCTATACTGTCGTATCACATGGCGTGATGGTATCGGGTGCCATTGGTTACACGTCTTGGTCACCTCTTGTTGGCGTTGACGGTGCTTTGAACAGTGAACGTTACATTTCAGATGTGTTACGAACCGTGGCTCTACCCTTCATTCGACCCCTGCGAAACCCTACATATCAGCAGGATAACGCACGACCACATGTTGCAGGTCCTGTACGGGCCTTTCTGGATACAGAAATGTTAGACTGCTGCCATGACCAGCACAGTCTCCAGATCTCTCACCAATTGAAAACATCTGGTCAATGGTGGCCGAGCAAATGGCTCGTCACTGTGGTATCGTGTTGAAGCTGCATGGGCACCTGTACCTTTGCACGCCATCCAAGTTCTGTTTGATTCAATACCCAGGCGCATCAAGGCCGTTGTTTCGGTCAGATGTGGATGTTTTGGGTACTGATTTCTCTGGATCTATGCACCCAAATTGCGTGAAAATGTAATCACATCTCAATTCTAGTATAATATATTTGTTCAAAGAATACCCGTTTATCATCTGCGTTCTTCTTGGTGTAGCAATTTTAATGGCCAGTAGTGTATTAACTCGACTCATCCCAGCCACTTTTTTTATTTTAGGATTCTCATCCTTGTAGGAAAACGGAGCCTTTGGAGGATCATTTCGTTGCTCCTATGTATGTTCGATTATTATGTACCCTTTATCTCAGGAATGGATTGTCTCATCAAGTTGACATTTGTGTCACATACTGCGGTTTTTTGGCGATATAAAAATGGAAGCTTCTAAGTCGATGCAGTCGAAAGATACGACCACTTAAGTCACATATTTCGATCCTCGCAAAATAGGTCTTCAAGACATGAAACATGTACAATTAAAGGAAAAATCGAAATCTTTTAATGTGTGATTATATCATACGAAAAATATATTGTTTGTCCTTTGTTTCCCTATGGTCTCTCCGTCCGTCTGATGAGACCTTATTTTCTTAGAAGTTATACAAAAAATTTAAACTTAAAATTACAACATTTCTTTAAGTTTCGGAATTTCCAGGATCGGTACCTTGCCACCATCGATATCGACAAAAGGTGAAAATCATCGAGATTCTCGATTCCTGATACGAATGAACTATCATAATTTATAAATAAGTTTGTAGGGAACAATCAGAGCTTGCGTCCTACTCGAAATTTGGCCTGTTTTTCTTAACGATTCTGTCACTTTTATTTCTAGTGAAGTCCTCCCTAACCCGTAAATTTCGATGAAATCGGTTACGATGAGTAGGTGCCGTCTGTACGACAAGGATGGTAGAGAGACTTGGGTTCATTAACATAGTTGCAATCATTGGAATGTCAACATTTACGATTCGCAAGGAAACCAAAAGCAACCACTACAATTTTGAACAACAAGAATACCATAGCTACAGTATTTTTAAATGGAAGTGCCTCCTTTACGACTGTATGTCTGCTGGAGGGACCACAAGTATGGCGTCCTAGTCCTCAGAACCTTAACCGACTGCTCCACTCCGTCCAAAACAAACGGGTAGGACTGTTGCACAGTGACACTGTGCTTCTTTACAGTTACGCCCGTCGGCATTCTGCTGCGTTAATGAAGGATTTGCTTCGGCATTTTAAGCGCTAAGTTTGGAACGTTCGCTCGAGCAGCCGGAAATTACGCACGAGACCAGCTTTTTCCCAAACTGATGGAGTTGTTGGACGGAAAAGCGCTATGGGAACTGAAAGAGAACGTTATTAACCAGTACAATAACGTATCGACATCTTCGCATGCTGAAGTCATAGGAAATATGATTTTCATACGACAAAGTACCGCTGTGACGTACATTGAGAAATATTTTGGCAGCACTATTCTAAATGCAAAGGTAGTCGCGAAATACAGCAATTGAATCACCGATAAATCTGAAGAATTCTTGATGTACAGCAAGTGGCACTGCTATTTAAGTAGTAAATTTCCCACTTGATTTGTAAGAGGAAATGTTAGCGTAAGTAATATGAGACATGTAATGTCATATTCTGAGATCTGACCTTGGGGAACACGGACTCAACGTAAGAGCGGCAAACTTGTGAGCCAAGTTTATGACCTAGTTATCGACGTCATCTATTGCAGCAAACTGCATCCTCACACGACAGCAGTGCTATTTGGTGTCAATTTGGTGCCGTAGTTGAAAGGGTTCGCACGTTAGTAGCCGTTTCCTGAGGTACTTCGCGGAATGCGTAGGCAGGCGACGCAGGATGTGCAGCACTCGAAGAAGCAGTTTCCTTCAATGGAAACCGGCCATGGGTTACGACGCGTAGAGCAGACGTGGACGGTTTTCAGGATAGCACCTTCGCGAAGAAACGTCGTTTAACATTCTACACCCTGATATAGTACTGATTTAGTACCTGAGTGGTTTATGCTTACTGGATGACAGATAAATACACTAAACTAACATTTGAACTACGCAAGTCACCAAAAGACTCGTAGTAGAGGCTGCACTATCAGAATAATTTATGCCCTATCCCGCGTGTGTGAGTAGGAAAGATTATAAGTACTATACTTGCACTGGTCTGAATGGTTGTAAATATATCTTCGTTGTCATTGCGTGAGTTGTAAGCTGGATGAAGTGACACGATTAGTTTCTCTTTCATATCCGTGTCTATGCTTCGTGGTTCTTTACCGTCCACAGTGCCTTGTTATATCTAATTCCTTCGGTTGTAGTTTCTACGGGATGCCTGTGCACCTAGTGTACGAATTAAATGGATCCTTGAAGAAGCACTCTTCTCTTTTCTTAAGCTACGTTTATACGGCTATAAAAATTGCATATTGCCAACAGTATAGCCCTGTAATGTTATCCAGTGACATTGCTTCCATAAGAACTGCAGCGCATTTGGAGCCACTGTTGCTTGACAATGTTTTTGACACTATATTTCCAAACCAGGAGTGTTTTCTCGAGCCACAGTAAGGCCGCGAAAGTAACGGAGGCGACAAAAAGGGTAATCAGGTTTCCCAAAAGTCTTTTTCTATAAGTCTGCAATTGCTATAGGATCTTTGTCTTGAATTGGTACTTGATTTGTATTTTTTCCAGAACGTTGAACACGATTTTGAATACATTACTTAAAATAGGTCGTCTGAGAATTGTTGAGACCAGTGCTAATATGAATGAGTATAAGACTGGGTACTATAACAATAGGACAGAGTATTTCATAATCATCACGTTACTTCTTTTCGCATTTTCCATGTTTTTTTAGAGTAAACATTTTGTTATTTTCTTCTGAGTGCTAACTGCTTGAAGCATTGTAAAGTAGAATTACTACAAACTATTTAAAATCAATGTTGCAAAGAATGTAGTAGATACGCTTTTAAAGTCAGGGTCTTTGCAATATATTATAATAATAATATCTGACCAAAGGTACTATTGGCATGGCACTAGCATTGTTCGTGTGCGAGAGTGCGCACAAAGGAGAGAAGAAAGTAAACATTGCGTGAGATCGCACATAAAGAACTAAACAATATTACAATTGAAACCTCCTGGCAGATTAAAACTGTGTGCCGGACCGAGACTCGAACTCGGGACCTTTGTCTTCCGCAGGCAAGTGCTCTGCCATCTGAGCTACCCAAGCACGACTCACGCCCCGTCCTCACAGCTTTACTTTTGCCAGTACCTCGTCTCCTACCTTCCAAACTTTACAGAAGCTCTCCTGCGTACCTTGCAGAACCAGCGCTCCTGAAAGAAAGGATATTGCGGAGACATGGCTTAGTCACAGCCTGGGGGATATGAAACTTCCTGGCAGATTAAAACTGTGTACCGGACAGAGACTCGAACTCGGGACCTTTGCCTAGGTAACGGTCCCAAGTTCGAGTCTCGGTCCGGCACACAGTTCCAATCTGCCAGTAAGTTTCATATCAACGCACACTCCGCTGCAGAGTGAAAATCTCATTCTTAATATTACAATTCTTCTGTTCTTTAATCCTCATCCAGTGTTAATAATTTTCCTATGTCATTACTACCAACAATGTGATCCTGTTTCTATCATTAGAATAGCCAACAGTCAAATTATTAACACAGAGATACACTCTAATACGAAAATGTTCATTACGCTAGAAAGTAAATCTTAAACTTCACTATTTAAGTGAAAAGATGAAGGTCAAGATTTGATAGAAGGCTTAGTTCCTATTTTGCCATTTTCATTCCATTCATTATCGGTTCGAGAAGGAAAATTATTAATCATCAAATTTCTTTCGTCCGCCTAAGTAACAATGTATACCATGATTCAACATTATTATATAATTTTGTGTATTCATTTATATATTGTTTAGGTTTGGTTTCGTACTTGCGGTGTAACCTGTTCTAATTTCTGGTACTTGCCAAGTATTCACTTTTCAGATGTTTTATTTCCACTAACGAATTTTCTTTAGAAGAAAGAAAGGTAAGCGAAACCTGAAGACAATGAACATCATAGTGAAGTAACGAATCTCCATTATTGTCAAGCTCCATGTTGCAATTAGTATATTACTTCTGATTTTGAATGATTGCAAAATGTTCTGGGTCATTATAATTAACTCTGAAACATTTTCTAACATCTACTTACTTTAAGCCAAGTTCTTGCGCTCGCAGTGACCGTTGTTGCCCATATGAATGTCAGTATCTGTTACATGAATTGTTGAACTTTTAGCCCCACATAATCAGTTTCACAACTTTTGTCCTCAAACTAAATGGACACCTTACAACTTCATCAATAACTATATTTCTAAATTTCAAGATTGTAATTAATAAACTTTTCGTGGGATAATTAAAACCCAGCAACGCAGCTGCACGTTTCTGTATGATACTGCAATGCTGTTTCATAGCAAATGTGCAGCACACGTCTATTATGCGACTGCACATTACATACAACAATTTTAATACTCCTCTTCTCTCTTCTCATTCATTTGTAAAGCTTGTGACAATAGATCACTGTACACACTGCTTGTTAAACGCTGCGACCACATGCCCTATCTGATAACAATAGTTTTCGTTGATTCTATTTCCTAAGGCACATCGACTGTAGAACAATGCTCATTAACTGACTGAACAAGGGTCTTCTGATTGTTTGATTTGTTTACATGTATTACATTGTATATATTATTGTTATGAGCAAAATGCCACTTCGCAACATTTCCCAACGACGTGATTTCTATGTCGCCATTCAGTGAAGTAAGATATCACTTTACAAAATTCTGTGTAGGATTGTGTGTCACTACACGCAGTCAATAACATTCAGTCTAGTTCTTCCTCCAGTGTTCTGAGAAAAAGCAGAACTCTTTAATGCAAGACATGCTTATTATATTTTGCGTGAGTGGTGTCCCTTGACTCGTGTTTGGAAAAAAGAAACGGAAGTTTAGAGCCATCAATAGCTATCGATAAGAAAATATTTATTAACAACTGGTTTCGATCATTCGCTCATCTTCAGGTAACACGAAATTAACTACAATGGCCTATATAGCGACGTTTTTAATGTGGTCATTGTGCACTGTACACTCCACTGTGCCCGGGATAAAACCCGTGTATAATTGTGGAAGAAGTTAACTTCATAATACTAAAACATCCTTATGTCGGTTAAAAGGCGTGAACCCGTTCCCCACCGAAAAAATTTGCTAGTAGTTCTCGGATGTTTTCTAAATTGCTCCATGCAGAAAAACAGTGCAATTATTGTTCACTAAGTGTAATGCATTTTAGATTTTACAACATTGTCTCAGGTGATTTTTACTTTAGTTCACACCACAGTACAAACGTCTACTTTTAGTCTATTGCCAAAAATATTATTGTATCTGAAAAAGATCAAATGATCCAATCCGGTGAAGATATATTTATCAACCGATTTTGGTGCTTCTGATACTTCACTTTTAGCTACTACGCACATTAGTACATAGTCAAATGTAGAATGGATCGTACCTGTGGTGTGCCATAGGTAATAGATGCCCTTATTTTGCCAAAGAACATCTTCATTACAACCTTACCAAGCCAGTGATAGCATCATAATGCAAAAGATAACAGTAGTCTCCAGCATTCTTCTCCATTTCTCCATCTTTCATGTCCATAAGGATAATTCACGGAAATTATTAACGCGATGTAACGATAAAAACGTGTTGCCAAATGCAATGAAAATACCTGAGGTTACCTGATGGAATTATTGGTGGTTTTAGTGGAGTTCAAATAGCCTCATCACCGCGAGTCATACGTTATTGTTTGAGGCATTGATATCTGTGAAAAATAACTCTGCGTCAAGCCGATGTTCTCACACATTGTTTATTGCTGACCATCAATGACATCGTTTTTCTAGTTGAGCGTCATTGGTTATCACTGAACGTAACAAAATCTGCTTTTGGTTTTTGCGGCAACAGCTGTTAAATACATTAACGTTATATGTTATCAAGTCTTTACGTTAAAAATTGGCAGTTACAAAGGACCTCCCCACAACTGAATTTCTTTTTTTTTAGAGTGTTCATTTAGAGTTATCGTAAGTGTACTAAAATAGCACAGGATAAGCGGATACATAAATGTTAACACTGCAGATGTTGCGTCTGAATAATGATCATCCACAGAAGCAGGTCATTCTACTGAAGGGCAGTAGGGCATCCTATCGGTTTCCTCTTTGTCATTAGTATGGGGCATCCAAAGTTGTGCTTCTGTTCCTTGTTTAATATTTCGGCCTTTCTCAGTGTCATCTAGAAAGAAATAAACGGTGACATTTAAATTAGGATTCTAAAGTAATAGGTCCAACGTTGGTGTAATGTCGCACTCGTGAACTGCATCAGTGAGCATTATCAGATATTTCTGTGACGTCTAATAAGCCTAACAGAGAAAAATATTGTTATCAGATAGGGCATGTGGTCGCAGCGTTTAACAAGCAGTGTGTACAGTGAAGATACACCGATAATGCAATGAAAGCTTTTAAAAAAGAAAACATTATCAACACTTTCAGTCTGAAAGAGATCTATTAGGGACTTGCTGGGGCCTGTTAGTGGAGTAGTCGAATATCTATTACTGTGGAACATTTTCATGCGAGAGTGTCCGATATGCTTGACAGACTGATGATCAGGCCATCTGTCAAGTTCCAGTTCGCTAGTTCCGACCACACCAAAAAATGATCGCCGTTACATTGTTAACCAGTTACGTGGTTAACATACATCTATGTCTACCATGCAACCATAAGTAATTCACAACAGAAGCCCATATCGTCACACTGAATTGGTCAGAGTTTCTTGGCAGAGGGTCCATTGAACCATCCTCAGATTACTTCTCGGGAAAAATTAACACTTAAATCTCCCCGTGCGAATTCTGTATTTTCTTATTTTATCAATGTGATCCTTTATCTCTTTATATTTGTGACGTGTCAACAAAATATTCTGACAATAGGAGATAGAAGCTCGTGACAGAAATACCGTGAAAACATCTCGCCGCAGCGAAATACGGCCTTTTCAAAATTAATGCCACCGAAACTCGGGTATCATGTCTGTCCCACGCTCTTCTCTGCTTCACGATAATACAAAAGAAGCTGCCTCGCTTGAGCTGTTTCGATGTCCTCCGTCAATCTAATCTGGTAAGTATTATATACCACGCAAAACTACTGCACAAAAGAAAGGACAACGCAGTGAAGGCAGTCTATTTAATAGATCTTTAGCATATTATAGGCGCTCTGTCAATAAATCGCAGTCTTTGTTTCGCCTTCTCCAAAACAATATATATGTAATCGTTACAGTTTAAGTCGTTCCTGAGTTGTTCCTAGTGGTATTCTAGAGGTATTTAGTTGTGCTGAACGCCTTTAAAACTGTGTGTTTCATTGAGTAATGGAAATTTAGCAGATTCCTGAAACTTTGACAAGTGTGTTACCTTTCCGAGCAGTCTATTGTCGACCCTAACATTTCTGTAGGACAGAGGAAGGAGAAGGGTCTGACCAGAAAAAAACTTGGCAATAGCAGCCGCTGGCTCAAATCCGGTCCCACCACACTGAACGCTTGATACGGCTCCCTCGGGACAGGGGGAAACTTCGTAATGGCCTCTAGGTAAACTGGGCACCGAAAACGTTTTCTTTCTTATAACCTGAACCCTGTGCGCTGTCGTATCAGTAACATTAAGGCGGTAAATACTTCATCTATTTAAGAAACTTCCTAAGATTAGATTCTCGAAGTAAGGAGAAAGGACAACTTTTACCTTGCCGTCAGTAATGTATTCTTTATCTAATTAAAGCAACGTAAGAGGCAAAAGCACTAATGACTCTGAAAGTGAAAAGATCAAGTAACGCACGCTCATTTTCGAACACAGTACATCACAAAATTTGTGTCAGGCGAGAAAAAATACTTTTATGATTAACTTGCAAATTTTGTAGCCAGTTCTACGGCAGAGCCGTCTGACAAGAGTATATGTTCCACTTCACGACGAGTAAAAAACTGAATACAGTAAACAACAACACGAGAGCTGAATCTTTCGTTGCAGTGTTTCACATTTCCTTAACATGTTTTGATAACATAAGTATACAGACAATATGCAAATAGGTCCTGAAGTTATCAAATAACATGACACAGGATGTCCGATGCAATTCCCCATGCAATCTGTTGCAAACATGTGATCAATACGTACCGGAACTAGGTAGTTTTTCCAGTGATACTAGAATAAGCATAGCCAGATAAAATGAAATAATACGTTAAATGTCACCCAAGTAGCACTAGGTACACTTTACTGTGGTATTTCAGGTATATGTTTTTGAGGACCGTGAGAAATATACACTAAGGTAACATAACTCATGGGATACCTCCAATTCGTGTGGGACCTCCTTTTTCCCGGGGTAGTGCCGAACGCGACGAGACATGGACTCAGTAAGTTGTTAGAAATTCTCTGCAGAAATATTTGAGCCATTCTGCCCCTATAGCTCTCCATATTTGCGAAAGTGTTGCCGATGCAAGGATTTTGTGCACGAGCTGACCTCTTGATTATCTGCCACAAATATTCGAGGTGTTTTATGTCGGGTTATGTGGGTGGGCAAAGCACTCGCCCGAACCGTCCAAAATCCTCCTCAAATCAATAGCAAACAAGTGTGGCCCTGTGACAAACCGAATTGTCATCCATAAAAATTCCATGGTTTTTTGGGAACACGGAACACATGAATGATGAGAATGGGGCTCCAAGCAGCCTAAAATAACCATTTCCAGTCTGTGTTCCGAAAATTAGACTCATGTGAGCCGATTACAGTTTTCCAGTCGACTAGGGTCCTAACGAAATGGTCACGAGCCCAAGACAGGCGCTGCGGTTGATGCCGTGCTGTTAGGAAAGGCCCCCTCGTCGGTCTTCTGCAGCCATAGCCGATTGATGCCAGAGTTTGCAGCACTGTCCTAACGTGTATGTTGATTTCTGCGGTTATTTCACACAGTGTTGCATGTCTGTTAGCACTAAAAACTCTACGCAAACGCAACTCATTTCGGTCGTTAAGTGAACGTGTTGGCTACTATGTAGTCCGTGGTGAAAGGTAATGCCTGAAATTTGGTTTTCTCGGTATACGCTTGCCAATGAGGATCTCACTGAATTCTCTAACGATTTACGAAATAGAACGTCCCATGTGTCTAGCACCAAGTACCATTCCGCGTTCATAGTCTGTTTATTCCCGTTGTGTGGTCATGAATCACCAAAGAACAAATGGCAGATCCAGCAATGCGGTGCCCTTTTATACCCGTTGTATGTAATACTGTCATCATTTCTATAAGTGCATATCGCTATACCATGACTCGTGTCAGTCAGTGTAAACGAGAGATCTTAATAGCAATTTCTCCGGACGAAAGCTAGATTCCTCCACAACACATTACTTTTTTACTTTCTTTCAATGTCTCCACGCATATTACCTACAAAAATTTCGACGCGACATGTGTTTCAAATAATGTAAGGGAATTACAGATTTTAACCTTGACAAATTATGTTGTTAGTTTAAAATATGAAACCTAATGGAGAATGTATGACGTCAAATCATTGTTAATAGTGTAGTGTGATGGCGGTGTCGTTCCTTACGCACATGCAAGTAAGTCTACCGTTGACGCCTGGAATTCGTTTTCCGGTCAGAAAATAAAAGGTTCAGTTTTATGGCAGATTTTTCTGAAACAACAATGACAGATTAAGAAACTTGGGAGGGCGAATTAGAATAGAGGTTATGGACTGAGGGGAAACAGCAAAATCGCGAACTTAGGAAACGTACGTTCGAAGAATAACGCCGGCTAAATACAAACGCACTCTTTTTCCCTTGTGAGCATAGTTTGGAAGGTATGCACTATTTGTGTCTGCTGTAGCCTGTGCTGAATCAGGTTGGCCCACAGCCATTGCATATGGCTCTTGATGTCCTACGCATTGCCACTGGGCTGGAATTGATGTCAGCTCTTCCCACAGATATTCTGTCGACTGTACATGAGGTCGCCAGACATCTTGCAGTTTTCACATCGGATACAATATTCCGTAAATTTTCGGGCAAATTTATGAAATAGCAAATTTTCCGCATGTGTTATTTCGGCTGTGAATCTTAAATCCCTCATCACAGTGGTTTCTGGGGATAGAAGCATAACTCTATCTACTCGAATATGCCGTAACTATATCACTCACAAGTACTGAGAACTAAAGTGCACGTAACTCACGGATAACATAATAAGCGCAAGAAGAAGAAAATGTTGAATGAGCTGAGTCTAAAGAAACTAGAGGGCCCGAAACCCACAGTACTTATGAGTTATTTAAAACCTATGATAGGCGTCAGAATGCAAGAGAATCCAAGGCTCAGACCAGCATTTCAGATAAAAGATTTCACATTGTAGCTTTCCACGATTTATCTCGCAGAAGCCGTGCTCTGGGTTGTGAATTTTGTCTGCCAGTTCCAAATCCGTTGTCTCCTTGCGCACAGAATCTCAGTATTATGAATCCGTTGCCAGCATCATTATCGTAGCCCACAGTGGCTGCGTTCGGAAAAGGAATTCAGGAAATTTTGATTACTTGTCAAAAGCGCCGCCCTAGACCACAGGTTCGAATCCTGCCTCGGGCATGGATGTGTGTGATATCCTTAGGTTAGTTGGTTTAAGTAGTTCTAAGTTGTAGGGGACTGATGACCTCAGCTGTTAAGTCCCATAGTGCTCAGAGCCATTTCAACCATAACCTAGGCCACATACAATCTTTCATTACAAGACCCGACACAACACAGCGTAGTATTGTAGTAAAGGTGGTAAAATGACGATACAATCATGTAAGTCTCTATTTAATGGACAATTAGATAATGGTAACGGAAGTGATATATGTTAGCTCAAACATGGTTCAGATGGTTATAAGGAGTATGGGACTTAACATCTGAGGTCATCAGTCCCCTAGACTTAGAATTACTTAAACTTAACTAACCTAAGGACATTACACACATCCATGCCCGAGGCAGGATTCGAACCTGTGACCGCAGCAGCAGCGCGGTTCCGGACTGAAGGGCCTAGAACGGCTCGGCCACAAGGCCGGCCTGTATGGATGCTATTAAAATGATGCAAGATTAGTTTTTAACATGTCATCTGTGGCGAGGTAATTAAAAATGCTGGCCAAGTGCGATAGGACTCGGGCTATCAGGTTCCGTACAAATTATTGCTAAATCTTGCTTGCTGCATGTTCTGATGAATGCGTTTGCTCTCGAAAATGGCCGTATCTTATGACTGCACTGACTTAGAAGCTAAAGCTTTTGATACCACCAGAGAACTATAGACCTTAGCATGTAGCCTACTTTTAAACTTCGTACGTTTACTCGTTCATGAGAAAGGGGTTTCTCAACAATAGGACGGACAGGCAGGCAGACGGACGTAGAACAAAGTGATCCTACACGGGTTCCGTTTTGTACCAGTTACAGAACAATAAAATAGGTCAGGCGCGAGTGGGGCTCGTGCCCTGAGGGTTTCGTACCAAACTTAAATATGTTACGGACAGTTTAACCATCCAGGGAATCGAGAATCTGTACGATTTTTGCTTGTTATCGAGAGTAATACTGAAAAGATATCGCTCCCGGGAATTCCAAGACTTTCGAGAATGTTTTAATATTACGTTTGAAGTCGAATAACGATTGACAAAAACATTTTACAGTTTAAAACGTTTTGGAAATTTTCCTTTACTTGTGAGTGAAATCTTGCTTATTGGCCAAGTTCATTGTTCTAGGTGAACAGGAAGCATCGTATAGCTTAGACCGCCCGGTTATCCATGCAGTGTAGCTCACGGCTTTTCGGAGTAGGAAGGAGCGCCTGGTCCCCGGCACGAATCCGCCAGGTGGACATGGGTCGAGGTCCGGTGAGCGGCCAGTCTATGGATATTTTTAGGCGGTTTTCCATCTGCCTTAGTGACAGCGGGCTGATTCCCCTTATTCCGCCTCAGCTACACTAAGTCGGCTATTGCTGCGGAAGCAAGTTCTCCATTTACGCGTACACCACCGCTACTCTACCAAGCAAACATAGGGGTTACACTCGTCTGGTGTGAGACGTTCCCTTGGAGTTCACCGACGGGCGAATCGCACAGTAACCCTGAAAGAGTGATTCGGTGTGGGGAGGCGGAGGGCTGAAGTGGACTGCGGTAGTCGTCGTAGGGTTCTGGACCACTTCGGCTGCGGTGGGGAGGGAGCCACTCCGTCGTTTCTAGGCCCCCGGTTAACATACAATACATTACAATACAATCCTATAGCTTCTGATGAGTGAGTATGCGTGCATCGAAATATTTGACATAAATGGCCATTTCTTTTGATATTATTGACTTACAAACTTAAGTTTCATGATACGTCTACCTTTTCCTGAGAGAATAGGTATTTAACAGTCAGACAGACCGACATACAGAGAAATGGACAACAAAATAACCCTGTGAAGATTCCGTTTTCACGGATCCCTGAAACGGTTCACTAGCCTGGTTTGGGCAAGGATGAGATGTAAAACCGAAGGAAAATTTTTAGGATAACCAGTCCAGGTTTTGCTTCATAGATGTACGGAAACAATAGAAAACCAAAATTCGGGTGGTCGGACGGGATGCCGAACTCTGTTGTTTCCGAATGCAGTCCCTATGTCTTTGATGTTACAACGCGGACGGAGAGTTAAAATAATTTTTATGTTAAAAAGATTGTGTTCCTATAAAAAGAAGTAGTAATAATGTTGGTGATTATTTCCAAAGAAGATGAAGAATTACATCTGAGAATTGCCGGCGTTCAGCTATTTTTGATTCAGTTATTTTTTCTGAGACACAAAGACAAATATTTTAAAAACTGGCGAAAGGTGGAATCGTCTTTTATCAGGGAAACGTAAATGTAACCAAGTAAATGCTAATTCCCTGCCAACGGCGTTACCGCAGTGATAACACCGGTTCCATACGGATCACCGAAGTTAGCGCTGCCGGACTGGGTTAGCACTTGGGTGAATGACCATCTGGTCTGCATAGCGCTGTTGGTAAGCGGTGTGCACTCAGCCCTTGTGAGGCAAGCTGAGGAGCTACTTGACTGACAAGTAGCGTCTCCTGCGTCATAAATTAACATACGACTGGCAGAGTGGTGTACTGACCACATGCTCGTCCGTATCCGCATCCAGTGGCACTTGTGGGCTGAGGATGACACGGCGGACGGTCGGTACCTTTCGACCTTCGTGGTCTGTTCGGGCAGAGTTTAGTTTTTTTAAGGCTAATTTTTTAGTGTTTGATGATGCAATAAACACTACAGTAAGCACACAATATACAAGGCGTCAGAGAACTCCAGAACTTTAAATTTTGAATTACGTTTTCCCTGTCCAGAATTAAATTGATGTCCGGCCCGGACGTTCATTTGAGCATTTCAGACTGCATATGAGTTTCAGTGTATATCACTGAATTAGGTGGGAGATGGCATTGTTCACTTTTAAGATACAACAAAACGAATACGCTGAACTCGCCATTCCAGAGATCAGTAGTCGCATATCGCCGTTAGTAAAACTCTGACTTGTATATTTAATGTTGAAACAGACTTCTGTGTTGCGTGGAGCCCTCTGAAACTTAACGCGTCGTTCTCATGTGTCAGTGGTTGTATCCTACGATAGATGCTCACTTCTAAGTGTATGTGCCCCATTATTTTTTAATTTTTTGCGGATTTTAATGTTTCCCTGGTACAGAGATCAGACGATATAAGTAGCAACACTAGTTCATTACTATTACACTTTATTTATAGCTTTAGATTACAGGATTTATAAGATTTTTACATACTTTGTAGCATTTACTAACAACATTTCGGAAAGTAAAATTTTGAGAAATGGCCAGGTAGATACAATATCTACTTTACACTGTGGGAGCAATACAAGATCACATCGCGATGAGACCTGACAGGATTCTGAACTTGTGTATATATCTGAGAAGATAAGTAAATGCACTCTTGATACGAAACTGCATCTCCAGTTATAGCTGTATGTTAGCTAGCGCTTATTCCTAAACATTGCTTGTTTTATCGTTACTAACAAAGATTGGTGAACATCTTGTAGTAAAATTGTCCTGAGTCCTAACAGAGTTGCTGTGCGATTTGATGTGCTGTTTGGGAGAGACATGGTCAAAACCTATAACTTACGAAATAATAAAGAGCCACTAAACGACAACCATGAAAGTTATTATGTCTTGTGTGTCGACGCTCTCGTTTTTTTTTTTTTTTTTTTTTTTTATTTAAGCAAGTGCAGTTCAAAATCTTTGATCACATTCTAGAGGCGTATCGTGGAACGAGTTGGCAGCTGGTCAGCATCTGTAACTGAGTCAGTCTCTACAGTATACTTACATTCATGGCCCAGTCACATTAATGTGACAACCACCTACTTAGACTTCAAACTGCAATAATCACTCACGGACGTGAGTTGGTACCACTAGCATTGGAGGGTATAAAAACAATGTGAGGACGTCGTGGAAAAATGTGCAGTTGTTGTCGTAGCGCGGAACCGGAGCAACTTTTATGACATGCAAAAAAGGTATGATCATTGACTTCCGATCCAAGTGTGTATTTCTGAAACGGCTCAGTTTGTAAACAGTTCGCTGGTCTCCTTGGGTTAGAAATATCGTGTATGGCAAAACGGCACTATCCAAGATCGGCGGTGAGACAGCTGTCGTGCATTTATTTCATTTCATTTTCTGTATATTTTAAGGCCTGCTGCCTGATATTTTAAGAAGCAAATCGTACATAATAAAATTTTTCCTGTATTAGTATCTTGTCCACATTACTAGGAAAATTTGGGCAGCCTGTAAAAGGAAAAAGAAGGCGTATCAAAAATGGCTACATACTAGAACTCAGGTAGACAGAGAAAGTTATGTTGAAGAAAGAAACAAAACCAAACAGATAATTGCAGCATCCCAGAAGAAATCTTGAGAAGACTTTGGAAACAGGTTGGAGACAGTGGGTCAAGCTGATGGAAAACCATTCTGGAGTGTAATTAGCAGGCTTCGAAAGCGAGGTAAGTAGGAAATGACAAGTATTTTGGACAGGTCAGGAAAATTGCTGGTGAATCCTATGGATGCCTTGGGCAGATGGAGGGAATATTTTGAACCGTTGCTCAATGTAGGTGAAAATACGGTCAGCAATGTTTCAGATTTCGAGGTAGAACGGGATAGTAATGATGATGGAAACAGGATCACATTTGAGGAAGTGGAGAAAATGGTCCAATGATTGCACTGCAATAAAGCAGCTGGGGTGGATGAAATTAAGTCGGAACTCATCAAATACAGTGGAATGTCAGGTCTTAAATGGCTACACAGTATAATTGAAATGGCCTGGGAGTCGGGACAGGTTCCATCAGACTGCACAAAAGCAGTAATCACACCAATCTTTAAACATGGAAACAGAAAAGATTGTAACAACTACAGAGGTATCTCTTTAATCAGCGTTGTGGGTAAAATCTTCTCAGCCGTTGTTGAAAGGAAAGTGCGAGTATTAGTTGAGGATCAATTGGATGAAAAGCAGTGTGGGTTTAGGCCTCTTAGAGGTTGTCAGGACCAGATCTTTAGCTTACGGTAAATAATGAAGAAGTGTAACGAGTGGTACAGGGATCTGATCTAGAAAAGGCATACGACTGGGTGCCTAGGTGGAAGTTATTGTCTGTTGTACGAGATTATGGAATAGGAGGCAAACTTTTGCAAAGGTCTTTACATAGATAGTCTGGTGGCAGTTAGAGTTGACAGTAAATTGAGTTTATGGTTCAGAGTAGTTTCAGGAGTAATACAAGGCTGCAACCTGTCTCCACTCTTGTTCACATTGTTTATGGATCATATGTTGAAAACAATAGACTGGCTGGGTGAGATTAAGGTATGTGAACACAAAATAAGCAGTCTCGCATATGCAGATGACTTAATTGTGATGGCAGATTCGGTTGAAAGTTTGCAAAGTAATATTTCAGAGCTAGATCAGAAATGTAAGGGCTATGGAATGAGGATTAGCATCTACAACACGCAAGAAATGTCAGTGGTAAAGACATATAAACGGATTGAGTGCCAAATAGGAGGAACGAAGTTAGAACAGGTGGACGGTTTCAAGTACTTAGGATGCATATTCTCACAGGATGGCAACATAGTGAAAGAACTGGAAGCAAGGTGTAGCAAAGCTAATGCAGTGAGTGCTCAGCTACGATCTACCCTCTTCTGCAAGAAGGAAGTCAGTACCAAGACTAAGTTATCTGTGCACCGCTCAATCTTTCGACCAACTTTGTTTTATGGGAGCGAAAGCTGAGTGGATTCAGGTTACCTTACCAATAAGGTTGAGGTTACGGATATGATAGCAGCTAGGATGACTGCGGGTACTAGTAGATTGGAATAATGGCAGGGGGGTGTCCACAATGAGGAAATCAAAGAAAAACTGTGAATGAACTCTATAGGTGTAGCAGTCAGGTCGAACAGGCTTAGATGGTGGGGTCATGTTACGCGTTTGGGAGAAGCAAGGTTACCCAAGAGGCTCATGGGTTGAGCAGTAGAGGGTAGTAGGAGTCGGCTCAGACCAAGGAGAAGGTACCTGGAATCGGTTAAGAATGATTTTGAAGTAATAGGTTTAACATCAGAAGAGGCACCAATGTTAGCACTGATTGGGGATCATGGAGGAATTTTATAAGGGGGCTATGCTCCAGACTGAACGCTGAAAGGCATAATCAGTCTTAAATGATGATGATGAGGAGGAGGAAGAGGAGGAAAAGGACAATCATCTATTTCTTTTTAATGTTGAAGCAAACTGTAACATACAAATTATGATTCATGTTGCCACTTCTGGTGGGAGAGTCTCTCCAGAAACATAGAGCCTGAAGTAGAATACAAAATTATGTCTTCTTACATCACTAAATGGAATACATCATGAGTGACTCTGTGTGAATTTGTGTCTACTGCCAAAGGGAATAGAACTACTTACTACGTCTTTCAAGTGCTTGTGTAAGGTGTATCCATTACACTATTTGTGTAACTATAACTAGATGTAGTTCTACATGTTGTATGTCTGCTGTTATGTTGTACAGTTTTGTGCATGACTAGGCACTTGAACTTCGAGACTACAGTATTTTCGCCACGCCCACCGAGCTAATCCCAGTGGGCGTGCCCCTGGCGCTGGGCTGGCCTTAACTTGAAATCGCTTCAGGTACTGTTAGTGAATATCCAAAAATCTACGTTCTACTTTAAAAATACCTACCAACTATAACCTATCAGTGGTGTGCAATATGTCAATTAAAGGGTAGTTTCGCACCTTCCCCCTTTGCCAAGACGTATTGGATTCCGACCGTCATGGCGATCGGCTAGTCCACGCCCTGGCGGAATGAGATACATGCGGACTATGCCCTATTATGATCAACGATTTACAGAGTTTTCCCTTCGATATTCTTGCAGGACTTTTGCCGACATCTCAGTGGGAAGAATGTCTATGATCTTCAATGTGGATGGATCCTTAATCAGATGATATGTGTCTTTATTAGGTAACTGGCACCTTAGATCGGTGGCTACATCATCGAAAAAGGGACACTCCTAGATCACGGGGTCCGGATTGCCAATTTCAACACCACAGTCGCACGAGGGGGTAGCCCTCTTCCCGAACCGGCAAAGATAAGCCAGATACGGCCCATGACCTGTAATGAAGTGCAGCATTCCCTTGCTTGATTTAGAGTACGACACTAGGAGCCAATACTTGATGCTTGCCAGCAGCTGGTAAGTACTTCCTTCTGTCTCTTCTCTGTCCCACAGTTCCTGCCACAGTTCTTCCCGTCTTCTTCTAATTGCATATTTCTCCCTTACAGGCACCCCCAGAATGTGTTCAGTGTTTTCAATTTCCCCTCTTTTAACCCAGTACCAAGCAGCTTGTTTCCTGATTTTTATATCTAAGGGACATAACGGTATGAGAATTATAGTGCCCCCCTCCCCCAGGAGATGTTCTATATGCTCCAATCGAACGTAAAAGCATGTTGCGCAGCACCCTCCTCACGGCAGGCACGACCCTCGTGAGGCTGTGTGCCCAGACTCCAGACCTGTAACCTACGATGTGGGCGAGAATGGTGTTGTGTTATAATTTAATCAGTTCTGGGGGAAGGTGAAATCTCCTGTGCCCAATCATAATAAGATTATTCAAAGCCTATAACGACTTCCCACCCTGTGACCCAGTTGCACTCTTTGTCAGAAAGCGTAAATGTAATTAGGTTATGGTCACTAGTGCTGAACCTATTTCTGTCAATCCAATGTTGTGTGTTGGTAACAATATTTGCTGACATTAACGTAACATCGGTGTTCGTGCCCTCGCCCCTCACCCACTCCGACAGTATACGTGGAGGGGGGTAGTTGTATTAGCATTGTAAAGGCATGATGGTCTCTCACAGTTTTCCTCCTCTTTCATCCTGAGTGCCACTGTGCCAGAGGCGCGGCGGATTTGAGATTCACGTCTGCCACCACTACAATCTAGCGCCCTCTCAGCACCATAGAAACCTGCACAAGTTGGTCGAGGTATATTTCTATGTTGGTGCTGCACTGAAAGTACATATCCACGAAGTATATGATGCCCCCTGGTGACTGGAGCTCTACGACATTACAGTGATCATCAGAAAGATGTGAGAGCACGCTGATCCACAATGCTTTGTTGACTACTAAATGGTGGCCTTCGTTTCGTCCCCAAAACTTACTACCTGCCAATTCATGGCTGGTAATGCAATGCTCCCTGCACGAGAATGTGGCTCCTGTAGACAAAGCATGTCTAGGCTCGTCTCCTCCACCACCCTCCGAAGCTACTGCATGACCAGTCTGCTGTTATGTGCATTTAACTGTGCTATCTGAACTGCTGTTTTCATGGGAAGTATGTATGAACGTAAGATTCTGGAAAGCTATTCTTCCGTTAGATAGGACAGATTGATTGTAGATTTCATCAGGATCAATAGTTTCGTTTTGCCTATCAAAAGGTCACGCAGGGAACTGAAGTCGGTGTGAAATTTCATAGTCTTCAACTGTATTCTATCAACAGGCTCTATGATCACCGAGAAGATGACTTTACGTCCATACTTGTGCCCTACTCGCAATCCCTGTCACAGTGCCATGGTCAGGACAGCTGGCTCCTCCAGGTGGGACAACTGCTAGAAATGTTCAATGTTTGGATAAATTATAACAGGATCAGCCTTCACTCGTCTGACTGGTGGTCGTCCTGACATGTGCTTTCATATACTAACTTGTACTGGTAGTTCTGATGCAGAGTTTCCCTGTACGAACACTGGTCAGCCAATTACAACAGGATGCCTGTCTAGTGATGCCCAGTGTTCCCGCCAATCTCCATCCCCACCAATAGGGACAGGGGGCGGCCACTTGTTTCCATGGGTCCGTCTGGACGCACTTATCCTTCATTTCCATTCTTCTTAATTTACTTTCTATTAAGAATTGTTTGAACTTAGGTGATCTCGCGGATCCCATCGCCTCTTGCATGGGGATTTTCTTTTTGGAATCCTGGGTGCCGTTATAGCCTCAGCCATAATCACTCCTAGATGTCACCCTCTGCTCCAGCGTCCTATATGTAGGACAATTCCGTCCTGTGGCATTACAAGTCTTGTTGCTCTTATTAATACAGGGGACACAAATTCCTGGTGTTGTACAATTACTTTTTATGTGATCTTGTGCTCTACACCAGGAGCAAGCCGGCTTTATGTATGTGGTCTAGATCTCCATAGTTGTGACAGCGAGGTACCATCAAGTAGTGCCGCACATTTATTGCATGAAAACCATTGTAGATCTTACCCACAGATTGAGCTTTTTCCACATTCTACCGGAAAATTCGGCAACATGCTGAACTAAATTTATTTCTCTAGGTCCTGTCTTAAATCGCAGTTCAAATTCATTTTTAACTCTTTTTTACACATGTAATCAAAATAATGATTTCTTATAATTTTACACAAGTCATTGTTATCTATTGTAACTGGAATATCGTACATAATTACCACCGGGTCTCTCTTTTTGGGGAGCCGACCGGAGTGGCCGAGCGCTTCTAGGCGCTACAGTCTGTAGCCGCGCGACCGCTACGGTCACAGGTTCGAATCCTGCCTCGGGCATGGATGTGTGATGTCCTTAGGTTAGTTAGGTTTAAGTAGTTCTAAGTTCTAGAGGACTGATGACGTCAGAAGTTAAGTCCCATAATGCTCCGAGCCATTTGAACCTTCTTTTGGGGGAGGGGGGTTCATATTTTCTGGCTTAACACAATTTTTGATTACTTAATAATTTGTTTTTTTCTTCTTCTGTTGCTACATGAACTATAACTACATTCTTAGTTGCCTTGACTTTGTTAACCTTCATTTTTTCTTTTAATGGGATTGACCATAGTCGTGAAAATTTCCTGTACTTTTTTAGTGTCTTGACCAGTCGAGGGACTCAAAAAGACAGCCTTGTCTGGTCTTTGTGACAGTTTGACTATTGTCTCTCTTGTGGTTTGGCTTTTTGGTGCAGCTTCAGCCCATGATTTGGTTGGTTGCTTACACAACCTTTCATTTTCTTTTTGTAGCTCCTATACTCGTCACTCGTGCTTCGCATGAGCGATGGCCCAAGAGGTGAATTCATTCTTTAATGTCAGAATCGCAGCCTGTCTTATTTTCCCATTATTTAACATTGGTCTCCCGGGAGTGAGTTATCCTGGTGTGCCTATCTTTTATACTCTCCTCAGTCTGCCCCTAGCTCCCTTGTGGGAAGGGTAGAGAAAACACTGAAGCCCTCACAGGCGCACACGATTTGCTTGTCTCTTATCCAGGCATATTTGTAGACAAGCGAAAAAAAGGATAGGGAGCCCATCTCTTACCCCAGACGGCTCGTCTGGCCAGGGGAGGGGGGGGGGGGGGGCGAGGACAGATGCAGCTCGCCCACTGGCCTCTCCTCTAGGCCGAGGGCACTCTCGAGCTGCCGGGTGCCGGGTTCAACACACTATCACGAGTGTACTGGTCCCCCTTCAGTAGCCCCTTGATTTCACGTGCCGCTCCCTAGCAATTACACTCTGTGCTCCTGAGAAGCAGATGTACTAATTGTCCTTGACTGCCTACTGGCCCGAGCTTCCACCTTTTGGCCAAGGACCCACACCTACTCAGGTGGTGGGCTGGTCACACAGTCGTTCACTGGTCTGGGCCCAGCTAACCTGGCCCAGGCGATGTCACCACCTCCTGGGTTTGGCAGAAGACGTCCCAGTTACCCATGGGTGTGGCAAAGCGTCCCTGCTGACTCGTGCCAAGATCCCACGCTGACAAATGAGTTCGCTGGCATGCAGAGCACGTGGTGTTCTGTGATCTGCGCAGAGAGGGTGGGGAGCAGTAGCTGCCCACCACAGAGGGGTTGCACACAAAGAGAGGAATTCCCACTGCATCCTAGCAGTGCCACTCAACCCTCCCCTCCAAGGGCCAGATCTTTGGTCCCTCAACATGGCTCCCCATTTGCCACGCACACTTCACTTTCACATCGGGTTGGGTCACAGCTCTCCCATTTGGCGCAAGGAAACTTTGAGGCGGACCCAAGAAATGCGGAGCTTGATGTCTGTCAATACGGGAAGATAGAGCCACTTGGGAAGTGGAGGCTATGTATATAAAATCACTTCCCCAAGTGAGGCCTGTTGCGGTCATGCCCAACAAGAAGCAATATGCCCTAGTGCAAGATTCCATGCGTTATGGCGCACCGGCGATGGGCTGGCCTGCACCAAGTGCACTGTCAAGCAACCGAGCAACTGCAAGCTTGCACCCATGCTCAACTCATTCAACCTCATGCCAGACTCTGTCAGACTCCGTACTGGCATATCCAACTGGGGTTTGCTAGTCCCTCATGGGGTGTCCACCCAGGTGCCAGATAGTGGAAAGCAATAAAATATGGAGGTTACTGGGAAAATAAAATACCCTTGGTGGACCAAAACTAGCATGGGCAAGAGATGTTCGCCAATCTGTGATGAAGGCAACACTCTTAGGGGTAGAGCTCTCCAAAATCAATACGCCTGGTCCTCCAAGTTAGGGATTGTGCTCAGGGCTACCGAACCACTCATGTAAAAATGTTGACTGGTCAGGAGACTAAACGCATGCCTCTGAAACAGGACAGAACCTACTGGAACAAAAGTTGGCAGAGCTACAAGGATTTCTCATTTGCTTCTTGGCATATCAGAAGTCTATACCGTCCAGGAAGTGCCCAGATACTAATAAATGAATTACAGAAATGCAGGGTGCCACTGGTAACTATCCAAGAGATAAGATGGCAAGTGGCTGCCTCACTGAAAATAGGAGATGGGACTATAGCGTATGGAGACTTTGGTCAACGCCATGAATTTGGATCTGGATTCTACATTTATAAATCAACGAATGGCTCAATAATGAAATTCAGACATGTCAGTAATCAAATATAATACATCACAGTTCAGACTCAGCTGTTAGATATTACATTTATAGTGCACATGCACTCACAAAAGATAAGTACGTATAATGAAATGAAAGAAGAATTCTACAGTGAATTGGACCTCATGTTCAACTCAATAAGCAGACGTAATGAAAAAGGACTATTAGTATATTTTAATGCCAAAGAAAGGAGGAAATTTACAAACTTACCTTTGGCAATTTTAGCTTACATGAGGAAAGTTAGGATAATGGGGTTCACCTTACGAATTTTGCAACAACAAAATTTCAACACAAACACCTTAACTTAGGAACATTGATATCACCAGATTGAGAAGTAATGAATCCGATTGACTATGTGACCACCCAAAAAAGATTCCAGAACAGTATCAAATGTATTAGAACCTTTAGGGGCGCTGATTGTGATGCAGACCATATGTTAATCATGTCAGAAATGAAAATAAAAGTAAAAAGAAAAATAAATTAAAATCGAGCGGAAATTACATTATATAACTTAGGAAACATGTACGAAGAATCTACAAAAGAAAACTTTACCAAAGAATTGAAAAGCAACGTAAGAAAAACTACATACCTGTAATAAAGTATTCCGTAAGTATGTTCCAAAGTTATAGGAAAAAGAAAAGGACCTAACTAAATTTAGTTTAACAAAAAGTGCCAAGAAAAAGTTCTGGAGAGAAGAGAAGAGGAGATTACATATGAAAGAAAGGAACGATATTAGAAAATCCACCAGGAAGCAAAACTAACAATAAGACATGAGAAAAGGGAATACTACAACACTAAGATAAAAGAAGCAGACGCTGATTTCAAGCACCACAGAGCAAGGAAGATTTATCGAAATATTAAGAAAATTTGGTACGTTTAGTAAAAGGGAACAATTTATAAAGTATCAGCGGTGGAAGATACTGACAAATAGAAAAAAGATGGAAGATATACTTTTCACAATTACTAAACTGCAATGATCCACAGTCTTAATTTAAGTTTGATGAACCTGATACAGACGATGTACAATTAACCACTCCATCAGTAAATGAAATACAACATGTCATAAAGAAATTAAAGAATAAAGAGGGTTGTGGTGAAGACCAGATATACGCTATGTAATTAAAGAATGGAGGACCAAAACTAGAAATAGAACTACAATCATTACTAGAAACAATTTGGAAGACAGAAAGCGTACCTGCAGACTGAATAACCTCAGTTATATGCTCCATATTTAAGAATGATGGTCCCTTTGTGTGCCACAGCTACAGAGGAATTGCTTTACCGGCTGTTACTCATAAAATCCTATCGACGTGCCTATGAATCCGACTGATCCCAATTACTGAGGAAGTAATTCGTGACTCCCACTCAGCTTTCCACAAAAAATAGATCAACATTAGATCATCTTTTCACTCTAAGACAGACAACTGAAAAGGATTGGGAATTCAGTGTAGATGGTACACATGTTTTTTGTAGATTTCTAAAAGGCCTATGATAGCACATGCCGACAGACGCTTGTAAATATAGTGAGGGTCTTTGAAATACCATCAAAGCTAATCAAATTAATTAAAATCTGTAGAGATGAAACTTTATTTCATATCAAGACACCTATAGAAGTAACAGAAAATTTTAAGGTGCTCACTGGACTGTGACAAGAAGACGCCATTTCACCTATTTTATTTAAGGTCGTCTTAGAGAAAACTGATAGTGATTTTAGTGAAACTAAAACACAGGGATCCAAATGCTAGAGATGAATATAACCAGACTTTCCTACGCAGATGATGTACCATTAATAAGTAATTGGAAAATAGTTTTAACCAAATTATGCGAATTTTTTTACAAAATTGCTAAGAAAGCAAGATTACATGTTAATGAAGACAGAATATCTGGTCGTAAGTAATAGAAACCAACGTGATTCACCTTTGGCTGTAGATGGATTTACTTTCAAAACAGTTGACCGTTTCAAGCACTTTGGAAGTCTGTTTAGTAACAATAATGAAATGGATATAGAAGTAGATGCCCATCTAGCAACAGCGAACAAAACACTCTTCAGTTTTATAAAAATCTTACAGGAAAGATTAATTAGCACTAACTTCAAAATCTGCTTGCGTAAGTCTACCCTTATACCAGTAACATTATACCGATGTGACCCATTAATATTTAGAAATAAAGATGAAGAAAAACTGTTAATATTTGAAAGAAAAATACTAAGAAAATTTTTGGGCCGAGTATATAACGACGATAACATGGAATGGAGGATGAGAGAAAATGAAGAAGTAAGTGCACTGTACGAGCATTGTAACATCGTAGATGTGATAAAGACGAGAAAGTTAAAATGGTCAGGCCTTATAGCAATAATGACAGAAAACAGACTATCTAAAATAGCATTCGGAAGGACAATAGATGGAACGAGAGGAAGAGGAAGACTCAGAAGTAGGTGCGAGATAACAAACATCTGGGAGGACACGTCTAGGATGAACACGAACAGTGAATGGACGATCAATGCACTCAACAGAAGGAAATGGAAAACGCTTGTAGAGTTGTCAATTAGGACCTTGCCACTTGGAAATAAATAATAATATAATTATGTTATTCATTTTCTATTACATTATTTAGTTATCGTGTTGAAAATGTACTTGTGATACATGAACCAGTCACTTGCTGTATCTGATTTTCTTGTAATTATCGAATTTTAGGCGTTGTATTTCTTGTATTATGACTATGTGTCTAACGCTCACACTTCTGCATCTACATTAATATCTGGGGCACTGTCTGAATTTGTGTCATCCCACGGAACCTGTCACGTTTGTTCGGTGTCATATGGATTTTCTTGTCTACAGGCGTCATACAGTGTTCTTGAAACCTTACCTGCAACGTTATCTAAAGCACACCATTTGTCTGCGTCGAGTAACATTTATTTTATGTCATTAAGTACTGTTAGTGGTCTTACTTGTGTGAGTGTGTTGCAATAAAGCCACGTGTTAGAAGAACCGTGTGCTTCGCATATGTACGTGGCTTTCAGCGCTCGAGGTTTAAATATGTTGGGTATGGGCTTGGCCAGTCAAAAAGTGAACCATGCCACGGCTTAGATTCGCCAGCTTCAGCTTCAGCCGTTTCCCTGCCAGTCGTCTCTGCCAGTCGTCTCCTACTCCCAATGCCATGTATCAAGGTTCCAGCTGTTTAACTGCCACATGTCAACGACGTTTTCCCCTGCAATTCCTTGAACCTTGTCTTGTCTACCCCCTTATAGCCAGTGTTCCGCTGCTCTGTGACAGATGGTGATGTCAGTGGGGCAAGTTTACGTGCAAAGACTCTGTTGATGTGGTGGCAAAAGCTCATGACATTCTTAGTAGTGTGCTCCTCAGTCATCGCCTCACTGTGTTTCAATAGGTCACAAGCTACAGATGGTGCTCCCATCCACTTTATGCAAAGCTTTCAAGAGAGCTGGGTGATACGTTCGCAGGGTCTTCAGAGGTTGTCAGTATTGTACGGTATTTAGCCTTCCCAGAATTTTGATCAGTTTTGTCGCTTTGTCAGTTGCCAGTCTTGTATGGACGCAAAGAGTATATCGTTCGTCAATAGGTGTTCGAAAATATTGCACACTATGTGGTCAAACGTATCCGGACACATGGCTGAAAATGACTTACAAGTTCGTCGCGCCCTCCATAGGTAATGCTAGAATTCAATATGGTGTTGGTCCACCTTTATCCTCGATTACAGCTTGCACTCTCACAGGTATACGTTCAATCATGTGCTTGAAGGTTTCTTGGGGAATGGCAGCCCATTCTTCACGGAGTGCTGCACTGAAGAGTGGTATCGATGTCGGTCGGCGAGGCTTGGCACGAAGTCGGCGTTCCAAAATATCCCAAAGGTGTTCTGTTGGATTCAGGTCAGGACTCAGTGCAGGCTATTCCATTACAGGGATATTATTGTCGTGTTACCATTCCACCACAGGCCGTGCATTATGAACAGGTGCTCGATCATGTTGAAAGATGCAGTCGCCATCATACCCGAAATGCTCTTCACCAGTGGGAAGCAGGAAGGTGCTTCAAACACCAATGTAGTCCGGTGCTATGACAGTGCCACCCAAAACAACAAGTTTACAACAGTCCCTCCCTCCCTCCCACTCTCCCCCACGAAAAACACGACCTCACCATAACACCACCGCCTGATGGCGCTACACATGCTGGCAGATGCCGTTCACCGTGCATTCGCATACCCACAACCTTCAATCAGATCGCCACATTGTGTACCGTGATTCGTCACTCCACACAACGTTTTTGCACTGCTCACTCGTCCAATGTCTAAGCTCCTTACTCAAAGCGAGGCATCGTTTGGCATTTACTGGCGTGATGTGTGGATTATCAGTAACCATTCAACCCTGAAATCCAAGTTTTCTCGCCTCCCGCATAGCTGTCATAGTACTTGCAGTGCGTCCTGATGCAGTTTGGTAGTCCAGTGTGATGGTCTGGATAGATTATTACACATTGCGACCGTCTTCAACTGTCGGCGGTCTCTGTCTGTCAACAGACGAGGTCAGTCTCTACGCCCTTGTGCTGTACGTGTCCCTTCACGTTACCAGTTCTCTTTCACATCGGGAACAGTGGACCTATGGATCTTTAGGAGTTTGGAACTCTTGTGTACAGACGTATGACAAAAGTGACAGCAAATCACCTGACGACGTTTGGAGACCGTGAGTTCCGCGGAGCGCCCCATTCCGACCTAACGAGATCTAATGACCACTTAGGTCGCTGATATGAAGCACCTGGAGGTGGTGGCAGCAGAATGCACCTAATATGAAAAACGTATGGTTTGGGGATGTCCGGATACTTTTGATCACGTAGTGATGTGGGTTCTCTTCAATTCAACCTTTTACAGTTAGATACTTGCGTCCCGTCTAAGTGTCCTTTTGAGTAACAGACATACATTCATTTGCAGCTATTTTGAGTTTGTTTTGGCTACACCAATCATGTATATTTATGAGAATTTTTGTAGGATTACTTGTGAGTTTGCTGACAAACAAATAATAAGTAATCTCCATAAGCGACTACCCTGTTTATCGGTCATCGAAATCCAAGTTGTTCAGTAGTGGCTCAGTAGCAATGTCGCAAAATATTGATCACAGATAGAGGCTTGCGTGCGTCCTTGAACTATTTTGTCTGTTTTCTGGTGTAGTGCTACCCACTCTGCTGTCCTGTTTCCGCAGTTAACCAGTAACCTGCTATACAGGGCCATTGGTAGTTGCAATTTCCTCGGCCTAGTGAACAACGCAGGACACCAAAGATTATTAACAACATCTGCAATGTCTATTAAAATGGCAACTGCACATTTGTCGTTAGTCTTATGTATTACTTTTAAAGCTTTGTTGATAGCATCATCTGCTGTTCTTTTTGCCCTAAAATCGTGTTGGTGTCGACCTAAGCTATAGAACTGCCTCCATGATTGTAGTCGATAACAAAGGAACTGCTCCCGCACCGTAGTCAAAGTGCTTAGATCCGGATTGGCTTGTATGTTTCGGTGTCCGTTGGTTTCTGTTCCCCGATTTCAGGACTCTTCCTTATTCTAAGGCGCCTTCCAGCATGTCCGTTAGAAAGGGAGTGATCTGTCTAACAGTATTTTTAAGAGTTTAAAAAAAAAATGGTTCAAATGGCTTTAAGCACTATGGGTCTTAACATCTGAGGTCATCAGTCCCCTATAACGTAGAACGACTTAAACCTAACTATCCTAAGGACACCACACACATCCATGCCCCAGGCAGGATTCGAACCTGCGACTGTAGCGGTCACACGGTTCCAGACTGAAGTGCCTAGAACCGCTCGGCCACATCGGTCGGCTAACAGTTTTTATAAGTATTCCGTCTGCGCCCGGCGCCTTTCTATTTTGAAGTCTAGCTATCGCTAGCGCTACCTCTTCACGGTCGAAAGAGATGGTGACACCACCATTTTCGTAAATATTACTCATTTGGTCACGCATGGCCGTATGGTGTTACTGGTCGTGTGTTTCTTCGTCATCAGGGGGAAGCTTGCTCAACAGAAACTCTGCCGAGATATCCAACACTCTGTCGCTGTACCTTCTGCCCGCTTTACTGTTGACAGAACTGTTGGCGGTCTTAATTCCTTCTTTCTTGAACTTAAATGGTTCTCCCCATTTCTAAGTTTGTAGTTGTGTCTTAACTAAATCGTCCCTTTGGTTTTTTTGTTTCATTCTCTTCTGTATTTCTATTTCGCGTCACTGTATAATTGCAGTCTGAGTTGTCATTATTGTGCTGCCTTAGTTCTTAGATACTGTCTTCTTTTGTCACGACAGCCTTTCCGTAAGCTCGTCTATCGACCATGGTAGTTTATGTTTCCGTCCGGCTTCCGTTGGTAGAATAGTTGTTGACTGTGCTCTGTGTAGTAAGTCTGTTAGAACATTGGTTTCGTAGTCTATGCTGTACCTTGGATAGCGTGCATCGAAAAATCTTCTGTTGTGTGTCTAATTTTCTGCCGGTCCACCCTGCCGAAGTAATCGCTGATATTATGAGGTCATGGTGTGTGTGTGTGTGTGTGTGTGTGTTCATGTACGGTTCTGTGTGATGATTATGACATTGAGGTCACTATATGTTGCTTTGTCCACAACTTCCCATTTTTTTTATGTGCGCTAATGAGCTATAGTTTGCTAGTGATGTGCCTGTATTACTAACTCCTCCAGCATTACCACAATATACTAGTGCGTGTCCTCCCTCGATTAATACAACAAATATATATCCTCTAGTGTCTGTTCTATCAGCACCCCAGAGTCTAGAGCGAACGTTAATGTATGTGAGTGTAAGTAGTCTTTCACCTCTGGAAAACTGTGCCACTTCTGTGATTACATCTGCAATACTATCAGTATATTGCAGTGATAAACAATGTGTTGCGACCGTGAATCATTTCATCGGTGGCTATGTGACCACAACAGAGTCGTGAAATCTTTTTTACCGTGAAGGTCGTGTTTGTTTTTATATTTGCAGCCTTAGTGTATTTCGTCACTGTGACTCTCGTGCAGTGATTTGGAAGCCCTGAAAGTTCTGCACCAGTCATGTATTGTTTCTGGAGGCAAAATACATCCGCTCGCACTTCGTACACAACCCTACAAACCTCGGTGTCTACTAATGTACTCCTCATACACTTTGTAAAGTCTTCAGAATGGATATTTACTGTAAGCTAAACACTGATGTTTAGTCTCTTTGGCAGTGAAACAGTGTCGTCCAGGTGCTCATACAAAATCTTTGTAGATTTTCTCTAAGTTCTAACCCTCTCCCTTTCTTGTACACGCTGCTTTAAAGAGGTCGCAGAGCTCACGATCGTCAGTTGGGAGGTTTACAGTTCGGAGGATCATACAATCTGTGTGCTCAGTGATCGGGTAGTCTGAGAAAATACCCTCAAGAAATATTAAAGGAGCATACGGAATTTAGTTACAAATACTAACTCAACAACAGTATTGAATTTTTAGTGACTTTAATATAAATGACATCCACGTTTATACACTTTGTCACCAAAATTTTTAATTCTCAGTTACTTCACAATGCCGATAAATGCCAAGACCGTCTGCAGTGGATAAAAATTAACGGCTACTTTGGTGCATCTATTCTAATAGCTATCCCTGACTATACTTTCTGTTTTAAAATGTGTACTTTTGTTTTAAGTGGGGGCATCAACCAGCAGAACAATGCAATGCGTCACAGCTCGCCATGTACGACTGCTTGCATCGTTCGAAGAGTACCAGGATGCATTTACTGTATTCCGCACATTTAAACGCAAAGGAGAATCTATGGGATCATCTCCATTGGGCTATTCGCGCCGTCCGAGAACCCTAGCGCAGTTGGCCACAGCTGTGGAGTCAGAATGGCTCCGCGTCGTTGTCGGTACCTCCTAGAACCTTGCTGACTCTCCTCCTGAACGTCTCGCAGCGACCCACGCTGTGAAAGGTTACTGCTCAAGCTTTTGACTGGTGGTCACATTAGTGTAACTGGACGGTGTAGATAACCACTTCCGTTTAGTGACAACACACAGGAATGTATGCTGTCTGGGATGATAGATTTAACTACGAACAGTTTCGCTACTTTCCTCTATTATATGCATCATTTTACAGAACTGACAGTAAAATTTCAATGGTAATTAAATAATAACGTTCGCTTACAAGACGTAGGGGGCTGTAACGTCGAAATAGGGGCGCCCCTTAAAATTCCATTCTCTATACAGTGCAGTAACCTTTGTCACCTATCGCCACAGTGAGCTCTTTATGTGTATTGCACTGAAGCTAGTGTTCAACAATAGAAATGTTGACTACTTGCGCTATGTGTCTTGTTTGCATTCGCTCACAGTGCCCAGTGGTGGCAACATTATACCCTCTTTAAGTCCCTGTCCTGAAGTATGCATTCGGTACTGGTCGGTTCTGTCTAGACTGTTGTGTACCGGCGATCTAGTTGCAGGTTAGAAGTGATACACAGCAGTATTACAGAAAGGTTTAGGGATGAAAAGCTGGCCGATATGCAGCTCTGAAAGCTGTCTAACGTTCGTATACGGAGCTGTTACCACACCGGAGGCAACCATATAACAGTACTTTAGCAGATGAGTGTAGGTGCGCTAGTTTATGTGCTGTGTTTCACGTTTAGATTTTTTCATATTAACGGTTTCTTCACTGTTATCAACGTATTTGAGCCGAGGCGCCTTCTCTTCATCTCTGGCGCCAGCTCTTCGCCTTCGCCTGTTTTGCCGTGGCATGATTGGCCACGAGGAGCGGCTAAGACGGGCTTACACGTCATTTCCCAGCGAGGTTGGAGGGAGTTACGAGCGCGTTCGGGAGAGAACGGTATGAACGTCCACCGAGCGTGGTACGGCTACGGCGGTCGCAGCGAGCAGTCAGCCCGGGGAAAGTGTGGGACCGCTGCTGGTTTGGCGTGACACGGAGGAGCGACGTCGGAGAGAGGGTTTGCACGGCGAGACCACGTTGTCGTAGCGGAACTGGGGTTGGCGGCGGCCGCAGTGGAAGCCGCTGCTGTACGTTGGTGGTTCGGCTTGGGTGTGGCTGTGTCCTGTCCTGGGGCATCACGCAGTATCTCCAACCACCCTGCTGCTGTTACAGACGGCGTCCTTTCTAGCGGGTGAACCCTTTTAAGCTTTGTACTCCGAAATGCCGAGCTTTTGCAGTTATTTTTCTGTTGGAAACTGTGTCATGTTGTTATTGCACTACTTCGCTTTCTGGCTCAGCAGCGCCGGAGTTCTACCCTTCTATGCCGATGTGCATATTTTAATCCGTTCCTGCCGGTCAGTGTGGCCGAGTGATTCTAGGCGCTTGAGTCTGGAACTGTGCAATCGCTACGGTCGCAGGTTCGAATCCTGCCTTGGGAATCTATGGTGGTGGTGGTTAGTGTTTAACGTCCCGTCGACAACGAGGTCATTGGAGTCGGAGCGCAAGCTCGGGTTAGGGAAGGATTGGGAAGGAAATCGGCCGTGCCCTTTCAAAGGAACCATCCCGGTATTTGCCTGAAACGATTTAGGGAAATCACGGAAAACCAAAATCAGGATGGCCGGAGATGGGATTGAACCGTCGTCCTCCCGAATGCGAGTCCAGTGTGGTAACCACTGCGCCACCTCGCTCGGTGGGAATGGATGTGTGTGATGTCTTAGGTTAGTTAGGTTTAAGTAGTTCTAAGTTCTAGGGGACTGATGACCTCAGATGCTACGTCCCATAGCGCTCAGAGCCATTTGAACCAGCCAAATCCGTTTGTAGTCCCTTTAAATGAGTTTCCTATGGTCGACCCAGGTACGTACATTTTAAATGTTTTAACGTAATGCCAATGAAACACACTAAGCTCATGTAGTTCTGTTAATGAATCTTAAACTGCACGCAAATCTGAGGTGTCATTATAAACACTGTAAATTTGAAATCTATTCGCTGCACGCTACTGGTATTCGGAGTTGCTTAGATTAATTAAGCCTCTTAATCACATAGAACTAAACTAAACTCTTGCCATACAGGCCATGAAGGCCGAACAGCGCCGACATGCCACCGTGTCGTCCTCAGCCCATAGGCGTCACTCGATGCTGATATGGAGTGCAAGTGGTCTGCACACAACTCTCCCGGCCGCATTTCAGTTTCCCAGACCGGACTCGTAATCTAAAAGTGTTTCTATAGCTTGAGTTGTGTATTCTGACCATTTGGCCTGTAGTTACGTAAACAGTCATTATTAAACTTTACTTCCTTATCTGAAAGTTTGTCAATATGAGCCAAAATATGAGCTACTTGGTAATTACCGAAGAAGCTGGTTCCTCTAATTCAATTTCGCTATCTTATATTAGTGCTGAGTAAAAGACTACGGCTTCACAAGAGCCACAACGCTTATTTATAAATTTACTGGTATTTTCATACATTGTAGAGTACAACTTCTTTGTGTTTATCTGTCTTAGGTGTTTCTGCAGTCGGGCGCAGTCAGTGGGAACTACACTCTCTCAAGAGGCCGTAATACGACACAATGTTGATGAAAAAGCGCGTTCCATAAGGAAAATTTTTAGGTTTCAGTCATGCTATTTTAAGTAAGAGGAAGTACAGGGTACTGATTCCACTGGGCCCTTCAGGCTGTAGAATAGTCAAATTGCTTTTTGATGGATTTTGTTTTTTCTCTTTTTCTCTAAGATACGTTATGAAACTGTGTCATGCTTAAATTCCCCTTAACAAGAGAATGGTTTTATCCTGGTGATGATTAATTTCTTATAGAACTGCGATTTTCGGGAATCTAAAATTTTAATTCCACTAGCCTTACCTATTTGTTCACTTCACAACAGTACTTTTGGTTCACACTGAGGCATTCGGATCTAAATATTCTATTTTACGTAAGAACTTACACCTTCAACTATTGTATGTTGTATTTCACGGATTGAACCATAATTTCAGTATATTGTCTATTTTAGTTGTTCATTTGATTGTTACGTTTTATTTCAATAAAACGTATCTGCTAAGAACCGGTTATTGTAGTCTGAATATCTGTTCTAATACAAGTGTGCTGTGCTGATATGCTATTATGTTGCGGTAAATAAAGGAAGTAATAGGGGTATTGGTATATTGTATCCGTAAATGGGAGTGGTACTCTTACTCCTACAAAAATATGCTCTGCAAACACATATCAGTATTTTTACTGAAACCATGATGACTGTGATAGCTAATAGACTAAAGCATACTTCCGTTAATAGTATGAAACTACCTGCTGGAGAGCGTGGGCCACTTAAACCTACTCAGAAAGTATCCCAAGAATACCTCAGTTAGTTCGTCACTGCAGTTATGGTTCACACTTCACGCTCTGCAGCATACGACTAATAAGCTTCACGTTGGATTAAATAATATTCTTTGATCTCGCGGAATTCTAGAAGCCCAGTTTCACTCTTACTACCTGACGTAAACTTGTTAGATATCGCAGAGGACCTCATTTATGCTATAAAAAGCGATAAACTAATCCACATTTTTCCAAATTTTGGACCAATGCCGAAGTGTAACACAATTATCGTTGGCCTTTAAAAAGGAGTCCAGTAAGTACTATCCATCCTCCAGAGTTACATTCCGCTTTCAAAATGTCTTTCGTGCTTTCGTCTGTGTAGTTGTCTCGAGCTAGCAAGATGTAAAGATATAAGTATTTTTGTTTTTATTGTCATTTTCCTTTAGGCCTCCCTCTATCCAACATTTCTTTCTAAGGCATAAAAATGGTACAATTATTACTGCAATTACAAGAGAACCTTCTGAGAACTTTTAAGAAGAAAAAATTTCACGAAATGATATATACATTATGGAGCATCCCTGCTTACACTGTGACTGTAATCTCCAATTCTTCACAAATGAATTAGTTCTAAGGTTTGAGTGAGGATCCGGACTTGGATACAGCAGAATTTTTGAGTAACGCACAATATGCCTGCCGAATAGAAACCAACACACTGTAACAACTTATTCCAAGATACTGTAGCGGGCAGAGCCCAACTGTGAGGTAGTTTCAGTCAGACGTAGATACAGTGTGCACGTGTGTGTGTGACTTTTCTTTTTTTTATTACTGTTGTCTTCGAAATGGTTGGGTCACACAATTTTTTTTCTGAAGATTGCTTCATTTATTTCTTCCTCATAAAGATTTCTTGTGTTGTTCTGAAGTCTGGAGCTCCACTGGCCTTTTTAGTTTTCTTTTTTCATTGAGTCATCAGTCTCCTTACTGATTTTATGCCGCCTGCCACGAATTTCCTATCTGTGCCAACCTCTTCATCACAGAGTAACTCTTGAAAACTACGTCCTCAATTTTTGGCTGCATGTATTTCAATCTTGTCTTCCTCTACAGTTTTTTACCTTTACAGCTCCCTCTTGTAACGCATAAGTTATTCCCTCTTATCTTAACCAATGTCCTCTCATCTGTGCCTTCTCCTTGTCGCTGTTTTCGATATATAGCTTTCCTGGACGATACTGCGCAGAAAATCCTCATTCCTTACTTTATCAGCCCATCTAATTTTCAACATACGTCTGTAGAGCCAGAGCTCAAATAGGTCGATTCTCTTCAGTTCTGATTTCTCCACTGTCCATGTCTTACGACCATACAGTACTGTACTCTAGAAGTACATTTTCAAATATTTCTTCCTCGATTTAAAGCCTATATTAATGTAATTCTTCTTCAGCAAGGATTGCAATGTCATCAGCGAATCGTGTCATTAATACACTTTCACCTTGAATTTTAATACCATCTCTTACTTACTTTCCGTGTCCGGAACTAGACTTCAAACTTCCAAAAATCAGCAGCCAACATGGCCTTGTCATTTGCCTGCCATAAGTTATTCATTGTGCACGATTGGTCTAAATATGGACAGATAAGCAGGTGTTGAGGATCCTGGACAGAACTACACAGACAGAGTGTTCTCAATCTCTTTTAGGAAATCCTGTTGCTGCAGGATTGTCTTGCACTTTGGTGCTTCTACCCTCATACGGTTTAGGTTTCTCCAGAGGTAGATTTCCACCAGGCGCCAGTTCTTCTTTTACATTTTTATGGTGGTTTCTCAGGTCGATTTCCCACCTTTTCAAACGATTCTCTGCAGCCGACCCTTCCAGGGCTCGGGTACGAGACAGGAAACTCTTCCTGGAACAAAGCCGTCGGTCAGCAGGCTAGTGTCTATGTAAAGGGTGACGCATGTTCTTTTCTTGCTTGGTTTTTTCGGCTTCGGAAGCGATGTCACGTCGTATGTTGGGCGGTGCGATACTAATTATTAAGTACATCTTGTGCACCGGGGTTGGCCTGAAGCATCCGGTAACAATCCGTGCCATTTCATTCATCGCGACATTGACTTTTCTCGCATGTGTTGATGCAGACCATACTGGAGCGGCTGACACACTGAGCGCAAGGGCTGAAGTACTCAGGACTTTTGGGTTTGCACCCCAGGATCCGCTGGTTAGTTTCCTGATGATGTAGTTTCTAGTTGAGACGTTTTCCCTTGTGGCATTACAATGATTTTTATAGGTCAGTGGGCGAACCAACGTGACACTAAGATATTTGGGCGTTTTACAATGCTCGAGACGTTCACCTCTCCATATTACATTTAATTTACGATTTACCTCCCTGTTCTTTAAATGGAATGCACAAACCTGTGTCTTGGAAGGGTTAGGCCTTAGGTGGTTTGCCTCATAATACTGGGAGAGAGCTACCAAGGTGCTGGTTAATTTCTCCTCTACATCCATAAAATTGTTACCTTGGGCTGCAACTGCAGTGTCACCGGCATACATAAAGTGGCGCGTGATGTTTGGCACTGGTTGGTTATTTGTATCTATGTTATACAGAGTTGGGGCGAGGACTGTTTCCTGAGGTAGGCCGTTCCTCTGATTTCTCCAGCTGCTCTTCTTGCTCTGGAGACAGATGAAAAATCTCCTATTATGCAGGAAAGTACCTATCAGTAATGTTAAATGGTAACCTCTTGTCACATTATATACTTTCCTAAGGAGCCTCCTATGGTTTACAGTATCATATGCAGCAGAAAGGTCTATGAATGCCACTCCCGTGATTTCTTTCCTCTCAAACCCATCCTCGATATGTTGGGTAAGGGTCAGGACTTGGCCGCAGCACGATTTGCGTGGACGGAAACCTGCCTGCTGAGGGCTGATTGTTGTTCCAAGACGCTTTCTATGCGACTTAGCGTCAGGCGTTCCAAGATCATAAAACAGTGACATAAAAGACACAGGTCGGAAGTTTGTTTGGATCATCAGAGTCCTTTCCTGGTTTCAGAAGTGCAACCACTCGGGCTTTACTACACATCTTTGGAATATGGAGCTTTTTTACACATGCATTTATCAAGTTTAGCAGCCACTGTAGGGTATTACTGCCAAAGGTTTTAATTTGCTCGACTCTAAGTTCATCGATACCAGGAGCTCTGTTAATCTTAAAGCAGGAAATGGCTGCAGTAAGTTCTGACATTGTGAATGGTGCCTTGAGGTGATGACTTTCCTGTGCCGGATCACGTGCTAATGGTTCCTGGTACTTTCTGCCGTGGGTTTTGCCATTCATAAAGAGGCGACTTGGTCTGCCGTGACGTTAGTAAGTTTATCATTTGACTTCGTGGCGTCGCCGTTAAGGTTCTTTAACAGTTTTAAAGCCCGCCTACTGTCCACTTTCATGTCCAGGTTCTCCACGAGGTCACACCTTTTGGCTTTGAAGTTCTCAGCTATGGTTCAAATGGGTCTGAGCTCTATGGGACTCAACTTCTGAGGTCATTAGTCCCCTAGAACGTAGAACTAGTTAAACCTAACTAACCTAAGGACACTACACATATCCATGACCGAGGCAGGATTCGAACTTGCGATCGTAGCGGTCTCGCGGTCTCAGCTATGACTGACATGAGTTCATCGACTGCTAGAAGTGTCTCATCATCAAATGGGTCGTTATCGAAGAACTTCTGGTATCTTTGCAGTAGTGGCTTTGCGTCTTCACAGTCCCATAATATACTGTGTTCTGCATCCACGCGGTATTGTTTTCCTTGACACCTTCTGAATGAGTTTGCCGAAAGAGTCGTACATCGCAGGTTGTGGGGGTAGTTTTGTTATTTCTACATCAATGAGCTCTCTAAATTTCTTCCAATTGGCCTTTTTAAAGTTGAACCTCCTTTTGAAAGGAACTTGTTCAGGCTTAACAACTGCATTGACCGTGCAAATTATGGGCCCAAGCTGCGTATGGGGAATTGGCTCCCCAATCAGTTTTCTACACTGGCCAGAAAGTTTCTTGCTAACAAAGATGTTATCGGGATTGTACCCTTTCTTCCATCTGCCACTATTAGAGGAGCTTGGCAGTTTTGGCTCATGTATGAGCAGCAGATCATGTACCTCAGCCCAGGCCTCCAGTTCCACTCCGCTGCTGTTAGTTTCTTTATAGTCCCATGTAGTGCTCTGACAGTTGAAATCGCCCAATACCAAATTAAAGTCTTGGTAACTGAAATTGCCAGGCTCAGTGAAGATAAAATCTAGTTCTGGGGGTTTGTACACAGAGGTAACGCTATACTGCTGAGTTCGAACGGTTAATATCTCAATGTCTTCCTGTCAGTCAGTGGTGCAGAAGTAACTCTAATTCCTGGCCTGGCGAAGATGGCACTACCGTACCGTTCATGTGGTCTCTCCAAGATCATCTTCATTCCATCTATTTTTGGTGTGGGTCTTGTACTGCCACGATGAGTTTCTTGAATCAGGAGGAAGTCACACTGATATTCTTTACACAAGACAGATAATAAGACTTCTTTGTCTCTCGATACTCCTTCAATGTTAATCGACAGCGTCACAAGTGGCCTTAGAAAAGACCATTTGGGAAGGGTCTTATTAGTCTTCATTATCTCAGAAGTCCGTTCCGCTTGTTGAAAGACTAACCTTTCTTTCATTTCCGTCATCACCTCTTCGATGTATAGATTGAACAGTAGGGGCGAAAGACTAAATGCCTATTCTACACACTTTTTAATCCGAGCACTTGTCCTTGATCGTGCACTTTTGTTATTCCGTCCTGGCCCTCGTACATATTGTATATTACACGCACCTCCATACAGTTTATCCCTACATTTTTTAGAATTTCGTACATCTTGCAACATTTACATTGTCGAACGCTTTTTCCAGGTTAACAAATCCTAAGAACGCAACTTCATTTTTCTTTACTCTTTCCTCCATTATCAACTTTTTTTTTGTCATCACTCGACTGACTGGTTTGATGCGGCCCGCCACGAATTCGTTTCCTGTGCTAACCTCTTCATCTCAGAGTAGCACTTGCAACCTACGTCCTCAATTATTTGCTTGACGTATTCCAATCTCTGTCTTCCTCTACAGTTTTTGCCCTCTACAGCTCCCTCTAGTACCATGGAAGTCATTCCCACATGTCTTAGCAGATGTCCTATCATCCTGTCCCTTCTCCTTATCAGTGTTTTCCACATATTCCTTTCCTCTCCGATTCTGCGTAGAACCTCCTCATTCCTTACCTTATCAGTCCATCTAATTTTCAACATTCGTCTATAGCACCACATCTCAAAGGCTTCGATTCTCTTCTGTTCCGGTTTTCCCACAGTGCATGTTTCACTACCATACAATGCTGTACTGCAGACGTACATCCTCAGAAATTTCTTCCTCAAATTAAGGCCGGTATTTTATATTAGTAGACTTCTCTTGGCCAGAAACGCCTTCTTTGCCATAGCGAGTCTGCTTTTAATGCCCTCCTTGGTCCGCCCGTCATTGGTTATTTTACTGCTAAGGTAGCAGAATTCCTTAACTTCATTGACTTCGTGACCATCAATCCTGATGTTAAGTTTCTCGCTGTTCTCATTTCTACTACTTCTCACTACCTTCGTCTTTCTCCGATTTACTCTCAAACCATACTGTGTACTCATTAGACTGTTCATTCCGTTCAGCAGATCATTTAATTCTTCTTCACTTTCACTCCGGGTAGCAATGTCATCAGCGAATCGTATCATTGATATCCTTCCACCTTGTATTTTAATTCCACCGTTTAGCCTTTCTTTTATTTCCATCATTGCTTCCTCGATGTACAGATTGAAGAGTAGGGGCGAAAGGCTACAGCCTTGTCTTACTCCCTTCTTAATACGAGCACTTCGTTCTTGATCGTCCACTCTTATTATTCCCTCATGATTGTTGTACATATTGTATATGACCCGTCTCTTCCTATAGCTACCCCAACTTTTTTCAGAATCTTGAACAGCTTGCACCATTTTATATTGTCGAACGCTTTTTCCAGGTCGACAAATCCTATGAACGTGTCTTGATTTTTCTTTAGCCTTGCTTCCATTATTTGCCGTAACGTCAGAATTGCCTGTCTCGTGCCTTTACTTTTCCTAAAGCCAAACTGATCGTCACCTAGCACATTCTCAATTTTCTTTTCCATTCTTCTGCATATTATTCTCGTAAGCAGCTTAGATGCATGAGCTGTTAAGCTGATTGTGCGATAATTCTCGCACTTGTCAGCTCTTGCCGTCTTCGGAATTGTGAGGATGAAACTTTTCCGAAAGTCAGATGGTATGTCGCCAGACTCATATATTCTGCACAACAACGTGAACAGTCGTCTTGTTGCCACTTCCCCTAATGATTTTAAAAATTCTGATGGAATGTTATGTATCCCATCTGCCTTATTTGACCGTAAGTCCTTCAAAGCTCTTTTAAATTCCGTTTCTAATACTGGATCCCCTATCTCTTCTAAATCGACTCCTGTTTCTTCTTCTATCACATCAGACAAATCTTCACCCTCATAGAGGTTTTCAATGTATTCTTTCTACTTATCTGCTCTCTCCTCTGCATTTAACAGTGGAATTCCCGTTGCACTCTTAATGTTACCACCGTTGCTTTTAATGTCACCAAAGGTTGTTTGGACTTTCCTGTATGCTGAGTCTGTCCTTCTGACAATCATACCTTTTTCGATGTCTTCACATTTTTCCTGCAGCCATTTCGTCTTAGCTTTCCTGCACGTCCTATTTATTTCATTCCTCAGCGACTTGTATTTCTGTGTTCCTGATTTTCGCGGAATATGTTTGTACTTCCTCCTTTCATCAATCAACTGAAGTATTTCTTCTGTTGCCCATGGTTTCTTCGCAGCTACCTTCTTTGTACCTATATTTTCCTCCTCCTGTGATGACCCTTTTTAGAGACGTCCATTCCTCGTCAACTGTGTTGCCTACTGCGCTATTCCTTGTTGTAGTATCAATATCGCTAGAGATCTTCAAACGTATCTAGTCATTCCTTAGAACTTCCGTATCCCACTTCTTAGCGTATTGATTCGTCCTGACTAAAGTCTTGAACTTCAGCCTACTCTTCATCACTACTATATTTTGATCTGAGTCTATATCAACTACAAGGTCAGAATTGCGCCTCTGCTGCCGTTAGGTTTCCTAAAGCAAAACTGATCGGCCCTCACACACCGTTAATTTTTTTTTACATTCGCCTATATGTTATTCTCATGAGAAACTCGGATGCATAAGCCCTCGTTGACAATGCCGATGGCAGAATGAAGGTGACCTCTTGTGCCTTAAGTCTTCAGCCGCCAATGCTGATTATTACTCAAAGGTTAAGCAATGCCTTGCTTTTAACCCAGGACCGAGAACATTTCAATTACTAACCGAAGACACTACTCCTAGAGCACAGGTGAAGGTATAGCAAGTCAACACTTCTTCATTAAGGTGTACAGTTCAGATTTTCCACAGTAGCTTGAGCTGATTCCCTTTGCCAGTGACACAGTGCATATCCTTTGAACACTGGACTCGCATCTGGATGGACGACGGTTGAAACCCAAGTCTGGAAATCCTTATTAAGGTTTTTCGTGATTTCCATAAATCTCTTCAAGGAAATTTCGTGATAGTAGCTTTGAAAGGGTAAGCTGATATCCTTCCTCAACCTTCTGTGGCCCCATCGTGCGTTCCACCTCTAATGACCTCGTTGTCAATGGGACGTTAAACACTAGTCTCCTATTCACTAAACGTTTGACTCTTAATGTTGGTATCGATGCCGCATTAAGTTGCGATGCAGATGATATTATTAATTCTTTCCCTTTCCTTTCCTTCCTCCTCCGCACTTCAATTTACATAATTCAGCTAAAGTCTTCTGGGCTACCACCGGCAGTCTCCCGTAGCATGAGATTATACCACCGCACTCGCCTCTGATTGTCCTCGATCCTTCTGTGACCTGTGATGACTCTTCAAGATTAAACACGCTGTTAGAAGCCGCGTAATCGGCTGATCCTAACTCCACCAAGCAGATAGGCCCTTGGCACCTGGAAGTGCCTGTGGCGATGATCAGCAACAAAGACCAGATGTCCCCTTCACCCAGCAGTGACGGTGATGTTAGTGCAACAAACACCACAGGCTGTCTTAGTGCTGGAGGATCCACAGTCTCCTCACTGCTGACCTGGTAAGCAGTGAATGCAAAGTCCCGAGTTTGACATGTCTGGTTACATGGATGAGGTCATCTCTGGAATAGCAATCAGTGTGTTCAGGAGAAGGACTAGAACATCTCATACATGGATGTAACTACACTGTCATAATTATTGAATTGAATGCTTTGGAATGAACGCCTTCTAGCCTAATGACCAATTAGTCAGAGCTGGAGACTTCCATTTATGGAAATAGGTTGGAGGCAATGAGATGAAGCTCTGCTCGTTGGGACCGTATGTGGTCTGCTTCCTTACTAGTGGTCAGCAAGTTCTTCGTTCTGCTGTATTTGCATAATAATTTGATACAGTCCCTTGAGTGCACTGTCAGGTCTCTGATATGTGTTATTGTGTCCGACATATAGCTCGTTGCTCCACGCAACAACATCTAACGAATATATCGCTGTCTCCCTCTCTCTTTCTCTCTCTCTCTCTCTCTCTCTCTCTCTCTCTCTCTCTCTCTCTCTCTCTCTCTCTCTCTCTCACCCGCGCCTAGCATGTTGCACTGAATATGCAACTAGCGTAGGGTGATCTGCGATGATGTAGTAATAGCTACTCGTATACACGAACGACTTAGTGTTGATCTTTTCTTCCTTCGTATAGCTATGTCACCACCTCCACCTCTCGTAGCCTGTGGCTGTGCTAGCATGAACATGAGAAAAATTTCAATTCCTTCCCCTTTTCTACTCTGTTACGTAACAATACCATCATAATATGTAGGCGGAGTGAAACAGGGAGCTATTACCTTTATAACCAACGAAGTGGAATCTTTCAGCTTTGATTGCTGCCACCACTAGTTTCTTAGATGAAGGAGCGATTGACATTAATTCTCAACAAGATAAATTTCTTGTGGCACTGACCAATAAATGTTTTGTGAGGTATGTAACAGAATATAAATTAAAATCAACACGAAATATCATTATTCGGTGATTTCAGTAGAATAAAAGGATTATTAGAATCCATTGCCTCATCTATCTAAAGGCAAAAATATATCGGATGGGAAACACTTGAAATTCCTTCAGAACGTGTAATGTGTCGGATAGGGCAACTGTAAAGCCACAGTGAGGGGTAAACAGAAGGTAATACTGCCAGAAACCATGTAACCATTTGAAAAACGAAGAACAGATGGAGGTCCAAGGGACCTGTCCAAGTCTTGATGATATCCTGTTTACGAGAGCAATACTACGGAGAATTTCTAAGAATAATACACAGTGGCAGCTCAACAGGTCACAGAGCTTGCAGATATTAGAGAAACATAAAACAAGATGGATACGGTTTAAGTAGGGACCTTTCTTGGCGAGTGGGAATGTATGTGTTTTTTAGCGTGAAAAACAGTTACCAAATAATTCAGTTAAGGAGACATAATATTCAAGCTGTCTAGTAGGGCAATTTTTTTCGGATCACAATGTGAGCCATACTTCTATTGTACGAGAATTCAACTCAAGGCTTCATGAGAGGCATCAATGGGAGACCTGTTTTAAGACATTTCACTTTCTGCTTGGAGGATGCTTGGATCTTATGTTTTGTTTGCAATGTCCATGTGCAAGTCGTAGCAGGTAGACGTGTACTCTGGTCACAGTCGCAACATACCCATTGACCACTGCGTACCTACAGCCACCTGAAATTGCCTGCTGACAGGTGCTGCAACTGAACTGATCCTCCCAGCTAACGTTTAGGTTTTTTCAGTAACGATAAAATTTTACCATGAGTGAGGATGCAGAATGTGAAGTATGAATAAGTTAATAGAGGAGCAGGAGCGTAAGATCTGTGCCCTTCAGGTGCCGTTACGGTACGCAAAGGAGGAACTAGATAGTTTGAAGGGGGTAAAGGGTGCTGGGAAATGGGAGTTGGCAGCTGACAAGTAGGCCGCTAGTAGGAGGAGGAGGTATTCAAACAGTTTAACTTTGCGTATATTCAGTAGATTTAACCAACTATCAGAGTTAAGTGGAGAGGAGCCTCTCGTAGCTGAAAACATGCGGCAGTCCTCAGCAGTTAGGAGGCCTAAGTCAGTTGCAAAGCGATCAGAAACACGTAGTTTCTACTGCTGGGTAGTTCGCACAGTGGAGGTGTGGGCCAGCAGTTATATACAGTACGTGTTGGGGGGTGAGTACCAGGTCACCAGCATTGTGAAGCCTATTGTAGGGTTGGCTCAGGTGACTGACAGCACAGGGAAGTTATGTAGGAATTTTACAAAAGATTATCAGGTAGTGACTGTGGGTGGAGCAGGAAATTGTCTTGATAGGGACAGGATATATGATGCAGGTGGTGACCTGGTAAAGATAGCTACTCAAACTGGTGGCATTTATGTGCATTTCGTCCAACTGTTCAGCATCATGATCGAACACATCTTAATGCGGCTGTTGGGCGTGTTAACATGGGTTGGAGACGGCAATGGTGGCAAAAGGCATGGGACTCATTTCATTGGTACCAGGTGAGTCTATAAACAGATAGGTTTTCACTAGGCATGGCCTGCAGTTCAGCAGTAATGGGAAGGGGAGTCTGGCAAAGCTTATAGGTGACAGTGTAGTGGGTGGTGGTGGGATCACTCATGGAAAAATTCCTTTAGTAGTTGGTATTGGAGATGCATCTTTCTTAGACTGAAATCAGCTGATACGTACACCTGCTTAAAGGAAGTCCCTCTAACCAAGGAATCACCGTCAGACAACGTCGGGTATCCATGCAGTGAAGGAATTAGCATATTTCATTAAATTATAAGAGCTATAAAAGATAAAGTTACTGACCTGCTTACAGATGTGGACTCTGACATTACTGGTATATCGGAACACCAATTAAGTAATCTGACAATTCAGAGGCTTCCTTTAGCAGGATACAGATTAGCTGGCTGTTTTTCAAGGAGTTCCTTGCTGAATGAGGGAGTGGCCATATAAGTAAAAACCGGTGTTACGTTTGAGCCCATAGATGTATCACAGCACTGCACTGAAGAGATATTTGAGTGCTGTGCAACGGCAGCTGAATTTAGTGAAGCGAAACTTCTAATTGTTGTTGTTCAGAGCATTTCTGCTCGAGCTAGAGAGAGTCCTCGTTCACTTTATGGGAAGTACCAGAAATTGGTTATATATGATGAATACAATATTAATTTTGGATGTGATTGTGCAATCAAAATAATGTTGATAGATCTCCTAAAGTCATACGATCTGATTCAGACTGTGTTTTTTCCAATTAGGATGCAGTAGCACAGCCATAGACAATATTTTTATTCATTCTACATTACCAGATGGGCATTCTGTTAGTAAACTTGTGAATTTGAACACTAAAAGTCTTTTGTACTCAAACAAGTGTCACGCACAACTACAAACTATGTAGGAAAGCTAATCCAAGAGCAACAGATAGTTTTTTAAATCTTGTTAAGGAGAGAGAGGAGCAGGATATTTATAGTGCCATTAACACAGATGACAAATATAATGTTTTCCTTAATAAATTTCTCATGTTCTTTGAGAGCTGATTTTCATTACAACGTTCTAAACGGGCTACTAGCAATAAAAAACAGCCTGGGTGGCTGACTAGTGCGATGAGGGTATCTTGTAGAACAAAGTGGGAATTATATCAAAATGTTATACGTAGTCACAATAAAGCTAAAGCAGTCCATTGCAAACAATATAGTACGGTACTTAAGAACATTATTAGGAAGGCAATGAAAATAGGTACGCAAACAGAAAAACCAATTCACAAGATAAAATTAAAACCATAATGTCAGTTCTGAAGGAAGTGTCTGATCAGCAGCACACGGTCGACGATGTAAAGTCAGTTCACAGTAAAATTGTTTCTGTTACTGGTAAGTCAGATATATATGAACAGCATTTGCATTTAACAATCATTTTCTGAATTAAATAATAACTTAGTTTTTACAGGGAATCATATAACTCTCTTGGAAAATGCATTTCTGAGACTGATGTCAGAAATACTCCTCTGTGATACTGACAAGGGAGAGATTCAGTCAATAAATAAATTTCTGAAGACGAAGGATTCTCATCGATGTGATGGATATATTAAAGTACTGTGCTGCACATGTAAGCTCTGTACTTAGCCATATCTGTATTTTTTCCTTTAAAAATGGTCAGTTTCCTGGACGATTAAAGTACGCATTAATAAAGCCGCTTCATAAAAAGGGACATAGGGATAATGTAGACAATTTTAGACCTGTTTCTGTGCCACCAGCGTTTGCAAAATTTTTGAAAAGTCGATGTATGGATCAATTATTGTTTATTTTATTTCACATAATTTGCTATAAAATGTAAGGTTCGGCTTTAGAAGTCATTTATCAATGGAAAAATGCTATATTGTCTTTTCGCGATGAGGTTCTGGATGGATTAAAGAAAAGGTTTCGAACGATAGGCATAGTTTTTATTTAATTAAGGCGTTTGATTGTGTTGATCACAAAATATTACTCCAGAAGCTGAAGCATTATGGAATACGAGGATAAGCTCACAATTGTTCCACCTCTTACTTTAACGACAGAAAGCAAAAGGTCATTGTTCACAGTATTGAGAATGTCTGTGATGTGAGGTCTGAGTGGGGTAACGTCAAATGGGGGGGGGGGGGGGGGGTTGGCTCTGAGCACTACGGGACTCAACTGGTTGTAGTCATCAGTCCCCTATAACTTAGAACTACTTAAACCTAACTAACCTAAGGACATCACACACATCCATGCCCGAGGCAGGATTCGAACCTGCGACCGTAGCAGTCGCACGGTTCCGGACTGCGCGCGCGCCTACAGCCGCGAGACTATCGCGGCCGGCTGGGGTGTGGGGGGGGGGGGGGGGAGATGTTGCCCCAAGGTCAGTGTTGGGGTCACTACTGTTCCTTATTTGTATAAATGATATATGGTATGCCCTCTAGTGCTATCGGTAATTTTAAAATATTTTTGTTTGCTGATGGCACTAGTTTGGCAGTAAGGGATGTTGTGTGCAACATTGCCTCCGTTTCAAATAGTGCAGTTCATGACATAATTTCATTGCTTATGGAAAATACACTAACACAAAATCGAAGTAAGGCTGAGTTTTTACAGTTGGTAACACACAATTCAACAAAACCTGACGTTTCAATTTCACAGAATGGCATATGATTAGTGAAACTGAATAGTTCAAACCTCTAGGTGTTTAGATAGATAGTAAACTGTATTGGAAATCCCACGTTCTCGATCTTTTTCTAAGATTTAACGCTGCTATTTCTACTATTCGAACCGTATCTGAAGTAAGTGATCGTTCGATACGAAAATTAGTCTACGTTGGTTATTTTTATTTGCTTATGTCATATGATATTATATTTTGGGGTAGCTCTTCCCATTCTAAAAGGATGTTAGGCTCAGAAACGGGCATTTTGAGCAATAAGTGGCGTAAGTTCACGAACCCATTGTCGATCCCTGTCCACTAGTCTGTGTATTTTGGCCTTTCCCACTCAGTATGTATAATCTTTACTGTCCTTCCTTGTTAAAAATAGCACCTTATTCTCCCGAATTAGTATCTTGCACTCAGTTAACACTCCGCAGAAATCCAATCTGCATTTGGATCGCACTTCCTTAAGTCTTGTGCCGAAAGGTGTGCAGTATACTGCTGCATCCATTTTCAATAAACTAACACCAGAATTCAAAAATCTTTGCTGTGATCCACGCGCTTTCAAATCGAATCTGATGAGTTTCCCTATGGGTCACCTCTTATATTCTGTTGAGGGCTTCCTTGAAAAATTAAGCTGATTCTTATGCTATATTGGTGACTGCATTTACTTAAACTTATGGCTTGACTTTTATTGGGTTCATAAACATTTTATTTTATTTTATCTGTTATTACTTGTATCTTGTAATTTCATGTACTGACACTTTCCATGACCTTGGAGACTGGCTCCTCAATTTGGTCTTACGAACTTGACGTGTAAATAAAAACTAAATAAGACTTCTAAGCACCTAATGACCGTCATTAAAGTAAATGATTCATGTGTTACAGTTCTCTTCCCATAAGGGCAGTAATAAACCCTGGGAAAAAGACAGCGATAACTGCAATAATATTCATTTTCTTGTTGTTGTTCTCTCTGTGTGATCGCTATCATGACATAGATGCTGATCATTTTAGTGCCAACTGGTGGCCGTATGCCCTTCCTGACGCCACATTCCCACCGGGACAGAAACTTTCTTCCCCATCTTGCCCAGAGTAAGTCGAATAGCCTGTGTCTGAGTGGGATAGCAGCCCAGAATGTACCAACATGGATGTTGGAAACCGCTCAAAAACTGCGTTTCCATTGGCCGGCTCATCGGCCCTGGCCGATAATATAATTCCAATATTATTAACCTTTCGAAGCATTGTAATAACTACAAATTAGTGTTTGATTATAAAGAGTAACTGCTATCAGCTAGCAGAGGACCAAAAAAGAAAAATAGTGAAAATAAAACGAATTAAATGCATGCTATTTACGACATTGCACATGGGGCTGTGAGTCATTTTTATTATTGTTAATTACAGATGATATGGAAAAGTGTAATTATTTTATAATTAGTAATGTAATGAACTTCAATTAAACTCCCAGTGAGGGCTTTAAGCAAAATTAATGATCGTTTAAATGATGCCTAGCATGGTGCACATACCACAGACCATACCAGCGTTCGTCATAATCGATAGCCACTTTGGAATTTCTGCATCATGATTACCCTCCAATTCTCTGTTAAGTGTGTAGCAGACGGTTCATCAAACCTGCTTCAAGCATTTTCGCTGCCGTTCCACTATCGAACGCCACACGGGAACAACGAACACTTTGAACATTTACATCTTTCTGTGTGAGCTCTGATTTCTCTTATTTTTTTTTAGTCCTCAGTCTACTGACTGGTTTGATGCGGCCCGCCACGAATTCCTTTCCTGTGCTAGCCTCTTCATCTCAGAGTAGCACTTGCAACCTACGTCCTCAGTTATTTGCTTGACGTATTCCAATCTCTGTCTTCCTCTACAGTTTTTGCCCTCTACAGCTCCCTCTAGTTTCATGGAAGTCATTCCCTCAAGTCTTAGCAGATGTGCTATCATCCTGTCCCTTCTCTTTATCGGTGTTTTCCACATATTCCTTTCCTCTCCGATTCTGCGTAGAACTTCCTCATTCCTTACCTTATCAGTCCAACTAATTTTCAACATTCGTCTATAGCACCACATCTCAAATGCTTCGATTCCCTTCAGTTCCGGTTTTCCCACAGTCCATGTTTCACTACCATAGAATGCTGTACTCCAGACGTACATCCTCAGAAATTTCTTCCTCTAATTAAGGCCGGTATTTGATATTAGTAGACTTTTCTTGGCCAGAAATGCCTTTTTTGCCATAGCGAGTCTGCTTTTGATGTCCTCCTTGCTCCGTCCGTCATTGGTTATTTTACTGCCTAGGTAGCAGAATTCCTTAACTTCATTGACTTCGTGACCATCTATCCTGATGTTAAGTTTCTCGCTGTTCTCATTTCTACTACTTCCCATTACCATCGTCTTTCTCCGATTTACTCTCAAACCATACTGTGTACTCATTAGACTGTTCATTCGGTTCAGCAGATCATTTAATTCTTCTTCACTTCCACTCAGGATAGCAATGTCATCAGCGAATCGTATCACTGATATCCTTGCATCTTGTATTTTAATTCCACTCCTGAACCTTTCTTTTATTTCCATCATTGCTTCCTCGATGTACAGATTGAAGAGTAGGGGCGAAAGGCTACAGCCTTGTCTTACACCCTTCTTAATACGAGTACTTCGTTCTTCATCGTCCACTCTTATTATTCCTTCTTGGTTGTTGTACATTTTGTATAAGACTCGTCTGTCCCTATAGCTTACCACTACTTTTTTCAGAATCTCGAACAGCTTGCACCATTTTATGTTGTCGAACGTTTTTTCCAGGTCGACAAATCCTATGAACGTGTCTTGATTTTTCTTTAGCCTTGCTTCCATTATTTGCCGTAATGTCAGAATTGCCTGTCTCGTGCCTTTACTTTTCCTAAAGCCAAACTGATCGTCACCTAGCGCATTCTCAATTTTCTTTTCCATTCTTCTGTATATTATTCTTGTAAGCAATTTCGATGCATGAGCTGTTAAGCTGATTGTGCGATAATTCTCGCACTTGTCAGCTCTTGCCGTCTTCGGAGTTGTGTGGATGATGCTTTTCCGAAAGTCAGATGGTATGTCGCCAGACTCATATATTCTACACACCAACGTGAATAGCCGTTTTGTTGCCACTTCCCCTAATGATTTTAGAAATTCTGATGGAATGTTTTCTATCCCTTCTGCCTTGTTTGACCGTAAGTCCTCCAAAGCTCTTTTAAATTCCGATTCTAATACTGGATCCCCTATCTTTTCTAAATCGACTCCTGTTTCTTCTTCTATCACATCAGACAAATCTTCACCCTCATAGAGGTTTTCAATGTATTCTTTCCACCTATCTGCTCTCTCCTCTGCATTTAACAGTGGAATTCTCGTTGCACTCTCAATGTTACCACCGTTGCTTTTAATGTCACCAAAGGTTGTTTTGACTTTCCTGTATGCTGAGTCTGACCTTCCGACAATCTTATCTTTTTCGATGTCTTCACATTTTTCCTGCAGCCATTTCGTCTAAGCTTCCCTGCACGTCCTATTTATTTCATTCCTCAGCGAATTGTATTTCTGTATTCCTGATTTTACCGGAACATGTTTGTACTTCCTCCTTTCATCAATCAACTGAAGTATTTCTTCTGTTACCCATGGTTTCTTCGCAGCTACCTTCTTTGTACCTATATTTTCCTCCTCAACTTCTGTGATGGCCCTTTTTATAGACGTCCATTCCTCGCCAACTGTATTGCCTACTGCGCTATTCCTTGTTGTTGTATCTATATCGCTAGAGATCTTCAAACGTATCTAGTCATTCCTTAGAACTTCCGTATCCCACTTCTTAGCGTATTGATTCTTCCTGACTAAAGTCTTGAAGTTCAGCCTACTCTTCATCACTACTATATTTTGATCTGAGTCTATATCAACTACAAGGTCAGAATTGCGCCTCTGCTGCCGTTAGGTTTCCTAAAGCAAAGCTGATCGTCTCTCACACACCGTTAATTTTATTTTACATTCGCCTACATGTTATTCTCATGAGAAACTCGTATGCGTAAGCCGTCGTTGACAATGCCGATGGCAGAATGAAGGTGACCTCTTGTGCCTTAAGTCTTCAGCCGCCAATGCTGATTATTACTCAAAGGTTAAGCAATGCCTTGCTTTTAACCCAGGACCGAGAACATTTCAATTACTAACCGAAGACACTACTCCTAGAGCACAGGTGAAGGTATAGCAAGTCAATACTTCTTCACTAAGGTGTACAGTTCAGATTTACTACAGTAGCTTGAGCTGATTCCCTTTGCCATCTTTTTCGATGTCTTCACATTTTTCCTGCAGCCATTTCGTCTTAGCTTCGCTGCACTTACTATTTATTTCATTCCTCATCGACTTGTATTTCTGTATTCCTGATTTTCCCGGAACATGTTTGTACTTCCTCCTTTCATCAATCAACTGAAGTATTTCTTCTGTTACCCATGGTTTCTTCGCAGTTACCTTCTTTGTACCTATGTTTTCCTTCCCAACTTCTGTGATGGCCCTTTTTAGAGATGTCTATTCCTCTTCAGCTGTGCTGCCTACTGCGCTATTCCTTATTGCTGTATCTATAGAGCTAGAGAACTTCAAACGTATCTCGTCATTCCTTAGAATTTCCATATCCCACTTCTTTGCGTATTGATTCTTCCTGACTAATGTTTTGAACTTCAGCCTCTTATTTTATAGCAATAAAATTACGACTTCTCCCTGCCCCCCCTCCCACTGTCCCCCCCCCCCCCCCCCCCCCGCCATGTTGGTGAGCCACATGAAAATATTTTTACACTCCGACGAGAAAGTATGTGACTAACACTTCGTGAGAGGATCACACCACAACGAAGAGCCACATTCTTTTAAAGATTACGACTCTAATAATGTATCATATTCGTGGCGCTCCATCCCCTACTTACTAAGGAGGAGGTGCTGTTCTTTGAACGTCTTAGATATATTCCGTGAGCCCTATTTCATACGGATCTCACACCACATAGCATTACTCGAGTAGTGAACGTACAAGTGCAGTCTATGCAATCTATTTTAGTAAACCTCTTGGATTTTCTCAGTGTTCGGCCAATAAATCGTAGTCTTTGTTTTGCTTTACCCACAACAATATCTGTGTGATCGTCACAACTTAAGTTATTCGTAATCCCTAATTATTTACTTGAATTTAAAGCCCTTAGATTTGTGTGATTCATGGTGTGACCGATATTTACCGATTGCTTTGGTTAGTCATGTTGATTTCACACTTTTCATTATTTAGGGTCAATTGTCAATTTTGGCGTCATGCAGATATCTTGTCTAAATCATTTTTCTGTTAGTTTCGATCATCAGATGACTTTATAAGAAGTTAAATGACAGCAATATCTGAAACTGTCTCTTAATCGTTTATGTAGATCAGGAACAGTAGAGAGCCTCTAACATTTCCTTGGGGAACGCAAAATATTACTTCTGTTTTACTCGATCACTTTCAATCAGTTAATAAAAGCTGGGAACTTTCTGACACGAAATCACGAATCTAGTAGAACAGCTGAGAAGAACAGTCCAAGGGCACTCAATTTGATTAGAAGTGCCTTGTGAGGTACGGTGTCAAAAACCTACAAATAAAGTAGTAGTGTGATATCCTTTGTAAATACCACTCATTACTTTGTGAGAATAAAGAGCTAATTAGGTTTAATAAGAATGATGTTTTATGAAAAATAAATCGTTTTCTTAAAGGTCTCTCAACGTTCGAACACACAATGTTTCGATATACTACCGCAAGCCGACGTTAGTGAATGGGTCTGAAATACAGTCGGTTATTCCTAATTCCTTTCTTCGGTTTTGGTGTGATTTTTACATCTTTCCAGTCTTTAGGTATGGATCTTTCAACGAGCGATCGGTTGTATGTGTTTACTAAATATGATGTTATTCAGAGAGCAAACTCTGAGAGGAAATTGACTGTTATACCATCAGCATCAGAGTTCGTGATTTAAATTGCTTTGCTACACCGAGGGTAGCTACTTCTAAGTTACACTCCTGGAAATGGAAAACACATTGACACCGGTGTGTCAGACCCACCATACTTGCTCCGGACACTTCGAGAGGGCTGTACAAGCAATGATCACACGCACGGCACAGCGGACACACCAGGAACCGCGGTGTTGGCCGTCGAATGGCGCTAGCTGTGCAGCATTTATGCACCGCCACCGTCAGTGTCAGCCAGTTTGCCGTGGCATATGGAGCTCCATCGCAGTCTTTAACACTGGTAGCATGCCGCGACAGCGTGGACGTGAACCGTATGTGCAGTTGACGGACTTTGAGCGAGGGCGTATAGTGGGCATGCGGGATGCCGGGTAGACGTACCGCCGAATTGCTCAACACGTGGGGCGTGAGGTCTCCACAGTACATCGATGTTGCCGCCAGTGGCCGGCGGAAGGTGCACGTGCCCGTCGACCTGGAACCGGACCGCAGCGACGCACGGATGCACGCCATGACCGTAGGATCCTACGCAGTGCTGTAGGGGACCGCACCGCCACTTCCCAGCAAATTAGGGACACTGTTGCTCCTGGGGTATCGGCGAAGACCATTCGCAACCGTCTCCATGAAGCTGGGCTACGGTCCCGCACACCGTTAGGCCGTCTTCCGCTCACGCCCCAACATCGTGCAGCCCACCTCCAGTGGTGTCGCGACAGGCGTGAATGGAGGGACGAATGGAGACGTGTCGTCTTCAGCGATGAGAGTCGCTTCTGCCTTGGTGCCAATGATGGTCGTATGCGTGTTTGGCGCCGTGCAGGTGAGCGCCACAATCAGGACTGCATACGACCGAGGCACACAGGGCCAACACCCGGCATCATGGTGTGGGGAGCGATCTCCTACACTGGTCGTACACCTCTGGTGATCGTCGAGGAGACACTGAATAGTGCACGGTACATCCAAACCGTCATCGAACCCATCGGTCTACCATTCCTAGACCGACAAGGGAACTTGCTGTTCCAACAGGAGAATGCACGTCCGCATGTATCCATTGCCACCCAACGTGCTCTAGAAGCTGTAAGTCAACTACCCCGGCCAGCAAGATCTCTGGATCTGTCTCCCATTGAGCATGTTTGGGACTGGATGAAGCGTCGTGTCACGCGGTCTGCACGTTCAGCACGAACGCTGGTCCAACTGAGGCGCCAGGTGGAAATGGCATGGCAAGCCGTTCCACAGGACTACATCCAGCATCTCTACGATCGTCTCCATGGGAGAATAGCAGCCTGCATTGCTGCGAAAGGTGGATATACACTGTACTAGTGCCGACATTGTGCATTCTCTGTTGCCTGTGTCTATGTGCCTGTGGTTCTGTCAGTGTGATCATGTGATGTATCTGACCCCAGGAATGTGTCAATAAAGTTTCCCCTTCCTGGGACAATGAATTCACGGTGTTCCTATTTCAATTTCCAGGAGTGTACTTCTGTTCTCAGTTATCCTTGCCTCTAATTCTGGAAGAGTTAATTTGTCTTCTTTGCTGAAGGAATTCCGGGAAACCGAATGCTGTAATTCTATTTTAGTGGCACTGTTATTAGTAGCGTAGTGAAGGTATTGACCGTGGTTTTCCACTGGTGTACTTTACACACAATGTATCTCACACTACAGTTCGCGCTACATATCCAGTTTGTGTAAAACTTGGCCGTTCTTGATTGTTTAGCGTTTTTTCAAATTTGGTTCTGTCTTTCTTCGTTGCTTCTGCAATAGTGTTCTGAGCCGTTCAGTGTTTCACGCAGGATCAGTACTATCTCTCATTAATTCATTTGGTATATGTCTCTCAATTATTTCGTTAAATTTAAATTACATCTGGTCTCCACTGACATGGTCCTAAATAGGAGGGCACTGAAGCTTTGATGGCTCTCTCGAATGTGAAGAGTGAACTTCGTTTCAATTCCTTCTTTCTATTTTCCTCATTCTAAAATGCAGATGGTCATTTGAAGTGAACATTTCACCATTTTTTCGATCACGAAGATCTGATTTTAGTATCTTCCGTTTCTTCCTGTTGCATGTAAGACTTAGTTTACTATCACAAGGACCTCAGGATGAGAAATATTTCAGTCAGCTTATCAGTAGTCAGTAGTCTCCAATGTTGTTGACTGGTATCTCTATTCGTTGTATTGAAAATTGGCGATCATTGTAATAAAATAAGTAGAGTCATACGACGAAAAGTAATAGAATTTTAGATAGAATCTGTCAACCGACTTTTGTTGGGCAGATGAATTTCTGTGGTTACAGTATATCATGATACAAACGATTACTCGTGGAATAGAGAGTGCACTCGATGGTTTGGAAAATGTATGGGCTTTGAACAATCTCTTTATGTTTACGTGCGCGTGCGTGCGTGCACGCTTATGTGTCTTTTTATGCATGTGTAAGTGTGTTCGAGAGAGAGGGGGGTGGGGGTGGGGGGGGGGGTGGGAGGAGAGAAAAGCAAAAAACTGTATTTATTCTATTATGTACAAAAACTCTGAAAGGATTCTGTTAAAGTCGTTACCGAATTGAAAAGGTAATACAATACTACATTTTTATTTGTCACTTTCGACTCCTTAGAAATGTGATAAGCTGAAGGTACCTCTGCTAGCTTTCCTACTATACATTTTACTGATTTTTGCCTTTTACTAGGGAATTTGAGACACAGCCACATTTTCATATTAGTCAGATGACTTATATTCATGGACAAAAACCTGTGTGATTTTCCATTTTTTTCTTAAACTAAAGAGTGGAAGTACCTCAGTATGTTTGGAGTGAAACGTTGATACATACGTAAGCTCTAGTTCAAAAATTACCATTGTTGTCCACATAGTAGATAAATTCTGCAGATACTTGCAGACGTGCTAAACTAGACATTGCGCGTATTATTACTGAGATTAAGTAATATGTAATAATTTACCAAAGACATTTTTGTCAACTTGGACTACTCTGCATGACTAGAACATATGTAAGGAAAAGTAGCTACGAATTTGTGTACTAGAAAGTACACAAATTGTCTGCCCCGACTGTTGCCCTATATACCCATTTATCGTATCTGCTTCTTTGACCACATATATGGACGGCAAACATGTGCTCAATACCATTAGCAGTATCTTGAGTGAGGGGTTGGATCCAATTCCACCTCCTACAGCTAATTTGTGACTCCAGTTAACAGCTCGCTATTCAGAACGAAATTTCCACTCTGCAGCGGAGTGTGCGCTCATATGAAACTTCCTGGCAGATTAAAACTGTGTGCCCAACCGAGTTCATTACTGTGCTGATGTGACTTTTTATTCGCCGTCCTGTTCCTATGGCAACTATCTTTATGTTACCCGCATTTTTAATAACTGGTGGAAAGGTTAAATCTGCTTATAGCGAGGTAAGGGAAGTGAAATGAGAAGAAGATAAGAATATGTGGTCAGACGAATGTAGAGTAATATCAACATCAGCAAGAGTTATAACGACATTAGCATTTGTTATGAAAAAGTGGGTGGGGCACAGAGTGAGTTACTGTGAACTGGGCAGTGATAGTGTTGTTCTCATCGGAATCGGCAGTAAACCAATACCAACAAAAATAGTGAATGTATACATGCCGACATCACAACAGAATAAGGAAAGTTGGGGAATGAGGGTAGTGAATGGGTAATTCACTATGTAAAGAGGAAATCTAACAATCATGTGGAACTGATAGTGGGGAAAGATCACAGGCTATCATTACAGAAAAGTAAGGGCTTCGTATTAAGGACGAGACCGGAGAAAGACATTGGATTTTGCACTAAATTTCAGTTACAAGTAGCAAATACACTGTTCAGACATCACACAAGGGACGGGAGCAGCGTACTTGGAGAATGACAGGAGACACGGAAAGACCACAATTGCGCTACATCCTGGGCCGACGGGGATTATAAATCACATAATTGACTGTAAGAGTGTAAGGCGTCTTCAGCTGCAGATACAGATTCGAATCGCAATTTACTAGTGACGAAGAATAGACTGAGGTTTCTGAGAATCGTCCGGAAGGATGAGTGTGGAAAGAATTAGGATGTTAAACAACTGAGAAATGATGAGATGAGTTTGAAGTTATCTAAAGCTATATATATACTGTTATAATGAATACCATAATAAAAGGTTCAGTTGAAGAGGATATAACATCTCTAGGAAGGGTAGACTAACACAGGTGCAGGAAAAGTAATTACGCAGAAACCTTGTGTAACAGAATAAATACTTCAAGTAATCATCCAGAGAGAGAAGTACAAAAATTATCAGCGAATGACAGAAATATACCATTATAAGTACCCCTATGACGTCGGCGCAGAAACGGTAAGGAGAAATTACTTAGTTAACAGAAGAATAAACGGGAGTCGCTGTGGAAGCTATAGAAGATCTAGAACTGCAGTCAGAACCTTGAAAGGTTTGCGATCTAATGCGGCAGAAGGTGGAGGTAACATTCCTTCCGAATTTCTTAAGATCGTTGGAGGATATGGCAATGAAGCAACTACCCAAGTTGATGGTTCAAATGGCTCTGAGCACTATGGGACTTAACATCTATGGTCATCAGTCCCCTAGAACTTAGAACTACTTAAACCTAACTAACCTAAGGACATCACACAACACCCAGCCATCACGAGGCACAGAAAATCCCTGGCCCCGCCGGGAATCGAACCCGGGAACCGTGGCGTGGGAAGCGAGAACGCTACCGCACGACCACGAGATGCGGGCTACTCAAGTTGATACGTGGAGTATGTGAGACTGAATATGTACCATCAGACTTTACGCAGAATATCATGCAGAAAATCCTAAAGATACCAAGATCATTTAGCGCTTGTTCTACGACGTGGCTGACAAGGATGATGTACAGAAGAATGGAAAAAAAAATCAAGGAGTTTTAAAGAGGATCATTTCTACGATTTTTGGAAGGGTAAAGGCAGCAAACAATCAGTGTTGGCATGGCACTGGATAAGCGAAGCAAGGTATAAGGGAAAATCACGAGATGCCAGATGCATAAATTTCGGGGAAAATTAGTGTAATTTAGCGGAACAGCTGGTAACCTACTACATGCTCAAGAACCAAAAAGGAACGATAAGAATGGAAGACGAAAACCGAAGTGGTCGGATTACTATGGATGTGAGATTGTGATAAAGTCTAGTGTTCAGTCTATACGAATCATTTCGTCAGTTCAGTTCAAATCAACCTACTTTCATAAATTTTGGACCTGCTATCTAGTAAAAGTAGCATACAGGGTGAATCACGTAAAACTTGTACCGCAAATATTGCGGAAATGGGAAGTCGTATTGACGAGCGGATTTCACATAATGGATTGGTAGTCAGGGGCTCGTATTTTTAGCGAATCCACAGATTGTAATAATACTTAGAGAGTGTATTTTTGTACTAACATAGACATTTGTAAATAGACAAATGCCTATTTACATTATAAAACTAAACGTAGTGTAAATTAGAATGTCGATGTTTGCTGCAGGATCTTAGTGCGAGTCGTTTAGGAGATATAGTGTTTTGAAAAATTCCCACACCGACACTTGTACAATACCTGTGGTGGCACACACTAAAGAATAACACAAGTCCATGTACTACTTATGTGGGTTCTGACCAGTAACGAGACAACTGAACATCATAGGATTTGTTCAAAATGTCCACCGGTAGGGCAATACATGCTTCCAATCTGGTATGGAATGACCGCTGCACACATGTCAGCATTTCAACGGAGATGTCTGTGCAGGCTGCAGTAATACGTCGTTGTATACCATCTAGTTCAGTTGGCAGATCCTTGTAGACAGCGTCTTTCAGCTTTCCTCTCAGAGAAGAGTCCACGTTCTGCCTCGTGGACTGCTGCGGGGCGTGCAGGGAGAAATTCAACTAGATTTTGGAAGGACCGACAGGGATGCGGAATCATGCACTCTACAGTAGAGCAGCCAGAAGCTTTAGCCTTCTCAGTTGAGGATCCATGACGCGAACAGCCCGGTGGAGCTGGTCCCACAGACATTCGACTTGGTTTAATTCCAAGGAGTTTGGTGGCCAGGTTAACTCATCCTGATCTCCTCGGAGCACGTACACTGCGAGCTGTTTGACAAGTTCTTTGTCTTTCTGGTAGAAAAGGAAACCAGATATAGGAGTAGGCATGGCCCCTAACGATATAAGCATATTTGTGTTGAGCCACTATGTCTTCCATAATGACGAGATCATCCAGGGAATGCCACGAAAACATTCCTCACACCACAACGTTCCACGCTCCGGTCTGGACTCTTCCGCGAACTGTTGCAGTGTGTTTGTTTTCACTTTTCACGCCGTACATCCCATGGCGATCTGACTGATGGAACATAAAACGTGATTCATCTGAAAAGGCCACATGTCACCTCTTAGTGAAATTGCAGTCGAGATCTAAGCGTCCAAATTCCAGCATCCGTCGCCTGTCAACAGCAATCAGCACAGAAGGATGAACCATGCGGCTGCTGCGCTTTCGGAAATGCTTCCGTGGCACGAAAGTCAATAGTTATATTGTTCTGGTTATCAGAGAAGGTCTCACCACTTCCGCAATACGGCAACGACAGCTATTTCTGGCGTCCCCGCTCTAAGCTTAATACACCCTCCACAGCTAGTACGCTACCTGCCGTCTGCGAGTTGTTATTTTTTCACGTTTACGTCGAACATAGTCGGTGGTCACATTAATGTGACTGAACCAAATACATTAACAGTAGTTCATCCATCTCTGTCATTTGTGACTGTTAGCAGACCGCAGTCTAATCGGAAGGATTCTCTCTCTAGGATTTTCTATATTCACAGATTTGTGTGTTATTACATCAATATTCGAAGTAGATATTTGGATGGTTGATTTGGGAGACGGGGCCGAACAGCGAGATCATCGGTCCCATTGGATTAATGAAGGATGGGGAAAGATATCGGCAGTACCATTTCTAAGGAATCATCCTGGCATTTCCCTGAAGCTATTTAGGAAAATTACGGCAACCCTACATCAGGATGGACGGACGCGGGTTTGTACTGTCGTCTTCCCGAATGCGAGTCCAGTGTGCTAACCACTGCGTCACCTCGCTGGATGCTTGGGGCACGGATCATGACCTCTTAATAGATGCACCTCGCCTCGACTATGGACAATTTCGCGCCTGCTAAGCCTGTTGTTAACGCCTGGAATATGTTTTGCTTCTATTGTCCCAGACTTCCATTCGCCTGTCTGTTGTCAGAATTAAGTACTCCTTTTATCTCGTATGCTCTATGAAACTGTTGACACTGCGCTGTAACGTACCAAGATATCCATTGGATATATCCTGAGAATTATCAGTAAACCTTCGTCAGATGTAGGGCGAAATGCACCACCGAAGCTCAGGAGCCCGCTTAATTCCCCGCAGTATTAGTCTATAGCCTTCCAGTGGAATGCGACGGGCACAGACGCTGGGAGCTAATCCCACAATGAAGTTGAATGTAAGTTTATAATGTTGTTGTTGTTGTTTTGGTCTTCAGTCCTGAGACTGGTTTGATGCAGCTCTCCATGCTATTCTATCCTGCGCAAGCTTCTTCATCTCCCAGTACCTACTGTAACCTGCATCCTTCTGAATCTGCTTAGTGTATTCATCTCTTGGTCTCCCTCTACGATTTTTACCCTCTACGCTGCCCTCCAATACTAAATTGGTGATCCCTTGATGCCTTAGAATTTGTCCTACCAACCGATCCCTTCTTCTGGTCAAGTTGTGCCACAAACTTCTCCCCAATCCTATTCAGTAATTCCTCATTAGTTATGTGATCTACCCATCTAATCTTCAGCATTCTTCTGTAGCACCACATTTCGAAATCATCTATTCTCTTCCTGTCCAAACTATTTACCGTCCATGTTTCACTTCCATACAAGGCTACACTCCAAACAAATACTTTCATAAACGACTTCCTGATACATAAATCTATATTCGATGTTAACAAATTTCTCTTTTTCAGAAACGCTTTCCTTGCCATTGCCAGTCTACATTTTATATCCTCTCTACTTCGACCATCATCAGTTATTTTACTTCCTAAATAGCAAAACTCCTTTACTACTTTAAGTGTCTCATTTCCTAATCTAATTCCCTCAGCATCACCCGATTTAATCTGACTACATTCCATTCTCCTCGTTTTGCTTTTGTTGATGTTCATCTTATATCCTCTTTTCAAAACACTGTCCATTCCGTTCAACTGCTCTTCCAAGTTCTTTGCCGTCTCTGACAGAATTACAATGTCATCGGCGAACCTCAAAGTTTTTATTTCTTCTCCATGAATTTTAATACCTACTCCAAATTTTTCTTTTGTTTCCTTTACTGCTTGCTCAATATACAGATTGAATAACATCGGGGAGAGTCTACAACCCTGTCTCACTCCTTTCCCAACCACTGCTTCCCTTTCATGCCCCTCGACTCTTATGACTGCCATCTGGTTTCTGTACAAATTGTAAATAGCTTTCCGCTCCCTGTATTTTACCCCTGACACCTTTAAAATTTGAAAGAGAGTATTCCAGTCAACATTGTCAAAAGCTTTCTTTAAGTCTACAAATGATAGAAACGTAGGTTTGCCATTCCTTAATCTACTTTCTAAGGTAACTTGTGAGGTCAGTATTGCCTCACGTGTTCCAGTATTTCTACGGAATCCAAACTGATCTTCCCCGAGGTCGGCTTCTACCAGTTTTTCCATTCGTCTGTGAAGAATTCGTGTTAGTATTTGTAGCTGTGGCTTATTAAACTGATTGATCGGTAATTTTCACATCTGTCAACACCTGCTTTCTTTGGGATTGGAATTATTATATTCTTCTTGAAGTCTGAGGGTATTTCGCCTGTCTCATACATCTTGCTCACCATCTGGTAGAGTTTTGTCATGACTGGCTCTCCCAAGGCCGTCAGTAGTTCTAATGGAATGTTGTCTACTCCGGGGGCCTTGTTTCGACTCAGGTCTTTCAGTGCTCTGTCAAACTCTTCACGCAGTATTGTATCTCCCATTTCGTCTTCACCTACATCCTCTTCTATTTCCATAATATTGTCCTCAAGTACATCGCCCTTGTATAAACCTTCTATATACTCCTTCCACCTTTCTGCCTTCCCTTCTTTGCTTAGAACTGGGCTGCCATCTGAGCTCTTGATATTCATACACGTGGTTCTCTTCTCTCCAAAGGTCTCTTTAATTTTCCTGTAGGCAGTATCTATCTTACCCCTAGTGAGATAAGCTTCTACATCCTTACATTTGTCCTCTAGCCATCCCTGTTTAGCCATTTTGCACTTCCTGTCGATCTCATTTTTGAGACGTTTGTATTCCTTTTTGCCTGCTTCATTTACTGCATTTTTATATTTTCTCCTTTCATCAATTAAATTCAATATTTCTTCTGTTATCCAAGGATTTCTAGCAGCCCTCGTCTTTGTACCTACTTTATCCTCTGCTGCCTTCACTACTACATCCCTCAGAGCTACCCATTCTTCTTCTACTGTATTTCTTTCCCCTATTCCTGTCAATTGTTCCCTTATGCTCTCTCTGAAACTCTGTACAACCTCTGGTTCTTTCAGTTTATCCAGGTCCCGTCTCTTTAATTTCTCACATTTTTGCAGTTTCTTCAGTTTTAATCTACAGGTCATAACCATTAGACTGTGGTCAGAGTCCACATCTGCCCCTGGAAATGTCTTACAACTTAAAACCTGGTTCCTAAGTCTCTGTCTTACCATTATATAATCTATCTGATACCTTTTAGTATCTCCAGGGTTCTTCCATGTATACAACCTTCTTTCATCATTCTTAAACCAAGTGTTAGCTATGATTAAGTTGTGCTCTGTGCAAAATTCTACCAGGCGGCTTCCTCTTTCGTTTCTCAGCCCCAATCCATATTCACCTACGTTTACTTCTCTCCCTTTTCCTACACTCGAATTCCAGTCACGCATGACTATTAAATTTTCGCCTCCCTTCGCTATCTGAGTAATTTCGTTTATTTCATCATACATTTCTTCAATTTATTCGTCATCTGCAGAGCTAGTTGGCATATAAACTTGTACTACTGTAGTAGATGTAGGCTTCGTATCTATCTTGGCCACAATAATGCGTTCACTATGCTGTTTGTAGCAGCTTACCCTCATTCCTATTTTCCTATTCATTATTAAACCTACTCCTGCATTACCCCTATTTGATTTTTTGTTTATAACCCTGTAGTCACCTGACCAGATGTCTTGTTCCTCCTGCCACCGAACTTCACTATTTCCCACTATACCTAACTTTAAGCTACCCTTTTCCTTTTTTAAATTTTTCTAACCTACCTGCCCGATTAAGGGATCTGACATTCCATGCTCCAATCCGTAGAACGCCAGTTTTCTTTCTCCTGATAACGACATCCTCTTGAGTAGTCCCCGCCCGGAGATCCGAATGAGGGACTATTTTACCTCCGGAATATTTTATCCAAGAGGACGCCATCATCATTTTATCACACAGTAAAGCTTCATGCCCTCGGGAAATATTACGGCCGTAGTTTCGCCTTGCTTTCAGCCGTTCGCAGTATCAGCACAGCAAGGCCGTTTTGGTTATTGTTACAAGGCCAGGTCAGTCAATCACCCAGACTGTTGCCCCTGCAACTACTGAAAAGGCTGCTGCCCCTCTTCAGGAACCACACGTTCGTCTGGCCTCTCAACAGATACCCCTCCGTTGCGGTTGCACCTACGGTAAGGCTATCTGTATCGCTGAGGCACGCAAGCCTCCCCACCAACGGCAAGGTCCATGGTTCATGGGGGAAGAACTTTATAATATGATGCACAAAATGCATCAGTAGTTTATAGTGGGCAACGCTGACGTGGGTGGTCTTACACTTAATTTTAGCCACTTTCTCAGCAAAGGATTTTACGTGCTCTATGAAGATCCTTTTATGGTCTACAAGAATGCCTAGACACCTGACGTTTTACAGGGACTCTGCCAATTCTCTGATGAGAGAGAGATTCTTCCCCTCGGAATTAATCATGTGGTTTTATGAACCGTTATAGCAATGTGGCACCCGTGCAACACTTCTGCTTCTGAATAAGCACATAACTCGTCTTTGCAAGTCTCTCCCAGGGGTCGGCAGCCCAGAACTAGTAGGGCTTCATCAGAGTATTTAGGAGCACGTTCAAAAGTATCTTTCCGTCTCACAAATGTAATACTGTTTCCATACTAAGAGCCCAGAGAAATGGACAGCTCATGGAGCATTGAGAAGAGCCCGTGATAGTCTCTTTGATTTTATGCTGTGACCTGCAAGCCATAAGGCGCTACACAGATTGTAATAATCGACAAACTCTTGTACAGACATTGGGGACCTCGAGGTCTCGGAGGCGTGCCAACTTCGCCGACAATCGAAGGTTATGTAATACTTTTGCGATGCTAGTCATGAGAGCAGCAGCATACTTTGAAGTCGTATTTTCTGCAATCTGCAGAGCTCTGTTTACAGCATCACCTACAGACTTTCCTACTTATATACATCGAAGAAGCTATCACATAAATAAACGAACGGTTGAAGAGTTAACATTCCGAATGAAATTGTACCGACGTTTGAACTGATGACATTTCTAACCTAACTGACAGTGAGGAAGATATACAGGACCTGTTGAATGTAATCAGCAGTCTGAGGAGCAAGCACGTCGGACTGAGAGCAGAGCAAAGGAAGACGAAAGTAATCATGTACGTTTAGAGCCCAGTATAATGCATCATTTATCATTTTGCGCTATTATTTTGTCTCTGCTATGCAGTCATGTGTTCCAAAGCAGGTGTATTGAGAGATGTATAATGTTTTTTTGAACTGAAAAAACTGACTGTAGATGCTGTAAATTCTGATTGCTTATTGCTCAATAATCTTAGCGATTCAAATTCTTAGTATGACTCAAAAAATGATTCAAATGGCTCTGAGCATTATGGGACTTAATACCTGAGGTCGCCAGTCCCCTAGAACTTAGAACTACGCAAACCTAACTAACCTAAGGACATGACACACATCCATGCCCGAGGCAGGAATCGAAACTGCGACCGCAGCGGTCGCGCGGTTCCAGACTGAAGGGTCTAGAACCGCTCGGCCACTCCGGCCGGCCTGTTAGTATCATTACATCATTAATTCCTGGTTCTGCGCTCTGAGTAAACTACTTGTTCGTTTCTGGCTAGAACTGTTATGTGCAAAAAAAAAAAAAAAACAAGAGGATATCCCGTTGTTCGCTTCTATGTTATGAACAACCTCTGAGTTATTTAAGTTAGAGTACTGAATTCTCTTTCCCTCGATGAGATCTGAGAAAACTCAACCAATTAAATTTATAACGTGCAGTGTATGAAGTTTGTATCTGGTATGCGTCAGCTTTTCGCGAACTTTGATGATCATATTCTATAAGCGTTGTAAGACCTGCACTTCGGCGACGAAATTTTTGCCTAAGTTTAAAGGAACTTGAGGTTTGGTAAATACAAAAATGAGTTTGATTTGAAAAATTATTCCCATCATGTAGGAGAAACAGCGTGTGCCACCATATATTCTGTTTGGTTAAATGATCGTTATGTTATTACAGGATTGTATGATAGTGAATCATGGACCGTAGAAAAACTGGAAAAAAAACGAGAACCGAACTATTTCGGATGTGATGGTGTAGAAGTAAGTTACAAATTCAGTTGGACTGGTAAGCTAAAGGATGAGAAGGATTTCAGAAGAATCTGTGAAAAAAGGTCATATGCCAAACATTGATAAGCACACGGACCGGATGACAGGACGTCGTGGGACAACTTTAATGATACGAGAGTGAGCCGCAGAGGTTAAAAATTACAGTGGAAAACAAAGGTCTTAACAGATCCAACAGATAGTTAAGGTTGTACGTTGCAATTGCTACTCCAAGTTAAACAGACCTGCACAGGAGAGGAGTCTGTGGTGTGCAACATTAAACCAGTTAAAATACTAACGACTCAAATAAATGCCATATGTTTGTGTAATCATAATGGTTTTTACCGCATTTACTGCTCACAAATTTCCGACTTTAGTGCATTAAGTTGTTTCAGCACGGAGAAACCTGTTCTGTTAATTTTTGTCGTATACTTGCTGCCCTTGTGCAGGAGATATTTCTAGATAGCAACTTGGCTTTTTCATTATGAGTAAAATATTCTACCAAATTCTGAAACTCAGCCATTTCTGTAAGTTTGCGACACTGCCTAATACTATGAGACAAATATGTGGTGACTTTATCTCAGCTTAACGTTCAAAAAACAAGCATGAAAGCACGAAAAATATGATATCAGTTACAGAAAAGCTATTTTTCATTGATCACATAACCATCGGACTTTGTTGAGACGCACAGTGCTACGTTTACTATACGACGTTTGATGATGCTTGGTTTGTGGGTCACTCAACTGTGTGGCCATCAGCACCCGTACAAAGTCCCAGTTTTTACACAGTACAATTTTTACGCTTTACAATCTAACCACTGTCACGAATGATGATGAAATAATTAGGACAACATAACCACCCAGTCCCCGATTAGCAAAAATGCCCATCCAGGCCACGAATCGAACCCGGGACAACGTGATGCAGAGGCACAAACTAGACCACGAGCAGCGGACGTTACTACACGAGTTTTATAGTTTAAATACTCAGCATCTCATACCGCATATTGTGTTACAGTCCAAATGAGAACGTCGTCTAAATGGACTTTCTCGGAATGTATCTAATTTGATCCGCCTGGAAGGGAAAATACTACATGCAAAATCCATATAAAATCGATACAAAATTTTATCAGTTTATGGAAGTTCTACATGGTGTATTTTCGTGAGGAGTACAGTCAGTAATATGGTAACTTGCTTGTTCTAGCAAAGAGCCCGCATGAAGTTTTCCACGGACAGGACAAAAGAGGAGCCCGTATAAAATTAGGTGCACGCCAAACTTGCTCCGGGAACTTTTTCTTGCTGGCGGCCTCGTCCGGTTCTCTTAGTTTAGCTGTAGTTTCTCTCACAACACCGAGACCAGGCAGGTCTAATATTCCTTTTAATTGCTCGAGGACTTACTTATCTAAGTGACTATGAACCCTATTATGGTAGTTCTAACATCCAGCTTTCAGCTCGCTCTGTGCACATCTCTAAACTTTTTCCGGTAGTGCGGTCAGACGGCTACCTTAAAAATGATTACGTTCATTTCGTTCTTTGCCTGTGTCTTCGGATATTCTAACACAGGGTGGAAATGTGAGTTGCAATTGCTGGTTTTGGAGCCTTGTCTTGGGACCAAAATCTATGTAAATCCGTGACAGAATATTTCCTATCAATATACATTCATTTGCAATCCGTGACAGAATATTTCCTATCAATATACATTCATTTGCTACCCATTGTCAACTTCTACAAGATGATATATGAATGGCATGTGCCCGATGCCTTGCTACAACTCTCACCATTCTCTGCTACTTACGACAACTGACTTTGAGACACAATTCTCTGCTGAGTGGGTTGTGGGTGTAATATATCCGTCAAGAAATCAATTATGATATTATGAATGATTTTACTTATTCTTATCTTAAACTAGACATCTCCTATAGTCTGACAAGAAATTCTCGTGTTATCTCGTCTACGGCAGAGTGAAATGTATTTTAGTCCGAAGCCGGCCGTATTACAAACATAATGGCGTGAATGTGGCAGGGGACAATTGTACTAAATGTATTAAGGAGAACTGTAGTACTAGCTATAATAAAGGGAGCCTACAAGAACTGGTTGATGGAAACCTCACGACATTCCAGTATTAAATAATTTTACCAATGCCCAATGATAAGAAACTGGATATCGCGGCATCTAGCAGGATCTATAAATTCTAACACAGGAGGGAGGACTGCAACTATTTTCTACAATTTCAAGGAGATGACACACAAGGACAAAAGTACAATACCTACCAGGAAACACAAAACGTATGTAATAGCACCTACGAATTAATTCAAATGGTACTGAAATGAAAAAGAATATAGAAAAAATGGTTGAAATGGCTCAGCACTATGGGACTTAACATCTGAGGTCATCAGTCCCCTAGACCTTAGAACTACTTAAACCTAACTAACCTAAGGACATCACACACATCCATGCCTGAGGCAGGATTCGAACCTCCGACCGTAGCAATCACGCGGATCCGGACTGAAGCGCCTAGAACCGCTCTTCCCCAGCGGCCGGCAATTATAAAAGGTATTCAAAAGGTCTGTCTACGAAATTTCAACATCCCGGGCATTGCTGGTCATCGACTGGTGTACTCATTCACAAATGTTTTCCGTATTTGAGGCATCGCATGCTATACACAGGGTGTTGTACCAGAATGCGTAGTCGCCTCTGTAATTATGACTGTGAATATATATATATATATATATATATATATATATATATATATATATAATCTTGATAATTTAGTCACTAAAGGAACTATGTCGAAATTTGGTAAGGAACCACGAATGAACTCCAATCGAAAACAAAAACCAGTATGTAATCTCGTAAATAGTACTGGTGCAGCCCGTACTTTTGCTCACTTAAAATCGTCAGAACAAATTAGATCTGCTCTTGGTCGTGATAATGCACTAATATGACACTCTAGTAATGTAAATACTGTTGCGTAGTTGTATACTTGTCAAACTTATGGTTGCCATTGACTGCGCACCTTGCACCAATAATGAGCGAGTAGGCTAGCTACTGTTGGTTGGCGCTCGGGACCTAACGTCAGATGCCACTTCGTAAGCGACCTGCCGTATATCACAGCAAAAATCGTAGATGAACCTCCTAAGAACATTGCGTGCATAACTAAACACACACGCCTCCAAGAGATACCTTGAAGCAAACACAATAACAACCACAATAAAATAAAAGAGAAATTTGTAAATAGGAAACAGGAATGACTACAGTCAATGGTAGACCATCAATGTCAATGTCATTATCAGTTGTAGATCAGTTATCCGCAGTAGCCAGAGATCCAGCGCACAGTTTTCATACGCCAGGAAGTGTCATATCAGCGCACTCTGATTCAGAGCTAAAATTTCGGCGTTAAATCATCACTCTAGCTGTGTCTAAGCCTTGTCTCTGGAGTATCCTTTCTTTTTCCTTTCTTCCAGGAGTACTAGTCTTGCAAGTTTCACAGGAGAGCTTCTGTGCAGTTTGGAAAGCAGGGAATGAGACAGTGGCGGAAGTTAAGCTGTGAGGACAGGCCGTGAGTCGTGCTTGGGTAGCCCAGTGGTTGACAGTGGGCCTTAGGCACCCGTAGTGAGCGCACCTCCGGCCTGTGCTGAGTGGCGTGATCTGCTGCGCTCTGCTCAGTAAGTCAAAGCGTCTGTAGCAGTAGTTAGTTGCGTCGTTTGAGACCTTTGATGGACTAATATTAAGAGAAGAGAAAATCACTATAATCGGAGAGACACATGGAAATTTGTCTTTGACGAGGACGTTCACAGATCGAATTCATTCAAAACTGAGAGATGGCTGGAGTAGGGCGACCAACATTTGTCCATAGTTTTAAGTAAAATGACCTACATCTGACGATTATTTTAAGAAAGATGTAAGAGAGATTAAACCACAGAAATCCAGTTGCTCAACTACATCACATTTTATAGGAATACGTGATACATATATTTTCGAGACAAGCACTCCAAAATGTTCAAATGTGTGTGAAATCCTAGGGGACAAAATTGCTCAGGTCATAGGTCCCTTGACTTACTCACTACCTCAGCTAACTTATGATAAGAACAACAACAAAAAAATTTCAAATGGCTCTGAGCACTATGGGACTTAACTTCTAAGGTCATCAGTCCCCTAGAACTTAGAACTACTTAAACCTAATTAACCTAAAGACATCACACACATCTGTGGACGAGGCAGGATTCGAACCTGCGACCGTAGCGGTCGCGCGGTTCCAGACTGTAGCACCTAGAACCGCTCGGCGCAGTGGTTAGCACACTGGACTCACATTCTGGAGGACGATGGTTCATACCCGTCTCTGGCCATCCTGATTTAGGTTTTCCGTGATTTCCCTAAATCGTTTCAGGCAAGTGCTGGGATGGTTCTTTTGAAAGGGCACGGCCGATTTCCTTCCCAATCCTTCCCAAAGACGAATATGTGCTCCGTCTCTAATGACCGCGTTGTCGACGGGACGTTAAACACTAGTCTCCTCCTCCGGCGGGAGGGGCCGCGCAGTCCGTGACATGGTGCCTCAAACCACGCGGCCATTCCGCGCGCAACAGGCATTTCACTACTTACATCTAAGGCATAACATGTATATTTTGTTGCATGAGTTACTATTTGATCTGAACCCTTTGCTGACAGTAAGCTTGTGTGAGTCAGTTGAGAAGTAAATAATGTGTGTCTAAACATTAATGTCTCTATAATCCTCTTCCACGAATTCTTGTTACTTCCGCGTCTTACTTTTACCATAGCTGTTGATCTATACGAGACGAGTAAATCTGTGGGGTGCCGATACTGGCTGCATGAGGCACTATTTGATCTGAACCATTTGCTCACAGTAAGCTTGTGTGAGTCAGTTGAGGAGTAAATAATGTGTGTCTAAACATGAATGTCTCTATAATCCTCTTCCACGAATTCTTGTTACTTCAGCGTCTTACTTTTACCATAGCTGTTGATCTATACGAGACGAGTAAATCTGTGGGGTGCCGGTACTGACGCAGAAACAAGTAAATGTTCCCATCTCACGCCGCTGTATAAGCATAAGCTATGTCACTCTTCTTAAGCTCGTTTCATTACCCTGAGCCAAATGACTTTCTGTTCGTAGAATCACAAACCGAAAAATACTATATGTCATCAATGGTATATATTATTATATGAAAATGATTAGAAATTTGTCGTTCAGGTAATTTGAACTTTCGATAGTACTTCGTGGGATTAATAACATCTATAACAGTGATTACTAGCGAAATGTACGGGACGAAGTGGCGGGCAATAAAGGAGCCGGGAGGGTTAACCAAAAAATGCTGTAACAAGGAAGATCCCGGGATGACGGGAGTTAGTCACTCTAGGCTACAGAAAGCTGTGAAAATGCTTTTGAGGATATTGTAGGTATCTACCTACAATTTAGAGCAGCATGATGTATGTAAAGCTTAAAAAACGGAATTGTGTGAGAACACTGTAGAATCTTGTGGCGGAACATTTAAGTACAAACATAGTGCTGGCAGTCTCGGTGAAATTTGTGTTAAGCATTCAAGTTTTGGAATTAGGACTGTTCGTGATACGTTTTGGAATCAATACTGAGCAGATGAACTCGGCGGCAGCTCATTATGGAAGAATAATCAGTAATTTTGCAAAAAAATTGTCTCCTGCTCACAAGTTTCCGTCTTGAATGGAATTAATCAGTTGTGAGTGAGTAGATCTACACACGCACGTAAATATTTGTTGTTATCGTGCTATCCTAACATATGATGAGCACCCAAGAACCGTATACTTCGTACGGCGGTGCAGACTACTGCACGCTCACGATGTAAACAAAGCCGAGAGGTCCACCCTACCGGGCGAGGAAGGTGTGAGACCTCGAACATGTCAATGCCGCCTGTAACTTACAGAGCGGTAGCCATCAGACAAATCCATACGATACACAATCCTGAAGTTATCCAAGATGATCTATTTGCGATTATTAACTGATAATGGGCGATAGTGACTCGACAGCGACAACACAACTGAAGCGTCAAGAACAAGACCTAATGTAACTCTTCAGATAAAGCAAATATCAGAACTGACTATTGTTCTTCAGACGGAGCAGACTCCGGACAAGGAAATCAAGTCTCCACTGGCCACGGAACAGGACCGTGCGCAGGATACAAATATCGCGAATGAAAACGCTGAAACCATCACAAGAGGCAGAACTTCCTCAAAGCTTGAAAAAGGGACACTGGTTCTCAAGGACATTGTGATAAAAAGCAAAGCAGCAACAACAAACATGAAGAAACACCTAGAAATCCGCATCGGAGAGAGAATGCTTCCTGAACCATCGCAAGCAAATCAGGTACACCATGCCCCCGTCATTGGATATTTTCACACGAAAGATTTCAGCTGAGAATCAGTTACGATAAAGAAATGGTTCTTCCTGAGTCTAGAATGCAGAAAATGACACGTGTAAAGTTAATGAACACAATCTTTGATCGAGATTCTGGAGAACTGAACCAAGATGAAGAAATGACAAACTGTAGGAAGGGGGTAGATCCGTGTCCAACAGGAAGATCATTCGAACAAGATGGATCCAACTTTGCTGGAACATACTTGAAAAAATTGATATGTTTCCGACAGAACTTATGATGACGAATGTAGACGTCGATAATGAATAAGGCAATATGGACGCACCACAAGCGTACAAAATCGCAAAAGTGAACATTAATACACTCCTGGAAATTGAAATAAGAACACCGTGAATTCATTGTCCCAGGAAGGGGAAACTTTATTGACACATTCCTGGGGTCAGATACATCACATGATCACACTGACAAGAACCACAGGCACATAGACACAGGCAACAGAGCATGCACAATGTCTGCACTAGTACAGTGTATATCCACCTTTCGCAGCAATGCAGGCTGCTATTCTCCCATGGAGACGATCGTAGAGATGCTGGATGTAGTCCTGTGGAACGGCGTGCCATGCCATTTCGTGCCATTTCGTGCTGGAAGTGCAGACCGCGTGAGACGACGCTTCATCCAGTCCCAAACATGCTGAATGGGGGACAGATCCGGAGATCTTGCTGGCCAGGGTAGTTGACTTACACCTTCTAGAGCACGTTGGGTCGCACGGGATACATGCGGACGTGCATTGTCCTGTTGGAACAGCAAGTTCCCTTGCCGGTCTAGGAATGGTAGAACGATGGGTTCGATGACGGTTTGGATGTACCGTGCACTATTCAGTGTACCCTCGACGATCACCAGAGGTGTACGGCCAGTATAGGAGATCGCTCCCCACACCATGATGCCGGGTGTTGGCCCTGTGTGCCTCGGTCGCATGCAGTCCTGATTGTGGCGCTCACCTGCACGGCGCCAAACACGCATACGACCATCATTAGCACCAAGGCAGAAGGGACTCTCATCGCTGAAGACGACACGTCTCCATTCGTCCCTCCATTCACGCCTGTCGCGACACCACTGGAGGTGGGCTGCACGATGTTGGGGCGTGAGCGGAAGACGGCCTAACGGTGCGCGGGACCGTAGCCCAGCTTCATGGGGACGATTGCGAATGGTCCTCGCCGATACCCCAGGAGCAACAGTGTCCCTAATTTGCTGGGATGTGGCGGTGCGGTCCCCTAAGGCACTGCGTAGGATCCTACGGTCTTGGCGTGCATCCGTGCGTTGCTGCGGTCCGGTCCCAGGTCGACGGGCACGTGCACCTTCCTCCGACCACTGGCGACAACATCGATGTACTGTGGAGACCTCACGCTCCACGTGTTGAGCAATTCGGCGGTACGTCCACCCGGCCTCCCGCATGCCCACTATACGCCCTCGCTCAACGACCGTCAACTGCACATACGGTTCACGTCCACGCTATCGCGGCATGCTACCAGTGTTAAAAACTGCGATGGAGCTCCGTATGCCACGGCAAACTGGCTGACACTGACGGCGGCGGTGCACAAATGCTGCGCAGCTAGCGCCATTCGACGGCCGACACCGCGGTTCCTGCTGTGTCCGCTGTGCCGTGCGTGTGATCATTGCTTGTACAGCCCTCTCGCAGTGTCCGAAGCAAGTTTGGTGGGTCTGACACACCGGTGTCAATGTGCTCTTTTTTTCATTTCCAGGAGTGTAAGATATTCTCCACTTTGCTTTTACGACATCTGAAAGATTTCTTAAAACCAGCTGAAGTAGATATACTACTGTCATAGGAAGTACCAGATATTAAATTAAAGAAGATAAGTGGGCACAGCTCCATAGCCATCCACGTTATCGGTGCAGAGCTAGGAATCGCTATTCTCACGAAAGTGGGAAACCACGTCACAAAAACAGAAGAACTTGCAAGCAGCGGACGCACTGCTGCCACTGTTAACAGTGCTCACGTCATCTGTGGTTACGCGCCATTTGGCAACACCAACAGGCGCGCTGGAGTGGAACTTTTTCAAAGTGAAATCGTACCTCTATTCGTTTTTTATGAAGAGTACACAATCCTAGCCAGCGACAATAATTCTATCCTCATTCCATAAGACCGGTCACCGAATTTCAAGTCTATAGAACAGGAACAATTACGCCACCAACTGTCCTTAACCGACACGTGGAAACATAGCCGAGGTGCAGAGCCCTGCCTTACATATTGTACCAGGCACTCAGCATCCTAGTTGGACAGGACTTACGTATCGCGCAACTTAAAAACCAGTCTGAGATCTGGCCCATTACCCGTTCCGATCACGCTGCATACATCACCATAAAAAATATGGATAACAGAAGACAGACCGAGCACCTACAAGATGAGGAATGTCAGCATAACATTTAGTAATATATGTAAATAATGCGAAAAGTGATTCCTGTCGTACAGTTCTGCCATAGCTTGGTGGCTGCTTTGTGCTAAGCTTAAAATAAGAAGAATGCTGATCGATTTCTCACGACATAAAAACTTTTCGATTGAAAAGACGACGAAGTTTTGTTTCGGTTGCCTTAGAGGTCTGTACACGCTGGGTGCACGAGTAAGGAAGAGGTACTCACGGATTCACAAAAGAAAAGATAATCTTTTGCACTGAAGGGGCGACAGTCAGAAGGTTTTAAGATCAGAGCGAACATACAAAACGTCGTAGAAGGGAAAGAAACAACTATATATTATGGGATGTGAGAGAATAAGAGGGAGAACAAAAAAAAAATACTAACAGAAGTTACCTGATGGAGGCAGTCTCACAAAAGTGAAATTAAAGACGCGGTTCGTAAGCATATATTTAATGTAATGACTTACAAACGTACGGACTACAAGGCACGGCAAGAACATGTTAAGATCGTACTACGCAGAATTGGTGCAAAGGGAGTAGAAAATCTCACCAGTGAGGTAGAGGAGGACGAAATGAAAATGCAATAGCACGGAGTCCAAAAAATAAAGCTTCAGGACGTCATGATATGTAGGAAGTGTTCCGGCCACAAGTGGAAAGCAATTTCTTATGTATGTTCAATGAACTCATGAACGGAAATGTCGACGTTCCTAAAAGGAGAATAGGTTTAATTCCTAAGAACTCAGTTACCAAAGGGTGCCAGAATCATAGCCCACGCATTAGCAAGAAGAATGAAAATTTTAATTAACTCTCTATAACCGGTCCGTACATAACATGTATAGGTAAATACAATATTCATTAGAGTACATGCGAATGAAGGGTTCTAATACCAACGGCAGGTGCCTGCCGAATAAAATGCTAGTGTCATCAGACTTGTGGCTGAAAGGTTCTAGGGGCTTCAGTCCCGAACCGCGCTGCTGCTACGGTCTCAGGTTCGAATCCTGCCTTGGGCATGTGTGTGTGTGTGATGTCCTTAGGTTAATTAGGATTAATTAGTTCTAAATCTAGGGGACTGATGACCTCACAACTTAAGTCCCATAGTGCCTAGAGCCATTTGAACAAGATCATAAGTATCTTCTAGGAATCATAATTGTAATAGGACTCCCATCATGGTTCGTGTGGATTACTCAACAAATTTTAAGTACATCACGAATAATGATAAGCGGGCAAGTAAGTAAAGAGACTGAAGTGACTGTATCCGTACAAGTCGGGCTCATGTTAATGACCCTTTTCGAATCTGTTCTCGCGAACTCACGCATCGCCTTCAAGAATGGCTTACTCAGATGATGTGGGCGTCTTCGTCATGAATGAAGATGAAGTAGCGTAAGCTCTTCAGATTGTTCACAAATGCAAACTTATTCCTGGTGCTACGTAAATAAAAGCAAGTCTGGCATCGTGAACGTAGGCACAGGAATACGCGTACACAATCGGGAAGTGTCCGATCTGAAATGTTTGGTTAATGAATTTAGGAGCAACATCCTGCACGCCATTGGCGTTAATTATAAAAAGCTGCTTACTAGTATACGAGCATCTGTACAAGAAAACTATGAGGTAAGGGGGCGAGATAAAGGAAACCACCCTGGTAAACATATATGTAAGATCCAAGCGAACTATGCTGCACAAGCTTTGCCGATACCCTTAGAAACAGCCAAAAATCTAAGTAGGCGTTAAGAACATTTGGTAGCGTAGCCAACCTTCTTGTAAGTGAATTTTGACACACTAACCCTCCTCACAAGGAAGGGCGGTCTGAAACTTATTCACACCAATTAAAAGTTACGGGCGTTGTACGGGTGTCCAGTGTACAAACAGTGGAAACAGTTGCCAGACAGGTCAACGGCCCACTTGCTAAATGAAAGCGCTCCTGCCAGTTTGCACCCACCAACAGATGTGCAGCATATACAAACTGATGTACTACATCAGCCAAAAATTTTCGGGTTGAATATAGTTACAGCTCATCGAAGCTGTCAAAACAACAGGTGACGACAGTAAAGGACTTCTATTTACATTTTATGAAAATCAGGGATGGCAATATCAGTGAAAGAACCAGCAAACAGTATCCTGCAATTTGGAAAAACACCCACGACCGATCTCACCTTCCAAGACAAGAGCCACTTGGTACAATGCTGTCAACAGAAAAATACCAATTAATTCTAAGCTGCGTGCTATATAACTGACAAATCGGCTCACGCATGCCTCATGCAACCTTCTTGATACGAAAAAACAAAGATTTGTGTGTGAGAGAGTAGGAGACATTTGGCATAGGGTCAAGCAGAAGTTAGCGACCGCCAACGGAACATCTCCCAATTTCTTGCTCACCGCAGATTTTCTGACTCCAGACACACTGCCATATCCTAACACGAAAAGAAACGCTGTTAACTGGCTAAAAGGGCACACTTTGCATTATATCTTGAGGGAGGAAAATGAAAACAAAGATGATTATTGGGTGTACCTAACGACTGAGTACCATCACCTAATACGCAGAAAAAGCTAAAGATAATATGCATCCTTCTTAAATAGACTCATGGCATAAAATATTTCATATCGCTGTAACATACAAAGGTTGATATGGACTTCAAAGGTTGTAGTCTTGCACGAGCCATATTACGGACACAAGAATGTCCTAGACCAATTCACGAGACATATAAGAGAAGAAATCAACTTGCTGAACAAATGAACATAGCTAAATCGTTATGAAGAATTTAGAAAAGAAATTTTTTTTTCATTACATTTATTTTATTTTTCCATCGCCCTCCTTTTTAGAAGACGAGAACATTTATGTTCCATTTACATTGTAACTTAGAAGTAAAAGCAAGATTATACTTTCTACCAATGAAGTTGAAAGACTTCATGCACATTTCATTTTGACGTAACTGTTTTTTCATTATTAAGAGGGAGATTATTTTTTTTTAATTTCATCAAGGAGAATCATTTATTTCCACTATATAAACGAGACAATCAAAATTTAATAAAAAACTTAAAAAACCAAAAGTATTTCAGGGCAGAAATGAATATCCAACACTACCGAACAGTGAACAAAGTGGTAAAGAACTTGCATGCGGAAGGCAATGATTACGAAATCGAATCTCGGTCCCGCAGACAATATTAATCTGCCAGGAAGTTTCAGTGTCACATAGACTACGAACACACTTTAGAGAAACTACATTTGATCAACAAAAGTAATTACTGGGACACCTTTGTCACAAATGAAAAAGAAATTACGCTTGGGACAGTCTGAATTGCTTGGAAACTTTAGAGAGAGACAGCGTTTCGGGTTGTAGCTTATCTGCGTGTGGTCGTTGCGCTGTGACGACGACGGCGTCTCGTCGGTGCTGTTGGCGAGATTAAAGTAGCTCCATCAGTTCTGAAAACAGCAGCAGATGCGTACCCTTGCTTGGAATAGGAGTAACATTATCTTCTGTGGCGTTCCTTTGAGCACACACTAGTCGAGGGTAACTTTACTGTACTAGGTCGAGATCGTATGTGTTCCAAATCGGATCAATTGTTAGAAATCGTTAAAAGTTGGTGAGAGGGGACTTAATTTTACACTGTTGCACACAATGGTTTTGGAAGTTATAAGCATATACTGTTTTTAAATGCATGCAACGAATACATTTAAAAGGCAGGTAGATCTTAAAATACGTCACACAAAAGTAAGCTAAGGTTAAAGAAAAATCCTGAGGTGTTACAGCCTCTCCTCCTTCCTGCTTTCCTTTGGACTAACGACTCCCAAGATTTTTAGCTCTGTGGACCACCGGCACTTAGAGGCCCAGTAACTACATACACAAGTAGAAAATATTCGCATGTACGAGTAGAAGGTGTGATAAAAAATATGATGAATGTTGTTTTTTAAAGTAATTGCTGATGCTACAAGCACTTGATGTAATTTGTCCGACAGCCTGATCCGTTGAGACAGACAGGAGTCAAGTTGGAACATGTTCTTACCCTTCAGCCAACATCCAGAGACGTTAGAGTAAGGTTGTTCTTACCATATCTGTCATGCATCTTGGATTTTGAACAACACGTGTAGCTCTGCTTCAAATTGCAAAAACAGACCCAAATCAAGCCATATAATATTGAAACAGGAGTATGGCGATACTGCTAAAACTCTGAAGTCTGTTTAAAATAGTATGAGCGATTTAAAAGCGGAAATGAGTTGGTGGGAGACGAGCAACGTTCGAAACGCCTATTAACCTCAAAAGCAGAAGACAAAGTGCAAAAAGTGGCAAAAACTGCTGTCTCAAGAAGGTGAATAACTCTTCAACAGCTTACTGAGAACTTAGCAGTTCATAAGGGTTCGTGCAGAGTATCTAAACCGATAATTTGCAAATGAGACGAGTGAGCGCAAAATTTGTTCCCAGGCTTTTGAATGACGAACAAAGGACAACCGGTTAACAGTTTGCACGAATGTCAAGGATTGTCTTCATTCCGATCGAAAACTGCACCCGGAGATGATACTTGGATCTACAGGTAGATCCTGAGACTAAAATTCAGAGTTCTCTATTGAAAACCAGTGAAACAGCTAGCCTTAAAAACGCACATCAGTCAAAATTGAGTATCACAGTCATACTCAATGTTTTTTCGATGTTGAGGTCATACTGACATAAAAGTTGGTTCCAAGAGGAACAGCCGTAACGCCGAATTTGATATGGGTGCAACGTTTGAGAAATGACTCGTGAAGAAAGGGGCCAGATAAATGGGCTAATGGCTTCTTGTTTCGTCACGACAACGTGTTGTACCACACACCGCTTTTGATTCGCGAGTTTTTGGGAGGAAAAAGTGTTTCTGTCTCTCCACATCGGTACTGCTATCCAGATTTAACACCATTCGATTTCTGGTTGTTTCCAAACGTTAAAACCGTACTTAAATGGGAAACTTCAGAATAAAAACAGTCTTGGTTGCAAAATTATTTAATATCAATTACGCGTTTCACCCTTTTCGGTCATCATCACATTGTGCAAAAGTTGCTGGATATGTAACCCTCCCGTCATAATGTCATATAAAATGGAAACAGGACGCAGTAGTGACTGTATAAGAAATACATTAGTCGTAAGAACATGAAACATGGAAGGTAGAAATTGAGCATACTAGCTCGAGATCCAGCTTCGTTTATATATCTAGTGACTATTGGGTCCACTTTCCACTTTACAAAGCTTTATGATGGATGGGTTACATATACACCTACTTTTTCAGAATCAGATGATGCCGAAAAAGTGTGGATCACCTCATTGATACCAAATAATTTCGCAACCAAGACTGTTTTTATTCTGAAATAATCCGAAGCTGGTTACTGTATGGAATGGAATAATTTTTAAAGGAAAACTTTTTGACACCATTCCTGACTTTGAGGTGGCGACGACAGAGCTGCTGATCTCATTTTCAAAAGAAGACTTCCAGGAACTCTTCCAGTCACAGTCATGGATTCAACGTTGGAATGAGTGCATTGCTAGGCAAAGACAGTAGTTTGAATGAGATGAAATAATATTTAACGTAAGTTTATCACTTTGTTTGTAATAAAATTATTCACCATACATTTTGCCACACGTCGCACGTATATTATTCACTTTCGTCAACAGGCCTGATTAATGAAAGAAAATGTACAAGAACGATTGAAAAAGGAAAGATTTTTATTGCATTCACTTAGCTATCACAACTATATGTAAACTCAAAATTGAGTGGTCATTGTTAGAAACGACTGAATTGGAATTTGACATTGTTTCACCCCACCAGAGAATCAGTATCGCATTTGAACTGCTAATTTGAGCCGGAAATCGCTCCCTACTTTCAGTCTATTCTTGTACGTATTTTTTTAAAAAAAACTACAACAAGAAAACTGAGTTGAAAAGGATCTTCCGCATGGATAAGTTGTTGAAAAGCCGACCAAGTGTCTCAGCACTATTTTTGGCAATTACTGGATACTCTTACTGATACTTGTCTAGAAGAAACCATTGGTGTTGTTTCAACAAATGATATTACATACTGGTCACGAGATACTACAATTAATGAGTTATCTTCGCTTGATGACATTTTCATTTTTTTAAGTAATCTTCTACAAAGAGGTTTATGGTCCATTGGATTTTACACTCATTTGTAGGGAAGTAGTTCTTAAAGGAGAAACAAGGGAAGGGTTATATACTTACCTAGTAAGTCTAATTAGTAGATTTCTCATTCATATGAATGAAGAAAACAATATGTAGCCACAGTACAGGACAAATACATTATTTCTGTTTTAAAAATCTAGTGTTTCAACAACATACTGTCCTGGATATCAGTTTAAAGGGAGTTAATGTTTACAATTTGGCGCATTAAAGGTATTTTCAAATACTTTAAAATTATACGTTTTTCTAAATTATCTGAGGCTGGAGGCTAAAGTTTTGAGCTTATCTGTTATGGTTGTAGCTGTTGTCTTATCAAATTTGACTTCGTTGGTTACCAAAAATCTATGTAACAGGAAATACGTTGAACGAATCTTGCTCCACTTTTTGAACCCATCGTTGAAGTTCATTACCATTGCTTCTGCATTGTCTTACACAAAATAAACTTACAAATTACCTTTCCCTTTAGAGTAACGAACGTTGAGGGCACCGAAAATATCCGCCAAATATGCCAATTGCGTGAACCAGTTTTAATCGGTCATACAGTCTACATGGGAACTTGCAAAGTTTCCTTTACGATCTCCACCAATTAATAAAATTCTGACTATACTTCACGTCTAGATAGCCACTGAATTTCGCAGTGGTCGAGTCAGTGTACTTTCGCTGCCCATTTCATCGCGAAAAGTATCGAACAGTCTGGAGCTTTCAGGCCTTGGTTAAATAAAGCTGACAATTTCTACTGCGTCGTCAAGAGCTTTATGGGACACTCGTGCAAACCTCAAGATCCTCTCTATGTATACAGCAGTGTGTTCACTGAACCAAGTGAGAAACTCACCTAACTTCCACGACTAAGTATGAACGGGAGATAGCAAGTGCACCCTCAGCTGTCAAATCTACACATTTTCCAGTCTACTTCATTTTCTTTCATAGATTTCTTAACAAATTCGAAAATTTCTTCGTCAGTTCTTTTTCTCGTAAAAGACTGGCCATTCCACTTACATCCAAGCAAAACTTACTACTTTAGCAAGGCGAGCGACAACTGTACTCTCATTAGGCTGCAACGAAAATTATTCGTCTTGTTTCAAAGCAGTAATAACAGGTTCTTTCACATTTTCCAACTTTTCATTAAATCTTCTCTTTACAGTTGTATAAGGGAATTTCATGTATTTGGTATATTTTTCACCGCATACATTACTCACTACTTTCCCTGCATGAATATTAAGTTCTTCTTCCACGATGTGAGCTGATCCCTTCTTTGTAATAAACAAAAACAGCTCATACGGTACCCTGGTAGCTACACATTAGTAAGTTCGCCTTGGAAGACTTTGCCAGGGTGGATTTAGTCATAGAGAAATTTCTTTTTTGACTAGAAAGAAATTAAGAGACTTCCCTACACATGCAGAACCTTTAGGTCAAAGATGTGTTAAAAGTTTTTATAGTTGTATACATTTGTTGGATAGCATTTCGAAACAAATTACACTCACACATGCATACACAAACGAATTGGCTGTAACTCGGCACCAGAATACACAATCCCGAGTTAGAAAAATCGGAATTATATTTACCAAAATATCTTCTAGTCTTCGTCAGTGTTTTGTTACTACTTAGGCTCTACAATCTGAGTACTTACAGAATCTGATGGGGCAATTCCTTCATCCTTGGCCGCCGGAGTGGCCGAGCGGTACTAGGCGCTATAGTCTGTCCTAGGTTCGAATCCTGCCTCGGGCATGGATATGTGTGACGTCTTTAGGTTGGTTAGCTTTAAATAGTTCTACGTTCTAGGGGACTGATGATTTCAGAAGTTAAGTCCCATAGTGCTCAGAGCCATTTTGAACCTTTATCCTTCACAGCTTCTTCCCTTCAGAAACCAAGCATCCATAATGACGTGAGTAGCTGTAGCTAATAGCACACACAGCACTACCATACAACATGCAACCACTGACTAAAGACGCATGTAACTGACGCAACAATATAGTGAGTGACCCGTGATTCCACCGAGATGATTCGAAGTCAATGTTACCAACTTAGGGGTTTTACCGCCTAAATTTAAGGGGGAAGAGAGATGGAAAGCGTTTTTTGTTGGGGGTTCATTTTTACGGGGGAATTTTTGGGGTGACTGAGAGAAAAACAGAAAGTACGCACGAACGACAGCGATTGAGATCATGGGGACTAGCGCAAAGGAGTGTGCACAGCGTGCTTCGGCAGTGGACACGAAATCCGCACCTCTTGTGGCGGCGCTGCAGTCGTTAACATCTAAGAAATATATACAGTATATGTAGACGGCACTATGATGGGAATGGTTAACTCTAGTCGCCAAGGCAACAGAAAAGAGCTTCGTACTGCGCAAGCGCTGAACGGTATTGTACTGTTATTGGTGGATGTTGCGCATTTTCGCGCCGCTCACGGTAGAACACAGATCTATCAAAAGAACGGATTTCCAGTACGCTGAATCAAACACCCTTACCTAAAAATGTCTATTTTTGATATCAATTAACATTATTACAAAGCCTAAGAATTAGTCGAAAAACTCGCCAGTATCTGTTTATCATAATAGAGTATTTAGATAGTTACATTGTATAAAATACAGCTATGTATATAAAATCATCATTTCTTCGTACCCAAGTGTTTTTTATTAATAGTTCAATGCTTCCATCATACACAGATGCCTATTCGGAATTTTAGGGGGTTCGAAGGAAAATCTAGGCGGATTTAGAAATGATCCTAAGGGTAACGTTTTTTAGAAGTTGGCAACACTGTTGGAAGTGCTGTTGTAGGAATGTCATTGGCAGCGTTCACACGTCCGTAGCGTGACGGTGACGCTATAAACCGTCGTCTAGCCAATGCCAATCATTTTCCTCGGTTCCATACTAACATATCCCTTCTTTAACGAGTTTAGTGATACTGTTTAAAAAATTTAGTGTCATTGTTAGATGACTTCAGACACACTGGGAAATCATAACGTTAAATTCAAAATGTACAAGTATGCCTCAGTTGGCAGAAACTATTTTTTGTCTCCATTATTAGTGATTATCCGCCAGAGCTATGCACTTTTAAGCAAATTAACAGAAAAAATGGTATTTACAAATCACTACAATCACAATACAATCTCAGTCATTGCAGTCATTCATACAGTTGCCATGGTATCTCTGCAGTTTCCAATTTAATTAAATCCGTTACTCCACACAAAATATGCTGGCGTTAATGTTTCCTCTGTGGCCGTTTTAATTAAACGGTCTGAGACACTGAACGATACACAGAGATGTCCGATGTCAGCTGAAAGAGCGCATAAGTAATATACACAATCACTCTTTGAAGTATTCTGAGGATTCCTATGAAAATTACCGGAAATATTCAGTGAAACTTTCCTCTTTTCTCTCTTTATTTTGTAACATGCTGGTGCCGAAATGTCGGTACCTGTTTCAGAATCAGCTCTACAAACCTGTATAGATAAAAATTATACAGGGCGATTATAATTAAAGTTAAGCATTCAAACTGCTTTAGCTATAGCATCTCTGGTCAGAATGACGTTAAGTTGCAACGGAATATTGTTGTAGGAGGAGGAAACGTATCGCAGAAGAAAAATAAATAGTTACAAAATGTAGCATCAGATGGCGCTGTAAGCATCATAATTTATAATGGTCGACTACAAATGACAAATGAATTGTACAACAGTGCCTAAGGTGCACGTTGAAAGTTGAACAAACAGTACTACCCAGTGTGCATGCGTGTACAGGTGTCATACTGTTATTTCCGTGAGCCCGTCCACCACGGCAAGGTCACATCACAGTTTTTAATTGTCCTGAGGCCAAAAACCGCATCAAAAGCATCAATCACATCGGTTTTTAACTGCTCTCACGCCAAAAACCACACAAAAAGCATCAATCGCACCGGTTTTTAATTGTCCTTAGGCCAAGAACTGTATTAGAAATGTACAATCAAAATCAAATTGAATTATTAATTTCCGTGTGACTGGCGCAAAACATGTTCGATATGCTGTCCACCGCTTTCTGCGACAAGTTGAAATCGAGAAACAGCATGCTCCACAACTGATAGATGACTTTCCGGCGTCATGTTAAGAAGGAGTTGTGCAGTGCTTGCCTTCAATGCATCTAAGTTTGGAATCGGAACAATGAACACATTTTTCAGATAGCCCCACAGCCAGAAGTCACACGGATAAAGATGAGGTGGTCGGGACGGCTAGGCTGTAGGGAAATAGTGGCTGATTATTGTAGCTGTTCCGAAATGGGTCTTCAGCAGCTGCTTAACTGGATTTTCAATTTGCAGAGGTGTACCATCTTGCATAAAAATAATTCCATCCACACATCCACCATACCGGGGAGCTGGAATGATGTGGTTGCGCAAAAGACACTTATATCACTTACCAGTGACGGTACAGGTAACACGACCGGAAGCCCCTGTCTCTTTGAAAAAATATGGCCCTATGATACGCCTAAATGACGCCGTAAGCCCACACCACACAGTGACCTTTTAAGCATGAAGTGGTTGGTTGATTTGCTTGTGGATTTTCCGTTGCCCATATTCAACAACTCTGTGTATTGACATATCCTGTCAGATGGAATAGGACTTCGTCTGTCCTCAATATCTGCCACTGTCAATCAATGTCCACTTCCATGTGAGCAAGAAATTCTAAAGAAAATGGCTCTATTTCTGGCACGTCAACAGGAAGCAACACATGCACATGGGTAATTTTGAATGTATAGCAAAGGATGCTGCGTAGGATTTTACTCATAGTGCTAACGGGTATATCCAATCTTATCAATTCTCCGTGCACTACACGTTTGTGCTCCACCACTCGTCTCCTTGTGCATTGCTGTGGCAACTGCTTCCACTGAAGTCGCATCAGTTTGTTTCCTCCCTCTACCCGGTTGCACACCAAAGGAACCAGTCTTTTGGAATTTCCTAATCATTTTCTCCAGACCCACGGCAGTCATCCAGCCAACGCCTTTGTTCAAACCTTTCAGTGTCCGCAACTTCTGCAGGGCAACCTGTGCACAGTCATCATTCTTGTAATACAGCTTTACAAACAGAGCGCGATCATGGCGAACGCTGCAGACGCGAAACATGGAAAAGCCGTACACTCGGAGTGTTTATACGAAATTCGGTGGGTAGTGCGCATGACAGGTGTTTTTATTTCTTACATGTACAGCGTCATCTATTGATCAATTTTCACAGATTTTTTTTCTTCTCCCATGCGTCTTTCCCCTTCTCCTATAATACTGCGTTGCGATTTGACGTCATTCTGTCCATTGGTGTTATTATTACAGCGTACTGAGTGTTTAACTTTAATTATAGTGTGTAATGGCAGCCAAAACTCTTTGAATACTAATCCAGCATTATCTCTGCTGGAACTGAACGGGGTACTTTAGTGGGTAAGCCCCTCTACTTGCATTCGGGAGACCTGGACTCAGTTCTTGAGTCATTCATGGAGACATCAGGTTTCTGCGATCACCCATGAATACCCGAATGGTCCCTTAAAAGGGCCATAGTCACTTCCTTCCCCTCCACTACTAATAAATCCGAGCAGAGCACCATCCATAATAATCTCAGCTCTGGATGGGACGTAAAACACCAAACCCATTCTTTATTTCTTGTTGCGAGTCTTTCTAGTGGACAATCGTGTCCGAGAAACTTCCAACTCGACTAAGTACGAGAGTACTGTAGCGTGTCACGCGTTTGCACCATGAGAGCCAGACAACGTTGCACGTCGGTTCCACAGTGTTGCCTATAGAGGTATACATTTCACAGCCACCTGATTGGGCATTTAGACCCTTCTTAGACCCTGTACTCACTGATCTTGCTGGCTGGCGAGTGAAACCCCTGGATCTCCTATCGTCGACTCTAGAGCACCGTTCACGTACCAGCGCCACGCTGCTCTTGGAAACCATTGCTTTAGCGATTAAAACTGACCTGCCGAATATTATCCAGAGATGATACACCTATCTGAGATGGTGAAGATGTCTCACAGATTCATTGGTGGCCTATTAACTTTAATCATTATTACAAACTGTTAAGTTTTCACGAACAAACGGCTTTTTTCGGCAATTTTTTTTGCTATGAACAACGCTGAAACCTCGGTCACAAGCGGCGTTTGACAGAAATGCTGAACAGTCTCTTTCTAGAGTAGGCAAAGCATATAAGGTTATTCCATAAAAACACGGGAGAACTGCCGGATATCAGTAACGTCCTGCCACGATACTTCGGCGCAGAGTCTTTTGGCCATCTTCAGGTTAGTGCCACTGTAGTAGTACTGGCGAGTAAGCGCTGAGCTCCGCTATTTAAAGCCATACTGAGGTGACATTGCGCACGCGCTGCTCAACGTGCGCGTTCATAACAACTCCGTGCGCTGCGTCTCGCGCCCTCCACGGTGAAAGTTTGGCGTATCGATATCAGGTCGATTTTCATCTTTATGCAGATAGCTACGTCGACTACGAAGTTCCTCTATAACAGGATTCTAAGCAGAGTTAAGCTGTTAACCGCTATCTCGATTGAGACTTGGTGGGTTGAAGGCGAGTATGTCGTTGATGTTCCACAATGCGTCCCTGCACAGTTTGTGTTGTTTGCCCTATATATGATTTGCCGTATTCACGCGGAATTTTGTAAACACTTGATTTACGCACGCCCATGTCGTCTTTAACGGATCCCACCAGTGATGAAATTTTGGAAGGAAGACGAAAGATTCACTTGAAACTTTCTCAATAACCTTGATCCACCGTGCCCATATCATCTCTGACGCCGACAGTCTTCAAGCGGCACTGGAACACCTTCAGAAAGTATTTCTGAAGAATGGATTTTCACCTAGGCAAGTGAACAGAGTGATGAAGACCTACAAACGACGGAACCAGGAAGAGGAAGAGGCCTTCAGGTCGACTACTTATCTACCATTTATTGGGAATATTTCTTCACAGATAGGCAGATTATTGAGAAAGCTTTCACCGTGGAGGGTGCAAGGCGTAGCGCACGTAGTTGATATGAACGCGCACGCTGAACAGCGCATGCGCACTGTCACCTCAGTATGGCTTTAAATAGCGGAGCTTAGCGCGTACTCGCCAGTGCTACTACAGTAGCACTCACCTAAGGATGGCCAGAAGACACAGCGCCGAAATACCGTGGCAGAACGTTACTGATAACCGGAAGTTCTCCCGTGTTTTTATGGAACAATCAGTACCCCAGGAAAGCTTTAAACACCACATATAAGAGTAGATAGTCTTGCTTGTACACTCTCCATCGTGACACAGGAGCTTCACCATGCAAATCAAGCTACTCAGCTCCTTGCGTCAGAATTTACGGTACGTACAATCCACTTTTACCGCTAATTTTATTTTCTTCAAAAGTGAGAAACTGTTCATTACTTCACTTAAAGGAAATTTGCTTTTAATTTCGTTTATTGAACCTTGCAATATTTGTCCTCTTATTTTGTCAAACACTCCGATTTCACAGTCCTCTTCAGGTTGAAGTAATTTTGTTTGTAATGACTCAAATAAAGATTATTTTTAACACGCATTTATGTAAGAGCTTTTGTTGCGTAATTAATTTCAATTTCTACTTCTCTCTAAGAAACACAGTCTTTTTTCCATTGTTTTAGTAATTACAGACATACTATATAACCTATCTAATAAGAAAACGAACTATAGGATACTTTTTCTCACTGAAAATTTGTTGAAAAACCCAGCCACTTTATAAGATCTCTACTTAATAATACATGGCTTTGAGTTTCTATGTTTAGGAACTGCAATATCCAACTAAAAGAAATACCGCGAACAAAGCATCTTTGTCACTACAAATACAACGAGTATGAAATAGCTTTTTAACTTTCTGATAGCACTACATATTAGTAGTTCATCTTTATCACTAGTACTTGTAAACATTAAAGGCGGTCACGTTTTCTGGCAGGAAGTTAAAAAGTCACTTTCTAACGCATTTTCACTCATTGATAATATAGGTTCCCCTTCGTCTTGGCTTAAATTTTAACTCAGTCCTCACTGAAAGATAAATACTCCACTTCCAGGATCGCTTCATCAATTCCAGATATTTTACGTACGTTTTTTCGTACATTTTAGGTTACCGAATTTTTTGATACCTCCGAATCTCTTGAGTGTATATTAGTGTTAATATTACTGCAGTTACAGAAGTGGGCAATTACAACACGTTTCATTGAATCCGTATTCAGTGTTCAGCCCCCTGTTTCAGGAGATGTACAGAAACCAATAATTTACAATTTCTACCAATGCTTACTGTGGAGTTGCCACGCTATAATCACATCCAACACTCTGTATAACATTTCCATACAAAATTCAATATATCCATTAGATTTTTGCTGATGTCTACAAAATTTAATTGATATTAATGAAGCTCAATGCATTATTATTAATTATCTAATGAAAAAATTATTCTTGAAATGGAAAAATTTTAGTAATGTGAGTTTCTCTGCTTGCCTCGTTGTAATTAAACGACCCTACTCCTGGCCTCTCCCCCCCCCCCCTCCCCTCCCACGCCATGGGTTTTGTAAAGCGGGGAAATTCTTGGGATAAAACGCATCCCCCGCCCCCTTCCTCTGGAACTTCACACACTATAATGTCTCTTGCCCATTGGTTCCTGTTATCAGCGCTCAGCAGACAGCTTTGAATTGGTCTAATGCGTTCACTTTAACAAAAAAAAAAAAAAAAAAAAAAAAAAAAAAAAATAATGGTGAAATGTGCATGGAATCTTATGGTACTTAACTGATGAGGTCATGAGTCCCTAAGGGTACACACTACATAACCTAAATTATCCTAAGGACAAACACACACACCCATGCCCGAGGGAGGACTTGAACCTCCGCCGGGACCAGCCGCCCAGTCCATGAGTGCAGCGCCTCAGACTGCTTTTTTTTTTGTTAAATCTCAGTTTGTTCTCTTCTGTTCGGTGCATCTGCTAGGGGCGGACGTCGTAAGACATCCTGTTAAGTTCGTTGTTGCTCGATTAACTCAGTTTCTTTATTACACAGGGCACCTAACCCTGTGACCGAACACGCTGAGCCACCGTGCCGGCAGCCGCTCGGCTAATCCCGCGCGGCTTAACCCACCGATCGCGAAACTACAACCTGTACAGTTTTGATATGAAAATCGTGATCCAGAATTCACAGTACTGGAGGAAACAGTACCACACGTCTATTGATGAGATTCATTTCACAACAGTGAGGCTTGCTACGCTTTGGGCAATGAGTAACTGCGTAATTTTAGGGATGCCGTAATGCATTTCATTCAGTATCAATGTGAAATGTGTACCGGACTTTGTCCCACGCGCTATGGAGAAAGACACACAAAACAATAAAACACACATCATGACCGTTAGACTGACTGTTGTGGATCCGAGTTGACGCCCTCGTTGCTTCATTAACGCTTCTTCCAGTCATCAGCTGGCAAGCATTCTGCCATCTCACCTGCTTCGGCACACCAGAATGATGACCCGTCGGCAACTAGCGGTGGTAGCGAAACTGAAGACGCTTCTGCGGCACTGTGATGAGTGGTGCATTTGCTTATCAACATGCCAGATCCTCTTTGTCCAGCTGACAAGTGGCATATGCTATTACATGTAGCAGACCACCGTCGTGTGATCCCGGTAAGCGCCTTCGCTCTACCGCTGTAACCGAACGAGGTTTATCAGTGCTTAGCACAATGGACACGCATTTGGGACGACGTCGATTAAAATAATAGTTTGGCCATCCAGATTCAGTATTTCCGTGATTTCCCTAAATCTCACCAGGAAAATGACAGGATGGTTCATTTGAAAAGATAATGGCCCCATACTTTCGTAATCGGAGCTTGTGTTCAATCTCTAATGACTTCGTTGTCCATGAACGTTAAACTCGTATCTTCCCTCGCACCTTCTACCACTACACGCTGGAGCTTGTATTATCGTACGACATCCTACGGCGCCGCCTGGCTTATGGTCCTCCATCAGCTCTGATCAGCTGCCATTGATCTACTGGGCATCTACCGTCGGCAAGCGCAACTACCCAGACGTCAGGACCAGTTTCCATCAGTCTCCACTCCTGAGACAGGCTAACAGCTCCACGTGCTCTAGGCGTAGCTTTGGCAGTTTGCAGAGTCAGCACGTGATGCAGCACCGCCTCCCTTACCGCAAGGACTACGGCAGCCACAGGGGATTACGAGTACACGACAACCTTTCGCATCGTGGATTCGACGTCCACTTCCTTCCTGCTGGACTTGAACACAGGATATTATTAAATCGTGCAATTGGGGGTTTCTAACAAAAAGTTCAAAACTGTAATTTTTCAGAAATGAAAAAAGTTTCCACCATTTAAGCGGAAAAATGCGAAGTGTCCAAACGACATCCATAGCATGTTAAAAACGAACAACTTTTTCACTGATCTTTATATTTAAGTGTACTGTCTGTAGTTAATTCTTAAGGAGAAATTTTTCTTTGGATTTGTCAGATACTTCTAGAAAAGAAAGAAATCACTAATACTTTTCACTAGCCTAATTTTTTTTTTCGGAATGCTGTCTGGGAATATGTAACAATGGATACAAGATAACATTACTTTCTTTACAACAAACTGAATAGAGGTGTCAGATTCTTCCCACTGTTCCCATTATTCGTTGTTAATCATCCTCGATCCATCGCTGTTATCTACATCAAGTTCCAACTCCTGCTCTTCATTACAGTTTTCAGCCGTGATAGCATAAAGGCAGTCCCTGCAGGCGGCTTTGTTTTGTTTTTCGTCCACAAACTCAAACAACTTGCCAAGATCTTAACTTTAGGTGGCTAAACACTGGGACCCTTGTCGTACAACTGACTCAGATCCAAAATACTACATTCCGTAGTATAAATTTTGTGAAAAATGATATATCCATTTTCTGTGCAAAGGTAACTGTTTTCGCAATGAGAAACAAAATGTATCTTTCACATCATTGTGAATCATCCATGTCTGCTGCATCCTGAGTAAATGCTTAGGCGTTTCTAAACATAATGCCTCAGTAGACCGTTTAATGTCTCCGAAATCATAACGTTCCATTACTTTCATCTGGAATGCACGCACTAATGCACAGGGTTCCAGAAATTCCTGAAAATTTGGCAAGGAAAATTATTGAAGTTTTGTCTTCTGTTTGTACACTCATTACGCCCTGTCAACGAAACGTCTTGACCATTCTGTAAATTTCTGTGTCCTCGCATTGGAAAGAAATATGTGATTATTTTCTAAACGTAGAAAAGTTGTACTTGATTGTACAAGAACTGAACAATAATTTTATTTCTGTTCTCCCCAGGAACTCATCACTAAGCAGAGAAACCTCACTTCTTCGATTACCTGACGATATGTTGTTTATGTACTTTAGCATCATGGACGTTACTTGTCCGCAGCTCGTAGTGTAGTGGCTAGTGTTGCTGCCTCTAGATCACCGGGTCCCGGGGTCGATTCCCGGCCGGGATGGGGATATTAGCTGCCCAGGGACTGGGCGTTTATGTCGACCTCATCACTTCATCATCATTCTTGACAGTGGTTGGATTGGAAAGTGTAAAAATTGGGACTTTGTACGCGCCCTGATGGCCGCGCAGTTGAGCGGCCCGCAAACCAAACATCATGGATGTGACTTCATTAGGACCTTTCCTATCTGCATGTTGAAGACAGAAGAAAAAAGAAACTGCGTCAACTGCTGTATTGTAAATCCCAAAAGCCTTCTACCGTAACTGCATTGCATAGTAAGTCGCATATGACTGCAAGTGCCGTAGCTCCAAGTTTCCCATAGAACCGAAAAAAATACTGTTAATTAGCCCTCGTTTTGCTTTTAAAATATAGTTTTGTTTCATGCTTGCAAAAGTCTTTCCCGTTTCAAGTGCACTAATAATTGCTCTTCTCAAATGAACGGTTGCTCAGCTATGCTGTTCAGAGAGTTTATGTAGTAGATGTATCAGACCTAGGACATCCAAAATGTGCGTTAAATATTTTGTTCACTTTCCAGGAACATTTATTAGGAAGATTGATTTAGTACTTGTGTAAATATTTTAGATATGTATCACGTAAGTACAAATATTCTGGCAGATATTTTCGATCTGATATATTAAACAGAGGCTAATGTGATTCCATTACTTTAAAAGACTTTACGTAAAATTCAGTCAGTTGAACAATCGGCTCAGGTATCGTTTTCGTTCTGCTTTTATGGGGTCCTTTTTTATCTTTTGCGAACTGCCTATGCCTTACGACTCTCTTCTGGATTCTGTAGGGTCAGTGATTTGTTATTTCATGAAAACTAACGAGTGTTACTTAACAAATCGGGGACATCCACAGCTTCAGTTCTCATCCTGCACGAGAATGCAGCTGCATAGTAATCATTTCACGAAGGTGAGAATCCTGAACTAATCCGACTCTTGTAGAACAATAAGAGACAATTTTTTACAGAAGAGCAAGATGTTCAAATGGATATTTTTGTGTATCTAAATGTCTTTTCCTGAAACAAATCCCGCCACTAAATACGTATGGTGACAGAGAAGAGCAAGGCGGCACTAGATGAAAAACTCCATTTAGAGACTTGTCCAGTTATTGTAATAAGCCCCTCAATTGTAAAAACGAGCCTGTGCTATGCACTTTATGCACTGCTCACCACCGTTCGATCGGAGTAGCGCAGTAGTTAGCACCCTGAATACCCAATATGGAGCACAATTGTTCAAATCCGCGTCACTCATCGTGACCTACGATTTCCGTGGTTTCTTTAGATCGCTCCAGGCAAATGCTGGGATGGTCCTTTTGGAAGGGCACGGCCGATTTCCTTTCCTGTACTTCCTCAATCCGAACACGTGTCCGTTTCGAGAAACACTGTTGATAAAATTAAAATAACCAGCATTTGTGACAAACTACAGAATAATTCTTCTACCATCAACGTTCACATATAGTTCGCGTAAGGAAAGAGAAGGCAAGATATGAGTAATGAGGACTCTACGGGAGTACATGGCGATTGTAAATAAACCTTCTGCACACGAGACGGCCCTCGTGAAAAACCAGAGATGGCAGGACAACGGAACTTTGAGAAAACATTTTTAAGGACATGCAGAAGAGAAACAACGAGTAAATCTTTGAAATAATCATATATTAATTTTCAGATAAGAAACTAATATTTATTACTTGTGTACCATACCCACGTTTCAAGCTACAATCATTGCTCATGTCCACGATTGTTAGCATGTGGTCATAAGGATACCATTTCACAGTTGTTCGTAGCACTTTTCAAACAGTGGACCACGTAAGTCCATCGATATGGACTGGCCCTCAGGAAACCGGCCGGAAAGTTTTCTGTGTTAAATTTAGCTTGTAATCATCGAGAATCCTAGCCATTTTCGTGATTCTTTGCTGTCATGCTACATCGTTCTTCGAAAGTAGTCTCAGAAATATGGAAGTTCATATACGTAAATATATAATCACTTTTTAAAAAAGGTGATTGAGTGGTGGGTGTCATTACTTCCAAACCCTCCCCATCTCTTAGATCAGCAGTGAACTCTTTCATGGTAATGGAATAAATTTATAACTACCGAAAAGACGCTGGTTCTCGCAGGTGTGTAATTGTGATCAGTATTTATATTAGAACCTTCGGAAGGAAGCCTTGTTAGTGATGCCGTAGATATTGCCATTAATCTGAACATCGACTCAGAGTTAGAATTAATTACTGTTCTGTGACTTCTGAAATTTTCCCGGCGTATTTGTTCTTCTAATAATTTCCGGGTATGCAGCCGGATCCCGTCGACATTCTGCCACGATATTTCGGCCCAGAGACGTCCGGCCATCATCAGGTGAGTACACAACTACTGAAGAGCCCAGGTGCAGTCGCGGTATTTATACCGATTCTCGCGCACGTGTTGACATGCGCGGCATAGATGAGTTGTACGTGCTGCCCTCGGTGGTGAAAGTAAAAGATCATCTAGTCATTGAGTATCGAATGACGCTGTCTATTCCGCTGTGAATGTATAATTTTAATAACAGGATTCCAAGTTTTATCCAGTTGAAAGCCGTTGTCACGATTTATAAGATTATCGGCAAGACGTATTTCCACTGATTCCTTGATTACGGAATCCCAAAATCCGGAAACCGGAGCTAAAATTTTTGTTCCATTGTATTCCATTGAATGTCCCAATGAAATACAGTGCTCTGCTACTGCCGATTTTGACGGTTGCCTCAGACGGGTGTATCTTTCATGTTCTGTACATCGTTCATGGACAGTTCTTGTCGTCTGGCCAATATATGCAGAGCCACATTCACAGGGAATTTTGTAGACGCCTGCTTTCTTCAGTTGTAAATCGTCTTTAACGGATCCAACCAGGGCCCGGTTCTTTGCTGGTGGACGGAAGATAACCTTGATTTTATTCTTCTTCAGTAATCGGCCTATTTTCGACGACACGTTCCCGGCGTATGGAAGAAACGCAGTTGATTTAAAGTCGTCATCAGCGTCCTCAGTGCGCTGCTTCTTTTTATGACAGTTGCGCATGGCCTTTCTTATTTGGCGTGAAGTGTAGCCATTCTCTTTAAAAACCTTCTCCAAGCAGAATTAGAACACTTGGAGAAGGTTTTTAAAGAGAATGGCTACACTTCACGCCAAATAAGAAAGGCCATGCGCAACTGTCATAACAAGAAGCAGCGCACTGAGGACGCTGATGACGACTTTAAATCAACTGCGTTTCTTCCATGCGCCGGGAATGTGTCGTCGAAAATAGGCCGATTACTGAAGAAGAATAAAATCAAGGTTATCTTCCGTCCACCAGCAAAGAACCGGGCCCTGGTTGGATCCGTTAAAGACGATTTACAACTGAAGAAAGCAGGCGTCTACAAAATTCCCTGTGAATGTGGCTCTGCATATATTGGCCAGACGACAAGAACTGTCCATGAACGATGTACAGAACATGAAAGATACACCCGTCTGCGGCAACCGTCAAAATCGGCAGTAGCAGAGCACTGTATTTCATTGGGACATTCAATGGAATACAATGGAACAAAAATTTTAGCTCCGGTTTCCGGATTTTGGGATTCCGTAATCAAGGAATCAGTGGAAATACGTCTTGCCGATAATCTTATAAATCGTGACAACGGCTTTCAACTGGATAAAACTTGGAATCCTGTTATTAAAATTATACATTCACAGCGGAATAGACAGCGTCATTCGATACTCAATGACTAGATGATCTTTTACTTTCACCACCGAGGGCAGCACGTACAACTCGGCTATGCCGCGCATGTCAACACGTGCGCGAGAATCGGTATAAATACCGCGACTGCACCTGGGCTCTTCAGTAGTTGTGTACTCACCTGATGATGGCCGGACGTCTCTGGGCCGAAATATCGTGGCAGAATGTCGACGGGATCCGGCTGCATACCCGGAAATTATTAGAATTACTGTTCTGTTGCGTCATCAGATCACAAATTGGTAAATATACATTTATCAAGGGAAAGTATGATTTTGTGATGAAGCTACAAACTTTCAGGGATAATGGAGAAGGATGCATGCATCAGTTTGAGGTGGGGGACCGTCCTCCGTAAACGACCGAGTCGAAAGCCATAAGCGAAAATGACTCCGATACCTCTGATAGTGTAATTCACGTAGGGGTACTGCTTTTGCTAAGATTGTATAGTACGCAATCCAAACGAATACTTAATTGTAGAGTTTGGAATAACAGTTCAACTAATTGAATACATACGACTGACGTTCTGTTTACTGACATGAGCATTCCTAGTGTATAATGTCTGTATAGTAGTAGACTGCACTCTCAGTTTACAAATTGAAGTATCAACAATGACCAGTCCTAACCAAACGGATGAAAACATTGAACTATGTATTCTTCCGCGTTTGCTGGGACCTCATTGGATATCCGTTTCATGGGGGTGTGCAGCCAAACTGTCTCGAGTACTGTCAAGTACGATAACAAGGGTGCGTTTTGTGCTGTACGTTACACGCACATCGACTTAACGGGACAACAGCTTTACCGGCGCATTTAACTTAACATCACTGGCCGGTCAGCTGCTACAGCTAGCATGCAGTGACGTGGCCAGCTGCAGTTCACACGTAAGAAGAGGCGAGCAGAGGAGCAATACAGCTTCAAATGTCATTTAATTTTTAAGCAGAATGAAATAATTCATTGCAAATGTCCCACAATACGCTCCTTAGACGACTCGACGAAAACCGCAACACGTTATCCTTTTTAGCTAACGTACTATTGTAATTAAAAACGAAATGTTGAAAATTCCTGACTTAACCACAGGGTAATTTTTCAACATAAACTGTGTGTAACGTAAGAGAATAGTGAAGGATTTCACCTTGAAGTTAAGTATTGAAGCCAGTGAACTTATTGCTTACAGTCAGTCGTCTGGTAATCTCTTAGCTCCTTCCTTATCGGAATCCGAGAAATACATTTCAGTTCTGGATGTGTCACCTGCTACGTCTATAACGAGCCTATCAACTGCAGAATCCACGAAACCAACCAGGCGCAGCATTTTGTCATCTTCTTTTATGACGAGCCGTTCTATAACCTGCCAGCGTTCGGCAGTGACGTGTGAAAAAGCTGCGTGTGTTAGTTCCAGTACGTCTGGCAGCTTCACATATTGCGTTCATATTGTAATGGTACAGCAGTAATGCAAAATGCAGCGTTCGTATGATGTGTTCGATGCTGTGAAAATGATTGTTTTTCATGTTCCTACGACACTTACCTACCTCTGTGGCATAAAACGATGGGCATTGTCCAAATAAAGAGGATTTGGTTTTTCATTTTTGTCTTATGCATTAAATTATGGTTTCTTAATCTAAACCAATTATATGAACAGTTTTTCACTAAACAATGATAACTAAGAATTTGTTTTTGAAATGGGAACAGGAATTTCTCTTCTAATACGTAATTAGAAACAAGAAGACGAGCATTATTCATGAAGAATGATGAGTTTTATAATTACGAGATGTAGGTATTCCAAACTGACGAGAAAAAAGATTTTGTTGTTGCGGACATTTGTATCAATGCACGATTTAGAGCATTTGATGTAACTACATTCCGTTACGCGAATCCATGCGCTTCACGTTTCATGCGGGTTTCAGTATCAAATGCCTTGTCTACAACTGCGGGAAAACTTAAAAGCCGGTTATTTCCGTAAACTTATTAAAAACGTTTATTAAAAACATTATCTCTGTAAATTTATTAAAAACATTAAGAACAACCTATTTGTTGGCACTTTTTAAAGTTGTTCCACTCCCGTGTTTCACTACGGAACAGAAAGCAGCCTCAGCCATTTTTTAACCGCGCATTAACAGCGTGACAAACAGAGCACAACGCTGCAGAGTCTGTGAATGTACACGCTTTTGAAATTAAAACTACGTAGCTAAAGCGTGATTAAGAAAACCTTTGATGGCTGTTAATACATTTGAATATCGCAGAGTTTCATTTAACGTAACTTAGTTAAAATATATGAAATGCATAAGTAGGACCTATTTCTAAGAGCGTAACGACACCAGTGCTCGTGTGCTACGGCTTCTGACCAAACATCGCGTTTGTGTTTGTTATCAGTAGGTTTATTCTTATGATGAACGGATTATAGCCGACACGATTTTCATGTACTAGCAAGCAACTAGTCGCAACAGAAAAGTAAAAATTTTGTACAGCACCAAATACCAAATATCTACTTAGAAGACATCTAGCTCACACTATATTTCCAAGACTGTTCGAGCTATTAAGCAAAATACCACAATTGTTACCGCTGAGGAGGACGACAAAATATCGTACACTTACTCTCGACTTAAGAGGATAGAGTGCTTTCTCGAACCGCTACGGTCGCAGGTTCAAATCCTGCCTCGGGCATGGATGTGTGTGATGTCCTAGGGTTAGTTAGGTTTAAGTAGTTCTAAGTTCTAGGGGACTGATGACCTCAGAAGTTAAGTCCCATAGTGCTCAGAGCCATTTACTTTCTCGAGTGGATGATGTGCCTCTATTGAGCACTCGATCAGTTTCAAGTGAGATGAATCTTTCGCAGAAAACTGCGTGGGGAGTATTATCGGAAATGCAGCTACATCCCAATGAAGTACATGCTTTAACTCCTGCTGACATCGGAGCTCCTCTTGTGTTCAGTCAATGATTCTTGCAGTGCCTTACAGTCGACATCATTTGCTTAGGTACGTTTCACGGACGAAGCCTCCTTAATAAGAGATGGAATGTTAAGTAGAAAATGTCCTCTTAAGGCATCATCTCCCATTGTTTCAGGAGCTTCCCCCGTAGGCCATGTCGTGTTTCTGAACAGTGCTGATGGGCACTTCTTCCCAGCTAACCCCACAGCTATTCAGTTGCATTCAAATCAGGACGTCGAGCAGGGTAAACCATTTCATGAATCTCCGCTTAATCCAAGAATACAAATCTAGCGAGCCTTCGTGTAAAACTGTCACCAGTAAACGGAGCGAAAGGCATAACATGCCAAAATAGGATTTACTCCATACACCAATGATCTGTGAACGCAAATTATATTTGTTTAAAAAATAAATAAAATTTCTGTCGACGCCTTCTTAAGGGACAGGCACCATTCCTTCCAAACTATGTGAGTGTAAACCAGATGCTGCTAGGTTGAAAGAAATAGTGTCGACGGCAGTTGCAAGATACATGTACCAAATAAATTAACAATATATGAAGCTCTCCCCTCCCCCCCCCCCCCCCCCACCCATTGATACAGAAAATAGGCAAGAACGCTGTTGAGGAAACAACGAAAAAAGGCTGGCCATATTTGAAAGAACGCAACACCTCGAAGAATGGCGATGTTTTACTGAAGCTCGGAATTTAGCTCGGATTTCAATGCGAGATTCTTTGAACGGATTGCACAACGAAACTGTGTCTCAAAACCTGATAGAGAAGAGAAGCAGATTATGGTCGCAAGTTGAATTCACCACCGACACTTCAACTGTGAGACAGCAATCCAAATGTTATCACTGGCAGTGACACTAAAGCAGAGTTACTGAAAGCACTTCGCCGAAATTACTTCACTAAATAAGACGAAGTAAATACTACGGAATTCTAAAAAAGAACAGCCACCAACTTGAGTATCTTAGAAGTAGATATCCTCAATGTATCGAAACAGTTTAAATCAACTAATGAAGGGAAGCCTTTTGGCCCAGACTGCAACCAATAAGCTTCCTTTCTGAGTATGCTAATGCAATAAGTCTACACGTAGAAATCATAGAAAAACCACTCATTCGACGAGCTATCTTTACCTAATGACCGGAAATTTGAAAATGTTGCAAGTAGTAACTTACTTTAATCACGAATAAATGTCGGAGTAATGCTAAATGTTATTATACTTACATAAAGAACAGTATTACCTTCCCTATAACATTTACATCTTGAGTTACACCGTTAATTTTTATATATGAAATTAGTGAATTCACTCATGGCACATTTTTTGTCTATGCCTGCGGTCACTTTCAGACCTCAAATTAATAGTCGAATTAATTAGCTTAATAAGAATGAACCTTGAATTGCTGGTGTACTCATGTACCACCCCTATAACATTAAAAGAGTGAATGGCTGAGGGAGTATGAATGAGAACACAGGCGTAATTATGTTTACAAAAATAATGACAAGTTTTATTAATCCTTTTGTAACAACAACGAGCTGATGAGTCCTACATAAAATAAAACTGACAAACACAAATCAGAAAAGGGATAGTAAGTTCCTACATCTACATCCATACTCAGCAAGCCACCTGACGGTGTGTAGCAGAGGGTACCTTCAGTAGCTCTATCGGTTCTCCCATTTATTTCAGTCTCGTATTGTTCTTGGAAAGAACGATTGTCTTTATGCCTCTGTGTGGGCTGTAATCTTATTTTATCCTCATGGTCTCTTCGCGAGATGTACGAAGGAGGGAGCAATATACTGCTTGACTCCTCGGTGTAGTTAGGTTCTCGAAACTTCAACAAAACCCCCTACCGAGCTACTGAGCGTCTCTCTTGCAGAGTCTTCCACTGGAGTTTATGTACCATCTCCGTAACGCTTTCGCGATTACTAAATGATCCTGTAGCGAAGCGCGCTGCTCTCCGTTGGATCTTCTCCATCTCTTCTATCAACCCTTTCTGGTACGGATCCCACACCGGTGTGCAGTATTCAAGCAGTGGGCGAACAAGTGTTCTGTAACCTAAACTACTTCCTTTGTTTTCGGACTGCATTTACTTAGGATTTTTCCAATGAATCTCAGTCTGGCATCTGATTTACCGACGATTAATATTATATGGTCATTCCATTTTAAATCACTCCTAATGCCTACTCCCAGATAATTTGTGGAATTAACTGTTTCCAGTTGCTGACCTTCTATATTGTAGCTAAATGATAAAGGATCTTTCTTTCTGTGTCTTCGCATCACATTAAACTGGCCTACATTGAGATTCAATTGCCATTGCCTGCACCATGCGTCAACTCGCTGCAGATCCTCCTGCACTTCAGTACAATTTTCCTTTGTTACAACCTCTCGATATACTACAGCATCATCTGCAAAAAGCCTCAGTGAACTTCCGATGTTATCCACAAGGTCATTTACATATCTTGTGAACAGCAACGGTCCTACGACACTTGCCTGAGGCACACCTGAAATCACTCTTACTTCGGACGACTTCTCTCCATTGAGAATGACATGCTGCGTTCTGTCATCTAGGAACCGTCATCAGATCTGATGATGGTCATTATAGACTGAAACCGGTAATCTGCTAACAAACGTTTTGTGGCCATTGACGTAAATTAAAGGAGATGTATTGTATATACAGGTAACTGTTTTATTCGCGACACTGTCGCAGCTTGTGAGAGAATAGAAACAATTATTTCGCCGCGCGGGGTAGCTGCGTAGTCTAGGGCGTCATATCACGGTCCTTGCGCCTCATCTCGTCGGCGTTTCGAATCCTACCTCGGGCATGGGTGTGTGTCTCGTCCTTAGCGTAAGTTCGTTTAACATAGATTAGGTAGTGTGGAAGCTTAGGGACCGATGCCCACAGCAGTTTGGTCCCATAGGCCCTTACCACAAATTTCCAATTTACATTTCTTTCAGTGGGCTGGACAACAATGTGGACTTGCAGACTGGGACTATGGCCAGTAGGTTCTCCATCGCTTTCTGGCTGATCACAGAAATAGTTGCCAGGCTCTCGTAAGAGACGGCGAACAATATTTACAGCAATGCCAGTTTCCTCCTATGACTAACGAAAATAATTATTATTATCATCATTATTCACATCAACCCGTTTCCCCACTTGTTGTCAGGTTCATTTTATCATAAAAACGTATTGTACATGTTTCCATAAGATTCCTTTTCTACTTTCTGAGTTATGAAAAAAAAAGAACTAATTTTCGTAAAACGAGTTTCATTAACTAATCTTTGTTATAAGCCACGAAGTCAAGCCGATAGCACAATACTCATCACATGTAATTATCAACCTGTACCAAGTTTCCAGACAACCTAAATTTTAAAAGGTATACAATTAAATAGAGACAGTGCAGAGGACGCCATATTCCGTTTGGAAAATACTTGAGTTGAAAATTTAAGTTTTCGGACTAATAATTTCATAGAACATAAATAAACTACATATTTACTTATATAAATATTTCGATTGCTAATAGTCTCAACTAAGAACGGTATAAATAATTTTATGGTCATAAATCGTGCTCGCCGGTGCTGCTGCCAGAACTGGGAGTAGTTCTGGAGCAAGTGTTCCCTCCGCCAGCCGCGCCGAGCATATATAAATAACGAGCTGTCTGCACCCGGGAAGTTAATAATGGCTGACATTATTGCATTTTCGGTCCAATGATACAACGCGAGTAACTGGTGAAACTGAGTGTATAAGTGCTTACTTGGAGTATGAATTTATCTGGAGACCTGTGTTTCGTTCTCCGTGACCCGTTTTGTGTGGCACCCGCTACATTACAGGAAACATTACTGATTTTCCTCCACTTTTGAGACGTGCAACTAACTTTTCGTAAGTGGGAAGAAACAGCGGAAACCGTTCCTGAACTATCACTAGTACTCAATACGATAGGAAACATAAATTATTTAAAGAACCTGTTTCTCTTGTGTGTGTGTGTGAACACTTACCACAATATATTGTTTCGTTAAACGACAATACTTTCATTTACCGTTGTGCTTCCTGACTCAGTTGCATTATTCTTAGAGAGTTAGAACATTTTATTTCAGTGTAGACGAGGTTAGAAGTGGAAATGTGGAATGAATACAATGTACAGTACATTAATCACCTTCTGCCTGTGTGCACAAATAGTGTTCAAGTCCTTGTTGAAGATTCTGGAGCCTAAAAGTCGCACAAGACTGTCATGAATTTCAACTTCAAAAATTATTTGACACTATAATTTTCAACTGTCGATCCGCAAAACTATCACAGCATGGAAAGATATAAGAGATCGTTTTTCCCATGCGCTGTTCGAGAATGAAATGATAGAGAAATAGTGTAAAGATGGTTAGATGAGTCCTCTACCAGGTGCTTAAGTTTGAATTGCTGTATAATAATGTACATATGTATAGCTCTTTTAACTAATATTTTTCAATAATGCTTGCAATTTACAAAAATTTTCTCAATTTGTGTAAAAAATTGGCAGTAAGAAAACCTATTTATTTTACTGCCGTCTGAAAATTAATCACCAAATTTAATGAAACAGTGTGTTGGACAAACCAGTTTCCAGAAGTCCAAAGACTTCAGACGAAACGAAAGAGGCGTTCTTCACCAAGGTTTCTGTTAGTCCGTCAATGAAATCGCTTCGTCGGACATCCACGGATTTGGGTGTTTAAAGGTCGGTCAACCACCCACAACATTTTGGCAGAGGAGAAGTTTCATCCATATGAGTTACAGCTATTGCATCAATCACATAAATATGAACCCGATAGAAGCACGTATTGTGTGAGTAGTTTGCGGATAAACTGGATGAAAAAATATCTTTGTTAAAGACTCTTTGCTGTTCGGCGATGAAGCTGTGTTTTACGTTAGTGGTGAAGCGGAGAGACAAGACCTTCGATACTGGTCACCAGGCAATCCGCAATACGTGAGTCCATCGAAACAGCAGGGCTGCCGAGAGGTGATGATGTGATGTGGTTAGTGGCAGTCTCATGAGCTAGGACCTTTCTTCTTTTATGAAGATGTAACAGGTGAGACTTATGTGAACATGCCGAGAGACAAATTGATGCCTCATGTATAGCGTTTAAGAGAGGGACTTCTAGACTGGTTTCAGCAGACGGGGCCCCTGCACATACTGCTGCACCGGTTAGAGGATTGTTGAAAGGCAATTTACCTCACTTGATTGAGAGAAGAAATCATGTGGAGTGGTCCCTTCGTTTGGCAGACTTTTTTCCCGTCGATTTCTTTTTCCGATAAATATTACAAGTTCAAACCACCTAAGGTATCACATTACCAGTCAGTGTGCTAAAATCGGCAGCAAATCAGACCTATTCGAGTTCACCTTAATCTTGCAAAATACATAAAATTATATATTCATTTCCATAGCTCACACTTAACGATATGCAGGAACGATGTACATGAACGAAGATTCAGTTACCCAGCAGAAAATATCCTTACAGACTCACCTGCCACCCAACCACAGCTAACTAGTATTACAGATGTGGGAACAATTTTCTGTCGCCACGGAACATACGAGGTACATATGGAACACCTAAAACTACAAGCCAAAAACGAAACAACCACAGCCACTCGTTCTTCGTTTCCATATATCTGAGAAAACACCTTTGAAATAATGAAACAGACGTACAAAGAAATATGCATAATAAACACTCCTGGAAATTGAAATAAGAGCACCGTGAATTCATTGTCCCAGGAAGGGGAAACTTTATTGACACTTTCCTTGGGTCAGATACATCACATGATCACACTGACAGAACCACAGGCACATAGACACAGGCAACAGAGCATGCACAATGTCGGCACTAGTACAGTGTATATCCACCTTTCGCAGCAATGCAGGCTGCTATTCTCCCATGGAGACGATCCTAGAGATGCTGGATGTAGTCCTGTGGAACGGCTTGCCATGCCATTTCCACCTGGCGCCTCAGTTGGACCAGCGTTCGTGCTGGACGTGCAGACCGCGTGAGACGACGCTTCATCCAGTCACAAACATGCTCAATGGGGGACAGATCAGGAGATGTTGCTGGCCAGGGTAGTTGACTTACACCTTCTAGAGCACGTTTGGTGGCACGGGATACATGCGGACGTGCATTGTCCTGTTGGAACAGCAAGTTCCCTTGCCGGTCTAGGAATGGTAGAACGATGGGTTCGATGACGGTTTGGATGTACCGTGCACTATTCAGTGTCCCCTCGCCGATCACCAGAGGTGTACGGCCAGTGTAGGAGATTGCTCCCCACACCATGATGCCGGGTGTTGGCCCTGTGTGCCTCGGTCGTATGCAGTCCTGATTGTGGCGCTCACCTGCACGGCGCCAAACACGCATACCACCATCATTGGCACCAAGGCAGAAGCGACTCTCATCGCTGAAGACGACACGTCTCCATTCGTCCCTCCATTCACGCCTGTCGCGACACCACAGGAGGCGGGCTGCGCGATGTTGGGGCGTGAGCGGAAGACGGCCTAACGGTGTGCGGGACCGTAGCCCAGCTTCATGGAGACGGTTGCGAATGGTTCTCGCCGATACCCCAGGAGCAACAGTGTCCCTAATTTGCTGGGAAGTGGCGGTGCGGTCCCCTACGGCACTGCGTAGGATCCTACGGTCTTGGCGTGCATCCGTGCGTCGCTGCGGTCCGGTCCCAGGTCGACGGGCACGTGCACCATCCGCCGACCACTGGCGACAACATCGATGTACTGTGGAGACCTCACGCCCCACGTGTTGAGCAATTCGGCGGTGCGTCCACCCGGCCTCCCGCATGCCCACTATACGCCCTCGCTCAAAGTCCGTCAACTGCACATGCAGTTCACGTCCACGCTGTCGCGGCATGCTACCAGTGTTAAAGACTGCGATGGAGCTCCGTATGCCACGGCAAACTGGCTGACACTGACGACGGCGGTGCACAAATGCTGCGCAGCTAGCGCCATTCGACGGCCAACACCGCGGTTCGTGGTGTGTCCGCTGTGCCGTGCGTGTGATCATTGCTTGTACAGCTCTCTCGCAGTGTCCGGAGCAAGTATGGTGGGTCTGACACACCAGTGTCAATGTGTTCTTTTTTCCATTTCCAGGAGTGTAAAATATATAGGTACTGTATCGAAGTTAAGCAACGTGATTCCGTACTATTTCTGTACGTTTGGAGAAGCTGCTACGCCTGTCTGCACCACGATTTACTCAGCATGTCCTTAGAAACGCCCCTTCATGCCTCGGCTATCTTCTTCGGCTATAGCCGTTTGGGCTTCGTAGTTAAGATCTATCAAAAGCGCTTCCAGATGTCAGAAATTTTCTTAAGTTGATGAGAATTTAGGAGTCTTAGGAGTAAAAAAGAAATAAATTAAAACTTCATACCTCACGCGGCATTTTTGCACTATCTGTGTTATGACGTCATATTTCTTGAACTATGTGCCTTACAATGATATATTAGTGCAACTATATTCAGGAAAACATATGGATACTTTCAACGAAATATGTTTCGGGGAGAGATAGCAACAATGAAGTAATAAATTTAAACGTAATGCACAATGAGGCAGCTTTTCGTGCATCTCAATCTTTATGATGTCACATCTCCTGAACTTTGCGTAGAACCGTAACCCACTTTTGTAGGTGCACATAGCGGCATATATGGAGATTGCCTGAGGAATTTATTTTCTTTGACTCATTAGTTTTCTGAATGGTTTCTACATCTACATCTACATCCATACTCCGCAAGCCACCTGACGATGTGTGGCGGAGGGTACCCTGAGTACCTCTATCGGTTCTCCCTTCTATTCCAGTCTCGTATTGTACGTGGAAAGAAGGATTGTCGGTATGCTTCTGTGTGGGCTCCAATCTCTCTGATTTTATCCTCATGGTCTCTTCGCGAGATATACGTAGGAGGGAGCAATATACTGCTTGATACTTCGGTGAAGGTATGTTCTCGAAATTTTAACAAACGCCCGTACCGAACTACTGAGCGTCTCTCCTGCAGAGTCTTCCACTGGAGTTTATCTATCATCTCCGTAACCCTTTCGCGATTACTAAATATTCCTGTAACGAAGCTCGATGCTCTCCGTTGGATCTTCTCCATCTCTTCTATCAACCCTTTCTGGTACGGATCCCACACCGGTGTGCAGTATTCAAGCAGCGGGCGAACAAGCGTACTGTAACCTACTTCCTTTGTTGTCGGATTGCATTTCCTTAGGATTCTTCCAATGAATCTCAGTCTGGCAGCTGCTTTACCGACGATCAACTTCATATGATCATTCCATTTTAAATCACTCCTAATGCGTACTCCCAGATAATTTATGGAATTAACTGCTTCCAGTTGCTGACCTGCTATTTTGTAGCTAAATGATAAGGGACCTATCTTTCTATGTATTCGCATCACATTACACTTGACTACATTGAGATTCAATTGCCATTCCGTTCAAATGGTTCAAATGGCTCTGAGCACTATGGGACTTAACAGCTGAGGTCATCAGTCCCCTAGAACTTAGAACTAATTAAACCTAACTAATCTAAGGACATCACATACATCCATGCCCGAGGCAGGATTCGAACCTGCGACCGTAGCAGTCGCACGGCTCCGGACTGCGCGCCTAGAACCGCGAGACCACCGCGGCCGGCCATTCCGTGCACCATGCGTCAATTCGCTGCAGATCCTCCTGCATTTCAGTACAATTTTCCATTGTTACAACCTCTCGATACACCACAGCATCATCTGCAAAAAGCCTCAGTGAACTTCCGATGTCATCCACCAGGTCTTTTTTGTATATTGTGAATAGCAACGGTCCTATGACACTCCCCTGCGGCACACCTGAAATCACTCTTACTTCGGAAGACTTCTCTCCATTGAGAATGACATGCTGCGTCCTGTTATCTAGGAACTCCTCAATCCAATCACACAATTGATCTGATAGTCCGTATGCTCTTACTTTGTTCATTAAACGACTGTGTGGAACTGTGTCAAACGCCTTGCGGAAGTCAAGAAACACGGCATCTACCTGTGAACCCGTGTCTAAGGCCCTCTGAGTCTCGTGGACGAATAGTTCGAGCTGGGTTTCACACGACCGTCTTTTTCGAAACCCATGCTGATTCCTACAGAGTAGATTTCTAGTCTCCAGAAAATACATTTACTCGAACATAATACGTGTTCCAAAATTCTAAAACTGATCGACGTTAGAGATTTAGGTCTATAGTTCTGCACATCTGTTCGACGTCCCTTCTGGAAAACAGGGATGACCTGTGCCCTTTTCTAATCCTTTGGAACGCTTCGCTCTTCTAGAGACCTACGGTACACCGCTGCAAGAAAGGGGGCAAGTTCCTTCACGTACTCTGTGTAAAATCGAACTGGTATGCGGCCAGCAACGAATACCACTACTGTGCCATCCTCTTCAGCTCAGATTTGCACTTGTAACTTACGTTCTCAGTTATTTGTAGGATGCACTGCAATCGCTTCTTATCTCTCCAGTTTTTACCCTCTACAGCTCTCTTTGTACTACTAAAGTTATTCCCTGGTGTCTTAACAGATATCCTATCATACTGTCCCTTCTTCATGCAGTGTTTTCCACACATTCCTTTCTTCGCCGATTCTGCGTAGAACCTCATCATCCTTTACATTATAAGTCGACATAATTTTCCACCTTCTTCTGTAGTACCACATCTCAATGGTTTCTGTTCCCTTCTGTTTCGGTTTCCCACACTCCAAGTCTCACAACCACACAATTCTATGCTCCAAACGTACGTTCTCAGAAATTTCTTCCTCAAATGAAAACCTATGTTTCATATCAGTAGACATCTCTTTGCCAGGAATGCCCTTTATGTTAGTGCCAGCCTACTTTTCGTGTGCTCCTAGCTCCGTTCGTCATCGGTTATTTTGATGCCTACGTATCAGAATTCATCAACATGTTTTTCGTTATGACCAGTCTGATGTAAAGTATCTTTCTGTTCTCATTTCTGCTACTACTCATTACTGTAGTCTTTCTTTCATTACTGTCTATCCATATTGCGTACTCATTAGATTGTCCATTCAACAGTTTCATAATTTCTTTTTACTTTCACTGGAGATAGCTACGTCGTCAACAAATCGTATCATTGCTTACCTTTCACCGTGAATTTTAATTCCACGCCTGAACCTAGCTTTAATCTCCATCATTGCTCCTTCGATGTTTACAGGGTGGTCCATTGATAGTCACCGGGCAAATATCTCACTAAATAAGCATCAAATGAAAAAACTACAAAGAACGAAACTCGTGTAGCTTGAAGGGGGAAGTCAGATGGCGCTATGATTGGCCAGCTAGATGGCGCTGCAATAGGTCAAACGGATTCAACTGCTTTTTTTAAAAATAGGAACCCCCATTTTTTAAACAGATTCGCGTAGTACGTAAAGAAATATGAGTGTTTTAGTTGAACCACTTTTTTCGCTTTGTGATAGATGGCACTGTAATAGTCACAAACGTATATGTACGTGGTATCACGTAACATTACGCTAGCGCGGACGGTATTTGCTTCGTGATGCATTACCCGTGTTTAAATGGACCGTTAACCAATTGCGGAAAAGGTCGATATCGTGTTGATGTATGGCTATTGTGATCAAAATGCCCAACGGGCTTGTGCTATGTATGCTTTTCTGTATCCTGGACGACATCATCCAAGAGTCCTGACCGTTCGCCGGATAGTTACGTTATTTAAGGAAACAGGATGTGTTCAGCCACACGTGAAACCTCAACCACGACCGGCAACAAATGATGATGCCCCCGTAGGTGTTTCAGGTGCAGTCGGGGCGAATTCGCACATCAATAGAAGACAAATTCCGCGAGAATCGGGAATCTCAAAAACGTCGGTGTTGAGAATGATACATCAGCATCGATTGCACCCGTACCACATTTCTATACAGCAGGAAGTGCAGGGCGACGACTTTGAACGTCGTGCACAGTTCTGCCGCTGGGCAGAAAAGAAACTACGGGACGATGACAGATTTCTGCACGCGATCTACTTAGCGACGAAGCGTCATTCACCAACAGCGGAAACGTAAACCGGCATATTATGCACCATTGGGCAACGGAAAATCCACGATGGCTGCGACAAGTGTAACATCAGCGACCTTGGCGGGTTAATGTATGGTGTGGCATTGCGGGAGGAAGGATAATTGGCCCCCATTTTACCGATGGCAATCTAAATGGTATACTGATTTCTTTCTTAATGTTCTAGCGACGTTACTACAAGATGTTCCACTGCATGACAGAACGGCAATGTACTTCCAACATGATGGATGTCTGGCATGTAGCTCGAGTGCGGTTGAAGCGGTATTGATTGGCAAATTTCATGACAAGTGGTTTGGTCGTGGAGGCACGTTCACCGGATCTGACGTTTCAGGATTTCTTTCTGTGGAGAAACTTGAAGCATACTGGCAACCGTGATCCACCGACAACGCCTGACAACATGTGTCAGCGAATTGTCAATGTATGTGCGAACATTACGGAAGGCGAACTACCCGCTATTGAGAGGAATGTCGTTATACGCATTGCCAAATGCACTGAGGTTGACGGACATCATTTTTAGCATTTACTGCATTAATGTGGTATTTACAGGTAATCATGCTGTAACAGCATGCGTTCTCAGTAATTAGTTCACAAAGGTACATGTATCGCATTGGAACAATCGAAATAAAATGTTCAAACGTACCTACGTTCTCTATTTCAATTTAAAAAACCTACCTGATACGAACTGTTCGTCAAAAATTGTGAGCCATATTTTTTTGACTATTACAGCGCCATCTATCACAAAGCGAAAACAGTGGTTCAACTAAAACATTCATATTTCTTTACGTACTACATGAGTATGTAATTAAAAATGAGGTTATCTGTTTAAAAAGACTCAGTTTACTTCCGTTTGACCTATAGCAGCGCCATCTAGCGAGCCAACCATAGCGCCAACTGGTTTCCCCCTTCAAGCTAGACTAATTTCGTTCTTTATGGGGTTTTCGTTTGACGCTTATTTCGTGAGTTATTTGGCCCGGTATCGATCAGTGGGCCATCCTGTATATTAAACACCCCTGTCGCATATCCATTTTAATACAAGCACTTCGTTCTTGCGTTCACTCTTATTATTCCCTCCTGGCTCTTGCATATATTTTATTTTACCCGTTTCTCCCTGTAGATTACCCCTGTTTTCCTTAGAATTTCGAACATCTTGCGCCATTTGACACCATCAACGCTTTTTCCGGGTGGACAGCTAGTGGCGCCAAAAAGTAGATATAAACACCGTCCATGATGTTGCACCCTTTCACATGTCTGTTTGTGACCTTATATCCACTGAACTACAATAGGTAAGTGGTTCTTCCCACAGTGATTGCTGACTGACAGTAAGGGGTTCATGTAACAAGTTTGGTTGAAATGTGTCCACTTGTTTAGGAGGAATGTGGACTCTATGTACACACACATATACATATATGTGTGTTTTTATAATATGAATGGATTATTAGATGATGCAGGATTTCGGCAATCAATTTAACGTAGCAGTCCTGTAATGTGGTATGGTATCTGAGCTTAAAGAAGATATTCCAGTGACAAAATTCATCCTACGCCTTTTCTGTGTCACGAAATTCTGTCGCAGTTAGATGATCTAGTTACGTGTTATTTAAGGCGTAGTGTTGGTATTTTGGTTCTGAAATCTCATCTGATAGGGGCTGATGATCTGGTCTCTTGCTAGTGCGTTGTCAGTTATTCGTTGAATGATGCGTTTGACGATTTTTCCTAGAATGGTGAGGAGGCTAAACCACCCGTACATTCCTGTTCTTCTTAGATCCTTGTTTGGTTTCCACAGTGGATCGATACAAACATTTTGCATGTCTAATAAATCACATTTCTTTATTACATCAGGTCGATGGTTGTGTCCTTTCCCACCGTCATCCAGGCGAATGGCTGCACTAAACAGGCATTGCGCCAGAGCCGCAGGCCGGTGAGGACAGAATTATGTTGTGCTGTGCACTGAGCTGGGTTTCCATGGGATCTGTGGTGGTAACCGAAGGCACCTGCTTCGCTTCATGCTTGAAGTCTCCCCCTAAGGCGATGACGTCTTCCAACAGGATAACTGTCCATGTTTCGAGATCATATTCGGTCTATAGTGGTTTGAGGGGCACTATAGTGAACCCACATTTATGTATTGGCCATCACATATGCTTGGTCTGTACCCGCTGGAATACATATGAGGCACAAGCTGCGTGCCTGTAAACCACCATCCCGAAATTTACGGAAATTGCTTGGCCTGTACACAGCAATTTGGTGCTTCGTACTTCTGGAATCCTGTCCAGGACTCGTAGAAAAGTGGAGCCACACGCTATTAAATAGGAGGGTCATAATGTTTTCGCTCGTTGGCGTATGTTACAGTAGAAAAATAGGGATGAAGGAGCTTTCACTCCATGGCGTCACTCTTCCACGATTCTCTATACTTTATTGGTATGGTAGGTCAGTACTTCCTACTATGGTTTCAGTCATTAACTCCATATGTGATCTGATAGAGTACTCGAGACCCACTTCTTGTCAACAACTGTTTCTGGTACAGTTTTCAGCACTGCATCATTTGTTTCAGCAGTGTGTCTTTTTGAGTTAAATTGGCGTTTTGAGTTTTTTTTTTCTCTGTTTAATCATTGGAAGAGTCTTCATATCTTATTCCATCAGTGCCTCTGGATCTCAACATAATGCTTTAAGAATTTCTAGTCTGCGAATGCATACTTCGTGTGTTCCAAAAGTAGTTCGCCATGATTGTTTCTACTGTGTCAAGATTTATAGCTCTCGAATTTTATTATCTTTCTTTTTTGTGTATTTCACTTTGCAAGTTTATTTAGCCACGCAGCATGTCCAGCTGCTGGCATTCCTTTTCCCCAGTCTGTGATGCATGGGTCTCCGTGGCCTTGGGACAGCGGGAGGAGAAGAGTGGGTTGAAGTGGGAATTGGTTCCAGTGGAGATTAACAAGCCCTCTAGACCAGGAGTTGATGTTCACTGTAGTGTGATTCAAGATAGTAAAGGTGCACAGGTAATGAGGGATTGTCCATAATTTTAGCTGCTTGTAATAGCAAATAAGTCAGAAGTCAATCGTTTTGGACAAGATTTTTTGTTTATTAGGGAGCCATTTGTGTTATGTTTGAATGGGTCTTCAACATGATCCATACAGAGTGGCACTACAGAAATGGATCTGGTGAAAGAGCCTGTCACACTAGCTCTACGATGCAACAATCCCAAAAGTGTGCAAATAAACACAGGAAGGTTGACATGAAAGGTAGTATCCTCTACGCAGTCGGCCATTTTGTTTAAACTTGAAGTGTTTAACCATCTCCACAGCAACAACTCTGTCTGACTGGAAACCAAGGCACGATGTGTTTACATGAGTAATACAGTTACTCTCCATGCCACATGGATCTACTTTTCAGCTAGCGAGTTTTAGATTTTTTAACTAACTCCACCAGACATGCCGATAAAAGGTTGCTTGTTAGTAGGAGAAACAATTATTTTGTGTGCTCGCTAGCTGCGACAATGAGATTATCGAGTGCATTCGAGAGAGGTAGCAATGGTGGTACATGGCAGCAGAGTCTGGCAGATAATGTCAGCAGTAGCGTTATAAGATGGCTTAATCATTCATGTAGCGCCACTCTTCATAATTTCATTAATATTTGTATGCCCTCACAGTGCTCCCAGGCCTATTAACATAACGAATAGGTTACTGAGGCGTTCCTTTCATAATTCGTTTTACTACTTGAAAAATGCGTAGGTAACTCCACATAATGCCTACTGTCAAGAAAATGAATTAGATGCTGACTTCTTTTTGTGAAAATTTGTATTCTTCTGTTTATTCGACACAGAAGAGAGGCAGAGAATGAGAGAGGTGGAAGACAAGCCTTCGCTACAACACACAGTATGTTATTAACTGCCGCTAACATCCAGTGCGCAGGCAACCGGGTATTGGAAGTTTATTTGCTGAGATTCTGCCAGAAATGCTTTTTCGTGGAATATTGCAGGGGGTGCGGTATTTATTAACTTTGCGAAGTTAGTCATTTTGGTAGCTGATGAATGCACTTAGTTGTTTGATATGCAGGATGCATTTGCAACTGCGAACTGTGTTTATTCTTCTGAGTTTTTTATTAGCGCTTTCTGATATGTTCTTTGCTAGACCGTTAGCGATTTTCATTACTTGGTCCTAAAATTGGTACCAAGATCGGACATAATTTGTTTGTTTAACTTTGAATTCGTTGTTACCTTGTTACGTACCTGAATGCACATCAAGGGAAATAAATAGCATTTTTAGAACTTGTAAGAGATCCGTAATTAAAGAATTTGTTGCTAGCGCACTCGAGCTGATGTAATTTCGATGTATTGCTCACGCGCTGCCTGCGATGTGTAAGCTAGAAGAGAATCTGAGACCAAAGAGCGGTACTGACTGCAGTAAGAACTGTGTGTTACTAGGAGTAAGTTGTTGCTAGCGAGCAGCCGTGTCTGGTGTATCGTGTTGGCTGAGCGGGTCGTGTGCAGCGATGGCGGAGCCTGAGCGTTGTAGGATAAGGTAAAAGAAGCCTCGCGCATATGTAGTCTTGTTACATAAAGTCCCATGTAAATGTTTTTAAAAAATGTTAATAATAATCTTTCTCATAAAAAGTAACTTTTGACATTCATCTCAATTTAAAGAATTCACTAATTTCTCCAATCCTTGGCCATCCCGATTATTGAAAATAAAAATCAGTTCTTTCCTTTTATATAAGACAAATCTATCGGCCAGCATTGCACTTAGCTGCGCCAGGAAAAATTTCTTATATGGGCAGATATATACGCGTTATCCGGCGACCTAATTAAGGTAAGATTTTTCAGTTTATTCAGAATGATGTATCAGGGCCATAACGCAGCATTGCTGACGTCCAAAATTTACCAGGTTAAATTGACTGTCAATTATTTAAAGGTTATAAGTGACCCATATTTTTTTATTTGTTTATTTTTATTTTTTTTTGACTTCAGGAATGCTGAACGGTGCACAGATAACTTAGTCTTGGTACTGACTTCCTTCTTGCAGAAGAGAGTAGATCGTAGCTGAGCGCTCACTGCATTAGCTTTGCTGCACCTCGTTTCCAGTTCTTTCACTATCTTGCCCTTCTGTGTGAATATGCATCCTAAGTACTTGAGACCGTCCACCTGTTTTAACTTTGTTCCTCCTATTTGGCACTCAATCCATTTATATTTCTTTCCTACTGACATTACTTTCGTTTTGGAGATGCTAATCTTCATACCATGGTCCTTACATTTCTGATGTAGCTCTGAAATATTCCTTTGCAAACTTTCAATGGAATCTGCCATCACAAGTAAGTCATCCGCATATGCAAGACTACTTATTTTGTGTTCACATATCTTAATCTCACCCCACCAGTCTATTGTTTTCAACATATGATCCATAAATATTATGAATAACAGTGGAGACAGGCTGCAGCCTTTTCTTACCCCTGAAACTACTCTGAACCATGAACTCAATTTACCGTCAACTCTAACTGCTGCCTGACTATCCATGAAAAGACCTTTAATTGCTTGCAAAAGATAGCCTCCTGTTCCATAATCTCGTAGAACAGACAATAACTTCCTCCTAGGTACCCGGCCATATGCCTTTTCTAGATCTATAAAGCATAGATACAATTCCCTGTTCCACTCATAACACTTCTCCATTATTTGCCGTAAGCTAAATATCTGATCCTGACAACCTCTAAGATGCCTAAACCCACACTTATTTTCATCCAATTGGTCCTCAGCTAATACTCGCGCTATCCTTTCAACAATACCTGAGAAGATTTTACCCACAACTCTGATTAAAGAGATACCTCTGTAGTTGATACAATCTTTTCTGTTTCCTTGTTTAAAGATTGGTGTGATTACTGCTTTTGTCCAGTCTGATGGAACCTGTCCCGACTCCTAGGCCATTTCAATTATCCTGTGTAGCCATTTAAGACCTGACGTTCTACTATATTTGATGAGTTCCGATTTAATTTCATCCACCCCAGCTGCTTTATTGCACCGCAATCTATTGACCATTTCCTCCACTTCTTCAAATGTGATGCTATTTCCATCATCATTCCTATCCCATTCTACCTCGAAATCTGAAACATTGCTGATCGTATTTTCACCTACATTGAGCAACTCTTCAAAATATTCCCTCCATCTGGCCAAGGAATGCACAGGATTCACCAGCAGTTTTCCTGACCTGTCCAAAATACTTGTCATTTCCTTCTTACCTCCCTTTCGAAGACTGCTAATTACACTCCAGAATGGTTTTCCAGCAGCTTGACCCATAGTCTCCAACCTGTTTCCAAAGTCTTCCCAAGATTTCTTCTTGGATGCTGCAATTATCTGTTTGGCTTTGTTTCTTTCTTCAACATAACTCTCTCTGTCTACCTGAGTTCTAGAGTGTAGCCATTTTTGATACGCCTACGTTTTTCTTTTACAGGCTGCCTTAGCTGTGTCATTCCACCAAGCTGTCTGCTTCATCCTATTTTTACACACTACTGTTCCAAGACATTCTTTTTGACACTTCTAGTACTGTGTCCCTGTACCTTGTCCATTCCTTTTTCCGATGACTGTAATTGACTACTTTCTACTAACTGGTACCTTTCTGAGATCGCTGTTATGTACTTGTGCCTGATTTACTTATCCTGAAGTTTCTCCCCTCTTATCCTCCTACATATGGACATGACCTCCTGCACTTTCGGCCTCACAATCCCAATTTCACTGGAGATAAAATAATGATCAGTGTCATCAAAGAACCCCCTTTAATATACGTGTGTCCCTCACAGCCATCCTGAATTCCTGATCTGTTACTATATAGTCAATGACAGATCGAGTTCCCCTGCCGTCCCAAGTATACCGGTGAATGTTCTTATGTTTAAAAAAGGAGTTTGTGATTACTAAGCCCATACTGGTACAGAAATCCAAGAACCGTTTCCCGTTCCTGTTGGCCTCCATTGCCTCTCCAAATTTACCCATAACATTTTCATACCCTTCTGTTTGATTTCCAATCCTGGCGTTAAAATCACCCATGAGCAGAACACTGTCCTTGTCCTTTACTCTAACAACTACATCACTGAGTGCCTCATAAAAACTATCCATCTTATCTTTATCTGTCCCTCCACAATGGGAATATACTGACACAATCCTAATTTTCTTGCTTGACGCTGTCAAATCTATCCACATCATTCGTTCGTTTACATACCTTATTGCAACTACGCTGGGTTCCATTTCTTTCCTGATGTAAATCCCTGCACCCCACGGTACTATTCCTGCTTTGACTCCTGACAGGTAGAACTTGTATTCTCCCACTTCCTCTTTCTTCTCACCCCTTAACCGAATGTCACTAACAGATAAAACGTCCAGCCCCATCTTACTTGCAGCCTCTGCCAGCTTTACCTCCTTCCCAGAGTAGCCCCCATTGATATTAACAGCTCCCCATCTCTTTACCATTTGTTTCCCAAGTCGTATCTTAGGAGTCCCGGGTTTGTCAGTTAGAGGTTGGACTACGTCACCTCCAAAGGTCCGAGGCATTTTGCTCTGATTGTTGCCAGCATCATATTTATAGTACCAGGGAAGCAGGTTGCTAGCCTTACTTGTCCCGAGTCCCATTGGGTTTTACCCCTAAAGGTTGAGGGACGAACCGGTGGATTTGGTTGTCTTTGCCGTATGATCACAAAGGTGACCGCAACTCAGAATATGTCCGAGATGCCCTGCCTTATTCCAAAGTAACTGGTACCCCGACTCTCGGGACCACTTACTTGGCCACTCATACGTTGCCCGTGGTTCATGAACTAGGACATGACTACAGGAACCCACACCATGAACCATTGCTTTGGTAGCCATGCGAAAATTTTCTTCATTCACCAAAACACCTCACTAACTTCCTGTGAAGACACAATTGCGAGATAAATCTGAAACAGTGGTTTCTCAAGTTTATTAAATGAGGAACTGATGAAAAGTAAAGTCAGTAGCTTATGAAAACACATATCTTCTGTACAAAAAACCAGCAATGTCTTCACCTATGTTGTTCCAAAACCCATAGCATTTTTAGTTTCACCAGCAACCGATGGCCCATAAAAATTACTTTCTTTCACCAAAAAAAGTCAGTAGTTATTGGAATAACACGGTGAATAATGAAGTTTTATATAATAACGATATAATAAAACACTCTCCTCTTTGTGTGCTATCATTTGCCAAAATTTTATTTCAACATCTCCAACCGTTTATGAAATATGAGGAATGTTGTGTATATTTCAATGTGACTTTATCACTGGCGCTGTGGGATCGCAAATGAGTGTGCCACGTGAAATCAGTTTTCTGAGATTAGTGATAGACAGATACCTCTACACAAATCTAATTTTTAGGTTCAATGTGTTAGCTAAATTTCATACACAACATCATATTACGCAATATGCACCAAACGCAAAATCATAGCGACCCATATTTTTCATCGCACACTTTTCCGAATTTCGTGGAATGTCTTACAACGTAAATATCTGAATAGCTATGACCATTAACGAAATTATGAACACTAAATTCGTACTTGACATAAAAAGCTATCAGAAAAGCAAAAGAGATTTTTCTTACCGAATAGTTTCTGTGAAATCTTTTGAGAAAGATTGCTGGGTGCGCGCTTCGATTCTGTCATCGGCTACCGGTCGAAAGGTGGAAACACGTATCGGCCTTCCCGTATGAAGAAACGAATGAACTCGCTCAACGCTTTGGATGCAAATTGGTCACTACGAATCGGCTAATATATCTCAGAGTTTATAAATACACTCCTGGAAATTGAAATAAGAACACCGTGAATTCATTGTCCCAGGAAGGGGAAACTTTATTGACACATTCCTGGGGTCAGATACATCACATGATCACACTGACAGAACCACAGGCACATTGACACAGGCAACAGAGCATGCACAATGTCGGCACTAGTACAGTGTATATCCACCTTTCGCAGCAATGCAGGCTGCTATTCTCCCATGGAGACGATCGTAGAGATGCTGGATGTACTCCTGTGGAACGGCTTGCCATGCCATTTCCACCTGGCGCCTCAGTTGGACCAGCGTTCGTGCTGGACGTGCAGATCGCGTGAGACGACGCTTCATATAGTCCCAAACATGCTCAATGGGGGACAGATCTGGAGATCTTGCTGGCCAGGGTAGTTGACTTACACCTTCTAGAGCACGTTGGGTGGCACGGGATACATGCGGACGTGCATTGTCCTGTTGGAACAGCAAGTTCCCTTGCCGGTCTAGGAATGGTAGAACGATGGGTTCGATGACGGTTTGGATGTACCGTGCACTATTCAGTGTCCCCTCGCCGATCACCAGAGGTGTACGGCCAGTGTAGGAGATCGCTCCCCACACCATGATGCCGGGTGTTGGCCCTGTGTGCGTCGGTCGTATGCAGTCCTGATTGTGGCGCTCACCTGCACGGCGCCAAACACGCATACCACCATCATTGGCACCAAGGCAGAAGCGACTCTCATCGCTGAAGACGACACGTCTCCATTCGTCCCTCCATCCCCGCCTGTCGCGACACCACTGGAGGTGGGCTGCACGATGTTGGGGCGTGAGCGGAAGACGGCCTAACGGTGTGCGGGACCGTAGCCCAGCTTCATGGAGACGGTTGCGAATGGTCCTCACCGATACCCCAGGAGCAACAGTGTCCCTAATTTGCTGGGAAGTGGCGGTGCGGTCCCCTACGGCACTGCGTAGGATCCTACGGTCTTGGCGTGCGTCCGTGCGTCGCTGCGGTCCGGTCCCAGGTCGACGGGCACGTGCACCTTCCGCCGACCACTGGCGACAACATCGATGTACTGTGGAGACCTCACGCCCCACGTGTGGATCAATTCGGCGGTACGTCCACCCGGCCTCCCGCATGCCCACTATACGCCCTCGCTCAAACTCCGTCAACTGCACATACGGTTCACGTCCACGCTGTCGCGGCATGCTACCAGTGTTAAAGACTGCGGTGGAGCTCCGTATGCCACGGCAAACTGGCTGACACTGACGGCGGCGGTGCACAAATGCTGCCCAGCTAGCGCCATTCGACGGCCAACACCGCGGTTCCTGGTGTGTCTGCTGTGCCGTGCGTGTGATCATTGCTTGTACAGCCCTCTCGCAGTGTCCGGAGCAAGTATGGTTGGTCTGACACACCGGTGTCAATGTGTTCTTTTTTCCATTTCCAGGAGTGTAGTTTCGTTCATATGGAGCAGAAGGGATTTGTTAAATCATGGAATGACAGGAATGGGACATTAAACATAATCTTTCTTTCTTCCTTCTGTCCTTCCTTCCTTCCCTACCACCAGCATCAAACTCACGCTAACACTTAATTTTACGCTGTTCCGGAATCTTTATCCTCGAAACTAGGCAATCAGAAACCAAAGAAGGTGATGCTTGTTTATAATGGTATGCTGTGGACAGCTAGCGGGAAATGAGAAAAGCATCGTTTTAGGTGATCGACACGCATTATATGTTGTCAGTTGAATTTATGCCATGTACAACAATACAGCAGATATCAGGATAGTGACAAAAACATTATAATGTGTCCACGTTTGAGGTGACCACTGCTTACATTTCGTGCCTGGTTGTTGAATGTGGAGCATTATACGCTAGAAGGCATTGAAAACTTTGTATTGTTTTATAAAGTAATACGATGCATTGCCTGGTTACACCATCTAATACGTGGAGGGGACGTTTTCCACCATGTATTGTCCATACTGTAAGATATTCGTTGGCAGCGATAGAAAACTGTGAGAGACTCAGTAGTTGCTGCAAAGAACTGACAAACGTTTCTCACAGAAGATCTTTTGCCAAAGAACAATTTGAGGATTTGTTACTGCATTTTGTGGGGGAAGGTTGAGCAACAAGGAGCCGTCAACTGGATGTTGAAATGCACAGTATCACTAATACGGCTTGCAGAGTGTGAGTGGGAACAACATGTGCAAGTTATAGGCACCAAATATATTGTGCACAGAGCTCTGATTTATAAATGGATTACCTAGCTCCATACGTCATTGCGCATTAGCGCTAGACATGACTGGAGTGGTTAAAGTACCTACGACACTCTCATTTCACATCCCATTCAATAGTCCTTTATCAACTTGTAAGCTGCAATTATACAAGATCATCTAACAGAACATTGTTTACTACCACTCTGGTGAGTCCTATCCTATGTCTCTAATGGATGTAAACTGTTTTTGATGTTGCTAAGCAACAGTCACACTATAATTTTTAAATGATTTCACCACCGTTTGACTGTATTGTTGTATAATTACTACCCAAGGTTCGGTGCCTTTATGCTATTTACAAGTGATTGTGTTTATGTCATTAACACATATTGCAAGACATCAAGCTCAAAATTGTGCATAAATTAAGAAAATATTGGCTCCCTGGCATGTTATGGGGAGCAAATATTTTCTTAAATTGCGTCGTGTTCATTCAAAAGTCTAATGGATGTATTCCCTACTAGAGGTACATGAAGTAAGTGATATGTGAACCCCTTGTAAAAAGTTATATTGATAGTACTTTAGCTTTCTGGCTCATTGTGAGGCAAAACACAGGACATTTGAAAGTCTATCAGAATTATGAAATAGAAGCAGTTTTAAACAGATGCCTATAATGCACTTCTCATTAGTCTCTGTAACGCCTGAAATGTTCAATATCACAAACTGGTTCCATATTTCAGAGCTATATAGCTTTCTCTGGTAATTGCATAATTTTTACTTTAAATTTTTGGAAATCTTTATATCTATGCCTGCCAACTATTTCCACAATGATCATAATTATGTTGATCTGTTAGTAGATAGGATGGAACCGTACACAGAATTTAGAAATGAGTGCGCATAATTACAATATCTCTGATATCAGAGCAAATTCAAATCTCTCCTTTACACAACCTCTACATTTACCAGGAAAATCTATAATACCATTTTAAAATTTCCAGAAAAATCCACTGGAATGTTTCCATAGAGCGGAGTAAACTGGCTGAAAAGATGAAACAGAATCGCGTGCATTGTAGGGTACTATGCCTCAGGGCCTGAAGTAAGTTACTAATTCTCCGTTTCATTCTACTGTGTATATAATTCAGTTAGCGAGATTTCCATTTGCATTAAAGAGCCCATTTATGTTATGAGTTCAACCGTGGTATGACTGAATACGTCATACTAAAATGTTTAACTATTATTTCAGAGACTAACTTGGTCCTACATCTCTTGTAGATACCCTGTTACGAAGCCAAACGCCAGAGAAAAAATGGTTCAAATGTCTATAAGCACTATGGGACTTAACATCTGAGGTCATCAGTGACCTAGACTTATTACTACTTAAACCTAACTAACCTAAGGACATCACAAACATCCATGCCTGAGGCAGGATTCGAATCGGTGACCGTAGCAGCAGCGCGGTTCCGGACTGAAGTGCCTAGAACCACTCGTCCACAGAGGCCGGCCAAAAAGCAGAGATAAATATTAACTGTCGTTTCGAATAAGGAAGTTAACTGAAAGAAAATATTATAGAGTGTTCAGAAAGATGATTAGTTTCTTCTGCAGGCGATGTTTTAGTTGTGGGATAAAACTACCAACAGTGTCATATTGCCTATAATCTCATATATGACACATGCCATACACTTACATGACCTTAACTCAGAAGTATTCCCTCCGTGTATTACGGAAGCTACAAGAGTACACCTTCTGCGGTCCTTCCAGCGGATAAGGGAAACACCGCTATACTGTTGTCACATGATATCTACAAACAGAAATTTTACAGTCTACTGAGCGAACAACAAGGCGATGAAGAACATCGGCATCGTTAAATACGTTGCAAAAAGATAAATACTACATACCTGTGTACCACTCTGATTGTATGGTCCACCGAAAACCCGCTGGTACGGTGTACCATCAAGGCCAGTTGTAAGCAATTTCAGCGCATTGTTTTATTACTTAGCGAAAAATCTTGGTTCTTTACTCAGACACTGTGGGAAAATGCTTTCATCATATATGTAATTTTGAATGCTTCAATGAAGAGTGAAGGCTCTAGGACTCAATGAATCCAATCTGATGTTATGATAATGCCTCACTCTTTGTTAGAGCCCCTCTCATGGAATCTTTGTTACACTTCACTAGTAAAACATATATCACAACAGTGTTCCATTATGCCCCATCACAATACTTCTTCATCAACAGTGAATATTTTGAAGAAACTCGTGGTGTTACCATGAGTAGCACCTCGCCCATCTGCTAACGAAGTATTTGATGCACGAATTTGAGAAAAGAGTGCTGATGCTGGTGAAACATAAACCAGATGTCTATGAATGTACAAAAGACACTTGTGGTGTCGCTCCAAAATGGAGAAAAGCTATCATGACTTTTACATACAAATTCTAGCCGTGAGAGTTCCTATTTATGATGGAAGTAGAAAAATGTGGCTGTCTACTGTTTCTAGATGTCATAGTCAATCGGAACGTGTTTGAGTCATTAGGGTATTACATTTAGTGTGAGCCTTCTCAAACGGATCTGTATTTACAGGTGTCTAGCTGCCACCACCTATCAAAACTATATCGGATCTTCGAAATCTGGTGCACAGATTGCACGATGTGTACGATGGAGACAACCGTGGAAATCCTACTATCTATATTCAAGCGAAATTAATGTTCTTCACACTAGATTACCACAGTTTTAAGGCGGTTTAAACGTGAACAGTCGTAAGAGATTGAGGCGAAGGAGCCGTTGAGGTCCAGGATGTTCCTCATGTATGTGAACTACATTTCATCTAACTCAGGGAGGGACCTAAAGAACTATAATGTAAACTTCCAGCCATTTACAAAGATCTTTGTTCGTCTTGGCTCTAAAGGATGACATGGGTTTCTTGAAAGCCCAAATCTATAGAATACCACCTCAATGCGGTCAGACAACACGTGCAATGAATGAAAGGTGCGTGACATATAACAGCCATGCTCACCTTTCACAGCTTAGTGTGTCAGCCATATCTGGCCATTGTACCTCCACAAATCACTCAGTAGATTTCCTGCTACAAGATATCATCATGAGATCCATCTGTTAGTCACTTATCAAGAGATATTGGCGGATGATCTCACTAATTCTGGAGGTCAGTTCCAGAAGGCGTCAGATCCGGTGATTTCAAGTTCTTCGCAAAGGAAAATTTTACACAAGATGCCAACTATGTCAAAAGATTTTTAGTAGTTTCATTGCAGAGATTTAACTCTGTGGATCCGTAGATCATGTAGGGTGTGCATGCACTAACACAGTTATGGCTGCTCCTGTTCACGTCGTTGCAATATTCGACAGAGAGCTCTGAGTTCGACAGAGAGCTTGCAACGGCACAAATATGTTGATTGGTAATATAGTTAAAATTGGAGTGTAAAGAGTAGTACCCTGAACAACAAATCCAAATCGCGTAGTATGTGTTATATCCAGATCACTTCCGTCCATAATTTAAGTGACGTTTATTTTACTTCACTTTCTGTAACGGCATATACGACTGGTTCTCTTTACTCTTATCAGGTCTGTGGATTTTGTTTACTGCTTGCGTCGACTATATTTAGTGAATAACTAAAATTGTAATTCGGCAACTTTGCTAGAAGCGGCAGCGACGCACTACTCCTACACCAGAACGTTCAGAAGTTTTTTGCTGTCGAGGCGGCTCACGCGGCACTCGCCCAGAAAATCGAAGACCACTGACCTTGTTCCGTGCGTTTTAGAACGTATTTCGCTGTCACTTCACTCAGTCGAGCGTTAGCGAGTTATTCATTTTTGACCGAACACAGTTACTAAAGAAAAAATAATAAACTATTATGGCGCAGAACAGCAAGCGGCGGAAATTAGAAAATTTTATTAAATTGCGGTAACGACAGAGGTAGGGACAGAATCAGGAAATAAGCAGTATATCGCAAATGAGTCTGGCCTCAGCGCGTTACAATCCCGCGTAGAGAGAGAGAGAGAGAGAGAGAGAGAGAGAGAGAGAGAGAGAGAATAAGCTCAGAACAAAATAGCTCAGAAGAGAAAACCAGCGCAAACGTTACATGAATATCTGTTAGCTTATAACAGATGTCCAAAGATACAGTACCAATTTCGTAAAATCTAGTGTCAGAGAATCTACACATCTGTTAAGAACCTGTTAAGTGAATGTAGGAGAATACGAAGGACACATGTGGTCATTACGAACCGAGCAACGCATCATAGCCTCATGTTAAGTCCCTTTAAAAACTCGAACCCTCGAGCTCTCAAAGAGCTGTTCAGTGGGATCTATAGCGCTCACAGTAATAGCACTCGATTCCATGATAACGGTACTGTAGTGAATCTCTATCCTAGATGCTCTGGAGCAGTCTACAAACCAGCCGCAGATGTACCTGAGACGACTTCGTCGTGTTCTCCACCAACCACTGCTGATGGAGAAGCTGACTGTCGTCTGACAATAACACATCGCGGAGTGCTGGCAGCACCGACCTACAGTGCAGAATCCGGCAGCAACGCCTTGGGAGGTCCACGTTTCTGTTCAACACTTCGGCGCTTCCGGTTGCTGAAACCTTTCTGGACGGTAGGAAGGAGATCGAATTACCACTACAACTAGTGACACCACGGCATTGCGAAAGAGTCATCGAGTGTCAAAGTAGGATATGGAATGGGACCGAACACACTGCAGCTGCTACAATTTGTGCTGGATCATAGCCGTGCCTGCAGCTCGCTGCAGTGCGGGGCCAGTGACTCCTCTCCTCGGCCTGCAGAGACTCTTCAGCTCTCAGCAGGAATCCATCACACAGCTGAATGAAGCATCGGCTACAAGGCCAGTGTGGAACAAGACGACTGTAAACAGAGTTAATGCGAGGGTTGTCAAGAAAGTAAGTTCCGATCAGTCGCGGAATGGAAACCGCAGTGAAAAGCAGAAACGTTTTATTTGCAAGTGAGGTACACCTTCCATCTACTTCTCTTCATAGTCGCCGCTCCAACTTCGAGTTTTGTCGTAGTATTGTATCAACTTTCCAACATCTTCGTCATAGAAAGCAGCTCCCTGTGCGTTAGGCCAGTTATCTGCACTGGTCTGCAGGTGGTTGTCTGTGGAAAATTTTTGTCTTCATAGTCAGCGGTTCTTGTGAGCACAGATGAGACTCAGGTGGAGACAATTACGGACTGTATTGTAGGTGGTCAAACACTTCTCACTGGAAACGTTGCAGAAGTATTTTCATTGCCCCTGCAGTGTGCGGCCTAGAACTGGCATGAATAAGGAACTGCTCGACAGTTGTGTTATGTGGGCTGCATGACACAGGCAAATTTTCATACTTGGCAGGGGACGTTACTCCCTACGCATCTTTACATGATCAATGTTTGCTCAAAACTGAAAAGAGCGACGCGACACGATCGACGAGCGTACTAGAGACACTGCCCAACACATCTGTGCAAAGCTTTACCGGACTTTCCCAGTGGTTTCCTTTTCGCGACTCATCGAAACTCTGATATTGTTTTACTAGCGTCCGAGACACTTCATTGGTTCCCAACTGCTATTCTGACTTCATGCAGAGAAATCTTTACTTCGCCTTTCTATATGGCTTTTTGGCTCATGGTCCTACAGAAAATATTTAATTAGGAAAGAGGCGCAAAATAAATTGGAAATAGAACTTTGTGATAGAAGCACAGCCTTGAGTGGGGATACAATTCTTGGAAGAACACTGTCCGACTTTACATACAGAGTCGTACCTCCTACCTTACACACTCTCGTGTGCATTTTGCATTCAATCAGAGGTAGTTCTAGCAGACAGCCTCAACATGACCTGACGATTTGGTTGATCACTTACCAAGGTTTATCTACTGTAAATAATTAGGTAATTCTACCTAGATCAGTTGCCGGCTCTGAAGGAGTTATTTTTGTTTCACATTTCGGAAAGGAACATGAACGTATTGACATTTGAAAATTGAATTAATCTTAGCAAACTTTAGATGACTGTACTGACTTGTCTGACTGAAAAGTTAACTGCGAAGATGAAAATTAATTTGTTTGCAAACAAGGTGTAAAAGTGAACTGAAGCTTTACTATTCTTAACAGTCTTGCTACTAATGCTATACTGTTGTGGACCAAAAATACATTGAACTGATTTTAACTTTATAATATTTTGCAATAACTTTTGTAATCAAACGAAGGATAATTTTAAACAAATGACCTGCAAAAAGGCGACCACGTTGTCTTTACAATAATAGAGCTACTCTGAAGAAGCATGATGTATACGACAGCAAATTTTCTTCTTCATGCTGTGCTACAAAAATTCTTGAAAAACAGCACTGATATTTAAGCTGAAACTACATTAGGAAAGGGGGATTCTGTTTACGGTAATATAACATTATAAGAATTTCAATAATCTGTTCTATATTACAAGTAAATTGAAGAGAAATTTTAATTATTAACTGACTGTTTCCTAAACGGATCTGAAAGTCGTTCAACAGAAGTTTTCTGTCTTGATTTTTGTCGTTAAAAGCTGAAACGCAGTAGGTGAGACGGAACGGCAGTTGGATGATGTATTTACATCTCAGTACTGGTGGCCATGTTACATGGACGCATTTGCGCGTTTCGGTAACATTGCGCCGCTCTTAGGAGAATGTCATGTTGCCATCTGTTCAGTCGGAAATTCTTGCATCCCGACAGCTTTCTGTCATCCAAAACTGCTATTATCAGTCTTGGTATTAGTAACATTTAAACAAGCAGTCTTAACATTTTAGGACAAGAATGGATCTAGCTCGCGTCCACACACGTGCAGCTACCATAACTACGATCTGTCACCTGACTAGTGCTTCCGATCCATGCCTTTGTTCACACTTTCAGTACATGGCACTAAAAACGAGCAAGGGCACTCGAGTCTAACGCTTGTACCTTGTTTTATTAGTGGAAAAAAGTAAAACTAAGAAAGCTACAATCTCTTACGTTTTCAACAAAACGATTACTAATCGAGTTAATATATTTAACAAATATCGTACTCATCACGCCGATGTCTTGATATAAAGCATAGCTTCCAATGGTGCGAGTTTATGGACAGTGGGAAAAGTTTCTTGCACCCCAGTTACGTATTATGAATAATTTTGTACTCAAAGCCAGATTATATTATATATGCCTCACTTCTTGATGAAACATTCCCAGGAGATAGTTCACCAAGAAGTGCTCCACAAAAAAACAACCTGCTGTGGATCAGAACACGAGCATTACAAGCTGACATTTTCCTATAAGATGATATGTCTAAAGCAACATTCTTTTAAACATATTTCTTAATCATCACTTTGTTATTCCAAATACTGATACACTCGTTTTACACAAAGCACCTCTTCACAACATAGGTTTTTCCACGATTTTTCATGGAATCTTGACAATAAATTCAAGTTCTTACAATTTTTCTTTAATAATTTACATAATGTCACATAGATACACATAATAAACGTTTGCCAATATTGTGTTTCCAACTGAACGTCGATTTTTCTCATGTGGGCGATGCACTCTTTGAGCACCTTCCACCTCTGTGCTGTCTTTTTCCACTCACATCAATTCCTCTTCTTTTTAATGTGTCTTCTGTTCACTCTTTTCACTTGACCATGACATTCATTCCCTTTCTGCATCCAAGGATTAACATGAAGTACGGTTTCTCATATGGGCACTCACATATTTGGGTTACGATGTTCTGTAAATTAGAGAATTCCTTTAGAATATGAAGAGGGGATTTAAACTAACTACAAATTAAACACATGTGTGTAATATTCACCTTTTGCTGTTAATACTTGACATCTAACTAATTAAAAAGTCTAGTTTTTTCGTTAATTTTACTATATTTAAAACAAGTTGCCTGATCTCTTGATTTATAGCGTTTTAGGTCAATTATGTTCCTAACATGCAAGTGTCTCAAAGTTACTGGCTATTCCAGAGAACAGGCATTTACATTTGGTACGTCCACTATATTGATTCATCCATTACATATGAATTTGAAATCCCTTATTTCACTTTATATTTCACAGTACTTCCTGTGTGTTTTCACTAGGATGAGTTCTCATGTTTTAAATGTTGTCATTTTAACCTTTTTCTTCATGGCAATGAATTTTTACCCCACTTTGCCTTTGCATCTTATCTCTGAATATTATCTTTGCCGTATTAATATATTATTCATCGTAGACAGGAGACTCCAGTATCTTGAGAATAAGAACATGGTCCAAGTAGTCCAATTACGCAGAAAATGAGAAGAGTGTATTCTACCTGAACCACATTTTCATTCCCAAAATACGTTTAGCCTATGGATACCCACAAAAATAAAGTTTAAAGAACTCTATTACGTCGTCTATCGAACTCGTATATAATCTTCTTTCAGGATTTCTTACAGAGTGCAACCATGCTCTCGTTCAGGACTGAATTTATGTTTCTCCTTATATCTCACACATATATTCCATGTCGTTTGTGGTTCCTATTACAATACATCCTATACAGCATGCCTATCTGCAACATGTAACATTCAGCCATTGTTTGACAGATGCTATGCTGAGATACGGACTATTTCCACTTCTTGCTCGGGGTTTCCTTCTCACCCTTTCCATGATCAGAATATACCCCTCATTATCTGAGGGTATCTTCTTCCGTGTCCCTATATTCTGAAAATAGTCTCTAACCATTTTATTATATAGCCTCTTCGATGCAGCCTTCCTTCTTGCGTATAGTTTTATATATTTGGAAAATAGATGTACAGCAACAAATATATACGAAAGCTACCGTTGTCTTGTGTCGTAGACCAAAAATGTCCATAGCCTCGATTGATAACACCTCCTTGGATGTTTTTGCTTGCATTGACCCTCCGCATGGCCCAATAGCCCATGCCGTTGAATGTTACATTTTTTCAGTGTATTTTGTGCTCCACAGTGACATATGTTCGGTGAAAATGATCAGTTATCGTTTGTGTGTGCTGTGCGGGCTAACACACTCGCCATGTTTCTAGAGTATTTATCTCCTCTAAATATTAAATCCCGGTATCAACATTGTCATATTTGACCGCAACATAATTGAATGTATTATTGGCATTCTGCTGTCTCCAAATGTCTGTGCATATTTCTTTTATCCTTTCCTTTCCCTCCACGTCTCTGAAACACTTTATTTCGAAGGCCCATCATTATCCTTCATAGCTTCAGATAGTTCACTGCACTCTGGCAATCGTGACAGAGCATCAGGAACTGGACGCTCTGCGCCCTTGCCGCAGCTGATTGCCATGACGAATTGCTATGAAAACAGAGGTCATCGAACCAAACTGTTATGTAGCTATCGATAGTCCTTCAGGAATATCAAGGCTATATGATCGGTGTGGATAACAGAGAGATGGAATTGCAACTTGTTGACAGGTACGTACATCCTCAGCCTGTGTCTCATGTAAAAGTGACACCCCAGAGCCATAGTCTGAGCTATTCGTAGCTTTACGGTATGCTTTGCTAGTATCCAGATGCAACAACTCAATGTTCTCAGATAAACTTTCAGCTTTTAAAATACCACATATACACTCCTGGAAATTGAAATAAGAACACCGTGAATTCATTGTCCCAAGAAGGGGAAACTTTATTGACACATTCCTGGGGTCAGATACATCACATGATCACACTGACAGAACCAGAGGCACATAGACACAGGCAACAGAGCATGCACAATGTCGGCACTAGTACAGTGTATATCCACCTTTCGCAGCAATGCAGGCTGCTATTCTCCCATGGAGACGATCGTAGAGATGCTGGATGTAGTCCTGTGGAACGGCTTGCCATGCCATTTCCACCTGGCGCCTCAGTTGGACCAGCGTTCGTGCTGGACGTGCAGACCGCGTGAGACGACGCTTCAGCCAGTCCCAAACATGCTCAATGGGGGACAGATCCGGAGATCTTGCTGGCCAGGGTAGTTGACTTACACCTTCTAGAGCACGTTGGGTGGCACGGGATACATGCGGACGTGCATTGTCCTGTTCGAACAGCAAGTTCCCTTGCCGGTCTAGGAATGGTAGAACGATGGGTTCGATGACGGTTTGGATGTACCGTGCACTATTCAGTGTCCCCTCGACGATCATCAGAGGTGTACGGCCAGTGTAGGAGATCGCTCCCCACACCATGATGCCGGGTGTTGGCCCTGTGTGCCTCGGTCGTATGCAGTCCTGATTGTGGCGCTCACCTGCACGGCGCCAAACACGCATACGACCATCATTGGCACCAAGGCAGAAGCGACTCTCATCGCTGAAGACGACACGTCTCCATTCGCCCCTCCATTCACGCCTGTCGCGACACCACTGGAGGCGGGCTGCACGATGTTGGGGCGTGAGCGGAAGACGGCCTAACGGTGTGCGGGTCCGTAGCCCAGCTTAATGGAGACGGTTGCGAATGGTCCTCGCCGATACTATACGCCCTCGCTCAAAGTCCGTCAACTGCACATACGGTTCACGTCCACGCTGTCGCGGCATGCTACCAATGTTAAAGACTGCGATGGAGCTACGTATGCTACGGCAAACTGGCTGACACTGACGGCGGCGGTGCACAAATGCTGCCCAGCTAGCGCCATTCGACGGCCAACACCGCGGTTCCTGGTGTGTCCGCTGTGCCGTGCGTGTGATCATTGCTTGTACAGCCCTCTCGCAGTGTCCGGAGCAAGTATGGTGGGTCTGACACAGCGGTGTCAATGTGTTCTTTTTTCCATTTCCAGGAGTGTACATTCATCAGTCTATACATACACTTCACTTTCCTCCAAGAGACTATTGAGGAATGGGCTCGTATATGCTTGATCGGCCATGTATTTACGAATGAAAGAGCATAGTACAATAAATGACTTTGGCTGTTTGCGAGTCCTGAGCATTGAACAATTTTGACTGGCTCCAATTTTCTCTGGATCTTTATGTATACCTTTGGCTGTAAATAACTGCCCCAGAAATGTTCTCTCTTCCCTGACAAATTCACACTTTCTTAGTCTGGGAGCCATTCTTCCCGTAATTGGAGCTCTGAATACGCTGTTGATTACCATGAAATTTTCCTGACAAGGCGTTGTCGCTATCATTAGGTTATCAATGTATACTATTACTTACGACCTCAGATCACTGCCCAAGACATTGTAAAGTGCTCATATGAGTATCTAAGCCTAAGTATTCTGCTTGAATGGAATATTTCGCTGAAAAGGAGAGTTGTAAAGTTTTTTAATTATGCATCATACAACAACTGCCAAAACCCTGTCATCAGATCAAGATAGTACATAAGATTCACCCCACTATGTCTTTGAAAAATATCTTTCATATTCTCATGGTGGTCTGGCTTCCTGTGCATGCTACCGTCCTTTTTCCCAACAGTTACATAGAGGTTGTTATAAGTGCCATGTCTTGTTTCTGTTACTCCACATTCGAGCAAGTGATCTATTTCCTTTTGTGCTGCATCCTTTTTAGATAATGGTGCCTTGAAGAAAGGTCTGTGCTCAGTAACATTTCAATGACGTGCATATCCAACAACATTTTGTGGCCTGTCAGAAAACACATCTTTATTCTCCTGTAATATTTGTAACAATCTCTCTTGCTGCATTTCAGAAAACGTATAGCTTTTATTCTATATCTGTACTAAGTTGGGCTTCATCTCTATAACGTTCCACATCCTCCATACTGGCTTGACTCATATCTCAGTCTTAAACAAGAATTCCCTTTCTTTGCTTACACTAAACATTTCACCTGGCTCTCTAACATCCTAGTTGCTTCAAATGCGATGCCCACCTATTTCCCCTCTGCATGATATTTGCTAGCTCTTCAGCGATAGTCTGTTATAACTCTCTGTTTTTTCAACCATTTAATCCCTAGAATGATTTCTAGGATTCTAGTACCAGGAGAAATACATAACTCTCGCGGTATCTAATAATAATTGGCACTTTATAGGTTTGCTACTCTTCCCCTGGGCACCATAACATCCACCACGGACATTACCTGAATTCCAGATTTATGCCTGGTCAATTCGAAAAAATTGAAACTATGGTTTGTAACCTAGTGTCTTCCTTCCGGTCTTCTTTATTGCACCATCTAGCCTACCTATATCAAATTCATTTGCAGTGTCTTTCTGCTGCTTCTAACTTCTTAGATAATTTGATTATTGCATCGAAATTTTCTCATTAGAGAGTCTGTTGTGCAGTTAGTGGGGGCCTACTTTCGCTCATGCTCATTGATATGGTGGTCGCTTCAAGAGTAGTTCAGTGGGTCTTACGTTGGTTCCCCATGACGCAGACTGCGGTGAGATGTGGCAAGGAGTTGGCTGTAGTGTGTCTAAGGTAGCTGTGACTTGTGTACTGTAGGGGTCCAGCTCGTCATTGTTAGAGGCACGTGTGACTCTCAGGTCTCTATTAGCATCATGAAGGGCAGATTAGGTGACTGTGTACTATTTTGGAATTCTGTGGAGTGCACTCATGTAGTGCCTGCAATAAATAGGTGACATTTTTGGATGACTATTGTTGGAGTCTTTTCAGTTATTCTTACTCTGATATCCCATTGCATTGCGACCATGTTCATTCTATCTGGTCTAGAGAGTTAATCTATTTGCTGGTGGCTTCCTTCTGCTAAGTCACCTGGAAAGCAGTGAGAATTTTTGTCCTACTTATACGGATCCTGTGCCATGGTTACATCTGAAAGCAGAGTTATTTTTATTGTCATTTCAATTTTGAACAGTGCTGTGACCTCAAGTTAGGCATATTGTTTTAACATTCAGATCAACAGATACTGCTCGTGACAAGTGCATAAGTGCCTTTACTTACGTTTTATTTATGTTAGTTGTTTTTGGTAATAAATTTATGTTTCAGGTATTTCTGCCCAAATGTTCTTCTTTGTTACGCCTTGTAGAGGCAACCTTCACGACTGATGTTTTACTAATAACCTAGGACGGAGCAATATGACGATAGGGCTTGTACTTGTGATTATTATTTAGAGCCAGAATGTATGTTAAGTAATCTGGGATTTAATTTGTCGTGTTCAGATTTAATATTAATACTCAATCTTCTGTAACAAACTATTTTTTTTATTAATTACGGTCCAGAACCTTACCAGTTCCTCCCTGCTTGTACCCCTACTTTCATGTTCCCACAATAAATCCTTTTCAACTGCAGGGCTTCGCCATGACATCCGCCCCATCCATATACTGAAAATCTTATCTGGAGGCTTCGTCCTCTGCTTCAGACTTACATACTGCTCTGGTTTCCCTCGTAGCCCGACATCTATGTAATCTAAGACCGTATCTCCCTCTACAGTCTCATTTTGTTTGTGCCCTCCTCTGTGGTTTTGGAAACTTCTTCTTCTACTATTTCTTCATTGTTTACATGATGGATTTCTGTTTTTTTTTTTTATTTTCCGTAGCTTATCCTCTGCATCATGCTTATCTTTGCCTTTATGGGCTCTCCTCGTCGCAGTTCGTGGATTTTGGGGTCGAATTTTCTGTTTTCCTCACTATGGCTCACATCCTGCCCCTGCCTGGATTCTCTGTTGTCATCACAAGTGACAAGATGCATAGGCTCGGCACTTCTCTCTAATTCAGCTCACTGACCTCGAATCTAATAGCTTCCCTACTTTGACCCCTAGACTCTGCACGATCATTTACCATCTCCTGCCCTCCGCTTATAATCTTCTCTCCTCTCTCTTCTGTCTGTGTCCCGACAATGGTGGTTTTGCAGTTCAGGTTTCGGAACTGCTCGTCATGTGGACAACACTTAATGCTTTAGTCGCTACTCTGACTTCCCCACTACTCTTTAGACCTCTTACTATCAAGTTTAGCCGTTACTTCCTTCCCACACGAAGTAGGTCCTCCACCTATGCGGCTCTTAGTGTTCGGGATCGTCTTACACACTGTTATCAATGAAGTTTTACCTTCCCCAGCAGGAACAACCTTCTAGATCTCTTTCTCTCATCATATTTATTTGTGGCTAATTCCTGTTAGCTCACTTCAGACCACTGTGGTTCCTGAATCCTCTTTGGTGGCGAGTTTCCATCTTCGTTCTCCACTTACTCTATAAATTCTTCAATATTACAATGGCTACTTCCTTCATGTCACTTGCAATCGCGTGGCAGCATCCAGCGTTCCCAAGCTACCTCAGAAAAATGTGCGACAAGCTCTTACGCAGCCACAACTACCGTGTGTATGTTAGCCAATTGTTGTTATGAACTTAGTGACATGCACGAACTTAGAGTAGAAGATGGCTGCATTGTAACCAAAATATCGTGGTTATGTGGCGACGTCACCTGCCTAAAATCGGTAAACTTCATTATAAAAAACAGAATTTACGAACACAAGTTGAAGAAGTGACAGTTGAAGACTACTCACAACCCTGTACTCTTATTGGAAGATGTAGTCAAGCGATAGAATATGTAATAACCTAACTTCCATGAAATTACTAAACTTATGTGTTGATCCTTCTTTCGTTATATTGACCTGAGATAACTCTGCTGTAGCATCCATTAGGTATATAGATAGTAAGAAAACGCTGGTTTATTTAAAGAACATAGCTTTCTCTGTAATGTGTGAGATACAATGAATGAAAAGCTTTATTCACGCAGCTGCTATTAATTAGGTGTACTCTGTTTTCTGTGTCTCCGTAACTGATATATATTTCTTTTCAATTTGCTTTACAATTGTGGATTTCTCCTTTGTGTTAACTAACAGTTTCTTCACTGCATGGTCTCTCGTCTTTTAAGAAAAGACTTTCCATTAGCTGTTTCCGCAGTTGGTGAGCATTTTCAGGATATGAAAAATACTTTATCTATGAAACTTCCTGGCAGATTAAAACTGTGTGGCCGACCGAGACTCGAACTCGGGACCTTTGCCTTTCGCGGGCAAGTGCTCTACCAACTTTTTTTTTTTTAGATTTTTTCGCGGGCAAGTGCTCTATCAAATTTTTTTTTTTTTCAGTCTGTCGCAAACACTAAATGAAATGCATCCTCTGCAAAAACAAAAACAAAAGGAACAGGGATACAGGGATGTTGTTTTTATTTATTATATTTATTTATTTTCCACAATCACCCTGTTAAAAGGAACATGTAGATCATGTAGATCATTTCATGGTATAGTATGTGCATTACATATGGAGCGTTGTGAGAAGCGTGAGGTTCATTATCAGCTGTCAAATGTGCACACCGACTGCACCCGACACATCCCAACTGCGTGGGGGGTCGAGAAAGACTGCCTGAAGATAGTTGGCAAAGGTTTTCCGATAGTGTGACCATCTATGAACCTCATAGTGGGCTTGCTGTAAGAAATACCAAAAGTCGGGTCGCGACTTGGCAGCATCCCCATAGAGGTACGCGATCGTCCAACCTTTGACCCAGATGATCGACTGTGATTTAGTCGCCGAAAAGTAGTCACTCTCCGGATGTAAAAAGGAAGCAGGTGTAATATGTTGCGGGGTCACACGGAGGTAGCAAGCCACCATCTGTCGTCCTAGGAGCCATACGTCCTCCACCGCGATACAAGTTAAGCGGTGATGGTCGTCATCCACTTGGCGACATTTCGGGCACAGTGGAGTGTCCACTAGTCCAATTGCATGGAGTCGTTGGTTGATGTTGAACTTGCCACAGGTGACAGAGAACCACAGTGCCCGAACGAAGGTAGGAAAGAATTTTTGGTGCACATGTCTCCAAATCTTCGGCCAATGCAACGTGGGGTGTTTCCGTTCAATGACATTACGACTTATCCGTCGTAGCAGCCAAACATAAAAATCCTTCGCGCATGGTGGTCTCGTGCGCGGAAGCTCGTCTCTGATATAACTAAGTTCCACGATAAATGTTGATACATGCGCAAAATGTGGCGTAATGTTGCCCACCGCCACCGGAGGTGTGAGGGACGCTGGAACTAGGAGATCCAGTAGGCGGGATGTAAGGGAATCACGCCCGCTACGCCATTGCTTGTACATCGTGGCTAGAAGGAGCGCCGTCGCTCGGCAGCGAACATTCGTAAGTCCGAGTCCCCCCTTGTCCGTAGGGAGCGTGAGCGTTGCGTATCGCACCTTGAGGGGCGACCCAATCATCACGAAATAGCCTAGTGCTGATTGAAGTCGATGCCCGAGCGTGAGTGGTAGGGGCAGGATCTGCGAAATATGCACCATTCGAGAAACCACATAAGTGTTCAGATATTCGACTCGCTGCAAAGGATCAAGGCGTCGTAGGAGATGTTGGCGGACCATGGTACGTGTTGTCTGTAAAATACGTTGGTAGTTAACTGCCGCAGTATGTTTCACAGATGAGGTAAAGTCTATGCCGAGATAGCGGAATCGTTGCACATAAGGAAACGGACTGATTTCTTCCGGCGTAAGGCCCTTTCCAACCGGCATTGCTGCCGATTTGTTCATGTTCACTGCACTACCCGCCGTCACACTGTGGTCCAACAACAGTTTAAGAACCGTCTTCACCTCTTCCTCAGAACGAACGAGCAGCAGGAGGTCGTCCGCATAAGCACGACATTTGAAGGTGTAGCCCCGCAGTCCCACCCCAGAAAGTGAATTTGTTAGCCTCCCAATTAATGGTTCCAACGCTATCGCGAACAGCAGCATCGAAAGAGGGCAGCCCTGGCGAATGGAACGTCGAATTTGAATGGGCCCTGCTATACGCCCATTAACCTGTACCAAGGATTGTGCGCTCCCATAAATCCTTCTAATGAGACCAGTAAAACAGTCTGGAAATCCCATTTGTTCCAGTACAGCGTACAGATAGTTGTGGCGCACTTTATCAAAAGCACTGTCAAAATCAACCGCCACCATCGCCGGTTTAAGCCGGCACTCCTCCGCCAGCGCTATTACATCACGGCATTCGCCAGTAGCTGTTTGCACATTCACCGATCCACCCGGTGTCGTCTGTTCTGGGGAGAGAACGCAACGAATTAACATACGACATCGGGACGCTAGCATCCGTGCAAAGATCTTATAGTCTGCATTAAGCAGGGTGATGAAGCGATAATGTGTGACCGTAATTCCTGGCTTCGGTTTATGTACTGGCACCAAGAGGCCTTCCATAAAAGCCGGTGGAATAGGCGCATCGGAATTTAACAACTCGTTGTACATTTCCGTCCATCGCGGTGCCATTTCGTTGCGAAATTCTCGATAAAATTCAGCAGGAAGTCCATCAATGCCTGGGGAGCGATTCAACGCACCCTTTGCGATCGCATCATGTACTTCGTCACAGCTAATAGCTTCCAGTAAGGTTCCAGCGTCTTCCACCGTTAGTGTACGGGAGACGTATGTGGCTATACGTTCGAGGTCATCAACACGGGCTGCTTCCTCCCGATAGATGTGTTGGTAATGGTCGACGAATGCAGAGACAATGTCCGCTTGACGCGTCACTCTTCGGTCTTCGCGGGTAATTAACTCCCGTACCAAAACGCGTCGTCGGTGCTTTCGTTCATTCACGACGTGGTGCATGGAAGGAATCTCGTGTCGTATCGTATCGTGACATCTGGCGCGCACCATGGTTCCCTGAAGATGTTTCCGAGCTAAAGCCACTAGTTTAGCTTTTATCCTTTTGCGTTCGATCCAGACGTCCGGTCCCGGCGGACCATCGTCCAGGTCGCGCAGCGCTGCAAAATAAAAGTCGGTCGTACGGCGGCGCCATTCTGCCATCTCCCTGCTATATGAGATGAACGTACGGCGAAGCGCCGGTTTAGCACAAGTCAGCCACCAATCAAGCTTCGTCGCATACCTTCCAACCTTTCGCTCGCACATCGTCCATGTCTCAAGGATCCGTTGACGACATTCGGGATCATGTAGATGTTGAATGTTTAATTTCCACGGGGCCTTGCTGTTCCACACCTCTCTACGGGGAAGAAGCACCGTACAGATGTAAGCGCTGTTATCGGAAAATGCCAATGGCCAGCGTTCCGCGTCCTGGACATCATTTGCATGAGCCCGTGAGATATAAATGCGATCTAATCTGCTCGCCGAATGACTTGTCACATAGGTGTATCCCGGTGCATCTCCATGTCGTAATTCCCACGTGTCACTAAGTACAAGGTCGCTGACAACGATTCGCAACTCCTGGCTGATGCTTGCTTGCGGCCATTGGTGTTTCTGGCTGAGAACACAGTTGAAATCTCCACCAATTTTTACACATTCATAACGTCCATGGAAAAGTGGTGCAATATCTTCTGCATAAAATCGCGCCCTTTCCCGCCGCCGATTGTTTCCCGACGGTGCATAAAGATTGATGATGCGTGTCCCAAACGTCGTGAAAGCCATTCCCCTGGCCGACGGAAGGTAACACACGTTTTCCACGGGGAAGCCATCTCGCACGTAAACTGCCACCCCACTCCCATTGTGATCTCCATGTGACGAATAGGATTGGTAGCCTGCGATGTGTGGGAGTGCAGCTATGTGGACTTCCTGCAGCAAAGCAATATCCGCATCAGATGCCCAAATCGTTTCCTTCAGTAGGTGTATTTTGGTTGGTGAACGCACGTCATTTATATTTAATGTCGCAATACGGTTCGCATGGCGTTGAATCCCACTCTGTCGAGGCGCAACAATATCTCCCTGCATCGGCGCTGGGGGCTGAGTTAGAAGACGTTCTCTCGCCCCTCTCTCTTCACCTTCAGCAATTACTAGGCCGTCTTTGTGAGTGCCGGCTGCCTCTGAATGACGTCCGGCGCCTCCTCAATATCGTCATACCACATCTTTGCAGGCAGTGATATATTCGTGTCCATAGCCACAGCACCTGCGTCTGGAGAGCCAACTGGTTGTGGTTCCTCTTCAGCATCACCACGTCCCGCTACCGTCAATGTGACAGACCGCTGCGGGTCTGATCGAACAGTTTCCGTTGCCTGATCCTGCTTCGTAGAGGCTGTTGTGTCGTCTTGCTCCACAGGCGCATCGTCGTCGGGGCAAGGGGAGTCATCCCTAGGAGATGTCGTGCGACGACGCCGTTTCCTCCTTTTCGGGGAACGTTGTTTGCGTGATCTTCCTTCCGTGTCCTCAGATTGTAGGGAATCACGGCTGCCCGACAGAAAAGCATCCGTAGGAACTGGAAGTGTTTCGAGTCCCATCGTTGTAGTTGGCGGGAGTTCGGTCGAAACTGATGTTGTCGTCACAGAGTGCATTCCAGACGGAACAGCATCCGTAGTGGCTGGAACTGCTTCGTGTACTATCGGTGTCCTTGTTAGGAGTTCGGTGTCAACTGATGTTGTCGCCGTAGATTGTATGCTCGATGGAGCAGCATCCTCTGTCATCCCGACGTCTGCTACAAGGTTTCGGAGAGTGCCATCGGGAACTTCCACCGGGGCTGTGTCCTTTCGGTCATCAGCGGACGCAGTGAGGGCTTTGGCATAGGTGATCGGTAGTACTGTCATCTCTGGCGACGGCTCCCGCACATCTGAAGGCAGTTGCGTAATCCGCCGTTGCATACAGTTCGACCTGAGGTGTCCCTCCTGCCCACAGCCAGAACATGTACGTGGTTGCCCATCGTAAATCACCACCGCCCTACAACCAACAATTGTCAGATAGGACGGTACATGCTTCTGAATATCAATAGTGATCTGTCGCACTCCGTTAAGCACGGGGTAAGTGGCGAATTGTGTCCAGCGTTCTGCTGTGTGACCATGTACCGTGCCGTATGGCTTAAAAGCCTCAATAACTTCGTCAGCCGGGAGCTCAAATGGCAGCTCAAAAACTCGTATTGTCCGTACACCCAGACCAGCATGTTCTACAGTTACCGTGCCGACATTCCCGTCACTATGGCAAAATCGGAGACCTGCTTTTGTCGCCTGTAGAATTCTCTCACACGCCGCGTCATTTACCATCTTAACATACACCGTGGGACTAACGATGGACAGGTGAATTCCGACAATATCGTTTGGCGGTATCTTGACGTCCTCTCGTATGAATCGTTCCACTGCTAAAGCCTTTGGTCTTTCGTAGTCTTTGCAGAAATTGAATCGTAATGTAGTTTTTCTGTACTTGTTCGCCATGATCGTTGTTATTAGCCCGCGCGCAGACTAAGTCCACAAGTAAACAAACACTCGCACACGCCGCACAGGCGGAAGTATCGGACCTCCGCTCCGCACGGCCGCTAGCGCCGAACTGTCCAACTGAGCTACCGAAGCACGACTCACGCCCGGTACTCACAGCTTTACTTCTGGCTGTATCCGTCTCCTACCTTCCAAACTTTACAGAAGCTCTCTTTAACTATGTTTTTGTCATTATTTATTGGAAATACCGTAGCGTAAATGTAGTGTACATGAGTCTCGTTCCTGGTAAAGCTGGTGCTAATAAGTCCGTGCGTGCGGTAGCCACAACAAAAAACGCTTTTGTCGTAAATTTTATCTCTTTTGTGCCCTTATACAGTCAAAGTATAACATGCCGCTCGGCGTAAAATATGAAGTAGTAAAACTGTTTCACCAGCACGTACGTAACTTGAGAAGGTTTTGAGGTACACGTTGTAGTCAACAGTAAAATATTAACATGGTAACATAATCTATTCCTAACATGTAGAGGATTGTAAATCTATTCTTGTGCAAGAAATAATTTAAAACTATACCATATCTCTTGTACTAATAATAATGAATGTCAAAAGATTATTAGTTCGAATGCTTACCATAGACGGCATTGTACATCACAGAACCAATAAATAGCAGTAGTAGTCTGGTAGTACACCAAAGAACCAATAAACGCCTTAGTGTCGGACATATTTTCCGAAATTTACGTCAGTGACAGAACTAAACCCCGAACTCATATGTTTAAAAATACAATCTAACATTAAATTTACTAGTCTAGGATACACAGATTTAAAGATATCGCTTTGTTTGTCAAACAACGAAATCCCTTTCCGATAGACCTCGTTTACGTTTTTCTTCGTGGATTAGAAACAAGAATTTATTGAGAGAGTGATCATATAATACTTTAATAGACAGCTTCATTCCTAACATCCACAAAGTGTGGCTTGGGCAGTAGCCGGTCGCGGTTTTAAAACATTTTCATAGTGTTTCATTAAATTTTGACGTAATATCATGGTAATAAATTATTGTTATATGCTTTAACTTGCTGCAACTCTGATTTATTTATTGTCATTGCTGTGGCGTCTGTGGTCAGCTTCAGAATTCTACTATTAACAGATAAAACAATCGCCGGTGGGTAAAAGTGCTTGTCTATCCCTGCTGTAAGGGTTCCGTTTTTCCCGATTAAGGTATGGAACTCTATAAAGCGACGGTATGCAAAGGGTCTTCTCTAACTTACGATGCGAAGTAGGGGCATGCAGGCAGTATTAAAATGATGCATTAAAAATGAAGCGTCTGTCTTTCGAATTAAGGCAAGTTTCCACATTGGCTATTTTTAATCGCATTAAACCACTCTTTTACATTACGTTGCTCACCGGTACTTAGTTTCAGCTCTGAAGCCTGCGACAATGTAGAGTACGACCTGTTATTTGCGTGTACTTGATTTATAGTGGACGTACTCGTCTACGAACACAATTTTATAAGCAGATTGTGGTGCAAAATAGACGGAGACGGCAACACCAGTAAATGTCTTTACCTGGTCATAGTCAACACCTCAGAGTGGCTGCATAGGCGGAACTAAGTAGCAGTGAACAATTTAAAACTAAGGTTACTGTAATCCTGTAAGTAATAGCCAGTGCTGCAAACTCATATTTAAGACATTTGTCGTGAGTGTGGATCACAATGCTACTAAAAAATGTGAAAGTCTATACTCCATTTCCGATTTATTTATGAGTCAAGCTTTATCTACACAGGTTGAAGTGTACTGAAGCATTTAGCGATTTTATTGCACCTCAGAATTTTAGTCACCGCTAAGTTCTCTTGATACTTAACGCTGACCAGTAACTAGCCCCAATCCTTATGTTATGACATGTGACAAATGGTGTGTTTGCTAGCTTGGACATCATCTACATTTTCTCTTCTCGTAATGTATTACGTAGGGCCTAATCTAAAAAAAAAAAAATCGATCCAAACAAGGTAACTAATTAATGGTCTGAGTTTTACACGATTTCCATATAAAGACAAAAGATTTAATGAATGGTACAGTATCCGAAGTAACAAAGGACAGGTACGTCTTTATGTCATACAGTTCGGTACGTTTTACGTTACCGAAAATTGCAGACAACAAAAACGTTTTCTTTCGTCTCTTGGGACTACCTTTCCCTGAAAGACTCTTTTTAGGAGTGTCTAACTGCATTATTTGTGTCTGGGGGTTTAAGGGAAATTTCCCGCCAGGCAGCGTGGGAGTTATAGAGGGGTAACAAAGTGGAAGCGATGGGGTTTTCAGAATTTATCCCAATCGTTTTGCTGGTGTTCAAAAGCCTTCCTATAATTAAGGGCAGGCAACAGGAGACAAGCAAAGGGCAGCTAGATTCTTAGAGCGACTTCCATTCCAGTAAGCAGCTGTATTTCGTCCTCTCAACGACCATTTTCTACAGAACGACTCCCACGGGGTGTATGCTTCATCCGCAGTCTCTTTAGCACGTAATGGTGGATTGTCGCAGAGATTTCTGAGGAAAAATTCGTTCGTTGGGCTTAGGGAGTCCTCCAACTGGCTTTCAACAAGAACAGGACTAACTCTATAAGGAAGACCAGGCCAATTTCGCACTGATGTGTGTTGGAGAAATCCTCCCACTATCTACGCAAAAAGAGAGCTACTAGTGAGGGAAGCTTACGTTTTCATATAAAATTTACTAACGACGAATTTCTCTCCGATGCCAGTCATGAGGCAAAATAATTTCATTTTCAAAACGTCTAAGTAGTTGTAATTTTTCAGCTATGAATGATAATAGGGTTCACAGTTTTTCTTTGAGCCCACGCCTGACACGATACTATTTATAATGCAAATTACTGCAGATAGCATGAGAGTTCGTTCCAGAAGGATTTCTCTTTTGAAACGTGGTCAAGCACTCCGAGTTTTTGACTGCCGCATAGTCGCCCACAGATAGCAGGATGGTCACCTGGCCGTTGGGTGTCGACTATGAGACACCTCGCTCGAAGGATAATTAGTCCAGGCAAATCGTGCCCACAAGGGCCAAATAGCTGAATGTTTTGTAGGAGTTTCGAATTTTCGAAATCCCACAAAAATTTCGGCCCGTAAATGTGTCAAAAACAGAAAAAAACTAGGAAATGTGTCAATTTTTGGGTTTTACGTTTATATATGATACTATATTTGCAATAATGGAGTGGAATGAATTTCCACTTAATTAGGTCTGAGTGACCTTTTTTCGCCACACGAGTAGCGAGTATTGAAGTATGGACGATTTCAAAGTTGAGATGGGCTATCTTAGGTCCTTCATTCTCCTCCGCCCCGCCCTCTTCTCCCAACCCCTCACCTCTGCCCTCAAGTTCTTACCACACTTAGTTGCATATCCATTAGCGAATTCACTCTCCGGTAGTGGAGAGGTTGGTAGTTGCCTCCTACCATGGTGGAGGGGTAAGAAGTTTGTAAAATGGCATGCACCTCCATCTCCTGCCGGTGTTATACCAGTTGCTCATCTAGTTGTTTGGCACTGTGAGCAGTCACTGTCAGATATCTGTGAAAGATACTTCCCTTTCGAGCATACGAAGTACAGTTCACAATCCGTTCCAGTATTTGGTAGCTATCCTGACAATCTGACCACCAGCACCAACGAGAAAGAGCGAGTGAGAAGGTCCCACAAATATAATTTTGTAGGAATAATGTTCAACGAAAAGAGGGAAACGCGTGTCGACCAGAAAAAATTCCTCTCTAATTCGAAGATAAAGGGCTGCATAATATCAGTGTTAATGGACACATTGGCCAAAGCAGGTGTAACTTCCAAGAAGCTGTGGAACGTGCTGGTACCTTGATTGTCAGCATCGCAACATCATGGGACTCTACACGTTAAAGCGTCGTTGTTATTAGGGAAAACGTGGCTTTTCACGTCATCCTAAAGGGCCTCAATGAAGAAAGTAATATGTTCATGATGAAACAAGCTAAGGGGAAAATCTTACAACAGTTTCACTTTCCTGAAGGCACTAAGAACGCTGCTGCAGGGAATATCCTCTTCCTGCATACTGTCAGCGGCTGTTACCCTACTTCCGCTTTATAATGAATAGTGGTGGGAAATACAACATTTAAACATCCGAAAGCCATAGTGGACTGTGGTAAGCGATTCCTTATCAAGTTGCACGGTGATGTTAGCAGAGACGCTCTGAAACACCTCAGATGCAGAAGCTACATGAAATCGGCTTTCAGAACAACTGTCAGCACCGTTTCTAAGGCACCAGATTACCACCATATTTTACGAGTGTACCAACAGATGCAACAGTGGCTGACCAGAAACAAGCATCCCGAGGAATGGGGCTGTAGAATGTTCAGGATCGCCTAATTCCAATCACTACGCTTCACTTGGCACCACCCCGTATTGGGTTTAGTTGCTTGGGGGAAGAGACCAAACAGCGAGGTCATCGGTCTCATCGGAGTTGGGAAGGACGGGGAAGGAAGTATGATGTGCCCTTTCAAAGGAGCCATCCCAGCATTTGCCTGGACCGATTTGGGGAAATCACGGAAAACCTAAATCAGGATGGCCGGACGCTGGATTGCATCGTCGTGCACCCGGTAATATTCTTGTCTATAGCGCATTCCAACGCAAAAATGTATGTCATGGCCGCTCTTGCAGCAACTGAAATGCAGACCTCCACTGATAGAACCCCTCTGCATAAACGGTGATACAAATTGCGAGAATGTCGTCCACGTCGATGGCAAGACTCAGAAGGAGAAATGTTGGAAGGAGGCAAAGCATATGTCATATCAGTTTATTATAGTTTCCCGTTGTGATAGCTCATGATTTAACAAACACTTTATATTGGTATCAACTCCAATTTATTATAATTATTTGTTATTATTGGTAAATAATTATTTACCTGTTATGTGGTGTGAAGTCAAATTAGTCATACATTATCTTACTTAGCTGTAACATGCCCACACATATTCTCATTTGGCAAACGAATCTAGTGAAGGTGGAAGGCTGGAAGAAGCGTGTAGAGGATGAAATTTCTATTAAAATTCTTCAGAATAATTAAATTAATATACAAGTTTATTATAATAAGTGTTATTACTGAATGTCAACTAAAGTATATTTATTATGTCATTGACATAAGTTATTTGAAATGTACGAGTGGCGGAAGGTTTCAGTTTGTCTTGTGGAAGAACATCAAAGCATACAGAGTGCTGAGGGGTTGGGTTTTCGTAGTGCGCCTGAAATTCCAGTGTGTGGTACACGTCGTACAGTTGATCTGACGAAAAAGTCACTGGGACAATTTATCGTGTTTACTTTCATAACTAGACAACTTTGCCGAAAACTGCGACGTTTCCGAGTTATAAGCAAGAAACCCCAAACGTCCGATCTTTTTGTGGCCCAAATTTTGCTGGGACTTCTCAGTATTCTGATTCAGCACACTCTAAAAGGTATAGAAAGCTAGGAGAAGTAATTTCTACATACCTTGTTAGTAAAAACCAACGTTTGACTGGGCTAGATGCCAGGTCAGTGGCGACGGCGAAGCAGCTCTCAGCAGATAAACGGTTATTTTGGGCAGATCTTACTGCTGAAACATGGCAAAATGTACGTGGCGTTTCTCATGACAAAAGGAAACAGATGACACACAAACGTATCTTCCGAGGGCAGTAAGGAGATAAAAATCAGAATATGAAGGGAAGGTTCACGTAATTTATTTGTTCTTTTTTCAGTTTCAAAATTTTGTAGACCAGCTAATTTATTAAATTCCTTAAAGCGTTTATTAACGATTCTGTCAACAGTTGCAGAATTTATTGAAGGCAACTGTTTTCAAACCTTACTGGTTCGCTTTTAAGCTGAACTATTAAGGCTGCAATGACAGTGCCTGATCTTAATAATAAACATCAAAGCTTTATAAATGTTTGCAGAATAAATTCCGCAATACACACTTGCCTCTTGCTGTGTAAATTCAGTATTTGATTTTGATTGGAAAGAGGCGCATTTGGATTGTGGTAAATGCGGTTTCGCTGACAGAAGAGAGCTGTTTTTTTGCTGTTGTGGCAGAGGACATGGGGGTTCAGGCCGCTTGCAGCTCGATCGCCGCAGAAAGCGGCCAGCGCTAGAAATTCTCGAACAGTCGTAAGTCAGCGAATCAAGTGTCCTCCAATGATTTAAACTATTATCCTCCTTGTAACAAACGTTTCAAGAGCTAACACCGCTTTCATATTAGCTAAAAACAGCGATTTTCGTAGTTAGAAGAAAATGCTTTCCCTTCTATGAAAAACTTCCAAACGTTCGATCATAAGCGATTCACGTACTTTAATAATTACTGTGGAAAGGTCACACACTGCTGTCAGTGGGTTCATGTGAAAACCGTGAGAAAAGGGAATGTTTGCGAAAAATACCAGAACTTAGTTAAAGGTACATCACAACTTCTGAAGTATTGAATCCACGCACTTAGGACCATACGACATCTCATATTTGATACTAGGAAGGTATTATTCAGGCATCAAGGTTATTTGAGAGAATGCTGAGTTCTAACTAAATCAGGGGCCTGAAAAAATCAATATGAAGTCAGACAGCGTTAGCAAAAACGATATGATTGCTAATGGTGTTGGCGCTAGCGGAGATAGAGAATATGTTAGTCAAAAGATAGCAACACCTAGAGCAAGTGACAGTCTGCTAGAGACTATGAGATCATTAAGAGAAACCACGGCAGTGGTAATCAAATTAGAGAAAGAGACAACAATTTTCGATAAGCAAGATGGTTGAGAAAATCACTGGCACGAATCCCGCGCCTAAAGAACATCCAAGAAAATACTGAAGAAGACGAAGAAGGGGAGGAAGTGTGTATAAGGTGGTACAAGTAGCCAAAAGCGTAGAACGGAAGAGGAGGAAAAACCTCCAGAGAAACAGGGAGTAAACGTAGGACAGATATATTGGCGAGACCTGGCTATCGAAAAGGTTTTATTGTGGGAAAGAGAGGAGGACAGGCGAGAGAACACAAGAATCCAAACAATCATACCAGTTCACATTACAGCCAAGACTGGTATGTCTTGGTAGAAGCCTGGGCACAGGTCACGGCCGTTTCCAATACATCCTTTGAAATGATCAAAAAGTAACAAGGCGTAGAATACATGCCTGTGCAGGGAGTTAAACTCATTGGAGTCACTACTGAAGTGAACAGACAGATTAAATATCAGATATTGTTTGATACCTGTCAGGAAGAGGAGACATCTCGGGGTTTTCCTTTCGAAACAACCAAGGCATACAGGAAAGTCATTTAGCAAAATTTCGGGTTGGAGCAATTGATAGACTAGGAGATATATTGAGAATTATGTTCTTCACGTGGTCAAGATTGACAACAAAGAAAATCATTTTATGAGGATAATAGACTCAACTGATGGAATATCAGTTGAAAAGAAAGAGGAGCTATTCAAAGTACTAATGAAGAACGGAAAGGTAGTAGATTACGAAAATAATCTGAATGTCATAGAACACTAACAATTTTTCAAAACGCTGTATGCTACTTAAGTATCAAAGTAAGCTGAAGTCCAAAAGGAATAGAATGATGGAGTGCAAAGTAATGGAATGCGACAATAGTCAGTATAACAACCCTACAATCCTGGTGAACGAAAGATACAGAAATTGACGGAACAGCATTATACAGAATAGTAAAACGGCATACAGGTCGTCCTGAATATCTTACTCCAGAAATTTAGAATTTTCATGATATAACGTACATGACCAGTGTCGATTTGGCAGCTGGTTATTCAGAGATAGCCTTAGATAAAGAACAGACGAAGTATACGGCGTTTCTTTTTGCTGAAAGGTGCTACCACTACAAAGCTGTATCATTTGGGTTGATCACTTCTGTTTCGGTGTTTATTGCAGCACTAGATAGTGTACTGGTCAATGAGTTACGTTCACAATTGTAAGTATACGTTGAACATCTGATTGTTGCCACTAAAACGTGACAGGAACACTGAATATTATTAGGTGAGGAATTTAAAGTGGTGATAAAAGGGCGCATAACGTTGAAACTGAGTGGGTGTGATTCTGTGAGGAAAACAATGAATTTCCTGGGGGTATACTGTTACAGTAAACGGTATTGCAAATGATCCTGATAAGGTGAATGCTATACGAGATTATTCTACACCAAGATCCTGAAAACAATTGAAGGCTTTCCTAGGAATGTGTTCATTCTGCCATGAATGTGTAAGTAACCAAGCATTAAATAAAGAGAAATTAAATCAGATACTTAAAAACAGAAGTGCGTTCATTTGGAAAAATGAGTGTAACATAGCCCTCAATAATTTAAAAGAGAATTTGCCTAGAGAGGTTACATTGTTTCACCTAAGTTTGAGGGAACCTTATAACATGGGAACGGACATTTCGGATTACCGATTAGGAGTGTCCCTCTTTCAGGTAAAGGAAGTAGATGGAAAGCTAGAACAAGAACATGTAGCTTTTCCCAACCGACCATCAGTAAGCTTAAGCGAAATTACGCTGTGTCTGAGAAGGAATTATTGATCATTATTTGGTCTTTTCCAAAGTTTAAGAATTACTTGTGGGTAAACAAACCCATGATACACACCGGTCATTAGGCATTGACTTTTTTCAAAGATTGTCGACTGTTACAGAACAGACTCACAAGTTAGGTACTGATTCTGCAACAATATGAAATAGACTTCAGATATATTAAGGGTACAGGGAAAAATGTTCCTGATGCTTCATGTAGATCACCCAAAAATTTGGGTAGCCCAAAATAAGATGGTGGAAAATGGTGATTCGTTCCAGGTTAGACATTTTAAAAGTGTAGGAATAATAAAATACATTTTCCATAATAGGTGACAACGTCAGAACGCAGACGATGATTTAAAGATGGTAAAAGTCAAATCAGAAGACGCTGATGCTCTAAATATTGGAGTATTTTACAAGGTATACAAGGAAGCATTGAACTTAAGAAAACATGTAACCCGGGAATGTGGCAGGTCTTCACAGTTTGTGAATGAAGCTGCAGACTATTTTTATTTGGCATATGGCTATAGCGGAGCAGAAAAATTGAAGTGTATCACTTTCAATAATGTCATCAGAAATGCAGCACAGAGAATAAAATCTTGTGATATATGTCAAAAGACTAATGTTGTGAATTCGACCAACAGAGGTCCAAGACTATTAAACCAGATGATGTGCTGTATACAGTCACTTTGGGTATTTTCGGACCTTTAATAAAAACATCAGGTAACTTTTCGTACATTTTGGTTGCAGTACGGATTTTAATTTTAATTTTATAAAGCTTTATTCATTGAGAAAAACAATGCTGGAGCTGTATGTAACAAAATGGCCTAGGACTTCTTTGTGAAATCAGGTAAACCGAAAAGTGTATTATCAGATAATGGTGCGCACTTCTGCTCAAAGCTATGGACAGATGGTATGACAAACAAACAAGTACAGGTGGTATATATAAATGTCAACTGCCCATTGAGTAACCTAACGGAAACGTGTACACTAGAGACTGGGCGACTATGTCGAAATTACTGCTATAAGAACCACAGATCTTGGGGAAAGTATGTAATAGAGTTCGAACAAATAATGAACACATTAAGTCAAGAGAGTATGGGTTTTACTCCAGAAGACACACTGAAAGAAGAGAAGTCACACTGTCTCATAGCAGACTTACTAGATTTCCCTCCTAGTAATGAAACTGCGATAGACGATAAAAAAACAGCTAGTTCGAAAAGCAAGCTGAAGGTAGGATTTGTAGACATGACATGAACATGAAATTCCCAAAATTCAAGACAGGCGATTTGGCCCTCATGAAAACTCACGAGAATCCCAGTAAAACCGATCGTTAGATTAGTAAATTTAAATTCATTTACAATGGACCTTACAAAATTTTAAATATTCCTCACGCAATGCTTATTTCTTGGAGTTTCTGATGTCTGCTGAAAGAATAGGTTTGAGGGACACAGTCGATTTGAGAAAATATGAACCAACAGTTCAAATTAATAATCGACAGATGTAAAAATGTCTGACATAATGAATTTGCTTTTAAATTGTGTTAAAACAGTAGTGGATTCATTAATTTTCTGTCATGAGAATAATTTTTTATGTTTATGTTGTAATACAAAAACAGCCTTAGGGATGAAAATAGAAAACTGAGTTAAGACGACAGAATCACAAATAGTGAGGAAAGGAGACATCAAACAAAGTGAGAAAAAGTAACTAAATTCACGAAAAAGACGAATTCATGTAGTAAAAATGATGTGTGAGCAAGGGACACACTATAGTGCAGTGCCTTCCCTTAATTTGAAATTTTGTACTTAGAACAGCCTATATCCTTACCTGTGAATAATCTGTGTCTAGACGTAGGTAAACACAGTATGCACCTAATAAGCTAGTGGAATTTTGAAACTGATTATTTATTTTGGGCAATTCTCAGTAAACGCTTTTTTAGAAAATATTACCCTATGTAATGACAAAACAGAGGCACTACTATGAAAAAAGGTATTGGTTAGCTAGTTACTTAATTACATATGTGTGTAGTGAAGTTTTTTGATTATGTATGTTACTTGGTTGGAATATATGATAGAGATTTTAACGGCCAAATAACGAGAGTTATATTAGAATGAGATTTTCGCTCTGCAGCGGAGTGTGCCCTGATATGACTTTTTCTGGAAGATTAGAAGTGTGTATCGAACCGAGACTTCAACTCGAATCCTTTGCTTTTTGCGGGGAAGTGCTCTACCGTCTTTTTCTTTTTGTTTTTTGCACCTTTTTTCCGTTTTTGACCGTTGGGTTTGGTCGTTGCGGACGTCACATGACATCCGTTAAAGGTCGTTTGTTGATCCTTCCACTCGGTTTTTTTAGTACAGAGGCCAACCAGCTCTCTGAGCGAACACGCTGAGCTACCGTGCCGGCGGCCATCTGAGCTACCCAAGCACGACGCAAGACCCGTCCTCACAGCTTCAATTCAACCAGAACCTCGTCTTCTACCTTCAAAACTTCATAGAAGCTCTTCTGCTAATCCTACAGAACTAGTACTCCTGAAAGAAAGGATATTGCGGAGACATGACTTAGCCACAGCCTGGGAATGTTCCCAGATTGGGATTTTCACTCTGCTCCTACCTACGAGACGGAGTACTGGCAGAACTGAAGATCTGAGGACGTGCCTTGAGTCGTACTGTTGTAGCTCGCCAATGGTAGAGCACTTGCCCCCGAAAGGCAAAGGTCCCGATATCGACTCTAGGTCCATCACAAGGTTTTAATATGCCAGGAAGAGAGTTAAATTGTCTGAAGATGCATCTCCTTGAAGCGATCCTTACAGGATATTTCAGCTAAACATGGGGCATATTAACGATAGAACGTAAATACGATAAAAATTTGTAGAATTTTTTGTTAAGCAAACACTCTGAAAAGCAGTACGTCAGGTATGAATTGTTTTGACATGTTAAACGTCTGTGCCTAACAGTTCCGAGATGTGAAATTATATATTTGTTTATTAAACTAAGAGTAAAATAATGAATGTTTGTTATAAATGTAAAGTCTGTGATATTCACAATTTAAAATGTAAAAATATTTGTCAATGTAAATAGAAAGCAAAAGGATCTACTATAGGTTTTCGCTTCTCGATTGTGTGGATGACCTTGGCATACAGGGTGCACAGGTATAACAGAAAAGAGGCAGGTGGAACACATTCGCAATAGAACCGCAATTAATGAAGCCTGGTTTCATTCATAGTGCGTCATGTCGGGTGATGTTAAGTAAAAAAAGTGCTAAAATTGTGGCTATTGGTGTGTAAGCTGGTGTGGCAACGACATTTGGGTACTGTAGTAGTATCTGAAAATTTCGACTCTTGCAAAGCAACATTATCCAAGGTTAGTCTGTGATGAAATTTTGGTGCCTCAAGAAAATTGCTACCACAAGTGGCGTGATAACAGCATATTAATTCCATCTTACTGATAATTTGAATGTACCAACCATTTCTCATACCGCAGTCTACAACCAAGGCATTACAACCACTACGTTCACTAATGCTAGAATTTTTTTATTGATTCGAAGTGGATAGGACTGCAAATGAATATTACAGTCAGTTTCTCATGTGTTCATTTTCTGAATAGAAACCATTACTTTAAAAATTCTGTTTCAAGTTACTTCAAATACATTTCCAAAAATGTATTTTCTCATTTCCTTGTCAATGCTTTTCACTGATTTTCTATAAATTCAGACGATCAAAAGGTTGTTATAAAAGTTTGAGTATCACAAGAATACCTGCCTGCCGTAATTTCAGTGAAAGGTAGCATAGCCAGAAAAAACTGCATCAGGGTTAGAGTATTAAACATAAAAGTAGAACTCGCTTTGCTAAACTATTTGATACGAATTTTCTTATGATTAATTTCACATATTTCAGGTTATAAAATTCTCAATCCTAACACAGTCATATTTTAGCATGGTAGCCATTGTGCTACTTCATATCCCTCACACCTTCCATCTATCCTGATTCCAAGTAAGAAAATTCAAACAAATTTTATTAAATTCATTATGCATTGAAGTAATATAATTTCAGAAACAGTGATGTTAAATCTCTACTTTAGAGCAAGCTACTACAGATCTTTTTAGAAGTAATGTATTTTTACTGGAGAACTGTTTTAAGGATAGAACAAGTCTACAACCCAGTGCTGAGATGCAGAGAAACCTGTAAGGAAGACAGGGAAGTAATTGTGCAGTGTGTTTCCCTTCACTGTGTGTCGAAATAAAACTAAATTGGGAACTGTTACCCATATACCTCTTTGCAGGGAGGTCCATAACAAATCAGCAGCCTTACAGTTCAATTTACAATCTGTTAGGCTATGAATGGTCATATATAATTAAACATCCTTTAAGTCAGCATGAAATTAACAGTTTTGAGAAGCAGAGTAAATGCTGATGCTCAACTGAGCCGTAAAAGCCTTCCTTTGCACTGGGTGAAGGAAGACGTTATGTTTCTTGTGTGGTGGAGGACACGGGAGGGGGGGGGGGGGGGGGTGGAAGCGACCGTTAGTAACTCAGTCACCACAGAAAGTAGGTAGTGCCAAGTTGACGAATAAAGTCTCCTGCAGAGAGGGAACTATTATTCCGCGTATGTCAAACATTTCAAGAGCGAACACAGCTTTCATATCACCTAAAAATTGCGATTTTAGTGTTTAAGAAGGTACTTTCCCTGCTATGAAGAATTTCAAAAAGTTAGTTAGACGCGGTGCTCGTAATTGAACAATTTATGCGAATCGGTCAAATGTTGTTATCGTTGAGTTCGATTACAAGTGAAGGAGTGTTATATCCAAATAAGTAGTTTTACCTTAATGTAGTACGTTTAGTCTCATGTTGGCATCTTGTTGGATGCTTCGTGCTTACTAGATGAGGTTCCCACATTACTTGCCACTTGATGGTTAGTGCAAGATATTTTCGTCTGTTAACTAGATACGACCATTGTAAATTGTGAGGTAGAAGTCATGGAGGTGGAAGATGTGGGTGGTATGTCCTGTAATCATTGCCTTAGATTTGGAATGGGTGATCTTCAGGAGCCGTTGGTCACACCAGGACGTAAACTGACTGAAGTAAGTTTGAAGGGACCATTGGAATTCCTAGAACTTAGGATAAAGGGCGAGGAAAGCGATATCACCGGCATGCTGAAGGAGGTGGACTAGGCAGTAGCTCTGGGCATATCAGCAGTATAAACGAGATAAACGGCACACACGCTGTGAGATATATGGTTCAGTAATTGGTGTTGTTGGTGGTGACAAATATTGACGATTAGAGGGGAAGGATACAATCAGGCGTACATCAGTAATTGCAAGTACATAGATCTGGAATTTTAACAGGAGACCAGAATGCCATAGGCTTCTTCCGGTCGAGGGAGGAGAACATAGCGGATTTACGGGTGTTGAACTGATGGGAGAGGAGATGGATGAGGGGCAGATGCTGGTCATCAGAGCAGAAAATGGGGCAGAAGCCATTCTGGTTAAAGGGAAGGAGGTGGTGTTGGTTCAGGTCTTGATGGGTACGTCGAGAGAACATGGACTACATAGACCTTGCTCAGTATGATATGAGGCATATGGGGCAGTAAGAGTAGACAGTTAGTACTGTTTCAGAAAAAGTAGGATTTTTGGGGGTTTCCGCAGCTCAGTATAGTAACCTTGGAGAGGGAAGTCACAAATAGGGTTGCTAGGATGCCTGGAAACAAGAGGAGGCATTCTTGAGACTATCGAATGGGGATGCAGACGTGATCATGGGATGTGGTTTGTTACCTGTGAAGAACTTGTATTATGTCATTTGCTCTGATTGGGTTCTTCCATTCATTTCCTGTTAAGTTATCCAACTGCTGCAAGCCGGGAGTCAGGTGTGAGTCAGTGGTACTTGTGTGTTTGTAAAGGTTAGGAAAGAGGGAGTAATGAAAGTGATGGTCATCAGGCATTGGGATGTCTTCAGTCTCCTGTGAAGTACTTGTCTTATCTCATGTTCTGCAGATGAGTTATTTAATTCTTTTTCTGGTAAGTTGTCCAAGTGCTGGAACCTGGGAGACAGTGGAAGAAGAGTGGTATTTGTCCATTCATGGATGCTGGCAAGAGGGATAAAGAAAGTGAGGATCATCATGTATTCAGAAGATGTCAGAGAGAGGATTGAAAGTGGGTAGCTCTTGTTCTCAGGTGAGGGATTGATGTTACGAAAGTGTGGGTATTGGATGGAATGGTTGTAGGTAAGTTGCTGGAACGCTTTCCAATACTTGAATGAGATAATGGGAACTGTACCCATTGAGTCTCTGGTGTACTTCTGGCAATGTTCTCAGTGCTTTCTAGCGTTTAGTAAATTCAGATGTCTCTGTATTTCGTGGAGGCGTATGAGTATATCTTTGTCATGAGGCCTTACGATAGTGCAGTATAAGCAATGGAATTCTCAGAGAAGGTCTTTTGGGGGTAGGGTGGAGCAATGAGGACGTAGGCTATGACTTTGACAGGAATCTCGTCGGATATGGCGTCAGCTAAGGTCTGTTGCAAAGTAGGATGTGGGATTGGGGATATCCTCAGGTTGCGTGGAGGTGAATGGATAGCTTACATTCTGGATGTCTATTGATTTCCAGCTGGCGTCTCCATTGGTGTGGGAGTAGTCCTGGACGTCTTTACAATGGAGATTTAGATGGGGTGCACGAGAATCAGTTAATGTATAGGGGTATGGTGAGGATAACAGGTACGTGATCTCTTCCAATAGGATCAAGGACTTCTGCAGCGAGACTTAAAAGGAGATTGGGATACACTAGGATGAGATTTGGGTGGTATCACTTTCAAGATATGTGAACTACAGGGAGGCGGAAATGTCTGTAAACTGACACCACTGGTGGAGTTAGAGATGTAGTATGGATTTTGAGGTCACTGAGAAAAATATAGGTGGAAAATCTGCAGTCGATGTGGGTGAGGAAATTGTTGGGGAGGGGATGATTAGGTCGGATGCTGATAGTAACGCTGGTGACAGCGTTTTAAGAAGAGGCTGAGGTGTTCAGTCAGATTATTGACTGCTGTTGTGACCGAATGGGGATTACTTTGGGGTGGCCGACTTCAACTCCACATCTGGCCAGGGGAAGAGGATTATCTGTGTGATAGAGAATGCAGGGAGAGGTTCCGATGGTGTGATAGGTTTGGAGGAACTTTTTGTTAAGGATGAAGGTATCGGTATTGGTGGAGGTTATGCTTGAAAAGGGGTCTGTTGGTAGGCAGGGAACGGATGTTGTAGTGTATGATGTTCCAAGGCGTGGCAGGCAGCGAAAGGCGTCCCCGGAGGCTGATCAGAAAGCCTCCCCAGTGAGTCTGACAAACCGGTTTCAGGCACTGTCTCTGGCTGAGCCAGATGCAGCTGCCTGCCCTGTTTCAGAGGATCATTCTCAGCCTTCAAGGTCCGGACAATCGCAGAGGGAGGGCTTACTGGTAGTTGGGAGCTCCAATGTTAGGCGCGTAATGGGGCCCCTTAGGGATACGGCGGCTAAGGAGGGGAAGAAATCCAGTGTGCACTCCGTGTGCATTCCGGGAGGAGTCATTCCTGATGTGGAAAGGGTCCTTCCGGATGCCATGAAGAGCACAGGGTGCAGCCAGCTGCAGGTGGTGGCACATGTCGGCACTAATGACGTGTCGCTTTGGATCTGAGGAAATTCTCTCTGGATTCCAGCGGCTATCTGATTTGGTGAAGGCTGCCGGTCTTGCTTACGAGATGAAGGCAGAGCTCACCATCTGCAGCATCGTTGACAGAACCGACTGCAGACCTTCGGTGCAGAGCCGGGTGGAGGGTCTGAATCAGAGGCTCAGACGGTTTTGCGACGGTATTGGCTGCAGATTCCTTGACTTGCGCCATAGGGTGGTGGGGTTTCGGGTTCCGCTGAATAGGTCAGGAGTTCACTACACTCAGCTGGCGGCTACACGGGTAGCGGAGGCTGTGTGGCGTGGACTGGGCGGTTTTTTAGGTTAGAAGGCCTCGGGAAAGTGCGGGATGGGCTGCAATGTCAAAGGGTGCTTGGCAATTACAGGACGTGCTTGGATCAAGGAACAGTCGGAATTATAGTTGTAAATTGTTGTAGTTGCGCTGGAAAAGTCCCTGAGCTTCAAGCGCTAATAGAAAGCACAGAAGCTGATATCGTTATAGGTACAGAAAGCTGACCTAAAGCCCGAAATAAGTTCTGCAGAAATTTTTACGAAGTCTCAGACGGTGTTCAGGAAAGATAGATTAGGCAGAATTGGTGGTGGAGTGTTTGTGTCTGTCAGTAGTGGTTTATCTTGTAGTGAAGTCGAAGTAGATACTCCGTGCGAATTGGTGTGGGTGGAGGTTATACTTAACAGCCGAATTAAGTTAATAATTGGCTCCTTCTACCGACCCCCAGACTCCGATGATACAGTTGCGGAACAGTTCAGAGAAAGTTTGAGTCTCGTAACAAATAAATACCCCACTCATACGGTTATAGTTGGTGGGGACTTCAACCTACCCTCGGTATGTTGGCAAAAATGCTTGTTCAAAACCGGTGGTAGGCAGAAAATATCTTCCGAGATTGTCCTAAATGCTTTCTCCGAAAATTATTTCGAGCAGTTAGTCCACGAACCCACGCGAATTGTAAATGGTTGCGAAAACACACTTGACCTCTTAGACACAAACAATCTAGAGCTGAAGTGATATCAGGTGTTCCCCAGGGAAGCGTCCTGGGACCTGTACTGTTCCTGATCTATATAAATGACCTGGGTGACAATCTGCTGCAGTTCTCTTAGACTGTTCGCAGATGATGCTGTAATTTACCGTCTAGTAAGGTCATCCGAAGACCAGTATCAGTTGCAAAGCGATTTAGAAAAGATTGCTGTATGGTGTGTCAGGTGGCAGTTGACGCTAAATAACGAAAAGTGTGAGATGATCCACATGATTTCCAAAAGAAATCCGTTGGAATTCGATTACTCGATAAATAGTACAATTCTCAAGGCTGTCAATTCAACTAAGTACCTGGGTGTTAAAATTACGAACAACTTCAGTTGGAAGGACCACATAGATAATATTGTCGGGAAGGCGAGCCAAAGGTTGCGTTTCATTCGCAGGATACTTAGAAGATGCAACAAGTCCACTAAAGAGACAGCTTACACTACACTCGTTCGTCCTCTGTTAGAATATTGCTGCGCAGTGTGGGATCCTTACCAGGTGGGATTGACGGAGGACATCGAAAGGGTGCAAAAAAGGGCAGCTCGTTTTGTATTATCACGTTATAGGGGAGAGAGTGTGGCAGATATGATACACGAGTTGGGATGGAAGTCATTAAAGCATAGACGTTTTTCGTCGCGGCGAGACCTTTTTACGTAATTTCAGTCACCAACTTTCTCTTCCGAATGCGAAAATATTTTGTTGAGCCCAACCTACATAGGTAGGAATGATCATCAAAATAAAATAAGAGAAATCAGAGCTCGAGCAGAAAGGTTTAGGTGTTCGTTTTTCCCGCTCGCTGTTCGGGAGTGAAATAGTAGAGAGATAGTATGATTGTGGTTCGATGAACCCTCTGCCAAGCACTTAAATGTGAATTGCAGAGTAGTCATGTAGATGTAGATGTAGATGTACATTGCTATCGCTGTCTCACCAAGAACGGGTTATGGGGTGAGGAGGGCGGAGAGGTTGAAAAAGGGTATGAAATTGGTAAAGAAGAGGTGGATCTGGTTTTGGGAATAGGTGGCTTGGATATTGAGATGGAAAATGGAGTGGGCAGTGAGGGAAATTTGCTATAGAGTATGCAGTCGTTGGAACGGATGGATATTTTAGAGAATGATAATGGGAGCCGGGCGGAGTGAGTTAGTAGGGTCAGTAGGATGAACGGGTACTGTTAATTCTGATTTGACGGGTGAAAGAGGGGGAGTAGGTTTGCCTAGCGCTTGACAGAGTACGTAGGTTCGTCACTATTGCATGTGTAGCAGGTGGGAGGGGAGGCGAGACTGGGGCAGCTACACATAGGAGATGTTACTGTGTAACGATGTGTTTAACAGTAAAAATTCCGAGACCGTACGACTCAACAAGACTTATTCGCTATACTGTAATTTTCGACATACGCAGGTTACTTAAAAGTACCTCCAGGGATTATAGTCTGCGCGAAAACTACAAGACATACGGAAAATGACACATATCGGTGGAAAGAGCAGCTGAAAGTCTCAATTTTTAATACTCGATGCGTCGTGTGTTAGTTACAGCGCGTGGCATTAGGTGGCAGACGGGAAAAAACATATTCATCAGACTACTTTGTGCCTGTAGACGGGCTAGGCTACGAACAGATTTAGAAGGCAGGCTGGTGTCGTAGCAGCAGCGGTGGCATCAATGAAAGCAATGCTTTATCTGGATTCGTGCCAGAAGGCATGAGAAGAACATAGCTAGCATCACCTAAAGAAGACGTTTGAGTCGATCGTCGATATTATGCATAAAATCAAAAACTCGACCGAACACCCGAAAGGACACTGTTAATCAATCACACTGACAAAAGCCAACAAACCCAATTCTTAGAATAACTGAAGAAAACAGTCATAAAACAACACATTCCACCAGAAACATAATTTCCATGGTCAGCTGAATGACTGAGGACTAACAAGAACATTCAAAAACGAAACATTGTTGCTCTGTTAGAGTGCACAAACGAGGGAAATCAGTAGAATCTATGCGCTGTACATGCTTCCCATAAAACTACGACAGTGAGACGAATATGCTGTATGGAGACTTCACATATTTCATATCCCAGCGAGCACAGTGACTCAACTCAAAAATGCAGTACTCGAGAAACATTTACTTACAGAATCCTATAAAACATATGCACAAATAGTTTAAGCATGTTTTAAATTTCAAGTAAGTAATTTTGGTATTATATTCCACTATATTATATACAACAGCAACAATGACTTGTAGTTCTCTATGTGTCGAATGAGAGGTTTAATTATTAATTAATTTTTTGAGTTGTGTCTCTTTTCCTGTGTTCTAAAATGTTTTCTTGTTTTTATTATGATCGCTCATATAATAATTCTGCCATTTTTCCACCCCAAATAAAATATTTATTTCTTTTACTTATTGTAAAATAAATAATATTTTCATAAGTGAAAATGCTCCGCTCTTCTTGAATGGCCCGTGCACACGTTCCAGTGGTAACGCGGAAGTGTCGTTGTTCTTGTCTTAGTGAATCACGAAGTTGCCTAAAAAATAAATGAAACAACTGTCCTCTAGTGAACAAATTGGGAGATAGAGATGTGACGTTTCTCGTCCACGTTTGGGCACTTCACACAAATTTTTCAGTAACAAAAACTACTGTCATTTCTTGTCCTGTGTTACTTTTCTTTTCTGGAGTCAAGTTCACGTCACCTACTGGTTTCCAAAGTGTAAGCAATTAATAGCAATACTGTTGTGCCTGGGGATCCTGCATACTCGATTCACTAGACAAACAATCAAAAAAAAATGTACGTGTGCAATTTTATCGGACTTAACTGCTAAGCTTACACACTACTTAATCTAAATTATCCTAAGGAGAAACACACACACACCCATGCCCGAGGGAGGACTCGAACCTTCGCCGGGACCAGCCGCAGAGTCCATGACTGCAGCGCCTTTGACCGCTCGGCTAATTCCGAGCGGTGACAAACAATCAAACAACTCGTATTAATGAGTTTTATTACCACAAGACAAGTAAAAATACTTAACTTTTATCTGAGAATTCTTGTATCCCTTTACACGAGATCATCCCCTAGTGCTATCAGTCCGATGTGTCGCAATCAAAGACCGAGATACAAAAGAATGTCTTGTTCAGAATACACGAACACAAGTAACACTTCTGGTCCTAGCGACCGCTTCTAACACAGGTCTGCAGTGACTGCTGATCTCCAACTATGCTACCTAGAGATTGATAACGAAGTGATTAATGTTGAAGATGCTATCGAACTGGGGTGCCAGCAGTCGGGCGCGGCGCTCATGTAGTCTTCGCACAGGTGCCGCTGCTGTCGCTATGTCGTCCTGGAGGGAGGTGCGTCAGCATGAAAATGGCTGATCTCGTCTCACAGCCTACTCTTCTCTGTCGTTCCCGACCGGCGTGCTGGTGTTGGCTTTACGCCATAAGCAATGCTGTGTTGAAAGTTAATATGCCACACATGTTTTTCCTTATTTTCCTACGTTACATTAAAAACTGATCATATAAAAAAGACAGTGTTCCAATATGATAGTTATTACCAGTAATACATGAAATGATAATTAAATGGACACCCTAGCTGCAAACAGGCTTTAATGTACTTCGTTGGGGACATGTTGAGAATGTGTGCTCCGACGGGGACTCGAAACCTGTATCTCCTGCTTACATCGCATCCATCTGAGCCACCGAGGGCACAGAGGATAGAGCGCCTGCAGGCTCCCCTTAAGACCTACATTCCCAACATCCCTACATTCCACACAACTACATCCGTAGTGCGCCTGATAGATGTTTGCCCATCATACTCATTACTCGAGGCAGCAAGCACGAGATCCCGGGTTCGCGTCCCAGTAGGGGCACACATTTCCAACATGTCCACAATGAAGTATATCAACGCCTCTTAGCAGCTAGGGTGTCCATTTAATTATCATTTCATTTCTAACAAAGCTGCATGGTCATCTACGGTAACTGTTCTTTCGAGAACAGATACTACCATCATATATAGTTAAAATATGGCTTCCAGGCCATTGACCTTCTTGTGCGAACGCACAAGCTATTCCCGAACTCGTACGGGACTTGGTAGATTAATCTGCCACGAGTAATGAGTATGATGGACAAACATCTATTAGGCGCACTACGAATGCAGCTCAGCGTGTTCGGTCAGGGTTTTAGCTGCCCTCTGCAATAAAAAACCGAGTTAATTGGTGAACGACGAACATAAACGGGTGTCTCTCGACGTCAACACCTAGCAAATACAACGAACGAAAAAACTAACAAAATGAGATTAAAAAGAAAAAAAAATATGGATAGAGCGTCTGCCATATAAGCAGGAGATCCAGGGTTCGAGTCCCGGTAGGGGCACCCATTTTCAAACACGTCCCGAACGAAGTACGTCAACGCCTGTTAGCAGCTAGGGTGTCCATTTAATTATCATTTCATTTCTAGTAAAGCTGCGTGGTCATCTATGGTAACTGTTCTTTCGGAAACAGATAGTACCGTCATATAAACCTGTAATACATTTTAGAGTACCAGTGTTAAACGCCACATTATTATTCCTGTTAGGATTTTGTAATTATTAAACCGCCAGTTATTTACGACGGTATTTTCTCGTAACACAGTATTCATTACTGCTCACGGTTTAATAAACAGCCAGAAGTGTAGTCGCAGCCTGTCCATTATCTGCGATACACAACACGAACAAACACACAGCGTCCAGGCCGGCCGCCTTTTGTTGTGACGAGAGCCCACCATTTGGCGGCGTTACCCCTCGTTAACACCTCCGCGTCAGCGCCACCTGCCTGAATGTGGCGCCTCTGCAGTGACTTAACAGCCCGTGTTTCTCTGTCTCTGTTCGCATTTCGTCTGCGCCGCGTTAATGCGCCTCGTAATGACGTTGTTTCGGTACCGAGTTTTGTGGAAACTGCGCCACTTTTGTCTCATTTGGAATGCGAGAAAAAACACAAACTGCTCGCTTGAAATGCAGAGAATGGCGCACACAAAAAGGGGGCCAAAATAAATTCGCACTCTCGGCTGATGGCGGCTCTTCCGCACAGACGAGGCTCGCGTGGTCACTCTTGACAATGACCACACACGCGATCACACACATTCATACACTGCTGTTATTTCCGCATTTTCAGGGATATTTTTCGTTGCGCTGCTGATGATTTGGAGTGCGTTGTGTATCTGCGATATTTTTTATTCTTCATTGCGATGTGGTGTGATGCTGTAGGAAAATACGTACTGGAACTGAATCGTCAGGACGATGAGAGTCTCTGTTAGTACATTTCTACGGACAGTTGTCGTCTGACTTTTATGGCGAAACAGTTCCTTCTGTCATGGTTACCCCACAATCTCCACTCAGCTGATCGATTTTCATCTTGACCGAAGGATCTGCTCTTGTGATGGATCATACTAATTAATTAGGCCATATTTATTTTCCTTCGGATATAATTCCTCACGTCAGTGTCGCTTGTAAGGCAAAATTAACTATGAACTGTTGGTTATTTTTTCGACAGTTCTGGCTTGTATTACCATATAGTTATTAATACAGTCACCCATTGGCAGCTGATGACCCAACTTATAAGAAGTGAGAATTATTACAGGCTATATTCTTATTTCTTACTACAGGGCGAAATCAAAGGTAATCTCCAAACACTGAAATGTTTACATGGTAATAGTTTCTTTTAGTTTCTTTGCCTGAAAAATATCGCGGTGCCAAAATGGTGACAAAGCAAGAAAAGAGTTGGTATGTGTTGCAATATGCTACAATAGTGGAGCGTGCAATCAGAATTAGTTTTAGAAAAGAACCTCCATGTTAACAGAGCACTGGGCGTTAATATCTACAGCTTACGGAGACTGGTTGTCGGTGTAGCCAGAAAAGTGTTGGTCGACCAAGAGTTCCAAACGCCACTGGGGAGAGGGCAACGGAAAGATTCGTACGTTGTCAAAAAAAAAAAAAAAAAACCAACGGTGCTCGCAAGCCACCAACTTGGAATACCGCAGCAAACTCTGTGGAAGATTTTTCGACGGCAGTTACATTTCAGCTGTACCGTCTCCATTTCATGCAACAATTAAAACAAGGAGTTTACTATTGGCACCTTCACAATACAGGAGGCATTTGAGGATGAACATTTCGCCCCAAAGTTCATACTGAGCGACCAAACAACCTTCGATTTATGTGGAAATGTTAATAATCACAATGTGAGAGTGCAGGGCACTGAAAATTGTCATGAAATAGTGTCGCATAAATGAGATTCGTCGAAGATTAATGATTATTGTGCCATGTAACAGACGAAACTCTATGAGCCGTTTGTCTTTTGTGAGGAGACTGACGGGTATCTTCTACCTTGAAAGGCTGAATTTCTGTTAGTTTTCGCACCTGACTGCTGATTTCGAGAATTTCACCTACCAACAAGACGGGGCAACTCCTCATTGTAGTACCAATGTTCCTCGCTAGGTAACGATGGACTTACACATCGCTCGATCGAGCATAACGGTGGTGGTGAAGTGGCCCTGTTCACTTGGCCCTCAGGTTGCTAGATGTAACGCTTTGAGACTTTTTCTTGTGGGTGTATTAACGAATGCATTTACATGCCAATACTACCAATAAGACTGGAACAGTTACTGACTTCTATTTTGGTCGCACTGACCCGAACACTACTAACGTAACGAGTACCATTTTCTACAAAACAATTCAAACACCAGGAACTGTTAAAGTCACAAACAACTAATGCAATTTAATCAGTGAGTTTCGCAAACACATCTTAATTTATAAAAATGGTAATATATAATAATAATACTTGGGGTGTCATGTACCCAAACCAAAGACCAGGATTAAGTAAAAGAGTAAGCAAATTATTATCACACCTTACCCACGAACCAAAATGTCAAAGTAGTTTCATATTCAAGGAATGAGCGTGGGCGAGCGGATTCAGAGATGTGCTTAGTTATTCTGGACAAGTAGCTCCTAGTGGTAGTCATTTGCCATTGCCTTCTTCCAACCAGTTGTGAAATGTCGGATGTGTATGTGTTTGTGGACGACTGAGTTCTTGTACAATTAAGGGTTTCTGCTCCTGAGGATGCAAGGAGGACAGAAGGTAAAACTGGGCGATGACACATAGCCCACTCCTCTCGCAAAGCACCAACGTGCCCGCCAACCGATACGTCTCCATCCGGCGCATGGATCGCCATTAACAATGTCAAGTATTCTCATTACATGAGATACCGTGGACAGATCTGCAACTGAATCCAAGACCATGGATCAACGGGTGATAATCAGAAATTTTGCGCCACCACCTTTCTCTCTTCCACCGCGAAGATTCTATCAGCAGAAGCCTCGGCTACAGGGGCTGTTTACTCAGACATCAGGATGTAAATTATATGTGTTTTGAAAAAAATTCAATGATATGAGAGACACAAGGAATATCGGGGAACTGTCAGCCCTTACAGTGAAAAGTATGGAAGATGGCGCAACTGACAGTTTCGTCAAATTTCACATTGTCTATATTTGAGATGCAAATAATATGGAGTCGTATGCAGATCGAATTAATTTTATTGGAAAATTGCTTATTCCCTTACTTTAGTAAAGATTATCCGACAGTGACTGTCAGTAGATGAAGTACTTGTAGGTGTTTTATTCCTTGAGGATTACGTTTTGCCCGTTTCGCAGACGGACAGCAGATCGAAGCGGGCCAAAGAACACCATTACCTGTACGCTTGTTTGAAGAGGTGACGCCGACGCCAGTTAGAACAGCTTTCACCAAAGGCTGTTGTTTGCGCTGGATGGGGCGACGGGCCGCCCACCGCTTGTCGACACAACGCGGACAGTAGGTAACGCCCCGGCCGTCCAGGAGGCCCCAGAGGAATCGTTGGAATCTGCACGATATGACCGCCGCTCCCACGTTCCTAAACCGTTTTCCTGCGGTGGGGCGTTGCAAAGTACAGCCAAAGTCCCGGAAGGCGGAGAATGCAGAGATGCGGAGATCAACATACCGGTGGATACTATGCAGTCTCCGTGAAAGCCCAGGTATTTATGGCTCTCACCAGAACACGCCAGGCGTGGTGTGAGGATTCTGTAAGTGTTAGGCTGAAACTTTCTCGTCTAAAAATACCTGTAGCTGGCCTCTCATGTATATAAAGCAGATCGGAGTCTTAGGAGGATCGGTCGAAAAATATGAATGCTCTCCTTTGAGGTACCCACAGGACAGGGTCAAAACACATTCCTTTCTTTAGCTGTAGACCTGTGGGCGCGAAAATGCGGGAGTTTCATTTGTCAGCCTAGTCTGATGTAGTAGTTCAGGAAAATATTGCGACTAATATTGACGACTTGTCATTGGATGACTGCCAGCAACTGGCTAGGGTTACCTATCGAAGAAGGGGCGAATGTTGCAATGGAAGGTGGGGAACTAAGGTGAGAGTGAGAGATCGCTTCGAATTCTGCTCACAGTATTCGGCATGAGAGGTAGTCGTACCTGGGCCATGTTGAAATTTTAGAGTTACGCATCTCTTACAGATTCACAGACGTGGTGCGACTCAATGGCCGCTGACGGCAGCACTAGCCGACAACACAGCAACGCTGTTACGGAATAAAATTTAAGATCTGCAATTGGTTTCGTCGTTTATAGGTCCCAATGTACTGAATAAACATTAAAGCGGTAATGAATAGCACGGAGACGTCCTTCTGGCATGGATAATTTTACGAACTCACATTCTGGCAGTGAATGTCGTCAGATCGAGGAAACGGGTCAGTGTCCTAATAATGTAGTAACCTACCTATCGTCTTGTTTCTGCTCCAATCTTAATTGCTTGTCGCTGTTTCGTATTCTTATGATAATCTGTCAGTGAACAGTATGTTTTCAGGCATGTTCATGTTATACTTCAGTGTAACTACAGCACTAGTTTTATGTGAGGGCTTGTAATAAACAATAGAATTTACTGTAGTTTTGACTTTCATTAGTAGCTATCTCACGTGGTCATAAAATAAAATTATACTGTCACTATTCCACGAACCTTTTGAAGGCTGTAGAGGCCATAATTTCCACTTAACAGAAAAAATCCTTGCGAAAGAAATGACAGTTTACAGTTTTCATTGGGCATCTACATACCCAGAGAGGTTAATTTCCTAAAGGCACAATAGCTGAGGTAGTACAAGTGCATAACTCATTGAAACAGAATACATTTTTACTTATTACATGAACCAGAAGTATTAGAGGAAGGTTTCAGGCCGAAAAGAAGTACAGAAGTCTTTCAATTAGAAAGTAAAGTCTCAGAAAATAGAGAAAAAGTTACAGAAACAGTAAGAACATGTTTTGGACATTCATACTGAATTAGCAACAGAGTGATAACAGTAAAGGTCTTCCAGTATCGATGAGAAACTAAATTAACAAAAAGCTGGATCCAATACGCGCCAGATAATTTAGAAGTTCCCTAAATGAGAGGATGAAGAGCATAAAAAAATCTTTCATAGAGAAATTGTTAAAATTAGCTTTTCAAGGTAGAAGCAGTACTGTTACAAGTAAGAAATTATCTCAGGAAAGAAAAAAAATGGATATACTGAAAAGATGAAAGTGCAGTGAGGTAAAAAAAGAACAGACGAAAAGGAAATTTGAATTTCGAGTCTGTAAGTAGTCATGATAATGAAAATAAAAGATAAAATTTTATGCAGAGGTTTCAGTGATACTTCAATAAATAACAACTTGCATAATCGGCTTCCACCCCTTCACAAGTTCTCAAATTTTGGCAGTGTCTGAGCTCTACAAGAATGCAATAGAGACATTCCAGCAACACTTGAATGATGTATTCAGTTTAGAAGCAACCGTGAGGCTCCCGAAGTCGTTGACTTTTCCAGTCTCCTTTTCAGTCTTCAGACCAGTGAAATCCTGCATAACATATAGAGGGTGTCTCATTAGTATGTGATATCGAACCGGCATCAATAACCTGGGGACGAATAAGTAGGGAACTATACTAACAATATAAGATACAGAACGATTTCAGCCACTCGCCCTAAACTGTTCTGAATGGAAATGTCTTATTCCACGATAAATACGAAACCGCTTGCAACATTTCGACGAAAGTACCATACTGCCATACACTCTTACGAACACTATTTTCGTTCATATCGTTTGAATTCTTATCCTGCTTAATGTCACAATTGTGAGGCAACAGGCATAAGTCATTGGGAATTTTAGCAACGGGCAAAACCACATATTTCATTTAATCTTGTACATAACACGTGACATCAAACAGAATTGATTAAGAAACATAAAGGGAAACTGTCGTATTGTTTTATGAATGGTAAGGAATAATGTATTTAAGAAATATTATAAACATTCCATAACAACAGCAGCAGTCGAAAGGTATAGGTCTGAGTGGGTGCTGATAGTGATTACGATGGTTTCTCGTAAAACAATGACAGTATGTCAAGTGCAGTGTCACTAAGGGTATGAAGGTTAAATGCAGCTCTTAGAATACCAGAAATTCTAGTTTTCCCCCAGACAAGCCTTTAGCCGGCAATGGTTCAGTAATCCGATCCTTCTGCTTTACTGTCACGTTTTGTTTTCATCGGTTAGTTCGACGAAGAATATTTCTGTACATACGGTACCCCCTGTTCTTCACTACTATAACTGACTCTAAGTAAATTGACGTCATCATGATTTTATAATCTAGTCTGTCTTCATACGATTCTTGTTTCATCATGTCAGTGAAGTTATCCAGTTATTATCCTAACATAATACGTTAAACTCCATCTCATAGATTTGATACCAATACTCAGAAAGCGGTGTTTCATGGCACTGGCAAATTTAAGAGAGTCACTACGCACTAAATTCTTCCAAGATTCTAACTGTACCATGTTATAATAAGACACAAACGTCATGGGGCTTCACGGCAGTTACAGTGCTGCTGAAATTTAATCAATAGAAGTTCAACAAACATCTCTGTCTGGCGAATTTAAGCACCACCCCGTATATGTTTCCAGACAGGAAGAAGATCCAAACTATGTATTCCTACAACGTCCTCGGAACACATATCATACAAAAGTCCTCGAAAGTAACCTTTGGGCTCTTGGTCAGCAGTTCCTTAGCAGCCTCAAACCTTGTTAGCGTCCAACGATACAGAAACATACAGAATACTGTACGAGTTGGTCAACAGTGCCACCCATATTGTTCCCTGAACCGCTAATCTAACTCTCTTGGTAATCAAAATGTCGCCGGAAGATAAAAACACAGTTAATTATATTACCATGTGCTTTTAAGTACGACATGGAACGGTCTGCGCATAAATTTATGTCACTATGTACTTTCTATAAGTGCGTTATTGGATATTGGTGTATCTGATCTTATGGCTGTAATATACAAATACGGTTCTTGTACACTGTTCTCACATTCTGTCTCGATGGTACTTATAGACCTGTACAAGTATTCAATTTTCTGTCTGCAGCTCTTGAAACATTTTTTACAGGATATACAAAAGAATATTTTAATGGTAATTTTGCTACTTGCTCACTAACATAAATTGAATTAGGAATGTCTCAAATGTGTACCAACTGTGATTTCGCATTTCGTATTCTCTAACCAAAAGAATTTTTGTACCATACTATATCTCTGTAGACTGCGTTCTGTTTTCTTCTTGTTTATTCCTTTGTGTACCTGGATGGAATATTTCAATTATGTCACACTCTACCTTTTGTTAAGCCTATATAACTTCGTACCAAGATGCGACTTAATATTTACTCCGACTTATCGAGATGAACTATACTGTAACTTTTCCAGTGACGGCACATTCCGTACGCCAATAAAGAAATAAGAAAATCTTTGCGTGGAAGTTCCGATCTCTACAGCGTTTACAACATGTCGTACTTCAGCTATTTCTGTTTATCCAGTTTACATCCATTAATTTGAAACTCATAAAAAGCAGGCCGGAGTGGCCGTGCGGTTCTAGGCGCTACAGTCAGGAACCGTGCGACCGCTACGGTCGCAGGTTCGAATCCTGCCTCGGGCATGGATGTGTGTGATGTCCTTAGGTTAGTTAGGTTTAATTAGTTCTAAGTTCTAGGCGACTGATGACCTCAGATGTTAAGTCGCTTAGTGCTCAGAGCCATTTGAACCATTTGAAACTCGTAAAATCAATGTATATGCGTGAAATCTAGCGATATACTATTCAACAATATTCGCGTGCTAAGTGGAACAAAAATGTCTATCTACAGGGTGTTTCAAAAATGGCCGGTATATTTGAAACGGCAATACAAACTAAACGAGCAGCGATAGAAATACACCGTTTGTTGCAATGTACTTGGGACAACAGTACATTTTCAGGCAGACAAACTTTCGAAATTACAGTAGTTACAATTGTCAACAACAAATGGCGCTGCGGTCTGGGAAACTCTATAGTACCATATTTTCCACATATCCACCATGCGTAGCAATAATATGGCGTAGCCTCTGAATGAAATTACCCGAAACCTTTGACAACGTGTCTGGCGGAATGGCTTCACATGCAGATGAGATGTACTGCTTCAGCTGTTCAATTGTTTCTGGATTATGGCGGTACACCTGGTCTTTCAAGTGTCCCCACAGATAGAAGTCACAGGGGTTCATGTCTGGCGAATAGGGAGGCCAATCCACGACGCCCCCTGTATGTTTCGGATACCCCAAAGCAATCACACGGTCATCGAAATATTCATTCAGGAAATTAAAGACGTCGGCCGTGCGATGTGGCTGGGCACCATCTTGCATAAACCACGAGGTGTTCGCAGTGTCGTCTAAGGCAGTTTGTACCGCCACAAATTCACGAAGAATGTCCAGATAGCGTGATGCAGTAATCGTCTCGGATCTGAAAAATGGGCCAATGATTCCTTTGGAAGAAATGGCGGCCCAGACCAGTACTTTTTGAGGATGCAGGGATGATGGGACTGCAACATGGGGCTTTTCGGTTCCCCATATGCGCCAGTTCTGTTTATTGACGAAGCCGTCCAGGTAAAAATAAGCTTCGTCAGTAAACCAAATGCTGCCCAAATGCATATCACCGTCATCAATCCTGTGCACTATATCGTTAGCGAATGTCTCTCGTGGAGCAATGGTAGCGGCGCTGAGGGGTTGCCGCGTTTGAATTTTGTATGGATAGAGGTGTAAACTCTGGCGCATGAGACGATACGTGGACGTTGGCGTCATTTGGACCGCAGCTGCAACACGGCGAACGGAAACCGAAGGCCGCTGTTGGATCACCTGCTGCACTAGCTGCGCGTTGCCCTCTGTGGTTGCCATACGCGGTCGCCCTACCTTTCCAGCACGTTCATCCGTCACGTTCCCAGTCCGTTGAAAGTTTTCAAACAGATCCTTTATTGTACCGCTTTCCGGTCCTTTGGTTATATTAAACCTCCGTTGAAAACTTCGTCTTGTTGCAACAACACTGTGTTCTAGGCGGTGGAATTCCAACACCAGAAAAATCCTCTGTTCTAAGGAATAAACCATGTTGTCCACAGCACACTTGCAAGTTGTGAACAGCACATGCTTACAGCAGAAAGACGACATACAGAATGGCGCACTCACAGACTGCGTTGTCTCCTATATCTGTCACATCACTTGCAGCGCCATCTGTTGTTGGCAATTGTAACTACTGTAATTTCGAACGTTTGTCCGCCTGAAAATGTACTGTTGTCTCAAGCATATTGCAACGAACGGTGTAGTTCTATCGCTGCTCGTTTACTTTTTATTGCCGTTTCAAATATACCGGTCATTTTTGAAACACCCTGTATATGCCTCTGTATGCGGCGTAATCGGTCTTCTTCTCATCTTTATTACAAAAGGACCAATTGGTTCATGATTCACAATGCATGGTTCCAGCTGCAGGTTGCCGACCTAACGGGTTCCATGGATAACAAAAATTTTATTTTCATGATTTCCATACAACTCTCATGGTCGCCTCTAGGGGTGGATGTGGGGAGGGAGGGGCGAATCATGCCACCGACAAGGCCGGCAGCTTTCTGGGGGCGAAAAAGACTTGAATTTTAATATGGAACCTAAACGATGAATTAAATGAAACGAAAGTGGAGACGTGGGAAAAATCAGCCAACCAGTTGCAAAACTAAGGTTTATTAGCTTAACAAATTTCTAAAAATACATTCTTAAGAAGGAGTGGGCCCAAACGTAGGTAAAGGGTTAATAAAACCTGCCTGGTTGGCTAATTTTTTCAACCTCTTTAGTTTTACACAATTGCTGCTTCGCAGCCATTTTTAAGATTTTCAAAATGAAAGTTTTGCATAAATAAAAAAGTCTGAGGAAGTGATAAATACAGATCATTCATGAAACTCGTATCTTTAGTGAATTATCTACAACTCTGTGAAAGAGTTGACAAATGAAACGCTGGAGTTGGTGTCCCAAAAGAGTATCTTTCAAAATAGCAAATCTTGCTAACTCAGTTTCCACTACACGCCTACACAATACTTGATATGAGCTTCAAAACTTCTCAGGAGCAAAGAGTCTACAATAAAGAAATATAGATAAATGTCAGCATATTACTCTTCAAAAGTTCTTATACTGTAACACCTGCAGCAGTCTCGATGAAAAAAAATGTAACAATTTAATAAAGGATACTTAAAATATGATCTGTTCTTCATATGCCACGGTCTTGTGAACCCAAACAGTGTGGTTAGGAGGCATTCACACGTGGGACACTGCATGGAATCCTTCCCCCACCACTCCTTCCCAGTTTGACCTTCCAGTTGTACCATTTCACTTCTCTTCTTCTTGCCACGCTTCTCTAAATTACAGTACTTTTGATTTCGATTTTAATAATCAGCAACTTCAGTTGCACCGTTTACTTACAATTTACCTAGGTTTCACTCGGAATAACCCAGACCTCTTCAGAATAACAGTAACTACCCTTTGTCCATAGTGGACATCGTCAAGCTAAAACTACAAATCCATAAATTTTCTATAGAACTTATCTGGAACTGCATCGGCCCCACTTCGCGACCGACATACGGCAGCCAAGAGTGCTGTACTGGAACTCATGTTGAAGATATTTAAATTCACAGTAATTTTATACTGCTTTGGCTGTAACTTCTCTTAAGTTTCACCTCATTTCCTTTTATTTCTCTGTTTTGGTACCATAATCTATAGACATGAACATTAACATAATACTGAAAAGTCTGTCAATATTATTTTCTATTTGAAGCAATTAATCTGCTCTGCAGTGTGCGGCACAAAATGGTAAGGGGTAAAAATTGCAAAAGATCAATGGATCTCGATGATGTCATGGCAGAGAAAGAGATAGAAGCAGGAATCAAGCCAGTATGTCGCAAGTGGGCCATGTCGACAACACTGCTTACCGAGTAGTGACAGGCATTCAGCAGAAAGCAGACTACGGCGGAAAATCAAGAGAAGCAGCATAATCATTTTTAATAGACATATAAGTTTATTTAGTTGCCCAAACATTACAGCGCAAATTTCTGAGCTTAAGTGATAAGTCGATAGTTAAGCTCGGAAATTTACTCTGTAATGTTTGCGCAACTAAATAAAGTGATATGTGTTTGAGTGTAACTACAGCCGCTGGCGTTTGGCCCGTTACCACAATTACAACTACCTTTTCTGTCCTGCGGATTTAACCAGGCGTTTCACTGGTAGCAGAGTGTGGTTACACCTGTGCTTGCCATTCTAGTTGCTGTCAGTTTCACTCTTGTTTCTGTTTATGTGTGGTGGTACCGTATTGTTCTGGCTGTGACTTGTTATGGCAGTCAGACAGTATCCGGGGATCGGCCTGCTCCGGTAAGACCACCTTGTCCACGATCTGGCAATAAGGCAAGGACCGATTAAAGGAAGTGTTCCGGAATTGGTGGCCCGTTTACACGCTGCCGAGCTGCAGCCGGTTGATGTCACGCCATCGGCGGTTGGTGAGACAGGAGAGGCAATTCAGTTTCTGTTTGAGGCTATTAAATGCCTTGAGAACACTATTTGTCTTCTAGACCTAGTGACGGTCAGCTGGCTCTGGTGCGGGCACAGTTGATGCATTGAAGTAATTGGGTAGCCGATTTTAGTACCTTAGATTTGGGGGATCATCACAAAAAATTTACCTTTGATTTGTGAACCTGAGTGAGCGCGTTACAGTTTAAGCTTACGTGCTAGGAGTTACAAGGGAGGAAGTTTGAAGATAGCGACTCGCGCTATCAGCGAGAGCATGTGAACCAGCCCGGGGCTGGCACTATTACATCGGCTGTCAAGATAGATGCTGTGTTTGCCAAGTTGCCTAATCCTCTGGCCTATTTCTTCCGATATGTTACTGAATTGGTTCTAGAGCGACTTGATCACGTGGAAAATTTTTTGTGGTTACTGGTTCGCCTAGAACAACACGCGGCCGCCCTTCGCGTTCCGCACCAAGTAATTCCGTCGTCGTTGTACCCGCTAGCTAGAGGCGAGTTACAGAACCTTCTCTCGCAAGCCACGGCGGAAGAGTTCCCTTGCGTCAATTAAGGGTGCTCGTAATTAGGCCAATGTTAACCACCGGGGTTCGTAAACAACTTGAGCGTTGTTATATTTGGAAAGTGCAGCGGGGTGAACAGCAGTTACATCAGTATGTCGATAGAGTCCCTACAGCCTCGTTGGCCTTCTTGATTGATTTACTTGAAAAAGAATTAGTCTCTGTCGTTCTTAAGGGAATGCGTGCGGCGTATAAGTCCCATTTTGTTTTCCGCAAGCAGCCTAAAACCGGGGGATATCTCCGTGATGTGATCATATCCACATTACCTCTTGAGTACCACTTACGTCAGGAGATTAAGGGGCGCGACGTCGGCGCCGATTCCGGGTTGTCTACAGCCGTTGAAGTTATCAAAAGGGAACCCCGCCGTTGTTTTAGATGAAGTATTATGGCTCCTTTCGTACGCTCTTGCGCTCAGCCTCGTGCTCCTAGAGCCAAGAGATGACTCCAGGTTGGCCCGCGAACTCGGGTTCGAACTTTTAGGCCTTGGCGTCGCCGGCTGCGTGCTCCCTTATCACCCAAAAATGGTTCAAATGGTTCTGACCACTATGGGACTTAACTTCTGTGGTCATCAGTCCCCTAGAACTTAGATCTACTTAAACCTAACTAACCTAAGGACATCACACACATCCATGCCCGAGGCAGGATTAAAACCTAGAACCGCTCGGCCACTCCGGCCAGCCATTATCACCCCTTTTGCCTTATGTTTGTTCTCGGGTAGGTGGAGAGCCCGTTTTTGCTCTCTTGGATTCTAGTAATTGCATTTCATTGTTAAGTTTTGAGTGGTTTTTGGAATTTGGGCTTCTTACGAAACTTCATTCGGTCCCTTTACCAGTGCAGAGATGTTGAGTGGCCAATGGCCAGGTGTTACCTTTGCAGGGTTGAGTGAGGGGGAGTATATCGGTCTGTGATTTTTCCTGGCCTATGTCTGTAGTCTTGGTTAAGGAACTGCCTCATAGTCTAAGTAACCGAGCGAGGTGGCGCAGTGGTCAGCACACTGGACTCGCATTCGGGAGGACGACGGTTCAATCCCGTCTCCGGCCATCCTGATTTAGGTTTTCCATGATTTCCCCAAATCGTTTCAGGCAAATGCCGGGATGGTTCCTTTGAAAGGGCACGGCCGATTTCCTTCCCAATCCTTCCCTAACCCGAGCTTGTGCTCCGTCTCTAATGACCTCGTTGTCGACGGGACGTTAAACACTAACCACCACCACCTCCATAGTCTAAGTTTGTGGTTAGATTTCATCAATAAAACCGGGTTGATCTTAGTTTATTCTGAACACACCTTTTCCTTTGAGTTTACTCCTAGGGAGAAGTTTGGCCTTTGTGACTGCCTCATTAAAAATATTTTTTTGGATAAAGCTTTCGGCTTTTTGTCTACTATAAATTCATTGTAGTTGTGTTTCTCAGTCATGGGCTTCCAGCTGTCTGAAAATTAAAATTCCTTACCTGTTGAGCCTTAGATTATTTGGCCCTTCAGCATGTTGTTGTTGTCTTCAGTCCTGAGACTGATTTGATGCAGCTCTCCATGCTACTCTATCCTGTGCAAGCTGCTTCATCTCCCAGTACCTACTGCAACCTACATCCTTCTGAATCTGCTTAGTGTACTCATCTCTCGGTCTCCCTCTACGATTTTTACCCTCCACGCTGCCCTCCAATGCTAAATTTGTGATCCCTTGATGCCTCAAAACATGTCCTACCAACCGATCCCTTCTTCTAGTCAAGTTGTGCCACAAACTTCTCTTCTCCCCAATCCTATTCAATACCTCCTCATTAGTTACGTGATCTATCCACCTTATCTTCAGTATTCTTCTGTAGCACCACATTTCGAAAGCTTCTATTCTCTTCTTGTCCGAACTAGTTATCGTCCATGTTTCACTTCCATACATGGCTACACTCCAAACAAATACTTTCAGAAACGACTTCCTGATACATAAATCTATATTCGATGTTAGCAAATTTCTCTTCTTCAGAAACGCTTTCCTTGCCATTGCCAGTCTACATTTTATATCCTCTCTACTTCGACCATCATCAGTTATTTTACTTCCTAAATAGCAAAACTCCTTTACTACTTTAAGTGTCTCATTTCCTAATCTAATTCCCTCAGCATCACCCGATTTAATTTGACTACATTCCATTATCCTCGTTTTGCTTTTGTTAATGTTCATCTTATATCCTCCTTTCAAGACACTGTCCATTCCGTTCAACTGCTCTTCCAAGTCCTTTGCCGTCTCTGACAGAATTACAATGTCATCGGCGAACCTCAAAGTTTTTACTTCGTCTCCATGAATTTTAATACCTACTCCAAATTTTTCTTTTGTTTCCTTTACTGCTTGCTCAATATACAGATTGAATAACATCGGGGAGAGGCTACAACCCTGTCTCACTCCTTTCCCAACCACTGCTTCCCTTTCATGCCCCTCGACTCTTATGACTGCCATCTGGATTCTGTACAAATTATAAATAGCCTTTCGCTCCCTGTATTTTACCCATGCCACCTTTAGAATTTGAAAGAGTGTATTCCAGTCAACATTGTCTAAAGCTTTCTCTAAGTCTACAAATGCTACAAACGTAGGTTTGCCTTTTCTTAATCTTTCTTCTAAGATAAGTCGTAAGGTCAGTATTGCCTCACGTGTTCCAACATTTCGACGGAATCCAAACTGATCCTCCCCGAGGTCTGCATCTACCAGTTTTTCCATTCGTCTGTAAAGAATTCGCGTTAGTATTTTGCAGCTGTGACTTATTAAACTGATAGTTCGGTAATTTTCACATCTGTCAGCACCTGCTTTCTTTGGGATTGGAATTATTATATTCTTCTTGAAGTCTGAGGGTATTTCGCCTGTCTCATACATCTTGCTCACCAGCTGGTAGAGTTTTGTCATGACTGGCTCTCCCAAGGCCGTCAGTAGTTCTAATGGAATGTTGTCTACTCCGGGGGCCTTGTTTCGACTCAGGTCATTCAGTGCTCTGTCAAACTCTTCACGCAGTATCGTATCTCCCATTTCGTCTTCATCTACATCCTCTTCCATTTCCATAATATTGTCCTCAAGTACATCACCCTTGTATAAACCTTCTATATACTCCTTCCACCTTTCTGCCTTCCCTTCTTTGCTTAGAACTGGGCTGCCATCTGAGCTCTTGATATTCATACAAGTGGCTCTCTTTTCTCCAAAGGTCTCTTTAATTTTCCTGTAAGCAGTATCTATCTTACCCCTAGTGAGATAAGCTTCTACATCCTTACATTTGTCCTCTAGCCATCCCTGTTTAGCCATTTTGCACTTCCTGTCGATCTCATTTTTGAGACGTTTGTATTCCTTTTTGCCTGCTTCATTTACTGCATTTTTATATTTTCTCCTTTCATCAATTAATTTCAATATTTCTTCTGTTACCCAAGGATTTCTAGCAGCCCTCGTCTTTGTACCTACTTTATCCTCTGCTGCCTTCACTACTACATCCCTCAGAGCTACCCATTCTTTTTCTACTGTATTTCTTTCCCCTATTCCTGTCAATTGTTCCCTTATGCTCTCCCTGAAACTCTGTACAACCTCTGGTTCTTTCAGTTTATCCAGGTCCCATCTCCTTAATTTCCCACATTTTTGCAGTTTTTTCAGTTTTAATCTACAGGTCATAACCAATAGATTGTGGTCAGAGTCCACATCTGCCCCTGGAAATGTCTTACAACTTAAAACCTGGTTCCTAAATCTCTGTCTCACCATTATATAATCTATCTGATACCTTTTAGTATCTCCAGGGTTCTTCCACGTATACAACCTTCTTTCATGATTCTTAAACCAAGTGTTAGCTATGATTAAGCATAATTTAAAATATTTTTGGATAATGCTTTGGGCCTTCTGCCTTTTGAAAATTTATTGTAGTTGTGTTTTTCAATCATTGACCTTCAGCCGTCTTAGAATTAAAATTCCTTACTTGCTAAGTATTAGACTGGTTGCGCCTTCAGCCTCATTTAAAAATGGATTATTTAAGAATAAAGACGTGGGCTTTCTGCCTTGTAAAAATTTATTGTAGTTGTGTTTTGAATCATGGGCCTCCTGCCGCTTTAAATGTAAAATTCCATATTGTTAAGTCTTAGTTTGTTTGGGCCTGCAGCCTCCTTTTTTAAAAATTAATTAAGGATAAAGCTTTGGGCCCTGTGCCTTTGAACATTTATGGTAGTTGTGTTTTTAAATCATGGGCCTTCAGCCGTTTTAAAGTTTAAATTACTTACTAGTCTTGTCTTAAGACTCTTTGGGCCCTCAGCCTCATTTGAAATATCATTTAAGGATAAAACCTTGCGCTGCCTTTTGAAAGTTTAATGTAGTTGTGTTTTCATTTTAAGACGGCTGAAAGCCCCTGTTTGGAAAACAGAACTGCAACGAATTTTCAGAAGACCGAAGGCCCAAAGCTTTATCCAAAAAATATTTTATATGAGGCTGCAGGCCCAAACAATGCAAGACTTGACAAGTAAGGAACTTTCAATTTTAAAATGTGTGAAGACCCGTTATTTAACCCAACTAAAAGCATAACAATTAAAATCATCGGCTATGAGCCATTAAAATACACAGTCAAACACCAATAAGAAAAGGCAGTACAGCCAGCGGCGCTCAGAAGTTTATGGGAGTCGCTCTGCACTTAATATATTAACGTTCGCTTATGGGAGACAGGTAGTCAGCCCAGCTATATCCGACCTGCTGGCAACCCAACCAAGAGACAGTGAACGGACCCACCGACAAGACGACTTGCTTTCCGCCCGACCAGTACATAAGGAACTCCAATGCCAAAAGGTAAAAAAAGCGCAGCCGCCCACAACCAAGTATGCATAAGCTGTCAAAACGACACACACGTGATCGACAGCGATAACACGGTGAGGAAAGGACACTGCCTCAATTTTACGTCAACGGCCAGGCAGAAAATTCCGCTGGTCCATTTGGACATCAAATAACCAACATACAGCTACGCTCCACCGGCTATGGCCGAACTTCCACCAACTCGAACACTCTCTGTTGCTCTAAGGAATGATTAATAAAATTCTTTTCCGGGCTATTATGCCGTGGTCTGATGGATCCCGGATCGTTATCTACACCGGGATTCGAACCACCACCCACAACAAAAGCAAGGCATAATAAAAACGTTGGCGGATAGAGCGAGGAACATCTGTGAACCTGGGCTACTGGATACGGAAGTGGAACACCTCACTGATGCATTACTCAGGAATGGTTACTCGGCTGCTGAGATAAAAAGAGCGTTAAGACCGCCGCGTGAAAATCATAGCAATGCACAAGCGCTTGCAAAATCGAAAGTTTTCCTGCCTTTTATTAAGGACGTCACTGACCGCATAGGGCAAATATTGAAAAAACGGAATATCGCGGTGGTTTACAAACCTACCCGGAAGATACAAGAACACCTCAGATTGCCTAAGGATGCTCGTAAACCGCTGGAAAAAGCAGGAATTTACAGGATCCCGTGTAGTTGTGGGGAGGTATATGTGGGTACCACCAAAAGAACGGTCAAAAAACGACTAGAAGAGCACAAGGGCAATTGTAGAAGGGGAGAGATTGATAGATCAGCTGTTGCGGAACACGCTTTGCAGTCAGGAGACGACCACATTTATTTTGATAGAACTCAAGTACTGGCAGCCACAAGCGGATATCATGAAAGGCTTTACAGAGAGGCTATACAGATTATGAAACACCCCAGGAATTTTAATACGAAGGAGGAGGGCGTGAAATTGAATGACATCTGGATGCCGGTGCTGAAGAAGATGTGTACCAGTCTTCCGCCATGGGATGATAGCAACAGCGGACGGCGGCAACCGACAACGGCCAATTGCGCTCGCGTATTCAAAACATGTGACGTCACGCCTATGCGCGGGAGTACGCGAAAACAAAAATTTGCTGCAGTTAGTAGTGAGACAGTGTGTGTTTCGGAAGTTAACAGAAGCCACGAACCCCCTTGAAGATGTCCTCCGCAGATGGGGACGAAACGTTGGGTTACAATGCGAAATCCATCAGACCACGGCATAATAGCCCGGAAAAGAATTTTATTAATCATGACAGTTCCGGCCGTGAAAGTTTACATTTTTCTCTCAGGAATACCTCCAACAACCAACCATGAAAACCAACAGCACAATATGAACAGAATTCATCACCTCCTGGGTCGGTTAGCCACGAACCTTGTCGCCATCGGAACAGTTCCCACACACCCCGACACTGCGTAGAGACCGACAGCGGTGTCGGCCCACTGCGTCGCACGGAGATTTCCTGGCTAACCGACACCAACCAATCGACGGCCGCACACCTGCTGGCTGGAAACTGTAAGCACCAGACCAAAGATAGTGCAAGGTGCTGCCACTCGTAGAGAGAGGAAAAACCACGGCATAACCGTAATAACCGCGGGAAACCAAATTTTAGAGTAACCGTCGAGGTTTAAACCAACGCATAAGCCTGGGCGAGCACGGCTCACTGTATGTCAATCATAAGATCACATAACCAGGTACCGACACAGTAGTTAACAGCATGTTAAGTGAATATAGCAGAATAAGGTGGATACATTGAATCGTTATGAACCGAGCACTGCGTCATAGCCTCACGGTAAATGGGGCTCTGAGCACTATGGGACTTAACTGCTGAGGTCATCTGTCCCCTAGAACTTTGAACTACATAAACCCAATTAACCTAAGGACATTACACACAGCCATGTCCGAGGCAGGTTTCGAACCTGTGACAGTAGCGGCAGCGCGGTTCCAGACTGTAGCGCCTAGAACCCCTCGGCCCCTCCGGCCGGCGCCTCACGCTAGCTCCATTAGAAAAAGGTAGCTCTCGTCATGAGATGAGCTTTGGGATCGATGGAATTCAGTAATTGCAGTCGATTCCGTGAGTGAACCTATGCCATAGATGCTCCAGCACTGTATGAACTAGCGATGATGTACTCGAGATGATGGTTTTCACCTTAAGAATTTCGTGCTGCCGGCCGTCTTCAGACTGCTGATGAAACTGCCTTCCGACAACACCACATCGCAGCCTGCTGCCGGCACCGGAATTCGACGTGGAAGCAAGCCACAAGGTACCCTGGGATCCACGTTCCTGTTCTGGTGCTGACACCTATTAGGGCCTGGGAGGAGATTAACCGTCCACACAACTACCAACTCCAGTTACATCAAAGACGGGTCATCATAGGGTCACCGTAGAATTCGGAATGGGACCGAGTACATTCCAGCAGCCAGTGCGAGAACCACGACGTGCCGAGCAACGGCCGCACATGCTCGCCTGCAATCTCCCATGGCGGCAGCGCTGCTGACGTCACGTCATGAGGGTGCAAAGGCTGATATGACTGGACGGACGTCAGCTAGAATGCAATGCGCAGCTGAATAGGTAACAGCTGATCCTAGTGCGAAAGAACGAGGACTTGTAAGAATTCTAAACTCTGCTTAGGATTTATAGCGTCGTTCACGCTTCAACGTTCGCATCTACTATCTTGGCTTCACATGGAAGTGTCTCCGCTCGGTCCTCTGTAGTACAAACTGTTTCTCTAGTTTCAACGTATTTCAAACCGTCTGCGTTACAATAAGCCTGCAGTCAGTGAAAGTGCTTTCTAAACTGCTTGTGCTGAGCGTTACGTCGTGGTCATGGCATGCTTGAAATCACAGTCGGCAGGGCGTCCGAACCTGGGTAAGTTCAGCCGCCGACTTGCAATGCTCTCTAAGTGACGACACATGGGCCGATTTGCGCGTCGACGATGGTGGGATGACGAAGAGGGCAACACAACACCCAGTCCACGAACGGAGAAAAATCTCTATCCTACCCGATATTCGGGCCCGCTGCAAAACAGTCAGACGCGCTGACCACCCAGCTAGGCGGGCGGCCACTTTCGCAGTATCGGACCATAGCCATTTTGCTTTTTTGTTTTAAGGACACACTAAATTTGCACTGCCGATTTATACTATTTTTCACAACAAACAAAAAATTTTGACTACATGTTAGTCACTCGCTGATTACTACCTTCCACTCAGTGCAGCAGAAGCGCTGACGATAGCTCCATCAATGCGGAGCTTAGCTGTAACGGTTGCCACAGGAAGGAAGGAAGGAAGATTAGGTTTAACGTCCCGTCGACATCGATGTCGTTAGTCGGAGCAAGAGCTTGGACTGTGTCAACGATGGGGAAGAAAATCAGCCGTGCCCTTCCAAAGAAACCATCCTGCCTCAGCCGTGGTAAAAGTTGCTGTTTTGAACTGCGCGCCGCAGTGCCTAGTGTGAAGCAGTCGCCCTCCGTTTCTGGCAGTGGCGCCGCTGTGGCAATCGCAGCTTTGGTGTCTCCCTCAGGTGTGAAAGAGGAAAGGTTGCCTGTTCACGTGCATTTAAGGGGCGCTATGAGCTCGCCAGGCGGTCAGTCTCAGTCGGTGCAAGCTGGGCGAGTCTAGTCAGTTGGTCAGCCGGGTCAGTGTGGGGCGGTCAGGGTCTATCTGTTAATTTCTACTTGTTTTCTTGGTCAGTCTCTTGTCCCCAGCTTGCTCGTCTGTCTCCCGTTCGTATTTGTTAGGCAGTTAGTGTCTGTCTGTCTGCCGGTCTTTCGTACGTTCATAGCTGCCTCTGTCATGTTTGTCGGATTCGGTGTTAACGAATTTATTGCTGAAGGTGTGAAGGCGAATTATTGAAACTGCATTTCATGGACTTTTTTAAATGGTCATTTTAGCGTATAAAGTTGCCACCTTTCCACCGTAAGAGTTCTCTTAAAAACAAGTTGCACTTTCTGTGGCAAATAATTTTTAATGTGAGTGTTTTGTACCATCTCCATCCCTCTTACGGGGTGCATACTTTATGTGTTTGTGTGAGTTATTAAAATTTTTTCTTTAAGGTAATCTGGTGTGTTGCATATTTGCACCAGTGTAGCCTTTCAAAGGTTGTTGTGAGCGGTCGTGACTACGGCCGTGTTAAAAGGGAGCCGTAAAGTTCTCAGCCCGGAAACTCATACTATCAAAGAAAAATTGTAATTTCTGTCTCTCAATAATTTATAACTTAATATTTACGGGGTCCTTTCTGATTGTAATTTTAAGTCTGTTTAAAAAAAGTGCTTATAGGAATAAACTTTACATTTATTGAAAAAAAATTAATTTCTTTGTTCAGTTGTCATTGGCAACTACTTCCACGCTCACATAGTGTGATTAAATGTGTTAATATTCTTGATGAATCGCTGGTAAATAAAGTAAATTCTTAAGAAAAGTTTTTGAAAGTAGATTCACGCTTCACTGACCTTTGCTTGGAGCGATTTAGAGAAAGCATGGAAACCTAAATCTGGACGGCCGGACGTGGGTTTCAAACCGCCTTCTTCACGATCGCCAGTCCAGTGTCCTAACCAGTGGGTCAGCTCGCTCTATTTGCTCAGGTCTCACATTCTCGCACTGCTGTTGTCTTCGTTACTACCACTCCGTCACCACGGCGGTGTTGCAAACTCTCTTCTCTCGGTTGTCAGCCACCGACGCTTGGCAATTCCACTGTGTAGAAACAGTGCTCGCTTGGTTTCTTTGTTAACGGACTGCAGCCAATTATTAATTGACGAGTGAACTGTGATAAAACTGCCGAACTGTCATTTGCGTCGCAGATATAGATCTGTACATGCTGTGCTTGTTAGAAACATATTTCATTTCTCACACCCACTTAATTTTTCTCTATTAACAGCGATCAATAATCATGTACGTGAAGCAGATTCTGTCAACACTCTTAACATTCCTGTTGTAGGCTGTCCAGTAAAGATGAGAGCAACGATTGTGCTAAAATTTAATGTTTGTTCATTCAGTTGACAGACTTCAGACACCAGCTGTTTAATATGAAAAGGCTTTCTCACTCTGATATGACGTGTTTCCATTAGGCTATATTGCGGATATTGTCAATTGTTACAATATCTGACAGCAGGAGGCGCCTGAGAGAGTACCACTAAGAGTGGTCGTAGCTCTTAAGAAGATTAAAGCTGTCAATTCTGTCAGTGCAGGATCTCTGCAGATATTAAATACGGAATTTCGGCGTTACAAATGTGTACTCGGGCGTCTTACAGCAATTATTCGCGTATTGGCAAGACAGTGTCTTATTTTGTGGAGATCAACGGGACTTCCTTGAAGCTGGTAGAGTTATTTGAGAAATTTGATTCACTTCTAGGAGAATACGTAAAGAGAACAAGTCGCGATGAAAATGAGTCTCATCATTATCTTTGGAGAAACATACAAAATGAAATAATTCACATTCTCCATCAGCAAATTAAAACCAAATTACTGCCTTTAACGAAAGCTGCTGCATGTTATAGTATAATTTTCGACTGCACCTCAGATATTTCTGGTGTTCACTAAATGAAAATGACTGCGTTTCGTTGATGTGACTTCTACTGATGTTGAGACCTATTGTGTAAATACTAGTGAACACATGAGTGGCTTTGCTCATGAAAGAGATAACTCCGTTTTGGGGCTTACAGAGGGTGTCTTAAAACAAACAAAAAGGAAAACATGCACGAAGAACATTTGGGCCAAGGCTATGAGAACGGTTCTAATATGAAAGGGAAGAACATAGATATGCCAAAGCGGATTTTAGATACAAATTCTATGATTTTTTTTACTCTCGCAGTAGTCATTCCGTAAATGTAGTTGCGAACGATGCTGCAAAGGCAGCAGTTTAATTATTTAGTTTAGTAAGGAAAAATTAGTATTACATTTCTGTGTCTCCGCGTCTCGGCTCAGTCTTGACTGATCATATACACTCAAGCGCCAAAGAAACTGGTATACGCATGAGTAATCAAATACAAAGGTATGTAAACAAGCAGAATTCGGCACTGTGGTCGGTAACGCAACAAGTGCCTGGTGCAGCAGCTGTTAGATCAGTTACTGCTGCTACAATGGCAGGTTATCAAGATTTAAGTGAATTTTAGCATTGTATTATATTTGACGCCGAGCGATGGGACACAGCATCTCCGTGGTAGCGATGAAGTCACGATTTTGTCGGAGCCGAAGGCACACTTGTGTACGCTTGAAGACTGCACGACGCAAAGCTTTGGGCCTCTCCTGGGTCCATCAACACCGACATTGGACTGTTGGTGAATGGAAAATGTTGCCTGGTCTGACGAGTCTCGTTTCAAATTGTATCGAGCATGGACGTGTACGGGCATGTTCATGCTGGTGGAGGGTGTGTAATGGACTCGGACATGTGCAGTTGGAGTTATATGGGACTCTAGCAGGTAACATGTGCGTAAGCATTCTGTCTGGTCACATGCATCCATTCATGTCCATTGTGCATTCCAACGGAATTCGGCAATTCTCGCAGGGCAACGCGACACCCCACACGTCCAGGATTGCTACACAGTGGCTTCAGGAACACTCTTCTCAGTTCGGTCACTTCCGCTGGCCACCAGTTTCTTTGGGTCTTCAGTGTTTCTGCCCTAATATCGGAGGTGTTGAATACAAGGTGAAGAAGTAGGGATGGCATAGCGAACCTCTTATATGTAACATCGGAGAGGTCTTTGATGCACTAGTTTCCTTGTTCATTGTGAAATAGTATGATATACTGCTCAGTATTAATGTTATGAGCAATAACCTACAAGTAGATGTATCGAAAAATATTTACTTATTCGAAAAGACAACAGACTACTTCACAAACAGCAGAGAGGACATCAAACTCCAAGATTACCTATTAGAAGACAGGGAACTGGCAACGGAACTCGACGCAGCAAACCTGAGAGTAGCAGATACAACGTAGATACAAAAGAGACTGAAGAAGGAACATTTCCAGTATGAAGCAGAAGATGATAAAACTAAACCTCCGGAAATAAATTTTTACTTTAAAGTACTGGATGTTATGGCACGTGCCCTCAGTAAGAGATTGCAACAGTTTATAAATCATAGTCAGATTCTAGATTTTTTGAACAGCATTATTAAAATTAAAGACAGGTTATCTGACCATCTAAGTTACAAATATTCCAAACAGTGCGACAGCCTTAGTCATGGATACGCTGAAGACATCGATCTTGTCGACTTTAAAGGCGAACTTAAACTGGTCTCAACTTCGCTGAAGCCTGCAGTCACATGCAACAGTAAGGCTTTGCGTCCCAAGTAAGTGTAGCTTTACGAGATCTGCTAACACAACAGGTGACAGTGGGAAGTGGCGAAACAAGTTTTCCGAAGCTGACACTCATGGAAACGTACCTGAGGTCAAGAGTGGGCCAGACATGACTGTGTGGTCGTGTAATGGTGTTGACCGAACACGAGCTAGTTGAATGTTTGGATTTTGACGAAGTCATGCAGGAGATCGCCGATGCCAGAGCAAGAAAATATGTGTGTAATATAAGGTAAGTGTGTATACGTACGTTTCACATTAATTTTAGTTTTGATTTACTTATGTATGTCTTGCGTATCCATTGATTTACTTAATAAAGATTCGTCTCCCCCTCTTGCGCTGACGCACTGCTGCAAATGCTGTTTGACATATTAGATAGTCAGTTTACTCTCTCCTGTACCGTGAGACCCCAGTTCTGCTCGGAATTCGTTGACTTAATTAGGAAAGTTCCGTGCCGTTCGCAGCTTTTCGCAATGTGTGCGATCTACCATTGTTCAGGGCTGCAGTGAACATTCGTTCAGTGCGGGGGTGACCGGGTGTGCGTTTGATTCTTTGCCTTTGTAGTGTGCTACGAATTAAACAGGACAAGTGAAGATAATCTTCTACGTAAATACGCACTTTCACGGAACCTGTTCCTCCTGCCCGTCTACATCAGAACAAGCAATCGATGCGAAATGCAAACCGTGAGCGCTGGCAGTACTGCGAGAACTCGCTCGCCGATGTTCCCCGCTCGTTATTCTCTCCGCGGCGGTCTTGGTGCTTCTCCCTTCGCACACACACTACCCTCTACTCAGGGAACGAGAAAAACTCAACAGATTTTAGTAATAATTTTGGAGTTATATCTCAAAGTGTATTACACAATAAACATGTTACTTCTGCTAAGCGACTGGTTCGACACACGTACTCACATTAAAAATACGCGTAAGTATGAGTGATAAGTGAAAAAAGACGTCATTGACGCATTAAAATATAAAAATCTTGACTATAAGTCAACATGGAGTTGGAGGTGGGGTATGTCAGTGGCGGCCCTTAACATTTTCGCACTGTGCGGCAAAATCCGTGGAGCTGGTCCTGATAACTATCCACTGAATTTAAAAATATTTGAGCTAGAATGTAATGTTAAAGGTTCACACAATAAATACTTAAGATAGGAACTGTATATATGTGGTGCAGTACAAGTTTTGAGATTTCATTTTTTAAATTTTTTAGTCATCAGGGTTCTTTCTGCCTACCAGGTTCGGTGCTTCAGTGCACTGTCTTCAGGCCTATGCCGACGCTGAGGCTCATAGAATAAATGACAACCTGTGGAGTGCAGTAGGTGTTTCATTTTATTATGTAAGTGAACTGTAGAGGTTCCTCAGACCATCAGTCACGGGGGTGGTCATATAAAAAGTCTTCTGACTGTCCTGACACGAGCCGCCACAAATTACTCTTCTGTGCCAACCTCTACACCACGAAGTAGCACTTGCAAAAAACTACGTCCTCAGTTATTCGCTAGAACCCAGTCTGCCTCTTCCTCTACAGTTTTAGCCTTCTACAGCTTCCTCAAGTAAAATGGATATCTTTCCTTCATGGCTTGATAGATGTGCTACCATCTTGTACCTTCTTCTTGTCACTGTTTTCGTATATTCCTTTCCTCACGGATTATGTGCAGAACCGCCTCATTTCTTACCTCATCAGTCCACCTAATTTTCAACATTCGTCTGTAGCACCATATCACAAATGATGCGAGTCTCTTCTTCCTGTTTTCTCAGAGTCCTTTTTTCACGACCATACACTGTACTCCTAACGTACATTCTCAGAGACTACTCCCACAAATTTAGATTATTTATTATTGTCAAAAATCATTTAAACAATACCATTCTCAACTGCATGATCTTGTCATTGTCATCTGAATTGAAAAAGGAAATTTTGACATAAATTAAATCATCACACTTAATTTTATAAATATCTGCCAGTTTTTAATTTGTAGCAGTAGTTGTATGAATTGCACCATCTATATGAATTGCGTTTCTAATTTTCGAGGTATGTTCTAGTATAAGTTTAAGGAAATTTGGTACACTTTATTTCTCTGATTAATATTGGCAGGAATTACACTTTAACATTTTAGTTGTTTTCTTTATACTCGCTCACTTTCATGAATCTACATTTTGCGTTATTTGCACCTAATCTTTTTTCCCGTTCGATCTTCCAAGTACACTGTAATATTTTTCTCTTTTCGCATAGCTCACAGTCCTCTCGTCATCTCACAGACATTTTGGCTAGAGCTTTAAGTTTTAGCTAGAGCTGCCATTCCTTCCCTCGGATTCCGTGATATTTCTCGGGTGGACAACTTTTATCGACTTCTTGGGTACCATGACTTCTTTTCTATTGAAGTTATGGGGATATCGGATTCGTTCTGCAGTATCGAAAACAAATTTTTCACGGTCAAAATGTACAGATCGAACATCATCACGTGAAATGTAAGAGCAAACTCTTAATATTAGCTTTGAAATTTTCAATACTGTGACTTAATGTTTCTACATACCTGTTTATATTTCTGTTTTTATTTTGTAAGTGCATCTCAACTGTTGGCCTAGCCACATTTCATATGCGTACACATTCATTTAGTCCATGATCCCTATTTAGATGTATTATTACAACGAAGTGCTACTCATCTATACTCCAGTGCCGGCCGGTGTGGCCGAGCGCTTCCAGGCGCTTCAGTCTGGAACGGCGCGACCGCTACGGTCGAAGGTTCGAATCCTGCCTCGGGCTTGGATGTCTGTGATGTCCTCAGGTTAGTTAGGTTTAAGTAGTTCTAAGTTATAAGGGCCTGATGACCTCAGATGTTAAGTCCCGTAGTGCTCAGCGCCATTTGAACCATTATACTCCAATTCCCGGAACGCCTTTCTATCGCCATGTTGTAAAACAAAATAATTACTTAGTTAATAACTTAAGATAAAGTTCATCACTTTCTTTTATAATATCACCTCATTAATAATGCTAAACGCTTTTTTTGAAGATCTCTATACGAGCAAGTTGCGTAAATTGTAACAGGACGATGTGACGGTACACCGTAGGAAACTTCGCGATATCCTCTTTGTCAGTTTGCTACAATCGAATCGCAACAGATACAAATTCGTAAATGTCCGAAAAGCAAGAATACTTCATGCATATTCACTCATAAATAAGACGTTAAGTTATAACAAGAATTCTCTTCCCTAGGTACCCAAAAAGACTGATGACAACTAGGACAAACCAACGCTGCCTTCAGATCATCCGTTCCTCAACGTACAGAACTTGTAGCTGACAATATGGCTCCCTGAAGCACGTATTTCATGTTGAGCTTATTAAAAGTCACATAGGACAAGATGTATGAATTTTGTAGTCGTGGTGCAAATTAAGAGTCGGTAAAACACCGGAAATCCTCCCCTACTCAGTAAGTATTTGTGAGTGAGAGCACTTGGCCACTGTCTACAAACTTTGCGCTTAATATTAAATCTTCACTAAACTTTTTCTTGCATATATCCCCAAAAAATTATGAACATTAAAAAGTATACCGCTAATACACTTTCAACATCCATACAGTAATAAATCATCATTAACCACATCATTTTAATTTGTTACTTCCTTACCACTAATTCTATTCGCAACAAATTTTGCTGACGGTATCCACGTACCGATGAAATTAAGAACAAGGGCTGTAACATTATGGGTACAATAGAAGTTTCACTGTTTACTGCAGAGGAAAGAGCGGACGGGTAGAATGAATACAATGAGGGCCCCTATGATGGGGTGGAATGATCTGATGACTTGAAGGAAAAAGAGACGGGGATCGATTGGAAGAGATAGTAGACCCAGTATTAGAATCTGAATTTAGAACAGATCTGGAAAGCTTAAAATTAATAAGACAGAAGGAATAGACATCATTCCATCAGAATTTCTAAATTCATTTCGGTGGGGATAGCAAAACGACTACTCATGTTGGTGTGTAGAATGTAAGAGACTGGTGATATACCATCAGACTTTCGCAAATACATCATCAACACAATTACACAATTGCCAAGACTGCAAGAGCCGACAAGTGCGAGAATTATCCATCAGTCAGCTTAACAGCTCATCCATCTAAGTTATTGACAAGAATAATATACAGAAAAATGAAAAATAAAATTAAGAATCTGTTAGATGATGATCAGTCCGGCTTTAGGAAAGGTAAAGAAACCAGAGAGGCAGACCTGACGTTGCAATTGACAAGACAGGCAACACTAAAGAAAAATCAAGACACGTTATTAGTATTTGTCGACGTAGAAAAAGCAATCGACCATGAAAAACAGTGCAAGAAGTTCGAAATTCTGAGAAAAATAGGGAAAAACTGGTAATATGTAATATGTACAAGAATTAAAAGGGAACAATACGATTGGAAGACCAATAACGAAGTGCATGGATTAAAAAGAGTGTAAAACAGTGATGTACTCTTTCGTCGCTATTGTCAATTTATACGTCGAAGAATCAATGATGGAAATAAAGATGAGATTGAGGAGTCGTATTAAAATTCAAGGTGATGATATTGTTGTCCTCAGCCAAAGTGAAGAAGAAAAACATGATCTGCTGAATAGAATGAGCAGTCGAATGAGTACAGAATACTGATTCAGAGTAAATCCAAGAAAGACAAAAGTAAAGAGAAATAGCATAAATGAGAACAGCGAGAGACTTAACATCAGAAATAGTGATCATTAACTAGAAGAAGTTAAGGAATTCTGCTACCTAAACAGCAAAACAAATCATCACGGACTGAGCAAGAGGACGTAAAAAGAAGACAAGCACTGGCAAAATGGATATTCCTGGCCATCAGATGTCTAACAGGATCAAACATAACTCTTAATTTGTGGATGAAATTTCTGACAATGTACTACCTTACTCAAAAGATTCCGAAAGACCAGAATTGGGTTCTGTCCGACTTGCATGCAGCCCACATAATGGTGCTGCCTGGCAAGTCCTCTTATCTCTTTGTAATTCAGTCTTTTGACAATACAAACGCGATGTTACAAGAGACCAATAGAGAACACTGTTATTTAAGGTGATGAGTCCTGACATAAATCAACACTACTATACTGTCAATCCTGAAAAAGGCGTAACTTGACATAAGATAGTGCTTAATGCTTGTGAACTCAATTTTATTGCAGTAAGTGGCATTTCAAAGTTACTAAAAAATTCATTAGAATTTGAGTTTACCGACTCCGTTATTTCAGCAATCCTTAGGCAAAACTAAACATTTTTATGAACAGGAGATGTTGTGACAATGTCTGGACTCCTAAGTTCTATGACAGTTCTATGTATTTTTGCTCTTTAAAAGGTTTTCCCACATCTTTGAAACGTCGTTCCTGATAAGAGATATTTGTAATAAACTGGATGTTGAACTATCCAATTAAAAGCATTTCACAATTGCTACTTCAAAGACTTGACAAGGTTGCTATCGAATCTTCGTATGAAGCATTTGTGAAACTGGTTTGAATTCACGACATCAAGAAATATATGGCACTTATGACAACACTGTTTATTTTGAGACATGTATATGGGGCCTGGAGATGGCACAGTGGAATGCTGAAATAGGAAGTCAAAATAATATAAAATAGCATCCCAGTTACACGGCTGTTGGCGAATTTCACGGATATTGATAATTATTTGACCTAGCTGGTCCCCTGTCCATGATGGATCAAAAGAGATTAGGCAGTTAAAAGTCGCCACCAGCAATGTAATAGTCTTGTTTCCTCAGAAGATTGGTGTCGTTTTCTCTGTGGAAAAGGTAGTGCGCTCCTGTCTCGTCGGCGCGTAAACAATCACCAAGTGGACATCGCTTACGCTAAGGGTAGTACCACCATGGTGGTGTATACTTAAAATACCATCCATGTAAGTATTCAACATATTCCGCCACTTTTCCTTAAAATACGGCCTTGTCACCGCTACAGCCGGTGCCCTCAAACGATAGACATCCTAATGATAAAACTGTATAAGCGTATCGTTTCACGCCTCCCGCGGGGAAAACTGTATCGAAGTCCGCTGCCCGCATCATGTCTACCTGCACTGGATCTTTACTGGGATGCTAATACCATTGATGTGAACCGTAGGAATACGGTAGACGTGAGACATCGTCTGTGCACTCCCAGAACGTTACGCACCAACGAATAGGCTGACAGCGGAGCATTCCTCTTGGACCGGGACCACAAGACACCTCCTCATTGCCTGCTGTCGACAAGGTTCCCTCCCGACTCATTGTCGGTGGGAGCCAGTGACTGAATTCCCACCTCCTGCATCTCATCGGCTTGGTCCATGTCTTACATCCAGTCTCGCTGTTGATGGGTGTTCGTTTATAATACCGGCAGGAGGGACGGCATGCCGTTGCATAGTTATGTCGTGGACGGAAAATGGTCCTTGCCAGTTGGTGAAGACAAATCGTGATCATTTCCACTATCTTGTTCGTCGCCTTGGCTGTGTTGCGCGTCTTCTGTTGACAACCGCCCCTTCTTTCGCTTCTTCGTCGAATACCGTTCCCGCAGTCGCACCCTCTCTTCTGCAGAGTGATCCGCACTCATATCTGAAGATAAGTACGACGGGAGTGCGGGAGAACACTGACTCCGCATCTGTTGTGGTGCATCTGGCTGACGGCGTGATAAGTTCATCTGTGCCGTCAAATAATAGGAGATCGGGGGTCACACTCGTAGAGTGCATAGGCCACGGTCTGTTTTGCACGTCGCTCACGTCATTCGGGAGCGCTTCCACGTACGTAATATGCAGCGATGTCTCCTTTTACTTATTTGCTATTTTCTTTTAGCATCTTACCTACACAACAGGACAGACCGAAAGTTTCCCATCAATTGTCACGAACAATGCACGTACTATTTTAAAATCATTTCAAATGTGTTAGTAATAATTAAGCATTAAGCTATTTAAGAGGATGGGTGGAATCTACATACAGTAACTGCATTAAAAATAATAATAATAAAAAACACAAAAATGTGTGCTTACAGTAATCCAGATGGCTCACACTAATGGTCTGTTACACTATGCTGCATTGGTAGGCGATAAATTTTGTAATTCATAATTCTGGACTACACTGCTACAACATTATACTATACAGCTCGACACTAACCACCACTGCACTAACTACTGTTCTTGGTGTTAGAACGAAGCTGGATCTCTCATTTGTCTGGATGATTAGCCCACGGCGCCAAGAGGTTTAGCTCAGGACTCACGTTGGCTGTGCTGCTGTGCCACGCAACACGTGGAGATTGGGAGATGGCTGTCAGGGTCTCAGGAAGTCCTTCCTGGTCCTCCCCGCGGCTGGTCTCCTCACTGCTTCCAGGAGGTTGTGCGGTAGTTTCAAGTTTCTATGGGGCCAAACTGTTGAGGTCATCGTTCCCTAGGCTAACACACTACTTAATCTAACATATACTAACTAATGCTACGGAATACACACACACACATACACACACACACACACACACACACACACACACCCCGAAGGAGGACTCGAACCTCCAAGGAGGACTCGAACCTCCGACGGAGGGAGCCGAGGGGAACCGTGGCAAGGTGCCAGAGTCCACGTGGCTACCCCATGCGGCCAGAAGGCTGTACCAAATGGATTTTCTGCCGTGTAGCTCTCATTATTATGATGTAATGCCTCTCCTTGTTTGTCTTTCAGCCATGTAGGCTCGCAATTGATGACGTCAAATCTTAACTGTTCTGCTTATGCAACAGTTCCTCATTTCATATTTTACTAGCCGGCCGGTGTGCCCGAGCGACTCTAGGCGCTTCAGTCTGGAACCGCGCGACCGCTACGGTCGCAGGTTCGAATCCTGCCTTGGGCATGAATGTTTGTGATGTCCTTAGGTTGGTTAGGTTTAAGTAGTTCTAAGTTATAGGGGACTGATGATCTCATATGTTATGTCCCATAGTGCTCAGAGCCATTTGAACCATTTAAACCTTATTTTAATATAGACTGTTGCATTTCCAAATACGTTCCTGTTCTGGTCTGTAACATCTCGTCTAACAGCACACTCCCAGACAATGTGACCCGGGGAACTGGTTGCCTCGATTCACAAGTGTCTTCGGTGCGCTGTCACAATTTTAGTAATAGGAATACGGAACATGTCCCAACATGCAGTGTATGGCGCCCTTGGTCGGAAGAAAGCATTTCATTCTAGTTCTTTCTTTTCTGTTACGAAGGACTGATGGGTTCTCCTCCCTGTTTCTGTCCTGTCCCACATTTCTTGCCATCCTGTATCAATGCACGCTTTAATCTCCTTTTTCCATGCATCTCTCGTGTTTAGTATCACCTTTACCTTATCATACCTGCACGTTTTGAGCCAGTATTGGGCACCTCTCTTTCTTAGTGCTGTCCAGAGGTAACGAGCCAAATATCTTGGCCTGTCAACCGCAAGCGTACACTTCTCTGTGCTCGCCGTAGAGCCTATGCTGTCGTTATCATTCTGGCTCTGTGAGTCGAAACACTCGACCCGTATCCCACAATACCGAGTAAGATTGCGTTCTGGTACGTTATTATTGTGCTTAGTAGCAGCTGGAAACTTCTTTGGCCAATTGTTGCTGTATTATAAAGGCTTTAATGACTCTCTGGCTGACGATTTCTTTTTGTACAAGAAAGTTTTGCATTTCGTGATGTTAATTCCAGTGTACCTACATACTGCTTTTCAAAAGTTAGTCATTTATTCTGATAGTACGATGCCTCGTACTTGATATTGTTCCATTTAGTAAGATAGATACCGTCTTATGCACTGACATAGTTTTCTACGCACCATCTGATTCAAGAATCGCTTCACTGTTTTCCTCTAATTTAGCCCTTGTGTTAGCGTGACCTTGCTCGTGCACCGCATTAACAAGTAAACGTGTATGACAAGAGCGAAGAGCATTATGTGAACTAGGTCAAAACCTGAAATAAAACATGTTACTTCCATAATCAAGGAAAAGACCGGTACGTCATATACAATCGCAACCCAAATGTAAATTAACGGTGAGATAATCACCTACTAACAGATTAACGGGACATTAAATCCCCAGGATATTAAAGTTCGTCCGAACTTCACATATCATAGGGAAAATTTGCCGACTGACAGCATGACATTCCTGTTCGGAAGCACGCAAGGTCGGCAACTTGCAGACTGCACCAGACTCGACGTACCGTTGATAATCAAGCAAGGGAAAGGTACTACCAGAGTCATGAAGAGGAAAAACAGGCTTCTGATTAAACTGCACACAGGCATATGGAAGTTTTCCACCCACTGCTGCCTAATATGGGCGTACTGTTTAGGTGGCTTAGGGGCGTCACCTACGCCCGTGTTCTTCTGTCGTCAGGTCCTTGGACGTGGCCCCCGCTTTCCCGTGCAATATCGCACCGATTGCCCTGGATAACCACGTCGATAACAGTTCCTGACCGTAAACATAAGGAACTAGTTCCGAACTCTCACGAATCCGGCAGACACCGGGACGGGCATTCCCGGTTTTGTCACGGGATTCATCGGCCAAGCGCATTTTTTAAACAGAGACAAGCAAATTACCAAGTTCAGCCAGAGAAGTGGGTTTCGTGGAAACGTAACCCGTGAACGGTCCTCCTGTTTCGTCCCCAAAACAACATTAAGAACTACGTCTAACTCTGTGAGCGGAAGCTCAAAGGCCGTCACGCCGGTATGAATCCTCTCAATATATTGAGATAAGTTCTCATCAATAGATGTCGGCCGGTGTGGCCGTGCGGTTCTAGGCGCTTCAGTCTGGAACCGCGTGACCGCTGCGGTCGCCGGTTCGAATCGTGCCTCGGGCATGGATGTGTGATGTCCTTAGGTTATTTAGGTTTAAGTCAATCTGAGTTCTAGGGGACTGGTGACCACAGATGTTAAGTCCCATAGTGCTGAGAGCCATTTGAACCAAGCCATCAATAGATTGCACACGCCAAATTTATTTATTCTCAAGTTTCCTTTTAGTTCAAAGGGGCAATTTAATCTTTTTTATTGTTTTCCTGAGTGCACTCAATGAAGCTTGTTTTGACAGCACATCGGAAAAAATCGTAGTTAACAACGCCCTACTTAATGAATATAATAACCCCATAATATTTTTTATGAAACTCCTAACGCGTTGGCATGGTGTTCAGATGGGACTCTTAACCACAAAAATATCTCAAGCTGACTAGGCTGCGTTACCGGAAGATCAGTGACCCCTGTCTGTAGTTGAACGAGAGGATTCGGTAATTTAGATTACTCCCCAACAGACCCACTAGTCGGTAAATCAGCGACGTCAAAGGTATTCCACGAAACCTGTCTAGTAATTCCTCCCTGATCCTGAATAACACTTCCTCCCTCTTCTAATGCACGAGGACTAACCTTTACTTGGCACTCTTCATTTTGGATAAGCATTTGCTCCACCGAGCTATCGTGAAGGTCTGTTAGCGCTAATTGTCTTAAGTCAGAAACTGTGTACCTCCAATGCGCCAATTGCGCTTGCACCCGACACCACTATCTACGTGACTGTCAATAATAAAGGCAAAATTTTGAGCCAATTCTAAAAAGGCTGAAGGGTCAAAAATAATAGCCGAACCTCCGTCACCGATGCTGTTAGGAGCGATGTTCACTGGTTGTTCAGTAGCAAGATGTATTCCTGCTGCCAGGTTATTTACATTGCCAAGACGTAATCGAGCTGCCAATTCATTCCCTTCAGCTATCTGGCTACTTACTTTTAACTCTGATTCGCGGCGAAGCAGAGCTACTACAGCACACGCCCGGGACTCCACAGTACAATACGTATCTAAAACAGTACAATAATTTATACAACTTCTGAGGAAAGTCAGTGAATGAAGGTGATCAGGTAAAAAAATTCCGCACGGTTAGAGCACTAACAGGCTGTGTGTAAATCAGCTGAAAAATCGGTTGAAAGCTGAAGTGGTAACTACAGCTTCAATTCAGCCAGGAAATAAAGCCGGGGTAGGGCTGAACCAGTGAGCATTTTACACACGCAAATTTATTTGGCATCCCAATCACCTAGCAGAAAATTAAATTTTCAATCATTTTTATTATAATTAGAAGGCAAAACAACGAAAACCTCATTTAAAATTCAATGCCAGCTTAAATTTACATACATTTTAAAGCTGATTTTAACCCCAGATGACAACATTCTTTAAATAAAGACATACCGAATATAAGGCATAGAATGTAATAAAGCTAACGGTGTCATAAAATTACATCAGCAGTCACTTACTTTAAAAATCAGAAGAATTAAGTGGAGGCAGATAATAACAGGGAATGCATATACTAATGCATGTCGCCAACATTCACAATAAGCTTTCCTCTGGAACACGGCGCTTCACAGTGGCTGAAGGTTCACAAGCACCACAGAAACATAAGGGTGACGCAAAGAACAAATTATAATGAGATGTCAGTCAGTGAATCGTTTTAAAACGTCTGCCAGATCTTGCAATAACATTGTCCTTTGAATACCATTGAGACACCGACATCCATACCTAACAAAAGGAAGACAGACAGGAGTGACAGTGAACACTGCCCTGACAGCACGGGGCCCATCTGATACACCACAGCAGAAGACACATCGGCACTCGATTTCATACACGGGGTAACATGACCCTAGTAATGGTCACCTCACCCGCCAACAGCAAATACCACGGCGAAGAGGCCCCAAAAAAAGCTCGTTGCAGGTTCGTTCCTCAGCTCATACCACCCACCAAAACGGCTACCACGCCCGGAGCCGCCACACCAGAAAGCACTGATCTCCAACGGCACCGTGTTAGTCAAAGATCACACGAATAGTGATACAGATACATTGCGAGTCAGCCGCCACGGCTCAACGTCTAAATCAGTGTCAGATTAATCGGTGTAACAGTGCAATGTTACAACACAGCTCATTTAGAGCACCAAAAAAGCAAATTAAGATTGGGAAACATAAATCGTAAGTGATATTGAAATATTTGTAACTGTTGTACCCCACAGAAATAATTTACCATCGAGTTCTAGCTGCCGTTGCCAAAGGTTAATTCTAGCGCGATACCTAACCTGAAAATGTAACCCCCTTACCGCAGAGACAAGCTGTCCCAAAGGTGGGAAGACTTCCATGTGCTAATGAAAGCTTGTGTTTCCTATTGTAAGCCCATGCCGTGTTGTCCCGATTGAATCAACTGCATTGCCACCTATTGGAGCAACTCATAACTTGGTTCACTCAGCCTGTTCTTATCCACGAGATCGATGCTAACAACCATTATGTATGGCTCTCTATCTACCAAATATTCATCTTGTCTCCCTTTTAAACAAGCCACCAACGAACAATCCGTCTGTGTATGCGCATTGAATGCACTTTTACTTAATGGGAATACTTCGTGACGGAAAGAAGGTTCCCGTTGTCGTTTAACGATTTTCTCCGATGACAGTTACCCTGTTTGTTTGGCCTACACTCATGTGCCTTATGACCAGTCTGTTGACAGTTAAAACATTGCGGTCTGTGACACTGTGTTTTAAAATGAGGCTTTCTCCGCAGCGATAACATTACGTTCGACACGAAAATTTCCTGATCATTCGGAGATTTAGTAGCACTATCTATCTCTTGCCGACAATTGGCTATCTGCAGCTCTGTTACTGCATCTTGTGGGTTTTACATTCTCACTTTTGGAGAAAATTCTGGAGAAATCCCCCTTAGGAACACATCCAGCGTTTGTCCTCAGCCTTTCTCAATAAAACTGCATCAGCGTCCGGTTTGTTATTCAGCTCAGATGGTTGAGCGTTCAACTTGCGTACCATGTCAGAAAACGCTTCGACAGTTTCATTTGGCAATTGTATCAAATTACTTAACTTTTCTATCAAAAAACCAGCACTCTATTTTGCTTTCTGTACCGTTGCTTAAATTCATTTACCAAATGTGTTTAAATTACTCAGAACCTCGCGGTACATAATGTACGTCTTAGCTAACCGGACAAGCGCAATTTGGCCTTCTGCAATAACCTTTGTTCACACCAGAAGCACATGCTGGCTGCGATAACATGTCCTGAATGAAAATAGTGACATCCTCCAACGTTTCGCCAGAGCAAAGCGAAATAAGACATGTGGCTGCAGAATCCATTGATTTAATTTCACTAGGACCTCGTTGTGAGGGATCTCCCATTTGACTCCGTAACTGCTATGGCATTTGGTCGTTCTGTTCGTTTAATAATTCCACGTGTTCTCCCAGAGCTCACACCGTGTCTGCTGTAGTAGCTGCTAACGTTTGTGCCATATCTGCGCAGTTTCCTTTTTCTGTCACAGTAAACTTTATACACCACACACAATATACTCTATAATGAATATCAAAATTTACTTATTACTTCATCTCTCTTTTGCATGACCATACTGAAAATGGAATACATCACAGGAATGAACTTATCACAAGTCGCTCTGTGCCTAGACAAATTACAAATTTTACAATCTACCATTATAAAATACACTACAATTTCTCTTAAATTGAGATACTAGGGTTTCCAAAAAGTAACTCTGAACTCAGTGCGTCTTATTCTGGACATGATCACCACCAAAACATACTCGTATGGGTATGGTGTCTGTTCTTGCGGACATGTCTGAAAGAACAATATCCATATAAAGATACAGTTCTGGCTATACCAGCCATAACCTTCCTCCTCTGTGTGGATGCACACATATTACCCGAACTCTCACGGGACTTGGCAAGAATGTCTTCCACGAGTAATGAGTGTGTTGGGTAGGGACACTACGGATGTAGTGTGTGGACATATAAGGTGAGAATGTGGGTCTCGCGGGAAGCGTGCGGGAGATAGTCCCTGCAGACCCACTATCGTCGTGCCCTCGGTGGCTCAGATGGATAGCCAGCACGGTAGCTCAGCGTGTTCGGTCAGAGGCCTGCTCGCTCTCTGTAATAAGAAAACTGAGTAAAGGAATCAACTATCAACATGAACGGAGCTCTTGTCACGTCTGCCTAGACCAAACGCAACGAGTAATACCGAACAAAAATGAAAAAAAGATGGATAGAGCGTCTGTCATGTAAGCAGGTTCGAGTCCCGGTCGGGGCACACAATTTCACCTGTTCCCGTTGATATACATAAACGCCTGTCAACAGCTGAAGGTATTAATATACAATTCTAAAACATACTTGTGTGAGAATCAAAGTATTTCAAAGGCTCACAAAATAATGTTTATAACTCCTGGTGTGGCTCTGAATGACCCGCTTCGTACTGTCTTCTGATGTAGATGCTGCAAGCTTCAGAGGAACGACCACTTGCTGACACCAATTTTGGAAGACGCGGCTATAGGGAGAGCATACGTAGAGTTGGTTCTGCGCCAGGAGGCACTCTTCCAGTTCGCACGTTGCCAATTTTCAAATGGTTCAAATGGCTCTGAGCGCTATGAGACTTAACATCTATGGTCATCAGTCCCATAGAGGTTAGAACTATTTAAACCTAACTAACCTAAGGACATCACACAACACCCAGTCATCAGGAGGCAGAGAAAATTAATGACCCCGCCGGGAATCGAACACGGGAACCCGGGCGTGGGGAGCGAGAACGCTACCGCACGACCACGAGCTGCGGACTGCCAGTTTTCTTCTGAAATCCCTGGTGGGTGTAGTGGAAGAAGATCCAGAATTAGTTTTTTGTTTCCATAAAAATAAAGGTAGCGTCTTAACTCGTGGATGACATCGTATGTCAATGCTCGCTGAGGAATCGCATCGTAAACGACGTTCAGCCCGCTTAAGGTAGCTGACACCGCTTACTGCGTTCCAGTCGGCTGCTGCTCTGGCGGTTCTTCGCTTCCAGTATCTTCGGCACTGGCTGTACTGCGACGTCGCGGCAGTGAGTGGCGGTGGAGCGTGTATTGAACTTACACTCGTCGACTGGGAAGGTGCTCTGTCCCCTCCCTCTCACCAGCCTTCTTCGTCATCTGTCGTACCACGATAATGGTTGCCGTGTAGACGTGAAGCTCGACGATATTGGCCTTCGTCCACATAGGCCCTATTCAGTCCTCTGGAATGTCAGGAACTCTCGTGTCCTGATCCTAGTGGGAAGAAAAAGACTTCAAGGACCTCCCACAGAGCAAGACTGTGGTGTTGATCTCTGCGGCTGGTGATTATGGCGAGGTAGCCGTCTCTACCAGAAGTGGCTGTTGTTGTCCGTAGCGTGCAGGAAATCTGCAACATACTTGCGCCAGACGTCACTTCGCTGCAATTAGGGACTCGACTGCGAACGTCATGTATACCATGGATCCGTCTAACCGACTCCCTTACGAGGTAAACTGCTAGTGCGTCAGAAGCCTGCTGGCAACTAACCAGTTAATCGAAAAGTGAATGTTTTTTATTCTATCTATTTCGTATGCTAAGCGCACCTTACGACAAAGACATGAATGCAGCAAATGTGGGTTTCAGTGGTCTGGTGGATTGATCCTAGATTATTAGTGGCGACTTACGGTTTCGATTTCCAAGTCTCGGCAAGCAGAAACTCTGTCGCCAATTAGCTTCCTTATAATAGAAACTTTATTTTATTTAACGAGCCAAATGGTCATTTATGGTCACAGGGCTACTCTTTCGTGTATCTGATCCACACGGAACGATATGTGGTTTTCGAATCTTGGTCCAGTTCAAAAATATTCATGGTTTCATTTGAAGCCCTCGTGTATTGACACCCAGGCACTAGTTATAAGTAATTTTCATTTTTAATGTCACTTAATGTGTTGTCAACAATAACGATAGGTGCCGTTGTTTCTAATCAAACATGCACAACTCTCATACTAGTTAAGGAACAATTCGTGGATATAAAACAACTTCAGTAGACGCTGGATTTGATTATCGGTCAGGCAATAAAACATTTTCCTCATTTAAGATTCAAACATCTTCCTGTTGGTGAAAAAATGCGATATCCAACATTTGATTTTCATTAGTTAACAATCTGATAACGTGCTCGGTTCGTGTCCCCGTCACAAAACTTATCATGAAACTTCGTTTTATACACATGCAGACATTTTACTTGATTCTCGGTTGGCCCACAAGCTTTGCTACGGTGTTTAGTTTCTATCCAAATCCAGAACAAAAAAGTTCGTCAAGCCGTTTAAAGCTGAGACATGTGCATAAACAACTGTTCAATCACGAGTGCAGAGAAATTAATTGTGATAGGATGTTAACTTCGAGGTTTCCATTGAGAGCTTATCGCTGTTAATTGCGTTGCTTTTCACTGGTTAGTTCCACATCGAGTCTATGACAAACCACTAGTATCTGGAACGAGTTTCACTGACGTGGTAGAAACTTTTACAGAGCAAAACTACTTCGAATTCTAATATAACTTTAGGAATCCAAATATTGTCAAAAAAGTCTTGTTCATAAAAATATTTAGTTTTACCTGATGGTTGCTGGAATGACTAACGTGATGCAGTTAGATAACTCCAATTATAATGAGTGTGGAAGTGATTTTGAAATGTTCAGTTGAGATTACTAAAGTTAAGACCAGTCTCATCTCCAATGATGTGTGCGCTAGTATTTACGATATCGTGGCACTGATTTATATCTGGACTGACTACCTTATAGGACAGTATTCTCCAGTGATCTCTTGTGATATCCATTTTGTATAATGTAACGACCCTACCGCGAAGAGATTAGGGGAGATGCCAACAGCTACGTTACGTGTTCTGCTTGGAAATTAGGTGAAACGTGGTTCACGTTGTTCGGATAATCTTGAATATTATAGTACGTTTCGGTCACTTCACTAAATGGCAGTGAAACATGGACTGCGCGAAAGCCTAAACTGCAGAGAGTAGAAGCATCCTACGAGGTGCTGCGGATGCATGTTGAAAATGATGTGGTCTGATAGTCATAAATGCGGAGGTTCTCTGCAGAATCGCAGAGGAAAGGGAAATATGGTAACAACTGACAAGTAGAAAAGGACTGGATGATAGGACATCTGTTAAGACATGAGGGAATGACATCCATGGCATTAGAGGGAACTGTAGAGGGTTAAAGCTGTAGAGGAAGAGAGAGATTGGAATACATTCAACAAATAAATGAGGACGTAGGTTGCAAGTACTAATCTGAGATGAAGACGTTAGCACAGGAGAGGAATTCTTGGCGGGCCGCATGAAACCAGTCAGAAGTCTGATAACCCTCCCTCCCCTCCCAAAAAAGGGTTATCACTGTATTAGTTAATAAGTTACTTAATTACTTACGTGAGTTGTGAAGTTTTTTGATAATGTATCTAGCCTTGTTGGAATATATGAAAAAGATTTTAAAAGCCAAATAATTTAACGAGAGTTACATTACAATGAGATTTTTGCTCAGCAGCAGATTGTGACCTAATATGAAACTTCCTGGCAGATTAAAACTCTACGTCGGACCGAGACGCGAATTCTGGACCTTTGCTTTACGTAGCCAAGTGCTGTACAATCTGAGCTACCGAAACACGATTCACGACCCGTTCTCACAGCTTCAATTTTGCCAGTACCTAGTCTCGTACGTTCCAAACTTTACATAACCTCTTCTGCGAACCTTGCAGAACTGGCACTCCTTGAATATTGCGGAGACATGGCTTAGCCATTTCATTTATTTATTTTTTTGTCATCAGTCTTCTCAGTGGTTTGATGCGGCTCGCCTCAATTCCTCTCCTGTGCTAACCTCTTCATCTAAGAGTTGCGCTTGCAACCTACGTCCTCAATTATTTGCTGCATGTATTCCAGTCTCTGTCTTTCTCTACAGTTTTTGCCCTCTACAGCTCGCTCTAGTACCATGGAAGTCAGTCTCTCATTTCTTAACAGATGTCCTATCATCCTGTCCCTTCTACTTGTCAGTGTTTTCCACATCTTTCCTCTCCGATTCTGTGCAGAACCTCCTCATCCCTTACCGTCTATTGCACCACAAATTCTTTGATTCGCTTCTGTTCCGTTTTTCCCACAGTCCATGTTTTGCTACCATACATTGCTGTAATCCAGACGTACGTTCTTAGAAATTTCTTCCTCAGATTAAGGCCTATGTTTGATACTAGTAGACTTTTCTTGGCCAGGAATGCCCTTTTTGCCATCGATAGCTTGCTTTCGATGTCCTCCTTGTTCTGTTCCTAATTGGATATTTTACTGCCTAGGAAGCAGAATTCCTTAACTTCATCTACTTCGTGACCAACAATCCTGATGTTAAGTTTTTCACTGTTCTCATTTCTGCTACATCTTATTGCTTCCGTCTTTCTACGATTTACTCTCAGTGCGTATTCTGTTTTCATTAGACTGTCCATTCCATTCCGCAGATCATGTAATTCTTCTTCATTTTCACTCAGGATACCAATGTCATCGGCTAACCGTATCATTAATATCTTCCACCTAGAATTTTAATTAACATTTCTGTTATTTCCATTATTGGTAGTTCGATGTACAGATTAAACAGTAGGTAGGAAAAACTTCAACCCTGTCTTACACTCTTTTTAATCCGAGGACTTCGTTCTTGGTCGTCCACACTTATTACTCCCTCTTGACTCTTGTACATATTGTATATTACCAGTATCTCCATACAGTTTACCCTTGTCTTTCTCAGAATTTCGAACGTCTTGCACCATTTTACATTGCCGAAGGCTTTTTCCAGATCGACAAATCCTATGAAGGTGTCTTGATTTTTCTTTAGTCTTGGTTCCATTATCAACCGCAACGTTACAATTGCCTACCTCGTACCTTTACCTTTTGTAAACCCAAACTGATCATCTAGCACATCCTCAATTTTCTATTCCATTATTCTGTATATTAATCTTGTCAGCAATTAGGATGGATGAGCTGATAAGCTAATTGTGCGATAATTCTCGCACTTGCCAGCTCTTGCAGTCTTCGGAACTGTGTGGATGATATTTTTCCAAAGTCAGATGGTATGTAGCTGAACTCATACGGTCTACACATCAAAGTGAAAAGTCATTTTGTTGCCACTTCCCCCAATAATTTTAGAAATTATGAAGGAATGTTATCTATCCCTTCCGCCGTATGTGATCTTAAGACCTCCAAAGACATTTTAAATTCTATCACTGGGTCCCCTGTCTCTTCTAAATCGACTCTTGTTTCCTCTTCTATCACATCATACAAAGCTTCCCCCCTCACAGAGTCTCAATGTACTATCTGTTCTCTCCTCTGCATTTAGCAATGTAATTCCTGCAGCACTCTTAACGTTACCACACTTCCTTTTAATGTCACCGAGGGCTGTTATGACTTCTATATGTCCTTCGGACAATAATTTCTTTTTCGATTTACTCACATTTTTCATAGAGCCATTTCATCATAGCTTCCCTGCATTTCCTATTTATTTCATTCCTCTGAGACTTGTATTTTTGTATTCCTGAGTTTCCCAAAACATTTTGTACTTCCTCCTTTCACTGATCAAATGAAGTATATCTTCTGTTACCCATGGTATCTTTGCAGTTACCTTCTTTGTACCTATATTTTTCTTTCCAAATTCTCTGATGGCCCTTTTTACAGATGTCCATTCCTCTTCTCTTGTACTGCCTACTGAGCTACTGCTTGTTGCTGAACCTATGACGTTACAGAACTTCAAGCGTATCTCGTCGTTCCTTACTACTTCTGTATCCCATATGTTTCCTGACTAATGTCTTAAACTTCAGCCTACTCTTAATCGGCATTATTTTGTGATCTGAGTCTATATTGGCTTCTGGGTTCGACTTACAATCCAGTATCTGATTTGGGAATATCTGTCACCCAGCCTTTTCCATTTATACGTCCTCAGCTGTTGATTCTTGGACAAAGTATTCGCTATTGATAGCTGAAATGTGTACAGAACTCAATTACTCTTTCTCCTCTCTCATTCCTTCTCCCAAGCCTATATTCTGCATTTACCTTTCTTCTACACCTTCCCCTACAACTGCAACCAAGTCTCCCATGACTATTATATTTTCGTCTCCCTTTAGGTACTTTACCACCCTTTCATTATCCTCGTTTAGTCTCTCCATTTCTTTATCTTCAGCTTGAGACGTCTGCATGTATACCAGAACTATCGTTGCCGGTGTTGTTTTGCTGACGATTCTGATAAGAACAATCCTATCACTGAACTGTTCACAGTAACACACTCTCTGCCCTACCTTCCTATCCAAACGAACTCTACACCCATTGTACCATCTTCTGCTGCTGTTGATATTACTCTATTATCATCTGACCAGAGATACTCGTCTTGTTTTCAATTAACTTTCTGATCCCTGATAAACAAAGTAAGAGCCTACGGAGTATCATCCCAGCTGTGTGGCTGGATTGAAGAGTTTCTAGCAAACAGAACACAGCATGTTGTTCTCAATGGAGAGACGTCTACAGACGTTAAAGTAACCTCTGGCGTGCCACAGGGGAGTGTTATGGGGCTGTTGCTTTTCACAATATATACAGGGTGTTACAAAAAGGTACGGCCAAACTTTCAGGAAACCTTCCTCACACACAAATAAAGAAAAGATGTTATGTGGACATGTGTCCGGAAACGCTTAATTTCCATGATAGAGCTCATTTTAGTTTCGTCAGTATATGTACTGTACTTCCTCGATTCACCACCAGTTGGCCCAGTGGAAGGAAGGTAATGTTGACTTCGGTGCTTTTCTTGATATGCAGCTCATTGCTCTACAGTACAAGCATCAAGCACATCAGTACGTAGCATCAACAGGTTAATGTTAATCGCGAACGTGGTTTTGCTGTCAGTGCAATGTTTACAAATGCGGAGTTGGCAGATGCGCATTTGAAGTATGGATTACCACGGTGCAATAGCCGTGGCGCGGTACGTTTGTATCGAGACAGATTTACAGAACGAAGGTGTCCCGACAGGAAGACGTTCGAAGCAATTGATCGGCGTCTTAGGGAGCACGGAACATTCTAGCCTATGATTCGCAACTGGAGAAAACCTAGAAAGACGAGGACAACTGCAATGGACGAGGCAATTCTTCGTGCAGTTGACGATAACCCTAATGGCAGCGTCAGAGACGTTGCTACTGTACAAGGTAACGTTGACCACGTCACTGTATGGAGAGTGCTACGGGAGAACCAGTTGTTTCTGTTCCATGTACAGCGTGTGCAGGCACTATCAGGAGCTGATTGGCCTCCACGGGTACACTTCTGCGAATGGTTTATCCAACAATGCGTCAATCCTCATTTCAGTGCAAATGTTCTCTTTACAGATGAGGCTTCATTCCAACGTGAGCAAATTGTAAATTTTCACAATCAACATGTGTGTGCTGACGAGAATCCGCAAGCAATTGTGCAATCACGTCATCAGCACAGATTTTCTGTGAACGTTTGGGCAGGCATTGTTGGTGATGTCTTGACTAAGCCTCATGTTCTTCCACCTACGCTCTCTGGAGCACGTTATCGTGATTTCATACGGGATACCCTACCTGTGCCACTAGAACATGTGCCTTTACAAGTACGACACAACATGTAGTTATGCACGATGGTGCTCCTGCACATTTCAGTCGAACTGTTCGTACGCTTCTCAACAACAGATTCTGAGACCGATGGACTGGCAGAGGTGGCCAATTCCATGGCCTCCACGCTCTCCTGACCCCAACCCTCTTGACTTTCATTTATGGTTGCATTTGAAAGCTATTGTCTGCGCAACCCCAGTACCAAATGTAGAGAGCCTTCGTGCTTATATTGTGGACGGCTTTGACGCAATACGCCATTCTCCAGGGCTGCATCAGCGCATCAGGGATTCCATGCGACGGAGGGTGGATGCATGTATCCTCGCTAACGGAGGACATTTTCAACATTTCCTGTAGCAAAGTTTTGGAAGTCACGCTGGTACGCTCTGTTGCTGTGTGTTTCCATTCCATGATTAATGTGATTTGAAGAAAAGTAATAAAATGGGCTCTAACATGGAAAGTAAGCGTTTCCGGACACATGCCCACGTAACATATTTGCTTGCTTTGTGCGTGAGGAATGTTTCCTGAAAGTTTGGCCGCATCTTTTTGTAACACCCTGTATAAATGACCTAGTAGATAGTGTCGGAAATTCCATGCGGCTTGTCGCGGATGATGCTGTAGTATACAGAGAAGTTGCAGCATTAGAAAATTGCAGCGAAATGCAGGAAGATCTGCTGCGGATAGGCACTTGGTGCAGGGAGTGGCAACTGACCCTCAACATAGACGAATTTAAAGTATTGCGAATACATAGAAGGAAGGATCCTATGTTGTATGATTATATGATAGCGGAACTAACACTGGTAGCAGTTACTTCTCTAAAATACCTGGGAGTATCCGGGCGGAACGATTTGAAGTGGAATGATCACATAAAATGAATTGATGGTAAGGCGGGTGCCAGGTTGAGATTCATTGGGAGAGTCCTTAGAAAATGCAGTCCATCAACAAAGGTGGTGGCTTACAAAACACTCGTTCGACCTATACTCGAGTATTGCTCATCATTGTGGGATCCGTACCAGGTCGGGTTGACAGAGGAGATAGAGAAGATCCAAAGAAGAGCGGCACGTTTCGTCACAGAGCTATATGGTAACCATGCTAGCGTTACGGAGATGTTTAGCAAACTCAAGTGGTAGACTCTGCAAGAGAGGCGCTCTGCATCGCGGTGTAGCTTGCTGTCCAGGTTTCGAGAGGGTGCGTTCTGGATGAGGTATCGAATATATTGCTTCCCCCCACTTATACCTCCCGAGTACATCACGAATGTAAAATTAGACAGCTTCGAGCGCTTTCAGGCAGTCGCTCTTCCCGCGAACCATACGCGACTGAAACAGAAAAGGGAGGCAATCACAGTGGCACGTAAAGAGCCCTCCGCCACACACCATTGGGTGGCTTGCGAAATATAAATGTAGATGTACTACTTCTAGATTTGGCCTTTGCATTTCCGTTTTCAGATTTTGTAATTTCCCTACTACGTTCAAGCTTCTGACATTCCACGTCCCGATTCGTTGAACGTTATCCTTTCGTTGATTATTCTTCAGTCGTTTTCTCATGGTCACCTCCTTGTGACAATGCGCTCCCGGAGATCCGGATGGGTGACTGCTCAGGAGAGCCACTGGAGAGACCATCATGACACTTTTCAATTACAGACCACATGTCCTGTGGACAGACACTGCATGTCTTTAATGCAGTGGTTTCCATTGCGTTCTGCGTCCTCATGTCGTTGATCACTGCTGATTCTTCTGCCTTTACGGGCAGTTTCCCACACCTATGGCAAGATAGTGCCCCCTGAACATCTGCCCGCTCCTCCTCCCTTTTTGACAAAGCGGTTGAAGAATGAGGGTGTGTTTTTATGTCGGAAGTCTTCGGCCGCCAATCAACCCGGGACCGAGGACGTTTTGATTACTAATGAAAGACGCTACCCCCCTCCTATTTTGTTGATCGTTGTGTGACGTCACATGGCATCCGTTCAACTTCGTTTGTTGATCCTTCCATACAGTTTTGTTAAACCTCTAGACCGCGGGTGACTCGTAACTGAAAATGATAGAGGCAGCAGAAGGCTCTCAGAGGCTTCGTTGAATACACGTTGTCTGTAAAGTGAAGAACAGCGTTTCGTGAGTAGCACTTACCACTTTTTCCAAATATTCCCATTTGCGGTCCGCGAGACGTTACGCAGCTTCACAGTCCTGCCATAATTCTAGCAGAGCGCTATTGAATTCGTTCGGTATGTGTTTTCATACCCACTTGTTATGCACTGAAAGCGCTAGAACTGTAGCTTTGGTCGCAGTAGCGTCTCCCTAACTTCGTTTACAAGATCACTGTGGTTTGTCATAGCTTAACCATCAAATCTCTCTTATTGTTAGTTTTAAATTTTCGCCATGTTTCGTCAAATTCCTGGTACTACTCCTACAATTCTCATAGGATGTTACGTGCTCAGTATCCCCACCACAAGTTGGATACATTCTATACGATGTGCATTACCTCGGTTTCCCCACGTAGCCAGTGCATCCCCAACATTTTCCTTTCGCAGAAATGCGTAATAGACGGCAGTATGTGTCTTGTGAAAAGGAGCTCCAGATAGTACTCTTTTTAAACGCAAAGATCCCGTTTCGAAGGAAGGCATTGTGTGCTGTGGGATCGTCCAAATCTTTAGCAGGCAACTTCAGGGAAAATCCTATTTCTCTCTCATCGTACTGGTTCTCAATTACTGCTCACTGCAGCTGCCTTCAATTTCCATCCCATATCTCTCCCTCCCTCCCTCTCTCTCTCTCTCTCTCTCTCTCTCTCTCTCTCTCTTTCTCTGGTTCTCGTTTGCCGTGCTTCCTCCTGTCTTTTTCGCTCGAGTGAACCATAGCTGGTTCGGCTCTCGTGGTCCTCACAGATGGCACCACCCAATTACTAGGAGCATTAAGCGATTGGGAGGCAGATCTGCCTCCAGTATAGGGGTTCAGCTTCCAGTGCGCTGTAAATACGTCGGCGACAACTCATGCGTGATGTGCTGCCCATGCGAAATACTTGCCAGCTTCCGAAGCAAGTGTACCCTGCACGCAAGAAACAGACGATATATTTCTGCTACAGTCCCCTCAGTATCGCTAATTAACACGCCCGTTGGTGTATCAGAGCAAAATTTAATTTAGTTTTTGTAATTCTGGGATTCTTTCATTGTGAAAAAATATCAACACTTTACACGCTTTCCGTCACTATTGATTTTAAGCAAACAGTGCCTGGCTGACAACGGTTCAGTGGCAGCATTGATCACGGCATTAATGTGGCTAGAATTGTTAAGCAAGCGCTTGCCTGATAAAAAGGGGATTGCTACTTTTGAACGACTAACAGTAACAGAAGAACTTGTAATACAAAAATAATTACAAGGTCTAGTCCTATATCTATATAATATCGTGGCAACTGAAATCCAGCCACAAACAGGAAGCAGGTTTACTGATGACATTCATTCTGTTGTTCTACTTACATTAGCTCTGAATATTATTGCTCGAATTGTAACCACTCTTTCTCATATAATTACAATAAATATGATGATACCTACAATAGAGATTGTTGACCAAACTCCTGAAAATACATTTTATGATTTGTATGCGTCTGGGTAGTCTGAATATCATCGTGGTATTCCTGCTAAACCTAAAAAGTGTTGAAGGGGAAAGGTTCAATTGACTCCAATAAATATAATTGCGAATTGAATTTTTAAACATGTATGTGTTCATGGTTAATCTTGTACGTAATGTGTATCATTGAGTGCAACCTCCTATAACTGCAAATGATGATCTTATGGATTGTACATAGTGGAAGTGAGCTACAATTTATGCTTTCAGATGAAGATATCATAGTGGGTGTAAGACAGACACAAAGAAAAGTGTGTGCCTAAATAGGAGCATTAAACTATTTTGCGATGATGTGAAAAAGAAACGATACATGTCACGCACAGGATCAATCGATAGACACTTTTAAAATAGCTGAAGAATGCTGAGAACAATGTTAAGTTGAAAACAACGAAATCTGTTGTGTCGAATCATTTTATTCTGCTGAAGACTACGATGTGGACGACCATACTCATCCTCATAAATAGCAGTTCTGTGGGTAAAACGTCATGACTACCCTAGTCAGTCATTGTTCGGAAGCTCTGTTTCGTAACACAATTGCGGAAGTGTTTTCCTCAATGGTTCCATATGTTTTTGGAGTGCTTAATCCGAGTTTTGAGTTTGCCTCCTTG